>NC_090449.1:122257728-124757728 GCF_031143425.1 Pleurodeles waltl
TCCCTAGGTGCCGGCTGAGCTAGAGGCCAAAATCTACAGGTAGGCACTTCGCAAAAAACACCTCTGTTTTTTTCCAAAATTTAGGATGTGTCCATGTTGCGCTTTGGGGTGTTTCCTGTCGCCGGCGCTAGGCCTACCCACGCAAGTGAGGTATCATTTTATTGGGAGACTTGGGGGAACGCTGGGTGGAAGGAAATTTGTAGCTCCTCTCAGATTCCAGAACTTTCTGCCAAAGAAATGTGAGGAACATGTGTTTTTTTTAGCCAAATTTTGAGGTTTGCAAAGGATTCTGGGTAACAGAACCTGGTCCGAGCCCCGCAAGTCACCCCTCCTGGGATTCCCCTAGGTCTCTAGCTTTCAGAAATGCACAGGTTTGGAAGGTTTCCCTAGGTGCCGGCTGAGCTACAGGCCAAAATCTACAGGTAGGCACTTCGCAAAAAACACCTCTGTTTTTTTCCAAAATTTAGGATGTGTCCACGTTGCGCTTTGGGGTGTTTCCTGTCGCCGGCGCTAGGCCTACCCACGCAAGTGAGGTATCATTTTTATCGGGAGACTTGGGGGAACGGTGAGTGGAAGGAAATTTGTAGCTCCTCTCAGATTCCAGAACTTTCTGCCACAGAAATGTGAGGAACATGTGTTTTTTTAGCCAAATTTTGAGGTTTGCAAAGGATTCTGGGTAACGGAACCTGGTCCGAGCCCCGCAAGTCACCCCTCCTTGGTTTCCCCTAGGTCTCTAGTTTTCAGAAATGCACAGGTTTGGTAGGTTTCCCTAGGTGCCGGCTGAGCTAGAGGCCAAAATCTACAGGTAGGCACTTCACAAAAAAACACCTCTGTTTTTTTCCCAAAATTTAGGATGTGTCCACGTTGCGCTTTGGGGTGTTTCCTGTCGCCGGCGCTAGGCCTACCCACGCAAGTGAGGTATCATTTTTATCGGGAGACTTGGGGGAACGCTGGGTGGAAGGAAATTTGTAGCTCCTCTCAGATTCCAGAACTTTCTGCCACAGAAATGTGAGGAACATGTGTTTTTTTAGCCAAATTTTGAGGTTTGCAAAGGATTCTGGGTAACAAAACCTGGTCCGAGCCCCGCAAGTCACCCCTCCTTGGATTCCCCTAGGTCTCTAGGTTTCAGAAATGCACAGGTTTGGTAGGTTTCCCTAGGTGCCGGCTGAGCTAGAGGCCAAAATCTACAGGTAGGCACTTCGCAAAAAACACCTCTGTTTTTTTCCAAAATGTAGGATGTGTCCACGTTGCGCTTTGGGGTGTTTCCTGTCGCCGGCGCTAGGCCTACCCACGCAAGTGAGGTATCATTTTTATCGGGAGACTTGGGGGAACGCTGGGTGGAAGGAAATTTGTAGCTCCTCTCAGATTCCAGAACTTTCTGCCACAGAAATGTGAGGAACATGTTTTTTTTTTAGCCAAATTTTGAGGTTTGCAAAGGATTCTGGGTAACAGAACCTGGTCCGAGCCCCGCAAGTCACCCCTCCTTGGATTCCCCTAGGTCTCTAGTTTTCAGAAATGCACAGGTTTGGTAGGTTTCCCTAGGTGCCGGCTGAGCTAGAAGCCAAAATCTACAGGTAGGCACTTCGCAAAAAACACCTCTTTTTTTTTCCAAAATTTAGGATGTGTCCACGTTGCGCTTTGGGGTGTTTCCTGTCGCCGGCGCTAGGCCTACCCACGCAAGTGAGGTATCATTTTTATCGGGAGACTTGGGGGAACGCTGGGTGGAAGGAAATTTGTAGCTCCTCTCAGATTCCAGAACTTTCTGCCAAAGAAATGTGAGGAACATGTGTTTTTTTAGCCAAATTTTGAGGTTTGCAAAGGATTCTGGGTAACAGAACCTGGTCCGAGCCCCGCAAGTCACCCCTCCTTGGTTTCCCCTACGTCTCTAGTTTTCAGAAATGCACAGGTTTGGTAGGTTTCCCTAGGTGCCGGCTGAGCTAGAGGCCAAAATCTACAGGTAGGCACTTCGCAAAAAACACCTCTGTTTTTTTCCAAAATTTAGGATGTGTCCACGTTGCGCTTTGGGGTGTTTCCTGTCGCCGGCGCTAGGCCTACCCATGCAAGTGAGGTATCATTTTTATCGGGAGACTTGGGGGAACGCTGGGTGGAAGGAAATTTGTAGCTCCTCTCAGATTCCAGAACTTTCTGCCACAGAAATGTGAGGAACATGTGTTTTTTTAGCCAAATTTTGAGGTTTGCAAAGGATTCTGGGTAACAAAACCTGGTCCGAGCCCCGCAAGTCACCCCTCCTTGGATTCCCCTAGGTCTCTAGGTTTCAGAAATGCACAGGTTTGGTAGGTTTCCCTAGGTGCCGGCTGAGCTAGAGGCCAAAATCTACAGGTAGGCACTTCGCAAAAAACACCTCTGTTTTTTTCCAAAATGTAGGATGTGTCCACGTTGCGCTTTGGGGTGTTTCCTGTCGCCGGCGCTAGGCCTACCCACGCAAGTGAGGTATCATTTTTATCGGGAGACTTGGGGGAACGCTGGGTGGAAGGAAATTTGTAGCTCCTCTCAGATTCCAGAACTTTCTGCCACAAAAATGTGAGGGACATGTGTTTTTTTAGCCAAATTTTGAGGTTTGCAAAGGATTCTGGGTAACAGAACCTGGTCCGAGCCCCGCAAGTCACCCCTCCTTGGATTCCCCTAGGTCTCTAGTTTCAGAAATGCACAGGTTTGGTAGGTTTCCCTAGGTGCCGGCTGAGCTAGAAGCCAAAATCTACAGGTAGGCACTTCGCAAAAAACACCTCTCTTTTTTTCCAAAATTTAGGATGTGTCCACGTTGCGCTTTGAGGTGTTTCCTGTCGCCGGCGCTAGGCCTACCCACGCAAGTGAGGTATCATTTTTATCGGGAGACTTGGGGGAACGCTGGGTGGAAGGAAATTTGTAGCTCCTCTCAGATTCCAGAACTTTCTGCCACAGAAATGTGAGGAACATGTGTTTTTTTAGCCAAATTTTGAGGTTTGCAAAGGATTCTGGGTAACAGAACCTGGTCCGAGCCCCGCAAGTCACCCCTCCTTGGATTCCCCTAGGTCTCTAGTTTTCAGAAATGCACAGGTTTGGTAGGTTTCCCTAGGTGCCGGGTGAGCTAGAGGCCAAAATCTACAGGTAGGCACTTCGCAAAAAACACCTCTGTTTTTTTCCAAAATTTAGGATGTGTCCACGTTGCGCTTTGGGGTGTTTCCTGTCGCCGGCGCTAGGCCTACCCACGCAAGTGAGGTATCATTTTTATCGGGAGACTTGGGGGAACGCTGGGTGGAAGGAAATTTGTAGCTCCTCTCAGATTCCAGAACTTTCTGCCACAAAAATGTGAGGGACATGTGTTTTTTTAGCCAAATTTTGAGGTTTGCAAAGGATTCTGGGTAACAGAACCTGGTCCGAGCCCCGCAAGTCACCCCTCCTTGGATTCCCCTAGGTCTCTAGGTTTCAGAAATGCACAGGTTTGGTAGGTTTCCCTAGGTGCCGGCTGAGCTAGAGGCCAAAATCTACAGGTAGGCACTTCGCAAAAAACACCTCTGTTTTTTTCCAAAATGTAGGATGTGTCCACGTTGCGCTTTGGGGTGTTTCCTGTCGCCGGCGCTAGGCCTACCCACGCAAGTGAGGTATCATTTTTATCGGGAGACTTGGGGGAACGCTGGGTGGAAGGAAATTTGTAGCTCCTCTCAGATTCCAGAACTTTCTGCCACAGAAATGTGAGGAACATGTTTTTTTTTAGGCAAATTTTGAGGTTTGCAAAGGATTCTGGGTAACAGAACCTGGTCCGAGCCCCGCAAGTCACCCCTCCTTGGATTCCCCTAGGTCTCTAGTTTTCAGAAATGCACAGGTTTGGTAGGTTTCCCTAGGTGCCGGCTGAGCTAGAAGCCAAAATCTACAGGTAGGCACTTCGCAAAAAACACCTCTTTTTTTTTCCAAAATTTAGGATGTGTCCACGTTGCGCTTTGGGGTGTTTCCTGTCGCCGGCGCTAGGCCTACCCACGCAAGTGAGGTATCATTTTTATCGGGAGACTTGGGGGAACGCTGGGTGGAAGGAAATTTGTAGCTCCTCTCAGATTCCAGAACTTTCTGCCACAGAAATGTGAGGAACATGTGTTTTTTTAACCAAATTTTGAGGTTTGCAAAGGATTCTGGGTAACAGAACCTGGTCCGAGCCCCGCAAGTCACCCCTCCTTGGATTCCCCTAGGTCTCTAGTTTTCAGAAATGCACAGGTTTGGTAGGTTTCCCTAGGTGCCGGCTGAGCTAGAGGCCAAAATCTACAGGTAGGCACTTCGCAAAAAACACCTCTGTTTTTTCCAAAATTTAGGACGTGTCCACGTTGCGCTTTGGGGTGTTTCCTGTCGCCGGCGCTAGGCCTACCCACGCAAGTGAGGTATCATTTTTATCGGGAGACTTGGGGGAACGCTGGGTGGAAGGAAATTTGTAGCTCCTCTCAGATTCCAGAACTTTCTGCCAAAGAAATGTGAGGAACATGTGTTTTTTTAGCCAAATTTTGAGGTTTGCAAAGGATTCTGGGTAACAGAACCTGGTCCGAGCCCCGCAAGTCACCCCTCCTTGGTTTCCCCTACGTCTCTAGTTTTCAGAAATGCACAGGTTTGGTAGGTTTCCCTAGGTGCCGGCTGAGCTAGAAGCCAAAATCTACAGGTAGGCACTTCGCAAAAAACACCTCTGTTTTTTTCCAAAATTTAGGATGTGTCCACGTTGCGCTTTGGGGTGTTTCCTGTCGCCGGCGCTAGGCCTACCCACGCAAGTGAGGTATCATTTTTATCGGGAGACTTGGGGGAACGCTGGGTGGAAGGAAATTTGTAGCTCCTCTCAGATTCCAGAACTTTCTGCCAAAGAAATGTGAGGAACATGTGTTTTTTTAGCCAAATTTTGAGGTTTGCAAAGGATTCTGGGTAACAGAACCTGGTCCGAGCCCCGCAAGTCACCCCTCCTTGGTTTCCCCTACGTCTCTAGTTTTCAGAAATGCACAGGTTTGGTAGGTTTCCCTAGGTGCCGGCTGAGCTAGAAGCCAAAATCTACAGGTAGGCACTTCGCAAAAAACACCTCTGTTTTTTTCCAAAATTTAGGATGTGTCCACGTTGCGCTTTGGGGTGTTTCCTGTCGCCGGCGCTAGGCCTACCCACGCAAGTGAGGTATCATTTTTATCGGGAGACTTGGGGGAACGCTGGGTGGAAGGAAATTTGTAGCTCTTCTCAGATTCCAGAACTTTCTGCCACAGAAATGTGAGGAACATGTGTTTTTTTAGCCAAATTTTGAGGTTTGCAAAGGATTCTGGGTAACAGAACCTGGTCCGAGCCCCGCAAGTCACCCCTCCTTGGATTCCCCTAGGTCTCTAGTCTTCAGAAATGCACAGGTTTGGTAGGTTTCCCCAGGTGCTGGCTGAGCTACAGGCCAAAATCTACAGGTAGGCACTTCGCAAAAAACACCTCTGTTTTTTTCCAAAATTTAGGATGTGTCCACGTTGCGCTTTGGGGTGTTTCCTGTCGCCGGCGCTAGGCCTACCCACGCAAGTGAGGTATCATTTTTATCGGGAGACTTGGGGGAACGTTGGGTGGAAGGAAATTTGTAGCTCCTCTCAGATTCTAGAACTTTCTGCCACAGAAATGTGAGGAACATGTGTTTTTTTAGCCAAATTTTGAGGTTTGCAAAGGATTCTGGGTAACAGAACCTGGTTTGAGCCCCACAAGTCACCCCTCCTTGGATTCCCCTAGGTCTCTAGTTTTCAGAAACGCACAGGTTTAGTAGGTTTCCCTAGGTGCCGGCTGAGCTAGAGGCCAAAATCTACAGGTAGGCACTTCGCAAAAAACACCTCTGTTTTTTTCCAAAATTTAGGATGTGTCCACGTTGCGCTTTGGGGTGTTTCCTGTCGCCGGCGCTAGGCCTACCCACGCAAGTGAGGTATAATTTTTATCGGGAGACTTGGGGGAACGATGGGTGGAAGGAAATTTGTAGCTCCTCTCAGATTCCAGAACTTTCTGCCACAGAAATGTGAGGAACATGTGTTTTTTTAGCCAAATTTTGAGGTTTGCAAAGGATTCTGGGTAACAGAACCTGGTCCGAGCCCCGCAAGTCACCCCTCCTTGGATTCCCCTAGGTCTCTAGTTTTCAGAAATGCACAGGTTTGGTAGGTTTCCCTAGGTGCCAGCTGAGCTAGAGGCCAAAATCTACAGGTAGGCACTTCGCAAAAAACACCTCTGTTTTTTTCCAAAATTTAGGATGTGTCCACGTTGCGCTTTGGGGTGTTTCCTGTCGCCGGCGCTAGGCCTACCCACGCAAGTTAGGTATCATTTTTATCGGGAGACTTGGGGGAACGCTGGGTGGAAGGAAATTTGTAGCTCCTCTCAGATTCCAGAACTTTCTGCCACAAAAATGTGAGGAACATGTGTTTTTTTAGCCAAATTTTGAGGTTTGCAAAGGATTCTGGGTAACAGAACCTGGTCCGAGCCCCGCAAGTCACCCCTCCTTGGATTCCCCTAGGTCTCTAGTCTTCAGAAATGCACAGGTTTGGTAGGTTTCCCCAGGTGCCGGCTGAGCTACAGGCCAAAATCTACAGGTAGGCACTTCGCAAAAAACACCTCTGTTTTTTTCCAAAATTTAGGATGTGTCCACGTTGCGCTTTGGGGTGTTTCCTGTCGCCGGCGCTAGGCCTACCCACGCAAGTGAGGTATCATTTTTATCGGGAGACTTGGGGGAACGTTGGGTGGAAGGAAATTTGTAGCTCCTCTCAGATTCTAGAACTTTCTGCCACAGAAATGTGAGGAACATGTGTTTTTTTAGCCAAATTTTGAGGTTTGCAAAGGATTCTGGGTAACAGAACCTGGTTTGAGCCCCACAAGTCACCCCTCCTTGGATTCCCCTAGGTCTCTAGTTTTCAGAAACGCACAGGTTTAGTAGGTTTCCCTAGGTGCCGGCTGAGCTAGAGGCCAAAATCTACAGGTAGGCACTTCGCAAAAAACACCTCTGTTTTTTTCCAAAATTTAGGATGTGTCCACGTTGCGCTTTGGGGTGTTTCCTGTCGCCGGCGCTAGGCCTACCCACGCAAGTGAGGTATAATTTTTATCGGGAGACTTGGGGGAACGATGGGTGGAAGGAAATTTGTAGCTCCTCTCAGATTCCAGAACTTTCTGCCACAGAAATGTGAGGAACATGTGTTTTTTTAGCCAAATTTTGAGGTTTGCAAAGGATTCTGGGTAACAGAACCTGGTCCGAGCCCCGCAAGTCACCCCTCCTTGGATTCCCCTAGGTCTCTAGTTTTCAGAAATGCACAGGTTTGGTAGGTTTCCCTAGGTGCCAGCTGAGCTAGAGGCCAAAATCTACAGGTAGGCACTTCGCAAAAAACACCTCTGTTTTTTTCCAAAATTTAGGATGTGTCCACGTTGCGCTTTGGGGTGTTTCCTGTCGCCGGCGCTAGGCCTACCCACGCAAGTTAGGTATCATTTTTATCGGGAGACTTGGGGGAACGCTGGGTGGAAGGAAATTTGTAGCTCCTCTCAGATTTCAGAACTTTCTGCCACAAAAATGTGAGGGACATGTGTTTTTTTAGCCAAATTTTGAGGTTTGCAAAGGATTCTGGGTAACAGAACCTGGTCCGAGCCCCGCAAGTCACCCCTCCTTGGATTCCCCTAGGTCTCTAGTTTTCAGAAATGCACAGGTTTGGTAGGTTTCCCTAGGTGCCGGGTGAGCTAGAGGCCAAAATCTACAGGTAGGCACTTCGCAAAAAACACCTCTGTTTTTTTCCAAAATTTAGGATGTGTCCACGTTGCGCTTTGGGGTGTTTCCTGTCGCCGGCGCTAGGCCTACCCACGCAAGTGAGGTATCATTTTTATCGGGAGACTTGGGGGAACGCTGGGTGGAAGGAAATTTGTAGCTCCTCTCAGATTCCAGAACTTTCTGCCACAAAAATGTGAGGGACATGTGTTTTTTTAGCCAAATTTTGAGGTTTGCAAAGGATTCTGGGTAACAGAACCTGGTCCGAGCCCCGCAAGTCACCCCTCCTTGGATTCCCCTAGGTCTCTAGGTTTCAGAAATGCACAGGTTTGGTAGGTTTCCCTAGGTGCCGGCTGAGCTAGAGGCCAAAATCTACAGGTAGGCACTTCGCAAAAAACACCTCTGTTTTTTTCCAAAATGTAGGATGTGTCCACGTTGCGCTTTGGGGTGTTTCCTGTCGCCGGCGCTAGGCCTACCCACGCAAGTGAGGTATCATTTTTATCGGGAGACTTGGGGGAACGCTGGGTGGAAGGAAATTTGTAGCTCCTCTCAGATTCCAGAACTTTCTGCCACAGAAATGTGAGGAACATGTTTTTTTTTAGGCAAATTTTGAGGTTTGCAAAGGATTCTGGGTAACAGAACCTGGTCCGAGCCCCGCAAGTCACCCCTCCTTGGATTCCCCTAGGTCTCTAGTTTTCAGAAATGCACAGGTTTGGTAGGTTTCCCTAGGTGCCGGCTGAGCTAGAAGCCAAAATCTACAGGTAGGCACTTCGCAAAAAACACCTCTTTTTTTTTCCAAAATTTAGGATGTGTCCACGTTGCGCTTTGGGGTGTTTCCTGTCGCCGGCGCTAGGCCTACCCACGCAAGTGAGGTATCATTTTTATCGGGAGACTTGGGGGAACGCTGGGTGGAAGGAAATTTGTAGCTCCTCTCAGATTCCAGAACTTTCTGCCACAGAAATGTGAGGAACATGTGTTTTTTTAACCAAATTTTGAGGTTTGCAAAGGATTCTGGGTAACAGAACCTGGTCCGAGCCCCGCAAGTCACCCCTCCTTGGATTCCCCTAGGTCTCTAGTTTTCAGAAATGCACAGGTTTGGTAGGTTTCCCTAGGTGCCGGCTGAGCTAGAGGCCAAAATCTACAGGTAGGCACTTCGCAAAAAACACCTCTGTTTTTTCCAAAATTTAGGATGTGTCCACGTTGCGCTTTGGGGTGTTTCCTGTCGCCGGCGCTAGGCCTACCCACGCAAGTGAGGTATCATTTTTATCGGGAGACTTGGGGGAACGCTGGGTGGAAGGAAATTTGTAGCTCCTCTCAGATTCCAGAACTTTCTGCCAAAGAAATGTGAGGAACATGTGTTTTTTTAGCCAAATTTTGAGGTTTGCAAAGGATTCTGGGTAACAGAACCTGGTCCGAGCCCCGCAAGTCACCCCTCCTTGGTTTCCCCTACGTCTCTAGTTTTCAGAAATGCACAGGTTTGGTAGGTTTCCCTAGGTGCCGGCTGAGCTAGAAGCTAAAAATCTACAGGTAGGCACTTCGCAAAAAACACCTCTGTTTTTTTCCAAAATTTAGGATGTGTCCACGTTGCGCTTTGGGGTGTTTCCTGTCGCCGGCGCTAGGCCTACCCACGCAAGTGAGGTATCATTTTTATCGGGAGACTTGGGGGAACGCTGGGTGGAAGGAAATTTGTAGCTCCTCTCAGATTCCAGAACTTTCTGCCACAGAAATGTGAGGAACATGTGTTTTTTTTAGCCAAATTTTGAGGTTTGCAAAGGATTCTGGGTAACAGAACCTGGTCCGAGCCCCGCAAGTCACCCCTCCTTGGATTCCCCTAGGTCTCTAGTCTTCAGAAATGCACAGGTTTGGTAGGTTTCCCCAGGTGCTGGCTGAGCTACAGGCCAAAATCTACAGGTAGGCACTTCGCAAAAAACACCTCTGTTTTTTTCCAAAATTTAGGATGTGTCCACGTTGCGCTTTGGGGTGTTTCCTGTCGCCGGCGCTAGGCCTACCCACGCAAGTGAGGTATCATTTTTATCGGGAGACTTGGGGGAACGTTGGGTGGAAGGAAATTTGTAGCTCCTCTCAGATTCTAGAACTTTCTGCCACAGAAATGTGAGGAACATGTGTTTTTTTAGCCAAATTTTGAGGTTTGCAAAGGATTCTGGGTAACAGAACCTGGTTTGAGCCCCACAAGTCACCCCTCCTTGGATTCCCCTAGGTCTCTAGTTTTCAGAAACGCACAGGTTTAGTAGGTTTCCCTAGGTGCCGGCTGAGCTAGAGGCCAAAATCTACAGGTAGGCACTTCGCAAAAAACACCTCTGTTTTTTTCCAAAATTTAGGATGTGTCCACGTTGCGCTTTGGGGTGTTTCCTGTCGCCGGCGCTAGGCCTACCCACGCAAGTGAGGTATAATTTTTATCGGGAGACTTGGGGGAACGATGGGTGGAAGGAAATTTGTAGCTCCTCTCAGATTCCAGAACTTTCTGCCACAGAAATGTGAGGAACATGTGTTTTTGTAGCCAAATTTTGAGGTTTGCAAAGGATTCTGGGTAACAGAACCTGGTCCGAGCCCCGCAAGTCACCCCTCCTTGGATTCCCCTAGGTCTCTAGTTTTCAGAAATGCACAGGTTTGGTAGGTTTCCCTAGGTGCCAGCTGAGCTAGAGGCCAAAATCTACAGGTAGGCACTTCGCAAAAAACACCTCTGTTTTTTTCCAAAATTTAGGATGTGTCCACGTTGCGCTTTGGGGTGTTTCCTGTCGCCGGCGCTAGGCCTACCCACGCAAGTTAGGTATCATTTTTATCGGGAGACTTGGGGGAACGCTGGGTGGAAGGAAATTTGTAGCTCCTCTCAGATTCCAGAACTTTCTGCCACAAAAATGTGAGGAACATGTGTTTTTTTAGCCAAATTTTGAGGTTTGCAAAGGATTCTGGGTAACAGAACCTGGTCCGAGCCCCGCAAGTCACCCCTCCTTGGATTCCCCTAGGTCTCTAGTCTTCAGAAATGCACAGGTTTGGTAGGTTTCCCCAGGTGCCGGCTGAGCTACAGGCCAAAATCTACAGGTAGGCACTTCGCAAAAAACACCTCTGTTTTTTTCCAAAATTTAGGATGTGTCCACGTTGCGCTTTGGGGTGTTTCCTGTCGCCGGCGCTAGGCCTACCCACGCAAGTGAGGTATCATTTTTATCGGGAGACTTGGGGGAACGTTGGGTGGAAGGAAATTTGTAGCTCCTCTCAGATTCTAGAACTTTCTGCCACAGAAATGTGAGGAACATGTGTTTTTTTAGCCAAATTTTGAGGTTTGCAAAGGATTCTGGGTAACAGAACCTGGTTTGAGCCCCACAAGTCACCCCTCCTTGGATTCCCCTAGGTCTCTAGTTTTCAGAAACGCACAGGTTTAGTAGGTTTCCCTAGGTGCCGGCTGAGCTAGAGGCCAAAATCTACAGGTAGGCACTTCGCAAAAAACACCTCTGTTTTTTTCCAAAATTTAGGATGTGTCCACGTTGCGCTTTGGGGTGTTTCCTGTCGCCGGCGCTAGGCCTACCCACGCAAGTGAGGTATAATTTTTATCGGGAGACTTGGGGGAACGATGGGTGGAAGGAAATTTGTAGCTCCTCTCAGATTCCAGAACTTTCTGCCACAGAAATGTGAGGAACATGTGTTTTTTTAGCCAAATTTTGAGGTTTGCAAAGGATTCTGGGTAACAGAACCTGGTCCGAGCCCCGCAAGTCACCCCTCCTTGGATTCCCCTAGGTCTCTAGTTTTCAGAAATGCACAGGTTTGGTAGGTTTCCCTAGGTGCCAGCTGAGCTAGAGGCCAAAATCTACAGGTAGGCACTTCGCAAAAAACACCTCTGTTTTTTTCCAAAATTTAGGATGTGTCCACGTTGCGCTTTGGGGTGTTTCCTGTCGCCGGCGCTAGGCCTACCCACGCAAGTTAGGTATCATTTTTATCGGGAGACTTGGGGGAACGCTGGGTGGAAGGAAATTTGTAGCTCCTCTCAGATTCCAGAACTTTCTGCCACAAAAATGTGAGGGACATGTGTTTTTTTAGCCAAATTTTGAGGTTTGCAAAGGATTCTGGGTAACAGAACCTGGTCCGAGCACCGCAAGTCACCCCTCCTTGGATTCCCCTAGGTAGCTAGTTTTCAGAAATGCACAGGTTTGGTAGGTTTCCCTAGGTGCCGGCTGAGCTAGAGGCCAAAATCTACAGGTAGGCACTTCGCAAAAAACACCTCTGTTTTTTTCCAAAATTTAGGATGTGTCCATGTTGCGCTTTGGGGTGTTTCCTGTCGCCGGCGCTAGGCCTACCCACGCAAGTGAGGTATCATTTTTATTGGGAGACTTGGGGGAACGCTGGGTGGAAGGAAATTTGTAGCTCCTCTCAGATTCCAGAACTTTCTGCCAAAGAAATGTGAGGAACATGTGTTTTTTTAGCCAAATTTTGAGGTTTGCAAAGGATTCTGGGTAACAGAACCTGGTCCGAGCCCCGCAAGTCACCCCTCCTGGGATTCCCCTAGGTCTCTAGCTTTCAGAAATGCACAGGTTTGGAAGGTTTCCCTAGGTGCCGGCTGAGCTACAGGCCAAAATCTACAGGTAGGCACTTCGCAAAAAACACCTCTGTTTTTTTCCAAAATTTAGGATGTGTCCACGTTGCGCTTTGGGGTGTTTCCTGTCGCCGGCGCTAGGCCTACCCACGCAAGTGAGGTATCATTTTTATCGGGAGACTTGGGGGAACGGTGAGTGGAAGGAAATTTGTAGCTCCTCTCAGATTCCAGAACTTTCTGCCACAGAAATGTGAGGAACATGTGTTTTTTTAGCCAAATTTTGAGGTTTGCAAAGGATTCTGGGTAACAGAACCTGGTCCGAGCCCCGCAAGTCACCCCTCCTTGGTTTCCCCTAGGTCTCTAGTTTTCAGAAATGCACAGGTTTGGTAGGTTTCCCTAGGTGCTGGCTGAGCTAGAGGCCAAAATCTACAGGTAGGCACTTCACAAAAAAACACCTCTGTTTTTTTCCAAAATTTAGGATGTGTCCACGTTGCGCTTTGGGGTGTTTCCTGTCGCCGGCGCTAGGCCTACCCACGCAAGTGAGGTATCATTTTTATCGGGAGACTTGGGGGAACGCTGGGTGGAAGGAAATTTGTAGCTCCTCTCAGATTCCAGAACTTTCTGCCACAGAAATGTGAGGAACATGTGTTTTTTTAGCCAAATTTTGAGGTTTGCAAAGGATTCTGGGTAACAAAACCTGGTCCGAGCCCCGCAAGTCACCCCTCCTTGGATTCCCCTAGGTCTCTAGGTTTCAGAAATGCACAGGTTTGGTAGGTTTCCCTAGGTGCCGGCTGAGCTAGAGGCCAAAATCTACAGGTAGGCACTTCGCAAAAAACACCTCTGTTTTTTTCCAAAATGTAGGATGTGTCCACGTTGCGCTTTGGGGTGTTTCCTGTCGCCGGCGCTAGGCCTACCCACGCAAGTGAGGTATCATTTTTATCGGGAGACTTGGGGGAACGCTGGGTGGAAGGAAATTTGTAGCTCCTCTCAGATTCCAGAACTTTCTGCCACAGAAATGTGAGGAACATGTTTTTTTTTAGCCAAATTTTGAGGTTTGCAAAGGATTCTGGGTAACAGAACCTGGTCCGAGCCCCGCAAGTCACCCCTCCTTGGATTCCCCTAGGTCTCTAGTTTTCAGAAATGCACAGGTTTGGTAGGTTTCCCTAGGTGCCGGCTGAGCTAGAAGCCAAAATCTACAGGTAGGCACTTCGCAAAAAACACCTCTTTTTTTTTCCAAAATTTAGGATGTGTCCACGTTGCGCTTTGGGGTGTTTCCTGTCGCCGGCGCTAGGCCTACCCACGCAAGTGAGGTATCATTTTTATCGGGAGACTTGGGGGAACGCTGGGTGGAAGGAAATTTGTAGCTCCTCTCAGATTCCAGAACTTTCTGCCAAAGAAATGTGAGGAACATGTGTTTTTTTAGCCAAATTTTGAGGTTTGCAAAGGATTCTGGGTAACAGAACCTGGTCCGAGCCCCGCAAGTCACCCCTCCTTGGTTTCCCCTACGTCTCTAGTTTTCAGAAATGCACAGGTTTGGTAGGTTTCCCTAGGTGCCGGCTGAGCTAGAGGCCAAAATCTACAGGTAGGCACTTCGCAAAAAACACCTCTGTTTTTTTCCAAAATTTAGGATGTGTCCACGTTGCGCTTTGGGGTGTTTCCTGTCGCCGGCGCTAGGCCTACCCATGCAAGTGAGGTATCATTTTTATCGGGAGACTTGGGGGAACGCTGGGTGGAAGGAAATTTGTAGCTCCTCTCAGATTCCAGAACTTTCTGCCACAGAAATGTGAGGAACATGTGTTTTTTTAGCCAAATTTTGAGGTTTGCAAAGGATTCTGGGTAACAGAACCTGGTCCGAGCCCCGCAAGTCACCCCTCCTTGGATTCCCCTAGGTCTCTAGTTTTCAGAAATGCACAGGTTTGGTAGGTTTCCCTAGGTGCCGGCTGAGCTAGAAGCCAAAATCTACAGGTAGGCACTTCGCAAAAAACACCTCTTTTTTTTTCCAAAATTTAGGATGTGTCCACGTTGCGCTTTGGGGTGTTTCCTGTCGCCGGCGCTAGGCCTACCCACGCAAGTGAGGTATCATTTTTATCGGGAGACTTGGGGGAACGCTGGGTGGAAGGAAATTTGTAGCTCCTCTCAGATTCCAGAACTTTCTGCCACAGAAATGTGAGGAACATGTGTTTTTTTAGCCAAATTTTGAGGTTTGCAAAGGATTCTGGGTAACAGAACCTGGTCCGAGCCCCGCAAGTCACCCCTCCTTGGATTCCCCTAGGTCTCTAGTTTTCAGAAATGCACAGGTTTGGTAGGTTTCCCTAGGTGCCGGGTGAGCTAGAGGCCAAAATCTACAGGTAGGCACTTCGCAAAAAACACCTCTGTTTTTTTCCAAAATTTAGGATGTGTCCACGTTGCGCTTTGGGGTGTTTCCTGTCGCCGGCGCTAGGCCTACCCACGCAAGTGAGGTATCATTTTTATCGGGAGACTTGGGGGAACGCTGGGTGGAAGGAAATTTGTAGCTCCTCTCAGATTCCAGAACTTTCTGCCACAAAAATGTGAGGGACATGTGTTTTTTTAGCCAAATTTTGAGGTTTGCAAAGGATTCTGGGTAACAGAACCTGGTCCGAGCCCCGCAAGTCACCCCTCCTTGGATTCCCCTAGGTCTCTAGGTTTCAGAAATGCACAGGTTTGGTAGGTTTCCCTAGGTGCCGGCTGAGCTAGAGGCCAAAATCTACAGGTAGGCACTTCGCAAAAAACACCTCTGTTTTTTTCCAAAATGTAGGATGTGTCCACGTTGCGCTTTGGGGTGTTTCCTGTCGCCGGCGCTAGGCCTACCCACGCAAGTGAGGTATCATTTTTATCGGGAGACTTGGGGGAACGCTGGGTGGAAGGAAATTTGTAGCTCCTCTCAGATTCCAGAACTTTCTGCCACAGAAATGTGAGGAACATGTTTTTTTTTAGGCAAATTTTGAGGTTTGCAAAGGATTCTGGGTAACAGAACCTGGTCCGAGCCCCGCAAGTCACCCCTCCTTGGATTCCCCTAGGTCTCTAGTTTTCAGAAATGCACAGGTTTGGTAGGTTTCCCTAGGTGCCGGCTGAGCTAGAAGCCAAAATCTACAGGTAGGCACTTCGCAAAAAACACCTCTTTTTTTTTCCAAAATTTAGGATGTGTCCACGTTGCGCTTTGGGGTGTTTCCTGTCGCCGGCGCTAGGCCTACCCACGCAAGTGAGGTATCATTTTTATCGGGAGACTTGGGGGAACGCTGGGTGGAAGGAAATTTGTAGCTCCTCTCAGATTCCAGAACTTTCTGCCACAGAAATGTGAGGAACATGTGTTTTTTTAACCAAATTTTGAGGTTTGCAAAGGATTCTGGGTAACAGAACCTGGTCCGAGCCCCGCAAGTCACCCCTCCTTGGATTCCCCTAGGTCTCTAGTTTTCAGAAATGCACAGGTTTGGTAGGTTTCCCTAGGTGCCGGCTGAGCTAGAGGCCAAAATCTACAGGTAGGCACTTCGCAAAAAACACCTCTGTTTTTTCCAAAATTTAGGATGTGTCCACGTTGCGCTTTGGGGTGTTTCCTGTCGCCGGCGCTAGGCCTACCCACGCAAGTGAGGTATCATTTTTATCGGGAGACTTGGGGGAACGCTGGGTGGAAGGAAATTTGTAGCTCCTCTCAGATTCCAGAACTTTCTGCCAAAGAAATGTGAGGAACATGTGTTTTTTTAGCCAAATTTTGAGGTTTGCAAAGGATTCTGGGTAACAGAACCTGGTCCGAGCCCCGCAAGTCACCCCTCCTTGGTTTCCCCTACGTCTCTAGTTTTCAGAAATGCACAGGTTTGGTAGGTTTCCCTAGGTGCCGGCTGAGCTAGAAGCCAAAATCTACAGGTAGGCACTTTGCAAAAAACACCTCTTTTTTTTCCCAAAATTTAGGATGTGTCCACGTTGCGCTTTGGGGTGTTTCCTGTCGCCGGCGCTAGGCCTACCCACGCAAGTGAGGTATCATTTTTATCGGGAGACTTGGGGGAACGCTGGGTGGAAGGAAATTTGTAGCTCCTCTCAGATTCCAGAACTTTCTGCCACAGAAATGTGAGGAACATGTGTTTTTTTAGCCAAATTTTGAGGTTTGCAAAGGATTCTGGGTAACAGAACCTGGTCCGAGCCCCGCAAGTCACCCCTCCTTGGATTCCCCTAGGTCTCTAGTTTTCAGAAATGCACAGGTTTGGTAGGTTTCCCTAGGTGCCGGGTGAGCTAGAGGCCAAAATCTACAGGTAGGCACTTCGCAAAAAACACCTCTGTTTTTTTCCAAAATTTAGGATGTGTCCACGTTGCGCTTTGGGGTGTTTCCTGTCGCCGGCGCTAGGCCTACCCACGCAAGTGAGGTATCATTTTTATCGGGAGACTTGGGGGAACGCTGGGTGGAAGGAAATTTGTAGCTCCTCTCAGATTCCAGAACTTTCTGCCACAAAAATGTGAGGGACATGTGTTTTTTTAGCCAAATTTTGAGGTTTGCAAAGGATTCTGGGTAACAGAACCTGGTCCGAGCCCCGCAAGTCACCCCTCCTTGGATTCCCCTAGGTCTCTAGGTTTCAGAAATGCACAGGTTTGGTAGGTTTCCCTAGGTGCCGGCTGAGCTAGAGGCCAAAATCTACAGGTAGGCACTTCGCAAAAAACACCTCCATTTTTTTCCAAAATTTAGGATGTGTCCACGTTGCGCTTTGGGGTGTTTCCTGTCGCCGGCGCTAGGCCTACCCACGCAAGTGAGGTATCATTTTTATCGGGAGACTTGGGGGAACATAGATTAGCAAAACAAGTGCTATTGCCCCTTGTCTTTCTCTACATTTTTTCCTTCCAAATATAGGATAGTGTGTAAAAAAGACATCTATTTGAGAAATTCCCTATAATTCACATGCTTGTATGGTCACCCCGGAATTCAGAGATGTGCAAATAACCACTGCTCCTCAACACCTTATCTTGTGCCCTTTTTGGAAATGCAAAGGTTTTCTTGATAGCAATTTTTTACTCTTTATATTTCAGCAAATGAATTGCTGTATACCCGATATAGAATGAAAACGCACTGCAGGGTGCAGCTCATTTATTGGCTCTGGGTTCCTCGGGTTCTTGATGAACCTACAAGCCCTATATATCCCCGCAACCAGAGGAGTCCACCAGACGTAACGGTATATTGCTTTCCATAATCTGACATTGCAGGGAAAAGTTACAGAGTAAAACGTAGAGAAAAATTGATGTTTTTTTCACCTCAATTTCAATATTTTTCTTTTTCAGCTTTTATTTTCTGTAGGAAACCCTTGTAGGATCTACACAAATGACCCCTTGCTGAATTCAGAATTTTCTCTACTTTTCAGAAATGGTTAGGTTTCTGGGATCCAGCATTGGTTTCATGCCCATTCCTGTCACTGACTGGAAGGAGGCTGAAAGCACAAAAAATTGCAAAAATGGGGTATGCCCCAGTAAAATGCCAAAATTGTGTTGAAAAATTGGGTTTTCTGATTCAAGTCTGCCTGTTCCTGAAAGCTAGGAAGCTGCTGAGTTTAGCACTACAAACCCTTTGTTGATGCCATTTTCAGGGGGAAATCCACAAGCCTTCTTCTGCAGCCACTTTTTCCATTTTTAAAAAAAAAAAACGAAATTTTCACTGTATTTTGGCCAATTTCTTGGCCTCCTTCAAGGGAACCCACAAAGTCTGGGTACCTCTAGAATCCCTAGGATGTTGGAAAAAAAGGACGCAAATTTGGCTTGGTTAGCTTATGTGGACAAAAAGTTATGAGGGCCTAAGCGCGAACTGCCCCAAATAGGCAAAAAAAGGCCTGGCACAGGAGGGGGAAAAGGCCTGGCAGCGAAGGGGTTAATGAACCATAACTGTATTTGCTTATTTGTTTGACCTTGAACTGATGGATGTATTTAAAAAGAAAGCAACTTACTAACACTTTGTGCCAGGTTTGCATCACTAAAGTAACATTAAATGTGATGCAAATCCCTCTCAACCGGTAAGAGTCGACATGAATCTGTTCCCAAAAAATATGACACCTCTTCGAGGCGGGCAGGTGTAACAGTGATGCAACTTTTAAGTCTCAAAATATATCTCCAACTTTGCATGTGTGCTGCACTGTACAGCACACAGAGTGGGAAAGTATTAAATCATTGGTTTTGTACTGGAAGGTGATAGCTGCTTAAACGTACTTCACTTTGTAAGGGTGATTGCTATACACACCTTAAAGCCTCGCCCCTGTATGCCCATGGCACAACTTCCTGGCATAATGCCCGGCGCACGCTACGCACGCAGAACAGATTGGCATGCCCAGCCCCACACGCAGCACAATTGTTTCGCAGGGCTCCTGTGTTTCAGAGGCTAGTTTCGGAAATCCCAATCGGGACATAATAGTCGACACTCACTTATTAGTGTAAAAGGCCATTTATTAGGACAGGATTGCAAACATAACATAACATTGATATCCACTGTAACTTCAACTTATCGACCTTTCAACCTCCCCCTTTGAACTCTCCCCATTCTTCCTTTTTACTTCATTCCTCCAATCTTGCCTCCGTTCCAGCATCCACATGCATTCCCCCACAAATCCCTCTTTTCCTTCCGTCCCCTGCCTGTCTCGGGCATCCCCCACTCTGTCATCCTTCACCTGTTTCTTCTTCTCCCCGTGGAAGGGTGGCCAGGCCCGCATCTGGCTCTCCACCCTCCCCCATCTACTGCTACCACTGTGCAAACCTGCCCCAACTCTGGCATGCTCCCCCCTTTGCTCTTGCCCCATCACCCTAGCCCCCATTCACTTTACCTTATTCCCTATGTAGGGCGGGTGGGTGGCCAACTTCATGACAGCGCGGCAGGCTGTCGCGGAAGAGGCCGTCCCCCTAATCCCATTCCTCCTATATACTCCCACCATTAGACCCTCCCCCCACCTAGCCCCAGCCAATCCCTGTCCTGGTGTGTCACTTCCTGTCCCGAATGCCCCCGTGGAGAGACTAGACTGCGTCTGCTCTCCACGGGTCCCTACATCGGGACATAATAGTCGACACTCACTTATTAGTGTAAAAGGCCATTTATTAGGACAGGATTGCAAACATAACATAACATTGATATCCACTGTAACTTCAACTTATCGACCTTTCAACCTCCCCCTTTGAACTCTCCCCATTCTTCCTTTTTACTTCATTCCTCCAATCTTGCCTCCGTTCCAGCATCCACATGCATTCCCCCACAAATCCCTCTTTTCCTTCCGTCCCCTGCCTGTCTCGGGCATCCCCCACTCTGTCATCCTTCACCTGTTTCTTCTTCTCCCCGTGGAAGGGTGGCCAGGCCCGCATCTGGCTCTCCACCCTCCCCCATCTACTGCCACCCAGCAGAAACCCCTCTTGGGCGTTTTGCTGCCCCACCAGCGAACCCACAGCAACACTGCAACCTTAAGCCGTTCAGCTCATCATTTTCTTTTCTTTTCTTTTTTTTTTTGATTTTGACACATTACCATAATGTAATATGCATTCCCCGTCTTCAGAAAAAATGCACCCGTCATCTGTGGAGTGCCCGCTTCCTTCACCATAAATGCCCTTGCATTCCATCACTCATGTAATGAATCCCAACCAAAAACCTTCATAGCCAGATTGATCTTCCTCCAAGCCCCTTTCGTGGGTATGTTTCATTGCCCCTCACCATCTTCTTTTGAGGACCGCTTAGTCCAGACAACACAAATTCCATGCCCATTCTGGGCAACATACGCTATGCCCCGTTGCATGTGTTGCCGTAGGGTGAGCCCCAGGGAGCCGTACCAGGCCATTATCCCCAGGTGTAACCAAATTGTCCATACAGCCCCCATGTTGGCCTAATAGGCATTCAAGAAATGCAAGCTTCCCCACTCCATGTTGCTCTTTCCTCCCACAAAAATGTTGTGATGGCCACCCCAAAGGTCCAGCAAACCTCTGTAAAGTTGCCCCTCTGCATATATCCCCTCTCGCACATGACTGATGATGCTCAATGCAATGGAACCACGTCCGCTTACCCGGGGCCACTTATGTATCCTGCAAAGAAAACATAGTTTAATGGTGGACTAATCTGCAAAGAAGCACCATAGTTTAAAGGTAGACTATCACAAACCCCCCCCCTCTGCTTCCGCTACCATGCCCTTATACCTCTTGCCTTGACTCTCACTGCTCATGCCCCCCACCTGACGGACACTGCGTTTTACCACCACCCCAACCCACCAGAAGGAAAACCAGTGCCAACCTAAACTGTCTGCCACCGTGGCTGCTCCACATAAATGAAAAAACACGCAGACAATTGGCCTACTGCCTAACCCAGACAATGCCACCCTCAAGACCGCCATCAAATGGAAATGCATAATATATTTCCCCTTTTGCCCGACAAACAGCTTCCTTCCCTCACGTCACCCTGTGCGTCCCGAAACTGTCCCCCATTCACATACCAGCCATGCTGCTGCAACTCCCTCTGTGCTCCCCATGTCTGCTTCCCTGGCCCCCCATTTATTATTATATTATTATTATAATTTTTTTTTTTTTTTTAAATATATATATATATATATATACCAAAAATACCAATTATCCCGCCAACCGCCACTCAACTAACCCCCCCCACACCTGCTAACCGACTTCCCTCCAATCGTCAACTCCTAAACTCCCATATGAGCCCCAAACCTATCTACCCTGCCGAAGCTGACCATGCCACTTCCAGTGCACCCAACCAGCATATTGGCAATACGTACAATTTCAAACCGGTGGACAAACGCAATAAACCTTGTTCACCGCTGTTCCCTACCCCAGGTCCTTTCTTTTTTTTTTTTTTTTTTTTAAACCCCATCAACCTTTCCACAATATCGTTCTCAACGGGATAGCATTGTAAACCAAAATGCCCATGGAAAACACCTGTCCACTTGTCCACCCTTGTGACGTGCGGGAAACCCTTCCAACCCCAAGACAAAACCACGTAAACCCTCCCTTTCCAAGTACGGCTCAGCAGTCCCCAAATTGCCCCGTCACAAACCTACCAAATCTGAAAAACCAACCATGTCAAGCGGGAAACTTCTCTGCATGGGTGGGGCTAACGACCCTTCGGCCCGCTTAATGACCATCCACGCCCCTGTTCCCAAAAATTCCTCCAGAAACCTTGACCTGCCTTCGTTCTTGCTTGAGCCAGGCTTCCAAAATTATTGCCACCTCCAACGATCCAGTGCATCGGCAGCTAAACGCGCGCTGCCTTGAAACTTTTGTGGAGCAAAGCCCTGAAGCATGCAGAAAATTCCACCGCAGATGCAGCACCCTAAAGTCCCTTGCCCTCTGTCAGTTCAACAAAAAACACTACCTTCAGATTGCACACATGTGCTGATGGTTCGAGTGGCCAACCTCTCTCCCCATTCTGTCCAAACCACAAACAGTGAAAAAACTTCTAGAACACCATACTCCTGTCTTAACAAATTTGGTTCCAGCCGTATTGCCGTGCTGTACCGTACATCCCCAAAATTGGCCAACACCCAAGCAGCCCCTGTCGCATCAGGCAATATCCGCACCTGCCATACAGTACCTGTTTTCGCCAAAAACCCTGTATACCCTGTGTAAAACCATGCTAGAAACGTGTTCCACACCCGTATACCCTTCCTCCGGCCCCTTAGGAAATTAAAGTATGCACCCGGCATCTCAACAAATCCCACCCAGCTGCCACGTACCTTGTCCCCCCCATGCGCATATAATTTGATCGCAGTAATTCCTTACACCGCATAGTGCCCAGAAAAATCCCTGCCATGCCTCGTGGCATCTTGCCGTGAAGGCCACTGTGTCCAGTTTGATTCTCCATTGTCAGTACCCCCCCTGGTACCCTCTGTCTGCCATGGAGCCAACAGAAACACCACTCCCTTTTGCGAGCTGCTTGAAAACCTGCAAATCTCAAGCCCCCAACCCCAAAACCGTGTCCATCCCTCAAAGAGAAATCATTTCACCAGTGCAGCCCCGACCGGTGTCCACTCCCCTTGTGAAAGGAAACCAATCAGAAATGAACCAAAGGCTGCCGAGAAAGGACAGTGGATTACACATTCCATGAGCACTCCTGCCCCCTATATTGCCCCCCCCCAATAGCAATTCTCAGCACTGTAACAGTATCTCCCCATAAGTATTCAAATCGACAGTCGCTTCAACTGTCGCCTTCAGCCCATTCATCGCCTCTGCCACACCCCAAAATGAGCCGATTAGCCTCATCCGCTAGCGCATGTACCACCTGCGTCTCCACCCAGATGATGAAATCATTCACCAACGCCTTCCCCATCCATGACGGGTGTGTACAAATCTGAAGTACCACTTTTCGTGAGGGAAACCACATAACCCACTGCATCACTTGCATGTTCCCAAGTTTTCCCTTTGACCTTTCTTTGTGCACTCCGTCATTTCCGAAACTGCCACTTCTGGTGCAGACCGCAATTTGTCAGCCCCAGCGTCAAAAACTCGGGCCCCAGTGACCCAAACTGAAATGATGTTGATGACCCCCATTCAGCTAGTGCGCCAGGACCATACCCATGCATCCATTTTTATATATATAATTTTTATTTTAATTGTTCAATGTAATTTAATGTTTTTTTTTTTTTTTTTTGTTTCCTGGGAAGCAGCCCGCAACATCAACGCCTTCCTGTTTCCCCGCAACCTCATCTTTAGCTTACTCCACAAAATGAAAAACCAAAAACTTTGTCCAACCCCTGCACAAGAGCTTTAACCTGTGTCCCCTTCTCTGTCTCCTCACCTTCAGTCTCCCTTACCGATATCGTCTCTCCCTCCCCACTCGTAACTCTTTACTCTTGGGCCACTACCCCCTTCCTGGCGCTCCACCTGTGTTGCACCTATACCGAGGCACTCCGTGTATGGAGTAATCCCCCATCCCAATATGCCATGCAGTGCACCGTAGCTACCCAGCAAAGTATCACACTGGACCCCCAATTCACCATACCTGGCACCACTGTGCGCCTGCTCCAGTGTCCACCATTGCCTTGCAATCGCGATTCTCGTTGCGAAAAAATTCCTTATTTCCATCTTGGCATTCTGCAAAACATTAACTGACAAAAGGGGGGGGGGTCATGCCGCACCTGCGCCCCTTCCCCTTCCCGCTTCAAAGTCCCACGTACTCATGAATCTCCCCTTCCTCTCAACCTCTACACCACCTCAAAATGAATTGCCCCACATCATCGTCTTTCCCACACACGTGTCCCTAGCACCTTCAGAAAATACGTCAAGCACTCACTCCCCAGCTCCTTACCCCTGATGGCGTGTGCCATATGTGTGGTGTCCACGTTCCCACGTTGTAGAGAAGGCCGCCGGTGACCCCTCTAGTGCTTCGGGCCAACGTCCGAGGGCCGTGTTGCGCCCCGTTGGTTTCGCCACCTTTCTGCCAGCCTCCACAGCTGACTTCGACTCTCGTCGACTTGCATGGCCGTGTGCGCCATGCACTACCTGCGCGCTGCCTGCCCCCTTGGACGCTCCAGCCATCTGCCCCTTCCTAAGATCCTCATGCGGCACCCCCTCCTACTACTCCGACTAATTCAGGCCCTCTTGACCAAGGCGCCAGCGTCCCCCCTTTCCTTGTCCTGTCCACTAGCCCCCTGCCGCCCCCGGCTACCCGAGCCCACCTCCCTACTGTCTCCGATGTCCCCTGCCAGCCACGCAGATCATTGCCTTCACCCTCCCGAGGGGGACGAGGGGTGGGGGTGGGGGGGGGCCACCGCCACAGTTGCCGCTGTCCCCGCCACACCACCCCCCCCCGCCCGCTGTCATGCTCAACCAGAGGGGGGGGGGCCTGCACCGGGGTGCACCCCAAACCATCTCCTTTGGTACCCCCTGGGGGGGGGAAACACAAACCCCACTATGCCTCTCCTCTCTACCTTCACATGCCCTTACAGCCTGCGTATTAACGGGTAACCTCTCTCCCCAGTTCCCCAGCTTCCCACCTCCCCCCACCACCAATAAAAGTTGAGACTGGGCAGGGCCCTGCTAGTTCCCCCCCCCCCCCACCCCGTCCGCTCCCAACCTCTGGGCCCTACTCCGCGTGAATGGGCTATCCCCGCCCTGCCGAAAAAACGCCCTGCCTGGCCGGCCTGCCTGGCCAGGAAAGAACAACATGCGGTGTGCAAATTTGTGAAAAAACAGGTGGGGGTGAATAGCCACACCCGCCCCACAGAAAACCGATTGTTCCCGCACCTGAGCCGCGGACGACGCGCTGTACAGCCGCCTCTCCGCCTTGCGCTGCGCCATGTTTCCAGCGCTCCTTGTCCCCCGAGGCCCGGCCCACAAAACAGGCCTGGGCAAATTTGCCTGGCTGGCCAGGCGACATCGCGGGGCACGGCCCGCGCAGCCCCCACTCACCGCGAGTTCCTCCAAGAACCTAGTAATCCACCCCCTACCTTTACAATATTGAACAAGAAAAAACCCCCACAGCCAACTTCATGACAGCGCGGCAGGCTGTCGCGGAAGAGGCCGTCCCCCTAATCCCATTCCTCCTATATACTCCCACCATTAGACCCTCCCCCCACCTAGCCCCAGCCAATCCCTGTCCTGGTGTGTCACTTCCTGTCCCGAATGCCCCCGTGGAGAGACTAGACTGCGTCTGCTCTCCACGGGTCCCTACATTCATGGTAATAATGGAGCGAGAGAACATAACCGCACCGTAGCTAAGCCAGGATTTGTTTCTTACTTCCTTTCAAGTTGAATCTGATTTCGTCGCCTGGGCTCGTGCCAGAGCTATGGTTAATAACACATTCGTGCACGAGATGTAAAGAAAGCCCCTCGAGGCCATGGCGCAGCTGGAAATGGGAGACGCCAGTTCGCCTCGGTTGAGGTGGCCTGGCCACGGCAGAAGTGCGTCACCTGGGGAGCGCTGCGATCCAAGTGGCAGACCCCGGGCTCAGGTAGACGGTTTGGGCCCCGGGGGGACACTGTTCATACAGGGAGTCTGCAGCTACAGGTAGCTAAAGGATAAAGAGGTTGGGACACACGGCTAGCTCATCCGTTGCAAAAAGTGCGCCTTCAGGGCAGGGTTGGGCCCTTCTCCGGAGCCAGCTGTGTGCTTAGGCAGCTGCCGTTCAGCTCCCGCCTTTTCTCGGCCTTTCTTGGCGCGCTGTCAGCGTGCCGGTTTTCTGCAGGTCTGTCATTAATTGTTCTTGCTTTCAGCATAGCATTTTTCTGTCTTAATTCTGTTGTTTATGAACATTAAATGTCAGAAAACCGCACACGCATCATTAGTAATTCCATGCACAACAAAGAGAATAAACAGAGGAATTTTAAATCATAGTGCTGTGTAATGTTTGTGTTCCTTAAAAAATGGTTGAATACCATGAAAATAAAACTCAATACCCCAAAACAAAATTCCTTATCCCCTCTTCTAAGTCTGACAGACAGTAGGTTTCCACCTGATGCCTGCATAAACTGAAAGCATTGTCTTCTCACTCAAGACTTTTCAGAAAAACCTTTGGATGTCATTCTTGACCAGAAACGTCCCCGGAGCCACATAAAAAATAACATAAAAATGGTCAGATCAGAATATTGAATACTTGGTTACTAAAGTGGCTCAATCTTGAGAGATCAGGAACCTGGGAGGGACAGCCTGATTAGGCCTCAACCTCTCCAGATCCAAAAAAATCTCCACCATGGAACAAGCTTAATCCAGTAATGCACCTACAATCAGGAACTCCCTTCTGACCAAGGGGGTTACTGAAACAATGTAAACCTTAGGAAATAACCAGATTTTAATGGCTTGCAGAATGTTAAGATTGGCCAGCAGCCTGGGGACATGCGGCAACAAGTTTAATAACCCAGCACATGTCACCAAAAAGGCTCTATTCTCCTAGTCATGATTACCGGGACCTAGGACCTCCAACAGCCAGACACTGGAAGATCTCAAGAAACACAAAGAACTGAGATTTCTTACACAAAACATAAAGAATCTTTGCCATGAAGGGCTTTAAATACCACGCTCAAAGCCTTAAATGTGACCCATTTGGATATGGGAAGCCCAGGTGTGGCCCGTCCTTTAGGGCGGAGGGGCCACGCCCCCCTTCTTTTTGTCCCTCATGAAATGTGTCTGTCAGGCTGAACAAAGGTCAGCCTGACAGACACTCTTCATGTTCAGGTCAGGCAGCCAGGAGCAGCCAGGAGCAGACAATGCACGATTTGCGCAGACTCCTGGCTGCCTGAGCTGAACTTTGCTGGGCTGAGGAGGTCACAGCTCCTATGGACGTGACCTCCTCGGTTCAGCAAAGGTGCCTCAAGGCCCTCCCCTGGGTGACGAGGAAAGTGTCACCCGTTGACTTCGACCTGGGCGCTTTGGGTTTAAGCCCTGAAGCGCCCAGGGCGAGTGTCAATCAGTGACACTTCGTCACAGAGTGGGATGGGGTCAGCAGTCTCACTGACCCCATCTCATTCTGTGACGAGGCTGTGACTGCTGCCTTCCCTCATTGGCTGACCAAAGGTCAGCCAATGAGGGAAGGCAGCAGTCCCAACCCTCCTGGGACTTCCGAGGCTGAAGGTAAGTGTGTGTGTGTGTGATCTTTTAAAATGAATGTTTGGTGCGTGCATGTTTGAATGTTTGAGTGTTGTTAATGGATGTGCGTGCATGTGTGTGAAAGAATGAGTGTGTGTGTGAGCTTCCCACCCGCACCCTACCCCCTAAACCTGCCATCTGCCATTGGGGAAGCCACTGCAGGGCTCTAAGTGCTTGCGAAGTAGATGAACATTTAGGGAAATCCAGAGCCAGCCAAGTCACAACATTTTGAGGTGGCTGTAAACGTTGCAAAATGGGTGTAGAAGATTCATTGCTTTAGTCAAGTTGGCGTAGGATGGTGGCTCTGACAACCTTGGATGTCAGTTGTATGTGCAGAAAGGCTAAGATCTTGCATAGTATTTTCATAAGATTAACATAGATAACCAACAACTTACTCACATGCCTGGATAAAGTAAGCCCTTGGTCTATTTGGATGCCCAGATATCTGACCTCAGCAATTGGAATGGGTGAGAACCTAACTGAGCTGGACAAAACAGGGGGAGATGGGCTTCTGAGGAGTTTTTACTGTAATAACCGGAATCTCTGATTTCTCAAAGTTTAATTTTAAGGCGTTCTTGTTCATTCAGCTAGTCACTACCTCCATACACTCATTGAAAGTTTTCGCTGGGTATCCGTGCCTCTGGCCAGAAGTGGTATGTCATCTGTATAGCAGGCCAATTTGAATCCGATTGGCCGAATAAAGCTTGCCAGCGGCTGAACATATAGACTGAAGAAAGTGGGGCTCAGGGCAAAACACTGGGGAAAATATAAATGCCATGGGAAATAATGGGGTTCATATTTCGGAGGACGGGATATTCATCACTGTTGTGACGGAATAACCTGTCAGCAGAAATCTAAATCAGGCCCTAAGTAATTCCCTGGTTCACTGACTGAAACAGGACCGAAAGGCTCCCAGTTGCAGAGCCTGCATGCGCCTTGATAGATATGATTTCAGTAATTTGGAAGCAGATCCCAACACACACACTTCCCACTGTCTCTGCAAAAGCCGGATGTGAGAGGCGGGGTTAAAGGTCAAAAAGAAGTCCAAAAGCACCAGAGCGGAGACAGTATCCTGAACAGCAAACCGTCTAATTTAATTAAGGATGGAGATCAGAGTAATCTCCATACCAAAACCTGGGCGTAATCCAGATTGTGCATCATCAGAAAAACTATTCTCTTCCAAAAAGAGGAGAGTTGTAAATTAACTGTCTTCTTTAGAAATTTTATTGGAATGGGTAAAAGAGATATAGGCCTAAAATTGCCCATAAAATTAGGATCTGTATTTTTCAGTAAAGGGATCAGGATGTCCTTTGAAGCTTAACATTCCAAAAGAAATGCTTTGGAGATGGTACTATTTTTTTCTCGCAAAACATTGAGAGGTTATCGCAAAGCTTTTGCGATGCTTCCAAACAGGACCTCCAAATCTTTTAGAGGTCCCAAAATAAAAAAAAACTTCTGCTTTGGAATTGAGGGCCAGATGTATCAAACGTTTTTGCATTCGCTAACGGTGCGATTCGCAGAAATCGTCTGTTTGCGAATGCAAAAACCTATTTTGCGATGTATGAAAGGCATTCGCAGGCCAAAAATAAGGAATTGCAAAAATTGCGATTTTTTGCGAAGCTACATGGTTTTGCGTGTCACAATCGGCGTATCGCAATTTGCAACATGAAATACTGAATCGCTATTTGCATATCGCAAATTGCGAGCCCGAATAGCGACTCGCAAATACCGGTTCAGTATTTCTTGTCGCAAATTGCGATACGCAGAATGCGACACGCAAAACCATGTCGCAATGCGATGCATCATAAAATCCCAATTTGCAAATTTTCGCAGAATGGCCTTTTGCACATGCAATTTACCACGGCTTGAAACCAGGTGGTAACCAGTTGCAACCTATATAAAGAATCCCAGGATGCCTCAACCTCTTTTCCACAATGGCTGCACTCTGCGTCATGGCGAGGAGAATGAGGATCTTGGCAGGTTTGAGGAGAGGGAGGAGGAGACAGGAGCGCATTTTCAGAGTGCGCATTACCCAATAGTATACCCACCCATGTGCAGGTATTATGCTCCCTGCACCTACTTGCCTCAGGGAGCTATCAAGGAGTCATAGCAGCAGCTGGAGGGGTATCACAGAGTGCCCTCTCTAGATTTTTCAATGCATTTCTAAATGCCATGCTGAGCAGGATACACCAGTACATCAGATTCCCCCACACCCCACAGGAAATACAGCAGACAAAAATAGATTTCTACCAGATAGCACAGTTCCCCCATGTCCTAGGTGCCATAGATGGGACACATGTTGCAATCTGTCCACCATCGACCACAGAGTATGTGCACCGCAACCGTAAATACCAACATTCAATGAACATACAGGTGATATGTAATGCCTCCTACATCATAACTGATCGCGTGGCCAGGTACCCAGGGAGCACACATGATTCGTACATCTTTCGCCACAGCGGGATTTACACAAGATTGCTAGCTGGGGAATTTGGTGAAGGATATCTTCTAGGTAATTTCCAACATTACAATGTTGCATTGATGGCAGTGTGACGTCAGATGGCACAGCTACTCATTATACCCCCTGTTCCTTCCAGGAGACAGTGCCTACGCAGTGCTCACCTACATGATGACGCCATACCTAAATCCTGCAGCACCAGCAGAGCAGAGATACAATTCAGCACACAGGGCAACCCGCAATGTTGTGGAGCGCACCTTTAGCCTGCTGAAGAGTCGCTTCCGGTGCATCCACAAAAGTGGAGGGGCACTACAGTACAGCCTGGACATGACCTGTAGAGTATTGGCCACATGTGAGATCTTGCACAATATAGCTACCACCAGGGGCATACCTGTGGAAATATCGGAGCCAGACTCAGATGAGGATGATGATCACATACCACCCCTACTGCCAGCGGACAGGACCAGTGTAACAGAGGGCAGGCAAAGGCGTGCTGACATCACGCACAACCATTTCAGATGTAAGTAATGACAACACCACCTCACTGACATGTATTCTGGTAGTTAGCACCTTTATTACCTTGACTTCAGGTAACATACGTGTCACTAGGACAAAGCAATACACATGAGTCAGACATGAGCCATTAACAGTGTCACACTATTATCATCATAGTTTAACGTATTGCTACATGTGAAGGTAGTCCCCTGTAGCCCTCAATGTCACTTCTTACGACCACGCATTCCACTTGAGTGCGCAGTGGCCTCGCCAGCACCTCTTGTATCAGGCTCACAGGCAGTACCGTGCCTGGCACTGCGACGCCTAGGATCCATCACGGGGACTGCAAGACTGCTGAGGCTAGATGACTCCTCAGTATCCCCAACTCACAGTTCGCTGGGTGTAGCACTGCGTGCTGTCAGCATAGCATCCAGAACGTTGGTTATTTGCACCAATCCCTGGGCAACGTCCCGACTGCTATGTGCTGCCTCCATCTGTGCAGCCACAGCACGCCGTGATATCAGGGCAGTTGATGTAGCAAGACGATTTACAGATCTGCAAAAGCCATTGAACATTCCCATGAATTGCTGTCCGCGCCTGCGGTGGCTAACACGCTCATGCCTGATCTCAGTACAGAGTTCCTTAATGGCATTTGTCAGTTCCTTGGTGTTATCCACAGCTGTTTGCTGTCCCTCATGCAGCTTGCAGATGTTTGCATTCAGACACTCAAACTGCTTGTGCAGTCCCCCCATATTGGCATTCTGTGACTGCAACTGCCTGTGCATTGACCTCATGTTTTTGCATGGCAGGCGCTGCACTTTGAGCATGGACGCTTCAAGGCCACCAAAGAATGATGGGCCCTCTCCTTCATCTGTGTGCCTGCATCGTGAGGCCTCCTGCGGGGAGTTGAGTGACGCTGGAGCAGGGACTGCTGCCTACCTGTGGATCTAGCTTCTGGGGGTGGTGTGTGGCCTTCATCCGGCATTTCATCTGAGTCCTGGTTCAAATCGTGGAGAGGTAACACCCTTGCCCTGTGTCTGATTGGTGCTATACACAATGACTCGCTGGTGTTTGAGTCAGACAGAGGCTGTATTTCTGCATCCCCTACATTGGCACATTCTGCTGCTGCTGGGCCTGAACCATCTGCAACGACAATGTGCAACATATCAATCATGTATGTATCACCAACTGTGGCACAATGGTAATAAATGTACACTTACATCGTATCACTATGAACTGTGTGTATTGTTCTTCTGTGTGTCAGTATACTTAATTGCAATCTATGTGCTATTTTCAGCTATGGGTTGTGGACTCTACGATAAGGCATTGTTGTGCCGCAGGTAAGATGTGGAATGGACTACTTATCACAATGCTTTGCACTACTTGCTATTTCATAAGGGGCATTTGTGCATGCACATATGGGGTTACATATGATTATTGGACTTACCTTTACTGGTGTTGGGTGTGCCGGAAGTGTCAATGTCAGTGACCCCACTGACAGCTTCTGGAAGCAGTGTGGACTCCACCAGGTCTTCCATGGGGGTGGAGGGTGTCTGGGTGGATGGTCCGCCTCCTGTGCTCATTGCCTCCTTTAGCCTGCTGGCCACCCTCTCCGTGGCACGGGAACGCAGGTCATACCACCTCTTGCGTATCTCTTCCACCGAGCGCTGCGCAACCCCCACTGTGCAGATTTTGGTCTGGATTTCAGCCCAAAGTTTCCGCTTCTCACTCTCTGGTACCTGGAGTAAGCTCTTCCCAAAGAGCCGGTCATGGCTCCTGACCACCTCCTCAGTGAGCACCCCAAATTCTTGCTCACTGAATTTCAGCTTCCTCTTCCTCTCTCCCTTCTTCTTCCCATTACCGGTATTGGCCATGTTGTTGTTAGGTCCTGGCTTGCTCACACACTTGATCCCTGGGGCTGGTCTGTGACTCTCTGACTGCTCCTGTGGGTGTGGTACCTGGAAACAGCATGGGCTGACTCACCTCCTGCTTGTGATGTCATCAGGCTGTGCCAGGTGACTGTTTTCGCAATTTGTGATTTTCAAATACCGAATCACAATTTTGTTTGTGATTCGGTATTTGGACGTCGCAAATTGCATTAGCGATTTTTAAGAAATCGATATTTCTGACGTGAAATTTTGCTACATCACTTTTTGCGTGCCGGAAATATTGATTTCTTAAAATTCGCTATTAGGGACTCGCAAAACAAATTCTTCATACATCTGGTCCTTAGTGCTGTATAATTCTGTCAGCATAGTGCTTACTACTTAGCTTTAGTGGCCATAACTTTTTATATTTCTCAAGCTTAGCCATTACGTTTTCTCTCAGCACTAGGCCATAACTGACCCACTAAAGTCATTCTCCCACTTAACAGGTTATTTTTGCCACCTTAGCTCAGATGTAGACTAGGGACAAGTCGGTCCTTTCCGGTGAGGTACAAATTTGGAAGATGGAAGAGCAGCTAGACAGGCTGAGTTTATGCAATCAATATGTGCTTCAACCTCCTGATTTGCAAGTAATTATATCAAGGGTGGTACAAAATTAGATTAAGCAAATGTACCTTCTTATGAGTCATGCTTGATATCAATTATGGCTTACTGCTAAAGGGCTCAGAATGTCAACATATGATTGACCAAATTTTGCACGAGGATCAATATGGCGATAATAGATTACGACAAAAAGAAACATCAAGGAAGAAAGATGAATACAAAAACCCATGACTTCCGCCAATATAAAGGTATCCAAGCTGAGTAAGCTTAACAGTTTAAATGAAAATAATGGCATGCCCATCTCCTTTTTGCAAATGGTGGGTATATGAAGAAATTCATAGACCAAAGGCTTGGCATATGCTAAATCCTGGCTTGAAGAATCATTAGACCATGATTCAGTGATAAATATGATTCTATTTGATCGTGATGAATAGTTTCATATAGCTAATGCTTAGGTAGGGAGCGTGCATTCACTTACCCACACTTAACCAAGAAATTCTTTATGCTGAAGGGGCACCTAGGCTTTCTTAGGAACACTCCAGAAGTTCACCACACCCAGCCTGGTTGAACTTTTCCCACATTGTAAGGCAGCACAAATTCTATGGAATATGTAATTCTGCTATTTAATGGTGTAGGAGCAGGGCTATCTTCTCCCACTCAATCTAAATTTGATTTGATGTTGAATCCAATTTGTGATTAATGATATCTTTGCCTAAACCTCTTAAGTTACCTTATATTGTATCTCCTCGACCACGAAGAACCCTGAAACTTTGTTATGGACTGTGCTGGTGCTACATATACATCAAATAAAAAAGATAAGACACACTACACAGTTTGGATGGTCCTCTTAAGGACTGAGAGTGTTAGGGTTCTTAAAGGTTCCTGTAGTTGCGTGGCTCACAAAGCAAGGGGAAAGGTGAGACTTTTGTGCTAACCTCTAACAATGATGCTGGGTATCTGGTTAAAGATAGAGTTGGCATCTAAAGCCTTATTGACTGTTCTGTTAAGACTAGTTGAACAAGCAAATACTTAGGTAATGGAAGGTGGTGGCAAGGTTTTGTTGCATAAATATATGCACTTTGTATTATTGATGTAAAATGCACCACCGCCTTTAACACTTTAAAATTAAAGTATAGTAGAAATGATGTCAAACAAAGAGAGCTTTCTAGTGAAGATTGTGTTCCTATGAGGGTTCAGCATCAGGGATAGTTCAGCTCTTTCGCCGGTGCTGAACTGTTTTAACAAGGGTTTTTTTTACGAGATTGCAGCCCTGTAGCAAACAGTAAAATGTGTTGAGAAGAACTGTTTTGACCCCTGCTTGACAGTCATTTATAAAAAGGCCGGAGGCCTCTCCACCATGAGGAGTAATTTACCCTATCCTTATGTTGACCTATGGGCCCTCTGCCCTAATTTAAATCAGGCCACTACGGTCAGATTTATACTTGGGTGGATGGCCCATGAGTCCACCATGGGGACAGAGTAAATTACTCCCTCTCCATGGTGGAGAGGCCGCCCACCTAATTTATGACTGACAGTAAAGGCATTGGAAGGAACAGCCGTCACACCAGTTCAAGTCAATGCACTTTACTGTTTGCTACAGGGCTGCTTTGGAAGTATGCAGCCCTGTAGAAAACAGTATTCTTTTTTTAATCTCAAATAGAAAACCTGCAAAAGGAAAAAAATAATGTTCCCTACACCATTGAAGGCTTCTCCTATTAAAATGGTTTTACTGTTCCATATCACCAGGTTTTACCTGGTGGTAAGGAACAGTAAAAAATGACTACATGTCTGCCTGTCGAAATTGGGTGTGCATCCAGTATACCTATTTCTCTAATAGCCCTTGCTTCCCATGGTCATTGGAGAAGTTTGGCCATGGCAGAGGCAGAGTAGTCTCTGCCACAGCCAAACTTAAGGTCCATTCTCAATTAAATTCCGTGGGCAGACCACTATATTGGTGGGGAGGGGACTCTCTTGCAATCGAATACCCTCTCCACCAATATATAAATCAGCCCTGGGTCCTAAATTTGATAGACAGTCAGAGACACTGCTTGTAGTTCAGTTAAACTAGATCTGTCTGATATAGGGAATATTAATTTACCCTTTCAGATCCCAAGGCCACACTGTCAGTGCATCTGGCTTCTGTTTTGTGAAGAAGTTCCCCCCCTTTAGTTTTGGATTATCATTTCTATAGGATATCATTAACAAATTGATTCTATTGAGTGAAGTGATACTAAAAGTATTATTAATTCCTCTATCGATCACGATTTGAATGCATACTTTTTGTGTCATACAATACTTTTTGGTCTTACTTGATGCCATGTAAAATAATAATAATTAATATGGTATTTTTTCTGTAATATAATTAGAACTAAAAAAATGCACCATGCTTCAATTACACAGGAAATTTGAACATACCATTAGTCTCTCTTTTCAAAGATAATCTAAAATTAAAAGTTGTACATTTTTTAAGCTCTGTCAAGTATAGAATTCTGTGCACATAAGTTTGTTGATTTTGAACCATTATTACCCTAAAGGTAGTGCTCACTACAATAAATTAACGGTATTAAAAACCATAATTCAATTGAAGTATGTGAGTATACATTGCTGAAGTAGATACACATTTGATTCATCACTGGAACACCTTGGGTCCTCTTGACAAAACTACATTTTGTATTATGTTTAGTAGTCCTACAATAGTACTACTAAGGTATTACAAAATGCTATTCATTTTACTTGTGGAGGTCTCAGCTTCCGCTTCTCCTGTCTTTTATCTGCAGAGAGCTCTGCTCTGACTGTGGAGATCTCCATACATGTAGGCACATGTCTTATTAGTAAAGTGGGAGGGGTAGTGGCTGGAAAATGGGGAATACCTACTACTAAAGAAGATGGTTCCAATGAAAGAGGGGCTTGGGGGATGAAGTTGGGATAGGAAGGGCATGCACCCATCCACAAAAGAGCAAGCACAATCCTATTCACAAACTGCACTTCTATAGTTAACAGCCATAAAGGACCCAAACTGTTGTAAATGTACTCCAGCTCAAAACTGGTGTAAGTCCAGCACCATACATGGCCATTCACAGTTACTGCAACACCCTCCCATAGAAAATAATGGAGCTATGGACTTAAACTAAAACCACATAGGAAATACTGTGAAATAAATCAATTTATTTAAACATTTTAAAAATATATATTAATTGATTAATAAAATGTAAATCATAAATTGATTTTATTTATTAGAAATGTTTTTACAACCATTTTAATGTAAAAAGGTAACTTAAAAGAATAATAGTAATTAAATTAATTGTAATAAATTCAATACAGATCTTAGTAACTTTTAATGCACAATGAATACAAGCTTAGTGAATAAATATAAAATTGTACTTTAGGTTTGTTCATCTACAGAAACAAAATGTATCTTAATTTAATATACCTAAACTAATAACATTTTTAATTTCAAATTAAGTAATTCTGCTGAAGCATTTTTAAATATGGTTCTACATTTAAAATATATATACAAATAATTTACATTAGCATCCAACCTACAAATAGTTTTAGTTTTTTAAATTTTGAATTATTATTTGATAATTTTTCTAAACTTTACCATTGAGAGATCTCCGCATTGATTATGGAGATCTCAGACAACTGTGTGGAACATTAAATAAGGCCATAAAGTCACTTCTAATAGTAACTTTACAGTCATAAATTACAGTTTCATTGACTTAACATGCCTGGTTCTGGGGGTGGGGACATGTAAGTCTACACTTTTAGAGAAACTTTACACTTCTAAATGGTGACTAGCCGAAAGGTACTAAAAAGTGTAAGCATAAATGTACATGTGTAGATATACTTAGGTGTCTAACTTTGTGATTAGGCCTCTAACTATAAATGTTTTTGAGCGTTGGACAGTGGAATATCTGCTTTGTGTTTCCTGGTGTTGCCCAACTAGAATCTTTTACAATTTCACAATATGTCACTAAGGCCCGTATTTATACTCCGTTTGCGCCGAATTAGCGTTGTTTTTTTCGACGCAAATTCAGCGCAAAACTAACGCCATATCTATACGTTAGACGCGTCTAGCTCCAAAGTATGGGCAAATAGCGTCATTTTTTTGCGTGAACGCCTTCCTTGCGTTAATGAGATGCAAGGAAGGCGTTCCCGTCTAAAAAAATGACGGCGACGCAAATGCGTCGTATTTATACTCCCGGGCAAAAATCACGCCCGGGAGTTGGCGGGTCAAAAAACCCCGCATTTGCGCCACTATTTAACGCCTGGGTCAGGGTAGGCGTTAAGGGGCCTGTGGGCTCAAAATGAGCCCTCAGGTGCCCTCCCCTGCCCCCAGGGACACCCCTGCCACCCCTGCCCACCCCAGGAGGACACCCAAGGATGGAGGGACCCACCCCAGGGACATTCAGGTAAGTTCAGGTAAGTATAATTTTTTATATTTTTTAATTTTTTTGGTGGCATAGGGGGGCCTTATTTGTGCCCCCCTACATGCCACTATGCCCAATGACCATGCCCAGGGGACATAAGTCCCCTGGGCATGGCCATTGGGCAAGGGGGCATGACTCCTGTCTTAACTAAGACAGGAGTCATTTAAATGGCGTCTGGGCGTCGAAAAAAATGGCGCAAATCGGGTTGAGGCGATTTTTTTGCCTCAACCTGACTTGCCCCATTTTAAGACGCCCTAACGCCATTTTCCCCCTACGCCGGCGCTGCCTGGTCTACGTGGTTTTTTTCCACGCACACCAGGCAGCGCCGGTCTGCTAGCGCCGGCTAACGCCATTCCATAAATACGGCGCCTGCATGGCGCTTCAGAATGGCGTTAGACGGCGCTAAATTTTTTGACGCTAAACTGCGTTAGCGCAGTTTAGCGTCAAAAAGTATAAATATGGGCCTAAATACCTACAAATGAGGCAGCCAGTGAAAGCTAGAGCCATATTTCTGGTGGTGGCTCGGTCCTCCTGACATTTTGAGCCCCAAATTAGCCCAGGTTTCACAGAGGCAATGTGTGGTTACGGCTCTAGCTGCCGACCATGTATCATGGGTTTTAATCTGTGCTGGGCTATGCATTCTGTGAAAACCCACTCCATTGTGGGGTTGAGTCTGGCTTGTGACTTGGCTTTGCTAAATTGGTACCAGCCAAGAATTAATTGGAAGGGCCAGATTTCCAGTTATACTACTTAATTACTCCTGGTTCCTTGGTATAAGGGGTTGTCCACTAGTGTTTGTAGTCTATTGGTCAAAAAGAATCATTGAATCCAGATCACTGCATTATTTATACTTGGTTTGACCAATAATCTCCCTCTATTCAAACTGTGCATGGCTCCTCCAATGAGATCTTCCAGATGAGGATGTGATCACCAAAAGCCCTTGTCGCATAGGCTCTCATAATTCTAATGAGACTACTGGGTTTGGGCAGCAGAATCACTTGCAATGTGGGGGACTGAGTCTAACCTACTACAGGTGACACCTGTCTGCCTAATCCAGGTTTTGCTCCAGCTAACTAGCAGTACCTCATCTCCACACTAGAGCAGGGACGACTTAGGGAAATCGTGATTACTCAGATCGCATCCATTTCTCTCATTTACATTAGTCTCACATATACTAGGACAATCAGAGGCTGTATATATTTCAATAAGATTTTAATGAAGCAACTGCATCTTAGATAATAAAGCATGTACTGCAATAACCAGGACGATTCGAATTTTTCCTGTTCTGGTATTTTTCCTGCTCTGCTACTTTAGCCGATACTAAACGGATTGATAATTAATTCTTTAATACTGTGAACATTTGTCACAAGCAGCAATTGAACCACAAGCATGCCTTGAGAAAGCCCTGGTGAATGCACCCCAAAGGGCGAAACACGTGTTGGCTGAGTGTTTTCTTTGCTCTACGCTCCACTTTTTTGTTTGAAGACATATATAACTGCTCAAATAAACTTCTAGTTGAACTAAAGGCCTCGGAGAACCTTTCTAATTTCTTAAGGAATATTATTGCACAATTGGCAATTGGATGCCTTATAATCTATTGGAAACTTGAGTGGGAACTTACCTCTTATAATTTAGGTGACTTTATAAGTGGGGGACTAGGGTCCATTTCCCCCGGTTTCAAACTCCCACGTTTATCTAACTTTACTAGAACTGGCATTTTCTACAGCAAGTAAGAATCTGGACCCTTACCGTTGTTTATCAAGCCATTCACAAAGGGGAAGGGGTCCCATGGAGACCCCTTCCCTTTTGCGAATGGGTTAGCACCCATTTAAAATGGGTGCTAACTGCGAATTGCTTTGCGACCGCGGTCACAGAGCAATTCTACATCGCGATGCGAATCGCAAATAGGAAGGGGAACACCCCTTCCTATTTGCGAGTCGCTCGCAAAATGGGAATGAACATCGCGATGCGCGTTTTGCATTGCAGAAACAGCGAATTAAGCTGTTTGCACCATGCAAAACACTTCCTACATCTGGCCCATAGAGTCAAAGGTTAATTTGATGTTATCCCCAATAGCAATCAATGGTGCCTTGATCCCATCAGAGGACATTTTTGTTATACAATATTAGGTTATTTTCTTCAATGAATGTCGGTGTGGCTCTTTTAAGCATTTTGCCAACAACGGGAATATTTGCAGTTGCATGGCAGTCAGATTGGGGCAAAGGGTTAGAGGTAGGAGTCTTCAACATGGGTTTAGTGTGTGTCATTTTGAGTTCTTTTGGGAATGTTCTAGTGGCTAAGTAATAGTTACGGCCCTGACTGGAAACACTGCAGAGATTATTAGGAGTGTGTTGATGAAAAAGTTTGCTTGGCATGGTCTACTATTGATAACGAAGACCCTCATTACTTTTTGTGATAAGAGGACTGCTGCAGCAAAGGGGTTGATGATGAGTAGTTGTTGTCCCTCATTGATTTGTGGCATGGTTGGGTAATCAATAAGCTGTTCTCCTTTTTATTTTCACTGTAAACTTTTATGTCATTCTTTTATGATGAAAATATTTGTCAAATGTCAGTGCTGTCATGCTGATAGAATACACTGATGAGTTTATGCAGTTCCTTTTTTGCGTAACAACTAAAGTAAAGGTTTGCACAAATTATCCACAAGCTTCACAATTACCTAATGCTCACAACCCTGTTGGTACAGCAGAAAATAGAGATGTAGGATAAAGGGAAGCAGGGAATCGAGGTTAAAGCAGGCAGAGAAAACAATGTTTGTCCTGCAGCTTGAGCAAGTATCTCAGGAGTACACAACTACGTGTAAAGTAAGGAATTAATTAATAACACAATACCAATTAACAGTATTCCAGATCACTCAAAAGCAGACACACTTAGGATGATTAGGCCTGAGGGCAACTTGGACAAGGTGAAAGCTGGAGACTGACTCATACTAGCACATCTGCTAGAATAGCTGGAGAGAGTAAAGTAGTATACTGCTACACAAGAACCCGAAGGATGATCAGAATGCAATATAAAAGTGCACATGACAAAAGTTGGCCAGGTGAACTAACTAATTTGCAGTGCAACAACCCATCATCCACAGATGTTGCCAGACATATATTAGAGGGCATTGCTGGCCTAGATACCACCAGAACGGCTTTTCACTGGGAAATGAAGGATCTTTAACACAGAATGCAATGACAGCCATGTTGGGTTGGGGAAATCAGCCTTTAAGGAAACATAGGTCATAAAAAGCATGGCTATTTGGAACAGGCAGAACTGTAGCCATGCAGAGGACAGGGAGGGAATGGGCAAACGGCCTCCTTCTCTGGCCTGGTGGCTATTGTCATTATCCTCCAAAAACTGGCACAAACTGTAGAAGTCCACTATGTTGGGCCCTGTTGGCCCATTTGTTTTCCCTGGTTTAGTCCCTCTGCCCCTTTCCTTCTTCGTAGCTGCCCGCTTTGTATGACCTCGGGTGTGGGTACAGACTCCTGTTGTTTCATTAGAGTAATCTAATGGGGCCTGGGTGTGCCTTTTTTCACCATTGTCTTTGAGGTGCAGTGATGTCGTGTGGGTGATGTGTGAGGTGCTGTCTGTTGTGATGTGTGGGGGGATGTGTTGGGGTGTGTTGTTTGAGGTGCGTGGATGTTGTATGAGTGATGGTGTTGTGCGCCTGTGGATGCAGGTGTTGTGTTTGCTATTCCCTCTCTCTGGGCTTTTTCCAAACAGGTCGTTGTAAGGGGTTGTGGGTAATGTGGGTGTGTGTTTTATATTGGATTGGGTGTGTGGTTGTGGTGTGTGTGTGTCAGGTGTGTGTATTATGAATTTTCTAATGTGGTTGTGTTTTGTAAGTGTGTGTGTATTTTGAGCGCAGCCATGTGTACCGCCAATGGATTACTGTGGTTGAATGACCGCCGCATTGATTCGTGGGTCGTGATAGTGTGGGCGTAGTTCTGTTGGTGTGACTGTGTAGGTTTTGCTATTGCCAGTTTATCACTGACCTCTGGTGTGGCGGACTTGAGTGGGTGTCTGTATTATGGCAGTCTAGGAGATGTGGGTCGTAATACCTGTAGTGTATTTCCGCCGCAGCGACAGTATCTTGACGGCCGTCAGCACGGCGGTAAGCGGGATTTACCGCCAGGGTTGTAATGAGGGCCATAGCATGTGTTTACTGCAGATCAAGGAAAGGATACAGGAAACTTCCTGAGCTCTCTTCTATCGGGTAAAAGATATGACTGATCGCTGGCTTTAACCAACCACTGCCACTAAAGAAGAAGTTGTTGAAATGATATATTTGGAGCAATATCTGCTGTCTTTACATCCTCCTGTTCAGAGATGGGTACGCCGACAGAGTCAATTGAACCTAGAAAAGGCAGTTGAGATTGCGTGTGCCTACATCTGTGCACATGAAATTTACAAGGGGAAAAACGAAAGTGGCTGGCGAAACACTAGATCCAGTTCCATCAGACCTCACAAACCAATCTCTGACAAAAAGCCAGAGGTGGTAACATTAATGCCAAGACTTGGTCTCAGAGCCCGACCTCTGGGTCCTCAGTGTTTTCATTGTGGAGGAATGAGACACATAGCTCAACATTGTCCCCAGAAGGAAGACTCCTGGTCCTCAGTGCAGTTAAATTACTTTACTATACCACCTCGGGCACTCGTATTACTTATCATTGTGAGCTCAAGGTAAACAGGGAATCCAAGTCAGCTCTATTAGATACCAGGTGCCACCAAAGTGTCATGCGACCTTCAGTTGATTTCTGGGGAAGTATTTATCCCATTGGGATCAGAAAACATACAGTGCGTCCATGGTGATAAAAAATCATCCTCTAACTGAAGTTCGTCTGCAACCTGTGGTACCCCTGAGGATGGGTCTTATACAAAAGCTACCTCAACCGGTCATAGAGGGAACCAATTACTGAGAACTGGAAACGTTAGCTCCGAAGACATAGCAGGAGGAGGATTCTTGGTGGGCCAGTGCTCCGTTTTCCCAGACAGAGGACTCTCATCGGCCCAACCCAAAAATGAGGAAAAGCAGGAAACAAAGAAGAGAAGAAAAAAGACAATACAAGCTGTCATGCCTGAATACGTCAAGGAATTTATTTGGAACTCTGATCTGAGCTTTTTAGGCACCCAGCGGGAAGACTCCCTGTTCTGGGAAGCATGGACCACGGCCTCTGAACAAGAAGACCCCGATAAAGTAGGTCCACAATTCATATTGAGAATTGGGTTGCTATATAAAAAAGTAGTGAAAGAAAACCCTACAGTTATTAATTCTCACACCCTTTAGAGAGAAAGTGTTGTTCTTAGCCCAAAGTCACCCGCTGGAGGGTCATTTCAGTGTAGACAAAATAGAAAAAAACATCCTAGAAAAATGTATTGGCCTGGCATCTATTTTCAAATAAAACAGTACTGTAAGGAGTGCTGTATTTCCTGAAAAGGCATGGACAGCATAGAGCCCCTTCTCCCTTCACATAGTGGGTGTCGCTACATCCTTGTTATGGTGGACTATGCCACACATTATCCAGAGGCAGTGGCCCTAAGACAACTTAACACCATCCAAGTGGTGAAAGCCATGATAGAGATGTTTTTGCGAGTGGGGTTCCCTAAAGAAATCCTAACCAATCAGGGTATCCCATTTATTCCTGACTGATGAAGCAGGTGTGGCAACAATTCGGTATGAAACAAATCTGTACCTCTGCTTACCATCCACTAACCGATGGGTTAAGTGGAAAGATATGATACCACCCTTAAGAATACCATAAAGAAGTTGCTGAACTTGGAAGCCCGAAAATGGGACGATATGTTACCTCCAGCTCTTTTTGCTTTCAGGTGTAATGTTCAGAAAAGAACTGGCTTCTCCTTGCTCGAGCTGCTCTTTGACAGTCAACCTTGTTCCTTTTTAGACATGGCCAATGAAGAATAGGAACAAGAAAGAAATTACAATAAACCCCTTTTGTAATATGTTGCCCGTCTCAAGACTCACCTGAATCTAATCAGAGAAATTGTAAGAAACATTCTGGCAGATACCCAAGAAAAACAAAAGGCCCAGTATGATAAGAAGGCTAAAGCCAGGGTCTTAGCAGTAGGAGGCTTAGGGCCTGATTTAAATGTTGGAGGTGTTACCGCCAATCCACATTGGCGGCGGGCCCGAGAAGACTGTCAAGGCAGCAGTACCTGCTGTATTTAGATGTTACAGTCCTCCAGGTGTTGTACTGGCGGTGGTTCACTGACAGCTGGAGATGGTGGTGGGACTCAGTGGACTTCAGACAGTGGCAGTGGCTATGGAAGGGAGGCAAGTGACACACACACACACTGCCCCTTAGCCACAGGTGCACTCCAACACACTACACACCACATACACACATTTACTCATTGCCAGTCGAACACAATACAGCCCTTACATGCAGCAAACACACATTGACACACATCTATGACACAACATACACACCATTGACATGACACCCACACACCACAAAACCACAACACAACTACACACTCAGCTACACAAATATACCCACACCTCACTCTGTCAATCACATCCTAAACACACATACACGTACTGACTTTCACACACAACTCGCAGCGCAACATAACAGGAACAGGTCTCCTGGCAATGTGCACACATGGACACATTTGACAGGTGTGAATGTACCATCATTGTGGTACCAACTTTCATTTGCCAATGAATACTGGCACTATAATGACAGTTGTGTATGTGTGCAATATGTGTTGTGTACCAGTGTGTCCCCACCCACGTCTGACCCACTCGTGTCCCTGACATATGCATGTCAGAGTGATTTAAAAAATTACTGTGACGTATATGCCTGCAATGGTCCCCACCTCCCGTGCAGTGCCCGCCCAACGTTCCCTGGCTATGGGGCATCCCTACCTTGTAGTCCCTCAAAGGTGGGGGTTCATGTTTTCTCAGTGGGTTGGTGGGAACAGCAAGGGCAGGTTTTGTCCAGTTGTGGCCAGTCGAAGATGGGGGAGTGGTAAAATAGTGAGTTGTCACCCCCTGTCATCGCCAACTGAGAAGTGGCAGTCAGACTGCCACTTTTTCCTTGGCAGTAAGGCGCATCTAAATCTGCATGGTGGGAAAGCTGAATGCGTTCCCGCCGGCATCCCCTTTTCCCTTTCCCGCCCTTGACGCAGCCAATGTTTATTGGCAGAGATGGCAGTTTGAATGTAGTCTTTCGTCTATGGGACCGCCAACAACTATATATGGCAGACCATGGCGGCAGCGGGGGGTTTACAGTCGAAAAGTATAAGGCGTTGCCCCCAACATCTAAATCAGGGCCTTAGTCCTTTTGAGGATGCCCTCTTCAGAACATAAACTATTGGGACAATGGCAGGGCCCCTATACAGTGCTGGAACGAGTGACCCCTGTCACTTATCTTCTTGAACTAACTGCAGAAAAAGAGGGAATCTCAGATTTAAAATGTTATTCTTTTGAAAAAATGGAAGAGGGCCTCACCTTGCTCTGTTTTGGGGCATAAGCGAGGAGATTCCCTTATACACCCAGTGTATAGATTCCACACTCCCTGAACCTATGAAACAAGACTTAGAGGAATATTTACAACCTTTTCAAGAAGTATTCCCTTTCTCCCCCTGTAGGTCTAATGTTATAACCCTGCCCATAAACATACCAAAGGGAGGAAAAGTATGAGTAAGACCCTATCGTATTCCAGTGGCACATAGAGAGCTGATAGAGAAAGAAGTTGAGAAAATGTTACTAATGGGGGTTATCAAACCGTCCCTTTGTGAATGGAACTCTCCAATAGTTCTGGTACCCAAACCAGACAGATCTGTTAGGTTTTGTATCGATTTCAAGCAAGTACACAAAATATCCAAGTTTGATACATTTTCCCTGCCTCGGGTAGACAAAATTATTGAGAGATTAGTAGAGGCCAAAAACATCAGTACATTAAATGTATGTAAAAGGTATTGGCAGCTCCGGCTTAGAGCTCAAGATAAAGAAAAAACTGCTTTCTCTACACCAGGGAAGTATACCAATTCACAGTGTAACCCTTTGGGCTTCATGGGGTACCTGCAACTTTCCAAAGAATGATGAATACCATCCTAAAACCCCATGGAGAATATGCGGCTGCCTATGTTGATGGTATTGTCATTCACAACTCTTATTGGAACTTCCATCTTAGGCATCTACGAAATGTCCTCAACACTTTGAGAGCAGTTGGGCTAAAAGTAAATCCATCTAAAAGCCATTTGGCCACCAAAACAGTGAAACACTTGTGGTTTATTCTAGGGGAAGAACACATCCACCCTCAATCAAAAAAGTAGCAGCTATTTCGCAAATCCCCTTTCGAACAACCAAGAGAAACCTCAGAGCCTTTCTTGGTCTTATCAGATACTATTGATGGTTTATCCCTTGTTTCTCGGAATTAGCAGCACCTTTAACAGATCTGCTAAAAAAATCCAGAGAGGCAGAGAAAGTTTACGCTATCCTGCCCAAACCGTAATAGAAGCATGCTAAAAAATGAAACAGTTTTTCACTTCTGAACCCATACTCATGAGCCCTAATTTTTCACAACCCTTTGTGCTCCAAAAGGATGCCACTGGGATGGGACTTAGAGATGTATTATCACAGACTGATGCTACAGGGAACAAACGACCTATAACTTACATTAGTAAGTTATTTCCACGAGAACAGCACTATGCAGTGATCGAGAAAGATGCCATAGCCAATAAATAGGCCATAGAATCTTTACATTAATGCCCAGAAGGACGGGGATTCTCTTTATATACCCATCATGCTCCCTTCAAGTGGATGGCCTGTAACAAAGGAAATATGATCAAATTCTCAAGTGGTTTTTAGCCTTGCAGCCTTCCTGATTCCATACTCATCACCAAAAAAGAATCAAGCATGCTAATGCGGATTATCTCTCAAGATATCCTCATGACTCATTTGTTACTGGTAAGAAAGTAAGAAGAGGGAGATGTGAGGTGGGCAGTCCCAAATCATTGTGCTCATCTTTGACTGACACCAGGTTTGGTTTACCTGTCACATGGGGGCTCAGGGACACCTGAAAGAAAGAAAAAAAAAAACTATCAGTGAGGGAGAGGACTCCCAACAAACGAAAACAGTAAAAATTGACTATTTTTTTCTCAGAGCAGGAGAGCGGAGTTACAACAGTTATAGCCCAAACTACGTAGAGGAGAGGTGGAATTCAGGAAGATGCTGAGGAGTGTAGTGGGTACTAGGGTGACAACCACAGCAGAGGAGAAAGCATTGGAGAGCTGCACGAGTGTCGGGACAAGGGAAATTGGAGCCAAACAGAGCCAGGCATAGCCAAGGGAGCAACCAGTCAAGGAGAGCCAGAGTCAGAAAGACAACTCCACCAACCTTGACAAACCCTCCGAGACATGTGTTGAGGAGTGGTGGTCACCACCCGAGTACACTGTCTTCCCCCCCACAATTCCGGAGAGTTGTGGCTCTAGGTGAGTGATCTGGAACGGGAGCGGGAAGCATGGTGGTGGGTTGGTTCACACAGCAGGAAGGGTGGAAGGAGGAAAGTCAGTTGGGGAAGTCTTGTTGCTGTAAGTTAAGCTGGTCAAAAGAAGCCCCTGATTTTCTTACTCTGGGGGACAATTTTTGGGTGAATCTAGCATCAACAGCGTGAAAACCAGCAACGATGAGGAAGAGACCCTCCTATTTATGGCGGTCTTTTTATTTTCATTTTTTAGAACCGAGAGAGATTACAGGCAAAAGGGGAAGGGGACAAAGAGAGATAAGTGAGGTGTGAAGGGAACCCCAATACAAGAATCCCTTCACTATTTTGTTTGCATGATGCTATTTCATTGGGTGTCAGTGACAGATATACATTTCGCTAAGGAACATCCTACTTCCTGCACTTTTGCTTTTCTAAGGACACTTGTGGTGACATCCACCCAGGATAACCTGAGAGAAGAAAGAAAAACAGTGTTAATAACCTCATCCAGTGCAGACGACCTATCCTGCCTCAGAAATCCCTGTCATTATCTTTTTTTAAACTTCTATAAAACTTCAAGATTCATAAACCCACTCAGCCTCCACTTTCATATATCCGCCCATCACTCCTACAAAGTGTCATAAGTAAGAGTATGTAACATTTTGATGTCTGTGTGTGATCTGTGTGGAAATGTTATGCTGTCAAGTGTGGTGGAAGGTAAGACTCAGCTGCCACCAATTAGCTGTCAGTCTAATTCAGAATAGAACAGAACCTGCCCACAGATGTTTAGTGATGATCACAGACTAAAATATTTGATACTGTAAGGAGTATGTAAGCAGGCCCACAGGAATGGAACATCTATAAATTTTTTGGATAGTGGCACTTCTCTAGTCATGTTGCTTTGGGCACACTGATCTTCAATGGGCACAAACTCTGTTACATTATATCAAACAACAAATGGGAGAAATCCAGATCGTGAGTCAACATATGCTGTAGCACATTAACTTCTGTATTGCTGAGCAAGTCTGGGCAGGGATCAGTTGTTTATGTCCAAATTTATGCATGACACGGTGGCAGATGATGTGCAATATTTCTACACAGACGCAGTTATCAAACATGGACAGGATAGGTGTAATGCAATCTGATTCACTCACTGTGTGGTTATACAACATATGTACAATGAACATGCAGCATAATGGCTTCCGACATGCTTCATGTTTTTGCGTTCTCCAGATTAGACATTTCAGATTTAGAGACCATAAGGGTGGACTAACATACCTGCTGTGTTACACATTATGGCCCTCATTATGACATTGGCGGTAAGTCCCGCTTACCGCCATGGCGACTGCCGCTAACATACCGCGACCGCGGCAGTATACTGCCACCCATATTATGACACACACATAGAAATCTGTCACTATACAGACACACACAAAAGTCCACCAGCCCACAGGTCAGTGATAAACTGGCGGTACCAAAACCCACACCATTACGCCAACAGAACAACACCCACAGCATTATGACCCACGACTCACCGCGGCGGACATTCAACCTCAGTAAATCATTGGCGGTACATACCGCTGCACTCAAAATACACACACTCAGACAAAACTACACCACATTGGACAATTCAAAATGCACACACCTGACACCCATACACACACCACACCCACACCACTATAAAACACACACCCACAATACCCACAACCCCTTACGACTAACAACTGAGAGAGAGAGACACACCAAGAGCACCCACACAACCAGAGCCACAGAACGCCATCACCCATACACCATCCACGCACCTCACAGCACACACCCCAACACATCACCCCATACACCCTAACACACACCACTCACACTACACCCATGGCACCACAAAGACACCCCAGGTTCTCAGAAGAGGAGCTAAGGGTCATGGTGGAGGAAATCATCTGGGTAGAGCCACAGATATTCGGATCACAGGTGCGGCAGACATCCATTGCAAGGAAGATGGAGCTATGGCGGAGGATCGCGGACCGGGTCAACGCCGTAGGACAGCACCCAAGAACAAGGGATAACATCAGGAAGAGGTGGAACGACCTACGGGGGAAGGTGAGTTCCGTGGTTTCAAGACACCAGATAGCTGTACAGAAGACTGGTGGTGGACCCCCACCTCCTCTCCCACAACTAACAACATGGGAGGAGCAAGTCTTGGCAATACTCCTGCATCCAGAGGGCCTGGCAGGAGTAGCTGGAGGACTGGACTCTGGTAAGTCAAATCATTGCTACTTTCCCCCCCCCCCACCTGCATACCATCACAAACCCCCACCCTCACTCCCATCACTCCACTAATACCCACACACCCCACCATCACAACCCACTCGTCCCAATGCCAAGCCCTGCATGATATACCAATGCATGGACACCTCCCACAGGCCTGCATGGACAACCATCACCACTGCATGGACACTAGAGACAATCACCTGGCTCACCAAATAACAACTTACACTAGGGCCAATCTGCCATGGCAATATCAACCATAGAGGGAAACATGCCCATGCACAAGATGACACACACTGAAACTATAACACTGCATTTACATCCCCACAAGTCCCCCACACAACGTCACTGGAGAGGAGGTGCCAGCAACATCCAGTCCCCCCCAGAAGATGCCCACAGAGATGACAGCAGCTCTACATGCCTGGATCAGGATGACCAACCTGGCCCATCAGGGACCTCCGGACAGTCGGTCACGCAGCCACAGTCCCATCCCACCACAGAGCCTCCCCCTCAGGAAACACCACCACAGCACCCACCAAGCGGGCCCATACCTCTGACCCCAGGACACGTCAATCATCAGTGTGTCCACCACTACAGGGACCCCAGGACACCCCACAAGCACAAGACAATCAGGGACCTGGGGTCAGTGGCAGAGGGCACACGGTTCAGGGGACAGAGGCACAGGACAACAGGGAAGCTGGGAGGACTGCTGTGCGACAGGGGGAGGACAGGCCCAGGGAACCAACCCTCCACGAGGCACTCTACAACATCATGGGAGCATACCACCATTCCCAGGAGACGATGGGCCAGATATTGGACAAGTTGCAGGAGACCCAGCGGCTGCAGGAGGGACAGTACCTGGGGATCAGGGAGGACCTGAGGGACATCCACACCACCCTGGTCACCATTGCAGGGGTCTGGCTGACATGGCCAACACCATGAGGGAGGCAGTGGCACACCAACGGGCACCTGACACTAGCCACAACGATCAACAGCCCTCCACCTCCGCCAACGCTAGTGGACAGGAGGCCCACAGGAACAACAGGCCACCAGCACCCCACTCCCTGCAGAAGGAGAACCACCACGTAAACGATCCCTGCGATCCAGGCACCAGCCAGAGACTATTGCCAAGACACCCGCCAGGAAGTAAGACTCTTCTGATTGTCACCCTTGTGTCCCACTCTGTCACCCTGTCCACCTTGAACCTCCATTGCTCCACCTCCAATGCCCCCTTGGACAATGCACCTGTGATACAAATAGACTGAACTCTATCCCGGTCTTTTCTCCATCATCACCCCAGCCTATTGCACATCCCCATTTACTTCTCAGCACTGAAATAAACACCCTCTTAAAAAAACAAGTATGGAGTCTGTCAAATTAATTATGGATGTATTTGTTTAACAATCTGTAGACATTACAATTAGACTGTACAGTTATGTATACATAGGTATGACCTGTAATGTGCTGCAGTCAATACACCATGAGCCAGAGTAGGGCAAAAAGATCTTTGAATAGACATGTCAAAGGGTTCAGTAAGTGTCCAAAGTAGTGGGAACAGCAGCCTGCCTAGAGAAAATTAACTACACAAAACTACAATGGAAGGTGAAGTTACACAGTCTTACCTGTGTGTCACTGGAAGTACTGCTGTATGATAGCTGTTCTGTTTTCCACATCCTCATCCTCTGCCTTCTCTTCGTCACTGTCCACAGGCTCCACAGCTCCACAAGCCCATCTCCAGCCCCATCCTCCTGCAGAAAAAGCACCTGGCGTCTCAAGGCTAGGTTGTGCAACATGCAACATACCACGATGATCTGGCACACCTTCTTGGGTGAGCAGCACAGGGATCCACCAGTCAGATGGAGGCACCTGAACCTGGCCTTCAGGAGGCCGAAAGCGCGCTCAATAATTCTTCTTGTACGCCCATGTGCCTCATTGTACCTTTCCTCTGCCCTTGTCCTAGCGTTCCTCACTGGGGTAAGTAGCCATGAGAGGTTGGGGTAACCAGAGTCACCTGCAAATATCGGGGGATACCTATTAGCCAGACACTCACCCTTAGTGCCAACCCCACACCCATATACCTACATCAACTGGGTGGGGACCAGCGCTCACCTATTAGCCACACCCTGTGCCTCTGGAGTTGGGCCATCACATATGGGATGCTGCTATTCCTCAGGATAGAGGCATCATGCACAGACCCAGGATACTTTGCATTGACATGGGAGATGTACTGGTCCGCCAGGCACACTATCTGCACATTCATAGAATGAAAGCTCTTTCGATTTCTGAACACCTGTTCATTTCTCCGGGGGGGGGACAAAGTCAATATGTGTACCATCAATTGCCCCAGTGATGTTGGGGATATGTCCCATGGCATATACATCAGCCTTCACTGTGGCCAAATCCTCCACCTGGGGGAAAACGATGTAGCTGCGCATGTGTTTCATCAGGGCAGACAACACTCTGGTCAGCACGTTTGAGAACATTGGATGAGACATCCCTGATGCCATGGCCACTGTCGCTTGGATGTAGCCACTTGTCAAGAAATGTAGCACTGTTAGGACTTGCACAAGAGGGGGGATCCCGGTGGGGTGACGGATGGCTGAGATCAGGTCTGGCTCCAACTGGGCACACAGCTCTTGGACTGTGGCCCTATCAAGTCTGTAGGTGAGGATGATGTGCCTGTCCTCCGCTGTTGCCAAGTCCACCAGGGGCCTGCACACAGGGGATGTCTCCATCTCCTATTCATCCTCAGCAGTTGTACTCTAAAGGTTAAAACGATGACTATCTGGTCACTTTTCAACATTTTGTCACTGTACAATGCATTGCAATTTGTGAAAGAAACAGTATGTTTATTCCCAAAATGTGCTTATGTCGGCTGTGACGCAGTTAGGTGCCATGGCCTGCCCCCCCCTGAAATGGCGGATGCCTGTCCTGTGTGGAGGGACATGTGGAAATTAGGTAATTCCGCTGACGTTGTGCGCTGTTGCGGGAGGCGGTCAAGAAGCGACGTGCAACTCCTCATTGGTTATAACTGGATCCTTTGGTTTCCAGTGGCCAATGGTAATGTACACCGGCGGTGACAGTACGCACCGCCGCAGACTTTACCGCCATTTTTTATCTGTTCACTCACTTGCTACCTGACCTTCAACAGGAGAGGACCTACACTGCAAGTGCTGCTGTGACCTGTGTCTGGAACCGACCATGGCTCGAGTCTCTGGGGAAAGGGCCCCAGCCTTCACTTCGGAGAAGTTGGAGAGACTGGTAGATGGGGTCCTACCCCAGTACCGATTGCTATATGGGCCCCCAGCTCCAGACCAGCAGGTGAGTACACTGTGTGCACGATGCATGGGACATGAATGCATGGAGTGCTGTGGGCGAAGGCCTCATGTAAGGGGGGGCTGGCTGAGGGGTCCTGGGCAGAGTGCTGCATGTATGGTGGGCAATGTATGTGCGTAAGGAGATGGGAGGGATATGGTGGGGCATGAGTGTAACAGGCCGGACGGTATGACCGATTGCATTATTCTATGTTTATTTCCCTGCAGGTCAGCACCCATCAGAAAAAAGGTATATGGTGTGCCATCGTCAAGGATGTGTGGACTCTGGGGGTCTACGGCACCAGCGGGTGAGTAGAGTTTCCAAATCTGCAAATTCTGCGTGGTGGGGTGTTATCTGGGTGTGGGATGTGGGCCTGTGGGTGCTCCTAGGCCAGGTCGAACATTGCAAGGCAGGTCCCATGTTGGGCAGGGTCTGTTGCTCTACGCCCCCAAACCTGCTAGTGGGCATCTACTACTAGGCGGGGTTCAGCAGGTCTCAGCTATCCTGCTATTGGCGTTAGGCATTATTCTCCATGGCCTGGTGACTAGAACTTCGACTGGTAGTGCATCGCCTAATGCTTAGGGCTGTCCCCTGTGTGTTGTGTACGCTAACAGTGGTGTTGTGGCTGGCATTCACCAAGTGTATCCTCTGTCTCTCCCCCCACCTTTTTGTTTTGTCACCCTGTCCTTCTGTGCATTAGCATCAACTGGCGGAGGAGCAGAGGCACCGGAGGGAGCTGCATCCCACATGGGCCTGGAGGCCGAATCCACCGACGGTGAGGGCACCAGTGGGACGGAGGGTGAGGGGAGCACCATGGTGGAGTCTGTAGGGGATAGTTCGGACAGTGATGCCTCCTCCAATGGAAGCTCCCTGGTGGTGGTGGACACCTCTGTGGCCACCCCAACTACAGGTACAGCCGCAACCCCCTGTACCAGCACCACCCTCCCAGCAGCCCCTCAGCGTGTTTCCCGTGCCCGCTCACCGAGGAGGGTGGGCATCTCCTTCGCCCCAGGCACGGCAAGCCCTGCCCCAGTCAGCCCTGCTGCCCTGAGTGAGGAGGCTATTGACCTCCTGCGATCCATCTCTGTTGGACAGTCAACCATAGTGAATGCCATCCAGGGGCTGGCAGGGCATTTGCAACAAACAAATGCATTCCTGGAGGGCATTCACTCTGCCGTGGTGGCCCAACAGAGATCAATCCAGGCTCTGGCCTCCTCCCTGATGGCAGCCATTGCCCCTGTCTCTAGCCTCCCCCCTCCAGCTTCCTCTACCCAGTCCCATTCTCCTCAACCCCAGCCTATCCCAAGCACCCCATCAGACTAGCATGCACCCAAGACAACACACAGGAGTGGCTCAGGCACCACACATCATCCCACAGGCCTCCACACAAACAACATCAAGAATCAGACATGCCAACATCCACTGCCATCACTGTATCCCCCTCCTCCTCATCGCCCACCTCCCTCCCAGTAGCGTTTCCACTCACACCTGCATGCACTACATCCTCATCCACTACCTCCATCACCATCACGCTCATCAGTACACGCCCCTCACTGGCAGTCACCACTTCCACATCCATGCACACGTCCCCTGTGTACTCTCCCACTGTGTCTGTGCCCCCTCCTCCCAAAGTACACAAACGCAAGCACTCAGGCACCCAACAGCCATCCACCTCACAACAGCATCCAGCCCATACACCTGCACCCAAACACAGCAGACTGACACATCCAACCACCACTCTCTCTTCCTCCACCCGCAAACCTTCACCCTCTTCCCACCCCAGTGTCCCTAAAAAGCTTTTCCTCTCCACCCTTGACCTCTTCCCTGCCCCTCCCCCACCCCATCCTTCACTTCGGGCCAGGGTAGGCAGAACCCAGGCCAGCACCTCAGCCATCCAGTCCATGGCCACTGTAGTTTCGGCGGCTACTGCAGGTGTGAGGGGCTCCAAGGAGACACCCGTCAGCACAGGCAGTGTGCCTGCACCAGCTGCCAAGGTCATGAAGGGACCACCAGCTACCAAGGGCAAGGAGGCACCACCAGCTGGCAAGGGCAAGAAGGCACCACCAACTGCCAAGAGCAAGGAGGCGCCATCAGCTGGCATAGGCAAGAAGGCACCACCAGCTGCCAAGGGCAAGGAGGCACCACCAGCTGGCAAGGGCAAGAAGGCACCACCAGCTGCAAGGGCAACAAGGCACAACCAGCTGCCAAGGGCACAGACAAAGGGCTGGCCACTGCAGGCAGGATGGATAGGGGGCCTGGTGCTGGAGCTGGATCTGAGCACACAACACCAACCATGGGACTTCAGCCATCCGAGGCTGCAGGGGATGGGCTGGAGCCTCCCCCCACTACTGCCAGCACCTCCACCAGCCCCGCAACCATCCCCACCACCAGCACCGCCCCAGAAAATAGTGATGGGCATGTAGCCCCCTGCAGGAGCAGTGGCATTGTACCATCTTCTGGCTGAGGTGCCCCCTTCTTCCCCTTCCCCCTGAGGTGCCTGTGTATTTTCGACCTGATGCCCCAGCAGTGTTCTCTCCGTATTGAGGCAGGAGTCAAGTGGGGCCTTGGCCTCCGTGATATGGCCTTGTGGCCCATGGACATTATGGACTGGGCAGTGTCCCTCCATTTGTATTTATGTATATACTGTTTTGATTTAGAATCACACATTTCTAGTATTGTATCTCATTACACTCACTTTATTCAATTCCTTTTGTCCTTGCATTATTCCTGAGGGGTACAGGGTGGATATGTGATGTTATTACATCTGTTTGTGTGTATGGTGTTGGGGGTGGGAGTGGGGGTGTTGCGTGTATGTGTCACTCTCTTTTTCCTCCCCCCTTCCCCTGTGTGCTAGGTGCGATACTCACCGTAGTTGTCTTAGCAGGCGTTGGTATTCCTGGTGTAGGAAGAGGTAGACCAGCATGGGTAACACCTGTAGTTCGGGCTCCATGGCGTTGTGGTTATTCCCTGGTTGTCCAGAGGTGAGTCGTTTCCCTTCTGTATACTGTTTCAGCAGTGCTTTTGATGGTGTTGGTACCGCCCTGTAACATTGTCTTCCGCCTGGCTGTTGCCGGTCACGCCACGGTGCATGTTGCTACCACCGTGGCGGTCGGTGTGTTAAAGTGGCTGTATGTGTTGGCAGTTTCCGCCATGGTCATAATTCCATTTTAGTTACCGCCGGCCTGTTGACGGTATTACTGCCGCTTTATCACTTACCGCCAGGGTTTTAATGAGGGCCTATATGTTTGTAGAAACCAGAACTGTCCCTGTAGCAGTATGAAAAAAATAAAGCCGACATTATAAGCACATATGACAATGGCATCAGGGTTAACAACACAATCTAAGCAAACTTGAATCTGGCAGTTGCAGCATATGTTTTTGGTGATGGTCTTTGGCTCATGACAGACAACAAACTATATGCCTGCATATATGTATGTTCATGTGTTTGTTCATTATTGTATGGACATATAGATCTTTGATGTGTTAGCCTATCCCCAATGTATGTCTGTTGTAATCCAGTCTTAGTGTTATTTGAGCCGCTATAGTGTCGCTCCAGTGACGTAACTGGAGCACGGACAGTTCTATTTAGTGAAACACACACCATACCCTGACATCACCTCCCTGTCTAAGCCCAGCCAAGGTCAACGTATTTGCTTACGGCCAGGACCAACCACTAGCCCAGCGGGAAAAATTAAAATAACCATCTCCTATGGGTCTAAGGTAGTTGAAGCCCAGGTTTATGTTGAGGAAGATGGCATGATATGCTGCTGGGGTGCTGGGCCAAAGAAACTCTTGACATAGTGACTTTTGCATTTGGAATATACCAGAAATCCATAACCAATGTCCTTGAAGAATTCACAAAGGGCTTTGAAGGCATCAGCTGTCTGCAAAACAAAGAAATTATGCTGCACATAGACAAGCTAATACAACTTTTTGCTCTTCAGCATCAATGCATCGCTTTTTAAACAAGGCCCTAGGTAGAGAAGGAGCTCGACAAACTCGAAGCTGCAGGGATTATGGAAAAGCTGACAGGGCCCACACCCTGGGTGTCTCCGATTGTGATAGCCAGGAAGACTAAGCAACCCGGTGAGATGAGAATCTGTGTCGGCATGCGACTGCCCAATGCCGCCATCAAAAGAGAACAACACCTGACTCCTACGATAGACGATTTGAGCTGAGTTGGGCTAGCTGGTTCTCTAAGCTGGTTTTAAGGTCAGGTTATCACCAGCTTGTCCTAGCCGAAGAGTCCTACTACATCACTACATTTTCGAAACATGTGGGCCTCCAGCACTACAGGAGATTGAGTTTTGGTAGAGGTGTACCAGAACGTGATACATGAGCTACTCGCTGATCTCCCAGGCGTTGTCAATGTCAGCGACGACATTCTAATTCATGCCACAACAATACCTGAACACAGTCTTAAACTACGGAGAGTTCATCGAAGGATTCAAGACTCTGGCCTCACTCTTCATTACAGCAAGTGTGAGTTTCTAAAACAGAAACTCCCTGTTTTCAGTTACATGTTCTTAGCAGAAGAAGTGGCCCGACCCCGACAAGGTTTGAGGCATCAAGGAAGTGGCCCCCCCACAACCGTGACAGAGGTCCTCCGTTTTTAGGGGATGTTAAACCACTGCAGATGTTTTATCAAAGATCTCATAAGGTTGACTCAGCCAATCAGAGACCTCACCAAGTCTGCAGTGCCATGGTCCTGGGGCCCAGAACAAGATGTAGCCTTCCAAGCCACCAAGGATGCCCCATCCACAGGCACGACTCTAATGTACTTTGAATCATGCCGGGAGCAGTAGATGTAGGTCCCAAAGGGCCATGCTGATGCAACGAAAGGCCAGGGAAGACTGGAGCCCTCTTGCGTACATCAGCATGTCTCTTCCCGTGACAGAACAGAAATATTCTGAAATAGAGAAAGAAGTGATTGCAGTTGCCTGGGGGTGATGAAACTTCCATCTCTATGTCTACTGCAATCTATTTACTGTCATAACTGACCAAAAAACCCAGATACCATTCTTCAAAGGAACCGCATCAAAACCGCCTCAGCACATCAAAAAAGAGTCCTCCAACTTCAGGAGAACAATTGTCAGGTAGAATATCACCCTGGATCTAACAACCCTGCCGACTACCTATCTTGATACTCTCTGGAGGCCTCAACAGAAGAAGAGGCAAATTAAACAGAAGAGTATGTGAGGTATGTGGCAGACGGTCGTGACCCCTTCCACTTTCCATGGTGCCATTCACCAGACCACCGACCAGTACAACTGCCTTCAAGCTGTTTGAGACAATCAATGGCATGCTGCCAAGCAACAATGGACCCAACTCATCCCTGGAGCCAGGCGCATCATGGACAGCGTATATCATGTCTGTCAGGAACTGACTGCTGATCCTGATGGATGCCCCCTGAGGGGGGCATGGGGCCTCACACACATAGCCACCGGAGGAAATAACAAGCATTCTTCACTGTTATGGTGCAAGGATCCATGCATTATATCAAACCTCTTTTTAGGGCAGATGAGTAGTCTCACAGGCATACACACAAAACTGAGATGCGGTGTAGACTTAATGATGTAGGCATTTGAATACAACCTTGGGATGACATGTGTAGATTAGCATGTTTAAGTATAACTCCTAATGATTTTCTCTGCAAGGCTGAAGCTGGAGATACTTGTTACATTTCTGTTCAATTGCCTTAACCTACATGTTAGTAATGTCCCCTAATCATGGTCTACAGGAGGTGCATGACAACCCCCTAACCATTTATTAACTATCAGACACAAAGTAAGTGAAGCGCACACAGTGTGCAGGCTTGTGATACACCACGTGGTTTATGCAAGCACAAGCCACACTACCTGGACTGTATGACTGTATCTCCTTATCCACTTATACCTATGTTGATGAGCAGTGACCACATTTTCATGAAGCAACCCTAAATTTCAAATTTGGTGACACAGGCCCATGTGTCCAGTTTTTAATATGGACATCCAAAGAGTGTGATTTTTTGTCCTGAATTATATTTTATTTATGTAATTTTGACTAATGTTACATTTTGTACACACGCACAGATGGCTCCTGACTCAATTTTCCCAGCTTAAGTAGTGGATGTCTATGTAGTGACAATAAATTGTTCATATATCCATATCTATTGCTGGTATTGGTTTGGTCAGGAACATATGATTGTGTTACAGTGTCAGACTATTTCTCACACACATCATACACATGTACAGCATGTGCTGTTTTTTCATTTTTACTCTAGACAACATGACAGCTGATGAAACCCATACATTTGAGATGTGGTATGAACTTTTTCGTCATGTAAGAAATATATCCAAAACAAACAGGAAAATGCACAAAATATACGACTGTCCAAAGGCAGCGGGGTGCTGGGATGTTCCTCGACCAACAACACCTGCAATTCCCACATCTGCCAGTGGCCAGAACAGAGCAAGGCCAAGCCAAGCCAACAACAAGTACCCCAGCCACCAATTCCATTGGCTACCCCTGGGCCCACTACAACTTAATAGAAGAACTAAGAAAGGTCAGCAGAAAACTGGATGGTATTTGTGAGGAGTAGCCAGTTTGCGTTGGCGCGTGACCAACCTTGAGGAGGCAATGGAGCAGCTCTCCCAACTAGTCTGAACATTTTTATTTATCATGTTTTATTATTTTTTATATTGTAGTATTTTAATAGTTAAGATGTTAGTGATAGGATTGGTTTAGATAAGTGGTTCCCAACCTGTGACCTAGGGGTCCCGAAGCCTACTCAGGGGGTCCACGACTGCTTAGACCATTAAATAACATTACCAGATTAGGTCCCCAGCTTTCAGTAATGACTCAGTGGGGGGGGTCTCCGGATTCCAATAATGAGTCAGTGGGGGTCCCTGGGTTCCAGTAATGATAAAGTGGGGTTGCACAGAAGTCAAAAGGTTGGGAACCAATGGTTTAGATAATATAGGTTTTATATTTTTATATTTTATAGGTTCTTGTTTTTATATATTCATATTTTTAAGGGTTTAATGGGTGGGGGGAAATGTTTAGACTTCTTTATAAAACATTGGGAAAAAAAATAAAAATACCCCCAAAAAATATTTGTTTAGATTTGAATGTGTAGTTAGTTTATGTATAGGTGTAGTTTATGTTTGTATTGTGTCACTCTATGTGTGTTGAGGGGGGTAGGGGCTAATGTTTAACATGTCCTTTGTGCTTAGTAGTTAAGTTACTGTAAGATAAGTTAGTTTTAGGTAGTGTTTAGGCTAGTTAGTTTACAATACATAGTTGTAGTTAGATAAGTATAAATGTAGTTTTTGTAGGTAGTGTTTAAGTTAGGTATCGTAATTTAGTTTTTTTAAATTAAAATATATTTAGGAAAGTGTTTTCTACTTTTCACAATCCTGTAATTATTGCATCATTGTGAGTTTCTAATATTGACTATGTTGAGTTGAGTGCGTGGTGCTGCTATTGCCCTGCTGTCTTTAAATGTGTATGTGGTTTTGTAAGTGGACTACGGTCAAGGGGAAGCAGCCTGAACAACGATGGCTGTACAACGATGTGCATTGTCCATGAAAGCAGAACAGCGCTTTTGTGAACAACATCCCTGTTTTTCTCTGTCTTAACCGCGCATGTCTGAACAACGAACATGCGTGGTTAAGGCAATGGAAAACAGACTCGGGATCGGAGAGGACGCGGTCAGGTAAGTGGGGCTGGGGTAGGGTTGGGGGGCAGTTTTATGGGTGGGATGGGGGTAGTTTTAGTTTTTAAGGGTGGGTTTCAGGGTAATTTTAGGTTTTAATGGAGGGGGTGGGCAGTTGGGGTAATTTTAGTTTTTAGGGGCAGGGGTAATTTTAGGTTTTAGGGCCGGGGTGGGGGGGTCGGAGTAGTTTTAGGGGTAGGGTGGGAATCAGGTACTTTTAGGTTTTAGGGGTGGGGGGTTGCAGTAGTTTTAGGGGTGGGGTGGTGGGTTGGGGGAGTTTACGTTTTAGGGGCAGGGTGGGGGATCGGGGGAGTTTTAGGATCAGGGGTGGGGTGGGGGTCAGGGTAATTTTAGTTTTTACGGTGGGATAGGGGGTCGGGTAGTTTTAGGTTTGGGGATGGGGGTTGGGGTCAGAGTAGTTGTAGGTTTTAGAGACGGGGTTGGAGGTCGGGGTAGTTTTAGGGGTGGGGTTGGGGTAGTTTAGGTTTTAGTGGTGGGGGTTGGGGTAGTGTTAGGTTTTAGAAGCGGGTGGGTGTTGTGATAGTTTTAGGAGTGGGGTGTGGGTGTCATGGTAGTTTTATGTTTTAGGAGAGTGGTTGGGGGGTCAGGGTAGTTTTAGGTTTTAGGGGCAGGGTTGGGGGTCAGGGTAGTTTTAGGTGTGGGGGTGGGAGGTCGGGTATTTTTTGGTTTTAGGGTCGGGTGGGAAGGGTCATGGTAGTTTAAAGGGTGGGGTGAAGGGTCAGGGGGTCGCATGCTGGAACCATACATGCCATTCCACGCATGCCTTTACCAACAATGCCTTTACAACAAAAAATTGTTAAGGCATTCGTGGTAAAGGCATTAGTGGTAACAACGCAGTTGTTCCGACCGCGTTGTTCAGGCATGTGTGGTTCCCGCATGCGCTGATCTAACTTACATTCATGGTCAAGAGGTACTGTATATCAAATATCACTTAAGCACTATTTGGCAATCTTAATTCATTGTACGTGGTGTTCTTAGTGTGATTTCTCACACAGGCCAAAACAGATACCTGTGTGTTTAAGAGATACACAATGTATCATTTGGATGGTTTTGTGACAATATATATTACAGGATACAGGGTATGCTAAGACGTACACTGGTGCATACCACTGACACACACACACCCTGGCACAATTTAGCACACATATACTTGTTGTTAGCTAGTTACAACTCATGTATGTGGCTCCCACCTGCCTGGAGAACATGAAAACCCCTCTGCATTGCTTACTTGCTAAGTGTGGCACTACAACAATGTAACTTTGTGCAACTACTTGTAATGTTTTTAAAACATGAATCTCCTATTTCCTCTTAGCCTGGGGAGGTGTTGCTTTGTTCCTGGGTCTGTGATCTGGCTCAAAATCAGTAATAAATGTGTATATTGCACAATTGATGTCATGTGTGGTTAAACTCATGCTCAATACGTGTGAGGCCTCTCAAGGACAGAGAGACACATTAATCCTATGTATCCCAGTGAACATTTCAACAGCATTAATCATTACTAAATGGACCTGTAATAATTTGCAATTGTGTTTCATGCATACTGACATCCAGGGTGTTTGACTTATCTTGTATATCCTTGTGCAGCATAGGTATGATGTTAAACTGAAGGATTGTGGCCATGAGTACCTGCATATTATCAGTGCTAGCATAATAACAGATGTTTAGAGTCTCTTAAGTGTAAGCATTGAGGCTATTTTATGTGCTTTTTGAGGTTTTCATGTTCTTAGAGCTCATAATTTGTGGATGAGAGAAACATATCCATTGGCTCACATGCCTCACAGGCCCCATTTGAACCATGTACATATTTGCGTGTTTAGTCAACCTTTTTCACTGTGTGGCAGTCCAGGAGCTGAAATTCAGTTTCACACCATGACTTTCAATTGGTAGACAAGACATTACGCATAATGCAATAGCAGTGGGTGTATATGTTTGGGCAAATACAACAAGAGCGTGTGATAGTGACTGTAGCTCATTCTCCTGGAGATGCTAAAATGCTGGTTCTCTGGTACACATGAACTATGGTGTAAGTAGTCTTTTCTGGAACAGACATCTAACACTCGGGTTTATAGGAGAGAATTTATTTACATGTGTGTGTTGTTCACAATGAGCATTTATACTTTGTTTGAGGCAACAACACAAAAATGATAGTCAGCTAAGGATATCTAGGCAGAGTCCATTTGGGAGACATGTCATGCTACACGTAGAGGTGTTGCGCATTTCAGTGAGGAGATACAAATTACACTTAGGGAAGGTAGGCCACTTCAGAAGTACACAGGTGGATAAGATTAACAGGTGCCCAAACAGAAAGTGACAGTTCTGGGTAAAAAAAGAGGGAGCATGATGATAGACACAAGGCCAATGGGGAACTGTCTGGGGGAACACAGACAAATGGCATCTTGCAGTTCTCCGACAGAAATTGGAGAAATCCACATCTTCATCCTCTGAAGGGTGTTGTGCCGCCCCTACAACTTGTGGTGTTTCTTTGAGGGTAATCTGACGCATACACATGCCAGAGGCAGAAGATGTGGCTCCCCTGTCTCCAGCAGCATTGGTCTGTGACATTAAGGCAGCCAACAAATTCCTGACAAGGGTCTGATGTCTGGCCAACAAAGCAACAAAGTTGTGATAGAGGTCAACCATTGTTGTTATGTACGAGTCTAACTTGTGATCCATGAATTCCATGATGTTACGGATGCCCCCCGGCTGCTTGGCTATTTCAGCCGTGTCTGAAGTAGAGGGCTGATGTTGATCCCTCTGCCTCATGACTCCTGCAATGTCAACTAGAGACTGACCCATGCTATGGAAGCAAGTGTAGGTGCCTTGTATAGCCTTAGATGTATCCTTATTTGGACTGAGACACCTATGGACTCCTTCCAGGGTGACCACTATGGTCTCCATCCCCACATGCACCTCGTCAACCATCCACTGCTGGACTCTTACCACTGGAATACAACATGGGGGTCTTCAGAGTCCACAGCTGTGGTTGGACTGGCAGATGGGGCATTTTCTGTGGGTGGTGGTCCCCCGGAGACCCTGCAACACTGTCATCTCTTGCCTGGTCCAGAGAAGGGCATTATATGAAATCCAGGAGTTGCTGGAAGGTGCCATGGGGGGGCAGGAGTCGTTACTAACAGGTGGGTAATCCAGGACAGGCGGCTGTACAGGAGATGTTCATTATCCATATGCAATTAATTATATTATTTTTTGCTGATCTACTATAGATGTTGTCTATAGTATGTTAAAAGACAAACATACTAGATTACCATTCTCTTTATGTCAGACAAAAATGTGTTGAACATGTGTTACTACAAATGAATGAAGCCAACTGTAGGAAAGTACCCCTTTGTGACATGGTCACCCCCGCTTTTTACCTGGTATTTGATGGAATTTTGACTGAAGGTATACTGGTTCCCTGCTAACCAGGTCCCCAGTGCCAGATCTCTCTCCCTAAAACTGTGCAATTGTTCCATTATTGACAATACCTTTGCCCCCCTGTAAGTCCCTAGTAAATGGTACCACTGGTACCTAAGGCATGGGTACCAAGGAGGGTTCCCAAGAGCTATAACATGTATTGTGCCACCCTCAGGGACCCCTCACCTAGCACCCGCAAACTGCAATTGATGGCTGATTATTTTTGTTGCATCTAAAACTGAAAACATGACATGGCACACCACCTGTTTGCCGTGTGCCATAAACACTGCATGCAATATATGTAAGTCAGCCCTGCAGAAGGCTTATGGCCCTAAAGCAGGGTGCATTCCATTGCAGGTGAGGGCATATCGACCAGAGTAGATATGCCCCTCTATGTCTTTGTCGATTCTTAGACATAGTGAGTGAACAGGGAAGCCATTTTTGAGTACATGTGCTGGACACTTCAATACGAATTCCCCAGCTACCTGATGACTTCACTGAAACTAGGGATGTGTGGTATTAAACATCACGTATTAATAAACCCTCACTGATGCTAGTGATGGATGTATTAATACATGCACCCAAAGGGCACCTTAGAGGTGCCCCCTTAAAACCCACCATCTACCCGTGTGTTCGCTGACCAGTTTTAGCCAGTCTGCCACCACCAGACACATATTAGACCCCCCCTCCCAAGGGTGAGAGCCTTTGGTCTTGGCACAGTCATAAACCAAGCCTGCTCTGGGAGACACACTCCACCCAACAGGATAACCAACGACTCTACATTCCAGGGCCGGGGGCTTCAAAGAAGTCCACTGCCCTTGGTATGCAGATCTGGCTACACTCACAGGAGAGTTGCTGACCCTCTGCCCCAGGGCCCATTTGCCACCTGAACAGATGGGAAATTTAGTATTCAGAGGTGTGGCCTCCCCTCAGGTCAGTTCCCCACTAAGGTGTACTGCCTGATGTGGATACAACATTTACAATTCTGCCATTTTGGTGTTGGCAGATTTAGGAACTCTGGGACTGGGTTATGCACACTTCTCACAGGAAGTGGTCATATATGGGGTGTAGTGACCCTAGGGGCTACTACCCTACATTCCCTGAAATGCCCCTAAATTCAGTATTTAGGGGAGCCCCTGAATCAGATTCCTGCTGACCTACAAAGAAGAAGGACATTCAAGAGCCACAAAAGCAAAGCCCGAGGAAGAAGCACCTGACCTGTTCCCAGTCCAGTCTGCCTGTCTGCTGTTCCTGCCGATTTGTGCCAAAGTCAACTCGTCCTGTGAGCTGCTGTGCCTCCAAAAGCCTGATAGGCCTGCCTTCCTTCAACAAAGGCCCAGGAACTCCTGTGGAGAATCGGAGCTGCTTCCCTGCATATTGCAGGCACCTCATGACAACTGCGAGGACTCCACCCTTCAGAAAACCCAACACCGGAAAGCACCACTGCAACTGTACCACCTAGACCGGGTTGAAGTGGGCCAACAGTGCCAACACGGTCCCCCAGCCCTCCAGAGACAAAGTCCACCTTGGACTTGCCAGTTTGGACCCAACAACGCTGCCTGCAGCCTCTTCCCTTCACGCTCCATCAACCGCGAGTGCTCCCGGTGGAGAAAACCTGATGCCTCAGGACACCTCTGCACCCATCGCCCCGGCCAGTGGAGAAGAGGACTGAAGGTGTTCCCCCATCCTCGGACATCTCAAAATTGGAGCCCACTCGTAGGTTCCCCCCAAATGGATCCCCAATTCTCACCTGCAGCATCTTTTCAGCCGGACATGTCTCCATAGAGTAACACTGTCAACCCGACGCCGTACTACAGCTCTGCATCCGGCCACCCCAGTGCCACCCAGTGTGACCTCTTGGTGTGGTCCTGACCCTTGCTCAGTACTTACCTTAAGTCCAGGAGATTGGTCCTGTAAATCACTGCTCTATTCCTGAATGCAATACTTGTTTTTCTCTCCATAGGATATCATTGCAGCTTTTCTGAAACTGTCAACTTTTCAAAACTCTAAAGATTTTCTTTGCAAAATGTACTTACCTGGTTGCATTGATTCTGGTGGCAAAACATATATAAAGATACTTGTTATTTGCAGAGGTCTAACACTCCTCTCTGATAAGCCCAAGGCTGCTCGACCACACTACCTCCTAAAAGAGCACCTTGAGATTGCTAGAGCAAGCTTTTGTCCATTACTAGGGGAACCCCTGGACTCTTTGCACGCTATATCTCATTTTGATATATCATAGAAAGAGCCAACTTCCTACACCAACACAACCAACATTAGGTACAAAATACTTGTGGGCAACATGCCTCTCCTGTAGCGTTTCCCTGTCCTGGTTGCCAACATTACTAGGCCCAGACAATTCACCCTCCAACCATCCCCAAAACTGGCCCCTCTTCCTGGACAACTGACTCATCCTGTCCCTTCACACTTCTCTGCTTAACAGCCTCCTGCTTTGATATATGTAGCTTAGTAAGAATGTGTGCTTGCACTTTCCTCATGACGTCTGCAATACCTTCTACCAGGCCCAGATCACATGTCAAGAGTAGTGCACTAATGCCCTCTTCTACGGGATCCCTTCCAAGCTACAACACACATTCAGCACTATAAAATAGAAGCAGTGCATGACTTTCACTCCGGTTACCTTGCCACACATACATCACCCTTCTCCTACTTGAGATCCAATAGCTCCCCATTCAGACCACTTCCAGGTCAATGTACTCTGCCACACCTACAAGGCACTACACTACAGGGATGCACGAAGGTCTCACACCATGAGTGCTTCTGACAACCTCTCATTGACCTCTGGTGTGCATCACTTGGATTAACCCCCTCTCCCAATAATCATTTGTACAGGATAGGAAGAAGACAGCACCTGTGAGATCTGACCCAGCACATCAGGACAGTTCTGTGCATCGTGGTTTCATGTTAGTGAATGTACACATGGCTGTTTAAATGATTCTTCTTGGAGATACTTCACATACAAACCCAGTGATCACTTCTCTGGTGAAAAGTTGAACCTCTGGCAACCAGTTTCCATTCCGTTAGTTCACACTCCACTTTTTGCTGCATGACCACAAGACAAACACATTTGCCTCATGGTGCAGGGGGGCTGTATAGTAACAGTCAGGCTGGGCAGATTTTTCATGTCCATATATGATGTCCTGCTCCATTCCAGGTGTTTTGCTTTGTATTGTGGGACTGGTAGTCCTGGTCACCCATATAAAACATTAGGCCAAATTGTCACTTGATAAACTGAATAACATTTCTGTGATGTATGGGTTGATTTGTTGGACATTCCTGACCTTTCCCTTGGACACAGTGCAGTGTAGCACAGCAAAGTTTGTCGCTGCACTGCACAAAATGACACGTTTAACCATACTGTTTATTGATGGCTCTTACCCTGTAGATCATTCTCGTCCTCAACAGCAGCACTGTTCTGTCCGTCAACATCTGCCATCAACTCTTTTGGGATAAGTGACACCACCTGCTCCTCCAATGGGTCCAACTCCACCTGTTTGTCCGGTCCTCATGGCTGCCCTCAGGTTCTTGGCCAGTTTCTTCTTGGTCTTGCGCTCACAATCAGGCCACCCTTTTTTATCTCAGAAACAGTCTTTTTTGTTTGGCCCAGACAGTTGATCTTATCCTCTATGGACTGCCAAATGACTTCCTTCTGCCCTAATGGCAATTTTGAGGTAACAAGGAGTAGGTACTCATTTTTGTCACCTTAGCTATTAATATTGGTTCTCCGCCTCACTGAAATTGCTTTTCCTCTTCCTCTGCCTCTGGACTTCTGTCTGGACATCTAGGATGGTGTGGGGTTGTTGGCCTCACTGCATGTGTTGCTGTGCCATCTATGTCATGCAATTGTTTTTTTGAAGAACTTTTGTTTTCTAAATGCATTTTTTTTAGTCTTTTCGCAAACACAACTCAGTCCAATGTGATGCAAATCTGATTTGTGGCACATAAACATTGTTTTGCTTGCTACAAATGAGCTTTATGTCACTTTTGCAAGAGATGCATTACGACCCTGCGCGCCATCCTTCTCAGCGATGCATTCAAATTTTTAACGCAGTTTCGGACCTTACAACATTGTGTGCTGTAACATAAAAACGGTGCATCAGTGTTGCATGAAAGAGTGACACTGCAGCACAAATTTTTCTGACGCATCACAACTTTGCTGCAGCGATGCGTCAGTTTTCATAAATCTGGGCCCTTTTTCTGCTGTGTTTATTTGAATCTTACTTTTTCAGTTCTATTCAAAACTGGTGCTCCCATTTCCCAATATGCTTTATGTTTCAGGAGTTAACAGTGTTAAAACACTCTTTTTTCAGAACATTGTAACAGAAAAAACACACTTGTCATGTTCGGACAATGTTCCAGTACATTTGAATGTGCTGCACATTTTTTTCTCACTTTTTCAAAATTCTCCTTGTGCTGAGTCTGAACAGCTTTAGTCGAGTAGAAAACACAAACTTTTATTGTGCTTCCATCTGGTACCTCTTTTTAGTTATCAGGAGGGGTTTGTTCCCCTTCAGCGCGCCAAGATAGTATTTATTTTTATGCCTGCAGCAGGCAAATTCGTTCCCATAAAAGTTTTTATAGATAGAATTCACTCTACACAAAATGGAATTAACATACTCCCCGCCCACCCAGCAGCAAAATTAAAACAGGTGACAGCGTTTTGTGCCAGAAACGTAGTTGAATGCTTACTTAGATACACATTGCTAAGTAGCTCCCAGCATGGGCCAGACAGGGGCATTGCTTCCACTAGTGCAGCAGGTGCAGTGGCACCGGGGTCAGAATGCCAGAGAAGCCCTCTTCTTGCTGTATTTTACTAGCCAAACAACAATATTTGGGGCAATTTTCCTAGTTTTCACTAGGGTCCATGGTACCCTTGCTTCCCCTTACCGAGGCCAATTGTCAATATATCTGTTTTTATAATCAACTTGTATATCAGGCAAAAAGGACTTTTTGCATTTTTCAAGACAGGGTATGTTCAAACCCTAGGAGAAGCTATTAGGCAGAACTGGTGTGATGCCTGGAAAAGGCCATCTTATCAAAGACTGCGTTAATAAACAGGTGTCGGAGAAAGGAGAAAAAGCACAAACTCCAAAGCAGCATCAAAAGTATTTCCAAACAGCGGCCGCCGCCGACGCAAATCTCAAGGGGAGGGACGGGGGGACGGAAACAGAGGGGAGGGTGAAAATAAAAAAAAGAATTAAAATAAAATAAACTTACCTCTCACCAAAATGCCACCATCTCCTGCTGCCTCGCTTCTCTTCCATCGGTGGGGTGTCCCAACATTCACTGGGACACCAGCACAGGCTCCCCAGCATTCCTGGCCCTACTTTCATGCTAAACCTTGGACTGCCGCTCAGACACAATCCTGGGGTCTGTGCAGTTTCTCCAACCCAGCTGTGTCCACAGCCAGGTTAGAGAAACCTAAGTGCGCATGTGTGTTTGACCAGCCCGCGACTGCCAGACAAACACAAATGTGCAGTTAGGTGCATTCTCTCCTCCTACCCCCACCCTCCCTACACTTCTGGCTGAGCCAGCAGATGAAATATAAAACAATAGTAATCTATTGTTTTATTTTTCATCTGCTTGCTCTTAGGCAGTGGGCTGATGCCCCTCCGCCATTGTGGAGGATCCAGCCCTGTTTACAACACTTTTGCATCAATTTCACATGCCAAATTTTAAGGTCTCTCAAAATCATTCAAGAGCCCTATATCAATTTGGCATTTTAAAAGATCACATACCTTCTACCACAAAAAAGACTACATTAATTCATAGCAGTATCTGAAGATATTAACTGGAATGGGAGCCATAGGTGCTTAAAGGAGGGGTGTTGGGAGTGCTGTAGCACCCCTACAGTAACCATGCAGGAGCTCTGAAAACAAATGAGCAATAAAAAATCCTCTAAATTTTGTTTTCATCTTGTCACATTTGCTGTGCCTTCATAGACAAAGGTTAAATGTCAGCTATGTCTTTAAAAGCATTAAAAAAAAAAAATATGTAAATGTCAGCTATGTCTTCTGATAAATTGCTGCTTATTTTCTTTAACCCCTTTTGTGCCAAGAATGTAACGGTTACACCTAGTGCCATGGACGTAACTGTTATGTCCAGGCTATGACCCCTGGGGAGCACTAGAGCTCCCCCTAAGGGCAACCAACCCACCCCCCGGGCAGGGATGACAGCAGAAGCCCTTCCGCTGTCACTCCCGACCCCCCCCAAGTGACATCTGCTAGTCAAATAGCTTCCAGCGAGTCCCTAAAAGAAACTGATTAGTTTCTCCTTGGGAAGGGGGCGGTCAGAGCGACATGGAAGGAAAGGGAAGGCTTTTCATTTCCTTTCATGTCTCTCTGAGTATTCCGGCAGCACGATCGCATAGCGCACCAGGGATTGTTGTGTGTGGGTGTTTTGTTTGGGAGCAGCCCTTTGGGCAAGGGCTGCACCCCTTTGGGAAGCATTCATTTTGGCCATTTCTGCCCCCTATTGGGGGCAGAAAGCTCAACTAGATGGCAGAGAATTTGTTTAAAAAAAATAGAGGGATGGGGGCTGCCAACCACTATGGGCCTAATTAAGCCCCCCTCCACAACTGAAGGGGGCAACAGTCTTTCAGCCCTCCCTGCAAACTAAAGCATCTCATCTCAATGACAAGCAAAAGGACATTTGACGCTTTTGGGTTTTGATTTTACATATAGGCCAAAAGAGCTTGGCCAACTCACAATATCATCCCACTTGGAATGCTGAGCGGCTGCACTTTTTTGACTTTGGTACGCTGCCACCAAAAAAAACCTACCAAACCTAGACACATCCGAAAACAAAACATCTGGATGAGTCCATGGTGGTGTGCTTCACATGCACCCCACGCCATTTCGGTACCCACAATGCCCTACAAACCTCCAACTTTGCTTGAAATCACACATTTTCCCACATTTTTGTAATGGAACCTTCTGGAATCCAAAGGGATCCACAAAATTCCTACTACCCAGCATTGTCACATCTATACCAATAAAAATTCTGCCTCACTTGTCAGCCTAAAAACGTTTGGAAAAAACTGCCCTTTGGCTCCCGCTTTAGTTCCCTTTCAATTTCTACATGTTTTTGGCCCTTCCCTGTCACAGGCACTTGGACAACCTACACAACACAAGTGAGGTATCTTTTTTATTGGGAGACCAAGGGGAACACTGGGTGGTAGAACATTTGTGCCAGTGCAGTGATCCCACAGAGAAATGTAAGGAAATGTGTTTTTTTAGCTAAATTTGAGGTTTACAGAGGATTCTTGGTAAGAAAACGTTGGAGGGTCCACGCGAGTAACACCTCCCAGGACTCCCTCGGGAGTCTAGTTTTCAGAAATGTCTGGGTTTGGTAGGTTTCCCTAGATGGCTGCCGAGCCCACGACTAAAAACTTAGATGCCCCCTTGCAAAACCAGGTAGTCTTGTTATAGATAATTTATATGTTTCTATGTTTGCGTTTTGGGCCCTTCCCTGTCTGGGTGACAGAACCTGATGAGAACCCCACAAGTCACCCCATTCTGGATCTCCCTAGCTGTCTACTTTTCAAAAATTTATAGGTTTGCTAGGTTTCCCTTGCTGCTGGCTGAGATAGAGGCTAAAATCCACAGCTAGGCACTTTGTAAAAAACATGTCTGTTTTCATTAGAAAAATGTGATGTGTCCATGTTGTGTTTTGGGGCATTTCCTGTTGCAGGCAATAGGCCTACCCACACAAGTGAGGTACAATTTTTATCGGGAGACTTGGGGGAATGCTGGGTGGAAGGAAGTTTGTGACTCCCCTCAGATTCCAGAACTTTCCATCACCAAATTGTGAGGAAAAAGTGTTTTGTATTTTTGCCAATTTTAGAGGTTTGCAAAGAATTCTGGGTAACAGAACCTGGTACAAGCCACACAAGTGACCTCATCCTGGATTCCCCTAGGTGCCTAGTTTAAAAAAAATTACAAGTATGGTAGGTTTTCCTCAGTGCCGGCTGAGCTACATTCCCAAAATCAACAGTTAGGCACTTTACAAAAAACACGTCCGCTTTGAATGGAAAAATGTGATGTGTCCATGTTGCATTTTGGGGGGTTTCCTGTCGCGGGCACTAGGCCTACCCACATAAGTGAGATACCAGTTTTATCAGGAGACTTGGGGGAATATAGAATAGAAGAACAAGTGTTACTGCCAATTGTATTCTCTACAATTTTGCCTTCCAAATGTAAGACAGTGTGTAAGAAAAGAAGTCATTTTGAGAAATGCTCTGTAATTCACCTGCTACTAGGGGCACCCCTGAATTCAGAGATGCGCAAAAACCACAGCTTCTAAACCTCTTATCTTGTGCTCATTTCATAAATACATTTGTTTCCTTGATACCTATTTTTCATTCTTTACATTTCACAAAATGAATTACTGCATTCTTGGTATACAAGGAAAACCCGTTGCAGGGTGCAGCTCATTTATGGGCTCTGGGTACCTTGGGATCTTTATGAACCTACAAGACCTATATATCCCCGCAACCAGAAGGGTCCAGCAGACATAACAGTATATTGCTATTAAAAATCTGTCTTAGTTGAAAAATGTTACAGAAGAAAACATAGACTGAAATAACTTTTTTCCAGCTCAAAATCAAAAATGTTTGAATTTCAACGGTTACTTTCTATAAGAAAACCTTGAAGGATCTACACAAATGACCCCTTGCTGGATTCAGCATTTTGCCTACTATACAGAACTGTTTAGCTGTCTGGGATAGACCATTGGTTTCATACCCATTTTTGTCACTAACAGGAAGTAGGCTGGACGCACAAAAAATAGTAAACATGGGGTATGTCCAGTAAAATGCCAAAACTGTGTTGAAAAAAATTAGTTTTCTGATTCAAGTCTGCCTGTTCCAGAAAGCTGGGAAGGTGGTGATTTTAGTACTGCAAACCGTTTGTTGATGCCTTTTAAAGGGAAAAAACGCAGGCTTTCTTCTGGGCCACTTTTTTCCCATTTTTCCAAAAAAAACAAAATTGTTGCTCTATTTTAGCCAATTTCTTGGTCTCCTCTAGGGGAACCCACAAACTCTGGGTACCTTTAGAATGCTCAGAATGTTGTGAATAAAGGACGGAACTTTGGCATGGATAGCTTATATGGACAAAAAGTTATGAGGGCATAAGTGTGAACTACCCCAAATAGCCAAAAAAAGGCTTGGCACAGGAGGTGATAAAGGCCTGGTAGCGAAAGGGTTAATATAGGGATTGCTCTTTACTTTTCTTTCTTTCACTGCAAAGTCAAAGGATTTTGTAAAGTGAACTATCTGACAATATTGCTGCAGGACACGAAGTGTGAAAAGAAGGGTTATAGGGAGTCAGTTTTTTCTAACACAGAGCAAAATCTAAATACCTATAAATGAACTATACAAATATTTCAAAATAGATCATTAGTTAAGAATACACAAATGATGCACATTTTTGTTTAACCAACGATTTTCAAAAGATCAAACAAATCAAAATACTTGGTGATATGAAAATGATAAATATTTGCAAAAATCCTATTTCCGTACATCATTGTTTGTGCGCCGGTAAGATGCATCAATAAAACCACGTCAATGCAAATTTTGTGGCCATTTCAATGGGAAACGTGCTGTCTGTAAATGACAGTGTGGTACCATACCCTGTAGTGGTAATATATTTGCAACAGTGTACTCCAAAATTTGTTTAGGGTACCTGACTGGAGTTTACACTTTGGCAGCTAAACATGCCCACCGCTGCCTCATGGCAGTTCAACAATCCTAATCCATGTGTTTGCCTTCACGCCATCAAGACCGAAGCCCTGGCTCTTGCATCTCGTAATCCACTGACATACTCAGTCAAGTGTCTACCAACCAATCAGGTCACCCTCATGCTTCACCTTCATCGCTGGATAGAGACCTAGGGCCGGATGTATCAAAGGGTTTTACCCATTCTGTGTCTATGCGAAAATATGTCCATACATATGGCCCGTACTGCCCATGCAACAGCTTAAGACCTTATGGATGTTATATGGAAGGTGAAAAATCAAACTGTGCTTTTAGTTCAGCCTTGAATAGGTCCAAGGTGAAAGAATAATAATGTAACTGAATATTTCACCCATGATTTAGTGAAAACAGTGCATGAGTAACACAAAACTTTTGTCTAATTTGTCATTCTTGTGACTTCTTCAAAAAGTCAAAAGCTTATTGTTTGTTGGATTCAAGGTGAGCTTTTTGTGAGGTATGAGGAATTGATATTGTGCGAAGTTGAAACAATCTGCACCTCCTGGTTTTGCGAACTTCACACAACTGCTGGTGAAGTGGCACACAAAAACATTTTTGGGAGATAATTATCTTAGTAAAATAGGATTTCTGGAGGGAGCTGTGAGTTCACCACCAAAAACTTTTTTTATCCATTTATTTTTGTTTTTAACACTGCACACTTTGCTCAAATCTTTGTTTTTTTTAAGTCTTGCAAGCTGAAGCACTCTTAGGACCTCATTTATATGTTGGTGGCACTGCGACAGAGTATACATGCTGTCATCATGAAGGTCTGCCACCCCTGTTAAAATGTGGGCAGATCTTCGGTTTGGCTATGGTGGTGACCACTGCACCATCGCTCTAGCCATACTGCTGTGACAGCTTGATGGACTAAGGTAGGGTGACCAGATTCTCCAAACAAAAAAACAAAACAAGTCATAGACATAAAAGAAGGATTATTTGACAGCTGTCTCTTATTTCACCATTTCACTCTCATCCCTTTCTTTGGCTTTGATGCTCACTATGTTCATAAAACTCACCTGGATCAGGCAAGAGACTCAGAAGTTCAATATTACCCCAGAAAGTCACTCTCTCTTTTCAGCCAGAGGCGCCATCACAGAGCTCGTGCTGGCTAAAGGATGTTTGTAATGCAGGCAATCCATATTTTCCTGTCACCCATCCAGCAATGCACCCCATGCACATGTGCGGTGACTGCTCAATAACTTTTTTTTTACTGTAGCACATGCACAAAATAGATTGAGGAAAACGTTGGAAAATTAGCATTTTTAAAGCATCCACAAGGAAATCAATGTGACGCTCTTTGACTGTATGTTAAGGCTTAGCTTGATGTTTCTCTTGGCAGATGTACAGAAATGTTTGTGTGTACCTGAAGAGTAGCCTTTCAGGAAACTTGCCAGCCATGGGGTCAGACTAGACTGTACACAGACAGTGAGCCAGAGTTGAGTTTATTTGGACTCACCCCTACCAAAGATCTCTTTAGTGCTTCACACTTCCACTTGCCCTCTAACATATATGAAAGGTGAGCTGACAGGGTCCAATTTTATCCACCTGGGGTAATTCGTACCTCACCCCTCATGCTCACTAACCTCCCGCCCCTGAGTCACCTCTTCAACAGTCATATTTATCTCCTCCCTTTGTTACTCACAAATCCAGCCCCTCTGTCACACTTACTTCCTGCTCCTCAGTCACTTGCACCTCCGGCTTGTGCCCAAGAAAGTTTAAACAAATAGCAGGTATTTTGGGGGAAGGGGTGGAAACAACACAAGCCAAACAACAAAGAGAAAAGATCCCATAGCCATTCAAATACTTTGTGAATCTTGTGCTGGCTTGCTGGCTGGGAGGACAAGTTTCGTGTGGCTGCTGGAGGATCCTGGCTGAAGCAGCTCTGATGCGAAGGCAGTTTCCCGACTTGCTGGTGCTCTTAGGGCTGGGGAAGGGTCACGCAGGTTGGTTCCGCTCCAAGCCCCTTTCACTGCTGCTTGATTCTGCTGTTGTCCACATTCTCAACATTGTTACTGCGTTGTAGGAAGAGAAGGGAAATCCAGAGAGAAAATGTCTCTCTTTAAAGGACTTCCGCTCTTGCTACAGCGCTCACCTAAGTGACATCACTCCGTAACTTTTCCAGCAGTGAGAAGTGAGCATATGCACATCTATTTTACACCAGTGCATATGCTCAATCCAGAACTAACTCAAAAACCGGGACATTTCTTTAATTTGGAGAAAAGTGTTGGCACACAAAAACCGTGACCGCCTGTGAAAATCCTGGGCATCTGGTCACCCAAACTAAGGGCTATCAGAGAAATGGCTACATGCCTGCTACCCAATTAGCATGGATGGATAGTGTTCATAAGGCCAATGTTTAGAAAACCTGCCTGCTTGGCGGTCATTTATAAGTTTGGTGGGAGGTCCCTCCCTCATAGGGACCGACGTATTTAATCGGTCCCTATGGCAGTCAGGTGGCCTGTCCACCAAGGTAATAAAAAGGAGACTCCTAGTGTTTTTCCACAATGCCTCGGTGTTAGATAAAAGGATGGAACTGACAAAAAAAACTGGGACAGTCAGCAACGAAAGGACCGTGGTGGGTAAAAGCAGAAGAGCCTCTGTTAAGGTCAGCTGTGAATATGCACTATCAACTATGCTGAAGATATTTAAATATATTTATTCCAAAATATTTTCAATTGGACACTGTTATTTTAAGACAAAATATAACGAATTCAATGGGTCACTGTCACTTTAAAGTCTTTTCATCTCTAATGTGCGGTGCTGTACTTCTTAAGCAATCTTACGTCCAATCAGAGACCGTAAGTGATTCCAGGACGGTCTCAGGACTGTCCGTGTAAGCTTGGTTGGCCCAAACTCTGGGATGTACTTCACACCTGTGAGTGCGCGTGCCACCACACCCACCCTCCCAGCATTGAGTCTCTCCAGTGCGCACTGCTCAATTTTGAGTTGTCTCGTCAAAGGCTTGAAGAGATGACTCACACTTTGACTTCACAATTTCAACTGTAATTACAGTCTTTGTGTCCTTACTGACGGGCAACCCCCATAATAAGTTTTGCATACAAATTCTCAAAACAAACATTCTCATTCGTATTTGTGCAACTGCCAAGCGCCCAACAATGGCCCGTGGTTTGCAGATATCAACATTGCGACATTTTGTTCTGCGTTCGGGGCTCCCTACAGCTGGGTGTAGTTCTGTTATTATATTGCAAATAAGGCAATGGTAAACAGAAATTTGGCGTGCAGTTTTGTCCCTGAAATTGCGGGTCCTGTTGGCACATGCTGTGGCTTTCAGTTAGCTGCGGGCCCGGGCTGCGCCTTCTAGGAGCAGTAGTTGAATGAAACCGGCGGCGCAGGTACCCTCTCTCGGGCAGTACTGACTTCATTCGGAGCAGCAGCTCTGCATTTCATATTTCAGTCCCTGGTTGAAATGCTGAGGTGCGAAGACCGATGGTGTCTCACTCTTTCTGTAAAGACTGAGGGAAGGGACTGACTTCCTGTGACAGCTGCTGAAGCCTGCATCTCACAGGCCGGGCGGTAACCCTTAAGCGCCCCTTGGCCTGTAACCTTTTACATCCAAAGGGCAAAATCTCTCAAAGGACGCCACCAGCTCCCTCTGCCATCCCACATCACGTTGTAAGTCTGCTACATCACGTACAGACAGCTGAAGTTGAGCATATCCGGCAAGCAATATCTCGATATCGGGTCAGCTACATAGACAAGAGTCCAATCCTCCCCTGCCCCCCTCCTGGGCTCTGAAAAACCATCTCCACCCACATCTGGCAAGCTCCCTCACTCCGGATCCTCAGCAAGCATGCCACGAGTTTTTGAGGGGCCCGGGCCAGTAAACTGAAGCGGTGCCCTTCATATGTGGAGGACCTATTTAAAAAGTTTAACAAATGTCCTGTAGGGAAAGAAAACACACGATAGCCTCAGCATCAGGTGCATCTAGTGGTGTTAGCAGCTTCATCCTTAATAAATATAGCAACTTTGTTTTAAAATGTATAAATATGTTGCAGCAAAAGCACAGACCTTCAAAAAATGCGGGGCCCTGGCAATAATGAAGTCTTCTGCTCCCCACTACTGACGGGTCAGCTCTTCAGGAAGGAAATTAAGACTTTACTCCAAACAACACATTATCAATGTGTAAACCTGAGGATGTTGGATCCAATTTGTAACCCATTTTCCTGCCTGCAGATCCCCTCATTTCCCTAATGTGTATTTTTTTCTACGTCACACCCTTGCAGCTTCAGAGCACTACACTGGATTACTATCACTACATTCATCACATCACATTCCAGCATCATTGTGATAAGGACCTGTCGGCCTGTCCCAGTTGAAAGTAAATTCAACCAGCGACAAGTAGTCTTTGCTACATTCATCTGTACCACTTTGTGGATGGGACTATCGACTTGAGGGTCTAATGATGTCTTTTAGATTTATTTGATAGTATTATATAAGTAATTCAATTACTCTTGTCTTTTCCACTGCACAAAACAGTCCAAAGTCAAAAAAACATATTTCACAACTCCATCAAATATTGCCATTGGTTGTTTCTATACTGTGCCATATACATCTCAATCGCTTGTATTAGGGCATGGAGTTACACATCCTGGTGACATGTCCTAGAATGCCACACCAGATCCAGCAAGCATTTGGGGATGAAAATACTCATGGTGTTCAGCCAGAATCACTCATAAGCAAAAAGGACCCAGACAAACGTTCATTCTCACAGTAGTCCGCCCAAGGATTGGAATTAGAAGTAGGGTTATAATTATATACCCCAACAATTTCCCCTGATAGATTTCGTCAGGACAAACAAATGTCTTTTGAGGGCAAAGTCTTGAAAATAAGGCAGAATATGCTCAATTGTGTGTTAAATACCAATTTTGCATGTTTCCAAATTTCCAAGTAGTAACTTGGAATAGGAGGTATTTACCACACCCGGTGAATGCAGCACCCCTGGGGCTGGTAAGTATTCTGTACCACACCTTATTTGCCCAACAAGTAATGACAGCCTAAAGGTACAATTATTTGGGCATTACTTTGGTAGGCATGGGGCGCTTAGGGCCAATGGCACACTAATTTTAAACAAGCATTGGCAGAATCGATAGATCTCGGGCACTGTGGCCAGTAGCATACTATATTCAATCAAGAACTGACAAAGCCAATAAGTCAGGTGTTGGCTGACAGCATTTTGCTTTTTTCAATCTCTGTTTTTTCATGTTTTTTTTCTAATACATGCTAAGTGGGAAGTGGCTGGGATATTCCCAATATGAAAAAGCAAACTGGTTAAAAGCAAAAATACTTTTTGATCTGAAGAAGCATACACTGTCGTAGTCTCCCTACTATCAAATTGAACTACTTTGTGTATGGATATGCTCTTAGTGAAAGGGCAGAATGACATCACTCACAGTGAAGTTAGCTAATAGTTGGAGTGGGCTGACCCATTGCTATATAGTGTATGCTGTAGTGGGGTAAGAAAAATGGGAACAACACAATAACCGAACAATGGATGAAGGCGCTGCCTGAAAGGCCATATTAGTAGGTATATTACACATGCAGTTTTGATCAAATCAAAAGCTCTGGCTGGCACCAGACCAAAAACATTCTGGGGTACAAGACAGGTTGGGAGAACAAGAGGGGTGATAATTGGGAGAGAGGTTGTTCTAGAGCGTTTAGAATTGTCTATGGTACCATCACTTGGAAATCCAGCTCTTGCTAGCCACCGATGACGCCTGCCTGTACCTGATCATTTAAAGCACTGAGGGGTCATGCTTAAAAAATGCAGGTCACAGCCCAGATGATGCTTCCAAAGCTGGGGCAGCAGGAGAGTAATGATTTCCCGTGGCAAAGGCTGCAGGACCTAGATCTGATTAAGCATCATCTCTGAAGTTAGCAACAGCACGTTCCTCCGGTATGCTGGGGCAGCAGCAGGGCCCGGGGTTATTCTCAGGACAGTCCTTGCCAGAAGTATTCCTGTCTCCCCCCTCAGGCCAAAAAACACAAAGAGACGTCCAGCACACAATAGCAAATTAGCAGGACTTTCCTGCCCCGGGGGACGGTGCAGTCCATCATCGACAGCGCGGGCACTGCGGCAGGAAGCCAGAAAACAGACCACGTTACAGAAACTTTTCAGCTGTACAAAATATGAGGGAAAATCCGATTTGTACTATTTTGCTATTCGTATAATATGGGATGGAGCAAATAAATTTGGATTCAGTTCACATTACAGGGATTTGTGGACCGGGCCATCGAATTATCGCTAAGCACATGCTATATGGTTGTGGCTTATAAGGGTTTGGGTGTTATAGAGATATTAACATACAAACCATGAAACTATTTATAACAAAATACAGAAAGCTGATTTAGCCCTCATTTTTACTTATCTATTAAAGGAAGAAAAAAGGATGATGTTGTGCGAAGCACAGTCCCATCTAATTTTAAAGGTAGTGCGTTTTCGCCATTCATTATTAAGCAAACCTATTTGTAATAACTATTTTTATTGACATTTTGGAGAAAAGGAAACATAGAGCACAAATAAAAAACTTCACGTCACCCATGTGCATTGTGTTAATGGTCCCCCATCCCCCCTCGATCCACAAAATCAATCAGAGTTTTGTGACGGCCCTCTCAAACTGAGGGTTCAGATTGCTGTTGTCTCCGAGGCATTACACACATCGCCTCTGAAGGCCTTCCAGGGCCCCAAAATTTTGTCCCATTTCCCTGGACATCCTCAGATTTTATAAACAGTCTTTTCTGCCATTTTGCACCAGTCCATACCCTTACTCCACTCGGCTAGGAGTGGCACTTATTCCATCTCACAAATTTTTACAATGTTGTGCTCTGCGACTGCTAGGCCTTGTGTTGCCCACACTCGTGGTTTTCAAGAGAGTTGTGATCCCTCCATTTGCTCAGGAGACACCACTTTGCCTGCAGGCTGAGGGAGGAGCCAGTACATCATTTAGGCACTTTACTACCTCTCCCCAAAAGACTTGCATTTTAGGACAATCTCAAATCACATGATAAGAAGTGCGCATCTGGCCACAGCCTCGCCTGCAGTTGGTCGATGTCACTATGTCCATTTTGAACAGTGTTGTTGTGGGGTAGTAAGGGAGGTGTAATATTTTCAATCGCACAAGATGTAATCCTGATCTGATAGCAATTTCTCTAAAGGAAGCCTTGGCGTCTATCCATCCATCATCTTCTATGTGCCCTAGATCATAAGCCCATTTGTCATGCAGTTAGTTGTGCCAGGGTGTCTGGTGAGTTGTGTATTATTTTCTCTTATGTCAGTGAGGTGGCTTTGCGTGATATGTCGTAATCTAGCTGACGGTCGTCTAAAAGTGCCGACTCCAGGAGTTGCTTGTTTTTGGGTATTGCCGTGTGGAGTGCATGCCTGATCTGTAATATTCAGTGTGGGCCAGTTGGTACTCCTTTTGTAGTTCCATGAATTACAGAACCGCTCCCTGGCTCCACAGGACCCTCACCCTGGAGATACCTATTAGATTTTCGAATCTGGGTTGATCTCTCAGTGTACCTAATGCTGCCATGTCCAGTGAGGGGGTTGACTCTGTCAGCTTGCCTGTCCACCCCAGAAATCTGTTAGCCTTGTGCCATTATTGTATTATTATGTTTGTCGGTCTGTGGCATTTGACTTGTCGGGGAGGGGTGGCATGCAGCGCTCTAAGATGACCTCCCGGTTGTAAATTCAGCCTATCCATGCAATAGGCCGGTTCATCTAAGAAGTCGAAGACCCAACCATTGATAGTGCTTAGTTGTGCTGACCAATAGTATTTTTGAACATCAGGCAATGCAATACCCCTGTTGTACCGTCCCCTTCTGAGTTTTTTTGGTCTATTCTAGATGGATCTCCATTCCACCACAGTGTAGGCACTTCACCGTCCATTGCCTTAAAGTAGGCAGCAGAAACATAATAGGGGTTATTTTGCAGTATTTATAGAAACCTGGGTAGGGCCATCATTTTAAACAGGGCAGATCTGCTCAACAACATCATTGGAAGTGCCCTCCAGGGATATATGTCTCTTTTCAACCTCTTGAGGTGTGATAGTAGATTTTTATCATAAAAGAGCATTGGGTTCCTGGTGATGTATATCCACAGATATTGGAACCCCTCAGTCACTAGCTCTGCTGCACAGTCTCTGGGCAGGCGAGGCAGTTGCCCCTGCAAGACATAGATATGAGATTTCCCCCAGTTAATAGTGTACCCAGAGTGGCTTTTAAGCAAAACTATTTTAAGTCAACTTTGCATCTTTTTTGGTCTTATCTAAATCTTTGGCTTGAAACAAGTACCATTTGGTATCCCATTACAGAAAATTCTAAACTGACGAAGTCAATTTTCCCTGTTTTTTGTGACAGAGCAAAGCTTTTATAATATGGGCCGTTCAAGACAACCGGATACCAACACGCTGTTTGGTTGGTAGCTAGTGCAGGCATCGACCTATGAGTGCCCTAGTTGCGGGTTAATTATGCATGCAGGAAGTCTTGGATATGTGCATTCAGAGTTCTGCCTTTTGTGTTCTGTTGTAGGTGTGTGGCAAGTGTTAAATAGTGCATTTTGTCATGTGGATGAGTTTAATAGTTATGTGATGGGTTTCTGCTGTGCTGAGGTTGATAAATGAGTGTGTTAGTAGACTATGTAAACACAGTGAAAAATCTATTTTATAAGACTGAAATGTTCCAAGAGATCTTCAAAGATAAAGGCGCACTTAGTTCATCCCTCTGGGGCTATTGTAATTTGATTAGGAATACCATCTCAGTATATTCAGTTTTTTTGAGACCATGCACAAAAGTGGTGAATTTGGTGCTTAGTTTTGCGTCCAATAGTAAGGTGATCTGCCCTGGGCAGGTAAAAATCTGAGTGTAGGTAAAAAGGTTGCCGCCCTCCTCAAGAAACATTTGAGTGCAGGGGAAAAAGTTGGCTTCTTTGAAGCCAAATGACAGTTGCCGACATACACAAAGGGCAAACTCATCGGGAGAAGTTACATTTCACGTATCCCTACTTTTGAGTTGAACAGTTAACGCTGAGCTGAAAAAACATGGAGAAATTTACTGGTAAAATGAAATACCAACCGAAGCCCAGAAACATCTTAGCAATCAGCTCCAATATGTTTCTGAAAATATATGAATAAGTCTTCATTACAGTTCATGGAAGGTTCAACACCACTGGTTAGTCTATTGTTGATGGCGTTTGAATTCATTGATGGTATTCATTGGATCAGGTAAGCCGATGTGTTGCGGTATTTGAGTTTGTCTGTGGACTAGGCTGTGTTTGAATTTGTTGACACTAAATAGAAAAGATGACAATGTTAGCACCATGTTGGACGATAATATGTATTTTTCATTGTTGTCTGTGAAATTTCAACAAACAACATTTTTCTCCACTCAAAACTCTTATGTGATCCAGCAAAAACCACTGAAATATTCAACTGACGTGTACACAAAACTGTTTACGCAGATGGCTCCATATGTTTCAGATTGCATCCAGTAGAGAACATCTGTAGCTGATCTACTTGAAAATTCACGCTGGAAGATTAACTTTCTATCTGTTGGCTCTTACAGAAGCACCAGTACTTAACCGAAGCCAGTGGTTGCGAGTGTGCCCATCATCACTCCTTTTTTGTGCTGCTTCAGTTATTGTTTTGCAATTGATCACTGATAGACACCCCTGATGCATAACATGGATTTCTGATTGCTTTCACCATTCAGGATTGGGCAGGATAAAGTTTGCTTGAGTGGAACTTGAAAAAATCCTTTGAGAAGATGAATCATTCTCTGGGCATCCAAAGCCTCAAATAATGAAAAAATAGACTATGTCGGGACACACTATAGATTTTACATTATTTATAATTGAGCACATTTTATATTCTCATTTGTATGTTATATATTATTCATTAGACACTGGGACTGTGATACGTCATTTGAATATTGTTTGTTTGTGCATACGTTTTTTACATGAGTAAGTTTATTTTTGTTATTTGTAAATGCGCCTTAAAGCTTATTGCTATTTGCACTGCTTCAATATATAAATAATAAGCAGAATTAAATTCAGTCTGTGTGACCATCTTGAGTCATATCTGTAATTGGCATGCTGGTGCTTGTTCTAGGTTTGTGAACCTGTGAGCAGATCTGCAATGGACTGGCATTCACCTATCCAGACCTGCACCTGCTTAGTACATTGCAGGTATTACAATCTGACCTCAAACAAAATACTAACAAAATAAACAATTATTAGGGATGGTTACTGTCACTATTAATTAAAGTTAATATGTGGCCTCAAATACCCTCTATCACCTGACCTCTAGTAATGTGTTCCCCTGGAGGAGCATCTGTTACAATTGCTACATGTTTGTATTCGTAAGGCTTGTGAGTACCGCAGTTCCAGATGTCTGTCCCTCCAGCTCTTTAACATACCCTCACTGATGTCCTTGGCCTCAATGGCCATTGTAGGAGATGGTTTGCAACATTTAAAAAAAAACTTATTTTATTGATTTTAAACGGGATGAAAAAAATGACATCGAGCAGGGAGCATCCACATAATAAACAATAGTATACACAACCCATTGCCCCCATAGGCAGACTTCACCCACAAACATTCTTTTTCCAATTACACAATATTATTAGGGTTATTATCATCTCTACGAGGTGGGTATGTCACCGTCTTCTAGATCTTCTAAATCGTAGTACCTGCACCAAGGGACCCAAATGTTACCACATTTCCTTGGGCAACCTCTGGCTTTATATGTAACCTTTTCTGCCACCATGTATAAATCCATTAATTTCTTCTCATCAGCTATTGTTGGCAGTTCAGGAGCCCCCCCATCAGCGTGTTATGTCTCTCTCCTAGCCACCATCAATCTCAGATTACAAAAGAGCAGCTAAGCTCTCTGGATATCTATGTCTGTGGGAATGTCTGGAAGTACATATTTTGGATCTACAGGGATTAATACCTTAAGATTTTCTCCCTATTCATTCACTATCACCTCCCAATACAGTTGAATCCCTGGGCAGTCCCAAAGGATGTGCAGGAATATTCCTGCTCTCGTTTTACATTGCATGCATTCCGGTGACTCTACTCTTCCAAATTTATGAAGCCTGACACGGTCATAATGGATGCAGTGTAGCACTTTAAATTTAATAAGCTGCAGTCTTGTTTTTATGGCACTACTCTAGGGTGCATAAGAGCTGCTTCCCATTCAGTATTGCCTAGCTCTCCTAGTTCCCCACCCCATATGTCTCTCAGTTTCTTCAGGTTGTAGGTGTGTTATTATTTATAAGTTTGTATGTACGTATATGAAATTGCCTTCTCCGGTATCTTTTGCTGTAGAGTGGGGTGTACTCTGGGAGGTCCCCTATGTCTATTGCCTCCACTCTCCATGCATGTTCAGCGATAAGTATCTATAGTATTGCATTGAGTGCAAATGGTATACTTTCTGGAGAGAGGTGAAAGGGATTCATTCTCCATTCTCTATGATATCTCCTAATGTGCTTATCCCTATGAGGTCCCAGGACCGAAACTTTTTGAGTTTCCCTATTTCTGTAAAACTCCGACCAAGCCTTAGTGGGGTCATTCAAGTGATCCTATTCACCCATTCTAAATATTTACTGGCTTTGAGCCAGATGCCAGTGGTCATCTGTGTTGCCAGTATCAGTTTCTTCCAGCCCCAACCTCCATACAAGTAGTGCAGAAAGGACTTTGTCGTGATTTGGTGGCATTCTACTCAATAGGTGGGATGGTCGGCAGGTTCTATCCCCACTTGTTTTAATGTTTATCAGATGGGCCGCCCAGTAATACGTCCTAACGTCTGGGACGACCAGACCCCCATTGTATTAGTTTCTCTGTAAAGTTTGTAGTGCTACTCTGGGATGTCCTCCTCCCTATAGCAGTTGGCGTATTCCCCCATTGATTTTGTTAAAAGTATTCTTTTGGGACAGGATAAAAGCTATTTTGAAGTATGTATAAAAATGTGTGCAAAGTTATCATTTTGAACATTGCTGTGCGACCTATTAGAGTCAGTGGCAGCTCTGCCCACCTCCTTACACCTTTTTGGAAGTCCACTAGCACTCTGTGGAGATTTCAAGCCAGATCCTTTTCTTTATCTAATGTGACATAAACTCCTAGGTAGCTAAATTCTTCTCAGGCTATGCCAATATGATGAGATAGGTTATCCTACCCTGTTTCCCCTCCAATTGGGTGTAGGTGCGACTTATCTCAGTTTATATTATATCCTGAATGGGCCCTATATTCATCAAATACCTGTAGTATTGTTGGGATGGTCTCCACTCGATTTGTAACATAGAGGAGGACATCGTCTGCGTATAAGGAGATCCTCTCATCCTCCCCTGGGGTTTACTCCACATGAAAAAACCCTCTAATAACTGGGCGGATGTGAATCAGGCAGGCTAATGATTCCAGTGTTAAAGCAAACAAATAAAGGGAAAGGGGGCAACCGTGCCTGGTGCCCCTTTCTTTTGCAAAGTCGGCAGATTGAACACCATTTACTCAAACCACTGACATGGGGCTTTCATAAAGGAGTTTGATCCAGCTTCGAAACCTGGGGCCAAAGCCATATTTTTCTAGTGCCTTCATAAGGAAGGGCTAGTGAACTGCATTGAACGCTTTTTCCGTGTCCAACATTAGGAAAACGTGCGGATCCTCGCGATGTCTAACCATTTATATAAACATCGTAGGTTAAGTCTGGTTGTTCTGTGCGACATAAATCCTGAATGGTCTTTATGTTTTAGGGGGCTGATAACTTTCATAATTCTTGAGGCCAATGTAGATGCAAATATTCTGGTTTTGATATTTAATAAGGAGATCGGACAATAAGAGCTACAACCACTGGACAGAATAGAATAGAGTTTCTGGAGATGTGGGACCAGGATAGAGGAGTATCTTTTAAAAAATCCTGCTGGAATGCCGTTGTGGCCGAGGACTCTACCTGAGTGCATCCTGACTATGGCCTCTTGGACATCTGAAAGGGAGATGTCTTCTTCTAACTCTGCGCTGTCATCTGATGTGAGACTTGACATGGGGAGGGTAGCTAAGTAAGACTCAATTTGCGATGCATCCACTAGCGGATGTGCCTCGTAAAGAAGGCCTTGTAATATTTGGCAAACACCTGTGCTATCGCCGTGTCAGTATTGTGTACAGCACCGTCCTTGTCTGCAATAGTGAGGACCTACCTTACCTCTATCTCTCTTCATCCTAGCCAGGCCAATAGCTTGCCTGCTTTGTCTCCTGCATCGCACAATTTATGCTGGGTGGCAAGAATCTGAGACCTCACCTATCAGCTAGGGCCCGGTATTCTTCTCTGAGAAGTGCTATACTGTGCACCACCTGTGAGTCTGTCATGGGGTTCAGATCCCTTTCAGGGGAGATCAGCTTTTCCTCTATTATTTCAATTTCCCTTTTTACCCTTTTTCTCTTGTGGGCAATAATATTTGGTGTCCTATCTCTTAGGACAGTTTTGAACGCCTCCCACAAGGCTATGACTGACTTCACTGAGTCTGCATTTATTTGGAAGTATAATTCAGTATCAACCCTAAGCTCTTAATTTAGGAGTCCCTGAGCTCCAAGTCATTCAGCTTCCATTCCACACCCGGAGCCCAGTGTTTAGGCCCTATTGTGATCAGGAGTGGAGAATGGTTGGATATTCCCCTCGCTGAGTATTTGGCTGTCTCTATCCCGGCATTTCCGCTGCTGGGGCAAAAATGTATTCTAATCTTGAAAATACACCATGGGTGTCGGAATAGTAGGAATATATCCAAGTTTATGGATTATGGATGCACCAGAGGTCCGTTAACCCCAATGTACTTACAAAGCGAGCTAAGGGTGTTTCCTATGTGGCGTGTGGGGACGATCTGGACCTATCCAAGTCAGTGTACATTATATCATTAAACTCTTCCTCTACTATATGTATGTCAACAGAATTTCAGTAACCTTTTCCAGAGTGACCCTCTGTAGGCGTGGGGGGGCATAGATGCTGATAAATGGCATGTCTCTCCTACCCCACATGCCCTGTACGGCTACACACTTCCCATCTAGATCTATCCACTGCCTGTCCAAGTGGAAAGGGGGTATTTTTCTAATGAAAATTGCCACTCCTTGGGAGCCAGAAGTGAAGTTGGCTTGCACCTAGTGGTAAAGGCCCCTCTATTGAGCAGTCCATAGTGTGATCCCATCAGATGTGTCTCCTGCAGTAGGACCACATCAGATTTTAATCTCCTGATGTAGTTAGTGACTAAACTTTTTTTTATTTTATTGCCCAGACAATTCACATTCCAGGATAGGATGGAGGTCCCTTCATGTGCTATCCCTCCCCTCTCAGTCATCCCCATTTTAATCGTGTGTTCCGCCTCAATGGGTACCTGGCAGGTTATGTGTGCAGTGCAATTTCCTTCGCTCAAGTCATCCAACAACTGTAAACAACACGAAAAACAGCCATATATCTCAAAAACGTAACTGTCATCCCCTCCCTCCCCACCTCTCCCCGTTCCTTACACGCATCCCCAGTCATTTACAATCAACAACTGCATTGCAAGGACAGCCATTGAGGTCCGTACCCCTCTCTACCCAACACCCTAATTAAACTTGGTGGTACTCAAGTCTCTAACAAGGGCTCTCTCCACACGTACTCCCCCCACCTGTCCTCTTGTCTGTCAGCGCTAGAAGCCATGCTTCTCTTATTGACTATCTAAATATTAAGAACAGTAATCTTGAGGGGGAGGGAAGAAAAGAGAATGACAGTCAAAAAAGGGAGGATAAAAGGAAAATAGAAAGAAAAAAGAGGGGTAAGAAGGGGGGTGCCAAAGTATATGAGCTTTTGGCCCAGTAAGTCATGCAACCCTAGTTGCTCATCCTCCCCCGGTAAGAAAGCTAAAGGAAGGGAGTGAGACGGAGCCATCTTCTCCTCAGGGAGAGTCAATTATGTGTCTGCCATATAGAGGGGGGATGAGGGAGTCCCATCCCACATCGGACACATTCTCACTCCCCTCTTGTCTCCACCTACACTCTCTTGTTGTGACGGACGCCTATTCAACCCTTCATGACTAATGCGGTGTGTCTCATAGTTTATATCATGGTGTGTTGTCAACTGTCTCCCGTTATGTTATGATGTCTCCCTGTACCGAACCAGTTTGGGATGAGTTCTCGGATGTCACCACCTCGCCCAGTGCTCTGCCCTCCTCTCTATCAGTCTTTGCTGCTACAGATCATTATCTTTCCTACTGAGCCAGTTTGCTGCCTTCCTCTGCCTCTCCTTGAGGTGGTCGCCCGATTTCTCCTCCTTTGGCGCCACCGCGAGAACCTTCCACTGGTTTTGCCAGGACTCTCACTCTGAAGCTCCAGCCAGTCCCATGCATTCTCAGGTGTTTGAAAGAAGTGTGAGCAGCCGGCATGCAGGACTTTTTTTTTAGCGAGGTATGATTGCATATATGTGAGCCCCATGGCATTCATCTTTTGTTTGACCCCACTGAAGGACTGTCTTTGGAGTTGTATGGACCTGATATAATCCAGAAATATGTGGATTATATGATTGCCATAGGCCGGGTCGCCATGTTTTCGTATCTCTCTCAGAAATAGTGTGCCTGTCTGTATAATTGAGAATTTTGGCGATGAGCGTTCTCGGGGGGAGGCCCAAGGATCCATCGGTGGGGCCAGTGCCCCTTGTGCACGTTCTAACACAAAGACTGGTGACAGTGGTGCAGAGGGACATGTTTGTTTAATCCAGTTCTCCAGAAATAATTTTGGATCTTTTCCCTATACTCCATCCGGGAACCCCACAAACTGCAGATTACATCTATGGGACCGGCCTTCCGCTTCCTCAGCTCTTGCCTCTAATTTCTCTGATTTTTCCTCAAGTGCTGTCACCGTAGCCTTCAGACTGTCTAGTTCTTTGCTCATTGTGGACACATGTTGTCTGTTTCAATGGACCTCTCTGGCCCGCACGCAGGTCTGTTCATAGTAAGTTTACATCCAGTGCCATAGCCTCTATCTTTGCCTGCACTGCTAGGCTGGCGGTCTCAATTGCTGCCAGGATCTGGGTGCCTGAGGATTCAATGGGGTCCGCGCAGTATCACTAGAGTCCACTCTCGGGCCACCCCGTCTCCCTATCGATGCTGCCCCTCCACTGAACCGCAGTGTCCTCGGCACCAGACTGCCACATCCTCCATAGTCGATTGTGTGCCTGGCCCAACAGGTAGCTTCCATGAGTATTGGAGGAGGGGGGCACCTAGCTCAGATTGGTTCCCCAGCCTACACCCAGCGTATTCAACAACCGCTGATCTGCTTCCTTGTCTCCTACGGCCACATGATCTGAGCGGCGGCCTCATCCCCCTCTCCAACGTCGGAGCCGCATACCTCGCCTCCTCCCGCCGATTGCCTCCAGGAGGCCAAGACAAGTCAAGGCGGCAAGCCTGGCCAAATCAGGGGCCTGCACTAGCACCACCCGCCACAACTCCCCTCATTGGTGGTTCCTCGAATGGTCCGCAGCTTCACCAGGGCCAGGGCTGCCCGATCAGCTCCGCAGCTACTCATCGCCGTCCGCTGCATCTGCCAACTTGGGCCGAGCAGCTCAGGTGGGCGCGATCGGCCCACGTGCACCTCAACCACGTCGGTACCACTCCGGGGTGGGGGGCATTAGGTGGGTATGGCACCAGGACAGCAGGATTATACAGGATATTTTTGATCAGGCCAGGAGCTCGCACTCAGTGCAGCCGATCGGCCATTTTGCAGGCCACGCCCCAATGGTTTGCAACATTGCTAAGAGCGGCAGAATTTTGGATCCTGAAGACAGAAGACACAAGAGGCATCCACATGAACTGATTGGGTGCAAGAGGTGATGAAAATGACGCCATGAACAACTCCTGTGCTGAGTTAATGAGACCAAGCTAAGCTGTTAGAACTGATGTGGTGGCCTTTTTTATACAAGTAAAGCTAAATGTTTATCATGATCCTTAATTTAATCCTATTGGAGGCTTTATAACTTGCCCGTCACCATCCCTAGTCATAAATTAATCCCTAATTATAATCTCACCACTCATCCAAAACTGATATTAACCCTATTTTTACCCTTTTTTACCTGAACATAGTCAAACTCTTATATTAACCTGTAATCCTCACCCTGGTTTTTTACTTCAATGTTTTTGTTTTCCAGATTATCTTTATTTTGAGTTTTTGACGTAATGAGATAATATGCCGCTGTATACATTGTTCGCAGCACTTTTATGTGCCTCTGACTGGATAGTTGGTGTGCCCATTATAATTTAGCATCTTGAATGGGCTACTGGAAATGTACGAAGGATAGAAGAAAGCATTTCAAATCCATGTGTGATCTATGTGGAATCTTTCGATATACATAAATTTCATTTTGCTCAGGAACAGTATCACAACATAATCCAGACAAACATGTGATGTGGGAATTGTGATAGGTTGCACCTAAATGTGCAAACGGGGGGGGCCTCCAAACAAGAGGAGCACCACAAGTCTTTGCCAACCCGCTCATCGCTTCAATTCATGGTCACTGCTGGGCACATTGATGGGTTGCATTGTGTACCACTCCTCTGACGCACACGGGGAGAGCCCTATACAGCAGCAGCAGAGACTGCCTATACCTTCTGGATTTGCAAGGATGGCTCAGACTGACTATGGGGAGACTTACCCATATTAATGGATGGTGCTCACAAAGAATTAAGGGCCCTTTGTGAGGTTCACCCAGTCAAATGAAGTGCTTCTGAGAGGACTAGGGTGTTGAGTTGGCAGACACTCACCTCACCCAGGGACCGCTTCCCCTTAGATGCTAGTGGTAGCTGGGTCAGCCACGCGGTACTGACTGACACTGCATACTGCACAGTCATTGAGATCTGTTCCATCAGAAATGCACAACTGTGGAAGTAGTTGGTATGGGTCCAGGGCTTAGGGAGCTATCTCATGTTTAAACACCATGACTTCACATCACAGAACATTCTGGGAGACAGAAGTGAGGTGAGTTGTGATGGTCTCAGGAGCTACTTAAGTCCCCCCAGTGCAGCTTCCTTACCTGGCTGAACTTCTTTCCAGGATACAACTTCTTAGCTAACCTCAGCCTGGGTATGAGACTCCATTTCAGAACATATTTCATGCATAGAAATAGAAAAAGTACTGGGTACTGGACCCTAATAGGTAATCACATTGACTCGATATCAGGAAGTGGGTGGGTGCACATTGAGGTAAGATCACACCAATTGGTTGTCACAATCCTTTCTCCTCAAGAGTAAGTTGTTTTTATTCTATAACAAGATAATAAAGCTGATTTATATTGCACGTAGCATACCTCAATTATTTGTAGTGCCTAGACCAGTGGTAGGTTTTGGAAGTGGATGGGTAGTGCTTACGGTCTCCAGAGAAGAAAGAACAGCTGCACTTCTGTAGAGATGATTTGAAGTTGAGCCTTTAGTTATGCAAAAAATCTAATTGCACATCATGCAACTAAGAGACTGTGCTTAAGACTCCTGCAGAGAAAGTTGACTTTGAAAACATGAAATAACCAGTGGCGGCTCCTCCGTTAGGGCAGAGGAACGTCATCCCCTGTCAGCAGCAGCCACTGCAAATCCTTTAACAAACGAAACGGTAATAAACCATGTTTATTATTGTTTCTTTTGTTGAAGGGGTGGGGCATTGGGGATGACGAAGATTAGAGGAGTGCATTGTGCCCTCTCCTCAGTGCACATGTATGTTTAGTCAGCCCTCTTAGGCCGGCCAAACACACATGCACAGTAGGCTCTCTCCAGCCCGGCACTGCATTGCTGGGCTGGAAAGAGCTGGCACAGGCTCCCAGCCTGCCTCGGAGCGCTCTGGCTGGGCGCCCCCAGCTAATACTGATGCTGCTCAGAGCAGCGTCAGGATTGGCTGCAAGGCAGGCTGGGAGCCTATACCTGCAGCGACATGGGGAAAGAGGAGTGGCAGCGCATCAGGGACGTTTTTATTTTGTAATTTTTTAATAACATTTTACTCCCACCTGCCTCGCCCCTTGTTAGTGCAGCGAGCCGTGACTGGAAATAACTGTAGTTAATCGAGCCATGATTACTCTGTGGTGAGAGTCTGAATAGTTTTTGATAATTATCAAATGTTCAGCAACAGAGCATCAATACCAGGGTTATTTACCACCAAGAGGTTCCCAGTCACCACATACGCAACAAAATCGAAGTTAGATATGCTCGATCATGGCTGGAAATAATGCTGTCTAAAACAGGTATATGACCAACCTCATTTTAGATGTTTGGTTTTTGTAAAGTATATTTTATCTGAGTGCCTCTACTCCATCCCTCCAGTTGTCAGAAAACAAAACATATAAGCAAAGCTGTCTACAGTTTGATTATTGCGTGACTAGTCCAATCACACTGGAAATTATGTGGTGAGCTTCGTCGTTGATAGGGAATAGAGAGAGAGCATCAGCAAACCAACACACAAAGGCTGCAATACAGAAGACAGTGGGCAAGCTAACTCACCAGATCCTTCTGCAACATACCAGCTTCCATGTTGGCACAAATTAGACATTGCTTAAATTGTAAGTCAAGTGAAGGAGCCCAAAGTTTTTCGTAGGAGTCCTCCACCAGTGCTGCTGAATGTCAGAATTCAGAAAAACCAAGACTGTCTAGTCTTGATTCTGCCTCATGCTTATTTCCTTCCCCCACTCTACACTTCTTGCCTTTTTACTCACTTTTGCAGGTTCTTTTTCAACTCTGCTTTATGTCTTTGTCTTTTTCCTTATCGGTCTCTTCCTCCTCTTTTCTCCCTTTCTCACCGCAGCTGTGGGTCAAAGTCTGACAGTGGAAAATAAGTCCAACCCCCAATTTTCTTGTGACAACCACATACTACGACCGGCAAAAATTAAACATTCCCCTCAGGTCTTCAGCAGACCTTTGTACAGTAAGAGCTTGTATTCTTACTTTTATCCGAGCTGAAGGGTCTATGCTGTTTTCAAAGCACAGACATAAACAATTGGATAATTACTTATCCTTTGTGCTCTTTTTAAGTGGGCAATTCTTGATGGGTGGAAAATGTGGAAGGAAACTTTCAGTTTATTCTGGTTGTGTGGTTAGACCATGAAGCACGTTATAGTTATCATGTGAAGACATGGATACTCTATGTTTAATAACCCGCCGGTTTTATTTTTCAAAAGAACAACTCATCAAATATAAGAAAAAGTTTCAAAAGACAATGTGCATTTTGCAGCTCATCTAGCTATTAAAAAGCATAGTTTTATTTACCTCAGCATGAGACGAAGGCCCTCATTACAACACTGGCGGTCGGTGTTAAAGCGGCGGTAGGACCGCCAACAGGCTGGCAGTAAAAAAAATGAAATCACGACCACAGCGGAAACCGCCAACATAGACAGCCACTTTAACAATCCGACCGCCACGGCAGTAGCAACAAACACCGCAGCAGACCCTGCACACTAGTAGCTGCCCAATTGTACCATTGGGGTAGGGGTGCATCAGAGCCTGCAAACAAGGGACATACCCTGGCATGACCGCCTTGGCCTAGGGGCACCCACAGACCACACCCCCCACCCAGATACTGCCTAAACCACGCAGAGTGAGCTTTATGACACTGTACTCATCCCCTTGTGGCTGCTGTGATGCCCTCAAGCGCCCATCCAACTCCGGATAGGCCACCGCCAGGATGCAGAACATCAGGGGGAGTCATGGTGCGGCGGGCACCCCTTCCATGTTGGGAGGCAAACCCCAGCTGGGCTTCCGGCGTCTTCTTGCTCCAGTGGCGCAGGTCCTCCCATCTCTTGCGGAAGTGGGTGCTCCGTCTGTGATCGACCCCCAGGGTCGGCAGTTCCTTGGCGATGGCACGCCAAATACCCTTCTTCTGGTGTGCGCTGACCTAGAGGGAAGGTACAGGAGGAAAGGAAATTACTCACCCTTCCGGACCGTCATACTCATTGCCCACCAGTTCCCACCCATGCCCTGACGCACATACACTGACCTTCTTCACATGCAGCACTCAGCCCACCCCCCAACATTTGGCTTACATCCACACCACTCCAAACAGGCATTGCCCACGCATCATACTCACAGGGTACTCACCTGTTTGTCTGGAGGACAGTAGAGTAGCGTGTACTGGGGGAGGACCCCATCCACCAGTTTGTTCAACTCCTCCGCAGCGAAGGCAGGGGCCCTTTCCCCAGACACTGTAGCCATTGTTGCTTCCAGACTCAGGTCACAGCAGCACTTGCAGTGTAGGTCCTCTCCTGTTGATGGTCAGGTATCAAGTGAGTGAACAGAGAGAAAATGGCGGTCACGCCGTGGCAGTGCATACTGTCACCGCCAGCGTACATCACCATTGGCTCCTGGAACCCATAGGGCACAATGATAACCAATGCGGAGTTGCGCAGCGGTCTTCAACCGCCTACCGCAACGCTGCACAATGCCAGCACAGTTACCTAATTTCCCCTTCTCCCTCCTCACAAGTCAGGCAGCCGCTATTTCAGGGGTGCACATGGCATGGCACCTAACTGCGTCACAGCACATATTGGCACTTACAGGGACTCACGATTTCACATACGGATTCTCTAACATGACTTCTGACGCAGTTGTGCTACCTATGTGGTAAATGACCCTCTGCTCACCGTTCTCCTCCATAGGCTCCAACCCCTGGGGCAGATGATGAGATGGCGGCATCCTCCAGTGTACGGATCCCTGGTGGACCTGTGGACAATGGAGGACAGTCACATTATAATCACATACAGACTTGATAGTGCCACAATCCAAGAACTCTGCCCAATTGGAGGCAGACCTGATGTCAGCTATCCGCCAACCCACAGGTATCCCCCCTCTAGTGCAGGTCCTGTCAGTGCTCCATTTCCTGGCAAGTGGTTCCTTCCAAACTACAATGGCCATGGCATCTGGGATGTCACAGACAATGTTTTCTAACGTGTTGAGCAGGGTGTTGTCTGCCCTGCTGAAACACATGCGCAGCTACATCGTGGTCCACCAGGTGGATGATTTGGCCACAGTAAAAGCTGACTTCTATGCCCTGGGACATATCCCCAACATCATTGGTGCCATTGATGGTACACATGTGGCATTTGTTCACCCCCGCAGAAATGAATAAGTGTACAGAAACAGAAAAAGCTACCATTCGATGAATGTGCAATTGGTGTGTTTGGCGGACCAGTACATCTCCCATGTGAATGCCAAGTATCCTGGCTCTGGGCATGACGCCTACATCTTGAGGAATAGCAGTATCCCTTATGTGATGGGCCAGCTCCAGAGGCACTGGGTGTGGTTAATAGGTGAGCCCAAGGTCCTCACACAGTATGAGTAGGTGTCTGGGTATGGAATAGTCCCTAAGGGTTAGTGTGTGTCTAACAGGTATCCCTCGAAATTTGCAGGTGACTCTGGTTACTCCAACCTCTCATGGCTACTGATCCCAGTGAGGAATGCCAGGACAAGGGCAGAGGAACGCTATAATGTGGCACATGGGCGAACTAGGCGTATTATTGATAGGACGTTCGGCCTCCTGAAGGCCAGATTCCGGTGCCTCCATCTAACAGGTGGCTCCCTGTACTACTCACCGAAGAAGGTGTGCCAGATCATCGTGCCATGCTGTGTGTTGCACAACCTGGCATTGAGATGCCAGGTGCCTTTTCTGCTGGAGGATGAGCCTGGTGATGATCCTGTGGCAGCGGTGGAGCCTGTGGACCATGAGGAAGAGGAGGCAGAGGAAGAAGATATTGACAACAGGACGAACATCATCATGCAGTGCTTCCAGTGACACACAGGTAAGAGACTGTAACTCCTCTTCACATTTCAGTATACTTTAGGACATTGTACATGGCAGCCTCTTATCCTCTGTCTATGGACACTGACTGTTCCCTTTGGATTTCATTTTTTCAGATCGGTGTACCCCATTCTGCCTTCTGCTATGTGTACTGCTGACCAACAACTGTCATACATTGGTATGAGAAAATGAACATTTACATTACAATTTGCTGCTAATTTTGTGAGAATACATTTGTGAAAGATCAGACTGACTCCAGATTGTTTTTTGATTAAAGGGTGTTTATTTAGGTGCTAATGGGTATAGGGGTATGTGCAAGGGGCTGGGTGATGGTGGAGAAAGGTCCATGGTAGAGTCCAGTTTCTTGGTATCACAGGTGCATTGTCCAAGGGGGCATAGGAAGGGGAGCAATGGCAGTTCAAGGTGGACAGGGTAACAGAATGGGACAGAAGGGTGACAATCAGGAGAGTCTTATTTCCTGGTGGGTGTCTTAGCAATGTTCTCTGTCTTCTGCCTGGATCGCAGAGACCGTTTGCAGGGTGGTTCTCCTTCTGCAGGGGTTGGGGTGCTGGTGGCCTGTTGGTCCTGTGGCGGGGCCTCCTGTCCACTAACGCCGGTGGAGGTGGAAGGATGTTCCTCAGTTTGGCTAGTGTCAGGGGCCCTTTGTTGAGCCACTGCCTCCCTCATGGTCGTGCCCATATAAGCCAGCACCCCTGCTATGGTGACCAGGATGGTGTATATTTTGGTGAGGTCCTCCCTGATCCCCATGTAGTGTCCCTCCTGCAGCCTCTAGGTCTCCTGAAACTTGGCCAGTACCGTGCCCATGGCCTCCTGGGAATGGTGGTATGCTCACATGATGTTGGAGAGTGCCTTGTGGAGGGGGGTTCCCTGGGCCTTTCCTCCCCCTGTCGCACAGCAGTCCTCCCAGCTTCCCTGTTGTCCTGTGCCTCTGTCCCCTGAACTGTGTGCCCACTGCCACTGACCCCAGGTCCCTGATCGTCCTGGGTTAGTGGGGTTGCCTGGGGTCCCTGTAGTGGTGGACATACTGCTGATTGGCGTGTCCTGGGGACAGTGACATGGGCCCGCTGGGTGGGTGCTGTGCTGGTGTTTCCTGAAGGGGGGGGGGTTCTGTGGTGGTTTGGGACTGTGGCAGGGGAACCGATTGTCCAGAGGTCCCAGATGTGCCAGGCTGGTCATCGTTGATCCAGGCGTGCAGGGCTGCTGTCATCACTGTGGGCCTCTTCTGTGTGGGGAGTGGATATAGCTGGCACCTCCTGTCCGGTGAAGTTGGGAAGGGGTCCTGTTGGGATGCAAATCCATTGTTATTGTATCTGTGTGTGCCATCTTGTGCAATGGGTGTGTTTCCCTGTATAAATGTGCTTGCAGTGTTGCCTTGGCCTTGTGTGATTGCTGATTAGGTGGGCTGGGTGAGTCTATCTAGTGTGCATGCTGTGGTGATGGGTGTCCATGCAGGTCTGCGATGGGTGTCCATGCATTGTTGTTGCATGCAGGGCTTGGTATTGGGATGGGTGGGTTGTGCTAGTGGGGTTTATGTGAGGTGTTGGAGTGATGGTGGTGAAGGTAGGGGTAGGAGTTTGTGATGGCATGCAGGTAGGGTGGGGGGAATTTAGTAGTAAAGATTTGCCTTACCAGAGTCCAGTCCTCCTGCTACTCATGCGAGGCCCTCAGAATCAGGATACATGATCGCCAAGACTTGCTCCTCCCATGTTGTTAGTTGTGGGGGAAGAGATGGAGGTCCACCGCCAGTCCTCTGTACAGCAATCTGGTGTCTTGATACCACGGAACGTACCTTCCCCCGTAGGTCGTTCCACCTCTTCCTGATGTCATCCCTGGTTCTTGGATGCTGTCCCACGGCATTGGCCTTGTCGACGATTCTCCGCCATGGCTCCATCTTCCTTGCAATGGATGTCTGCTGCACCTGTGACCCGAATAGCTGTGGCTCTACCTGGATGATTTCCTCCACCATGACCCTTAGATCCTCCTCAGAAAACCTGGGGTGTCTTTGAGGTGCCATGATGTGGTGTGAGTGATGTGTGAGGTGATGTGTGGGGTGCTGTGATGTATTATGTGATGTGCGTGGATGGTGTATGTGTGATGATGTTCGCTCTCTGCTTGTTCTAATTTGTTTGTTGAAAGGGTTGTGGGTAATGTGGGTGTGTGTTTTATAGTGGTGAGGGTGTGGTGTGTGTATGTGTGTCAGGTGTGTGTATTTTGAATTATTCAATGTAGTTGGGTTTTGTAAGTGTGTGTGTATTTTGAGCGCAGCGGTGTGTACCGCCAATGGATTACCGCGGTTGTAAGACCGCTGCAGTGATTCGTGGGTCATGATACTGTGGACGTATTCCTGTTGGCGTGACGGTGTGGGTTTTGCTATCGCCAGTTTATCACTGATCTTTGGTCTGGTGGACTTGTGTAGGTGTCTGTATAGTGGCGGATTTCTCCGTGTGGGCCATAATACCCGTAGCAGAATACCGACGTGGTCACGGTATGTTGGCGGTCGTTGTAATGAGGGCCTATATTCTATATGAAACAAAAAATGCACTGATTAATGGAGAACTGTAACAACTCTGTGGATAAGCACAAATATGTATTTTTATGTTATAAAGTTAACATTTGTGCAGTGCATTGGGTCTTTTTCTACTATCAGATTTACCATGTGCAGCTCAATTGACTTGGTTTGTCTTTGGGGTCTAATTGGTCCACTGATTACACCACATGATTATGAAAAACAACACAGAACAGGTGCTGTAAATGAGGAGAGTCCTGACTGAATACCCTGCAATGCCACCACCGGCCATGGTCCACTATGGGCTTTCCTCATAACTAAAGAAGGTGCAGGAGAGGTGGTTGGGGCTTTGCGCATCACAAGCCTGGGCAATCTTTGGTTGGGATTCCTTCTTCATGTTGTGGTACCTGTGTGACAGAGAATTGTATATATATATATATATATATATATATATATATATATATATATATATAGATATACACTGACACCATCGGTTATTACATGGACTACCTTCTTCAGCCACATAACTCTACAAACAAGAAGAGTGACCTATGGTGGCCGGGCTATCTCTTCAGCTGCTGCTGAACTCTGGAACTCACTATCTTGCAACTTGCCAGCTCTACCCAATTTGTAGGCTTTCAGGAAGCTTCTGAAAACCAGACATATTATTTAAAAAAAAACTTTTTTATATATTGCTTTATCTAATCATCTGTTGCTGTCATTTTTCGTTGTGCTTTTCGGTTTCCCTCCATGCTCCCACTTTCCACCTCATATTGCTTTTTTCATCTGTTTATGTGTGATATTTAGTATCGAGAAGTTCAGTGACCTTGCCCTGCAACAGTAAATTTAACATAACATATAACATAACATAACATGGCAGGTTGGGGCTGTTGATCACTGCCCCACAGTTGCCCCATCTGAAAGTAGCACAGCGCTTGGAGTTTATTGCACTAGGAGATGCTTTCACTCAAAGCCACACCCATAAATCATTCCAGCTCTAAGGAAAATGAAGGAAGTGGCAGTGCCCCTCCCCCCACCCCTCATCCCCATGTGCCTCCTCACTACAAGCCACAACCTATGTTTTAGTGAGAGAGAGGCAGAAAGGAGGGGAACATGTTGTAAAGACCCTACAGGAAGGAAGAAGAGCGCAGGTTAGAGCTGTGGCAAAGGAATTGAAGGCAGAGAGACAGAGCTACTTTCCAACTCACTCTTTCAGAAGGAAGTGCCTTCTTTAAACAGATATTTTGATTTTTCATCATATTTAATCTTTTAATCTTCATTCATTCTAAAGTATCATTCACCCCTAATAATTTTTTCTTTATCCTCTGTCCTTCTCTGATGCTGTGTTTTGTTACAGATTTTTGCTGTTTCTATAGTGAATGTCCTGCTCCCTTTGGAGTAGTTTCATTATGGGGGGGTGCATTCCTGCTCTCGCTAACAATGTGCTTTCTGACTCCCCGGTTGCTAACTTCTGCTTCTGGGTAGGAAACAAGGAGGGAGGCTGGTCGGGTAACTTACCACTAACTCTCATGAGCACGTGGTGGTGGTGCTCGGTGCGCATTATGGGAGTGGCATGGCTGTTGGAATGTGGATCAGGTGTTGGTGCTTTTGTGCTCCTTGCTGGTAGTCTCACTGTAGCTATGTGGCTGAGTTGGGTGTGTGTTTTTGTTTCTGTCTCATCTATGCTGTTTTCTTCCATCCTAACCTTCAGGACCAGGGTCTCTTCCATCCCTCTCAGGACCCTCTCTCCCTCTTCTGTACTCTGTCTGTGCTCTGACGTATTATGAGTGGCGTATGCGCTGTATAATCAAATAACATGGTGCTGTGGTTCATCTTTAACTCTCCCTGTGTCCTCGATCCAGTTTCCCTTCCTTCTGTGCATGCCTTTCAATTTCCAGTACTGCACGAGGGCTTCGAAGCATTCTGAAAGCGCTAAAAGCGCTATAATTGCTCCACAGGCACCGAGTCTGGCATGCGGCCCGCCTCATACTCTCACCAGGAAATGTACCAAGCCGGAGGAAGCCGCTTCAGAAACGGGTCCCATGGAGGAGGTGAAGTCAAGGAAACGGCAGGCAAATTAAATCAAGAGTACGTCGTGGAACCGAGCCGAGCCGAAGGACTGTGCGTAGGAAGCGTCATAAGATGTCTGGATATCAGTGAGATGTCGTTACTGAGTCTGTGGGGGACAGCGGCAGAGCACAGGGCGCATCAAGCGTCCGTCAGAGCCACTGCACATGATAAAGAAATGTGTCTGTCTATGTATATTTTATTTCTTAGATCATTTATGGAGCACGGCCTAACCGAAAAGGCAGAGCAACTGAACTTATACTGCAATTCCGGCCCAAATTATGTGGCAAGAAAAGAAAGGCAAACGATAAGGTGTAATGCAGGACTTTCTGTGCAATTATTACTTCATTTTTTCGTCATTGTAATACATACTGCTCCAGTCTGGCCCAACGTTTCACTTCATCACCGCCACCCTAGGCGGTGAATCCTGCAAAACGGCAATTAGAAGATGGAAATGTAACTTTTATGTAGGGTCCACCACTAAGTGCTTATTTTTAGTCGCTTTTGATCCGTTTGAGCTTGACACTTTTTTTTAGCTGGAAACTGCAAATTATGCAGCATTTGGTGGACTATAGGACAAATAAGGTAAAACCATAATTATGCAAAAACAGTATCTCATAATTCCAATGTCCCAGCTAAAAAGGTAATGGAGGGTCATGCAATGAACCAAATAAATACAACTAATTGATAAAAATAAAGTTGTTGCGTAAACAGTAATAATAGGCGTAGGAGTAGCATGGGGCGGCAGCAGTAGTGGTACTGATCCTTGTATTATCAATGTCATTCATAGAATAAAGCTATTTGAACAGGTGTTGCTGAAAGTGATTTCAGTTAATTGGATGGAGAAATGTTTATAGCTGTTGGCAGAAAGGGAGCAGGGGCGTCGGAGACAATACATTTCTTGGGGGGGGGACAGCAACAGCCTGGGGGACTTATCAATTGACCCTATGCAAATCGCCCATTGTTTGCGAAATGCAGGCTCCGATAAATGTACACAATCATATAGTTTGGACGTGAAACAGGGAGAAAAGAAGGCATGTTGTCAGTTTGAAAGTATGTTTTATTGTTATTTACATTTACAAAGTATTTAGACCAAATGTGAAAAAAACATGTTGATTAACCTTTCATCTTCATGCACAAAGCAAATAAACGTAGGAGGGAGAAAAGGAAGAATATACCTTTTGTGCCCGCACCGATCATGCCACTTACCTCAAGCAAATTGAAACCACACTGGAGATATCAAAAGAAATCAAGTACACTAATTGTAAACTGTGCTCTGAAACCGTAGTTCTAATAACACTTCTGCTTCTCTGTGCGATCTTGGGCACGTCAGCTCCACATCAGTCACAACTGGGACCATTAACACTGTAAAAAGCACTTGGTGTTACAGACTATTTAATACAGGGGATTCTGTGATCACTATAAACAGCAGTCATTAATTTCTATATGATCGGCTACTTCTGATGCATTAAGTCACCGATTATAAAGAAAAGACGTCAGAACTTGACTATTATAAGGTTATTACAGTCCGGTTTTGACTTGCCTTCTGCCAGAGCCAACAGCCAAGGTTAAAGGCAGGTCAGGACATAGAACATAATTTAAGCAGCTGTTTAAAGCAACAAATGGAACATTGTTTTTCTTTCTTCTGCTCTATTTTAATAGCTTAAAATTACAGAAGCTATGCACTAAGGCAGTGATTCACAACCTTTTGACTCCTGAGGACCTCCACTGAATCACTTCTGGAAGCCGGGGACCCCCAAGCAATTTGTATAATTTAAATTTCAACCATTAAAACTGTAATTCGCAAAAAATACACAAGCAAGTTCACACCAAACAAATACTCGAAATACTAAAGATCTCATTATTTTATATCGAAAAAATATCCAAGAATCAAAAAATATTAATACCAGTGTAAGGTGTTAGAGCACATAAAATACTATTCTTTGCATGATACACATTCCTTGCAGCAGACATATTAACCATCTGTCCTACCTTAAATGAGTCAAAACTGCCACTAGACAAAACACCTACCTCTCTCCCACAGGTACAATAATCACCAGAGTTATCTCGATGCTTTTATTTTTGCCAGAAAGCCTATGGTGACTGCTAAGAAACTGGTGTGGTGAGGCAGAGGGGTGAAAAATAAAGAAGAACACTTAATCTGTGTATGGCTGCCATCTCTCCTCCTTCCTCTTCTCTTCCTGAGTCCCAGCAGCACGGAAACACACAGGCTCCCAGACTCCCCTAAGCCAATCAAAACGCTCCTGTCACCAGCATGACAGCAGCGTCGTGATTGGTCTAAGCAGCCTGGTTCAGCACTCAGACAGGGAGTGGGAGCCTGTTCATGTTCTCCATCTGGCTGTGAAATACAGCCGGGTTGGGAAATACTAAGTGCACATGTCTGTTTGGCTACCCCAAGATGGCCTGCTAAACCGTCATGCGCACTTATGGTGCACATTCCACTCCTCCTCCATGTGACACAGCCCAGCCTACCCAGCCCTAAGTTAGCTCTGCACTGAAAAATAAAATGATAATAACCTTGTGTTATTATCATTTTATTTTTCCTTTTATGCACTGCTCAGAGCAGTAGGGGAACGCTCCTCCCCCTAAGTGGAGGAGCCACTGCCGCTGGATGTACAGGGGACTTTGCAGGGCTTTTAAAACTGCGGAACAAGGAAGTAATAAATATAAAAACACATGTGTTTCTAGATGCCCCAGCTGGAGAAGTGTCTTTCTGCTGGCCCAGGTCTGTGGATTCCCTGGGAATGTGTCACGGAGCCTTGGGGGGCCTCAGACCACAAGTGGGAACTGCTGCACTAAGGTTTTAAGTGGCTTGTGGGTACGTTTTTGGTGTGGTATTATATGGGCTATTGTACCCCTTGGCGTAGATGATAAGGATACTGCGAGTCATCTTGGAGTTCCGTACTTTATAAACAAGCATTGGCAAAGCCAATAGGTCTCACCTATGCAGAGCTATTGGCTTTACTAGCGTGTTTTAACCATGTTGGTAACTAGCATGGCTGCTGTTCAGCGTGGCAATACATTCATGGCATAAAGGAGAATGACATGTCATAAAGTGTTGTCGATTGGTGTGGCATATATTGTTGAGGAGTGAGTAGAGTGTCATAGAGTGGAGTAGTGTCAGAGTGGAGTAGAGTGGAGAGGAATAAAGAAGACTGCAGTGGCATAGGGTGGAGTAAAGTAATGTGGCGTGCCATAGAGAGAGTTGAATAGGGTGTCATTGAGCTTAGTAAATTGTGGTATAGTGCAGTGGCATGGATTGTTGTAGAGTGGAGTGGAGTAGAGTATCGTAGACTGAAGTGGAATAGAATGTCATGGAGTGGCAGAGAGTGGAGTAGTATGTCATAGAATAGAGTGGAGTAAAGCGGCATGGAGTGGTGTAGAGGCAATTGTGTATAGAGTCACAGAGAGGAGTAAAGTGTTGTATAGTGGCACAGAGTGGAGTAAAGCTTAATGGAGTAGAGTGTCAGAATGGAGTATTATGGAGTGTAATGTGGTAGAGTGATCTAGAGTGAAGTGGGGCAGATTACAGTGGTGCATAGTAGATTGGCATAGAGTGCACTGTTTTTTAGTAAAGTGGTTTAGAGTGCATTGGTGTAGAGTGCACTGGTTTAGAGTAGAGTGCACTACTCTAGTGGTGAAGAGTAGAGCTGCAGAGTGGAGTGGTACAGCATAGATTACAGTGGCACAGAGTGCAGTGGTGCAAAGTGCTGTGTCGTAGGGTGATGTGGTGCATCGTAGAGTGGAGTGCTGCAAGATAGAGTGTCATAGAGTGCAGGAATGCAGCATCGATGGGTGTAGAGGGTAGTGGCATATAGTGGATTGGTGAAGAGTGCAGTAGAGTGGCACAGAGTTGAGCTGTGGTGAGTAGAGTGCAGTGATGCAGAGTACAGTTGTGTAGAGTTCAGTGGCAAAGAGTGCACTGTTGCAGAGTACAGTGTCATAAAGGGCAGTGGTGTAGAGTAGAGTGGCATATTGCATTGGCAGGAGAATGCAATTGCATACAGTGGCAAAGATTATAGTGGTGCAGAGTAGAATAGAGTGGTGTAATGTGAAGTGTTGCAGTCAAAGGGATTCATAGAGTTCAGTGGTGCAGTGTGACATAGAGGGCAGTGGTGTTGAGTGCAGTGGTGCAGAGTGGAATAGAGTGGCTTAGAGTAGTGTGCTGCAGTAAAGTACAGTGGTGTATAGTAGAGTGGTGTAGAGTGCATTGACGTAATCTACAGTGGTGCAGAGTAGAGTGGAGTGGCCTAGACTAGAGTGGGGTTGAGTGCATTGGCCTAGAGTAGAGTGGTACAGAGTAGAGTAGAGAGGTGCAGAATTGAGTGGTGCAGAGTAGATTTCAGTGGCATGGAGTGATCCAGAGTAGAGTGGAGTGACAAAGTGGAGTATGCATAATGTGGTAGCACACTGCATTACAGGCAACACATCTTCAACCGAAATGGCCATTACATTTGCAAAGACATACAGTTTTACTTATAAAAACATACAGCACACAAATGTTACTGTGTGGAAATGTTACTACCTACTCCATTGATTTGTTTCGATAATCTTAAAATATTTGTGTCCACCACATTTCTATTCTTAAGTATCTGTAAATTAAATTCACAAACATTTGAAGTTTGTAGTGTGGTAGATAAAAATAGCATCCTGAAGCCTTCCTCCATCACACCCCCAGTAGCTAGCATGATTGTCAAATAAGTTCTCTTACTATGAAGTCAGAGAAAGAAAGATAAACGCCAAGCTCCATGGGAAGACAGAGCCTGTAATTTGAACTTGGTATTTGAATGCACAGCAAGTGAGACAAAATAAGAACAATATTTAAAGGCCTGTTTACAGACATTGAACACTGGTGGAAGGATACAGTATGCAAGAGATGCTCTACTGGAGGGACAAGCTCAAGCGGGCAGCCAAAATCAAATACAGCTAGCAAATAGAAACCAAGCAAATGTAAGCTGCAAAGCCAAAGGTAATCAACGGATGGAATACATTCCCAGTGAAGCTTTCCAAATGTCCTCTAAATGAACCAGACAGCTTTAATCTAATGAACTCAGCCTTCAGCCTAGTTCCTATATATTTTTATGGAACTCCTCTGTGACTGAGACAGTCAAACCTTATCTTGCTATTTAGGACTTTTTACACACGCTCTTATGGGCCAGGACTGCTGTATTGTCCTGTAACATTATGAAATGTGTGCAGATTTATGCAAATGCATTGATACAAACACTGTATTTCTGATGCCTGGGTTGGCTATCACCAGGGCCAGTGGAATTATGCGATTGGGCACTGTAGTGTTTTTCGCATAGTTATTGATTTGCGGCATTTGCCACAAAATCTAACATCTGCTGCATAATCTGCAGATTTAAACAAAAACATTTCAAAAGTAATAAAGCGCAGAAACACGTGTTGGTGCACAGTGCAGGGCCCCTTTGCAAAAGTTGACTGCTAACCTTTCTTTTGCTTGTTGCTATATTTAGGTGTTAAGCTGGTACTAATGAGGTACAACCTAAGCCCAGAGAGTGGTGACAAGTGTTACAATGAAAAAATAATGAAATACTATCACAAAATGTGTCATATTATGTTGCATAATTTGCCTCCTCTGCCTGCATAACTTACTCAACCCTGCCACATAATTTGGCCCTCCCCTGCTGCATAATTCTAGTGGCCCTATCACCAATGTATCCTCATGTAACTGTTATTCTTTGTTTGCCATTTTTTCTGTCTCAACTCATAAAAAATGAAAATTAATAAAACAAAAATTACAATACAAGTTAAACGAGAATGTTAAATACAGAAAAGATAATATACTTCAATATGCTTAAGTATGTGACAATAAAAACAACATAACTAATAATGCTAGGCAAACTGCCTATAATGAAAAGTGGCTTCTCCCTGTTAGCCTTTCTGTAAGCCAACCCTTTATTAATTAGATAAAAAACATTTGGCCTGATTCACAACAGTAAACTTAGACATTTGGTCAAAATTTAGACCAAACGTCTAATTTTACGATTTTTGGGAATTCACAAAGGGCATTTACAAGTAGTATCTTTATGTCTGCACTTTAGGCGGATCTCCGTTACGTGTAAATGTTAGAAAGAGATACCCTTCTAGTAGCTAAATTGTATAGTGTGAAAAGATAAAATCTCTCTTTCTCTGTTTTAGTAAATGTTGTGATCCTAGGCAACTACAAATACTCAGGACACAAGTCCTAAAAAAAAGAAGTGGGGGGGACGACTAACCAAGTTAGGCAGTATGCAAGTGACATGACAACGCGTGACATCATGGCATGTGACATTGCACTTGGCATCACAACCTTAAAGAAGGTGGCATCAGATCTTAACACCTCAAGACCTATGTTTAGCAGGTCTGTCATGAGTATATTTGAGCGCTTTACTATATTTAACAAATGAGCTTTTGTTTTGGGGTTATGCCAAAAAACACAAAATCTGGGCCTCAATTTATACATTTATTTTTTAGAGGCTCAGCCACCAAGAAATTGAGATAAGGGAGAAATGTGGCAGTAAATCATTTCTGCTTAATTGGTGTAAAATCTGCGTTTTAAAATATCTTGGGGGGAGGGGGGTTGAGGCATCTGCTGAAGAGATCTTTGTGTGCCCAGTATATCTCAGGGAATAATAATAATGTGTAAAATGTAAAGCACTTGGATACCCTGCATTGGATTAAGTAGCGCTATAAAAGAAACAAAATAGTGGTATTTAAATTGTTATTTGTGTAAATACTGGGGCAGACCAACACATCTGACATTCTTACAGTCCATACCTATCTCTTATATGCAGGGACTGAACAAAGTGAAAACCATGTCTCTCTTAAATATCTGTGATGTAATAGCAAGCTGTGTGCTTTTGTTTCCTAAATAGCAGCTAGGTGTGACGCTCCAAATAGCTTCCAGCTAGAATAATCAAACAAAAGGAGGCCTGATGGCCCCTTAATTTCAACCTTTGTCCTGGGCCAGCAGAAATTACAATCAGAAAGCTCTCTTTCATGCTGCTCATAAGGAATGAAAGAGCTATTTAAAGTGTGTGCAGGCGCTTCTGAAAATGCCAAAATATATCGGGACGAAAAGGCCCTGCAAGAGAGAAGTGAGAAGGGAAATTCTTCTGTCCCCTTGTCCCCCCACCCTCGTCCCCGTGTCCCCCACACTCCAAAATCTGGGGGAGATACATCTCCCGCGTCCCCCACACTTCCTACGCCCGTGAAAGGGAGTGTGGATCCTATTAAGAGGCGTGCTTGTCAGGAGCTATGGTGAGCCTCCATGATGGGCAATCCTTGTTTTGTGGTGTCACTTTAACTTATCATCTCTTTTTGGCAATCATAGAAAAGAATGTAAAATGGCGGTAATTAATATACAACTTACACATCCGGTATGGTTTAGCAACTGCCTTGCGAATACTCTCCTGGGTGTCAATGTTACCAGGCTTACAGCAATAGAACCTATATTTGAATGTAAGGACGGGCGGAACTCGCGGAGCTGTACTCCGCAGAATTCTGTGGTGTTATAAAAAACCTCTCCGTCGCTGTCTGTTAGAAATGGGGTCTCTAGTTGGTAGTAGTTTGCACCCTGTCCAAGTGGGGACCCTCACTCTAGTCAGGCGAATGGAGTCATACAGCAAAGATAACCCCTGCTCACCCACTTGGAAGCTTGGCACAAGCACTCAGGCTTACCTCAGAGGCAATGTGTTAAGTATTTGTACACACACACAGTAACACAGTGAAAACACCAAAGAAGTAATTCACACCAGTTTAGGAAAATAGCTAATGTTTATCTGAGTAAAACAAGTCTAACACAACAAAAAGCCAACATACACAAGTAAAGATATGAATTTTCAAGGATGAAATCTTAGTAAAGCACATAGAAAAACAACTGGGGCTATCACAGCTTCTTGATGGAGACGTTGCCAAACTGTGCGACGTACTCGCGAGGGAGTGAGGGCAGGTCACAGAGTCTCACGTACCCCAGGTACAGTATCTTGGAAACGGATGAGGAAACAAAAATATCACACGGAGTCATGGAGGTGAGGCATCACTGGAGCCGGTGCGGTGTCGGTTCGTTACTGCTACCCAGGAGGTAAGGCACAGGTTCTTAGCTGCTAGGTAGGGAAGGTGAGGGCCCCCTGAATAAGGCTTTTATAGGCTCTGCCTTACATTCCCTTGAAAGTCAATCAACCTCTTCCGGGATGGTGAAGCTGTTATGTACCGGTTTAGTAAGCCTCTTGGTGCTTGTTCGCTTAAAGCCTAAACATACGGTTTGGGCTTATAAAAGAACCCCATAGGAACCAGCTAAATTCTTTCTGAGAGTGCTTGAAGGTTACAGAGCCTATCTACTATATATCCCAGTAGGCTTGTGTCATGAAAATGAATTACAACACAGTCTCCTGAGTCCGTTTTATGAGAATGGCCCAACCAGTGCACCCTCCGTCAAGGGGGCAGTAGCTTGATAAGCATTCCTTCCAGAGTAGAAACCTCCCTCCCTGGATTCACTGCATCTGATTCCCCCTTTGGTGCCACCGAGCGCCCTTGGTGATGTAGATTCTTTTGGTTCTTTTGTTTCAAGCACCCGGCCCTTGTTCCCCCTTTTCTCCGGTTCGCTGCCTTAGTGCAGATACTCCCAGTGGTCTTTGCCTCATGTCCTAAACAAGAAGAGGTATTTTCCTATTTTAGGCAGCGATGTAGTAGTGTCACCATTAATATCTTGGCTAATGGGGTGCTGATACCCCTCCGAAACAGCGGGAATGTCCAGTTCCCCCACAAAGGCACAGCAATTTGATAGATCGGGGGAGTTGTCCTGGGTTCAATGCTTCCTCCCCCCTCCTCAGGTCTAATGGTTCCTTTTAAAGCAGTTACTGGCGAGCTAACACTTTTGCCTTTGCAGGGGTGAGGTGTCAAAGATTTTCTAATGGCCCCCAACCTCTCTTCCACAGATTCAACCTCGGAATTAATTGCTGACATGGCAGCAGTTGAATAGTTAGTTATTGAGGCTGCCCCCGGTTGTCAATAGCATTAGTAGCAATAGTGCAGGCTTTCCTCTTACCCATAAATATTTGGTGTCAAATTCTCATAAAAACCAGGATGCAAGTTCTACACACCCGGTGGGGGGGTATTTACCAGATATAGCAGAGTATTTACCCGGTGCTCTGCAGACATTGAAAGCGAAGGACATGTCCTACTTACTGAGTGATGGTGCTGTCCATTCACACTAATGAGCAAATCCCAGTGTCCATAAACTACACGCCCTAGTACATGGACATTGTGTTCATAAATCAGCTAACTTATTTTGCACATGCTTAGTCTATAGAGTTCATGTTTGATTCTTAAACAAATCACAAGGCCTTTGACTCACCAGGTGTACCCTAGAGACCTTATGTCTTGTGCTCAGTGGTATTGATATCATGTACTCCAGGATTTTTGGGTTCAAGGCTGATGAATTTCATTAACCCCTAAAGAAGGTTTTGCCCTTTTCAGAGGAAAAGAAAAGTGAAGTGGCTCTCACTCCTCCCAATACATTATGTGCCTATAAAATAATGGTGTTCGGAGTTAGACAAACCTGTAAGAGAATATTTGACTTTTCAGATCCGAACCTCCATCAGCATTACACAAACATCCTGTATAAATCATGGGAACAAGAATTATCATTATAATAATAAACATTTCAGCAAATGCAAATGAAATATGGGTGAACTACAGACACACCGCAAACATTGCTCATCACAGCCTGACTTTACCTGGCTTGGAATGAGATTTGCAGAGTCATGTAATGCTCCACGCACACCTGTAGGCCTCCAATCGAACTCTCAATTACCAGCATCTGTCTGTAGCAACTGGTAAGTCTTTTAAACCTTTTTTTATCAATCCATGCTTATGGAGCAAGGGGGGGTTTCATGCCCTCGGATCCTGCATTTGATGCACAGGTCAGAAAACAATGATTCAATTAGTGTTAGGAGGCACATAGAACATGCTGTAGTATGGTATATTTTAGTACCCCCAAAAGAGAACTTGCATAACAAAGTTATACCGCTTGCAGACCCCTAGCCACTGTAAAGTACTGCAGAGAACAATCTAAGCACATGTCAATAAAAACCTACACACTAGACGTACAACTGTTATGAACTGCAATTCATTCAATGAACATACAATTAACATGCTAACATTTATCACGGTCCGTGACATTGGTATATCATCAAATCATATAGCAAACATATAGCAAAAAGTGGATACACGTGCAATGCTAGGTTCCTCAGCGATGTGTGTACTTTGATACTGTTTGGAGTCGCAGAACCTTGATTCTTTTCTGACTTCTTAAAGATGTGAGGTGTGTTGAAGAATTATGTAATAACTGCTTGATTTATTGGGTCGTATCCTGTCCCTTGTCCCCTCAGTTTATTCAGAAGGTGTAGCAATGTTTTCCACGTAGCTTCTCATTTTAGGTTTTTCTGCTATCCATTTCCCAGTTATGGACATGGTCACTTCGATTCCCTTTGTTGCCTGCTGCATTGTTAAACTGTGATCCCAACTTCATCACTAGAAGTCACATCCTGAGGCATTCAGGACAATGAAATCTTAGAGGGCACCTCATTTCTTATGTTCTTGGATCACTGAAAAAATATTGAGGACACAAATATTGTGTTGACAGGATATCATGTCAAAAATATCGAGGATCCAAATCTTGAGAAGGCAAGTGCATATTGTCAAGGTACCTATATGTGGAGTTAAGTATAGTTCAACTTTGCTTTACCATAGAAACATACCTTTATGATATTCTTGTCCTCCATATTCTTAACATGTTTTTTTGCCCACACGATATTTAGCCTCAATATTTTGTCCGAACACCATTCATTCCCTATCTGCCTGTGGCCAATCTCCTCTGCCATTGCCATTCATAACCATGATTTTTTAGTGGGTGGCAGAAGTCGGGTTGTGACCCCTTTCAAGTTATTTGAAGGGATTATTTGCTCTACCTGAGCACATCTGTTCTGGATTATGATATTTCTACATTGTTTGAAATTTAATTTTTTTAATTTTTGTACGCTATTTATATCACCTGTGTTTGATTGGGAAGTTTTTACAATTCTTATTCATGGTAAGAAATATGTTGGTCAAATTTTACAAAGCATAGGCTAATTTTATGAATATATGTTTAACTTGTTTCTAGGCTTTCCAGGTCCATGGATGAGTAGTTAGGCCATTCATATTATTTTTGGTAATGGAGTCTTAATCAGCCCAGGCTAAAACCAGGACTAGAGAATTCTAAGAAGAAAATGAGACTGGACTAACTACTCACTTACAGACCTGCCAAACTTGGGAGCAATGATTATCCCCATGTGCATGTAATATGTTTCCTCTGTGTGTCTGCTGTGAAAGGTCTCTGTAAAGTTTCCTAACGTCTTCAACTCCGGCTGTTGATGGGTTGGTCATTCAGGCTCATGACGCCAGCATCTAACGTAGCTCCTCCAGATATGTCAAGCTTTACCTGGTATGTTAGAGAATGACTGAACCCCGAATACAGGCTCACTTCCAGATATGAGCTTAAAGCTGTCCGTGTATCTGAGCCTTTTGAACACAAAGACATGGCTTTTAAGGACACATAAAACACAGAAGGTTGCCTGCGCTATCAGTTTAGGGATCAAAAGACGATTGCGAAAGACCTCGCTACCTCCTGCCTTGCCTGCATCTTGATCACTTAGACAACCCAATTTACAGGTACGAGGTACCTGGTACCTAATTCTTAACCATCCGTGCCCTCCTTGGCGAAGTTATATGCATGCAAGTGACAGCACCATTTGTGAGCTCGGGGTTCTCATCTTTATAGTTCTTGCCATGATGTCAAAAGTCTAGTTTTGTTTAACGTTTTCAAAATACATATTATCTACTTATTCATTTTCTCTTTTATCTGGTTCCAGGCAATGGTCTTGAAGTGACCATGCAATACACAATTACCAATATGCAACTGTCTAAGTCACTCACATAATTTATTGTAGCATATAATGAAAGAGGAAAAGTAACTTGCCTAAGATCACAATGACAGTATGCAAGCAATGAACGTATCTCACTCCCTCAACAAAACGTGTTATTTTAATTCCCAAATTCATTCCTTCATTTTCACTGAAGAGTCACAAATCAACTTATTCGGATCAATTTACACCACTTGCACACTGAAAGTGCTGCCGGAGGCACTCGATGCATTCCATCACTGACTCGCCTGCCCTACAGGGAGGATGTGGTAGTCAAAGGATCCATATTCCGGAAAGGCGGTTAATTTCTCCACACCCTGGTTGTTATTTATTAGTCCTTTTTTGCTTTTAATTATTGTTTGGTGTGGCTTCCCCACCTGTGCAAGAGAAAGTTAGAAGGTTTTTTGTGGTGGGTTCCAGTCTGCCCTTCATTCCAATGTCACCCCTTTACACCGACCTGAGTGGCTCAGAGCGGCTGTGTCTTTCCACTTGAGAAGTTCAGGACAAAGTCAGCCAGGCGGGCGAAATGAGAGAAAGAATGGCTGGCATTGTGTTCTCTTGTATGGCGGCCATGTGTTTGGCTAATACCCATCAGTGCTAACAAGCCCACCACAAGTTGTACATTGAGTCTGAGATTAGAGCAGCTATCAGGTCGCATTTAGATATGGACAATTTCCCCTCCAGTCAGTGCATTTAGGACTCCTGTGGGAAAGGCCAGCACTGGCGTATTCCTTCGCAAACCCAGCTACACCCAGTCCTGCGAGGCAGGGCCAACCCGCTAATCGGATTCCCCGAGTGCCAAGCAGGCTGCTAGAGGAGGCCGCGTGAGCCTATGCCACGCACATGACTTCTTAGGGTAGTGTGGGAAAAAGTCAGGCCTTCAAGGAACCGAGAGCTCGGCATTACTGAGAGTTTACTGACCAACAGTGTCGTTATTTAACTTGAGGGTGCCCCTTTGTGCCCCCTGCATATTACCTTGAAGTGGCCCACTCCCCCCATGACCCAGGCAGGGGCCTGCCGCTCCTGCACAGTGCACTGCTCAGGGGACCCCTGTAGCTCAGTGGGAGCCCGCACCGCGGGGACTGCAGGGACCTTTGTTATTCCACTGCTGGCACATGTAGCTGCAACAACTAAGGTTCAAAGGCTCGCCTCCGCAGATCAATTCATTCCATCCTCAGCACCTGGAGTGAGACTCCAGATATGGAAGGTCAGCAAATGACCAGCACACACGTCCTTTCTGTGGTTTGGGACATTGTGTGTGTATGTCTCCATCTGTGTAGAAATAAGCGACCTGGAATTCATGGATGCTGCTCAGTGTGCTTGTGTGCTGGCATCGTATGCCTGGAGTGCTGTTATCCTCGGCCTGTGGTACTTTCATCATAGGCACAAAGTACTGCCAACGTGTGCCAGTGGTATGACGGTCATCATCATTACATTTATATTTGTATAGTACTTATTACTATGGCACTGTGCATCCTTCACCTTTCCGTGACCCCTTAAGTGAACCAAGGCATAAAAAGTGCCTTCTACTTTATCAGAATTGGTTGATGCAATTTTCCTTATCTAGAATACCCTCATAGAGTGTATGCCACCACCTCCATTGACATGTTTCAACTAGACAAACTGTCTGTCTCTATTGAGGGCCCGCCATTTCGCCCACTCAAAAAACTAAGCGGTTCCAAACAAAGCAGCAGAACATCACTGACGTTTTTGCACACTTGGATACATCATCCTTGTGTGTCAAGCCCTCCCTTGGCTCCCTATAGCCAGACACTCCGCAATCACGGCACCATCCCTTGCCCACTAGGCCCTCCAAGCAAGAGCCCACTGTTCATGCAAGCAGAGGTCTAAGACAGTGGTTCCCAACTGTTAGAAATGGGGTTTTTGGTTGGCAGTCAGGTTACCCACTGTCCAAGCAAAAACCCTCACTCTAGTCAGGGTAAGTCACACACAATAAAAGATTATCCTGTGCCCACCCTCTGGTAGCTTGGCACGAGCAGTCAGGCTTAACTTAGAAGGCAATGTGTAAAGTATTTGTGCAATAAATCATACAATACCACCATATAGCACCACAAAAATACACCACACAGTGTTTAGAAAAATAGATAATATTTATCAGGATAATTGTAGGTCAAAACTAATAAAGTTGCAATGTGAATTTGTAGAGATATCACTGAAAAGTGATATAAGGGAGCATATTTATACTCTGTTTGCGCCGGAATTGCGTCGTTTTTTTAACGCAAATCCGACGCAAAGCTAACTCCATATTTATACTTTGGCGTTACACCCATCTAGCGCCAAAGATCTTGGAGTTTGCGTCATTTTTTAGCGTGGACACCTACCTTGCGTGATTGATATGCAAGGTGGGCGTTCCCGTCTAAAAAATGACTCCAAGGCATGTGCGCCTTATTTAAACTCCTGTGCAAAAATGACGCACGGGAGTGGACGGGTCAAAAAAAATGACGTCCAGCCGCTTTTGCGTCATTTTTTAACGCCTGGTCAGGGCAGGCGTTAAGGGACCTGTGGGCTCGGAAGGAGCCCAGAGGTGCCCTCCCATGCCCCCAGGGACACCCCCTGCCACCCTTGCCCACCCCAGGAGGACGCCCAAGGATGGAGGGACCCATCCCAGGGAACTTAAGGTAAGTTCAGGTAAGTATTTTTTTATTTATTTTTTTGTGGCATGGGGGGGCCTGATTTGTGCCCCCCTACATGCCACTATGCCCAATGGCCATGCCCAGGGGACATAAGTCCCCTGGGCATGGCCATTGGGCAAGGGGGCATGACTCCTGTCTGTGCTAAGACAGGAGTCATTTCAATGGGGGTTGGGAGTAAAAAAAAATGGCGCAAATCGGGTTGAGGCCAATATTTTGCCTCAGACCTGACTTGCCCCATTTTTTGACGCCCAAGCTCCATTTTCCCCTACACCGGCAATGCCTGGTGTGGGTCATTTTGTTTGATGCACACCGGTCAGCTGCGCCGGCTAATGTCATTCCATAAATAAGGCGCCCGCATGGCGCTTTGGAATGGCGTTAGCCGGCGTTAACATTTTTGACGCACAACTGCGTTGGCGCAGTTGTGCGTCAAAAAGTATAAATATGGCCCCAAGTGTCTTAAGTCTTTAAAAAGCAAACAAAGTCTCTTTCAAGCACAAAGTACCTGGTTTGGAGTGGAAAATCTCCTCAGAGGGCCACAGAAGAAGAGATACGTGGAAAAATGGTGTGCGCGTCGATTTCTCCCCAGCACACACGGACTTGTGTCGTTATTTTTCACGCGGGGAAGTCGTGCGTCGTTTTCCGGCGCGCGGACAGTCTCTTTCTGTGGATCGCGGGGATTACCAGATGTCCCGGGTCTGTGCGTGGATTCTCCTGCTTGTTTTCCGGCTGCGCGTCATTCTGCGGGGCTGCGTGTCGCAGTTTCGCTCTCACGGCAGGCGTTGCGTCGATTTCTCCTCTGGAGGTCGGGCGGCGTTGTCCTTGTGAGGCGTGCGTCGAAGTTCTGGTCGTCCCGAAGGCGTCGCGTCGATCAGCGTCGGTGTGCAGCGTTTTTCTCACCGCGGAACAAGCTGTGCGGCGAACATTTCGGCGTACGAAGCGTCCAAGTGAAAAAGAGAAGTCTTTTTGGTCCTGAGACTTCAGGGAACAGGAGGCAAGCTCTATCCAAGCCCTTGGTGAGCACTTTCACAGCCAGACAAGAGTTCAGCAAGGCAGCAGGCCAACAGCAAGGCAGCAGTCCTTAGTAGAAAACAGACAGGTGAGTCCTTTGAGCAGCCAGGCAGATCTTCTTGGCAGGATGTAGTTTCTGGTTCAGGTTTCTTGTCCAGCAAGTGTCTGATGAGGTAGGGCAGAGGCCCTATTTTATACCCAAATGTGCCTTTGAAGTGGGGGAGACTTCAAAGAGTGGCTAAGAAGTGCACCAGGTCCCCTTTCAGTTCAATCCTGTCTGCCAGGGTCCCTGTAGGGGATGTGGCAGTCCTTTGTGTGAGAGCAGGCCCTCCACCCTCCCAGCCCAGGAAGACCCATTCAAAATGCAGATATATGCAAGTGAGGCTGAGTACCCTGTGTTTAGGGTGTGTCTGAGTGAATGCACAAGGAGCTGTCAACCAAGCCCAGCCAGACGTGGATTGTAAGGCACAGAAAGATTTAAGTGCAAAGAAATGCTCACTTTCTAAAAGTGGCATTTCTAGAATAGTAATATTAAATCCAACTTCACCAGTCAGCAGGATTTTGTATTACCATTCTGGCCATACTAAATATGACCTTCCAACTCCTTTCAGATCAGCAGCTACCACTTCAATACTGTATGAGGGCAGCCCCAATGTTAGCCTATGAAGGGAGCAGGCCTCACAGTAGTGCAAAACAAATTTAGGAGTTTTACACTACCAGGACATGTAAACTACACAGGTACATGTCCTACCTTTCCCCCACACAGCACCCTGCTCTAGGGGTTACCTAGGGCACACATTAGAGGTGACTTATATGTTAAGAAAGGGGAGGTTTAGGCTTGGCAAGTACTTTTAAATGCCAAGTCGAGGTGTCAGTGAAACTGCATACACAGGCCATGCAATGGCAGGCCTGAGACAAGGAAAAGGGGCTACTTAAGTGGGTGGCACAACCAGTGCTGCAGGCCCACTAGTAGCATTTAATCTACCAGCCCATGGCACATATAGTGCACATTACTAGGGACTTATAAGTAAATTAAATAGTCCAATCAGGTATGATCCAAGATAACCATGTTTAAAGGGGGAGAGCATATGCACTTTAGCACTGGTTAGCAGTGGTAAAGTGCGCAGAGTCTAAAAGCCAGCAAAAACAGTGTCCAAAAAGTGGAGGGAGGCAGGCAAAAAGTTAGGGGTGATCACCCTAAGGCTGTCAGGTCTAACATGTGCCCCCCCCCAGCTGAAAGTGGGGAGAGCTACCTGACCTCCTGGGAGCTCTCATCGCTAAGGCGGAAGTATCTGGAGAGACCATCAGCATTGGCGTGGTCAACCCCTGGGCGATGCTCCACCGTAAAGTCCATCCCCTGTAGGGAAATGGACCACCTCAAGAGTTTTGGATTCTCACCCCTCATCTGCATGAGCCATCTGAGGGGCCTGTGGTCTGTCTGAACCCGGAAGTGAGTCCCAAACAGGTAGGGTCTTAGCTTCTTCAGTGCCCAGACCACAGCAAAAGCTTCTCTCTCAATAGCACTCCACCTCTGTTCCCGTGGTAATAGCCTTCTGCTAATAAAGACTACTGGTTGGTCTAGGCCCTCCTCATTTAGCTGTGCTAGGACCCCCCCCATGCCCTGCTCTGAAGCGTCTGTCTGCACGATAAATTCCTGGGAGTAGTCAGGGGCCTTGAGCACGGGCCGTGCACATGGCTTCCTTCAGAGAGTCAAAGGCTTTCTGACAAGCCTCTGTCCAATTCACCAACCTAGGTTGTTTCTTGGAAGTGAGTTCTGTCAAGGGTGACACAATGGTACCATAGCCCTTGACAAATCTGCGGTAGTATCCTGTGAGGCCTAAAAAGGCTCTCACCTCAGTCTGTGTTCTAGGTGGTTGCCAGGCCTTGATAGTTTCAATCTTGGCCTGGAGTGGCTGCACCTTGCCACCACCCACTAGGTGTCCCAAGTACACCACAGAACCCTGCCCAATCTGGCACTTACTAGCCTTGATGGTCAGGCCTGCCTGTTGCAGGGCCTGAAGCACCTCCTTGAGGTGGAGCAGGTGTTCCTCCCAGCTGGAACTGTAGACAGCTATGTCATCCAGGTAGGCTGCACAGAAGGCATCCTTGCCAGCTAGGACCCCGTTAACCAACCCTTGGAAGGTAGCAGGGGTATTTTTCAACCCAAATGGCATCACCCGGAACTGGTAATGGCCATCAGGGGTTGAAAATGCGGGTCTCTCTTTAGCCCCCTCAGTCAGGGTGATCTGCCAGTTCCCTGAAGTAAGATCAAACGTACTCAGGAACTTGGCAGCGCCCAGTCTGTCAACGAGCTCATCAGCTCGGGGGATAGGGTGAGCATCAGTCCGTGTGACTGAGTTGAGACCCCGGTAGTCCACACAGAACCGTAGTTCTGGCTTCGCACCTGGGGCAGTAGCCTTAGGGACCAACACCACCGGGCTGGCCCAGGGACTACTGGATTTCTCGATAACCCCTAAAGCTAACATCTTGGAGACCTCCTCCTTGATGCTGGCCTTCACCTTATCAGATAACCTGTAAATTTTGCTCTTCACAGGGAGACTGTCACCTGTGTCAATGCCATGAACACAGAGGTGGGTCAGTCCAGGAGTAAGGGAGAACAGGGGGGAGAACTGCTCCAACAGCTCATAGCAGTCTCCTTTCTGGTTTAGAGTCAGGGAGTCAGAGAGAATGACCCCTTTCACTGACCCATCACCTTCTCAGGCAGATAGGAGGTCGGGGAGAGGTTCACTCTCCTCTTCCATTCCTTCATCTGTGACCAGAAGCATGTTGACCTCAGACCTCTCAAAATGAGCCTTTAGTCGGTTGACATGGAGCACCCTTAGGGGGTTCCTAGGGGTTTGGAGGTCCACTAGGTAAGTGGCCTCCCCTTTCCGCTCCTTTACTTCAAATGGGCCAGACCAGCGGTCCTGGAGAGCTCTAGGCTCTACTGGCTCCATTACCCACACTTTGTTTCCAGGTTGAAACTCTACCAGGGTGGCCTTCTGGTCATACCAGCGTTTCATTACCTCTTGACTGGCCTCAAGGTTACTTTGGGCCTCTTTCCAGAAGCGGTTAATCCGGTTGCGGAGGGCCAACATGTAGCTGACCACATCCTGAGGGGGCACCTTTGGAGCTTTCTCCAACCCCTCCTTGACAATGCTTAAGGGTCCCCTGACAGGGTACCCATAGAGAAGCTCAAAGGGACTGAACCCCACCCCCCTCTGGGGGACCTCTCTGTAAGCAAAGAGAAGGCATGGTAAGAGGACGTCCCACTTACGCCTCATGGCCTCAGGGAGGCCACCAATCATGCCTTTCAAGGTCTTGTTGAATCTCTCCACAAGACCATTAGATTGGGGGTGATAGGGTGTGGTGAACTTGTAGGTTACACCACACGCATCCCACAGAGACTTCATGTATGCAGACATGAAGTTAGTGCCTCTGTCAGACACTATCTCCTTTGGGAATCCCACACGGGTAAATATCCCCATCAGAGTTCTGGTCACCACCGGTGCAGTTAAGGTCCTCAGAGGGATTGCCTCTGGGTAACGGGTGGCATGGTCCACCAAAACCAGGATGAACCTGTTGCCTAGGGCAGTTTTGGGGTCCAATGGACCAACAATGTCGATGCCCACCCTTTCAAAGGGAGTGCCAACGACAGGAAGTGGAATCAGGGGGGTTTTAACCCTTTTACCTGCTTTACCACTGGCCTGGCAGGTAGGACAAGATCTACAGAACTTATCTGAGTTTGTCCTCATTCTGGGCCAATAAAAGTGGATGACAAGCCTGTCAAAGGTCTTGCCTTGCCCCAAATGTCCTGCCAGGGGAATGTCGTGAGCCAGACCCAGTAGGAAGGTTCGGTAACACTGGGGGACCACCAGCGCACGCGCTGCCCCAATGGCGGGAACCTTAGGCTCACTGTAGAGGAGATCATTCTCCCAATATATGTGGTGATCGCCAAAGGCTTCACCTGCCGCCTGGTCTGAGGCTTGCTTCCTCAGACCCACTAGAGTGGGACATTCTTTCTGCGCCTTGCAGAATTCCTCCCTGGTGGGTCCACCCTCAACTTGCCAGCCAGCAAGCACAGGTAGGTCACCTAGGGTGGCAATGTCTTCCCCAGTTGGTTCGGGAGCCTCCTCAGGAGCCCCGTCAACCACTGCGGGAACTTCTGGGGCCGGTTTCCCGCGCCCCTTGTCCCTCCTCTTGGCAGTTCTCTGTGCCATTGTTCCAGGCTCCAGACGCCCTCGACTTCCCTCTTGGTCAGCCATGGACCGTGTGGTCATGCAGACCCACTCAGGTAACCCTAACATCTCCAGGTGAGATCTGAGCTCTACTTCTTTCCAAGCAGTATGCTCAAGATCATTGCCTAACAGACAATCTACAGGCATGGCAGGACTCACAGCTACTTTCAGAGTACCAGAGACCCCCCCCCTACTCAAAGGGAACCAGAGCCACCGGTAGGTGACTCTCACGATTGTCAGCGACTATGACCTGGTGGAATGTATTAGGGACTATCTTCTCTGTTGACACCAGCTGACTCTTGATAGTAGTCATACTGGCTCCTGTGTCACGCGGAGAGCCTCCACCTTCTGCCCATCAATGGTGAACCACTGCCTGTACTTGGAAGTATTTTGGGGCATGTGGGCTTTGGGCACCATCTCTCCTTCTCCCAGGGACACTAGGGAAATCTCTACCTGTTCCCCAAAGCTATCTGGGTCCATCTCCCCCCGAGCGCTACACTAGTCAACCCAGGTGTCTGTCCTGTAGTAGACGGTGCTCTCTTGGAGCACTGGGGGTCGCCTTTATAGTGACCATACTGGTAACACTCCATGCATTTGGGGTTGGATTTCCCTGACCTATCATATGTCCCTGGCTTTTTCCCAAATCTGGAAAAGGAATGGTTGCCACCCCCTCCCTGGGAATTCTTTTGGGGGCCTTTGGAGAGTTCCTTATCTGTAAGTTTATCTCCCCCCTCTTTCGTCTGTTGGGAACCCTGACCAACTTTGTGGGTGTCCCCCCCAGGAACCTTCTTAGACACTCTGGTGCTAACCCAGAGGTCCGCCTCCTCAGCAAGCTTCCTGGGATCAGTCAGCTTACTATCCACTAAGTGCTGGTGCAACTCTGTAAAAGTACTATTAAGCATATGCTCTCTCAGAATCAAGTCATATAACTCTTTATAATTATCTACTTTGTTGCCCCGCACCCATGCATTCAGTGCCTTACTGGAAACGTCAAAGAAATCTACCCATGTTTGTGTGGTTTGTTTGGTGCTGTCCCTGAACCTCTGACGGTATCCCTCAGGGGTCAGCCCAAACTTGGCAAGTAAAGTGGCTTTCTGAAGTGGGTATGTGTTTTGATCAGGTTGATCCAATGTGAGAAGTGTGTCCCTCCCCAATGGCGGCACATAACCCCACATAGCTACCCCCCTTGCCCTTCAGGAACCTCACGAGCCCTTAGTGCAACTTCATAAGCAGCTAACCATTTATCTATGTCATCTCCCACCACAAAACTGGGCCCCACATTTTTGGGTATACGAACCTTCTTTTCTCCAGCAGGTCCTGTCAGTATGCTGCCACCATTATTGCTGGATTCAGACTGCTTTGCCTTGAGATCCAGCTCCTTGAGACTCAGTTCATGAGCCAATAACAGTTTCTTTTCAGCCAAGGCTCTCTCAGCTGCAGCTTCAGCTCTTTCAGCTTCAATCTGTTTGGCTGCTCTTTCAGCCTCAGCTTGCTTGGCTTCTCTCTCTGCCCTTCTTTCCTCCTGTTGAGCCTCAATTTTCAGTTTTGCCATTTGCAATTGGAACTCCCTTTCCTCTCTCCTTTCCTCTGCGGTCAGGCTTTGCACAGAGACACTGCTCCCTGGTCTGGAAGGGGGCACAATTGCAGTGGTAACACCATCCACAGATAGCAACAAATCCTCTGAGGGGCCATTTTCTGGCTCCTCTTCCTCATCATCCTCTTCTAAATGGGCTCCTGCCCAGGCCCTCAGCGCCACTTGAAAGTCCTCCTTTTTGGAGGCCCCGTGGGTGGGTACCCTCATTGCCCTGCAGAATCCTTTTAGTTGTTTGACCGTATATGTATCCAACAGGACTAGGTCAAAGTCTCCTATCTGAGACCCAGTCAGAGACATGTTGAGTGAGGATTTAGTTTTTGAAAATTGTCAGGAAAAATGAATTTGCAAAAAGAGATAAAAATCAAGTTGATCTTCAACTGTGGGTAGGTAGTGAAATACTTAGCTACTGTATGTCACTGCACAAATACAAGTCCTATCCTCACCGCTGATCACCAATGTTAGAAATGGGGTTTTTGGTTGGCAGTCAGGTTACCCCCTGTCCAAGCAAAAACTCTCACTCTAGTCAGGGTAAGTCACACACAATCCAAGATTATCCTGTGCCCACCCTCTGGTAGCTTGGCACGAGCAGTCAGGCTTAACTTAGAAGGCAATGTGTAAAGTATTTGTGCAATAAATCATACAATACCACCACATAGCACCACAAAAATACACCACACAGTGTTTAGAAAAATAGATAATATTTATCAGGATAATTGTAGGTCAAAACGAATAAAGTTGCAATGTGAATTTGTAGAGACATCACTGAAAAGTGATATAAAGTGTCTTAAGTCTTTAAAAAGCACAAGTACCTGGTTTGGAGTGGAAAATCTCCTCAGAGGGCCACAGAAGAAGAGATACGTGGAAAAATGGTGTGTGCGTCGATTTCTCCCCAGCACACACGGACTTGCGTTGTTATTTTTCACGCCGGGAAGTCGTGCGTCGTTTTCAGGCGCACGGACAGTCTCTTTCTGTGGATCGCGGGGATTACCAGATGTCCCGGGTCTGTGCGTGGATTCTCCAGCTTGTTTTCCGGCTGCGCGTCGTTCTGCGGGGCTGCGCGTCAAAGTTTCGCTCTCACAGCAGGCGTTGCATTGATTTCTCCTCTGGAGGTCGGGCGGCGTTGTCCTTGCGAGGCCGTGCGTCGAAGTTCTGGTCGTCCCGAAGGCGTCGCGTCGATCAGCGTCTGTGTGCAGCGTTTTTCTCGCCGCGGAACAAGCTGTGCGTCGAAAATTTCGGCACACGAAGCGTCCAAATGAAAAAGAGAAGTATTTTTGGTCCTGAGACTTCAGGGAACAGGAGGCAAGCTCTATCCAAGCCCTTGGAGATCACTTTCACAGCCAGACAAGAGTTCAGCAAGGCAGCAGGCCAACAGCAAGGCAGCAGTCCTTAGTAGAAAGCAGACAGGTGAGTCCTTTGAGCAGTCAGGCAGTTCTTCTTGGCAGGATGTAGTTTCTGGTTCAGGTTTCTTCTCCAGCAAGTGTCTGATGAGGTAGGGCAGAGGCCCTGTTTTATACCCAAATGTGCCTTAGAGTGGCTAAGAGGTGCACCAGGTCCTCTTTCAGTTCAATCCTGTCTGCCAGGGTCCCAGTAGGGGGTGTGGCAGTCCTTTGTGTGAGAGCAGGCCCTCCACCCTCCCAGCCCAGGAAGACCCATTCAAATTGCAGATGTATGCAAGTGAGGCTGAGTACCCTGTGTTTAGGGTGTGTCTGAGAGAATGCACAAGGAGCTGTCAACCAAGCCCAGCCAGACGTGGATTGTAAGGCACAGAAAGATTTAAGTGCAAAGAAATGCTCACTTTCTAAAAGTGGCATTTCTAGAATAGTAATATTAAATCCAACTTCACCAGTCAGCAGGACTTTGTATTACCATTCTGGCCATACTAAATATGACCTTCCAACTCCTTTCAGATCAGCAGCTACCACTTCAATACTGTATGAGGGCAGCCCCAATGTTAGCCTATGAAGGGAGCAGGCCTCACAGTAGTGCAAAACGAATTTAGGAGTTTTACACTACCAGGACATGTAAACTACACAGGTACATGTCCTACCTTTCCCCCACACAGCACCCTGCTTTAGGGGTTACCTAGGGCACACATTAGAGGTGACTTATATGTGGAGAAAGGGGAGGTTTAGGCTTGGCAAGTACTTTTAAATGCCAAGTCGAGGTGTCAGTGAAACTGCATACACAGGCTATGCAATGGCAGGCCTGAGACAAGGAAAAGGGGCTACTTAAGTGGGTGGCACAACCAGTGCTGCAGGCCCATTAGTAGCATTTAATCTACCGGCCCTAGGCACATATAGTGCACATTACTAGGGACTTATAAGTAAATTAAATAGTCCAATCAGGTATGATCCAAGATAACCATGTTTAAAGGGAGAGAGCATCTGCACTTTAGCACTGGTTAGCAGTGGTAAAGTGCGCAGAGTCTAAAAGCCAGCAAAAACAGTGTCCTAAAAGTGGAGGGAGGCAGGCAAAAAGTTAGGGGTGACCACCCTAATGTGTCAGGTCTAACACCAACCTTTTGACTTCTATGGACCCCCACTTTAACATTACTGGAATCCGGGGACCCCCGATGATTAATTATTGGAATCCGGGGACCCCCAAGTGAGTCATTACTGAAAGCTGGGGACCTAATCTGTTAATATTATTTAATTTTCTAAGCAGTCGCGGACCCCCTGAGAAGGCTTTGCAGACCCCCAGGGGTCCCCGGACCACAGGTTGGGAACCACTGGCCTAAGATATTCTCAGAACCAAATACTCCATTTTACTCTAGCACTTTTGTAGATCATCCCCCGTGATCTGTAGTGGAATCTCTTTCTCCCTACATGTTGCAAAATAATGGAATTCCTTCCCAGGAAAGACAAGTAATAACCATTACATGGAATTTAGGAAGGAAGTAAATACCTAGTTCTTCCAACAAAAATGTTATAGAGTAAGGCCCTCCAATGAACACATTACATCGTTTCTATGGCCCACAAGGAAAGTATGTACGTGAGTTAGTTCAGGACCAATCTCACCCAATAAATGGAACCTATTACTTTTTGAGGATTATAGGCTCAACCACATGCTCAATTCATCACTCTATGTCATTCCACTCATCCTTAAGCACAGCTGTACCATCACATCTGCCTGATTAGGCGCCAGGACACCCACTTTTAACAGTGCTGGGCACCTGGGAAAGTGGCTCCCAATATAACGGATTGGGGAGGCAGACCAGGCATCCCCCTTTCATTTAAATAAGTGGATCCAGTGGCTGGGGTATCCTGGGGTCTATACTAGCTCGAGTAGGGGGTCAGTATGGCCCCTGTCGTCTTTAGTTTCAGAAATGGCCCTGTGGGATGGGATCCTCAGGGGCTTATTATGCTCGGGGAGGGGGGGCTGTGCGGCCCTGGTAGTTGGGGTATTAGTTTGTTTAATTATTTATATAGTGGTGGGTAACTGCAATATTACTTTTCTAACTAATTAGTTTGTTTTATAGTTTACATAATGATGGGTAATGTAGAAGTATTGAACACGTTATAAATCTTCGTATTGACTCTGTATGGAGGTGACTATTGACTTGTGTTCATTATGTTCAACAGAAGTTGTTTCGAACTGCAGAAAACATTTCCAGCTGGACAAATATTCTACATACTACATACTAGGTATTGCAAGCAGCCTTGAGCTATTAGAGGAGTCTTCCCAGCATGACAATTTCTACTTAACATAGAAGACTGTGCGCATCAAGTGCTAACCTTTGTACTTGTGCTTGCTTTGCTTCAGAAGATGGGCTATCTGTAACGTTTTCACCACAGTACGAAGGCTGTAGGTGGTCTGATATTTATCACCTTCAGACCTTGGTTAGTTTAACTCAATAGTCGCTCTATGAATACTTTTCTTAGTATATACTTTTAATACTCTATGGTGTACCTCTCATGAGCGTTCCACTGTCTGCAAATAAACTGGTACAGAGTAAACTCTCCCCATAGAGTAAACAGTGTCAACGATACCCACTTTTCTTGTTATATCCACTTCTTTTCTCAGTGTAGGTTCAGTGACTATCAGGTGTTCCATACAGGTAAAGATTATTGTCTATTGCCATAGTAGGGCAATAGTTATATAACAGGGCTTGAGTATCTGGAGGAACTTGGTTTTCCCTAAACAGTTGTAAACACATTGAACAGTGTGCAGGATAGGTTATCCTTGTTTCTGTGGTTCATAGTCAATTTGAACTTAGCTACCCATGAAGTGTATGGCATAAGGTCAATTTTGCATATAACACAAGCTTGCTTTACCCATGGGGGTTGTACGCACGCCAGCGGTATTGACACTTTATATTGTTCTGAGCTATCTTGCACTTACTTTCATAGTTCTAACGCCATACCTGTTTATAGAGCAATGCACACAAAAAGAAACTTGGATGATGTCATCAGTGATGTCATCACTAATGTTCTTTGAGATGTCATCATTGCTGTCATACATGATGTCATAGAACATGTCATGAATGATATCATATGTGAGGTCTTAAGAAGTGCATGGCGGGGTCTTAAGTTATAGTTAGCTCTTGTTGGACCTGGCCCTTTTTACAGGGTCATCACCAAATATTTTGCCGTCTCCTCCTATTTTTATGACCTCTTTTTGTTGACTTTAGGACTCTGAGCATGTTATCACTGCTGATCAGTGCTAAAGTGCATACGCTCTCCCTTCTAAACTTGGTATGATTTGCTTACCCCTGATTGGCACATTTAATTTACCTGTAAGTCCCTTGTACAGTGGTATCTCTATACCCATGGCCGGTAAGTTAAATGCTACTTGTCGGCCTGCAGCACAGCTTGCGCCACCCACAGAAGTAGCCTTTCAAACCTGCCCCAGGCCTGCTACCGCAGAGCCTGCATGTGCAGTTTTCTGCCACAGGGACCTGGCATCTAAATTTACTTGCAGGGATAGAACTCCCCTTTTACTACATAAAAGTCACCCCTAAGGTAGCCCCTAGCTAGCCCTATGGGCAGGGTGTAGTGTGGGTAAAAGGCAGGACATGTGTCTTGTTGTGTGGCCTGTCCTAGTAGTGAGAAAAATACCCTTTTTGATTTCTCACTACTGTGGGTGCTGCCTCCCCCATCGGATTGTATTGGAAATGCCCTAACATATGTCTAAGTGGTATTGTCTGATCTATGAGGGGTGGCATAGGCATGTTTGGTATGATTGGAATGGTAATGAGAAATGCTGCTTACTGGTGTTGGTGGATTTGTTATTACCATTATAGAAATGCCACTTTTAGGAACTGAGCATTTCCCTGTGCAAATGACCATGGTATTTTGCAGCTTACCTCCAATCCATGTCTGGGGCAGAGTGACAGCTGGGCTTTGTGCATACTTCTCAGACAGCCTGTACACAGGGAGAGTGGAGGTGTCACAAGAGTGCATCTGCATACTGAATGGTCTTCCTGGGCTGGGAGAGGTAGAGGTGGGACACACCTGCATTTGTCAAGGCTGTGCCCTGGCCTCACACAAAAGGCTTGTTTACCCACTACTGATGTCTAGAGCCAGTGCAGAAGGAGAGAGGTGACGTTCCTGGAAAAGGTTAGTGTTGGTTAGATCCCTCTATCCCCCTTTTGTGGAGGCTGTGCAAAATGAGTATAAGCACAGGGGGCTGTCTCCCCCAATTTTGGGCACTGATGAGCTAATAAACTGGACACTGGATGCTGCTGGAAGGACTAACCGAGGTCCGCCTTGGGCCTGCTCTGCTTTTGTGCTGACCTGGTAGGCCACAGTGGGACGGGACTGCTACTGCTTTTGGACCCTTGTGCTGGCCTGCTTGCTGGGGCCCTTCCGCCGTGTGCATCTACTGCTGTCTCAAGGGGGCTAGGTGGTGTTCCCTCTTTCCCCTGCAATTCCGCTCACTAAAGCGCAGAAAGGGCGCATTATCATTTGCTTTTCCCAGCACGGGGAAGCGCTGTATCCTAGAGCCTCCGTGCGTGAAGAGTGCTTTATCTCTTTTTGTTTGGCAAAGCGTGAAGAGAGCTTTAGTTTTGAAATCAGCATGTGAGGTGCGCTTCACGACACCTTGCATCAGCGTGTGTTCAGCGCTTTGCTTGTCCCCTGCCCCTGCATGTCAGCAGCTCCGGCTCGATGTGGTGAGCACGATGCCTTATTGCTGGCCATCGAAATACCCATCAGGGTGGCCCCTAGGATCATGCAGGGGGAAACCAACCTTGCCCTGACACAGGAGAACCACTGCATCACTGGAGTCCTCTTATGAGGGGCGCCAGCTAGTTCCACTGGCCGCCTCCCCCTGCTCCGACAAGCCTTCCCGGGCACTTTCCAAGGTGGCCGTGTCATGGCAGGGATAACACGGCCAGACATAGGACCACTGCATCACTGAAGCCACCTTTGGAGGGGCCCCACAAGCTGGTTCCACCGCTCTCCTCCCCCTGTTCCTATGGAGCTTTCCCAGTGCAGCCAAGGAGAGAAGCCGCCTTTGTGTTTGGGAGTGTTGCAGCGGCATTGAGAAAGCCACAGTGAACAGCAGCAGTGCCGCATCCTCCTGGGCAGCCCACACCCTTTCGGAGCGTGAAAAGGCGAGCTCGGGGGTAAACCCCTGTGTTGTCTTTTGGGCAGAAACCTACTATGGCTGGCAGGACGGGAAGCACATTATGACAGAGGTCCTGTGCCTGCCCAGCCTTCCTCAGATTATGCATTGCTTGCAGTAGGAGCACAGAAGCTCCAGTAAGGGCCCTGGTGCGGTTTCACTCACCCTACCTCATGTTAAAGAAACGCAGACGCGCTGTAGCCTTCCCATGGAGAGTGTGATTGGTAGTAATTCCTGCCATCCTGGCCATATAGTTATTGCCCTCACGTGGAAACCAGATAGTAAATACGTGCCACGCAGGCTGGGGGAGCACATACGGCTCAGTTGTTGTGAATTTATTGTGGTGCTAGGATATAGGTCATATGGAGATGTTTTAGAGTACATCTGTGTGTTAATGTTATTGCCACACATGAGGAAGCATCCTATGCCTATGGAAATGTTTCAGAATTCGCGCATTTATTATGGTGATGATAAAGGTCCACTATTTGTTTGGGAATGTTTCTCTTGGATGTGCAGTTATAATGATGTCTTGGCATTCATGATAATGTGGTCATTATGACGTGCATTTTTGGGGATACTGACAACCTGACTACTGCTAGTGTGGGAGAATCGCAGTACTTATATGTTTGCCTGACTACTGCTTATTCTTGCAGAGTACTAGTAACCTATGTTATGTTCTGACAACTGCTTGCAGGGTATTACCGATACATGTTGTGTTTGGTCTAATGATGTTTTATGCAATACAGTTTACTATACATATATAATATATATATATATATATATATATATATATATATATATATATATATATATATATATATATATATATATATATATATATATATATATATATATATATATTTATATATATATATATATATACACATATACATTTATTTATACTTATCATTGTGTTTCCTTTGTGGTCTATTTATTGTGTCACATGTGTTGTGCAAGCGCTTTACACATTGCCTCTGGGATAAGCATGACTGCACCTGCAAAGCTACCAAGGGGGTGAGCATAGGTTGTCTTGAGTGTGTAACTCCCTTACCCTGTATAGTGGTGGTCCCTGCCTGGCTGAGGTGCCTACCATAGCCAACCAGGAACCCCATTTCTAACAGCTCTGCTAACTTTAACTGGTGAATTTTTGTGTTTTATAAGTTCAAAACGTTAATGTAGTCACTGACAAATTCAAATAACTATAATTTTACTTTAACCTTTGTTTTTATTTCAGTGAATATGAACATATATATATAGAAGTTTTCTCTCACAGTTCTTACTTTTTGTGTGTATATATATATTATATATTATGTATATATGTATATGTGTGTGTGTATATATATATATATATATACACATATATATATATATATATATAAATATATATATACTCATTGAAAAACATGTAGATTACAGGGACATTATAGTTAAGTTGATGTTTTACCCACACAAAACCACAGAAATTCAGCGGTTACTTATAGTTATACTTTTGTTAAAAAAACTATAACTCATGGCTTAAAGTTACTTTATGGCACGAGTTATAGTTTCTTCAGTTTCTTCATATAAGTCTAACTATAAGTATAACTATAACTGCTTAAGTCTAACTATAAGTATAACTATAACTGCTGAATTTCTATGGTTTTGTGCGGATAAAACACAAACCTAACTATATCGTCCATATAACCTTTGTTTGTTTCAGTGAATTTGTATTTTTTTTACATAAAGTAACATATAATTACTGTACATTAACACAACCACCACCACGTACAGCCGAAGGCCGTGCATGGGGAGTTTTGGTCGTAGGGCCTGGCCATCGCCCGCATGCTCCGGACTCCACTGATTGGAGATGGTGTGTGAGTGGGTGTATTTTTTTTTTAATTGTGTTTCGATCCACCGATCCTTCTCAAAATCACACTGTGAACTGTGCTGAATACCACAGTGGATCCACGGTTGGGGCAAAAAATAATTCAGTGGCATTTCTTGCCAATGAGGGGTCCCTCAGGGACCCTCCATCTGTCCTATTGGGTCAGTATACCTATACCCTGTCCCCTTAGATGTTTTCACACTTTATTTTTTTCTACCCCAGGCCAAGCAACAAACAAAATGGTGGCTGCAACTTTCCTTTCTGGTTGAGATCTGTGGATCACTCAAGAAAGAGTCACACCCCTAGATTTCTATATTTTATTTCCTTTAATTACTCCAAAACTACTGAAAAGATTTACGACAAATTATGAAAAGGGATCTACCTTTCTGCTAAATTTGCTGTAACTCTGTTCAGCGGTTCAGGCTGTAGCCGTGTCTGAAAACTGCAAAATGCCCATAGACATTGCATGGGAAAAAAGTGTTTTGCCCCCCCTTCTCTGCCCCCCACTTGATGAATTACTATGAACATTTCCAGGCAGCAGCTAAACTAACTAGTACACTACTTTTGAAAATGTAATGAAGATCTGCACCAAGGTTATTAGCGATACAAAAAAACGCTTTGTTTATGGGAAAAGTTGGTGCTAACTATAACCACCTACTGGCTGTCACCAGTAGGTAATATATATTTATATGCATGTGCTTCAACTAAACAATGTGTATATGCGCAAATTAAGCACTGTGGGAGAGAGAGAAAACTAGTTGATGTTACTGTGGGTGGTCAACTGTGTGCTAGGAGATAAGGAAAGGAAAGAATGGCCATGGAAGGCTGGAAGGAGATGCCCTCTTAACCCTTAGCACCCAATTTGCAGACCAATACATTCTGGTACATGTAGCCCTCGTTGTCAGTGATGAACTAGTGTCTAGAAACGAAACCTTATGGACTGTGATAATCATTTGTATAGTGCTCCTCGTACCATCACTATGCCCTGAAAGTGCCCCAATACATTTGGCTTTTAAAGCTGTAAGGTCTGTCTTTATTACCGATGTTAGCATGTTAGTGGTATAATGGATGTACCCTAACGTCGACTGAGTGCCAGTTGTGTTTTTTGGGCAAGCGCATTGCTGGACTAAGCATTATATCAATCAGGAAGTCAGGGAATTTGTGAAAGGAAAGCCAGCTCCTGCATAACATGTTATCTCACTGTCCAGAAATGTAATAACAAGGGCCCAGATGAGAGGCTGCCACTGGTTGGGAGTGTCAGAACATCTATGGGAGAGACAACAAATGAAACGTTTGAGTGGGAGGGTACAGGTTTGGTTAGATGCTTTCAATCAGGTGGTTTAATTTCATCATGCTTTCGGTCTCGATGCATATTGACATTAGAAGTGAAATTCTTCTAATGCTTTGCTCTTGTATGTTTGTCGTATTGAGATTTGTGTTTACTGTCTGCTCGCTTCAGGTATGAGCAACAAACTAGATAGGATGACAACTGCCTCTTGCAAGTTCCCAGCACCACAACCTGACATTTTCAAGGAAATTGAGGCCCTGATTTATACTTTTTGGGGCAAAACTGCACTAATGCAATTTTGCACCAAAAAGTTTAGCTCCGGCTTGCACCATTTCTGTGCACCAGCCGGGCACCATATTTATGGAATGGTGCTAGCCCGTGCAAAGGGTGGGCTAGTGTAAAGAAAAATGATGTTAGTTGGGTGAGGGTGGCGGTATGGAAGAAGGTGGTTTTGCACCAAAAAATTACGTTAGGCAGGTTCGAGTAAAAAAAATGACTCTAACCTGACTAGAGTCATTTTCTGACGCAAAACCAATCATACCGCATGACTCCTGTCTTAGAAAAGACAGGAGTCATGCCCACCACCCCAATGGCCAGCACAGGAGGCTAAGGTCCCCTGGGCATAGCCATTGCACCCTGTGCCATGTATGGGGGCCCATTTCAGGGCCCCCTATGGCACTTTAAAAAATAAAATAAAATACTTACGTGTACTTACCTGTACTTACCTGGGATGGGGTCCCCCATCCTCCGCTGTCTCTCTGGTGTGGGTGGGGGTGTCCCTGGGGAGGGCACCTGTGGGCTTATTCCATGGTGTTCCATCATGGAAATAGGCCCACAGGTCTCCTAACGCCTGCCCTGACCCAGGCGTTAAAAAATAGAGCAAAGCAAGCTTTGCACCATTTTTTGACCCCTCCCATGCCCCATTTTTGCACAGGAGTATAAATATGACGTTACGGTCATAGAATCATTTTTTGTACGGGAACGCCTACCTTGCATCTCATTAAGGGAAGATAGGTTTCCACGTCCAAAAAATGACTTTAACTCCAAAAATGTGGTGCTAGACAGGTCTAGCACCGAATTATAAATATGGAGTTAGTTTTGCACCGAATAAGAGTAGAAAAAATGATGCAGAGTATAAATATGCCCCTCTGTTTGATCTTGTTGTTTTATCTGCTTATGTTTTTAACTGGTGTCTTTTCGCCTACTTCAGCCTCCAGGGTGGGTTTGAAACAGTGAGAAAATTAAACAACGCAACTATAAAGGTATTTTCATTTTGTAGAGATTGGGGCGGATTTATAAAGAATTGTCATGGCCACAAAGCGACTCAAAGTGATGCAAAGCTTCAAAAAGTCTTGAAAGGGAATTTCCTTTCCAGGGCAAAAATGTATTTCTGTTTATGATGGAAACAGTGCTCTTTTTTAAACACAATAGCGCTTTGATCTTCTTTGTGTCACATATGTCCAGTGGTGCAAACTAAACACTATTTGACTTGTTGGGCAGGCACCATGGCTTTAGCCCATATAAACTGTGCTTAATACAGGGCCCATGGGAACAGTTAAGTGAAACATGTTCTCTAAAGGACCAAGGCCCGCATGATGCTTGGCACGGCCTTCTGATGACACACAAGTGAGCTCTCCAGCTAGAGGCAAAAGCTACTCACTGTCCACTTTCATGAGCCAAAAAAGTCAAATCTCAGATTTTATTTTTAAAAACCATGTTGGTGTCAGTACAGTCCTCCTGGAGGGGCGAGGGGGGGGGGGGGGGTGGGACAGACAGTGCAGGCTCCCGCAGTTATCTAGATCTGAAAGACACGCACTTATCTGCACACATTGTACTGCGTCGTTTTCATATTTTCCATTTACAAATAATACACTAGGGGAAACTAATAACATTTGAACTATCACCCAGATTATTAAATTCTGCTCAGCATAATATCTGGGAAAAAGAACGAACATCCCGATTCTCAGCAAATAACTTAAAATGGACCCTGTTCTGCCTCTTCAGAGGCTGTGTTTTTATGCATACAATATAAGATATCTGGCCTTTAGGTGGGGCCTGTCCTGCCACATGTCAGGCCCTGAAGGAATAAAAAACTGAGATAGAAACGGATCCTTATTGGTCTCTATATTCCTGTCCTTAACTTTAATGGCAAGAACACTGATCGGTTTCTCAAAACTGATTGTAAAACCCCTTAGGGTGTTTCGTGTCTGCAGTGCCAACCCTGTTTACATTTCACATGTTTTACTTCACTTTGCATTCCTCTAGGTGTATTTGCTTTTATCAAGATGTTTCTATAGTTTTTGTTTTATGCAGCATATGACTCTTGCATAATGCATATTTCGAACTGAGCCGCCTCCAGCTGTCAGTGAATTCAGGTGGTCGGTGTGTGGTCATGATGATGCATGATTGAGAGATTTAAAATTGAGGCTGAAGGTAGGGCAAGTTTCTCACAGTGTCTGTAAATAGGTAATAAAGGCATGGAGTCCACATGCTAATTCAAATCCCCGCCTCTCTGCAGATTGGTGGTCGCAGATGTGCCAATTATAATTGTGGGAAAGTTTGACTTTGGATGTAGGATTTCAGAAACAAGTAGGGAGAAAAGGGCGTGGGTGACTAACAGAGTGAGAAACTGCAGAAGAAAATGGTGTTGAGGGAGGAACGGGATTGATTATGTCATTTTGAAGACCACCATCTTTTGAAGAAGAAAGCTGTATGAAGTAGAGAACGGGATTGACCATGATATTCTGAAGATCACAGTCTCATCTTTTCAGAATTGAAACATTTTCAATCCTAATTATTCACAACAAACCTTTGTTATTCAGTTATCTGATATATTTAATAAAGACTGACAAATCCAATAGGTCTGGCTTGTTTTAGGGGTCTGCGTTGGCTGTTCTATGACATGTCCAGATGCAATAAAAGAAGACCTAAGGAGAGAGGCACCTAAATAACTGGTCAGGCGGCACACTATAGAAAGCACTGGGTTTTAACTTACATCTTTAAGCCAGGCCCTTAATTATATGTGCCACACTTTTTAGAAAAGATTCTTGATTCTGCTTTTTTGGCCACACCCCTTTCAGAAACCTTTGCCTTTTCCATCCCACTCAAAGCTTTGCAAAATATCTAGTGTGTCAGCTCAATTTTTGAAAAATCGTTGCACATCTAGCGAGTTTGTGCGTGTACGAACAACAAGATATGGCTCTACATGGCCTCCAGTCTGCTCCATGCCCTTCACACTGAAATTCTGCAGGCAAAGCCTTGCTTCCGGTGTTGTCCTTGCATGGGCCTATCCCATTGACATAGACAAAAGAGGCGTGCCCCAATCATGTAATATTTTAATTGCAGATGGAATGTTTTGTCTTTTCTGTCCTCTGTGTAGGGATAAAAAAAGACTGCAGAGCCATGCATTCCATTAGCTTGAGGGGGAGGGGATTACTTGGTTTAGCAGGTACATAGCACTTTACCTTTAAAAAATATAAAAGAACCATTTACAAATGCAGGCTCGTGGTGTGCATAGCAAACATGTTGTTATTTTTTAAGTTTCTCAAAGTGCTAAGTTTGGAACTCTTTTTTAATACCAAAAGCGATGAGTTTAGTGCCCCTTTGAGGCAGCCTGAAACTGTTCCCTCTGTTGTGAACGACAGGAAGCGCAAAATGATGGAGCCCAAGCTTGCAGAATATCATGAGGTATCCCTGAGCCTTCCATATCTCACAGATATTCATTGGCCTTGACCTGAATGGGGGCCCCCTGAAGATTGGGGGGGCATGTGAGGGGATGGGACACTGGCGCAGCAGGTGCTGCAGGGGCTTGATCTTCTCCCCTGACATTCCCATTCCCTACCCCCGTATACCTGCTATCCAGTCAATGTCCACAGGTGTACACCACCACACATCACTATGACTATGTGTCTTGCGTAGCACATTGAGCTGTTACCTGCACGCTGCCATCAACCACCCTATCCATGTTCTACATTTGCCCATTTTATCCTCCTCTCGCTACATCACATACCAGCATGGACCACAGGATTTGCTGCTGCTAATGTCCCACCCATGGGACATCCTGTGCCAGAAATCATACCGTATACCAGCCACAAGTGGGTTTACCTTTAGCAAAAGTAAAGATTCCTGACTTCATGAGCATAGTTAAATCTTTTGCACGCCCCTCGTGCTAGGGCATGGTGTATACAGTACTCTCAAGCTACCACTTTTAACACAAGCTTACAGACACAAAACACATTTGCGCACAAAAACACACAGACCAAAAACAAATATGAACACAGATATTGACCCCTACCCACACATAAACATGCAAATGCCAAAAACTGCACATGAACACACACAAAACAAGCACACGCAAGCACAAAGATATGTATAGGACTCACTCAGATTGCTTTAATGTTCCACTTTTGTAAGGAAAGAAACATATAATCGTTTGCATTGTTTTGCTGCTTGAGTGATGGAGAATGGAGCAAACAGGTTTTGATTCAGTCCATATGAGCCTGTTTATATGAACCACAGCGATGCAATTTTATTGTATAGTATTGTACTGCAGAATTTATGTAACATCCACTACTCCATGTTGCATGCAGGAGCGCTTGCCTAAATGAGAAGCATGCTACACCATGTAAGTTATGTAGGGTGCATGGTTGGAAGGATGTTGTCTTTGTTTTGATACTATGTGGGAAGGGTATTCATGTCGTGTGTGATGACCACTGAGGTGTGGTTATTTTGTTATGGGACGCAGTGTGTAGCAGTCTGTTAGATGATAAGGTATGCGAGACAGACATGCAGTTTTACGATTTTCAGTATGCTGGTAGCTTTAAATAGCTCTGCAGGTGCCTTTAAGGTATTTCATATGATACAGCCTGCTTAGCTGGATACTGCACTGGGTCATGCAATCTGAGATTTTATGTATAGTTCTGGTCTTGAGCTGGCATGGTTGGAGGGAGAGAGAAGTGGAAAGATCTGTCAGATGGGCATTTTTATTATCATCCTATAGCAGAGTGTCTTTGTGAGATATAAGGAAGTGGTCAGATTGTATCGATATTTGGGGCCTACAGTGGTGGACTATATTAAAGTCCCCCAAATTGTCCAGCAATCTGTGACAGATCTTTTAAATTATTCCATGCCTCTTCATTTGGTTATGGTAATTTGTGTGGCTGTTCAATGCTGGTAACAGACAGCCCTCATAGCATATATGTCTTATGAGAATTTAACAGGTAGATGTTACAATTTGTTGCCGACAGCTAAGTATTATGGCTTTAGTATTATTGTCTATCATAACTGTTATATATGGAAGTGCATAACTATATGATGCCACAGTGATCCACGGGTCAGCCCTTCTAAGATCATCTGCATATCAAAATCAGTTTAAGTTGTTTGCCATTTGTGGGTTGTACACTGGGGATTGTGCTTGAGGGTGCAACAGCTTTCTGGGCACTGTTGCCAGGATGTGAGTGGTGCAGTCATCTAGGAAATAACCATGTTTTGTACTGTATTCAGATGTGTGTTTGCTCCTTGGTACTTCTAATGCTATCAGGTAGTGAGTTCCAGAGCTTGGCAACTTGTACTGAGAAAGAAGTGCCTCTTATGGCCTCCTGTGTACTGAGAAAGAAGTGCCTCCAAAGTTCCTCCTTTCTTAGAGTAAGGTGGTATGATGATAAGTAGTGCAAGCCTGAAGTACAGTGTTCTGTTTGGTTTGTTTTGCTTAAATTTAACTTGCAGGTATAGTGGTCCTTTTCCTTGGCAGGCTCTGTGTACAATGCAGAGTGCCTTGAACATTGCCTTTCTAGCTGTAAGTAGCTATAAAGAGATTGCAGAACCATAGTCAAGTGTTTCTTCGCTTGATGATGGGGAAGTAGCCTTGTGGCAGCATGTTGGATGAATGGTATTTTTGTGCAATGAATGTGGTTGCACCAAGGTGTAGGGTGTTGGCATAGTCAAGCTTGGAGATTACAAGTGTGAGGATGACTTGCAGTTTATCGTGATGTGCAATGCAAGATGCAACATAGACCCATATTTATACTTTTTTTGTGCTGCATTTGTGTCATTTTTTTACGCAAAAGCAGCGCAAACGTACTAAACGTCTTAGAAATTTTTCTTATAACATTTTGGAACATCGTGTGCTCATAAAATGATGCACATCTATGCACTTCCTATGGCAATCAGACGCCTATAAATAAATAATATAACAAGTGGGACCTCTCCTTCTATCAGTTGGAATATTTATTTCATGTATGTAATATATGCAAAAGCTTCATTTTTTTGTTTTGTTGTTTGACTATGGCAAGGTTTTCATTAATATTTTATTGAGTACTGAACACGCAAACTAGACATTTTGGCTTTAAATATGCTTGTCTTATTCCTTTTGTTAGTGCTTGAGTTTGAGCATAAAACCTATTGGCTTTGCCACTGCCGGTTATCACTTCTGAGTTCTGAAAATGAAACCATATCTTACTTCTCACTAGCTTGAATACTCAGCACATATGTTCTGTATTCAGAGCGCTGCTCATGTTGCAGGGTCATCCTTGCAAATTCTTACATAGGGACCTTTGGCTGAATTGGCTTAGAGCATCCACTCTACAACTGGATATGTGACAAGTATGGGTCAGAAGTGATTTCAAACTAAAAAATCCCGTGATCTTGTTTGGATGTGAGGCGCTGTGTACAGACCAAATATTATTGTAATGTTTTAACTAGATCAGGGAATGAAGACATCGGCGGAGCATCTTATAAACAGAGCTCTTTCCAAATAAACACTGGTGTGGTATCTCGCAGTCTGATGGACCAGCAATGCTCTCATCTCAGAAAAAAATACACATCCGTGAAGGAGTATGGGCAGCACTAATGGTGGAGACTTTCGAATAACAACAGACATAATTTTATATGGCTAATTATAATTGTAATTGTATATCTATAGCGATTACTACCCCTGACAAGGCATCAAAGCATTTTTTAGCGAGTAGCATGCTACTTCGGAATCCAAAAGGATTAGTCGTAGATTAGTATAGGGAAATATGAGTACAGTATTAGTAAGAGGTAATTTGAGCAGAGGATATGTGAGTTTATTAGTTGTTAGTTTGTTAGTACAGTATTAGTATTAGTATGAGGTAATTTGAACAGAGGATATGTGAGTTTATTAGTCGGATTGAATAGAGTAATGGAGGGATAGAGGAGGGAAGAATTCAAAAGTGTTAATTGGGAGTTTATAGTAATAGCACGAAGCTTGGGATGAGTAAAGGAGAGATGGAGGAGGAAAGAGTCTGTAGGAAGGGGTTAGGGAGATCATAGTAGTAGATGAGGTTTTGAATGAGTCAAAGGTAAGATAAATGAGGGAGAATTCAGTAGGGTTGTTTGGGAAATCATGGAAGTAACCTGAGGTTTGGGATGAGCCTGGAGGGTTAGATGATAGAAAAGTCTAGGAAGGGTTATTTTGGAGATCATAGTAGTAGAATGGGTTTGGGGTGAGTCAGAGTGGAGACAGAGGATAGGTTGATAGAGGCATAGGGTGATGGTGAGACAGAGTAAAGCTTACAAGAGTTTTTTTTCTTTTCCACTTGTACAGTATGACTAAAGCAATAAATAATGTATAGTCTGGAGTAGAGGGGCTGGGAGCTAAGTGAGGAAGCCAGCATAGGACCACAGATCTAGGTTCCTGCCCCTTTCCCTTATACAGTCACATGGAAGTTATTAAGCACCAGGAACTGAATTATGTTAACTGAATTGCCACAGACTGGGACAGTGCTCCATATTACATACAAAATGAGTTCTCCATACACCAGGCCTGGAGTCACAACTCTACCTGGGCCTCTGTGGCAATGGACGTCAACTGGTGCTTTGATACTCTCCGTCTGCCTTTCATGGCACAGAGGTTGGCTGCATTTTGATGATGGACAGGGATTATATCTGCAAGCAACTGAAGTAAGTAATAGCACCCGCCTCCCCAGAGGAGAGGAGGGTGATATCAGGAGTAACTCTACTCACTGAGCAGGGATAGAAGAATAGAATGTAGGGCAGGAATGAACAGAATGTGGATGCAACATCCGTGTGTATGAGAGCTATATCTATGTTAAGGTCTAGAGCGTAATCTTTGTTGATAGTTATTGTTCACTTACCTAGCAGAGTGAAGGCAGTTTAGACTCAAACAATGTGTTTTTTCATTTGCTGAATAACTAGAAGAGTAGTTCAGTTTCAACTTTACTAGGTGTTAGCAGGGTTGGACCCATTCAGCAGTCAGTCTCAGCTCACCGTGGTTCTATGGTGGCTAATAGTGGACCCTTTAGGTAAGCATATATTTTTTTGAAAATTGATGTTGCGGGTTGATGTGTTTGATGAGTTACAGAAGATTGGTAGAACAGCGGGAGATTACAAAGGGGTAAGGTTGTTTTTGAGGTTAACTTTGTCATAGGGTATGTGTGTAATGAGCAGGGCTGGAAGTGGCAATGGTAAGAAAGGTAGTGAGGGTGGATAAGAAGGCTGTTGGGGGAGGGTGATGTTTTTCAGATTGGTTTAACTTGCTGACGTGGGATAGGGAGGGATGGGAAAAGAGTGGGTCAGATGATAGTAGGGGGCAGGAGTAGCCCAGGGTAATCTTACGAGGGATGATGTAAGGGGCGGTAGTGGGTGGTAGAATAGTACTGGTGAGGTGGAAGTGTCGTTAAAGTGAGTGAGTTGGTGCACAGAGATTAAGGTGGTTAGTTGGGATGGAGTGAGTTAAGAATGAGCTAGGGTGTGCTGTGGTGCGTGACAGGGAGAATGAGGGCGAGCAAGGTAGGATTAAATGTGGCTACATGTTTGTTTCACCTGGATATGAAAAGGAAGCCAGGAATGAAAATGTCAGGTCTGTTGGTGAAGGTGTTTGGTGACTGTGTGACTGGGAAAAGAGATCTGGCTTTGCCTTGGAGCAATTATTACACCTTTCTGGGAGTGGGTCTATGCGAGACAGAGACAGAAACAGAGGTAGAGGTGGAGATAGGTATAGAGACAGAGACAGATAGAGGTAGAAATAGAGTAAGATGAAAGAAGGAAGAAGCAGAGTTAGAGGTTGTGATAGAGAGACGGCGCAAAAGACAGAAAAATGCAGAGATAAAGCTAGAGGTAGAGATGGAAACAGAGATAGAGATAGAAACAGAGATAGAGACCGATATAGAGGAAGGGACGGAGGTAAAGATAGAGATAGAGAAAGGGAAGGAGGTGGAGGCAGAGGCAGTGACAGAGATAACGAGACATCAGAGAAGACAGAGTGAGATAAAGATAGAGGTAGAGAAAGAGACAGAGGTAGAGCTAAAGCTGATAGGGATAGAGATGACAGAGACAGGGATAAAGATGAAGAGGGAGCGAGGTGGAAGAAACAACAAGTGAATAAGAGAGTGGGGTAAGATAGTCAAGTGACACAGATACAGAGAATGAGGTACGAGAGGAGGAAGAAGGGAGAGAAAAGCAGTGACAGTGGGGAAGAAAGAAGAATGAAAAATGGGAGGAAAAGAGAGGAGAGAGAAAAGAGAAAGAGAGGGAGGAAGAGAGGAAGAGAAAGGGGGACAGGAGTTTCAGACGGAGTTGAAGAGAAGAAAAGGTGAACGACCAGAAAAAGAAAGAAAAAAAGAAAAAGAAAGAAAGAAAGAAAGAAAGAAAGAAAGAAAGAAAGAAAGAAAGAAAGAAAGAAAGAAAGAAAGAAAGAAAGAAAGAAAGAAAGAAAGCAAACCTCCCTCCATTATTCACAGTGAGGTTATCGTCCATTCTTTTCTCTGGCTGACCTTAAGATCCGGGCATTGTGTTTGACCTCTCTCGAGTACTGAAAATATTTACATGATCAGTGGGCTTCACATGAAAGACTAGAGCCCGGAGAGTGAGCACATTGTATATGCAACAATTTATGTAAATGAGAGGCAGGCCGGGAAGGGGCGCATTTCTGGAGAGACGGAATGCATCAACTGAATGGAAAACGAAGGCACTTTGTCGAAGCAGCGAATATTGAGCGATGACGTGATTTATCAGCGAGTCGATCCAACATGTAATTCACACTGTAATCATTATGCGAGTCCCAGAAGAAGCCAAGAGGTCAAAGGTCGTGGGATGCTGCATTGTAGACTCTGCTGCGGCTCTTAGCCTTTGGTTGCCTGGCCTCAGCTGAATGGAAAATACTGCGGAGTCCGGATCTTGAGGCTTGCACCAGAGGCAGGAATACCGCGCTCTGCCCAAGTGCCCATTCTGCGGGAGATTGAACATCATGCAGTGTGGCCTGTATTAGATCTGAGTGATGAACCAAAACAAACATGGATTTCATGGCTGTGTCATGATGGCATGTCAGTGTGGTCCCACAGTGTCTTAAAAACTTTTTCACATACATCGGTATGTCCTTGCCATATAACCGTCTCCTTACCATCAACCTGGCTCTTTCAGGGGTGGCGTCAACACTGGTCTACCATGGTGCTGTCTAAACAGATGTGAGTTAAAACTGTGTGCAGCCTCCTAAGGGCAGGGAACCACACAGCATCTTCAAGAAGGTCCTCTTAGACCAGATTTTCCCAGCACTGACAGCAGCAACTGAGTCGAAATAAGAGAAAAATGAATAATCTGAACAAAAGGTTGTACCTAGGAGAGCTCCAGCATCTCTGCTCAAGGACTTTTTGAAAGATAGGATGATCACACTTCCGTGGTAAGCCTCCCTGAACTACTTACCATTGTGTCCAGCTAACTCCAAGCAGCTCTGTGAAGGTCCTCTGTGATACGAGGCTCCATCCTCTGGAATCACCTCCTCATTTTCCTCAGGCCTAATGGTAAATATCCAAAGCATTGACACCCAACTGTTGCTGTCTGCCTGGAGCCATAGGTGACTTGAATGACCATCTGCTCTCTAGGTCACTTTCCCATAGTTTAATGCTAGTTCATAAACTGACTACTTTGCGGGCACTTGTTGTCTCCCCAGCGCCATGTCTTGTGCATAAGCACAGTGGCGCCTAGCAACGTGCTAAAAGGTTGTTATTTGAGTAACATCAGAATGTTTATAACTTAAATTATTTTGGAATATTACAGGATTACAGATGTTGTTTCACCACAGGTTCTTCCTTGAACTTGCTAACTTCTTTCTGTCACACCGACTTGCCTTTTGTAGGGGATCAGAGAGGAAGAAATGGTTACAACCATTAGAAATACAACGCGGAGCAATAGTAGTTAAGACATGCACAAGGCAGGTTCAAGTTAGGTAAATGCCACTTTTAATACACAATAAAAAGCGTGTCCAAAACAAGAACAGGTGTTTAAACGCTTGTGATATTTCTAAAAAGACATTGAGAATGTGGTTAGGCAAGCGTCTTTAAAATGTTACATATAAGAATGTAGAACAAAGCCATGGAGAAGATCTCCTGAAAAGTTTAATGGGAAATGTTCTTTAAAGTTTTTACTATGTTTTACAATATTTAGATCTTAAGTTTAGTATGGAATGGATAATGGTCTGGCACACCAGATTGATGAATCAAACACTTGTAGAGAATCCGTGAACCTATCTTTGTGAATTTGGTCACCAGAGATGGTAAATTTAAAACTTCAGTAATGGTGATTGGCTCAAGCTGAGCAAATTGTCAAATCCATTATAGGTTGCAGAACAGTCATTCAGGATATTTAAACTCTGTTTTCTAGCATTGTGTGCACCTCTTCTTCATTTGCAGTCTCTTATTTCTCCTACACATGTTTATCCATTTGGCGCCTTCTGTTGCCTAAACGTGGAAACCTGTAAGAAAAGCCAGCATCATCCTCATGATCTTCAGCCACTCATGCATCCTACATTCAGTTCATACCAGGTTGTGTATTCCATCATTCCCAGCACACCGTCGCTGCTGACCACCAAAACTCTAGTGCATGCACCCTAGCTGGCACATCATCCTGTGCAAGACTACTCCAGCCAAGCTGTGTCCTTGAATCAAAAAAAGGCAATCCTGGAAGTAGCTCAGGCTATTTAAAAAAATAGATTTTAGACAAACTTTCCAAACCTTCAATTAGTTTTTTTTAAAAAGTGGACCTTCTGATAGGTCTTTGGTTACCCCGCTGTTCCCAGTGGCAAACGCCTCAGGTACGCCAGGTTGAAAATTGAACCTCTGGAAGTTGCTTCCATTTACCAAGTTGGAGGAAAAAGCTGTGGATGAGTAACATTTTGTTCCTGTGGACAAAGACGAGCCGCTAACTTTGTACCATCATTCATACTGGGCTCATCGTAGGCTGAGAATAATTGTTTGTCCTCGAGTGGGGAAAATGTTTGCTAACGCACTATTGAGGCAGAACACAATAAGACCACCTCACTGGCATACAAATGCATTCATTGTTCTTTACCCGTCTCCAAAATGGTGGCAACTCACTTTGTACGGTGAAGAACAGGTCTGGCACCAGCACAAAACGGAATTAATACTTTCCTCACACCCGCGCTTCATCCTTGCTGGTGAAGTGGCATGAGGCAGCTGGTGAAGTTTAGTGAAGTGATATGACGCTGCCGAGGTGTTTCGCCAGCACATTTGATCTATTGTGGGTAAGCGAACCCTGTGCAACCACTTAAGTGTCAAGACGTCATGGTGGTGGACTCGTTGCACAATATAATTATTAACTCATGAATTCACTGAGGACCTACCAACACAGTACTTTTGGAGTAGAACCACTGGGTGACCCCAAGTATTACTGATGTTAGCTTCTGGGACATAATCTGATTCTAGCTTGGCAGTTTCTGTGTAGGCGTTCACCGGAGAAAATCTGAGACAATTGGCAGACTGCTATGGCTACCATCGAGGCAGATAAATTCACGGCGTCAACTACCCGGATGTAAGTGTGGCTGAGGTGAAACCTATACTATAGGCAGGGCCACTGCATTTATGCGATTCGGTTAATGCAGCTCTTACCGCAAATTTTTAATTTTAAGGCCCTGATTTATACTTTTTTTGCGCTGCATTTGCGTCATTCTTTGACGCAAAAGCAGCTTAAACTTACAAAATACAATTGTATTTTGTAAGTTTAAGCAGCTTTTGCGTAAAAAAATTGTGCAAATATAGCGCCAAAAAAAGTATAAATCAGGGCCTAAATTTGTTGCACGTACCACATAATCCACCTTCTTTTGCAGATTTTAACAAAACAAATGTTTCTACTTCAAAAGGATCAAAAATTACCCAAAACGCTACCACACTTGTTGCTGCACAGTGACAGGCCTTTTAATCCTACTTTCAGTTACAGATTCTTGCATTTAGGGATTAAACTGATATCAATGAGGCAAAACCTTTGTCCCTAGAGAGCTAACGACTAAAAATGACCAAATAGGGATGTAACAGTACCTCAAAAGGTGCCGCATCAGGCTGGTAATTTGCCTTCCTGGTGTTATAATTAGTCAGCCCTGGTTCATCATTTTGTCTCCGCTACCGCATAATCCCACTGCCCTGATTATGGAGTATCATCAATCATTTCCACTTCTGCAGAGACTGTTTTTTTATTATTATTAATGTATTTTGAGACGCCAGGTGCGCGCCTTGTCTGAGGAGCGTTCTAGTGAAAGTTGAACATCATTTCTTCGTAGGATAAACACATCGCCAGGTCTGCTGTAGTAAAAGCCATCACAGATATAAAAGGATACGATATAAAGCGCAGTGAACAAATGTCAGATAAGCGTCAGCAATCCTTAATCAAATAAAGTTGTAACAAAGTAAAAGCAATAAATCCTTGACATGGAATTCATCCAGAACCAATGGCTTTTGGAGCCTTGACAAGCAGGTGTGAATGGATGCTTCCTGGATGGGAAGGTTCTTGGATGAGGTGCTATGTTTTCCTTACACAAATATTTAAAAAAATTGTACAACGAGGAGGCCGCTCCCTACTCCTTGTGCACAGAGGGATGTGTGAGGAAAAGGCAAATCAGTACGATTTTAAATGGGATTAAAAAAAAGTTGGGGTGGGGGAGATCTTGAAATGGTTGGGGGGGGGGGGGAGGAGTGCCCAAACAAGCACAGCCTGGAATACATTCTATGTCATTATGAACATGGCCTAAACATGTGAATTAAAACTGTGTACTTCTCAAAGGGTACCTTTGTTTTCTGTTACTACTTGGAAATACAAAACACAAAAGAAGCGAGATCTATTTGCATCACCGGTGCTTGTGAACACCGATTTTTAATCAATCTTAGATGAATGACTATCAACTCTTATTTGTTCCTCTGCAATCCGTCTCAGGGGTGGCCATGTACGGTTTTAATGTCCACACTTTTTCTCTGTGAAGTCTCTCCGTCAGCGTGTCTCACACTTTGGCTTCTTCTTCTCCATCACGGTCTCTCCTCTCTCTCCTTCTGTATACAATTTCTGACAACTTTTCCACTTGGCCATCCCTTCTTATTACCTCTTTTTTTACATGCAGTCACTCACAGACACACACATGCGGTATTTTCCTTTCCTTTGGCACTGTCAATGTTTTAACAGCAGTGTCCATCCTTCACACACCTTCCCACTGAATTGCGATTACAGTTGGCATACATTACTTAATGCATAACAGAGTGACTAATCTTCGCTATGGCTGTTAAGTATCAAAGGACGAAGTTAAATTCCATCGACAGCCAAAAGAATCTTTAAGGGACCGAAAATTCAATACATGGGAAGGACTAGGCTCCATAGAGAATGTGGATTGGATTTTGTTTTTTGACAGCTCTCATTATTTAAGAACACGGATTGATTGTTCCAGACTTTTGACTTATCCAAGTACAATGCTCTAGCCGATGGGTACTCGCAAACATTTTCCCAGGGGCCACAAAGTTTGTTTTGTGATGTGACCGGGGGCCGCATTGATGCTAGGCGGGGGGGGGGGCGGCGGAGGGTGCAGTATGGTGGGTGAACTACATAATGTGAAACCAGAAAACCTGGTATGAATCCTGGCTTCCCCCCTCTAGCAAAATGTGTGATCCTAGACAATTCTTTTATTTCACTTTCCCTCCTTTTCTTCATTAGTGCATATAAGTGAACCTCAAAATACTTAACTTCAAGATGTGCGCTGTGCAAAACCTCCTCCTGTGTTTAATTTAATAAACTATACTGTTATGTGTAAAAAGGACCCAGGTCACCCAAAGAGTGCCCATAACAACTGACTGTCCTCTTAGTTCACTATTGGCATTGTTTTCAGGGTGGGGGGGGAGGGGGGTTAGGGGGTGAATGTTTCTGGATTTATGTTTGAAAACCATCAATTTAAAAGAAAATACTTCTCAATGCCCTGATATAATCTGATTTACTAAATTGAAACGACTCTGTATGTTAATGAAATACAGTTTTTATTTTTGAAGAGACCTTATTATATTTATACAATTTTGCTGCAGTATGTCTTTAAAAATGAAGGCTTTCCTAAAAGTGCAGGACAACCTAGTTACTTCCTTTTTTGTCTCCAGTTAACATTTAAATGAAGGGTTTCCTTTTATTTAACATATTTTTAATCATTGTGCAGAGTTGAGTAAACAGCAGCCCAGTCTTGCTGTTAAGCAGGGGGCTGCATGTAAATGTCATGGGGGCCGCATGTAAAGGTCAGGAGGGCCGCTTGCGGCCCCCGGGCCGTACTTTGAGTATCACTGCTCTAGCCCATCCTTAGAACATGTAATGTCTTCCTAGCAAATGCTCGGTTACTTACTGGTAATCTTAATTACTCTGAGTCCAGGTCTTCCAGTTCCACTCCTGAGCCCGTCCCTCCCACCTTGTTCTGTTTTCAGTGATTGTTTCTTTTCTTTCAGGTGTCTTTGGTATTCTCAGGATGTCTCCATGACGGATTTCCGCCTTTATGCATGCTGGGTAGTTCTCCGCCATATTGTGGGAATGTTTTCACCTCAGCTAAATGGGTTCTGTGGATCAGGAGAACTGCTCATATGTAAAGAAAGGGGACCGGAAGACGGACGAGGAGGCAATGGGTAATGATCAGGATTGGCAATGTACTGAAGTGCGACGCAAATATTAGATATAGATCTTAACTATGATAGGACTGACACAACATGGTTACTGTTCCACCAGTAATGGGAATACCTGTTCTATTTATCGTCGCAGAGTGCCAATTGGCTTCGAACCACTACCTTGAATCTTTACTTTGGATCCTCTAAAAATCTCTTTCGCTTATCGGTCCAGGCGGCTGGAGCTTTCAAAAGCTAGAAATTAGCACAAACAAACAAAAAGCAGCTCATGATCAACAAGGCTCTCATGAAAGATTAGCCTCTCTGGGGGTGTGGTAAATGCCCCCACTTACAACACTGTCTCTGGAAAATGAGGAATTTCATGAAGGAATATGTTTCTCTACCACATTGCGTGCATAGAAGAATATACAGCCTCTTTTTCACCCTTGCTTGGTTTCACCTGACGAAATTCTCCAGGTTAAAATGACTGGGGTGTGGTAGTTACATAGTATGTTCAGGTTCTACTGCCGGATAATCATTTCCTGTGCTTGTTTCTTTTATGTTCTTTGTGTTTCACACACACCTGCTATGAAAGGAAGGTTTATGCTTTATTTTACTTTTATATAGGAAATTAATAAGGACAATAAACAGTTCTAACCCTCAAAGAGCGGGGATTGACAGAACAGGAGAAGAATCTGGTAAAGTGTCCCAGAAAACTCTTTAACACTGGTCTCATATTGTCCAAAACAATTTATTTAACTGTCTTTAATCAAAGAAACAGACATGTTCTCCACTTTTCCAGGTAAGCGCTGTCCTCGCTTACAGGACATGTCCAGTTCTTCGATTAGTTTGTTACAAGTGTCCGAAAACTATCCGTTGTAAAGAATGGGGGCAAACTACATGAAACTTTGTTAAACATTCATTAGTTGTTTAGAAGAGTCTGGGGGAGCTTTGAGTAGAACAGGGTCGAGCAAGCATATTTACATTAGATACAAGACAGATTTTGAATGAATGAATAAAAGAGTCTTCTGTAGTAAATGGCTACTCATAAAGAGTGTCCTTACGCTTTAAGTACTGAGAGGAATGGAAACAGATGGCCAACCAAATTCACTCAGTCCTGAAATCTGAACAAGAAACTTTTAAGCTCCTTCTTAAATTTTTCTTCCTCTACTATGAACTTGATGTGTTCAGGCAATTGGTTCCACAGACCAGCAGCTTTGACAGTGAAGGAGAAGCCTCCTATGTGTTGCCTTTTAGAATGGGCCACCACAATTATACCAGCGTTACCAGAACGCCATTTTTAAATCCAAAAACTTTATGAGTAGTACGGAAAAGAATGGAAAAGAAAGCGTGGAGAAATCAGAGGTGCAAATGTTGGTAACAGGCTGCCATTTTACATCTAGGGCAGTGGCCCACCAATGGTTTGAATCTAAACCTGGTATTTTTACAGTATCGGTTCAGCTAGGGCAGTTCGTCAGATATTGGTCCATGAGTGTTGACACTATGACACTTTTTCAGCATAATTGATGACTAGTTAAATGATTTGCCGTTAAGTAAATTTGTGGCATTGCATCCCAGATGTTTATCCAGAAAAAGTGAAATGTCTCCGTCTCTTGTGGACCAATATTGGACACCTGTGACCTAGGCCATTGGCAGATCCTCTGGAAAAACTTGATTGTATGGCTGCTGCATTTTCCAAATAATTATGAACGTGGCACCCTCACCACATAATCCATTATATGTTGCATAACTTGCAGACCTTAACAAACACATTTTTTTCATCTGAAAAAACGATCAAAAGTTATTAAAGCTGCACTGTGATGCTGTGGGAAATGTTGTGGTTACCTTCAGCTGTTGGCTGCTGTAGTTAGCTAGTTAAAGTGAGGGCAACATAGCCTAAATAGTACAACAATCTGCATTTCATTTTCTTCCAGAAATGAAAAAAACCTTAAAAACCTAAATGTAGTTCAGTATTTACACAAATTTATGTTCACAACACCGACACTGTTCTCAAAAATTCGTTTGCTTCAGTTCAGGACTTTTTTCAGCTAAAAGCAAAATTGCAGTGCCTTCAACATGGCATCTCTTACTTGAGAAGAATGACAAATGTCTTGTATTTATTTTTAAGGTCTCATGTTATGTTACAAGAATTTAGAATAGCTCAGCGACTCACTCCCAAAGGGGTATCTCGGCGCTCTCTATGTTTCTACGCAAGATAAACATTCAAAATAGCCAGGTCTTTACAAGTTTTAAAAGCATGCCTTATGTCTTAACATTCCCTCTGCTACATTCACATAATAACGATGAATTATACTGTACTGTTCTGTAGACCTGATTTGTAATAGAAAGAGATAAAGCACACTGCACCTTTCCTTGCTGAATAATTGAATATGCCTTGATGCATAATTTGGCCCTCTACAATGCCAGTTGACCTGGTCATGGTGCTCTTTACTGCAATAGTTCATCTGGTGGGAGGTTGTCTGAACTTTGATGCATAAGAGCCTGGGCCTATTTTAACATGCCTACTCCATTGTCTGTGTACATCTCCCACTGCGTTGACTGAACCCGTTCTGTTCAGATTTTCTTACCTATGTTGACAGTTCAGTGGTGCAACAAGTGGCTCTAAGCTGCACCAAGATTATTTCTTCACACTTTAGGCGATGGTCACAAGGTTGTGGGCTGCTATCCTCTGCTTGAAACTTGCACCACGCAGGCAAAGCACAGGTGGCAAAATGTTAGTCAATAAAAGACTACGGGCCAGATTTATATTTTTTGACGCTAAACTGTGCTAGCGCAGTTTGGCGTCAAAAAGGTTAGCACTGACTAGCGACATTTTTTAATGCCACTCGGGCATCAAATTTATACTTTGACGCTGGGTGGTGCTAAAAAATGTTTAGAGTCATTTTTTCCAAAGTTAACCATTGCGCCTTGTTGTAAGGCAAAATGATGTTAACGGAGGAAAAATGACTCTAATCCAGTTTATGGCATTTAAACACTTTGCAAAAGGGAAATGCACAATTTTTGCCTGCAAAAGCGTCAAAAACAGACGCTAACGGAGAAAACAGTGCAAAGGAGACCCAAAATGGATGTAGGAAGCCAGAAGAGACCCCAGGGAGACCCCATTCAACCAGGAACCAGCCAGGAGGACACAGACAAAACCCAGGGGAGGGAGAAGAAAAAGAGGAAGTGTTGTTTCAGTGCAGAGGAGCATGAAATACTGGTGAGAGAGGTGACGGAGCATCAAAATGAACTCTTCGTCACCTCTAAATTTCCAATTGGAAGGAGAGAGGCAATATGGCAGCAGATTACGGATAAGATCAACAGAGTGGCAGCGGTCAGAGAGAACTGTGACTGAGTGCAAGAAACGCTGGCATGACTGCAAGAAAAGGACCAAGGAAAAAATGGCACAGAACAGGAAGGCAGCACTGCAAACTGGAGTTGGGAGTCCAGCACTTCAAGAGGACTTGGACGAGGTGGAGGAGATGGTTGCAGCTGTCATCCCGGAGGAAATTGTCACAGGGATACAAGGACAGGACAGTGCAGAATACCAGGAAGCACCACAAAAGCAGGGTAAGTTGCATGGGGAAATATATGCTTAAATGTCAAGTGCAAGAAAGGGGAGGCACATAGGACTCACACAATGCATGTAAAAAGCGTGCAGAGGGATACAATGCACTTTAAGCAAGTTGCACCATGCCAACGTAAGCTACACATGTGCCTACGCCTTGGGAGTGCCATACAACATTGACACAAACACAACCTGGACATATTTAGAACACCACGCCTAAATAACTACATGTACAAATGCAGCACAAGGGATGGATGGCATGTATAATAACTGTGCGACTGGTTGTGACATCACAATATCCCTTGCATGTAGTCACATCAACACCACTAACACGACCAAGACCTCAGAGACCAGGTAGTCAGTCAACACAATTCCTGGGGTTACTTCATAATGGTGTCCCTTGCAGTAACAATTTGCATCTGTCTTGCCTCATTGCCCAAACGCATGTGTGCTGCATTTCACAGCACACACGTCATTGCAACTATCCCAACAGTACCCAGGCATGTGCCGGTAGCACCACCACACAGTCACATAGACAACACATGCACATGAGGCAGCCATCCCTACATCACGCAGTCAGGGTGTCCCCTGGGTGCATGGAACAATTAACTCAACAGGTGCTGGGGGAATAACAGGCTAGACCGGTATCATTGGTAACATGCCACTACCCAGACCAACTAAACTGAAGTTGTGTTCAACCACACATATTGATGCTGAACTGAAATGTGCCACTACAGAAAATATTTACCACAGATAGCAAACAGTAGGTCACACCAGTCACAGGCTGAGCCAACAACTATTTGGATACAACCATGTCAGACACATGGGAATGAGGAAATAAACACACACATACAACACATGGGGGTATGGCTGTCACATAATGGTGGTTAATTCCACATCAACGGGTGGGGGATGGTGCAAGGGCAAGCCCGGTGTTGGTAAGACTGCCAGTGCAATGTACCCTTTGCACTTGGCAGTATGAGTCACAAGTCGGGATGGCGGCTGGAAATATGTCTGCACATGGTAGCTCTGTGGGGCACTTACTAAACATTATTGATGGATCAAATAGAGTCAGTGCCAGTTTTGGGCTGCATTGGATGTAACAGGACATGCTGCACTCAGCCCTGCAAATCAGGCAGTGGAAAGGGCAAAGTGCCAAGGTATGGGACACCCTGCATTGCCCATGCCACCCACCCCCAAACCTACTTATCCTATCTAACCCAACCCACTAACCTACTCTAACCTACAACTAACCCCCTAATACCCACCAAAAAACCTGTAAAAAAAGAGGTGGGAGGGGAGTGAACTTGGGAGGAGTCACATCATGCCATTCAGAGGTTGGCCCTTTTCAGTCTCTTCTTAATGTTCTTGAGGGCCTCAGTATTTTTTGCCACCTCCTTTTCAATGGAGTTTCAACTTTTTGAGGAACTGTTGTACATCCCTCTGTAAATCAGTGATGGCACTCATGTCCATGGCAGGAGGTGTGGGTGGCTGTGGGACGGTAGTAGAGGGTGCAGCAGCTGGAGCAATAAGTGTGTTGGCAGCTGTAGGCCTCTGCACAGCTGTGGTGCTTGGTCCAGCCTGTGTGGGCAGTGTGGGTCTCCCTTGGTTAAATGCCCGCCACACACCAGTGGATCGCTCTGAGCGATAGCGGCGTGCCATACTCCTGAACCCAGATTCCACTGCCAATATGTGCCTATAGCGCACTGCCCTCCTCTGAAAGGCACGGAGTTGGTTGTTATTCATGTTGGCAGCTGTTAAAATGAGACAGGCAACCATCACTATCAGCATTGTGTGGAGTATGTACAGTAAATTAGCTTACTATCAACATCGATTTGCACATGCACTCCTACTCACATTCCGGATGATACAATGGCCCTGATGGATGAAACGACAACGCTGCCTTAGCACCATTTCCTTCACACCATAGCCACCCACAGCAAGATTATGAATCAAACCAAGTTAGATCTGCTTAGTTTTTGTACCATGTGTGACAATGCTAAGGCAGCATCAAAATAACATTGCTCAGGGCCACTATTCCTCATCATCTGTGTCAAATTTTCTAAACTACATCACCAGAAACTTGCATCTGTTATTGGGAGTATGGGATGATGTTGGTAACAATAAGGGTTCGGTGTTGCTAGGTACACATGCAAGCCAGATCAAAATGACTGTCACCTACACAGTGAGCATCACATCTACCTACAAATGTGTTGTTCCCACCCCCTGTGCCTCAGGGGGTATGGCCATGCAGTTCAACAGCTCAACTGTCCAGGTCATCCACCAATGCATGCCCACTCATACATGGAGTCAGGGAGTGGACCGTATGTGAGGTGATGACAAAAATGAAGTTGGTACCCATAGGTCTATCACTTCGACATTCATGTGTCCAGGTGTAGACACCCCTCAATACCTGATCAGCCAATACCATTCCTCACACACCCATTACCATGCCAGCAAAAGATTGGACTTGACCTGCATGCACGCCTATTACATCCCATATAAGTGTCACGTAAGTGGAGTAAAAAAGTAGTTGCACCATGCTGGGGGACAATTGGCCACCCAGTCCTACATGTTCATTTCAATATAGAGATGCACCAATTTGTCTACAAAATGGTGCATCACTGTGTTGTGGGAATGACGGTGTGTTCCTGTGCCATTATTTACCCAATGGTGCACATCTATGACACATATGGAGCAACATGTGGGTTGTCATCACCTTGTTTACACAATGCTGGCCATTGAGCGCCACAACCCTATCAAGATATGACTATCTGCATGTGCATGGGGAACCACTTAAATGTGACAGTGTCACCATCCAGCCTACTTTGGTGTCTGATTATTTTACAGTTCCTCAGTACTAGCATTGGATGCAACACTCATGTGTCACTCACACAAAACACTTCAACACCACACAGGACAGACAAAATCACACTGGATACATCTGGGTCCTCAAATCTTGCCACTTCGCCTATGGTGTAGGGGCAGGTTCACCTGAAAGATATGGATGGCAAACCATGGTTAGTATCACATCACTGTCACTACCAGTGAACAACATATGGCAGTATGTACTATTTCAGAGGAGTGAGGTAATTATCCAGGTTGTGGACAGTGCAACAGACACACCACTGCAAACTCACAATGAGACTGACACTCAGGTGAGTGAGAGCCATACTTCTGCACTCTTACACTGCGACTGAGACTCATGTAGTGCTACACCCTGCAACAACCATTTGTGGGCAGTCTGTAGAAGACGGAACTCCATGGAATGAGGGGGAGTTGGGTGAAAGGGAAATGACACTACCCTTGTGCTCTGCAAGACAACCGACTCAGGTATACTGGCTTGTCCTGCAAGGCACACAGAGGCACTTTGTGGAGGACAAGCGGCTACATTTTTACTCTGCAATTTTCATGCATTGAGTAATCCATGACTGATGTGTCACAGTTGGGTGATGGCATCAAATACCCCATTGCCAGTGCCCCCAAAGGCGGGTATGCCCCCTTTGTAAACATAATGACTGGAATGATATATGTGAAAATCTGACAATGTTTCACCATACATGGATTGTTGTACTTCGTTATCACAATCCACTTACATATGGTATACTGGCAGTGGCTTGGCTTATCACACCTGACACAATGCTGGGGCACAGATGTTGCCATGGCCCCTGAAATATGTGACGTAGTGATGGATGTTCACGACTCACCTAACATGTAACTTGCATTGGTAAAATGGTAGGATATGTGAAGCCCATGTCTATACATGCACAGTAACACTTCATTCAGGTTGCATGCAACCTGTCCACAAGCATTGCATACAGCACGCCAACACATCTGCTACTGTCATTCAAGTGCAGTGAATAGTAATTAGTTTGCCAATGGGGGACTCACCAACAGGGCCACCAATCACCACACCAAGATGGTCCAGAAGATCTTGCTCCCTGGCCACCAGATCAGCCCAGCGATGCTTGTGTTACTGTGGTACACCCGCTTCAGGTAATGGAGCACCTTGCCCCACCGTAGCCGCCTCGCCTCCGTACGGTAGCCCTGGATCACATAGCCACCCATCTCCAGCGATCAATGGGAGGTAGTGGGCTACCAGCCACACAAAGCCTCCCAGCTCCTCCTCCCCCATTCTGGTCTGCCTCCCCCTGCCAGACATTGCACTGGGGTACCGCTTGAAAAGTAAAATGTTGTAGTAATAAAAATAAATAAGGAAAGGAAACTTAACGCCCAAGAAATATCTAACCCACCTATACAACTACCCCAGAGAGATGCCCCACAGCGCAGGTACAAGGTAAAATACAGTTGACACACAAATTCACAGACACGGGGACAAATAACAATCAAAAACAACAGAAAACACAACAGGAGGGCCACCACAAGATACAAAAAAGAGCAAGAAAACACTACCAACTCCAAGGCACAACCACAGTCAAAAGAGGCCCAGACTGTAAAGATAAAGTGAAAGTACACCCACTGTACCATGCCTGTAAACAGGATATCCTGTTACATCACTTCCTGTGCCTTGAGATACGTTTTCTATTATGTGACGTTTTTGACGCATCTGATATTTGTGTGAATTTTTTCTGACGCATTAGTTACATGCGTCTTTTAATAATGGCGCTTTACCTATATGTGTATATTTTACAGTAAATCAGCATTGAAATGCGTGCGAAAGTGTAAATCACGCTATGGGCCCATGGGCCATGTACTTTGCGTTTGCAGAATGTTTTCGACACATTTAGATCATTTTTTTTTACTCAATTCCTGATTGCGTGATTTTGTCCTTTTTTTAATGGATGCACCCTGTGTCAACCTTATAAGTTAATGGGCAGGGCTGCAGTTTGGCATTTTGTGTATGGCCACATGTGTTAGCCCATTTAACAATGTGATTTGTGTGCGATTGGTCTGTTACAACAATGTGTGTGTTACAGAATCAACAGCATGCAAAAGTGTACACGTCATGCAGTTGTATATGTGTGTGTGTGTGACAACAGTGTATCCACATATGTATGGCAGCCAGTACTAAGCAAGAGTCATGGTATTTGATTGTGAAATGTGTTCCTTTATGTGCTGTGTGTTGTAGTCTTACAGAGCATCACATTTCAGACGATATGCACAGCTCAGGCATTGTGGATGATGGCTGATGAATGCAATCTGGCAAGTGTCTCCATTTGTTGCACTTGAGTAAATGGATGACTTGTCTGTGTACTACACATATGTTGGACATGTGTACATATTTGTTACATACTGTGATTGACACACTCTGCCTACATTCCAAACATATTATGTATTGAACACAATAGACAGTTGAAATTCATGACATTTTGCATTGTAATAAAAAATAATTTGTGGTGGACCTGCAGCCCTAGCTGCATATGTTTTCATTCATTCTGATGTGCATTCCACAGATGTGTCCGTCCAAATTGTGAGGTCATATGTACCATTTGACAGAATTGAACCCCATGGAGTGAGTTCCATGGATGTTCTGCACTGGTTCCATTTCTCCCATTGCTTGTCATACCTGGCCTAATAATGTTGAGCATTGTCACCAAGGATGACCAACCCTTGTCACACATGCTCCATGCAACCATTGCAACTCTCACACTGAGTTGTGTCAGTGCCGTGTTCAAACATTACAGTCTCACCATATTTTGACATCCACTGCCTCATGTGTGGCCCCCTTGTTTACCTCCTATTTGGACATGTTGTTGTTGTGTGTGATGAGCTATTGCACAAATTGGCAACGTGGATGTTATGCATATGTTGTGAGCAATAGCCTGTGTCCTTCAGTTGTCTCATTAAAGTGATGAGGCTAATTGTGATGTGTGTGATGGTAGCAGTTCACTCTAATGCTTCACATGTGATGTCGTTACAGTACTCTTCAGTTTACTGTTTGTGACATGTTCCCTGAGGTTAGACTTATAATCCTCAGGTATGTTTCAGAGATTGAAGATACCAAAGCTGGATTGTGTGAATAAGTGAGGTGTTTATTGACAACATCTATAAGGTGAGGTATACAATTATTTAGTGAAGAAGTTATCAACAATGTGCAGTCTGCGGAGTATCCCAGCAGCTGTGTTGTGCTGTTCCCCCTCATTTTCTTCTTCACCATCCTCCTCCTCTTCCTCAGCCAGGTCATCTACCTGCTCTTATAAGAGGACGTTCATCCGCACACATATGTTGTGCAGGATGGCACATGTCAAAATTACCTTGCAGATGATGTGTGGGGCATAGAGGAGGCTGCCTCCTGTGATGTCCAGGCACTTGAGTCTGGACTTAGAATGCCAAATGTCCTCTCCACAATAATCTGTGACCTCCGATGTCCCTCATTATATGCCCGCTCTGCTGCTGTGCTTGGGTTGGGAAATGGGGGCATTATCCATGGCTGTATGCCATAACCCTGATCCACTGCAAAAAGATTAAAGGAGTCATTTGTTGTTAGGGCTTGCAACAGGTATGTAATCTAGCATGGCAGTTGATATTAAGAGCTGGTTGTGGCTCATTTGTATTAATGGTTTTGTGTGAGTTACTATCCTTGTGTAATGTTTCCTCAGCACTAGGTTGTTGGACATGACACTCTTGTGTTTGGCTCAAGGACATGGAACATATGATTAGGATTCCACACTGATAGTCATTATGTATGTCCCATACATTGTGTAGTGCACCTTTGTATCAGTGTGCTATCACTAGAGGGGACATGATACATCCTCACAACCCAATGTGGTAAGATGTGGTGGCAACATGGTAGCACTACAGAGCCTGGACATCCCATCCCTTTTGACATGTGTCATTGAAGATGAGGTGTGACACTACAGGCCTTTGAAATTGGTTAGTGAGAATGCACTAGATATCTCCAAAATTGGCTGCACTGTCCTGCAATATTTCAATAATGCAAGAATATCCCATGTGTCACATGTTACTTGGCAACCTTTTGTTGTCCCCGCGCCAGTTGTTCATGTGTAGCCGTGCACCAACACTACTTGCACTGCACCAAGTTACTTGGCTAGCTGCCTTCTGGAAGTGGGTGTATCTGTGAATGATGGTACACCGCCCTGTACATATACTTTTTGGAGGGCCAATTGGCTCTTTCTGTGTGTGCTGCAGTGTGTAGCATGCATTTGTGCCACATTGAGCTGAGTTCTAAGCACAGTCTACTCCCTTTTTGCAACCTGCATACAGCACCCCTGGGGTGGTATTTGTTGTTGACACTTCCTCAGGTTTTAGGGGACAGATACATGTGAGTCCGCATCATCATGTTATGTATCTTGTGGTGACAGTCCTGCAGCAAGAAACATTGCACACCCCTTCCACGCTACATACAGCATGGGAGGGTGGCCAATTTACAATGTGGCTTGAAGTCATTATGAAATGGTCATATGCCAAGATGTACATACAGTACAGGCCATGAATATGGAACTGTGGGCTATTACATTATTCCCTTGGTGTTCCTGAGTGGCAGCTGTTTGTGTCAGCTATGAGCTGTCCAAGGGTGTGTATCCCATTGTCACAGGATGATCAACGTAACTAGCAGTGTCTCTCCTATCTTCCTAAACATAAATGTGCATTTATTCTGTTGACACATGCACAGTGCAGGCTCTGGGATGGCGCTCAGCTACTTGGCAAATTGACCATTGGCACAATGCATGGGAGGTCAGTGATGTTGTGTTTTCTCCTAACGGGTCCCACTATGACATCCATGATCTGCACTGTCTGACTGTGTGTCTGCCCCGTTAGGCCATTTATTGTATCTGGTACAGACATGATGGTGTTGTGAGTCAGTGAGTGTTGCATGTGAGGTTGCACTACAGTAGGTGTGGTACCACTTCTCACACATCTAGCACATGGAATGTGATGAGCATTGATCTTGTATTCCTATGTGTGTGAGTCAATTCGTCAGCCAGATTTCTCTGCACACTACAGGTAAATTAGTTATGCATTGATGAGATGCAGTTGTTATAGGCGCAAGTTGTGTGGTGTTTGATATTTGTTCTGCCAGTGATTTGCACGGCATGACTTGTGGCATCTGTGCCTATTTGGAAGTTACATGACATGGGCATGGTGTATGCCTTTGACATTTCTATGCTATTCTTTGCTTGGTGTTGTGTGTGTGATGTGTACATAGGAGGCAACCTGAGGGCACTCGTAGTGGCCTGTGTAGTTCTGCTGTTGTCTAAGGATACATGTCTGCACCTGTTCTTCCCGTGATGTGCCTGTCAAGTTGTGGGTGTGTTACGTACATGTGGGTGTATGTATTAGTGTTGTACACTGATTGTGCTGACTGCAGCATGGTGCATATTTGTTATCACCTGCACATGTGTGTTACCCTGGCAATATGTTACTGTAGTGGTGTATGTCTTGTGTGTCCGAAAGGGTTGGTGTGTTATGTGTACATTACTAGTTTGCTGGCTTACCCACAAGTAGGCTATTTCCAAATTGTCCTTCCTGGAATTGCTCATTGATCCTGATGTGCCGTAATATGAAGGTGTCATGGACGCTCCCAGGATACTTGGCCAAAATGTTTATGAATAATCTGCGGTGGTCCACTATGCCCTGCACATTAATGGAATGCGTGTGCTTGCGATTCTGGTATAAGTGCTCTGTTACTGCAGGTGGTACAAGTCGGATATGGGTGCAGTCGATTGCACCTAGCACATGTGGAAACACCTGGATTTGGTAGGACCCCTGTTTGTTATCCTGCTGCTTTTGCTGGGTATTGGGGAAGCTGATGTGGCGGGCGGTCAGGGAGATGATGGCGTCTAAAACCTTTGGCAGGAATGCAGAGAACGACGGCTGTGAGACACCAGCAACCAGTGCATCTGTTGTTTGGAATGAGCTACTTGCCAGCATGTGCAGGTCAGCGAGCAGCTTTGTCATAGGTGATATGTTGTGTGGGGTCTGCAGGCTGGCTGTAATTTGTGGCTCAATGTGGTGCAGCAGGTGTAGTATGACTTGCTGGTTGAGTATGTAGGTCCTAATAATGCCCAGGTCCCTGAGGCCCAGGAGGGTTGTCCTGGTTCTGAAGACCCTCTCTTTGTGGGCCACGTTGTTGTGGTGGTGTGTGTAGGAGTTGTTCCTGCGCCGTCTCGCAAGCTATATCAGTATAACCTCCATCTTCTCCTGTGGGTTGTAATGTTGCTTCGGTGTGTTCTCATTTAGTAGTGGTGTGTTTGTCTCATTTTAACTCCTGCCCTGACCCAGGTATTAAATTTTGGCACAAATCGGAGTTAGTGCCGTTTTCTGGGTCCGCCTCCCACCCGTGCGTCATTTTTGGCCGGGTGGTTAATTACGGCGCTAGGGTGTTTGAGTCATCTTTTTTTGGATGGGAACGTCTACCTTGCATCTCATTGACATAAGGAGGTTAACACCAAAGTTTTGATGCTAGACGGGTCTAGAGCCAAAATATAAATATGGCGTTGGTTTTGCGCTAAATTAGCATAAAAATAAATGACACTATTTCAGCACAAAGCAAGTATAAATATGCCCCCTTCATACGTTCTGCTTGTGTGAACAACCTAATTTACGACTTGGTTTTAAACTCATGGTGTAAAAGTTGACTTCATTGCCCTTCTGTCTATGTTTGCACTATAAAAATACCTTTACAAATAAGTGAAATTAACAGGTAGCACTAGGAGGGCAGTATACACACTTAAACATGACATAGCAAACAAAAAACATTGTTTTTTTATAAGCATACACACTCACTATACATGTCTAAAACGATGTTAGAGATCTAGCATTTCCACATTTCCATTGTACTTTGGTTCTAGAACGTGCTTTATATTAAAGTCTACCATTATTAAAGTTATGTGCAAACATAGATGCCAAGTGGCAGTATGTTCTATGTGACACCTTCAGCCAGTCCTGGTTTAAAGCCAACTTAATTTTCAGTTACAGAAGTTGCATCCTGCCACCCATCCCATAATGAAAGCAAAAGCAATTAAAAAGCCAGGACAGTTTGACTGTGTCACACATGAAATTGGACCACTTGGTATCTAAATAAAAAATATTGTTTGTCTCGGTTAGTACTCCATTAAAATAAATAATAAGTCCCGGAGCCCAAAGATTTCCATAGAAGATCTCCAGGGGTGCTGTTGAATACCAAGGCAGCTTAGTCTTGACAGAGGCAGAGCTTGGTCGGTATGATTGTGTAGGGGTGTGGGCTTCAGAGTTCCCAGCCATCATGCTGAGACATCTTGTTAAAACACGTTATATGAGAAGACGGGCATGAGGGAAGTTTAAGGGACAGTAGAAAAAGAGAGGAGTGCGGAGTGTTGGGGGTACTTTAAATGCAATATTTTTCAAACTCATCAACATTTGTTAAGGACTTCAACACATAGACGAGAGAGAGCTTGTGTGCTTGTGTCTGCATGGGCGTGTAAAAATCCCATGTGAAACCTGACAAATAATTCACATTACCTGCCTGAAAGCACTTGTATCCATCTATTTACTACAGAATACATTTTTTAGGGGTGCAAAACCTCAAACACCACCCTTGAAGTTGCGCCCCTGAGTCTTGATTTGTGCACCTTTCTTCCACCACATACTCTTGCTGTCTCTTTGGCTCAGCCTTTTAGATTATTTTTCAGTTGTTTATCCTTTTGTCACTGTTTTCCTTGCGCTCTCTTACTCCTCGCTCTCTTACTCTGGGTCAAAGAACAATGAACAACAGAAGAGGAGATGTGGCCTCACACCCAGGGCTGCTGATCTTGGAACTGGGGAACCAGGTTTAAGTCCTAGCGTTGACTCAACATCCAGTGATTCTGGGCACATCACTTAATCTCCCTGTGCCCACATAGTTATTAAATTAATCTGACCTTGTGTAATGTGATCTGTTGCTCATGTAATGCGGTCCAATGTCCTTGGGCCAAGTCTGTCCTCTATAAAAGTGAAAAAAATTGAGTTCTGCTTTCCTTTCCAATACCTGCCATCACCACTGTTCGCAGTTCTTTGTGGAAGCTGCTGGTAGAACATTAACACTTTAAAAACAGAGATCAAATAGAGGTTTTCCCCATTACATAAAAAACATAGAAAACAGTAAGAATTATATTTTAAAATATTACAAAGGCATACATGTCAACTGACCCAATTCAGGTGGGAGACTCGATTTTTAAAGCCAAAAATAGCTTTGTTTTAGCTCACTCCTGATTAAAACTGTATCATCCTCAACAAACGTAAATGTGGATAAAAACATTCCTTTGATTTTGTTTATGCAAAACCTCCCACTTTCCTATTCTAAAATGTTGACGTGTATGCAAAAGGGCAATCCATGACCATAATGTTCCAAATTAGGATACAGACATTCCCATTCTTTGATTTAATATTTATCACTTCTCTGACCGAACGCATTGAACAAAAAATAATGTAACTCTCTTTTATGTCCCCAAAAGATAATGTCAGAGGTAAATTTGGGATAAGGGCGACAGCAGGCTCCTCCAAATGTAAAGACAGGGCTCTGGTTGACCCTTTTCATGGTTCCATCCCCTGAAAATGCTGAGGAAGATTTTCAAATGGCCCCTAAAAGCATCAGGAAAATTGTCATGCACACCCTGGTCACAAGCAAGCTGGACTACAGGTCCAGTATGCCAATCGCTTTGCGATCGTGCTGCAGGAATGCTCAAAGAGACATGAAAAGGGAAGGAAAAGCCTTTCCTTCCCTTTTCATGCCTCCCTGACCTCCCCTGCCCCCGTACCGAGGGGAAACGAATCAGTTTCTCCTCGGATCGTGAAGGTGACCGCTGATGAGGACAGTGACGTCATCAGACGTCACTGGGGGGTTGGGGGTTTTCGGTGGAAGGGGAAGCGATTCCCCTTCCATCCCTGCCCACGGGAAGGAGTTGCAAGGCCCTCTGGGGGAGCGCTAGCGCTTCCCCTGGGGGCTCATTCGTGGACGAGATGGTTACGTCCCTGCACCTGAGTGCCACAACAGCGAACTTAACCAACTCGTCCAGGGCATCTGAGGGGTTACGGCACTACATAACACTGCTCCAGCATACCGCAACAATCGCATCTGCATTCACAAACCTTCCGGACACTTCAGCTTGTCAGGACTCATACTTGCACACATCCCACTCATATGGAAAACCATATCCGGCAGCCGATCCTTCACCTACATCGCTCATAAAGCATGGAACGATCTGATGTTACAACTAGGAGCATTCTCCTCGCTTCCTGGATTCTGGAAGAAGATGAAGCCCTGGCTTTTCGAGTAGTCCCTCTAAGCCCTAGGTGAGCCTAGACTCACACCTGCTCAGTGCCTGGATCCCCCCCACTGGTGATAGTGCGCTCTATAAATCTGTGTAACATAACACGGTAAATGTACATGAATCCATCTACATATTTACGCAGGCAGGTTTACACGCATGCACTGTGCTAAAATTCCTGTTGCAGGTGGCACTAGTCTGACGCCCGACGTCAAGAAGCGCTGCGCGGCCTCGTTTGTTTATCTGCCAGTGTGTGCGGCAGGTGCGCGCCAGACAGAAGGGAGAGGTCAGAGGGAAAAGCTTCCCATGGAAAGTGCATCTCCTTGTGGGAAATCGGGCAGGAGCCAATCTGCCGCTCTGCTTCCCAAGCCACCTTTCAGCGCTTCTCCGCAGGCGCTAATTACAGTGAAGCCGCTGCCACCCCCGCCCCCCCCTCCCAGCCAGCCTGCCCAGGCCTCAGCACAAAGGCCCAGCTCAATGCACGAGGGAAGGCGCAACCTGGGTCACAGAAACACAAAGGGAGCTCACCTGCTGCCTTCACAGAGCATTCATTTGGAATACTAAATATGTTTTTTTCCATTTGACGCTGCAGTGGACACCTTTTGTGCTGCTTTAGCGGGGCCACGTTTCTGTTATGAACATTTTTGGACATCTGTTGTTAACTGCAGTGAAGTTGGTGTCAGCTGCACGCACTGGTAGCCATGTCTAGTGACCTACTGACTTTTGTCTTCTTTCGTTAAACCAGGAGACTTGCCCTTGTTTTTCCGAGTGGGTGCCCAGATGTTAACAACGATAATGTAATTCACGTAGCGTTAATACCGCACTTCTGCTGCTTCCAAGCGCTGTACATAGCCGATTTTGATATTCAGTTCACACGCTGCCTGCGCCTGGGAGGGGTCCCTAAGGGAGATAGCGTGAAAAAGGAAGCCGCAATGACAAATCTTTTAATTAATGCTGACAGGCTGATGAATAATTAATGCAAATCTGTGCATTCCTTTTTCCAGTTCTCCAGTCTGTGACACACAGTTCACCCAAAGTCAGCAAGAGCCGTATTACTTAGGGGTTCCTAAGCTACTTCTTAGGATTCTGTGTGTTTTGGTTATTTTGGTATTTCTGTATAATATGCTTATCTGTTGTGAGCCCTGAACCACAATAAGTCTGAGATTCCGCTTGCCACACACACCTGTTCACATCAAGCGGGTGGGGAGAGGGGTGGTAGGAGGGAATTGTTAGTAAAATAACACATGATACACATGCAGACTGAAATAAATTACGAGGAAAAATAAAGCGACTTTTTAATCAATACATCTATACATTTATTTTGGAGTTTTTTATAGTTTTTATTTTTTTTAAAGCTTGCAATTCTAAAATAGACAGTAAAAACAATGATATAGGACAGTGGCTCTTAACCTGTGGCCTTGGGTCCCAGAAAGCCTACTCGGTGGTCCATAACTGATCGAAAATTAAATAATATTAAAAGGTTAATAAAGTGTATAAAAAAAAAAAGAAGCAAAATGCAAAGATGAACTTTTTAAAGTGTTCTGTAAATGGGAAGGAATTTTAAATTGGAGGCTAAAAATTAAGCAACTATCCTCAGATTAATTCATGGAGCACAGCAAGTGAATCAAACAGTTTGGACGATGAGTGGCCTAAAATGGATTTAGAAAAGCTCCAATCTTCCCATTTACATCCAAAAGTTGATTTTTTATATTTGAATTAAATAAAATATCTAATCATTTGTGTTTTTTTGATGAGTGCTTGCTCCTATATTTTTTGTGAATTGGTCTGTGCTTCAAATAATTGAAATTGGTAAAGCTGGGGTTCCGTGCTTCCAGTAATGACTCAGTAGTGGTCTCCGGGGTTCCAAAAATGAATAAGTGGGGACCCAAAGAAGTTAAAATGTTAATAGCCACTGATATGGTACATATTATTAAAAAGGCGAAATATCTTTCAATACACATACCTATGATGATATTACACAGGGAGCATGCCGAGAAGATGCCGTTCAACTTATAAACTCTCATACCGCGGCTCAAATTAACTCATAATAACACTAAAACTGTACTCATTATTTCCCGATACTAATCCATCACTAATTCTTGTTGGGTTCCAGAGTAGCGTGCTACTCACCGAAAAGCGTTTTGACGCCTCGTCAGGGGTAGTAAGCGCTATATAAATACGATTACAATACAATAAAATACTTTGACTATTATAAGGGTTTGTGCCCTAATGAACTCCTTTCCATCCTATGGAGCAGAATGGTGCGTGGTGCTAAGTGCACGCATTAATGTCAAACGTGACTTCTTGATGCATGTTTGTAGGTATCTTCAAAAGTAATGTGTGCCCAAGCCACGGCAAAGTGTGGGCAAAAGATCTTGAATGTGTAGATACTGAGTCAGCCCACCCCATTTTAGCAAGTATGTGAGTTCCCTTATTTTCTTCTTGAATTATATCTTTTTTATTTTATAACGTGGTGTAAGTGAACTCTTCTGTAACCACAAACTACTTGATTGGATTAAAGTGCCTCTGTAGATTGTATCTTCTTTTGTTTTTTAAGTTCTTGACACAATGACATTGCTGTTTGAATTATATTCCACAGATCTCTTCTGTTTGACAAGTTGTGGTGCTGTTCTTCATATATATCCTTATAATACATTGCATTATAAAGTGAATGAATGGGAGGTGCTCTGGCAGCCTCAGGAACCTTGTTTGCGTTAAATCCACGCTCTATCTGGAGGGCACCGGTGGCAGAAACTACTGCAAAACTAGCCTTGCGGCGCACAATGGACGTCCCTCCCCTACACATTTGACTTGACTCAGCCATCATTCCTCCAGGAGTCTAGCTCGTTCTTACTTAATACCTAGGATATCTGCATTCCTTACATTTTCAAAATAATATTAATAATAACAATACAATAGGTGCTGGGGCCCAAAGTATTTCTCATGATCCCACCGCCGGCGCAGCCAGATGCCAGGATTGTTGAAGCTTCCCGCTCGTAATTCCACCTCATGACGCTTTCTTTCACATCCCTACCCTCTTAATTTAACTCCTACAGTTTAATTTGCATTACCATTCCCTACTTTTGTCACTGTTTTCCTGGTTTTATGTCTTTACATTCCCCTTTTCTGCCTTTCTCTTGCTCGCTGATAAAGTTGATGATGAAAAATCAGTTCCAGACCACAAAAATGAGTGTTGTTACTCACCACCTGCAAGCACCAGCACACATTAAGTAACTGGTTTTGTTTCCACAGCTGAAAGTTAATGGTTTGGTCGCATTGCCCTTTACCCTTTCATTGTGTCGTCTCAGGGTGGGACCCAAGACCATTCATTTTGCTTGTCCTTCTCCTCTGCGACATTCATCTGATTTTCAGTCCAACATATCCCAAATATATGATTTTGTATTCAGCAGGGTCATTTTTAGGCCCACCTTGCTATCTGTGTGTTGAGTGTCACCTACACTATTATTGTTCCATCCCCCTAACAGGAGTGTCTGTACTCCGTTTGTCATCAGTAGAATGTCATCCAGTGATGTCTTCAAGCATACGCTTCTGATGGCTCTGATTGCTTGGGTTTGAGGCTGGCAGACCTTGGCCAGGACAGGGGACATGCTGTGGGAAGCCACAGAGATCCCCTGAGTGCAGGCCTGTGAGTAGTTGCATTTTTTCTCTGCAATTAGCTGAAACAGAAATCTAATCCTCATGCTCAAAAGTGTACTTGTATCAACGCTCTTCCATGGGCTTGAGAGGAACTAGTAACACCTTTTCTCCCACAAAACTCCACACAGACCTGCATTTAATTAAGGTTCTCCCAGAAGCCGGGGTTCGGTGTTCCCGTCCTTGGTCCTTAGCTGTTGTACTTCAGGCTGGAGCACCTGGGGGTCTGATTTATAGTTTTGAGCCTCTAAGCAATTCTTAACTTATTTAAATAACAATGGCAACCATTCTGTTTGGATTGTTGGACTTCGAGGCCACCAAAGACAACTAGGCGTCTCTTTATGCAACAGCTTTAAGGAAATGATTGATCATGGCAACTGGCTGGAGGGGACGCAGTCTTGAAATGTGGCAGGTGACGCTGTACAGTTGCATACAGTAAGGCGCTAAATCACTGGGCAATGTGCTAATTAATTTATCACATTTTCAATGTGTTCTAAAACCTCTGAGCCTAGGGTTCCAGCAGAGAAAAATGTAATAAAGCCTGTGGTACAAGTGGTAGGACCGAGCTGTTTGTACAGGATGTTTTACGGTATTATAGGGCTCTTGGGTATTATAGGTGGGCCTTTTTATGGTGGTAATTATTAACTGTATTTGTCTGATGCGATGCAGTGCTACCGCTATCCTCCTTCAGCCGGAATGTGATAAATTTGTGATAAGCTGACAACGGCATATTTCTACTATTTTCGCTGCTCCCTAAAGCTAGGGTGACCACATTTTGAAGACCAAAAACTGGGACATTTAACAAAAATAGAAGAAGGACTACAATTTCACACTGGCCGAAGGGCACAGAATGACTTAAATGACGGCTCTTGTCAACACAGAAATACAGACAACGAGGCACCAGGATACTAAATTGAATGCAAGTTTTAAACATAGCCTAATGCATGTTAATATCATGATCCAACACAAACAGTGTTTGCTCAGGATCCCTGTATTCTATATGTTATGGTAACTGTGCACAGCTATAATATTTCCACATGCACATTTCATCTGGCAAAGTGTACAAATGGAATCTGGTTGGAAAAAGGACAATTAATGCAGAAATGATCCCTTAATGCTACATGTTACCGCTCATTCTGAGAAAGGCAGCTTGCCGTCTGGCAGTAAATTTGCAGCAGAGGAAAACTGCTAGGTGCGGGAGGGGAAAGGAGTGCACAGTGGCCCACTCGGAATGAAGCCCCAAATAGGAGGCTGGGTGGGAAAAAATGAGAATAAATGACTTTCCAGGAAAAGTAGAAACTTCTAAAAAGTACTCATGCACATAAAAATATTACGGCGGATTCCCTGATAAATCCGGTTCACTCCTAAAAATTATTTTGAAAAAAAAGACACTGGCAAAGCATGTAACACTCTTATTCGGATTGCCTTTTTGCTTTATTCCTGTAAAATGAGTCCACCACCCACACTAACAAAAAAAGGTCTCAGGTGATGGGAGACCTATAGAATCCCAGCACATAATGCACTCAAGACAGGGGGTGACTGCTATTTGAGAGACTACAGTATCAGCAATCTGTTTTCTGTGCTGGGAAGGTGACCTGGCAGATGGTCAGGCCCGAGATGCTTGATATCCAGTTCAGATGAGACATGAAGAGCAGACCTTGCCTGTAACCTTGAGCACAACGAGCCACCTGCTGCCCTGAACCTCACATCACCCCAACGGAGCTCGAGTGACCTGACAAAAATCCCCACAAAAAAGCCTTTTTAGGTATTTTTTGCCCTTGAATAGTATTCATCTATCTGCCTCGTGGCAAATCAATCAGAAGGCAGAAGAAATGAACTTCTTAAAAACTCTAACAATGTTAACTTCTCACATCAGCTTTTCCCATGAAACAAAAATAGTCTAGACTAGATGGTTTGGAAGAATGTCTTTCTAAAACAAATTACAAGAAAACATGGACTTTGAGCCGTATATGGCATTAGGATAAAGTGGGGTTAATACGCAGACCGGCTCTGCGAGCCCTGTGTCTGAACCCAGGGAGTTGTGGAAACGGGAATATTGATAAAAACTCTCGAGGACAAAGGAGTGCCCGAATGGTTGGATGAAAACGGAGGTATTTCGCCGGAATAGAAAAAAAATAAAGAACTGCAAAAAAGCGGAGGAAATGCTGCTTCTGCATGAGTACAACACTCCACCCTGCACCCACTCACCCTTGCAAAACCTAATATCCTTATACCTGGCGGCTTCTTTCCCTTGTTACAATTCACAATAGATTTGGTGCACAGAAGTGGAATTTTGCTGCGCAAAAATCTGAATTTACGATTGGAATTTCCGTATAATTCTAGAATCTTAAAGTTACTTATCATGGTGTTGAATCTTCCATTGTGGAGTCATAGGTTTGCCACTTGGGAGAAAAGTGGGGAGTGTCACGGTGTGAAGGTGGTGTCCTCGCACAGTGCATAAAATGGGTTTTTAGAAATATTTTGCCTGGCCGTCCCCTATCGACTCCCATAACACTTATAAAGTTCCTCCCAGATAAAGGCTAGAGTAACTGCGACTCCAGGCCGGAAATAGAAATGGAGTACCCCAGATTTCAGAGGGACATTAAGAATGGAGTTCTTTGGTGGGGAAAATATGATCCTTTGAGAAAAAGAGAAAAATGCACAAATGAACATAGTCAGTCAGGTTTCCACCTAACAAGTCAATATTAGGCAGTAGGAATAGCCTCTGAAATCTGTAACTGTCAAACATATTCTGGCGTGCTCCTGGGCGTGTTTGCGGAGTTCTAAAAAGACTGAAATCTTCTATAGACTGTGGGCATGATGTAATAATACTTGTTTGCAAACCAGCATGTGTATTTTGTGCACTTCCTGTTTGCAAACAGGTAAGCAATTTGCGATGATGTGATGACGTATGTGCAAAGAGCTTACATTGCAAATTGCCAATTTGCAGGAAATCGCATAGCCACTTGCCGGATGTATATTAATTGGGCATATTACTATATATACCGCCTAAAATTGACTTTGACATCAAAAATGGTGGCTTGCAAGGGACAGTAGATTCAGTTCCCTGCATTCATATCCCCCCCCCCTAAAAAAACCTGAAAACAAAACAACCCATGCATCTTAGAAAAAAAGTATTCTGTATGGGAAAGGGGAAGACATTGGTTGGAGCCTGAAGTCTTTCCCTAGACCACTCTCTGCTCCATAGACCTAGGCACCCAGCAGGATTCACAAGGGGTAAACTGTCCCCTTTGTGAATGGAACACCATCCCAGCTCGAGTGTTGGTGTCCAACCAATGGGTTGTAACTGTAAATGATGTTATAAAGTTAGAATTCATGCAATTGAGGCTCACAATTAGGGAAGACTCCTTCCAAGGCTCCCCTAAGTGTGATTCGGAATAGGCATAGCAAGCCTTTTGCCAGTCGGAAAGACTTCATATTTCAATAAGTGCTTTCTGAATCACTAAACACTCTTTTGCAGTAACAAACCCTGTGATTTTGTGAACTGCAGAGTTTGCACCCACGAAGGTGGTTGTACATCATGACCCCATGAGTGGCAGAGGAGCAGATTTCCTGCTTGTTAAAGCAGGGCTTTGTAAACCGAGACCTCTGTGATCAGTGCTTTGTAGGAGGGGGAAGTGGGCGCTTCCAGAGCTTGGTCAAAGGCACTTGCATTTTTAATGCACTCAGCTCACCGAGCGTCTGGCTAGGGGAAGCAACGTTGCTTGGAGACCAGGGCTCTCAAATTGGCGTCTGCCAAGAGCAGCTGGTCCCCTCCTTGCACTTGGTGGTCCCCGCAAGGCAGAGTCTGGGAACTGGGATCTCGAGGTCTGCAGGGAGCAGCTGGGCCCATCTCCTAACCTGCCATGTGGTGCAGTGACCAGAGGGTCTTAAACAACCAGCTGCTGGGGGGTTTCCGCGGCAGCGTTCATTTGAAAAAAAGAGTCCCAATTAAGGCATGGAATAGGGTGAGATAAAGGAGTCTCCGGATGGGGCAGATTCTGCAGGGAGAACCTGGTATGCCACTCTGAAGCACAGAGTGGTGAGTGAGCATGGGGGTTCTGCACTGTAAGAGGAGGCTGGGCATACACTTGTGCTCGGACTGCACCTGTAAATGCAGCTCACCACCTGCACATCACTGCCTCATATGGACATTCACCACAAATGAATAAACAGGTGATGTTATACTTAATTCCAATTTTTTCAAACCAATGGAACAGGCCAATACCGGGTGATCACACACTATGGGCCTGATTTATGAAAAGTTAGCGCCGCCTTTACGTCATTTTTGACGCAAAAGCGGCGCAGGATTACAAAATATAATTATACGTTTACGCCACTTTTGCGTCAAATAATGACATAAAGGCGGCTCTAACTATTCATTAATCAGGCCCTATGCATTTTATACAAAATGGGAAATGACGAGAGTTATTTGTAAAAGTCCTGGTGAAAATATCATTAACACGCCACTTTCATCAAAGGTATTAAAGGCTCACAGGTTTCAGTTTTACTGACATTTTACACTAAAACAAAGATAGAAACCCCTCAGTCTCTCTCTCTCCATGTATATGTATATATATATATATATATATATATATATATATATATATATATATATATATATATATATATATATAATAATGGGAAAAAATACAGAAGGAAGAGGTTTTTGAGTGACTCATGCTGTCAGTCTTGACTGCCAGGAAATATTTATCAGTTAAAAATACGGAAAAGCCTCAGCTGCAAATTTTGCTATTCACATAAAAAATAAATACAGATAAAGAACAATCGGATGAGAAAACGCTAAAATGTGAGTAATGTAGGCATAATACCAAAAATAAAATCCACATAACCCAAAATAAATATGGATAAATACAGATATAATCAGCAAAAAATAAATATAGGTGAATACAGACGGTTATGTAAAAAAACAAAAAAAAAATCATAAAACCTAGATCCTTAATAATATAAATGTTAGCATCAGACAAAAATATGTTGTATTGAACTTCTGCTGGCGTATTGATAAATGAACAGCATGGTGGCAGAATGAAGGCGTGTGGACAGTTTGAAAACAGGGGACAATGTCTTTAAGTACTGCCAGCCTTACCCACATGTCACCGTGCAGGCTAATCCATCCGGAGTGAGAAGTAGGAGTTTTAATTCATAAAACAGAGGCTTTAGGTAACATATCACCTTGTAACTATCGACCTGTGACATTGCGGGGCTGCTCTCCACTTACCTGGAGAAGAGGCAGATCTAGGACCCATTGCAGCTGGGATTCCCTCCTGGTCAGGATAGTGAGAGGGCTCTCATCATAGTGATGGATGGCCTTGCACTCAGAGTTGATGGCAGTAACACAGCACTGTGATGCTCTTAGATCTCTTCGCTGCATGCAAAACCACTGACCACGCCAAACTGATACCAAGACTCTGTAAGGGAAGTATCACAAGGGTTAGTGCAAGCCTGGTTTGCATCTTCCTTAAGGATCATTCTCTTTTGTGCATTATGGGCCTCATTTACTTGGAAGTGGCACTCCCCGGTGTCGCAAGCAATATTTCTGCGCCAAGATGTGTCATTTCCAGAACGCAGGGATGCGCATATTTAACAGAATACAGCGCATCCCTGTGTTCTCCCCTGCGCTAAATTAGCTGCCTAGGGGAAACCATAGTGCAAGGGTCCCTGCATTGCAGTGAATGATTGGTTATGTGCAGGAAGGTGTCCCTTCCTGCACATAAACAATCAATAATGACACTTTTTTACTTCTGTGTCTGCTGCAGAATGCAGCACACATAGAAGTGGTAAATCGTCAATATTTAATGATTGTTTATGTGCAGGAAGGGCCTTCCTGCACATAAACAATCATGAGTGGCGTTTTGCTCTTTCTGTGGGTGCTGCAGAATGCAGCACACATAGAAAAAGCAAAAAACGAGGAGGAATAAAAGCATTTATCCTCGTTGCGCCAATCTAACACCATCCCTGGGGTTTTTGCCGCTGCCTCAGATTTATTATTTCTGGTAAATCCGGGGCAGTGTCAAAAGCAATGGGTGTTGTGTGGAAACGCCTACAGCAACACCCATTGCACACCCCTCTGCCGCAGAAAACTGCATCGGGGGCCCATATTTACAAGGCGGCTTTAAAGCACTCAAAGTGGCTTCGTGCTGCCTGGTAAATGTGCAAATAGTCAAAGCGCCAGCAGAACATTGCCGAAAGTGGTGCTAGGGACTTGTAAATAAGCTATTATATTTCTTCTTAAGTTTTGAAAACATAGGGGCATATTTACAAGCCCCTAGCACCAACTTGCGCTACCCTAGCGTCATTTTTTTATGCTAAGGCGGCATTAAGGAGGCCTTTCTCCAGCGCTGCATTTACAAAGGGGCGCAATGCTTGCATTGTGCCACTTTGTAAACCCATGCAACACATTATCCCTGGGCAAAGCATAATGTATGCCAGGGAGGCCAGAAAACATGGCGCAATGAAATTTACATTTCACTGTGCCATTTTTTCCATCATTTTTAATGCCTGCTCACAGCAGGCATTAAAATGGCGCATCCATTTGAATCAGTGGGCCTCCCTGTGCTTTGCTGCACTGGCGTCAACATTTTTTATGCTAATGCAGCATAGCGCCACAATAGCGTCAAAAATGTTGACGTTATTGTCCTAACGACCTTCATGGTGCGCCGTATTTTAAATACGGCTCAACCATGGTGTCGTTAGGTGGGGAGGGGGCGACGCCCAGAGTGCCCATAGCGACTCCCAAAGTGATAGATATATCAAAGCCGTTTAGCACACTTTGAGGCATAGACCATATTGGTCCAGCAGATGACATTCAATGCAACCAGTCCAATCACATTTCTTCTGCAATGAAATAACCTATGATGACTGCACCATTCGGGGATTTGCATGATATAACAGGTCAGGCAAATAGGTCAATTTAATACTCACTCATTTACTCAATATTATTACACTAGAGGAGGTGGAATGAAACATTGTAACGATTAGCTTTTGTAACATTCCATTGAAATGTCATTTTTAAACACTTGTAATAATCTGCAATAAGAGGTGTCAGAGCTACTGTGGTGTCCCTCAAAGATCCCCACGTCTCGTGTGCTATTTTTTATTTTCGTAAGACTTCTAGAACAGCTAATGTAGTCGTTCAGCTGTTATGCTACCCCATTGATGACTGACTGATTATAATATTTCTAAGTGCTCTCTATCTCAATGAGGTCTCAACGCCAAATTTGATATAAATGATACTCAGTTGGTGGTGGGGCTGGATCACTCTGCACCCAGCTAGAGCTCCAATGTGACCAACTCTCTAATGTTTTTCCCAGTAGTATATGCTCTTGAAGCTTCAGGAAAACAAAGCAGGGCGCCATCTGCTTGACAGTCAGAAGCAAAGATGGCATCATTCTCTCTCTGGCTATCTGTACTGAGGAATCCTCAAGCACCTGGAAGCAGGGTGGCACTTCTAGGTGCTCTTCTTTACACTCCAGTTAAACATGGCTTCCTTAGCTTGTGTTCATGCATTATATCTGCCTGGTACAGTTGTTCCATTTCTTCCTACTGAACATACCTAAGGTGATGACGTCATGAATTGTATCATCCATGGAGCACTGTAGCTCCTTGTGCTTGAGTTTGACAGACCTGTCTCTCTACACATTATAGGGAATTTAGAATTTTACAGTCGAAACAATCACTTTCATAAGGAAATGCAGCCACGTGTCGGTGGTCGTAGACGTCTACACCTGTAGTCAGTGAGGTAAATGGTCTACTTTAAAGCTCTCTACTGATGCATGGATGGTTTATTCCTTCTGAGCACCACACTTGAGTTCAGCATTTTCCTATAGATACAACAGTTTCACAAGTATTTGTAAACAAGGACTAAACCCTGTATTCCCAACTGGGACTAGGATAAATTAGAAACAAGTATTACAAGTGTCCCATGGGATATATTTAATATTTACTATCATAGCTTCTCGACTGGTAACTCTCAGTGATTCAAGCGGCCTCAAACGATGAGCAAACTCCAAGGTCAAACCCATCCCTTTTCTGAACATTTGAACCTTCAGACAGGTCCTTGAAACAGGGGTCTTCTGCTTATTATTAGCCATTTAGTTGTTTTAACTTTCATGTGCTAGATGCTTATTGGTTTGTTTATAAACACAAACAAGTCCCTTGGTGGAAGATGCGCTCTCCAGATAATCAAATCGACTTCAGTCTTGATACAGTTGACTTTGAATTTAATCTTGGGGCTGAATCACAAACCACTTTTCACTGGCACAACTGCATGTCTTCAGTGCTAAATGAAAACAGTCCTTGGTGCAAACACCTTTCAACACTATTACGAAATCCAATTTATGGAAGTGGTAATGTGTGACAAAAAGTTTGTGCATATTTGTCGTGTTGCATTTTGTTGTGATTTGGATGTGTTGTGTCATTTTGTGTGCTGCTGTGTTTCTGTGCTGCATGATTTTCGTGTGTTTTGTGTTGTATTGTGGTTGTTGTATTGCATTCTGTTTTGGCTGTTTTGGCTGTTTTCTTATGTTCTGCCCCGTTACATTTTTGCAGTGTTATTGCAATTTGTATGATGTCATTGTGCTGTGTACTTTGTTTACTTTAGCGATGTTAGCAGCGGTGGCCGCTGCAAATCTCAATGGGAGGGGAGGCATGGGGAGGGACAGGGACGTGGGGATAAAGAAATAATACAAAATAAAACGTACGTGTTCCCGTTGTTGCCGCCTGCCGCCTCACCCGGTGCTCTTCTTCTGGTGTCCCAGCATTCGCTGGGACACCAGCACAGGCTCCCCAGCAATCCTGGTGCTGCTCTCCTGCTAAACCTAGCATGAGAGCAGCACCAGGATTCGTCTGAGCGGCTTGTTCTGCCGCTCAGACACTACACTGGAGCCTGTGCAGTTTCTCCGAAGCCAGGTTGGAGAAAACTAAGCAAGCATGTGTGTTTGGCTGGCCTGAGACGGCGGGCAAACACACATGCGCACTTAGCAGTGCACACACTCCACACCCCGTCCCCTCTCCCCCTTCCCGTGGCCCAGCCCGCCCCTCCTAACACATGCTCTTGGCTAAGCCAGGAACAAAAAAATATAACGATAATGATATATTGTTTTATTTTTCAGATCCTGGCTTAGCCAGGGAGGCAACGCTCCTTCGCCATTGCGAAGTAGTCGCCCCTGGATATCAGCCAATGTCGCTATATTTCATTGGAAAAGCAGCGCAGTCCTTTGAAGTTCAAGAGACAAACAACCATTTACAATTAGCTAAAATGGTTAAATAGGGCTGGTCCAGCTCTTCTACTATCTAGGACACTAGTTAGCAAAAAACAGTGGCAGATACTTGATTTACAGGCGAGTTAGTATTCCCTAAAATAGCTTGACATTCTGCTAATAATATAACCTTTTACTTTATAATTCTGAATAGAATTCCTGAATATGTGCTAAGGCGAAATATATAACTCTAACTACTAAAATGGAGGGCAATTGTTGTTAAATATAAAACTAGACCAAAATATATTTAAAAAAAGCTTTTGCTTTATAATATGCAATTACAATTTACGGGGTTTCTTCACAACCTCATAACAGCCAGGCTTATTATTACCCGCCTCAATGATAGCCATTTTATAAATCTCTAAAAAAATAACAGGCTGTGTACATCTGCTTGAGCTTTTGATGGTTAAATGGCTCAGTGAGATCTGCACTGGGTACTTAACTCACTGGCCAATTTTTGTTATCAGGCCGTAATCTGGCCACTTGATTTAACATGCTTCACAATGTTTTTTAATGGAAACCGGCATTACAATCTACCCTGAACAATAGTAGACCTGCTATGACCATGTTTCTTGAGAGCTCTACTCTCTCAACGTATCTTTCGAAGCATGACAAACTACTTAATAAAAGACAACATCATTTATCAGAGGAACAAGAATACTCTGAGTCAACATGTGCTCAGCTTCTTTAATTCTTGTCCAAGCCACTGCAGTTTTTAGGGTCGAGCCTGCGTTGCATGCGCTTGCGCATGCGTATAGCAGCGAGACTCTTTTGTATTTAGAAAAGGGCTCGGAGCCCTGTCAACTTAACGTCAGTGTTTTTTATTGGTTGGTGGGCTTCCCTAGTAAAATCTGCTTGCTTTCATTAGTCGAAGGCACGCATATGTCATGCCTTTTCCGGTGGCTAGCCCTCCTCCAGCGCAGCGACCAAGTACAGAAAACATGCGAGGCTCGCTGTTTTCTGTCCGGCTCATGGACTTTTTTTTCTCTAATTTACGAGCCCAATCTGGCTTGGCAGAAGTCGAGCGCTTTACATACTTGATTTCACTTTTTCGGGTTATGTACATGAATGCACTTTTGCCCGATAGGTGAAAAGTCGGGTTAGGAGTTTACAACGCGATCAGCTCTAACATGAGCAAACGCGAGGCCCGTTGCATTGTAAATGCTTGTTAAGTTTGCAGCCATGAGAATGCCATGTCCTCCACAAGTCTTTGTAACAAAATGTCTCTTTTGACTTTTGTCGGGCAGAGGTAAGTTATTTCCATTCATTAGTGAACTGGATCCAGGCAGTCTTCCATGATGTCCTGGTCTATGCTTCATCTTCCAGCTGTGGTCCGTACATACCCTGTTTTGCGGATAATGATATTTTTTTTCGTTGTACCAGGAACTGTTGAATAGCGAGAGTGAAAAGGAGGACCTTTGGAGGGACAGGGACAAGCTTTTTCCACTTCTGTTGCAAAAATGTTGAATCCTCTGCCCCTCTAAGGAAGGAGCATAATCTACTCATCTTTGACAAGGCATTGAAGACATGGCTTTTCAATCATCGATGGGCATTGTCTTTCTTCTTTTCTGTGATATTAGGTGTATCTGTCAATTTTCTGTTTAGGGTCAGATGATGTATCAAAAGCACGCCAAGACGCTAAGTGATAGTGTGCCTTGTGAAATAAATTAAACGCACATAAAGAAACATGACCTTATTGTTTGGAATTAGATGTTTGTGTGTCTATGGTTTGAGTCCGATCCATGGGTCTGATTCTCACAGCAACTGATCAAAAGGACCATGGAAAATTACACGAGAGCGACAAGGTGGAAGTTTCCGAGAGTTGGACTGGCCAAGTTAGACAGCGAATTCTAGAAAGACATTATCACCCAGAACAAAATGTACTACTTGTCCAGGAGGCACCCCCGTAACAGACCTGCGGCAAAATTACAATTTTGCAAAGCGTGATATGTTCATTACTTTCCAGTCAATCAATAGCACATCTGATGCCTGTCTTTGTGTCATAATGGGACATATTGTATTTCCATAAAGCTGTCTATGTCTAGAAGGACCTAATCTGTCACTGCAAGTACCTACAAGGACCCGATTAGCAAACAAGTAAACTTCCTTTCTCAATGGGATCGCCACCTAGAGGTCACAGACCATGTCACGAGCACATGTACTCACTGGAACTAAAGTGCAAACAACAGCTTATGAGCTCTGAGCTGTGCAAACATTTAGATGCCTTTGTACACTTTTTCATATTCATGCTTTTCTCAGCCTTTGTCTTTGACATTTTGGTCCTGCAACATTCTCAGTTTTAGACCAGTGAGAAAAGCCCAATAAGTGTAGATGAAGGAAGTATTCAGAACGTATTGTTAGGGATTACTGACAGTGAAACATGTATTTTAGGATTTTGGAAGTAACCCAGGGACCTTACCATTGAAGAATGGCACACACAAAAATTAATCAGCTCGCGGTTTATGAACCAATATGGCCTGAAAATAAGGAATTCTTACAAAACGTGAACATATTTGTATAATATGTCTTTGAGTGAATGCTTTTCTAATATGTTTATTTTTATTCCTTAAAACCATAATGATAAAGGCAAAATAAATGTATGTGGTCCTCAAAGACAGCAGTACACAAATTACAGATAAAAAAATCACTAGTCATTATCATAGCCAAAAAAGACTGCATCTCATATTATAGTAATTCAGAGGCTCGGGTGTTACTAGCTCATTTCCTATCTATAGGAACTTACATTTGACCTATGTGTGGTAGATCTGTAGTTGCATTACACGCCACTCATTATGATATATTTTTTATTTCACCAAGTGAGTCCAGGCTTTTTCAAACTTCTTGAATCATCCCCTTCCCTTATACACATGTTTCTCAGAAAACATTCACTAATCCACGTTTGAGGACTTCATCAGGGTTGCTACTTCAGGGTTCTGCCAAAGTCTTAAGATATCATGACAAATCGCCACTAGCTCCTGGTCACATAGCATTTTAGCATAACGTGATGGTGGGTGATCACTCCATATCCCCAACACCTTGAGCTTGGTGTACCAATTTATGTATTCCTCAGTACTGAGTTCAGGCAGTTACCAACCCCATCCCAGAACCCTCTCAACGTGGGACAAAGCCATATATTGTTGAATAAAGTATCTGTTTGACCACAAGCCCCAAAGCAGAGATCCAAAGTTATCTTCCCCATCTTTTAGCACTGTTTGCATGTAGCATACTCTTTGCAACGCCTTAATCTGCACCAGTTTTAATCCTGCCCGTCTAGCCACATCATGTGGGTACTGCAAGGCCTCCTATCATTCCGTATCCTTCTTCTACTCAGGTTCCACCAGCCAATGCAAATTCAATCTGTTTAAGATTTCTAGAAAACTATAAATTAAGTCTTAATAAACAAGTAAGAACGTCTCCTTTTGGCAAGTCTCTGACTGCGCCCTACCTTCCAAAGTTCCAAAGTTCTGTCATCTGAGCACCACTAGGAATGTCGTTACAAAGCATTGCCAAACTGGAGATATCAGAATGCCTCTATGTGTGTTCATCTGTATTCTGTTCTATGTTTTTCAAACATTTTAAGGCCTTTCTACCCCACACATCTGCGGCGTGTGTTCCATTGGCTAAATCCCTCTAGTTCTCCAAGCTCTCTCACTCCACCACGTGCCTTAAGTTCCAAGTGGCCATTTTCAATGCCTTAACTAACGCTGGTGCGTGTTAGGGTACGTGTTTAACCCACAAGATACTAAAGAGTACAGCTGGACAGCTGAGGTTCCCAGGGCATGCCTATTAACCCTCAATGATGGTTCCAGTTCAGACGAACAGGGCCACTCCTTTATCACTACAAGCTGATACGCACACTATTACTTGCGTAAATCCAGGAGTTCAACGCCACTATTACTCCCTTCATGGGCAGTTCTCAGATGCTTCCATTCTTCAGTTGATTGAGCACTGTTTCACTTAAGCCCATGATTAAAGAAATAATGTGCCTTGCGCTTATATGTATAGCTTTCTGCCTGAGTGAGTGTGACTTATATGTTAGTCAGTTTAGTCTGCCTCAAAGTTCACTTTCCCTGTGACTGTTAAGCGATTTTAGCAAGACAGACATTTTGGATGGTTAAAGATCCTACACGAAGGATTAAAATTAGTTAGATCTAGTTTGCTGTCACCAGAATATTATTGAAAAAGGACGTTTTACCTTGCCGTCTCATTTATTTGGGAAGTTACTATGATATAAATGCACGAACAGTGACATTTCTTTTGTTTTCAGTTGTAAACTTGAAAACCTTAAATATTTACTTAAAAAAAGAACTTAAGTTGTGGAATTTAGGTCATTCTTTGCCATACTCAGAAGTTTGTGAAAATACTAACTGACCTTTTCAAGTTTGCATAGATCCAAAGCGTCGTAAGGAACTTAAGCACCATCCTTTGTGGGGTCTCTGAGTCTCCCTTCCATTCTATCAATGTGCATTTCCAAAACTTGCCTGTTAGTATTTGGTAAATTCCCATGAGCTATTTGATAGCAAAATGAAAGATTTTCATTCTACAGGATCCATCCCTACAGCATATTTATCCTGCAACTGAGGAACATAATGTATTGAAATGTAAATCCTAATTCACATCTGGCTATGACTAAATCAGTCATAGTGATATTTAAAACAAAGTACTGGAGGATTTAATTAGGAAGGGATGAAGAAGTCCGCTCTGCCGGTGGAGTTCACTGAATTTTCCCCACTCTGCGCTCCACGCAGAGTATTTTCTCTTGCTCGGGCTCGCCAACGTTAATTTGGGGAGCAAGGGAAATCGCTAAGTTGGCGAGCAAGATTTCTGAATGCAAGCAGCTGTGGTGGGCTGCAACCGCTCGCGATGAGAAAGCTGCCGCTCGCGTCGAGGAAGCTGCTGCTCAAGTAGGAAATCTACTCGAGCGACAGAAAGGGGTTAGCATCCTCTGGTGCTCTGTGTGAGGCTGTTCACGCTAATTTTACAGTGCAGGAGAAACTCCTGGTGCTGAAAATCAATGCGAACAGTGCCACTTACCAAAAACACCGTCTCTCGCGGAACTCCACAAACTCAACCCAGGCCTAGATTTAATTCAGCTTCACAATATTAATACCAAAAAGTGGAAACTAACAAAACAGCAAAATGTACTTAAAATTGGACTCTTTAAATACTGTATTTTAGACATGGAAAACATGTTGTGGTTTTATAAACATTTGCATATATTAAAGAGGCCTTTAGGCAACACAACAACGCTGGATGTAACAGTCAGTTCTCCTAGTGTCCAAAATGTGCATCTTTTCATAAACAGTTTTATAATCCCACACGTTTCAATGAGCAACTAAAAGGACAAACTGTCTGTTTAATTATCCAAGAAGAATTCGAGTGTCTCAAACTAATGCCAATAACAGCATTTTTATATTTAATGTCAGAGGAGCGTATGACTTTAATTATTTCTCTGGCCCATAGTTTTCAGGAGGGTGTCTTGCCTGAACATACTAATTTATTTTAATAAATGCACTGTTCCTGTGTGGCGGAATTGATGTAGTGTGTAAAGACGTTCCTTCTTTGCTGAATTGCCTTCCCAGCGATTCGTGCTACTTTCTGAGCCAGCGAAATAGCTCTGTGACTCAAACACTCGCAGCTGACGTCTGCTGTTATTTGTAGGTCACATGTTTCAGTCTTGGAAAGGCCGGCTCAGCCTACTATCTTTCTGAAGTTGGTAAACTGAGTACTATTATATTGGACAATAGTAAAACCTGCCGTTCACAATACGTAGAAAAAACACAATTGTGGTATGAATTGCTCTATAGAAAACATGTCTCTAACAGCATGAGTAATTTAGGCCTCGCCAGAGGCAAGGCAAGCTCTTTAGAAATTATTATACAATACAGTACTTTAGATGTACTCTACTTATATGCTTGTACCAAGTAATATATCTGGTTAACTGGCATTTAGTACATCTGAGACCCAGGTCTGACAAAAATATGATAAGAAAGACATATTTTATATGCATATGTATGTGGATCAATTTAAGGGGCGTGGCCAAGATGGCAGCCAGAGCAGGCACCTGACGTGAAGCTCCGCTTCTGGCCCGACGAAAATCCTGTAAATCCATCCCAACCAGCCGCCCCAAAAGCATCCGTGTTAGCTTGTGCACGCCCTGCAGGGCGCCAAAACCCGACAGCACTCTCGCGCCTCAGCTGGGGGTAAGGTGCTGTGATCATCTGCATCCGAGTGATGGCCTCCTGAAGAGGCCGTAATGCATGTTGGGGAATCTCCCCTGTTGCCGCCTCACTCATCGCGTACGGAGCCAGCCGGTAAAATTGTCCGCAGTAGGGACACAGCAACCTAATCTTCGACCCACTCGACAGCCACAGGAGCGTGATGCGCTTGTCTGCGGAGTGCGAGAGGGCCGGTGTGCTGCTGGAACCCGGAAGAGTTGCCCTCCAGCTGTCATGCACTACCCTTGGGTAGGGTGACCACCTGGCATTGAGGCAAATTCTGGACAGGACTGTAAAAAATTCAGGACAAAGGTTCAAAATTCAGGACAAAAATTCAGGGCAAAGGGTCCAAATTCAGGACAAAAATTCAAGAACAAACGTCAGTTTTACAGACACACCCAAGAGAGGCCATGCCTCACTATGCTGTCAGTGCATTTATTTACTCTTTTTTAACATAGCACTATTTATTCACTGTGGTCTTTTTGTGATTGCCTCCTGGTGTGCTACATTCGGGTCTCATAGTACGTCCTTGTCTAGTAGTAAATTAATTCCCTTCAGCACTGTGTCAAGGCCATCACCCCTACCCAGAGCGACCCAATCTTTCTTAAAGAGAAAGTAACAGCAAACTTTTGATTATGTTTCTGAACATTTTAAAACCCCTGTCAAACAGTTTGGGGAACATTAAGGTAACTAACCTTATGCTAGTTTAAACAAATTGAACAAAATCATCTGGCTCACCCCAACCACCCGTGGACTTTCAACCTAAAACAAAATTAATGAGGCAGAGTAGATGGTGTGGGCGACAGTCTCACACCTAATGTCAGGATGTGAGGTACCCACAACTTGAATGCAATCTCACAGCACTATAGTGTATGCCTGGGACTCTACAGTTATCTCAGAAAGGGGAGCCCAGACTACCAATCAAAGATAATAAAAGAGGAGGATGAAATCGAGATCAAATGGAAGATCCACGGCAAGTGATTCAAAGTGTTGTTGCTAAGAACCGGATAAATAAGGAAGAGGAGAACAATGTGGAACAATTCCTAAAATCAGACAAGATGGGTCCACCAAGACTATCGGAAGGGATTGGGTACCTGGGGAGTTGTCTCTGCAGACAGGAGAGAAACAGAAGAAGCACTGTCAGGTGGTTGAACAAGCAACACCCATCCACCTTGGCAAACTCTTCTGGTACAATGGTCCACTGTTCGTGCTTGTGAAGGGTGAGCAGAGGCCAGGCCCCTTGCAAGGTTGTGCAAGGCAATTGCCCGCTTTGTCCATGTCTTTAAATGTTTTGAAATAGAGCAAAAGCCAAACTAGTGATTTGGGTTATCCCTAAGTGTCAAGTACACAGGCCCATATTTATACTTTTTTAGCGCTGCATTTGCGTCATTTTTTTACGCAAAAGCGGCGCAAACTTACAAAATAGAATTGTATTTTGTAAGTTTGCGCCGCTTTTGAGCCAAAAAGTGATGCAAGCGCGGCACAAAAAAAGTATAAATATGGGTCATACAGAATCTTCAAAATATTTGGGATGTAAATTGCACAAACAAAATGTAAGAAATGTTAAAATGTACTTAATGTTTCTTTAACATATGTACATCACTCTAATCTACTCTGCACCTCTGCACTCTGTGCCACGGCACTCCACACCACTTTACTCTATGCCATCACATGCTATGCCACTCCACGCAACTCCACTCTACCCTGCATCTCACCACTCTAAGCCACTTCACTCTACTGTGAAACAATCTACTTTACGCCACTGCACTCTATGCCACTGCACTGTGCATCACTCCACTCTCTGCAACTGCACTCTACAGCACTATACTCTACTCTGCACCACTCTACACTACTCCACTCTATACCACTGCACTCTCTGCCACGCAAGTCTACTCTGCACTCTATACCACTACACCACTCTACACTACTGCACTCTATTTTATGCCACTTTACTCCACTGCACTCTATGCCACTCTACTTTGCACAACTCCACTCTATGCCACTGTACTCTATGCCAATGCACTCTGCGCCACTATACTCTACTCTGCACTGCACCACTCTACACTTCTCCACTCTACACCACTCTATGCAGGGAAGCAGCCTTAACCACGACACATGAACAACGAAAGCGGAACAACGCTTTCGTTAACCACGACTTCCTTGTTCAGTGCCTTAACCACGCATGTGCTTAACCACGCACATGCGTGGTTAAGGCACAGAAGAAGGGAGTCGGCTGAGGAGGACAACGTGATCAGGTAAGTGGGGTGGGACCGGGGCTGTTTTAGGGCCAGGGGGTCGTGGTATTTTTAGTTTTAGGGGCGGGGTGGGGGGGGTTCAGGGTATTTTGAGCTTTAGGGGTTGGGGGGTCGGGGTGGTTTAGGTTCAGGGGCAGGGGAGGGTGGAGGTATTTTTAGTTTTAGGGGCAGGGTGGGGGGTCCAGGGTATTTTTACTTCTTTTTGGGGGGGGTTGGGATAGTTTAGGTTTTAGGGGTGGGGTGGGGGGTTGGGGTAGTTTTAGGGGTGGGGGTTGCGGTAATTTTAGGGGCAGGGTGGGGCGTTGGGGTTGTTTTAGGTTTTAGGGGTGGGGTGGAGGGTTGGGGTGGTTTTAGGTTTAAGGGGTGGGGTTGGTTTTAGGGGTGGGGGTAGGGGGTTTGGGGTGGTCTTAGGTTTTAGGGGCGGGGTGGGGGGTTGGGGTGGTTTTAGGTTTCAGGGACGGGGGTGGGGGGCCGGGGTAATGTTTAGGGGTGGGGGTGGGGAGCCAGGGGGGTTGCATGCAGGAACCATGCATGCTGTTCACTAATGCCTTTACCAGGAATACCTTTACAATGAAAAATCATTGTTAAGGCATTCGTGGTAAAGGCATTGGTGGTAACAATGCGGTTGTTGTTCCGACTGCGTTGTTTACGCATGCGTGGTTCCAGCATGCGTAGTTGTGACATACATTCCTCTATGCCACTGCACTCTATGCCATGCGGGCCTACTCTGCACTCAATGCTACTGCACACCTCTACACTACTGCACTTTCTGCCACTCTATGCCACTCTACTCTTGCCCAACGCCACTCCATGCCACTGCACTCTAAACCACTACACTCTACGCCAATGCACTCTAAACAAATGCACTGTACCCACTGCACTGTACTCTGCACCACTGGGCTCTACACCACTGCTCCTATGCCACTCTATTCCACTCCACACCACTATGCCACTAACTTTAGCCATGCTGACCAGCAGCCACTCTGAAGTATACCATGGCTAAAACGCATTGGCAAAGCCAATAACTCTTGGTTAGATGAGACCTATTGGCTTTGCCAATGCTTGTTAGTACTATGAGGTACTGAGGTCCCTGAAAGAACTGTGAATGTGTAAGTCCTTATTTTAAACATGAATTTGACGCCTCATTAGGAGTAGTAAGCGCTATATAAATACAATTACATCATAATATAGGCTGCTACAAAATGCGCAAATACATATCGGTTAAATAAAAAAAAGTGCTTCTCAAATACAGATTTGAATAATATACAGTTTATACCTAGTCCATTAAAACCACACACTCCAGAGCTCACCCTGGAAAACCATTACAGTACCTCTCTAAAAGAAAATACCTTTGCAATCAGAATGCGTCAAGTGACTCCTTTGATTAAAGTCAATGCAGGTTTTCAAGCCCCTTTGTATTTGCAGATTCACCAGTTGCCCACATTAGCATTTCTTTAGGGAAGGAAACACCCTGGCAAGAAGATCTCTTTCTTATCTGTCTGCCCCTCCCTCCCTCAGAGCACAGCAGACCCCCTAGCTTTCAATCCAGCTGGGAAACGAATCTGCCCGTAATTTCGCCCTGCCTCCGTTGTCTTTTAGGTGAAAGGCTAAAATTACGGACAAATGCCGGCTGTTAAGCCTTTCATCACGGACAACAGACGGCAGGACGAAATTACGGGCAGCCTGTGAAATTTACGGACAGATGGTCACCCTACTCATGGGGCCTCATGGGTCCTTCTGGCCCTGTGGAGCCCAAGCCCATGAGCCTGGAGGCTGAGCTGTCCCCAGCGCAGGACTGGTGCCCTGCAGGACTCTAAAGCAGCGGCACCGGGAGACGCAGTGAGTGTGGTCAGTGCCGGGCCCTGGTCGATCCCACATTGCTGTCTGCTCAGTCCTCTATCTCACATCTGCTGGACCTCATCCTCTGCCATCGCTTGCAGCAGACATCGGCTATGAGAGGCAGGGCCCACGACACAGGGCCCCTGTTATTGTACATTATCCCCTCCTGCCATGTCACTCTGTCCAGTCTAAATCCAGTACTTCTGGGAGACCTATTGTGGCAACTACAACCTGATAGAGGCTCATTCCCAGGCAAATTGAGTAGGCCAACATCCCCCCAGCAACGTGACGGTGTTTTTTGGAGGAGAGTTGTCCCCAATGACATGTATAACTCTCTGACTTGGGAGAGCGGGCCCCTGTGCTTTATAAATGCAACCAAGAGGATCTGCAGGGGTCATAGCGCACACCCCTTTGAAACGCAGGCTCAGGTCTTAGCTGTGAACTGGGTGGCGTGGCTTTGGACTTGACTTGTTACCATCCTCCTTTCCATCATCTCTGCCGCCCAGGGCCAATGGTGTTATTTAGCAGCGATACACGTGTGCTACCACCACAGGGTGTTTTAGGTGTGGCATCCTATAAGGGGATCCTAGTAAAGGATTACTCTTCCGAATACCAGGCTCATAACCATCAACAACAAGGGTGCCTATCATTCTCCCCGCTTTCTGCTGTGGCATGGACTATTACCACACTTCAAGATGGTGAAGCTGAAAAGTGTAGTACTCTGTCCAGTCTAAATCCAGTACTTCTGGGAGACCTATTGTGGCAACTACAACCTGATAGAGGCTCATTCCCAGGCAAATTGAGTAGTCCAACATCCCCCCAGCAACGTAACGGTGTTTTTTGAATGAGAGTTGTCCCCAATGACATGTATGACTCTCTGACTTGGGAGAGCGGGCCCCTGTGCTTTATAAATGCAACCAAGAGGATCTGCAGGGCTCATAGCGCACACCCCTTTGAAATGCAGGCTCAGGTCTTAGCTGTGAACTGGGTGGCGTGGCTTTGGACTTGACCTGTTACCATCCTCCTTTCCATCATCTCTGCCACCCAGGGCCAATGGTGTTATTTAGCATCGATACTCGTGTGCTACCACCACAGGGTGTTTTAGGTGTGGCATCCTATAAGGGGATCCTAGTAAAGGATTACTCTTCTGAATACCAGGCTCATAACCATCAACAACAAGGGTGCCTATCATTCTCCCCGCTTTCTGCTGTGGCATGGACTATTACCACACTTCAAGATGGTGAAGCTGAAAAGTGTAGTACTCATTCCACCCATGGGTGAGGACTTGATGCCCCACTCTGCACCCTCAGACAGCACCCAACGGCCCTTCAGCAGCTGGACGGCACTCTCCACATGCACCCCAACCAATTTGGAAGGGTTCTACAGGCCATACTGGACACCAAAACATCCCTAGAAGTAACAATTGATGCAGTGTCACAAGACATAAATCTCCTACGAACCGACCATCGAAAAGTGACTGAAAGGGTGGAGGAAAATAAATCATCCCTTGTTGCCTTGCATCCCTTTGTCCAGAATGAAACACCTGAGCACAAAAGTGGCCTCGCTGCACCACAGTGCAGAAGATGCACAGAGGCGTTCAAGATGCAAGAATGTCAGTTTCATGGGTTTCCCCAAACGAGCAGAGGGTCCAAGTGCGGAACTCTTTATTAAAAAATGGTTGATGGACAATGATCTTGGCAACAGAATACCAACATTTTTCTTGATTGAATGGGCTCACAGGATTCCAGGGAGGACACCCCCCTCCTGGTGCAGCCCCAAGACCGCTTATTGCCCACCTCCTCAATTATCGGGACCGCGACTTGATAATCCAGTGCTTTCGAACAAAGGGGCCTTGGAAATTTGAAGATGCCTCCATCACTGCCTATCCTGACTTTACAGCAGAGGTACAGCGATGCGGAACTCTTACACAAAGGTCAAGCAGCATCTCTGTGACCATAATGTTAAATATGCTCTACCGTTTCCTGCAAAACTCCAAGTATTGGATGGTCAAGTGGAGGGTCAGGCTAAAGCTTTGCTGGAGGCCACGCAATACACTGCAAACTCCTTCACTGTGCTCCAAGATGAACGCACATCAGAATCTGGCTCTGATGCAGGAGATACCGTGGCTCCCCTGCTGACTCTACTAATGGACCAGTGGTCATCCCACGTATGGCTGATGAGCGCTGAGAATACACCATTGCCTGCCTCCACCATAGCTTCTGTCATAGATAGCACAAGGTATATATGCACCTAATTAGGGCCAGGGACAATTCATTGCTATGCTTATACCTGCTCTTTTACATGACCCAACAGCTATCTGCCTCTGAGGGGTGGACTTTAATTGTGCATTAGACATAGACCTGGATAGGTTTCTCCCATCCCCAACTGGGGCAATGAGTGGGAGACTGGCCCAGGGATTTTGACACAAAAAGAACAAGTGATAGACGGAATGCTAAACAATCTCAAACATTCACCCCCCAGTACAGAGATCTGGGCCTAAATCCATAATTTTTTTGCCACCCATGCCATTCCAATTTGGACCCAGCCATATGCGAATCAGTCTTGACCCTGCTCCCCATAGGAACAGTCCAGCCCGAACTGCCAAGCCAGGTCCTCTCTGGACTGGAAACAAGCATTCTGGAACTGGTTTCAGGGTATCACCCTTCATCACCCAGGCTAGCTTGATTCCAGTGGCATGGGGAGCAAGGGACCCACGTCTGGGCATACCCTTCCACTTAGTGCGACAAACGCAAAAAGAACAAGTGATAGACGGAATGCTAAACAATCTCAAACATTCACCCCCCAGTACAGAGATCTGGGCCTAAAGCCATCATTTTTTTGCCACCCATGCCATTCCAGTTTGGATCCAGCCATATGCAAATCAGTCTTGACCCTGCTCCCCATTGGAACAGTCCAGCCCGAACTGCCAAGCCACGTCCTCTCTGACCGGAAACAAGCATTCTCGGACCGGTTTCAGGGTATCACCCTTCATCAGCCAGACTAGCTTGATTCCAGTGGCATGGGGAGCAAGGGACCCATGCGGGGGTGATACCCTTCCCACTTGGGGCGACAAAAGCAAAAAAGAACAAGTGATGGACGGAATGCTGAACAATGTCAAACATTCACCCCCAGTACAGAGATCTGGGCCTAAATCCATCGTTTTTTTGCCACCCATGCCACGGATGACGGTCAGAGGGCTCCATGAGCTATGCTGTCTTGGACACCCCACAGTGAGTGAACACTCCTTTTACTCTCTGGTCCACGAGCTACACTGTTTCTCAGAGCCCAGAGGGTTGTGAGGGTGGAATATTTGGCCCACACCCTGTCTGATCACTGCCGACTGCAGATGGAGTTGCAATGGGGCAGGCCATGCATGCATATCTCCATGTGGTGTCTACAAACCGAGGCGCTCTCTGATCCTCCGTTTTAGGCAAAGCTATTGCTGTGTATTTCCCAATACCTTGAGCACAAAAGGGAGACCACCCCCCACCCTTTGTGCACAGAATTGGATGCACACAAAGTAGTAATGAGGGGCCCCTGCATCTCGGCATCCTGGGGAGCCAGGCGTTTACTGCACCGTAATTGCTGTCACTGGAGTGTGAATAACGTACGCCAAAGCAGCAGGCCACGGTACATATGACTGGCCCTGATCATCTTCTGGACCTTGGGAAAATATATCGAGATAGCCACATGACTACAAGCATTACCTGGCCAGCCAGTATGCCAAAAGTGACCGCTCAGGTAGACTGCTAGCATGGCTCATCCAAAATGGACACCAACGTACCCCAATTGGGGCCATTAGACAAGACACTGGCTATTTTGCCAATACACAAACAGCCATTAATTACGCTATTTTGTGACAACTATCACACACTACATGCAGCAGGGCCCGCTCCCACCCCTGGGCAACTGGCGACCTTTCTAGATGATCTCCCCCTGACTCACTCCACTGCAGAAAGCTGAGCTCGAGGATCTGATTTGGATCAAGGAAATTCGGGCTACATTTAAGAGATCGCCCGGAACGAAACAGCAGGTGTGGATGGCCTACCAGCTGATAATTATTATTCCACATACTCCGCACTTCTTACCCAACCCCTGCAGGTGGTTTTTAATGAGGCAAGATCTTATGGCAATCTCCCGGACCCCCAGCACAAGGCGCTTATAGTAGTCCTACCCAAACCTCTTCTGGATGTAATAGCTTTACTAGACACCTTTGGTGATATATCCGAGCTTAGGGTAAACTGCGTGAAATCTTGTCTGTTCCCTCTCACCCAGATTTCAGCACCTTTGACAGCTGCCCTCCCAACTCATTACTTGGTGCCATGTTTCCTTTAAGTACCTAGGGATCTACTGATGACCTCAAGGAGGGTAATCTGGGTTGTGCTATTCTCTTTATCCATGGCTCAATCCCGTTATGGTGCCCTTCCCCACGTTCTCCCTTGGGACGCGTGGCGGTAGCCAAGATGCTCATACATCCCAGGCGGCTATTTTTTTTGCCACATTACCAGTAGTGGTCCCCAGATCATTCTTTTGTACTACATGGCTTAATGTTAGAACGGCTGTGGGGGAAGGACCAACTCCATGTGGCTTTGACTTCAGTACAACACCGCTATAACGGGGCACTTTAGGCATGCCTAACTTTGAGTTATACTACGCTGACGTGCAATGACAATGGCCTCTATATTGGCTAAGTGATTCCCCTAGTGCAGAAAGGGCAACCATACAAGTGAGATTGGGCCCGATTAGTGCATGTACCTGGCTGTCAGACTGTGCATTCCCCCCTTTGAATGTAACCATCCTGATGTCCACAGCCCATGGATGTTGGCGCAGGTTTGTGAAGGGTAAAACCACAGTCCTACCTTACTCTCCTCTAATCCCTGTTGCACAAAGTTCTGACCATGTGTCACGATGTGGCCCCTTGGCAGCAGCAAACTTAGGGGGTTATTACAACCTTGGAGGAGGTGGTAATCTGTCCCAAAAGTGACAGTAAAGTGACGTTTATACCACCAGCCATATTACGAGTCCATTATATCCTATAGAACTCGTAATACGGCTGGTGGTATATCCGTCACTTTACTGTCACTTTTGGGACGGATTAACACCTCCTCCAAAGTTGTAATAACCCCCTTAGTGATGGTTGAGGACTAGTTTTATGACGGATCCTTTATGTCCTATGAAGATATTATGGAAACTCACACTAGGGGCCCAGGGCAATTCTTAACATATCGCACCATTTGCCAAATGGTGCATGACACATGGAAAGAAAGCGAAACAGAGCCACCGCTGTCAAACATCCTTAATATACTATTAATGGGAAAAGGTCACAAAAGTACTATTTCTCTGTTATACAAAACCTTAGCCACAAGCGCCAACACCCATATGGAGGGAGAGCTAACTCATTGTAAGCGGACCTCTCTAGGCCCTTAGCCCAAAAGTCATGTTTCCAAGCCCTACAACATATATAGGAGGTCCCATGTAACCCTTGATTCCAGTTCACCCAATTTAATTATCTATACCAAGCATACCTTTCCCCCAACGCATTAAGCGCAAAGTCCGTCCAGAATGCCCTCCAGAATACCCACTCTGAGGGTTACAAGATGCAGGTTTTTATCATATGAAGTACGCTTGAACCCCCCCCCCCTCCCCCTGAAACACACCTGGCAAGAGATAACTGCGACAAGAGTGGACCTAGCGGGCCATTTATTAAGTCCCACCAAGAATCCTGTATCCCTGGGCTTAGTTCTAAAGTCAAGGGGGGCAAACACCTGGATAGGTTTATTGATTTGTCATTTGTGTTGTTTAAACAGCTTATAGCAATGCAGTAGAGGGCACCCACCACACCGGACACCGGTAAGTGGCTTAAAACCCTGATACAATGGGCCCAGGCAGTAGCGAGCGTGCTGCGCTCCTTGAGGGACAGAGGCTGGGCTTGTGGAGGCTGTGAAGTATGGGATGCATTTGTGATTAAAACAGAGGCCAAGAGCAATGCCTGTGCCCCCTGAGAGGGCAGTTTAATTCGTTTAAGGGTTTTACGGTGGATAACACACAGTACATTGGCTTGCATATGATATGATGCTCCCATAGACATATCGATCAGTACACTGAAGTAAGCTACCATTGTCCACTTGGCTGTCGCCCCCTCCACTCCACACCACCCACAAAGGATCAACTCCACCTTCCAACCCCTGGCGTGCCTGCTACCCTATCCTTCCCTACACCCAGTGTGCGTGATTATGTGTCCAACACATGCGCATTAAACCTTGTTAAAATTGATTGACTGATGTACAATTTGCAAGTGATCCTCGGTGCAATGTGGATATTGCTTGTTGCCCCAGAGTGATTATGTGGTCTTCCTTGTTTCCCTTCTCTGTCTCCTACGGCTCTGCAACAGTTGTTGTTGATGTTTTGTGAAACAATAAAAATAGATTAAAAAAATGTACGGGGATCAATTTATATATGTACATGCAGTGATAGCAATATAAATACACGTACACATCTTGTGTATTCACATCCACACATTTATAAATACCCATTCATATATTCCCATTGAAGAATATTCCTCCATATGTGCATGTAAATGAATATATTTTCTTGTGTGCATACATAAATATTGATTGATTAATGTAAACAAGAACAGGCGTTCGGATATACATATAAGTGGATAAATGTATTCACATGTGGACACTCAAATGCTCATCACTTGGCCACGTGTCCTCAGAAGAGGGACCATGTGGATCAGGCAGAGATCTATGACTGCTCGAACAGCTCTCCAGCCTACCCACTTCTAACCAGGGTCTGAGGTTTGTAGAGATCCTAGATAAGAAAGATGGAGAACTGGAAACAAAGGAACTTACTCAATCATTTCATTGTCTCGCATGGGTCCTTTCAAAACCTCAAGTGGTTGTGGGTCAGCATCTACCAGAGAACCAGATTTTCAGTCTGATTTTTGCACCGCTCAGGCACTTTCCACCCAACAGTTCCAGGCGACATCTAATAGAAAAGGAGAGCGAAGCTCCAGTCATCTATGATGTTAATTTGAACCTGAAGTGGAAGCCTCAGTGTTGTTGATAGCTATCCATCTACAATTACTTTTACTGAATACTCCCATCTAATCCCCTTCACTACAAAGCTGATGATTGGGGTTGAGGAGTCATGGGGTGAGCCATGCTCAGTGTGGTTTCACCTCCCTCAGTGACACCCCCTACAGCTGTACAATATAGTTAACCAGTGTCCTGCACCCACTACAACGATTTGTGGCCTTCATTCTCTCTTTTAAAATAGAATAGAAAATATACATAGCATCCTGCCACCCACTGGAAGCACCATTTTCTTGCCGAAATATAATTACATATATCTGCCTCTTTCCACCATGTCCACTGACCTGAAGTGTAAACTACATTCCCTCCTACAGAAGAATTAAAAAATAAAATACTTGGCATGCAGCTACCCTTCTCCACTCTCCTCTGAGTCGGTCCGCCCCTACCCTCTCGAGGACTGCTCTGCCAGGTTTCATAGTCTAAAAACGCTGAGGGTTTTTCTCTGTCAGGGAGGACAGTGGGTAGTGCAACAGAGTTACACCCCCATTTCCCCATGCGTCTCGGGACTGTGGAGACCCAAAAAAAGGTGGGCAAAAGCAAAAGATGGCTGGCCATAATCTGCTACTCACCACTTTGTCTGGTCTCTATAGAGGCATGAAAGCGAGTGCTGCTGCAAATTACATCAGAACAGAGCTACCAACTTTTGTGGAGAGCATTGACTGTTCAGACTTACTGCCCAGGAAGAGTCACACAATCAAAGAGAGTAATTTGGATATTGAATTAGAACACAATAGCCACATGACCTATGTGACATCAGTGGTATAGTACCTTTCATGCTATAAATGGTCATTCCTTCCACTAAGTACCTTACAAAAATTACAAATATTTGTGCAGTAGTGGCATCCAATCTGAGCTACGGCAACACCTCTGCAATGGGATCTATAAAAAAATAGCAAAACCGCTGCCTAACTTTTACTCAAATTGAGATGACTGGATCATAACACTCTTGTGCTGAAGACCATATACTGGACCCTGATAAAAAAAAAATCAGAGTAGCTCATCTGTAAAGCTGCTCTTTGAGATCAGCAGTCATGATACCACTCTCTACTGCCCCATGAAACGGATTTAGAAGTAGAACCCTTCGCCGACATGGCTACACCCTTTTGTATGACCTTCGTCTCTAAGGTGTGAGATCATTCTATCAAAGTTCCACAGAGATCTGGAAAAACACCATTTCAAGTTAGTTAACAGCATGGGTGGCAGTAGTGCTCTAGTTTTTAATTCAGGGTGAGAGTAGATCAGGTTTTACATGGTCTGCCTCATCAGCCAGTTTCCATGTTCTACTTCAGAGACTGGCTTCAAAGTCATCAACAGAAGAGTAGCAATCAGAAACTTGACCAACCTCACCTGTATATGAAGCTACATCAGAACCTTTTGATTATGCAAATTCAAGAAGAAGGGCTCTGATGTGACTAGATTAGGCCCTGAAACCATTGATAAGTGAGAGCTCTCCTAGAGGGGATGCAGGCGGGTTTTACTGGGTATCGTGGGCCACATTAGGATACCTGATGTCTGCATGAATTCACTTGTAGAACCCAGTGGAGCCATGTGCTCAGGGTACGCTTCTTAACTTGCAGTTGATATTATAACATTCAGTCTTCATGGGTGTGCCAAATTTGCTATGTTGCCTTTTGCCAGCTTTGTAAAGCTTTTTATTACTTCATTAACTGTTGGTGAAAAGTTCAGCAAAAAATGGGTTTTGCGGGAAATAGCTATAAATGCTATATTTGTTGTGGATTAGTTCACTAGTAAAATTGTTGTAGAAGGACTATTCCCAAACATATATTGTTTTGTAGGGACTATACACAGTGAAGTTTAACAAGGGCAAAGTTCACGAAATAGCAATAAAACTTAGTGAATTAAATTATAATTCTGAAGAAACCTACTGGCGCCATCATCAGGCTTGGTAAATATATTTGAGGGCATTTTCGTTGCCGTATGATACCTGATAAGAGTGATGTTAAGTTTTTAAACATGAGTTCCCTTTAAAATATATGGTTACACATCTACTTTGACCTATAAACTCCTATGAAACTCTAGCCAAATTTTCTACCCAACCATTTGAATCTGAACATAATAAGTTAATCATCAGTACAGCAAATGTGGGTCGGGAACTACGCCCAACCACTTCTAATTAAATAGGGTTATTGGAAGTCCTACAGATGCACAAACAACCTGCCTTTTTCCAAAGAAACATTTCCTGATTCGATTGAAACAAACATTTTCACATGGTGACCCAGGCGGCTTTTCCATTAGTATGCACCTTAAGGTCTCCTGATTGGCTTTTGTCCCTTCTGTATGCACTTGTTCCCAGCATCCATTTCTATCGCTTCAGTAGTTACCAGAAGGATGGGAACACAGCACATCCTCACTCATCTTTAAGAGGCTGGCTTAATTAGGCAATGGGTCAGAGATGGAACGCGCCATTGTCGGAACATGCAGAGGCTTTGTCGACTTCCCTCAAAAAGAACCTGCAAACAAAGAGACCAGTGAATCATCAGAGCAGCTTTCAATCCGACCGAGATGCCAACACTTTCTGGTCTGGAGCAGGGCGAAGGAAATCCAGACCAAAAAATTAACTCTGATGAATGAAGACAAAAGGCGAAAGCTAGTTCCCACCGCCCTCTCAGGAGCAGCGCACTTGTACGCGGGGGACAGTGACTCAGAGGATCACTGAGCCAAGTCTTCATAAAACACCCCCTCTGGTGTTCCTAAGGGGACCCCCAGACCTGGCCTGTCTTCTGTCTAAGTCCTGGCCTCATTCCACCAACAAAATATCGCTCCTTCCTCTCTCCTTGGCTGCTGCAATATGATAATTGTGTCTGGGGAATCAATGGACGACCATTAGCAATTAGGGAAAATACTGCAAACTGGTCCTTCGTACAGGGCCTGCTCGTAAGACCTCCTCAATCAGAACTGCTGGATTCCTAACATCTGCTGCTCTGCCACTTACTTTTTTGGAAGAATTGGTTTATGTTTTGCACAGGCAGTATATTGAGCTCTCCAGCCGAGTGGAAACAGAATTCCAACCTTCAAAAGAATTCCTATGCATCTGTTCACCGTCGACCCTCAAATGATGAAGTAACAATTCGGAGCCAAGATCTTTTTCTCTAATGAGTCAAATACTTTTCCCCTGCTGAGTGGTGACCACAGCTCAAAGTAGTCTTCTGAGTTATTTACGTTCAGCCATATGTAACTGGGAAGAAAGCCGTTCCAGATGAAAATGTAGCAAGGGCGTTAACTTGTCCTTAGCATGCAAGGAGGAGAGTCGGTGACATAATCTGTGGCCCCTCACTTACCACCATTCACAATGCACCGAGATCTTTGGTGGTGAAGTCAGGGTTTGGGGCCTGCAGGGGCGGCTCCTCCGTTAGGGCAGAGAAGCGTCCCCCCCCACTCCATTACCCCCCACCAGCAGGAGCTGCAAAACTTTAGAAATAAAATGATAATAAACGCTGTTTATTATCATGCTATTTTTAAAGGGGCAGGGCCATGGGGGTGAGGAGCAGTCAAGGGAGTGCACAGAGCACTCTCTTCAGTGTGCATGTATGTTTGGCTGGCCGTCTAGGGCCGGCCAAACACACATGCGCACAAGGGCTCTCTCCAACCCGGCACTGTGTTGCCAAGTTGAAGAGAGCCAGCCCAGGCTCCCAGTCTGTGTTGCAGTGCCCAGCCAGGGAGCTCCATCCAATCATAACTCTGCTCTGAGCAGCGTCATGATTGGCGCAGGGCAGGCTGGGAGCCTGGAGTGCGGCAGCGGCGCAACAGCGGTGACTAGATAAGTTTAATTTTTTTATGTATATTTTTTTTAAATATTTTTTGTGTGCTACCCCCTACCCCGCCACTTTGCCGAGTCGCCAGCTGCGACTGGGGCCCTGATTGTGCATCTATTGGTCTCTGGCAAAAGGCTGCTGGAATATGATAGGCAAAGTGTTGGATCGTGGCCCAGCGAATGCTCAGTCAGAGAGGTCAGCCTGTAGTGGGGCGGAAAGGGACTGTTGAATTCAAGCACGAATGCTTCTGGGCTATGACACAGGCAGGGGAGTGGATCACACCAGACAGACTGTTGGGTTACAAAAGGTGGGCTGCTGGGCCGTAGCAGGCAAGCTGATTGACTCTGCAAGACAGGCTGCTGACTTTTTTGATAGGTTTACTACAGACAGGCTGTTGGGTCATAGCAAACATGCTGCTGAATCATAGGATGCAGGCTGCTGGGTTGTAAAGCATGCAGTTGGGCTTAAGCACGAAGGAGAGCAGGTAGGCAAGTGGATCAAGACCAGTGCCAATGGAACTGTGCAATTCTGTTGCTGCAGCATTTTTCACATAATTGTAGATTTGCCACATTTACCACATATTTAGCTGCATAATCTGCAGATCTTAACAAAAAAATGCATTTCTAGCTTAAACAGATCAACAGTTAGTAAAAGCATCGTGTCCCCTCACAGTGGAAAGCCCTCCACGAAGTTGACTGGTCATGATTCATTCTCTTATTGCTCTATTTGGGTGTTAAACTTGTACTAATAAGGTGAAATATTTGCCCAGACAGTCTTTCAATGTGTGAAAGTAACAAAATAACAAAATAGTACTTTCACAAAATGTTGTGCATTATGCTGCATATTTTGCCTTTTCTTGCCATGTAATTTAGACAACACTGCTGCATAGTTCGGCCTTCTCATGCCGCATAATAGTAGATGCATGATAATAAAACACGCATCCTTGTAGGCCCTACGTGGTGTGGCTGGTGTAAGGACGCAAGACCCTCACCCGCCTTGGGGGCATTCTTCATCATAGAGTTTGATGATGTACACCAGTGGTTCCCAACCTGTGGTCCGGGGACCCCTGGGGGTCCGCGAAGCCTTCTCAGGGGGTCCGCGAGAGCCTAGAAAATTACAAAATATTAACAAATATTGACAAATTAGGTCCCCAGCTTCTAGTACTGACTCAGGCGGGGGTCCCTGGATTCCCATGATGATTCATTGGGGGTCCCTGGGTTCCATTAATTTTAAAGTGGGGGTCCACAGAAATCAAAAGGTTGGGAACCACTGATGTACACTCTTGGGAGCACAGGCTGAGATCATTTTGATATTTTGACAGGGAAAAAATTACATGAATGTCCATTGTTAATGATTTATGAGGATTGTCTATGAAAGGAACTCCGCCGCGCAGGTTCAAGCTGCAGGACTATGGTCACGGTGTTCCACAATGCGGGGGTCAGGACGGAGAAGGCCCCGCCTCTCTTTCTTGTTTGTTGACACTGGGAATACAATAAATGAAGTTTATTGGAAAAGGCATATGAGGTTTTACACCAGCGGTACTCTTCATGGGCTGGCACATGCTTACCGAAGCCAATTGGATGCCAGCTTTCAGAACCACTGAAGATCTTACTATTGAGGGAGACAGTACGGTGCTCGTGGAAGCCAACACTTAAAAATATATACGAAAAAAGTGATAGTGTTCCTTTTCTTTAAAAAAATGATGCTCCCAATTCTTCTCACCACTGGTAAGAACTGCCTGCAGCTTCCTGTATCTTAGTATTTGTGCAAAGCATCCGAAGCACAAACGAGCCTCATCTTCCGGGAACATCGACTGAATACTTGCACGGGAAATTCTGAAGGATGCATCATCAGTCAGGCGTGTAAATAGCCTCGAGTGGGCCGGTCGTGCCTTTCATACCCTCTCCTTTTCCAGACACTCACAATTGCTAGAGACAGCAGGAGTCACCAGGCTACAGAAACATAGCATAGTATCTTCTGAGGGAATTGTGCTGAACGACCTGGTGAAATTCCGTCCTTGTGAAAATAAGCTGGGCAGAGACTCCCATATCTCAACTAGACGACATCTGCTGCCTTCGGTTACTGGGTGCTGAATCATTTCCACTGCTGCTTAATCTGCCAAACTCAGATAGGATATTTAGCTAACTCTGTACTATGTGTCTGGTTTTCTGGGGAGATCTGCAGCAGAACTCTTCCTTGGGGATGCTAAGTTTCCTCTCTGCACAAGTGTGGCACTTCTAGGTCATGCGTGTGACCCTTAGAGTTACACTTTGGCCTATTGCGTTGACATTTACATATGGCTTTCTACCACTAATGTGGTGCTGCAGGACTTTGAGGAAAGGTAACACACTACCAGATGGCATACTTACATTAGACACATGGGTCTTGCAAACTGAGTCACAATTTGCTACACAGGTTATCACATGGCTAACAACACCTCTTAAAAGCTGTTTACCATGCAATATGCCATGAAATCTGTTATATGAAACTGTCACGCTGACATGGAGTCTGTCTTGCCATATATTCTGAAGTGGTGGTGCAATCTGTCATACAGGTGGTCAGTCATTCAGGTTAGTTCACACGCGGTTGTATAGGGATCATGTAAACTTCCATGTGAGTGTTCATGCCAGCTGTCAAGCAAGTGTCTACCTACCATCTGGCAATAGGGGTGCCTGAGAATACTCTGTGCAGTGAACCCAACACTACAGATTCTGAGCCCTTTGTTGGCTGTGCACTTTCACACCGTAGTCCACACGTGCGACAGAATCTTACAACACAGCAGATGAAAAATGCAGAACAGATCCAAGCTCAAGTTGCTCAATTTATTAAAAAGTTATTGTAGGATTTGAAACAAATGTAATGGTTCACCCAGCAAAGAAATTCCACCCTCCCATGACTTGGCTTGCCCTTTTCAGCGTAATCATTGATCTTTAACAAAAGCATTGTCCGAGCAGCATCAAGGATTGTGCCTAGCAGCACAACTTGACTACTATGTTGACTTTAAACTGCTGGCGCTCCTCCGCCAGCCTTGCCCTTCACAGCTTCATCTCTCAGCAGTGACTCCATCAGGTCACCTATCAGCCTCACATGCCTAGTTCTAGCATGTGTGAAGGCCCTCTACACCCACACCTGAACTATGTAATGCTTTTATTTTATTATACTTTATTTTATTTTATTTGGGGTTTTCGTGAAGTGTTGCAAACTACCTTCTGGTAGCCTTATTGCACATGTAGATAATAAACAGAGAAAAGTGAAAAGCTATTAGAGGCCCCATTAGGTCACAATGTGTAACTGTAGATGGAAGCCTTCATCCATGTATGCTGATCGAAAGGAGTAAAGTCTTAGAGGTGAGTAAACAGAGCCAAAGGTGACCCAGGAATCTGGACAACATTCCCTAACATTCAACTAATCGGTCAGGCAGGGATCAAAGTAGGGGAAGGAAAGGCTAGAAAAGGGTAATGGGCTGATGTTACATCTTTTGAAGAAGTGGGATATTAGCAAATTTCTGAATTGAGTTAGTTTATAATTTGAGAATCAGTGGCAAAGTGTTCCACAGTGATTAGCCATACAAGTGGAGAGTCCTTCCTCAAAATTTCTTGTCTGCCATATGGGCAATATGTTATGATCGGCAGACGGTAAGGTTCTTGTTGTCAGATAAGTGTAAAACCTAGTAAAGTTGTCTAGTGATGCTTCAACTAGTTACTGATGATTGCGTTATTCTGAGTATGTTCCTCCCTACTGCCATGTTATGACCAGACCAACTGTATGATGTTGGGGATGGGGGGTGCTTGTGTCAACTAAAACAGGAGGTTTCAAGGGTGGGAAGGGCTTTACTACTTTTACTACTTGTGGCACCAGAAGTACTCATAAACTACCGCTCAGAGAGTTACCAAAAAACACCTTCCCAAAACATAACAGACAAGTGACAACATGCATTAGTTCACCCTGACGTGTAGGAGGGTAACAGTACAACATACTTCAAAAAAAGATGTGGTCACTGTATGACTCGTTTGTACTTTACCCCAATCTCATTCCAATCAAAATATATTTCTCTAAGGCCTTATTATGGTCATTGAAACGTTCAGATTATTAGTTGGAGATTTCATTATTGTTTTTTATTTTTTATTTATTTTATTATTTACATAGTTTAGATGGGTAGATTGCAAACGTTGTTGAGCATACAGTTTAAAATGTAAATAAAACCAAAAAACCTGAATGCACACTATTAATGAACTTTTCATTTGGGCAACAAGGTTTACAGGAGATCTTGTAAAGTGGCAGCCTTAGTTTGGTAGATACAAAAGATAAGTTTTGAGTTTCTGAATTTATGCACTCAATTTGATCTCTTGTTTATACGTACAAAATACTCAGTTACAATACTGCCTTACTCTCTTTGTTGCTATTTGGGCTTTAAAAGTTGTCTAAATGTGTGTGCAAAGAGTGATCTTACCTCTCCCAGAGATGAAGGACTCTGTTGCACATCATGGGCTGAATGTAACATCTTCTCAACTGCATACAACATGCTGGCTTCATTCCTAGCTCAAAAGAAGTCTCTGTAAAGACATTTGAGACCAGAATCCACTCTTTCAGTGACTATCACCTGCATACCGCACAAATCCCCTCACTCCTTTACCAAGTCATAAGATCGCAGATATAGAATGCCGGGGTTGACCTTTTCTTCTCCCAACCCAAAAAGACAAATGTGGCAAACAGCAATAAAAGCAGTTCTGTCCACACATCTCTATATGGACCTTTGTACGTTAGATTCTTATAAACCAAAGAAACCTAAAAGTGTTTCAATTCTGGTCTCTCTCTGAGATATTAAAACATTTGGTTTGTGAAGACATAAGGCAAGTCATGCTTCTGCAGCTCAACCATGGGCAGTTAGAATATTGTTATTTTGTGTGTGACAACATAAGCCGGAGAAGGTCATATTCCTTAACCCCTGGTCGGTTACAACGTTTAATTATGATTTCAAAAGCATGAGAAGCACCACTTATACATTCATGAGCAGTTAAGTTGTATAATGTGTGATGCGTTCAGTATTTATGGCTCCTGTTCCCTGTCTCTGGACAGTTATAATTTTTTATTGTGTGATGTTGTGAGCATGCAAGACTTGTCTAACCTAATCATGGAGAGTTATAATGTTCATTGTGTGATGTCATAAGCACATGTTGCACCTATTCCATGGGCAGTTTAAAAAATATTGGCCCACTTTCATAAGCTTGGGTGGCTACTTCTCTCTATATCAGGACTGTTTTTGTCTGATACCTTAAGCATTTGATGCTCCTCTTCCCTATACATGAAAAGGCAAAGGCCCTCATTGCGACCCTGGCGATGGGTGATAAAGTGGTGGTAATACTGCCAACAGGCTGGCGATAAGTACCGCCAAATTATGACCATGGCGGTGGTATCTCCGATAGACAGCCAATGTACCACACCGACCACCAGAGTGGAAACAACAGGCACCACGCCGGCAGCGCCTACAGCCAAGCGGAAGTCAAAGTACAGCCCACCATATTATGACAAGACATTACGCCACCTTTTCCGGGGCAGTACCAACGCCATCAAAAGCCTGGCAGAAACACTGCAGAGAAGTGAAAGGACTCATCATTGGAGGCACAGGGAATAACCACGCCACCATGGAACTAGAACAGCAAGTGTTCCTGATGATATTCTACGCCTTGCTCCACCACGAACACCAATGCCGGTGAAGACGACAACGGTGAGTATAGCCACCTAGCACCCAAGGGAGGGGGAGGAAAACGACAGTGATACACACATGCACCATACACACCCCACACACACAAACACCATACACAAAACCAGCTTCCCAAGAAAACAAGTAAATCCCCATAAATCGGCTAAATAATGCAAGGACAACGTGAATTGACTAAAGTGACTGTAATAAGATCAACACACTATAAATAATAATTTTGCCAATGCAACAGATATGGATAAATGTACATAAAAGGGACACTGCCCAGTCCTCAGTTCGCGTGGGTCACATGGCCACAGGGCAAGGTCCAAGGCCCCACTTGTTACCTGCATCAATACGGAGAGAACACTGCAGGGGCATCAGTTGGCAAATAGGCAGGCACCTCAGCTGGATGCCGAAACAAGAGCACTGGCTCTGGAGGGGGCAACATGCCCTGTGCTTGGTCCTGGGGAGTGATAGGCCACAGTCTCTGGAGTGGGTGTCTTGCCCACTGGTTCTGGAGGGGACAGGCCGCACAGCAGCCCATGGAGGCAGGATCACATTTCATCGTCCGGCGGTGATGGCTGCACTGTGGTGGTGGTAGTGGGAGGCTTCTGCACAGCCCCTGCACCCTCCGATGGCTGCACTGTGGTGGTGGTGGGAGGCTCCTGCACAGCCCCTACACCCTCCGATGGCTGCACTGTGGTGGTGGTGGGAGGCTCCTGCTCAGCCCCTGCACCCTGCAATGGCTGCACATCCACGGTTGTTGGTGGGAGCTCTGTAACAGCTGCTGGTGCTGCCTCCTTCCCCTTCTTGCCTGCTAGTGCAGGCTCCTTCCCCTTTTAGATGGCAGGTGCAGGCTACTTCCCCTTCTTGCTGGCAGGTGCAGGCCCCTTCCCCTTTTGGATTGCTGGTGCATGCTCCTTCCCTTTCAGTATTTGTGGCCAGGAATCCTTTCCACCACAAGTAGTTGCGGATGGAACTTGGCCAGTGGACTGTGTGGCTGAGGTGCTTGCGTGGGTTCTTGATACCCTGGCCTTATGTGCAGGACAGGGGTGGGTAGGGAAGAGGTCAAGCGTGAAAAGGAAAAGCTTTTTAGGGGCGGGAAGAGGGAGAAGTAATGGGAGTGGAGGATGAGGGAGTGGTTGTTGGAGGTGTTTGTCTGCTGGATTTCGGTGCACGTGCATGGGCTGTATGCTGTTGTGGGGTGGATGGCTTTGGGTGTCTGAGTGCTTGCTTAAGTGTACTTTAGGAGGGTGGGACAGACACAGTGCGAGAGGACACAGGGGACGTGTGCATGGATGTTGTGGAGGTGTCTGCCCGTGAGGTGTGTGTTCTGCTTGGTGTGGTAATGATGCAGGTAGTGGATGTTGATGTAGTGCATGCAGGTGTGAGTGTGGACGTAACTGGGTGAGAGGTGGAGGAGGAGGAAGATGGGGAGACAGTGGGAATAGTGGATGTTGTTGTGTCTGCAATTGGATTATGTTTTTGTGAGTGCCAGTGGGATGAATTGTGGTGCTTGTGTTTGTGTTTGGTTGTGACACTCTTGGGTGTTGTCCTGTGTGCATGCCCGTCTGTCTGTGTGCTTGGGATGGGTTGGGGTTGAGGAGAATGGGATTGGGAGGTGGAAGTTGGAGGGAGGACAGTGGAAACAGGGACAATGGCTGCCATCAGAGAGGAGGCCAGAGCCTGGATCGATATATGTTGGGCCGCCCATCCACTGTGAATACCCTCCAGGAATGCATTAGATTGTTGCATCTGGGCTGCCAGCCCCTGGATGGCATTCACAATGGTTGACTGCCCTACAGAGATGGATCTCAGGAGGTCAATAGCTTCCTCACTCAGGGCAGCAGGGCTCACTGGGGCAGGGCCTGAGGTGCCTGGGGCGAAGGAGATGCCCACCCTCCTGGATGAGCAGGCACGGGCAACTAGCCGAAGGGCTGCTGGGCAGGCGGTGCTGGCACGGTTATGGCGGTTGTACCCGTAGCTGGGGTGGTCACAGAGGTGTCTGCCACCACCAGGGAGCTCCCATCAGAGGAGGTATCTGAGTCTGTATTGTCCCCTCCTGGCTCCACAGTGGTGCTCCCCTCGCCCTCCGTCCCACTGGTGCTTTCAGCGTCAGTGGACTCTGCCTCCTGGGTCCTGTGGGATGCAGCTCCCTCCATCGCCGGTGCCTCTGCTCCTCCGCCAGATGATGCTAATGCACATAAGGACAGGATGACAAAACAAGAAAGGGGGGAGAGAGACAAAGGATACACTGGGTCAATGACTGCACCTACACCACCGTTGGCATACACAGCACCCTCACACACAGGGAACAGGGATACACACTATGCATTGCACCACCACTGATATTACTAGCCACCAAGGCATGAGCATGGGCACACACCGCCAACTGCAGCACACCTGGGACCCACGCAGCCCTGGTCAGTTGTGGATGCTAACAAGCTAGGTAGGCAGTATTATCCCTTCAGACCCCTACCCACCAGAGGACCTACGCTGCTATGTCTGGCCTGGCCTAGGGGCACACAAGGACACACAACCATCACCCGGATACCATCCCACCAGGCGTAAGTTGTAATGATAGCCACTGTGCTCACCCCCTTGTGGCTGCTGTGATGTCCTCAACCGCCCATCCAGCTCTGGGTAGACCACTGCCAGTATGCTGGCCATCAGAGGGGTCAGGGTTTGACGGACGCCCCTTCCTCGTTGGGAGGCCATCCCCAGCTGGGCCTCTGCCGTCTTCCGTGCCCAGGGTCACAGGTCCTCCCACTGTTTGCCACAGTGGGTGCTCCGCCTGCCATAGACCCCCAGGGTCCACATCTCCTTTGTGGTGGCACGCCATATACCCTTCTTTTGATGGGCGCTGACCTGCAGAGGCAATACACACAGGAAAACACCATTAGACAAACAGTCCAGCCAGTTACACATAGGGCCCACCATACCCGTTTATAGCACTATTGGAACACACATAGCCCAGCACTCAATGTGTACCCAGCCAGGAGGACATCCCTCCCCCCCTTACACGGTTCCATCACACACACCTCAATACATGCTTGCCACATGCATTGTGCCCACAATGTACTCACCTGTTGGTCTGGAGGCCCATACAGCAGTCCGTATTGGGGTAGGACCCCATCCACCAATCTCTCCAACTCCTCCGAAGTGAAGGCTGGGGCCCTTTCCCCAGTCACATGGGCCATGGTAGGTTCCAGACACAGGTCACAGCAGCACATGCAGTGTAGGTCCTCTCCTATGAAAGGTCATGTAACAAGTGAGGAATCAGATAGAAAATGGTAGTCACGTCCGCGGGGGTGCAAACCATCACCACCAGCGTAGATCACCATTGCCCACTGTATCCCATAGGGCCCAATATTAACCAATGAGGAATTGCACGGCGGTCCACGACCGCCTACCGCCACGGCGCACAACGTCAGCGGAGTTACCTCATTTCCACCTGTCCCTCCACACAGGACAGGCGGATACCATGTCAGGGGGGGGGCAGGCCTATGGAATTATGCTGCCTCACAGGAGAAATAGGCACATACTGGAGAAATCACACTGACCCATTACATGTATACAGCATGCAAACTACTGTTGTGGCTCCATTGTTCAGTTTGTGACAGGCTCCTCACTCTTTTGTCCCATAGATTCCTACCGCTGTGGATGAATAAGAGATGGAGACATGCCCCTGTGTACAGACCCTTGGTGGACCTGGCTACACTGGAGGACAGGCACATCATCCTCACCTATGAGCTTGACAGGGCCACAATCACAGAGCTGTGTACCCAATTGGAACCTGACTTGATATCTGCTATCCGTCACTCCACTGGGATCCGCCCTCTTGTGCAAGTGCTATCTGTACTCCATTTCCTGCCAACTGGTTCTTTCCAAGTAACAGTGGGCTTGGCAGCAGGAATGCCACAGCCAATGTTCTCAATAGTGCTGACAACAGTGTTGTCTGCCATGATAAAACAAATGTGCAGCTACATTGCTTACCCCCAGTTTGAGGATTTAGCCACAGTGAAGGCCGAGTTTTATGCAATGGGATATATCCCAAATATAATTGGGGCGCTTGATGGAACATATTCAGGAATCGTACGAGTTTCCATTCCATGAATGTGCATATGGGGTGCTTGGCGGACCAGTACATCTCCCACATCAATGCAAAGTATCCTAGGTCGGTGCATGTTGCCTTTGTCCTGAGGAATAGCAGCATCCCAAATGCGATGGCACAACTACAGAGGCACAGGGTGTGGCTAATAGGTGAGCCCTGGTTCCCACCCAGTATAGGTCTGTGTATGGGTATGGTGTTGGCCATATAGAATGGTGTGTGGCTAAATGTTGTCCCTTAATATTTGCAAATGACTCTGGTTACCCAAACCTATTATGGCTGCTGACCCCTGTGAGGAATGCCAGGACAAGGGCAGAAAAACGTTATAATGAGGCACATGGCCGAACCAGAAGGATAATTGAGAGAACCTTTGGCCTCTTGAAGGCCAGGTTCCAGTGCCTCCATCTAACAGGTGGATCCCGGTCCTACTCACTCAAGAAGGTCTGCCAGATAGTAGTGGCATGCTGCATGTTGCACAACCTGGCCCTTAGACGCCATGTCCCTCTTCTGCAGGAGGAGGAGACTGGAGGTGCCCCCTGTGGCAGCAGTAGACTCTGTGGACAGTGAGGATGAGGAGGCAGAGGATGAAGACAACAGAACCTCTGTGATCCGTCAATACTTTCAATGACACACAGGTAAGACAGTGTAACTTTACATTTCAATGACTATGGTTGTAATCTATGTGGCAATGGCATGCTGGTATTTCCCACTTCTATGCCCACTTACTGTTCCCTCTGGCTATTCATTTTGCAGATGTTGGTGATTTGACAAATACTCCTGGTGTGATCACTACAGCCAGCTACAGGTCATTTATCTATGCTCATTCTATGTACAGTTCATTTACTATGGTTGTACCTGTTTAACAAAATACATATTTGATATACAAGACATACTCCACATGTATTTATTCAAAGGGTGTTTATTGACGTGCTAACATATAGGGAGTAAGTGCAATGGGATGGGGTGATGATGGAGGAAAGTCCAGGGTATTGTTCCAGTCTGTTCGTACAACAGGTGCATTGTCCAAGGGGACATAGGAAGGGGAGCAATGGCAGTTCAAGGTGGACAGGCTGACTGGGTGGGACACAAGGGGGACAATCAGGAGAGTCTAATTTCTTGGTGGTGGTCTTGGCAAGTGTCTCTGGCTTCTGTCTGGTTCGGAGGGAACGTTTGTGGGGTGGTTCACCTTCTGCCGGGGGAGGGGTGCTGGTGGCCTGTGAGTCCTGTGGCGGGGCCTCCTGGCCACTAGCGGCAGCAGAAGTGGAAGGCTGTTCAGATGACTAGCTAGTGGCAGGGGCCGACTGGTGTGAGACTGCCTCCCTCATAATGTTGGCCATGTCTGCCAGCACCCCTGCTATGGAGATCAGGGTGTTGTTGATGCCTGCAAGTCCTCCCTGATCCTGGTATTGTCCCTCCTGCAGCCGCCTGTTCTCCTGCACTTTGTCCAGGATCTGGCTCATCGTGTCCTGGGAATGTTTATAGGCTCCCAGGATCTCAGAGAGTGCCTCCTGGAGAGTTGGTTCCCTGGGCCTGTCCTCCTCCTGGCGCACACCAGTCCTCCCAGTGTCCGTAGTGGCCTGTGCCTCTGTCCCTTGAACCGTGTGCCCACTGCCACTGACCCCAGGTCCCTGATTGTCTTGTGTGTGAGGTGTGGCCTGGGGTTCTTGTAGAGGTGGACACACTGTTGATTGACGTGTCCTGGGGGCAGAGATGTAGGTATGCTGGGTGGGTGCTGTGGTGGTGTTTCCTGATCGGGGAGGCTCTGTGGTGGTGTGTGACTGGGCTTGGGTACCTGGCTGTCCAGTAGTCCCTGATGGGCCAGGTAGATTGTCCAGAACCTGAAGACCAGAGTTACTGTCATGACTGTGGGTTTCTTCTTTTGGGGTACTGGATAGTGGTTGCACCTCCTCTCCGGTGACATTGGCTGGGGTACCTGTGGGGATGTAAAGGATGTATTATGCTTCATGTCTGTTAGATTTGAACATCTCTGGCTTCACCTCTATGGTTGTTGTTGCCCTGCCAGCTTTTACTTGTGTATGTTGGTGTATGGTGGGATTGTTAGTTCTCTATGCTGTGCATGCTTCTGTGCAGGGTGTCCATGCAGGGCTGTGATGGGTGTCCATGCATTGGTACAGCATGCAGGACTTGGGATTTGGATTAGTGAGATGTGATGGTGGAGTGTGTGGGTTGTAGTGGAGTGATGGGAGTGAGGGTGAGGGTATGTGATGGCATGGAGGTAGGGGGGTGATAGTAGTAGAGTTGACTTACCTGAGTCCAGTCCTCCTCTGACTTCGGCCAGGCCCTCTGGATGCAGTATTGCCAAGACTTGCTCCTCCCATGCTGTGAGTTGTGGGGGAGGAAGTAGGGGTCCACCGCCAGTCCTCTGGATAGGGAGTTGGTGTCCTGCTGCAATGGAACATACCTTCCCCCATAGGTCGTTCCACCTCTTTCTGATGTTGTCCCTTGTTCTGGGGTGTTGTCCCACGGCGTTGACCCTGTCCATGATTCTCCGCCATAGCTCCATCTTCCTAGCTATAGAAATTTGTTGCACCTGTGCTCCAAAGAGCTGTGGCTCTACCCTGACAATTTCCTTCACCATGAACCTTAACTCCTCCTCTTTGAAATGATTGTGTCTTTGTGGTGCCATGGGTGTTATGCGAGGTGTGTTGGTGAGGGTGTTTTGGGTGATGTGGTGGCGTGTGTAATGTGGAGTGCGTGAGTGATGTATGGGTGTGAGTGGTGTCTGGCTCTAGTTGGCTAGGTGGTCTTGGTGTCGGTCTTGTGCCAATGATTTGTATTCATAAAGGGTTGTGGGTAATGTGGGTGTGTGTTTTATAGTGGTGTGGGTGTGTGGGTGTGGTGTGTGTATGGGTGTCAGGTATGTGTTGTTTGAATTGTCCAATGTGGTGTCGTTTTGTCTGTGGGTGTCCATTGTGAGCCCGGTGGTATGTACCGCCAATGGTTTACCACTGTTGAATATCCGCCATGGTGATTCGTGGGTCATAATCTGATGGGCGTTGTTCTGTTGGCGTAACGGTGTGGGTTTTGGTACCGCCACTTTATCACTGACCTTTGGACTGGCGGGTTTGTGTATGTGGCTGGATTCTGTCGGATTGGTGCGTGTGTGTGTGTGTGCCATAATATGGTGAACGTATATCCGCCGCCACCGCAGTATGCTGGTGGTCGTCAACGTGGCGGAAAGCGGGATTTACCGCCAATGTCATAATGAGGGCCTAAATGTATATTGTGTGACATCATAAGCATATGAGGTTCTTCTTCCCTATTCATAAACTGTTATAATGTTTATTATGGGATGCCCTATTTATGCAATGCTGTTTTTCCCTATCACTAGATATTGTTTGCTGTCATAAGCATGAAAAGGTCCTCACCCCTATCCGTGGGGAACCGGGCTGTATGGCTTCACATTTCTATAGGACTATGAATCCATTTTTCATATCCTTCTCTAATATGCAAGACTAGTGATTGTACTATACACATTCTCTGAGTACGATGGGCAGTCTCTCTTCTCTCAATGATTTGATGCAGCAACTAATGAACTTTCCTTCTGTTGAAGTTCATATCACTGCATGTATGCTTGACAATATAATGTAACTACTCAAGTAAATCATTTAGAAATGCATTCTTTATTTTTTCTTTTATTCTGATTGCTTACATTTAAAATTAACTTATTATATAATGTAAAGTAAACTGTGTGAGCTACATCTTCCACAACATTGTGGAGATTGAATGTATCATAATTCTTGCTAGGGCTTGCAAGGGTATCGAACTCTGTGTAACATAAATGTTTTATTATGAGACATACAATGCAGGCACAATTTATCTCCGAAGAGTTCCCATTCTGATTGATTCAAACTCAATGAGTCATAATTATGAGAAGGCGTGATATTGGGAATGCCAATGCTAAAAATTACCATATCCTTTCGACCAATATAACATAAGGTTAGTGTCAGACAATGATTGAGGGGCGATAGGGCAGATAGAGGCTATTGGGCACTAATCGTGGTAGTTGATGTCATTTGCCAGTGATGGCTCTGCTCACTTAATTCTCAGGATACAAGAAAAAGCAGTCATAGGTTTCTCAGGTGAAAGTTTGGGGGGAAAGTGCCCAGAGCTCAACAGTTAACCAACAGATACATTAATGTATTGTTCATCAAAATGTGATTCTTTTATGAAAAAAAGTACTTTAATTTCACAACAGAATTCAATATCACACAATTTGACAGGAGCATAATGCAGCATTGTAATCTAAGTTCCATATATCGTTGAGGTGCAACATCCCACTTTTTCAAAGCCCTTGCTCTCCTCTACAGCTACGGTCCCCACCACACTAAAGACATAGGCATCGATCAGATACAGGTGCAGATAATGTTAAATACTCCCACTGACAAAATGTGCACCTCAGCTCAATGTTTTTTGCTCTGCCAGCAAAAGTCTTAGGCACATGCAGCACACTTGTCTGTGCACTGGCCTTTTGCGCATGTGCGAACTAAGCCCCACATTTATCTTCACGTTACCAATGCAGTTGTAGTGGTGCAGCGGGTAGCAGTTGATGTTCCTGTCCTCATAGTGGTGGCTTCTTTTATCTCTGGTTCACAGGGTCAGACTTATCTTGGAACAGTGTTCATAGGAGGAAATTGGTGAGGCACATCTTCATAGCAAAATTCATCTTCTGCAGAGGCGATCTTGTGTCTGGCTGCCTGCAGAGAAGTGCTTAGCTTCAGCAGTTGCAGTCTCCTGACCAGTCATTCATGATATTATGTGATTAGCAGTTGTGGTCTCTGGCCTGATTTGGGCTTCCCCCTTCAGAGGCGACACAGCTTCACTCTTTCTACTGTCGCAGTGTCCTTAAAGTCCTCAGAGGACTGCTGAGCAAAACACTGGTACATGAGCTGTGATAGTTTTAATGCTGCTTACTGAGAAAGTGCACAGAGCGATCAGAAGGACCCCGTCAGAATTTGGGTCACTCCTGGCTTTTTTATTTGGGATAAACTGCTTTGAATGTGTGCTATTGATGCCAGGACCACACTGGGCTTCTTCTTCCAGATAGTCTCACCTCCTGCACAGCCAGGCACGCCCGCTCTTTCCAAGTGGGCAGGCAGGCAGGCTGTCAGGCTTCCAGACACTTGAAGTAGACCTCCAGATCTTCCAGCCGAAAGTGAAGCCTTCTGGTGATGTTCCCACATCTCCAGAGACTGGCTCTCGGGCCGGCACCAGTCATGGTTGCACAGTGGCTTTGTGAGTACTCTGTGTAGCACTAACTTCCTTAGCCATGAAAGACTTGAAAATGGATCATAATGGGGTGGTTTCAGTGCCGCTTTTATACATTTTTCAGATGGGGATGTGGTTCCACTGTGTAAAGCTTAAGAACTAGTTTTGGTTGTTTTCTTTCAAATGTAATTTTCAGATTAGCCTCAGACACAGCTTTTATGTGAATGGGTGGCTTTCACAGCAGCTGACAATGGAGCTGGCTCTAGGCAGGAATATCTAAAACATGGGCAGAATGATGTGTGATTTCACTGCTGTCATCAGCCTTCCTGGAGCAGTAATAAGAAACAAACAAAGAGTAAGCCCTGCCTAGAAACGTTGTCCTGTTCAACAACAGAAAATGCAGTCCCACCAGTCCCTACTACCATCTACTAAATGGCAGTACACGGGAATGACTAATCAACAGCACCTTGCTAGCAAGGCCCTCATTAAATTTCTAAGGAAAATCTTGTCTCAACCAGCCCTCACGTCAGTGTCTGGCTCTCCACAGTCCAGCCACAGGCATGCAGGCAATACACTTCACCTGCCTAGGGGAAACAAACCTAATCCTCCATCTTGTGTGATGCTAAACCAGGAGCATCAAAATGGATTCCACTGGCCTTGGTACTCAGACTTACAAAATACATCAGTACCTACTTCCACACATTTGCTTAGCATTCACTGTACATAGAAGCACTCTCACACACATGGAATGTCAGCATAAGTTTATGGGGTCACATGAGAGTGGGAATTTACACTGGAGTAGCCAGTAGGCTTGTGTCTCCCTGACACAGAGGAAAAAGGTCTGGTTGCACTCAAGTTTCCCAAACATTGTGCGTTGCCACCACCAGTTTATGTGGTACACCAAGGACATGGGCTGGTGTCAAATGCCCACTATGATGTCACTCTTGATGCACATCTCCAGATCAAAGAACAGGTTCTGGACCTCGCATTGCTAAGGACAGGCTTATGCCTCTGTGTACATGCTAGATTAGCAGGAAGCCAGTGCTATAACAAAAGTCAGGTTACCAGTTTCACAAGCAGTTGGGCTCTCAGGGCAGAAGGTACATGCCAGTTTAATATGCAGAGGACAGTATCCTCCCAAGAATTAAGTTTATTTGTTCTTAATGAAAGCAGCAATTAACTAGTTTCTTGGTTTTACCAGACCTCCAACCCTTTATTCTAAGAATCACACAATGCACTGAAGTTACTGTAAACTACTCATCGAGCACATTTGTTGTAACAAAAGCTAAGCCTTTTACTCTAAACATGGCACATCAGATATACGATTTGTGAGTACAAGGGCCATTAGAACATTTCATCATTAATAGTATATTTCCATTATATAGCAATTGATCATACTCCACAAAACTGTATGATGTGCCACATATTATTTAATGCAGTCCACATTACAGAGGAGAGTCATTCGATCGTGGGTTCTAACCCTGACTCCTTTTTTAACCATGGCTTTGTGCTTTCCCCCTTTCTACTGTCATTCAATGTTCTTTCTCTTTGACCACCTTTCACAGTCAGCAGCTGGACTCTCCTAGTGTGTTTCTTTATTGTCACCATTTGCCAATTCTTCTTGTCTTACCACGGATGATAGTATAGATAATTGGTAGTGCATATACATTATAATTCAGCAGCCCCAAGGATTTCAAAGTAGAGAAATTAATCTAGATCTCGTGTCCTGGGGATGGGTGGCGGTGGTACATTTGTTATCACCCATTGCCAGGTTCTCTGGATTGTCACCTCGCTTGTTTTGAGTATCATTCTGTTCTGGGGATGTGGAGTAAGCTGCAGTGAACAAAGAGAGGTGTCTGAATGTATAAAATGCAGTTTTCTGGCAAGATATTTTGTTTTTTTCTGTGGATGCATGCTTTTTGTGTCTTTGGATCCAATAGCTGTTTTCTCCCAGATAGCTCATCAATAGATGAATAAGAATTGTCTATGGTCTAATAAGGAGAAGACTGTTTTTTTCTGTGTAGGTCTCCAAATGTTCAAGCTGACATTGATGCCTTGCTGTGAGAAGATTCAGCTAGGAAAGACTATTATCTTATTTATGACCACAGAAAAAACAATGTTGTTAGTTTTAGATGCAGAAGTCTATGGATTCCAGTGTAAATTGTCCTTGTCCCATTACTATTTTAAGTTATTGAAACCAGTGTGCTGTTGTTAGGTTGAGCGCACAAGCGCTTCGACCTGTTGTAAGTGTTCTGGTTTTAAACCACACCCACTGCACGCCCATCACGTTCACTTGTTCATGTGCTTGCCTTTCAAAAATCCTTTGTTATCATTGGTAAATGCCTTGGGGAAGTTTTGTTACCACCTTGCAGGCTGACCCTGTTACATGGATAATTGCACTACTGGCGATGTTTGACTGTTAGCAAACTTCTTTTTCCTTTTTTGTCTCTCCTTCGCACTCATGCTCATGGCGGCCATAGTGCTTTGAATCAGCTTGCTTATGTCAACTAATGTTTTACTTTTCATTTTCTGGTTGAGAAAGCCATGTGAGCGTTATTCCCGCTGTATGCCTCACCAGTGCGGTACTTGCTGGAAAGCACACATGCCATGTCTTCTACTGATTATAGAGATCATAAAACCATATGGTCTGTTGCTGGTGTCCTATGCTGACGATACTCAATTGGTCTTCCCTTTTTCCACCAAATCTAATAGTGATCATTCCTCACTGACTCCCTGTCTTCAATCAGTAACCAGATGGATGTCTGTCTGCAAACTTAAATTAAAGGAAAACAAAAAAAGAAGTAATGTTTTTAGGGAATCACTTCCCCCAGGGGCCTCGGTCACCTATTCAGGATTGGCTGAAAGCCCTGCCGCATCGTAAAGACAACATAAAGAGCCTGGGAGTCTGGCTTGACTTGCGGCTCACCATGGACCATCAACCTAAAATGAAGGCCGCCACCTGTTTTAGTCTTCTTAGACTTTTAAGGGAAGTTATTAAGGTACTCCCATTCTTAGCTAAAAAGTTCAGGTCCTAATTATTCTGCTTCTGGACTATGGTAATGCTCTTTACCTCAATTATCCTAAGTATGCCGTTAAAAGACTTCAGGTGGTTAGGAATGCTACCGCTCTGCGCCTTTTGAAAATTCCCAGACATCAATCTGCCAAATCCTCCATTTCCTTCCTCCACTGGCTCTCGGTGGAGCAACAGATAAAGTTCCAAACCCTGTGCCTCGTACATAGAGCATTACACAACAAAGGCCCTGCCATATTAAGATCTGTTGCCTCCTTTTATATGCTCTCAGATCCTCGACGGCCACTCTGGTCAGGCTTCCTTTGGTGAAGAGAGCTAGGTGGGGTGGTAGGCCCATATCCTATTTAGAAGCTAACTCTGGAACTCCCTCCCACCAGAGCTCCGTCTGACCAGCAACCAACTCTCCTTCTGCGGATCGCTTAAAAACTTGCTATTCCGAGTATTAACCCATTCGTTGGTCTGTTTGGATCCGTGTGAGTGCTGGGAAGCCTCCGGGGTGCCATGCGCTCTATAAATAATTGAAACTAAACTAAATTGCAAAAAAGCCCACACTGCTATCTTTAAGTGTGTTGCTTATTGGTAACATGCCCTCCTATCATAGGTATTTTTCATCTAGCTAGATACTGCTGTGTCCAAATTATGTGGCAAGAAAAGTCCAGTTAGGAATTTACAATGCCAATAGTTGTAACTCGAGCAAATGCGAGACCCATTGCATTGCAAATACTTGTTTAGACTGGGTGTGTCTGTGAGGCGCTGTGGGCCCGCTTTATCAATAATTAGGGGTGAAAACATAACGAGGAGGTAATGTGCTAATAAGTGATTCGTGGATGTACACACACACTGGGCGTCCCGCTGTCCTTATGGCTAGGCCGGTACAGCGTAGCTGCCTATATGTCTTAGTTATTATTGCATTCCCAGAAGTGCATCTATCACTCACATGCTCTCACATATCTCACCACAAGGCTCTTTGTCCCTTAACACGGTAAGCGCTCCTTGGCTGTCTAACGCATGACATGAAAACACTTCAAAACATAGTCTCAAAATAAAAACAGCACCCATTGAACCACACACCCTGCATTGTGCAGCCTGGGTAAGCACTTCTGCAAGGGTTGGCTGGCCTATAGGGCAATCAGGCAGTGCCCGAGGGCCGGTCTGAGAGGTCGGTGTGTGTTTTGGGGGTTTGTGGAACTGTTTTACAGCCTGGTGGGACAGTTTTTTTATTATTGACTTCCCTAAAATTACCTCAAAAGTTGCTTGCAGCAAGCACACATGCTTCGGTCCCCCATACCTTGCAAAACACCTACAAAAGGTCTTTATAAGTTAAAAACTGTCCCATGTGGAAATGTGTCCCACTTGATATTTAGCTATATTTAGCTATCTGATTCGCTATTGGGGGCCACTTCTGTTTTGGTGCTAGGGGCATATTTTCTATCCCAGTCTGACCCAGTTTGGGCACCCCGTATAGGGGTAGTAATCTCGCTCTAAAGGCTACAATACAAGACGATCAAATTGAAGCAGGGCCACTGGAATTATGCGATTCTGTAGCTGCATCTTTTTTTCACATAACCAGAGTTTTTCCTGCAGTTCCCTTAAAATCTATCGTCTGCTGCATAATCTTCAGATTTTAACAAAAAAATTGATTTTATCTCAAATGGATGACAAGATACTAAAAACGTTGTGACGCATGCAGAGAAAGACCCTACGCAAAGGTTAACAGGTCATCTTCTAGTTGCTTATTCCTGTACTTAGTTGTTAAACTGGTACTAATGAGGTGACACCTTTGCCCAGACAGTATTAATATGTCTAAAAATTATAGGATAATGGAGTTATACTATAAAGTTGTGCCACATTATGCCCCATTTACTGCCTTTTCTTGCAGCATAATTTAGTCAACCCTATCACATAATTTGGTGCTGCCCTGCCACATAATTCCAGTGGCCCTGAATATCACTCACAAATAACTAAAAATCTGTGCTTTCTAATGCTGAGATTTATGGCATCGGCGCTTTAGGATTCAAGTTACTTTTACCTTATTACGCAAATGTAGAAACATTGCTTTATTCCCTTTATTTTCTGAAAGTATTACATGGACGCAAATTGTTCAGTAAATACAGCTACAAATAAATAAAGACATGTACTAAATGTGGTTGATTAGTAGCAGAGTGTGAGTTGCAAAACAACGAGGCAAGCATAAAACAAAGTTTAAGTAAGAAAGTAATGTCCTACCAAGACATCAATAAGCTTGGGTTAATGCAGTGTTTGTCCAAATACCGACCTGGCAACATCTTCCTATTTCAGGTCTGTTATCAGCTGATAGAGGCACTTTAGACAGAGCCTCAATTCTAGGCAAAACTTTAAGGGGACATTTTGTTACAGTCAGAGAAATCCGCCCTGAATACAGCTGTAAATAGTTGACAATGGTACCATTTACATGACAAAGCCGATTCTTGAGATCAAAACTGTTATAATTTGTTCTTCATATTCCCGTTGACAAATGTTCATTTGTCCAAAGCACATCAGCCTGAGATGAACATCCCGGAGTCCTTTCCAGACTGCTGTGGTTGTCAAATGTTGCACAGTAACTGGGAACTTAAAGGAGGGATGGACTGCATTTTCTTCAGAATTCGCAACGAACGTATCAGAATGCAATGAGCACGTAAACAAACTCCTCACTTGGGAATGCATTTTTTGTCCTTGGGACCTTTGCATACACCGCCACCCCATCAGACACAGACAAATAAAATGGGGAGAAGCAAAATGTGTTTTACGTGCCAGGCTTGTCCTGAAGAGGAAATCCATTTGTTTACACCAGCGTTCCCCAAAATAGTCCAGGAAGCTTATTTACTATTCTAAATCCAGTTCTAGACTATTTTGGGAAAAGTTAAAAAAAGCACAAATATTGTAAACAGGGCTGGATAGGGTGTATTTTAGCATCTCAGCACGATCACGGTGGTGGATGTTCTGTGGGGGCAAACTGAAGGCAAAAAACTAGGGTTAGGTGTCCGATGCATGCCTTTGTTAGTTAGCTAAAGGTGCAAGTCTCAGGTTTATATAAGTAGAGCTTCGTTGCAGAGCAATGCATGGCTGCCAAATGACTGAAGCTCACTCACAATATCATGGCCGCGTACCATAGCGCACAAAGTATGTCTTCATTCTATCCTGAGCACTGTGCCTGGCTCTGTGGTGTCAGTGGCACCTGTGTAGACCCCACCTTAAAGGGTCCCTGGGGAAATAGCAATGTGTTGCAGAAAACCTGCGATGGATTCCACTTTCCGGCATCTTGCTGATTATTAACTACTAGCATATTGGCATGGATTAGCAGGAGTACTTCTATGAGTGCTGAAGGGTTCGGATTAGGGCAGATGTATTACTTTTTGTGAGTTAGGTACCTATTCTTTTTTTCAAGTAATATCTCTGAGTGGATCTTTATTTTATTGAGTGTGGTTGGGCTATGCAAAATATGACTTTGAAGCCCACTAAAAATCTCCTCCACTAAGCCCTGACTGCTTCATCTGGGTACCCTTGGAGAGACTAGAACATAAAGAGGGTGACTTGGTTATCCATTTGGGGTGCAATAGTTCCTGAGGTTCTAGAACACAAGTGATAAATGTCTGTATCTGCCAGATATACTGTCCAGTAAACCACTGGTACCTAGTCCTTAATTTGTGAAAGAATGAGTACTGGTGCTTGAAGTTCTGCCCAGGAGCCCATGGCCAGTGCAATTAAATGTCGGAGTGTGGAATACAAAGGTTGGGAGTCTTAAAATCACCCAATGCCTCTTTAATCCACTGCCTGACACTCCCTGTCCCTTTATCTCAATCTTGCAGGATCATGCTTTCTCCCCTTGTGATGTTTTTTTGTCTTTCTCTTTATCCATCTTTCTTCTTTCTTTTACCCTCTGTAAATGCATGATGCAGAAAGATAAATGCTGTTCCCCAAAAATGAACGCCAGTGGCCCCCACTGGCCCAAATTAAGCACTGCTGGTGCCCAAGGAGCCAGAGAAAAGGCTTGATGATAGTCTAAAACAAGTACTTTTCGTGACCCAAAATAAGATCAGCACTGTGCTTGACTTAAATTGTGTCAAAATCAATGCCAGTTGCACTACCCCAAGTGCTTGCTGGGTATGGTCACTGCCCACATAGCTAGACAGGGGAGTGGGCTTTGCTACACGGTTCCTGTCACAGCCCCTTCCATTGACTCCAGATAATAATACTCCTTCGTGACTTAACAGTACCTCCAATGGCTTGCTCATCTGTCCCTCCTGTGTACACTCAACATAATACTGCTTGGTGTTTAACACCTCCAATATGTTGCTCATCTGCTGCTCCTGGGTGCACCCCATCTAATAGCCCTAATGCACATCTGCGGTGGTTCGGTACATACAATACTATCCATCAAAGCACCTGAATGCACAACAGTCTACCAGTTTTTTGTGAATATCTAAGCTCATAAACAGCAACACTCAATGGATCAACTCAATGCACCATGTTTTTCACCACACCACCAAACCTCACACACTACAATTACCAATCCCAGCCTAGGCAGACTCATAATCACCCAATAGGCACCCACAAGCCAATCAGAAATGTATGATCTCGCCATTGAAGAACTACATAAAAAATGCGACAGTACCTCCCACGAAAAGTACTTTAGGCCTCACAAGAGGTATGGAAAGTGCTATATATATATAGACATGCCGCAGGAAAATACACAGTCCTCAGAATCGTGTTCAATTGTTAGAACATAGAACAGATATTTACAATATCCGCAGATTTTACGAAGTGGTGTGTGCTAAAATGTAATCTTTAAAATTGTCAATTATCACTGTAGTTTTTATTCCTGCGTTGTAGTGTTTAAAGGTTTATGTAAATAAATATTTATTGGAGGAAAAAAGTTAACCATTCGTTATTTAACAATCATATTTACGTAGCAAATGGAGTGCAATGAAAACGCTTCACTGTTACACAGTTATATCATAAGGTGTTCTCAAAACAAGGTATAGGCACTTATTACATGATAATTAAGCCGTATACTGTGGGAGAAAATAACATGTAGAAGACACAAAATAGTTTGCAAGCAATCTGTGTTTGTTGCTTAAATAGCTTCTTTTTCTTGGTCCTGTGTGCTGTCTGCAGATGTGTTTGAAGATAGCATTTTGGACCAGCGCCGACTCTGATGAACCAATTGGGCTCCAACGTGCTCCCCTGCTGTGTGCTAAGTATATCCTTTACATCCTTGATGCATAATGTGTTTTTTCCTAATTTTCCTGTTGCTGGACAGGGCTGTCTCTCCCTCTTCCTCTGTAATGTAGAGGATGTCCCATGCATCTGCTTTTAGAACACTGGGAGGTATTCACCAGATGAGAGGAGCAGCCCCAGCAGTCCCATAAAATTGCAAATTGAATCTCAGTAAACTAATTAGACATCCCGTCTGCAACCAGTCGAGGTCTTGACCTCTGATTCAATCCAGAACCCTGTAGGGCCACACCAAACCTAAGAAGATGCTCAAATGGAACACTGACAGCCAGAAGCAATCATCTGCAATGCTTTGGTTGACTTGAGAAGGAACAGAAGAATCAACTCCAGCAAAATCTTTTTATTTATTATGTTCGATTTAACTACTAAAACTGTGTTTAATTTTGTGATCATTTTCATGACGTGCTATTGACTTGATCACTGTGCTTTTAATTGTTCAGTGCTGCTAAGAAGAGTAACACTTCGTAAAATGTTAAATAAAATATCTGAGTCAGCCTAAACTTTGAGCATCCAGGATACTTACACGAAGAACTAACATGGAAGCAAGTCCTTCTGAGCGCTCGTGGTCCAATGATGCGGCTCATTGGCCTCCATCTCTGAGGCCTCCCAGAGTCTCTCTGGATTCAGGGAGAGGACGAAGACCTTTGTTTTCAAGGGGGTCATCCTGATGAACCCGCCCTCAAAGGGACAACCATAAAACCAGGAAAACAACCCTCAAAATTGAACGTACGCTAATCATCTGAATAGGCTGGAAAGGAACCTGGAGAATGTGAACCAAGAATAGACCAGAATCCCATAAGAACAGGTGGCAGCAAACATAGCAAAATGAAGTGTCCAAAAAGAGGCAAGTAGGTACTCAACAATACTCTTTAATAAACAAATAGGAAATGGTGGCCATAACACTAGCTTAATATAAGATACTGCACATTGCTGTATACCCAGCGACAAGGGTGTCTTTCCTGAGTGACCTTTTCACAGTCGTTGGTTATGTGAACAGAAGCTAAATCAATGAAATGGCAGTGCTCAGGTAGTCATGCTGCTTATTTGGAGAGGGCTGAAACAACCTAGTTCGTAGGCCGAAAACACTACTGGGACTTAAGGATCCACTTTGGGGTGGGACTGTCCACTCAAGGGTAAATGGATGTGTACCTCTCCTCTAAGTAACCTGCCTGCATCTGAAACTGGTATCACGAGTTTTAGTCTGCCCAAATGACATGCTAATCTTGTGCGTGTGCTCAGAACGCAGCCAGCCCTTGTTGTTCCATGCTTCTGTTACCCGAAGGGATGCATCAGGAGTGCCCTCCATACTGACAGTGGACTATTGTTCATGTCCAAAGTTGGTGATGTGAAGAGGTGTTGGTAGCATACAGAATTCTGTGGATTAATAAGGAAGAAAAAAATATTAATTTTGTGCAATAATAATGAAGAACTTTACACCATCAAGGCAGGTAGGCACATCACTCATATAGTTCAGGAGGAGTGCTGTGCCCTCTTGCCCTGCTGGTGTAAAGATTGACTTGTATGTCCCACAGAAACCTTTGTGCTGACATCCCATGTCCTTGTTGAGTATGTGTATGCAAGGTATGGATACTAGCAAGACTCCTTTGTAGTGAGGGTATGATTGCTGGGACCAGTTGAATCCATTTTACAAAGAACCTGGTTTGACATGGCACAAAATGGAGAATCTAATTCAGCTTCTCCGCATAGTGGATGTGCTTTGCCTGCAGTCCTGGAGCTGAAGGGGGAGCCCCATTCACTGAAATGTGTGAGGATGGACACAGGGCTGCTTTTGAAATTCTAACAGGCCCCTTTAGCAGGGGATTGCAGATTCATCCTTCCAGAGGACTGCTATTTCATTGATGTGGGGGACTGCACGTGAGTCAGCAGATTTTGTTGTAAAGGGTGAAGAAGTTTTAGGCAGGGCCTGCCCTTTTGTCTTTGCCTACTAATATTGCCAGTTATGCCACCTTTCATATAACACAGCAAGGAAGGACTTCTAATTCTGTTTGCATTAAGCAAGTTTCTGCATGGTGCCCCAGATGCAGTTCGGGGCCTTCAATGCTGTTTACAAAGTTCGCCTCCAGGTGTTCTTTGGCCACATTTCCTTAATTACTTAGCCAGTGTTCCTGTGTCATACATAGTCCATATGTTCCAGAATCCAATTCTCGTCTTGCACTTGACACTCAAAACTTCCATCATTCTGTCGGTAGTTTCCTTAAAGTTGTGACTACTGTGAATTGTGCATGTCTCTTACAGAGAGTCTCATTCCCAGAAGATTTAGTGGTTACTACTGCTGTTTCCATAACAAATATTTTTTTGTGGGACAAGGTTGTCAACCTTGTTATCAGTCCCTAATGTGGAGGACCAGTGTATCATGCTTGTCTGGTCTCTATTCTTAGATCTGCCCAGATTGGGGCACCTGACCAGGAGACTAAGCTCTGATCATCATAGCTCTTCAAGTCACTGAGACACTCAAACCCCTTGACTATTTCAAGGTGGTGGTATGTCTTTCCCTAGCTGCTACTAAAAAGGAAAACTGAAGACAGCTGGGTTCGGAGTCTTCATACTTCACTGTGTCCAGTGATTTGGATATTCATGCTCGGATGCTGCATTATCACTACATGTTGTTAGAACCATCACCTCACACAAAGGATTTGTCTGCTTTGCAGCCTGAAAATGTAATTTTAAAGGAACCACCCAAACCTGTTCCTGGACTTTGGAGAGGAAAATAAACATCTCCTTGCTGAAAAATTAGTATAAAGATGGGGACTAAACATCCCATTTTGTTGCAGTTCCACGTTCTTCATGACCAAGGATGGGAGTGCTCAACAGAGCACACAAAGAGCTGCTGTGATTCCACACTTTCTGCCTGCATAACACCCAGTCTCCCAGAGGTGAGGGGACATTATCTGAAGTCTGCACAACTTATTGGATAAGCTGGATGCATGCATAGCACCTCTATGCTTGACTCTCTGTCAGCCTGCTCAAAGAGGCCAGAAGATTGCCTGTCCCTGCAGGAAGAGGTACTTACAGAAGGAGAATCCCAGTCGTGCTCCCATCATGTAGGGTGCAGGGAAGAGCCCGCCTTATATCAGGATCACAAACAGTGTTAACCCAAGCCGTGAGGAGTCATACCTCCCTATGTGGTTCGTGTGGTGAACTGTTTGAAGCCTTGATAAACCCCAAGCAACAGTGATCCATCTGGCCAGAGGGACTTTGTCAGCTGCTGCCTCGACTTGCTGTGCTACTTGAAAGGCTGGCAACAGTGCCATAGCAGAGGACCTCCGTCCCACAAAAAGACTGAGGTTCCAACTGCTGGAGCTTGCCACCTTGTTCATTCCCAGGAGCAAAATCTGAAAGGAAGAACCACTGCCCGGATCTTGCACCCATTGAAGAAAACATTGACTGTACTATCACATAGAGCCTGCTACCGCTCTCCATGCAGATCCGCTTGCCAGAGATAAGTTAACGCTCGGCCTGAAATCAAAGACTATAAACTGTAACATGAACTTCAAAAACTAAGTTTGCACATTAGGATTACTGATTGTGGGCATGAACTCTTTTGCTCAAAATCTGACCAACGGATTAATAAAAATTATAGTTGCTTGCGAAGTGACAACATTGAGCTCAGAACTGTGCCCACTTTTTACTTATGTCCTTTCATATCCGCTAAAAAGCTGTAGATATTGAGGGCACCATAGGAACTGTGTTAGAAAACTGCTGCTGAGGTGAGGTTTGTCCATCTTTGCTAGAGCCCCACACATGTGTTTGTATAACCCTTCAGCTCAATCCCAATTACTGTGCGTAATATGAAATCTTGCCTCAATGTTATAGTACTTTAGTTTACACCAGACTGCACAGTATATCTGATTTTGAATGTTTGAGTTCTGAGTTTCTTCCCCCACAGTAGCTCCTTGAGAAGCCTTTGACTGCTCGCCCTTGCTACCCAGAGAGTCAAGTGAAGAAAAGGGAATATGTGGGGCCCAGTTCACGGAGTCATAGCTGGATTACCACAGGATCCCAGACGGAGGTGACCCCAACTACCACAGCTATGGCCAAGTAGCCCCCGGCTGCCATGCGGCCTTCTGGATGGGGCAATCCCCAACAAAGATTTGTAGTACTTCCTGTATGTTTAAAGATCTCACGCCGATATCAGTGAGAAAAGCATTATACACATAGACATTTAAACTACATAATATTCATTAACCCAGAGCAAACCCTTGAATAAAAATTATTGAATAGTACATTATCAGTTGTTTTTCATGAGACAATTGAAGATAAGACTGATCCTGTCACTGCTGCCTTGATCAGTTCCTATAACCTCCATTTTGGATACAAAGCCATTTGGGAAATATATGATCATAGGACATCCCTCTCATGTACACAAAAGTATACAATTTCTGCTTCTTACATTAATGCATGATTGTGTGCCTTCCTGAGGAGCACTTTGGTCTTATTCATGGAATGTGAACATCTTGTTTTACACCATGCTATATACACATTTCTTACTGACACTCCTGCGTCCATCCCTGTTAAGTTCATAGCAAAGCCATACTGTAGTTCTGCACACGTTTTCTATGGAAGTGTGCTTGGTGTGCAATCTGGAGATAGTGGATTACCGCTAATGTACAATGCCTAGTGAAAGGCTGCACTACAGAATATCGAAGGCAGAATATCGACAGGGGAGAATATCATTCTAAAAACATCGAGGGACAACATTTTGAAGAGGTAAGTGCACAGAGGGAGGTATGGATTTACTATTTATAACTCCACATCTACTTAATTGAGAAGATATATATATATATATATATATATATATATATATATATATATATATATATATATCTTAGATATATATTTGTTTAGTAACGTATAGAAAATCTATACAAACTTACCTTTCGATATTTCATCCGTCTATTTTCTTGTCACAATAGTCTGTCCCGTCAATATTCTGCCTGCGATATTCAAGACCTACTCCCTTGCGAAGGTAGCTATGTCATCTCCACCTTATAACCATTATAACCTCTCCTTAAATTCATCACGATCTTCCCTCGCTACTGTCAGCAGATAAATTCCCTCTTTTTCCAGTGCAATTACAAACTGTGTTCTATTTAGCTTGGGATTACAGTCTTTTCACATGTGTTGACATCCAACCAAATTGGCCATATTGATTCCAACAACATCTGTGAGTATTTCCAGTTTGAGCCACATTGCACTACATCATCTACAGATGTCTGTCTGTAATTGCACCCACACTTTCTTCACTTGTATTTTTTCAGGCTTTTTTGTTACAGGGGCATACAGTTCAATTGGAGGCCTTCGAGCTTAGTGCTAGACTTGCTGATGGTAACATATGTTTGGTAGGTTGTGAATCCTGCACTGTGCCATGTTAATGTGTATGGTTGTTCAAAGGGACTTGTTTATATGTATGCATCAATTATTGATGTAATTAGTAGCAGTTTCATCTGATGAGAAAACCACGCACAGCATGAAGCATTACAGCACATAAGAACAATGTAACAGGCGGAAACTTCACCAATTGTACAGACAAAGGGAGGATGTGGGAAGAAACCAACATTAATATGTGTTCATTGGTGCTAAGGGAGTGGTGCCAGATGCAGGTAGGGTGTGGGCAAATTCTACATAGGTGTATTATTTCGTGCATTTGCTCTGTCTTGTTACAGAAATGGTGCTGCGGCTTCTTTGTCACTATCCCCTAACAATGGGGCAGTTAATGTGGCCCGGCAGTGTTCTAAGGTACTAGCTAAGGTGCATGGTAATGGCACCCGGGCAGACATTCCTGACATCATCACTCATCACAAACAAGAAGTCATATCTAAAAGAGCATTATTGACTCCACTTTTCCCCGCTTCTCAGCTGTGCTACACATCTCTCTTTATGACCATCCTCCTCTAGACCCTCTTGTATAGACCAGGAGACTTGAGAACTGCTTAAGGACCTTTCAAGCTTCTTTGAAACCTTCTTTGTCACCTACTTTGCTAAATCCTCCTTGGAGACTTACGGTCTGATTATGAGTCTGGCGGTCACAAGACCGCCAGACTCAAGGTGGCGGTCTGACCTCCGCGGCTGTAGCAGTCCAACTACCGCATTAGGAGTTTGGCGGGTGGACCTGCCAACAGACCGCCGTCTCTGCCAGGAGCCAAGATCCTGTGGGGCTGACGGCGGTCCTCGTTGTAATCAGCCAGGGCGGCGCTGAACTCAGCGCCACCCAGCTGATAACAACCTTGTTCTCCACCAGCCATTTCATGGCGGTTTCCCCACTATAAAAAGGCTGGTGGAGAACAAGTGCTCTGGGGCTATGGCATGGGTAGTTCAGTGCAGAGTCCCCCTGCCCAGCACCGTCGGATTGCGCACTCTCTGCTTTGCAGAGAGTGTGCATTCCGGCAGCTGTTTGGCCCCCTCTCTGCTACGAAATAGCACTCTGCTCTTAATTTTGTAATCAGCACATTAATCTCACAGGATACCATCCTGGCATGTTAGTGTTCCTTGAGGCTTACCCTCTATGTCAATGAACTCAAATACATTAAAGGTAATATTCTTCTCCATCATCTTATCCCCAGCTTATCAATTCATCGCCTTCCTCTACTCTCTAGGCTGCCTAGCCCCAGTAGCACAATACTGGAGAGACCACCATGTAATTTCCATCCACACAATACACTTTACAGCACCTCACCTAGTTCATCCTAATCCCACTAAACTCCATCCCCGATCCTTCAAAAACATTCATCCTGAGTCACTCTCGGAAGCAGTTTTTCATTACACTTAGAAAAAAAGAAATTAAGACCTTCATAACCATCCTAAACACGAGACTCCATCACTGTGCCAACATTTTCATCCCCTCACTTTCAAAACGATTACACCCAAACTATCTGTGTGTTTGTACCCTAAATCTGTTGGTGCATTAGCAGTGGTGGCTCCTGCAGGGCCCATTGAACCCTAATTGTTGATGTATTTTCAGTTCAAACAGCGGCCTGGAATTTCCTTTCTAGCAAAAGGGTCCATGACACACTGTCTACACCACTGAATCTGACATCTAGAAAAGCACTTATATAAATCCAAACAACGCAGAATTCTTACTTCCCTAGAAACTTTATTCACCAAGCACAAGAAAGCAGTAAATGATCAAAAGCAGACTAACGAGGTGACACCTTTATTCTGGCAAAATATGGAAGTAAAGGACTTTTCATAGCGGTCCACCTATGCCACAAACCTTTGCCTGTAACTCCTAATGCATACTCACTTGAGAAATTGTTGACTATCAATAAGCTAGTTGTCAAGAAAGTGAACACTATTAAAGACAACAAAGAATGTAATCTCAACCCATAAAAAGTCCCTTTCCCCTCTTAAGACCTACACCTTCCAGCTCTTAACTACTGCAAACCTTGAAAACAATATCAACCCCCAAGAACCCACCTCCCATGAGGATGGTATTGTTGCCTCTGCCATCAACAAATTTACTGTAACTAAGGAAGGGATTATCATTCATCCTCACAACGACAACAAAAGAGCTCAGCCTCCAAGCATGCTTTACCTCAGGTGTTGCCTCAAACTCATAATACGTTGAAAGGGAAGGTGCAACTACAAAACATAAATGGCCTCACATAAATAGAAGATGACATAGAGACTACAAACTCAAAGAATTTGGGCCTGACTCAAAAGTAACTTGCACCTTGAAGTAGGTTTACACTTTTCAGTAAGTTTACAACTTTTCAGTATTCACAAACACCGAGTGTAAGTTATTACCAAAAACAAAAATAGTAAGTCCAGCCTACACATGACCAACCACTGGTTCTGCAACACAGTTTCATAGAAAATAATGGATTTGGGGACTTAAAACAAAACCCTTAAGGGAACAATTGTAAATTAAATAAAATTGCTTAAAATAGTTAAAAATATAAATAAATGTACATGAATGTTAAAAAAAAAAATCATGAAATAGTACATTTATTATTTAATGATGACATATATTAATAGCCTACTTTGAATTAAACGATGATGAAACAAAGTGTATTAAATAAATAATTACATTAACTGTAATACATTTTACACATCACTTTTAATAATTATTCATGTACATTAAAAATGTCTTTTTTATTTAGATGGAAATATAGTTTTGATGTAAACTTCAGAAAAATAATTTTACTTTCATTTAATACATTTCGATAAAAGTTTTAAATCAAAATTATTCTAATAGTACTATTAACATTTGTTGTTTATATTACATTTAAAGTAAATTTAACACACAAATATTTTTAATAATTATTTTTTCGTTGAAAGCATTTTTACATTTTTCGTATATGTTATCATATGGAAACGCCACAATCCGGACAGAGACCCCCACATGGCAAAGTTTAGTGAACATAAAAAAGTTTATTTAACTCGAAAATAAATATTAAATTATTTTAACATTTAATAGTGATGTACATTCATTTGATATATTTAGATTTAATAAAGTACAGCAAAATAAGAAAAATGCTGTAGTACTATTGACTTATTTTTGAATGTAAACTTTAATTATTGGAAACATATTAAATTATTTTAAAATGATTTTTGTGAGGTTTAAATTAAAAACTAAATTGCCACCTAAAAGTATGTTTTATGTGCCTTAATAATGAGTAAATTGATAGCATAAATCATAAATAATGCAGTTATTTTGTATTAAATTTTATCATTAGGTTATTTTTAAATGTCAAATAAGTTATCAAAGTATTTTATTAATAAATAAAAATATGTACTATTAACATGAGCTTATACATATTTTTACATTTTAACTATGTTAAATATTATATTTTTATTTAACATTGTTTCCTATGGGATTTTATTTTAAGTGCTAACCTCCTTCATTTTCCATAAAAGGGTGCTGCAGTGCCAGTGGTTGGCCATTTGTAGTGCTGGATTTACTACTGTTTTATGGGGTTTTTTTTCAGTACCTTACATTCTTACATTTTTGTGGCACCTGATTGACAAAGGTATCTTACACTCTTGAGTACGTTTTTTTTTCCTTGAGTACGTTTACGCTGTTACATAGTCACAAACTCTGAGCATAAATTTACTGCAAAAGTATAAGCTACATGGCTGCTCCCCATGTGTGTAACAAATAGATTACTGTTGTGTACATGGGTGATGTTTCACCATAAACACCTTCGTGACCCTCCCTAAACTCCTCTCAGTCCTCCATAATCTCATCACTTTTGAGTAAGTCTGCCCCTTTTTTTGTCAAACTTATTTTGTTTAGGTTGAAGTTTAGGACAGGCATTACAATAGATACTTGACTTTGTGCACTCTGTCTGGGGACGTCTGCTATAAAAGTACACAGTGTTTAACGAGACAGAGATTTTCATCCACATTGTCACATATCGAATATCCAACCATTTTCAGTAAGTGATAATAACAAAGAAAAAAAACATGCAACAATTAACAATCTTTAAATATAATATGGAGCTTGGGAGACAGGAAAAGTCAAAATCGGAGTCTGATACAGCAAGGGCAGAACATGTGATCATGGAGTTCATCCTTCTAATGAAGACTCTGGGAATCGTCTCAGATCTTACCACATGTTCTCCTTAGCTGGGAGGTGGATACAGCCTATGGGGAGTTTCACCCCTCTATAATTGAATCGAATGCCAGGCTCTGGTTCTGGTGGGACAAGCAAAGAGTGGGAGCCCCCTTGACAGATATGACACTAAAGGTCCCCATTTATATTCAGTTATTAAAGCCATCTGCAAAAATGTCTGCCATCCTCTCCATTGTCAGTGCTTTCCAAAGGCGGGTATGCCATTGAGTAAGCGCTGGGGCTTCTTTCTTTTTCCAGGCTGCCTCTATCGCCATTTTAGCCGCACTCAAGCAGAGCCACATAGTCGTCTTATCACTTCCCATTTGGTGCTGGAGACTCTCAACTCTTAGTCCCAATAGGACGCAGCTGATTGAATTAGGAATGGGGTATCCTAGTATATCTTTAATGTGAGCTAAAATATCATTCCAAAACAGGCGAATCGTGGGGCAGTCCCACCCTATATGTCTAAAATAGCCCGTAGTCCACACCCTCTACAGAAAAGGTCAGATGTAGCCAGGAATATTTTGTTCATTTTGGTAGAGTAAAGATACCAGCAATACAGGATCTTATAGTGGGTTTCTCTCAAGGCCATGGACTGATTTCATATTTGTAAGTCTCAATACAATCTAGCCCATTGTGTGTCAGGGATGTCTTCCTCCAATAAATGCCCAAATCTCAAGGTGAGATGACAGGGTCCTGTCATGCTCATTGTAGTAGATTGTAGGGCTCAAAGGCTGGTAATAGTCCCCCTAGGGGGGGCCCGCATGGCAGACAAATTGTTCAAATGGTGTTAAGTCACATGTGGCTGCAAGTCGATTCTCTGGTTCAAGTGCCTAGTGCTGCCGTTGTGTGTAGTGGTAGATTTCTATGTTTGGGACACCAAATTCTCTTTTGCAATTTTCAAATGTTAGTATGTCATTAGTATGGAAAAGGTCTGCTAGCATAAGACAGCATCCTTCTCTGCACACATCAAATGGCCCCGGTCAAAGGGCTTGGGGGAAGGCTGGGTTCTAATGTAGTGGTGTGTGTGTTGAGGGAAAGTCCATCCGGCCCATTGTTTTTGTCACTTCTTCCTAGACCTTTAGAGTAGTTTTTGTTGGTGTACTAAGGTATGCATTGTGGGGGCGGTCTGTCTTTGGCTTCCATAGTAAGTCCCATATAACCCTCCCCACTATGGCCCGGTCCATATGTAGCCAGTGTTTGTCAGATTCTCTGAGGGACCATTCCGTAACAACTCTTAGCTGGGCGGCTTTGTAATATAAATGGAAATCTGGTAGACCCAGGCCTCTGGTTTTCTTTGGCATTCTTAACATTTTATAACATAATCTGTCTCGCCTCGCTTGCCAGATAATGTGTACAATAAGAGTATGCAGAGTTGAGAAAAATGCACGGTCAATGTCTAGTGGGATGCTTTGAAACAGGTAGAGTATCTTGGGCAGACGTGTCATTTTTATGGCACTGATCCTCCCCAACCATGTGAGATGGGACTGAGCCCAGTGTTTCAGATCCTCTTTTATGCTGGTCAGCTGCGGGGGGTAATTTCCCCTAAAGAGATCAGCTATGTTTGGTGTGATTGTAATACCTAGATATGATATTTCCTTCCTTGCCCACTGAAAGTGTGCGGAGACTGCAAGTATTTCCATCTCTGGTGGGGCATTGTCAGATTCATCATATAAGACTTAAAGAGGTTAATTTTGAAGCCCGCTACCACTTTGAAAAGTTGAAGTTCCTCTCGAAAGGAGGAGATCGACGAGCAGGGTCGGACAGTGTCAAGAGAACATTGTCAGCAAATAGATCTTATTCTCTGTAGTCCCAAAGGTGATCCCATGAATGGTGGGTGATGTGCGAATGTGCACTGCCAAGGGTTCTACACTGAGTATAAACAACAATGGGGACAGAGGACACCCTTGCCTCATTCCCCTTGTCAAAGAGAAAGGTTTAGAACTGGTGCTGTCCACCAAAACTCTGGAGTGGGGTGCTGCATAATTGGCCTTAATCATCCTGATGAATTTTTCACAAAATCCATAGGCCCTAAGAGCATGGGTCATAAAGTCCCAGTCAACCCGGTCGATTGACTTTTTAGCATCAAGGCTCAACAAAATGGCTGGGATTTTTTTTTTAATGAGATTTTTTGATTAGACGTATCACCCTACAAATGTTGTTGTGCTTCTGACGGCCCTTAACAAATCCAGATTGGTCCGGGTGAACCAGATCAGGAAGTAAGTCTTCCAGTCGAGATGTTAGTATCTTCGCGTAAAGCTTTGCATCTTGGCTCAAGAGGGCTATGGGTCTATAGGCGCTTCAGTCATGAAGGTCCTTCCCTGGCTTGGGAATGACCAAAATGAGAGCCTCCCCCATTGTATTTGTGGTAGCTCCTGAAGTGCCCATGTAGTTGAATAGGGTGGTCAAGTGTGGCTTCACCTCCGAGCTAACGATCTTATAAAATTGTTCTGTCAGGCCATCTGCTCCGGTGACTTCTGAGGTTTGAGGCAGTTAATCGTCATCTGTACCTGATTCTCTTCAATGGGTGCCCCCAATCGTTCATTGTGTGCTGCTGTGACCTTGGGAAGAGCAATATTTCCTAAGTACTCTATTTGGTTAATATCAGAGGAGGGTGCTGCTTTGTAAAGATCTCAATAGAACCTCCTGAATATGTTTGCCTTCTCCAATGTCTGAACTGGTCAGTTCATTCGTGGGTTGTCGCATCCCCTTTTATATATTCTCTTTCCCTTTTCCCCCTTAGCTGTCTGGTTAAGTGCGAACAAACTTTATTTCCTTGCTCATAAGATGTTCTCGGTAAATGTAGCAACGTAAGGTAAGTTCCTCTCTGTTCGAGTTGCTCCTTTTTAAGCCACTTCCCTATGTGCTTTCCACATTTACTACTAAAATGTATATTTACGTGTTCGAAGATTCCGCAGTTGGGGTGGAGAACTCCACACACATAAGAATAGGTAATGTGGATGAATAAACTCCACATTTAGTTTGTGAATACAACTTTGTAGTACATTTTGTGGTACTCCAAAATGTACTACAAAGTGCAGTTTGTGAATCAGGCCCAAAGTTTGAGTTTGTGAATACCAAAAAGTAGTAAACATACCCAAAAGTATATATTTACTCAAAAGTGCAAGTCGCCTATATAAATTAGGACCTTTGTCTCTACCATGAGGTTCAAAAGAAAGAAGAACATGACTGTAAAACAAAAACAAGCCTGGAACAAATTCCATCAATTGGCAAGAGCCACAGTGCGAATTTCAAACAACAATAATGGACCAGAAAATTATCTCCACCAAAAGAGACACCTGTCCACCTTACCTAACGGCAAAGGAATTCATTTGAGCTCGTAGCAGCCATGATATGTGGTCTAAAGGGGCATGAACACAGTCCCACCTGTGATGACTCTGAAAGGAAAACAGGACAATATGTGGCCTCTTGCAAAAGGCACAAGCCTCCATACAGTCATCTGGGAGAGAATTTGAGCCATCTTGAGGAATCCACTGAAAGAGGGTGATCCTTGAGTTGACCTTTAACAAAGTGATCAACCTCACACATAAACTTCAATGGAAACCTCTGAGAGCTACACCATGGGCATAACTCTTCTTCTCCACCATTAGGAAATCTTGCACTAAAACCTCTAAATTGGTAGTGTAAGGTAACACAACAACCACCTGTGTCTACTACACTCACCGAACCTCACTACCAGATGCTGTGTAGAACACAACCCCAGCGACGAGCCACCGTGGCACTTGCAAGAAGACATCTGCTCATTAACTGTGGGGTTCGGCTACTAGCTGTTACCTGAAGTGGGACATGGTGTACAAGCATATCATGTCAGTTTACGGAACAAGATCATAACAAACTCCATGTTGCAGTTATTCTGGTGCGTCATAATGTAGCTTTCATATTTGGCCTAAGACAGCACAAAATACCTATGTGAAAATGGCAACATATAAACACATATTTAAGTACAAAGAAAGAAAGGAGATATAAAGGAATAAAGATTGTCTTTAAATGTATCTGCATTAAATTATATGCTGGACCACAGGAATTATATGATTCTGCAGCCCCGACATGTTTTTGCATAATAATGGATTTGCCACACGCACTGCCACATAATACATCGTCTACTCCGTAATTTGCAGATTTTACACAATGTTGTTTCTAACTCAAATGGATCAAAGGTTAATTAAAACGTAGCAACATGTGTTATGTGCAGGGGAAGGCCCATCACAAAGTTAGATTGTCATTTCTCAATAGCTTAATCCAGTATTTTAGTCTTAAAAAGTTGCTAATAAGGTAGGAAGTTTGCTAAGACACTGTTAACATGGGTATAAATGACAAAATAATGAAATAATGTGTCGTCTTATGCAGCATAGTTTAGCTTTTCTTGCCACATAATTTAGTCAACTCTGCCAGATAATTTGGTCATCTTCTCCCATATATTTCCAACGTTCCTGGTTATATGATTCTGCTCAGACAGCATATTTGAGCAATGATGGAGTAGTGGAATGTCATGAATGATGACTGATGAATGTGGGTTGTGAGAATTAGCTGGGTTCTGGAACTGAACAGATAAGTACTTGTTTCTATAAGCGTGTCGCCACTGTTAGATCTCCAGCATACACACGTCTTTCCTTTAGAAGATAAAGAGCTTAACGTAATAAAAAGTTATTGAATAATCAACATAAAGCGGACCAGGAGGAAGCAGAAAAGCAAATGCAAAAGTGATTAAGTACAAGGAAATAAAAGATAAGCGAGGAAAGAATCAAGGAACAAATTCAAAGTACGAACGTGGAATCCAAGGAGCGGAGAAGGAATGCAACAAGATTAGAGAGCGAAAGAGAGGAGGGTTGAGAACACAGCAAACAATTTCACTTTGTGGCTCCTCCTGAAGTTCTTACTGCCTCCAGGAGCTTTGGGTGTTGAGTCTGGTAGAGAGAACGTTCACCATTTGTACTTAAGACAATTCACCATCATGGCAGATCCTTCCAGCGAGATGGGCATTCGCCACGGGCCTGTGTTTTGTATCATTCTAGGTCACCGTCATCTGAGGGCCAGTGTGCCTGTAACTTCTTATCACAGGACCCCACATTTCGCAGCTCAAGTCTGCAGATGCGTTCCTTGTGGGGAACAAGGAGTGCAGTCCTGAAGCTTGTCTTTTACCTGGCAGGATCTACTAGCTAACGAAGCTGACCCTGTTTAAAGCTGAGCCTCTCCTCCCGATGATATGGACATATGGTGATAAATCTTTTAAACCTTTTCACTATTTAACTCAAAAAAGCTTATTGGTTTCATTACCTTTTTGCATTTACCATCATTGCAATTCATTGTTTATTGACAGTTTTAGAAACTTTCTAAGACTCTAGAATCTTATCTTTTTTCATTTACCCCTTACAGACCAATTTCCATTGCTAATTGACAACTACCGCACAGACGCAACTTATAGCACAGGAAAATAACACATTCCCGCACCAGTACCCACAGGTACACAGGTAGAGGTGCCTTCTATCATTGTACTACTGTTGCTGAAGCCCTCAATCAAGCAAACCCTTCTGAACATGGCTTAATCGGAGAAGGTGCTTCACTTCTACTCATAGTCCTGTAGAGTGTAGACCTGTTCAGCGTCTCCCCCTCCTCCCAGTCAGCCCTGGACAAGGGGCTTCCTCTTCCATTGCCACCTACATCAGACAGCATGGTCATGGACACCCAGATGCTGCCCCAGTGATGCCTACTTCCTGCTGACAATCAGGGAATGGAGAGACATTAGGTGTTGGACGGGCTGGCATCACCGCCTGGTTGCTGCTTCTGTGTAAGGAGAAGATGGAAGCGCTTGGAATACCCATCAGCACTAGTGTGGCCATTGTGGAGAAAGTGTACAGAAGGTAACATGAAGCCTTTCCTGCCCAGTGGAAGGCCTCTCCCTCTGCGGTAAGGGAAGTTCATCCACAGGAGTGAAATAAAAGAAGTGAGTTCATGGGGTAGAGCTGAACGGAAGAGAAATGATATAGGGGCATATTTATGAGGCTGGTGGCCCAGGGCATGGCAGCAGGTCACCCTGCTGATCTGCCCTGCGTTGCCGGGAAAGAGCAGGAATGCGCAGTATTTATTTACACTGCTGTTTTTTTCCACTGCGCTGGCACAATTTTGGCAGCCTAGCACCAACACAGGCACCATAGTGCAAGGGTGCCTGTGTTCATGTAAGATTGTTTTTGTGCAGGAAAGGTCACTTTCCTGTACAAAAACAATCCTGAGAGGCGTTTTCCTCTTTTTTTATGTGTGCTGCAGAATGCAGCACACATAGAAAGAGGAAAAAACGTGGAGAAATAAAGATATTTCTTCTCCTTAGGCCTCTCCTGCGTAAGCACAATATTGTGGCACATTCCAAGGTTTACAAGTCCTTATGAATCTGGGAATGCGTAAAAAATCCATGGGAGTTGCGTGGGAACACCCACCGCAACACCCATGGAACGCCTACAATGGGCAGAGCAAGACAGCACAGCGATTTGCAATGCTTGCCATACTCCATATTGTTGAAGCCATTCAAAGCTATGCAAAGCAGCTTTGCATGGCTTCATTAACATGACTTAGTGGTTTGAGCCACGCAGGTGCCATGTTGCATGTTGCAAGCATGGCACAACCCACTCATAAATATGCCCCATAGAGTAGCCAGAGGAGACAGTACAATAATAGGAAGGAGAGTATCAGTTAGAAAGAACGTTTAACCCAGGCATGGCTTATTTTGAGCGTGTGGTGGCAAGTGGGGCCTCATTTTTGGTGACTGACACTTTTTTTTCTCATCAGTCTTCAACCCAGGCAAAAGAGAAAAAAACACAAAGGGACCAAAAAAGGAGGAAGAGAAAAATGGAAAAAACAATGACAAGGGGGAGAAAGCAGCGATGAAAAAGAACCTGCAAGTGTGAGATAAAAGGGCAGGGAGTGTCTTGAGGTAGAAGAAAGGGGCATGAGGCAGAATCAAGACCTTTGATAGCGCTGGCTGCAGGATTCTGAACAAAACTCTGGGCCCCGCACGTATTCATTTACAAATTAAGCACTGAAAACAAGGACAAAGTGCTACAGTTCGAAAGAGAACAAGGGTAGGAAGGATGGAAAAGTAAGAAATCAGGATCCATTAAGGAACAGCAGAAAGTAATAGAAAAGAGAGAGGTGTGCACCCCGGATGGAGTACAACAGGGTGTAGAGTGTCAGCAGAAATAAAGCAAGGAGCAAAATGGAGAGAGGACAAAGCAAGAGGGGAAGTAAAGGTATGCACACTGAGCACGAGGCAGAGAGAGATGCAGGATAGCAGGGCATTCTGGAGAGGAGAGAGGAGGATAGAAAGAGAAGGGGTGCATAGATGACAGACGAGGGGAAGAGAGGGAGGAGCAGTGCTTAATTTGTAAATAAAAATGTGCCGGTGCCCAAAGCCCTCCTCTTAAACACGCGGCTGCTGCATTCAAATGTGGTAGCACTGAATACTGAGGCAGCGAAATCCTGAACCCATCTCAGGCCCCTTTAATTCATTTAAAGCCACTTCCTGCCCCTTCGGCTCATTCTTGCAGCTTTGTGCTTTCTCCCATTGTGACACTTTTTTGTTCTTTCCTTCCTCCGTCTTTCCCATATATGTCTTTTGCTCGCAGTAAATGCCTGACGCAGAAAAATATGCACCGGCCCTCAAAAATAAGTTCCGGTGCTCAGCACCGCAAACTACAATCACAAATTAAGCACTGGGCAGGAGAAAAAGTAAACAGAAGAGAGAATGAACTGACAAAACTCTTTGCCATCAAACGAGATGAAAGTTGCCACACATGATTACAATATGGCAATTTATTTACTTGTTTTGAGGTTTTATACGGCCCTAATGAGGCCCTTGCAGGGACTGGGCACTTTAGAATACATGGATAGTTACAATTGTAGAAGGAAGGTCGGCAGTTTCGTCATATAGTTAAATAACAGCTACAAGGGGGACTTGGGGTCTGAAAGATGAATAATTATATTTGACCATTCACTTGTATTGGAATGATCAATATTTGAGCAGAGAGAATTAAAAACCAGTGCCATGTTATGGGTTAAAAATCGAGAAGCTTCAGCCTAAACAAGGAACGTCTGCATGCATGAAAGCACAGCCATGCTGATTTTGCAGGTGTGTTTGTAGGTCTTTTGTTATGTTTGCATAAATTATGGGCTGCAATTTAGGCGGCGTTTTGCAGTTTTATGGGCAGAGTAAACCTCATATTACAACATGACCCCCTTTGTATACATGAAAGAGAGAAAGGAAGAACCCTTGGCAAGTTCTCAATAGAGCCAGGACAATGGCGCGCGACAGAAATGCCCGGACCCGGGGTAAGAAGAAAAAAGCTACATTTGGCAGTTTACAGATCCGAATTTCGTCGCCCATTGTCCTGCACACACAGAGACAAAAGCATGCGGCCAGATTCCCACAGAGTTTCCTTACAATGGAGACACAGCGAGCCCTCTCTTGGGACCACCGCCTTATGTGAGGGCAAGCGCACTTTTACAGAAGCCTTCCTGAAATTGGGTGGGGAGTCAGGGGGGTCACCTGCTTCAGCGGTTACCTGATCTGCGTCGCTGCCGCTTCAAAAGGAGGTGGCCGATATCATTGACTGCTCCCCTTTCCAAGTGTTGCTTTGCTCGCACAAATGTGTTTCTGTGCCCTTTCCCCAGAGCAGGCTAGTGTTCCAGGCAGAGGTCCCCAGTGGAGGTCCTCTGACTAACACAGGCTCTGTTCTTTCTGCACAATGGTTCCCACTTCAGTAACTCAAGTCGGAGAATGTGCTCCATGTGTAGCCTCACTGAGAAATGATTGGGAAAGCTAATACTGTCCTTTCATACCTACTGTCTTTGTCAATGGTTTTTAGCCATGGTCTACAGCATCCCCAATACTCTACAGCAGTGGTTCCCAACCTTTTGACATCTGTGGACACCCACTTTATCATTACTAGAACCTGGGGACCCCCCACTGAATCATTATTGGAATCCTGGGACCCCCTACTGAGTCACTAGTGAAAGCTGGGGACTAATCTATTAATATTATTTAATTTTCTAAGCAATCGCGGACCCCCAGGGGTCCACGGACCACAGGTTAGGAACCAGTGCTGTACAGCATGGCTAAATAAGAAAAAAAAGACTATGATGCAGCTAGTCGCTTCATTATTAAGGCTATTTTTAAGTGCGAGTGTGGGAGTGCGAGTGTGGGAGTACGGAAGCAACGTGGAGGGTAGGGGTAGGAAGGACAAGCAACAGGTGAGAGCTGTGGAAACGTGGAGCCGGCAGTGGAGAAGCACATAGGCGAGCAAGCAACGGGGTGAACACAAAAGTGAGTGCACTAAGGAGAGGGAGCGGGGGATGCACACAGGTAGCAGTGACCATTACAGAGTGCAGAGGAAGAGAATTACATGAGGGAGACAGCTGGAAAACACATGCCCTTTAACGAAGTGCTCAACCAAAAAGAAGTGCCTGAAAGTGAGCAGCGCATGCATAAAAGCCAGCAATTCAAAAGAGATGTTAAAGAGTCTATGCTCCATGGGAGTTACAAGATTGTCAACCTAGGACATGAATAAGAAGCAGGCAAATTAAAGTGACAATAAAGCCATCTAGTTGTAAGCAATGTGCGGGCTCCAAGCCCCTGTGTGTCCTTGATAAGCTTACTGTGCTGTGTGGTAAATTTGACATAAAATGACCCAAGGGAGCAATTAGTTGAGAAACAAGTGCCCTGCCATGCTTAAAGAAAAGTGGAAGCACAATCAGAAACTATTGCACCTGGCTCTTTTTTCAGGGTCATCCTCAATCTTTTTGCCTCCTTCCTTCTAATTTTTCTGACCCGTTTTTGTTGGCTTTAGGACTCTGGGCACTTTACCACCGATAAACAGAGCTAAAGTGCATATGCTCTCTGTGTAAATTGTACTGTTGATTGATTTATCCATGATTGGGATATTTGATTTACTGGTAAGTCCCTAGTAAAGTGCACTAGAGGTGCCCAGGGCCTATAAATCAAATGCTACTAGTGGGCCTGCAGCACTGATTGTGCCACCCAAACTAGTAGCACTGTCTGTAAACATGGCTCAGACCTACCACTGCAGTGTCTGTGTGTGCAGTTTTAAACTGCCAACTCGACTTGGCAAGTGTACCCATTTGCCAGGCCCAAACCTTCCCTTTTGGTACCTGTTAGGCACCCCTAAGGTAGGCCCTAGGTAGCCCCATGGGCAGGGTGCAGTATTTTAAAAGGTAGGACATGTACTGGTGTGTTATACATGTCCTAACAGTGAACTACTGCCAAACTCGGGTTTCGCTGTTGCAAGGCCTCTCTCCCTCATAGGTTAACATGGGGGCTGCCTTTAAAAAACTTTAAAGTGCAGATTCCCTTTGAGGGCAGATAGAAATGTGGAGTTTGGGGTCTCTGAACTCACAATTGAAAAATACATCTTTTAGTGAAGTTGGTTTTTAGATTGTGAGTTTGAAATTGCCACTTTTAGAAAGTGGCATTTTCTTGCTTAAACCATTCTGTGACTCCCCTGTTTGTGGATTCCCCGTCTGGATTAGTTTGACAGTTGGGCTGTTGTGAATTCCCTCTAGGCAGTGACACAAAGGGGTCTGAGGTGTAGCCTGCATATTCTGATGGGCCATCTGAGTTAGAGTGGAGTGAGGAGTGGTCGCTTACACCTGAAAGGACTGTGCCTGCCCTCACCCAATGCGGTATCCAAGCCCCTGGTGTGTGTCTGGGGCCTGGCCTGGACAAGGAAGGATTTTGCAAACACTTGGGACTTTGCTTTGAGTTTGCAAACTTCAAAGGCAGAACGGGGTATAAGAAGAAGACCCAAAATCCCAGACTTTTAGAATCTTTCTGGAATCAAGAGGAACCTCTGCCCAGGAGGAGAGCTGAAGAGCTGAAGGAGGAGTACTGTCCCTTTGCTGTGTTGTTTTGCTGGACTGGCCTGCAGTTGCTGCTTCTGCCTGAAAAGAGTGCAAAGGGTGAACTTTGCTGTGTGTCCTGCTTGAGAAAGTTCTCCAAGCTCTTGGAGTAAAGCTTGCCTCCTGTTGGAAGTCTCAGGGACACCAAAGAGTTCAGTTTCCTCAACCTGCGGCACTGGGAACTGTGTGTTTTGTGCAGTTCAAGAGGAGAAACTACTGCAACGCCGTCAATGATGCCGCTGGCCTGCACCGTGACCTGCTGATGCCTTACAGAGCCGCACTGCTCTGCTTCGCACCGCGACCCTGGTCTCACCGTCATCATCATTGGTCGACTTCACCAAGCCGCTGCTCTCATCCGCAACCTGTGGGCCCCGCACTCCGGCATTGCCTGCTCACACCGCAGCCTGGGCATTCCAGATGACACCGCTCCTGCTGACACCGGCACCGCTGCCTGCACTGTGGCCTGTTGAAACCACTCGTGAGGTACACGAAGCACCATCTCATCCAGCACCGCAGCCCCAGTCCACTGACTCCAGCACCATCTACTCCAGTGTCGTAACCAGGTATCCTGCCTGCACCGTGGCCTGTGGACACTGCTCGTGAGGTACACAAAGCAACGTCCAGCACCACTGGCTTGGGCCTACCGACGACAGCGCTTCAGCAACAACGATGACACTGCCTGCACCGTGACCTGGTTACACTGCCCGTCGCATCGTCCTGCTTCGCACCGCAGCCCCGACACCATCCACACCAGTGCTCCTGACTTCACCAGCCCGGAGTTCGATCTGCAACGCGTGTGACTTCAAGGGCCCGACGACCCCCGCAGCGACTCCAAAACCAACACCGCAACACCATCAACGCCACTCTCCGGAGCTCACTGCGAGGATCACGAATCCCTGCAATTCCAAAGGTACTGTTTGCAGGTCTCCCCGACACCATGCTGGCCCGCAACGCCCCAGCCGGCCTGAACTGTTGGTTTTGTTGATCACAACACCGTGATAGCCCCAGGTGGAGCTATCAACTTCAAGGAACTGCATTTTTGAGTAAATCTTGCAAAATTCATATCTTGTACTGGATGATGGATTTTTATCATTTTAGTCTTGTTTTACACAGGTAAATATTGGTTTTAGAAATTTTTCTAAAACTGGTGTGGTGTCCTATTGTAGTGTTTTCACTTATCACTGTGAGCTATGTGCAAATGCTTTACACATTGCTTCTGAGATAAGTCTGACTGCTAGTGCCAAGCTACAAAAGGGGTGAGCAGGGGTTATCTGAACGGGTACCTCCCTTATCCGGACTAGAGTGAGGGTCCCTACTTGGACAGGGTGCAAATCGACTGCCAACTAGAGAACCCATTTCTAACCGAAACAAATTTTACAATTAGATGTACAATTCTTATTCTATCTTTCTTGACCTTCGGGCATTAGCACACACACCCAGGGGGACTTTTTACATATAAAAGAAGAGCAGCAAAGTGATTGTGACAGTGGAGCATTGGATAAAGTTGAACTTACCAATCAGACTCCATCAATTCTATAATCACCCCAAAACTGACTCCTTATCTTCAATACTTTCAGTGCTCTGAAGTAACGCAAAGACACAAAGGGGGTCATTCTGACCCCGGCGGTCATGGACCGCCGGGGCCAGGGTTGGCGAGAGCACCGCCAACAGGCTGGCGGTGGCCCGCAGGGCATTCTGACCGCGGCGGTTTTGCCGCGGTCAGATGCAGAAAACCGGCGGTCTCCCGCCGGTTTTCCGCAGCGCCATGGGGATTCTGACAGCCCATACCGCCATACTGTTCCTGGCGGTTCTCCCGCCAGGAACAGGATGGCGGTATGGGTTGTCGTGGGGCCCCTGGGGGCCCCTGCAGTGCCCATGCCAATGGCATGGGCACTGCAGGGGCCCCCGTAAGAGGGCCCCACTTTGTATTTCAGTGTCTGCTTAGCAGACACTGAAATACGCGACGGGTGCCACTGCACCCGTCGCACCTTCCCACTCCGCCGGCTCAATTCTGAGCCAGCGTCCTCGTGGGAAGGCTCTTTTGCACTGGGCTGGCGGGCGGCCTTTTGGCGGCCGCCCACCAGCCCAGTGCAAAAGCCAGAATACCCTCCGCGGTCTCACGACCGCGGAGCGGTATTTTGGAGGGGGGAACTCTGGCGGGCGGCCTCCGCCGCCCACCAGGGTGAGAATCACCCCCAAAGTGCTGTACAAAACTCCCAAATAAATCATTAAACAACTCCATTTCCAGATTTTCAGATTTTACAAAACTAGTCTTAGCTTATTAGGGAAACAGTGGTAGCCGTGAAAAAAAGTGTGCAGAAATGTGTTCGACCTTTGTATCTGGTAGATATGTCCTGTAGTGAAACAACTGGACATGCTAGACTCTGAAAAATTGTTGACTCAAAAATGTGTACGGCTCCAGTTGTCCACTAGTAACTCATTAAAGAACAATAAAAATGTGCCCAAAATTTATGCCCATTCATCGGAAATATTTTATACCAAGAAGAAATCACAAAATCTCTTCCCATGGGATCAACTTAAGTGTCCTGACAGCCTCTGATAATATCCTGATAGGATTGGCAAAGCTGAAGTGGAGGTTTGCGACATAAGTACCGGAAACACATAGGTTAAGTGATGTACAAATGTATTACTTTGAGTACCAGTAGGAAAAAGGCCACGTTGTTAAATAGGATAATGTTGGCAGTGTTGGCAGGGCCTCACAGGACGGTGTGAGGAAGTACGGTACTGAGCTTTTGGGATGACTTTATAGAAGAATTGGATGAAAGGCTATCATAGACCATGACAACTACACTGAAATCCCACAACCCTTTATATAGCGTGCCCGATGCGAAGTACGACGTAGCATTAGATGTAAGGGTATCAAAGAGGCCTATACACTAGTTTAGTACAGATGAATGATGGGGAGCCAGCGAGATTTTCTCTGTGGGCGACAAAGGAGAAACGTGTATACTGTTATTGTTATAAAGACTGTCACCTTGACTAGACAAGTTGGTTGAACTGGCTTTATCTTTGACAGGCATTCTATTCGGATTTCATTTTCACTCTATAAAGGTTTGATTTATTTTTATCTATGAAAACTTTAAAAATGTTACTTTAAAAAAAAAAAATAGAAGACACTTCCTTGATAAGTAAGAAAAGCAGTGTCATTGCCGTCCAGTGGCCAGTAATGTGTCACTTTTCCTTGACTGGGTGGGAACTGTGCTCATTTGTGTGCATGGCTGTTGCAGCCATGGACATCCACTGACTGCAGGTGCTGGTGGTTGAAGAAAGAGGAGGAGCATGGGGTTAAAATCCATGTGGTGCCCAATAAAGTTTAAGTCAATCTCTTCGTCCTTCCTGCCACTTCCCCTGCCACAGAATGGCAGTATATTGCCTATGCATACGACATCTTCCACGGCTCTTGCTCAAACTGTCATTTTGCGACTGCAAGACCTATGGAAGAGGCTCTCATAACCATGCTTGTGGGGGTCAGCCGCATTTCCACAAGCATGTTTTACTATTATTAGTAACTTGAGTATCAGCCATTAAGATGAAGATAATTGCCTTTCAACCTTCCACAGAGTTGTCACCTTAAGATGTGGACACCTAACTAGGGTACTGTGCCATTATTTCATACTACCCACGCTCCATATCAGAATTGCCATATTATACTCTTTTTTTCTGGAAAAAACATTTACAGCGGAAATGGGCCCCAGGGGGAAAGCCAAAAGCATGAGATCCCCCCCCCCCGGGAATATTGTGGTGGTGCAGCCCACGAGCGCCGTTTTGGGTGCTTATTGGGCATTTTTTGGTAAGGGGGGCAGTGTATTTATATACAGGCCATTTTGTAACGGTCAACATTTTAGGTGGTGACACGGTGGCTGGTGCAGCCGTTTTTTTTCCCCGAGCGTTTTTTGCAGATTGCGTAGGCTTTAATATTCTTTTGTGAGGCAGGGAGAAGTGTAGGGTGTGTTTCGCTGTCATAAAGTGTGATAATTTTCACTTACTTGCATTTCGTACTGGTTGCAATTCGTTGCCATGGACGCCCGGGTATCTCAGGTGATCCGGCTTCTCCGGGAGGCCAGGAGCCTGGATCTGCAGGCAGAGGGCAGGGTCAGTAACGCCTGGCCGGCGCAGAGGGCGGCGAGCGGTGTGGCGGCAGCCGTGGCTTCCTGCTCGCCCCGCGTGGGACACACTAGACGGTGAGGCAGGTGAGATTGAGCGCACGGGGGAAGCGTGTGGGTGTTCCTGGTGCCTCACAGGGGAGGAGTGCTGACGCGCCGGAGCAGCCAGCCTGTTCGGCAGCCCAGTCGCGTGCTCAGAGCATTGTGGTGCGGGCGGGGGGAAGAGCGGGGTCGCACCGTGGGGCACAGCCAAAGTAGTTTGTTGCAGAGACATGGGAAAAGGAGGTAGAGGGAGGGCCTGGGGAGCACAGCAGGTTTGGGGAATAAAGGAAAGGATCTGGGAGAGCGTAAAGGGGGGGTGTTGGAGGATTTCGCGCAGAGAGAGCAGCAGGACTGGGGGTTAATGGCGCTACTGCAGAAGGAGGTGATTCTGAGCAGGAGAGAGCCTTTGGGAAGGTAGTTAGTGGTGAGGCTCTGTGTAGAGAGAAAGGAGCTTCTTTTTGTGGGGAGGGAGTGGGGCCAGAGTTTGAAGGGGCAGTGCTGATGCAGCCTGAAGGGGTGCAAGGGTTTGGCCCCCTTTTAGAATGGAGCAAGGATGAGGGAGAAGAACAGGAGGTGGAGGAGGATGGGATAACGTTGAGGGTCCTCCCTGCATGCCACACCTATGGTAAGAGGGTGGGGCTAGAGGGCATGTGGTGCTCTCGTCAGGAGGACAGGCCGGAAGAGGGGTGGGAGGATTTTGGGGAGGGGGCGGAAGGAGAGTTACAGCACCAGGAGGGAGGTCACATTTTTGGTTCACGGCTCACCAGCACACTGGGCATTTTTTGGCAGGATCAGCCCTTTGGGGGAGAAGGTGACTCAGGCGGGCTTGTGGCGGCCGGGGATCCCTGGGAGGAAGAGAAGGCAGGGCCCAACAAGGCTGGTTGGTTAACACCAACGCGAATACAGGAATGGGAGACGGGGTTGGCCAAGGTTTGTATAAAAGGGCAGCGTGCCGGAAAGGGTTTTGCACCCTCCAGTGGCGTAGCATCTGACAGTCAGCGGCCTGGCCATATCGAGTGGCTAGCGAGGTCACGGACGGCCTCCAGGTGGCCGTCGCCTCAATCAGTGGGGTTGATAACGGATATAAAGAAAGCAAGGGTGTTGGAAGGTGACGTGCTCAGTGAACGTGACGTGAGTGTCAGCAATGACATACTAGATTATGATGAGGACAGTATGGAGGAGGGGGAGGTATGGGAGATAGAGGAGGAGGTCTGGTGGAGCCGACGGGGGGAGGTATCTAATGCTGTCCATAAGTCTTTTCAGGTTTCGGACCACGTATCCGGACCTGTCAGAGCGGCAAGACGGACGGTTCAGGAGCGGCCCCTGTCATTGCAAAAAGGTGTGGGGACATTGCGCCCAAGCATGGTGTCGGTTGAGATCGAGGTGAATGCAGGTGGTTCGTAGGAGCACCTACATAAAGGGGTTTATGTTCAAGACGTTGGGGTGGGTCCTGATCAAAAGGGGGCAGCGAGTGGGGCAGGGGAGAAATCAGGTAAGTCCGGCGATGAACCAGCAGAGGAGAAGGTAACCGGGAAACCAAAGCGCCTGCCACATATGGGTATGGCAAAGCCACTTGGGGCGCATCTGATGGTGGCCACTAAAGAAAAGATTTGGAAAGGGGAGTATGTCGAAATGTTAAAATTGCTGCATAAGGAAGTCCGGTCCAAAGAGGGTTCGAAAGAAGAAGAATATGATTTTTGCAAATGTTTATTGCAAGCACTTTCCTGATTGGTCAGTAGCACTCTTTGAGTACATGGATGTCATCGGAAGGCGTACCTTAATTATGGGGGATACGCTTGGGTGCAATATAATGAGGAATTTCGCGCCCGTATGGCAGCGGACGCGGAGGTACAATGGGGGGAAATTGATGCAGACTTGTGGCAGCATACGATGGGCCTGTCAAAATTTGGTAAGACCATTTTGACAGCGAGCTGCTTGCCTATCACGTATCGGCCCTCTCAAGAGCGCCCCACCCACGGTGGGGCAAATAGAGGTGCAAAGGGAGGGACAGGAGCGTCGGGAAGCAGAACGCCAAAGACAGGAGCTTTTGGGGATTTCAACAAGGGGCTTTGCACTCGCTAATATTGTAAATTCAAGCACAAGTGTTCGAAATACGCAGGAAGACACGCCCTTATTAACTGCTCCGGGACAGCGGTGCAGGGACCCCAGCTTCGGGACAGGGAGGAAGCGCACAGGGGGTACGGGTCAGGCCCGCTCCAGAGGGGGTTAAGGTACTATGGGAAAAAAATATTACTCCAGTTAAGACTGACAAGCTGCGTTTTTGGGTATAGCAGTATGTTAACAGACAGGCAGGCCAATTATTGCTTCAAGGATTTCTTCATGGTTTTGATTTGGGGTATACTGGCCTAGGCAGCGGTGCTGGGCTGAAAATCTGCGGTCGATCAAGGGAAAGGAGGAGCAGGTGAAGCTCAAATTGGAGAAGGAGGTGGCGGAAGGGCGCATGGAAGGTCCTTTTTCAGATTGGCCTCTCCAGAATCTTATTGTTGCTCCCATTGGTGTTGTTCCAAAGAAAGAACTGGGGCAATATTGACTAATACATCACTTATCCTGGCCGGAGGGTTTCTCCATTAACGACTTCATTCTGGAGGATATGACAAAGGTGTTGTATGCGTCGATGGATGTGCCCATGGCGATGGTGGAGTCGTTGGGCCCTGGTGCCTTGATGGCAAAAACTGATATTAAATCTGCGTTCAGGTTGCTGCCGGTCAATCCCCGGGATTTTGAGTTGCTGGGGATTCAATTCCAGGGTAAGCGATATGTGGATAAGGCGCTCCCCATGGGGTGCTCGATTTCTTGTTTGCTTTTTGAGTGCTTTAGCACATTTTTGCAGTGGATTTTTGAAACGGTGACTGGGCACAAGGAGGTGACCCATTATTAGGATTATTTCTTCTTTGCGGGGCCCCTGGGCTCTGACTGCTGTGAAGTGGTACTTGGTCAATTTCAGGATATCATGGGGGACCTGGTTGTACCCCTGGCCCCCGAGAAAACAGTCGGGCCCAGCACGCCCTTGGCCTTTTTAGGTATCGAGTTGGATTCAGTAGCCATGGAGACGAGGCTGCCCGCAGAAAAACAAAGAACCATGATTAAGACGGTGCGCTCGATGGTCAAGAAAAAGAAGGTGACGGTCAAAGGAATCCAGGTGCTTTTAGGGCACCTTAATTTCACATTCAGGGTAGTTAGAGCAGGGCGAACATTTCGCAGGAGTCTCGTGATAGCTTTATCAGGGCACAGATTTCCGCATCATCACGTGCAACTTGGCGCAGGGGTGAGGGAGGACTTGAGGATGTGGTGTGTGTTTTTGGAGTCGTTTAATGGGATTCCAATTCAAACATGGCCGTTGTGTGAATGGGATGTCCAAATGTTTTTGGATGCGTCTGGGGTGTCGGGATTTGTTCTGTACTGGCAGGCTAGGTTTTGTGCGGAGGACTGGCCAGCGGCGTGGCGTGGCGGTCTGGCGGGCGCAGCATTGCATTCCTGGAGTTATTTCCTTTAGAGGTGGCAGTCCGCGTTTGGGGTCACCTATTGATGTACAAACTAGTGTTGTTCCGAGTGGATAACTTAGCGGTTGTCCAGGTGGTGAATCGTCAGTCTGCCAGGGAGGTAGAAGTCTTGCAGCTGCTGTGCATGTTTGTCTTAGAGTGGTTGCGCCGTGACCTTTATATTCGGGCGCAACATGTGCCGGGTGTCAACAATAACATTGCGGATGCATTATCTTGTTCGCAGTCGGAGAGGTTCCATGGGTTGGTTGTGGACGAGGCCCTGTACAGTACAGGACGACGATGCCGACGGGGTTGTGGACAATAGGAGACTGAGGATGCTGCGGTTGGTGGTAATTTCCTTGGCCTCATCTACTCGTCAAGCGTATGTCAGGGCATGGCGTAAATCTTTGCGGTCTGGGGCTCGGAGACGACATTTTGACAAGGACAGAGTGGACAATGTAGTCAACTTTATTACGGACTTAGTGGGCAGACGATTGTCCAGGGTATCCATTGCAGGGAAGTTCGCTGGTATTGCCTTCATTAGTAAGCTTTTGTGGGGCTACGCTCCGTCGGTGGGTGAATTGGGGCAGTGAATACTGGAAGGTTGGGCTAGGGAGGAGAACGCAGGGGGGAGGGTGAGACAGCCAATTACATTGAGCCTTTTGAAAAGGGTTCTGCAGGCATTGAGGGTGGTGTGCTTTGATGAGGCTGAATGCTTATTGTTTCGCACTCTCATGTTTTTTGGGGCATTTCGAGTTTCTGAACTTTTGGGGTCAAAATCTGCACCAGGGATTCGGTGGTGTGACGTTTGCACCAGGACAGTAGGAGTAGTGCTTCACTTACGGAGATCGAAGACGGATCAGAGGGGAAGAGGCAGGCATGTGTTTTTTGGCGGCTTACCCAGTTTTGGATCTTTGCCCGGTTCATCTAGGCCTGGGACTAAGGTCCATTACACGGGCCGTGGGTGGAGGCGTTTTTTGTCATTTGCATGGTAAGGCAGCATCAGCTTATCAGCTGTTTGAGGGTAGGTTTAAGAGTAATTGGGCAGGATGCTGCACAATTTGGGACTCATTCCTTTACGATAGGTATGGCAACGGAGACCGGATTTAGAGGATGGAAGACTGAGGAACTGTTGGCATTGGGAAGATGGAAGTCGAATGCATATAAGAAATATATGAGACGAGGAGTTAATGCATTGTAATGGTAACTGTTTTTTTTCCTGCTGCAGGTTCAGTGCCCGGGCCAGTGGTGCGGTACATCTACATTTGGGTCATGGGCCATTCATTTTTCAAGTGGGTCTGGAGACAAGCGTGGAAGACAGCGATTGGGGACAATTTGGGTTTGGACAGGGACAGGTACCATGTACGTTGGGAAGGTAAAGGGGGGATGGGCTGACCAGAATTGTTAGGGACATTACAGCGGGTGCGGGAAAGGGATTTTTGTCCTGATGTGTTGCTTCTACACTTGGGCGAAAATGATTTAGTAAAAAGGATGGGTTTAGACATCATGAGGCATATAAAGAGGGACTTGTATGAGATCTATCAGCAATGGTATGGTTGCCATGTAATGTGGACAGCCTTTGTCCCCCGCAGAGTATGGAGAGAGTCGAGAAAACCTGGGGCAATTGAGAAGGCTCGTAGGAAAATTAATAAAGAGATGCATTTGTGTGGCAAAGAGAAAGGAATTACTTATTTGGAGCATAAGGACCTATGTTTTGAGGATAAAGAGTTTTTTCGGAGCGATGGCGTACACCTGTCCTTCATGGGCATGGAGTTGTACCTGCTCCAGCTCAAGGAAGTTTTGAAAGGGTTGTTTAGGGAACCTTAGTTAGTATAGGCATATTGAGAGGCAGCGGTTTGGATGGGGAGGTCACCTACAGTGAGCTGTGTAGATGAATGGGGGGTCAGAAAAAGGGGGGTCCCCCCCACACTTTTTCTGGTGGCAGAGACTGTTCACGTGACAACGATAACAGATGGACAAGAAATATGCCAGGACACTTTCAGATTGGAAGGGGGTGGTCAGCAGCAGGGAAACAAAGATAACAAATTGGGCAATAGGGGTTGGAGACTTGCAGGTTCAATAGGTAGACGGCAGCAACTGACTATTAAGTTAATAGACGGCAAAAAGGATGACTGGATTAACGAACTGCAAGTTTAAGGGGAAGGGAGGTGGGAAGGTAGGGGAGGGAGGAGCGTTTTGGTTAGGTGAACTTATGTATAGTGAGGTGCTTAGTTTTGTGAGGCTGGAAGCCAGGGTATTGTTTTTGTGAGTGCACCTGTTTCCAATAAAGCGGCCTTTTACACACACAAAAGGTGGTAGTGGTGCTGTTTTCTCTCTTCAACAAATACACATTTTGTGCTTTGAAGCATTTAGTTGGAACAGTAGCAACAACACAGTAAATCCACCATAACAACCACCAAATCTTTGTTTGGGGCATATCCCACACAGTTGACTGCTGGACTTCTAGCTTGAACCAACAATCAGGGCCTAATGTCATTCAAATGATAAACTTAATACCTGTGATTTCTAATGCCAGACCATAGATTTTCAGTAGAGGATGTCCTTTATTAAATGTGTTTTTGTGAGACAAACATTTTGGGCATTGTGACATGGTAGCACGAAGACTGAACACCATGTGCTGCAGTCCAGAGTAAACCCAAACACCGCAATCCTGTTCTATCAGCTATCATATTATGTTGTGAACTTAGGTTGTGTGGCCTCATATTGTATCTAAGTGGGCATATTGTGACATTAGAATGAGGGGAAAAGAAAACAAAAATTTGGTTCTGCAAATGGGAAATTTGTACATATTGTGGTGTCCTTCTGTTAGTGAAGCCATTAACATTCCCTCTTGCTGATCTCAGGGTTTATGAATTGTTCGTTGGCAGTCTTCTGTTGGGTGATCTAAGCATCTGCTGCAAGAAGTAATCACTTCTGCCAGAGAACATTTCCTGTCTCATTTCTCAGCCCAGAGTCTTTTATTTCTGTTTCAGCCTAATTACAGTGTTTTTCCAGCAACTGTTCATTTATTAATATATTTCTGTCCAACATCGAAAATCACTGTTTTAGTTTTTGCAGTTTTTACTGAGTTTGGCCCTTAGATTAAATTGACTCGAAACTAATTGTTGCTTTGCTGAGTTGCTCTGGAATGTTGTCAGCCTTCAGCCACACGCAAGGCAGATTAGCATGAAAAGTCATGGTGTGAGCAGGGCTGGTCCCCGGAGGTTTGACACCTAGGGCTTAGTGACTTTTTGCATATGGCCCCATAATGCACACAGCCAATGTTTCATGCTAAGAAGGGCAGTCTGAGTCCTCGCTTGTTTCTGATGTCCTTTCTTGCCAAATATTTTGCTATGCCCCAGAGCCAGCCTTGGATGTAAAGTTTCGGGTCAGCCTTCATAGAACAAATGTGTTGATCTAAGTTTAGTAACCACTAGACCCGGTCTCCTGCCAAATTGTGTACTGAGGTCCTGATTCACACACTGCATTGTGTACTGTGTAAAGTAGTAATACAGTACTACTATTTACTTACTACAAAATGGAATTCACAAGCCTACGAGTGCAAATCTCCACCTTCTCTATCTCATCTGTGGGGAGATATCCACACATGTAAGTTTACTAAGTAGTAGTAAATGTGGGATGGACGAGGGGAAGGGGTGGGGAAATGGGGAATATCTGCTGCAAATGGGAAGGGTTTATGGAGGATTAAGGAGGGGTTTCTGGAGGGATAGTGATGGCTTTAGAGAGGGACGTGCTAATACAAACAACCACCACAAAAATGTAAGCAAGCCCATTACTCTTCACAAACCACTACTACAACTCAAAAGGTCACAAAACAGCTGCAATCTACTCCAGTCCAGATTTGAACTAAGTCCCACATGACACATGGCCACTCACAGGTAATGCAACACGCTCCCATAGAAAATGTTGGAGAGAGGGATAAAATAGAGCCCCATAGGAAATAATGTTAAAATAAAAACAGTTGATTCAACATTTTACAAAATTGTAATTATAAACAAATAAAATGTAAAAAATAGAAAATATTTTTATACTTTTTTAATTTAAACATAAATGTATCTTTTCTTTAATTCAATTCATTTAAATTAATTTTAAACATAACCTTCAGTAATTATTTATAAGAAATAAATATGAACATTAAATTGGAGTGGGAAATCTTTAATAAGTCTTTATAAAATAATGTTTATTTAGTTCAATATACTTAAAATATTTAAATATTCAGGACCATATTTACGGCCAAGTGACGCAATGCAGCAAGTCACCTTGCTGCGCTGCGTCACAGGGAAAGGACAGGAATGCGCCATATTTATCTCAATTTGGCACATTCCTGTCCTTTGCCAAGCACAGGCGAAAAATGGGATGCATAGCACCAACACAGATATCATAGCACCAAGGTGCAAGGGTGCCTCTCGTGCATGTAGGATTGTTTTTGTGCAGGAAGGGGTACCTTCCTGCACAAAACCATTACCCCCTTGAACTTTTTCTTCTTTCTATGTGTGCTGCAGAATGAAAGAGGAAAAATCCAGGAAAAATAAATAAATGTTGTCTTCATTACACCTCATCTGGGAAGGCGTAGGTTTTTGGCACCTTAACAGGTCTACCACTTCTAGTACATCTGGGAATGGGCCTGTAATGGGTTCTTTGCCTCCAGGGGAGGGATATTGGAATAACACTATAGGCACAGGACTTAGGGGATAATTATTTTATTGAGATGTAATTAAGTGCTTCCTCTTTTGTTCTTAGGTTTCTGGTTGACTAGTTGTTATGTTCATCCGGGTTCTTTTCCCTCTTTGAGGTGTTCGGGTCGAGGTTCCCGTCCAGCCCGTCCCCTGGCGGAAGAAGGTCACCGTTTTCTCTCCCGTGGTGACAGACCGGTTTTTCCCCAAAACAAAAAGAAGAACAGGACAACAGGTAAGTGTAGAGGTAAGGTAGGGGTTTTAATAGGGTTAATAAGGGGGGGGGGGTGGACTGTGCAGGGTTGTGTTTGGGTATCTTGACTCAGTGATACGTTTCACCTTCCCGTGAACCTTTCTCTTTCTTTTTCCCCCTTTTGTATCTTCCTTTAGCTGGGAGAGATTTTCCTCGCAGTGGGATTAGTGGCTAGGGATCAACAGATTTCCCCTTCTCTGCAGCACCTTTCCCCGCTACTCCCCGTATTTCCCTCACTCGTCTTCCCGCCCTGTAGCCAAGCCGGCAAGAAAACAAAGGCTAGGTACGATCGAACCTGTGAATGCCACACCCCTCCTGGGACGTGGCTGGCCCCTTCGTGAGATGCTGGTTTCTCCTCTGCGTTTTCGGGAGGCACTCCGAGTCTTTCCCCTTCCTCCGGCTTCCTCTCTCTCGATCCGCGGGCTTCCTGGGGTCGTTCTTCCAGCGGCGTACCCTTCCTTTCGGTCCGTGTTCGCAGGGTTCCTTCCTGCGTCTATTTCAGTGCAAATAGAGACGCCTTCCGCGTCTGACGTCATCCTTTCGGGACTCTCAGGAGTGCCCTGGGGTTTCGGTGTTCCGGGCCCTGGTGGAGAGAGAGTAACCGCGGCGATAGACGCCCGGTTACAGGGCCAAAATCCATTAATGTTGCGTGGGAACACCCACGCATCACCCATGGAAACCCCTATCTGGTGCAGAGTAATACAATGCAGCGATTTGCTCTGTGTTGCATTACTCGAGATTTATGAAGCCACTCACTACCATGCACTGTGGCCTTGCGTGGGTTCATAAATGTCACTTTTCAGTTTTGTTGCTCTTGTATCATGTTGCGTAGTGCAAGATTGTTGCAAAGGGGTTTGAAAATATGCCCCTTAGTACCAAGATGATAATTAGTGGCCAGCTCTGCATTCTAGTTTATGGCAGCGAGAAAACTATGGCAGCAAGGAAATATGGATAAGGGAGCAGTACCAAGAGGCCTACTCATGCTCAGCTATGTCTTCTAGTTTATATTGGAGAAGGACCAAGATGTTGAATCATGCTCAGCTCTGCTTTTTAGTTCATGATAGCAAGGAAACGCAGGTAATGGAGCAGTACCAAGATGCTGATTCATGCTTTACAGTACTTTCCAGTTTACACTACTGAGGATACGCAAGAAATGAATTGCTAGGGACTTGCCATCCTGTTTATAGCTATGGGGAAAGGCAGGTGATGCATCAGTACCTAGCTGCTGCCTTACTCCTCTTTATCCGCCTGTTTATGAGTACAGAGAAAGGTAGTTAATGGTACAGTAACCAGTATCTGACTTGTACTCATCTCTACCTGCTGCCTCAAGGTTTGAGGAAAAACAGTAAGTGATGAATAAGTCACATCTGCTGACTCAGGCTTTCTTTTCCTGTTTGTTACAGTGAGGGAAGGCAGGTTATGGAACTTAGCTGCTGACTCATATGGCAGCGGGATATGCAGAGAATGGAGCAGTAGCAGATGGGTTGTGTTCCACACTGCCCGTATTTCATAGGAATATACACAATAACAGTAGCTGACACTGATGTAATAGCCAATCCACAATTTATGAGATTAGCTAATACCTCTCTAATAAATTAAAGACCAAGTAAAATCTCTGAGAACAGTAATTTTAATGAATATTAAAGCAATAAGTGAATAAAGCCATGTTGCCCAGTTCTCAAGAGATCACATAATAAAATATAATGAAATAGAAAGGATGTGTATATTAGAGATGGGCGGAATTTTTCATTCCGTCCATGGAATTGGCAGAATTCTTTGACTCTGTGGTACTCTTGTAATGCAGAATTCTGGTCAGGTGCTACCAATCGCTGTGTTTTCAGAATTTTTCCAGTAAAGGCTTCAGAAATGCAAGGGAGATTTGTCATCCCCTAGTGTGAGTTTTCAATGCGGGCAGTCATGAGCAGTTGCAGTGAGAAAGCTGCTTCGCTTGCAGATTTGCTGCCACTCTAGTAGATTTCCTACTCATGCAGCAGCAAAATCAACTCAAATGGGTGCTCGTGCTCTTGCACACCGCATAGTGCCATTTACGCTGATTTTTTTTAGCACTGCTTGTACTACTGGTGCTAAATTGAAGCACAAGCAGCCCAGTGGCTGAACTAATTATGCAACTCTACTGAGTCAAACTCTGCTAGTTCCGTCCACGCCTAGTGTATATACCAAAAGGGGTAACAGGATAAATCAAAACATATTGATCTCATTTCATTGTTTCTCCTAATAGTTCATCAGCCATTTAACCCCATATGTCGCTGTTGTTTTGACCTTTTAAAAAAATCCAGGGGTTCCACAGAACAAACAAAAGTTTAGAGTCCAAGTACCATTGTTTAATGGAAGAAAACTGTGCCAACTGGTCACACTGCAGCATGGGAACCTGCAGAGGTTAAATTGGGCCTGATTAGAGATTGTCAGACGGTCACTCTGAAATTTGAAAAAAAAGGTTTATCGTACATGCATTAAGGGATAATGGCATCCTCAGAGTAAAAGATGTGGCTCAGTGCAGGATGAAAGGAAGGTTGCACTGTGACATTTGGTGTTGGAAGATGCCTCTTAGGGCGGCCAATAACGGTAAACTAGAGGGCATTCAAACATTCTCACAAATTACACCACTATCGAGATTACGGCCGGCATCAATATCCCTTTTTATGGTGACGGAGAAAGGCAGGTGATGGAGTAGGACCAAGTTACTGACTCATTTTTCTCTCTGCTGGGCTGTTAAGGACAGCAGACAAAGGTAGGTGATGGAAACACCACTAGCCTACTGTTGAATAATGATCCTCTCCTCCTGCCTTTGATGGCAATGGGGAGAGACAGATAATGGAGAAGTAGCCAGCTGCAGATTCATGTTTCTCTCTTCTGCAAGTCAACAGCAATGGGGAAAAGTAGGTGATAGCGCAATACCTAGCTGCTGACTCATGATCTGATGCACCTTCCAGTTTATGGAAGAAGGGATATTAGTTTGATGGATGCAAAGAAATGCTCCACTTTACATGCAGTTTTATAGCAGCGGAGAAAGTTTTGATGGAGCTGAATTCAGATAAAGACTCATTCTATGACTTGCCTGCCTGTTCATAGTAGTGAGGAAAAACAACTGGTGGAGCTGTATCAGATGCTATCAAAGCCCCGTCTACCTTCCTTTGTAAGGTAGCACGCAACCTGAGGCTAAACCATTGCTGCGTCATGCCTGACTATGTTAGGCAAATGAGAAAAATGATGAGCATTTTGGATGAATCTGGTTGTAAATTATCCTCTTGCCTATGTTTGCAGTTTAGGATGACGGAGAAAACAAGCATTGTCAAAGACTTTGCCAATGTGTTTTAGCTATATTATTCACCAGTGTGGCTGCTGTTTTACATAGCTAACAGTTGATGATGTAAAGGAGAATAGCTTGGAGTGGAGTTTTGTGGAGTGTTGGGGAGTAGAGTGGAGTGTTATGGATTGGTAGAGAGAGTAATGGAGTGGCATTGAGTAATGTGGAGTACAGTAGCATGCAGTGGAGTGAAGTAGAGTGTCACGGAGTGGCATAGAGTGTTGTGTAGTGTCATGGAGGGAGTAGAGTGTTGTGGAGTGGAAAGGCATAGAGTGTCATAGAGATCAGTGTCGTAGAATGGAGTAGAATGTCGGAGTGGATTAGAGTGTCATAGAGTGGTATGGCATACAGTTTCATGGAGCGGTGTAGAGCAGAGTGGAGTGGTGTAGAGTGGCATACAGCGGAGTAGATTATCATAGTGTGGAGTGGCATACAGTGAAATGGCATAGAGTCGAGTAGAGTGTTGTAGAGTGGAGTGGTGTAGAGTGTTGTAGAGTGGGGTGCAATAGCGTGTCATAGAGTGGAGTGGCATGGGGTAGCATGGAGTGGAGTGGACTAGAGCAGAGTAATGGATTGGAGTAGAGTGGAGTAGTGTGTCAGAATAGAGTGGAGTAAAGTGGCATCGAATGGTATAGTGGGAGTAGTGTCAGTGTCATAGAGTGGAGTGAGGTGTTGTAGAGTGGACTTGCTTATAGTAGAGTAGAGTGTCACAAAGTGGAGTAGCATTTAATGGAGTAGAACGTCATATGGTGGACAATCTTGGAGTGTAGTGCCATAGAGTGCAGCTTTGTAGAGAGGAGTAGGGTAGCCTAGAGTGAAGTGGCATAAAGTACAGTGAGGCAGAGTAGATTGGCAAAGAGTGCATTTGTTTTGAGTAAAGTGGTGTAGAATGCATTGATCTAGAGTGCAGTGATGTAAAGTAGAGGGGTGTCAAGTGCAGTAGCATAGAGTAGAGTGGTGCAGAGTAGAGTGGAGCAGCACAGCATAGATTTTTGTTGGGTAGAGTGCAATGGCGTAGATTGGACAGGCCCAGGGTGGAGTGGGACAGGATGGAGTACAGTGGTGTACTGTGCAGTGGCATAGAGTAGATTGCTTTAGAGTAGAGTACATTGGTGCAGAGTAGTGTGGAGTGGTGCAGGATAAAGTGCAGAGATGTAAAGTAGACTGGCATAGAGGGCAGTGGCATAGGGTAGAGTGACGCAGAGTGGAGTTAGGTGTTGTAGAGTGGACTGGCGTAGAGTAGACTGTCATAAAGTGGATTAGCGTTTAATGGAGTAGAGCATCATCGAGTGGAGTTCAGTGAGTGGAGGGCCATACAGTGTGGAGTCGTAGAATGGAGTAGAGTAGCCTAGAGTGAAGTGGCATAAATTACAGTGGTAGATTGGCAAAGAGTGCATTTGTCTTGAGTAAAATGGTATAAAGTGCATTGGCGTAGAGTGCAATGATGTAGAGTAGAGTGCAGTGGCATAGAGTAAAGTAGTGTAGAGTGGAGTGGCACAGCGTAGATTGTTGTGGTGTAGAGTGCAATGGCGTACAGTGGATTGGTGCAGGGTGGAGAGAGACAGGGTAGAGTAGAGTGGCATATTGTGCAGTGGCGTCAAGTACAGTAGAGTGGTGTAGAGTAGACTAAACTGGCATAGAGTTTGGTGGCACAGAGGAGAGTAGTAAAGATGTCAGGGACAAAAAGTGCACTGTAGCAGAGTAGAGTGTTGTAGAATGCAGAGGTTTAGAATACAGTGTTGTAGTACACAGTGGTGTAGAGTAGAGTGGTGCAGAGTGAAGTGGTGTAGAGGGCAGTAGCATAGAGTACAGTGGTGAGGAGTAGAATAGAGTGGTGTAGAGTTCAGTGATGTAGAGTAAAATGGTGTAGAGTAAAGTGTAGTAGAATGCAGTGTCGCAGAGTGCAGTGGCACTGAGTGTTGGAGAGTAGAGTATAGTGACGGACAGTGCAGTGCTGTAGAGTGTATTGGTTTTGAGTATAGTGGTATAGAGTGCACTGGCGTAGAGTGCGGTGGAGTAGAGTTCAGTGGAATAGACTAGAGTGGTGAAAAGTAAAGTGGAGTGGCACAGGGTAGGCAGCAGTGGCATATAGTGGAGTGATGTAGAGGGGAATAGCTCAGAATGGAATAGAGTGGCATAGAGTGCAGTGGCATAGAGTAGAGTGTCATAGAGTGCAGTGTCATAGAGTGCAGCGGTGCAGAGTAGATTAGAGTGGGTTAGAGTGGATTGGAGTGCAGTGGTGTAGAGTGATGGAGAGTGTAGTGGCGTACACTGCATTGGCATATAGAGTGGCATAGAGTGCAGTGGCGGAGAGTTCAGTAGTGGAGAATGCAGTATTGCAGAGTAGAGTGGCACAAGGTGAAGTGGTGTAAAGTGGAGTGGTGCAGAGTAGAGTCCAGTAGCATAGAATGGAGTGATGCATAGTGCAGTGGTGTATAATAGAGTGTCATAGAGTGCACTGGAGTACAGTGCAGTGGCGTGGAGTAGAGTGGTGCAGAGTATAGTGGCATAAAGAGCATTGGCGTAGTATGCAGTGGTGCAGAGTAGGGCAGAGTGGCTTAGAGTGCAGTGTCATAGAGTACAATGATGTAGAGTGCAGTGGCACAGAAGGTAGTGGTATAGAGAGCAGTGGCATAGAATTTACAGACTAGAGTGTAGTAACGTACAGTGCAGTGTTGCAGAGTAGATTGGCATAGAGTGCATTGTTTTGAGTAAAGTAAAGTGCATTGGCACAGAGTGCAGTGGTTAAAGTAAAGTGTAGTGGCTTAGAGTAGAGTGGTACAGAGTGTAGGAGGCTGGCTCAGTTTCCGGTATACACATTTGGTGTGGCACCCTATATTGAGTCCAGACAACCCTTTATAGTGTGTTGGTGCCTAGTTAACCGAAGCTCTCTATGGGTACCTGTGGAGAGCAGCTCCAACTCATCAAGGAGGAGTGTAAAGCATTTACAATACCACAATAGTCAGTCAGTGATCTTCACACAAGAAACAACCACACCAAGTGTTACAAAAATAAAGTATGTTTTATTGTAACACTAGTACTAACTTAACTTAGGTATATCTCCACTTGGAGATATCTACACACAGAAAATATACTTAGAAACAAACAGGAAAAGCATAGAAATACATGGGACCCTACATGGGGACCAAACCATATACTAAGAAAGTGGTATAAGAGTGGAGGTGCCCACCCAAGGTAAGTGTGTTAGGATCCTAGGAGCGGTGGAAGTACGAAATCTCCCAAGGTAAGTAACAGAAATCCTCAGGTGTCCGTGTGCAGAGGTGTTATCTATCCGGGCATCCAAAGTCTAACAAAGGACCATAGCGGTTGGAATTTTCAGGATTCAGGACACTTCCCAGAGGACCCCAAGAGAACCAGTTGGCACAAGGAAAGTTTGATAGTGCCCGCACCGTGAATACCCAGAAGAGTGCAGTACCTACACCAGGGAGCCCAGGTGCATAGGGGTGAATTGACGTCAGTGGGAGCCTCGTATGTCCAGCTGCTGTTGCAACCCATGGACCAGGTCGGTGGAACTCAACCCTTGGAGGGTAATCATTGGAGCCCCCATGAGGACCCACTGGCAGCAGGCTCATGGAGTCACTGGGAGACCTCAGCAGCACAGCAAAGAAGGAGTCCCCAGCCGCAGGAATTGCAGGATGGACGCTGTTCTTAGAATTGCAGAGTGCTGGAGGCTTGGGCTTCTTGGAGTTCGAATATCTCCTGGAGGAAGAGTCAACAAGACTTGGCAACAGCAATAGATTCGGTGCACAGGGGTTCCGTCTTAGTGGCCACAGCAAAGGCCCACCTCCTCCCAATTTGGATAGAAGACAAGTTGGACATGGTGGGGACCACAGAACCACGACCTGTGTTGCAGAGCTTTCTTGATGTCCATAGGACAACAGGATCCACCAGCCGGTCATTGTCATTGAGGTGCCTTCACTCAAAGGGAGATTCCTTCTTGTTTCCCGATGCAAACAGAGTCCTTCTGACCCTGGAGGCCGCACAGCCATGGATGTTGCAGAATTCTTGCAGGACCCAGAGAAACAATGTTGCAGTGGGAGCCCTCCCAACTGGATACAGTCTTGTTTCCATTCCTAAGGCAGACCAACAGCGGTTCCAGAGGGCAGGTTGCAAAAGACTCTTACAGAGAGTTCCGTTGCAGAGTCTTGCTCGATGAATCTGGGGACTCACCCTCACGGGAGCCCTTAAGTAACTCTGAAAGGGGGTTCGACCCTATCAGAGGGGGTCAGTGGCATCACTCACCTGGCCTAATCAGTCAGATGCTCTTAGGGGCCTCTGCACGTTTTAGTTCCAAGATGGCAGAATCAACTGGCCACCTGGAAGAGCTCTGTGCACCTCCCTAGTGGAGTAGCTGGATAGAGAGGTGGTCATTCCCCTGTCCTTTGTGTGCTTTTGTGCCAGAAAGGGAGACCAGGTTCCTGCATTGGTGGAAACCTGTATATGCAAGGAGGGCACCAAATGTGCCCTTCAAAGCAGTCTGGTGGTGCTGGGAGGCCACCCACCCCAGCCCAGAGTCACCCATTTCAAAGGGAGAGGTGATCACACCTCTTCCCTATAGGAAATCCTTTGTTCTGCCTTCCCTGCTCAAGTTAGGCTCATCAGCAGGAGGGTGGAATACTGCCTAGGGTCCACTGCTGCACGGTCTGACATGCATACCCTGCAAGGCTGTACAGGCAGATCTGGAGGATCCTCTAAGGAACCCCCCAGAGTACATGGTATCATGCAACTAACACTGGAATTGGTGTAGTTGCATGAGTCCAACATGTTTGATACCAAACATGCCAAGATTTGGTGAAGCCATTATGTAGTAAGACTACTCCCTGGAATGCTCCCTGAAATCAATTGAGCCCATCCTGGCTTTTAGGTTACAGGGTAGATCTGATGATGAAGTATGCCATTATTGGAGCGGGTGAGGGTCATAATAGAAAAGAAAGAGGTTGCTTTTTCTTTAATGAAAACTGTCCAGGTATCCACGCGGGATATGAGTTACTCTTAGAAGGCAAGGGATACCCCAAGTTCTGTTTGTGTGTTACAATATTAGAAGAGTGTATACCTTGGGCTGATTTACTTAAATGTCACACACTCCCTCCCTCCCAATAGGCGGACTCCAGTGGGACCCGCATCTATCTTTTTGTAGAAGCACCTCCCAATTTAACCTCAACAGCACCACCTCCCCCATGCACTAGACCAAGCAATCTCTTAGGGCATCATGTCCTGGGTTGCACTCAGAAAAGTCTACCATGCTCCCGCGCTTATCACGCGCAGCCTTACTAAAGAAAACAGCCCTGTGCCTCGGCAGGTACTAAGCCTCGCCCATTTTTCTATTCTAATTTTAAATATATACGATTAAGATTAAAGATTGAAGTGTGTCTTTCCTAGCACTAACTCTTAGCATCTGTCTGTTTCTGACCACCATGATAAACAGGAAGTCCCATCTACCAAGAGGGCTGCTCCTTAAAACCATTTAGAACTTTCCCCAAGGTAAAAGTTTAACGCTCCCATTGATCAAAAAACAGCCATCAGAGTTCAGACATGGAGAGAGATCCAGGTTTTCTTTATACATTGTTGTCTGAAATTCCCTTTTAAAACTATTTTAACACACGTCCAGCCATTTTACAAAATTACATGTTTTGTAGTTTTAAGAGAGCTCTTCTGAGCTGAGAGGTCCAGGAATTTATGTAGGATGATAAAAGAGCTTGTAGGCGTGAACTGGGCATTTTAGTTTTTAAATTAAATGTCCTAACCAGATGAACTACCAGACACAACGCAGTACCCAGTTCTTCGATATAATGATACCAATTGGAATATTGTTACCTTAAGCCTGGAGAGGTATGTGTAAATCATAAATAAACATTCTGTGTTGGGTCCCAGTGCAGCTAAAATAATCTTGAAACCTGCCAAAATGTATTTTCTATTTTGTAAAAAGGTTCACTTTCTTTCCATTGTGCCTGTAACAGTGTTTCCACTCAACACAAGAAAAGAGTGAAAATAGATCGAAAACTCTCTACAGCAGATACAGAAATGTCTTTTTGGTGCACAGGGACTTTTGAAATAAGTTCAAGAAATGTTTAATGTACCAGTAAATACACATCAGATAGATGTGGTTTTTCTCTGAATTTGAGTCACCCCCTCAGATGGTACAGCCCACAGAAGCAAGGGAGGTGGGTTAACACCGGAAGAGCACGCGCACATCACCCATCCCATCAGATCTTCTGCCCTGCATTCGGAGTGTTACTGCTCTGTGCTGACACCGAGGAGAGCAGCTGAAGTGCTTTTTGCGGTCAAGGCATCTGACAGGAACAGGAAAGAACAAAGTGGCAGATACTTCCCCATTATGGCTCACGGTTTTTAGTTGGGGTTTCGCATGTCTGGTTTCTGGTTCTCAGTTCCCCGCTTCAAACTTGCACAGAGAGTGTTGTCTAAGTTTCAAGTCTGTGGTCATATCTCCCAGCTGTGCCTCACAAACCCAATGCTAGATCCCAATGTTCATTGGCGGCCTCATTACAGGATATGTGTGAACAGTGTCCGTTGGGAAACACTAACCTCCACCTAACGGTTGCAGTCAAAGGACAGAATCTCGATAAAGCAAGCTTGTACAAAATGGCGCCTTTGCTTTAGCAGGTGTCGATCTTGCGGCAGGGGGAAAAGAAGTGGACATTTGGGCACAGAGTAATGAGTTTTTGCAAAGTAAGGAATTGAGAACAGACACGAGGGCATGTTTCACGGTTAAAGGAGAGCTTTCAACGAGACAGGAGTTTTGGTAGTGGGCGCCAAAGCACATGTTCAGAGGGGGTGATATTAAAGCACAGAGCGCTTTGAAGCAAAAACAGTATATACCATATGCTAAAGCTGAAATGCCTCCATGTATGATACGCACAAGTTCAAGCCTACCTGTAGAGATGGGGTGGTTATTCTCTTTGTTTGTCCCTCACCTGCACGTCTTAATTATTTGCTTGTTTTGCTCGCACTTGCCAGCGCGCATCCTGTTTTTGTGACACGATGGCTTTGTATACTTTTAATGTTCTATTTCCTTGTAATATATTCCATGTTCATGCTTGGACCAATGGGAGTCTTCCGCTAGGGTTAAGGAGTGAGTTGAGGCGCTCCTGGAGGTGTGAAGCTACAAAAATGGGCTCCTTATGCTTTTACACTTACCTGTTTTCAGATCTCTATTCACACTACCCTGTACCAGCCTTAGTTAGTATATAGTTATCCCCCTCATGCCACCCAATTGAATGAGGGTGATACCTCAGTAGGCCTTCTAATTTCATACTGGAACATAGAGACTGAGGTGAGAAAATAATCTTTTTTTTAACTCCAACTCAAATCTTACACAAATTTAACAGAATTTTGCATTTTGGCACGAGAAGGACCACGGGAAAACAACTCAATGCACAGTTCAATAGAACAAATAAACAAGTTAAATACTCAAGATGGGAATAATCCCAAAGATGTCAGTAACAAGGAAAAGAAATGTGGGGATGCTGCCAAGATGCACAAATTAAAAAATTGGGTGTAGTTTTGATCTTGGCCTAATATCAATTTCAACCGACACTGACACCAGGAAGTGTTCCTGCTCCCTGAGGATTTAGTTGTTTTGAGTTTGACTATGTGGCCTTGTAGTGAAAGTGGTAGAGTGCATGTAAGAAGGTAGGAAGCATTAGGATAGATAGAAAGTCAGAGGCCACAGGTGTCCTTCTTGAAGTTTCAACTCATGACACATTTAAAAAATGTTGAATGGGGGTCTTTCCTGTCATGTCTGCATGGGGCCTTTTTTGATGACTTGGTTGTGGTCACTTTTAGGGTGGTCTCGTTTTTGTAGGTTGCTTCTTTTTAGTCCTATGAAGTATTGTTTTTCAGCACTTATTGGATCTTTGTAATTCCTTTCAAGGCCAGAACAGTGACACTCGCTGAGAACTAAGGAACGGTGTCCCAATAAGAAGTTATAAAAGAAAAAACTGTTCTACTGCTAGTTAATTTAGAGAGGGTCGTGAAAGAATACTTACGGACCACAAGCCCATTTACAATAGCAGGAGGATCAGTAAAATATGTAGGACAATGAAAGACATAAAAGCTGACCTGAGAAGGTGGGCAAACATGTACATTTCATAAACAATTAGCGTCTTGAAGTTGAATGGCCTCACCTACCAGCTATAGGTGTTCCAAAGAGAAAGGAAGTGCAGGAGATTCAGAAACATATTTTATAATTTGTTTGGCTGGGAAAGCTGCCAAGATTGTGTGCCAAACCACAGAAGGCCCTTCGAAGCAGCAAGGTATAGGCTTCCTCAAGTACACGAGTGCAAAAAATTCCCCAAGCTGTGGACAGTGGAAGTATGGCCAAGCTTCGACTTCATGTGGATAACTCTGTGGCTGCGAGGGTTCTAAGGAATATCATCTGGATGCCTAAAGGCAATAGGACACTGTGGGGGTGATTCTAACTTCGGCGGGCGGCGGAGGCCGCCCGCCGAAGTTCCCCCACCAAAATACCGCTCCGCGGTCGAAAGACCGCTGAGGGTATTTTGGGATTTGCCCTGGGCTGGCGGGCGGCCGCCAAAAGGCCGCCCGCCAGCCCAGGGCAAATCAACCTTCCTACTAAGATGCCGGCTCAGAATTGAGCCGGCGGAGTGGGAAGGTGCGACGGGTGCAGTTGCACCCGTCGCGTATTTCAGTGTCTGCTAGGCAGACACTGAAATACTTTGTGGGGCCCTCTTACGGGGGCCCCTGCCGTGCCCATGCCATTGGCATTGGCACGGCAGGGGCCCCCAGGGGCCCCGCGGCACCCCCTACCGCCATCCTGTTCCTGGCGGGCGAACCGCCAGGAACAGGATGGTGGTAGGGGGTGTCAGAATCCCCCATGGCGGCGCAGCAAGCTGCGCCGCCATGGGGGATTCTAAGGGCAGCGGTAAACCGGCGGAAGACCGCCGGTTTACCCTTTCTGACCGCGGCCAAACCGCCGCGGTCAGAATGCCCTGCGGGGCACCGCCGGTCTGTCGGCGGTGCTCCCGCCGACCCTGGCCCCGGCGGTCTGAGACCGCCGGGGTTAGAATGAGGGCCTGTATCTCTAAAGCAGCCATATCACAAACACTTCTCTTGAGTATGGTACTCAATGGTCCGAGATAGGCAACTGCCCACAGATGGTCACCCCATGCACCCACATATTACAACCCAGACATCTCAGAAGCATGTGAAGGAGAGGCATTCAAGCGACAAAGGACCAGAGAAGGTAGGGTGTTTGGCAACCTGCTCGAAGACAGCCGAATTAGAAACTTTGAAAACTGAAAGAATTAAAAATACCAGAAGGAGAGTAGTTTAAATACTACCAAATTAGTCATTTGTCATGCCTAGCACTAATAGGTTGGCAACATGCCGAAATAAAACTCAACCTGAATGGACTGCACTACCTTTTTCTGATCCCAGAGGATTATTATCGATCTTGTGTAAATTGTTAACAGAAACCACTAACTCAGCTAGATAGAAGGATACGGCTAAGAAGGAAGAAGCCATTGGGGAGGACATTCCCAAAAAGAATTGTGAAGGGTGTTGGAGGGAAAGTGAATATAAAAAGCAGCCAATACATTGCAAGGCATTATCTATAAAAAAGAATGATGAGCTAGTACCTAACTCAAGACGAAGTGAGTAACATTTTTGGAGGAACCACTGATAGATGCTGGAGGGTCTGCGGGCCAGGGGTGACACACAGGATGCTTTTACATGCAGAGCATGGGTTTTCATTTTTCAATTATTGGTGGCGGCGTGAATGGTTGTTGTGCAGATGTAAAACACAACCACCTTCCACTCTAAACATGTGGTACAGAAAAAAGTGGGAAACTGTGCCAGCGCACGGTTAACTTGCTCTATTAAATGGAAGTCTCAATGACTTCCTACGCATATGGCATGGACACCCCAAGACTGAGAGCCCTATGTCTCTTTGATTGATAATATATGATGAAGGAAATTAAAGGGCCACTAATGGGTGGAGAACTGATCAACTGAAGGACGATCATCAATGTAATAGCGGATCTTGCTTTGTGGACCGAAGGTTACCAGGTGGGGCCGGTGTAAAACGGAGGGCGGGGAGGAAAATAGCATTAAATTCTATTCTAATTGGCACGCTTGAAGTGAGCCTAACTTCCATGTTACAAACTGTACGATGTCATGTAGCATTGCCTGACGTGCTTGATATGGTTGATACTCAATAAAAAGAGTGTTGCTACAAAAAATGCCAGACCCATGATGATCAAATACATGACATCATGTGACAGGCGAGCCTCTTCTCTACCATAACACTAGATTATAAGATAATGTCAGCAGTTTAAGAAGGCAAAATGGACAGCAAAGCAATACAGGAATGACTGAAAAGGGAATACATTCACTTGCTGATCAGGTTGTTTGACCTTCAATAGTGGTTGTAGAAGGTTGACCGAGCTTCTAATAATATTACCTTTTTTTCTACACTTTTAAATCAGAGTCCCTACGATAGATGCATTTGTGAAATATATACTTGTTAGGGAACTCATCATTTGACCAGCTTGCTCTTGCAGGTCTGCCCAAAAAACCTCCCAGGTGACCCCTTGCTTGTGTGACACTTATTCTCAGAGTATAACTGATACGTCCCAGGTAGTCCGTAGACCCCAATCCCAGACACTTGCTGGGCTCTGCTGGGTGCAAAAAACAGACTGTAACAAACAAATATGGAAATTCTCATGGTATGCCTCTAGCTACTGAATTATTTCCAAATAAAATGTTAACCTCACATCTTACCACTGTCACCTAACTTTACAAAGTGGCTACGAGCTATGAGTAGGGACAGTCCAAATCTACGGCACAGGGTTTTCTGTGGATAACGGCAATTTATTTATTGCCTGCTAATTTCTTACTTGGCCACAAATTTTGGTCACTTCAAAAATTTCCCACAAATTTCAGATGTTTAGAATTTTGGAAATGTCCTCATATTTTCTTTTGCTGTGTGAATTCTCAAACTGACAGAACGACTAACATCAGAAGAAAGGATGAATTAATGTGTCCAGCAAGGAACTCCTCGCCCCTATAAGAGCATCACGTGTGTGCTGCTCAGTGTGCAGACTTGTACAGGGGTCACCCGAAGAAAGGTGTGTGAGTTTAAGGCCGCCTGCCATCGGGACATGGAAATGCTGTTGGGAAGTGTGTGTGGGCAGGACTGGAAAACTTGTGAAGGAAACTGAGTCCTTGACATCAGCGAATGTGAGATGCACCATCAGGGGAAAAGAGAACGTATGCATTTTAATTACCTTCTTTTTAAATCCTCAATAAATTTGAAAATAAATCTCGTGAGTAAAGGTGGGCCTGGGGATGGTTCTGGGAGAATGTAGGGACCCTGGCACTCTAATGGTGCTGAGAGATAGGGATAAGGGGAGATTTGTGAAGGGGGCAGAGTCCTTGACATCAGGACAAGATTAATGTTTAGGCATGGGGTAGGGAACGAACACATTTTATTTAGTTTGTTTTCTAAGCTTTCAGGGTTGTTGAACACAAATCAAATAGGCGCACCCGATGTCCTTTTCCCCTTATTTTTTTAATGTGATCTGAGAAACATTAGAGTCATTTTATGTTGATTTCTCCTCCTTTTCACATTGAAATTTGAAAAAAAACATACTGCTCAGTCTCATTTGAATGTGACTGGAAACAAGCTCTTTCTCAGAAAATTATAGCCCCGAGGCTCAGATTTACGAACATTTTGCGTTGGCGCTCTTGCAACAGTAAACGATGCTGCGTGAGACAAATCGGTGCGAAAGTGGGCAAAAGTTATTTAACTCTGAAACGTAAACTGAACACAGCGCCTAAATCGCTTTGCGTTTCAGGGCACTAAATAAATGCAAAAATGTGTCCTGCAGAGAACCGCACAAACAGCCCTACAATTCCACGCAAAGCCAAGTCTACTAACATAAGGCAACCTAACATTGCCTGAAATTGTAGCACTGAAAGAGAAGCCGGTGTAAGCTATATGCAACAGGATATTGCAGGATTTTCCTACAATTAACGCTTATAACTGACACAAAAGTTCACTTTATGCAATTTGCTACTGTCTCTGCTTAGGAAGTTGCTCTGGAAGGTGTCCTTATAGTAAAAGGCCCATATTGATACTTTTTTAGCGCTGCATTTGCGTCATTTTTTGACATCAAAAGCTGCGCAAACTTGCAAAATACAATTGTATTTTGTAACTTTGCGCCGTTTTTGCGTCAAAACGAGGCGCAAATGCGGCGCTAAAAATGTATAAATATGGGCCTAAATCTCGGAAAGGCCACAGATCGCACAACTTAGCACTGTGGCACAACACTTACCATTGTGCAACAACAGCTTCCCTTATATGTGTCCCGCAGATGACATCATCAGTGCATGACTGTTATTAAATACACCGCTGCACAATTTCTTACCTTTCGCGCAGCGCTGCAGATTTTAAGCCAGCGCTACATATATCATAGTAAATCTGGGTCCAAGAGTCGGAGGACAGTCAGGGTGAACATACATCCAACTGAGAAAGTAAACTTACCCTACAGAAAGAACCCACGCTTGATGTATTGCTAGCAGTTTATAGAAAGTCTCTATTTTTACATCTCTGTTCGGATTTAGATTTGTCTCACATATTCCATTCTGCATTCTTTCATTTCGTTGATAGATGTGAATACTTGACCGTTGTCAACACCATATTTTTACTTACTGCTTTCTCTTGCGTACTTGGCGTATTCTCTTGAGTTACGTGTCCAGAGTAGATATAATGGTCATAGTTCTCTGCTTCACTCCTCTTGGGGGTTCGGCTGTCGGGCCAGTAGTCTCTGATTTCCCATGATCCCCGCAGTTTCTGGTTCAAGCGAGAGTCCCTCACATGGAACTTTATCAAAGGCGCCCTGGAAATGCAAACAAACTATCTCATACTGGAAGCCTAGACGCAATGGGCTGAGCAGCCACCACTGTGACATAGACACATTGGATGTTTCCAGTCGTGTCCCACTTCCCAGCAGATAATCCCTTCACCGACCGCACAGCAATGAGGAAAGCTTCTCCACCATGGGCTTCCAGACAGAAAGGGCCAATGCAAATGCCTTGCCAACATAAGCTAGGTGCTTCTTGACTTCTTAAAGTAGATGCTGCCAGTTAAAGCGTTGGATGAGATTAGCAGCTGATTACTTGTGGCGCTCCTGAAAGATGCTAGATGACGCAGAGTTGGGTTGAAGAAGGCAAATTTTAGAGACAAGAGCCTGCATTTTTGTATGTGTTCCCAAAGCTGTGCTAGGTGACAATAGCTACCAAGCACCCACGGTAAGGTAAGGACGAAGCCGCAGCAGTGGGACAGATCTACAAGGTTTGCGTCCAGGAAGTGGGCTGTCATTTTTTAGGTCTAGGAAAGAATGGATCAGTGGAGATACACAGCCCTACTGTATGGACATCATGCTTGCCAGGCCTCTTTATGGTGCATCACAAAACATAGTATGTTATGAATAGAATGCTTGGAGTTCTCAAAAGGGGAGAAGAAAAGTCTTCACTATCATTATGTCCGGAGGTTTATTTATTTAGTTAGTTAAATTGACATTTACAGTGGATAAAAATCCTTGCAGACCCATGCTGGGCTTTTCAACAAATGAGCAAGGTAATGCCCACTAGATTAATACAACAAAATGCTTGCGGAATTCAGACAGCATCACTAAATTATGTGTATGAACAGACACATGTTGAGGGTGGGGTCACATGGCCTAACCCACCACAGGAAGAACTCTGACGGTTGGGCAGTCACAGGCTCATGCATACCTTTAGTCACATACTGGCAGGCACTCTAGAAAGCACGTACGTAACCATAATAGACTACCACTCACAAGAGAATACTGCAGAGGTTTAGGTCTGACCCAAACATCATTAACAACCTGCTATGATAGATCAGGTCCCATATCGTCCTCCCTACAAAAATGCCAGTTGTCATATTAGCTGAGACAAAGCTCTTGTGGACGCTGTAATCAACAGTCACCATTGGCACATCTCAAATCTCCTTCCATGTAGCATTTTGGCAAGCCAAATATCCACACAAATCCTCATCTGCCTTGCTAAATTGCCTTCTCCGAGCACTACTGCAGATTCAACTAGCAAAAGAGACTTCGCTCTCTCCACAAAGGCCATCTAATGTATGGACCACATGAGAAAAATGCCACAAAGATTCCTCTTGATCTGCTGAAACAGAAAACACAACTCATTCTCAAGATATAGTTATCTAAGCTGATTCTTGGTTGTTGAAATGACACTGACATGCCAGGACAGTCTTAACACAAATCCTAGGACCGGTGTATCCAACTCACTGAGTTGTGCACACTGCTCATCAACATGCTGCTTCAACCACTTCCAGTTCATCTCCCCAGATGACAGTGTGTGGTTCAGAGAAAAAATAGTGTGGACCACCTGGATCATTAGCCTGTGTATGGAACTCTACTACTGGACATCTGTGACCACAAGCACTTAATTCATAAGTGAAAGGATCCACTTCCGAATTCCATGTTGTTGTGATATGTGGTGTCTTAAAAGCATATTTTTAAAGAGGGTCATCCTTTTACTACCTACTTTTTACAGAGTTCCACTGACTGCAGAAATCCAAGCAGCAGAGACTTAGACATTCAGCGTGCCAAGCTGCAGAGATACCACCACCAGGAATTATGGCAGCACAATTGCCAATCTAAAGTGATCCACCACCAACACTGGTAGAGGTACCTGTGCGAAAAGCTGGCACTGAAAGGGTTACACGTTTTGATTAAAAAAATAGGTTTAATGCCCTATCATTCTATAAAATACCTGATCATTCTAGAATAGCCTTCAGAATGTTATAGAAGCTATGTATGTGGCATTGCATCTCCACTTTGGTTGGTCATTTCTATTGCACAAACTTGGTGACAAAAATCCTACCATAAGACACAAGTCTTATTCTCTCCAGAAGTCTCCCCACAAAGTTGCTCCTCCCATGGCAGAGGCAGTGACTTTTGCATTAGAGTTCCACCTCTTCACAAATAACTTACAAATGGAGGATTTGCCATCACTTTGTTTGCAATGGGGAGAAAATTGCCAGAATAGAGGGTTGCACTGACATCATGATTGAATGTGTTCAGGATTCCTCAATAGTCCATGATGTCTTCTTTTACCAAACATTCCACAAAAGAAAGGATTGTTTCCCATGAATTGTATTTTAGTCACCCGAATCTCTCAACTATTGTTTATCTCAAGAGCTGTTCCACGCTAGCTTTACAAACAGCTGGTAGATGGTGTCCTGTTAGAGCTATTTGTTAGCTTTATTTTGATATACATATATGTCAAAGGGAGAGGATCGAAACAGACTTCCATTTACAGTTCTAGGTAATCAGGTTCCATCTAGATTATCTGTAAAATACATCTTTTTCTTTATTGTCATGCTTTATCTACGTAACCAACTACATTTCAATTTTTATAAAAATCTAAAGCACCAGACATAAATCACATAAAAATCGCAGCCCATATACCGCCATGCTATTGTATATAGGTGAACCGTAGTCTCAAACGAGACCCGTTGAAGTCAGCACCCATAGCTGCCTGTCTGAAAGTTAATGGTTCTGAATTAATTGGCCTACTGGCCTGCAGTTCTGAGGCATAGTTGTGCACTCAACCTCTTGTTTATATCTCCCCTTTCGTGAGTGTCCCATGTGTTCATGAGGAACCTAGAAAGGAGTATGTCTGGCACAAACTGTGTCTAAGTGTTAATAGGGCATGGTGTAAGATTTTCAAACAGGAGTATGTGTGGTGGAGAATAATCTAAAGGGTGTGGCAGAACAAGAAACTATCCTAAAGGGTTACTACTGGATAGGCCTTTCTAAGATTTCACCCCCATTTAGATCGGCATTTTGGCTTCCATCCCAGGGATGTAGCCATCATTAATCCAGCACATGCACGAGACTCGCATGCCAGAGCTGTGCATGGCCAATTCTACCCCAATTACACAGATGAGTAGTGAAATGTAGCCATTTCCTTCCTTCTAGCCCATTTACCTTGCTTCCATTGGGGCCCAAAATGCCATTTCTACCCCAGAGTCGTAGTCAATAGCGCAGCTATTCCCGATCCAACATGGCTACCTCGCATGAGTTGTGTCTATCTTTTAGAAAGAGCACCTCTCTGTACTCTCTCAAGACTAGAGGATGAAACTCTTTCAAGATTCTGGCTCCATGTGCAGATGAAGTCATCATGCGAGAACAAGGACTAAGAGGAGCTGCTGGGCTCCATTGAGGTTTGAAGAAACAGAAGGCAGCAACGTAGTGAGATAAAGAGGACCTAGCGGTGCACTGGGTAAGATGGAAACATTCACCCCAGATCTGTAAAATTGAAAAATCCGGTTCAAGGACATAGCCGCAAAACCACATGAAGCTCAACTGGTGAAAAACAATTCCTCACTTGTATACAACGTGGAAAAATACGATCCCACCACCACCAGGCCTAATTAGGTCAGACTGTCCACAAACCCTGGCACGCAAGAACCTATGTGTGATCAGAACTCCAAACTATCCCTCCAGCCACAGGTTAACTAGATTACTAAACATGAATTCTTTGCCATACAAATAATACACAGGACTCTCACTCATCTGAGACTATCTCACAATGTTCTGACCTCTAAAGCTCAGGTCTTGTCAATCCTCCACATTTCGAAGGGGCTGTATACTGGGCTACCAAAAAAACTAATCTGCAAATTGCAATGATTCAGAATGCTGCAGCAAGACAAGCACTAAATGCAACCACGCCCTTAAGGCATCGCATTGTATGAGAAGTGGATAGAAAAATGTCATTCAGTGCTATTTGCATCAGCCAATGGGTGATTCAAGGGATAAAACCTGTTTTTCTACAATCAAAACTCAGACTATTGTCCTAAATGAGGAATTTCAGATCCAGATTGTCTCCTCTCCTGATCACACTCTTTTTAAAAATAACTTTTTTGAGTGGATAATCATTCTCTGAACGCATGTTCAAGCACTGGAGCGCGCTCCCGAATAAATTTAGTAAAATGAGGAACCAACTGTAATTTAGAAGGGCTTTAAAGGCCTTGCTTGTACCAGAAACTTGACACCATGTGTACAGAACGCACAAGAACTTCAGGTCTGGACATGCAAGCTGTGATCCAATCGCTCACAGGCACTTGCCACATCGCTCTCAGAACACTGCACTGAGATTGGCATGCTATCACACTCACTGGCTCATCAGATGTACTGGAACATTTTTACTTGCCTCTTGGTGAATTGTTATCGGACCCTCAACGAAGGCCGAATAGACTCAAATGCAGGAACATGCTAGCTAGTGAGGAATCTGTGAGTCCCAAGAGCCTGACCCTCAGGGCACATCAGCCCGAAGTACCATCTATCACTTACTACCTCGGTGCAGTGAAATGTGGGAATAAGTTGCTCATAGTGTGCATTGCCAGACCACAAAGCGCCATAGCAGAAGCTCAGGTGTTCTGCTGTCCAGCTTCCGGCAAGACAAAGAGCAGTGCCCTCCTTTAGAGTCTCTAAATATTTTTATTCCTCAAGGTGTGATTGGCAGAGCTCATGATAAACCTTTAAGGCACGTGAGTTTTGCATTCAACAAGGAACAGAGCTCAAAGTGTGGAGTTTGCCTGCATCTCAGCCAGTGTGGGGAAACTTCCTTCTTCTAGAACTTTCCATGTGAGATCTTCACACCACCTGACCTCCCTTGGACCAGATAATTCTCGCCTCGGTGCCTAATCTAATGAATGGGTCCCACTCTGTAACTCTGGGCAATAGCTTTCTTAATCTCCACAGCGGCCTTGACAGCGCTTAGATGCCTTGCTTCACCCTGGGGGTTGCCCAGGAGTGGGCGCCTCACAGGGAAAAGACAGGAGGGGTTCCACATCAGTATGGGTACAGCGTCTTGAGACCCTAATGGGTGAGTAGTGCGCTACACAAGTGCGAAGTTTACGTTTACCAAGCAATGATCATTGTTTCATGTGCATGCGCATCTTCTCCATGAGGTCTAGATGACTATGGAGCCTTCATGAAGCCAGGACCTCAGGTAGTTCTGTGATCTGCGTTAGAAGTCACCTGCAGGTGCTCTATGATGACAGATTGGTTCTGAAATCAAGCTAAAGCACATGACTCCCTCTTCAAAGCCACCCACAACAGATAACCTACCGCATCAAAGGGCAAACAGATGTCGCAGTCTACTCAGGATGAAGACAAACATGTAGAGAAACAATCATGTCATGATGGCTTTCGCACAATGTCTCAACTGGACAACAGTCAACAGCACTCAGTCTCCTGAATCCAAGGACAGACAGCACATGTATGTAACCTTGTTTAACAAACATTACAGAGGTCAAATACCCCAGCTATGTGACTGGATGCATTACACATGGATGGGGTAGCCAGTCGTCCCACCAATGGTGTAGATCAGTGGTTACCAACCTTTTGATTTACATGGACCCCCATTTTAACATTAATAGAACCCAGGGACCCTCCACTGAATCATAATTGGAATTCGGGGACCCCCGCCTGAGTCATTACTGGAAGCTGGGGACCTCATTTGTCAATATTTGTTAATATTTTTTAATTTTCTAAGCAGTCGCGGACCCCCTGAGAAGGCTTTGCGGACCCCCGGGGGTCCCCGGACCACAGGTTGGAAACCACAGGTGTAGATAAAAACCCTGTGCCAATGAACTTAAGCCAGTGTCATAAACCACTGGTAACTCCACATCCTGATAGGAGGAAGCAGAAGCCACCCACGGCTCTCAGTGGGGATGCACAGGACACCCTTCCTTTCAGTAGGCCCTACTCTCTCCTATCAAATGAAGGTTGTTGAAATGCAGAGTACCTCACGCAGACTGATACATTGTACAGTTGAATGGGAGAAAACATAAGGCATGCCAGAAAAACAAAGCATAGGGCTGCACAATATTCATAACCATGCTCAAAAGTTTTCCCCCGAAAGCACCCTGACCCCTCACACTTCATGAAGGTGACCGGCGATATTGTGGCTCCGATAATGCGAACTGCTGGCAACCATTTCCTTGCACCCTGACAAGAGTAGGTAGAAATGGCTTTCCGACACCAAAGCGATAAGCAGGATTTGAACAGCTAAAGGGCTCTCTTGTTCTTCATAAACCCTCGGGCCTCTCAGTAATCCTTTGCACTAGAAGGAAGTTAAAAAACTGCAGGATTTACCCACTGGCCTCTTACACATATGAGTCACTGTTTGCAGTTGCACGCTAGCTCAGCTGTTTCAGCGGTCCGCTGAACGTTCAAAGTTCGAACCCCAAACAAGAAGACTCAGCCTTTAATCCTTTCGAGGTCGGTAAACTAGCTACCATTATTCAGGATAATATTCGTACGTGTTATTCACAGCGTTTAGAAACCGCGAGCATGCAGTATTCAGCGTTACGCAAAAAAACATTAATAAATCTATCAGATTAAATTAGTACTTGTAAATGTTCACTAGGTGATTTCTATAAAATGTAAACATTTTCCATAGTTTGTAATGAGGGCTTTTTGCATGGGGAGAGAAAGGAGGGGCTGTGAATAGCACACATTCCAGGAGTCTCGGGTTGTTTCCATACATCTGCTATTGTTTTGCACATACATGAACAATATCCCCAGAGGAAAAGAGGGGAAATCAATGCCTCTCTGCCCTCAAAACCCATTTATCCGACTCCGCCAAACAATAAATCACGCACATTTAGGCTCCACACACTGATAAAGCAAATTCTTACTGGATTATAATTTAATATCTGCAAAGCTTTAAACGAAAAAGAAAAACACGTGGGAGATCAGGTCACAGTTTTCCTTTGGGTGAAAGAAATGGGCCCTGCAGACAACTCTGGAGTGGCTGCATAGAAAGGGAAAGGACAAGTCTGAGCTGACCTGAGCAGTTTCAACTTAAGTCTTTAGGGTGCCCTGGCAAGGTATATATTGGGGTCTCCCCTAAGGAAAAAAATATATTGTACTACCCATTTCTGATAATTCACAGAGTCCAAATGGGACAGTAAATAAGCACCAAAATGAAAGTGCCACCATTAGTGCATTAGACAGCTAAAAAAGTGGCCCATGTTTTCAAATAGGAGCAGTTTAGAATTTATAAAAACATGCTGTATAAGTGTTTTGCAAGGTATGGAAACTGCATGGATTTGAGCTTGCTGCGGGAAATGTTTGTCTTATGATCAGGGAAATCAACAGTAAAATCTTGACCTGGCACACCATAAAACAGGTCCACAAATAGCCCAAAAATGGGCCACACACTGACCTTCACATCAGCCCATCGGTTACTGCCCTGTTTGCCGTATAGGACAGTCTGATAATTCAGGCCCTCTGTGATGACGAACACTACTAAATCATAAGCTAACCTTTACCAGGGTCACACAACAGTTGACATTTATTTTGCCGGGACTCCAAAGATCATCAAGATGCCACTGGGTAGAGAGACTGAGTCAGGGGTAGATGATGGCAGAGGGAGAGAATTTTGGAGCACGAAAAAGCATGGACAAAGGTCAAACAGAAAGAAAGTTCACGTTCACAGGTGGCCCCTTGGAAGTTGGTGGCCCTGGGCAGTTGTCCACTTTGCCCACTTTTCCTTAAATCATCACTGCATCTGAGAGACTGCTCAGGTCTCAAACCAGCATAGAAATCACATCATGCTTCAGACTTTGTATGCACACAAAGCTGATACCCTAGGACAGGTCATTACTTTAGGCACCGCTCCAGTCCTCTACTGTTTCTTTGCACATTATGCCTCTCCAGACAAGGACCAGCTATAAGCAAATCAGCAGTGATAGCCCAGTCCAAATTGCTAGGACATATTGGTGAGGTTCAACTTGCGTCTGATTGAGCTGTGGGACCGTGTCTGGGCACACTAGTCCAACTTAGAATTACTCACAATATCTAGTGAGACGCAAACAAAGAGATGGGTGGACTGCTCCAATGAACCCAGCCAGCAGCAATTACTGAAGGCCTTTTCCAGTCCAGAGTCGTTTGCTCACTGTGTCACTACAGAGAGAGGCCACCTGTAAGAAAGTCTTTGTCATGCTCCATATCGAACAATTTTGCACGAACTGCTAGGCCACTTTGGGGGCCTTGCACCAGGGAGGCATGGATTGAGAACTATTGCACAGCAAACTACAGGACACACATCTGTGAATTCAAGTCACTTATACGGTTATTCACTGAGAAGAACAAAAAGTGATGGCTAGGTTAGTTTAAATATTATTTGCCACTGTCAGTTACAAAGGCCCAAAATTGTACCTAGATGTATTTTAGCTCTGTGCCAACCATATGTTAATCACTCTTGGTCCCACCCCAAAAAAAGATGATCCATCCTAAACTCCACGGCTCTGAAATCAAATGGCTATTTTGTATTTGTAGAACAGTGCAAAATCTTGGCACTAAAGTGGATCCTTTGAATTGTTGTGACTTTTTGTGCTGCACATCACTGATGTTATGATATTAAAAATAATAGAAAAGATGAGACAGCATGGAACCTAACAAGCCTCTGGCTGAATTAAAATGATAATCACCTTGGCCTGTTGAACAGAAGTGACTAGATCCTGCTTATGGCTACTGAATTAGTGTAGAGAACAAAAACACGATCTTCGGTAGGACCAGGTGACCCCTGACCTCAAGGACAGGAGTTTTGTCTCAAGAACCAGTAGGATTGATGGCCATCAACAGAACATAGACTTCCCTAGACTTCAGAGGGACTTAGTTCTTGGTGCTATGAGCTAGCCCAGACACTGAAATAGTGTATGGATGTCTCTTTGGCTCCCTTGCAGTCTCTCATGAGGCTCAATGGACTCCAGATTTGGATACTATTGGCCAAACGAGAGAATCCTCGATACAAGCTAGGATATGAGTGCATTTATCTTTGTATGCATGGGTATTGTGGACGAACTAGAGACTGGCAGCTAGCTGCTACTGGTATCTCTCTATTGCCAGAATTCCTGGAATAAAATGAGCCTTCTGCTTGGCACCCTCTGTAGTGTCCCTAAAGTGTTCCAATGTGTGCACAGCCCTGGTTGGGCAAAGCACCAGTCAGGCCTATACAACGGACACCTTACGAGAGCAGCCACACCTACAACCTAGGGTCAGGGCTAGAGCTTATTAAATACAGAATCATATTTGATTAGACACCCTCTTGCCTTCTGGAATGGCATTCTATTTCCTAGACCTAGGTCCATTGTAAATATGATTGATGATTACAACGCATTACCACTAATAGTAACTCCAGAGTACTCGTTGTAACATTGTGATGGCCACAGTTACATCGCAACAATCATCGTACGACCACAGTGACCACAATAACTTTGTAATGACCGCACTTATGGTACTACTAACTTACAGCTCAGCCGCCATGTTGTGTGTCGATGCAACACCTGCTGTCACAAGCTCGAGTAGGCTACTATAGTTGTCTTTGTTGCATGTGTTTGCCTTATCCATTACAGTCAGCTAACCTCCCCTCCTGCCCTTTTTCCTCAGGAGAACAGCTCAACCCTTTGTGGTTTCTGTGTATTCTTTCACTGTTATCTGGCCATACCCAGTTAATCTCTAGGGTCCGAGTCAAACAGAAGGCAGATTCATCTGCACTGCAGCCGTCTTATAAAACCACCACAAATCAAATTAGAGCGTTCTTGCTCAGACAGAGAGGCCAGTGTGTTTGGTGTGTCCTTTAATGGAAGCTTGAGAGATTGGCAGATAGACTGTCTTCTTTTTAAAGAGATCTCTGGAAATGAAATGTGTTTAACATACTCCAGACTGCACAGCATTCTCAGGACATTCATGCACGACTGCTTTAGAATGGTGGCCCTTGTGTTTGCCTTCAGTTTGTGATTGTGTGCTGTGCATGCTGACAAAAGGGAGTGCCATACGACAGTGAGAATTGGCAAATTGATCCTATCCGGTTTACTAATTGTGCTAATGGTTTACAGAGATGATGCATCTGGCACCGAGAACAACTACCGTGTGTCATCACATCTAGGAGGGCACGACTGCATCTCTTGCGCGAACGAGGTCAAGTCTATGCATGGCTCAGCAGTGCATGGAGGAACATTCAACTGTAAAACTAAGGAATAATAGGGAAGAGTAGGATTGTTGGTGCAAATCCTATCGGGGAAGTCAGGAAATATATATGCATCCTCAGGTTGCAAAATGTCCCCAAACCTTTTACTGCACAGTTGTCACAAGGCCCCACCCTCATTCTTCCCACCACAACTCACAATGCCATAAGCAGACATTGACCACATTCCTCATTAGCCAACATTTATCATACACAGTGTGCACAATTCAAAAAGCGAATTATGGCCAGCTTTCTCCTCACTCTCCTCTCCTCACCGGTGCGCGGTGTGGTGCTTTGATGCTTGCCAGTAGGTTAGCTAGGCTCAATGTTGTGAAATCTCCCATAGCCTCCCCTAGATGGGGAGAGCAGGTGGTGGTGGTGCTGCTGTCTGTTGTTTCTTCTCACACCCTGAAGAAGTGCTGCATGACTTTGTTGTCAATGCAGAATTTCTCAGTTACAGCTCAATATGCAGCCATGAAGGCAGCATGCATCAAGTGTAACTGTCAGTGTTGTGCGGGGTACACTGGGTAAGTCAAGTCACATGCAAACCTTTAGGAGGTAGCCATACCACCTGCAAGAGGAAGAATTATAGACCATATAGCTACAGCAGCCAAAGGTGCGCGTTAGAGCTGCTGCTTTCTAGAGTCTGAGGAACCAGCTGCTCTTAACACAGTGATGCAACTGCACCAGTTGTTGCAACTGCATTTATGCACCCACATCACTGCTCGAAAGCTCTAAAAACTGTGGCATCAACCGAATAGCAAGGAAGTGATTTGAGGTGGTTTTGTGTGTGTGTGTCCGTGTGTGCGTGTGTGTATGTCAGTGTGTGTTTGTGCTATCTCCTGTTGTAACACAGTGTGTTCGGATTCTCTAGTTCATGAACAGGATTTGACAATGAGATATATGCAGAACCTGATGAAGACCACTGACAATGATGTGGCAGGATGAACCTTTCTCACTGGGACCCCGTTAGCTTATATGTCTGAAAAGCCTGAATAACTAATTTGTTGACGCCAATGAGAAAGAGATGGTGCAATGAAATGTTTTCTCCAGCTACACTGTACTGGTGACGGTGTCTACCCGGCCTAGCTGCTGAGTGGTCCAATGTTGGCCGAAATGTCAAACTGCATAGACCTGGTCAAATTCAACCACACCGCATAGGGTAACTGTGGTAAACCTAGAAAATCTTTATTACATGCAAAGTCCCACTGGAGATATTATTTAAAAATGTGTGTTGCATGTATGTGTAAAACTTTCTGAGTTTGCCCTAGAAGCTACCATATCTCTGATCCAAGATAACCCGGCCTTCAAGGTTTTCTTTTGGCTGCACGATGCTCCTCTACCTTTACAAGACCCTGGAGAACTTTTGAAATATTCTATGAAACTTGAGGAGGGAATTTCCACATTTCCTGGAAAATTTCCCCTGCAGTGTAGGGTATCTTTTTTGCATGTTTTCCTTTTTTTTAAAACTTTTCACAGTTTGTCTTTAGTGAATCTTGCTAAATTGTGTTTACAATTCCACAAATTGCAAACATCACACTTCACACCTTCTCACAACCCTACTAATAGCTTCTGTACAATCTGCAGAGAAACGTGACAGGAGGTGTGATAAGGATGGCAGAAGAGTCATGTCATCAGCACTAAAGGTGGTAGCACCTTAGGCTACCAAAGAAGCAATCGCTAACTGGCAGGCTCAACCTGAATTACTGGCTGGTGACGCCAATCAGCCTGGTCTCTGTCACACAGCAGAATTGCTAGTTTCAACCACCTTGCGCCAGCCACTTCTGCGCGGCGGGGCCACAAGAAGGAATCCTCTTTCAGTGGGTCTTAACTTGGGATCTATTGACCCCATGGGATTCGAAATGTCCACACTGGAGGTCTGCACTAGTTATAAAATTAGAAGTTTAATAAAGTATGTATACATAAAACAGCAAAATGTGTACTACAAAAATTAAAACACGAAAGATTTTGAAACGCCCCCGTAAATGTGAATAAATTGAAATTTTAGGCTAACATTTAAGTTGCTCTCCTTAGCTTGATTCATGACAGCAGAGCACGTACAGCATACAGAATCCAAGATGGTCGATTGATGACCTCAAGCGAAATACTAGCATGTGGTGACAAAATGAGAGCATGGATTAGGAGAACTCAAGCCAAAGTGATTTGCTAGAGTGATTTTTTTCAAAGAAAATCAAATATTGAAAACCTCGATCCTGCCCATTAAAATTACATTGTTGATTTTTTTTTTGTTGCTTGTGAATTAAATTAAATATTTCATGAGTTGTATATCTGCTGTTTACTTGTTTTTTATTTTGTCGGTATTGCTTTGCAATTCAAATCATAGAAAATGCTTATGCCACGGTCCCCAGCTTCCAATAGTCGTTCAGTGGGGGTTTTACAGAGGTCACAAGGTTAAGAAGAACCTTTGTTCTAGGTCATTGGCAGCAAATCTGGTGAGGCAATGTGTGTGCCAGGTACAAAACAACTGTGCCTACCCTCTGAAAGAAAGGGGCCGCTGTGTACTTTGCATCTCAGCATTTAAGATGCAATAATTAAAATGAATTATGCTAAGAATGTGTGAAAAAGAAATATATGTAAACACGTGGTTAATCGCTTCTGAATGCCACCAACTCAATAGTTTTACTTCATAACTTTACTATGATACCGTGCTCAACCTTTCGATCCAAAATTCGTATTTCTTGAGCTCGTTGATTTTTGACCGCCCTTTCAATGCTATATGCTATAAATATGTATTTGGCAACAAACAGAAGCATGAATGGGACAGTGTGCAAATTAATCAACTTCCAGAGATCGGAATGATGCAGTGTAAAGACATGGAGGTTAAGGGAGATATGCGTGCAGTTGTACATACATGACAAAGAGAGGAGGTGGAAATAGTGGTGTAGACATGGCAACTAACAGAAGAAGAGCTGATGCAGTATAGAGACCTGGCAAAAAACACAGTCAGGGACACAGGTGATGAAGCAGAAAATGAAGGTTTTGATTTATTAACGCTTAAACGTAGTGTTGAAATAATCATGTGTGACTTTAACCGAACTAATAAAGATTGTACGGGGACAAAATGTGCCCTCAGAGTAGTTTGCCATCATTTATACGCGTGCTTTATATAACGTGGTGTACTAGAATTGCACTAATCCGACATAATCATAAACGTGTGCTACGATTTGCTTGTTTGAAATGTTTTAGCTTAGCATGACTTTAGCGGAGGCTTTGGCCTAGTTGCCTGGTCTCACGGTTTAGATGCTCGTATTTTTCCACTGTGCTAATAAACGTGTATTTTTGCTTGAAGCTGTACTTTTCCACAGAAACCGTTCACATGCTTATCTTAAAGTTTCGTGCCAGCCTGGCATATTTTCTCTTTACTTCAAGGTCGATTTGCAGGTGCGGACAATGGAGGCTCTGAAAGTGAGCTAATTGGTAGACAATGTTGCAACTTGCGTACCCATCTCCAAGGATAATGTATGCTTAAGTAAAAGCTTGAGAACTGTCGTTTTGATTGGACAATTTGAAGCTAACCTATGAACCCTCCAATGGAGACCCTACTGGATTCGAACTGTTGTCTATAAAAATCAGGTGCACGAGAACAAAGTAGCCATTACCAGCTCGATACCCGCCATTTTGCAGACTTCGTAGCTATTATGGCCCACTTTGCTGCGACGCCATTTTGAGAGACTTTGATGCTTTCTCTAATCGAGAGAAAGAGACTTTAAATGATTCTGGCCCTAGAGACTTTAACTTTGATTTGATCCCTTTGCATGAAGTAGTAGTTTCATCTTGCCGCCGTGAGGCAATTGCCCCGTCCACCCCTGCCCCTTAGCCCCGTCCCATGCTGATCGAAACGGTACCCATGCTGACCGAAGAACGGTACCTGTGAGACGAAGACTTCCTTGTATGGTGATCGTAATTGGTAAATATGAAAGGAAATTGTAAAATTGCATTGTGTTTCTTTTAGGTAACCAACTGCTGATTTTGATAAGAGCCCTAGTTAGGAGTTTTCTAAATTAATGTTGCTAAATTGTTTTTGCATGAAGTCCCACATGCCGATGCTAATTTGAGGTTAGGTGAGGATTCCATATGTCGCACGATGCAATTTGAGATCTTGTTATGCTGACTCAATGTATGTGATTAGTTCATTACAGATTATCGTATTAGTGATTTGCATTGCTATTATCGAATGTCTTGTGATTCAAATGCTACATAGATTACACTTGTTTCGCCGATATGGACAGCTATTAATGTTCATCTACGTTTATCATTTGGTGTTGAGACACATATATATTGTGCTAGCTTTGCTAATATAGGGAAATAAAATTCACTAACTTTGAATAAACTGGTGTGCTTATTCCTGACTGAAAGGTCAGGGTTCGCCGAAATGTATTCTGGATTAATTGTTAAGTGTTATGTTGAACAAGGTATTGCTTATGTTCGTTATTGATTATTGATTTGATGCGACTAATCGATATAAGAGTACAGAGAGTTCCCACTTAGTCAAAAGATTCATCGGCCTAAAGAGCGTCCGAACACAAGTAAATTATTACTACGGACCGCTCTATCAGTAGATGGTAGCAGAGGACGGTTTCGTCTTTTGGGACCTTGTACTCTTAAAGTACATGGTGTTGAATTAACGGTTACGCATTTTGAGACCCCACTTGACAAGTTGAATTAGATTTTTCTTGGATAAAACTGATTGACAGAATGATGATGGGCTAGGTCCACCGCGACTTTCCCGGGATCTCGGAGCTTGCGAATGGAGAGAACGGAGGTGTGGAATCAGCGTTGGCGGTACTAGTGATGGTATGAGTGAAGTTAGGGTTTTGCGCTTGCACAGCTTATTGCCGCAGGGTGTGTGAAAAGGTTGCGAGGATTTTTCTTTTTTTTAGAGGATAGCGGAGGTGCGACTCCGAGTGTAGAAGTAGTGAAGTCGTCGAACTTCATAGAGATATCGGAGGTGCGGCTCCGAGTGTGAGAGTAGGGAAGTCGTCGAACTTCATGTGCGTGTGGCGCTTTGTGCATAAAAAGGTCCACGTGGTTGTTGTTGTTGAGACGGGCCCTGCGAGGTCAAGAGACTCCGGAGTATGTTGATCCATGTTGTGGTCTGGGCAGTTTAGTAGGTTGATCGGGCGTGGTCAACAAGTCGGTACGTGTGTTAGGGAGTGAAAGGAACTTCGACTTCGGGCTTTGACAAGATTCTAAGTGCACTAGAATAGATCATTGACAAGTTGAGAGTAGGTCTGCGGGTCAGATTTGCTTGCGAACGTGGGGACTGAGAAAGACGGAATAGCGGCCGAGGCTAGTGAAAGGTCCCTAAGGTCCTGAAGCGATTGTGTTACCCTTCCTGTAGTAAACTGACAGATCTGTTTTATTTTTGGTAGCTCGCGATATATGCAAGAAGTTGTTACGAAAAGAGGTGAATGAAGGAGGACTAGCCGCGAGGCTTTGTCAGCCACAGTGTGTGTGAGTGTGACGTCACTAGGAGCCGTGCTGGGATAGGTTGGTTGTAGAGAAGGGTCGCGCACGGATTGGACGCAGTCCGTGGGACTCGATTGGAAGGGGAAAGGCAAGCGAAGAGTATTCCGGGAATTAAAGTCACCTATTGATTACAAACTTTGTGAAATAAAAGACGAGAAAATGAAATTCTTTAAAGCATTCAGGAGTGCGATGAAGGGGGAGTCTTACATTAAAGCGAGCGTAGGAGAGGAGACGCCGCCCGAAGGTACACCAGCTTACATTGTAATGGAAGAGAAGGGGGTAGCTCCGTGTCTTTGGCTAAAGCAATGGCACAAACTGACTGAGAAACATGGGAGCGTAGCGTTCCCGATACATGGGACGTTCAATATAAGGATTCTAGAGAATTTGAGATTCACGATGTACGACATGAAGGTGCCTCCAAGGCCAGCACAGTTTGAGGCTCTAGCGATTTGGGAACTAATGGCCAGACAGCAACAGCAGAAGAAGTTTGAGACCAGGATGAGAAAGGTAGAAAAGACACTAGCGGATGCTAGGTGGGATAATGCACAGAAGGTGTGGAGGTCAGATGTATTGCAGGGGATAAAACTGTTTCCCGCAATTACTAAGGAAGAAGAGGAGACAGGGAAGAAAGCTACCTGTAAGACGGACAGGAAGTGTTCCAAGGATAGAGAGGACGAGGAAAAGTTGAGAAGAGAAGAGGAGTTAGAGGATGAGGAGTTAATAATGCAATTGCTGAACGACCGTCCACCGCCTTATGCAGAGAATGGACAAGGTCCAAGTACCAGTTCTGCCCCTCTGGCATCGGTACAGAGCAGTGAAACCCAGAGTTCAGGAGCCTCATCGGGATCTCAGGACCCGAGTTTATTGTTCACCCCGCAGATACCGCAGGTTAGGAGAATATATCCAGATGTGCCCGTGTTGAAACCAGCAGAAAATTATCAGCCGCAGATGCCAGGGTATTACAGCAGCGACAATAGTACAGGAATGATTATGGACCCAACCGTAAGGGGAGGACAGAATGGTTATAACCAAACAATGGGACAAGCTGAATCAACTCAGTTTATGCTGCCCCAGAAGCAGATGCAGGGAGGAAACGCACATGCTCAGATGACGGGGAGTCAGATGGGCATGCCGGCAATGATGACCCATGGTGTGGGCATGAACATTCTACAGAACATGGGAAATGGACAGAACCCAGACGCGATATCACTACCCATTACTGTAGGTCCACCGGTACCTCTGTATAGTCAGCCTCAGTTGGGTATGAGCGGTCAGGGATCAATGCTGCAGAATGGGACCGAAAGGAGGTGCATAGAAAACACTCCAGGGATAACTCCGATAGCGGCTCAACCCAATGGACCCGGATCCTTGATGGAGTTTAGTCCCGTATGTGCCCAATCGACACTGGTGAGGTCGAGCCCCCCACTGATAATACCTCTGACATCGAACACTGAAAAGTTGCCGCAACCATCAATGGCAGTCGATGTGAATGCCACGCTGATGGGGGTGAATGCGCAACAGTTGACACAATGGTTCAACAGTCTAAACTCCACACAAAATTCAGCCAGTGGGAAAGGAGAAGACTATATGAATAGGGTTAGGTTGAACATGGAAGCACAAGAATTGGTGGAAGGGACCATGGGTGTGAACAGGTTAGAGTCCTACACGGAAGAAGAGCTGAGGTATCTATGTCCCAGGATTACGAAGGAAGTGAACAAGGTACATAAGAGCTTGCAGGAAGCAGCTGACAGAAACGGGGTTGACATAGACAAGACAAAACATCTGAGCAGGAGCTTCAGGCTGGATTTTGGGGCCACAGATTTTGAACACATGAGGTCAGCAGGCATGAAGGCACACCTTAGAGAATTGCTGCAGAGTGCACAAGTGTGGAGGTGCTTAGACAAATGGGAAAGCAGGTGGGTAAAGAGAAAGGAAAAGAGGAGGGACAGTGCTACAGAGCACAATGAGAAAAGACCGCAAAGTAGTGATACAGTAACAATGTTACCAATGAGGGAGACAGCAGGGGGAAAATTAGTACATGTACCATGGCACAGAAGCGATATTCAGTCTTTTACGGATGATTTTCCCAAACTGAGGGAGAAGCCGATTGAATGGTATCAACAGACTGATAGGTTTGTGAAGCTTGCAAAATGTCTCTGGGAGGACCTGAACACTCTGTTTGAGATTGTGGTTCCGGCAGATTTGTGGGAGGATTGCAAAAGAGCTGTAGGTTGGCCGACAAGTGAACCAGAGAGAGACAGGGAGACGGGCGCACCATCGCCTATGGTGATGAGCTTGTACTATAAGGTGATTGAGCATTTGAAAACAAAGGTACCCGCGAAAAACGTGGACTGGCAGAAGATTGATCGAACTGCCCAAGAGACTAAAGAATCGATTCATAGTTACTATGAGAGGTTGTTGAAGGCGTTCAAGAATTACAGTGGCACGGAAACAATAGAGGCGATGGACATGCTCCATTTTGTCTTCAGATTTGTGGAAGGGCTGAGGCCAGAGATAAGTCAGATGATAAAGTCACATTTGATTTGTTGGCAATCGAAACCGATTGATGAGGTGTTGAATTATGCGAAATACTGTAGCGATGAAATAGAAGTGAAACAGAAAAAGTTGAAAGAGAAGGTGATGATGATGCAGCTTAAAGCAGCTCAAACAGGTTTACAAGGTTTGCAAGGGATGCAAGGGTTCCAACAGCAGGTACCGCAACCGCAGCCGCAGTTGCAGGGAAACATGGCGTTTCAGCCACAGGCGAGAGGCAGAGGTAGAGGAGGTTTTGTGAATAATGGTCCGGATTTGAACACTGTTGTGACGGGTGTGCAGGCAATGAAGAAGGTGATGCCGTGTCACGTGTGCGGAATTGTAGGTCATTGGAAACGCGAGTGCCCGATGGTGGTGCAGGAAGGTGCAGGTGCAGGTGCAGGTGCAGGCGTTGGTCAGCAAAACAATGATGTCAATGCATTTCAGACAATGAGGGGACCGAAAATGAGAGGTCCAAACCCAAATTTTCAGACCATAAATCAATTGCAGGGATTACAACCTATGCAGCCGCAGCAGATGCAGATGCCTCGTATGCAGATGACGCAAATGCAGCCGATGCAACAGCAGTTACCTATGGTACCTAATCAGCAAATGCAAATACCATTGGCACCAATGGGTCAGCAGCAAGTGATGGTTCCTCCACAGGTCTCGGGTCAGGTAATGAGTACAAATGGCACCGTGCAACAGTTCCCATTACACAGTGAGAGTGGAATAAACAATGTATGGGAGAGTGAAAGTTCAGAAGAAGAAGGAGATTGTGTGCTTGCAGCATCCTTGGAAGTTGATCAAAGGGGTCCGTACGCAGAGGGAAAAGTAATGGGTCATAGTGTCTCGTTCTTGGTTGACACGGGAGCAACACGTTCAACTGTTAAGAGCAGTGAAGTACCAAATTTGCCACTCTCAGGGAGGACAGTTCAAGTGGTGGGAGTAGCAAACAGGCACCTGACGAACCCAATAACAGATCCGGTACCAGTCAGCATCGGTAACTATCAAGGGGTACATCAGTTTGTGGTATGTGACTCAAGCCCAATAGCACTGTTAGGGAGAGACCTATTGTGCAAATTGGGTTGTTCAATTATGTGTTCGAACGAAGGAATAACAATCCTGACGAGCAGTGATGGGGAAGAAGAGGACAGTGTAGAGGGGGATGAGGTGGAAACTGTAGATGAAGAATATCCTTTGATTTGTCTTTTCCCGATGATAACTGAAGAAGATATTCCAGCTGAATTACGAGAGACAGTCGGAAAGGAAGTGTGGGACATGACTGGGAAAGAGGTGGGATTGATGAAAGGAGTGGAACCAGTGAAGGTGGCTGTAAAGCCCAATGCAATCTTTCCCCAGACCCCACAATACCACATGCCACAAGATACCCTCATGAAAGTTGCCCAACTCATTGATGAATTTGTAAAGCAGGGAGTACTGAAAGAAGTGTTAAGCAGTCCATGTAATTCACCAATAATGAGACTAATAAAGCCGAGTGGAAAGGTCCGACTAGTGCAGGACTTGAGAAAAATAAATGACATCATAGTCAAGTGTTGCCCTGTCGTACCAAATCCAGCTGTGATAATGTTTCAAATTCCTTGCGATGCTGAGTGGTTCTCAGTCATCGATTTGTGAGAACTAGTGGAGGTATAAATAGTACAGCCATAAAACATGGCAACTAACAGAGAGAGAGAGAGGGCATAGCGCCTGATTGCGACCTTGGAGGAGGGGATTATTGTGTGCCCAAATGTGACGGCTATCCCGCCAGCCGTATTGCAAGTTCCATTGTATCCTATGAAACTTGGAACATGGCAGACAGGACATCTGTCTCGTTTGGGATGGTGTAATCCCCTCTGCCAAGGTTGTAATCAGGCCCATAGTGATGTTACCGCAGGTGCTTTTTAATAAAAATTATTAATGCGAGTTCTTGTACTATGAGTAATGGATTTTGTGTAGAAATTATAATAACATAGAAAAATAATGCATGCATTTGAAAATGTGATCACGATGAGTGGCCGCCAACGTTCACGAAGTGTACTCATTAAAGGTTTACTAATGTGAAATGTTGAGTATATGTTTGACTAATGTAATAATATGTCATATTAAGGGTTATGTATTATTATGTATTAGCTTTATTAATGTTAGGCCTTAACTTAGCTGAGGTCTAGGCCTAGTTGCCCGGCCTCATGTCATGCTGTATTTTTTAACGTTTAATAAATGGCTGTCCTAGATAGTTAATCTGTGATTTTCTATGGTATTGTTTAAATGTGCTCTAGCTAAAAGTCTTTCTCATGACAACAGATTGCTAGAAGATGCTGTTCTTGCTAGAATGTAACATTATGAGTGTAATGTGTGTGTAAGGCATGTGCTGCAACAATACTGTTATCTGACGAGCCGGATGATGAGAACATTGCAAGAAAAGCCAATCAGCAACATGTGAATGGAATAGTGGTAGAATTCAAAGATTTGAAGTTTTAGTTTTATTGGACAAAGTGTGAACATGCGATCCCTCGACCAATAGGGGCCCGGGAAATAATTTTAGAGAATCTAACTTAGCAGGACTGCACCAAGAGAAGAAAAGCCATTCTCCCCATTCTTCTTGAGGGTTTACTTCTATTCTTTTGAATTGCTTGAAGACTTTGTGTTTTCTGAACTTTGATGCTGAATCCTGATGCCTTGCTGACCAACTGATGTCCTGATGACGAATACTATCTTAGCTTGTCGATCCAATTGAGGAGAGGTATTATTGTACCCATGATTTTGTTATGCCTATTTGCTTTATCCTTTCTAGGCACCAAACGCACTGTTTGATAGAGCCATAGTTAGATGTTTTCCAAATTTGTGTTTGTTAAATTGTTTTGCATGAAGCCCAACATGCCAATACTAATCTGGTGTTAATTAAGGATTCTCACTAATGAAGTCTGCCAATAGGGAATAATGTTTGATGTTTTTTCTTTGCTGAATCTAAATGTGTGTGATATCGTTTGCACAATTGTTCTCATATTGATTTGCACTGTAACCATAGAATGTGTAGTAGCTCAAGCTTTGATCAGATTGCGTTCCTTTTGCAGATTTGGACAGCCGGTGGTGTTTCTGTATTGTCATCATTTGATTTTGAGATTACCTTACGTGACTTTAGCATTGCTATTATAGGGAAATAAATATTCTAATTTTTACTAAAAGGTGTGGTTATTCATGACTGAGATGTCATTGTGTGTGACGATTACTGACTCAATTTGATTATTAATGCAATTGATTATCATTGATTATTGATGTTACTGATTGATTATTGATTAGTGATTTGCATGTACCGGAATTATGGTGGGAACATCGTAATTGCGAGTCAAAAGGTTCATTAACCTATTTGCGTCCTCTTGTAAGTTTACTTATTAAGGTCTGACGCGCTAACAGAGACATGTGCAGACCTGTTACCAACAGATATAAGATAGTGTGGTGTAGACACATGATACAAACACAAATAGTAATGATGCTTTGATAATGTGATGAGAACCCTTCCTGTATACTGCACAGGAAGGGTGCAGTATACAGACATAACCTCCAAAGGAAATATATACGATGATGTCTACTGACATGACAATAAATGGAGTGCAAATGATTCATAACACAGACATGGCAACAGACAGGAGGGGTGCAGTGAACTGCAATGTCAATGAGAAGGATCAGGTGCAGTACGTGTTGACACTGCAACTATAGAAGGAAGAAATTGTACAGTAGGGATATGACAAGTAACAGACGCAAAAATTGTGCAGTGTACAGACATGAAAACTACAAAGCAGAACAGGTGGTCTGTAAAGACACAACCACTAACGTAGAAATTGTGAATAAATGCAGGTGTGGTGATTAACTGAGGTAGAAATGGTGTAGTTCCACTTGGGGTTGTGGGTGAAGCTTCAACATCTTCAGAACCCTCTGGAACATTGCGGAGCATATATATATTTATCATGATAGTTATGGACGGCAGGCCGCAGGATCACCTTTGTTGAATGTTGGTACCAAATTCCTGCACATGGCTTGGACTCGCCTGGCATCATAGACTAAACAATCTTTATGTAAACTGTAGGTGTTCCACATTGTTGATGTATTGTTAGTCCACACAGCCAAGACCAACAATGTCCAGTGTTTTCCCCTTGCATTGGGTTGGCTGAGTGATGTGGTGTGTGATGTTGGCGATAACCAATAAATTGATAGGGCTTCATTCAAAGACTTTGAAGAGCCTCCTGCTCAGTAGAAGTCACCCAGAAAAATGTTTTTGGACCATCTAGTAGAGGCTACTGGGATGAGGTTAGAAATTTGATCGATAATTGGTGGCATGAAGCTTGGTGGTGATGACGCAGAAAAGAAGGTCTAACAAATATTCATATATCATATAACCAAAATCGTATAAGGTAATGTGATTTTAGCAAAGAAAATTAATGTACGTGGGAAATTGTGCCCATGGGGTAGTTCGCCATTATTATAAACAAGCTTAATTAATCATGAAGAATTGACAAATGTAGTAATCCGTCATAATTGCAAATGTATCCTATGATTTTCTTGTTGAAACTGTTTTATGCTTAGCTTAAATTTAGCAGAGGCTTTGGCCTAGCTACCTGGTCTCGAATTTAACTGCGTGGTTTTCACTTGCATTAACAAAGACATATTATTTTACTTTAAGGTTGTATTTTTCTAGTAGAGATGACTAATACTCATCTGAAGGTTTCGTGCTAGGCTAGTTTCATCCCTTTTAAAGCAAGGTCAGTTTCTGCAGGTGCGGACAATAAAAGCACTGATACCGAAATAATTGGCAAACTTTGTTGCAACTTGTGTTCCAAGGCCCCAAGGACACCTTAGGCATAAATGAGTACTAGGAGAAAGACACTATTCATTGGTCAAATTGAAGCCACCCTATGAACCCTCCAATGGAAGACCCTGAAGAACTTGGAATGTTTCTTACTTAAACCCACCGGACAAAGAGAAGTCAGCCACTTTCCTCGATGCCATTTTGAAGCAAGATTCAAGAAGCCATCTTGAACGACCCTCCGATACTTTTCTCTGTCACAGAGAAAGGGACTTTAAGAATTCTCATCCTAGAGACTTTAACTTTAATTTTGCCCCGTCTTGCCCATGCAGTAAACGTTGCCCCTTCTCCTTGCTGCTGCAAGGAAACTTGCTTTAACTTTGCCCCTTTGAGACCTGTCCCATGCTGATCGAACCGATACCTGAAGGACGAAGACTTTTCTTGAATGCTGATTGTATTTAGTAAATATGAAAGGATAATTGTATTATGCATTGTGTTTTCCTTCCTAGGTAGCAACTGCTTATTTTGATAAGGCCCAAGCTAGAAGTTTTCTAAATTTGTCTTGACTAAATTAGTTTGCATGAAGCCCCACATGCCAATGCTAATTAGAGGCTCGAGGTATTCATCTGATGCACCATGCTAAATTGAAATCTTGTTATGCTGACCGATGTATGAAATTAGTCAAATTCAATTACTTATATTAGTGATTTGCATTGCTATAACCGAGTGCATTATAATCCAGATATTGCGTAGATTGCGTTTCTTCCGTCGCTATGGACAGCTAGTAATGTTCGTATACATATATCATTTGATTTTGAGACTCACATATATCATGCTAACTTTGTTAATATAGGGAAATAAATTCATTAACTTTTAATAAACTGGTGTGGTTATTCATGACTGAAAGGTCATGGTGTGTCAATTACTGATTGTTATTGATTCTTAATGTATGGATTGATTACTAATCGATTATTGGTTGTTGATTATAATTAGTTATCGATGATTAATTTGAGTGATCCGACTATTCTTGGATGAGGAGAGCCCAACTAGGTTAAAAGGTTCACCGACCTCCGGCGTGTCCAAATACAAGTAATTGATAAGGACTGGACGCGCTATCAATGGTCAATAGAAAGACAAGGAGTTTAAAGGTATTGCGTTTGATGGGCTCTGGCGCCTGCAAGGCCATGATGGTTGGAGCATTACTGCAATGCCTCCTAATATGTAGTACAGCCTATCAGTGGGATGAATGCAGACATTTTGATGGACAACAACTTTGAAGATGCCAGTGAATGTAGGGATGAACTAGATTTCTGTAATCAAAATAGCATCCAATTCACTAGGTATGACGAGGTCTGCTATCTCTACCTTGTGTGCGACGTATTAATGTGTGTCAATAAGTTCGATGCATTGGGGATGTTCTGTACATTTGCTTTGCCTGAGGCGAGTGGGATTCTGATTAGATTTTTTGGGTTGCTGAATCAAGGTGTGGTCCTGCAACATTTGTAGTGTGTATATGAGGTTTTTTTTGCTATGTGGTGTGTCAATACAGTGGGTATGTACATATTTGCACAGGATGTGAGTACAGAGGGATGGAGGGTTTCGGCCCTTACTAGGCCATAATAGACCCAAAGAGAAAGCACCATAGTCACTTTGGCAATTGTGTATAACCCGAGAGGCTGAAAAAGGGAGCCAGGGGAATCCATGGCACATAACCAAGTGTTCTTCATGAGTCACGTGGTTCGTCCACTATGTGAGGAGGGGTTATCTTGGCTTTGTCTTCAGTAGAACAATCATCTTCATTAGAAATAGTTGGTCGACCCTTGCAGGCATGGACACAGCAGGAGGGCTCTGCTGATATCATTTTAGCTGCTCTCGAAGATGGACTTCGTTAGCTACCAAATGAAAAAAGAGGATATTTTATGAACTAGAAAGATTACATTTACAGATTATTTCATTACCCTCTTTACCCAGCCTCTCTCTGAGTTCCTGAGTGCCCTGAATAAAAAGTTCTGTTCTAGGCAGCCGCTCCTTTCGCCATCTGGACTCAATGTTTGGAAGAGTCGTCTGCTGTATATTGGGATATTGTGCAATCACTTAGCTTTTAGACGAGTGCTAAAATAATTTTTAATTTGTTGATTGACTTTTTGTGCCTGCAGAACTTATATAAGTTGATGTGTAGTGCTAGGAGACACAATTGATGATAGTGAGCTTTAAAAAGAAAATAATAAAAATAAAAGAACAACAACACCTACAGTAATAATATTTGCAGTCACTAAACTCACCAACATATTGAAAGTTCCCTCACGGATCTGAAAAAACACCTCCTCCTTGGTGGGATGACACTGTGGGGTCAGCCTTTGATCAAGATATCTGTGTTTTACCCCCAGATCAAAGCTTTGAACCTGGCAGGTCTTTTTTTGCTCTGCTTCATTTCAAGTTTACTAAAGTGAATGCACAGGCCGCCCTAATCAGGGGGGCCTGCTTGTGGCAACGTCGCCGGGCTGGAAGAGGTGGGGCTGGGGGTCAGGGGGCGATAGGCTCCCTGGCCCCCACTCCGTTACAAGGGTGCAGCCGATTGACTGTTGGGCAGCCGTGGCCCCAGATGCACTTTTGTGCTTCCGGGGCTGCGCACAGCAGTGACGTCACAGGCTGGTCTTGAAAGGCGGCTGATGTCGGGGAGCGTGTCTCTTGTTCACGCTCGCTGCTCGGACCAGGGCCCAAATGACCCCAGGAAGACCTTTTTTATTTTGTCTTTTCTTTTGTTCTTCATTCTAGATTCAGCAAGATGACATGTGGAATAGACGACGCGAGCAGGCCAGCACACCTCACGGAGAGCTGTACTGGTTTGAGCTGAGCTCACCTGACTCGAGTTTACCTCGGTAGCGGCTCCTGTGGGGCTCCTGGGCTGCTGGGTGAGCGGTGTTCCAGCCATTTTGTGTAGAGGAGCACTGGTGGCCCTAATTTTCTCTATGGTGGGCCACATAAATTACAGTTTTGTGTCTGGGGGCCTTGACGTCAGGCATTTGGCTCTGGGGGAGTTTTTTAGGGCAGTAGGTTCTTTTATGTTTATGTTTTGGACGGTGACTTTTTGTTTGGGTGGTAGTTTCGCTACAGTGTGTTTTACAGTGACCTGGTAGTGTTTTTTAGGCAAGCTACTCTTCCTAGTTCATTACAATAACTTGGGTTCCTGTCTGGCTAGGTTAGGGTGGTGAGTAGTTTCTACTTGTTGTTTTCTGTAGCATTGCAGCAAAGCAATCACACACGGAGGCGCTGCTAGAGGCCTTAATGCTTAGGATGGATGCTATGGACCAGGCCATAGCATCTTTTAAGGCCCAGCCATCTTCTTCAGTGGGAGATCCATGTGATCAGGCTGATAGGCCCCAGCGAGCGGGAGTACCACCTAGGAAGGCATTCCCCCCGGCTCCAAAGAGGGTGTGCGGGCAGAGGAAGGGAAAGGGGGCTGGTGAAGGGCGAGCAGAGGCCACCCTTGAGCAGGTACTAGACCTCGTAGATCAGCCTCTATTGCAGTCCGTGGTTTGTGCATCCCCAGTTGTCAGTGTGGGACAACCCTCAAGTGATTGTATGAGTAAGGTGGCAGCTCAGACCACAACCCAGGGCATTGTGGTAGGACCGGTTGGTACAGTCGCGGTTAAGGATACAAGTGTGTCTAACTGTGGGGAGACCAGTCAGCGGAATCTGGTAAGAGATTTGGTGTCTGTGTTGCCATGGCTCTCTGAAGTGGGCATGTTGCCTACCGCTTTGGTAGGGGGCCCCTTGGCAGGGACTAGTGAAGGAGACATTATGGAGCATGCTTGATGTTTGGTTTCCCAGCTTGGTACAGGAAAAGGTAGCCATGGGTCCCACCAGAGAGGGCCGGGGTCAAGCAATAGTGGGGGAGGCGTAGGGTGCCAGCTGCCTGTCCTTAACTCCTATGGCAGGGGGCCAGGTGACTCCTGCTACAGTGTCCGCGGCACAGGTGACTCCTGCTACAACGTCCGCGGCACAACAGGTTACATCTGCATCAGGTGCACCCACGCAACAGTCAGGTAATGCGCCAGCAGTGGTAACCCCTACAGTGACGTTTTCTCTTGCCCGATTTCAGGTACTGGTCACTCTTCTTTCCTTACAGACTTGGGTGATGTACGCTCTGAGCATGAACAGTTGGGGCTCCATGTACCAGTAGAAGTGAGGGAGAAGATTTGGAAGAGGGGTTTACATCGATATTTTTGACTTATTGGTCGATAAATCTGATAAGGAGGAGATGAAGCAGTGTAAAGAGTGTTCAGATTCAAGGAAGTGTGGTCATGGGTCTCAGAGGAGAAAGGTTAAGGAGTCTCTGTCCAACTGGGTGAGAGCTTTCTCCATTTATCAGGCCTTTTAGCGGAAAGCTTCATTGACTTAGGTACTCAGTTAGCCTGTTACCAGAACAGGATTGTGGGAGCGCACGATAAGTATGGAGGCACTGCATGGAAGGATTACGATAAGGAATTCAGGAGAATCAAGGCCAATAAACCTTAGTTGGGATGGGATCAGATACACATAATTACTTGTTTGCGACACACGAATTGCACTCATGGGCCTTGTCACCAGCCCTTTTGCGTGATATCTTGGGCGGTCTCAGGCACTGCAAGACGGTCTGGGGGCCAAGAGAGGGGCATGCTGGGACTTCAACCGGCACACTTGCTCACGGTCCCCTGGGACCTGCCGCTTCAAGCACTGCTCTTTCTTTTGTGGCCACGCCTCCCACCCCAAATTCAAGTGTTTCAAGAAATCACAGGATAAGGGTGGCAAAAAATTCGGTAGGCAATGGGAAAACTGTTTCCTTTTTCGTTAAGGCTTCATCTCCCATTAATCTATTGGCTATGGTCCCTTGGCTTAAATCTTATCCCAATCAGGCAGCTGCACAGGTTCTGTATTTGGGTTTTAAGATCAGTTTCAGGATACCAGCTCAAGGCTATGTGTCCCCATTGCAAGAATCAGCTGTCTCTGAGGTCCAACCCCGGGGTGGCAGGGGAAAAAAATTAAAAAGGAACTGGGATTGGGGAGAGTAGCTGGACCTTTTGAGGAACTTCCCATGCAAGTTTTGGTCTGTTCTCCTTTAGGGGTAGTCCCCAAGAAAGAACCTGGCGAGTTTAGATTGATACATAATTTGTCGGTACCAAAGGGAAAATCGGTGAACAATGCCATTGATGAGGAACTGTGTTCTGTTAGGTATGCTTCTCTGGATCAGGCAATTCAGATGCTACAGGAGCTGGGCCCTGGAGATTTGATTGTGAAGTCTGACACTGAATCCACATTTCGGTTGTTGCTAGACCCTCCCAACGATTACCATTGGGTTTTCAGTTGGACGGAAGATATTATTTTGATAGGTGTATGCATATTGGCTGCTCTGTGTAATGTTCTTATTTCGAGAAGTTTAGTACTTTCCTGGACTGGGTGTTTAGGTGCAAGACACAACAACGATGGGTACTACACTACTTGGATGATTTCCTTTTCCTAGGTCCCGCTGGATCTAATCAGTGTGCTGGTACATTGGAGGTCTTTAGAAACCTCATGATGGAATTCAGAGTTCCGCTAGCAGAAGGCAAGACAGTGGGGCCCTGTTCTACGATTGAATTCTTGGGGATAGAGTTGGATACAGTGGCAGGAATGTTTAGACTACCTTGGGAGAAGGTGGTGTCTTTCTCCCAAGCATTGCAGTCATGTTTGAGGACCGGAAGGTAACACTTCATCAGCTACAAAGCTTGGTGGGGCAGCTCAACTTCGCGCTGTGAATCATACCCATGGAGTGCCCATTTTCTCGGTCTATTGCTCAGGCCATGTCAGGATTAAGGTCAAGCACCACCACACCAGGCATTCCAATGAAATCAAGCAGGATATGAGGATTTGGGAGAAGACCTTTCTATGTGACTTTAATGGGACAGTAGTGTGGCCGAGTCCACCTAGATCCAATGAGGAACTGGACCTTTTTACAGACGCGGCATACAGCAAAGGTTTTGGGGCCATATTTGATACGCACTGGTGTGCTCAGCAATGGCCGTTGCGATGGGTCCAGGAGGGCCTAGTGGCTAACGTCGGTTTCTTGGAACTATTCCCAATTCTAATGGCATTGCCAATCTAGTCAGAGGGATTTAGGGAACCAGTCTGTGATCTTCTGGTCAGATAACATGTCAGTGGTGGAGTGCATCAACCAACAGGCAGCTAGGTGTAAAATGATATGTAAGAGATAGTGTTACTGTGTATGAGGTTGAATGTGAGAGCTAAACACGTACCTGGTGTCTTGAATAATGCTGCTGATGCCCTGTCCCATTTTAAGATGCAGATTTTCAGGTCTCACCTCCTGAGAGCAGAGGAGTTCCCAGCGCATTTGACAGAGCTTCTGTGGCAGATTGGTGCCAAGGAATACCGGACCTCATGGCAGCCAGCTAGCCAGCTTAGCACCTAGAACAGAAGGTTTATCAGGGAGCATTTGCAGCATATATTAATTTCTGGGGTCGGTTGGTATTGTCTGCTTGTTTTGATGCATCTTTAGTCTTGGCATTTTTGGAGTTTTTGATAGCGGAGGGGAAGTCTGTTGCATGCGCCAGGTGTCACACTGCTGCTATTTCTTTGTAACTGTGGGGGGTACCCGATGGAGCAAAATCATTTATGGTGAGAAGAGCCCTTAAGGGCTACCAGCAGATCCAGGGCACTAAACAAGACTCTAGGAGGCCCAAAGATGCGGCGAAGTTGGGGACCTTGCTAGTCGTATTACAGCCTATTTGTACCTATCCTTGGGAGATTGCCTTATTCAGGTCAGCCTTTATCCTTGCCTGTTATGTTTCAGATTGGGTGAACTGGTGGCTAGGAATAAGGGGGACACCACTGGAGGGCTGCAGTTGGCAGATATTCATTGGCCGGAAGGATCTGGGTCCTTAGTGATCAACGTCTTCCACTCAAAGATGGACCAAGATGGGAGGGGGGACCACATCCTATTGCGTAGAGTCCCGGGTAGCGCGTGTTGTCCTATACATAACCTGGAGCTCTTCTTAGCACAGGTCACCTCGGGGAACATGAGTGCAGTTTTGGTACATGCAGATGGCACGCCACTCACCAGTTACCAATTGTCACAGGTACTCAAGCACTCCCTTTTGGCAGCAGGTTTCGACGCCTCTGAGTTTGGCACTCACTACTTTAGGATAGGGGCAGCCATGGCGGCAGTGGCAATGAGGTTTCCTGGAACAGCAGTTAGGAGAATTGGCAGGTGGTCCTCGGATTGCTAGAAGCGATCTGTGAGACTGCATATGCTATGAGTTCATGTCCTTGACGGTCCCGAAGGTTCCGGTGCACGCAGGAGCTGCTGGGATCACTGATGTGTGGGTAATTGGACACTCTCACGTCCGACGAGCAGGTGAACTATATGTAAGGAGTGCATTTGTGCCACATGCATCGAAGACTGGTTTCCGTATTTCTTTCTTTGGCCGAGGCGGGCTGTGGCTCACTCAATTAAGAACATTTCTGGACTCAATGCTGCCCTCAGGTTTCTCGCCACCGGAAGTCATCATTCTGTATCTTGGGGGTAATGATTTGGTCTCACTAGGGCGCTGGTGGCTGTTTGAGCTGGTAGTATCGGAGGTTGGATGGTTGGCCAAAAGATTCCCCCAGGTGGCTCTTGCTTGGTTGGACATGATCCCTCGTAGTCTGTGGTGGGGTGGGCTCTTAGTTAAAGCTCTCAATGACTCAGTGAGAAGAATCAATAGCAAACTGGCCAAGTTGTTTCGGACTCCAAGGTTGGCTGTGGTTTCGCATGGCTGCATTCACGAAGAAGGCTTCTTCTTGCAGGACGGAGTGCATCTTTCTCTGGTTATGAAATGTTTTGGAGAACTTATTCGCTTGGTTGTGTCATCGTACTTGGCAAGGGGACCTCTGCTGGGGGGGAGGTCACATCGTCGGTCAACTATGTGGGCCTGCGGTGGGGTGAGATCATGAATGGGAATACAAATGGGTACCTTTTATTACACGAACAGGGTGGCAAGCTAATTGTACCCTTCAAGGGGTGCTGGCTGGGAAGTGAGGATGATGTATGGGGGCACGGGGGTTGCGAGTGGTTGGTGGCATCTGGCCCCTAGGGCCAACCACCCGTGCATGCGCAGAAGGTCTGAAGTGAGCACTGGCCCTTGGACGGTGGAGTATGAGGGTGGCGGGGCACCCGAGGTAGGTATCCTGGTGGACAGGTGGGCCCCCTTCCCGGTAATACAGTTTGGGAAGGGATACGAACCCCCTGATGGAGAACCTACCCCTGGGATTCATAGAGTGAGGAGGGGCAGGGACTGGGGTCACTAGCAAAAATAGTCATGATCTCATTCACAACCACCAACATTGCGGTATGCAGGAACAATCAGTTTTTAGTCAGTGTCAGGAATTTGGATATATTAGCGTACTCTGTTAAGGCTAGGCATCCATTGGAAACTCTGTAAATACTTTGTGAATAAGATTGTGGTTACTGCGTTAAATTTTAATGATTATAATCAAATAATGTGTTGTCAACAATAAAAATACGGCCGGGGTTCACGACCCCTAACCCCAAAGAAAAGTGTGGCTGAACCATAAAGTAGGCTTAAGGAGGGGGGTGAGTGGTTGTTGGTGGGAGGAGGCCTTGGCGATACCCAGCTATATGCAAGGAGCCGCCCCAATCAGGGGGGCCCGCTTATGGTGACGGTGCTGGGCCGGAAGGGGTGGGGGTCGAGGAGCGACAGGCTCCCCGGCCCCCTCTCCGTTACAAGGGTGCAGTAGGGTGGCTGTTGGTCTGCCACGGCCCCGGATGCACTTTTGTGCTTCCGGGCCACGCACAGCAGTGATGTCACGGGGCCTGCCTTGAAAAGGCAGCTGCGGTCAGTGAGCGCGTCTCCTGCTCACGCTCACCGACCGAATCAGGGCCTCAACGACCCCAGGAAAAAATATCCACCCGCCTCCCCCATTCTTGGGCACCAGTATATGCTGAAATACAATGTGATAGTTAATAAGAAGGCTCCTGATGTACAATTACTGTACTCTGTTTTCTAACGCCTTTTCTTTCACAGGTGTCTTGAGTCGTCGTGAAAGTGGTCGGTGTGGATTGTCGTATTTTTTTTTTATGTGTAGGGGTGGGCAGGGTGAAATCACGACTGGGAATACAAATGGGTACCTTTTATTACAGGAACAGGGTGGCAAGCTAATTATACCCTCAAAGGGGTGCTAGCTGGGAAGTGAGGACAACATACAGGGGTGCGGGGTTGCTAGCGGTCGCTGACATCTGGCACTTAGGGCCAGCCACCCACGCATGCACAGAAGTCTGAGGTGAGCACTGGCCCTTGGGGAGTGGAGTCTGAGGGTGGCGGGGGCACCCCAGGTAGGTATCCTGGCGGCAGGCAGAGCCCCTCCATGGTAATACAGTTTGGGAAGGGATACGAACGCACTGATGGAGATCCAAACCCTGGGATTCATAGCATGAAGAGGGGCAGGGACTGGGGGTACTAGCAAAAAGAGTCATGATCTCATTCACAACCACCAACATTGCGGTACTCAGGAACTAACTGTTTTTAGTAAGGAATTGGGATGTATTAGCTTACTCTGTTAAGGCTAGGTATCCATCGGAAACTCTGTAAATACTGTGTGAATATGATTGTGGTTACTGCATACAATTTTAATGATTATGATCAAATAACGTGCTGTCAACAATAAAAATACAGCTGAGGGTTCACGACCCCTAACCCCAAATAGAAGTGTGGCTGAATTATAAAGTAGGCTAAAGGAGGGGGGTGAGTGGTGGTTGGTGGGTGGAGGCCTCGGTGATACCCGTCCAGATAGCATTATTGCAGGACAGTGATGACAGTCTTGCGGACAAGAGTTGTATTGATGTAAAGGCAGACGTTTTTGTGTTTTTGTTATTTTTAGGACAATCAGGGGCATATTTATACTTGTTTTGCGCCTAATTTGTGTCATTTTTTTACGCAAATTCAGTGTAGAACTAACTCCATATTTATACTTTGGCGCTAGACCCATATAGCGCCAAATTTATGGAGTTAGAGTAATTTTTTTGACATGGAAACCTACTTTGCATCAATGAGATGCAAAGTAGGCGTTCCTGTGCAAAAAATGACTCTATGGCCTTAGCCCCATATTTATCCCCCCTGATTTCCATGGTGGAACACAATGGAATAAGCCCTTAAGTGCCCTCTCCAGACCCCAGGGACACCCCCACCCACACTAGAGGGACAGCGGAGATGGAGGACCCAATCCCAGGTAAGCACAGGAGGTAGAGGTAAGTATTTTTATTTTATTATTTTAAGTGCCTTTGGGGGCCCTGAAGTGGGCCCCCTATATGGCACTGGGTGCAATGACCATGCACGGGGGTCCCTGGTCCCCTGTGCTGGCCATTGGGGTGGTGAGCATGATGTATGGATGGTTTTGCGTCAGAAAATGACGCTAGGCTTGTTAGAGTCATTTCTGTTTACTCTAACCTGCCTAACGTCATTTTTTGGTGCAAAACCCCCTCCTTCCATACCGCTTGCCCCACCCACCTAACGTCATTTTTTTCACGCTAGCCTATCCTTTGCACCGGCTTGCACCATTCCATAAATATGGTGCCCGGCTGGTGCTCAGAAATGGTGCAAGCCGGTGGTAAACGTTTTGGTGCAAAACTGCATTGGTGCAGCTTTGCACCAAAAAGTATAAATCAGGGCCTGAGGGTGTACACAGGTTTAGAGTGGTGTGGACGATGTTCTGCCTCTTTATGAATTGATCCTCTTAACTGCAGTCAGGCCTTGCTCTCTCTACCAAGCTTCTTTGCATGGGCTAGACCTATGTGTCTGTCCTCTGCAAGAAGTGCCTCGTTAGTTAATACGCGGCATAAAGGCCGCCTACCCGCTGATGAAGCACTTTTGCACATTTTGGTTGGCACAGCAACTTCAGTATAATTAATCAAACTGCTTCCCAGCACATACCAGCTGACACCTCCGCTTTCTCCCCTTCCTTTCTCATATTTCAATATCTGATGCTATAAACTGCCGAGGAACTCCTTCCGGGTCTGCCTCTGGTACTTTGTGTTTGTCCCTTGTGGGCTACCCTGACGTGAGTTATGGTTCACATATGTAAACTGACACCAAAGCAACCACGTTATTAACTATCCGGGGAACACCTATAAAGTGCATTACATCAACCTGGGAGACTCGCTCAGGAGTCTGGTTTCAATTGAACCAGGTTATTACTCAGCCTGAAGAATTTCCTTCCAAAGCCTCCTGGACTCACTGGCTTGGGAAGAGATTCTGGACTAAAACACAAACGACAGCGCCATAGGCGTACTGAACCAGGCAAGTGATATATGACTGAGTGAACGCATGTAGACATACTCATCAAGTACTAGTATGAAAGTCCACTGTGCAAACCCTCCTCTTCCGGTACTATTGAGTGAATGAGTGTCTGCTTAACTGGAAGATGTGAGTGGTGAGGGTGTGAATTTTAAGCAAACATTGTAGGCAGAACTGCTCGTGAATTAGCAACAAATGTTCTCACAGTGTTCTAATGGTTGTCATAAACTGCGCAACGTGACTGATGAACCTATGTGACCGATACCGTAATTTACATAAGGATACCTGAATTTCGTTAAAACATTTTTTTAGAAATTGCTGCTAGTATTGCCTTAAAAAGCCCCGTAGGTGGTATGGTTTCAGCGAGCACTCAAAATAAATAACAATAAGCTGTGAATTTGTGTCGTAATTGATTAGAAACATTTATTTAAAAACAGAGGAGTGGTGTGTAACAGGATCCATTTGGTCATATTTATTCTCTACATATGGGCAGAAGGGTCATACCAGTAGGATCTTCGATTTCAGCAACTAGCGGATTACAACTGACTTTCTGGGGGTGCAGAAAAAATCCCAGAATTCACTGATGTACTCATGCAAATTTTTGATGAGATGGAAAATCCTCGTCGGCATATCATGTGGAAATGTGCATTTAAATATGTAACTAATTTCCCTCCACTGAGAAAATATTTTCCTGGTAAAGAAACCCCATTACCCACACTGGTATGATAAACGGGTGGCTCCCTTCTTTTTCAAAGCCCAGAAAGGCACTTAATACTGTCTATAAGAAGAGTAGTTTTCCATGTTTTTGATGGGTGTCAAATGTCTTCACCCCGAGGAAAAATGTATGGTATTTGATAAGCTGTCAACACGGGAGATTTTACACCATTATTAGTGCAAAATACTTACTTCGACAATTTAGTCTTTCCTGTCAGAATTGCATTTCTGTGCACTTAACCTCATTTTAGAGGCGCTAGACAGTTCATGAATCGGGTCTTAGCTGCCAAATATCACACTAGTTCCTGCATAGTCAGAGAGTAGGCAGAACTAGATACATCGGAGTCAGATTTACAACTTGGGTTCGAAACTTTTGCTTAGTTCTGGATTTCAAGCAGGCTTTCGCTGTTCATCACTGTGGTTTCCGTAGCACGCTTTGAAAAATTTTAGTCCATATATTTAAAGGATCCAATCAGATTTTTACAAAACAAAAAGATAGTGGATCACACCATAATTTCCTTGTAAAGCATATCATTAGAAGAGACAAGAGATACCATTAAATCATATAAATATATAAGGAATTCAATTCAGAATCAATCGCTTGAGTGTCTGGTTTTGGTTACCCTAGGCAGTTGATAACCACAAACATAATATATGAATCATAACTGGTTTTGCTCTGTTGATTCCAGTATGTACATGTTGGCAGCGGCTGTACTTTAGTGTTCGAGCACCAATAACGTATATAAGATTTATTAAAAACTTAAGGTATGTGCAGCTAATCATAGTCTTTTTTGTCTTTTGTGTTTTAGATTTTTACAAAACCACAGTCAACACATGTTTTATAACTTATAATATATTCACCAGAGTTTAACATAAAGTTGGGTTAATACACAATGATTTATCTTGTGATTATTTCTGATATTATTATACATATAGATATCTCAGTTCCTGATAAAACGGTGTAAAGGGACCAAAGCCCCGCCTCTTGAAAGTAGATAATCTACATTTATGTAAAAGTAAGAGCATCAGCTCAGGACTTCCACCTGGGCCACGATGTAGGAAATTTAGGCCCGCTGATACAGTGAAGGTCACACGGGCAACCCTATAAGACCAGTGTCAGTCACATAACGTGGCGCGAGGACGGGAGAAGGACAGGAGTTGTTATGACTTGAGCAGGAAGTCTTTCACTGAAGTGGTTAGGCCAGACTCCAGTAATTGAAACTGCACGGATATGATTCACTGCTCCAAGGTCTGGGACTCTTCAGGAACCTTTCAAAACAATAGAGATGGCTGACATGAGGGCAATGGGCGCTGTGTCTAGGGGAGGTCAGCGAAGGCGCCAGTGGTAAATGCTAAACCAGTCATCAGGTGCAGATATAAAAAAAAACAGTCCTGCATCACCAACAATTTAAACAATTTTTATCTAAAATATTCCTTTGTTGGCTGATGTTTGCTTGAGCTCTGAGATGTATTGCAACATCACCCACCGGAGGGCCGCTTGAAGCCTTTTCACATTGAAATCAGTGCCAGAAATGGAGGACTTTATATTATAAAGAATGTGTCTAAATACGAAAGTACGTTTTATTGCTATTAATCTTTAAATATCAGACACACCATTGTGTGTACAAGGACAGTCCAGAAATTAAATAACTTTGATGGTACTACCAGCCACTGCCCCACCCTTGTCCTGTTTTTTTTTTTAGGTCTGGAGGTCGACTGTAGAGTGTCAAACAGACCTATTACAAACAACATACAAGGAGTGGGCTTTGGATCCAGCCCTTTCATTATTGGCTTTCTTCAACCAGCCTCTTGAAACCATTAGCTGGAAACTTTGTCAATCGTGTATTGGCTTGCCCAATGGAGTATTCATCTCCCCTCAAATACAGCTGGCTTAGTGAGTGTATACTTACACATCAAGTGCTCTGCTAGCTCCCGCCTGCCTGCTTTTCCTCTAATGTGCCAACCCTGAATACATAGGCACATAAAACCCACACTTGTTGGATTTTCCTGTGCTTGTTTTGTATGTGGTAAAAAAAATAATCGAGGTATTTGTATTGAACCACTATTGCAGGCAGGAGGGGGCTAAGCCTGGAACACATTGAACAATGCAACTTATGTTTTAAACATTGCCCTTTCCCACAGGAGAAGCCAATGCACGTGAGCTGCATGCACCCAGAACCTCCCCAGGCCCTTAAGGTGCAGCCCTCATCCTGAAGCAGCTGTAGCTAGGGCATCATGCCATCACACAATATCCCAGAAATGGATAACGGGGGGTAGTTTGGTGCACACAAAGAGCTGCGGTAGGGAAATCTGAAGGGAAATCTGTGGCCTCGCCAATAATGTCGACAATAGCTTACAGTTGGACAAATACGCTAGCCATGTTGTTGTGGTAGCCCACGTCACCCGGTTGTAATGGCTATATTTTACTACATGGGATGTGGTAGCTGATTTTGGTAAGCATTACCGCACAGGGAGCCCTTGCTAATCCACCTCAGTGGCCAGATCTGGACCAGTAGAAGGCCTTTGTTATTGGCCTAGTTGGGCTTACCTTCATTAAATTAACTGGAACATCATTAGTATTAACCCGCTAAGGACCTCAGTATGAATGCCGCAGCAATCCTGATTTTGCCATGCCAAGAGTTGTCAGACCCATTGTCATTACAAGATCAGTGAGACCACCTCAGGTTCAGTGTTCCTCACCTTGGCACTTCACATGCCGAAAGCAGGCAAAGTGGCTGGGTGAAACTCTTGGGAAAAGTTACAAAACAAATAGGGTAAATGGGGTAGAAATGCGTAGAAATGCGTATTCCCAATTGTTATTCTACAAAAATATCCATTCAGGTGCATTTCCGTCTTCTGGAATTATGGATGACAGCAGAATTGTCCAGCCCAGTGCATTACATCTAAAAAGAAAAGTGCTTTAATACACACCAAAACAAATACTGATCAAGCAATAATGATCAGATATAAGATAGTGAACCGGGCGTTGGGCATTTCAATTAGCTATCTTATTCTTTAAGCTAGGGTTCGTCTCCCTTCTAGTCTATGCTCAAAGTAATAAACCCATGAAGGGAAGGTAATCCACTGTCATTGAAATTAAGGCATGGTTGATGCACTTTTCCCGGTCAAAGGACAGGTGGAGGACCTCACTCATGTTAATGGTCAGGCCTAAGCCTCTGTGCACAAACTAGATTAATGTGAGGCTAGGACTAAAATCCAAACCCAGGACAGCGGATACATGCAGTTGGCACTCAGGGCATGGGAATATGAATGTACATCATGCAGGGGACATTCCTAGCCCAAAACCTGGGCCCATATTTATGAAAAATGGCGCACAACTGCGCTAACACAGTTGTGCGTCATTAAGTCGAGCTAACGCCATTCCCTAACGCCATCCATGCACCATATTTATAAAATGACGCACAATGGTGCTAAGGAATGGCTAGAATCTCAAAAACAGACGCTAGCCGGTGAGGGATGGCGTTAGGGGAAATAGCGCTAAATGAAAGTAGTCAGCCTAGCGTCATTTTTTGACGCGCAAGCAGCCAAAAAATTACTAAGTATAGACATGAGTCATTACCACAACCCCAATGCCCACCACAGGGGACCAGTATCCCCTGGGCAAGCCCTACAAACCCAGTGCCAGCCAGGGAGCCCCCAATGGCACACCACACACATACATGTACACTTACCTGCAACTTACCTGGGATGGGCTCCCTTCTTCTGTAGTGTCCCTGTGGTGTGGGTGGTGGTGATGCTAGGGGTTGGGGTGCTTTGACCAGCATCAGGATTGGTCACATGGCAGGCTGAGAGCCTGTGCCTGCCTGCTGAGAAGACGACGTAGGATCAGTGGCGCGGAGGTACTTTAAAAAAACAAAATAATAATCTGCCTCCCCACTGCGCAACGCCCTGCCCCCTGTAACTCCTGCCGGCCGCGTCTGTTTAAACTGCAAGTTTAAAAGGAAGAAAACACACAAAATCAATCAAATGCCCTTTTAAAGGCATTTTGGGTTTGAGAAATAACAAAAAATCATCCTTTTTTTCAGAAGTTTTAAAATGAGAAAGCAAGGTAAGTAAGGCATTTGCTGTCCCTACATTTCATAGTGATATTTTTGTGCTTTCCGTCCGCCTTCACAGAACTAAAGTTATTAGCCAGACCTCTTCCCAAAATATCAATAATCGATTATTGGTAAAAGGTACTTTTAAAGCAAGGATGAAATGTTCCTCAATAAAATCGTTGAATAATCCTCTTGGTGATAAACAAACTGTAACTAAACGAAATGGACAGGACAAGACAGATGGCAAATATTTTATAATAAAGTGTCTGAAATGTGTTCAATCTTTTACAACAGCTTCAATACTGAAATGTACTTGAAGCTGATGCTTGCCTCATGGTAGGTAGCCTGTACTTCTGTGAATTAAAACTGACTTGAGAGGCCGCCCACTATTACAGCATATAATGGAACTGCTGATCTCTGGACAAATAAACCAGCCTCTCTTCAGAGTGTTTTTTATGGGCGAGCGCAAAGCGCTCCGTCCCATGCTGTAATCTCTCTTTGGGCTTCTAACCATGCCCATGTCATGTCAGTCACTTTCATTGGTTCGTGGGCTTGCCTTTTAAAATCTGCTTGCTTTAATTTGTGAAAGGCATGCATACGTCATGCCTTTTCCAGTGATTAGCCCACCTACACAGTACTAGTAAACTACTGAAACCATTAGAAGCTCGATGTCTTCAGCATGGTTTCCGGACTTCTTTAACTTTTTATTTTCCACACAGCGCACTCGCGCTGGGGTTTACATAGCACAATCGCGCTCGGTTTTTCTGTTTTTTATTTCAGCACAATCGCGCTGCATTTTACATAGTGCAATCGCACTGTGTTTTTTGTTCTTGTAATTTGTGTGGCAAAAAAAGCCCGGTTAGGAGTTTACAACGCTAATAGCTCTAACTCGAGCAAATGCAAGACCCGTTGCATTGCAAATGCTTGTTTCTTTTGCTTTTCTGTATTTCATCAGGCCGGGCTAGGATACGTATGAGGAAAGGCCACCATCACTTTGTCAATCATGACCTGCCTCTTGAGATCCTAAGCATGAGTTATTGCTGTTTGAAATCTACACAGAGCCTAGGGATGGAGAGGCTGTCCTCTCCATGGCCTGTAGCTGAAGGGAACCATACTACCTGCTACTAGAATTCACAGTCTGAGCACAGCCCAGGATGATTGGTGGCTGCTGAGAAACCCCGAGTGGCTGGAATAGATAATGGCAATAGCCCCAGAACCTCTTGTTCTATAGCCTCTTTTTTATGTTTAAATATGAATTTGCCCCTTAGCGCACCATCTGCAGCACAATTTGCAGGTTGTATCAACAAGGATTGTTTTCTGTCTGAGAGAACCAAAAGTTTTGAAACTGAATGGGCACTGGGTGTCCTTTTGCAAGTTTTGTGGTCCAACTTCAGGCGTTGCTGGTGGTGCTGCTGAGGCATTAAGAGGGATTAGCAACTTCACCAGATTGTGTACACGTTTCCATAAAATGGACTTGAGAGGGGCAGGACTTTTCTCTGCAGCAAAAAAAATAAGCCTTCTTAAATAATTAAATGCTATTCGACAGGTTTGGAAGAAGGATTCCTTCTTTGTTGTGCCAAAGGTTTGTCTCACTGTTAACAAAAAGTCATGTTTACATCATAGCCATTGTTCAACGCTGCAGTTGTTTCAAGAGGACACTCAGACTTAAGAAGAATCCCAAACATGTTGTATCTGTTTTAAGGTCTAATCATGTGAATGCTAACGTGTCTCCTAAAGACAATAATAAATATGAATGGACAATGCTGACTGGGCGTTAGTAATCTGTAAGTTATCACAAGTGGACAAACCTCAAAGTGAAGCTAACTTTTATAAGAGTAGAGATTGAGGCCTGTGTTGTAATACTAGAGCTACATCTAATACTACCACTCAAACACAACACTGAGCGACTCCATTACAAGCACAGTACTACTCTGCCTTCTGTAAAACACACCTGTCAAATGCTCCTTTTTGTGTGGAATGACGACTCAGGCAAAACGTGTGGATCTCACCCACTCCACCACGAGATAATACACTTCCCCACTTGCCCGCGCTGTAACGCCTCGCATGGTACTTATATGCAAGGTAACAACCGCATTGTAAAGGCTGCATACCTACTAGGGGTGTGTACATATAGGCGTATTCCATGTCCAGTACACTACTGTATTGTACAACATTGTATATACTTTACACAAGCTTTATTACTATGGAAGGTGCGAAAGGACGATGTTAGAAAGGACACAATAAAATGGCTTTCCACTGCTTCCATCAAAGACGAAGTTATGAATTGTTATTAAAAGATAATTTGTAAAATGTCTGCTGAAAGTGTATAGTTCTGTTTCTTAAGAAGACTGTGTATTTTTCTACTACTGGCAACCCTTTTCTCTCAGTGTTTTAAGGACACCGGTCTATTTTAAAACTGATGTTACAGACATTACAAATACTTGCTCGAGCTCCGACGTGACTTCATTCTGCCTGGGTTTTTATTGCAGTGTAACGTGTGTATACATCACTCATGTCACACAAACGCTGAACTTCTCCATCTGCACAAATTGAATTAATGGTCACCCAGTAGAGAAAACAATTATTTCCCCTTAATAGATACAATAAGCATTGTGCAAATGAACCACGTGTGCTTGAATCATGGAAAGGTACAATATGATCTTAGAAACCTGATACACATCAATGTTAGATGCAGCATCTGGAGTGAAACCTCAGGTACCATTGTTTTTTTATTGTTCTCCATGCTCAGTCTCGTTGTGGTTGAGAGGTTAGCCCTGTTTTTGCTTCAATTTACATTAAATATTCTGTTTTTTGTAGAAACTGGGGATAGGTGCATTACTTCTTGGGGCAATGTGAAAAGTGACCTTTGTTGTCTTACAGGAGGGGCCTTTTAGCAAATGGCTGGGATGTAAAATTATGATTTTTCAATGTTACATAATTCTCATGGTTGGAATAGGTGTTTCCAAAGTTCTAATGAGGTCTGTCACTTCTACACCCAACTTCAAACCACCAGGAGATTTCCTGCTGGGTTGCTCTATGTTAATTCAAGGACATTTAATGGACGTTTTGTGTTTCCATTTCATCTCAAACGACACAAACAGCATCATAAAAGAAAGATGAAGCACTTCGATGGACGTGATGCGTTGTGGAAACCCAGGCTCGCAGGTGCAGTTGTCACTGCAACACGTTCTTACACATCCAGGAATGAGCCTGTTCGAAGGTTTTTTTGTCTCCGTCATCGAATGTTTACAAGCAGAACTGTGTTTGCAATTCGCAGTGTGCCCCCAGGACACACACCTACACTGATAACTCTTGGGAGACACAAGTGTCTTTGTTCTTTCCTGTATTTGGTAAGAAAACATAGTCCCAGACAGGTAGCTTACCCTCCTTGTACAGGATTTCAGATCTGCAGCCAGCCTAGGTGGGGCTGACCTGAGGCCTGAAGTGCTGAAGCCACCACCCCTTTACGACCAAGGTGGGACTGCTTCTGCACATGTTCATGATAACTGTATCAACAGCTATTCTGCTACGTTCGTCCCACGTAAATACCTTCAAAATACCAAGCAGCATGCAGTAAGTTGCATTTACCTATTGTATGAGCGGCCATTTTCCATCTAATGGATGGCCACTTCCGTAGTTAAATGCACGAGCCATCACTAAATGCATTGGGCCTGATTCACAAAGGTATGTGCAAATGTAAATTTACCTCACATGCTTAACGGAACTTCTGCGATTAACACAATGTGGTTTTACGCCTGGAATAGTATTTGGGGCCAGATTTATATACTGAGGGATGACCTGCCGTTTTGCAGTTGGGATTGAGTAAATTAATCTGTTCCCATGACGGAAGGACAACCCATCATATTTATATATGACTGCTAAGCAGACGGTCATTTATAAGGCATTGACAGGAACCGCGTCACAGCGGTTCCTGTCAATGCATCTCACTATCTGGTGCAGGGCTGCGTCAAGATGATTCCACTCTGCACCAAACAGTTTTATTTTTTTTATTATCAAAAAGAAAACCCCCTAGCGGGATTTTCTTTTTGAAAATAAAAAATGGAATGTTCCGCTCACCATGGGAGTCATCCCACATGGCAGGGAGGAGTATCATCTGTTTTTTCTGCCAGGGTCTGTTTGGCGGTGACAGACTGTAAAAAAATGGTTACATGCCCACCCATTCCGATTCGTGGCCGGACATGTGGCCATTTCTCCACCGGCTCTTATTCCGTCGGGCTGCGAGAGACATTTTGCTGTGACGGGAACAGAGTAGTCAGTGCCACAGTCAAACCGAAGGTCCATCCACATTTAAATCGGGCTGGTGGACCTTCATGTTGGCAGTATGTGTACCCCCATCAGCATTGCATCAGTAGACACATATCATTCAACATTTAAATCAGGTCCTTAATCACACAAAGATTTAAGTGTGAAAAAATCCACTCTGCGGGGTGGAAAGTGACTTATCAGGGAAGGAATGCCATGAAAGGTTATGCAAACCCACAAACTAACACATTTGTGAGATGTGCATACCTCCCTTTCATCCATCTTCGCAAAGGGAAATGTTGGAAATGTACTCCTGCAAGGGAAAGATTAAATTTTTTCTAGAGGAAGGGGAACACCCCCGGGTCAGGGCTTTTAGGGGAAGAGGCTTCTCCTAGGTGGGAAATATTTTCCCCATGGGGTAAAAAAGTGCTACTGCACCAATGGGAGTGGCATTATTTAATGTGCAACTGTGCAGGATGTACATTTGCACGTGGGGAAATGCCTCGGCATGAACACAACATAAATTCCCAGAGGCTCTTTGGACAACGCCTGGAAACTTGTAAATCTACACCCTTGCGAGGTTGTAAACCTCTTGCAGTAGTTTTACTCATTTTTTTAAAGAATCATGTCCATGATATTTAAAAAGAACAAGTATTATTTCTTAAGGCAAACTCAAAACAATCATGAATCATCTTTCACCGGAGTTGTCACAAAAGATAGAAGCTCCACTATTAAAATAAATCTAAGTGAAGTTAACTGGGAATAACATTCATATTCCCTCCAAGGGTTGGTGTCAGGATTTTTGATTTCCTAGGTAAAGGGAAATTTTTACATACCCTCCACTGGCACAAGCGCAATGTTGGCTGCTTGGGTGCTATCTGGTTGTACCTTGCTGGTAGTATCGTAGGAGAAAGCCTAGAATTCACTGGCTCTGGAATCTCCCTTTACTTTTCACGTGTTTCTGTTTTCAATTGATGCTGGAAAGTTAGCAATTTCTTTCCTTTAACATTGCATCCAGATCGTCTCCTACAAACTCTACCAAATAGAAATAATTCCCCATGCCCGCTATTGAGAGGACGATACTCATTGGCCCGACCTACCTGCTTTAGAATGTCAAACATAAAGAAGAAACCATTGTGTTGCTTTCAGTTCAATAGCACAACCAATCAGATCAACAGACCTTACAGAAACATCGACAAAACCATTACATCAACATGACCACCTTGAAGAGTGTTACAATCTGTACATTGATCTAACAACCAAATTGCTAGGACTTTGGTAGTACTGCAAGTTTAAGTTAAAGTAATGGAAGATTGAAGTAATATTCATGATCTGCTTCCTTGCGCCAATCATCACTTGGCAGTGCCCAATCACCTCCATATGAAGTACTCATATATCCAACAATTTTAAAATGGTATTGTTCTTTTAACTTTTTGAAAATACAAACCAATAGCAAAGCATCAAGTATGACAATAACATCCCATCCGAATACAAGAGACATCATTGCATCCATAGACTACATATATCATCAATATATAGATATGGTGAGACAATTACCTACACAACATCAGACCATTGCAAGAAATTGGGGCATCACCTTGCAATATTTTTCAGCTAAGTTGAGGAGCGCCACATCATCCCACCTTGGGCGTCCCTCCATGTTCCCTTTAGAGATGGTCGTGAAATTTCCTCCATAGTACTCACATTTATTCAAATAGTCTGTAATAGCTGTGATCTTAAAACAACACCAACTCTGCCACCAAGCACCCATCTAAGTTCCTACACAACTTGTCAGTGGTTTAACACCCAACACTGGCAGCATTTTATGTTCATTGGTCTGACCTCAGAGGCACAAACCACCTTTGTAATGTCCTGGAAACCAAACTCTTCTGGAAAGGGTGCTGACCTACACTACTGATACACCATCACCCATTCAAAATACCACTGTTTTACCTGCCTTTTCCTGACAACCTGAAGGCATTAATTCACTGCCTTAGACCTATGCATGGCACAAATTGCCAAAGGATAGTTAAGACTGGATCCACTCTGGGGGTACAAATTCCACTGAGCTGCAGTCTGATCTATATGTTCACTCTGATTTTATTGCTGTTAAATTAATGTTCGGGCTCTGATTGCCCTCTGTGGACAAAGCACTCTAGAGATATTGGTGCCATGCCCTTTTCCTGTAGGGACCAACACCCCGGCCAAGTTATTAACATAGAAACAGGTTTGAGAAAAATTGTTACATGTCATGGACATAATGAGGTTTTTGTCCTTCCTTTGACTACAAACACAAACACAGACTTTCTGTAGCTAGAAGATATATATCTTCTTCTGGAAAGATCCTGTAGACAGATTCCTGTGAGCGTCTGCATCTTGTTTTTCTGGTTAGAGCCCATATATCACCTCCTATAGGTGTTGGTGGATTCCCATTTGTGTTTGCATCTCTTCGTCTGGGTGGAGCTCATAGGATTATTCCTGTGGTTGCCACTGAGTGCTCCTGAGTAGTAGCATTTCTTTTTTTCTGAGTACATCCCATAGATGTTCAATTGTGGGTGCCCGCCACTGAGTTGTACCATCTACTCTTCAGGTACTCTTCTCCTATTCCTGCCCGTGTCTAGTTGTAGGTGATCCTCCTCTGGTAGGACCCTTAGGTCTGCCTAAGTGGATGTTGCTGGAAAACCTTTGGCTGTAATAGCTCAATTTCTGAGTGGACATCATCTTCCGCCCATTGTGGTTTAATTTGTCAAATATTCAAATTACTACAAACAATTCTAGTTGATTCAAGACGTAACAAAAGTCAGATTTTGTGGCAATAACCATACAACCCACCAAACCCAAATTCCTCTGCTCACCAAACATCCACATCTACAAACTTGAAACTAAAGTGGGGTTAGGGATTGAGATTCTTTCTTAAAACAGTGCCTACCAACGTTCATGGTCTCTGGTTAACAAAACACACCACATCCGTCTGCAAATACCTTGTAAAAGAAGCCTAGCTTCCTCAGCCCTAGTTTAACAGATCACAGCATAAAAAAACAGACCAAGATACTTCTTCCTGGTATTAGATGTTTCAGAAAGTGAGGGAATAAATCAGTCAAACAATATCAACCGCCAGGCCAAAATATCACCAAAACAAATGTCAATCCCAACTAATAGAATGCATAGATATGAAAAAAGAATCTTGCAATGCATTCCACATCCTACGCTTTTACATTACCTTCCCCTTCAGCTCCACACCTACCTGACATCATTACCTCCCATTCCGACTCCCGGTCTCCAAATTCTACCTACTCTAACCTTACTCTCTGTATTATTTCCTCATGCTCATAACTTTTATGTTCATCACCTAAGCCATCTTTTTGCTATAATATTAACTCGCCAATACCCACAGCAAACTCACACGCACCACCTATGTAGCAGGTACACTTGTTATACTTGTTGCGTTACCTGGCACTTCAATCCGAAAATACAATTCTTCCTTTACTAATTTTTTATATCTTCTCTCCTCCTTCTGCCACTCAAAAGCTTACTGTTAGACACATAAAACCCATGTTATTGTGGCCTCTGTCTCTTGCAATTTATCTGCTCTAATTTCCCACCTCCCTCACCCCCAACCTTTACCTTCTTGTCACCTGTAATCTACAAATCATCCATTAATCGTGCCTCCTCCCTTCTAATCTTCTGTCATTCTCTAATTAATATACAAGCGCCCCTGTCTCTTACATCAGACTTTCGGTCCCACCCCTGTGCCATATCCCAAATTCTGTAATATCCTCATTATGCCTACTTGAGTGTGACATTGCCCCTGCCTTACCTTCCACCCCTTCTATTGGACCTGTAGTTCTACCTGAAATAGTCTCTCACCAACCCCTAAAGTGAACTCACTTATTCTCTTGTAAACTCCTCGATGGCAGATCAATTAAATAGAATCACTGAAAATCTACTATCTTTTTTCAGAATCTAGCCCTAGCCTACTGTTCACGATAGTAATCTGGCTAAGCCTCGATGGATGACCCATTTTAGAAAACTATCACAGCTAAATGTAAAATACACCTTAAATGCTTGACCCTAAATCAGTAAAAGTGGATTATCTGTTTTCCACCAAGCAACCCTTTAAATCAGACAGAGGAAAATGCGGCTCTTGAATGTGACTAAATATTCACCCAATGCTATTCATCCTTAACCTGCCTAAGTATAATTCTTCTCAACCACAGATTTTCACCATACCGCCCAGCATTTGTTGAACCTATCTTGGACTTCATCACTCAGACTACCATAAATCATCTAAACCTTTTTTCTCCTTGGTAACTTAAACACATGATTTGACAAGCCGGACCCATAGCAAGCCAAATCCCTACTTTTTTAATTAGAATAATTGCATTTTCTACAACTGATCTCGCTGGGCCTACTCACACTTCGGAACATAGGAGGTATGCAATATTTGCCTCTCCCATCCTAATCTCAGTAAGTGAGTCCTGTTCAGTAACCTGATTATCCATACCTAATCTTATTTCACCTCCCGACTCTTATCAGCGAAAATGAGTCACCTTGCAAGCCTAGTGAGCATTAGATCAGGGGGGGAACTGGAAATGTTCTGTCATTGCCCTGTTGTGTTCTTCTTAACCACCAGCTTGACAATAACAGTTCAACAGTCCATCATGAACTGACAGCTGCCTTGGACAAATGTTTGCCTCTGAAATCCTACAAGCTATCCAGCAAATACGGTGGCTAAGATAAATATATAAAAATAAAATTCAGAAAGTGTCAGGAAATCACTAAAATCAATCAAACAATTCCTGAAAAGACTCTGGAAAAGATCATGCAACAATTACGAGAGGTTAGCCCTACAGCCCCACTCTGGAATCCATCAGGCACCATAAAAAATAAAACAAATGCCATTTATCACACCATACCGGAGAAGCATCCTGCCCATCAATGGGAACTACATAAAATCATAAGTTTATTCTATAATCCAGAATGCATTGCCTGGAAAGTGACCAAATCCCAAGCATTACTTGTCTGATCATTAAACTGAGAAATACCTTGACACCTATCATGAGAATCAAAAAGAGAAGATCTCATTCATGTCCACACATGTACAAAAGAAATCATGGCTGAAATCTACTTCCCTTTAACTTCTGACACAAAAGACTTCACCAATGCTACAAAAGGCTGTGCTCTTCCAGGTTACCAGTGCATCTATGAGGAAAGTGTTTTCATGGACATTCTCCTCAAATGCTCTGTTAACACCCCTGCCACAGCCATAACAAATCATTCTTTAGCAAAGTCCCAAGCCCTTAAGAATCGATTTCCCAACAAATGTGGCCTTAATCCTACCGGCCCTAATAACTACTGACTGATTGTCAACGGTTCATTTTTAGGTTAACTCATTGAAAAAACTGCAAATTAATTACATACAAGCCATTAGTGAATATAATAACCTGGTCCCCGGGGTTCAGTCCTGCCTGTGGCACTGAAGCTTCACTGACGGGCATCAAAGCACCCGGTAATCAAATGGAACAGCGCTCCAGCCACTTGATCGGTCATTAGCCTCTGAAATGGTTCACTGCCCTGTCCTCCAACACAGGCTCAGTGACATCGGAGTTCATGAAACTGTGCTGCAATGGATTCCCTCCTTCCTCTCTGACAAATCCCTCAACATCTCACTTCTGCCCTTACCTCTGGACCACTGAACTCGATAACTGTTATACCACAAGGTTCAACCATTGCTCCTGTTCCTTCCCATGTCTGCCTCAGTCCACAGCCTGATCTCACATCTTCTTTTATTCTCAAATGCCACACCTAACTCACTGATACATAAATCATCCTGAAGATTAAAAAGTGACTGGATCTTAACTCTGATACCACTGGAATGCCTACAAGCATTTGATTACTAAAGATTGGCCACCAACCTCAAGCTAACCACCTAAAAATGTGGAGATTCTACTGTGTGGAAAATTGACAATCTGCCAGTCTTCAGCCATTTGGCACCCATAACGCACACCTCCCACTATTAGAGTCAGCTGAAGTAAGGAACCTGAGGATGATTATGGACTCCATTTTTTCTTACACCACAAGTGCATAAAGAAGCAAATAATGTTTCTACATGATGAGATAGTCAACAAATTTGCCCATACTTGGCAAACAACAAGTGATGCCACGCAGTGGGAGGTCCCTTACAAATGTTAACTGGTCATTAGGATTCGCCTGCACAGCACTTGCGCTGTGCATGAAAAGTCTCATGCTACTAACAAAATCCTGTGAAAGGACCTATAACTCACCCCTACTTCACCCCTTACTTACCTGAACTTTCTGTTTCTTCATTCAAACATCGCACCAACATCGCTCCAACATTGCTAGAATTAACTTTCTTTTTATTGGCTAGCAGGTCACTTCCTTCTGTTCTGTTCTTCTGTTCTGCTTTCTGTTCTACTTTTGCTGTCGCGGGTAGCGTGGCTGAAGTACACCTTCCATTTATTTTGATGGGTTACTTGTTAGTGTTTGTATGCAAAAAGATGAACTGAACGCAAGTCAATTAGCGTTGAAATGTGTGTGTAAACATGTCGGCCATTCTGCAATAGAGTATTGAGTGCAGATGTAAAGCAAGCAGCGAGAGGGCTCATCATGTGTTTTTCATTACTTAATAATTACATTTCTGATGAAGAACAGCTGAAAATATTAAAATTATTTGTGTGTTTGTTTCTTAAATTACCACTCACTCATTTTTAACCCCTTCACTGCCAGGCCTTTTCCCCCTCAGGTGCCAGTCCTTTTTTTGGTTATTTGGGGCAGTTCGCACTTAGACCCTCATAACTTTTTGTCCACATAAGCTACCCATGCCAAAATTGTGTCCTCTTTTTCCAACATTTTAGGAATTCTAGAGGTACCCAGAGTTTGTGGGATCCCCTTGAGGGCACGAAGAAATTAGCCAAAATACAGCAATAATGTTGTGGTTTTTTTTGATGGGGTGAAAGGGCTGCAGAAGAAGACTTGTGTTTTTTCCCTGAAAATGGCATCAACAAATGGTTTGCAGTGCTAAAATCACCATCTTCCCAGCCTTCAAGAACAGGCAGACTTTAATCAGAAAACCACATTTTTCAGCACAATTTTGGCATTTTCCTGGGACATACCCCATTTTTACTATATTTGTGTTTTTAGCCTCCTTCCAGTTAGTGACAGAAATGGGTGTGAAACAAATGCTGGATCCCAGACAGCTAAACATTTCTGAAAATTACACAAAATTATGAATTCAGCAAGGGGTCATTTGTGTAGATCCTAACAGCTGAAACAAAAATATATTGAAATTGGGGTGAAAAAACAGACATTTCTCTCCACGTTTTACTCTGTAACTTTTTCCTGCGATGTCAGATTTTAAAAAGCAATAAACCCTTACATCTCCTGTACTCTTCTGGTTGTGGGCTTGTAGGTTCATCAAGACCCCTAGGTACCCAGAGCCAATAAAGGAGCCACACATTGCCATGGGTTTTCATTGTGTACCGGGTATACAGCAATTCATTTGGTGAAAAATAAAGGGTGAAAAATAGGCATCAAGGAGACCTTTGTATTTCCACAATGAGCACAAGATATGGCATTGAGAAGCAGTGGTTATTTGCACATCTCTGAATTCCGGGGTCCCCATACTAGCATATGAATTAAAGGGCATTTCAAAAATAGTCGTCTTTTTTACACATTGCCTTACATTTGGAAGGAAAAAATGTAGAGAAAAACAAGGGGCAATAACACTTGTTCTTCTATTCTGTGTTCTCCCAAGTCTCCCGATAAAAATGGTACCTCACTTGCGTGGGAAGGCCTAATCCCCACAACACAAAATGCATTATGGACACATCACATTTTTACATTAAAAATCTGATGGAAAGTGCCTAGCTGTGGATTTTGGTCTTTAGCTCAGCTGGCACCTAGCAAACCTACACATTTTTGAAAACTAGACACCTATGAGAATACAGAATGGGGTGACTTGTGGGACTCTCACCAGGTTATGTTACCCAGAATCCTTTGCAAACCTCAAAATTTGGCAAAACAACACATTTTCCTCACAATTCGGTGATAGAAATTTCTGGAATCTAATGGGAGCGACAAATTCCCATCCACCCAGCATTTCCCCAAGTCTCCTGATAAAAATGGTACCTCACTTGTGTGGGCAGGCCTAGTGCCTGCGACAGAAAATGCCCCAAAACACAACATGGACACATCACATTTTCCCAAAGAAAACAGACTTGTTTTTGCAAAGTGCCTAGCTGTGGATTTTGGCCTCTAGCTCACCCGGCACCTAGGAAAACGTACAAAACCTGTGCATTGTTTACAACTAGACACCTAGGGGAATCCATGATGGGGTAACTTGTGGGGCTCTCACCAGGTTCTGTTACCCAGAATCCTTTGCAAACCTCAAAGTTTGCAAAAAAAGCAAGTTTTCCTCATATTTCGGTGACAGAATGTTATGGAATCTGGGAGTAGCCACAAATTTCCTTCCACCCAGCGTTCCCCCAAGTCTCCCGATAAAAATGGTACCTCACTTGTGTGGGTAGGCCTAGTGCTCGGAACAGGAAATGCCCCAAAACACAGCATAGACACATCACATTTTACCAAAGAAAAAATACCTTTTTTTGCAAAATGCCTAGCTGTGGATTTTGGCATCTAGCTCAACCCACACCTAGAGAAACCTACCAAACCTGTGCTTTTTTTTTAAATAGACACCTAGGGGAATCCAAGGTGAGGTGACTTGTGGGGCTTTCACCAGATTCTGTTACCCAGAATCATTTACAAACCTCAAAATTTGGCAAAAGAACATGTTTTCCTCACATTTCGGTGACAGAAAGTTCTGGAATCTGAGAGGAGCCACAAATGTCCTTCCACCCAGCATTCCCCCAAGTCTTCCGATAGAAAGGGTACCTCACTTCTGTGGGTCTGTCTAGTGCCCGCGACAGGAAATGCCCCAAAACACAACATGGACACATCACATTTTCCCAAAGAAAACTGATCTGTTTTTTGCAAAGTGCCTAGCAGTGGATTTTGGCCTCTAGCTAATCCGGCAACTAGGAAAACCTAGAAAACCTGGACATTTCTGAAAACTAGACACCTAGGGGAACTCAGGATGGGGGAACTTGTGGTGCTCTCACCAGGTTCTGCAAACCTCAAAATTTGCCAAAAACAAAACACTTTTTCCTCACATTTCGACGCTGCAAGGTTCTGGAATCTGAGAGGAGCTACAAACTTCCATCTACCCAGTGTTACTGCGTCCCGACCTAGGTGCTTTACTTACACAGGGACTCGTTTTAGGCCAATGAACCTTTTGACCCTGATTGGAGACACCTTAAGACGAGATAGCTATTCCGCATTTCAATCACTAGATCAATAACCTCATCAATATTCACAATAACAAATCAATCAAATTAGTTAATTGCATTAATAAGAATTGAAACACAACATGACCTTTAAGCCATGAATAACCACACGAATTTAGTAAGATTTATGATATTTATTCCCTATTGGTTACACTCTACTAGCAAATTGATTAGTCTCAATACCAGAAAACACATCAACAATGTCACAATATGGCAACTCGAATAAGACTTCATTAAAGCAAAGATCATGAACATTAGAACAAAGCACAACGTCAACATGAATTAACTTTAGCAGAGTATCATTAGCACTTTATTCAACAAAGCAAAGATTCAGTCATTTGTCTATTTGCATTAGTTTTAGTGAACCCTTTAACTAACCTCGAATTAGCAACCGCATGTTGAGCTTCATTCAAAACAATTTAGTAACACAAATTTAGAAAACAACTAACTATGGTCTCTATCAAAAGAGCAGTTGGTACCTAGAAAGAAAAGGCAAACAGACAATTACACTTTCATCATCATATAGTTACCCTTTGTAATGGGTCAGCATACAGAATCAGTCTTAGTCCCCAGGACAGCAGTCGATCTACCATCAGCCAGGATAGAACAGCAAAGTCTCGTCAGAATAGGGTAAGTAGGAATACTTCCCTCATAAGGAGGAGAAGTAAATATCGGGCAAGACAAAGTGAGGATGGTTTAAAGTATCAATAGCAAGGACTAAGTCAGAATATCAGAGCAACACTAAGAGTGTCCCTCTAATGTCTCAGTAAGAGACATGAAATGGTTGAGTAAGAATGGCAGAATAAAGGCATGCAATGGCTGATTTCTCCTTGTGACACGTTGTTAAATTGAGTTTGCCAGACAAGTCTCTAATTTCCAATTGGTCAGTATTTGGTGCATCATTATCTCTATCCAATAGTCTGTTGATCACCTTACTAGAATTTTCACTTAAACAGTTCTCATGCAGTTTATTGGCTCCTGTGATTTACGTCTTCAACTGGTAGAATGTCAGGTAGGAAAAGTAACACTCGTTGCTCCAGTCAGTAGTTCCATTGTCTTTACCAGTTTGGGCGACCTTGTACCTGTTGCGAATTACACTGTTGCATTCAGCAAGAATGTCTCCTTGAGCAAGTCGGGTCTCATGAGAAAGAATTTACTACGGTTACACACACATCTCTAGCTTCTGGAAAAGTACAGTTTTATGTCCTTCAGGAAGACAGCACATTGCACGTTAGTAAAACACATTTAATATGAGACCAGGCAGCTAGGCCCAGACCCTTGCTAACTAAGGCCTAATGATTAATTCAACAAAACCTTAACATATAACTCTTAATGCTAAAACAGAATCATACATTAGTACATTAGTAATTCATTATTAGTAAATTTCATTAATCATTGTATACATTGGTGGCCACTCCCTGTGGGCACATTTCAAACGTGTGCATTAATATTAGTCTATCACGTTTTCTATGCAGCTTCATTACACATCATTTTGCAAGCAGTTCACGTAGATTTTGATTAAAATGGTACCTCACTTGTGTGCGTAGGCCTAGTGGCCGGAAATGCCCCATAACACTATTTGGACACATCAAAATTATCAAATACAAAACTACCTGTTTTTGCGGAAGGCACCTGCATTTTTGGTCCTGGTCTCAGCAGCCATCTAGGGAAACCTACCACACCCAAACATTTCTGAAAACTAGACACCAAGGGAGACCAGGGAGGTGTGACTTGCGTAAATCCCCCAGTGTTTTCTTACCCAGAATCCACAGGAAACCTCAAATTTAGCTAAAAAATCACATTTTTCCCACATTTCTGTGTGGAATCACCGCACCGGCACAAATTTCCTACCACCCAACGTTCCCGTCAGTCTCATGGGAAAAATGATATCTCACTTGTGTAGGTGGGCCAAGTGACTGTGACAGGGAAGAGCCAAAAACTTGTTGAAAATGAGGGGGAACCAAAGCAGGTCCAAAGGGGCAGTTTGAAAAAAAACGTTTTTAGGCTGACAAATGGGGCAGAATTGTTATCGGTATAGATGCAACAATGCTGGGTGGTAGGAATTTTGTGGAATCATGCAGATTCGGGGAGGTTCCAACAAAAAAATGTGCGATTTCAAGGAAAGTTGGAGATTTTCAGGGCATTGTGGGTAAGAAAATGGTGCTGGGTGCATGCGAAGCACACCACCCTGGACTCACCCAGATGTTTCGTTTTCAGATATGTCTAGGTCTTGTAGGGTTTTCTACATGGCAGAGTCCCAAAGTCAAAATAGTGCATGGCCCAAATGTAAAACTAAAACCCAAAATAATCAAATGCCCTCTTGCTTGCCAGGGAAAGCTGAAAGACTGTTACACCCTTCAGTTGGGGTGGGGGCATAACCATGCCCATACTGGTTGGTAGCCACCACTCCACTATTTTTTTTTTTTTATTCCCTGGCAACTAGCAGGCTTTCTGGGGGGTGGATCGGGGGTAATTGCCCCATCTGCCCACCAGTGGGCAGAACAACTTTGTCCCCATTTATTTTGGGTGGGGGTATGGCCATACCACCACAGTCTTTTTTTGAAAATAAATCTTTCCTGTTCTCTGGTTGGCTTTCTGCCACTCTTGGGGGGCAGATGGGCCTTACAAAAATAGGCCGATATGGCCAACAGTAATGTCCCCCCATGTTGAGCGACACTTGCCCAAGGGGCTGCCCCCCCAAACAAAACACGCACACACCAATCACTTGTGCCTAAGTGGTTTCTTCCCCCGCACACCCCAGGGGCAGATTGGCCTAATAGAAATAGGCCAATCTTCCCCCAAGGGGGACAGAAATCGCCTAAAATAAATTTGAACACCCACCCTACCCCCCAGGAGCATACCTTGCCTAAGGGGTTGTTCCACTTACATGAAATTAAAGCAAAACAAAATCGCTGTTGCCTAGTGGTTTCTGCCCTCCCGGGGGCAGATTGGCCTAATTAAAATAGGCCAATCTGCCCCAGCGGGGGAAGAAATGGCCTAAAATTAATTTGCGCCCCCCACCAGGGAGTGACCCTTGCCTAAGGGGTCGCTTCCCACGGCTAAAAAATAAAATAAAACAAAAATCCCTGATGTCTAGTGATTTCTGGCAGATCGGCCTAGGTAAAATAGGCTTATCTGCCCCCGGGGGGGGCAGAAATGGCCTAAAATAAATTTGTCCCCCCCCAGGGGAGCGACCCTTGCCAAAGGGGATGCTCCCCTTTGTTCTTTATATGTAAACACACTAACTCCCTGGTGTCTAGTGGGCATTTCTGCATCTCGCTTCACGATCGGGCTGCAGAAATGCTCAGAGAGGCCTTTCCTTTCCTTTGATTCCTCGCCCGCCCCCAGCACATGAATAGAAGAGAAATGTTTTAAACTGAGCTTCCAGCGCGGTGGGGGCGGCCTCTGATGAGGTCAGCGCGTGATCGCTCTTGGGTGCGCGCTCACGTCATCAGACATGACTGGGGGGTGGGGGCGGAAGGGGAAGCAATTCCCCTTCCAGCCGTGCCCTGGGGCGTTGGGGGTGAGGCCCTCGGGGGAGTGCTGTCAGAACACCTGTAAACAGATTACGGCTAAATGTTACTACTAAATAGGCTGTCATAAGTGCAGCTATCTAGCAGGCAATAGGGTCATGATTTCAGTGGTGCAGCAGGTGCAGTGGCACTGGGAACAAACTCTCTAGGCACCCCACTAAACACTTATTATTGCTATATTTTACAACACAGCAGTCATAAGTGCAGTTACCCTGCAGGCCCTAGGGTCATGATTTCAGTGATGCAGTGGCCAAAAGCTCTAGGAACCTCTCTAAACACCAAATATTGCTATATTTTACTACTAAACAGGCAGTCACAAGTGCAGTTACCATGCAGGCAATAGGGTCATGATTTGAATGGTGTAGAAGGTGCAGTGGCACAGAGCCAAAAGTTGTCATAAGTCCTCTAAGAACCAAATATTATAATATTTTACTACTAAACAGGGAGCCACAAGTTCAGTTATCTTGCAGGCACCAGGATCATGATTTGAAGGGTGCAGCAGGTGCAGTTGCACCGGGGCCAAAAGTTGTCATAGCTCCTCTAAACAAATATTGCTTTATTTTACTACTAAACAGGCAGTCACAATTGTGGTTACCTTGCAGTTAAAGGGGGCATGATTTGAATGGTGCAAGCAGCACTTTACTAACTACACATCACTATACTCTAATACAAGGCCATATTAATTAAGGCACAAATTACAAGTTTGGAACCCTATGATATTAATTCCTCATACATCACAACATAAACAAGAATTGTTTATCAAATTTAAAACAAACATTATTATATTATTTTTCTGATATGAATTATCCAGTTAGTCAGATAGAATGCAAAAAAACAAAACAAAAGCGAAACCTATTGACTTTGCCAATGCTTGTTTTTCAGTTGCTTTTTGCTATGGATAGAACCTGCTAAAGTACAAAATCACAAAATGTGCTGCGTTATTCGACATGATGTTCCTTTTCCCTTTCTCTCTCTCTCTCTATAATTCTGTTTTACTCCGTCTCTTGTTTTTCTACCCCTGGCCTTTCGTTTCCCAAACTGAGCTGCCCCATGGTATGATTCGAAGGGGTAGAGGGCCTGCTTTCAACGCATCAATTAACGGGGCTGAGTGAGAACTCGTTAAGGTTCCCGCCCACGCCTGTAATGGCAGACTGCAGCTCTAATGGGGTGCTCTTGCCAGCGCGAGGCCGAGGAGCGGTGACATGTGCTGCCGGTTAGTCACGCTGCATGCAGCTGCGTGTGTCTGCGTGTGCACGCTCTAACCATTGGAGAGCGTAACAATGGGGTCATCATGTTTTTTCACATAAACATTCGCTCCAGAACGAATATTTTGATTTTACGTTAGCATTGCCCTATGTCCCCTCCTGTAGGCCGTTCAGTGCGCGGTAACTCTTCGTGAAGTCAAGGGTTTAGAGCAGAGCCGTTTTGGTGCACTGAAACGGACATCCAAAGTGCTTTCAATGGATGCTTTGTGTCTGTCAAAGAGAAGAAGAGTGGTAAACAAAAAGGCCTGCCAGGAGCTCTGGGCATCTCATTCCCTCTGAGAAAAATTCCAGATGACCTGTTCCAAATGGCTCCTACTGGATGCAGTTGCTGGCATATGGTTTATTGGACATTTACTCAACTGCTTTGTATAAAATCACGCTTGCTTCTGTTTGCATATTGGAACGGGTGCTTAGTTTGGAATGGAGTTTGATCAGTGCTTGAAATTGAAAAAATAAAGTGCAGGTACTCTGTGCTAGAGTACCTGCTTGTTTCTGAGAACTCCCCAATTAAAAGTATTACGTTTTTCTTGAGATGTGCCGGTACTCTCCCGCTCAAAATAGAAAAGTGCCGGTACTCAGTACCGGACAGTACCGGCCCATTTAAAGCAGTGAGTTTGATGGTATTTTTCTTTACCTAGAGCCAGTAGAATTTCACGTCCTTTTTTCTTCTGGATGTGTAGCTCGATGTCCAACAATTCGTATGACACAACCGGATCCAGAGAAAACCATTTATAGGTGGTTTGGGTGTATCAGCACCTGTGTTTATTGCCAGAAACATAGCAGAGTCTTCTGCCCTGAGTACATGGTGGTTATTTCTGCAACCACTTTGGCCAACAAACGAGACAGGGAGAGGAAATGGCAGGTGGGAAGAATGGCAATGTGGCAGACATGGATTATGTATAGCAGTTCTGCAAAGGAATACCGGCTGAACCTGGCACACATAATACCGCTGGCCACATTCTCAGGTACGGGACAAATCAAGTATAAGATGCAGGGAGGCTGAACCATCAAAGTACTGGACCGGCAGATATGAACCAAAGCTATTCATTTTTGTTCAATCAACCCAGGCTGCCAGCATTTAACTGAACTCTGAAGACCAGTCTCTTCAAGAAGACCTGTCTACTACACAGGACTACTCTGGGACCACCCCCGCAAAAAGGGACCACCCACTAATCCCCACCAGGCACAACCCCTTCATAACCATTTATACAACTGTTTGCCAATCTTTCCCCTGCACTTCACCCCTAAATGAAGATTTCTTATTAGGGTCTGCATTCAAATCTCAGGCACTATGAAATGTAGTGATACAAGTCACGTTACACAAAACACCCAAAGTAAATGATCCAAGACTAGAACCAAGAGATGGAGCGAGGAAGCCTTCCCTTTCTGAGAAGACAATAGGCAAAAGTGTGACAGTGGCGAGGAAGGTAAAATCTGGGGCTAATAAAAAACAGAAATTAGCAAGTCAAGGCCACTGATCGAGGTGAGGTGGCAAAGTTGAGAAGACTTCGAGAGGTATTTGTGGGCTGCCATTGTGAGTCAAGTGGGAATGAAGTAGCCACTGCCAAGTTGAAGGAAAGGCGAAGTACCAGAAAAATGTGACATTGACGATGAACATGGTTTGGGCATCCTTGATATGAACTAAATGAAGAATTGCCAGGTGGCGTCTGAGAGGCCAAAGAGGTATAGGCGTTGTTAAACAAAGAGAAAAATTCCAAGCGTGTGGATGTGAACCACATTTTTTCCGGTTGCCCACAGAGCCAGAATATCTTAAGCCTTCTGTTTTTTTTAAAAGATTGGTGTCTTAACGTCGCCTCAACCTTATTTCTAGAGATGTCTTTTGTTGATGTCCAAAGGACATTAGTTACAGAGAAGCTGGGGAATGTGAGTGGGTGGAGGAGAGATTGTATAATTGAGAAGGATGCATTTTTAACTCGTTTTAAATTAGACATTTTAGAGACAATAAACAAGGGTTATTTGTAAAATGGGTTCCATGCTAGGTTATTAAAACATCTGCCTTCAACGAGAGCCAGATTTTATGTAATGGAAAGTGGAAGGAGTCAAAAGTGATTTATTAGCTAGCAAAACGTACCTAATATATTGCAGTATCTATGAATGCACGCCCTCATCATTCGGACATGGCATGGTTGAAATGCGTTGGTACATCATTGTCTGTTTATCTGGCCCTTGCAATATCCGGCATATACAGCAATAGTTAAAACAAAAGCCTTTTTAAAGTCAAAAACAACAAAAATTCCTGTCAGAATAAACGTTCTTAAAGTGAAAAAATGGCCGAAAAGAGCAAAACCACAATGGAACCGATTTGCAATTAATAGACTTGCATTGATGTGTGATACCCAGAGCCTGATCTCATTACTAAGGAATATTTGCACAGCAGACATTTATTGGGTGTAGGGGTAGCGTAAATATGTACATTTATTTTTAACAGTTTTTTTCTTTATGTGGAAAGTATTTTTCCATGTGAAGAAATCGTGTCCCTACACCTCCTGAAAACATGGGGTGTCTGCAGCACTTACTGACACTCATTGCGCCACTTACAGTGACTTGGGGGTAGCCATGCCGCTCCCACTTAACACCCCTTACGACTGCACAAAACCCAGCCAGTTTAGTAGACTTACTGCTGTTCTAAGTGCCATATAAAAACCTAGGCCCATATTTATACTTTTTTTGCGCCGCATTTGCGTCACTTTGTGACGCAAAAGCGGCACAAACATAAAATACAATTATATTTTGTAAATTTTGCGCCGCTGTTGCGTCAAAAAGTGACGCAAATGCGGCACAAAAAAACTATAAATATGGGCCTTAGTGTGCGCTCTAGGGAAATATGCGTTCGACAGTAACAAACGTCCTCACCAAAGGATTTTTCAAATGTCTGACATGTGGTAGAGGTTTGCTGAGAGTCCAGGCCCTCAGGCAGTGGACTGCTCTGAGTGTAATCCTAAGAGAAGAGCCAATTTACAGAAAAGGCCCATCAGCTGGACTGCTCCTAACAGCCTAACATGGAACTCTTTTAAACGAGGTAGCGACAGATGATGGTCAGATGGGACCTTTGGAGCACGACTGTAATTTATGTTCCACATTATCTAGGCCTAAATAAAAGTGCTCTAAAGTAGTTGTAAGATGATGAGCAGTGCTATTCAAACTCCCATGCCCCCTCCCAAAAAGAAGCAATATCTGCACCCCTAGAAAAAACAAACATTTGCAGAACCAATAGGTCTCATCTTTGGAATACTCAATAATCTGCACCATGCACGCGTGCACCTACAAAACGGCAAGCATTTTTTTTCTATTTAGCTACTGACTCAATATGTGTGTATGATGGTCAGTACTTCATTTGTAATAGAATAATTGTCTGGGCTATTTAAATTTGAGTGGCGGACACCAAGACTGCACAGTCTTCATTAGAAAGCATGCCTCTTTTCCCCACCACCAGACCCTCCCTGCCTCTTTATCTCACTTTTGCTGGATCTTTTGCATCTCTATATATCCCTTTTTCACTGTTTTTCCATGTTTTGCTCCCTACATATTTCCCTACTATATGTTCTCTCCTGATCTGGGTCAAATTCTGATCAGGAAATGTAAGTGCTGGTCCCCAAAACTGAGTGTCGGTGTTTCCCACCTGCATCTACCAGCTCAAATTAAACATTGGTGATGGCGACTATCTAGATAAACAAAAATAAGTGAATAACTAGAAACATGCCAATACCTAGTGGCCCAAATTAACAGTATTCTCAAACTAGGATTTGGAAGATGAACCTACTGACAAAGGTCTTTCCGCAGATGGTATGGACTACATTTGGCAAGGCTAAAGACTCAAGGAGTCCATCCAACCAAGTAGAGTAAGAGTGCTGGTGACAATCGGGAAACGTCTGTAATTACACGTTGTAAACAACGCAGACGTTTCCTACACAAGCGTAACCACGAATGCCGAACAATGCATGGCTTTTTTGTGCCTTAACCACGCATGTGCTAAGCGTAGTTAAGGCACAGAAAAAGCAATGCTTTGTTCGGGAGAGGACATCAGCGGTGAGCTAAATGGGGCAGGGGTTGGGGGTGGATTAAGGGATTGGGATTTGGGTGGGTGGGTGTTCAGGGATGGGCTATTTTTTTTAAGGGTTGAGGTGTTTGGGTATTTTTTTTATGGCCTAGGGTGGGGGGATCGGGCTATTTTTTTTTTAGGGGCGGGAGTGGGGGCATTTGGGTATTTTTTTTATTCAGGTTTTAGGATGGGGGTGGGGTAGTTTATTTATTTTTAAGGGGGTGGAGAAGGTTTAAGGAAGGGCGGGAGGAGGGAGGAGAGAATAGGAGGAAAGATCAGGAGAGGACACGGTGAGGTAAGTGGGGTTGAGGCAGGGTTGGTAGGTAGTTTTTAGTGGTGGAGTGGATTTAGGGCTTAGGGTGGGTGGGGTGTCGGGGTAGTTTAGTTTGTAGGGGCATGGGTGGGGGTCAGGGTAGTTTTTTTTAGGGCTCAGGGTGGGTGGGGGTGTCGGGCTAGTTTAGTTTTATGGGGCTGGGGTTGGGGGGCGTTTTTTTGTGGTGGGTTCAGGCTGGTAGGGGGATTTGGGGTAATTTATTTTTTGGGGGCAGGGATGGGGGGCGCAATGGTTTTTATTTTAGGGCTTAGGATGGGTGGGCGGGTCGGGTTGTTTACTTAAAGGAGGGGAAGGTTTTAGGGCTCAGGACAGGTATTGGGGTCGTTTTATTTTTAGGAGCAGGGGTCGGGTCGTTTTTTTTAGGGCTCAGGGCAGGTGAGGGGGTCAGGGTAAGTTAGTTTTATGGGGTGGGTGCGGATTGGGATAGTTTAGGTATTAGGGGTGGGGGGTAGTTTTGGGCCTCAGCGTGGGTGGGGGTTGCATGAAAGAACCACGCATGCCGTTTCACATGCCGTTTCCACACATGCCTTTATTAGGCATGCTTTTACAACGAAATTCGTTGTAAAGGCATGCGTGATAAAGGCAAGCGTGGAAACAGTGCGGCTGTGGTTCCGACGCCATTGTTAAGGCATGTGTTGTTTCGGCATGCGTGGTTACATCATAGAACCGTGACAGTGTATCTTCAAGGTAACACTATCCAGGCATATGGAAGGACTTTGCCTTTGGAGGAAGCCTACTGTTTCTCCAAACTGTTTCAGAAGGATGCTGCAAAGCAGGTTTCTGAGGCAAAGAACCAGGTTTCTGGTGCAGCAGGTGATGTTCTCCAAAGCGCTTCTGGCAGACAGAAGACAAGCACAGCAAACAAAGGGGATTCTCTTAGCAGGGAAAGGACCTCTGTGACTAACATATCTTTTCTTTGTGCGTGCTTGTATGTGTATGCATGGATCTGCACATGATGAATACTCATTGCTGAAAGAGTTCTCTTACGGGTTACGGGATTGACTCTTCCCTAAATTTCCTGGCCATCCAGCTCCATTGTTTCAGGAATTCCCCCAAACGTCCCTACTAACATGTCCTCCGTTGACACTGTCCTAGGCAAATACATCTCCCTCCGCCGCTGCACTTCCTGATCTATCTTTCAGGTTTTGCTTAAATGGAATTTTCTTGCTATACAAAACAGAAACAGAAAACCATTGAAGATGGATAAAGCAGGAAACGTTTGGGGGCCACTGGGACCTGCAGAAAGGCAGTAAATCTGCTGTGGACATGCTAACAACCACCCTTTCTTTCCCTTTCTCTCTCTCAGAAAGTGAAGCTGAAAGGCAAGCATGAGAAACCAGGCAGATCAGGGCCGCCCTCCTGCCCCAACTTTTACTTCAGGTTCAGTGCTCCTTTGGGCTGCTTCTCCAACAATGGGGCCAGGAAAGAGGCTAGGCTTGTGGGGGGCGAGGGGGCTGTAAATGTCTGCTTACTGAGATGCACGTTGTAGGCACCTCTTCAGCTCCCTCGGAAATTCTTCAATCCGAAGGAGCCCCCACAAAACCCCATTCATCAGACTGAATAGGCATCGAATCCCTTAACAGTTACCTCACGTCCACTGCAAGAACCCGCCCTTCCCCTTGGACCTTTGTGGTGCTGTCCTCCTTTTGTTTCCCTACAGCATTACCGTGGAAGCCTCTGAGATGCGTTAACCAGTTTAACTCCTCCACGGCCCCTTTGCAAACACACCCTAGCCCGCAAAGACAAAGGCCGCTGTCTTGCTTTCTTCTTTTTCTGAAGTACATAAATCTGTTGGTTTTCTCCTCTTTTACACTTTCTCCCCCTCTAAGGCCACGAACGTAGCAAAGCCCCTCCCACTATATTTCTTGCCATTCTCTTGGCCTTCCCGCCTTTTCTCCTGCCTGCTTGTTGTCCTGTTTCTTTTCACTTTGCCTTGTACGTTTTTTTCTTTGAAAGGCTGGCTGGAGCTAGGGAGGTCTCGCGGGGTCCCAAACTTATAGAAAAAGGGTAATAGAAACTTAAACAATGACTGAGACTACAGACCTTTCCTAAAGTTTGAGGAAAATAGTAACCGATTATAAAATGAGAGTGGCTGGAGTGTAAAAGGCCTAAAGCCCTGAGAAAGTGGTAAAAGCGCAAATCAACAATGTTTGGGGCCGGAGACGTGCAGGACCGAATGCGGGGGATATTGGCAACCAGTTAAAAAAGGAATTGGGTGGGACTGGGTAGGAGGTCCCTGGCATAGAGAAAGCAAGCTGATATCAAGAAAAAAAACCACAGCTGTTTCTTTGGAGGCTCTGTTGATTTATTAGTCGTGTCTATATTGTAAACTAGCCCTTAAATGTGTCAGAGCCTTATGAAGAAATTGTCAATTGTTCACTGTTGAAACATTAAATTTAACATGTTAAAGTTGTCAATAACTGTTATTATCTTAAAACTTGAGAGAACAAAGGGCCCCATGTACAAAGTCCTTGTGAAATCGTAAACAGTGCGATTACTAAAATCACAGTTTGTTTTTTTCATTATGTACAAAGGCCCTTCTAGGTGTCCGAAATAAAATAAGTTTTGTGATCCTCTCTGAATCCCAAGTAGGATGGGGTGTGAAAGGGACACGTCTCTCCTCTTTAAAAGAATGCATGAATGGTTTAATCCAGCAACTGTGGTTGAAAATCATCGATGAGTTACCGACTCAAGTGTAGGGTAGGAATGGATTCACAATGGGGAATGAATCCCCTGCGTACCCCTTCCTCTTTGGGAATTATGTTGGTAGCTTCGTGGGGAGTAGGCAGTACTCCAGGGAAACACTGTCTGTTCCCCCTGAAGTTTTCCAAAATGGAAAACCTCTTTTGTTACTTAAAAGCAGCACTGGTTCCTGTAGGGAGCACGTGCTGCTGTTTTGAAAAAAAAAGTTTTCTGATATGAAATGCAAATGCTGTCACAAAGATGGTGATCTGCTGTTTCTTGCAAGCCACCGTTGCCGGGATTGCTACCAATCACAGGGGGCCAGGTTGTTCTGTAATCCCTGCAATTCAGTATTTTGTGAACTGACCTACCAGTACCTATGGCACATTACAAAATACTATTACATTCCCAAAAAGGTGAAATGCAATTTGCAACCACTTTTGCGCAGTGCTTGTGTTTAGTGCTCCCAGTGCAAGGCACCGGCACTTATTTTTGAGGGCCGGTACTTAGTTTCCAGCCTCAAGAATTTATTGCGAGCAAAAGACACCTATGGGAAAGACAGAGGAAGAGAAAAACTAAAAAGTGTCACAGTGGAAGAAAGCAGAAAGCTGCAAGAGTGAGCTGAAGGGGCAGGGAGTGGCTGTAAATGGATTGAAGAGGGCCGAGATGGCCTCAGGATTACACTGCCTTAGTATTCTGTGTTCACACATTGAATTGCAGCAGCTAAGTGTTTAAGAGAAGGGCTTTGGGCACCGACACAGTTTTATTTACAAATTAAGCACTTCTTTTGCATATGGAATAATAGTTCATCAGGCTCTAACTTATCTAATTACAAGCTCGAAGAGAGAGTTGAGTTAAGAAGAAAATGTTGTAAAATTACAGTTTTCAGCTTCTTCTTGAAGGTTTAGTATGTAGCTCATGTTCTGATTGAGGAGGTATGGAGCTCCAAATCCTCGGTTCATTTCCTGAGAAGGACTGTTTCTGCAAGGGGCCACCCCAATCGTGAGGGCCCGGCTTATGGTGGCAGTGCCGCACCGGAAGCGTAGGGGGTGGAGAGGGCGCAAGGCACCCCTTAGTGAGGGTGCAGGGTATTGGTGGTTGGCCCCCGCAGTCACTGTGGCACTTCTAGTGCTTCCGAGGCTGCGCGCAGCAATGACGCAACATGCCCCGCCTTCATAAGGCGGGCACGGTCGGCAAGCAGGTGTCTTGCTCCCGCGTTCGCCAGCCGTCATCTGAATGTCGTCTGCCACGGACCAACTGATGAGGATTTGGGCCCGTTTCTTCTAGTTTTTATGTTCTCTTTTTTCTGTCTTGTAGGTTCATCGCGAGGAGGACGCCTGGGCACGTTTGTTGGAAGTGGCGCAAACAGCCCAATGCGCCTCCAAGGGAGCTGTACGGGTTGGAGCAGAGCTCACCTGACCCGAGTTTATCTCGGTGGCAGCTCTGGTGGGGTGTCTAGCACTATTGGGTGAGGGGCCTTAGGCCAGATTTGCAGGGCTTGTTTTTCTAAAGCAATTGGTGGGATAGGGTAAATCAGGCATTAAGGTGAAGGCAGTGGTAGTTTTCTGGCATTCTTTTATCGGCCTTGTTTTGGGTCATTTGTTGTGCTGCAGTGTGGCATACTGCCGGACTTGATAGGGTACAACTTGTGGTTAGGAGTATTTTGGTCAAAGGTGTATGCTGGACTTTGCTTAGGTTTTTGATTGCCTTCAGCTAGATTATTTGGTACGTTCTGTGCAGTTGAGTCTGCTACAACTCTAAGGATCTCAGTGGGCTAGGTGGCTTGTTTTGGGCCCAGTGGTGTAGTTGCCCATTGGAGTAGTGGTTTTCTTGTTTTGCCGGCAGCATGGCAGCATGGCAGCGAAGCACTCACGCACAGAGGCACTCTTTGACGCGCTGATGCTTAGGATAGATGCTATGGATTAGGCCATAGCATCCTTGAGGTCTCAGCCTTCTGTTCCTGAGGTGGTATCAAGCAGGCAGATGGATAGGCCCCGGCAGGTGAGAGTACCGCCTAGGGAGGCATTCCTGTTCGGAAGAGGGAGCATGGGCAGAAGAAGTACAAGGGGCGGAGTTAGGGTGAGCGGAAGTAGGGCAGCCCATCCCAGTGCAGGGGATAGATCAAATGGTGGACAACAGAGGGGCTGGCCTCACCCTAGCCTCCTTCATTGCAGTCGGTGGTTCAGTCATTGCCAGCGTTAACTGCGATGCAGCCCCCTAGTGTTTGTACTAGTCAGGTTACCGTTCAGGCCACAACCAAGAGCGTGGCAGGGGTAGTAGTGGTTGGTGATGGGTCTGCCACGTCTACGGTGGCTTCCTGCAGTGGGGAAGTTGGCCAGCAGGACCTGATAGGGCACTTGGCTTCGGTGTTACCATGGCTATTTGAGATAGGTATGCTGTCCCCATCCCTGGTGGGGGGCCCTTTTGTGGGTACTAGTGAGGATGATGTTATAGAGAGGGTACAGCGGTTGGTTTCACATCTGGGCAATGCGAAAGGTAGTCAGGGTCCCATGCGAAGGAACTGGGGACAGAGCATAGGGAAGGGACCAGAAGACCAAACCCTTGTCATTAACTTGTCCAGCGGAGGGTCAGGTGGCCCCTGCTCCAGCGTTATCTGCCCAGCAAGTTGCTTCTGCGCGATGGGTAGCCAGCCAGCAGTTGGCAATGCACCAGCTGTGGCTGCCACTACTGTGACGTACTGTTCGTCTCAGGGAGCGAGAAATTCAGGTACTGGCCACTCTGCCCCCCTTACGGACCTGGCTGCTATTCGCTCGGAGCGTGAACAATGGGAGATGCACGTGCCGACTGAGGGGAGGGAGAAGATTTGGAAGGGAGCTTACATCGATATTTTTTAATTACTGATTGACAAATCCGACAAGGATGAGGTGAAGCGCTGTAAAGAATGTGCACATTCAGAAAAAGAAAGTGGAGGAGTCACTGTCTAACTGGGTGAAGGCTTGCTCTATGTATCAGGCCATTTTAGCTGAACACTTCCGTGATTTGGGAGCCCAGTTAGCCTGTTACCAGAACAGGATCGTAGGGGCACATGATGAGTATGGCTGTGCTGCATTAAAGGATTAAGATAGGGAGTTTAGAAGAATCAAGGCCAATAAGCCTACCTCGGGATGGGATCAGATCCATATAATTACTTGGCTGCGGTACACAAATCGACCACAGGGGTCGGGAGGCCAGCCCTTTCGGGGGTGTCCGGAACTGCCTCAGGGAGGCCCAGGTGGAGTATGGCCAAAAGAGGGGCCTGCTGGGATTTGAACCGGCATACGTGCTCACAGTCCCCGGGGACCTACCGTTTCAAACAGTGCGGTTATTTCTGTGGCCAGGCCTCCCACCCCAAATTCAAGTGTTTCAAGAAATCACAACATAAAGGTGGCAAGAAGCAGGAATGATGATTCAGCAGGAACCGGGCATGGTATTTCTGTTTTCATTAAGGCCTCATCCCCCATTACTCTATTGGCTGTGATCCCTTGGCTTAATTCCTACACCAATCAGGCAGCCGCACAGTTATCAGGTCTTTAGGGAGGGTTTCAGGATCCCAGCTCAAGGCTATGTTGACTTACCCCATTGTGAGAACCAGCTGTCTCTGAGGTCCAATCCTGATGTGGCTAGGAATAAAATTCTCAAGGAACTGAAGTTGGGGTGGGTAGCGAGACCTTTTGATGAAGTTCACATGCAGGGTTTTGTCTGTCCCCTGCTAGGAGTAGTCCCCAAGAAAGAACCTGGTAAGTTTAGATTAATACACCACCTCTCTGCGCCGAAGGGCCTATCTGTGAACGAAGCTGTTCATGCAGCACTTTATTCTGTTAGGTATGCCTCTTTGGATTAAGCGATTCAGATGCTGCAGGAGCTGGGGCCTGAATGGCGAAGTCAGACATTGAATCTGCCTTTCGGCTGTTACCGGTCCATCCTGAAGACTTCCGTCTCTTGGGTTTCCAGTGGGAGAGGAAGTACTATTTTGATAGGTGTATGCCGATGGGCTGCTCTGTGTCTTTTTCCTATTTTGAGAAATTTAGCACATTCTTGGAGTGGGTCTTTAGGCACAACAACCAACATCAATGGGTGCTTCACTACTTGGATGATTTCCTCATTCTTGGTCCCTCTGGGTCTAATCAGTGTGCCGGTGCATTGGGGGTCTTTCGGAATATAATGGATGAGTTCGGAGTCCCACTTAAGGATGGAAAGACAGTGGGGGCCTGCATGACAAATTAATTCCTAGGATATGAGTTGGATTCGGTGGCAGGGGTGTCCAGGCTTCCGTGTTCAAAAGTCATCTCTTTCTCTCAAGCTTTCCAGGCATGTTTGAGGGCGCAGAAGGTCATGCTGCACCAGTTGCAATGTTTGTTGGGCGAGCCCAACTTCACGCTGCGAATCATCCCCATGGGGCGCCCATTCTCTTGGTCTATTTCTGTCAGGGAGACCAGATCCTCGGGGCCTGCGCACGTTCCCAACATGTCCACCACTAGACAGCTCCAAAGCTCCAATAGATATACCACAGAACCTGAGAGAGGTCAAGTGGGGGAAAAGGGGATTAGTTAGGGAACAGCTGGGAAGGAGACCTGTAGGAAGCAAGAGGTTAAACAACACAATGTCAAGATATAATCACATTGACTTTCAATAGACTATGGTTCTAAGAGTTCTTATACTGTAAGCATGGATAACCTAGGAAATGAATATAACTAGACCTCAAGAAATCTAGGTACCTGGAAAAATCAAGAATGGGTTAATACAATGTTTCATATGAGCTTTTCAGGAAATATCACATACTGTCTAGAATACAAGAACCTTCTTCAATAATGTTTCAGAATAAACATTGCATTTTTACATGAAGACGAAGGCACTTCCTGGAAACAACAGGTACTGTACAAGGAACTTAATATGCACAAAGAATGTTGCGCTTTGAATTAAGCGTTTCAAAGAAATCCAAAAGCTCAGGATAAATGTGTGCACCCCAACAAACACAGCACACCAAAGTTTTCGATGTCATGAAATGATCGCGCACACTGCCAATCTAAAAGCCAAGAGTTTTATGCCAGGGATTGAATCGCGCACACTGTTGCCGATTCTAAATACACGCTGCAAATGTGAGAAAATGATTGTGCACACTGTCAATCCAAAAGCCAAGAGTTTTATGCCAGGGTTGAATCGCGCACACTGTTGCCGATTCGAACAAGAATATGCAAAGGCCATGAAATGATCGCGCACATGGTTGCCGATCTGAATGCCAAGGGTTACATGTCAGAAATGATTCGCGCACTCTGCCAATTCGGACAAGAATATGCAAATGCCATGAAAAGATTGCGCACACTGTTGCCGATCTGAATGGCAAGGGTGACATGTCAGAAATGAATCGCGCACTGTGCCGATTCAGACAGGAATATGCAAATGCCATGAAATGATCGCGCACACTGTTGCCGATCTGAATGCCAAGGGTTACATGTCAGAAATGAATCCTGCACTCTGCCGATTCGGACAAGAATATGCAAATGCCATGAAATCACACTCACGCACACAGAGAGTTTCACATCTAGGCCCAAAACTTGAATGTCTTTAAGAACGGTGGTCAGGGGCCCAGTCCGACCTCCGTCTTACCGCCCTGCTCAAGGATCACCAATATAATGAGGGCAGGCCTGGGATATCAAAGTGGGCCTCCGGAACAGGAGCTCAGGAAGTTGCTGCTGCTCTGCACCGGGACCTCTGAATAGTGAGCACGTGGAGCTGGGCTGGCTCCCTTATATAGAGTCAAGCCCAGCCCACAAACCACACCCAGTCATGCTGCAGGGAAAGCTTCTAGAAGGTCCTAGAAAGGGACCACACCCTAACACACTCAGTAAGCCTGCAGCAATACGTTGCAAATGAACAGTTGTTGCAAACATCATAAATAGTGTATTTCAAGGTTAAACTCGGCAATACATAAGGTTAACATACTGCATATAAACACAATTCATGAATTACGCTCTTGCATAAAGGCTGGGTTTTTGCATTTTTGCCGCCTGTAGAGCACGCACTGTCCTGATATTGACAATTTCTCAGACTATGTCAGGTTTAAAGGTCAAACATCATCATAGCAGGCTTTCCAGTGAAGTCAGGCAGGGTATGAGGATTTGGGAGCCTCCTTTGCGTGACTTTAATGGGACAGTTGTGTGGCCGATTCCACCTAGATCCAATGACGAGTTGGGTCTTTTTATGGATGCGGCAGGCAGTGAAGGTTTTGGGGCTATACTTGGTACAGCCTAGTGTGCACAACGGTGACCCACGGAAGGGGTCTAAGACGGCCTAGTAACTAATATCAGTTTTCTGGAACTATTTCCGATTCTGGTGGCATTATCAATCTGGGCAGAGGTATTTCGCAGCCAGTCTGTGATCTTCTGGTCTGATAGTATGTCGGTGGTGGAATGCATTAACCAGCAAGCAGCTATGTGCAGGATGACCTGAGTACGGCCTTGGGACATGCTGATGGCACGCCACTGACCAGGTACTAATTCTCACAGGTACTCAAGCACGCTTTGTCAGCTGCAGGTTTTGACACCTCTGAATTTGGGACTCATCCTTTAGGATCGAAGCAGCCACGGCGGCAGTGTACAATAGGTTTTTCAAGCGAAGCGGTTAGGAGAATTGGCAAGTGTTCCTCTGACTGTTACAAGAGGTATGTAAGATTGTATATGTTGTGAGTACCTGTCTCTTACACTCTGTTTCTTTCCTGTATTCTCTTTAGGTGGCTGAGACAGATGTTTGAAGGTCCCAAAGGCTCCGGTATACCTGGGTGCTCCAGGGGTCACTGATGTGTGGGTCTTCGGCCACTCTGATGTCGGACGGGCAGGCAAACTATATCTAAGAAGTGCCTTCACTTTACGCGCATCACAGGCTGGATACCGCTTTTCTTTCCTTGGCTGGGGCGGGCTGCACCTCACTCAATTAAGGCTGGTGCTGGACTCAATGCTTCCTCCAGGGTGTCCGCCACGGACGTCATCATTTTGCATCTTGGGGGTAATGACTTGGTCCTACTGGCTCACCGGCAGCTGTTTGAGCTGGTGGTCTCAGAGTTCGGTTGGTTAGCCAAGAAATTTCCACAGGCGGTGCTTTCTTGGTCAAACCTGATCCCCCATCTGCAGTGGATGGGCGGTCTCTCAGTTAAGGCCCTCAATGACTCAGTGAGGAGAATTAATAAGAAGTTTGCCAAGTTGTTTCAGATTCCAGGGTTAGCTGTGAACTCACATGGCTGCATCCATGGAGAGGGTTTATTCTTACAGGACGGAGTGCATCTTTGTCGTGTTAGTTATGACATGTTTTTGGAAAGTTTTATTGCTTCGTTGGTTCATCATACTCAGTAGAGGAGAGCCTGCCGGGAGCGACTTCCAGGGGTGCTGGGAGTTGCAAGTGGTTGCTGGCATCTGGCCCCTAAGGCCAACCACCTGCGCATGTGCAAGGCCCTGAAGCGAGCACTGGCCCTTAGGGGGGGTGGAGCCTGAGGGTGGCGGGGGAGTCCAAGCTAGGTATCCTGGCAGGCTGGTGGGCCCACTCCACAGGGTGTACCCATGAGTGGGTTTGAGAGGGGAGAGGAATCCCCTATGGAGATCCTACCCCAGGGCCTCATGGCAGGAGGTGGGGCAGGGGCTGGGTGTCATAGCCGAACAGTCATGATCTCATTCACAGACACCAACATCGGGGTACGCAGGAACAAACTGCTTTAGTCAGTGTTAGGAATTCAGATGTATTAGCGTACTCTGTTAAGGCTAGGCATCTGACACACTGTAAGTATTATGTAAATGAGATGGGGTTACTGGTTATAATTTTAATGGTTGTTGAATGATTTATGTGTTTTGACAATAAAAAACGTCTGGGGGTTCACAATCCCTAAACCCAAAAATGTGTGGTGAAGTGCAAAACATGCTAAATTCAGTGTGGGGTATCCTTGAGGGGTAGTGTTGGTGTTTGTGGCGGAGGCCTCGGTGGTACCTGGCCATATGAGTTTTCTCTTTTTTGAAGGCTGGAGTTTCAAGCAGGAGTGTTGCTTCACTCCTCGTAGATCTATGGCCACCTGAGATATTATGTTTTTGAGCTGGATATTTGGGCGTTTTTGCTTTGTATATGATGCAAGCAAGTTTGACAAAGGCTCCCTCAATTCGGGGGAGCTTCCTGGATGAAGCTGGACATGAACATGGATTGTTGCACAGAGCGCAGCAGCCGTCCATGGAAGGCCGTTGAGGATTGGCTGGGGAGCGGCCCCGGAAGCACTTGAGTGCTTCTGGGGGTCACTCTCACTGAGTGAGGCAGCCCCACTAATCAAAGGCACTGAGGGGCGGTGAACAGGTCTCTTTCTCCCACTCACCACCTCAAACTGGACAGATGCCTTAGCGGGGCCCTTTCAGCAGTGCCCCAGTGATTTCTTTTCCCCGCCCACCATCCCCAGAACGATAAGCGCTGGGTGGTGAAAAGTGTGAGGGTTTTTTGATGTAGTCTGCAGGAGTAATGATTGATGACTAAGCAATGCCATGTTCTTCGTGTGGTGCAACTAATGTGTTTTCAGGATTATGGGATTGTTGGGTATCTGTTTTTATGTTAACCTTCACTCCTCTTTCAGGCTCTATCTCTTTTGTCTTATTTATGTATTTATGTTGGTCTTGTGGTGAGCTCATGATTAGTGGGACAGTTCGGGTCCATATAAGGCATCCTTTTACTTTTAAGACCAAGATAACAGCAGAGTCATGGAACCCTCCAAGGGGTGCTGGCAGGGAGTGGAAAGGAGGTTCCCAGGGCTCGGGGGGGGGTTGGGAGCAGTCACAGCCATGCGGTCCTTACTGGCCAGCCATCCATGTAGGCGCACTGGACGCAAACTAGCACAGGCCCTTGAGGGGGAAGTGATGGGTGTAGGAGTGCCTGAGGTAGGTATCCTAATTGGCAGATGGGCCCCTTGCACAGGAGTATCTCGGTATGGGAGCTAGGTGGGTGGGACCCAACCAGGTACATTTTGATTGGGCAGGGGATGTCTGGAGCAGGGGACACTGGGACCAGTCTTGATCTCACTAAAAGCATTTTGAGTATGCGCAGGAGCAAGATGTTTTTTGGTTATGGTTAGCAAAATACCTTTATTAGCATCTCTGTTAAGGTGAGGCATTTCATTCCTGTAAATAAAATTGTGGGTTACTGTGCATAATAATAAAATGTGTGTGTATTTTTAGGGGTCAATAAATACAGCTGGGGATTTTACGACCCCTAACCTAAAAAACAAAAAATGTTTTGTGTCTTACCAATGACGTTGGTTGTGGGGAGGGAGTGCTTTGAGGTTGGGAGGTTAACCACGAGACATTGGCGATACTTGGGTATATGAACTGGCTTCTGGCTTCAACTTCGAACCACCTGAGTGAGATTAGTATTGGAGTGACATGGTCAAATTTTCTCCTCCCTAAACTCAGTCTTGCAGCTACATGCCACCAGTGTCTGGAATATGCTCTTTAATGGTCATATTGTTGAGCCATTATTGTATGGCTGTGGTGCAATTTCTTGGAATAGTCAGTAGAAATTTAATTTGAGATGGTTGAGTTGAAATTGGTGCTATGTAATCCAGACTTGCATATCATTAATTTTTGGAGCTATATACATGGTGCCACTTGGTGAGGTGATCTTCACTTACAGCTGAGTACCATCAGGAAACGTATGAGATTTGACTACTAACAGTAGTGAAGCTAGAGGTTCTATGTACAGGTTAGTAATAATATGGAATTGTCTGGGACTCTGAGGATTAATATTTAGATGTTTGACCATGAATTGGCAGTTTGAATTTTATGCCCTCAGTTTTCTGGATATGCTGTGATCCTGGTTAGGACTGATCCACCCAAGCCCATCCTCTCACTAAGGATATTCAGCGAGGAGAAATACAGAAGTAGCATGGGAAGATATATGTCTTCAATCTAAAATATTAAGGGCATTGGTCCTGGCTTTAGAGGAGGAGTGATAAAAAACAGAATGTTACCAAGATCCAGAGGTCATCTGAAAGGACTGAGAAGACCAGCAGGGAATTATAGGCCTCTTCTATTAGTCCCTGAAGTCATCCCCTGTGCACACCTTTGTGGGTTTTGTCCATGAAGTAGACAGAAATTGGGATAGACATAGTGCTGGCACGTGGCATGCCAGTGGAAAAGAGGGTGAAAATAGTAGAGTCTAGTGGACGTCTTTTCAGTAAAGGAATCGTTGACCTTTCATAATGGCCTTTCAGAAAAAACAACATGCACAATTGCTTTTGCAAAGAAATGTTTCATATGCAGAGAAAATTGACAGTGGTGGGGGTCACTATATCCATCACATTGGATATATCACATGACAAAAATATCACACCACCTATACCAACTACCACTATATCATCAAAGGAAGAAGATGTGGAGTACACTTACCTATATACTTACCATGGTGATATGGTGGTAGGCCATGTAGTGGTTGTAATATTTTTGAAGGTCAATATTTATGACCTTGATATGTAACATTGAGAGCACCATTCTCGACTTAGAATTGAGTCCTGTGTGTCCGCACTACATTGCTATTCTGGCGCACTGGAACTCTTCTCAGTCTGAACTCTTTAAGGCACACATATTATTGGGTACTCCATTTGTGTCTGCTGAGAATGAGAAAAAAACTAAAATGCTGTACTGGCGGATAAAGACCATAGAAGCCGAGTCAACAAAATGGGTAAATAAAGTTTTATTGGGAAAATGTTGTTGTCCAAAGAACATCAAAGAGGTAGCCCCTGACCCCACCCTACCTTACTCACTAGCTTTTTATTTTCCTGCTGAAATGAAAGGAGGAATGCAATTCCTGAAAAATACAATAGGCGTGAGGCACTGTTTTCAGTGCCTCTTGTAAATTGGCGGAGCCGTCTTTCCTATGACACCCAGCCCTCCTCGCCGCCTCGCCACACTTTAAAGACCAATCACACTACGCTATGGAGGAAGTGATATGGAAAGACTTTCATTGGTTTAGAGGCCTAGCGTGGTGTACGCTGTTTGAGGATGTGCGGTTTAACTTATGGATTAGTATCAGAGAGGGTGCGGAATAAGAAGTTGTGTCTAGCATGGACTGTAGCCTCAGGGATGTGTTTACTGCTATCTCTACAGTTGTGCTAGAAACTAGTGGCGTAACAAAGCCTCCCTCAGCTGCTGCAGTGCGGCGGACCCCTGAGCTCCAGGGAAGGCCCCTAAGCACAGTGCCCTGGCCTGAGGGCTCCTGAGTGAGTCCAGAAGGGGGCCCTCCATGTACTTTACAAGGGGGCCACTCAAGTTTCATTACGCCACTGCTAGAAACTCTGCACATAACGACAAAAAATGGTTCAAGAGAATGTCACCAGATCGGGGCGAGGGTGGCACGAGGCACATGTGCAGCTAAATGGGGTGGCGATGACTGGAAACAAAGAATCCTTCTCCTCCTCACTGCCCCTTAGGACTGTATTTTAGCTCTAATCCAAATTATGAAATCTTTACATCCATTGTCTCCTTTGCCTCCCTTGTCAAAGGATCGCCTTACAACATAAAGCCAGACGGTTTTTAGTAGGCTTGACCTTCAACCTAATCAAACTATAATTTTCAACTTTGCCATTAAATGACTCCGGTCTGCAAAGCCCAGAAGCGACGGCTAGGGACACAGCAGTGAAGAATGATGAAGTTTCCCTGAAACTTTCACTCAACTAAAGTATGAAAGAAACGAGCAATTGTCCCTGGGTCCCATTCTGCCACTTTCTCTTCGGTGACCCCTAGCCTCATTAGAGGAAGTTTGGGTTTTGCATACAGCTGCTCCGCCTTTCCCACCATGCTCGTTCTCCTAACCTCCTTCTCCAGCCACCGTCTAAACCCCAATATCCCTGGGGCCAAAAATCAAAAGCTTAGAGTTCATGTCGTAGATGGGCCTGTGTTCAGTGCTGAAGACTAGTGCTTTGTGCTGACCCCATGATGTTGTGAATCTGCTGTCTGCTGACATGGCCTTCTGGGCGACGAGAAAACACACCAGCGATTGTTGCTAGAACCACGTTCCTTCTCAAATGTCTACTGGCAGTGACCGGCCTTGGCACAAGCACTGCTCTTGGGTCAACTGCACTGGTGACCCCAACATCTGTCCTTCTGGCAATCTGAGACATTTTCAGTATTCGGGGAACTCTGAAACCCAAGCTTACCACACAAAAAGATCGCTGCTGCAACTTTCAGTGGTATTTCAGCACAAGCTGCTTGCAATGTTGCATAGACTCTGCTTGCTTTACGGTATCTCGCTTTTTCATGCATGGCCGCCACAAGGCCCGCACTTGGCCGCAGTGTTGGCCACAGTTGGCAGTCATTGATCAGGACCTGTCTGCAGATGCTGTCTTTAGGGCTTGATGTAGAAGGCATCAGGCAGGACCTATTTTAGTGACACAGTCGTAGAAACACCGTGCCAAATGTTAAGTTTTTGATTGTTTGGGAGATCACACACTTCCCTGTCCTATCACAGGATGAGGTCTAGATATTAAGTTAATTTATTATAACTATGCAAGTAGGAAATTGAGATCAAATCCTAGTTTCCATGCTCGACCAAAGTGTGTGATCCTTGGCTTATTACTTGATCGACACATGACACATTCAAGATTACTGGTCAATAGTAACACCTACACTTCAGCAGGGCACGGGTGGTTGCCCAGGATTAATGATGAACAAATGCCCACTAGGCCAGCTCCCGGCCAAATGAGCAAATAATCAGCAGGTCAGGGAATGGTCCTGCCCAAATGGCATATCGCCATTCACAGGCTAAGTCAGTGCCCACCTAAGTACAGTAACCAGGTTACACACACATCCTTGGCGCAGGAAAGTCACTTAAAAAAGAAAGACGTGAGGAAACACTAACATTTTATTTAGTCCACTGAACAGATATAATCCTCCAATTCGGAGACCTACTAGACCATCGATGAACATTCAACAAAGAGAAGGGATGATCCTGATACAGGAATATGGTCAGAAGTAAAGGTTATAGGAGCAGGAGGTGAAGAGTGGGAAGATGGGAAATATTTCAGAAATGACAAATCGAAAAGGCACCATGCCAGAGCCTATGAGGCCAATGTCTTATACGTAATAGTGAGGTCCACCAGAATTATGTGACTCTGCAGCTGTGTAGTTTTCCACATAAGCATAGATATGCCACATTTGCCACATACGCAATTAGCTGCTGCTTAATTGTTTCTAGCTAAAGGGATAAAAAGTTACTAAAATAGTGGGGATCAGCGCTCCGCAGAGTGGAAGTACCTAAGCAAAGGTTGACTGGTCATCTTTCTTTTGGTTTTTACTGTATTTGGGCGATAAACTGATACTAATGAGGTGAGCCTTTGCCTAAAAGAGATTAACAGGTAAATAAAGACAACATTATTAAATAATACTATCACAAAATGTGCCACATTAGGCCGTATAATTTACCTTTTATTGCTATATAATTTGGTAAACCCTGCAGCACAATGTGGTCCTTTCCTGCCACATAATTCCAGTGGCTCTTGTTACAGTACATGCTTGTAAGCAAAGGTCCCGCAATGCTGAAATGACCTTTGCATTACCATGGTGATGTCATCCCTCTCACAGGGCCAGACAATCAAGAGAAATAACTTTGACATGATGTACGCATGTGTATGGATTACATGTATAAATAGCAAGAAGGAAAAGAACTGAGCACATCGACAATTCAGTAGACGCGGGGAGATATATGGTAGTTATGAAATAAGAGCTGCACATCCGTTACATTACCAACATAAAGGGGCCTGGTTAATCTGATACATGTAGTACTGGTGCTCACATGGAAAAAACACCCTACCACCCAGAGGTGCAATAGTAGTTCTAGAAAAAAAAATCCTAGGACCTGAACTGTAGCAATAATTTTACTAAAGCACTCAAAATTATCTATACTCAAGTAATCCAATTTAGTGCAATTAAAGTGAGCTTTAATTGCACTACTCGAATGTAGATAATTTTGAGTGCCTCGGTAAAATTATTGCAACTCAATAGACATTGTTATGTTATAATTAATGTTATGTACTAAGTTAAATGTAAAGGAAAAACAAATAAAGAGTATGAAAAATCTCCTGTCTGACAAATAAGTATATATACTATAACATTCGGATGAGCATATTATGTTGAAAGCCACAGAGAATATTTAAAACGTTCTTACAAGTTCTTAAGCTTTGAATGGGGATTCTCCTCTCAAAGTAGCCAGCTCATAATCCAGAGCCTCCCGAAAATGGTTTCCTTATTTCACTGATAAAACTTTACATGTACTTATATCACTTTTTCTTTCCATGCTCATTACGAAAGGGTAAGTAGATGGCTTCTCATTTTACTGGGGGGGTGTCTCGGTGCCTCTTGCAGATGGGAGTGTGCCCTCTCAGTCATTTAACAACCTTAGGGCGTCTGGTCCTTTCATTAACCCTTGTCCGGGGATCATTATCCCCCATCTGCACCTCATGTGGTCAATTTCTGGATCTCAGCTCCTGGTATCACGACTAGCACACCTGGGCTCTGGAGCAACCGCATTCCTAGAATTACTCCTATTTCCTAGAAACTTTGGAATCTAGTATGGGTGGCTAACACATCACATTCAAATGATAATGGCTGTTTTTAGATGGGCAATATTATCATTTGAGTACAGTCCACCTGAGATCAAGTTATCACCTTGTCTAGTAACGTCCTCATCCCGCTTCTTTGAACCTGCATTAGTAAGATGGGAAATGAGCATAACTGGTCCATCCTCACCTTAAAGAGGAACATGGAGTATGTCAATAAACATTCAACTGCTTCGGGTTCCGGCTTCTGCAAGACATGCATTGGGCCCCAAACCAGGCAGCAGGCAGAAAAATATTTTTTATCAAAAATATTTGCTTTTGAGAACAGTTGTCAGATGTTGTGTTGAACTCTAATGCTTGGCCATTTCCTAGAAAGCTTTAATTGCATGGTGGATTCAACCTGACAACCCATTAGAAAGGCAACTCCATCTCCACTGAGCAAAACTCCATTGCTTCCTGTGAGGGAACAGCTCTGGTTTAACTTAATCTCTGAAAAATGTACTCACCTCATTACGAACCCGCCTGTATGTCTAGGGAATCCTATGCCTCTTCCTTGAGAGATCCACAAATACAGATCTTTCACCAAAACATGAACTGCCATTACCATTAGCATAATTATTTGTCATTCATAGGTTATGTCTGATTACTGTGGGAAAACCCCTTTCTTCCTGTAGTTCACACTCTAGCCTACCTTGTTAAATAGTCTTTCCACTGTCAACTGTACTATATGGTTGATTGCCCAAACTTAACAGGACCACACTGGACTGCTGCTAGTTCAGGGTCTGGTTCACATAAATTTCAGATTCCATGACGGATTGGCGCTCATGCTGGTTTAAGGTGTGGATCCCGGGTTCCCCATTCTGTGTAGCAAAGAGGGGATCCCAGGGAAAGTTTAAGTGCAGGGCATCGATTAAGTGATCAGCCTCAGAGACGTTGATCCAGTCCGCATCAACTGCTTCTGTCAACTTCTAGCCCCAGCTACCACCACACAATTCTCTTGACATTCCAATCATAGCAACAAGTCAGAGCACTGAGCTCCCCAGCGCTGTTCATGCTTCACCCACATAATCAGCTCAACTTTCCCAGCATTCAAGTGAATGCAGCTTCCAGCAAAATACTCCAGGTAAGGCACACTATGGTATTATTAAAATTGGGGATTCCCTCCATTGGGCCCTTATTTGAAAAACTTATAAACAGGGCCACTGGAATTATGTGATTGTGCTGCCGCGGCAATATTGAACTAAGTGTAGATTTCCTGCATTTGTCACATAATCCATGATCTGCTGCATAATCTGTAGAGTTTAACAAAAAATAAATGTTTCTAACTCAAACGGTTCAAAAGTTAGTAAAAACGCAGCTACACATGTGTTGTGGAGTGGAAGGCCCTTTGGAAAGGCTGACCGGTCACTTTTCTGCAGCTTATTGATATATTTGGGTGTTAAACTGGTACTAATGAGATGTAACTAATGCCCAGACACTGTTAACAAGTTTTAAAATGTCTAAATAATCAAGTAATACTGTCACAAATGTGCTGCATAATGCAGCATAATTTGGCTTTTGTTGCTGGGTAATTTACTCAACCCTGCCACATAATTTGACCCTCCCCTGCGCATAATTCCAGTGGCTCTGCTTATAATGCACCTCCAGTACCTACTCCTCTGCAGCCACAACTCACCATAACACAATAACAACATTCTTTTACTGATATAGACCCAGAAGAATGCCAAAGCAGAGCCAAAATAAGGGCTCTGGTTGGGACTTGGACTTGAAGTCATAGCAAGAAAAAAACTGAGTGAATGAAAGCATTGAAATCTAAGCAGAAACTGAGGTGGTAAAGTATTAGGCAGGTTGGTCCATCTGGAGGGCCCTATAACTGAGAATGCAGAGCCTCACATTGTGAACCTTTATGTGACAGTTTTACAGAGTTATTTATTGTAAGTTGTTCTTTACTGCAGACTACACCTGAGCTATAGCTAGACAGGGGATACAAAAAATTAGGCCCTGCAGCGAAAATAAATGTGAATAAATGTGCGCTTAAAGGTATGGTATTTGTTGTGTAGATTTTACATTTTGTGCTGTGATTCTAGTTAAAAGTGTTTTATTTACATTTTCTTATCAAAACAACAGCACAGCATAAGCCAAATATGCCTAGAGCAATATACTTTCTAATATTAGTGTGAAGGGGGGACATCATGACCCATCTTAGACTTCAGCTCACGTAAGTCATGGCTCGTTCTCTTCCCCATACTCAAAACTGGTAATAAGTATCATTTTAGGCATTGCGCATGTTCATCTAAAGATTAACTAAAATGCAATTCACGGACGATGCTTACAAATATTGCCGGAAAATGTGTGTTTGCTCCAACACACAACTCTACCAACATTGGTTGGTGTTGTGTTGAACTCTAATGCTTGGCCATTTCCTAGAAAGCTTTAATTGCATGGTGGATTCAACCTGACAACCCATTAGAAAGGCAACTCCATCTCCACTCAGCAAAACTCCATTGCTTCCTGTGAGGGAACTGCTCTGGTTTAACTTAATCTCTGAAAAATGTACTCACCTCATTACGAACCCGCCTGTACGTCTAGGGAATCCCATGCCTCTTCCTTGAGAGATCCACAAATACAGATCTTTCACCAAAACATGAACTGCCATTACCATTAGCATCATTATTTGTCATTCATAGGTTATGTCTGATTACTGTGGGAAAACCCCTTTCTTCCTGTAGTTCACACTCTAGCCTACCTTGTTAAATAGTCTTTCCACTGTCAACTGTACTATATGGTTGATTACCCAAACTTAACGGGACCACACTGGACTGCTGCTAGTTCAGGGTCTGGTTCACATAAATTTCAGATTCCATGACGGATTGGCGCTCATGCTGGTTTAAGGTGTGGATCCCGAGTTCCCCATTCTGTGTAGCAAAGAGGGGATCCCAGGGAAAGTTTAACTGCAGGGCATCGATTAAGTGATCAGCCTCAGAGACGTTGATCCAGTCCGCATCAACTGCTTCTGTCAACTTCTAGCCCCAGCTACCACCACACAATTCTCTTGACATTCCAATCATAGCAACAAGTCAGAGCACTGAGCTCCCCAGCGCTGTGCATGCTTCACCCACATAATCAGCTCAACTTTCCCAGCATTCAAGTGAATGCCGCTTCCAGCAAAATACTCCAGGTAAGGCACACTATGGTATTATTAAAATTGGGGATTCCCTCCATTGGGCCCTTATTTGAAAAACGTATAAACAGGGCCACTGGAATTATGTGATTGTGCTGCCGCGGCAATATTGAACTAATTGTAGATTTCCTGCATTTGTCACATAATCCATGATCTGCTGCATAATCTGTAGAGTTTAACAACAAATAAATGTTTCTAACTCAAACGGTTCAAAAGTTAGTAAAAACTCAGCTACACATGTGTCGTGGAGTGGAAGGCCCTTGGGAAAGGCTGACCGGTCACTTTTCTGCGGCTTATTGATATATTTGGGTGTTAAACTGGTATAATGAGATGTAACTAATGCCCAGACACTGTTAACAAGTTTTAAAATGTCTAAATAATCAAGTAATACTGTCACAAAATGTGCTGCATAATGCAGCACAATTTGGCTTTTGTTGCTGGGTAATTTACTCAACCCTGCCACATAATTTGACCCTCCCCTGCGCATAATTCCAGTGGCTCTGCTTATAATGCACCTCCAGTACCTACTCCTCTGCAGCCACAACTCACCATAACACAATAACAACATTCTTTTACTGATATAGACCCAGAAGAATGCCAAAGCAGTGCCAAAATAAGGGCTCTGGTTGGGACTTGGACTTGAAGTCATAGCAAGAAAAAAACTGAGTGAATGAAAGCATTGAAACCTAAGCAGAAACTGAGGTGGTAAAGTATTAGGCAGGTTGGTCCATCTGGAGGGCCCTATAACTGAGAATGCAGAGCCTCACATTGTGAACCTTTATGTGACAGTTTTACAGAGTTATTTATTGTAAGTTGTTCTTTACTGCAGACTACACCTGAGCTATAGCTAGAGAGGGGATAAAAAAAATTAGGCCCTGCAGCGAAAATAAATGTGAATAAATGTGCGCTTAAAGGTATGGTATTTGTTGTGTAGATTTTACATTTTGTGCTGTGATTCTAGTTAAAAGTGTTTTATTTACATTTTCTTATCAAAACAACAGCACAGCATAAGCCAAATATGCCTAGAGCAATATACTTTCTAATATTAGTGTGAAGGGGGGACATCATGACCCATCTTAGACTTCAGCTCACGTAAGTCATGGCTCGTTCTCTTCCCCATACTCAAAACTGGTAATAAGTATCATTTTAGGCTTTGCGCATGTTCATCTAAAGATGAACTAAAATGCAATTCACGGACGATGCTTACAAATATTGCCAGAAAATGTTTGTTTGCTCCAACACACAACTCTACCAACATTACCTTAATTATGACCAAAAATTTAACATCTGTAAATCTGGTAGAAGGAGTTTCCAAATGTTAAACACAGTTCCAGAGAAAGATTGTGATTAAGTGTAATAGGCAGAATGACCACATTATTTTTACATAGTGGAACAGTGCATTCACGTGCATTCCTTCACTTATCAAGATTCTGCATCTGGACGGAAACACCCGACAACTGGGACACGGAACACGCATTTATCGTGCACAATGCGTAAAGGACCACTGATCTGCAAGACATCTACTTTAAATGAATACACAGGAGGATCACCACCTGCTCCAGTTTTTCATTAAATAACAATCATGGGAGAGAAGTAATGTAATCTTTGGCTCATGTGGACCACTTGCACCAAGATGATTATTATTTTGAGTTTAGGGTGCTACCCGAATGTCTCATGACAACCTTCCTTTGAATGCCCTGAAGCAGCGGCGGTTCCTCCTTAATAGCGGAGGAGCATCTCCCCACCGGCTGTAAGCGCAGCAGCAGGCAAACATAAATAAAATGGTATAATAATGCCATTTTATTTTGCCCTCACGCTCGTGCTGTGTTCAGCGTGAGGGAATGGGGCAGGCGGAATCCTGCAATTGCAGGAACACTGCTGCCCCTTATAGTGCGCATGTCTGGTTGGCTGGCTGGCTCGCTATGACCAGCCCGACATGCGCTCTGTAGACCCAGCAATTCCAGGCCTGTCAAACAGCTGGGAGACTGCTGGCAGGCTCCCAGCCTCAAAATTAGCAGTGGATTAGCCTGCTCCCACCAATCCTGGGGCTGCTCTCATGCTGACAACTGCATGAGAGCAGCACCAGGATTGGTTAGAATCCCCTTCCACTGAGCGGGAAGGAAGTCCTTCCATTCCTGCTTCTGGATATAGGGGAGAAGAACCGCGCCGGAGGGGAGCCTGAAATATGGTGTGTTTGGTGCTATCGCATCCCACCATAATTTTAACCTGCAGCCCTGAAGGTGATATGAGTGGCCAAAACATCAAAAAATAAAAAAACACCAAAACAACAACAACCAGGGCATTGGACTGCCCTTAATTAATCTATTCTATTTTAAGTTACACAACAGTTCTGAATATGCACTCTTATGTATCAACATGTTTCCCAATGAACACAGAATCGGTTAAACCCTTTGACACATCCGGCCGATAGTGCTGGTCTAATTTGAAGTGTTTTAAAAAGCAAGTTTAAGTGATTAATCTCCTACATGTGCAACAACCAGGCATGTGGGTTTTTTCCAGATTCAATAACCTGTATTACTAATCTATCTGCATGACCCTTTGTTTTTCTATGTTAAGAAAGGATCTTGAACTCTTGTCTTTCAGTTTAAGAATAAGTTACATCTTCCTAAATCACTGAGTATTAGTGCTGAGACTAGGGTCTCCATTACACGTTATTAGTTGAATCTGTAGGAGGCGGTAACTCCCATTTCCTGGTCCTATTGGATTCACAAGGTCAAAGGATTTACTTTAGGCCTGGTACATTCCACCTGACGATTTCGCCTGGTGGCAGCAGCCAAACTCACTCAATAAAATTCCAGGGGAAACGAAGCATCACAGAGGGACTCCAACCCGGGATTACGGATCCCCCCAGTAATTCATAGTGTCTAAATGGGGATCTGACTGTTCTTCCTGTGATCTCAGTTTATTCCGCTGTTAGAGTTCTTAGTACCACCAGTATCGGGGGCAGGCATGGGGGGAATTCGGGGGACCTTCGCAAGGGAGCTTTGGAGTTCCGCCTGGGCTCCCTGCAGAGGACTATTGATTTCACTCTTGCATTGGGTAAAGATCTACGTTGCACAAGTTAGGACACACATTTTAGCAAGAGAGCAAATGTGCATTTGCTAATGAGGGGTAAGGGTTAGGTATCAGATAGACCTGAGTCCACTTGTGTCGCCCTTTTAATACATTGCTGTAATAAGCTGTCAGTGCAGGAAGGATTCGAGATGTCACCCTGCAAAGGCAGCGCAGGATGTCCTGGTCAGAACTGGAGGAAGAGAGGCCAGGGACCTTCTGAAAGAAACACAGATTCAAAATGGGAGCCCTTCCTCTGATATATTCAAATATCACACCAGACAGTTGTGCTTAAATGTCATAAGCACTTCACGGTCATAGGTCATCTTTGCAGGAAACAGACAATTATTTCAGCTGTAGACTGACCAAGTTGCTATAAATAGCAAACCAGGAGTTTTTGGTCTGAAAGCTGGCTTTTGACCTTAGACCTTTCCTGCTTGACTTGCTGCGTGACTTGTAATTACAAATCTGGAATTTGCATTAAATTAAATTATTCTCAGAAAAAGGAGAAAGGGAATCTGAAAGGATGTTCAACACTCGAGTCTGAGTTTCTAAAAAATGTACCTACGGAAAGGGGCAGTAGAGTCACCCAAGCGTGACCCTGTTCAATTATCTATGTGTTTGTTTCTTTTATAAAGCACCACTTAAGAGCACTTAGTGTACTCGACATCCCAAAGAGCTGTGTTGAGATGAACTTGAGGAGGGCTCAGAGCCGTGTGTTTCTGCTGACATGTGTTTCGTCAGGGCCTGAGTATTGTTGACTTAGCTGGACTCTTCTTTATAAATCGAGGAGCAAATGTTCCCAGAATCACTTGCCTGGGTCCCTTAGACTTCCTTGAAGATATATGTTTTCAGGAATTTCTTAAACTATTCTGGGAAGATTCTTTCTCTCAGGTTTGGACACAGGGCATTGCAAGAACCCGGGCCCAACACTGTAATGACTTTGCTTCCCTCTTTTTTGAGGTTGAATTTGGATTTGTAAACAAGCCAGGAGCTCTCTGATCTGAAGATGAATACGGAAATTAAGGGGGACTACTTGTGCAGGTAACCGAGCTTGTCCCCTAAAGGCTCTCTAGACAGTACAGAGTACTGGTAAAACTATTCCTTGTTCTGCTGAGACCCTGTGGAGTCTCGCAATGGCTGGAGTTATGTGATCCGACTTCTCTGGATTAAGGCAAACAACGGAAGATCTCACACTGTGTAACAAGGTATCCCATTTGCCCTTTCACTCAATTTCTGTCTGTCCTGTTTTTTACCAGTGGAGTAAACATATGTAACTCCACTGGAAGTGTTAAATATGTTTTTGTGTTACTCATCAAATGGGCACCAAGATCTTCAAGACGGGATGCAAGAAAAGTGCACTCACCACCATAGTAGAGGTGGCTTCTGCCCCTTACCAGGCTGCTGGCTACTGCTGAGATCCCACGGCGATACATAAGTCTTTTTACTTGTACTTTTGGGAGGAATCTACCCCTCTATCAGATTAAAATATAGGCTGCCCATCACTGGGGTCCTTTTCCTCTTCACAAGTGGGTATTGTGTGTTTACACTTATATGTAGAGTTTGTGTGCAATGTGAATGGCATCCTCTGCAACGACATACAGAATCTAGCACAAGAGGAGGTGCAGTGTAGGAAAGTTCCTGCCTCATCTCAGAGACCCCATCATGTCTTCTGTCTTCTCTGGTTTCTGTGTACAACATACTTTTGGCCCATGGTAATGTCGGGCACAATGACTGATTTGACCCAGTTTCAATGCCCGGGCAGATATATTGCCAGCCTGGTGAAAGCTGACCTGTGCTTAGGGTGCCTGCCCTGTGTCAGACCCAATCAAGGTCCTGTGGACTTTTGTGACCTTCCTCTTTGTGCTCTACTGGGGATGGTCGGAAAGTCCAAGATACCCAGCTCAGGCAGTCTGAACTGTCTCCCTTGGAATCCACCATTCATCGACCAGTCTGCACCTGCGCTTTGCCTACATTGCCACAGCCCACATTCATGCTCTCCAATCTGACTGGTTGAGGTGATGGTTTAATAAGCTGGTATTCCAGCTTGACTGACACTTGCTCTCCACCACTGACCCTAGTTTTGGACTAAATTGGACTAAATTGGCCACTTTAATGCACCAGGTAGGATTTCCCTGGACTCTGGGAAAATCTGTGCTGCACCCTCACAGAGGTATTCATGACATGTGGCAGCACTCTGGGCGTTGCTATTTTAACCAAGGATAAAATCAAACCAGGAGTCTGGAAAAAAGTCCCAGTACTGAGACAAGCCTGTGATGAAGAGGAAGATGCACTGAAGGTGTCGAGGCAAGCTGGTCACTACCAAGAAGGACAAGAAAACAGGTGCCAGAGACTCAACTCTGCATGGAGGTTGTCTGAAGGACGAGAGTCCTGCAGGGACCACAAAGATCTTGCAGTATAGTTAGCAAAACAAAAGTAAATGCATGTGCTTTGCAACGGGATCGAGGACCCACGAGAGACAGCATTTGTCATTTAAGGTGATTCAGCATCACTCTGACAGACCCTATGACATGTTTGACATTGTGAGACTAGGTACCCTTTTCCTGCCTAAGATGGCACGTGTGTTTTTTCCTTGTCCCTTTGAGTAGCATTGTTTTGTGAGGCTTGTCACCTGACTACAGAACACCTTGAACTATCCTCTCCATGCCATTGCTTTCTTTTCGACTGACAACCAGACCCTAAAGCTAAATCAAGAGTCACCAGTTGCTAACTGCAACCTATGGATCAGATGGTCCAGGTACCTACCGGCCCACCAGAGAAGGACAGAAGGAAGAGGCAGCCTGCCAGCAATGGGTATACAAAAGCTAAGTGTTCTGTGTCTATGGAAAGGTTTGGACTATGGTGAATAATTCTCTCACTTTCTACATGCAGTTATTTAGAACCTTTGGTGAGGTGGTACAGTCATAAACGTGAATCCTTCTGAATAAAATTGCACATATCTCAAACATCTCTCAGCCAACCAGTTGTGACTCGTTGGCTGTAACATATTCACTCTACTTGAGAAAATAACAGGTTATCTGCATAAAGTATAGCTGTATATCTAAGTTAGTCACACATGATATGCATTTATATGTATTTTAGAATAACCATTAATTATTTGAAAATATTTTACCTTTTTGAACTTTCTCTTGAGTATGTTGGCGAAATGGGAAACTTGAAAATGTTAATCCAGTTAACATTCTTAAAATGATCTTTAAAATGGCTTAAACTGTCCGAAATTTTGTTAGATATAGGTGGAATAAACTTTTCTTTAATCTTCTTTAACAATCTTTAGTAATGGCCATTCCAATGTAAAGGTTTCATTTTTTAGTTGCACAAAGAATCAATATGAAATGATCAAACCATTAAGTTGTGGTGCAGATATCTTGATGGCCTGGACTTTAAGAAATTTGAAAAGCACACTGTGCAATAGATTTAGGAGTTTTGATAGTAATCCAGATATTCAAGGTGTCTAGAGTCACCTTCAATCTCTTTGTATGTGTCTTGAAAAGGGCTACGTTCAAGCTCAACTTCATGCTCTCATGGAGATTGTGTTTTTCCTTGATATTTGTGGCATATAGGTGTATGGATTGTCTTGAGATTCTGTTGAATTAATGACATTCAAAGAAGTCATCGGAACAGCTGCAAAGCCTCGACTTTGATCTTCCAGTATTTGAAAGTTTGGGTTGTTTGTGCCGTACAGCAATAGTTGAGTGAGAGGTACCTTGTTTGGATTTTTTTTGACTTTTCAATAGTTCTATGGTATCACAATTCAAACTATTTTCTTTATGGAAGAGTGACTATTAGGCACTGTAAAAGTAATCTGTTGAGTGTTGTCACAGGAACAAAGAAACATGAATTGCACAGAGTATTTCATGCTTTCCTGATCATATAGTTTATTATTTTTGATTCAGCCCTCCGATGAAGTGCTACAAAACAACACATTGTATGGATCTCATCTATAGAACGTTACACATTAGTTAAAAATTAAGAAAACAGAATAAATTGATACAATTTCTAGAATTAATGAAATATTTAAAAATATTGTACAGTCAGTGCATCAAGGTGAGCACAAAACAAATTAAAGAGCTTATTTTGAGCTGGGTATATTATTCCTTAAAAATATATTTCTTGGGGGCATGACCACATGGTGGAGCCATAAGTCACGGACTCTATTCCTGGCATGACCGAGCACTTCACAATGTAATTCATGCCTATTTGGCCATACCAGGAAGCATTGGGGAGCAGAGGTATCCAGCAACTCAGAAAAACTTGTCATATTGAGCTTGGTGCCACAGAGGTGCAGGTGCAGACTGTTGGGACAAGAGTTGCCTCATGGCCTAGGCCACATGGTGAGTCCTGGTGAGATGGCCGGCGTAGCAGAGTGGGACTGAAGCTCTGTGCTGCGTGCAAGGGCAGCCTTGTCTAGGCTTAGAATTCCCAGGACCCAGGCACTGTAAACAGAACTCTTTTGTTACGGAGGTCAGCGCCCCCCAGGGATCGAACCCTGCACCGCAACCTGAGCTATCAGGACAGCAGTTTGGGGTCTGTAGCGACCTTCTGGCTGAACCAGAAGAAGCCTGTGAGGTCCATTATGTACAGAGGCAGCTGGGCACCCTGGGTGTGGCCACACTGGTGCTCTGGGCCAACCACTTGTTGTGTTTCTCATTGCTGATACTTGAATGCAGAGCTGAGGCCTTGGTGTCTGAGGCCTCAGAGTGGTAGAGTCTGCAGAGACACGTTTGTTGAGAACTTAGTCCTTCCCTCTTACGGACTGAGCCTGAGCTATGAGGCCCTTTCTTGGGGGCCACGTCTGGGGCCCATAGTCCAATGGATTGATCAACATCAATGCAGGACAGCAACTGAGTCTGGCTTCCAAGTATGGCTGTACAACCGAAAGGCCTGAGGGCACACCCCAAGTGACGATGCAATAACCTGTACCTTAGTCCACCTGAACAAAGTGTCCCGGGGAGTACCAAGGATAGAGAAACAGTGTGGTCTGACCTCACCCAATGAAAAGGTTACGATACTTGACTATCCTTGCAAGAGTTTCTGTCTGATCCTGCTCTCTGTTGTTGACTCGGCCCAGTGCATTTCAGATGTCCCTATATGAGCAGCTTGTTTTCATTCTTATTCCTCTTGTTTATTTTTGTGGCTAATGCTTGCTATGAAAAAAAGAAAAAAAGAATTGTAACCATCATTCCGATTTGCCAAGTCCAGATCTATTGGCTATACCAGTGCTTGTTTAACAGTGTAGTGATTATTTGTATATGCAGGCCAATTAAAAGGAATTGCATTGTATTCCTTTTGGGTTGTTTAGATTTTATAGCGTTCCTGTCTGTGTGATGAATTGCACTATGGAACTGTATTTTCTTTGAGCATTCAAATTATATGCAACGAATTGCTTAGCGTGAATGGCTAGGTGGTCATTTTGTACAAAATGTCTGTCTTTTCCCAATTTTCTCTGCATGTCCGAGTCCATTCAGAAGGCACAGTGAGGGTTATAATAATGTATCACTCAGTTTGGGGCCACCCAGGCATGTTCAGTAGGACAGGGATGATTCATATTGCTGAACATCGTTCTCGCACCCTTGGTAACGGGAAAATCCGATTCTCATGTTTTTTCCAGTTACTACAAAATAAAATCAGAATTTTTTCTATTTCTCTGCCTAAAAAGATAACCACTGAGCCCACCCCAGAAAAGGCTGCATTTTACAGATTAGTAATTTTAATGAGTCATTTATTACACAAGATAGTAATTCTGCTGTGTAAGAAGAAAAGCGTCGCCCACCTACAATCGAAGAAGATGATAATGATGATGAAGACAAGAACTTATTTTTTAAAAAAATTGGTGACTGAGTTTCATAACACTGTGGCACAATAGTTGACATTGCAGTTACAGAAATAATTGTGCGTAATTCAATATCTTAGTCTTCACTGAATCTAGGAAAATAAGATTTTTTTTAAATAAATTCCATTTTATTCTGAGAATTTGGAAAGGCTTTGCTGGTAACGAGACTGATATAATGAAAAAAAACATCTCTCTCTCGCTTGTGCAATGGGTCATTGTCTAAACATCTAGTAAGTTTCCAAGAACAAGGCATCAGCTCCCCATAGGGTTGTTAGAGTGATAAACTACGGGTCAAGTTTTCTATTGCATTTCCAGTTATTCATGCGAAACAAAACAATCTGAGAACTCTTTCAAGAAAGCCAGTAGTTTCTCAGTAGCTAACTCACAAAGCATGAGAGCGATTTTGTTTACTCTTATACAGAACCATTAAACATACTTATTCTGCTTGAAATCCCAAACCTCAGACACAACCAACTGTTTCTTGCGACTTTTCTAGAGCTAATGGAAGACGAGGGTGGATAGGGGCGTGAGAAGGTGGGGATTTTTTTGTCAAATTTCACAAAAGTCTCTAGAAAACTGTTCAACTACGTCCAATAGAATGGTTTCGCATAAGACATATAAAGGACAGAAAGGTTAGTATCATTGTGCAAAACCACTGTGCACAACAAAGATTACCAAAAGGTAGGAGTGAATAGAAAAACAGCAAAGCTTTGGGCAAAAGATTAACCTGAAAAGGAAAATTCAACTTGTCCAACTTGTCTGAGTTCGATTAGAATGGAAGATGCTAGGTCTGGCTTCGGCCAAGACCTTTTGATTTTTATTAAAAATGAAAAATATGATATGCTTTCTTAAAATGGATTTCACCAGCCCTCTTCATCCATTAGTTTGTTATTGTTACATTGTCTTCCTCCCCACATTATCATACAGCGTAAAGCAGCGTGTCAACTCTATTCAGCCATTGGCCAACTTCACTGTGAGTGACAGTATTCTACACTTTCACAAGGACTTTATCCACGTAAAGTAGTTCTATTCAGTCTGGGGAATTGTTATAGCATTGTGTGCTTGTTGAGACCAAATACATATTTGTGCTTTTAGCTATTTTTTATAATATTTCAGTGTCTGGCAACTGCCCTTCCAATAAAGTTTTTTTTTAAACCTTGATAAAACAAAACAAACATTGACAAAGCCAGATGCCAATGCCATCCCTTTTCGATGTTGTCAATGCTTGCATTAGGCAAATGCATTGAAATTTGCCTTGCCATGCAGAGGAAAAGTATGCATTAAGCAATGGTAAACAGGGACCTTTGCAAAGGATGAAAACCGGGAATATAAAAAAAATGTTCACCCTTACATTATCACTGGATATCTCAGCCGTAATGTATGTGTGGCCATTCAAACCTCTTCTAAGACTCCACTTGTTAATGATTCCGCTCCCTCTTCCCCATCGATCTCAGGAGCAACCTTGTCTGTCTAAGGACCTGTTTTAGATTTCGGCGGATGAGTTGCTTCATCACAATGGTGACAGAGATCCTGTCTGCCAAAATTTAAATCCCATTATATTTTATGGGATTTATATTTCGGCGGAATGGATATCCCTCACCGTTGAGACGGAGTAACCCGTATGCCGAGATCTAAATCAGGCCCCTAGTCTTAAATCAACTGTCCCATCCTTCTTATCAACACCTCTCCTACCTAACTCCACCCCTCCACACCTTAGTTTCTCTTTGCTTTGATTTCCTCAGGTTATCTGTGAAGCACACTGATGCCTTTTGGGATGCACTGAATCAAAGCTGAAAAAATACATTCCCATATGCATGGTGTATTTTGTAGGAAATGGTATTACGCCATCACTAAATCTAATCCATAGATCAGTAGCAGTCGTGGTTTTATTGGCACAGCAGCATAGTGAATGGACATTTGTTCCTAAAAGTGCAGGTTTAACCTTGCAATGAAGATTTCGATGTTGGGGATGCCTGCACAGCTTAAGTATGCTGCCTGCACTTTATCGAGGAGAGTGAGAGCTCCCTTTTAGGGTGGGTGCAGTGAGTGACTGCACCCACCTGCAAGGGGATGTCTGGGTAGTCTATGGGTCCTCCTTTTTCCCCTCCAGAGGGCTGCCTTTACATTGAGCACTGAAAGCGGGCCAACGTTTGTGGCACATTTTAAGTGCACCTCTAAAAATCGTGTTTGCATCTGTGCCCGCATCCATAGTATGGAGTGGGTGCAGAGGCAAAGTGATTCCCTCATTTGCTTGGGGCCACATCCCCATTCAAGTGAGGGAATGACCTCAAATTATAGAGCTGGTGCTACATGTACGCCAGTGCTATCTGTATTACATGAGGGCCCTCACAAGCATCTGCTGCCGTGTCTGTAATACCAAAGTACCCCAGTGGCGCACATGCCTGTTGTGCCCTTTGGGCACTCTGTGATTCGGCCTCGGGACATTAAAGTCACCATCAACATGGTAAAGATCTCAAGGCTGTTGGAAATCATGAAGGAAAAGCAGTGCCTTCACAATGTCAAGAAGATGGGGTTGCCGGTAAATATATCTACTTAGGCTGAAAACCTAAGATTAGACAGAGAGCAAGATGTGAGTTGGGAAGGAAGCGAAGGGACTAGGCTGGCTGTCCAAGCATGGAGGATTGAGGGAGCCAGGAATGAGTGGGTGTGGGTCACTACCAAGGCCAGAAGAGGAAGAAATCTTGCTTTGGATAGTTTAGTGTTGTGTATTTAGCTCAGAGATCAAAATGATTTTGGTCTGTTTATGTCAACCATGGAGGTTATCATCAGAGAATTGGTTTTAAATTGTGAATTTCTTTCGCACTGAGGCAGATCATAAAGATCCGCATACAAATTACACCTGGTCAAGCCAGTTAGTCCCTTATAGAGCACATAAAATAATAATCATAGGATAATATTAATAGGAAGACCTAACGGGCCAACCTTCTCAAACTGTGAGTTCCCAGAAAACCTATCAGGACCATCCTTACTACACCAATTAACACATTAGGCACTTTTAGAAGGATGTACGTTGGTCCGTACCAAAGGCAGCAGAGAAGTTTAAATGGTTGTATGGTGTAACACCGCATGCATTTATCTCGCCGTCCTTCACAACGCAGCCTCTGCTATGACTGCGACGTTACCACACATCATTTTACCACTCAAGTCATTAGAGCGACTTGCCTTTGGGGGTGCTGGACTTTGGAACAGTATAAATTACTATTCCAACATCAGTCTATGCAACAGTAAGAAAAGTGTGGGACTTAAAAATTAAATCCCAGTCCAACAACGCACCCCTAAGGCACGTTATTGTAACAACTTATGTGGGAAATGAATGCGTGGTAACATCGCAGTCGTGGTAGAGACTATGCTGTAAAGGCAGCGTGTGGTTTTCACTGCATGGTAAAGGATGTTTCCTGGTTCAAATATGCTATTAGGAATGGCTGGCACATAAAGACATTCCAAATGTATGAACCATTCCAACAAGAGGGCTAACCTGAGGATGGTTTTATTTATTGTTGTGATTTCATGTGACAATTGTATGTAAAGGATCAACCAAGTACATTGCTGATATAGGTCAAAGAATATGTTTCAAACTTAATGGGACTGACCATCAGAACAGGCACTGGCAAAGCCAATAGGTCTGGCCTCAGCAAGCTGGTGCACTGGTTTATTTAAAAAAAAAGTGTTATTGTCAGCATATGCCCTAAAAATAGACGGAACAAAAATAAAATATTCCATTGCCTAAAAGTGGTGGAGCTTCACAATAACAAGTTTTTAAATAGAAAAATGAACTTTCACTTAGAATTTTAATAGAACAGGATTGGTGTTTTTCTAGCTGACAGGTTTACTTGGAACAGGCATAGAACCCTTTATAGTTCTAATGCTCATCAGATGAACATATTTTTCTTAATAATGCAAAGAAAAAGTACTGCTGCCTTTGAATCTGTTCATCCTAAAGTCATTGTTTAAAAACACAACGAGGACTAAAAAATAAAAAGGGATACGAAATGGAAAGAGCAAACATTTGCAAAAGAAAGTATCCTGTCAACCTTGGCACAGAAGCACACCTTGTTAGTCCATAACCCTAGATGTATGCTCTGGTGGCCAGAAGCAAATTGTGACAGACAACTGAACAGATCAATGAATGAAGAGGAGCGACCCAAAGCCCATTCATATATTTCTGTATGTGTACACGAGGCTAGGTCAAACATAATAGCAGCATGCACAAACCTGTGCCAAATGACATGAACTCTACAATGATGTAGAAATACAGTAATTCGTATTTTGCACATTTTTGCTGATTATATATAGGTGGGAGAGGAAACAGAGTTTGTTCTAGGACATATTGCAGTGATAGTTATGCACCAGACGTAAAATCATGGTCAAAACATATTTTATGATGGGCTTACTGTTCTCCACTATTAAAATGTGAAAGATAACACTCCATTTTATACTAATGCAGCCTGTTGTGTTTCCCAATCATCCGCCTATTGGAGTTCATAATTATGATGAATTTCCAAAATGGAGAAAGCCAGCGGAGAAAATCAAGCGCATAAAACATCATTTTGGAGAAATGTCACAATTGGAATACCTATCCCAGGAAAATGTACTGTTCTCTTGGGAAATGTAGACACTCAGATAAGAATAGAAAATGGGGTGGGAAGAAAGGAAATTGGTTGTAGGACTTAGTAAAAGCAGGATGGAGGAAAAAAGGAAGTGAAGCAGCGCAAGGGGTTTTAATGGAAGGGGGTAGCTAGAAAATTATAATGGGGGAGTGAAGAAGGGGTTAAGGCAGTAACAGTTAAAAAAAATATTAATAAACAGAAAACACACCAGAATAAATGATTATTTGTACAAGAAAGGCGTTCACCAGGTTGTTTTCCCCAGGCTGATGAAAGGAAGTCATTCTTGAAAAAAAGTTTGCCAAAAAGGATTCAACGAATCAAGTTGCCAGAACCAGTTTCCTTGGATGTGTTTTCTATTGAAAACATCCAACCGTGCCAACACACATGGTGCAAGATCAACTTGCTTTATTTTTAACAAAGTTTAGGCATTGATCAGGCACTTTAGAAACGGTATTACACAAATAACTTGCTGATTCACAATTTGTTCTCAATTTCTGGCTTGGTCACAACATTGTATTTGAGAAAATAGGCCAGAGCAAGATCCACAAACTAGTAGTAAATGGTGCACTTGCTCCATTTTAATTAGTGCAAAATGTTTGTGATCTGTCCATAGATACTTTAGCAAATCAGTTTGACTTTTGCCAGCTCCATCTTTTAAGGTTTGTTTTCTGCTTTAGAGCGCAAAAGGTAACGGTGTCTGAAATGTGAAAGTTGGAGGTGCTTGATGTAAAGTGCAGTGCTCATGGTTGCTGAGAATCTTCTTTTTCTTCCAACAGCATAAAAGGAAAGTGAAAGTTCAGAATACAATCTGAAAAGCCCTATACAAAAAGCTTCACAAACTAACAATCGCTATTAGCATTCGTGAGAAATGCAGCAACTCTGTGAAAGAAAAACTGGTCATCTATACTCTTGCAAATGGCAATGGATAGAGTGGAGAGTCCAATCTACAACCTCAGGAGGTAGCTAGGCCAGGACTCATGTGTTGTTGTCAACATGATACCCCCCTGGATTGCAATCATTTTTGCAGTTTTTATATATTGTAACTTGGTCCATCGGCATTAAAGTGTTTTACACAAGCGCCAGATTACATTACACACAGTCAGATATTTTGTAGGCACTGGGATAGTAAGTTATTTGTCCAGAATCACAGAATGTTGAGCAGGACTTTAACATACTTCCTCTGTTCCAAGTCCGTAATTCTGGCAAAAAGGCCACATCCTTTACTTTACAGATTTCTACACACACATTGCGTTAAACACACATGGTTTTACTATGAATGTTTCACAAGTGGTTACGAGAACACCACCCGCATTGCCTACTGAAGAGGTGGCATGGGAGGCAAGCCGGGGATCAGGACTGAAGACCACAATTGGGCATGCATTGCTACTGTGCCACAGTTGGTGCAAGCTGGCACATGGAAAGGCCCCGTGAAAACCCTCATTTGATCAGTGTGGTTGGGGATGGAAGATTGTATCTTGAAGGGGTTGAGGAGAAGTCAGCATCTGTTAAAAGGTAGTGAAAGCAAGTCTATTATGCAGCACACTGGTGAAAGGCGTCCCAACATTGCCCAAGAAATGAAGGCTCAGTGGTGACACTGTATATAGGCTACCGACTCCCTGATGTTTTATGGGTCCTTCTGGTAAAACATTTCTTAAATTGAGTGACTGTGGACACCTTACCTCATGCACTGGTCATCGTCACGTTCAAGGGTCATTTAGCGTCACTCACAGATCATGCTCCCTCCCTCACTGGTCACTTTGCCTCATCACTTATCATTCTGCTCCACCCACTTGCCATCCTTCCTCACTCACTGGTCACCTTTCCTAATCCACTCTTCATCCTGTACTCATTAACATGGCACTCACTGGTCATCCTCTTAAACATTCCTCACTCACCAGTTACAGTGCCTCACACACTGACAGATCACCATTGCTCATTAAGTTTCTAAACTGCATCTTTTCTCTTGAACTGCTCACTGTGTCACAATCAATGGTCATAAAACCACATATTTGACACACTATCCCATTCACTGGTCACCTGGCCTCGTTCACTGATCACTATGACTCAATCACTGGCCATCTTGCCTTTTTCTCTGATCTCCTTAGCTCCCCTGCTTGTCATCCAGCCCTTACTGACATGCCACCTTCCCACACTCACTAGTCACCCAGATAATGTCTTATTCACTGGTCACAACTGCCTCACTAACTAGTCATACTACTTCAGTATCAAGTTAGGGATCACACAACCTCAATCACTGATCTCGACCCTTAGCAGTGGTTTTTATTTGTGCAGGCTTTTGGATCTTGCAACAAAAATGTAAAATAAACAAAACGGATTCTGACATTGGATTAAAATAACGTTTCCTGCAGGCTTATTTCTATTCAAAGCTTCTCACGCCACTTCTGGCGTTACTAGAACGTCATGTGTTACTATTGCAAAGTGTAATAGTTCTCAATTTACCTAAGTCCAAAGGATGGAAGACTGCGTTGCCAGATTCAATCTTGTGACCTACAGCTCACCAGCAGCAGCTCCTCCGCTACGGCGGGGGAGCGTTGCCCCTCACACACACACACCCACGAGCAGCAGCAGCTAGAAAACTTGAACAATCATGGTCAAAGGGGTGGGGCTAATGGGGATAACGGGGACGAGGGGAGTGCACTGTGCACTCCCCTTAGTGTGAATGCATGTTTGGCCGGCAATCTTGGTCCGGCCAAATATACATGCACACTGTGCTCTCTCCAGGTGGCACTGTGTTTCTGGACTGGAGAGTGCAGGCACAAGCTCCCATTCTGCCTGGGAGCACCCTGGCTAGGCACTCCAGCCAATCCTAACTCTGCTCTGAGCAGCATCAGGATTGGCCACAGGGCAGGCTGTGAGTCTGTGCCTGCCTGCAGTGACCAGAAAAGAGGAGCGGCAGAGCAAGTAAGCTTTTAATTTTTTTTTTTTTTTTTTACTTGATGTTTTTGTTCCCCCAGCGCACCACCCTGCCCCTTTAACGCACCGCAAGCCGTGACTTCAGCTCACATCATGTTTCAGCAGCAAAGCATTTTACTACCAGTTGTCCCTCATAGTACATAATGCTTGGGATAGGCTCATGCTCTATGTGTCGGTATGTGTACTCATGCACCAGGACTGAACATTCTGCAGGGACCTATGTGTAAACTACAGGCCACAGCTTAAATCTCAGCAGTGGCATCTCAGTCTTTCATCCTTCCGGCACTGACAAAATGAGTACCACTGAGATGACAATAGGGCATTTGGTAAATTATAGTGTTAAACGAATGTCTTAGTTTTATTTTTTCTCAACAATGCATATATGATGTGTTGTGGAGTTTTTGTGATCATTCAGAATTAGTTAATGGTATAATCATAATGAATTTCATTGAAACACACTTTGATATACAGCCGCCTTGCTGCATCATCAGCAGTGGACACAAAAGAATGCTGTATTGCACATGGGAGTGACCAATATGGCCCTATTCCTGGAGTGGTGGAAGGTAAAGGAGAAAGCATCATCAAAAATATATGTTGTGCATGGTGTGCTGATAATCTTTGTACTGTTTCTTCCTGTACCCGCTGTACCATTAAGTTCCCCTGGAACCTTCAAATTAAGTTAGTGATGTTGGGGTAAGGCACCCAAATATTTTCTAAAATATTTTCTATTGAGTCATATTTTTCCCAGTGTGTGTTAGAATTCACCATTTGCCACTGTCTGCCACATAACGAGAGCCCAAAAGTACACCTCTAACAAGGTCTACAAAATTAATGTCTTAGAATGCAACATTTGTAATTCATTCTGTGAAAAAAATTTGAGCAAGAATCCTAAACCCACTGTAGCTGTTATTCCTTGTGATGTTAAGCCTAATCTTACTGGTCTTGTGCACTTTATAAATTAATTAAATAAACACCATACATTGTATTGAAAAATGCAGTTCATGTTACGTACTATATTAGCACAGTGAAGGGATACCTACAAATAATTTTGACTCAGCCTCAGATGATGGCTCTGCCTCCATTATGCAAAGTGTTAGCCCCTCCACCTAAAGTACGGGTCTAGTAGTGCCCCTGGTGAGGACACCAATGATGACGCATGCCACAATAAGTTGTGGATGATGCGCCTTCTCCATTATCTTTTTGATACCTCCTTTTGATAGCTAACACATAGATTCGACGCCACCAGTGCTTAATTTGTAAATAAAAACGTGCAGGTGCCCAAAGCTCTCCTCTGAAACACGCGGCTGCTGCAATTAAACGTGCGAGCGCGGGATACTGAGGAGGTGTCATCCTGAAGCCATCTCCGGCCTCTTCAATCCATTTACAGCCACGCCCTGCCCCTTCAGCTCACTCTTGGAGCTTTACAGTCTCTCCCTTTGTGAAGCATTTTCGTTTTTCTCTTCCTCGAAATCTCCCTTATGAGGCTTTTGCTTGCAGTAAATGCTTGAGGCTGAAAAATAAGTGCCGGTGTCCCGCACCGGAAACCACCGGCTCAAATTAAGCACCGAACGCCACAGATTCAAGCACTCATTGTGAATTCATGTTTAGTACAGTCGGCTGTGCGAGAAATGAGATCCTCTCCTTTTGTGAATATACCATCCTGTAATAAACCAGAGGTGGGCCTTCTCTGATGGGCAGTGACTGCCCATGGCTGATCCCATAACTCTCGTGGTTTGAATACTATGGTGACTAAGGACATCACTTCTCTGCACAGCTGCAATGTCCCTCTCGTAAGCAAACAAGTTTCTCCTAGGCAGGACTGTATCACTTTTCGTAGGGGAGAGCCAATGTTCTGGCACAGAACTCCACAACCAGTGTTTACTGTCTTGTAATTATAACTGTAATTGTATATGCATTTATATAGCACTTACGACCCCTGATGAGGTATTGAAGCGCTTTATAATGTAAAGTCAATATGATTTATATAGTGCCGTAGGGCGCGTGGATGCAGTGTCATAATATCTTTAATTAGAAAGTGTCAACAGTGTTCATTTTATTTAATAAGCTAGGGAAGACATTTCTCTACAGGAGCGCAACGCAGTTTACAGAGCAGAGATTCCGTGTTTACATATAAGGTAAATAATTGCTCTTTTCCGTATGATTTGTGGCGCTAAGGAATCCTTCCACGTGGAGCCGGAGGAATAATAGGAGATTCCCTGCCCAGTCTCCATGTGGAAAGACACTTTGCCCAAACATGTCTGGGACACCCTGGCTGGCACTGCACGCCTAACATCTGCCACGGATAGCTATTCATTTACAAATCCCCTTTCCCCTTCCAGGCAGGCTGTGGCCAGCTCTGTTCCTGCTCTCAAGAACACACAACACATTTATTTTCTAAGAGTCGAACATCAAAAAGACATTGCATTGTCTATTTTCGGTGTGCCAATCTGCCCGGCTATTAGTCGCCTCGCCCTTGAGGGGAGCTTGGCCAATGGACCACTACAGGCAGCAGCCCGTGACATGAGCAAATACTTTCCACTATTGTTCTCAGTAGGGGACAGAGTCAGTGACGGGACAATGCAAGCTGTTAATCTGCGCCCTCGGGCAAAACCGCAAGGGCGGGGCTGTGTCCCCTCAGGCCGCTGCTCTCCCGCCTTTTCTGACAGCCTTGCATCTCCACGGGAGTCCTTGAAGCCTGCTCACTAGGCCTGCGCTGTAAAGACGTTCAGTAGCTGACCAGCCAGCCATACACTGTACTGTTTGCTATGAAATGCGCAGTACTGGCTGGTGAGTGAGGCCTTTAGGGAGCATTCTAACAGACCCGATTCGGGCGGGAGGCTCCCGATTTTTGGCGGTGGAAAATGGCATTCTTTTCACAGTTTCCTGTCTAAAATTGCCTCTACTTCAAAAGAAGTTATAGGGGAAAATACATTCCCTCTATTTTTTTCAGAAATGTACCACTTTCCTGTTATGTTAGCTTGTATGCTACACTACTGGCTGATGTGCAAGGGCCAGTGAGGCCTACAGTACTGGTTGATGTGCGAGGGCCAGTGAGGTCTACAGTACTGGCTGGTGTGCAAGGGCCAGTGAAGCTTAGTATGACCCATAGTACTGTCTGATTTGAGTTGGCCAGTGCGGCCTATAGTACTTTTTGATGTGTGAGGGTCAGTGAGGCCTACATATCTGGCTAATGTGTGAGGGTCAGTGACGCCTACAGTACAGGCTGATGTGTCAGAGTGCCAATGAGGCTTAGCAAAGCCCACAGTGCTGTCTGATTTGTGAAGTCCAGTAAGACCTACAGTACTGTCCATTATGTGACGGTCAGTGACGCCTACATATCTGGAATCTGTGAGGGTTAGTGAGGCCTATAGTAATTACTGATGTGTGCGAGGGTCAATGAGAGCTAGTGTGGCCTACAGTACTGTCTAGTGTGTGAGGCCTACATATCTGGCTAATGTGTGAGGGTCAGTGAGGCCTATAGTAATGACTGATGTGTCCGGGGGTCAGTGAGGGCTAGTGAGGCCTACAGTTCTGTTGAATTTGTGGGGGCCAGTGTGGCCTACAGTGCTGTCTGATGTGAGTGGGCCAGCAAAGGCTAGACACAATACTGTCCGCTGTGGGAGGACTAAACAGTACTATATACTTTGAGAGGGCCAGGGACGGTTACACTGTACTGTATGCTGTAACATGGGTGTAACCAGCCGTGGCCCGTCCATGGGGGCAAAGGGGCCACGCCCTCTCACCATTTGCCCCTCAAAAGGAGTGTCTGTCAGGCTGAGCAAAGGTCAACGTGACACTCTTCATTTTCTGGTCAGGCAGCCAGGAGCTAGACATGTGCTAAATGCACAGGCTCCTGGCTGCCTGGGCTGAACTTCCCAAGCTCCGACACACCCTTATCTGTTCCATAGAGACAGCCACCTTCCCAGAGGACTGGAAGCCCGCTGAGATCTGCCCGCTCTTGAAGAAACCCACGGCTGACCCCCTGGACCTCAAGAATTACTGGCCCATCTCTCTGCTGCCTTTCCCAGCCAAGGTGATGGAAAAGACCATCAACGCTCAGCTCGGTAAGCACATTGAGGACATCATCCTAGACACCTCCCGATCAAGCTTCAGGAGCAATCACAGCACGGAAACCGCCCTCCTTGTCGCCACAGATGACAGCTGCTCGCTCCTCCACTGCGGCCATACAGCAGCCCTCATCCAACTGGACCTATTGGCCACCTTCAACTCGGTCTCACACCTCACCCTCTGCTCCAGGCTCCAGCAGCCAGTATCCGCAAAAAGCACTACAATGGATATGCTTCTTATTGTCTGGCTGAACTCAGAGAGTCGGACTCCCGCCTTACCTTTCAGAACCTATAGAGATCAGCTGCAGAGTTCCACAGGGCTCTACCCTGAGCTCACATTCTTCAACGTCTACATGGCCCCTCTTGCATCCATCGTCAGGGACCACGAACTGAATTTCATCTTCTATGTGGACGATACCCAGATGCTCATCTCACTGACCGAAAACCCCACTACTGCCACGAAGAATTTGCACAACGGGATGGAAGCCGTAACCACCTGGATGAAGGATAGCTGCCTGAAGCTCAACTCTGACAAGACCGAGATGCTCGTCCTGGGACCATCTACATCAGCCTGGAATGACTCCTGGTGGCCATCGACCCTCAAAAACACCCCCCCACACCTAAACAGACCATGCACGCAACTTCAGTATCATCCTGGACTCATAGCTCACCTTGGGTCGCATCCTCCTACTTTCACACACTCCAACTTCTCCAGAAGATCTACAAATGTATCCTAAAGGACTGCTGCAAAACCTAAACCCATGCCCTGGTTACCAGCAGACTCTACTATGGCAATGCCCTCTATACCGGTACTACCCAGAAGAATCTCACAAAGTTACAACATATCCAAAATGCCTCCACCAGACTCATCCTGGACATTCCCCTCCACAAATATATCTCCAATCACCTAAGAAACCTCCACTGGCTCCCTATCGAGAAGAGAATTACCTTGAAGCTCCTCGTACACGTCTAAAAGGCCCTCCATGACTTAGGGCCTGCCTACCTCAACCACCACATCACCTTCTTCTTCCCCACCGAACCTCTCCGATCCGCTCAACAAGCACTCAATCAATCAATCAATCAATCACATTTATAAAGCGCGCTACTCACCCAAAGGGTCTCAAGGCGCTGGGGGGGAGGGGGTCAGTGCTCGAAGAGCCAGGTCTTGAGCTGCCTTCTGAAGGGGAGGTGTTCGGGTATGGCGCGAAGGTGACTGGGCAGGGAGTTCCAGGTCTTCGCTGCCAGAAAAGAGAAGGATTTTCCTCCGGCGGTGGTTTTGCGGATGCGGGGAACGGCTGCCAAGGCCTGACCGGTGGAGCGCATAGTGCGCGGAGGGGTGTAGAAGGAGACGCGGGAGTTGATGAGTTTGGGTCCGAGGTTGTAGAGGGCTTTGTGTGCGTGGGTGAGGAGTCTGAAGGTGATCCTCTTGTTGACCGGGAGCCAGTGGAGTTTTCTCAGGTGTCCGGAGATGTGGTGGTGGCGAGGTATGTCCAGGATGAGTCGTGCTGCGGCGTTCTGGATCCGTTGAAGTTTCCTCTGCAGCTTGGTGGTGATGCCGGCGTACAGAGTGTTCCCGTAGCCCAGGCGGCTGGTGACGAGGGCGTGGGTGACGGTCTTCCTGGTGTCGATGGGGATCCAGCGGAAGATCTTGCGGAGCATGCGGAGGGTGTTGAAGCACGCTGAGGTCACCGAGTTGACCTGTCTGGTCATCGAGAGGGAGGAGTCCAGGATGAAGCCGAGGTTGCGTGCGTGGTTGGTTGGTTGGGGAGTGCTGCCTAGGGCGGGGGGCCACCAGGAGTCGTCCCATGCGGAGGGGGTAGGGCCGAGGATGAGGACCTCCGTTTTATCTGTGTTCAGTTTCAGTCGGCTGTCTGTCATCCAGGTCGCTACTTCCTTCATGCCGTCGTGCAGTCTGGTCCTTGCTGATGTGGGGTTGTTGGTGAGGGATAAGATGAGCTGGGTGTCGTCGGCGTAGGATATGATGTTGAGTCCGTGTTTGCGTGCAATGTTTGCCAGGGGGGTCATGTAGACGTTGAATAGGGTGGGGCTGAGGGAGGATCCTTGGGGTACGCCGCAGATGATCTCCTTGGCTGCGGATCTGAAGGGGGGGAGGCGGACTCTCTGGGTCCTTCCGGAGAGGAAGGAGATGACCCATTCCAGGGCCTTGCCTCTGATGCCGGCGCTGCAGAGGCGGTCTATCAGGGTGCGGTGGCAGACCGTGTCGAAGGCTGCAGAGAGATCCAGGAGAATGAGGGCCACGGTTTCACCCTTGTCGGTCAGGGCTCGGATGTCGTCCGTGGCTGCGATGAGGGCGGTTTCGGTGCTGTGGTTGGCCCTGAATCCGAACTGAGTGGAGTCGAGGGAGTCGGAGGTTTCCAGGGCGGCGGTGAGTTGAGCGTTGACGATTTTCTCAATCACTTTGGCGGGGAACGGTAGGAGGGAGATAGGCCGGAAGTTTTTGAGTTCGGTGGGGTCTGCTGTAGGTTTCTTTAAGAGGGCGTTGAGTTCTGCGTGTTTCCAGCTTTCAGGGAAGGTAGCAGTGGTGAGGGAGGCGTTGATGACGTCTCGGAGGTGGGGTGCGATGATGTTGTCGGCCTTGTTGTAAATGTGGTGAGGACAGGGGTCGGAGGGTGATCCCGAGTGGATCGAGTTCATGACGAGGGTGGTTTCCTCGGTGGTGGTAGGGTTCCAGGCGAGGATGGTGGAGATGTCGTTTGCGGCTTCCGGGGGCGGGTTCATGTTGGTGGTCGTGAAGCTGTTGTAGATGTCGGCAATCTTACGGTGGAAGAAGGTCGCGAGGGAGTCGCAGAGGTCCTGTGAGGGAGGGATGGGGTTGGTTTCTGCGTCCGGGTTGGAGAGCTCTTTGACGATGCCAAATAGTTCCTTGCTGTTGTGGGCATTGTTGTCAAGTCTGTTCTGGTAGGCTGTTTTTCGTGCGGTGCGGAGGCGTTGGTGGTGTTGGCGGGTGGCGTCCTTGAGAGCTGTCAGGTTTTCCTCTGTCGGGTTGAGGCGCCATGTCTTCTCGCGGAGGCGGCATTCTTTCTTGGAGTTTTTGAGTTCGGTGGTGAACCTGGAGTTTTTCTTGTGGTTGTTGGTGTTGGTTTGGGTCTTCAGAGGGGCCAGGAGGTTGGCGCAGTCGGAGATCCAGTTGGTGAGGTTGTTGGCGGCCTCGTTGGGGTTGCTGGTGCTGGTGGGTTGGTTCAGGGAGAGCGTTGCTGCGAGTTGTTCTGTGGTGATTCGGTTCCAGTATCTTTTTGGTGGTTGCCGGGTGTGGTGATGCACGGTGGTTTTCTTGAAGCTGAAGTGGACGCAGCTGTGGTCCGACCATGTGAGTTCGGTGGTGTGGCTGAAGGTGATGTGTTTGCTTGAGGAGAAGATGGGGTCGAGCGTGTGTCCGGCGTAGTGGGTGGGGGTGTTGACCAGTTGTTTCAGTCCCAGGTTGGCGAGGTTGTCTAGAACGGCGGTGGTGTTGTTGTCGGTGTGGTTCTCCAGGTGAAAGTTGAGGTCTCCTAGGAGGATGTAGTCGGTGGATGAGAGTGCGTGGGGGTTGACGAAGTCTGCTATGTCTTCGCTGAACTTGGTGCGGGGTCCTGGTGGTCTGTACATGAGGGTGCCTCTTAGGGTTGTCTTGGGGTCGATGTGGATCGCGAAGTGGAGGTGTTCGGCGTCGGGAAGTGAGTTGTCGGTGTGGGTCGAGATGCTGATGGAGCTTTTGTGTGCGATGGCGATGCCTCCTCCGGTGCGGTTGAAGCGGTCTCTCCGGATGATTTTGTAGCCGTCGGGGATGGCTATGGCGATGTCGGGTGCCGAGGAGGGGTTCATCCAGGTCTCGGTGAGGAAGGCGATGTCTGGGTTCGTTGAGTTGATGAGGTTCCACAGTTCGATGGCGTGCCTGTGGACGGAGCGGGTGTTGACCATGATGCATTCGAGGTTGCTTCCGGGGGCGTCGTTCTTGGTGGTGGCGGTGTGGGTCCGTAGGCAGGTGAAGCGGCAGTTGCTGCAGGTGAAGGGTCCGTGGGTTCGTTTCGGGGTGGCGCGGTAGCAGCCCGGCGCGCGGCCGGGGTTGAGGTTGGCGAGGGTGGCGGAGTCATAGGTCAAGCGGGGGGCGCGGGGGCCAGGGGTTCGGGCGCTAGGCGCGGGCCAGGCGCGGACGGGCGCAGACGGGCTTGCCTTAGGCGCACCTTTGGCGCGCCAGCGGCGCGTCCGCTGCGCGGCCTCGCAGCGGCCGCCATTTAAGGGGTAGGTGGGGAGGCGGGGTCAGCTGGGAGGCGGGAGGTGGGCGGGCAGGGGAGCTGGAAGCGGCAAAAAAGAGCGGCAAAAAAGAGCGGCAAAAAACGGCGGGAAAAGCGCGGTAGGAGCGGCGGGAAAAGCGGCAAGACGGCGAAAAGGGAACAAGAGCCTACTAAAATCTACTAAAAAGGAGGGGCTGAGAGGGGAGGACGGCGCACGGCACTCGGGGGCACACGCACGGGATACAAGGAGAGAAAGGGGAATTTCAGTCACTCGGGGGCACACGCATGGGATACAAGGAGAGATGCACTAGCCACCGTACCCCGCATATGGAAGACCTCAGCTGGTGGGAGATCCTTCGCCTACCTCACGGCAAAGAGCTTGAATATCCTGCCCCTCACCTCAGGCAGTCACCACCGCTACCCCAATTCAGGAAAGACCTTAAAACCTGGCTCTTCAACTGAACCTCAGAGGACAAACCCCCCTTAGCTCCTTGAGACCCTTACACTTTATAAACCCTTATTCAATTTGAACTTTGCTGAGCTGAGAATGTCAGAGTTCCTGTGGGTGTGACCTCCTCAGCTTAGCAAAGATACTTGAGTCCCTCCTGCTCGTTATGAGGAAGAGCATCACCCAGTGCCTCGGACTTGGGTGCCTCAGTTTTAAGCCCTGTATTGCCCAGGACCTAGTGTCAATTAGTGACACCTTATCACAGAGTGGGGTGGGATTAGCAGTCTCGCTGACCCCATCCCACTCCATGATGAGGTCGGGACTGCTGCCTTCCCTCACTGGCGACCTAAGGTCAGCCAGTGAGGGAAGGCAGCAGTACCAACCATCCTGGGACCTCCAAGGCTTTGGACTGCTGCCTTCCCTCATTAGCTGACGTATGGTCAACCAATGAGGGGAGGCTGCAGTCCCAACCCTCCTGGGACCTCCAAGGCAAAGCTACAAGTAAGTGTGATTTGTTTTAAAATGAATGTTTGGTGAATGCGTGTATGTTTGAATATTTTGGTAATGAGTGTTGTGAATGGATCTGTCTGCGTGCATGTGTGAATGCACAGGTGTGGGTGAGTATTTAGGTGAGTGTGCCCCACCCCCCCTCCTAAAACTACCGGCCACCACTGGGTGTAACACAGGTTCCTGCAGCACCTGCAGTGCAAGACGCCCCTACACTCCAGGGGCTCCTTTTACCTTAAGACCTATGAACTTCAGTGAGATATGGGAGTCTCAGGAGCTCAGCATCACATTGTGCATGGAGATCCCATAATTTCACATTAAACCCTTGTCAGCTAAGAGTCATCAGTGAGGCCTGCACAGTACTGTATGTTTTCAGAGGGTCAGAAATGTCGGCACAGTACTCTCAGCTGTGTGATGGGCATCGAGGTCTACATAGTACTCTCCTCTTCGTCAGGGCCAGCGACACCTGAACAGTACTGCCAGCTGTGTGGGGGGCTGCGAGGCCTGCACAATAGTGCATGCTTTTAGAAGACCAGCAAGGCCTGCACAGTACCTTATGCTTTTAGAGGGCCAGCCAGGCCTGCAAACTACTGTCTGCTGTGTGAGGAGCAGAAAGGTCTGCACAGTACTGTATGCGGTGTGAGGGTCAGCGACGCCTGCACAATAGTACATGCTTTTACAAGCCCCCAAGGCCTGCACAGTATGTATGCTTTCAGAGGACCAACCAGGCCAGCAGAGTACTTTATGCTTTTAGAGGGCCAGGCAGGCCTGGAAAGTACTGTCTGTTGTGTGAGGGCCAGCCAGGCCTGCACAGCACTGTCGGCTGTGGGAGCAGCGAGGCCTGCACAGTACAGTATGCTTTTAGAGGGGCAGCCAGGCCTGGAAAGTACTGTCTGCTGTGTGAGGGCCAGACAGGCCGGCAAAGCACTGTCTGCTGTGTGAGAGCAGCGAGGCCTGCACAGTATGGTATGCTTTTAGAGGGCCAGCCATGCTTGGAAAGTACTGCCTTCGGTGTGAGGGGCAACGAGGTCTGCAAAGTACTGTCTGCTGTGTGAGGGCCATCGAGGTCTGCACAGTACTTTGGGAGGCCAGTGAGACCTGCACAGTACTGTTTGCTGTGTAAGGGCCAGCGATGCATCCACAGTGTTGTATGCTGTGTGGGGGCCATCGAGCCTGCACAGTACTTTGTGAGGGCCAGACATACCTTCACAGCACGGTCTGCTGTGAGTGCCAGCGAGGCCCGCAAAGTACTGTGACACCCTCACGGACAACATGGTCAGCATTGTAGGAAACAGCGATTCTTGAACGGTACCATATATTTCTAAAAGAACAGGGCTGCCTTTACAGTACAGGCTGCATCATTTCACATTCCCGGGACTCATGCTTTATATAGGCAACCTATTTTATATTTCCAACTCTTAGGTTTGGGCAGTTTACTTAACAAATAACCGAAAGAAGAAAGTAAGCACACTCCAAGCTTCAGAAAAAAATGCACTTTATTCTACCAGAACAGCAGTGAGCCAAAAAAAGAGCTGCAAGCAGCGTGCAAAAACTGGCTTCACGATGGACATTTAGGAAAACAGTGACGGTTCCACTAGCTCAGCTTTGCATGAATATCAGTGAACCCATACAAATAAAGTATCCGCAATTTATCCGCATGCCATGTTACATATCCGAGAATCCACTATTCATCTACAGGAGGTCAGTTAAAACGTACAGATTCTGCACTATTTTTTCAGATGCCTTTATAAACTGAACGGTTTCAGTGCGCTGCAAATTGCTAGAAAGGCAACTTTCTGCTACAGAACAAACAGAAGACGCTAGTCTGTGTCACCCAACACCTACTGGCAGCTCAGTGGGTTCAGTGCCTGCTTGAGAGAGATATTTGTGAAACTACAGGTCAACTTTTTGCACTTTTGAGACCTGTAAAACAGAATGGTAGAGCTGGCTGGTCACAAAATCAATTACTATTTAAGCACCAAGAGAGGAGTAGGTTTCTTCTTTCTACTGCTGAAAAGGTAGATGTTCTGGAGACCGTTGTATCTGCACCACAGCTGCAACTAAAAAAAAAAAAGACGATCACTGCAGAAAGCTTCACTGCTTCTTACTAAGTCCACGATTATTAAATGTTTTCAAGCTTCACTGATCCTAATCGTCTGGGGGTTCAAACCACGGGCATAAGTCCGCAGGAGCATAGCTTCCATTGGTGCAGCAGGGGCAGTGGCACCAAGGCCCAGTGACCTGAGATGCCCAGTGATCCCGATTATTTCTGGATTTCACAGCTCAACAAGCAGCGAGGGAGCCCATTTTCTTCCTTGCACAAAGACTCATGACCCTGGCTACGACACTGGCTAAGGGAGAAAAAACAGGGATTTAATTATCATGGAAAGAGGTCACACATCTAAAACATTTTAATAAGTACCATTTTATTTGCCAAAAGAATGAGTGGCCCTATGCTGAGTTCTAAGGCATGCAGTATAGGTCTGATGCAATAATCTAAGCAGTACTCATCCATGCAGTACTGTGCGCACTGCCACTTGTGGAGCATAAACGTCATGCAGGTGCAGTAATGCAGTGTACACCTGCTGTGTTGCACATGTGCATGCAGTGCAGCTACGCTCATGCCATATGTGCATGCAGCGCTTCATTCCCAAACTGTGGATATTTTGCTGCAGTACTTCTTTTGGATGTGAAACAGTCTTCAATGCAGCACTGCTTAGCTGTGCTCACAGTCTGTGATTCAATACTTCTCTATTGTGCATCCAGCCTACAGTACACCCTTGCTGAGCTATAGGCAGGACCACTTGAATTATGTGATTGTGCAGCTGCTGCGATTTTCACATAGTTGCAGATTTGCCACTTAATCCATTATCTCCTGAATCATTTGCAGATTTTAATTACAAAAATGTTAATACCTCAAATGGTTTAAAAGTTACTAAAAATGCAACACATGTTGCCATGCAGTGAAAGGCCCTCTGCAAATCTGCACTGGTCACCTTTTTGGGTGATTATTGCTATATTTGGGTATTAAAATGGTACTAGTGAAGTGCAAACACTGTCCAGACAGTGTGACCAAATTTAACATGTTGAAATCAATGAAGTAATACTATTACAAAATATGCTGCACTATTCTGCATTGTTTGCCTTTTCTTGATGCATATTTTACTAAACCCGGCTGCATAATTTGGCCCTCTCATGTTGCATACTTCCAGTGGCCATGGATACTGGCACAGTCATGCAGACTTACTCTACTGCATCACCATCATACACAGCATGACAGTATGACAGAGCTATGTGCACACATTACTCTCTGCATCAATGCCGAGCTATGTACAGAACTGTGTGTGGTAGTTTATCTACACTAGCGCCACCATAATACACTTCCTTCTTACATTCATTGGTAAGCTATACCATACTAGACACACTCCCTGCAGCATTATTGCGTTATGTGAATGCCGTCTGCGGCTGCTGTGCTGTGTAGACTGCCGATAGTGCTGTATCTTTACGCAGCTGTCAGTTTAGCTCTGCAGCAGGGGCATGGCACGGATGGTCCTACAACCCTTTAGGGTCCCCCAAACCCTAAGAGCAGCCCAGGAACTGGAGACACCCTACTGGGCATGTGTGTTTGGCCGGCCGTCTACATGCTCAGTGAAGGGGGAGTAAGTTGCCCTGCCCCTTTTTCTAAAAACGATAATAAATATAGATTATTATCGTTTTTAGCTAAAAGGTTTGCAGCTGCTGCTCGGTTGGGGGCGGGAGACGACGCTCCTCCGCTCTTATGGAGGAGCCGCCACTGCAACACATATCCTGCAGTACAGCACCCCTGCAAAATACATCCACAGGCCACACTTTTCACAGCAAATGGACTACACACCCCACTGGCAGCAATATGCCCCAACAGGCAGTGACATACCAAGGGTGACATTGCCTGGGTGTAAGCATAGCAAATGCACCTCGTACTACCCCAACGCCCACACCCCACCGCGCCCCCTCCCAACCCTGTACTGCTGAACGGCTAATAAATACAACTAGAAACAAACTTCATGGGTCACCAAGGCCTCTATGCTACGGTGCCCCTGCACCTGCTGCACAACTGGTAGCCTCTGCAAACAGCTATCCAATTTTCAAAGAAGCAGTGCCGGGGCGCCAGTAGGTAGTAAATGAGAGACGTCTGCCTCTAAAGGTCCATGCGTCACCAGTACCATCCATACATCACGCAGCTGTGCACCCCTGAAGTATGAGCCCATGGGTTGCACTTTGGTCTTGCTACAGTGCACGTACACAGCCTGCCCTGCGGTCCTGGTGAAGCGCCACCACCCTGCCATGCCTTGTGTGCGGTTCCCGCGCTCTTCTCCCGGGCTGTCAGAAGTCGCCCGCAGGGCACGGCCGGGGCTCGCCAGGAATCCTCCTCTCTGCCCCCCGCAGAGCAGCGCGGCACGTGCGACAAGTAAACTGAAAGCCTGTAGCACACCGGAGCCCCGCCCAGAGCCGCGCGCTCCAACTCCTCCCACAAATGCTCCTCTTTCGTTGTAACCACGCCCCAGCAAGCAGTGAATAGCCACCAGAAAACGCCCACAAAAGGCCGACGAGCCAGCTCAACACCAAGCTCCGCCTATTAGAGCGCGTTTCTACAGCCCTCGTGCTAGTTATTTAGCATATACCGGTACGGTGGGCGTGGTTTCGGTGTGGTAGGCGTGGTTTCCTGCAGGGGAGGTTTTATAATGCCCGGTGCCAGCCGAGTGAGGCATTGTCGCTGAGCGCTGTGAAAGGAAGGTGACAGTTGGGTCCAGGGTCAGAGTGGACATTAAGGGGAAAGGTCGGGACAAGAGGAGACAGCAACGGCTGTGGCTGGAGGATCTCAGCTGCCGTCCCCTTTCAGGATCTGCCAGCCTTAGAGCCATGGCCTCCTGCGGCCGCGGGCTGCTGCTCGCCCTCCTGGGCTCCATGCTCCTCGGCGCCCTGGTCGTCCTTGTGGTGGAGCACCGGCGGCGGAGCCCCTCGCCCCCGCAGGCAGCCCCGCAGACCTTCTCGGCGTACATCAGCACCCTGCGGCGCGTCAGGCGGGACGTGGAGCCAGCGGCCCCCGAGAGCCCCCGACCCGTCCTGGAGGAGATCGGACCGCAGGACGTGTTCATCGCCGTGAAGACCACCAGCAAGTTCCACCGCTCCCGGCTGGACCTGCTCATGGAGACCTGGGTGTCCCGCAGCAACGAGCAGGTGAGGGGGTCCCTGCGAGCAGGTGCATGGGGTGGGCAGCGGGATCAAGTATGTTGTAACGCGGATCGCACCTGCCGTGATTACCAAGGGTCTTCTATTCCATGAAATCTGTCATTTTGCACCGCCTTTTCATGTTCCGCTCCCACTGTTTGCAAGTGTATTGATTACCAGTAATTGCATTTTACTGTTTTCCCACAAAATGTTCGCACGTCCCACTAATACGTCCTAAACGTAGTGGGCACGTGCAGTCTCAATGACGTGATGGATAATGGGGGCGCTAGGTGCCGTGGTGAGCCCCGCTTGTAGTGGTGGGGAGGCGTGTGAGTGTTAAAAGTGGACATGAGGAGTGTAATGTAACGGAGCATGTGAAACCTGGCTCTGAAGCGGGTGGTAATGGGCAGCGAAAGGTGGGCATGAATCAGGTCAGGAGATATAATGTACGGGCACAAGATGCTGGTGACAGGGGGCAGAGGTCATAGTGTTCCCAAATATGCAGCTGTCGGTCGCGTGCAGCGCACCAATATGAAATGTAGAAGTTACTTGACAGTTTCGCCCTCCCCGTTGCTGTGCAGCTTGTCGTGTTTGGAGGTGAACAGGCTAGACTCCCGTTTGTGTGTAGTGTGCAGTTAACCTCTCAGTCAAATGACGTGTGATGTCTGGCTCCTTTGCAGCACCCTCTGGCATGGGCGTCTGGGCGCTATGCAAAGCGAACTCAGGATCCCGTTAGCTAGGAGTGAGCAATGCTGGGATAACGAAAAACATACCAGCATGGAGGTGGCAGTGCATGGTACGCTTGCACGACTGTCACCATTGCCAGCCCCCCATCAATTAACCAATTGTGTGCTAATTTCACAATTCTAGCGCGTGATATAACTATTGTTTTAAATAAGGGGAAAAGTCCTTCTTCGGGGCAACGGTGCATGGTGAGTGTGGGTGGGGGTGTCTGTCCACGACCCCGTGTCGGTAGATAACTGTGGGAGAGTCGGCTCCCAGTGCTTGTCTGGGGTCTTCACTTCCAACCCTCTCACCACAAGACGCCACCTCAGAAACCTCCACTCGCCTCAGGGGCCGGCTGCGAGTCCTCATTTCCTCCACAGAGTGTGTGTTTTGTTGAATCATCTGAATAGCTGCGCTCTTGTAATATAATCTTTTACACACAGCCCCTGCCCGTGGCTAGCGTTTTCCGCACTTCAAAGCGCTACCCGAGCGATGGGCCCCGCTGTTGTGATTGAAGGGGTGGGGGCCGGCTAACGTGAAACACAAGTTGGCCCATCTCTTTCCACAGTGGTCCAGTCTCTGTGGGTAGGAGGGGGTCGCCGAGGTATCCCCCACTGGAACCGCAGCTCGGATTCGGTGACAGGATTAAAGGCATTCTTTCCCCTTCAAGGAAACTCCTATTGGGTTCCTCACATCCCGTAGGTCGATACCGCCCCTCACCCCCACTACAAGGCCCACCAGAAAGTGCACTGGGCTCTAGGGACAATGGAGTCTGCCAAGCGAAGCGCCTTGAGTACAGCGCTATCTCACCAAAGGCTAATTATAGTGATCATCCAAGCCCTGCTGCATGCCAGCCAATGTCCCAAGAGACGGCATGAATCTGAAAAATACGAATTTACAGGTTTAGCTGGGCCAGTACAGTAGTATGTCTCCTCAACACTTGTGTGGGCTGAAGGGACAATACATGATATAGTAATTGTTAAACAAGTTCGTGCCTCCTAGTGCTGGTTGTTTTCATGCCACATAGATTTTGGGTTCCAGTCTTCCTGATAAATAAGAGGTGGCCTCGCTTTATGCCAGCGATGCTCCCGGGATAGCCATGTGCCCAGGATCACACAGTGCGGTGGAGAAACAAACTGGCTTAGAACTCTGCTTGTTCTAGTTCTGCGGGTATCATCGTCACTGGAAAACATCGTTATAGTGCAGCTAATGGAGAGGCTGTGTTACTTAGACTTTAAGGCACTGTGTGCCACAAGTGGTGACAACAACTGAAACTGGAGCATTTAGTGTAAAAAGTGAGGACAGACTGGTTTGCACAGGAGCCCGTGTTGAATGCTTAAGATGCGGATCATGCCGCGCACTCCTCCATCCATCCTCCCCCATCATGGGTGAATGCACCGGACTTGGTCCCAGCGAAGGGGTAACTCACGGCGCATTAATGAGACCCAGTGTTTGGCAGACAGATGCCTGTTTATTCCCTCCCCCCTTTCTCCGCAGTTTGCGGGTGCGGTGCAGCATGAAATGCGATTTGTGTCGCTGCGCCCGGCCTGTCAGCCAGGGAACAAGGCCAGGGCTCCTTAGCATAATGGGCTGCTCGAAGGGGTGGGGGCCTGTTCTCAGGGTGGTGCCCCAGAGAAAATGATGTGCTGATTTCGCCTCCTTCCTTGGCTTACCAGACATGCTAATCAATTGTTTATCTGGACCAGCAGGCGCTACAATGATTGGGGGGTCGCTAGGCTTCCGTCATGGGAGAGCTGTGCAGACAGTACGCCACGTCAATCAGCCATAGGTAACCAAGACATGGCTCCATCACATTGAACAAGATGATACTTTTCTAGTAAATTTGGGGAAAACGTAGAGGGCTTCTTGGCGCTCTAAATCCAGCCCTTCGCGTTAACGTGATTGTGTCTTACCTCAATGGAACTTGCCAGAACTGCGGCCAGGTGGCCACTGGGCTTGTGACCAGCATGCCTTCGCGGAACTGGTTTCTAGCCACAGAGGTTCCAGGTGAGGTTACTGTTTCATACGTGCATTTGGTCTAGTGATTAATAGTTAAATGGCTTATCAAAAGATAGAGCCTTGACTGGAAAAGCTGGGTACTCGCTAACAGTTACCCAATAGTTCAGGCTCTAACAAGATTTAAGTCTCTCGTGTCAGACGTACCTGCACGGTGGGGGCCTGACAGACGCTAGTTTATTGCACATACTAGCAGGTTGAGATGGTTCCAGTAAACACATTGTCTCCTCTGTCAGGCGGGGAGCAGGGTACCCGTATGGCACATCCTGGCTGGGCATCCTGTTACAATGAGAGAGTCGCTTACTCTGTGCCTTGCAGCCCCATTTGTTTTTTTTCAGGTGCAACTGAAGGTGTCAAACTGATTGGGCGTCTGTGGGCCATGAGATGGGTGAGTGTCAGCCACAGTCCGCATCTTCGAGATGCCATACACAGAACGTCTTCTGAAAGGTTGCATTCATGTGGGACAACACGAGTACCATGCTGCCCTGGTATGTCCATCAAGATGCCACCGGGACCCGTTGTATGAATTTACCGGTGATTGATCCCCCTCAATACCCAACTTGAGACCTCCCCCCTCCCCTCAGCCTGCTCACTGACCACAAATTAAGGGAGCCCTCCTCCGGCCTGTGGCTTGGCCCCTTTTACGAGTACCTTCCGCCCAGACTACGAGAGAAGGGCCCTAGGACAGGGGACAGAATGGATGTTCTGCGCATCTAAAGTGACATCCCTGGGAAGGCGCTGGTGCTTTCTTCGAGGTGCTTTTTGTCTTGCCCTTGTCCGCCTGGGATGTTTGAGTTCCCAGAGGCCGAGCCGGTGCTCCCACGCTGTCCCCAAGCGCACGCTAACAAAGCCCCCTTTCTCCAGGCCCAGAGAAAGGCTTCTCAGCCCTTGTGTGGGGGGCTTTCCGTGGGAACAAGGGAGCCCATGCCGCTGCGTCCAGGTCAGGTTGCCAGGAGATGAGGGCTATGAAGACAGGGGCTCGGCCTGGAGCGGGCCTCTGCTCCTCGGCTCCTTTGACAGCCTTTTCAGTGACACCCCAAGTGCCGCCACTTGAGGGACAGCCGTTTCAGAGAAAGCTGATGTTGACGGAACTCCCTGTGGATCTAACCCAGGGGGCCTGTCCAAGGAGGCTGTGGGAATGGACGCTTTCCATACTGACCTGTCCGGCCGAGCTGCGGGGTTTGTCTTCGGACGAGAGGGTGCCTTGACAGCCTCTGTGGGCTTCACGGCGACCAGGCATTCTTCTGGGCGACTAGGCGTTGTAGTTGCTTCTAAGGACACGCAAACTAACGAATGCAACAGGACTCGGACCCTATAGCAATTCAAAACGGGCATTAAAATGGGTCCCTCTCGGGTCCTGTATTCCTGTTTTTACCTTTTCAGGCAAAAACACTCATTGATTTCTGAAAAAAGAATGTAAAAACGTTAAGGCAACCCCTGCTTCCATTTCCATGCTTTACTCAATCTTGCATTCCCTATGAGTGTTTGCTTTTTCCAGGATGATGTCACTGTGTTAATTCAGGCAGCATATTACTCGTATTTAGTGCATATCTTGAATTCAGGGCACATCACAATATTCCGGTGCCTTAAAAAACATAAACATGCTTTCTTGTGTAAGTTAACTGGTGGTCATGGAAAAAGCGCCTCAATACCTTCCGGTTGAGTTTGTGCTCTATAAAACTTCAAAAAAATGTGTGGTGGTCCAATCCTTGACCTCTGCAAAGCATAAAGAGCAATGGTCATATATGCCAATTTCAGATGTTATCCTATGAAAATTTGTACGGGTTGGGTGGCACTCTATGCACATTTTAGTTTGTGCACCCCCCCCCCCCCCCCATACACAGAGTTCACATCCCACTTCAAGCCCTGGGTCGTGGTATGTGGAGGTTTTAGGTAAAGGCCTTTAGATGGGTTCCCAGGACACTAGCCCCATTATACTCTGTTGTTTTTCAGTGTTGATCAGTCCTTTTCATGAAGTGGTATCCTGACATGTTCGGTCCCATTGAGACCCTGCTTCCATCACCCACAAGAGAGGTGCAGCCATGCCTCTGACCTATGCACACCCTGCTGTAAGCCTTGTCTGAGCTTCAGGTGGTGTGGTAGTTTGCAGGGCTAGATGAAGACTGCCTTCCTATCCATACCCAGAAGTTGTTTCTCAGAATGTGAAATCTACCTTTCACTTTAAATGTGCCCAGCCTGTGCTTAGCCCACCTGTTGGCTGAGGTTACATTTTAACAGGCAATCTACAATCAAAAAAACAAAAACAAAGAGATGGTGTTTGATCTCCCTCCGAATCCTATAACCCAAAACCCTTCATACTGATTCATATTCAGTAACAGTGCTGCAGAAGCTGTCCAAGGTCATGGCTAATATGTAATCCAGTCGGACAGTCCACATCCTGGCCATGCAGCAGCATTGTGGAAGCCCAGCTAGACATCCAGCCATGGATGTCCCTGGTCACAGCTTCACATCACAGCTGCTGGGTACAATGGAGTAAGGGTTTTTTCAAGCCAGAGCCTGGATGTGCCCACACGTCTCGAACACTACCACCACTGCGCGCTCCACAGAGATGTGAGGATCACAGCGGGCTGTAGAAGAAGCCCGAATAGTACTGATCTGTGCCCTGCAGCAGCATTGTGGATCCTTTAGAGGTGCTATGACTAGTGCCACCGATGACCTTGTCCACTAATAAGAGTGAAAGTATTTTATTATCCTTCCAGCATCGGCTGTGAGAACCCATGTTCGTGCTGCTTGGAGCCTGAAGGTACAGTCCCATCACTACATCCTCAGACTCGCATTATCACACACCCCTTTAAAGGGGTGCAAGTCACACTCCCCTTTTGTGTCCTGGCAGGACCCTCTCTCGGTTTGAGGCTTTTGTTGGGGTGGGTGGTCCTGTACACTTGTAGTGTTTCAGGATGGAGTGTATCTGTTGCCACAGCGACTCTAAGCCATACCTGTATTGTTAACTCTTGTACGGTTGGATAAAGAAACCCTCTATGGCACCTAAAGCTTGCTGGTGGTGTGAGAACTGTTACACGCCTCCCTAACCCTAAGCATCATTTGCAGGCCCTTGGTTTAGGGTCATTTTGTTTTGGGGATAGGCCTCTATCCGCGCCTTGGACTGGGCCGTGCAAGTTTCCATTATTTTTGCTCGGTATTGTTTTGTCAACAGAAAATCTTCCAAAACGCGAGTTTGTGCCAAAGCTGGAGGGCGCGGTGCCATTTACAGTAAACCTGCAGCGTATGTGGATAGTAAATATACCGGAGTTTACTGTGCAGTCTCTTCCGCCTACACCACCTAGAAAACGGGTCGCCGCCCTCGGTGCTCATTGAGTGGTGTTTGGCAACCAGACGGGATGTGTAAATTGTTTCTACAGCGCACGGCTTGGGATAACACCCCTCGGTGATACCAGCCGCAGACAAAGGCCTGCTGGTGGGCAGTGGTGAAGAATAGCCATTGTTCAGAGGGGCCCGTCCTCCATGCACACTTCCCGTGTCCGCCGGGCCATTGTTTCTAGTGCAGCTAATTATAGCCTCACTCCTCTACGGTGGCCCTTTAGTGACATCTCTAGCAGGGTGGCTGTGGCAGAGGTGAACAGATTAAATGTCTATTGCAGTAATGCTCTCTACCCTGGGGGATATCTCCCTATGGCGACGTAGCTACGTCCCTGGCCGATCGTGCAGCAAGTGCAGTGCACCCGGGCCAAAAATAGTTGTCGGCGCATCGCACCCTAAATATATTTATTTTTGATCGTCTTATATAGCGCCGAATTCCTCTGGGTTCAGAGCGCTTTGCAGTGATGGTGTGGGGGGATTATGGCTGGTATTTACTCCCAGCAGAGGGGCAGGGGGTTTTGCAGCATCGTCGGAGAACTGTATGCAGCCATGAAAGGGAGATTACGCGACGCCGTAGGTAGCACTAAATTGTCCTTATAGAAACTATAAAGAGCCATTTCTGTATCGTGTTTTGAAGAAGATTCTGTGTATGTACGCCAAGAGGTGACCCAGTTAGCCAGCAACATAGCTCAGTGGGATAATGCCCCTGCTGCAGCTGTCTGTGCGTTGCTTCCTGCACCGGTGTTGAAAAAAGACCCGTTAATTCTAAATCTTTAAAAGTTGAAAAGGGGGTCCCAGGGCTTCAGTGTACCCTGGCAATATGTAGCCATGTGACATATGTTCACCATAAACTCTGCTTTGATGATACCTCACGACGCAGTTGTTTTTTACACGAATTAATATGTGACTTTAGCTCAGCATTTCAAGGATAACTGTGGGTGCTTTGGGAAGCAAGGCCACCCTCCAGTTCCCTTCCAAGCCAGGCCGGCGTCTCCCTGTGGGTGTGCCTTCTGCGAACATGCCCCTGACGTGCTGCTCTGTGTACAGTCAACAGAGCCCGAGCTCCGGTCGGCGAGTTTACACTACAAACACAGGTGGCAGACTGGGCAGAACTGGTTGGGAGCACTCCTGGCCGTGTCTCGGGTGAACGGGAAGCACCTGTACCGGCCCGCATGCCCCCTCCCCCCTGTCGTGTGCGGCGGAGCAGGTTTGGGGAGCCCTGGGTCAGCTGGCAGTGAGTTTACACAAGATGCGTGTGCAAGGGCCGGGTGTGTTTGCTCTGAGGCAAGGAATCTCAGATGAAAGACATTTTTTTTTGGGGGGGGGGGGGGGGGGGCTTAATGGAAGGCACAACCCCGCACCTTTTCAGTAAAACGCTTTCGGCCTCCCCACTTTTGGGTGACATAAATCCGTGCTTCACCTGGACCTGTTTATATTGACCCGTGGACACAACGGTCCGTTATCTAATAAAGAGCAGTAGCGTCCTTCAGCGCATTGGCACGCCTCCATGCTGCAACGGTGCCATCTACTGGACAGTCAAAGCAGCTTCCTGGTCGGAGGCTACTGTCCCTCACGTAAAGGGCTATTGGGCGGAACACGACCAGCTGACTTAACCCCCCTTGCACCACAACAGCGGAGCAAGACTTTCACACTAGGCCTAGTGTTGTTAAAGGCGAGGTCAGAGAACATTGCTTCATAAATAAAGACAGTAAAGCGAGAGGGAAAATATAAATGCAACACTAAAATAAATGCATTAAAAAGAAAAAAAGAAAACAAATATATTAACAAAATCCCCAGCACATAACGAGTGAATGGCTATGACGCACCACGACGCAGGTCTTCAGTGAACCCAAAAGAGTAACGATGACACTGGTACTCCCAGAGGGCTGCGAGGTTGCCTCTGTGGCATTGTTACTCTGCATTTCAGATAATCCACTTTGGCGGTGTGTTTTTTTTCTTGCAGAGCACGCATTACATTATTAATTACATGAACTGTAACAGGTGGTAGTAGCCACAGAGGGGCCTTCGTGCGGCTCTCGAGGACCACCGCCCCTTCTTTTCATGTCAGAGGTCAGCATCGCGAGAGCCAGCAGAAACTCAACCGACCAGTTTCCTCGAGCTTTCACCTCTAGTTTGAATTTCCGGCTGGGCGAGTGGACAGGTTAGACGGGCTTCAAATGGCATGTGGGGCGAGAGCGAATTGGGAGCTTGAACTCTTGCATTCCTGCCCCCGGCGACATCTCCCGCAGCGTACGCACACACCTGAACAAATCATTGCCCAAGACTCCCCCTGCTTCATGATTCAAAGAACCAAACGTGCCACCCAAACTGGCTCGACTGCAAACGGCTCAGTACGTTTAAACTAACTGCACAGCCTCTTTGGGCAGCTGTGTAAGACAGGCATCCTTCCAATTGGCTCATTGGTATTTTTCTTTTAAATACAAGTGCACCAAAACATACCTTTGAGGAGGGGTCTTCAAACTATCGGGCGGGCCTTGAAGGGGGCGTGAGGGGGGTCAGACTATGGCCATATGAAGCATAACACAGATAAATGTTTTTTTTTTAGCAGAAAACAATTTATTGCATTTTTAAAAAGGTAACATATCTTAACTGCAATGTTTAAATAAGTCTAGACGTATTTAAACATTGCCATTTTACTAGAATAATTGTGAACAGTTCTGAGGGTGGCCCCAATGATTTGTATTTGGTGCGTGGCATTAAAGTGTAAAAAACACTGCCTTGAAGGAAGTACTCGTGGACAGCTGTGCAGGAACCTTACTGATGCCAGATTTCATACAGCTCTTCTGTTATTTAGGACATCTTGTGTCCTAGTGGGGACATTCTGCAGATCTAGGGGCTTTAGTCATTGAAAAGGCCACCCTGCTCTCTTACTTAATTTTGCATTATCCATCTGTTGACTCTGCTTAAATACTGTTGGTTCTTTGAGACCGCTTATCATATACTATTGCCAGGCCCACTTAAATTATGCGGCAGGGAAGTTCCAAAGTATGCCGCAGGGTTTACTAAATTGTACCGCACATTTTGTTATTGTATTAACTCATTATTTTGTCATTTTTACACGTCAATACTATCCAGGCAATGGTTTCCCCTCGTTAGAAGCACCAAACTATAAGCAATGAAAAGATGACTAGTCAAACTTTGCAAAGAGCCTTCCCCTGCGAATCAACACACGTGACCTCGTTTTTAGTAACTCTTAATGAAGTTTGAGCTACAATTAATTTTTTTGTTAAAATATGCTGATTAGGCGGCAGATAATGGATTATGTGGCAAATCCAATTGTGGCTGCAATATCGCACAATTTCAGTGGCCCTTATACCCCAAATGACAAAAGTATATTATTTCCGCACTTGCAGTTTACCACGCTGCCATTAGATAATCAGATTTAAACCTTGTTTCCTCACACTCTGTTGTTACAGCCTTTTCAGCAAGCAACACATCGGACCCAGCAGGGGTTTTGAGCAGTTACACCACAGCATACAGATTAACTATGTTTACATGATATAAAGGTGATTCATTAGTGACTCCAGTTGTGGCAAAACTTGGTTTCTAGGTGCTGCCTTCCAAGAAGTAAAACTTAAGATCTAAAAATTTTAAAAAGCACATCCTCCACCTCTGTTGCAAGCAAGTTATCAGCTGATTTTGCGGTGCGGAGGCGCCATTTCCTCTTAAAACCGTAGTGGCACTGTGCACACGCTTCCTGTCCCTCTTGACTCACTGTGGGGTGGGAGGTCTTCACTGGGCCTGATATTTCATTTTTCTCGAAGAGAAGCGCGAGTAAAGCCACAAGCTGGCCCTAAATACAGAGCAATAATGAAGATAAACTTGAGCCGGTGTCATGTAACAGGTGTCCCAGCTTCTACCATCCAGGGCCTTGGAGGGGAGCCTCGCGATCTGGCTCTTACACTGCTACTCGCCATTTGCGAAGGATCTGGCATCCTACTTTTCTTCATTTATTAATTTAATTTGCCATCCAGTAGTCCACTTGGCATTCCTTTGAGGTACCTGTGGAGGGTTGGCGAGAAGCACCAAAAGAGGGTCTAATAATGTCATTTAGCTCTTTGGTGGTGGGAACCCACATTGAATACCCACCTGTCGCTGTGTGATTTTTTTGAGTGGTGAGCAAGAAGAAGGTGGTAGTCCTTCAAAGCCCAAACAGCCCATCTACAGCTACTGGCTGGTGGCCAAAAATGAGCCTCCAGAGGCCTCTCTAAAGTTGTGACCTGTCTTGTGGTGAGGAGCAGAAGCTACATATGTAGTGTTTTGCTGGACATCATAAGACTTGCCCATTTCCCCTGCCTGCCGCAGTAACCCCCTTTATGTCATTTTTAAGTGTCTCATCTTCTGAGGCCTACAGAAGGAGACAGTATAACAGACCGCCTTGCCTGATCCCACAAGATCTCTTACAGGCAGTGATATGGGAGTTGATGTTTAGAAAAAAGGTTCCTTGTCTTCACAGCACATCTCCACCACACTGGAAGTAATCCTGATCTACTTTCATCCTGCACCATGTGATGCCTAAGTCACTGTAAATCTTGCAGAATTAGATTAGACACCTTGTCCCCGAGACATGGAGGTATTGGTGCTAAAAAAAGTTTTCTTCGCTGGGTGGCGAGATCAATAACCTTAAAGTTTGTAGCCAGGGTTTCTGCAGTGCCTTCTCGGCTGTCTGTGGACATTATTCCAGCAGCTATCTCACTGGCCAGTGGCACGAGACACAATCACGATTCGCCTCTTGTCCTGCGTGGTGGTATGACCAGCCTCACTGTCCCTCTTGTCACTTCTTCCACAGCACCAGGGCTGCACACTGGCACCACTTCCCTTCAGGTGTGGCAACTAAGGTGGGAGGGCGTGAACTCCTCAAATGGAATTTGGTGATCATCTCTGCAAGAATTTATGTGGCAAAGCGTGGTGCATATCTTTAAATGTATTGAACTTTCCCCAGCCAGAGGACATTTTGAGTATACTGCACATACTGCAGATTCCCCACTTTCTACCTGTGGCTGGTGCTTTAGGACCAACGATGTGGACGATTGAAGACTGGCATGCATAAGCTATAGGCGTGTTAAGCTTGGGTATTGTGAGCCTCATGCAGGAGACTGGATGACATCTGTCTCTGGTGGCACTTCTGCCCCCGTCCCAGTGCTGACTGGGTGCCAGGTGTTGCAGGTTGTGGGCACCGGCACTCATTTATGAGGCCTCCTTTTCCATCACCAGTCACTGAACACGCTTCACGTCTGATGTACGAGACTTCCAAACTCTTTGTAATGTGAGTTTTGTCAGCGCAACCACTCTTCGTGTTGCAGTGTAATGCTGCTATTAGTTGCCTTACATAAACGCATGTTATTGGTTATGTGTAATTATGCATGGAAAGAACTATCCCCCTCCCCCCTGATACCCTCAACCCTCCCCGAGCCACGGTGGAGCTTTGCTGACCCTACAGTATTCACGGGCCACCATCCAAGCGCGGGAAAGAGACCCCACGTGGAAGAAACGCAGACGCATACAAACGTGAGGTGCGGGAGTGGGGCCGTCATTGTTTGGCTTGAATTGAATTTCCTGCCTGGGTTCCTGCAGGGAGGGGGGAAGGGGGCGCGAAGAGGGCCTGCAGAGCTAAGATAGCTCCAGTAGGGTGGCCGTGTGCAGGCCGGGCCCTTCCTGCCCAGCAAGGAGGCAGGCGGGCAGGCTGCGGCCTTCCTGAGCCTCCTTCCAAGGGGTGAGGCGGCCCTTCCTGCGAGTGTGAGCAGGGCGCTTCTCCAGCCCAGAAACCGTCCTATTGTCTCCTCAGTCCGGGCGGTGGCGACGCGGATGGGACAATCTGTACCAGAAGAATGTCACTGCAGGACCATAATAAACAAGGCGCTTTGATCTATTTATATCCGGAAAACAGACGACATGGATTAGACGCTTACTATTTTAGAGCATGGGCCAAAAGGCAGATGCTGCTCCGACTTAAGTGCAAATTAGCCATTGTCCTGTCGTCCTATCCGCTGCTCTCTTCCCAAGACGCGCTTTCCTGTTAACAGTAGGCCCGTCAGAACCAGGCAAGAACCATGTATCGTCTGTTTCTAAGCTCTGACAGGTTTGACAGATAACCAAGTGTACTGGAAAGCAAGTCATTTTCCAAGTATCAATCAATCAGTATTGGTAAAGCGCGGCTACTCACCCGTGAGGGTCTCAAGGCACAGTATCACACATCGAAGTAAAGCTGAGAAGCTAGGTTTTGGAACTCGTGTCTGGTCAGCAACTTAACCAATAGAAACGATCGATAATTTGACGCTCTTAAGGGGACGACGAGTGTTGGTATATTGTGCTAGAGGCCTGTTGAGTGGCGCTCATATTAGCCTCTGGGTTGAACGCTTATATTTGGACATTTATTTTTGTTTTATCTACCCCGGGGCAGTTTTTCCGTAGTTTTTTTAGTTAGTGTTGTTATTATTTTTTTGTGCTCAGGCGTTCAGGGCTGAGAACTGGGAAGAAAGGCCTTTCAAGCCTGGGACACGAGCGCCCTTATCCAGCCTCCTCTGTATGCCCCAGCGTCTCGGAGTTAACCAGGCCAGCTGTATGCTAATGAGAGACGGCGCATTCAGCTTAACTCTCCTTTGAGGAAAGTCAGCCGGAAGAACGTAACCTTTTGTTGGAGGTAAAAAAAACTCGTTGCACAGCATCCCCTCGGATAAAGAGCCATAACAAAAAGCCGCCTTTTGTAAGGCAGCAGCCTCGAGTGCGGCTGTAATTTATCTTCCTAAGACATTTCTTTTTGTATTCTGTAGTTTTTGTCCCTAGCAGGAGCAGCCCCCTCGCCCCTTTGTCTTGCTTTATTTGCAGCTTTTTGGCCGAGATTTTTAATTTTTTTTTTTTAATTTAGGCCACCTTCTCCCTCCTTCACCAACGCACACAAAACCCACAGCAAACAGACATGACCACAAAGACAGCCGACATCTGCCTGGAATTAGCTGAGTAAATAAGAGGGTGCTGCCATAGGCAGGTGGGCCAGGTAAAGAGCTCTGCGGTTGGCGCACGACGAGAGGGTGGGGTCCTTCCTTGGAGCCTCACCAGTTATTTTGCTCCTTGGCAGAGGTGGCAGGGCCTGTCAGGAAGTGCAGCGTGACCGACCCTGGCCGTGCCCAAGCCCCTCAGCATCGCATGGCCTGTAGAAATCTCATTTCACTGTCGGACATTCTGCCTCCGCCAGACCATGCCCCAAACAGCACCTGCTGGCTTATGCCTCAGTTCCCAAAGTACTTTGGTAGGAATTCCGCTTGTAGTCAGTCTACTATTTTTTTGCTTATCTGTTGCAACATACGTGTTTTGGACATTTAAGTAGGATTATTGTGCGTGTGTCCATTCAGATAAAGGGGGGAAAGGGTTGATTCTATTGGTCATAGCAACCTATAGACTCTAATCTTGAGGTCCACGGTTGAATTTGAATATTCTTCATATTTTTCAGGGGAAATAGGGATATATCGCCAAGTTCATCTATAATAATCTACATCACATCATCCAAGTAAGCAAGATGGTTGAGCAATTTCAAGCTGATCTCATACCCTTGAGTGACCTGTAGGTCACACGTTGGAACCCAGATAAGCAAACTTAGGGGGTCATTCTAACCCTGGCGGTCCGAGACCGCCAGGGCTAAAATGACGGAAGCACCGCCAACAGGCTGGCAGTGCTTCCCTGCCCATTCTGACCGCGGCGGTAAAGAAGCGGTCAGAAAACCGGGTCCGGCAGTTTCCCGCCGGATTTCCCCCGGCTGGGCAAATCCTCCATGGCTCTGACCCCCTTACCGCCAGCCTGTTTCTGGCGGTTTACACTGCCAGGAAGGGGCTGGCGGTAACGGGCATCTGGGGGCCCCTGCACTGCCCATGCCACTGGCATGGGCATTGCAGGGGCCCCCTAACAGGGCCCCAGCCTGCTTTTCACTGTCTGCCTAGCAGACAATGAAAAGCGCGACGGGTGCAACTGCACCCGTCTCACACCTGCAACACCGCCGGCTCCATTCGGAGCCGGCTTCAGTGTTGCAGGCCCCCTTCCCGCTGGGCCGGCGGGCGCTAACAATGTTAGCGCTCACCGGCCCAGCGGGAAGGTCGGAATGGCACCAGTGGTCTTTTGACCGCGGTGCGGCCAAATGGCGGTGCCCGCCGGGGTCAGAATGACCCCCTTAGTCTTTCATCCTTCCGTGGTCGGTAAATTAAGTGCCATTTAAAACGTGGTAATAGTAGCATAATACTTGCCTTAAAAACGGCAGAAGTACTGTACTAACAAAAACATCTTAGGAAAAAACACCTCAGCTGCTGTTTCCACTGATGCCATCTGCTTTAGTGAAGTCGGAGTAAGTCCAACACGTGGCTGGCCTAACCCGACCATCCTGTCAGGCACGTGGCTGTGCCGAGTTCACCCGCCTTTTGTGTACGGCTGGGCCGGCCTGTTCCGGGGCCTTGCTTTGACGGCCCCGAGTCCGCTCCTACCTCGCCCCTTCCTCTCTTGGGCCAGCAGGTGGCGCTCGCAGCCCTGCGCGGGCCTGGCAGGTTGTCTGAGGTAGATCCCGTGCCAGAGATAAGCGGCAGCTGCCGCCTGACCTTCGGCTCAATAAACACGTTCAGTGTGATAGGAGACGGCCCGCCAGGCGCGGGGCCCACGGGCAGCCCGGCCTCGCCATCTGAAGGCGTGAAACCCAAGCCCGAGCCTTTAATGTGCAATAACGCGGTGTGAATAACCCGGCCCAGCCGGGGTGAGTACAGCTCATTGTCATCGCCTGCCTTGCCTCTGCCCGGGCGCGCAGACCTGTTAGTCGTGTGTCCAGTTAACCCCGCCGGGGCAATGCGGCCGCCTGCACTGTGCGGTTATCAGTGTGTTTTTCAACAGAATTTACCTGCTAAAATTATGATACTTTTATGTGACTACACCGTTGGAGTTGGCGGGCTTCATTAAGGCCTCGTTGGAGGCGCCCACTCCCAAAACTAGGCCATTTGAAACTGAACTCGAACAATTGCGCAGGGAAATGCGACCAGTGTGTATTTTAGGTGATGGATTTGTGTCCAACATGAGTACAACAGGGTCAGACCCATGCCAAATGTATAATAATAAGTGCTCAAGCTATGGGTGTAAGCTGCGTTAACTAACAGTATCTTACCTGAAAATTTGGTTGGACCTACCTTGGACACCTCTGGTGTGGCTGGCCATACAATGGCTTGGTGTACTGAGGCACTGAATGCAGGGTGATGTGATTCGGACGGCGATGGCGTGGGAGTGAATTCAGTGGTTTATAGGTGTGCACAGAGAGGTTAAACAGCAAGTCTAAAAAGCATAAAAAGGGTTGGCGTGTTCAGTTGATTCATCCGTTTTACTGCATTTAGTCCTGAGTGTCCGCTGAAAAAGCCTATTTATGCTCAGCTGTTCACCCATCCTAAAGCTTCCTTTTTATCTTTCAGACTTTCATCTTCACTGATGGGGATGACGAGGAGCTGAAGAAGCAGACTGGTAAGTGGGCTGCGGTGTAGTGTGACTTCATCACGTTAGCTTGCGAGAAACCTCTCCAAGGCTGCCTAGGGTGCGAGACACTTTCACAGTGTCTAGCAGGGCATGTCCCTGCCAAGGCGCTCTGAAGCAGCCCTGCCGCAGGGGCCCAAAGGACATTAGTCTTGTACTGGGAACAGGAGTAGAGCCGGGGATATCTGCTTTCACACAGTAGAGTGACCTGGGGCAGGTATACTGCCAAGGTGGAAAGCTGTGGTCCGGGTTCAGGAGCATCCTCGACACCCATGTTCCATTAAATTGTGGACGAGGTGGCCTCTCCCAGAAAAGGGGAGCCGCAGTCCTTAAAGTCCAGTGCAGCTAGCAGCGATTAATGGCGGCCCTCTTTGAAATCTGGGGGGCATGCTTGTACTGTTACAGCGGCCCTCCCTGCGGTCACGTCCCGCTATTCTCCTCCATGTAAATGATTCCCATTCAGACCCTGAATCAATCCCCCCTTTGAGTTGGTGCAGCCAAGTAACAGGTGGCCGCAGCTGGGAAAGTCCACTGTGAATAGAGGCGGGGTTCTGGCAACACCCAGCCAGAAACCACTCGGGAAGGAAGCTGCCTAGTAATTAACCCTTTATGGGGTTTGCAGCCACTCTCCGCATTGGAGGTGCTCTCGCGCCTGTTTTTAATCCGTCGTGTACCGTAACTCTATCCCAGAAACAGCTGCATTCCCTTTCCTTGGCATCGGCTGCTTTGATAATTAAACTGCTTAAATGCCACATTTATCACAAAACTTCGTGCTAATCGCAAGAGGGCTTCCCAGTCGGATGGCACGAAGGCTGGTCTGGGGGCATAATAGTTTCAGATTTTGTTGGCACGACTTCCCCTTTCCAGTGTTGAAGGAATCCCCCAAATGCCCACACCACCCCCAGGAGTATGGTCTCGAAATCCAGCAGCACGTGTCTATTTGAGGTTTGGTCAGGGTATTAAGACACGGAGCATTAGCTTCGACTTTAGGCCGCTGTGGGGAACCTGACTTCTTCTGCCTACATTATTTGTCCGTCCATAAGGCAAGATGAGGTAGCTGCCTTATGGCGTCACTAGCAGGGGGCAGGAAAGATAGCCCAATTGAAGGTAGTCGTTGAAAAAATGACTTTTGTTTAGAGTAGGGGAGTTCATTCCTCTTTTTTTGCACGTAGCACTAATAATCCTTTTACCGTGTTGAAGAATTGCAAATGAGTTCAAGTTTTTATCAGTCTGTTTTTTTCCTTCAGATAGGAGGATCTTATTTTGGTGATTTACGAGCCATTGTCTAACCTCTTTGTTTAATTTTGACAGCAAACGTCATCAACACAAACTGCTCGTCTGCTCACAGCCGCCAGGCCCTGTCATGCAAGATGGCCGTGGAATACGACAAATTCATCGAGTCTGGCAGGAAGTAAGCGCAATCTTCATATCTAGTGTTTGACTCTTTCCGCATGCATCGGGTGCCAGTGTACTGTGTTGGAGGATAGCTGTTTAGGTCATTGCAAATATATGTTGTGGCACGAAAAGTTGAAGCTAAGACTTGTACCTCAACTTGACATTTGGGCACACAAAATAAGCTGTGGCACAGTATTTTAAGTTTTTGACTGCAGAACCGAGACAACGCGAGAATATCAGTTTCTTTGCTAGAAAAATCTTCCCCATGGGTACAATTTTACTGTTTGTGGACTGCTTGTCAGCGAAAAGCTTCTTACTTCCGTGTCGTTTACTCACAGTGCCTTATCTGTGGAAAACAAAACACAGGCCAACCTCCATAACAAGGTGCTGAATAAAAAAGTGTGATTCAAATTTATGAGCAGTGTTAAAAAGCAATCCCAAGTCACTTTACAAGAAAGTAATTAGTTACAAGTCAGTATTTTAACTACTTTAAAAGCAGGTGAGCTCTGCGTTTTACGGTTCAGAAAATGAACAATACGGTAAAAAAAAAGTTCCTTCAGTTGAGCTTTTTGTTCATAATACAATGTGTCAGTCTGGACCCGGCTGGGGCACTGTGAACAGGCCTGCTTGCGGCCCACAGCCGCACATTTTCAGCCCCTTAGCCCTCCGTTGATGGAGATCACACCCACAGATGTTTTACTGGCAGCTTGCTCGGAAATCGAGTGGAGCAGTCGATTCCCAAGGGTCTCCGATGCTGAGGGCAGACGGGGCTGGGGCTGCATCTGCAGGGATGAGGCTTCTATTAACATGCTAATCCTTTGCTTCAGTGGTGCGAGAAAACCCTGCCCGGCTTCCACCTGGTGTGGGATCTCAGCCTCGGAGCCACTGAATGTGTCATCCAGTCATGGCGGGTCATGGCTGTGGTTAGATATTAAGATACAGGGGCCAATTAAACAGCCGCGGACGCTAGCCAAATAAATATTCAATCGGAATCTGTCCGCGATGGCGGGTAGGAGTCTGCATTTGACGAGCTGGAATGGTTGTTGATTGAGGGATGCCATTCAGACTTCACCAAGTATGACGCAGATGCGAAGGAAAGTGGCACCAGAGCAAAGTAACTTGGGAAAGGCATTACTTTACCAGGCTGCACATGACTGCACGCATGGATTCCGGCTTTTCTGCTTCTCTCCCATAGACTTTGTACCCTGACTTTCCTTTGCTTCCCATGGCAATCCGTGTCATGCATTGAACCCCCGCCCCCTCACCCCCAGTATGAGGAGGACGTAGTATCTTCCCATGTATCATTCTGAACCCTGGTAGTGCATGGGCATTTTGCTAAATGGCATGGCTTTATACTGCCATGCCCATGGACAAAGCACCACTCAGACGCCCAGTTCACAACAACCAGAGGCAAAGCCTTGACCACTGCTCACCACTCACAGCACCATGTATGTATTTCTGTGATCTGGTGTCTCCGACACCCCCCAGGAATGCTAGGACGTTCTTCCCTCCAAGCTCTGTACTGCCCGGCAGTTTATCTTTTGATCCAACCCAACAGCACAGCACCTCGCCCAGCATGGCCACTGGTAGGCTTTCCTCTTGCTGCTTGGGCACCTGGTTGATATATACAGGCCAGTGACTATGCTGCCTTCAGTTACTGCACTGTTACCATTTCCGAAGGACATGTCAGTGGCTGGGGATTTGTGTGCTGTGGTGTTCCGCCCAGACCTTGTAACAAGCAGTTCTGGAATCTCCTCAGACTTCTTATGAACTTTCAATGAGCTGGTGGTAGAAGGTCGCGTTCACATTATGAGTAATATTGGCAAGCTGCAAATGAAATGGTGTCCTAATGAGCATGGGCATCTCTGACTTTTACAAAAAAGGACACGAGATATAAAAAAACATAAAACTAATTTCTTATGTCCTATTCTTTAAGTATAAGGTGTTAAGATGAATAAGATCATGTGATGCTTCGGAAAAATGCCTATTTGACTTGGAAAGTAGTTTTTGGGAGTTTTGTGGTATCTAGTACTTCATCAATTTTCTCTAGTTGTTACTATGCTCACCGTTTGCCTTTGTCTCTCTTAGGTGGTTTTGTCATGTTGATGACGATAACTACGTGAACGTCAAAACGCTTACAAAGCTGCTGTCTGCTTATCCACACACCCAGGATGTTTACATTGGGAAACCCAGTCTTGACCGACCCATCCAGGCCACTGAGCGCATCAGTGAGAGTAAAACAGTAAGTGTGCAGCGGTGGGTGCCCTGCTTTGTGAGTGCCCACAGAGGACACCTTAGTTTTCACTGGAGAAGTAGGATGATGCTTGGGAACCAGCAAAAATGGTACATTTAATTATCACATAAGTATAACACCATTATTAAAAATGTAGGGCCTGATTTACATTTAGGTGGAGATGTTACTCCGTCACAGCTGTGACCTATATCCCGTCTGCCGATATATAATCCCATAGTTTCCTACTGGCCTGATTTAGATTTTGGTGTGGTCAATATCCATCACCGTTGTGACTTAGTAACGCCTCCTCTGAAATTTAAAACGGGTCCATAAGGTTAAATGAACTATCCAAGGTGCTTGTCAAAGTATCACATATTCTTGTAAGGCCATGCATAGCTCCTCAAGTAAGGATGCTGAAAAAAACCTGCATGTTTTCAAAGCATATTCACCTGGGGTCGGTACAGGAAGAGGCTAGAGACATTGATAGATTTGTAGAGTTACACTGCGGGACCTGTATTCTATTTGAGACATGTCCTGCATGAAAAAATGTACATCTGCTTACATATTGTATTTTATATTTGGCATTATTGGGGAGAGAAGTAGTGCCGAACATCCCAAAACAATTGATAGAGATATAACTAATTCAGTGGAAAATTCTTTAAATAATGGCCTACAGAGGCAGAAGAAACTCTAGATTCCACCACAAAGAGTTTCTGATTCATGGTACCACTTTCCATGGGATGTTTCGGGGGCTCAAGTGGGCAAGGCATGATTAGAGCAAAGTAAACCTTGACAGTACTGACGAGCGTGGTAAACATCCTGTATTGAAAAAAAGCGTAGTAGGCAGTCTGAACGAGCTTTCTATTAAGAGCTACCTTTTGTCAAGGTGGTTCAGTTTACTGAATCTAATTTATTTCTTGATTTGTCTTCCAGCGTCCTGTTAATTTCTGGTTTGCCACCGGAGGAGCAGGGTTTTGCATAAGTCGCGGGCTGGCCTTGAAGATGAGCCCCTGGGCCAGGTAAGCAAAGTGCTATTTCAATGTCTACCACTTTGTTTAGGTCTAGATTCCAGCATGTCCAGCCTAGGTCTGGGGCTGATTTTCTGAACTATTGACTGTCATTGAGTTCTAGTTAGATTTTGTGTACTTGTCTTGCAAATAGTTACCGAAAGTCTGGCATTTGTCTGCCCTGGACACCCCTCCTCTTGTCCATAATGCATTCTGCTTGTCCAGATGACAGTTTAGCTCTTGTTGTTGTCCACAAGCCAGATGAAACGTAGTCCTCGCATTTATTCGGTAGTTTGACAGTGGGTAGAAAAAATAAAGGGTGGTGTAAATCTTCAGCCACAGGTGCAATGTAGAAGAGCCGTGTTTAGCTATGCACCTTCTTAAGGCTTGGTATTTACAATGCTGATGACCCCACTGCCCGGCCAAAGTATTCTATTACCCAGAGGTTTAACCACAATGTGCATGGATGTGTTGCTCACGGAGAGATGCAAAACCAGTGTGAACCTGTATCTCTTCCTTTACAGTGGCGGCCATTTCATGAGCACTGCTGAAAAGATCCGCTTGCCTGACGACTGCACCATTGGTTACATCATAGAGTCTGTACTGGGAGTGAAGCTGATCCGCAGTAACCTGTTCCACTCCCACTTGGAGAACCTGCACCAAGTGCCCCAGTCTGAAATTCACAAGCAGGTACGTTTTTACACTGATAATAAGAGTGCAACTCAAGTCACATGGGTAACTATGGAAATAGGCAGCAATCTGGCATTCAAAGTCACTACGTACGTGCAACATCAGGGGAGAGGCTAGGCATATTTCAGAGATTGCATTCTTTATGCTTGAAGAGTGATGTTACTTCTTGCCATAAGGGAGACCGGTGCATGTATTTTGCTGCAGCAGTAGTGGAGCTGTGCCCACCCGCCTTTGTGGTACGAGAATGTTTAGTTTAGACCAATTCTTAGCTAAGCAGGGGAAGTGCCTGGCTCACCACATACCCTGCCTCCAAGCCTGCTCTGGTCCTTCTTAGTTACTCTGGGGTAGGCTTTGGTACGAGTATGAACAAGGATGGAACTGGTTTCTTCCTTGGCATCCACTTAGAATACCACAGATTATCATTTGAGGACTGCCTTAGCTATGAAGAACATGCTCTCTCAATAGAACTGTGTCTTAGAAGACCAACTGATATAGAGACAGACTTGATCTAACCGTTCGATGAAGCGAATATAATACTGCAAAGCAGGGCCTTTTATTATTACTGGCATTTGAAACCGTTATGCAATGTTTTGTGAATTCTCTGCCTCACCATAAATAACTGCGCAGTAGACACGAGTGTACCTGTGCCACTGGAGAGCCCCGCCCCGTGCAGGCCAGGGTGATTCAGGTGAGGCGCGTCTCACGTCAGATCCGGCCAGGCCCAACGCGAGCACGCCGAGAGACGCCCTTCATCATAACGGCCATAACGGTCCACTGCAGTTTCAGTTTGAGTTTATTTACTTGTAAAGCACAGACAAATGCCCAAAGGCGTTTTGGCGCTACCTCAAGTGTCTAAGTATAAGAAAACCAGAACTTGAAATGGCCGAAAGACAAATCGTTAAGAAATGCGTGTAAAAAAAATAGAAACACTGCCTAGGGAAGCAGAAATAGCCACGTTTTAAGAAGTTTCCTAAATAAAAGCAGATTAGGCTGACTTCTTATGAGGAATGGTAGCGAATTCCAGAGAAGGAAGTGTGGATGGAACCCCCTCCCCCCCCTCCCCTGGAAGATTTAAAAATTATCGGGTTGGTCATCGTTTTAGGGGTGAAAGATCTAAGGTTACGCCCAGGAACATACCATGCAGTCCTATTTTTCAAAGGGACTAGGGCCAGATCGATGGAGAGTTGTATGTGCAATGCAGAGCGATTTAAACACAATACTTTTGTTGGTGGGCAGCCAGTGGCGTTCAATTTGAGACTGATTGGTGTTTTTTCACGTTCTTTAATAGGCACACTACCGCATTCTTGACTCTATAGTTTCTTTTGGATCCCTAATTGGGCTCCAGCCTAAAGGGCCTTACAGTAGTCCAGCCTAGCATGGACCTGCGAAGTGACCACCAGTACTGAAAATATGCTTTTCAGTGACCCTCGTGGAGTGGTCTGCATGTCCATCACCAATGTGCAGGTGGTATTGTTCCCCAGTTGTGTCCTAGGCCAAAGAAGGGGGAGGAGCCTCCAGTGTAAGATGTTGACTCATTTCAAACAAAAACAAACCTGTTGTTCTTAATGTATCAGTAATAAACAGATGCTAAAGTCCTGGTAACTTGTGTCCATAAGGCAGATGTTGAGCAATGTGTTAAGTGGTATGTCATCTTGCTGTCTTCCAGGTTACCTTGAGCTATGGAATGTTTGAAAATAAGAGGAATGCCATCAACATGAAAGGCGCTTTCTCCATCGAGGATGACCCATCGAGGTGAGCTTTCACGTCTTTGCTTTTAATGGTGCTATTATGGGTGCCAATGATTTCGAAACTGTCCCTAGATAGTGGGTCGTAATCGTTGCACCCTGATTTTTCTCTTAATAGTTTTACTCTAGCACAGTGAGATAAAGTGCTCCGTCTAGTTTCAAGCAATTTAGTTCTGGTGGGGGGAACAAAACCCAGGCCCCCTGGTTCCACAGGCGGCAACTTAACCACTGGGCACCGTTTAGGACTGGGCCCCTGACAAGGAGTTGTAAATTCAGCACTTCAGAGCTTGTGGGTTCCATTAAAAAAGTAGTTATATGGAGAGTAATCTAGCAAAGGGAAATAGGCTTAGTTGTACAAGATAAACCTTTTTCTCAAGGACTGCCATTCTCATAGTAAGTAGCAACGTAAAATACATGTGCAGTGGAATAGGGGTGCGTGCCACGTTTGTCCGAAACACTGGCTGTGCTGAGGGAAGTGGCCAACTTCTTCAGGAGGAGAAATCGAGTAAAGGTGCTTCTCCCTTAGCCTGTTTATGGTGCAAAACTGAACCATACTAAAAAAAACTATTATATAAAGATCCGCAGTCACGCTCTCTAGTGACCGATGGATTCCTACATTTAAAAGCCTGTTTTAGAAACCACTTTGTTACGATATTTCCAGGGTCATCTATGTGGGTGGCTGGGAGTTTTATACAAGTTTAAGTGCTTGCGCTTTATACTGTGCCTCTTGACAGTATTTCATTTGCCTGTTGTCTTCTGCTTACAGCATGGTTGATGACTTAGTTTCCTTTGCTTCGTGTTTCAGGTTCCGCTCCATCCATTGCTTGCTGCACCCAGACACACCGTGGTGCCCAACAAACATTGTATACTAGAAGACAAGTGTCCTCTTCAACCTCGTCCCAAGTTTCCCTGGTATCCAAAGGGCTTATGGGACCTGTACGTGTTCTTGTCCATGCTGTGAAGCTATTGATTATTGCTGTGATGATGCACAGTGTTCTGTATAATAGGCTGCTGTGCGGCCCTTGATGACTTTCGCACGACTCGCCTGCCGCTGCGTGTTCTTTCGTGTCAGGAAACGTAAAGTGACCGTCGTAAGAAAGGACTTTGGAGGAGAGACCCCAAGTACTGCCACCTTCAGCACTTTGGGCTGGCCCAGCACGAGTATTTGGCGTTGTGGCCCTCGGAGCTTCGTTGCTTTGCAATGTCTGCAATTCTTATAGAATTTGTACATTGACTATTTTTTTCCCCACCCTTGGCCAGCTCCTGTCCCATATGGGCAAATATGTACATATTGTTTTTGCTCCAGGTTATCTACCGTGCTGCACCTTCGCTCCCACCATCCAGACTCCTGGGTCTTCCCTATGGAGACCGCCCCACCCCATGGTCACCCAGCTTGCAGCTTCTATTCTGGCTCCGGATACTTTAGCAAATGAAGAAATGTGCTTGGGAGGTGTTCTCCCATACTTCAATGCTGTATATTTTTGGGGTACTGGTTCTGGGTAGCTTCTGGGCGCCACTCTCTTGATCCAGTTATTACTGTATCAGGGGGAGGGTGTCCGCAAAGCACTTTGAAAGGTTTTTGTGTTTTAAAAAATAATGTTTCAAGCTGGACTTTTGGAAATGTGAACACTACTGCACTGAAGGGAGACCTTTCCGTAGGGGTGGGAGGTGGGGGGTGATGGAGTGGGAACGTAATAGGGTATAGGACACAATTAAACTATGTTCATCTGTGTTTTCTCCCTATCCTATGGACTGATTTTTTCAGTTATACTTAAAACTATGCAGTATTTATTGTAAACTGTAAAAGCTTAAACATTCCAAGAGAAAACATGTGAATGAACATAGTACAAGGTCTCCCTTCAGTGTTCAAACTCTGAGCAAAACTCTCACCCTGAGATCTGGGGATGAGGGTATTAAGATTGCCAAAACTGGTGTCAGAAGTATTTGCGCAAATGTGTGCATGTTCTGGCAGTGTTGTGGCTGGGTTCTGTAAAAAGACAACAAGATGAAGCTTTTCTCTACAGTCTGTCATGCTTTGCTTTTGGGGATATGGTGCTACTCTACGGCAAGGCAATCCATTCCATTCCACGTAAAGTTCAGAGTTCATGCTGAAAGATGGCTGGGGTATCATGTTGAACATATGCCGCTAAGGTTATGTTTAATACTATCTAGTGACTGCTGTGTTGGAGGTGGAAACCCACTATGGAATAGGTGGCACAGGATACCCGCTGGGTGCCCAAAGACCAAACTTGATTTGAGGACATGCAGAGATTCTTGCTAGTTGTTTTGGCTGTCAACCTGGGGTGAGACAGAAAGGCTTACACACAGGCATATGACAAGGTCATGGTGAGATATTCACACTTAAATTACACGCCTACCACTCTTACTGACTGTTTTATTTGACCTGTCATACTTAAGGGTAATTTCTCTGATCTGATTCCCCTGAGTTTCTGCAGGAGCCATACTTTGTGGGTGATGTCTCTCTCTTAAAATGTTTTTTACAAGGGCTATCCTCATGTCAGATAGGTCACCCCCTGAACCCCAACTTTATTTCAGATTGACATGACTGCCCGGGTACGAAAAGCCTTTGCTTTGTTGTCAGTTTTTCACAATTAGCCTGAGTTTGACAAGAATAGAGTGAAGCATTTCCATGTCTATAATGAAACAATATGGCCCATAATGGGTCTGTATGTATATATTGTATGCAACAGTATTTTTTTACTGTGAAGATTTTTAAAATATTACTTTCTGTGGATCAGAAATGCTTCTGATAATCGTAAGAAATTAATAATGTATGTAACCATTACTTACATTAATTTATGCATTCCAGTATCTGGAATTTCATCTATTTTCTTAATTGAAATTGTCTTAAAAATAGATTAAAAAAATTAAAATAACCACGTCTCAGGGAATGAAACCTGATACCATGGTGAAACTGTGGTACCTATCATTCTTTGCTTTCAATAAAGCAGCTTATTTGCTGATAAATGTCATGTCACCGGTCTCTTTTTCTTTGAAAAATGTGGTATTGAATGCCTCCTTTTGTGCTGCCGTGGGTGATTTCTGAAACACTGCAACGTGTGGCTGTACACGGTACTAGAACTCTGAATCTAGAGTGCCATTTTGATGGTTTTCTCTCCCAAAGAAGAATCTGAAGACCTGCCATCTCAAAAATACTTAGGCCCATATTTATACTTTTTTAGCGCCGCATTTGTGTACTTTTTGACGCAAAAGTGGCTCAAACGTACAAAATACAATTGTATTTTGTAAGTTTGCGCTGCTTTTGTGTTAAAAAGCGGCGCAAATGCAGCGCTAAAAAAGTATAAATATAGGCCTTAGGGTCTCAATTGCAAGGCCTGTGGCTCAAGGCAGCGCAGCTAGTGCCTTGCTGGGCCGCCCTGCGCCACCGGGAAAAGGCAGAAAAGTGCTGTATCTACAAGATACAGTGCATTTCTGTCCTGTCTCCCCTGCACTTATGCAGAAATCGCTGCCTTGATCCAACACAGGCACCCTTGCGCAGTGGTTCAAGGGTGCATGTGTTGTGGGAGGTGTTTTCCTCTTCCTATATGTGCTGCATAACAAATATAGAAAGAGGGAAAAACGGGGAGAAATTAAGACATTTCTCCCCATTGCATCACTCCTATGCCATCTCTGGGGTGGCGTAGTAATCTGACGCATTACCAGACTTGCGTCAGATTCCTTCAGGTTCCATGGGTGTTGCGTTGGAACACCCCAAGCAATACCCATGGAACACCCCTTTCACTCAGTGTTCTGCGTGAAAGGAGTCTATGTTTACAAGGCCATAAAAAGCCATGCAGGGTGGCCATGCGTGACCTTGTAAATATAGGCTGGCCACTGCTCCACCGGAGTGTTAAAAAAAAGGCGCTCCGGTGGCGCAGTGTGCCACTAGGGCCTCGTGAGTGAGGCACACATAAAAAGAGGAAAACACTTCTTGTGATTGTTTTTCTGCAAGAAGGTTCACAAAACAATCATCCCACAACGCAGGCACCCTTGCACCATGGCGCATGACAGCAATTTGTACGCCAGTGCAGGGGGACAGGGCTGAAATGTGCCATATCTTGTAGATACGGCTCATTTCTGCACTTTTTCAGTGGCACAGGTTGGCACAGCAAGGTACTTGTTGCGCCGCCCTACACATTGGGCCCTGTAAATGAGGCCCTTAGTGTGAACAGAGGGTGGAGCCTTGGAGGGACCAGTGTTTAAGTCTGGTATAATTGCATATTTGGTAGGTTATGATAAGTCTTTTAATATAAAACAGTCACACAGCGGCTGCCATATTATCAGTGGTGTAACAAAGGCCCCCGCATTCCCTGCGGTGTGGGGCAGAGGCGGAGCTCCAGGGGGCCCTTTCACCACAGTACACTGTGCACCGGCAGCAGGCCCCTGACTGGGTCCGGAGGGGGGCCCTCAAATCTAGTGCAGGAGGCCCCCCCAAGGTTTGTTACACCACTGCATCTTATGCGTGGATGGATATTTGGGATAAGCCAACGTAGCCAGGGCTGTTGCCACGGGGGACATTTGAGGGCTGGGCCAGCACATAATGATCTTTGCCTCCCCTCCACCCCCCCAAACGACCACAGCATCTGTATACATGTGCGGAAATCGAAACGGTGAATCAACAATATAAATGCCTTTAAGTGTTGTTTTTATCTTGTTGCATTTTCTGCACGTTCCAATACAGGTTAAATGACAGGCTGTCTTCTAAAAAAAATGCTGCTTATTCTTCTAATATGGAGACGTTTACTTTTTCTTATTTTGAAAACACGGTGAGAGGATTTTGCTAAGTTAATTATGTGACAGTCTCAGTGGGACAGACAGAGTCACTGGAATTAGGCAACAGGGGAGCTTCATTTCATGAGGCCAATCTGTCCCCAAATGGGGACAGACACCACTAGACACCAGGGAGTTTTTTTTTTTACGTGAATTTCACGCAAGGGGAGCGACCCGTTAGGCAAGGGTCACTCCCCTGGGGGGAAAATTTCTTTTAGGCCATTTCTTCCCCCCTGGGGGGCAGATCAGCCTATTTTGATTAGGCCGATGTGAAACCACTAGGCACCGGGGATTTTTTTGTTTTTGCTTTACAGATGGGGAGCGACCCCTTGGACAAGGGTCGCTCCCCTGGAAGGGAAAATTGTATTTAGGCCGATCTGCCCCCAGGGGGGGCAGAAAGCTCTAGGCGCCAGGGCAATTTTTTTTTTTGTGTTTTTTTTTTTTGTTTGTTTGTTTTTTTAGAGATGGGGAGCGACCCATTAGGCAAGGGTCGCTGCCCTGGGGGCAAATTGTATTTAGACCATTTCCCCTAGGGGGCAGAAACCACTAGGCACCGTGATTTTTTTTTGGCGCCAATGTCACGCTGGGGGAGCGACCCCGTAGGCAAGGGTCGCTCCAGGGGGGAGAGGGGGGGGTAGAAACCTCTAGGTGCCAGGGCAAATTTTATTATTATTTTTTTTTTGCTTATTTGTGTTTTTTTAGAGATGGGGGTACAAATTTATTTTAGGCCATTTCTGCCCCCCCTGGGACCGGCTGAGCTAGAAGCCAAAATCCACAGGTAATTCTGGGTAACAGAACCTGGTCAGAGCCCCACAAGTCACCCCATCTTGGATTCCCCTAGGTCTCTAGTTTTAAAAAATGCACAGGTTTGGTAGGGTTCCTGAAGAGTCTGGGCTTTCAAGGTAAGTTTATTCCAATAAATATGCAGGACAGCTTACAAAGAACGACCACCACTGACACCGTCCCAACCGTTCCCTGGCCCCGTTCTCTTATGTCGAGTCTCGTGCAGGAATTCCAGAATGCATGGGAGACTCGCACGGAGGACTCGACATAAGAACCCAACACATCTTCCCTCTTAACACATAAAAATTGTACCAAACTAAAATCAAAGCTAAGCACAAAAAATAAAAATAAACATTACAACTACTTATTCTAAAGTACAAAATCACGAAATCTTCTGGGAAGCATCCTGTTTCTAGACGAAGCCATTCTCCTCACCTTGTTCTTCTCATACTCTTCCTTGGAGGGGTCCACCGACTCCTTGTCCAACACTTTCACACCACGAAGAGAATTCTTTCCCCGAATGTCCTTCGTTTCTTGCTCCACCTTGGTGGACTCATCCCATGTCCTGTTCTTTAGTTCCACCTCGCGAGAATTCTTTCCCCGAATGTTCTTCTTTTCTTGCTCCACCTTGGTGGACTCATCCCATGTCCTGTTCTTTAGTTCCACCTCGCCTGCCAAGGACAACCTCTCCTTGTTCCTCCAACATAACGGCATTTTTGCAAATTGTGATGACTTTCCTTGGGCTCGAAAATTTAGATTCACCTTTCTGAATAATACGAGCACTTTTAATTTTGACATAATCACGCACCTTAACACAAACAGTCTTCCTTGGACTCCCTTTATATTTGTCCTGAGCAGATAACCTCTTTTCACTCACCTTCTCAATCAAACCCTCTGCAATTTCAACTTCACCCATCCATTTCCTTGTCAACTTGGTTGCAGGAACTCTTCCTCTCAATAACATAAAAGGAGACACACCCGTATCAACATTGGGTGTAGTTCGCACTGCCCACAACAACTTCCTCAACTCTTCCTTGCAATTCAAACCTCCGACCTTAGCCAGTTGTATGTTTTCCTTGATCACCCTGTTTAAACGTTCGACCAGACCATTACTCCTAGTATGATAAAGGGATGTTTTAACATGCTTAAGTCCAAGGAGCCTCAGGAAATCTGAAAACTGGGCAGATGTGAATTGACTCCCGTTATCTGTAAGTATCTCATCGGGAATACCTTCTCTGTCAAAAACGGATTCTAAAACCTCAATGACTTTATGAGAAGTAGGAATTTTCACCAACTTAAAATCAGGCCAACGACTATAAAAATCAATCAATACTATACCATAGTCCACCTGTCCATTCAGCAAATTAACAGGACCAATCAAATCCACAGCAATCTTACTCCAAGCTTTCACGGGCACTTCAATTGCCTCAATAGGAGAAGGAAGAGTGACCTGAGACTTGTCACTAATAGCACAGGGCAAACAATCTCTCACAAAGTGCTCCACATCTCTGTCCAACCCCGGCTACCAAAAATGTTCCTTTATTCTCCTCTTCATGGCCCGCATACCAAGGTGACCTTCATGTCCCAATGTTAATATTTTATACCTCAATCCCACAGGAACAACCATAGTTCCCGTACGCATCAAAATATTATTCACGACAGACAACTCCTCAAAAATGTGTTTGTACCCTTCACAATGTATAGATTTGCAAACCGACCATCCTTGTGATATACCTCCCATAACTTCCTTCATTTGTTCATCCCTATCACATGCTTCCCTCCATTCATCTTCAGTCACCGCACCTTCCAATTGACACTCCAATGAGCATACTAGAACATCATCCTCATTTGTCTCCTCCTTACCAAATACACCAGTATGAGGAAGACGGGAAAGGCAATCAGCAAGAACATTCTTTGCACCTGGCACATATTCCACATGAAAGTCATACATTTGCAATCTATACTGCCACTTGGCTATTCTAGGAGTCCAATTCAGTGCGCACCTGAATTGGAAAATAATTGCACTAAAGGTTTATGGTCCATCCTGACAGTAAAATGCACACCCCACAGATAAGGCTTGAAATGGACAATTCCCCACCAACACGCAAGAGCCTCTCTTTCTATTGTCGAATATGTTGCTTCTGCACCTCTTAGACTGCGGGAGGCAAAAGCAATCACTTTATCCTTGCCATTCCTCCGCTGTAACAATACCGCTCCCAGACCCAGTTGACTAGCATCAGTCATGATTACAATTTCATCTTTGGTGTCGAAGGCCTTCAACGGAATGGCCAAAACAATTTCTTTTTTGATAGCTGCAAATTCCTGCTCACATTCATGACACCAGTCAAATTTAACATTTTTTTTTAAGAGAGACCTGATATTATGTGTTTTACTGGCACAATTGGGAACGAATCTGGCATAACACTCAATGAGACCCATAAAGGATCTAATTTGATCCTTATTACAGGGAGATTGGAAATCTTCAATAGCTTTGACCAAACTGTATTTCGGTTCCAGCCCTCGTTCTGATATTTTATAACCTAGGTAGTCAATTGATGACGTACTAAACTTACATTTGTCTGCACTGAGAACAATCCCTCTCTCACTCAACGTAGATAATACTTGTCTCATCCTTTCATTATGCTGATCTTGATCCTTGCCAAAGACTAGAATGTCATCTTGGAAGGCCATAACACCATCCATATTTCTGAATAAGCTATCTACCACCCTTTGAAACACTGCGGAAGCGGAAGCTAATCCAAATGGCATGCATCTAAATTGAAACAACCCTTCAGGCGTAATAAAGGCTGTCAAGTGCCTTGACTCGGGATGCAAATTGATTTGATGGTAGGCTGATGTCATGTCTAATAAACTGAACACGCAGGCGTTACCAAGTGTAGATAGCATTTCAGCAATGTTGGGCAAGGGATGACAATCCACCCAAATTTGCGCATTAAGATCGCGCAAATCCACACACATGCGAATAGATCCGTTGGCTTTACGGGCAATCACTATGGGAGCCACCCAATCAGATTTGTTCACCTTTTCAATTATGTGTTGATCACACAATCTGTCCAACTCTCTTTTCAACTCTGCTCTCAGTGCTAAAGGCACTCTGCGTACCCTGTGAACCTTGGGAACAGCATTCTCCTTCAACTTAATCTTGTGCGCAAAGTTTTTAAACATACCAATACCATCCTTGAAAACATCCGGAAAAGCATCAAGCCAGATAGATCCTACAGACAACACTCGGTTATAATTTTTGCTTAAGATTTCCTGATCGGGGTTATTGGGGTCCAATAAAATACCTAACTTCTTTTGATCCTCCCAACTCAAGAAACAGGCATCATCTTTAGCTACATACACCACTCCTTTAGCTAAATTACTTTGGAAATTCAATTCAACCTCATACTCCCCCAATACTTCCACTGGTTTTCCACCATATCCCACTGGCCTAATATGAGACTTCTGAAGCTCAATATGGTCAAAATGTTCCCTCCATACCTTCTCACTCACAAGTGTGTAGGGTGAACCTGAATCAGCCACCACAACTACTTCATATCCATTGATTGACAATTTACAGGTAGGCCTCCTGAATTTATTAAAAAATACACTGTCGCGGCTATCACTGTCAATTTTAGAACCACCAGAAATAGTAAGAATTTCTTCCTCCTCACTGGTAGATGGATCTAAACCACCCCCATTGTCACTATGTAACTTAAAAATCTTATCCCTTGAAATCTTATCCCTTGATCCAGACCTACACACCCTAGCAAAATGCCCAATCTTAGAACACTTGGCACATCTCTTTCCCACGGCCAGACAACTGCTTACATTGCCTAAATGGGAGGAACTACCACATATAAAGCATTCAATTTCATAGAATTCTCCTTCTTAACTGATGTCTCAGCTTTGAGATTCACGTGAGATTTGTTAGACTTCTGTTTGATCATTGCTACTTTCTGAAAAGAATCCTTCTCACTGGCTGTGTTAATCTGTTGCATGAACATGGTAGTACTCTCAATTCTAGTTGCTATCTCTACCGCCTTTTCTAACGTTAAATTTGGAGTAGACAAGAGAGTTTCCTGTACCTCTTTGTTATTAGTCTTCTCAACGAGTTGGTCCCTTATCATTTCATCCTCACACGCCTTATAATCACATGAAACAGCTAACATTCTTAAAGCCCCCACAAAACTCGCTACTGGTTCCCCAGGAACCTGTACTCTTTTGTAAAATTTGTGCCTTTCCATAATAAAATTTTTACATGCCTTAAATCTAGAATCCAGTGACTTAATAGCAGAAGCATATTCATCAATACCTCCATCCCCTTCACCCACAGGCAAAGGAACACATACTTGGGGAATGTGTTTTAAAATTTTGCGACCTTCTGGACCTAAACAATGACGTAACACAGCAAACTTTTTTTTGTGAGTAAAGGAGTCACCATCAAGAGCATCAAGATGAGCTTCAAAACCTTCCTTCCATGAATCCCAATCTGCCTCTGATGAGACTGGATCAGGAGAAAACACAGGAGGAGGAAGGATGGAATGCTGCATGGTAACAAGTTAGTTATAAGTTCCCACTAATATAATAGTGGTAAAGGTAAAAATTGTTAATGAAGAGATGACACGCAAAAAGGGTGTGCGTATCACTGTTGAAATGGTCAAAGAATTATGAAGAAAACTGCAGAAGATACGCTAGCATAAGATGTGCGTATCACCGCTAAAGAAAAGTCTTGAAGACACAGTTTAATCGTTGAGGAAAAGAAATTCCAATCCTTGCTATTCACAGGAGGAACCAAAGTGAAAGCGTTCAAGTTGCTGAGGAGACCAATTAGAAGACGCATGTACACGAGGACGGAGCATCCCAGTTGCTAGGGAACAGGAAATCTTCAAGCGCAGGGCAGTGACGCAACTTGAAGCGCGCGCGTGTAGATTAACACGCGCCACCAACGTACAGCTCCTCGAAAGATCTGCCTCAAAATCAGTAGGCAGGAACACAGCAGCAACGCTGAGGCCAGCAGCGCAGACCCACACCCATGAGGTCCGGAACTGCCAAATCCAGAACAGGGGTCGGCCGATCAAACTGGTGCCTGAAGAAAAACCGGCACGGCGTCGAACACTGATGAAGCGCACACGTGGGCACAAGCTGTCCTACAGTCCCTCATCGCCAAATGAAGAGTCTGGGCTTTCAAAGTAAGTTTATTCCAATAAATATGCAGGACAGCTTACAAAGAACAACCACCACCGACACCGTCCCAACCGTTCCCTGGCCCCGTTCTCTTATGTCGAGTCTCGTGCAGGAATTCCAGAATGCATGGGAGACTCGCACGGAGGACTCGATATAAGAACCCAACAGTTCCCTAGGTGCCGGCTGAGCTAGAGGCCAAAATCTACAGGTAGGCACTTTGCAAAAAACACCTCTGTTTTCTGTCCAAAATTGTGATGTGTCCACGTTGTGTTATGGGGCATTTCCTGTAGCGGGCGCTAGGCCTACCCACACAAGTGAGGTATCATTTTAACGGGAGACTTGGGGGAACATAGAATAGCAAAACAAGTGTTATTGCCCCTTGTCTTTCCCTACATTTTTGCCTTCCAAATATAACAGAGTGTGTAAAAAAGACGTCTATTTGAGAAATGCCCTGTAATTCACATGCTAGTATGGTCACCCCGGAATTCAGAGATGTGCAAATAACCACTGCTCCTCAACACCTTATCTTGTGCCCATTTTGGAAATACAAAGGTTTTCTTGATAGCTATTTTTCACTCTTTATATTTCAGCAAATGAATTGCTGTATGCCCAGTATAGAATGAAAACGCACTGCAGGGTGCAGCTCATTTATTGGCTCTGGGTACCTAGGGTTCTTGATGAACCTACAAGCCCTATATATCCCCGCAACCAGAAGAGTCCAGCAGACGTAACGGAATATTGCTTTAAAAAATCTGACATTGCAGGAAAAAGTTACAGAGTAAAACGTAGAGAAAAATTGTCATTTTTTTCACCTCAATTTCAATATTTTTCTTTTTCAGTTGTCATTTTATGAAGGAAACCCTTGTAGGATCTACACAAATGACCCCTTGCTGAATTCAGAATTTTGTCTACTTTTCAGAAATGTTTAGGTGTCTGGGATCCAGTATTGGTTTCATGCCCATTTCTGTCACTGACTGGAAGGAGGCTAAAAGCACAAAAATTCGTAAAAATGGGGTATGTCCTAGTAAAATGCCAAATTCGTGTTGAAAAATTGGGTTTTCTGATTCAAGTCTGCCTGTTCCTGAAAGCTGGGAAGCTGGTGATTTTAGCACAGCAAACCCTTTGTTGATGCAATTTTCAGGGAAAAACTACAAGCCTTCTTCTGCAGCCACTTTTTCCCATTTTTTTTAAAAAAACGAAATGTTCACTGTATTTTGGCTAATTTCTTGGCCTCCTTCAAGGGAACCCACAAAGTCTGGGTACCTCTAGAATCCCTAGGATGTTGGAAAACAAGGACGCAAATTTGGCTTGGCTAGCTTATGTGGACAAAACGTTATGAGGGCCTAAGCGCAAACTGCCCCAAATAGCCAAAAAAAGGCCTGGCACAGGAGGGGGGAAAAGGCCTGGCAGCGAATGGGTTAACTTCTTTTTTCCATGGTTTTAGGGGACTCCTCCAGTTCTAGGAGGCTCCCAGCATGGTAGGTTTCTGGGACTGGGGAGCATCGAAAAACAGTGGTCAAAGAACGGTGTAGTTGCTGCTAATGGCATGCATAGCCAGGAGAACGTTTCAGTTGCCATAAATGGTATATGGACATGAGGGCTGGATGGAGAATACAAATATTGAAAAGTACAAAGTAAGATGGAAGAGAAGTTAGAGAAAAAAGAAAGAGAAAGAAAGGAGAGTAAATAGAAAGGGCAAACAAGAGCAGGAGGGACAGCAATGGGAAGATAGATGCAGCAGCAAACAGAAAGGGATAGTGGTGAAAAGGTTAAGAGACCCAGCAGGGGCAGAGATTGGGAGATTGGGGGTGAATAGAGAAAGTAAGAGAGAGCCTAAAGATGCAAAGTGGAAGGTAGGTACATGTAGTGAAATAGAGACTGGAGATTTCAAGTAGAATGCATACTTCATCATGTTTTGGCAAGTTCACTTGGCCCACTGTAATTTCAAAGCATAATTTGGCACTTTATTTTCTAAAAGGGACCGTATTGTAAGATCCAATAATCACCTTGTATAGTAGTCTTTAAAATCCTAATAAAATCTAACCGTTGTTACATGATACACATTACCTTTTGTAAATTGCTTAGCAATGGTATCCACTTGTTATTTGCTGCTATATGGCCTTGGTGAGAAGTTCCTTCTCTTTTATTGCATATCAGCAATGTCTAAATTTGCTGGTATAGTAGCTGGAAAGTACAAAATACTTGCTGAGAAGTTAATGTTCTATTAATGAAGAGATTTGGCTTTCTGGTGTACATTTAATTATGGAAGTTTCTCAACCATTTCATAACAAGAAGCTTTACTTTTAGCTGCACCTGTGGTAATGACAAATATTCCACCTGCAAGTAAAGATTTTCCATTTCTAGTGCACATGGCAAGCGTCCATACTTTCTACATTCATTACTCAGAAATAGGCCTGTTCATCCAAGCAATGTTTGCCACATATAGGGTGCCACCTAGAGGGTCCTATGCAAGGAGTCTACTGCATGTGAAAGAGTACAGAATGTTCATAATTCTTGAAGTGGAGGACTGTAGTATCCAGATGGAAGGTACCATGAAGGTACCATTAGAGAAAGAGGTTACACAGAGGAGGATCCTAGATGCAAACTGTGACACCATTGCTCACAGCATTAGAGGCAGTGCAGCTGCTAGTAACCTGATCCAGGCCACATGCCTCAAATGCACCCATCCCAGGGCCACACAATCACCTGTATTTTACCATGCCTACCTGCCTTGCTGGTTGATGTCTAATGAAGGTCTCTTTTTGTATAGCAGCAACCTGCTTGTAACTATAAAGGGTGTATGTCGGAGCCCATCCGTGCAGTTTCAATAGGTGCTTTTGATGAAGTGTAATTGAACTATCCATCTTTTGTCACAACTTTACAGTGAAATTCATTGTGGGACCTTCCCAACTTCCCATGTAAAATAAAATTTTATTTAGTTCACCACTAATTTAACAAAATGTTCTAGGTATGCTGCAAACTCTTTGTAAAGGTATTTTAAATTAGTAACAAGTTAAATTAAAACTTCACTCATGAAGTTGGTCAGAATCCGGAAACTCCACACTTTATGAAGCAAGTGAAGTTTCCAAACTTTACTTGAGGTGAGATTAATCCTTTCGGGCCTTCCAGTTATGATGATTACATCATGCAGAATGTCCCAGGTAGGACATCCTACAGCAAACAATTTTTTTGTGTTGAGGCTGTACATCCACCACCTCAGGTAAGAGGTGTGACAGGGAGGGCTCTAAGCTGAGAGTCATACTAAGTTATGAGTCAGCTTACTTTACAACATTAAATCATTCTACTTTAACTCCCATCTAACTGATTGGATTTAAAGTTGGATTGCGGAAAGTTGATTGTGTTTTAATATGCACCTTAAAAAAATCCACATATTCCTTCCCATAGAACCACGCTGTGGGCACCCTGAATATCGAAACATGAATATAAATTGTAGAGAATATCGAGGACAGAACACTAAATCCAAAATATCAACAGGCAAGTATAGTTTTTCAATTCCTCACTATATGTTCCTACAATATATATATATATATGTGTGTGTGTGTATATTTCACTTAAAAAAAAAACAAAGGTTACAGGGACGTTATAGTTAGGCTCACATTTTAAATGTACAAAACCATAGAAATTCACCTGTTATAGTTATAGTTATCTCAAGTAATTATAGCTCGTGCCCTAAGGTAACTATAACGCATGCCCCACCATGCACAGTTTTTTCATCGAAAATGTTACTGCAAATATTACATTGATATCCTAAATGATATTACGAAAGATATCATGAGTGCCGTAATTTGTTAGCAGTGAGCCTAACTATAACGTCCCTATAACCCTTGTTTTTTTTAGGTGAATTTCTGTTAAAAAAAAATTCTATTTCCTAACTATAATGTCCCTGTAACCTTTGTTTTTTTCAGTGAATTTCTATGGTTTTTTTTAACGAAAAACAATTTTCATTTCTATACGATAATCCAACCACCCCTGCACACAGTCTTTGGCCGTGCATGGCGGCGGTTGGCCGCAGGGCCTGGCCTGCAGCCGGCCCTGCAGCCAGCCCCCCATAACCACCCAATTTTGCACCACACATGGCCTTCGGCTGTGCACAGTGCAGTTGGCGCAGAGTCTAGCCTGCAGCCAGTCCCTGCGGACAAACCCCCAAACCACCCAACCCCATACCGTGCACGGCCTTTGGTCAGGTGCCACAGGCCCACGTGTCTCCCCCCCTCCCTGGGCCAGTTTCAGCTCCAGGGTATGGGGGGCTGCAGGACCCCCTACCCTGGCTGATTTTGACCCTGGAGACCCCATCCCCTGGGGACTGGCTTTAACATATTTATTGTTTTGGGACAGATGGCCATGTGGGCCCCCTCCCTGGGCCGATCTCAGCCCCCGGGGACCCCACCCATGGGGCCTAGCCTTCTAATTTCTTTTGGGGGGGATGGGGGCCACGTGGCCCCCCCTCCCTGGGGTGATCTTGGCCAGAGGGGACCCCACCTCCTGGGCCTGGCCATGTCATCTGGGTGCCTCTAGGGCACCCAGTAAAAATGATTGGGGACTGAGGGAGTGAAGCCTGAAGGCCTCTGCTGTCCCAGCTGGCTCCTCACCTCCTGTGGGAGGCAGCATTGCTGCCACAGAGAGGGAGATGCTAAAGATGCAGCTCCCTCTCTGTGAGAGCTGTAGTTTCCTCTGTTTTCCTGCCCTCATGTCTGCAGGCAGGGAAACAGAGGAAATCTATGCAGCAGGTGGGAGCCATTTGGCACCCTAGGACATAGCAGGAACCGGCCCTGAGGTGTGGCAGTCCCCAGGGCTATCACTGGCTTCTTGAGGGGGGCCACATGGCCCCCCTCCAACTTAAAAAGCCCCAGGGAGGTGGTGGTCCCTGTGGCTGTAGCGGAGCAGAGGGGACCCCCCCTTAATTATGATTAAAGCCCCAGGAAGGTGGTCCCTAGGGCTGCGCAGCCCTCTCTTAGTTATGACTAAAGCCCTGGGAGGTGGTGGCCCCTGGGGCTGCAGGAGTGCCAGACAGTCCAGCGCATTTGATGATAAATATATATATATATATATATATATATATATATATATATATATATATTCACGTAAAAAAGAAAAAAATCAGGGATGTTATAGTTAGGCTCACATTTTAAACATACAAAAAGGTAGAAATGCACCAGTTATAGTTAGTTGGGGTAATCCTAACTATAACTTGTGCCCTAAAGTAACTATAACTTGCCCTAGGCATGCACAGTTTTTTTGTCAAACATTTTACTGCATATATTACATTGATATTATCAGTGATGTTATCACAGATGACATGAGTGTCATAATCTGCGGGTTAATTAGCAGTGCATGGCGAGGGTGCGAGTTATAGTTACTTGAAATAACACTAACTAAAACTACTGAATTTATATGGTTTTGTATGAGTAAACTCAAAACCTAACTATAACGTCCCTGTAACCTACGATTTTTTATGGGAATTTCTATGTTTTTTTGTTAATTCTATTTCCTAACTATAACGTCTCTTTTACCTTTGTTCTTTTAAGTGAATTTCTATGTTTTTTTAAACGTATTTCATTATTATACGTTAATCCAACCACAACCACGGGCATGATCTATGGCCAACCCCATAAAACCACCATACCCCACGCCGTGCACAGCCTTTGGCCGTGCATAGTGAGGGTTGGCCACAGGGCCTGGCCTATGATCAGGCCCTGCGGCCAACCCCCATAACCACTCACAGCCGAAGAATCTGTCTCTGGGTGTGAGAATAGGTGTGAGAGAGTGTGTCTGGGTGTGAGTGTGCCTGGGTGTGAGAGTGGGTGCATGAGTGCCTGAGTGGGTGTGTGAGTGGCTGTGTGACGGTCTGAGTGGTTCTATGAGTGGGTGCATCGGTGCCTGAGTGGTTGCGTCAGTGACTGAGTGGGTGTGAGAGTGTGTGCATGAGTTAGTGTGTGAATGTATTTTTTTATTTATTTATTTTTAATCTGCAGTCACATTGGAGGCTCGCGCTGAGCGCTGCGAAGGAGTCACAACTCTGTGCTAGTGGCAAAAAAAAGTTTTTCGGTTTCTTTCACCTAATAATGGGTTCCTCAGGCACCCATTAAATGACCCCCCGGGGTCATTGCACCTCTACCATGACCCCCATCTATCCTTTTCAGCCTGTATTTCCATCCCCTGGGACTGTGCCCCAGTTCATATAGTGGTGGCCACAACTTTCGGCACAGGTTGCAGTCAGCCAATCACAGTACTGCTTCTGTCGCCGGGTGCCACAACGCTCCGCATTTGAGTCAAGACAGATCTGTGTCTCTATATATAGACATTAATTTTCCACTTAATACCTCGAAAATCACTGAACGGATTCACACCAAATCACAAAAAGGTTGATTTCTTAACCAGGACCTAGCTTCCTGCCAAATTTGGTGTAAATCCGTCCAGTGGTTCGGCCGCTATTCTTGTTCAGAATGCTTATGAAAAAATTAACGGGGGAAAAAGCAGTTTGGGACCCCATTTTTTCACGCCGCTTTGCGGATCGCCCCGACAGCCAGACAGCAGCTGAAGTCAGCATCGTATTTTCTTGGAAAATTTCGTGAAGGTTCATCAAACGGAGCTAAGTTATTAGCAAAACAAAAAATGCTTTCTCCTAGAGGGGACAGCCACTAAGGCCCTCATTCTGACCCTGGCGGTCGGTGATAATGCGGCGGCCAAGCCGCCAACAGGCCGGCGGTCCAAAATATGCAATTCTGACCCTGGCGGGAACCGCCAACACAGCCCACCGCATTAACACTCCGCCCGCCACGGCGGAACAAACAAACAGCGCGGCGGTCCCCGCCAACAGCCAGGCGGCAGACAATGTACCGCCCACCCTATCACGACCCACCAATCCGCCACCTTTTCCGGGGCGGGAGCACCGCCGATAAAAACACGGCGGAAACAGACTACGAACGGGAAAACGCTCACCTCTACGCACTCCACGCGAGATTCCGGCAGTATGGAACCCGAGTTGCAGGTCATCCCCGCACTCCTATACCTGCTCCTGTACCAGGAGCACGCCCGGCGGCGCGGAAGACATCGGTGAGTACTGCACCTACGACACAGGGGAGGGAAAAGAGTACCGGCACACACCCACCCACCCACACCCACTACAACACACACATCAATGCATTCCCACAGATCACTGTCACAACCCACAAACCCCCCCCTCCGAAATAATGCAAAGACCAAAAGAAGAGATCATAAACGGGCAGATATATTGAAATATGGACACCAGTAATCCCAATAAATAAATAGCGGTGCTTGAGACGGCGGGGCCCAGTTCAGCGGTTCTTGAGACGGCGGTCCCCAGCGGAGCGGTGCTGGAGACGGCGGGGCCCAGTTCAGCGGTGCTTGAGACGGCGGGGCCCAGTTCAGCGGTTCTTGAGACGGCGGGGCCCAGTTCAGCGGTTCTTGAGACGGCGGTCCCCAGCCGAGCGGTGCTGGAGACGGCGGGGCCCAGTTCAGCGGTGCTTGAGACGGCGGGGCCCAGTTCAGCGGTTCTTGAGACGGCGGGGCCCAGTTCAGCGGTTCTTGAGACGGCGGGGCCCAGTTCAGCGGTGCTTGAGACGGCGGGGCCCAGTTCAGCGGTGCTTGAGACGGCGGGGCCCAGTTCAGCGGTGCTTGAGACGGCGGGGCCCAGTTCAGCGGTTCTTGAGACGGCGGGGCCCAGTTCAGCGGTTCTTGAGACGGCGGGCCCAGTTCAGCGGTTCTTGAGACGGCGGTCCCCAGCGGAGCGGAGCGGTGCTGGAGACGGCGGGGCCCAGTTCAGCGGTGCTTGAGACGGCAGTCCCCAGCGGAGCGGTGCTGGAGACGGCGGGGCCCAGTTCAGCGGTGCTTGAGACGGCGGGGCCCAGTTCAGCGGTGCTTGAGACGGCGGGGCCCAGTTCAGCGGTTCTTGAGACGGCGGGGCCCAGTTCAGCGGTTCTTGAGACGGCGGTCCCCAGCGGAGCGGTGCTGGAGACGGCGGGGCCCAGTTCAGCGGTGCTTGAGACGGCGGGGCCCAGTTCAGCGGTTCTTGAGACGGCGGGGCCCAGTTCAGCGGTTCTTGAGACGGCGGCCGGTCTATGGCCAACTGCTCATTGCCTGGTGGTGCCCTCCTGGGCAGCGGGGATGGTGCTCCTTCAATGCCCACCTGGGCTGTGGGTGGTGGGGCCCTCCTGGCCAGCTGGGCTGGGTCCTCCCTGGCCAGCGGCTATGGGGGTGGTGGGCTCCTCCTGGGCAGCAGGCCTGCAGCCTGACCTCTCCGACTTGCTGCCCTTGCCCTCCTTAGTCGGGAGTCTGTGGCCCTTTCCTCCCTTTGGAGCTGTGGCTGGTGACTGTGTCTGGGTGGTGTCCGGGGGGGATGTAGAAGCCGGGCTCCTGCGGCGCCCCTTCCGCCTTCTGCTCCTCTTCCCAGGGGGTGGGCTGGCTGTCCCCTTGCTGCTGGGCGAAGATCCAGACATGCGGGCTGGTGGGCTCCAATACCCCTGCACCCTTGTCAAGGGGGCTGCAGGGCTGGTGGTGGCTGAGGTGCTCTTCTTACCCCGACGAGAAGGAGGGGGGGGCTCAGGGTCAGGAAAGAAGTTAGCAGTGGCGAGGAAGAGTTTCTTGGGACAATGGAGAGTGGTAGGTACAGTGGGAATGGGAGTGGAGGGAGAGGATGTGGTTGTAGGTGAGTCACGTTTGCTGTCTTTGGGTGCAGGTGCAGGAGGGATAGGCTGTCGTGAGGTGGATGGCTGTTGGGTGGGTGGGTGGCTGCGTTTGTGTGGTGTGGAAGAGGGGGTGACAGACACAGTGGGAGAGGACACAGGGGACGTGTAAATGGCAGTGGGGGTGGTGACTGCACGTGTGCGGACTGGACTGGAGGGTGTGCTGGTGATGGAAACACTGGCAGATGGTGAGGTCAATGGAGGTGTGAGTGTAGACGTCACAGGGAGGGAGGAGGGATACGAGGAGGTGGGGGTCACAGAGGTGGTAGTGACTGTTGGCATGTCTGCATCGGAATGTTGCGTGTGTGAATGTCTGCGTGATCTGTGGTGCTTATGTTTGGATGAGCTTCTCTTGGGTGTTGAGGTGTGTGCAGGCTGGTCTGATGGTGTGGGTGGGACAGGCAGAGGAACAGGAGACTGGGAGGAGGGAGTTAGTAGAGGGAGGCAGGAGACAGGGTCAATGGCTGCCGTCAGTGCTGAGGCCAGAGCCTGGAACGATCGCTGATGGGCAGCCTGACCCGAATGAATGCCCTCCAGGTACGCATTGCTGCGATGAACCTCCCTCTCCACCCCCTGGATGGCATTCAAAAGGGTAGTCTGCCCAACAATGAGCGTCCTCACGAGGTCAATGAGCTCCGCACTGAGGGCAGCGGGGGTAACAGGGGCAGGGCCTGAGGTGCCTGGGGCGAAGGAGATGCCCGGCTTCCTGGCAGAGCGGGCACGGGGCGAACGCTGAGGGGCTGCTGGGAGGGCGGAGATGGTGCGCTGGGTGGCGGCTGTACCTGTAATGGCAGGGGGCACGGATGGTGCCACCCCCGCAAGGGAGCTCCCTTCCGAGGACGTGTCCGTGTCGCTGCAGGGTCCAGTCGTCCCCGTTGTGGAGCTCCCCTCGCCCTCCGTCTCACTGGTCCAGTCAGACTCTGTGGCATGGCCCTCCTGGGCCATGTGAGATGCAGCTCCCTCCTGCCCCGATGACACTTCTCCTCCGCCTGATGATGCTGATGCACACAAGCACAGAAAGACAAACAAAAAGGGGGGGGGGAGAGAGAAATAAAGGGATATTGAGTACATGGATCTCCGGTACAGTTAGCGGACATGACAGACACAGATGCCCCCTGCACTAAGTTGAGCACTTGGGGTCCGCTACGCATTCCGTGGAACATGCCCTACACGCCTAGAGTTGACAACTGCACCCATGGATGACACGGCCCAGGGATGGCTGTACTGACACACTACTGAGGGTGGTGGCTGGGGACACAGGGGCTTACGGGGTGCCCAGCCTACAGATATCGCCCTGGCCTAGGGGGACCCACAGCCCTCCTCCCCCACCCAGACACCTCCACTGCGCGACAACAGAGTAGATAATGCTTGGACTCACCCCCTTGTGTCTGCTGTGCTGCCCTCACGCGCCCATCCAAATCAGGGTAGGCCACCGCCAGGATCCGGAACATCAGGGGGGTCAGTTGACGGCAGGCACCCCGCCTACGTTGGGAGGCCATCCCCAGCAGAGACTCAGCGGTCTTCTTGGTCCCGCGGCGGATGTCCTCCCACCTCTTGCGGCAGTGGGTGCCCCGTCGATGGTGGACCCCCAGGGTCCGGACTTCCTTGGCGATGGCACGCCAAATCCCGATCTTCTCATGGGCGCGGACCTATGTGACACGTACAGGGAGGGAGAAATACCACGTTCAAGTTTGTCTGCATTTTCGTTGCCAGTGGCCCAACGCCCCCCATCCCCGCCAGGCCCCCCGCCATGCCCCCCGCCAGCCCCAACATGCCCCCCATCCCCGCCAGGCCCCCCGCCATGCCCCCCGCCAGGCCCAACATGCCCCCCCATCCCCGCCAGGCCCCCCGCCAGGCCCCCAAGCCAGCCAGTGGCCCCAAATCCATATTGAATTAAACTCACTTGTTGGTCTGGAGGACCGTAGAGTAGCGCATACTGGGGGAGGACCCCATCCACAAGTTTCTCCAACTTCTCTCCAGTGAAGGCAGGGGCCCTTTCCCCAGTCGCAGCAGCCATTGTCCCTTCCAGACCGAGGTCACAGCAACACTTGCAGTATAGGTCCTCTCCTGTGAAAGTTCAAGTCGCAAGTGGATAAGTAGATAGAAAATGGCGGTCAGGTCCGCGGCGGTGCGTACCGCCACCGCCACCGCCGGCGCCCTTCGCCATTGGCTCCTGAAACCCATAGGCTTCAATGTTAACCAATGCGGCTTCGCGCCGCGGTCTTCGACCGCTGACCGCCGCGGTGTGCCACGCCAGCGCATTGACCTCACATCCCATTGTCACACTTCACAGGTCAGGCAGCCGCCATTTCGAGGGTCCACATGGCTCAATTTCAACTGCGTCACACAGGCCTAGGCCTTGCATAGCCACTCAGACACGCCATTCACTGCATAGAGAATCGTTTACTGTGCTAGCTGTGAGTACGTACCTGTGGGTTGCTTGACTGTGTGCTCCATGTTGTCCTTCCTAGGCACCGTCCGCTGGGTTTGGCGAGGAGACGGATGAATCCTCGCGTGTACCGACCGCTGGTGGACCTGTCGACAATGGAAGAACGCCACATTATCCTGACCTACCGTCTTGACCGTGCCACTATACATGAACTGTGTGCCCAGCTGGAGCCCGACCTGATGTCCCCCATCCGCCAACCCACAGGGATTCCCCCTCTGGTGCAGGTCCTGTCAGTACTCCATTTCTTGGCAAGTGGGTCATTTCAGACAACAGTGGGAATTGCTTCTGGGATGTCTCAGCCCATGTTTTCGAAGGTGTTATCCAGAGTGTTGTCTGCCCTGATGAAATACGTGAGGAGCTACATCATTTTCCCTGAGGTGGGCGAATTGGCTACAGTGAAGGGTGATTTCTACACCCTTGGACATATTCCCAACGTCATTGGTGCCATTGATGGGACCCATGTGGCTTTGGTTCCCCCAAGAGACAGGGAGCAGGTGTACAGGAACAGAAAGAGTTACCATTCCATGAACATCCAGGTGGTGTGTTTGGCTGACCAGTACATCTCGCATGTAAATGCCAAATTCCCAGGGTCAGTGCATGACGCCTACATCCTGAGGAATAGCAGCATCCCTTACGTGATGGAACAGCTAGAGAGACACCATGTATGGCTATTGGGGGACTCTGGGTACCCCAACCTGTCGTGGCTACTGACCCCAGTAAGGAATCCCCGGACCAGGGCAGAGGAACGGTACAATGAGGCCCATGGGCGTACTAGGAGGGTGATCGAACGCACCTTTGGCCTCCTAAAGGCCAGGTTTAGGTGCCTGCAAATGACAGGTGGATCCCTAATGTACTCACCTAAGAAGGTGTGTCACATCATCGTGGCCTGCTGCATGCTTCACAACCTGGCTTTGCGCCGCCAGGTGCCTTTCCTGCAGGAGGATGGTCGAGACGGTGGTGTTGTGGCAGCGGTGGAACCTGTGGAGAGTGACGAGGAGGAAGACGACGGGGCTGAAACAGACAACAGGGACAGAATCATTGAACAGTACTTCCAATAGGACACAGGTAACAATTCAAAGATAATTTAGTAAATCTGAACTACTCTCCTGCATCTCTGCTGCCTGTCTATTTGCCCCAGTGTATGATGACTGAGTTGTGGCTTTTCCCTCCCTATTTCAGATCTGGGGTCCCCACTACGAGTCCTGTGCTTCGTTTCCCCATGGACTACAGCTTTGTGGCAGCTGTTTGTTGACTTCACTATGTACAAGGACATATTTGCACTGTCATGTCAATTACAATATTTTGAAATCACAGCCAGACTCCAGATAGTTTTGTGCAAAATAGGTGTTTATTTCAGTGCTCAAAATGGGATGGGTGGTTTCAAGTGGGTGGGGGCTATGGTGAAGGAATGTCCATGGCAGAGTCCAGAGTAACAGTCACACAGGTGCATTGTCCAGAGGCCTGTGGAGAGATGGAGCATGGGCAGTTCAAGGATGGACAGGGTGACAATGTGGGACAGTGGGATGACATCAGGTGGTATCCTTTGCTGGCGGGGGTCTTGACATCCTACTCTGTCTTCTTGCGAGATCTCAGGGCCCTCTTGCGGGGTGGTTCTTCTCCTGCAGGAGGTGGGGGTCTGGTGGGCTGCTGTTGTGCGGGGGCCTCCTGTCCACTAGCGCCGGCGGAGGTGGTTGGCTGTTCTTGGTCCAGGCTAGTGGCAGGGGCCCTTTGTTGTTGTTGAGTGTCCGTCCTGGTGTTGATGAGGTCCTGCAGCAGCCCTACCTTGGTAACCAGGGTGGAGGTGAGGGCTCTGATGTCCTCCCTGTACCCCCGATAGTGTTCCTCCTGCAGTACCTGGATCTCCTGGAACCGGGCCAGTACCGTCGCCATCGTCTCCTGGGAGCGGTTGTATGCTCCCATGATGGTGGTGAGGGCCTCGTGGAGAGTGGGTTCCCTGGGCCCGTCCCCCTCCTGTCGCACAGCTGCCCTCTGAGTTGCCCTGTTTCCCTGGGCCTCTGCCCCCTGGCCGGTGTGCCCACTACCACTGCCCCCAGGTCCCTGTTGTTGTTGGGGTGGTGGGTTATCCTGGGTGCCCTGTAGTGGTAGACACACCGCAGATTGACGCGCCCTGGAGACAGAGGCATGGGCCCGCTGGGTGGGAGCTGTGCTGGTGTTCCCAGAGGGGTTTGGGTCTGTAGTGGCCTGTGCCTGTGTGAGGGGAACCGACTGTCCAGAGGTCCCCGATGGTCCGGGCTGGTCATCAGTGTCCAGGTCGACAGAGCTGCTGTCATCGCTGACGGCCTCTTGGGTGGGGGGTGTGGAGAATTCTGGGCCCTCCGCGGCGGTGTGTTGACGGTCGGGTCCTGCAGGGGTATAGAGGTATGGTTATAGTTTCAATGTGTGGCATATGGGTGTATCTGTGGGTTCCCGTGTCCCCAAGTGCTGGCATTCGTGTGTGGGGGCTTTGGTGAGGGTGGCTTGTGGGGGGGATGTGTATATGCATTGGGCATGCTTTGGTGATGGGTGTCCATGCTTAGTGGACGCATGCAGGCCTAGGTTTTGGGATGTGTGGGTTGTGATGGTGAGACATTGGCAGGGAATAGGTGTGCTGGGGGTGGGGGTGAGGATGGTGGTGGGGGTGAGGATGGTGGTGGGGGTGAGGGTGGGGGTGAGGATGGGGGTGGGGGTGAGGGTGGGGTTCGAGGATGGGGGTGAGGGTTGGGGTATGATTTGGCATGCAGGTGGGGGGGAAGCAGTAGTGAAGCTTCAACTTACCAGTATCCATTCCTCCGCCGACTCCTGCGAGGCCGTCAGGATGCAGGATGTTCAAGACTTCCTCCTCCCATGTTGTAAATTGTGGGGGTTGAGGTGGGGGTCCTCCGCCAGTCTTCTGCACGGCGATGTTGTGCCTGGATACCATGGAACGCACCTTCCCCCGTAGGTCGTTCCATCGCTTCCTGATGTCTTCCCGATTTCTGGGGTGCTGTCCCACAGCGTTGACCCTGTCGACAATCCTCTGCCATAGCTCCGTCCTCCGGGCAATGCTGGTGTATTGGATCTGTGTGCCGAACAGCTGGGGCTCTACCCGAACGATTTCCTCCACCATGACCCTGAGTTCTTCGTCTGAGAAGCGGGGGTGTCTTTGGGGTGCCATGGGGTGGTGTGTATGATGTGTGGGGTGGAGTATGTGTAGTTAAGTGTGTTGAGTGTGGTGGTGTGTGTTGTTTTGTGTGTGGATATTGTGTGGGTGATGGTGTTGAGTGGCTGTGGCTGCTAGTTTGTGGATGGTGGTGTCTCGCTCTGGCCTTCTTTCTGAATTTTTGGTCGTAGGGGTTTGTGGGTGATGTGGGTGTGTGTTTTATATTGTATTGTGTGTGTGGGAGTGGTGTGTGTATGTGTATCAGGTGTGTGGAATTCAAATCGGCCAATGTGGCTGAGTTTTGTTCGTTTGTGTGTATTCTGACCGCGGCGGTGTGTCCCGCCAATGGAAAACCGCGTTTGAAAGACCGCCGCGTGGATTCGTGGGTCGTAATGGCATGGGCGTATTTCTGTTGGCGTGACGGTGGAGGTTTTGTCACCTCCACTTTTCCGCCGACCGCTGGTCTGGCGGTCTGTTGTGGCTGTCGGATTTTCGGAGGTTTGGCTGCTGCGGGTCAGAATGACCGTGGCGGGTTTCCGCGACCGCGGCGGGATTATGGAGGATTTCTGACCGGCGGTAGGCGCCTTTTACCGCCGAGGTCAGAATGACCACCTAAATTATATATATGGCACTTTGCAGAAACAGGTGCCCCTTCCTGCACAAAACAATCCTGTCTGCAATGCAGGCCCCCTTGCACCACTGCACAATGGTGCCTGCCTTAGCACTAGGTAGAAAATTGTGTGCTAGCATAAGGAAAGGATAGAGATGTGCACTATAATGTTAAGTACGCCGCATTCCTGCCCTCTTACGCAGTACAGCGAGGTGGTTTGCCGCACTGCATGAAGTTTGATAAATATGCCTCCAAGTTTGTAATTTGCTATTTCATGTGACAACAACTGGTGAAGTCTGATGAGACTGCATGCCAATCCAAACATAAGAAAAAGATGCAGAGAGAATTCTGGGTCTTCTACACTATCAAGCGTGGCCTTGTTCTAATGAGACTACTGGATTTGTGCTTCAGAATCACATGCATTGTGGGAGACTGAGTCTGAACCCACTACAGGTGACACCTGTCGGCCTATTCCATGTTTTGCTCCGGCTAACTAGCAGTGCCTCATCCCCACCCAAGAGCAGGGATGACTGGGCAGCCGAGCGCATAACACAATTGACTCCTCAGGGAAATCGTGGTCACTCAGATCTCATCCATTTCCCTCAGTTACATTAGTCTCACATATACAAGGACAACCAGAGGCATTCAGGAGCCTGGCCATTCAATTCAAAGTGGACTGTGCTGGTGTTGAAGAAGCAGAGTCTGCTGAGCCACCTCAATATATGATTTCAGTGACAATGGAGTTCAATCTAATGGTTCTCTGGGTCAATCTAACGTACCCACAATTTAAGGCCACCAGGATTCAGAAATACGTAAAGCAGAGGGGTCCTTTTGTTGCCTTGAGGCAAAACTTAAACATTACCAATAGCTGAGGCTCTAACCGAAGAAATTGTAATCACATTCATATAGTGCTTACTACGCCAGTCGAGGCGTTGAATCGCTTTGCACCAGGCAGCACACTGGTCTGGATCCCAAGATTTGTGATTAATTCAGTGATTATTGGGATTAAAAACTGTAGAAAGAAATATCATCTGTATTTGAGATAATACTATATTAGGTAATTTTGACAGCTCCTATAATCAGGTGATCAGTTTGTCCACTGCTAGACCAGAGCTTAAGTAAGGACAGCTGATCAGCTCAGGGGTTGGAAGTAGTGGTGGCTGCTACTGAATGGGGATGGTGGGGTAGGGGAAATAAAACAAAATAAAATAAAAAAGAACACTTACCTGTTCTGTCGGGAGATGGGTTCTGTCTCTCCTCTGTCCTCTACCTGACTCCCAGAAGCACACAGGCTCCCAAATTACCCTAAGCCAATCACGAAGGCTGTTGTCACCAGCATGACAGCAGCATCATGATTGGTCTGAGTGATCTGGTTGGGCGCTCAGACGGGTGCATGTTCTCCACCCGGCTGTATTGCTAAGTGCGCATGTCTGTTTGGTCATCCCAACACGGCCGGCCAAACCTTCATGCGCACTAACGATGCACATACCCCTCCTCCCTGTGACACAGCCCAGCCTCGCCCTAACCTGACTCCGGATGAAACATGAAATGATAATAACATTGCTTTATTATCATTTTCCTTTTTCCTTTTTTGCATTGCTCAGACCAGTGGGGCTAGGCTCCTCCTCTTCCTTAGCGGAGGAGCGGGCGCTGGTTGGAAGTGTAAAGTAATGGCTGGACACATAATATTCAGAGCTTTATGCCAAACTTTAAATGAAATATCATAAATGACATGATAAACCAACGTAAGAGGAGATACAGGGTAAGTAGTGCAAACATCATAAGGAGATTCTGCAAATGCTGGAGCGGATGTCTTTTGAAATTTACCCTTAAAGTTTGCTTCACAATAAATATAATTACCAATAGCAAAGTGCGATCCATTTGGTTGCCACTGGTTTAGCAGGGCACAGGTTTCGGGTGAGGACAGCTTCCTAGGCAGGGGAAGTGTATTGTCTGCATTTCTATAGCTAGAGAGAAGTGGCCCAGACACTGAAGTGAAGGAGAGTCAGGGCAACCTTTAGAAGTTCAGTGAGCCTTTTTGTTTATCAAGCAAGTCCAGATTAGTGAGCACTGTTGTTTGGTTCATAAGAGAGGTGATGGGTGGATTGCAGTTTCTGTTTTTCAAGAAGAGGAAGTTTCTAGGCAGGGCCTGAGCTTTGTCTGTCAATGATTCCTGCTTCAGGGAGGTCTTACACTTCATTCTGCCCATATTGTGATGATCCAGCTTGGATCCCACCCCAGTACTTTCTGCTGTGAGAAACATCACTTTATACAAAAAGATGTCTCTCCAGGGTAGACTGAAAACACATTCTTGAAATTGAACCACCTCACTCCAATGTGCGCTTTGAAAGAAGCACAATACATAGCTGAACAGAACAAATTATTTGTGTATTTAAGATTAAAAGTCCCACACTATTAAAACAGTTGCAAAATATTTAGAAAGCTGCTAAACTTCCCTTGCACTGTAAATACCTGCTGCTTTGAGAACGTATGATTTCAAACATGGCAAGCACAAAGCAATCCTTTGGTACCTTGTCTTTCACAGTGAGGAGAAATTCAGAAAAAGTGGAGACAAAAATGATACATCAAATAGAAAAAACATCGGGCTTGCCCCAATATTACTTATTGAAAATGAGTCAACAATGACACTGCTTCAACGCTGAAAATTCTTCTCTGCCCTGCATCAAAAACCTGATTCGGAATCTTAGGTTCAAATACAATTTGGTCACTGAAGATCATTCTTAGGACTGGGGTTCTTTTGGCTCCCAAAGAAACATAGCTGGAAGAGAACTAGGGAGGGGATTGTCTCGTTGAGTAACAATCCAGATAGCCCTTACTTGGGTCTATGGAGGAGGACACTAAGGCCCATATTTACAGGGGGCCAGCGCCGCCGGTACATCACTTTTTGTGACGCACCCATGGCACAGGCTGCACACCCATATCTACAAGGCTACGCAAAGCCACCTTGCATGGCTATAAATGGCGTTGTAGATATGGAGTAAGGCATTGCCTTACTTTGAGTCAGGGAGGCCCTTCCATGGATGGTACATGGTTGTTCCCATGCAACACCAATGGATTTTGATGCATTCCCAGATTTACAAAGTTTTGTAAACCTGAGAATGCATCAAAAGCTTATGCCTCCCCAGGGGTGGCATAAGAGTGATGCAACAGGGAAAAATATCTTTATTTCTCCCCATTTTTCCTCTTTCTATGTTTGCTCCCTTCGAAGAAGGAAATCACCTGCATTGATTGTTTTTGTGCAGGAAGGTGTCCCTTCCTGCACAAAAACAATCATCCCTACAATGCAGATACCCTTGCACTATGTTTGGCAACAATTTGTGCACCACCGCAGGGGGAGAGGACAGAAATGAGCTGTATCTTTCCCTGTGGCAGAGGCCGCCGCCACCCTACACATTGGGCCTTGTAAATATTGGCCTAAGTACAAGGGGAACACAGCCACATTAATCTCTCACCACTGCAGAAAGATACAGAGTACATATGACACAGACTACACACCACAATAGTGGTATGAACAGATGTGGGATCTATATAACATAAGTCACATTCTACAAACCATAATAGTAGTATGAACAGATGTGGGATCGCTACAGCAGTACGCTACAGCAGTAAAAGCAGTTTCCTCCTATGCTGCCAAGTGTCTCTGTAAACACATTTTCAAGACCCTGGCCACTGGTAGATCAACGATGCCCAGATGAAAAAGTACCACCCTTTGTCAGCATGAACGTCAATTCACCAAAATGCCAGGGGTAGGGGAAGTGACGTCACACACACATTTTGACCTTCAATTCCACTCACGCACACATGCTTACACATTCACACTTACACACACACTCGATTATCTAAACACACTCACCCTCAAGTACACACACAACATACATTTAAAAGCATTTTTTTTGTTTACCTCAGCTGTGAGGGAAGGTCAATACTAGATAATTGTACTCGATTTTTTATTACACTAATAGCGAATAATTAAACGTTATTCACTATCAGTGTAATTAAAAAATGAGAGATAACAAACAGAAAGGAGCCCCAACCAACATCCCTAAGGACGTGCTGCCACTGTGTTTCGGGTACTGCTTTTGCCACCTCCGAAGCCAAGGGATCGCCAAGTACGAGGAGTCGCAAGAGGCAAGCCAGGGGTCGCAGCTGCGACCCCTGGTGACCCATAAATGACGTCCATGTTTGTTAGTAGATTCCACATGCATTCCTGCTCATCCGCTACCAGACTCCGGTATACCAGGACATCACATAAGAGGAATTTAAAGTCCATTCACTCCATGAACTCCCCCCTCAGATGCAGCAGAAAGAGTCTTTCATGGGGAAGAAGATGGGCTCAGGTGTTTATAGTATGGCGCATTGTCAGTTTCATGACTTTACTGAATACAGTTGACCATCAACAGGGGCAAGATATTGAGGTGCTGTTGCATAATTTGCCAAAACAGGTCAAGAAAATTCCATTGTTCAAAAAGGCAAGCGAACAAAAACCAATGTAAACGAGCACTGGCAATAGATCTCGCCTATGCACAAGCTATTGGCAATGAAAATGTACTTTAACCATGTTGTAGACCAGCGTGGCTGCTGTACAGCATGGCTAAAGGTTTGGCACAGACGAGAGTGGCTTGTCATAGAGTGTATTGCAGCATCATAGCAGGCAGGGGCACAGATTAGGGTGGTGCAGGGTAGATTATAAAGGCCTACAGTGTACTGGTGCAGAGTACAGTAGAGTGGGCTAGAGTGCAGTTGTGTAGAGTGGAGTAGTGTAGAGTAGAATTGCATAGAGTGCAGTGGTGGAGAGTAGAGTGGCGTAGAGTGCAGTGGCTTAGAGTGCAATGGTGCAGAATGAAGTAGAGAGGTGCAGAGTATGGTGACATAGAGTGCGGGGTCTTAGAGTGCAGTTTCAGAGAGAGGTGTAGAGTAGAGGTGCGTAGAGTGCAGTGGAGTAGAGTGGAGTGATGCAGAGTAGAGTGGCGTAGAGTGTACTGGCATAGAATGGAGTGATGCAGAGTAGAGTGGCGTAGAGTGGTGAAGAGTAGACTGGGATGGTGTAGAGTGCAGTGGTAAAGAGTGTAGTGTTGCAGAATAGAGTGGCATAGAGTAAAGCGGTGTAAAGTGGCATAGAGTAAAGTGGTGTAAAGTGGCGTGGAGTGGCACAGAATAGAATGCAGTGATTCATAGTGCAGTGGTGCAGAGTAGAGTGGCATAGAGTGCAGTGGATTAGATTGTTTCAGTGCAGAACGAAGTGATGTACAATGGAGTGGTGCAGGGTACAGTGCAGTGGCATGGGGGAGAGTGCAGTGGCAAAATGTAGTTCGGTGTAAAGTGCAGTGGCGTAGAGTAGCGTAGAGTGCAGTGGGATAGAGCAAAGTAGTGCAGATTAGAGTGACAGAGGGGACTAGCATAGAGTGCAGTGGCATAGAGTTAAATGGTTTAAGGTAGAGTGCAATAGTGGAGATAGCATCTGTGTAGAGTGCAGTGTTGCAGAGTAGAGCTGAGTGGAGTGGTATAGAGTGGATGGGTGCAGAGTAGGGTATAGTGATGCAGAGTGGAGAGTTGTAGATTTGAGTGGTGTAGAGTGGAGTGTTGCTGTATTGTGGAATGCAGTGTTTTTAATAAAACTTCGAAGTATAATTGCCTGATACACACACAGCGGTATCTCTGAAATAAGCTAAATATCTCTCCCCCTCAAAAACTGTCTGCTATCTTCCTATTTTTGTTTCCCTTACCACGTACTACTCTGTGAATATTAAAAGGAAAAGATGTAGGTCCCCTCTTCACAACTTTTCACTCCCTTTCTTGAATCAAGTTGAGGGTCTCACATACTAGCCCTGACGAATGCCCGAGACTTTATATGCTGTGAGAAGGGCAGACACATGTCGGCATCACAGAGGTACACAAGGGCCATAATACCCACAGGCGTCCTCTGAAAAATACTCTTACAGTATTTTTTTTAGTTAAACCTAGGGTACCACCTTAATAAAGGTTACTTTGTTGTCTACCCTAAGGTAGCACCGACTGGATCTGAAACAATTATCTTAAAAAAGTCATATCTAAGAACTCCCCCAAGATAAACCAACTTGAGGTTGAGTCTGCCCTGGTAGTATCATCTTACCATGGTGGGACAAGGTGACCTATGGTGAAGCGTGTCACATTACATGAGTGAGTCCACCTCGTTAATTTCTGTATTTGCCAGTGTAGAGTGTGGTGGCATAGAGTGAAGTGGTGTAGAAGGGAGTGTAGTAGAGTGGAGTACAGTAGCATAGAGTAGACTGTTTCAGAGTAAAGTAAAGTGGTGTAGAATGGAGTGTTGCTGGGTAGAGTAGAGTGCATTAGCATAGAGTGGAGTGGAGTGGTGCACAGTTGATTGGCGTAGAGTGCAGTGGAACAAAGTGAAGTGGTACAGAATAGAGTGTATTGGCATAGAGTGCAGTGGCATAGAGTGGAGTGTTGCAGAGTGGCATAGAGTGGAGTGTTGCAGAGTAGTGTGAAGTGGCGTAGAGTGGTGCGGAGTAGAGCAGCTTAGAGTGCAGTGGCACAGAGTGGAGTAGAGTGCAGTAGCTTAGGGCAGATAGTTTCAGAGTACATCGAAGTGGATTAGAGTGGAGTGGCACAAGGTAAAGTGCAGTGGTATAGAGTAGAGTGGTGTAGAGTACAGTGGTATAGAATAGAGTAGGATAGAGTGCAATGGAATAGGCTGCAATGGTACAGAGTAGATTAGAGTGGCATAGAGTGCATTGAGTTAGAGTGGAGTGATGCAGAGTAGAATGCAGAGCCATGGACTGGAATGGTGTAGAGTGCGGTGGCAAACAGTGCAATGGTGTAGAGTAGAGTGCATTGGCAGAAAGTAGAGTGGTACACAGTAGAGTAGGGAGGTGTAGAGAGAAGTGGCATAGACAGGAGTGGCACAGAGTGGAGAGTATATTTCAGTGACGTAGAGTGGAGTGGCATTAAGTGGAATGATGCAGAGTAGAGTGGAGTATGCATGGTGTGGTAGCACACTCCCGTTACAGACAATACATTTCATTTGAAATGACCATTACATTTGCAGAGCCATACAGTTTTACTGACAAAAAGTATACAGTGCACAAATGATAATGTGTGGAAAGTCATCAGCTAGTGTATTGATTGTTTTGAATGTATTAAACTATCTGTTTCCACCACACTTCAGAATTACAAAAATTGTGCTTTATTTGTGCTTCCCTAATTCTGACATTAGACCTCTGACTTTGAATGCACAGCAAATGTGACCAGACAAGAACAAAATGTACAGGCCCGTTTACAGAAAGGGAGGAATTTGTGGAAAAATACAGCAAATACAATATACTCCATAGGAGGGATGAACTAAAGTTGAACAGCCTAAAATGAATAAAGCCAGCAAATAGAAACCAAGCAAATGTGAGTTACAAATCACAAAGCCAATGGTAAGCAATGAGTGGAATGCAGTTCCACAGAAGCTTTCCGAATGTCCACAAGGTGTCTTTGGCAAACCAGGCAGCTGTGATGTCTGGTAGGCTTCAACCTAAAAATGCAGTACTTGATGTAGCAGTCACAGTCCACAGGAGAAGTGATGTGTGCTGAAGGTTCATGCATTACTGTGTATTAAAGTCCATGGGTGCTGTGCAGCACAAGAAGATGTAATAGTGTTGCACCTTCCACATGCAGAATAGCAATCCAGGATAAGTTAACTGACTATCAATGCACAGTAACCTAGTTCCCATGCATGTTCACTATCTGGAAGTTGAAAATCAACAATAATCAGGGGTCAGTGGGCTCCTCAGAACCATTGATAGCTCTCCCATGAATCCACTCTCTTCATACATGGGTTGAGGCATTGTGTAATTGATCAAGTGGCACCCATTAAACAGCACAGGGACAACCTCGGTGAGTTGGTTCAAAGTAGCTTTCTATGATCTGAATCTTTAAGAACGGTTTGACCATCTACAACCAAACAGTCACACCAGTTGCACTTCACCAGAATATCCCAGGGTTTCGATTGCATTCGGAAAAGGGTCTCAATCCTGTTCTTATGTGTATAAAAGCAAAGTAACGGTTTCTGCAGCAACATGAACAATAGACAACTACCTTAAGTTCAAGAGTGCCACTTAGGGAAGTAAAAAAAAGACAACCAGGTGCTCATGACAGCAGAGGTACTGGGAAAATGAAACTGCAGCCACTCAGAATTTACACCACAGACAGCCCACACCGCAAATCCATCTTTCACATGAGTCACAGAAGATGAAATCAAGGACTCAACTTCTACAGGCCAAAGAAGAGTGCACCAAGAAGTCCTGATGACATTTTGAAACAGACAATGGTACTGTGTCGGAAACAACATTCCAGAAGACAGGACAATAGTCACGGGCAGTGGTCAAGGGAAGGGGCCATATAGCTAATCCAGACGTTAGCTTCATCCTTCTACGACCAAACCGCAGGAATGGCACTTCGTAAGGCAAGAGTAGGCCCTAGGACACCACTAGGTAAAGCTCTGCTTTACTGCAAAAGGTCAGAATTTTGACTTTTTGTCCAAGTGTACCGGATGTGCTGAAAAATCCTCACACCGTTTCTGCCAACCTGCTGAACACCCTTTTTATGTATGTCTTGAGCACAGACCTCCTGGGAGAGGTGCTAATCAGCCATGTACCTCCTCCAACAGGGACAGTCCTGCCCGAGCCAGAACCCCTCACATTTTTGTTTTCCTCAGTGTACTATGCTAAGGAGGCATATATGCCCAGACTTTATTCCAGTGTTCACCGTACCATAGGAATCAAGCTAAACCTTACTGTCTGGCCAAAACAGACTCGAAGATAGTTTTGTTCCCATCTGGAGGGGGACATGGCCAAAGTCGGACTAGGACAGAAAATAGTCCAGGCGCCAAAATAAAAGCCAACCCCCACACCCAACTTGTGAATTAGAAAGATGAAAATGTGGCCCATGTATGTATATTGAAGCAGTTAAAAACTTCTGAAGAAACACTTTATCATTTTTTTGCAATGTATGGAAGACTGCATGGATTTGAGCTTGCTGCAGGCAATGCTTGTTTTAATATCAGGGAAATCAACAGTAAAATCCGGCCCAGCAGACCATAAAGCAGGCCCACAGCTAAAAACCAATCCAGATATTTACCCATCAGAGCGGACCACAGACACTGACCTTGACCTATAGGCCAGTCAGACCCTGGACCTGGCCTAGCAGTTCAGGAGGGCTGCTCTCATTGGAGCATGGCTATGGTTTATTTGCATACGTGACATCTCTGTGAAGAGAGGCGTGGAGGGTCAAATACTGATGGAGTGGAATGCACCCTGAATAATTTCAACTGGCAGAGATTAATTTCGCCCCTCACAAATTCATTCCACCCATCACCTTTTTTGTTCTCCTGAGTGAAAGGTAAAGCATTGGAGAATGCTCTCTTTTTAGTCAACCCCTCTCACCAAATGGAGCTCATTGTGCAGCATTTGTCAAAGCCACCCTGGTGCATGACCCCTCTCTGCCTCACAACATTTGTATGTTGTTAATAGCATCTTAGTTGAAAGATGTACTTTTAAACATTGTACAGAATCAAGTATGGCGCTGCATGCATGCCACTGTAGGCAGCTGGGTTATTTATGGTGCCAATCCAAGAGGTTTTCAGAATGCCACAGTTCGCCTCAAAAACTGCCTTGTTACTAGGGAAAGGAAGCGCCCAAACGACAAGATGCCATTTTGCTTTTGGCACTGAAATTCCTTGTTCGGAAGATGTACCTAGCTCCGATACGTAGTCCGGGTTATTGTGCAGCGATACAAACTCTTAGCTAAATAAATATAGTTTACAAATGTTTACAGTTTTTTGTGCCGTGGGAGGTATGAATTAAAAGCGGTTCTGACTGTGGCATTTGGACTCGCCCAGTGCCTTTAATTCAGGTAATATCAGCTCTTTATTTTAAAGGCCTAGTCAAGGCCAACCTTCCACTTACGCCATTAACTCCCAAGTAGTCAAACTCCACAATTAGAACGACGAATGCCTCTGCAGGGTGTTTTCCACTCGCGTACTTTCCCTGTAAAAACGTCAAGCCCGGGAGGGCTCTTTAAACGGTCCAAATCTTGATTAAATGTGCCTTGAACTTTTTTTTTCACCTGGGCTCGTGCCAAGCATCTGACCTGCCTGCGTTCCACCAGCAGCCTGTGAGGTAAAAGCACGAGCCAGCTCTCGATGCAGCACCGCGATGTTACATTTCTTGTCCTCGCATGACATGCTGCAAAGGGAGCTCGCAGAGACCAGCTGTCAGGATCGCGAGGACACGTGAAATGGAAATTAATTTAAAAAACATCTAGACAGGGCTTCAAACTATGTAGTTCTTAGAAGTGAGTAAACTACTTCAGTCAGGGATACCTAAATTTCCCGGGTGGGGCTAATTTGAACCCAAGTACTAGATAGCACCATGTTGCATGTTACAAAGGTGTACTTCTCCGACCAGATAGTTTTGCAGCACTCAGTGTTATTTTATTTTGATTCAGAAAAATCAATGCTCATATCTTGTATAAATAGACGTCTGTGGAAAGTGTGGGAGGCTCGATCACAGCTAATCTTGGGCCAGATGTAGGAAGCTCTTTGCACGTCGCAAACAGCGAATTTCGCTGTTTGGGATTCGCCAAAAGCACATCGCGATGCACAAACCCAGTTTTGCGATTCGGTAACCTGGTTACCGAATCACAAAACGGGTATGCGACTCGCCTACGGACCACTGCCTGCTCTGAAAAAATGAAACGAGAACGTTTCATTTTTTGTTTTTGTAATGCATCTCGTTTTCCTTTAAGGAAAACGGGCTGCATTACAAAAAAAAAACACTGCTTTATTAAAAAGCAGTCACAGACATGGTGGTCTGCTGTCCGCAGCAGGCCACCATCCTTGCGAGGGCCGCCATTCGCAAGGGGGGTCGCAAATTGCGACCCACCTCATGATTATTCATGAGGTGGGCATTTGCGAGCCCTTTACAAATAGCAGATGGTGTCAGGGACACCATCCTACATTACGATTTGCGACTCGCAAATTGCGAGTTGCTCCGACTCTGACGCTCGCAAATGCCCACCTCATGAATAATCATGAGGTGGGTCGCAGGTTGCTCCGACTCGCAATTTGCAAGTCACAAATCGGAACCTACCTACATGTGGCCCCTTGTTCGCTCCAGATTGGGCACGAGGATATGGTAGGTCGATCTGTTAGCACTCAGCATTTAGCTGCCTCTTCCTCTCCCATGTTTTGTGGGCTCTTCTAGCAGCAAGATTTTGAGATCCGCCACCGTAATCCTGAAAGCTGCAGCTCTATGAGTGTAGACTGTGTGGTGCCAGCTGGAGTCCTTTAGTCAATGAGAAGTCGCAGATGTCATCTTGCAGCCAGGAAGCCTGCTACCAAATTTATCTATGCCAGTCACTGGAGCAAATTTGTCCAGTGGTGAAATCTTGCATGTCAGAGATATTGCGATTCACATTGCAAAGCAGGACCCGGCAGCGGTCACAGATAAGGGCTATTTGGCTCCAATATCTACCTTTATGTGTATTCCTGATTAAACTTCCATTTTTTATAGTAACTAGAGGTGTGTTTGCTAAAATGTTTGTTTATTTAGTTTCCTTCCATTTAGTTTAAGGTTTCTGAGCTGGATTTAAAACTTGTGTTGACCTTTCTGATCCCATCCCCATTTGAGTTGATGCACAGATGCCAAAATTGATTTCTTACTCAGAAGACCATTTTGTTGGTGGCAAAACCATATGGCCTAATTTATTATACACGTTTTTCTTTCCTCCTCACATTCAAACAAAGAAGAAAAACATCTGCATAGCTGGACACCAATAATATGGAGTAATTTTACATCTACTGTATAGGACAGACTGGATGAGTATCTCTTTGAGTGCTTCGACGGAGCTAAAAAAACATACAAAATAAAAAGGGTAAGTTGGTACCAAATGCACTATTTTGCTTTTGGTCATTCTCTGTATCAAGACCTACTATGACATAGCCAAGAAAAATTATCCAGGAGACATTCATGCCCAGTCTGCTAGCACCATAGACTGCTCCAGCGGTCTCCCTAGAGGTTTTCTGGTTGTAGACAGCTGCCGGACGGCTATATGGTTATCTTTGCTTGCTTTTGCTAAACACCACTGCCTCACATCTCAGGCACGCAGTCACATCACACTGTACAGCTATGGTGGATGCCTTTTTGAGTTAACTGGCACTAGTCAATTCCTCCTTCCTCTGGGGTTTTGTTTTAGGACTCATTCTTTAGGTGAGGAATCAGCAAGCAGGTCTATCAGAAGAAAAACTGAATTATCTTTGGTAATGATATTCCTGGGCGATTCGTATTGGTCCCATCGATTCATTATTACCCTCTCTCCTCCCCTGATGAGTTAAGGTTGTGACTAATACAATTCCATTGTATGCAAACATTTCATGTGCTGCATTTGCTGTCGTTTTTCTCTCTCTTAATTTCTACAACTCTTGATAGGTTATTAAAAAGTTTCAAGAACTGACTCTCAAGAGGCTGTCACCTGGTGGCTTTGGAGAGATATTGCTGTGGAAAGCGTTTGGTGGTATTTATGCTTGTATCCTCACTTCAATTATAAATTAACGTTATTTATCTGCCTCAGATTTTGATGCATAGTTCTACTCTAAAATTGCAATCATGATGAATATCTTTACCCCATCAATTCCACCCCTCCACCTTCTGTCCTCCTGTAATCCCCCCAAATGACATTAAGGGCCTGATATAGACACTGGCAGAGGTGTTGCTCCGTCACAATGGAGACAGGTATCCTGTGCGTCAAAATCTAAATTCACTTGGATATAATGGGATTTAGATTTCGGCGGATGAGGTATCCATCACTGTTGTGACAGAGTACCCCCTGCGCCAATATCTAAATTAGGCCCTAATTTATCTACTCTGCAGCCTTCATCTACTGCTAAAATGATTCCCATTCTAAATCTGCCTCTTCTGCACCATCTGAGCCCTTTAATCATCAGAATCCATTCCTTGGCTTTACTTTTTTTCTTTAGTTCTGTCATGCGCACTGCTCTTCAACTGCTCAGTCAGCTCTAGTTATTGTAGTACTACTAAAGTTTGCCAAAACCTTCTTCACAATTTACTTTTATCACATCCCTCATCCCTTTCTCCGGGCCCCGATGCGAGTCATTCCCCCATGAAAATGTATAGGCTTGAACATATATTAAGTCATGTAATCTTTTGTAACATATGTGGTCTTGCATCACTGCTCACCAATCCCTGTAACACCATATTGTTTGTTATCCAGCAAACTTTTCTTTTTTAGATGTGTTCTGCAGCATTTTTTCCTGGAATGTTCTTGCTTCTGTGACATAATTATTTAAACCAACGGTACTCAAAGTACGGCCCGTGGGCCGCCAGCGGCCCCACGGACCTAGCTTGGCGGCCCGCGAGACGCTCACCAAACGCCATATCATAATGGCAGCCGTATGTAAACATAGAAGAGGGCCGCGGGAGCATGCTCCCGCGGCCCTCCTCTATGTTTACATATGGCGGCCATTGTTTATTGCGTTGCCCTGACGATCCTGGAAGCCAAAGCCCCATAAAAGTCAGCGCTTGCAGCTAACTTTTACGGGGCTTTGGTCGTCTGCTTGCTGTCACCGGCTCCACGTCTGCTGCCCGCCTGCCTGCCTGCTGTTCCAGATTTGTGGCATCTTTACAGTGCTTTGAGTCAGGTAAGGCTCTTTGGTTATTTATTTATTTGTTTTTAATGTAGTGTGTGTTACTGGGGTAGGCGTGAGAGCAGATTGCGCTGTGTGTGTGCGCTGTGTGTGTTACTGGGGTAGGGGTGAGAGCAGATGGCGCTGTGTGTGTGCGCGCTGTGTGTGTTACTGGGGTAGGGGTGAGAGCAGATGGCGCTGTATGTGTGCGCTCTGTGTGTGTTACTGGGGTAGGGGTGAGAGCAGATGGCGCTGTGTGTGTGTGTTACTGGGGTGGGGTGAGAGCAGATGGCGCTGTGTGCAGATGGCGCAGTGTGTGTTACTGGGGTAGGGGTGAGAGCAGATGGCGCTGTGTGTGTTACTGGGGTAGGGGTGAGAGCAGATGGCGCTGTGTGTGTGTGCGCGCTGTGTGTGTTACTGGGGTAGGGGTGAGAGCAGATGGCACTGTATGTGTGCGCGCTGTGTGTGTTACTGGGGTAGGGGTGAGAGCAGATGGCGCTGTGTGTGTGCGCGCTGTGTGTGTTACTGGGGTGGGGTGAGAGCAGATGGCGCTGTGTGCAGATGGCGCAGTGTGTGTTACTGGGGTAGGGGTGAGAGCAGATGGCGCTGTGTGTGTTACTGGGGTAGGGGTGGGAGCAGATGGCGCTGTATGCAGATGGCGCTGTGTGTGTTACTGGGGTAGGGGTGAGAGCAGATGGCGCTGTGTGTGTGCGCGCTGTGTGTGTTACTGGGGTAGGGGTGAGAGCAGATGGCGCTGTATGTGTGCGCGCTGTGTGTGTTACTGGGGTAGGGGTGAGAGCAGATGGCGCTGTGTGTGTTACTGGGGTAGGGGTGAGAGCAGATGGCGCTGTGTGCAGATGGCGCTGTGTGTGTTACTGGGGTAGGGGTGAGAGCAGGTGGCGCTGTGTGCAGATGGCGCAGTGTGTGTTACTGGGGTAGGGGTGAGAGCAGATGGCGCTGTGTGTGTTACTGGGGTAGGGGTGGGAGCAGATGGCGCTGTATGCAGATGGCGCTGTGTGTGTTAGTGGGGTAGGGGTGGGAGCAGATGGCGCTGTGTGCAGATGGCGCTGTGTGTGTTACTGGGGTAGGGGTGAGAGCAGATGGCGCTGTGTGCAGATGGCGCTGTGTGTGTTACTGGGGTAGGGGTGAGAGCAGATGGCGCTGTGTGTGTTACTGGGGTAGGGGTGAGAGCAGATGGCGCTGTGTGTGTTACTGGGGTAGGGGTGAGAGCAGATGGCGCTGTGTGCAGATGGCGCTGTGTGTGTTACTGGGGTAGGGGTGGGAGCAGATGGCGCTGTGTGCAGATGGCGCAGTGTGTGTTACTGGGGTAGGGGTGAGAGCAGATGGCGCTGTGTGCAGATGGCGATAGGGGTGAGAGCAGATGGCGCTGTGTGTGATAGACCGGACCCTGCAAGGGTAAGAACTGTGCTGCTGTATCTTTGTCTTGTAATGCTTAGGCACCAAGTTAGACCTTTGTTTGTGCAACCTCTAAACAATAATGCTTACTTTTATAACCCATACCCACCAACCCAGTACAGCCAGAGAGAAACCACCCACCCATGAAAACTACCAAAAATCAGATGACAATCCCAATATAAATCAAACCATTTGTGAAGTGTCCAGTGGGGTACACTTTGTGTGATGGGCAAACACCTTCAGCTTACTCCTCCTCCCAGGGGTGCGGATGATAAATGGCTGCTGCATCTAATTAAATGTCTCTTGTGATTAGGATAGGGATATACTCTGGAACATTCCCATTTGGCTCTTGTGATTAGTGTAGGAATATACTACTAGAGCCAGGGCTGTTGAAAATGTCTTACAATAATACACTTTTTTTTATCTGGCCCCTGGCATTTCGCGCACAGTTGATTTCTATTGCTGTGTGACCCAGCATGCTGAAAAAAAACAGTTTCTAAAAAGAGGCCCGTATACCATTCATTGGCCTCATTATCACTCTAGTATTCCTAGCAGGTTGCAAGCATAATTGCAAAAAATACTTTTTATAACATGGTCCTCTGGGAATCGGCAAAGGCCAGCATGTGTGTTGCCAATTGTTAGATCACGGTATGCTTTGTTTCCTTTTACACATCACTTTATATTACTTTGCTGTTGTGCACAGAGGTCTGTAGCGAGACGCAGTGTTGGTCCATTGGTCGTGAGGCGGTGTCGGTCCATCGGTCGCTCGTGAAGTGTTGTCGGTCGTGAAGTGGTGTCGGTCCTTTGGCTGTGAGGGGAAAATCTGATTCCTGACCCTTGAAAATCATTGCACAAACTTGCTGAGACCAATGGCCTACAGTCCAGTTACCAAGCCTTGCAAACGACCCAGATCCATACAGAGTGAACACATATCATTCCCGGCAGCATGGGAAGAAGAGTACTTGTTTGTTGAATGGCCAAAGGAGAAAGCTACCTGTTTGCTTTGCAAAGAGAAAGTAAATGTTCTTAAGAGATATAACCTGGAACGGCACTACAAAACTCGACACGCAAGTTATAGTGAGAACTTCCCATTGCACTCACAACTGCGTTCAGCAAAAGTGGCATCGTTAAAGCAAACACTTCTTTCCCAGCAGAAGCTCTTCCTTTGCCAAATGAAGGAATCTGAGGCTGTTACAGAAGCATCATTCAAAATATGCTACCTGCTTGCCAAACATAAGAAGCCATTCACGGAGGCAGAGCTGGTGAAGAAATGTTTCCTTTCAGCAGCTGAAATTTTGTTTGAGAACTATAGCAACAAATCCAGCATTTTAAAAGAAATTGGTGCCTTACAGCTATCGGATTCCACTTGTGCACGCAGAATAGAGGCAATGGGTGAAAATATCCAGGAGCAGGTGATCAAAGCTGTCAGAGAGTCACCGTTCTTCAGCATTGCCATGGATGAGTCCACAGATATAGGCGATGTGGCCCAGTTATTAGTTTGGGTGAGGTATTTGGACCAATCACTTCATCCCAAAGAAGAGCTCCTGTGCCTTCTACCACTGCACGGGCACACAAGAGGAGAAGATATTCTGGACAGTATCTGCAACTACTTCGATACACATCAATACCACTAGACAGTCTTGTTAGCATCACAACAGATGGCGCGCCTGCTATGGTAGGCCATGACAGAGGCTTTGTATCTTTGCTTAAAAAGAAGCTCACTGGACAGCCTGTAATAGACTACCACTGCATTATTCATCAGGAAGTTCTGTGTGCAAAATTAAAGCATGGAGAACTGAATAACGTCCTAAAACTTGCAGTGAAAATTGTTAATTTTATTCGTGCCAAAGCCCTTAACCATAGACTTTTTAAGGCTATGCTGCAGGATTCTGAAGCTGAATATACAGACCTCTTGATGCACACTGAAGTGCGATGGCTAAGCAAAGGGAAAGTTCTGGAGCGGTTCATTGCTTTGCTTCCTGAAATTGAACACTTTACAAACAGCAGAGGTCAAACATTCCCAGAACTAAAGGATGTGAAATGGCTTTTAATGCTCCATTTTCTTTCAGATCTATTTGCACACTTCAATGCTCTTAATTTGATGCTGCAAGGCAAACAACAGCTTGTGTGGTCCATGATGAATGGTATTTACTCATTTGAAAGTAAGCTTGTGCTATTCAAAGAACAACTGGATGTTGCTGACTTCACCCACTTTCCAAAACTGTTGGCTGTGACTCAGAGGTTTCCAAATGCACAAGAAATGCTGCCAACGCTAAATCTTGGTGCATGTCTTGAGGAAATTTCTGGGGAGATCAAAAGGCGATTTTCTCAATTCAGAACCCTCACCCCCCTATTCAGGCTGGTTGAAAACCCCTGGATGGTGAGTGCACGAAATCTTGATGCTGTTGAACTTATTGGCGTGAAAAGACCGCAAGCACAAATGGAGCTGATAGACATGCAGCATAACTCAGCTCTTGAAGCATCTTTTTTGGGGCAGGCACCAGAAGAATTCTGGAACACTGTGCCTTCTGACAAATTTCCTGTTCTTTTTACAGTGGCCCAGAAAATAATTTGTATGTTCGGGTCAACATATGTTTGCGAAAGTTCGTTTTCCACAATGGGACTTTTGAAGAGTAAATTCAGAAATAAGCTAACAGACTTACATCTGGATCAGCTCTTAAGGCTTGCCGTTTCAGACATAATACCAGATTACAGAACACTAATAAGAGACATGAGGTGCAAAATAAGTTCATAGTATGTCTTCCTTTGACATACCTATTTTCCAGACTCAGAGAAAACTGTGCTGCATTGGGCCTGTGCTGAATATCCTGTTCACAAGAATTACCATGCCATGCCTCTTAAGATTACTATTGTCTGATAATAAAAATGTTTTTCAAAATGTCCCCTTTGTAGGTTTGTAGTTATACCTGGATTCAAAATACAGCATTGTTTAGCATTGTTTTGAAAAAGGGGGTGAAGTGGTTGTTCCCCTCTAAGCCCCGCCCCCTCTAAGCCCCGCCCCCCGCTGTCACTTCAGTGCGGCCCTCGGCCGCAAACCATACTGCAATTTTGGCCCCCGAGAAAAAGTTTGTGAGTACCCATGATTTAAACACATGAAATAAATGTTACATACATTAAACCATAATTGAAGGACGATCACTGGGATCCACGTAAGAGGGACAGAGTGGCCAATAGTTGCCACAACATATAAATAACTAGAGTATATAACTTGTTAGACTTGGCATACTTGGCGCTGTCTCCCCTAACTTTTTGCCTCTGTTTCCCAGGTGGTTGATGTGTGCTGGACTCTGTTTTTGTTACTCTGGGCACTTTACCACTGCTATCCAGTAATAAAGTGCACGTGCTCATGTATAAAATGTGTATGTAATTGTCTTTCCATAATTGGCATATCTGATTTACTGGTAAGTCCCTAGTACAGTGCACTAGAGGTGCCCAGGGTCTGTAAATCAAATGCTACTAGTGGGCCTGCAGCACTGGTTGTGCCACCCAAAGTAGTAGCCCTGTAAACATGGCTCAAACCTGCCACTGCAGTGTCTGTGTGTGCAGATTTTAACTGCAATTCGAATTGGCAAGAAAACCCATTTGCCAGCCCTAAACCTTCCCTTTTCCTACATGTAAGGCACCCCTAAGGTAGGCCGTAGGTAGCCCCATGGGCAGGGTGCAAAGTATGTTTAAGGTAGGACATATACTAATGTGTTTTATAAGTCCCCGCAGTGAAATACTGCCAAATTCGTTTTCACTTTTGCAAGGCATATCTCTCTCATAGGTTAACATGGGGGCTACCTTTAAAAATGATTAAAGCGTAGATTCCCTTTGGGAGCAGATAGACATGTGGAGTTTGGGGGTCTCTGAGCTCTCAATTTAAAAATACATCTTTTAGTAAAGTTAGTTTTAAGATTGTGTGTTTGAAAATGCCACTTTTAGAAAGTGGGCATTTTCTTGCTTAAACCATTCAGTGACTCTGCCTGTTTGTTGATTCCCTGTCTGGGTTAGTTTGACAGTTGGGCTGTTTGCACCTCTCTCTAGACAGTGACACAAAGGGAGCGGGGGTGTAGCCTGCATATCCTGATGAGCCATCTGTGCTAGGAGGGAGGGGAGGAGTGGTCACTTACACCTGAGAGGGCTATGCATGCCCTCACAAAATACAGTCTCCGGCCCCCCGGTGTGTGTCTGTGTCTATCCATGAATTGGCAAACCTAGGAACAAATAGTTACAGGCATCTAGAGTATATGCTCACAGCAGCCGGATGAGAGTCCAACCACCTTGTTATTTGGGATAGCAATCAGAACAAAAATATCTCAATGGGGCCAGATTGATCGGTGTACACCAACAGATTCAAGACACCGATACAGCTCAGAAAGAGATAATGAAAACATACGCAGATCGGCGTTGCCATGCCCAGGAAACAGGTTTAGACAAAGGAGACTGGGAACTGACAGGCAGAAACACAGATGGAGAATGGCAACTCCTTTTGCTGCTGATCCGTTACAAGTTGTACCACACAAAGGGCATTTGTTGCTAGCACATTGTCCTGGGCAACCAACACTCAAGACACTTCACATTTTAAACACCTACCGCAACACTTGTCGAGTCCTGAGACTGTACATGTAGCAACTCATCCAGAATGTCCGACTTAAGAACCTGAGGCTATGCAGCCGCTGCCTGATCAGGGTGAACCTGGATCATCTCAGATCACTCGAGCTGATAGACAAGTGAGAGCACCTCGCCGACTAATGGAGGAAATGTGATTTAGTGAAGTCCGACATATTTTTATTTAACAAAGAGGAGAGGAGGCATATTGATGTTATGGACACTAGAATCCATGTGGTTCTGGGTGGACTACAAATGGGAAGTACGTAATGGGCGGAGAAGTGTTAAGGTGTGGTTAATGGAAATGTATGATGTAATGTAGCAGTGTGTGAGTGTATGCTGAGGAATAAAGTATTGCTGACCACAGCTCCCATGTGGCGTAATTCATTTACAAGCTCCTTGCTGTAGAAGTCATTACACCATGCATCAACCTGTTTGCCAAAGCAAAATCCTAAAATATCAAAGCTTCAACATGAGGTACCCATACCTACAGTTTCAGGGGAATGAACCATGGATTGCCTGGGCACGCCAGACTCACCTCTTACTAACATGCTCCAGATAATGCACTGGGCTTTACTAACAATGATCCTTAATGCTCCATCATAAGCATTACACACTTGTTTTTACATCTCATGGAGTCAAAAACAATTTCAAGGTCTAACATTCTAATCCACGCTCACTCAGCATAGCAATTTAGCCCAAGGAATATTTGAATTTGAGTATCGCTGCTGTGGTCGGAGTGAACGGCGATTCTTAAAGAAGCATGCAGAACCACCATAGGATGTGCTTGAAGCCAATATTAAACATTTTGTAAACCTCTACATAGTGTTAACCCACTTCCTGTCTCTCTGTAAGACATTATTCTATAGTTACTGAATCTGGAGCATTCTGTTTTAGCTTTTCTTAAAGTGTTCCTTATGGGACTGTAGCAGCGTTCTTACTGAACAGATGTTTCATTTTAAAATTCCAATCATTAATTGAAGGTCTGAACAGAGTGACTGTACATAAAACATTTGTTTCTATGTTGTCAGATTTATATTGGCATCTCGTGTGCCTTTACCAGCACACCCTCATGTCTGCATTTCTATGAAACCAAGGAACTGTAATGGAAATTAGTTTTTCAAATGGTGACATCTCTTTTATGCTGGTCCCATATTTATTGGCCTTGCAAAGTAATTACTTCTGCCTACTACCCCTCCTAGGGTACAGGCTATCTACCAGGAGTCTACAGCCATTTCGGTCCTCGGATTTTCTTTCAATCTGACTCCAGATGTAACCCATCTTCTAGCAGTCAGCCTTGAGGTTTCGGCGCCAGTTGTTTCTTGGCCCTTCTCTTTTCCATTCCCCTTGAGGGTTCTAGGTCAGGCTTTCCTGGAGGTGTTTGATACAGGTTTATGGAATGTGTGACCTATCTAGCCCCAGGGTCTTTTCAGGATTTCTTCATGAGAAGGGAGTCAGAAAGTGTGCTGGTATAGGTTTTTGTTGCTGAGGGTGTTTGGCCAGCGGACTTGAGGATTTCCCTTCGACAGGTATTGATGGAGGTCTGGACTTTGGTGGTGGTGGTCACTGTTGTCCTCCAAGTTTCTGATCCATACAGAATGATTGATTTTATGTTTCTGTTAAACAGCCTGACTTTGGTTTGCAGTGTTAGGTCCTTGGAGCTCCAGGCCTTATTTGGCTGAATGAAGGCAGCCTTGCTTTGCCAATTTTTGACTTGATGTCAGTGTTTGTGTCGCCCTGGTTGTCTATGACACTGCCCAGGTAGATGAAGGCCTCAACCTCTTCCAGTGCAACGGCTGCAAGAGTGATTGCAGTTGTGCAGGCCATGTTACCCTTCAGAATCTTGTTTTTTCCCCTGTGGATGTCAAGCCACATTGTCAGTCTTCTCTTGCATTTGCATATGGATATGGGAGGGCAGGGCCAGGTCATCTGCCCAGTCCAGGTCGTCAAGCTGAGTCCAAGGTGTCCACTGGATCCCATTTCTTCTCCTTGCTGTGGATGTCTTCAAGATCCAGTCTATGCCCAACAGTAAGAGAAAAGACAAGAGCAAATAATCCTGGTGGACTCCGGTCCTCATTTGGAAGGCTTCCCTAAGTTAACCTCCATGGACTATTTTGCATATCATTTTAAGAGCTCCTGATGACTCTTTTGAGTCTATGTGGCAACCCGTAGTGGTGGAGAATATTTTGCTGCACACTGCAAAGTCTGTGGTCATATGTAGCAGGGAGTTGGGTACCCACAGGTTGTCAGAGGGCATTTGGCATATATTCAACTTTAAATATGATTTTTTTTAAATCACAGAAATTCCCTAAAAAAACAAAGGTTAAAGTGCAATTGTAATTAGATGTCATAATACAATTGTAGCTCATGTTAATAAAACACAGAAACTGACTGAAAAAAACAAGGTTTAAAGTGGTATTATAGTTGGGTGTTGAAATATGTTAAGAACTACCATGTAAAAAAGAAAAAACACTGAACTTGAGTAGGCAGAGTCAGTGAGCTAACCATAACATACACTCCCATCCTTCACTGCTTATGACCTCACATATTACTTGACTAAGGACATGTTAAAAGACAGCAATTACTTCAATGAAGGCATCTCAAAAGATATTTTTGATAACATCACAGGTGACATCTTAAATGGCATCATCCTTGATACTGGTATTCACATTACTTCATAACCCCATGCACCATTTAAAAAAAAAATGTTAGCAAAGGGCCTAAAGTCAGATAGAGCATAAAATGACTGTGTTTACGCATGTGGGTGCACAGAATGGAAATAGCATAAGCCCTGGAGGAAAGTGGTTGTGCAATTGAAAGATATATAGTACACCATTTACAAACCAGTACAGTTTGGGTGCAAAAGGTACTTCATGGTAAACAAAGTAAAGACTAAGTGCACCTGAAAACAGTAGACGAGAAATCTTTTAAAGTAGATCATGGCTTTAAGCAAAAGCCTATTTCAAACAATCTGTTAGAAAACCCAAAGCCTCTGTTGACAAGAGGTTAACAGCCAGTGTATGTCTGGGTAAGTGCCCATGTTAAATAGTTGTAATAAAGAATTATACAGACTTTTGGCAAATTCTATGAAACAAAGACGTTTATTGGCAGAACCTCACAAATATTTTGAAGCATTGCAGATTGTTGAATAATGTAGAATGAAAGGGTGTCCCACTTACAGGAGGTTTATCTCACACTGGGGTTTCAAGCATGGTTCTAACATTGTATGCCACTGTGCCCATCTCAGGAATGTGTGTAGCGTACTTTACTAAACTAAGAACGTTTTTCACAGGGCCTGATAGAAGGTGTCTTTTCTGTAGCAAATGTACACCTTCAAACCACTTGACTTAAAATTGTGAATCATGGGAAGTATTTATGAGGGTGATCCCATTAAGGTGAATAGAAAATTCTCCACAGGATTAAGGTGTTAAATTAATTTGAGTAAGCAATATAAATACTGTATACCCTTCACATTAACCTTATTTTCCCCAAATATGCAGAAAATGTATTTGCCTTGAATTTTAACATTTCTTTTATAAATAGGGTCATAACTCACTATTTTAATCTCATCAGTCAATAATAACATTTACTCCAATTTACAACTTATTGGCATAAATACTCAGAAAAATAATAAAACCTCTGTTCAGCCAGAAAATTCTGTTATACGGATCTCCATACATCATCCAGATTTTGTTTTACTGTCACTCAAATACTCAGACAAACAATACTTTGTCTTTGTTCACAAAAAAATTGTCATGCTGATATTATTACATCATCTAGATTTTAATATTCAGACATTTCCTTTTTGCAGTTTACTTCAGAGTCAGAGAATTTGTTCATATATCATCCTGTTACTAAAGAAATGTAATTTACCCCATAAACAATATGTCTCAATGTATTATTGATAGTGACAATAAATGCAAGATATTGTTTGCTGTAGTATTATCATCAGTTTGTCTTTTCACCTCTATTTTCGATCTTGTATGTTTTGAGTCCATCAAATTTTTCCATATTTTTTCACTCTTGAAAACAATTCCTCCTTTTAATCAGAGGAAATTACTGGCAGAATGTACAGCAATTTATTGATATAATAATACCATTGTTTCACTGCCTCACTCTTTAATTTGTAGTCATTCTCTGCCTTCCTATACAACTCTTGTTTTTCCCCTTACATCAGAACTGTATTGCTTGTTTATGGTAAAATATTTGGCAGTACAAGAATCATATTTTTAGAAAAACACAAATGTTATTTGTATTAAGACCTGAAGAAGTGACACCTGAAATGTGTTTGTTGCGAAACATGTGTTGTCTAGTTGCTTGAAAGTCACAAATTGGTGCAGTCTCTACCATTCCTAAAGATTCATTAAAACATTTATTATTGATTAAAAATCATCTTCAAGCCTCTAACTTGTCTTTAAATGTTCTCATTATTAGAGCTTGGAAGGTACCCTAAAGTATAAAACAGTGCCGGTCATCACTAGTTGTTATGGTTCAGCAGCATTTTCCAGGGAATTTTACTTTTTTTGACCCTGTGGACAAATTTTCAGCAAATCAGCTAAGGTTCAGCATGCCAACGTTCGAGCAGGTCGGTGCTCAAAATTTAAGAGGATTGTAAAGTTAATAGGGGTGGTAAATAAAGTGATTGTCCTTTTGCACCCATAAGAACATTTTGTTCACACTAATGGCTCAAACCACTGAAAGACTTTAGACCAAACTTGGCATGAAATTAGAACATTTCTCTGAAAGCATGCTTTTCTTATTTTGGTGTAAATCCATTCAGTAATTTTTGTGATATGAGCATTAAATAAGTTGCTCAGTGGGCTTTAAAGGGATAACAAAAATATATTTTGTGTATATTTACATATACAACCTGTTGTGCCATTTAAACTTAGACACCTGGCTCATAATTCCCGTCAATCACGTACATTTTTAAAGAAAAGTGACTATCTAGATAAGGCCTCTGAAAATATATTTATATATTTTTTGGTAATCTTGAAATACTCGAATCGTTGCTTGAGGGTTTTGCAGTGTGGAAAAAAGATTGCACAGCCACATAGGGCCACTCCCTGAGATGCCTGACCCCATTATCTTTCATGAACAGTGCAAGTAACACAGTGCTAGGCAGCTGTGTTTACCATGTGAGTAAAGGCACCTGTTTCCATATTATCACCCAACCCACTCTTGGGTGAATTCTTCCTGAATTGCATTTAGTTTCTCATGAAAAAGATGCTCAACGTCTCTACCACCCATTGTGATAGTTTGACTTCCTTATCACAGGCTCGATCATTGGCCAGGATTTATAGAGAATTAAAAAGAAAGTTCTTTGGGCATATTTGAGCCATACTAATTTAATTTGAATAAAAATGTTTATTGGCTAGTCTGACTTTATGATTATCCTTCCTCTTTTAGGGTAAATTAATCATCTTGGCCTTTTGATCAAACTTTGAATGACTTTTCCAAGTATTTCAGTAAGGTGTTTTCAGCTCATCCTTAAACCAATTACAAGTTATAAATTTGTCTTCGGCTGGACAATCAACCAGTGAAGCAATTTAATCCAATGCACAAGTCAGAATATTTTTATCAGTGATATATTCAATTGTTGTATTGGAACTTTAGGAGTAATCCTACTCTCTGCTTTAATTCAGCCTTATTGATACTGGCTTTAAGCTTTTTGAGGGACACGTTTTTCCAACTTAGAGCAATAACTTCCTTACTTTTTATTATTCAGTAGTGTATGCATCTAATCATTTAAAATATCAAAAGGAATCAGGTAGCAGTCAGCCTATGGGAACTATTATGAATGATTTACCTTAAAAAAGTCAAAGGTTTGAAATAGGAGATCAACGTAGGTGCTGCTGCAGGCGTGGTCCTACTTCTCCTTGGTTAAGATATTCCAACAACAAACTCACAAATATTCTGTAGGTTAGAACGGCAGCAGACGGGGGTGTGGCTTGACACTCCTGGAGGAGTCTTGGCAAAGCTCTGAGGGACAGAGATCGGAGCACCGGTCGGGCAGGCCTCCTGGGACATAACCGCTTACAGAGGTAAGTTTAGCTGCTGTAATGGTCTCTAGCAGACTTATATATACTTTTTAGCGCTCGGGTGCATTTTCTGTATTTTTGGCGGCACGCTTCGCTACCTCAGACGCGCCCCCATTTTGTTTGTGTTTCTGGAGTGGAGTGCAGAGAATGCAGGGATTGCAGTGGTTGGCTCTTCACTGTGTTTATCTTTTGACTTGCATCAGGAGTTATTTCCCAGGAAATGTAGCCAGAGTCATTTCTTCATGTGCGCAATGGCATTTTTTTTTACATAAGTATCAACGCTTCGTCTATGAGGACAATTTGTTGCAGCTTTTTTAATACTGGACTCATAATCTCAACTATCGAGGGTGATTTTTTTTATGACGTATTGCTCGCTTTTAGTGCTATTTGTCTGCATTCTTTAGCTGTCCCTAATCTGGCAGGGATTCCAGCACATGGGCAGAAGAAATTTTGTTAAACACCCCCTCAAAACCTCATCAGATAAATTATTCAAACACTCTCTTTCTTTCTCAACATTTAACAGACTTGAAAAAACTTCGTCATATAAACGTTCTATTTCCGCCTCTCCTTCTGTATCAGCCGTCATCTCTATACAGCCTAATTCTTGCAAAGTATCAACTAAGAGATTGAAAAAAGACCTTCTACGAAGTCACTTGTTACTGTCTCAATGGACCTCTTCCTCAAAGAGATTAGGGCCCTGAACCCATTTATGGAGGAAACCAATGCTAAGTAACAATCTGTCAGTGACTGTTGGTCACATATAGAACGCATAGCTGCTGCGGAGCAACAAATTACTAATCACAATGCAACTTCTCTCACTGTGAACTCTCTTCAGATGCAGGTTACTGCCTTGCAGAAACAGGTCAAATATCTTGAAAATCGCAATAGAAGGAACAACCTTCACATTTATGGTCTCCACAAAGGGACAGAGGGAAATAATCCATTTCTTTCTTCAAAACCATCTTAGCTCAGGTGCTGAATTTACCAGTGGAACCATCACTTAACATTTAGCAAGCACACAGGCTAGGCCATCCCTCTACTATTTCTAACACCTCCAAAAGGCCTAGAGGAGTCATCTTGTACGTTTTGGAATACACCAAATTAATGTAGGTAATTTCTGTGGGTAAGCTTCTCAAACGTGTCTCATTGCAGGACACAATCTATACTTTTCCCAAGACTATGTCAAAAGTACAACTTACCAACCAAGAGAATTTTTAAATATTAGACCAACTCTCTGCTCTCTGGGAGCCTGTTTTGGGCTCTTTCATCCATGTCTTGTTAAAGTCATGTACACCTACAGGACAACGTCCTATGAAGATCCATTGTGTCTAAAAGCTTGCAACCCGTAGAGCGGAGAACATGAACACCAACTAATTCGCTGAAATAGTGTGCCGTGGTCAATCCCATGTTAAATATCTGTAGTTGAAAGCTCTTAAAGCTTATAATTGTCCTCTTATCTAATTTTTAAGTAACTCATGTTTGAAAGATATTATGTGTTATTTAGGTTAACTTTTCCACATTATTTTCTTACTACAGGAATTGTCTCTCTGGTGTACAAGTCCTCATCTCCTGTTGCGTATCCTACTGCCCTACCTGCACCTTGTTTCCCTCTGAGGACTTGGTGTGCTGTCTTTTCATGTGGTATCCCCTACCCCCACACACTCAAAGTATCGTTCAATATGTTCCCCTTTTTTGCTACGTTTTTGGTCAGTTTCCTTCTTGTTCTTAATTACTGTACTTTGCCTCTTTCTTTTTGCTTTCTTTTTATGTTCTTCTCTTTCTTCTTTTCTTTCCTCTTTTATCATTTTGCCACTGCTCCTATTCTACAGCCTTTCCTCAATGTTAAATTTCTCATCATACATATGCTTCTTCTTGTCTATTTTCAAATGATGTCTGGTTGTTCTCTTCTTTTTGTTACATCTCAATGTTTTGGACAATGGTTTCTTGGATTGTCAGAGGTCTGACCTCCCCAATCAAAAGACAATGCGTTCTGACCCATTTGTCAAGTTTAATACTCATATTGCTTTTTTACAAGAATCTCACATTTTAGAAACTGAGTCTATGAAATTAGGGGTGTGCAGGTGAGGTACTTTTCTCGCCTGATAATGGAACAAGCATGATGTTATGATTTTATGTCTCACATCAGTAAAGGTTCAACTGCTTTCCCAAGAAATTGATGCAGGAGGAAGATGGATATTGTACTGCTTAAAGTTCTGATTGTGCTTTTTAATGTTTATGGTCCCTACACCCCTGATTGTCAATTCTGGTCTTCTATCTTCCAGAAGCTTCAAAAATATCCAGGTAATAATGTTATTTTTGCAGGTGATTGTAATCTAACCGTTTACCCATTTCTCGACAGACCCCCCTCATCTCATTACATCCTGAATAAATTGCAAAAAGCATTTGTGCATACTCTCCAACATCAGCTAACTGACGCATGGTAATTATGCAACTCCATTTTGAGGGAGTGCACACATTTTTCCCCACTGCATCACACACAATCCAGAATATATTATTTCTTCATTTCTCATCATTTTACTCAACCCTAACACTCAGCAGACATAGGTTCCATCTTAATATCCGACCACACTCTGGTTTCTATACATGTATACCTTTTACCCACACACACCTCTCCTAGAGGATGGAGATTTAATAATTCTGTACTGCTGAACACTACTTACACCTCTTCTTTCACATTTGTTTTCTTTTTAATCATACAGAGGAAATCCCTTTTCACACTGTATAGGACGCATTTGAAGCCTCAGCCCAAGATTTCATCATTAACGTTTTCTCTAAGTAAAGATGGCTCTCTCATTCACTATCTAATCTAATTTTGGATTAAATTAAATGCCTTGAACACTCTTACTACACGCCTCACACACAACAATCACTACAACAACTCATTAACGCTAAGCTTAAATTTAATAATAATCTACTGAAAATGCAGCTTCTTATCTTTTTAAACCCACTGCTAATTACTATGGGGTCAAAATAAATCTGGGGAGTTATTAACAAATTACCTTATCAAATAGAGCAAACTACTCATTGAATCAATTATAGATTACACCGATACAAACCGCTACAAGAAAGCTCAGTTTAAGACATTCTATACTAAATTGTATAAAACAGAACATCTTCCCTCAGATCACGATATTCTCCAATATCTGTCTTCTGTTCAAAAACTAGACTTTTTCCAAATACATTTTTCATCTTCAGAAACAGACATTACACATACAGAATTTCGTCTTGCTATGTTTTCCCTTAAAAAAGACAAAGTTGCCTTAGATGCTGAGAAGGCTTTTGATTGCATAAACAGGGCATCCCTCTTCCATACCCTCTCTTGGTTTGGCTATGGCCCAAAAATCACTACTTTAATTTCTCTTTTATACACTTCTTCCTAAGCTGCCCTTTGTGCTAACGGACTGACCTCTTCATTCCTTGCCCTATGCAAAAGAGTTCCTCCAGGTTGCCCTTTATCCCCATTTCTCTTTAACTTGGCTCTGGAGCCATTTCTGTCTAGGATTAGACAAAATACTGGCATACTAAGGCACCCAATTTATTAAATTAGCTGCATATGCTGACAAATTGTTGCTATTTATATCACATTTTTCTCTTTCTGCTGTTGTGTCAGAAGTTACCTCTTATGCTTTAGTATCCAGACATACATTGAACCATGGCAAGTGCAAAATGTTAAATAAATTCACTTTTAAGCAGCTTCTGCCCGATCCAAATACTGAGTGCACATGGGGCTTCCTTCCTCAATTCACTTTCCTTGCAACCAAAACTGTTGTCACTGAATGAATTACCAGAAATGTTATTTATTGCACAGACTCCTCCTTGGTTCACTTTTCTATTCCTTTCTGACCATGTTAAAGGTCTTGCATTTGGCACAAGAGTGGTGATCACTCTGGGTTCTCTGAAGCCACCTTTCCCTACCACCACAAAAACACCTGGCTTGCTGACCTAGACAAACCCCTCTAAACTTTTATATTCAAATCCGTTTGTGGCTTCCCTTTGTCTACCTAAGACACGCCATCACCTCATAGCCTTTAAGCTTTCCTCTCAGATTTCTAACCATCAACTGGCTCACAAATCCTAAACCCCCCAGTCATTTGCCCAGATTCAAGTTCTTCTTCCCCATTGGACTACCTTCTCTTGGGATATCTAATGAACCACAAATCTTGGTACCCTTAAGCTGAACCTACCATTAGTCAGATATTTCAATGAAAACAAGACCAACAAAGAATGTGATGGGATATATGGTTGACCATGCTTACCTGGTAGCCCATGCTCACTTAATGATTTGTGTCGCAATTTAGAATGCCTGATGCTTTCTAAATTTAGGGACATATTTACGGGTCCCTTTGCAGTGCTCTTGAGCCACACAATGTGGTGCAAGAGCGACACAACTGAACAGAGAGATTTATGATGCAACAGAAGGGCAACCTACATCGCCTTGATTGGCTTCATAAATCTTGAGTATTGCAATGCAGCGCAAATCATTGCATTGCCTTACTCAGTGCCAGGGCGTTACCATGGGAGTTGCAAGGGTGTTTCCGTGCAACATCCATAGATTTTGATGCTTTCCCAGATTTAGCAGAACAGCTAGACCTGGAAATGTGATAAAACCCCTGGTGAGGCGCAATGAGGAGAAATATGGTTATTTCTCCTTGTTTCTTTTCTGCAGAATGCAGCACACATAGAAAGAAGAAATGCCTCTCAGGATTGTTTTTGTGCAGGAAGGTACCCCTTCCTGTACACATACAATCAGACATGCAATGGGTGCACCCTTGAGCCATGGTGAAAGTGTGTCTGCGTTGGATTTATTGGGATAAATATGGGGCATTCCTGCCCTTTCCCGGTGACACAGCGCAGCTGCAGGTGACTTGGTGCACTGCGTCACTTGGCCTTTATTATGGCCCTAGGTAAATAAATGCAAGCATTTTCTGATCAAGATGCTTATGAAATAAATACTTTACCCCCCCCCCCTTACTCTACAGAAACCACGTATTGCATTTTGATGGACTTGATTATCCAGTTGCATTCTACACTGGTGAAATATATGACCACACAAGCAAATTTAAATTATGGAGGCCTTTAAGGAACTGTTTTCTTTGCAACTGTTTCTGTCCCAAGATATTGGCCTTGTTCAAACCATTACACAGCAGACATACAGCTTGCCAGTGTGGCAGGCACCACCAAACCAGTGGAGGTAAGCCTGCAGTTTCAAAACATTTGAACCATGATGGTGGGCGCAACTTCCCATCTGGCTCCAGTCAGAAGGAAACGTCCACCAGAAAGGAGGAAGTTACCTCAGGGAAGAGGGTTAGCTAAGGAAACAAACTCAGTGGCAGCAACTGCACCCTGCCCTGCAAAGTGGAATTGTTACCACCACATGTGTGTGTACTGCCACCATGTGAAGTATCATAGGTTTTATCTCTCCATGCCCATGTCAGAGACACTTGTATGCCATTCTGTGCAATAAGGAAGAGCTCTACTTGGCATTTTGTTTGAAAGAAACCTCTTAAAATGATTATAGACCAGTAAGTAAAAACTAGGTGCAGATGAACACCATTTCTGGTGGTGTCTACATGGCACACATTATTCCGGATGACGGAGGCTCAGCTGTTAGGAAGGTCCACTTACTATTTTGTTACGACGTTGTGGAAGGACAGGCAAGATATGTCTTAAGAGGCTTTTCAGTCTTCTGTATGTTTATTTTATTAAAGACGAGATAGATAATCTAAACAAAAAACAAAATTGTATATATTTAGAGATGGGAGGTTCCAATCTCTTTATGTTATAATAATGTCTTCCAAGATGCATAGAATGGTTGTTACTCTTGAAACCAGGTTTGTTTTCTTTACAGGGATTTCACTGGATGGTCACCACCAGCACCGCTGGGAGAACAGGAGAACGTGATGTTAAGTGGAGGATGGATACTGTTACTACCACCCCTTCTCTGTTCTCTAAGGTATCTTCTATCTGTTCTTATTTATATGTTTGGAAGACCATCACCAGTCACCTGTGACACAGAGATGGGAAGAGAGAGAAAAAAACCCTCTAAATACATTATAAGAAGTCAATCATATATGATAACCCGGAACACAATGTAATAATGGTCTTAGTCAATCAAATCACCAAAATAGTCAATTTATTGATGAATCAGAAGCACTTGGAATCTGAACATGAAGTATGTAGTTCACAAGTAGGTGGCAGCCGACATATGTTTCATCTTTAAAACAACTTTTTCAAGGCTAAAATATAGTCCAGAGAGGATTGAGAAGGAGGAAGGAACGAGTCTGGTGTCCCAGAGGGTAGAGACCCCAAAAATGTCTGTTCATCTAATGTGATGATTTGAAAAATGTAATTAATCTATAGTAAGTTTACTTATTCTTTCAGCAGTATGCGAAAACATACAGGGCTCAGGGTTACTTTGAGGCATATCATTGCCCCGGATTAACTGTATACCCTCTGGTATCCATTGTTGGGAGTTTGGTGAACTTCAGCCCAGCAAAGCTTGGCCCAGGCTGCGAAGCGCCTTTGAATTCCTGCATTTAAAGCTCTTGGCTGCCTAACCTGAACACGATGAGTGGCTGTCATGCTGGTCTTTATTGAGCCTGCCAGACACCCATCATGCTTATAAAAGAGAGTGGGTGCGGCAGGTCTCTTCTGCCCATAATGACCGACGTGCTGGCTTCCACCACCCTCTTAATCGGGAACGGGAGCAAACAGGAGGGTGGACAGGACTCCGCTGTTTCCTGCACTTATACTGTTACTGACCACTTTTAAATCAGTTCCATATAACTGAAGTAGAAGAAAGTCCTTTCAAATTATCAAATTTTTCATTCAATGTTTTTTTAAGATGATTTCGTTTTTAAATGTGCTTCTGCCAGCATTCTGATCTGTTTGCATTCCACTGACATCTTGTGTGGTAGAGAATGCTTCATCATTCGCTGATGCAATCCATTGTTAATTTTTTTTCCCTGTATGACATGTTGCAAATGAAACTCTAAGCTGATCAGCTGTCAGGGCTGCAAACAAACGCAAAATACATATTATTTCTAAAAATAATTGAATCCGGTATTTGTACTACGAAGTAATTGGAAGTGAATAATTAATTGCTGTTTTTTTTCTCTTTGATTCTCACTGTTCTCTGAGTGTGAACATATTCCAGCACCAGTAGAACTACACGTAGCTAGAGTAACACCAGCATATGCACTCTACATTGATAGCTGACTAGAAGACCATAGTGTAAAAGGAGAACCGTCACCGATACTCAGTGATACTTGCACTTACAGGAATTACTTTGCTATTTGTATGATTGTGTAAATATGCGTTTACACAATAAAATTGAATAAATGTGAGAAAGTCCCTTTCAGGATGGCTGTCACTAAAGAAAAGCAGAGCAACACATTACTTCAGTGGATGAAACATGTAGATAAATTAGTTGTGTTCTTAAAATATTTATTTTGAGTTTGGAGTAGAGCATATCGACATGTTTCAAGTTATTTTTTGCCACATGCCTTCAGGAGCTGAGGTTACATTTATTGCATCCTTTCAAAGTATAAGGCATCTGAACTACATTTACGGATTTCACTTACCATAAACAAATGTATGTGCCCCATAGGATAGGTAAATTAATCATGCTACGATAGCAGTTAGGCAGTAGATGTCGAGAGAGAGAGAGAGAGAAAGAGAGAGAGAGAGAGAGAACCACAGTTCCTTGATACCATCCGTATATATCTCACCAGGTTCCACATCAGCACCACCCTTTCCCCATGATACAAAATAAATATCACTACTCTTCGTGCCAGACCATATCTTCCATCACCCCTAAACAATTTAAAGGGTGAATACCAAGTGGTCCAGTGAGAAAGATTTGGCCTGCAATACAGCCTTAACAGCTTTCACCAGTGGTTCACATCCTCCTTGAGTACACAACATACTTCTCTAAAGTACACAGTAAACCAGTATAAGGCTGACGTGGTGAATGAAACTAGATTCCATCTAAAATGTTCTTGTCGTACCAAAGTTTTTTCTTGTTTGTCCTGTTTTATTTTATGGAAATAATAATAGCATATTCATTAAAAAAAGAATGTCCTCATTCCTTCCGACATGAAATGAACTGGATTATTGTTTACAACAGAGACTAAATCCGGGAAAAAACAACTTTATGTTGGTTACTGAAATCAATGAAATGTACATCATACTATCCGAGAGTCGCACCCAACTGATGTCGCAACATACCACTTTTAGTGGGCACAAGAGCCAAGAGACTAGGAAGTTTTCATTCATCTGCTGCCACCCATTCTTTGATACTAGCCCCAAACAGATGGGACTCACACTGGTCTTCCATAAGCCACACAAGGCACACCTGTCCACATTGCATCCAACTTCACTATGAATACCATATTAGTATTTAGGGAGCATCCTCTTGATAAGAGTGAGACCAATATTCTCATTGTGTGCCATGACCAAAAGTCTAAATCACATCACAATAGGAGTCTTACCACTAGCCCCTCATTTCCAAATAATATATCATCAGAAACCTTCACACATGGTTGCACGTCTGAAACAATAATCCGCACATTAGGCCCACCCTTCACTTATCCAAACCTCTACACCATATCTAATAATGCCACCATGGAATCACAATCATTAACCGCTTCAGACTTATCCTTAATCACCAGCGGCAACTGCCTCATGCATTCAGCTCTCATTCCTTCTGCTGGCATATACGCCACACAAAATGGATATTTGTGCAACCTTTACCCCAGCATGGATAATCAAGCAGCATCCCCACTGGTGTCAACCCTTCAAACCACCGGGCATTAGTTAATAACCACTAAATAATTATTGGATGCCCCTGTTCCCCTGAAAAATGGTGTTTCAGGGACGAGGTATGTGTCATGGCTTTGGGGCCAATAACTTAGAAATTAATTTCCAAAGGAGTCAATGTGCGAGACAATGCAAGAGTATACATTTGCAGCACCTCTATAAGGGCTCTGGACCACCCCTGACCAAGAGGTGCTGATTTAAACAGTGTCATAATACAATACATTAAGTTCACTACAGCCACCTCCTCTCACCAAAATGTCCCCATAAAAATCTCCTCTCAGCAAAACTCTCATCGGCTCAGGCATTAAAAGAAATCGACTAGTCCTTCTTCAGAATGGATGCACTATTACTTGAAGCCACCCACTTGGGCTTCGGAAATATTCACTAAGTGGTGATGTCATGTCCAAGTATTCTATGTGTGGTCATGATACACAACACAGGACATAGTAGCAAACAGATCCAATTGTGCTCATCAATGCCAGACGGCCATACACACATGAACAAACAAGCAGCACAATCTGTGGAACCTAGAAACCACAACTTGCCTATTATGAAGCAATTAACTTAGCAAAATGATGTGTCCTTACTAGCTACCACAGCGCTTATCTCCACATGGTTCCCAAAAACGGAGTGAGAAAGTGTCGCCCCATGTTTCTCAGGTGCAAGTATGGTAGTGTGTGAACAGGCTGCGTTCATAACAAGGATAGAATGTTCCATTGTGCTGAAGATGAACAATGTTTCGCTGTTCAGTATGTCAACAAGATGGGGGAATGAAATCCAGACCGCTAGCAGAGGCAGCCAAGGACTTCTGGCATTAGTGTCTGGAGAAGAAACTCTTGGTGGAGGCGGTTCATCAGCCAAAGACACTCAACAGCATAGCGAACTGGAATTCGTGATACCTGAGAGAAACCAGCGACTGGAGACTGGATTCTCAGGTGTCCCATCTTCTTTGTCAGAGGTGGGGAAGACAGCATACGAATCTATTTGCCTCAAGGTTGAATGCACGGATATCCCGTTTTCACAGCTGAGACAGGACCCGGAAGTGGCTCAAGTCGATGCCTTTCTACAGAATTGGCAAACAGTTTACAACTATGCCTTCCCCCTGTCCATCATGTTATCCAGAGTGGCAACTCAAGCCAGGAGCCAACAGGTGGAGCGGATCCTGGAGACTCCTCTTTGTAGGTTGCAGTCCTGGCTCCTGGCACTTCTGGAGTTTCAAGTAAAGAATTGTTGGGCGCTTGCATAGGGTGGGAGAGCATTGTTACAAGGCAAACTACCAAGGTAGCATGGTAGGACCAAAAACAGCCTTCAACCTGAACAGTAGGAACTAACTACGTCTTCTGGAACATCCTGACACTCCATCCTTCGCAACGCATGCTGACAGTCCCAGAGTCTAAGCACAGCTTAATCTGTTTATGAGCTTGAGTATTTTTATTCTAGATTCTAACAAATATCTGCATAGATGGGATAAAGTATTCTATTTCCATTAGTGGATGTCTCTGCTCTATATTATTTGGAACGGTGTTCTTGATTGGCATAATCGCTGAAGACTTCCTTTTCCCTTAGACCATTTTTGGAAATGTCATCATAATAATAGGAAATTCCACCCACTTGGTGTAACACTTTAGGCCTCTCTCAATGTGGCAGAACTCAGTAAAACTGCCAGCTAAGTAAATCTACTGGTTAAGTGCATTTTATCAGTATAGCCCGGTTACTCCTCGTGTAGTGCTTTGAAGGGCCTTCCACTTTCTAATGAGCACAAATATATCTTATGTCTAGGAACAGTAACAGTTTATGTACAGAAAATCACTTCTACGCAAACATTCTAACAAGTTGATAGAGTGCTGATATAGACTCCATTTATCATTTGCCCTATCTGGCTCTGTCCAAAAAATAGAAATGTTGTCAGTCAATTCGGATCTCTGCAGATACCCTACTTTCTCAATTGATAGTCTTTGTTTGAATCTGAAGCCACATGTTAGAGGGTTCACCAAGAGCAGATTGTCAGTTCAGCTTACACACATTTACCTTTGTATGGCCAAACCTCATGCAGACATTAATTTTAAAAAAGAATCATCAAAACCAATTGGCCTGGCAATGCATGCTGACTTTTTGGCTTTGCTAATGTACGTTTTCTTTATTGATGGTTTTTGTAAAACCTTACTTCCCAAACCATTCTCATCTTTCTTTACCTTTTGTCCAGCTTCATTGCACTTACTCTCTCGTAGTGCTGTTGTTGGGTGTATTTGATATCTGAGGTGCAAGTCAACCATCCCATTGTGTCCATGTGATTGACACCTGCAAAGTTTTGGGCCTTGACCAACTAATAGGTACCCCCACCTACGTACCAACTCATACTCATGATATAATTCTCTTCCCCAAACGCACATTGCTTGATTGGACCAGTTTATGATTTCAACTGCCCCTATTCTCGTGGAGGTTAAGAGAAGTATTGCCCTTAAATCTCCTATCCAACCGGACTGTTTAAATGTTTATAAAAGTGATCTTATTACTCCTCTGTGCAACTCACAATAATAGCCCGCCCCAAGCGTTGTCAAGCTTTGAGGCCTGTTGTAACCAATCCTGAGAGGCTCCACGTTGACACTAGTATGTTGGCACACAAGAAAACTGGTTTCATTAGGAGTGTTCTGCCAACACCTGAGTGGCATACCCCTGATCTTCAGAATCTGTAGAGGGAGAGTAAAAAAAAGTTCATACAATAAACCCAAGCTTTCAGCATTCTGCTAGAATTTGATAAGTAAAGCTAGTAAGATCAAGGCGTTTGCAATATTTTTAGAACTTTGCAATCCAAGCTGCACTAGGTCCAATATTTTGCTATCATCGGAGCTATATGATTCTCTTTCAGAAAGGTTTTGTATTTTTTTTTTTTAAACAAGACATTAGACAGCAACTGTCATCCAGACAGTGGCTGATTTCAAGACCTCTGCTTCCACGATGAGGATGTCTGCTTGTCAACTCCTAAGATTCGCAGTATTGTGTAGGCAGAAAACTGCATTAGACGTTTGCTATACATATCTTACCTTTATCACTGCTTGTTGAGCCACCTTAAAAAGGAGTCTAAAATCCTTGCACTATGAGGTAATGTCATACATGCAACAGCACCAGGACTTTTCATTTAGAATGCATGGGATCGACTTACCTGAGGATTCCGGTCAGTTGATCCTGGACAGCTGCGGAGAGCTCTGGTGAGTAAACCAGCCTCCTTCACTTACCCGTTTGCATGATCATTCATTCATATACACTGCCGTTCATGGTCTTCTTCGATCTTCCTATCCAACGTAATGAGTTCTTTACAGTTATTCTCTTGATCTCAAGATCATCATCTGAACCACTCTCACTGTCCCAAAAACAGCCAATTTCACCCTTACCTGCTATTACTATAATCATTCAACTATTTGCTGGAGAGTTTCCCTGAAGACACTGATCTCTTTGACCCGTTGCAGTGTGCCTTCTCCAGCTAACAGTAAAAAACTGGTGCAGGTGGAGGTGTTGGACGATCTTTGTGGTCTCCTGGATGATGGCTGGAATGCATCTTTGATTGTGATAGCACTCTTGGCTGCCTATGATGACACTCCATGGCCAGGGTCATGTTAAGGATTTTGAGGGTCCTGGGCAAGAAATAATCCGGAGGCCTCTTGAAAAGCTTTGAATTTTAATACCCATTTTTGCTAAATCAATCTGCATAATGCCAAACAACATTGAATTATATTAGAGGACAAAATAAAGAATTAAGATGAAGTTTGAAAAAGAGAAAGTTTAGTCCCCATGGGACCATTGGATAGTGGGGGCCCTGGGCAATTGTTACTTTGCACTTCCCTTAAACCGTCCTTAAACTGTCTCTCTTCTACACTTCAAGTGGTTATTTCCACTCATCATGAGTACGTTTAAGCCTTGTTTATTGGTTAACTTATGTACATGATGAATCATGTTCAACTGATTTAGTGCAAGGCTGCTAGACTGATTCTTCGTCCCTGGCAACTTTCTTCTAGTTCCACTCACCTGGTTATGATCCCTTGACTTCCAGTGGAAAGATGGGTATAGTAAAGTGTTTATGCACATGGCCCGTTCCAATAATCATCCTATTTTGCGTGGTGAAGAATGCATTGTTATAATTTAACCTGTGTCTGATTTTATTCCCTCAGCGTGTATTATCAGGGCACCTTTTTGGTACCCCTGCGCTCTATGCATGTGAAATCATGTGGAATCATGAAATGAACTAACCAAGATAAAATGCCCTAAGAGATCCTGAAACTATTGGGGCAGTGACGATAGGTGCACACTAAGAATAAAATTGCAAACGCAGGGAGGGATAGCAAAACAAAACCCACTATCTAACAAGACAATTTCCCAATAATACGGACTTAATGTGGATTATGCTTCTATCTGCTGCCACATCGTTTTCCCTAAATGCACGCCTATCTTTTCTGCATTGCTTAAAGGGGTCCTCTAGGGTATCTTCTGGTGAAAAGACATCATAAGGACCACCAACATGTAGACTTGCAGTGTTCTGCAGCAGGTCTGCAAAAGCACAAAACAAGCATGGGAAAAGCCAATAGGTCTCTCCTATGCAAGAGCTATTGGCTTTGGCAATATGTTTTGCCATGTTGTACACCAAATGTGGCTGCTGTTTGACATGGCTAAAAGTTAAGGAAGTGGAATGTCAGAGTGGAGTTGGGAAGCAGAGTGTCATAGAGTGGATTTGTTGGAGTGCGGTAGAATGGAGTAGGGGGAGTAGAGTGTCGCAGAGTTGAGTAGAGGGGAGCATAGCTCAGTGGCAGTGAGTGTCAAAGAGTGAAGTGGATGAGGGTGAAATAGGGTGCAGTGGGTTGGAGTGGATTGAGGTAGTGGGGTGGATTGGATTGCTGTAGAGTGGGGTGGATTGGATTGGAGTAGACTGGGGTGGATTGGATTGGGGTAGAGTGGGGTGAACTGAGTGGAGTTGGGTGGATTGGCATCGTGTGGATTACATTGGAGTGGGGTGGACTGGAGAGGCGTGGGATGGATGGATTGGATTGGAGTGTGGTGGACTGGATTGAGATAGAGTGAGGTAGATGGGAGTAGAGGGTGGTGGATTGTAGTAGAGGGTAGTGGATTGGAGTGTGTGTCGTGGCTTGGAGTGAGTGGAGTGAATTGGATTGTGGTGGGGTGGTTTGAAATGGGGTGGGTGGATTGGATTGGGGTGTGGTAGGCTGCAGTGGGATGGACTGGAGTGGCTTGGATTGGAGTGGGCTGTTTTGGATTGGATTGGGGTTAATTGGGCTGGGGTGGAGTGGGGTGGATTGGAGTGAGGTGGAGTGGCTGGATTGGATTAGATTGGGGTGGACTGGATGGGGTGGGTGGATTTTAGTGAGGTGCACAGTAGGGAACTGGAGTGCATAAGAATGCTTTGGACTGGGGTGGGGTGGATTGGAGTGGGGTGGATACGATTGGTGTTGGGTGGATTGGATGGGAGTGGGTGCGACTGGATGACAGTGGGGGATTGGAGTGGGGTGAGTTGGGATAGAGTGGGGTGATTTGAATTGGGGTGAGATGGATTGTGTTGGAGAGGGACGGATTGGAGTAGGACAGATTGTTTTGTATTGGAGTGGGACAGACTGGAGTGGGGCAGGTTGTTTTTTATTGGAGTGAAATGGATTGGAGCGGGGCAGATTGTTTTGTAATGGAGTGGGACAGACTGGAGTGGGGCAGGTTGTTTTTTATTGGAGTGAAATGGATTGGAGTGGGGAAGATTGTTTTGATTGGAGTTGGGCAGATTGTTTTGGATTAGAGTAAAACAGACCAGAATGGGGCAGATAGTTTTGGACTGGAGTTAGGCAGATTGATTTAGAGTGGATTGGAGTTGGGTGGATTGCATTGGAGTGGGGTGGATTAGATTGGAGTGGGGTGGATTGGATTGGTGTTGGGTGGATTGGATGGGAGTGGGGTGGATTGGAGTGGGGTGAATTGGGATGGAGTGGGGTGGTTTGGATTTGGGTGAGATGGATTGGATTGGAGTAAGGCAGATTGTTTTGGATTGGAGTGGGAAAGACTGTAGTGGGAGGGTTGGGGTGACGCAGATTGTTGTGGATTGGAGTGGGTCAGATTCGAGTGGAGCCTCTTGCCCAACTCCAATCTGCCCCACTTTAATCCAAAACAATCTGCCCCACTCCAGATTGTTTTGGATTAGACTAGAGTACGGCAGATGGAGTGAGGAGGATTGGGGTGGGGAGAATTGTTTTGGATTGGAGTGGGGCCGGTTGTTTTGGATTGCAGTCACACAGATTGCAATGGGGCAGATTGTTGTGGGTTGGGGCATATTTGAGTGGGGTAGATTGTTTTGGATGGGAGTGGGGCATAGTGGAGTGTTGTAAATGTAGCAGGGCATATTGTTTTGGATTTGAGTGGGGCAGATTGTTTTGGATTGGAGTGGGTAGAATTGGGGTAGGGCAGATTAGGTTGGGAGGATTAAGTGGGTTGTAGTGGATTGGATCAGGGTGAGTCATTAGGTTTGGAGTGGGGTGGACTGGACTGGTGTGGGGGTGAGGTGGGTGGATTGGTGTAGATTGTAGAGGGACGAATTGGAATGGAGTGGATTGGGGTGTACTCCATGATTTAGAACATTATAATAATCATCCTTTGAGAACAGCACGCACGAGCAAAACAACAGAGAAGACAACTAGAAGAGTGCAAAGTGAGAAAAGAAGACTTGGAAAAATAAAAGAAAGTTAGCTATAAAAAAAATAAAAACTTTGTAATTTTGATTGTCCTGCTGGACGTATTTTTGCCAGTCTTAAGCCTTCTGTGTGTAGGGCACTAGAAGTTTTTAAAAAAATAGTACCTTAAACACATCAGGAGCAGCAGATGGGCACTGATTATGTTAAATCAATCTGTGCTTCGTCCCTGCTCCACACACAGGAACGGAAATGATGCTTGGCCTGCAAAGACAAGTTACAAGGCTGTAAAAAGAGTGCCACATAAAACAACAAATGGTAAGCAACAGGCCCAAGACTTTTATTGAACACAGGCTCGACCCTAAAACGAGGGGACGGGGGGGGGGGGATGGACAAAATGTGTGCCTTCCATAGCCTATCAAGTTAACTTGAGAGAGCCCTTCTCAGCTTGACTGGAATTCACATATATACTTCGGACTTCTATTCACCTCTTTGAACGTGTGTCTCTTTTTTCAGTAGTTATTCAAAATAATGAACGCAGTGCTCTGCCTTGATTTCCTCGTGGTCTGATCGGAGGCACACTTTGCACCATAAGGCTGCGTGGATGCACACCACACCCCCACAGCCTTGGCCTTACATACGTCAGCCTCAAGTGATGACAACAGTACAACATCCGTCCCCAAAATATACACAAACTTAAAAATATAAAAGGTGTGGTGAAATGCACAGCTTGTGTTGCGATGGTCCAATTATTATAGTTTGTAGTCTTGAAGTGCTTATGAGGTGTGCCTATGTACTATATATCATTTCTAACTCAGAAACACCAGATGGAAAGTTCAGACCACCCAATAGGAAGACGATGAGCCAACACGTTCCATCTGGCCCTGTTAATCCCTCAGTCTTTTGAAGAACGAGGCATTTCTCATTACATCATCATATTTCCATTTTTCCATCACCAAGATTCCTTTTCTTTCCAATTGGAAGCTCCAGTGTGGGAGTCTGAATTTTACTCCGGATCACAGTCCAAACTAGGACCAACCAACTCTACTGGGTGATGGTTTGGCACTCCTTCTGAAAACAACCCTCTCCTTGTGATGGCAGCAGCATGATTCACTGGTAATCCATCATTTTGACGAATTTCTCAAATTAAGAAAGTCATGCTGGCAAAAACAGACTAATGGAACTTAATGTTAGAGAAAAATTAAACTGACTAAACACTTTCTCCAGGGAAATATAATCTTTATATGGAAAAGGTAAATGTTTGTTTTAAAGAACAGCACGTCAAAGAGATAAGAAGGGAAAGATCGAGGAGAGGCATGGATGTGGAAGGGCAGCTAGGAAGGGGTTTGTAAAAATAAAAAAATTGGGAGGGCGAATAGGGGGCTTGTATAGCAAAACGGGAGAAGAGTAGGATGGAGAGCCAAGAGTTTGTAAAAAAAAAAAAAAAAAAAGAAAAAGAGAGAGAGTGAGAGAGACTAAAGTTGGCAAAGGAATAACAACTTTGTTAAAAATACCAAGAGTAAAGCGGGTGAGACAGAGTATGGTTGTTTAAAAAAATAGGAAGAAAGCAAGAGGGGGACTAAAGGGTTTGTTTAAAGGGAGTAAAAATATGAAAGATAGCAGGAGTTTTATAATTGTAAAAAAAACAGGAATGAAGTAGCAGTGAAAGTAAGTGGTTTGCAAACAACATGGATTAAAATGAGAAAGGGGGAAGGGAGTTTTCCAAACAGGGGTGTAACACAGGAGTGGGGAGTAGCACAATGGGTATGGAGGGCAGGGAAGACGACCTTTAAAAAAAGGCTTCCAACAGCTTTGTTTTGTCAACCTGGTGAAACTTATTTTTGATTTAAAAAAAAATGAAGAACTATTGGTTTCAACAAAGACATTTTACCAGAACCATTTTAAGCTGGATTTTCATCCAAAGCCCGTACAGCCAATTCACTAACAGAGATTTTCATGGTAGAGGCTGCGCACAGCACATAAAATGAGTATGATGACTTTTCAGAACACAATGGATGTCAGGACACACCTGGTGGCATGGCTAGGGGTGTCTGGAAGGTACAAATGGTCAATCCTATGATTGTTTATTGTTCACCGCAACGCTTATACCCTTGTTTAGTGTCCTCATTAAGCTTCTCACTTTCCAGGAAATGGGTACCCATTGTCTTTCTTGATTCCTTTTGGTACTCCATAAATGGAAAATGTTTTTTTTTTCCATCTTAGGGAGCTATATCCACAAATGATGTGGAATCTATCATCCCTACATCAGGGTGTCTGATGTAGTAGACTAATCCACAAAGAGGTTTTGGTAGACCTTTGTGTGCAAAGGTCGAGGCTGATGTTGGTCAACAGGTTATCAAATTCGTTGATGATCATGTGTTCTAGGGAATTTTGGACTCCAGTGGCCTAAAATGGTTACACATATTTATGGGGTAGTCAACCAATGTGTCAAGATTTGAGAATCATACTTTCCCCATCAGATTGGCTTTTGCTCTTATGATTCCTTGATGTGCCTGGAGAGCCATTAGGAAGACACCTGGAACCATTATTTGTAAAATCACAATGCATCTGCTTGTTAAAAGATTTCCAGATGAAGTTGAGCCTAGCTCATCCTTCATCTTCCAGAAGGTCATGAGAATGGTCTGGACCACTGTGTCTCTTAGCCAGTAATTTACTCCGGGGATGACTAGACAAATAATCTGGGGGTGAGCGTTTGAAATGTTTCAGCACTCTGTCCATCATCTCTTTGTGTGTTGCTATGTTTGCCCTAAGGGGCCAGGGCGTACCCAGGCGTTGGTACCTTGCTCACTGTGCCACTGGATTCAAGCTACCCTGGCTGATGACAACGTATACCCCAAAAGTGGTCCCAGTATGTTTGTTTCCGGTCCAGGGAGGACAGGGCCTGACGGTTTGGGCTGGCCTGTTCCCATGGGGAGCAGGGTCAAGACTGATTTGCATATGGCTGGGTCCAAACTGGGGTGGCATGGTGAGCAAAAGAACAATAGATTTAACCCAGATCTGTGATTGGGGGTGAGTGTTTGAAAAGTTTCAGCACTCCGGCCATCATCTCTTTGTATGTAGACAAATAATCAGCAGTGTTACTTACCTCTACAGGCAAAAAAGGTCAAAGCTATATAATTGCTACTAAGGGATCCACTCTTTAAAGCAGGAGGTGTTGTGTCCTGGAAAAGTGGCAGTAGTGGTTTGTGAGATGTCATTACTCTGAAGAGGTGGTTATGGTGGTATTAATGGAACTGCGACAATCCCACAATTACCAGTGTGTCTGTTCCTATCTGCCTGTACCTGGATTCAGTAATGATGAGTGTTTGTCTTGCAAAAGAGCCCAATCATCTTTTGATTGTTGTTGCAGTAATGCTGCTCTGAAACTGCACTGGCTGGCGTTGATTTGTACCGCAGCTTCGGTGGGGTCAAAGAACTTGACGGATTAAATAAATTTATAAAGCACCCCCTACTCACAAGGAGTTTTTTGGCACTGGTATTATAGACTGCCTAATCAAATAAAAAAGACCCTAGCTTGGAACTTATTAATGTGAAAGAGCAATTGATAACATACTGCACTAAAATCCAATGTTTCAGACCCTGCACGGAGAAATAGCAGCCCCCTTTCGTAGATGGGTTATATCAGAAGACTGGAAACAGACGTCTACTTTGCTATGTAAAGATTTAGGAGATGTCTAATTTTAGAGTACACATGCTGAGGTGTTAAACCATTAAGACATTTAAAGACGCCATTCATAGTGGTATCCTGGATAATGGCATCTTTAGTAGTTAGAAACACTAGGCCATGTTTTGCAGACCAGTACTGTTCTGTCTATGCCTTAGTAAGTTCACAAAGGGACCTTTGATCACTCCCAAATTTGGAATAAATCATCCACAAGTCTCGTCATGGCTTCAAAGCTGTGGACAGCTATGATGTCTTCCATTTTATTTAGACTACTGGAACTCGTTAACGGAAAAGGGCATAGAAAAGCACTCTAGGAAATGCTTCAAAACCATGGATTTCCTTCAGTGAAGTGTCAGGCCACATTCTGAGATAAGCTGTGGATAAGATTTTACAAAGCAGTGAGACTCAGTATGGGTGTAGCATATACTAAAATGTCATTGATGATATTCTTTTTTGGAACTAGTGCTGACAGGCCCTCTCCAAAGGCATTTTGACGGTCCTGAAAATTCCAAAGTTTTGGTGTCTCTATCTCCTGGCTGGCAAACTACTGAAGTAGATACTGGGTTTGGAAGGTTCTAGCTTGTTGTATCCTGCACTTAAGTCCAACTTTGCAAACCATTTTGCCCATTTAGATTTGCTAGTATGCCATCAGTTGTTGGTATAAGGTTGTGCTCCTATTTGATGGCTCTTTGTAGGAGGTGCACATCTCTGCTGATGCTGTTCTTGATTCTTCAGTTTATTTGTAATTACTACAGATGACAGCCATAGAGTATTGCCTATTACTTTTTTGAATTCGTCCTTCTGCAGCTCTGATTCCACCAGTGGACTGATATCGAAAGGTATTTGGTGATGCCTAAGGGTCACGGGTTCGTCACTGGGGTCGGTATGTAACTGTATGGGTTTGTTTTCAGGCAGTCAAGACGAGAGAATAGGTGAATTATTCTAAGATATCAGAATGTTTGAATTTCCACACCTTTATGCTTATATGGACCAGTTCTTTCGCTTCATCAGCATGGCTACTAATCAGAATGCGGATGCCACAATTTGTGACTCAGAATTTCACTTCGAAAGTTTTGTCCCGTGGCTGCTATATAGATGTGAATTTGCCAACTGTTAGTAGCAGCTCAATGAAGATATGCATAACTATGTGTTGGCCCCTGTCAACTTCAAGAAGGGTTTTAACTACTGATGCTTTTCCATTACAATAAGAAATGTACCTGAGTCAATTAGTGCAGCGGCTTCAGATCCACATAGTACATGTCGACTAACCAGGATGGAAGAGGAGAGGAATGTTTTATTTTATCCCCGCTGGTGGTGCTTGGTGGTATGTAAGTCCGGTCTTTGTAAATTTTTTAAAGATTTGCATTCTTCTACTAGTGTCTTGGGTGGGGACTCTTGCTGCCTCTGCTGTGGCACACTCACCCATAATGGTTCTGTTTCACGCGCCTACTAAAGCTTTTTCCCATGGCGGGGGTAAAATATTGCTGCAGTATGTATCATTTATACACGGTTTGCATGCTTGTGGTAGTACTCTGCCCTGGGTTCGTGTTTGTCCCGTCTCTTGTGGAAGCAGTTAAGTGATAGTAATAATGTTCTCAATTTGTGGGCATACCCCAGACACCCTAGTGGTTGCCATGCACATCAATGTTGACTTCATTTTTGTAATACGCGTGTCCAAAAATTCCTGCTATCTACAAAGAGTTATCTCCCGACTACTTCTTGGTTTGCAGAGGTTTAACCAGTAAAGCAGCCAAGCACAGATGATTTGCAATTAGTATGTGCTCTCATCTCCTTTTACTAGTCGTCAGATGGACACGTGCAGTAGGGTTCCCTCAACCCCAGAATTTATCTAGGGACTTGCCGTCATTTTTGTTGGACCTGATGCTAGATGAACCTCTCATAATCTTGGATGATTTGTGGTTGAATTGTTTCTCCTCCGCTTTTAATAGTGTTTTTTGGTGAGGGAGACTTTGTGCATTCCTCCACCTGCACAGTGGAGCAAAGGCAATCTAAGGACTGCTTGATCTGTTGCTTGCAGCACTGGAACAGCTGTCGCCCATCCTATTTGCACTTTCCATTGAGGTTGGGTGGATGCTGAGGTGGTAAAGCAATGAACGGCACAAGCAGGCACAATGAAGCATGTGATATGATTGCTAAAGGTTTCACATTGACTACCAGTGTTCCTCTTATTTATTTCAGATTAAACAACAAATCCATAAAAGAAAACACACTATAAAAACACAGATCATAATCGACTTAACATAAGATTTTAGATAGACATTCCCTTTTAAAGGGAAACACGGTTAGGAAAATACATCTTGAAATCAATAAATAGTTTAAAAAGTCAAAGTTTTAACAATATTGTAAAAAAAATTACCATTAAAATAGAATAAAACCATGGCTTTCTAATCAGCATACTGTCCACAACGCCTATTTTTGACTCTGGCCGCCCAAGCCAGAAACTTGGCCACTTGAATACAGATGATGGGGGTCCGGAACATTTGTAGATAAAAGAACGCAGGCCTTACCTGATAAAAAACTTTCCCTCTCAAAAGAGGCAATACTTATCTCAGCTCTAAAGTGCAAAAGTGGCCACATAAAAACATAAAGTGCATCGTGTCCTAGATAGAAAAATTGTCATAGGAACATGGGATATGATTATTCCTGTTATAGCGTATCTGGTGATCAGCTAAAGGCCAATGTAGGAGGTTTAGTCTGAACCGTGTTAATAAAAAGCGCTGGTATGCCAAATTCACGGTGCAGGGCTAAGGCTCCAAACCAGGTTCAGATTTCATGAGAAAATATGAGCCCAACAGTGTTTTTTTGCAACTCCTTAGCTTCCCTCTCACTTTTTGTGCAAGCCATAAAATGTTGCTTTAACCAGGGCACATCTTTGATCTGGTCAGGGGCTGCCAAATCCTAACTAAGGCCTAGTTTAATTCTAATTCGGGGGTTAGACCAAAGTTTAAACCAGCTCACGACTGGGGCGAGGAACAATTTATCAGAAATATAGACCCAACCCAGTTCCTCATGGGCAGCGAAGGTGGAGACTGACTGTGGGAGGCGAAGGAACCTTCTTACGAAGGCATTCTATACTTTCTGTATCTCTCCACAGTTCTTATACCCCCAAAGCCCAAATCCATAGGATGCTATCGCTAAACATTTGGCAGAATATACTGTCAAAATTACTGGTATTGTTCTAGCCCCTAATCTAAAGGCAAAGTCAAAAAGCAAAGTCACAACTCTAGCCATCGCATTTCTCTTCGCCTTCAACTGTGGGGCCCAAGATCCTCTCTCATCAAAAATGACCCTCAGATAAGGCAAGGTCGAGACTCTCGACAGTTCCTGCCCCTCAACAATGATTCTTTTGCGTTGCTTACTCAGATTCCCAACGGCCATAATGTGGGACTTAGAATAGTTTACCTGTCAAGCGATGACTACCAGTGTTACTTACCCCCATTGCTGAGTGTGCATACGCGGTTCATCTGGAGATGCTTGAATAGGAAAGTGGATGTTGTTCCCCATCATCAGTTTCTCTCTTGATCTCTCAGTGACCTGACTGGTGAGATAGCCTCTGGTCACAGGACTGGTGTACACACACTATGCAACAAAGACACAGAGTCATCCAGTATTTCTCAGAAATAATCCAAGAGGTACAAACAGCACAGCTCTGACACAGTGATTGTGATTGCCTTTCTGTAAATAACTGCAAAAATGATGTGCTGCACTATGACTGTTCTGACCAGGCTCATCATGTAGGTATCACTACTGCAGCACGTGGATTCGGCGAGTGTTGCTTTATGAGATGATGTGATTGAGAACCAATGTCAAGGTCCCAGTCAGGGCAAATGAAGCTGGAACCAGGAAGGAGACCGTGCCAAGCAAATCAGACTGGAACAAGGAAAGAGGCAGTGTTGAGCAGAAGCCATTGGCCAAAAAGCATGGAACCCTTGGATAACTGCTCATGTCCGGTCTTGAAAGTTGTAGCAAGGCCAGTAAGAGCTGGTGCATGTATGGACTGAATACGTCATGCATTAAGCTGGTATCTGCATGTGCAGAGGAGGCTCATGGCTCATAGGGACCAGCAGCTCAAAAACGCATCAATCAGGCCACTGTAGAGAGGTTGCACGTAAGTGGAGACACAACGCAAAGGAGTGCATCTGAATGGACGAGGCCACTGAACCTACATGACTACACAGACTGAGAAAAAAATGAAGGCTTTCAAAGTTCAACACAGTAGCGCAACAAAACAGTAATTCAAAGCTCTGATAATACACAGTCCCTTTGCATATTTTCTTTTTGGTAGAGTACTTGTAATTTAATATAATATGCTCACCTTGCGCACCAAAAAATAAGAGAGGTACATTACATTTCGCCAGAATTAAGGGTTATGTAGTAACACACCCACGAAGCATGTAGATCTTTTCCAGCTATACATTTATTGGAAGAAACCTCAATCGACTAGCCTCCAGTGTTCAAGTGACCCTCCTGAATTTGACTAAATTCTGTTGTGTCAGTGTTCTGTGATGAGGTGGCACTACAGACCACTTACATACATCACCTGCGCTTATAGCAATTACCTTAATGTCTTCCACCTCAAAGGGAAGAAAGACCAAGGCACTACAATGGGGGCATTAGTCCAATAAGATAGCTTTCCAGCATAACAGCGGCAAGATATATAGTCACTATACTAACAGATGGAAGACCCAAACATCCAACTTAAGACATAGGCTGCCAGCACCATAACTATTAAGTGGCCAATAGACAATGCAGCACTCAGTAAAACACCACAAAAAAAACATTTTTCAAACACTCTCCTCTTCCTTTCTGGTTATATCAAACACCTTTTAGCTAAAAAATTTGGGAGTAAGCCTCTTCCAATAAAACAGGAACCTTTTGTCTATAAATGGCTCCTTGCAGGCTAAAAGCTATTTGTGTCCATGCTCGTCTCCCCTGCACACACAGGAATTCAAGATTTCTGCTCTGGTGTAAATACAAGAGAAGAAAATGAATTGGCAAAGCCAGTAAGGTTTCATGTGCCTATACATGCAGTGTAAGCTCATTAAAGCCACACAAGAAACAAAAGGCAGACTTCATTGAATTCTTCATGTTTTGAAAGTAGTCCCTCGTGTACTTGAATGCTAGAGGAGGCAAAAGGATGCACCCATACACACAATGGCATTAGGTGAGAGATGTCAACGCCATTGGGTTGAGCCAAGAGGTGGTGAATGGCTGAAAGAGGCTGGTAAAGAAGGTCAGTGGTGGAAAGGGGCAGGCCCAAATCCCCATATGTCGTAAATTCCAATATTTTAGACTAAGAAAGTGGGAGATTTAAAAAAAAAAAAATTAAGAGAATGTATGCCCCTCAATAACTTCTAGTGAAGCAGAAGCAATTTCAGGCGGGAGACAGACAAAATAAAGCCACTTTTTGCTACAAAAATCGGGAGTCTCCCGTCTGCCATCGGGTCTATGGGCTTGTTCGTTATGTATATTGACTGAGCAGGTTCTGCTTGACAACTGCACCGCCAAACCCACATCTAAAAATCGTGATTTACCAACAGACATCAAAGAGAAAAAAGAGTGTCAATTGGGAAGCTCAGTCAATAAACCATTCATTCAACTTTTTCTATATTCTCATAGACTGGAGCTGCAAACGTAACCCAACTCCGTCTCGAACTCCAGATTTCAGAGTCCACAATTAATTGAAGGCAAACTCGTAGTTCCCTTTGTAAGCTTCCCTTCTCTTCCCATACACTCGGAGAGCGGACTCGAGGTCTGAGAGCAGGCAGCATGGTTTGTCAATGACAGGCCTGTTCAGTTTGTGCTTGTAAGAGTTTGGTTCGTTGTATTCAGCAGCTGCCATCTTGCCGCAGGCCCGGACAATGAAGAGGGAAAAAACACACAACTCCCGGCCCCGCTTCCTCCTTCAGCACGGCGGGGACGTCCATTGAGCCCGTTTCCAATCGCCATGGTAATCCGGCCTGGGTCGCAGCCTCTGAAAAGGAGGGACGCTTCGGTTTCTTGCCTTGTTCGCGACAAAGTGTTTTTTAACATGCACTTCCCAGGGATGTGTAAATACTTTGCTGGGTTATAAATAAGTAAAACGGGGATGAAGAAATAGCCAGACGCAACCTGACACATACCTCTATGTGCATTCTTCGTCAGCACTTCTGCCCATACATTGAACTGAACCAACTTCGTTAATTAAAATAACACCATTAACTTGTCATTTCTGTACTGCCTCAATGTTCGATTGACAACTTATTCTACCAACCTACAACACATTTAGTTTAGCGTGTGCAATATTTTAGTTTCACTGGTGAAGTTTTGGAAATGCACAACCGTTTTGCAAGATAAATCTACAGAAAAAGTGACATTTGTTTAGTTTTTCTTTTGGAATATCGACTTGCAGCAGCTTTCTCCAAACACTGTTTGATTTAAATCTCAACCAAAATATGCTTTAATCACAAAACTGACTAATGTTGTTACTCTCGCACAAACACACATCTTAGGTGTTCCAAAAGACGAAATTGTGGTCTTTAGTCTTTGCAAAATCGACAAGAAAGGCAGATTTTCTACAAACATAACTGTAGGGGCCCAGTGGCGTAACAATAAACTATGGGTTGCCCCTGCAGAATGTGAAGAGGGGTTCCTGAGCTTCCTACATCTCACAGATATTCATTAGTCTTGGTATGAATGGGGCCCCCGTGAAGGGGGTGTATGGTCCCTGGAGGGTTGGGGTGCCTCCCCTACAGGGTCTGCAAGGACCTGCACTACATCTCAAGTAAGGGCTCTTAAGAGGGGAAAGGGTGGTTATAGGAGAGAGTGAACTAGGGATCGTCTTCGCAAATGTTTGAACCATCCACAAAGCCAGAAGTTCGTACGTATTCTATTCAGAACATATTTGCATGGGCATGCCTGTCATAAAACACACATGACGTTAGTATGACAAAAGGCAGCAGTAAGCGTGTTTTCATGATGGAAAAAGAATGCACAGTCCCATAGTTCATGGAGAGAGGTGTATGGGAAATATAGATTTTTTTTTGGATTTTTTTTTAAACAAAAAAAGTTTGATTAATATCTCTAATATTTTTTTGCTTTGAACTCTTTAAACTAGATCTTAATCTGGTAATGGACCACTAACTTTGACATCCTTGTAAGATATAAACACAATAATATCGACGGCATAAATAATGCCCCAGATGTGACTTACAGCTTTAAAATCCTTTTTTTGGATTTTCCCTTTTACATTCAATTATTTTTTCTACCCAGCTTTTATCACCTCGTGACTTATTTTACGTTAGTGCATCTTTATGGTTTCTACTTTCAGTGCTTTTTAAAACATTTTAGGATTAGCTGCTGGCCAGCTGATTGTTTTTTTACAAGTTCTAGGCTCTCCTGTGTGAGTGAGGGGGAATGGCTCATAATGCTGAAGCCATATATCTTCTGAGGTTTTATTGGAGAGGCTGGAGCCATGATATCTTTCCAACCAAATAATAAAACTTCAAAGTTTATAAACTAGAATAGCATTTGGGTCTCTGCAAATTATGGGACAACACATTTCCTTCCAAGGTTGTGTAATCTATGGAACTAACTTAAAAAAAAAAAAAGGTGATGACGTTAAGAAGTAAAGGGAATAAAATGCCTATAAGAACACTAAAATAATGACGGGACAGTGACATAATAGACAACAAATGTTGAAAAATGTCTTGATAGTACAAATGCACTAGAAAAACGTGAAGGATGACTCACACATGCCTCTCACCATTGTCCAGCTCAACTCCTGTAGAAACGTATCACATCAGCATCATCCCAGCTCAATCGGTACCACACCACGCATCCTCTCATAACAAAGACACCCAGAGTACAATGTAGTCAATGTACGCATGAGATACAAATCTCAACAGATCTAGAGGAAGACATTTGAAACAATTCATGGACAGAAAATGTGACAATGACTGTTTGCCAACAAAGTAATCTTGCAGACTACTTGATAAAGTTGTAAAGTACTAATGCATTGGATTTCATGTGCCCCAAAGAATTCTACCTCCTCAATACATTATGGATTACTTCCTACCAGATGGTTACAATAACCTCAGAACGGATCGAGTAGCCTAATCAGGTGCTATGTTATGTTATATTGGTTTGTATAGCGCACTATTCACCGTAGAAGGTATCCAGGCCCTTGGGCATGTGTGTCGATTTGTGGTCCCCAAGGTGCTAATATGAAGAGCCAAGTCTTCAGCTTCTTGCAGAACTCAAGAAGTGAGGAGGAGGCTCTGATGTATACAGGGAAGTCATTCCATGTCTTGGACGGCATGTAAGCAAATAACCTCCAATTTTGATTATGCAGATACAGGAAATGTGTGCGAGACAGTGAGGTAGAGGGTAGGTGTCTGGTGGGTTGGTGAAAGTGTAAGTGGCTGTTCTGGTATTTTGGTCCTGGTTGTTTAAAGCATTGTATGTGTGCGTGAGAAGTTTGAGCTGGCTGCGCTTGTGAATGGGGAGCCAGTGATGCTTCTTGAAGTGCAATGTGATGTGGGTGAGGCATGGGAGGTTGTGTATAAGTCTTGCAACAATGTTGTGGATGGTTTGGAGTCTTTGTAAGAGTTGTTTGGAGATTCCAGTGAGAGGTTGCTGCCATACTCCAGTGATGAGTGATTGCGTGACAGTCTGTCTGGTGTGCTGAGGCAAACATTTGAAGATTTTTCACAGCATGAATATGATGTGGATGCAGGAGGTGCACACTGCCTTGACTCAAACTGTCCTGTTGTGCTTGCCGTCCAGGATGATCCCTAGATTTCTTGCAATGTCTGTGGGTGTGGGTTTTCGTCCTAGGTCCAATGGCCACCAGATGGAGTTCTATGGGGAGATCTGGATGCCGAAGACCGGTACTTCCATCTTGTGAGAGTTGAGCTGCAGGCAATTGATTTGCATCCAGTCTGCTACCATGGTCTTGCAGTTGGTGAAGTTGATTCTGGCGGTGATTGTTTTGTCCATCAGGGAGAGGATGAGTTGAATATCATCGGCATAGGAGACAAAGGTGATATCTTGTGATCGGATGATGTTGGTGAGCGGTGTCATGTATATGTTGAAAAGGGTGGGGTGAAGAATGATTCCTGTAAGACTCTGAATATTGATTTCTTGGTCTCTTTGTGAAGGGTGCCAGCCTAACCCTTTGGGCTCTTCCTATGAGTAAGGAACAGATCCATTTGAGAGCAGATTCTTGTATGCCAATCTTGTAGAGTCTCAGATGAGGGTGTTATGGGATACCATGTTGAAGGCTGCAGCGAGGTCAAGGAGGATGGGGGCAGCTGTTTCTCCTCATCATCTGTGGCTGCTATGTGTTGTTTCGGTGCCGTTGTTCTTTCTGAATCCTGATTGAGTGTTATCTAGCAGATGGTAAATTTCGAGGTGGGTTGCGAGTTGCTTCTTGATGGTCTTCTCAATCACTTTGGCTGGATAGGGAAGCAGGGAGATAGGTTGGAAGTTGTTCAGTTGATTCGGGTCAGTTGTAGGCTTCTTGAGGAGGGCGTTGATTTCTGCATTTATTAGGAAAAGTGGCGGACGTTATTCAGGTGTTGTTGATGTGGTCAGGGTTGTGCTGATTGGTGATGTTCCCATGTTGTAGATGTGGTGGGGGCATAGGTAATTTGGGGCTCCCGAGTGGATGGTCTGCATGATTGCTGCTGTGTCGTTCCTCGTGAGGGTTGCCCATTTGTTCAGGTGTCCATCTTGGTTGGTGGTGAACAGGTTAGCAATGAGTTCTGTGGGGTTGGGTTGGTATATAAAGTGGATGTAGGTGTTCACAATTTTGCTGTGGAAGAAATTGGATAGGTTGTTGCAGAGTTACTGTGAGTCTGTGATGCTTGTGACAGTGGCTGAGGGCAAGGTGAAATTCCTGATGATCAGGAAGATCTCCTTGCAGGTGTTGGAGCCTCCTATGATGAGGTCCACTAATGCTTTTTTCTTGGTGTCTCTTATTTGCTGGTGATAGCGTCTGAGTGCAGCTTTGTAGGTAGTTCTGTTGGTGGTGTCGTGCCTAGCCCTCCATTTCCTTTCTAGCTGTTTACACTGTCATTTGGTGTCTCTGAGCTTTTCGGTGTACCACCTGGCCTGCTTGTGTGATTGTCTATGCCTGTTGGGTTTGATGGGTGTGAGGTCTTCCAGTCATCATGATGATGGTCAAATCTTTACTCTGGTTGTTGGCCATATATATGTGATGATAAATGTGTGTGTGAATAAGACATGTAGTTTTGTAGGACCATCAGTGTAACAAGGAATCATGTGTAAAGCATTGCTAAACACCTACCGATGTAGACTGCTACACTTTGAATTCAGCATATATAACGGAAAACAAAAGCCATAGAGATAATGTAACAGGATATTTTATATATCAAAAAATTTGGAATTAAAATAATTTTCCAAAAATACTGTCGTTTGGAAAGGGAAAAGGGAAATTAAATAAAAGCTAGATGAATGGGCAAAGGAACTTGGAGGGGTTGAGCAAAATAAATATAACACGTCGGGAAGCATCAAGGGATCCGGTGTATGTACAAGGGGTAAATGAAATGTCCACAGGTAAAACATTGTTCAGTCACTGGCCATCTTCACTGTCCTGCTTCACCACAATGTTCAGATGCTTTGCATCTGTAGACTCATTTTGGCTGGCGATGCAGGACCACACACCCCACGGGAGCGGCAAACATGAGGGGTCGCAGGGGAAACAGAGAGGGAAGGCTCACTTGGGGACACAACAACATGGTATAGAGTTGTTGGGATAATACAGACAATACGGCTGCACCCAAGGAAGTGATGGAGGCATTGATGTTCTCCAATTGTCTGGACTGTGCCTCTCTGGAGATATGAAGTTCATGCGGATCTCCTATAAGCCCTTAGAGTACACAGTCTGGAGAACATCAGATGGCACCATTTTCCCTGGGGAAGCCACAGGATAAACCACACGTGGAGGGATCATGAGGTATGGGGGGGGGGCAGATGTCTACCTCAACTCTTCTAGGCAGGCACTTAGAAGTGAAGAAGTGGCAGGGAGTGCAGCTGGAGGCCTCCATGGAAAGGGGACCTCAAGAGTTAAGGAGGGGATGGTGGCAGGTCCAGATGGTGATGGGGCCTGCCCTGGGGACACCATTTCCAATTCGCGCTCCTCTGGGCCAGGGGGTGACCCACATTCCTCATCCCCTGGCTGGCGGTGTCCCTCTCAATGTACCCACTTCCAGCCTCCTCCTGGGCTGTTGATGTTGATGGTAAAGGCTTGATCCAGGTGGGCGCACGGTCTCTACCTGTTGGTTGGTCTCCCTCCTCCTCATTTTCACTGGTGGTGTCCAGAGGACATGCCCGCCAGCGAGCTGAGGATCTCCTGCTCTGCCCCTGGCCAGTCTGGTCTACTGAAATTGAAAACAAACAATTATGTAGTTGGGGCACAATTTATAATTAAAGGTTGAGAGAACATAAAGCAAGTGCCTACTTTTTACTTCTTTGATCTCACTAGCCAATATTATGCTGCTTGGACCCAAAAGTAGGTGTACTGTCACTTTAATGTCCAGAAATTAGTTCCACATTAACATCTTTCTCAATTTAGGTCAGCATACTCCTCAGTGTTTACTAACCCTCACCCTCATCATTAGTGCAATGTGAGGATCCTGACATTTACACAGTCACCTTTCAATGTAATTGTACAAGTGGATTTAGTCCACAGTCTGGATGGATATCTTCACACCTAAAAGTGAATCCTGGTATATCTTGTAATGTGCAGTCTCAACAGTCGTACACTTGCTATCAAGTGTCATCTGTTGTGTAGCATAGGCAAACACTATTACCTGCTACATGTTTGGTGTAAATATTCAAACAAGGCCTTGGATATGACCTTTGTTAAGTTGTGGTTCCATATTTTTGGCATATTTCTTGACAACATCAGATACTCTACATGGCAAGGGTCACATTGTGCATGACAAGACTGCTTTGTTTGTGCTGTACACCGGGAATCACATGTGCTTACTTAGTACAGCTACTTTTACATTTAAATGACATACATGCCACTGTTGAGAATAGGTGTGTATTTAGTACATCTTGGATATGTTTGTATAATGTTGAGTAAGACAAGTGACACAATGTTAGCCTTTACTTTATTTTATAAAAAAAATATTAGTCATTGTGTTAAAAAATAAAAAAACACTCAAAAAGCATGCATGATCCAGCATACAATACCCAATACCTGACTTACCAACAATAGACATTGTCTAAGTGTGAAGCGAGCGGACAAAGAAGAAGTAGACAACAATGGTTCAATTAGTGTAGGCCTATTTCCTAGTTCCAGACAAGACAACCCATGACAAAGGAGAAAGATATGAAGAGCTCCAATCAGCCCAGGAGAAGAACCAGCATGCTAGCCTGAGGGACAGAGTTCTCACCAACATTCTCCTTCTAGAATACAGTGATGCACAACATTACATACACAGTAAAGCACTACAGCGCTACATATACAGTAAAGCGCTACAAATCTCTAGTCCCATACGACACCAAGACATTCATTGACCATAGCATACAACAGGTATAAGGGCCCTTAGTTCACTAGTCATGATTGTGCATTTTTCTCAAAAATGCAAATGTAAGGGAAATCTACACAGTTGTGTTTAGAACTCTACAAGTCCCAGGATGGCCTTGAAAACAGCATTCCAATAGCTCGTATTATACATAGACCTTATAAGTACTGCAGCCATTACTTTGAGAAGGTGAAAGGGACATCTCTCTAACCTATCACATCATATTTCAAGACACATACACACAGTTCATGCGCTTACCACGTCTCTGCGCTCAAACTCCTCCAGCTGAGTATGGAGGACCAGGTTGTCTTCAGGACCCTCCTGTACAGCGGGCTCATGTGGGGCCTTTGTAAATGGGGCGCTTACCACACCTCTTGCCCTGCTGTTGGAACACAACCACTACACTGCAGCGAGCAGCAATATCTCACCAGATCTGGGTACGAACCGCATTAGTCAGCTGGTCATCAGGGCCCCCATAAAGCTGAGGGTACCTATTGAACACCCACTTAGTTAGGATGTTCAATTCAGTCTCACTAAAAAGGGGTGCCTTGTCCTCAAGTCTCTCAGCCTTGTTGCGGGCAGGTTAGATAAACAGAGCAGCAGGATGGCAGAGGATGTTGCTCTGAGGTGAGGATGGCACAGAATTACGATATAATGTCTGGATAGGGCACAGGAAAGCCAAGTAATTTCCTCTGAAGACTAACACCAAGTACATTAGAAGTGAGGGAACAGTGCGAGGTAGTTGCATTGGCCAGTGGGCCACGAAATAGTAAAGCAATCTATATTGAGAGACGAATACAGGTGTATCTTACAACCGAGTGAGTGGTGCGGTGCACACGGTAATGGAAAACATGATAGTTAATATCTTCCAGGAAGACTAATGCAATGTTTGTGAAAAGCGAGGGAGTGGAGCAAGATAGTTTCATTGGATGTTGGACACATTACACCCAAGTCATCTCCTTGGCAGACTAATACAGCTGCTATCTTACAATTGAGGGAGTTTTGCAGTGCACTGAATGCTGAAGAACATGATGGTTAACATCTCCCCGGCACACTACCACAATAGATGTTAGCAGTGAGGGAGCAGTGCAGGCTTGTTGCATTGTGTGATAGAGGACATGAAAGCCAAGTAACCTCCCTGGCAGACTAACACCAAATAAATTATCAGCAAGTGAGCTGTCCACAGTGGTTGTATTGGACATGGGAGTACATTGTATTGGGAGACCAATACAGTTGTAAATTACAAGCGAGGGAGTGGTGTGATGCATTGAGTGAAGAGGAACGTGATAGCATCTCTGTGGCAGACTCACACAATGTATGTTAGGTTCAAGGGAGTGGAGATAGATGCATTGTGCATTGGCTGTTGGACACACTATAGTTAAGTCATCTCCTTTGCAGACTAATACTGTGTACATTTGTAGTGAGTGAGTGTTGCAAGGTAGTTGCAATGGATGTGGGAGTACATCATAGTCATAACCCTTGCAAACTAACAACATGTACATTAGCAGCGAGCAAGCGATAGGAGGGAGTTGCATTGGTGGTGAGAGAACAATATAGTTGTTAGCTCACTGCAGACTTACACTGCATACGTTAGCAGTGTTCAAGCATTGTGAGGTAGTTTAATTGACTGTTGCAGCACATTATAAGACTAATACCATGTATGTTAGTAGCGAGTTAGTGATGTAAGGTAGTGGCATTGGTTAGTTGAGCATATTATGATAAAATCAGCTCCCATGCAGGCTAAAACTGTGTATGTTAGCAATGAGTGGGTGATTCACCATAGCTGTCTTGGCTTTTGGAGCGCACTACAGTTAGGTCTCTTCCCTGGCAGGTTCACAGCTTGTATGTTAGCAGTGAGAACTGTATCTGTATATATTGAATTAATAGTATCGTTTCTATAAGAAACTACAGACAAAGCTACCAGGGGTTGGGTTCATATGTGATGTTTGTAATGATGGAGGTGCCAGAGAAGAACATGAAGGAAATGTGGCCAAGAGGTTAGAGTTGCTGACTTTGGAACATACAGTTCAAATCCCGGCCTCCGCTGAAAACCCTGTGATTCTGGACAACTCAGGCAACCTCCCTGTGGCTAAAAGAATGTGTGATGTGTTCTGATACTGTTGTAATGCACTCCAATGTTCTTGAGAAAGGTTTGCACTATAAAAATACTGCAAACAATAAAAGGGAAATTTATTGGTCAGGAGACAACAGACTGCCTGTGGAGAAATTGTGCATGCCTCCGAGCGGGTGACGGTTTCAAGGGGTCGTGGCTTGCCCCTGTCCCAGTCCAACCAGTTTCTGAGGCATCAGCCTGTCGAGTTACCGTCTGGATTTCCTGTAGACAAGTACATGTCCATTACTGCTTGTGAATCTCAGAATGCAAATTTATGGCTCAGCTTAAACCTTGCTGTTTAGGAAATGACATAATTTGCATTCTTCATTGAAAGAGTAAACATGGTTCAATGATCCTATGATCTTCTTGTGTAAACTCCAAGCAACTCTAACCACAATGTGTGCACTGTAGTTTTCTTCCTTGCACTGCATCATCTCTTGGAACCCCTTTCCATAAAAAACTTTATTCAGGATTTCAGTTAACAATGACCAAATCCCCTTGTTCGAGCTGATTCAGCGTGCGCTTCCATTTCAGATCTATTTAGCGGGGTTTATTATTGACTCCGCCCCATAAACACAAGGCATAAATGCAGGGCCCCCTGCAGTGCACTATGCCATGGGGCTCGTTCTAGAGCGAGGAAACACAATGTGGTTGCCTTACGCTGCCGCAGGGGGATTAAGAAGCCATTTCTCCCTTGCATGTAGCAAATTTGGCCTTCGTTCTGGAAGAAGTCAGAAAGCCACTTTGTGTAAGGCTGCCAAGGGTTGTCAGGCTGCAAACTTCCTGGCACCCAGTGCCGTGCGAGGATACCATGGACTTACTACAGATGAGGAGCATGTTCCTTTCTGCCCCAGTTGGGTAGTGATAAGGGCATTGTTGGTTTGAAGTGGCTCCTTACACCCCCGAGCATCGGTGGCACTGCACCTGCTGCACTAATTATAGCTAGGCTCTCCTGCCATTCGACCTGAACCTGGGCTGCTTTATTTCTGACCACCTATGGCTTCATGGACAAAAAAAGCTGGTAGACCTGACATTCTCTCATTTAAGGCATTATGGCATTCCAAAATCTTTCCAAGACAATGCCTGGAATACTGCGCTTGCACAGTGCCCCAGGTGTAGCCCTGGGAAAGGCCTGTCACTTCCTTTTTAGGTCGAGCATGCAAGCGCTTTGACATGTTGTAAGTATTGTGGGCTTTTAACCACACCCATCTCACTCCCATCACTATCACTCATCCATAGGCTTGCCTTTCGAAGATCACTTGATGTCGTTGGTAAATGCTTTACATTTGTCCCTCCTTGAGACTGTTTTTGACACGCCTTGACTTACATGGATTATTGCACGATTGCCAATATACTTCAGTGTGAGCAATTTTTTTTTTCTCTTTTGTCTCTCCCCGTCGTGCTGCATGGTGCTCAAAGCACGAATAGGCACAACAGTAAGAACTCAACCAGTGGTATTGGAGTGCTGGTCACATTGTTCACAGTTACCTAATCATAGTCACTTCTTGTAGCTGTCCCCTTAAAACACTTGAAATTGGTAAATGCTTTACGTAAAACAGAAATCCTCAAAGAGAAAGGGGCTCTCCTGGCACAGCGGGAGAGCCGATACTACAATAGTCACTGTACTCGGGAAATTCAACCCATAACGCTTTGCAGGCATTACTTGTATAAAACATTTTTGCTCATATTCATTGCTCAACTCAGCCTGTGGTGGTCCTAGGACCATGGAACCACCACTAAAACATTCATAACAATGTGCCCTTTCTGGCTACATCATCTCCGGGTCATTAGTGGGGACCCCAAAATAATTAACCCTCCCACCATTCAGTGTCTTTTTAAGCACTTTCATGACTAGAACTTTTGTTTTACAGCTATAAATAGCTTGTGTTTTAAGGACAGTGTTTATAAGATCATTGCTATACGCCTACTACCCCTGAAAATGTATAATGCACTATATCTTCTAGAGGCTAAATACATGGTAACACTGCATTCATTATTGCTATTTCCTTTTTGTGTGGTTATGCCTTCTAGGGGCTAACTATATTGTTGCATGAACATGTTTCTTACAAATGCTATTTTCATTGTGGTGTCCTCATAACTCAGCCTGTGGTGGACCTAAGACAATAGGGTCACCACCAAACCATCCACAACAATGTGCCCTTTCTGTCTACATCATTGCTGGGTCCCTACACTATGTTAGTGGGGACTCCAAAATAATAACCCCTACCACCATTCATTATCTTTTAAAGCTCTCTCATGGCTGGAACTTTTGTTTTACAGCAAGGAGAAGTTATGTTTTATGGGCCTTCTTTGTAATATCATTGCAGTAAGCCTGCTGCCCTTGAAAATGTGTAATATCCTCAAGGGGTTAAATCAATCAATCAATCATTTGTTAAGTGCACTACTCACCTGATAGGGTCTCAAGGCACGGGGGGGGTGCTACTGCTCGAATAGCCAGGTCTTGAGAAGTATCCTGAAGGTCAGGGGGTCCTGGGTCAGATGTAGGTTGACTGGAAGGGAGTTCCAGGTTTTGGCGGCGAGGTGGGAGAAGGATCTGCCACCAGTTGCGGTACGGTGGATGCGGGGGATGTTAGTGAGACTGAGGTTGGCGGAGCGGGGCTTGCGGGTGGGGACGTGGAAGCTGAAACGCTCGTTGAGGTTGGCAGGGCCTGCATCATGGAGAGCCCTGTGAGAGTGGATCAGGAGTTTGAAGATGATCCTCTTGTTGACGGGGAGCCAGTAAAGGTCTCTGAGGTGGGCTGAGATGTGTTTGTGGTGAGGGAGGTTAAGGATGAGGTGTGCGGAGGCGTTCTGAATGCACTGAAGTTTCCTCTGGAGCTTGGCCATTGTTCCTGCATAGAGTGCGTTGCCGTAGTCCAGTCTACTGCTAACGAGGGCACGGGTGACCGTTCTTCTAGTTTCAATGGGGATCCATCTGAAGGTCTTGCGAAGCATGCGGAGGGTGTTGAAACATGAGGATGAGATGTCGTTGACTTGCTGGGTCATGGTGAGCGATGAGTCCAGTATGAAGCCGAGGTTGCGTGCGTGGGTGGTGGGAGTTGGAGCGGTTCCTAGTGTGGCAGGCCACCAGGAGTCATCCCATGCTGATCTGTTGGAGCCGAGGATGGGGATCTCAGTCTCATCCGAGTTCAGTTTGAGGCGGCTTACCTCCATCCAGTTGGCGATGGCGTGAAGTCCGTCGTGGAGATTGGTCTTGGAGGTGGTGGGGTCTTTCGTGAGTGAGAGGATCAGTTGTGTGTCATCCACGTATGAGACGATGTTAAGGCCGTGGGATCGGACGATGTTAGCGAGCAGCGCCATGTAGACGTTGAAAAGGGTGGGGCTGAGAGAGGATCCTTGGGTTACTCCGCAGATGGCCTTGGTGGCTTTCGACAGGAACGGAGGGAGGCGGACTCTCTGAGTTCTGCCGGAGAGGAAGGATGTGATCCAGTCCAGGGGCTTGTGGTGGATTCCAGCGTCGTGGAGGCATGTGAGAAGTGTGTGGTGACAGACGGTATCGAAGGCTGCTGAGAGGTCAAGGAGGATGAGGACCACGGTTTCACCTTTGTCGAGCATGATCCTGATGTCGTCGGTAGCGGCGATGAGAGCGGTCTCAGTGATGTGGTACTTGCGGAAGCCGGATTGGGAGATGTCGAGCAGGCTGTTGTCCTCCAGGAAGCATGATAGTTGGCTGTTGACTATCTTCTCGAAGACCTTCGCTGGGAAGGGGAGGAGGGAGATGGGCCGGTAATTCTTGAGGTCTTCGGGGTCTGCCTTGGATTTTTGAGCGGGGCATTGACTTTGGCGTGTTTCCAGCTCTCCAGGAAGGTGGTGGTCTCGAAGGAGCTGTTGATGATGGTACGGTGTTGAAGGGCGATGATTTGGCTGGCTTTATTGAAGACCGGGTGAGGGCAGGGGTCGGTGGGTGATCCGGAGTGGATGGTGCTTATGGTCTTGGTGGTGTCCTCCTTGTTGGTGTGGGTCCAGGCACTCAGGAGGTAGGTGTGGTTGGGTACGTTGGGGTTGGTGGTGGCAGCGGTGGTCATGGGGATCGAGGAGGCGAAACTGCTGTGGATGTCCGTGATCTTGCGGTGAAAAAAGGTGGCGAGAGAGTCGCAGAGGTCTTGCTCGTGGGGAGGGGGATCGGCAGAGCAGGACTTGGGGTTGGTGAGTTCTTTGATGATGCTGAAGAGCTCTTTGCTGTTGTGTGCGTTGTTGTCGATTCGTTCTTTGTAGAATGATCTTTTGGCGGTCTGGATGAGCTGGTGATGCTTGCGGATGGCAGTCTTGAGGGCGGCATGGTTGCTCTCTGTTTGTTCTTGGCGCCAGATCTTCTCGGTTTTCCGGCACTCCCGCTTGGATGCCTGAAGGTCGGCAGTGAACCAGGGTGCTTTCTTGCTGGTACGGGTGTTGGTTGATTTCCTAAGTGGAGCGAGGGTGTTGGCGCAGTGTCGTCTAGCCATTGTTTGAGGTTGAGGGCGGCGGTGTTGGGGTCGCTGGTGTTGGGTGGTGGAGCGAGGGTGGAGATAAGTTGGTCCTTCGAGATCTTGTTCCTGCTGAGGCCAGGGGTCTGTTGCTGGTAGTGGTGAGTGGTGGGTTTCTGGAAGGGGAAGTGGACACAGTGGTGGTCGGTCCAGTGGAGTTCGGTGGTATGGGTGAAGGTGATGTGGCTGCTGGTGGAGAAGATGGGGTCGAGTGTGTGGCGGTCTGAGTGGGTGGGCATTGTGACAAGTTGTTTGAGACCATGGTTGCAGAGGTTGTCGATCAAGGCTGAGGAGTTGCTGTTGTTGGTGTTCTCTACGTGAAAATTCAGGTCGCCGAGGAGCATGTAGTCCGTAGAGGAGAGGGCATGGGTGCAGATTGAGTCGGCAATGGCGGCACATAACTGAGGTCTGGGGCCTGGGGGTCTGTAGACAAGGGTTCCTCTGAGGGTGCTGTTGGCCTTGACGTGAATCTGGAAGTGCAGGTGTTCGGCGGCATCGATGGTGTCGAGGGTGTAGGTTGAGATCCTGATGGTGCTCCTGTGGACTATGGTGATTCCTCCTCCCGGTTTGTTGGTGCGGTCTTTGCGGGTAATCTTATAGCCTTCCGGGATGGCTATGGCGATGTCGGGTTCCGAGGAGGGGGTCATCCATGTTTCGGTGAGGAAGGCGATGTCTGGGGAGGTTGAGGTGAGAGGGTCCCAAAGTTCGATGGCGTGCTTATGGACGGAGCGGGTGTTGAGGAGGATGCAGCTGAGGTGGTTGTTGTGGGTGGAGCTGTTCCGGTGCTTGGTGGCTTGAGTAGAGGTGAAGTTGTATATCCAGCAGGATCTATATGGCTACACTGCATTACTTTCTGCCATTTTTTTTTCATGTGGTTATGCTCTCTAAGGTCTGACTATTTGGTAACTTGACTATGTTTCATCCATTACTATTTTTATTGTGGTGTTCTTCAAGGGCTGTTCCGGCATTGCAGTCAACATACTATAATATTTGCAGAACGAAAACTCGCCTGATAATGCTTTGCAGGGCATTACTTTAACAAAACAATTTTGCTCATAACTCAGCCTGTGGTGGTCCTAAGACAATGGGACCACCTTCAAAACACTCTGTCTACATCATCTCTGGGTCCCTACACCAGGTTCTTGGGGAACCCAAAATAATTACCCCTCCCACGATTCAGTGTCTTTTAAGTTTTCATATGGCTAGAACTTTTGTTGTACAGCTGGGAGAAGTTTTGTTTTAAAGGTCTTGTAATATCATTGCAGTAGGCCTGCTAGCCCTAAAAATGCCCTCTATGGGCTACGTATATGGTTACAATGCATTACTTTCTCCTCTGTTTTTCATGGGTTATGCCCTCTAGGGGGCAACAATATGGTTACATAACCATGTTTCTTACAAATCATTTTTTTATGGTGCCCTCCAGGGCAGTTTTGAGCATTAATGCCTAATGCTAAAAGTGTATTTCTGATAAAGGTTTATATAATAATTGTATATGTTTTATTAATTTCTCCTTATTACATTTCTGACCATGATTCAGGCCAACTTAATATCATTATTACCCTATGACTATCTGAACACTCTTGATAAGTTTGGGTGACCCTTCTAGTTTATTTCTCCTCTGTTGCTGTCTTGTGTTTTTGGGGGGAATTGTGTTAGCCAGCCAGAAACTCTGATAGTGGGGTGGTGAAAGTGATATGTATTCTATTGGAATTAGCATAGCAGATTTAATTTAGGATGCTAACTGGCAACATTTTCATTTTTTGCTGCAGTTAGAGAAAGAAGGTAGATCGAAGTGCTTTATTTACATGCAGGGCCACTGGAATTATATGGCAGGGAAAGAGGAAATTATGAGGCATGGTTGACCAATTTATGTGGCAAGAAAAGTCCAGTTATGAATTTACAATGCCAATAACTAACTCAAGCAAATGCTAGACCTATTGCATTGCAAATGTTGTTTTGTTTTGGCATCGCCATGTTTCCTAAATTATAGAAAAGGGCTACCATTATGCAATGGCACATGTTTTCCTTTCCTGTTTAGTTTTGCCATGAGGGGAATATTTTTCCATGGGGAAAAGCCGCCAGCCCCTGCATCGCCATGAAGTGTGGGGTGTTTTCAATCACCTTTCTGCCCTGGAAAGGGATTGGGCAGCATCCTTGACTAGACTAAGGGCCAGATGTAGTAAGCCTTTTGCGCCTCGCAAACGGTGAAAAACGCTGTTTGCGAGGCGCAAAAGGCCTTACGCGATGCAGAATCACATTTTGCGAGTCTGTACCAACGCGCAAAATGTGATTCCGACTCGCAAGTAGGAAGGGGTGTTCCCTTCCTATTTGCGACCGCATCGCGATGCAGAGTTGCTTTGAGACCGCGAAAGCGGTCGCAAACCAACTCGCAGTTACCATCTACTTGAAGTGGATGGTAACTCATTTCTTAAAAGGGAAGGGGTCCCAGTGGGACCCCTTCCCCTTTGTGAATGCCCAAAAAAATATTTTTTCTCAGCAGGCAGTGGTCCTATGGACCACTGCCTACTCTGAAAAAAACGAAACTAAATGGTTTCGGTATTTTTTCTTTTTGCAACTCGTTTTCCTTTAAGGAAAACGGGCTGCAAAAAGAAAAAGAAAACTGCTTTAATAAAAAAAGCAGTCACGGACCTGGTGGTCTGCTGTCTCCAGCAGGCCACCATACCTGTGAGTGCAGGGACTCGGTATTGGGGTCGCAAACTGCAACCCACCTCATTAATATTCATGAGGTGGGTCTTTGCGACCCCATAGCGAGTCGCAGAAGGTGTCTGAGACACCTTTCTGCATCTCGGATTGCGAGTTGCAATTTGCGAGTCGCTATGACTCGCAAATTGCAAGTCGCAATCTGTTACCTACCTACATCTGGCCCTAAATCTCTGACCTTTTCCAGGTTTAGGAAGTATCAGAGAGGAGTTTGTGAATGGCTATATCAGCTCACCTGCCAGGATCACCACGATCAGCTGTAACAGTATGTGTGAGAAAAAAGAATTTATGATGTCAATGTCACCTTTTGAGAATTACTTGCAGTTGTAAAACCAGCTATTTGCAATTGTAATTAGATTACCAAGCATTGAAGGCTTTGTGAATCCATCCGCTGATCTCCATTGTGCAGAGTAGCCAGGGGTACGAGAAGGAACTGCCCAGAATCATGTTTCTTTTATTTTTGAACTGATACATAATAATATTTTAGAAAACCACATGAGATTATAGCAAGGGGACAGGACAAAAAGTTACACAAAATTGTTCCAGGAAAAAGGGAGGTAAAATTAGAGCTGTTGCATTTACATTGAAACAACTTAAACTGATAACAGTTCAGTAAAAAAAGAAAAGTGCAGTATATCATGTATATGCAAACGTTAATGGTGCCTCCTCCCCTCCAGAGAGGATTATTCCCCCTCGCCAACCCCCACCACCCCAGCATGGCAGTTTAGAACCAGTAGAATGGCCACAGGTTTTCTCCCCCCCAAATTCCCATTTTGGTCTTAAGAACACTTCTGACTTACCTCAATTTATGCTGCTGCTTTGGAAGAGATTGGAATGCCTCCACATTGGCAGGGGCAAAGTGGGCAAGCAAAACTGGACACCACGCCCATGGAATGATCTAGAAAACTTATTTGGAAATATTTGTGTGTATGACTGGGGTAATTTTTCCATCTAGTGATAGCCCTGATGGACCCCAGATTCAGATCAATATTCCTGAGCTGGATAGATCTCTTTCTTCATCTTGTAATAGGGCTCCCCATGGCCGGGATCGTAAAACGTTTTGATGATTTTTATTAATAATGAGCTTATAGGTCAAGTTGTTGCTGGGAGAGCCTGTATGATCTTGCGGGTTTTTTAATACGGTTAGCACTTTGATTTCGATACTGTTTGCACTTAATATATTCTTCTGGGCCTCTGAGAGGGACTAGATGTTTATGGTGAGGGAAACAAGATGGACTTTATCTATGCCATGTATTAATATGTTGAGGGTTTTACAGGGAGAATGATGCTGCTGTTTGTGTTTGCCCTGTACTGTATACTATCTGTGCAATTATCTTTTCTGTACTGACCCGCACTTTAGGCACTGTTGCACTTTACCAAGTGTTCGTATTTTGTTTTTTTGCTATGCATGATTTACATATGTAATATTGTTGCTCTCTTTGCTCAATTAAAAAAATCATACATCTAATCAAAGAGACTCTGGGATGAAGGTAGCCATTCTGGACTTGTTGCTGCTACAAATGCAATAAAAAAACTGTTACCATAAGAACATTTTGCTCGCCATTTTCATCCTATGCTTTGTGCGCATTAGCAGTCCTGCTTCAATAATAACCTTTTTTTTGTCGTTAACCAGTAAGCAAGGTCTATTGCTGCAAATCACGCATTCCTGCACACATAAATTAAGGACACTGGACGCTCCTCTAAGAGACCAGAACCATTCACAGCGCCAGACACCGTGACTAGGAAGCGCGCAGCTGTGCAGGGCCCGCCTCTGCTGGAAGAGAGGGGTAAAAGCAGGCGGCGTGGAGACGGCCCCAGCGTCTGACCGGTCAGGAAGCGGCGGCGGCAGCTGCGGCCCTCGCGCCCTTTGACAGTCACTCCGGGGCGCTGTCCCAGGGCAGACTGCTGTCCTCCTCGCTGACCCGGTCACTCCGACAACAAGGGCGGCCGTCCGGGCCGTGCCCAGCAGGGTCACTGTGCTGTCCAGACCTGTCACTCAAGAAGACAAAAAGTGACACGGAGCTGTCACTCAATGGCGTCAGATGTCGCCTCTTCAGATCGCCTGGGTGGCAGGGGGTGGGGAGTCGGAGTGCGTAAGCTGTCACAACATCTCCGCTCCTTTTCACCTGCTGGAGCAGCGCCCACGAGGCCGGTGTAACTCTAACTCCTGCACCCCCTCGAGCACGGCGAGTTCACTTGCTGCATGCGAGCTGCGGGCTGCCGGAAAGTAACAGCTCTGACACCGGCAGGGAAGACCCAGGCATTCACCTTGCGTCCAATAAAATGAATACCGATTTTTATTGGCTAATGGTAGCACCTGTTAGTTACTTTGTTACAAAACGTCCAAAAGGCATTAAAAAGAAGTCCAAGTGTTGGTCGACGTTTGTAGAACTGTAGTTTGGCTCCTCAGGCAGGAAGTGCTTAATTTGAGCTAGTTGTTTCCGGTGCGGAGTTTATTGTTCTGCCTCAAGCATTTACTGCGAGCAAAAGACACTTATGGGTAGGACGGAGGAAGAGGGAAAACGAAAAGGCGTCACAATGGGAGAAAGAAGAAAGCTGCAAGAGTGAGCTGAAGGCGCAGGGAGTGGCTTTAAATAGGATTGAAGAGGCCCGAGAAGGCTTCAGGATTATGCTGCCTCAGTATTCCGTGCTCACACAGTATTCCGTGTTCACACATTTAAATGCGGCAGCCGCGTGTTTAAGAGGAGGGTTGTGGGCACCGGCACGTTTCTATTTACACATTAAACACTGCAGACAAGAAACCTGCAGGCATCAGCAACATGGCGGCAGTCGACTCCATGTTCGAGGTGCAGACTTCTGAAAAAAATGTATCAGACCGTCTGTAAAATAAGATGTCCAATCTGAAAAACGGAATGTTTCTAACTCTTGCTGTTTAGGTGTCTGACTAATTACTTCCTTAATCCAAATACGGTCCGTAGTGATGTGCTTAGTAGGTCACGCTCTTTTCACCGTACAAAACCAAAAGCGAAGAGACTGCATTCCTCGTCATGATCTAGCTGTGGGGAGACGGATGGTTTGAAAACGAATGAATGAAACTGCCTTCCTGTTTATGAGCATCAATGCAGACAACTCATTTTCTGGCCCAGAGTATGCACGCAGAAAGTTATTCCCAGCTATAACATGCAAAGAGGAATATACTTTTCCATCCAGGAGTAGGCACACAGGAAGTTATATTCCTAACTTTGAGCATGCCCGTTGGACATTAGTTTGCTAACCATTAGCAGGCCTTCAAGAAGCTACTTCTCTAACCATGAGCACGCACGTGGCAAATTATTTCCTGGGTATTAGGATATACACAGGATGCTATGTAACTAACCATAAACATGAATGTGGGAAGTTACTTCCCGAGGCACGAGCATGCATTCTGGAAGTTACTTTAATAGCAATGAGCCTGCCTACAAGAATCACTTCCATCGTTATGAACAAACATGCATTGACTACTTTTTACCATGCCATCCACCTTCCAATCTCCCTTTTGTCTCCTTAACTATGTCTCATTATGGAGCATACATCCTCTTTATGATTTGTCACTGCCAAGGTGAAAATATTACTCACTTAATTTCACAATATGAGGTTTGGAACAGTCAATACGTTTAGCTCTAGACAACAATAGGACTTCTTCAGAGCTAAATAAACATTCCAAACTTAGGATCTGATTTAGAACTAGGCAGAGGGACATAATCGTGACGGATATCCCATCCGCCGTTCTATGATCCCATTATATCCCATATCACATTTGTGATGGAGTATCCCATCCGCCAAGTTATAAGTTAGGCGGTTAGTCATTTTTTACCATTCGAAAAACAAATTACTGATATTCAGTATCTTAAGTATCTGTAACTTGGGGCCTAGTGTAGCTATAACTCTCACCCTGTCATGTGCAGGGTTGAAGTGATGTTATCAATGATGTCACTGAACATGTCTTGGGTGATGTAACATGGGAGATAATTAGCCGTGCATAGCAAATTCTGCTTACAAGCCACAGGGAAAGCGACAAAGAGCTCTTCATTGTACAAGTATACAGATTAGAAAAAAAGGGGGTAGGGTTTGAGTTGAATCACCTTCACTCTACAATTACCCCCTCATATAATCTGGACTCTACCTGATGTCATCCTGATTAGAAAGATTGTAAAGACTTATCTTTTTTATATTGTTTTTTGCATTTGCTGACTGGAGGCCTTGCTAGCCATGTTAACATATCTTGTTTATATGTGTTTGATGGGTGGTTACATTTGTGATGTGCAGAATAAACATTTCAAATCGAAATCAAGCGGATTGAAAATATTTTTGAGTGCAACAGGTGCATATATGATGTCTTGAGAGCTAAAAGGTAACACAATTAGGCCTAGATTATATGCACTTTGAATAAGTGAAAATAAACAGAGCAAATGTTATTTGCGCAGTTTTGCTTTTTGCGTCACAGGGTTTCCTCCAGTTCACATAACTAACAGTTTTGCACCCAGACAAACAGTGGAACCAACTGAGCTTCCACTATTCATTTTGTGTTTACCTAACGGGGAAAGGCATGCATTCAGTTGTGTTTACTTTCATTATGAGAGATAAAACTAACTTTGAGGCCTAATCAGTCTGCTTAGTTTCGTAATAAAAATAATTATGCGCAGAGCTAAATAATGGTGCTTCATATTTTTTTTGAACGAAGGCTAGTGAAGTTGTATTTACTGTATTACAAATTTAACCCTGGATTAGTGTTAGGTGGAAATGGAAAAGCCTATAATGTGTTGAGTAAGAGCATCCACCTGTTGTCAATTTAAGAAAATCACACGAAATTTCCTGCCTCCTTTTTTCCCTTGAAACATATTAGGACAGGTTATTTTTGCTCTGTTTGAGTATTACAATACCCTATTCGTAGAAATATCCTAAATATCTATTGAACAGCCTGCTGCTTTTTCTGTCATGGCAGGCGGATTTATTTTGTGGCTTCCGAAATAAGCCTGTATATCAGAATATTTACCTGTATTGGTTAGTGGTTGATAGGTGAATAATGTTTAAAACCCTGTGTATGTGTCATAATGGTCCCGAAGGCCATTATTAGATCTCAGCAAAGGGATTTAACATATACATCTACCTTCGCATATAACGTGTCCATAAAGAGCATGCATGTAACATATAATATTAAATAAATAGGACGTATATACTACATATTACATACATTATAACATATGCATATAAAAATATTTAACAACTATCTATATGTGTGTGTATATATATATATATATATTAAATAAATAGGACGTATATACTACATATTACATACATTATAACATATGCATATAAAAATATATAACAAATATCTATATATATATATATGTATACACACACACATATGGATATTTGTTATATATTTTTATATGCATATGTTATAATGTATGTAATATGTAGTATATACGTCCTATTTATTTAATATATATAAATATATATATATATATATATACACACACACATATAGATATTTGTTATATATTTTTATATGCATATGTTATAATGTATGTAATATGTAGTATATACGTCCTATTTATTTAATATACACACACACACACACACACACATTAACATATGTCTTTAATGCAGGCATAAAGCAGATCTCTATACCAGAGTCATATTTAACACTTTAATAAATACATCACATTTAATTTACAAGATATACATATAATTTATATAACTAATATATACATATAATGCATGTATATTCCACACATGTAAGAGAAAGCATGCATATACATATAATCAATACATACACCATAACCACATTATGTATGGATATAACAAGTATGTTTAACATGCATATATCACAAATTATAATATATGCATAAACTTGATAAATATATATCATATACATAAAACATAAACATGTATGCAAATAATGTATGCCTATAACATACAGCAACATATAACTTTTGGTTATAAAACATACACATGTAAAATGTAACAAATGCATTCAGAATATGCATATCAAATACATATTTAACATGTACATATAACATGTTTACTACTTATGTAATATATATATAAATATTCACATAACATATATAAAATATGCATATAAAAATCTTTACCAGAGTTCTTCAAATTGTGAGGCATCCCCTTCCCCAGGCTGTGGATGTATTCCCAGGGGGTCGAAAATTGGTCTGCAATTACATGTAAATGAATATAGCCTGGAAGGCAAAAGGTACGTTCCTAGGCTGTATTAATTTACATGCAGCAGTTAAGTCCATAAAAAAAAAAGTGTGATGGCAGTACTACTGAGTGGCAAGGGGCAGGGTCAGTGAGTGTGAAGACGGGGTCAAAGACATAGCTAAAAAGAAGAAATAATTCAGCATTTTAGTGTTTTTTTCCACCTTCGGGTAAGTGCATATAAAAACACGCATGCACCTCAAATAAAAAATATATGCAAGTTCAACTAATCAAAAGGAAATATTCTATTTTACATCATGAAATCTCAGTTGGCTAATGTGATCACTACAGATGTCTTCGTTTGTGATCAGAGAGTCATAGAATTCAATTCTGATTGGTGTAGCGACTAATAGCGACTTGTTTATAGTACTATGGTGTCCCAATCTGTGACAGAAAGCAATGTGACTGTCATTATTTTACAAACGTATTACACTGTGTAAAACAGGCTGCTGCAACCTACTGTTATTCTGGCCCTAAATGAGGCTTTATATTTGGTGATTAACCGTTACACACATTTACCTTCCTTTCAGGTAGCCGCATTGGTGAGAAGGCATGTTTCTTCTTTAATTCTCTACTATCTATGCTTCACAACACTAGAGCCAACCCCCCCACCACCCGGCGAGTGGCCACTGGGCCCCAGTTATGGTACTCCTACCATGAAAAAAAATATGGGGTGCATGTTCCTTGCTAGAATTAGGGCCCAGGTCACCACTGTTGCACTGAGAACAGGGCCAGAGCAACACTGTGGGGGGGTCTAAATGTGCTTTTTGTTGTTATTTTATACTGCACGAAATGCAATAAGCTGCGGTATCACCATAAAAAAAGGCTATTCTTAGCTTTATTATTTTGTACACAAAGCAGCAGAAAGCCTGCTTTGGGCATTGTTAGAAATGGGGTCTTTGGTTGGCAGTCAGGTTACCCCCTGTCCAAGCAAGGACCCTCACTCTAGTCAGGGTAAAAGAGAATCACCCTCAGCTAACCCCTGCTTACCCCCTTGGTAGCTTGGCACGAGCAGTAGGCTTAACTTCAGTGTGCTAAGTGTAAAGTATTTGTACCAACACACACAGTAACGCAATGAAAGCACTACAAAATGACACAACACAGGTTTAGAAAAATAGGAAATATTTATCTAAACAAAACAAGACCAAAACAACAAAAATCCATAATACACAAGTCAAGTTATCAATTAAAAAGTAAAAGGAGTCTTTATGTATGTTTAAACACACACACTAACACTGTTAGCATGAAAATGTACCTTGGGTGCGTAAAAAAATAACCATGCACGGCCGACTGTGCGTCAAAAAGGGCTTGCGATGCGTCTATTTCACTCACGAGCGAGACCTTGCGTTGTTTCTCTTCCGTCAGGTCGGGCGTGTCGTTTCTTCTCTCCACAGGAGAGCGATGCGTCGATCCGGTCAGCACTCTTGGGTCCGGGCAGGCCTTGCGTTGTTTTTACACACCCAGCGGTGTTTGCGTCAGAAATCTGGCCACACAATGATCCGAAAACAGCACGGGTTGCGATCTCACCAGCCTCCGTCAGCGATGCTGCACGTCGTTTCTCCAGCTCTGTACATCGATTCTTCTGTCGCGTTGCAGGCGAGCGTCGATTTTCAGATGCAAAGCAGGTGGCGTGTCGATTTCCCATCTGCAGATCAGAGTCACGTCGATCTTTTCCCCGCACAGCGTTCTGTGCGTGGATTTCTTCCTCTTAGGCTGACAGCTTCTCCTTTCAGGGTCACAGGAACTGGATGGGCACCACAGGGAAGAGTAGGAGTCTCTCCAGAGACTCCAGGTGCTGGCAGAGAAAAGTCTTTGCTGTCCCCGAGACTTCAAACAACAGGAGGCAAGCTCTAAATCAAGCCCTTGGAGATCTTCACAAGATGGAAGGCACACAAATTCTTACCCTGGCAGAAGCAGCAACTGCAGGATAGCTCCACAAAGCACAGTCACAGGCAGGGAAGCTCTTCTTCCTCAGCTCTTCAGCTCTTCTCCAGGCAGAGGTTCCTCTTGGTTTCCAGAAGTGTTCTCATGTCTGTGGTTTTGGGTGCCCTTCTTATACCCAATTTCTCCTTTGAAGTAAGCCTACTTCAAATCAAAGTCTTTCTTGAATGTGGAATCCTACCTTGTCCAGGCCAGGCCCCAGACACTCACCAGAGGGTTGGAGACTGCATTGTGTGAGGACAGGCACAGCCCATTTAGGTGTAAGTGACCACTCCCCACTTCCCTCTTAGCACAGGTGGCTCATCAGGAAATGCAGACTACACCCCAGCTCCCTTTATGTCACTGTCTAGTGTGAGGTTCAACCAGCCCAACTGTCAAACTGACCCAGACAGGGAATCCACAAACAGGCAGAGTCAGAGAAATGGTATAAGCAAGAAAAAGCTCACTTTCTGAAAGTGGCATTTTCAAACACGCAATCTTAAAATCAACTTTACTAAAAGATGTATTTTTTTAATTGTGAGCTCAGAGACCCCAAACTCCATATGCCCATCCACTCCCAAAGGGAATCTACACTTTATTAAGATTTAAAGGTAGCCCCCCTGTTAACCTATGAGAGGGACAGGCCTTGCAACTGTGAAAAACTAATTTAGCAATATTTCACTGTCAGGACATATAAAACACATTACTACATGTCCTACCTTAACCATACATTGCACCCTGCCCTTGGGGCTACCTAGGGCCTACCTTAGGGGTGCCTTACATGTAAGAAAAGGGAAGGTTTAGGCCTAGCAAGTGAGTACACTTGCCAAGTTGAATTTACAGTTTAAAACTGCACACCCAGACACTGCAGTGGCAGGTCTGAGACATGATTACAGAGCTACTTATGTGGGTGGCACAGCCAGTGCTGCAGGCCCACCAGTAGCATTTGATTTACAGGCCCTGGCACCTCTAGGGCACTTTACTAGGGACTTACTAGTAAATCAAATATTCCACTCATGGATAAACTAATCAATAATACAATCTACACAGTGAGCATATGCACTTTAGCACTGGTTAGCAGTGGTAAAGTGCTCAGAGTTTAAAAGCCAACAGCAACAGGTCAGAACAAATAGGAGGCAGGAGGCAAAAAGATTGGGGATGGCCCTACATAAGCAAAAAAGTCCAAAAGGCATCTGGTTGGAAGTAATGGCCCTGTTGAGTGAGCAAAGTAGACCGCCCTCTTTGCCGAGCTCTAGGAATTAATTGAATTGAATTTCCTTTATTTTGATTATAAAAAAGAATCATAAAAGTACAAAGCATTACAATTTACATGATTCATATGATGAACAATCAGACATGTTAAAACACATAAAACTTTAAAAAGAAACAAGGCCATATCACGACCATGGGTTCTTAAAAAATCATATATTGTGTCTCCAGAAGCCATAGATATCTAAGGCCCAGAGATCATAATCTTGTTCCAACGCAAGGCATTTTTTTAAAAGTTAGAAACTGCCACTGCAACCATGGAATCATTCAGCAGTTGTAAATATAATAAAGCATGGCGATATTGATAACATCCTTTGGTTTTAAGAATAGGCAGAAGAAATCTTCTTCTGAGTTTATCATATAAATTACAGAACAAGACCAAGTGTTCTAAGGTCTGGGGCAAGCGTTGTCACAGGGGAAACTTTTTATCGCAGAGGGCTCATATCGCCAGACAGGAAGCATAAGTTGCAACAGATAGAACCTAGTCTGAACCTGGTAAGAAGGACTCTTTCCCATGGGTTTCCGACAAAGGTAAGATAGGGGTTCTGGGCAGAGAGTGGTATTTAAAATCATCAGAGCCCAGGCTGACTTACTGCCCGAGGCCGCATTCTCTCTACTTTCACTTAGCTTTGTTAATAGCAGTTCCTTCACGGTCATTTTGTCAGCCTGTTTCAACACTTCAGGATTAAAAAATAATTCTGAGCACCCCGTTGATAAAGCTAAAGATCTAATATAGTTATGTCGCGCCGCGTGGTGCGGCGCGAGCCGAATGTTCGGCACAAGCCGGGCGTTCGGCTGGGGCCGCACAGCGCGTTTCTAAAACGCGGCGCGCCCCCAGCCTTTCATGCACTTTTCGAGGCCCCAGGCATTGCATGGGGCCTCGCTCTATCGTTTTCCACCGCCTTGCTGGGGTCTCCTGACCCCCCTTACCTGTTCTTCTTTCTTCCTTCTTGTCCTCTTTCTTTTCTTCTTTCTGGGGTCTTTTTGTTGTACTTTTTTATATGTCTTCTTCCCTTCCCAGGTTACCTTTCTCTTCCCAGCATTCATTGTTCCCTATTCTCTATGGTTTCTATTCTGTTTTGTTCTATGTACCTCTCCCTGTCTAATATGGTGTCCTTTTACTTCCTGTGGGTCACTTCCTGTCTTTTGGTATATAAGGGCTGTGTTTTCTTCATTTCCTTGCGCTGCAACACTTTCTGCTCAGTTAGTGTCTTCGCTCCTGATTTCCTCCCCTTTTGGTTCTGGATTTCAGCATTCTGTGTTTCCTGACCTTTGCTCCTTTTGGATTCCTGTTTGTTTGTTCTTGTTTTTTCCAGGAATCTTCCCGTTTGGGGTTTTTTCCCCTTTTCCTAAGGGTTTTTTTCCCTCTGGCGCTATTTTCTGAAGGGCACGGTCTGTTCTTGGTGTCTCCATTGCCTACAGCACCGTGGCTACCAGAAAGAGTCGCCCCTTTTTGGGCCAAAGTCGAACATTGAAGATCCACGCCACCAGATCTGCAAATTCCAGGCGCAAGCAGCACGTGAGTCGTGACAGATTGCAGCGCCCAACCATTCCGACGTCCTCAAACACCATGGATGACTCAGTGGCGGCTGCTGCAGATCCGGAACAATCTCTTTTGACCACGATTCAGCAACGAGCTCAGGAATTGCAACAACTACGCAATGAAAATGCTGCGTTACGACAGGCTTTGGCTCTCCGCACCAGTGATGTTCCAACTATCTCCGCTTCCACCCCTTGTTTCTCTGGTGAACCAACCAAGCTTCGCGAGTTCCTGGATGCATTAACAGTGTACTTCGCCTTCCGACCTACCCAATTCTCCCACGACAGGACCAAGGTGGGTTATCTTATCAGTGCCTTATCCGGTCCAGCCTTGGCCTGGGCAACCCCGATGGTGTCCTCCAACGACCCGGTATTGTCGGACTATTCCACCTTTGTGAGTCGCTTCAAACAGATGTTTAGCCGTCCTGGATTGGAAGCCTCTGCTGAAGAAGCCCTATGTGACATCCAACAAGGCTCGCAAGACGTCCTGCAATATATAACCCGTTTTCGTCAGCTGGCGGCAGAGACCACTTGGGTGGAACGTACTCTGGTAACTTTATTTCGTAGAGGACTCAAAGAAGAAATAAAGGATGAACTAGTACATTCTACCAGAGCAGAAGAGCTTCGTGGCCTGATGGATCAAGCACTGTCCATCGAATATCGTCTTCAGGAACGGAGATCGGAAAAGAAAAGGAGTAGAGGGTTTTCCCAGCCAAGTAGCTCACGAGCTTGCCTACAGCGTTCCGAGGAACCTCGCACTCCTGCTAGAGACATCGAAGGGGAACCCATGCAGGTGGATACTACCCGAGGTCCGCTCTCTGCTAGTGAACGAGAAGACAGACGCAAGAGAGGGTTGTGCCTGTACTGTGGTTCGCCTGGTCACATGCTTCGTACCTGTCCTGTACGTCCGCCCAGGCCTTCGGGAAACGCCACCTCCCGTCCTCTGTAAGAAGGGAGGGGACGGGATCTACAGCTATACCTTCCATCAGCTCCTTTAATGACAATACAACTGCCTTGTTCATTTTTCCTGTCCTGTTACAACTTCCTGACGGTCGTCAAGAAAAGACTATGGCATTACTAGATTGTGGTGCTAGTGGTATATACATGGACAAGACGTGGGCTGCTGCTCACCAAGTTCCTACACAAGCAAAAGAAGTACCCGAACAGGTACACACCGTGGATGGATCCTTGATATCCTCGGGTCCTGTAGACACCACTACCCTGATGTTAAGTCTACAGGTGGGAAACCATCAAGAACACATTTCTTTCGATCTTATCACGTCCCCCAACCATACCATCATTCTTGGAATTCCGTGGTTCATCAGACATAACCCGTATATAAATTGGGTAACCCGGACAGTTTCTTTGTCTTCGCAATTTTGTCATGAGAACTGTTTTACTTACGACAAGTATTGGTCTCCGAAAAGATCCTTAGATACTGAAGGTGCCACTGGTATGTCCATTAATACGGTCCAAGGGGTCCCAGACCACTATTTGGAGTTTCAGGATGTTTTCCAAAAACCGTCGAAACCTGTGCTACCTCCACATCGAGAATATGATTGTGCTATTCCATTGGAACCCGGCACAATTGTTCCTTTTGGGAGGATGTACTCTCTCACGGAACCCGAAAGAGAAGTTCTAAAAGAGTATCTGGACGAAAATATACAGAGTGGTCTTATTGTTCCATCGTCGTCTCCGGCTGGGGCTCCTCTCTTTTTTGTGCCCAAGAAGACAAAGGATCTTCGTCCTTGCCTGGATTTTCGAGGTCTGAATAAAATAACAATTAAAGATCGTTATCCTTTGCCTCTCATCAGGGATATACTAGAAGCTATCAGAGGGGCTCAACGTTTTACTAAATTAGATTTACGAGGAGCTTACCACCTTTTACGCATAAAAGAAGGCGACGAATGGAAGACAGCTTTCAGGACTCCATTTGGCCATTTTGAATATAGGGTTATGCCGTTTGGCCTCACTAACGCCCCCGCAATCTTCCAGAGATTTATGGACTCAGTGTTTTCAGACCTTCTGAATCAGACAGTCGTGATCTACCTAGATGATATTCTTATTTATTCTAGAAATCCTGAACTCCATTCTTCCCATGTGAAACAAGTTCTTCAAAGACTTCGTGCTCATCAACTATTTTGCAAACCAGAAAAATGTGAGTTCGACATGACGGAAGTCAAATATCTGGGCTATCATTTAAGTCCCACTGGCATAGCTTTGGATCAAGAAAAGGTACAAGCTATCCTAGAGTGGCCTTCTCCTTCTTCCATAAAAGAAACACAATGTTTCCTAGGGTTAGCAAACTTCTATCGACAATTCATTCTAGACTTTGCCAGACTGACTAGCCACATAACTCACACCTTAAAAAAGGAAAATTTAAAGAAAGGGTTTGTCTGGACTGAGGCGGCTGAAGCAGCCTTTCAAGAATTAAAGAGAGTCTTCACCCAAGCCCCCATCTTGAGACATCCAGATACCACCAAACAATTTATAGTCGTTACTGATGCTTCTGAGAGAGCCATCGGAGCTGTCTTACTCCAACGACAAGAGGATGATGGTCTTGAACATCCTGTTTTCTACTTGTCTCATATCCTTTCCACAGCTGAACAACACTATTCTGTACTGGAAAGGGAATTATTGGCTCTGAAAACAGCCTGCCTTGAGTGGAGACAGTTTCTGATGGGTTCCAAGGAACCATTTGAGGTGAGGACAGACCACCGTAACCTACAATGTTTACGAAATTTTGTATGCCAGAATAGTCGTCAGGCCCGCTGGGCCTTTTTCTTCAGTCAGTACGATTTTTTATCACATATATTCCTGGATCTCAAAACATTCTGGCTGATGCTCTGTCTCGCCGATATCCAGAGTGTACTCCTTCCTCATCTCAGTATCTTCTGGAACCCCGTAAGATCATTGGAGTGGCTCAGTCTTTCCTGGAAGAAGTACAACTGGAATACGCCAACCTATCGGACCACGACATTGAAGAACTAAGACCATTAATACATAAGAAACAAGGATATTTTTATTATCAAAACCTGATATTCCTCCCCACTAACAAGGTGCAAGAAAAGGCATTACAAATGTGCCATGATTCACCTGTAGCTGGTCATAGAGGCATCAAGGCCACACAAGAACTTCTTTCACGATTTTTCTGGTGGCCTACCTGGAAGCTGGATGTGGAAAGATACGTTCAGGCCTGTCCCATATGTGCCCAAATCAAGATACCCCATACCAGACCGGCAGGATTACTACAGCCTTTGCCTGTTCCACCGGCCCCATGGCATACCATCTCTACTGATTTTATGTGTTCACTCCCACCATCAGCAGGAAACCGGGTCATCATGGTCACAGTGGATTCTTTCACGAAGATGGCTCATTTCACTGCCCTGAAAAGGCTACCCACTTCTCAAGAACTAAGTCAAATATTCATTGATCATATCTTCCGTCTCCATGGACTTCCACATACCATAATATCTGATAGAGGACCTCAGTACATTTCCCGATTTTGGAGGCATTTTTGTAAAACACTAAATATTAATAGAGCCCTGTCTTCAGGATTCCATCCTCAGACCAACGGCCAGACCGAGCGTCTGAACCAAGGACTAGAGCAATATCTTCGATGCTTTTGCAATTCTACCCAAAGTAACTGGAACACTTACCTCTCTATAGCAGAATTTTCCTACAATAACTCAGTCCATAGTGCCTCCAAGGTCACTCCCTTTTTCTGTTCATATGGTTTTCATCCTACCTCTTTTCCTACTTCTCCACAATCCAACTCTCCTCTACCCGCTATTACCTATTTCTCCAAACGCCTTCTCCAAATCCATAGACTAATTCGATCTAATTTGTTACATACCAAGAGATATATGAAGAAGGCTGCTGACAAGAGACGTGCTACCAATCCAGACTATCATCCGCAAGATAAAGTCTGGCTCTCCTCCAAATTCTTACCCTCACGTCTTTCTCAAAATAAGTTCACACCTCGTTACTATGGGCCTTTCCGTATTCTTCAGTTGGTCAATCCTGTCACTGTCCGTCTTCACTTACCTCATACATGGAAGATTCATCCGGTCTTTCATGTTTCTCAGCTTAAACCTTATGTGCCTGACCCTTACTCACGTCAGTTTCCTTGTCCACCTCCTGTACTCGTGGATGATGTTCCTGAATATGAAGTACAGGAAATTTGTGACTCTCGTCTTTTTTATAAACGCCTTCAGTATCTGATTCATTGGAAGGGTTATCCTCTCAGTGAATGCTCTTGGGAAGATGCATCTTCTGTTCACGCTCCTCGCCTGATTCAACGCTTTCACCGTTTATTTCCTCTCAAACCTGGCCCTTCGGGAGGGGGACCTACTGTCGCGCCGCGTGGTGCGGCGCGAGCCGAATGTTCGGCACAAGCCGGGCGTTCGGCTGGGGCCGCACAGCGCGTTTCTAAAACGCGGCGCGCCCCCAGCCTTTCATGCACTTTTCGAGGCCCCAGGCATTGCATGGGGCCTCGCTCTATCGTTTTCCACCGCCTTGCTGGGGTCTCCTGACCCCCCTTACCTGTTCTTCTTTCTTCCTTCTTGTCCTCTTTCTTTTCTTCTTTCTGGGGTCTTTTTGTTGTACTTTTTTTATGTCTCCTTCCCTTCCCAGGTTACCTTTCTCTTCCCAGCATTCATTGTTCCCTATTCTCTATGGTTTCTATTCTGTTTTGTTCTATGTACCTCTCCCTGTCTAATATGGTGTCCTTTTACTTCCTGTGGGTCATTTCCTGTCTTTTGGTATATAAGGGCTGTGTTTTCTTCATTTCCTTGCGCTGCAACACTTTCTGCTCAGTTAGTGTCTTCGCTCCTGATTTCCTCCCCTTTTGGTTCTGGATTTCAGCATTCTGTGTTTCCTGACCTTTGCTCCTTTTGGATTCCTGTTTGTTTGTTCTTGTTTTTTCCAGGAATCTTCCCGTTTGGAGGTTTTTCCCCTTTTCCTAAGGGTTTTTTTCCCTCTGGCGCTATTTTCTGAAAGGGCACGGTCTGTTCTTGGTGTCTCCATTGCCTACAGCACCGTGGCTACCAGAAAGAGTCGCCCCTTTTTGGGCCAAAGTCGAACATTGAAGATCCACGCCACCAGATCTGCAAATTCCAGGCGCAAGCAGCACGTGAGTCGTGACAAGTTAAGTCATGGGATTTTATGGCCTAAATCACAACTGAGGCAGTCCGCAATGAGTTCCCTGTTAAAATATGCCATTTTCCCAGTCCAGACTGATATCCACAACAAAATAGGCGCAATTTTGCATAATCTTCCGCAAAGACCAGACCCAACTCCTCAGGCATAAACCAGCTTGGACTAGCCGTTCCCACCCCTAATAGCTTTGTGCAGAAACGATTTTCCTCGCACTGAATAGATATACAATTAGAGTACACCCAGATTCCTATAGTACAGGTAAACGTTTCATCTTGTAGATCTGCAGCAAAGGTAAAACAGGCTTGCTCCCAACGAAACGAGCACTGATATCGGTTTGCGAGACATTTGGTCCACGTACAGGGCTCATCAAAGGTGACACCCACATATGAGAAGGAGGTTACCCTTGTTATCACCTGATCCTTATTTATGATCAGTCTAGGTTTCGGGTTCCGCTACCCACAAACCATAAAATGTGTCTTAGATGTATTAACATCCAGTTGCAGGTCGCTCAGAAAGTCAAACAGATCCACCAGAACTTTAAGGCCATTCAGGGTGCGAGATAGGATTACAACGTCATCTGCATTTAATAAAGAGGGGACAGGGTTATTTTTGACTTTAAAAAAATCTTTGCCATGGGTAACTCGATGTGAATTCAGGCCATTGATATATAATAAAAATAGAATTGGTGCCATAACGCACCACTGCCTGACTCCCCTTGTTAGTTTAAAGACATCAGAGCACTCCCCTGCCTTTCCAAATCTAACTGAGGCGTTAACATCTTGGTGGAGCACCCAAAGGAAATTTAACAAGGGGTTGGGGCAACCCAAGCCCTTCCAGTATTGACCATAGCTTTGATCGAACAACCCTATCAAAGGCACAGCTCAGGTCCATAAAGGCCAGGTAGACAGCGCCCTTCTTGGCTACCACATATTTACCCACTAATAGATTAAGGCACTGTTCCATTGTCCCTATGCCCTCTCTAAAAACATTTTGGGAAAGGGCAGATAATATTATTTGCTTGGATCCATCCTCAATACGAAGAAGGCCAATATGTCCCACTATCTTAACCATGGAGTCCAGCAAGGAAATGGGGCGGTAACATGCTGGGTCCTGCCTACACCATTTTTTTAAAAACCAGCCCTATTACTGCTGACTTCCATAAGCTAGGGATACCGGTTTGTGATGCAGCGTTAAGTACATTCGTCAATAGCGGAGCTCATAGGGCAGCGTTTTCCTTATATAAGTCCATAGGGACACCATCCAGGCCGAGGGCTTTGTTAGAGGGGCTTCCCATGATGGCAACCTGAACTTTCTCCAATTTAAAGTTTAAGCACAACGGAGAGGGAATAGCCACGTCCACCAATTGTTCTGCACTATCCAGTGAGTAGACCCTCTCGAAATGGGCAACTCATTTTTGGGCGGGTATGGTGGTCCCTACAATGTCAGGGGAAGCTTGATAAGCAGGCTTCCTATTCACTATACTCCAGAATGACCTTACATCCCGAGTTTGCAAGCACCCACTAACTGCTCCCACCTCTCTTCTATGAGACATTGCTTCCTAAGTGTTATTGCCTCCTTGTAAGTAGCCTTAGCTTCACTGATAGTGTGGGGGTTTCTTGGGTGGTCCTTAAGGACTTTGTGGAGGCGCTTACTGGCAATACGGTAATTCTTATAAAACCATCCCTCTTTATGTTCTTTTAACGGTCCTTGAAGATCCAACATAATGGATCTGAGGCTGCTATTCAGAGACTGAAAATCAGCCAGAATAACCACTGGTGGGGCCTCAAATAGTAAGAGGGGACTAGAAAACACATTCCTGCATCTCTTAACAAACTCTACAAGTAGGATAGGGATTGAAACTTTCTGCCAGCTGAGCCTTCTACCCTGGCATTTTAGAATCAACCCAAACACACCTGGAGTCAAGTTCACAATCCCTGTAGGGGGAGTAACCATTCTAGCTTCAATAGCATTAGGGTCACTTAGAATTGGTCACGGATTAGCCCCTTGATAAAACACTCCACAAAACTATTAGAAATAAAAATAAAATCAACTATGGTCCCTTTTCCCCAGCCAATAAATGTGGGTTTGAGTAAGTCACAGCTTGCCACTCTCTCCAACATATTGCAGAGACCAGTGCGTCTCACTTCAGTCACCAGCACCTTGCCTCTAGGGTCCGGGGGCTCTGCGGGCAATACCCATTCTACCATATGGAGGGGATCTATGCCCAGAGGGGCCGTTCCTATCTTGGTATTAAAATCACCTGCAAAGAAGACATTAAAACAACCCAGCTTATGGGCCACCCTCTCTTCCAAGATCAAGAGTGCTTGGAATAGAGTCCTGATTTGACACCCCAAGTAACAAACCGAGTCATACAAATTTACAACAAAGAAATGAAATTTTTCCGAAACCACAACCCAAGCTATCTGAATACCACTGTGCCTAAGAGGGATTGGAACAACTCACACCTGTGCAGTTACTCTGAATAATAGAGCAAAACCACCACTAGCTCTTGACCCTTGTGAAGGAGTTGCTAATACAACATGGGTCTCAAAACCCTCCACAGAAAACAGCTCCTGTGCCCATTTTTCTTGAAGCAATATGATGTCACACTGGGAGATGAACGTAATTCACTGAGGGTCGGAGATTTTATTCCCCAAACCTGCACAATTCCATGAAAGAAAGCTTAGTTCCCTGGATGCACATGCGGGAATAGGGCGATAAACATCTAGCTTAACCCCAGCCGGAACCCCCATAGGCACAGTGATAGTTTGTCAATCTAATTCACTGAGATCAGACGGGGGGTGAACCTATTTCTGGTGGGTATCGTGGGAACGAAGAAGAGCCCTAATCTCTACTGACAGGGTGAAGGGCTTATACAAAAATCCTAATGGCAAAATCCTGATACCAGGTCCCATCATAAAAGGTTACCTGGCAGCGAAAATCAATCTCCCCGCCATATCCAGGGTTCTACAATTAATCACCATGCAGTCACCCTCCACTGACTTGTTTGTAGGTCCAATCCATTTAACTCTCCGCACAAATAATATATTCCTAGATTCCATAGGACGAAAAGTTGTATTTTGGCTCAGCCGATGACAAACCTTATTCTGCAGGTTTTCAGTTGTCTCCCCATGGGGAGATGACTCAATGGGGGTGGGGGGGCGAGGGAGGGAAACCAGCTAATACTGCCAATGGGGGGGGGGGGGGGGGCGGGTTGAGGGTGGAATCCAGCTAATACTGCCACATATGGGAAACACTCAGGCGGCAGATTCAACTGGGGCAGTCTTCTGGATGGTGCAAATCAAGCATCCTTACCCCCGTTATTTCTAGGGACCCCCTCTATGGATTGACCCCGATTTGCCGTTTTCCTCCCAACTTCACAAAACAAGGGGCCCCTTATAATACCTAATGAGGAGCATGCAGCACGGGATTGTGAGGGTTGAACATTAGATGGAGCTGAAGGCAAAACTCCTGAGAAAGGACAGCCCCCCCTGTCTAAACTCTGGATTACTAACATTTTTTTCCTGGCAAGCGACTATCCTCACGTCTTCTTTCCTCCAGCCCAGGGGTCTCATGAGTGGTCAAAGCGGAATCTGGCCTGTTCAAAGTGGAGAGTGATGTCTACAATTTGGATAATCTTTCTAGGATTGGGGCCAGGCACTGCTCAACAATGTGTTTAAATTTATCCAATAAATGATCCTACTCCTGGCTGCCATCTGGGACCTCCACCTTGCTGCTCATAAAACCTCTTCTCTCTGGTTGCTTGGGGTGTTGCTTCCCTTTTACTGGTGGGGCACTCATTTTGGTTATAGGTGAGTCCTCCAAGTACTCCCTCCCAGCTACTACCGCTCTTGGGTGGGTGTCATCAGGTGGTCCCAGGGGCCCAATATCCGGTGACCCTATGGAGTAGTGGAGGGAACATGGGATCGTGGAAGGACCCTTAAGTGGCCCGCCACTCGGGCCTTCTCCCAGCTCCAAAGATAACCTCCTTTCAGCCAAATCAATTTCTTTCGCAATCACTCCCATAGCCCTGGTTAGGCAGGAGTCAATTATAGATCCCCTTTTGAGGTTTTCGGGATGCTCCCTTACTCTCCTTCAATTTGCATTTTCCCATTTTGTTACCCTAGGACTCTAAAAGCCTCAATACACCTCTTTGTAAATAAGAATGAATTTATGGGGGGAGCAGCCCCACCTATTTGCTTATACCTTACAACAAGACATGAATGATCAAAATTAGGCGGGAGCCAAAACCAAGAAGGCAGGCCCAGCCCAGTCTCCTTCGTACTCCGACTGGCGTGGATCTGCCTGCCCTTGGCCATCAGAAACGGCAAGTGGGACCAGGTGATGTTGAAAATGGCCGCCTCCTGGGGCTACAAAGCAGTCTGGGGTATGTAGTCCCTTTTAGCATAGTTTAGCGCTTCCCACACTGCTGTGTGCCCCCTCGCGCTTTATAGCGCTTGTTGAAAATGGCAAGTGGGAGCAGGCGATGTAAAAAATGGCCACCTCCTGGGGCCACAAAGCAGTCAGGGGATCATTGGTGATGTAGCTGCATTAAAAGTCCAGGGCATACTTCCTGTCCCAGTGTTTCTTTGAGCCTTGGAGCAAAGGACCAGGAGAGCAGAAAATGAAGCAGAGGAGACACCTTGATTTGGGCAACAGAGAAATGAGAGAGGGGCTATGATGTGAGAGAGAGGGATGGGGGGAGATGCAGTAGCGGCTCACGAGGGGCGGGGGAGGGAGGGAATAAACATTTAATTTAATTTTAAAAAAAACAATCACTTACCTCCTCCGTTCCTCTGTCTCTCAACGCTCTTCGCTGCAGGCACAGACTCCCAGCCTGCCCTGCGCCAATCGCGACGCTGCTCAGAGCAGCGTCAGGATTGGCTGGGAGCACCCAGCCAGGGCACTTCCAGGCAGACTGGGAGCCTGTACAGGCTCTCTCCAGCTCAGCAACTGTGTTGCTGGGATGGAGAGAGCCTACAGTGCATGTGTGTTTGGCCGACCCAAGACAGCTGGCCAAACACACATGCGCTGCGAAGGGGCAGTGCTGAGTACTCCACCTTAGTGCACGTAACCCCTGTGGACCCGCCCCTTTCAAAGAAAACAATAATAAACATCATTTATTATTGTTTTCTTTAAATATTTTTCAGCTGCCGCTGCTGACGGGGAGGGTGATACTCCTCCGTGCAAACGGAGTACCTGCCACTGGGGAGATGGAAGCCCATGTTGTTAACAAAGGTGAGAGGCAGCAGCAAGGCCATAGTTATCATTAGTGAAACAGGTTCAGTGATACGTTTGCCTATGGACCCACCGCCTCACAATTCTGAATGTTTTACAACAAAAAGTGAGCATGGGGCCCATTTTCCTTGTTAGCATTTGGGCAGATGCCGCCCTTAGCCCAATAAAGAGGGACAGAATGCAGTAGCTAAATTTAAAAAAGAAAGAAACTGGGCTTGTTTCGAAAGTGAAGTGATGGTCAGCCATGGTGAGGAAGGAGTGAAAGAAGAGTAGATAGCCTACTTCTCATGAATAAAGCCATTATTAGTGCAGCAGGTGGAGTTGCATTGGGGCCCACAGCACTCAGATTATGGGGAGTAGAGTTTTGGTCAATTCTGTTCTTGTTTGTTACTGGTTCTATTTTTTAAGTACCATATTTAGTGTGGAGTATGAGCTTCAAAAAAAGCACCCCTTGCCCTGTTCCGCACTGACCTATAAAGGTGCATATAGAAATACTTTGAATTAGGTACAGGCTCAGTCTCCACGTAGCCTCCCTTTGAGAGGCATTTAAGGCCTATGCTAGGAGTATATGCATCGCAAAGTCAACTGGTGTCCTCAAGCCCATACGCACTAGTCTTGAGAGGGTGGAGACTGCTCTCCATGATCTAGACCGGACGGGCACCTGTGCAGCTGGTGACCCTGGATCGGGGACCCGTGCGGCCCTTATGGAGGAATTTCAAGAGTTGGTGGATCGAGAGTTCCTCTTTCTATGGAAATATGGTGCTGCGCACTGCTACGGTGAGGGTGAGTGTCTTGGGCGGATACTGGAGCAGCTTCTGAGGCCGCCACACTAAGGGACCTACATCCTAGAGCTGTACACCGATAAGGAATCGCATAGGGTAGGTACTGAAGAGGTACAATGAGAATTTCTTTCCTATTTCGCTACGCTTTATGGTAGTCATTGTCATCATGATACCTCAGCACTGAGTAGCTACCTGGAGGAGGTAGCCATGATGTGGCTTACAGCGGCACAACAACAATACCTGGGTGAGCCCTTCACGTGTGAAGAGATAATAATAGCCATTGATGCGTAAAATGGCTCCAAAGCGCCCAGACTGGATGGCTTTCCCGAGGAGTTTTATAAGGTCTATGAGGAGATTCTTGCCCCCCAATCTTTTGGAAGTGTACAATGAGGCACTTACCAAAGGTACACCACCTCCAACTATCCAAGAAGCACTCATTACTCTATTACCTAATCCTGGCAAAGACCCCCTTTATTGCATATCATATTGTCCATAATCATTGTTAAATTTGGATAATAAGATTTTAGCAAAAGTATTGGCAATACAATAGCAACATCTCCAAAGTACAATCAGGATTCGTCTCCCACAGATCTACTAATATCAACTTGTGTACATTATTCACAGAGCTGCATAGGATGGATGCCTCTACAACCGCAACAGTCGCCTTTCTTGATGCCGAAAAGGCGACTCTCTGGAATGGCCCTTTCTATTCGCCAAATGCCTCAAACTGGGATTTCCCCAGGGTTTTACTGCCTTGATCCAGCTACTGTACTCAAGCCCAACCACACGAATCAGAGTGAACGGCACACTCTCTCCTCCCTTGGCAGTATACAAAGGGACTCCGCCAGAGCTGCCCCTTTCCCCCTTGCTTCTCATAATAGCAATGGACCCATTGGTACAACAACTACAAAAAAAAAACACCTTCCTGTAGGACTGCACTTTAAAACTGGACTGCTACTAGTATCATTGTGTGCTGATGATATATTATTGTGTATACGCCACCCGGACAGAAATTTTGAACCAGTATTGCAGGAGATTAACGCCCCAAAACGGATTTCGGGACTTCAGATTAACTAGTCCAAAACTTAATTATTTCCTCTGACTACTGCTACTACGTAAGTGACTACTCAAAACCTGTGAAAATGGTGCACAGACACAGTCAAGTATTTGGGCGTATACGTCCTTCATGATAAAAAACAAATCATACGCCTCAACTATGGGCCGGCGGTGGAGTAGCTCCAAATTTATATAGATCACTGGGTGAGAATGCCGATCTCCCTGGCAGGTCGAATTGCTATTATTAAAATGGTGGTTCTCCCTAAATTCTTATATCTCTTTATGAACATCCCCATCTCCTAAACTAATTCCTTTTTTGGAGAATTGCGAAGTCTACTGACCCGCCTGGTCTGGGTGGACACATGCGCAAAGGTACATTTGGAGGTGCTTGTAACTCCCCTACGTGAAGGGTAGTTTTTGGCCTTCCCCGTTTTCAGCTGTACTACCTGGTGGCACAGTGTAGTTTTGTATATCATTGGTACCACCCAGATGTGCGTATACAATACAACATGCCCAAAAGAGAATTGATTTACCCCCCGCCACACTGAGTGCGCTCCTTCCAAGGGGCCTTGCCCTGGTCCCCTCGGATGTGCAGACACTCTCCACCACATGCGGGGCTTGGCAAAGGCTGGCCCATATGGTAGCAGGCGGGACACTGTATTCTCCCGCATTGCTGATAGCCGACAAACCATGGTGTAGTATTCTGTTACTCCAAATATAACATCCACAGGAGAAGTGAGGTTGATTCAGGCTGTATTTATTAGTTAAAATGTACGCAGAAGAAACTCCAACCGCACCAGCCTGTAGCTCTCTCCACTCCAACTGACTCACATGGAATCCTCTCGAGCGTTCCAGCAGAGCCAAGGAGAGCCACAGCAGGAGGGTAAAACAGACCATACAAAATAATACAAAACATACAACAAAGAAGAAGCATTACATAAACCTACAGAAAAGATAACTAAACAAACATACAAGCTACAAATATTATATACATAAAAATATATATAGAATATACTACACCATCTTCCCTCCACAAAACAGAAAAAAAAAAAAAAAAGTAAAAGAACAACAATGTTCATTTAAGTTTGACAATTCTATTCAGATCCCATATATGGCCATCATCAACCTTAATCGCACCCTTAAACACTTTAATGACCTTGAAAACTTTACTATAGTGTGAATGGCCACTACCAATTTTGCCTGGTAATTTGACCTTGACAGTGTCACCCACACCTACATGTAATTCTTTCACAGATTTCTGAACATCATAAGCATGTTTCCTCTTACTTTGGCAATCCCATTCTTTTTTAAAGCAATATTTTTTTGTTTCTTGTAGTCAAATTGCTCCTTAACATAACGTTTAACCCACGGTGGATTAATCTTGGTATGGGGAACACGTTTTTTTAACATGACAAAAGGAGATTGACTGGTGCTAGCATGAGGAGTAAATCTATACTCGTCAACCTTACATCTTTCCATACTCTCCCAATTCACCCCTATCTGCTTAGCTAATTGGATAGTTTATTTCAAAGTCTGGTTAAAGCGTTCTATCATACCATTGGTCTCAGGATGATATAATGCACATTTTTTATGAACAATCCCTCTAGACGTAAAAAAAAAATCACACATCAATCTTGACGTGAACTGAAAAATATATCTCAGATTTCCCTCTCTCCCAAACACATCAGACAAAAAAATTCACCACTGTCGCAGATGTAATTACAGAGGTACTCAGTACCTCAGGCCAACGTGATAACACATCCATAACAACTACTACATATTTTGAAATAGTACCACAATTAAAAGGACCCATGATGTCTACAGAGACTTCCTCCCAGACCTCCTTAGGGATCTCCTTCAATACCATAGGTTGAGTCCAAAGTTTTAAGGATTTATCAGCCAACTTACCCTCCACACAATCACAAACTTTTCTTTCTACTGCCAAATCCATGCCGGGCCACCAATACACACTTCTCATTCTTTCTTTTGTCTTGCAAATACCATGATGACCACCACGAGCAAGATCAATAAGACGGTCTTGTAAACTAAAAGGCGGTATCAACCTACAACCTCTCAAAACCAATTCCTTCTGGACAGACATTTTATGCCAAATTTTCTTAAACTGCACACCAATCTTCTCAATACTGTGCGGCGATATACCAGAACTCAGCAATCTATTGATATCCTGCAACTCTTCATCATTGCTCAACTCTTGCAACCACTCTTTCTCAGAAATGCAACCATCTGTAACCTTAACATCCTCATCAACCCACCGGGACGTATCATTATCAATTTCATTGAAATCTTTAATTCTCATTCTAGATAGACAATCCGCAGTTTTATTCTCACAACCCGGCACATACTTTACAACAAAAATGAAAGTCTTGAAGACCCACAATCCATTTACAAATTTGAGAAGAAATATTGTCCAATCCCTTCTTCTCAAAGACTTCACATAAAGTTTTATGATCAGTTTGTAGCTCAAAGAAAATTTCCCACAGAAACTGCTTAAATATCCTGATAGCTCAAAATATAGCTAAAGCCTCTTTTTCAATCGTTGAGTACTTGCTCCACACAAACTACGTGATGCAAAAGCAATTTTATTAACTTTACCATCCTTCAATTGCTTCAGAACACATCCTAAACCTTTCTCTGAAGCATCAGTAGTAACATAGCAAGGAAGACCCGGTTGAAAGCTGCTGAATGACTGAGCTGAGGATAAAGCTTTTTTCAAATCATCAAACTCCATCTGGCACTCAGGAGACAAAACAAACTCTGTTCCTTTCTTGAGCAAATTCCTGATGGAGGAAGATCTTTTTGCAAAATTAGGTATAAACCTATAATAAAACTCAGCCATGCCCAAAAACACTTGGACTTCATCTTTCTTCACAGGGGCAGACAAGTGCACAATAGATTTCACTAAATCCTCCTTGGGTTTACCACCGTCTCCTGATATAGTGACCTAAATATGAAATCTCCGACCTAAAAAACCTGCACTTAACCCCTTTCAAAGTGATGCCCTTCAACTGAAAAATACGTAAAACCTCCCTGACACGTTGCTTATGCTGTTCAAGAGTGTCAGTAAAAATGAGGACATCATCCTGGGAAAAAATTAACACCTTCGATGTCACCCAAAATATAATTCATAAGTCTTTGGAAGACAGATGCAGCCGAGCAAAGACCAAAAGGCATTCTGCTGAATTTGTAAACACCAAACGGTGCAATAAAAGAAGTCAGCAATTTGGATTCTTCACACAATGGCACCTGATGGTATGCAGAGCTAAGATCTAAAGTAGTAAAGTACTTAGCATTGCCTAAAGAACTAACCATCTCTGTATTATTTGGTAAAGGAAACCTATCGTCCACTACTTCCTTATTCAGATTACGTAAGTCAACGCACAACCTGATGTCTCCTGAACCTTTCATGGCTACAACTAAGGGGACAATCCATTGAGAAGCTTCCACTTTCTCAATAATAGCTTGTGACAGCAAACTCTGAAGCTCTGCTTTCACTATATCCTGTAAGCAAAAAGGAATATTCCTAACCTTACAAGCTATAGGTGAGGCATTCTCCTTCAATACAATATGATGTTTATAACCCTTGATGCAGCCCACATTGTTGTTAAAGACATCGGGAAACTCGTCCATTAGCTCATCACCCAATTTGTAAACCTTCTGCACTTGAACCTGTGGTACAGAATTTGGATTTAAAATAATTCCCAACAACTTTTGATGTGGCCATCTTACTATGGTATCCCCCACTACAGTAACATACACTTTACCATCAATTATGTTCCCCTTGAAGACAATGGTCACAACAAAAAACCCTTTTAACTCAATAGGTTTCCCACTATAATTATATGGTGTAACATCAGGTTCTAGAAGTGACACTCTTCCCTCAAAATATTTTGCATAATCAGTCTCTAACACCAAAGTTAACTTTGCTCCTGAGTCCATCATCATAGATATACTATCTCAGATGGATACTCGCCTTGAATACTGGATACGCAATTCACATCATTAAATACGTGAACGATAAAATTGTGATCATCATTATCACATCCAATTTCGTTCACTTTCACTTTCACTTTGCCAAAGGATTTACAGCATTTGGCAAAATGCCCTCTCTTCCCACACTTATTGCAAGTAACATTAACAGCAGGACAATCTTTGCTATTAGCTAAGTGTAAAGACGAATTACACCTGAAACATAACAATTTTGATTTCACATTGCAAGCAGCTTTAGGTTTTATTTTGGCACTCAATTTTTGAACCGTGTTAGTAGTAATTTTAGACTTTCGTAAATCTTTGATGCAAGATTCTGGATGTTCAATCTGTTTTGCAACAAGAAAAACATCCTCCACTGTAGGATTACCTTTTGACCAAAGAGCTTCTCTGATTTTATCACTTCTGTATTCAAGCATAAATTGATCACGGATGCGTTCATCCAGGTTGTCACCAAACCTGCACTGTCCAGCTAGTTTACATAAATTTGTCACAAAATCTTCTATTGTCTCTGAATCATTTTGTTTACATTTACCAAAATAACATGTATGACATGTAATAACATGTATGATGGAAACTTTAGGCAAATAATGTCTATCTAGCTTTACCAAAATTATTTCAAACTCATTAACCCTTTCGCTGCCAGGCCTTTTCCCCATCTGTGCCGAGCCTTTTTTTGGCTATTTGGGGCAGTTCGCATTAGGCCCTCATAACTTTTTGTTCACATAAGGAGACCAAGAAATTAGCCAAAATACAGCACAAACTTTGTTTTTTTTATTTTAAAAATGGGTAAAAAGGGCTGCAGAAGAAGGCTCGTAGTTTTTTCCCTTAACCCCTTCTGTGCCCAGGACGTAATGGTTACGTCCTGCGGCACAGTGCTTGTGTGCCCAGGACGTAACCATTGCGTCCTGGGCACAGAGCACAGAGGGAGCGCTCACGCTCCCTCTGTGGGGTTCCCCACCAAGGCAGGGATGGAAGGGGAAGCCCTTCCCCTTCCAACCCCACCCCCCCAACCCCTCTGTAATGATGTCAGCGCGCTGAGATCATTACAGGGTGCCGGTCGCACTGGAAGCCATTTGCTTCCAGTGCACGTATAGAGAAACAGGTGAGTTTCTCTTCCGGCGGGTGGGGGGTTTGGAACAAAGAGGCACCGGGGGAAAGATAAGGCTTTTCCTTTCCCCTGGTGTCCCTTTGAGCATTGCGATCGGGCAGCAGGAATGCCCACTAGACGCCAGGGATTTTCTTTTTTTTTTGTTTTAGTGTGCTGTTTGTGTGTCGGGAGCGGCCCCTTGGGCAAGGGTCGCTCCCATTTGGGGGCATGTTTCTTGGGGGCAGATCGGCCTATTATTTTTAGGCCGGTCTGCCACCACGGGGGGCATAATCCACTAGACAACAGGGATTTTTTTTTTGCGTATATTTCTAATGTTTTGCGTTGGGGAGCGGCCCCTTGGGCAAGGGTCGCTCCCATTTGGGGGCATGTTTGTTGTGGCCATTTCTGCCCCCCTTGGGGGCAGATCCGCCTATTATTTTTAGGCCAATCTGCCCCCAAGGGGGGGGGCAGAATCCACTAGACGCCAGGGATTTTTTTGTGTGTGTATATTTCTAATGTTTTGCGTCGGGGAGCAGCCCCTTGGGCAAGGGTCGCTCCCATTTGGGGGGCATGTTACCCTTGGCCAATTCTGCCCCCCTTGGGGGCAGTTCAGCCTATTATTTTTAGGCTGATCTGCCCCCAAGGGGGGCAGAAACCAATAGAACGCCAGGGATTTTTTTGTTTATGTTTATTTATGTGGGGGGGTGTCCCCTTGGGCAAGGGGCACCCCCCCAAGGGGGGCATTGGAATGTTGGCCATTTCTGCCCCCCTTGGGGGCAGATAGGCCTATTATTTTTAGGCTGATCTGCCCCCAAGGGGGGCACAACCCACTAGAACGCCAGGGATTTTTTTGTGTATGTTTATTTATGTGGGGGGTGTCCCCTTGGGCAAGGGGTGTCCCCCCAAGGGAGGCATTGAACTGTTGGCCATTTCTGCCCCTTTGGGGGCAGATGGGCCTATTTTGTAAGGTCCATCTGCCCCCAAGGGGGGCAGAAGCCACTTAGACACCAGGGATAGTGTGTGGGTGTGTGTGTGTGTTAGGGGATGGGAGGCAGCCCCTTGGGCAAGGGTTGCCCTCCCCTTTGGGGGCACGTGTATCAAGGGCACTTCTGGCCCCCGGGGGGGCAGATTGGCCTATTATTTTTAGAAACCACTAGAACGCCAGAGATTTTTTAAACTGTTTATTTATGTGGGGGGACGTCCCCTTGGGCAAGGGGGGCATTGAGCTGTTGCCCATTTGTGCCCCCCTTGGGGGCAGATAGGCCTATTTGTTAATAGGCCCATCTGCCCTTATGGCAGAATCCACTTAGGCACCAATTTCTAAATGCTTGATGGTTGGGTGTTTGTCAATTGACGAAGTATTTGTATTTGTGATTTTAAAAACAATTCTCTTTTTTGTTCTAGTTCAAAGCTTTTGCTTTTTTTGCTGTGTCTCCTTGCAGTTTTGGCGGTGGTTGACCTGTGCTTTGCATAGTTGCAAGTTTTAGGTAAGTAAAAACAATTTACTCCAGAGGAGTATTGTTGCCATGCATGAATGACATGTTTGTAGGTGGTGTACTTAATGCAGGTTTGTGTGTGAAATTGTCCTTAGATTTGTGTACAATGATATTTGTGTTGTCTTATTTCTAATTTGCTTTTCTTTTTTCTTTTTAGTGGGATATCATTGGTGATTGCTGTGTCTGTGCAGAGTAGTTGCTGGTGAGTCAAGCTTTTTCGGGCAAGTGAGCGGTATCGTTTTTGAGTTTATAACTCTTACTGACAAAGCTACACTTTATTACTTATCTTACACAGGGCTGGTTGTTGGTAGTGCATTTGTCCAGTTAATTTTCGTACCATGTACTGCAGGTTCAAGATGCCCCCATCCCAACCTGCAGGGAAGAGGGGATGTTGGGACAAGAGTAGAAAGAAATGTGGATGTAGACCCATGTGCCTACAAGGCAGCACATGGTTGGAGAGGGAAGCTAAGGGATTGGGAGTACTGAACAATGAGGCAGGTAACTGAGTCACCAGTATGTGTAGAAGAGTTTGGGGTTAAAGGATCCTGAATCCGACACCAGGTGGACGTTTTACAGAAGGGCCAGGTGTAGTTGAGGGCCCAGGGACATAATCTTCATTAACAAACCCTCACAAAAGTACCTCAAGCACCAAATCTGCATCAGCATATGTCAACCTGAGGAGCAGAGAGCCTGGAACTGTTTGCACAAGTTTCTACTCAATTGCATTTTTTGGATGAGGGCTGCACTTTATGTAGTTACCTCAGGGTTTTGAGTCACAAAAATCCCCCATCCCCTATGTAACTAAAACCCTGCGAGAAAAAACTTACCATAACATAAAACTTTTAAGTTGTTGCCTCTGTCTTCTTTTTATCCAAATATCCAGCCTCTACCATCCAGTCTCTGCATGCCTCTTTGGAGTATAGCGTACACTATGTTGCATGCTTGTCTACCTTAATCACTTTTTAGGTCGACGCCAACCGGACAGCGCATCTACCTAGTTTGCCTAAGACTTCTTGAGGACATTCTGAAAGATGACCTACAAAAGTGTTCGGCACATTGCTTTCCATTGGCTTTGTGGTTTGTAACTCACATTTGCTTGCCTTCTATTTGCTCGCTTTATATGTTATAGGCTGTCCAGCATGTGTTTGTCACTCTCATGGAGCAATGCCTGTTTACTGTATAATTTCATGAGACCTCGCTTTCTGTGAAAAAGCCTTTAAATTGTTTTCTTATATTGTAACATTTGCTGTGCATTTAAAGACAGAGGACAAATTGCAAGCCTGGTCTTTTGAAGGAGCTTGGTGTATACTTTTTTCTGACTTCAAATTGAGAGGTTTTATCTGACAATCTGGGGATTTGGAAGGAAATGCTTTTTTGTACCACATAACACATTTTCAATGTCTGCAAATTAACTGTGCAAATATTTCAGAATATATCAGAATTAGGAAAGCACAAATAAAGCAATTTTTTTGTAATTCTGAAGTGAGCTGGAAACAAATATTTTTTACAACAAATCAAAAAATTAATTGATGCCATTTCCACACATTTTTGTTTGTGTGCTATATAGTTTAATCTGTAAAACGGTGTCTATGCAAATGCAATAGTCATTTCAGTTGAAAATGAGTTGTCTGTAATAACAGTGAACTACCATATCATGCATACTCCACTATATGCCACTCCACTCTATGACACTCTTTTCCACACCACTCAACTCCACTTTACGCAGCTCTACTCCCCTTTACTCTATGACACTTCATGGTACACTACTCACCTTCACTCCACAACACTCCACTCTATGACGTGCTATGCCACTTTAATTTACAACACTCTATCCCACTCCAATCAATGCCACTCCACAAGACCCTGTGACACACTACTTCACTGAAACCACTCCACTCTGACACTCTCCACCCCTCTACTCCACAGCACTGTATGCTACTTTACTCTTCCCACTTTATGACACTCTATACCACTGGAAAACACTCCACATCACTCTCCACCACTCCTTGTCACACTAACACACTTTATACCACTCTAAGTCACTCCACTCCACTCCACTAGGCTCCATGCCACTTTTCTCCACTCTATGACACTTCATTCTATGCCACTCCACTCTGCATCACTTTTCTCCCCTCTACGCTATGCCACTCCACTCCACTTTACTCCACTCTACCATACACCACTCCACTCTATGACACTCTACACCACTCTATGCAACTTAACTTTAGGCCAATTTGTCACTCCACTTCACGACTACTCCAATGTACCACATTCTACTCCACAACACTCCACTCTACAACACTACACTGTACTTTTTGTCCTCTGACTTCAAAATAAGAGGATTTATCTGACGTTCTGAGGGTGTTAAAGGAAAGGCTGCTTTCTCGCACATAAAATTAAAAAGTCTGTAAATGAACTATTCAAATATTTCAGAATATATCAGAATTGAGAAAACACAAATGAAGTATGTTTTTGTAATTCTTAAGTGAGCTGGAAAAAATATTTTAATATGATCAAAACAAATCAGTATACTGGGTGATGGAATTTCCACATGTTATTGTTTGTGTGATGTATAGTTTTATCAGTAAAACTGTGTTTGTGTAAATGTAATGTTCATTTCCATTGAAAATGTGTTTGCAATGGCAGTGCACCACCACACCATATATACTCCACTCTACGTCCCTCCACTGTACGCACCCCTCAATGCTGCACTCTGTGCCACCCAACCCCACTCTACGCTGATCTAGTTCTACTCAAATCTATCCCACTCCACTCTACAACACAGTACACCAGTCTAGTCCACTCAATGCCACTCAACTTCATGACACTGACATTCTCCTCTAAAACAATTTGATACTCTACTCATCTCTACGCCACTCCACTCTGACACTCTACTTCAAGCCACTTTATTCCAAACCACTCTACTCTACACCACTCTATGCTACTCTGCTCTCCACTACTTAACTCTAGGCCACCAATAGAAAGGTGACAGTATAATGTGGTGTGACTGGGGAATCTTACCATGTAATACTAGCACATTATCCAGAAGTGGACCTCGGGTTCACTCTAATAAGCCTTAGTTTAGTTCTGATAGTGTGGCAAAGAGTAGTCAGGCTACTTCAAGGAACACGTGTAAAGCATTTCAAACACCCACATGGATGATAAGTAAATGACACGACTAAAAATAAGTATGACACGAATTTTAAAAATTGAAGTAGATTTTTATCCTAATTTAGACACCAAAGCAAACTTTTTATCTTACAGACAGTGGGATTTTGGATTTTTTTTTAACAAGCTTTGAACAATAGAATACTTTTAATGGTCAAACGACTCACATTGAAGTCAATGGGAAAAATCAAAGTGTGCAATTGGTCACTCGTAGGGTGAGCTCCAAGGAAGGCACTTTGAGTTAAGGTCTTGCGGGTCCCTAGACAAAGCCTCAACAGTCAGTTTCCAGTTACCTTGCCAAGGGGGTCCGGGTGCAGAGGTGCTCTGGCTGTCCTTGGTGCTGACTGGATCAGCGGGCACTGTCAAATTGCAGCACTCGACGAAAGCACACTTCGGGGTGGACTCAGACTCTCCCCTTGGGAAGTAGATGCCTTTGGCATCCCAGGTCCTGAATTTCACAGCTGGAACTTCACCACCACGTCCGGTAGCTCCAGGTGCAGATGTGGCCTTGCAGCTGTCAATCACGGGGACTGTTCGTGCCAAAGATGCTTTGCTGCTCCTCTCGACTTTGCCTCCTTCAGGATGCAGGTTCTCAGGAGTGGGGTCACTGCAGACATTGGTAACTAAGCTGGGGGACTGCTCTAGAGTTGGTGATGTCCGAAAAACTGTTGGTTACCAGGCTGGTGACAGACAAGCCTTGGCAGCCGCAAAAGTAATCCACTGTTATTTTGCCGGCTGGAGGTCATCCGGAAGGAGGTAGAAGCTCAAAACCTGGTGAGAGCCTCACTACCACTCCTGGGGTGCAGGTCACCAACTTTCTCTGGGCTCACTCAAGAGAGGCTTGATGGGTTGCACTTCTGGGGATGCAGCACAATGATTCTTGGGCAGGTTGCAGACAACTGGTACAAAGAGTCACAGGAGCTCCTGGCATCCACCGGAGTCCTTCTTGCTGGGAGCAACGAGTTTTCACCACAGGCACACATCACACAGTTCCAGTATATGGTCTCATCAGGGCACTTAAGTGCCCTCTCTTTGCGCTGTGGTGGAGTCTGAAGTCCTGTTATCTGTGACAGCATCTTCTTTGTGCCTCCTCATGGATTCAAAGTCAGAAGATGGGAAAACTGATATCTTGGTGTGCATCCTCAAAGTACGCCACCAGGGTACATGCTAATTAGCCCTCTGCACGAGAATTGTACTCCGGGTTAAAAAGCACAGTGTTTGATACTGAACACGGGGGAATCGGCCAGGCCATCATGGTACTGCACATCTGGGGACTGCCTGGGTGCCAGCCGATGTTATCCTATGGACCGCCGGTCACTCATGACAGCATTAAGTTTTAAATGCTATCAAAGGGTCAAATATGCTTGTAAAATATGTCCACACTCATAACACAGTACATCCTGCCTCCTGGTCAATAGGAGGCCTGCCTTAGGGGTGACTGACCTGTGCTATGGCAGTGAATGGACTCTGCCTGCACTTGGTGTGGGCAGAGTCGACCTCGAGCAGGCAAGCTGCACGTGCAGGCTGACATGGCAGGTCCTTGCCAATTGGGTTTGAAAATGTCTCAGTACAATTTGGGTCTCTAGTCGGCAGAGGAATACACCTTTGTCCAAGTAGGGACCACAATCCTAGTCAGGGTAAGTCACACACAATCCCAATTATCCTGTGCCCCCCTCTGGTAGCTTGGCACTGAGCAGTCAAGCTTAACTTAGAAGGCCACGCTGCAAGGTGCTTTGCGTTGATTTCCATAGCACAGTCTTGGTTCCTCAGTGCGATACGGGGATCTTTTTGACGCCCAGGGACGATGTGTGGAAATCCTGGGCATGCGTGACGAGGTCACAGGAGTTGCGTCGATCCGGTAGGCGATGCGTAAAATTGTCAGTCGTAACAGCAGGCGCTGTGTCGATTCTTCACTCAGGAAGTCACGTTGCGTCATTCCGGCTTGGCTGTGCGTCGATCCGGAATGGCTGTGTGTGGAATTTCCAGTCGCAACAAGGTGCTGCGTCGATCTTCCCTCGGGAAGTCACGCTGCGTAGTTCTGGTTCGGCTGTGTGGCAATTTTCTCATCGCAAGGCAGGCTGTGCGTCATTCCGGGCAAGCTGTAAATTCGTTCCCGGCAAGCTGTGCATCGATTTTCGGTGCACAAGGAGTTCCTGGAAGAGATGAAGTCTTTTTGGCCCTGAGACTTCATAAAAGAGGAGGCAAGCTCAATCCAAGCTCTTGGAGAGCACTTCTCAGCAAAGTCAGAGGGCAGTAGGGCAGCAGGGCAACAGCAGGGGAGCAGTCCTTCTCAACAAAGCAGTCCAGATGAGCCCTTTGGGCAATCAGGCAGTTCCTCTTGACAGCTTGCAGGTTCAGGTCCAGAAGTGTCTGATTTGGTGGGGTCAGGGACCAAGTTTATATACCCAAAAATGCCTTTGAAGTGGGGGAGACTTCAAAGAGTCATTTTGAAGTGCACAAGGTCCCCTTTCAGTACAGGTCTGTCTGCCCGGGTCCCAGTAAGGGGTTTGGCAGTCCATTGTGTTAGGGCAGACCACTAGCCTTTGAAATGTAAGTATTAGGCCCTCCACCCTTCCAGCCCAGGAAGACCAATTCAGTATGCAGATGTGTGCAGGTGTGACTGAGTATCCTATGCTTGTCTGGGTGAAATTCACAAGGAAGCTGTCAACCAGCCCCACCCAGATGTTAATTGGAGACAGTCTTTAAGGCACAGATGGATTTTAAGTGCAGAGAAAAGCTCACTTTCTAAAAGCGCCATTTCTAAAATAGTAATATAAAATCCAACCTCACAAATAAGCAGGATTTTCGATTACCATTCTGGCCATACTAAATATGACCTTGTTACCCCTTTCTGATCAAAATTTACCACTCATACAGTATATGAGGGTAGCCCTAATACTATCCTATGAAAGGAGCAGGCCTCACAGTAGTGGAAAATGAATTTTGGAGTTTTCCACTACCAGAACACTAAAAACACACATATACATGTCCTGCCTTTTACCTACATAGCACCCTGCCCTGTGGGTTACCTAGGGCCTACCTTAGGGGTGACATATGTAGAAAAAGGGGAGTTTAAGGCTTGGCAAGAACTTTTAAATGCCAAGTCGAAGTGGCAGTGAGACTGTACACACGGGCCTTGCAGTGGCAGGCCTCGGACATGGTTATGGGGCTACTTATGTGGGTGGCACAATCAGTGCTGCAGGCCCACTAGTAGCATTTAACTTACAGGTCCTGGGCACATGTAGTACACTTTACTAGGGACTTACAAGTAAATTAAATATGGCAATTTGGTATGAGCCAATGTTACCATGTTTTTAGGGAGAGAGCACATGCACTTTAGCACTGGTTAGCAGTGGTTAAGTGTCCAGAGTCCTAAATCCAGCAAAAAATAGGACAGAATAAAATAGAGGAGGAAGGAAAAAGGTTTGGGGGTGACCCTGCAGAGAGGCCATTTCCAACACTTGTGATATGTTCACACTCATAACATAGTGCACCCTGCCTCCTGGACTATAGGAGGCCTGCCTTAGTGGTGACTTACCTATGCTACGGCAGCAAATAGACTGCCTGCACTTGGTGTGGGCAGAGTCGAACTTGAGCAGGCAAGCTGATTGTGAAGGCTGACATGGCAGCTCTGCAGGTACTTGGGTCAGACAGGGTGGCACAATCAGTGCAGCCTTGGTGACCCTTTTACCATCCCAGCACTGGGTACCACTGGTACCATTTACTAAGGCCTTACAGGGGTGGTAAGGTCCTTGCCAATTGGGTTTGCAAATGGCTCAGTACATTTTAAGGGAAAGAGAAGTGGTACTCAGGTCTGGTTAGCAGGCCTCAGTATACTTTCAGGTCAAAAGCAACAGCATCAAGCACAAATATTGGGGGGTGACCACACAAAAGGGGTACTTTACAACGCCACCCTACTCCTCTACTTCTCTATGCCACTCCAACCTTCACCACTCAACTTCACACCACTCTATGACACTCTCCTCTACAACACTCTGATACTCTACTCCTCTCTACACCAATCCACTCTATGACTGTACTCCAAGCCACTTTACTTCAAGCCACTCTACTCTACTCCACTCTGTGCTACCCTACTCTACCCCACTTCACTCTAGGCCCTACTACTTCTTTATGCCACTCTTCTCTACACAACTCCACTCTATCCTACACCACTCCACAACATTATATGTCACTCCGTTCTATGATACTCTATGCCGCTCTGCAACACTCCACTCTATGCCCTGCTACTCCACTCTATTACACTCCATTCTACACCATTCCACAACACTCCCCTCTATACCATGCTACAACACTCTATGTCACTCCCCATTGCTACACTCCACACCTCTTTACTCCACTCTAGGACACTCCACACTATACCACTCAACTCTATGACACTTTACTCCACTCTACGCTACACCACTCTGCTCTACTCCGCACCTCTCTATGCCACTTTACCCCACTCTACCCCACTCCACTATAAGTTACTCTACTCTATGAGACTCTACAACACTCTACACTACTTAACTCTAGGTCACCCTAAGCCACTCCACTCTACAACTCTACTCTACACCACTCCATGGCCCTCTACTCTATGCCCCTCTACACTGACCCTCCACTCTATGACATTCCTCAACACTCTACATCCCTTCTCTATACAGCTCTTAATACCCCTCCACTCTATGACACTCTATTCCACTGTGCACCCCTCCACTCCACAACACTTTACTCCACTAAACTTGACACCTCTCCACTCTACAACTCTCTACACCACTCCACATCACTCTACTCTACTCCTCTACAACACTAGATACTTTACTCCACTCTACACTTTGCTACATCACTCCACTCTATCCCACTCTAAAGACACTTCACTCTATGAAACTACACTTATATACTCCACTCCATGTCACTCTACTCCACACCCCTCCACTCTATGCCCCTCTACTATATGACACTCCATGACACTACATCACTCTATGATACTTCTCCCCACTCTATGTCACTTTACTCCACTCTGCACCACTCCACTTTATGACACTCCACTCCATTACATCTACTCCACTCCGCAATACTCCACTGCAATCTACTCCACCCTGTGCCACTCCACTCTACAACACTCCACTCCACAACACTCTCCTCCCCCCTGCGCCATGTTTAGCCATTCTGAACATCAGGCAAGCTGGTGTGCAACATGGTCAAAACACACTGGCAAAGTCAATAGCTCTTGCAGAACTGAGACATATTAGCTTTGCCAATGCTTGTTTGAATTGTACTTCTACAAATTACCCTCACCTCATTTCATAGATCACAGCTTCTCATTCTTCGAAACTATATCACTGCAACCTAACAATGTCCATTCTTATCTAGTCTATTCATCCCACCAACTATTTGCTTGAACTTTCATTGCCACCCACCCGCCTCAACTCTCAATAATAATCATTCTTACATCCTATTAATTTAATCTACCACAAAGAAACTGGAGTAAATGCATGGAGTGGTTTCCTCAAGAGCACTAGACTAATCCAACCAAGCATCAGTCACGGTTAATGTTGGTTCCGGAGTAGGATGGTACTCGCTGAAAAGCGCTTTAATGCTTAATATAAAGGCGTAAGGCTGAAGTCTTATACCATGTAAACCCCAGAAAGTCAACACCACAACTCAGCACTGTAACATAAATCACGGCCAGCAAATGTAGCTAAGTGCATGGATGAGAATATGCCCAAAAAAACTTTTGCGAGACACCAGAGACCGTCTTTACCGAGGCTTCAGAGTCACCACTTAACATGGGTTTGCCCAGTCTCATATTAATGGAGGAAGGTTTCGTCGAACCATCAGCCATGTAACTATTTTATGAAAACACTTGCAGGCGGCAGCTTTAAACTACTGTCTCCCATTCCTAGGGGGGGAGTGGGGGGGCGGTGTTTATTTTCATAGGATTAATAGAGGAACAGGTCTGCTTGGGAAAATACACGGCGCAGGAGCTTCAGGACCCCCAGGGGTCACTGTGTCTAAAATTGTGGGGTCCCAGGCCCCAGTGAGGCAATAAAGCTGGTAAAACATTTACACGAGGCCCTGACAGCACGGCGTTCAGCATCCCAGGCCATCCGACACCCATGGCTGCTCGTTAGAGTTAGTTTAGGGGGTGGTGAATCTGCAACCAAACCCTTCTTGTTGTGTTATAAAAATGTTACTATGTTTACATACGGCGGCCATTTTAAGTCAATGTAAGGCCCGCCACAGGGCAAAATATACCTTTTTCTGTTCCGTGCGCATCCTATTACTCGTTATTCGTGGCTGCCATAATTTAGGTTTCTCAAATATTGCTCTATTTCTAATGTAAGCGCTCTGACCTCATCAACTCTAGATAAAACGGAATAAATATACTGTAAAATGAATGGACATCATATGTCATATGACTCGACACATTTTCTGTCACTTTATTAGGGGGAACTTTGAATTGTATTACCCTTTATGTGCTAATTCCTACTGATGCCATCAAATATTGAATTTTATGCTAAACTTTTTGTGACATGAGGTCACATAAAAATAACCGAATATGATTAGACTGGGCTCCAAATATTCACACTGGGGGTAAAGAGAGAGAGTCAGAAGTATAGATAGGCAAAGAAAGGGAGAGAAGGTGTGATAAAGAAATAGGCAGGTGTGACATAGACAGACCGAAAGATCCCCTTCCCAGGGGCCTCATGAAGGGTGGGGGCCCTGGGCAATTATTTACTTAGCCCATGCCTTAAAATGTCTCTAGATAAAACCCGGGTTGGCAACAGATAGGTTTATGCAGTGAGCACATGTACCTGCTCCTCATTCTTTTTCTTCTTTGACAGGACACACAAGGGCCACATCTTCCTGTTGATTTTGCAGATCAAAGTTAATAGTGCGCATGTCCTGGGGGGAGGTCTCCAAGGCTCCTCCCTCTAGATGTAATCAACAACAGCACAGGATACTGGAATCCCCATTCTGTAGTCAGACATAAGCAGTGGACACCAACTCAGTGACTATGCCACGATACTCATGGGCTAAAGGGAAGTACACTTGTGTACTTGAGCGGTGTGTAAACTCCAGGGCTGGAATCCTAGATAACCAGGCCCCTCGTGGAATCAGGACCAAGCTTCGACCATCAGAAAACTTTGCTAAAAGTGCTGTAGGCTATGCTCTTGAAGGAATAAAACCAGCTTATGCTGATGACGATTACTGAAGGCACCCTGCAGAAGGAGAAGGTTGCCTAGAAAATGACAGTACAGACCAGAAGATTGTGAAGCATAGGAGCTGGGCAAGGGCACTCTACACAAAAACCGAAATTATGCTGCCGAACCAATTGGAAAGACCAGCATAGCACTCACTGTGGTGAGCTTCTTCTGCACCTGCATTGCACTGGCTGCCTTCCGTTGACCAGACAAATCACCTCTTCAACAGGCTCACCTTTTGAGGTTGGGAGTCATCCGGGGATTGCTGCTGTGTTCTGAGAATCGTGACAGTGCAGATCAATTGTGGCAGCTGCCAAGATTTTGAACTTCAAGCACGCCATGGTATTTAGTTAGTTGATGGAACTTTTCTGTAAAGCTGACGAGTCGTAGTCTATTCTCAGAACGCAGTGAAGTAATAGAATGTAGGGAGAATATATTTTCAAGAAAAGAGCTGAAGTTTGGGTGTAGATAGAGAGCCCTGGGTCTGATGCGCTTAAAATAAAAATCAACAGGATTTACATCGACCGTCATCTTCAGTCCATCTGATTCACTTATTTTACACATTTGCTTATTGAGAGCATGTGAGAGCAATCCAGCAGCTACAAACCCATGTTTGTTACCTTGAGCAGAAAATAACATAACTCACTCTCGTAGGTTGCATGACTAACAGCCTTGTCAAGTTTCCCATGTCCATGAATGATATGCTGCTCCAGTCCAGGTTTTTTCTTTGAATTATGGGACCTGTAGTCTAGTTTATTCCAGTATAAAACGTGACTACAAGTCCCAGAATTCAAATTGTCTGCCCCACCATCGGAGGCATATTGCTCCCTATATTGGAGCCAAGGTATGATCCTGCTCCTATTACCCCTGCTGTGTCGCTGCTTCACAGTAGTGTACCCTGGGGATCCTGTTTCGTCGACCCAAGGGATGAGTTTTAGTCCCCCTTCCAAGGTTTTCTGCTTTGGTGACTGCTCTCCTTCGCTCCCTGCAGTACGGAAATGTGTGCTGAGTGGAAGAGTGACCTTATATGGATGTTTGAGCCTTTGGTTTACCTAGAGGAACAGGATTTGTACATAAGGGGACAAGAACGGCAGCAGACAAGAAGGGGAGGCTACAATAAGCTCATGTTTGCTCAACAGTTGCAGCGACAGCCTTCCCTCTGCCCAGACCAATCATACAAAAGATCATGTACACTGTTCTCTAAGTACACAAGAGCAGGTCTGGCTTCCCTAGTGGAGACTAGGTTGCGAGATTGCACTGCTTAGTGGCTTTTACCTAGCAAGAACAATATCAACATTAGTCAAGTAATTTGTTTACACTACTAATGAACCCACTTGCCTTATTTTTAGTACAAGGATTGCTTCCTCATGTTTTAATACCTATAGTTATGGGCACGAACATATAAACCACTGAGAGCTTTCTACTCGGGAGAGGTCCTGTCTCCGCTGCTTTATGAAAGAGCAAGATGTTAAGGAAGCTACCTATATCTTTAATAATACTTTGGCTGTGATCCTCAATGCCTGGCCGCCATTTAGAAAAGGACCAAGAGTAAAATGCCTTTTGCCTGGTACTCAAACAAACTTAATGATGAAAAGATGAAAAAGTTCCATAGAACGGATGATCACCCCTGGTGCAAAACTCTACTAGAACAAATTAGGAACACATCTGTACAGTTAGATCATACAAAAAAATACTTTTAAAGCCTAATCCTTGTCTGTCAAATATCTACCTAACTTATTTGAATACAGGCCTAGGAAGCTCTTTTAGATAGTCCATGCCGCCATGAGTCCCATGCCCACTTTTGGCTTAGCTAAACTAGATAAGAAATTTGCCCGCATCTCTGCCACCAAAGTGAAGGAGTTTGAAGTCTCCCTCTCGCTTTCCCCTAATACTCCTGGCCCAACCCCCAATAAAAATGACCAAAAAAAAGAGGTCCATGCTCCGGACAGGGATTGATGAGTTCAAGTTTACAGTACAGCTTGAGTGAGACACCTCTAGAAACTGGAGACCCTATTGTTTACAATAGATGACATATATCCATTTTCAGAGAAGATGTAAAGGCCAGAAGAGAAGACTCTTTCCAAAAACAGGAAAGATGTATGGAAAACGAAAGGAAAACACCCCTCATGCCTGGATAGAAGTTCATTGGTAGCAGATGTTAGGACTTTGAGGATCAGCAGTTGGTTCTTACAGCAGACAAACACCGAATCGGTGTGATTCACGTAGGAGAAAAACCAAGGCACATCCCAAGAAGCTGTAATGTTCAGTTTTATTCCTCGTGTTGTCTTTGAATAAGAACAATGGCCTGTGGCCTAAGCTGACATCTTGGAACCAGAATCGAAGATGGAAACAGAAATCCTTGTTCAAGTAGACAGCAGTCCAAATAATGGACATTATTTGCAGCGCCGCTAACATGACGTAGAGGGAAACGCTTGAAGATATTCGAGGCTTACCATGGTCCTCATATTTTACCTTCTTCGACCGTTTTTTCATTTCATACGACATTAATTTGTCTCTAACAATTTGGAATTTCGAGATATTATCCTTACTATAGCCTTGATAAAGTCTATCCAGACGAAACACGTGTCGGCTGTTGTATACTATTTGGACTGCTGTCCACTTGAACAAGGATTTCTGTTTCCATCTTCGATTCTGGTTCCAAGATGTCAGCTTAGGCCCTTATCACTGTTAATAAAACCTATGGACAAAGAGGAACCCTGAAGTAGCCTACACTTCACTATGGTGGGATGAATAGAAAGGCTCCGGTCGGATAAAAATAACCACAATTAGTTGAAGGGACCAAAATGATTGCTTAGTCAACAATGACCCCTATATCATCATATCCTCCCCCTTATAACACCTGGTTTTGCACAGTAAGAAGGCTTCACAAGGCACAGAACTCAAAAGGTGGCAGCTGCTGCTGAAAAACTCTGTTGCCCTTCTAGACTTGCTTGACTCACAGTACAACCATGACCAAAAGTCACAGGATCTCTGATGCCCAACTACAATGAAACCCTTGAATATAATGGTGAGAAAAGTAGACCCTATGTTTTTCAGTGTCGTATGAGATTTAAGCTGGACATGCCTGTCAATGAGAACCCAGTGAAGTTGGTTAAAGATGTGGTGATCCAGGTGAGCCACCTCACACCCACTGCCAGACCGGCCGTGGTGTTCTGTAACCATCAAGGTGTCCTCAGTAGGCATTCGGGCAAGGCCAAGCATGGAGAATGGCTTTTAAGCTACAATGTTAGAGATAATTTAAGTTTAGTGTGCCTTGTACCACAAAATCTTCAGTGTACAATGTTTGTAGAAAAGCAATGAGCCCCAGTCTGTACACAGACAGTGTTGAGGGACGCCAGTACACTAGAAGTGGAGTATGTCTGTTGTCTTGAAAAATGCATTCACTATCCACACGACTATAAGATCAAAATCCAGCACAGCAGAACATATATGAAGTGGATGAGCATAGAAAATAAGGACACTTGGTGCACCTTTGAATGTTGGGGTTAAGCAATAGACCCCTGAGTGCAGAAACTATACTAATTGGGTGCGATCAGCCAAGAAAGGAATGATCGAAGTCTGGAAACATTGAGAGAGATTATGTTGGTTCATGGTTTCAAACGTGATGGCCAGGTATTTTAAAAACTGTGCACATCTCTTGAAAACGATTGTGCTGCACAAGTACAGTCATCAATCTATCCTGGGCACAACTTTACGTAGATACCTGATAAAGCAGAAAAGGCCAGTGGAGTAACCCTCCACTTATTGGTGTTCTTTAAGAAACAATAGAGTGCAGAGAGCTTTATGTCACTGCCAGGAAGGAGGTGTCTGGGACTTTGAAAGCCTCTGTTTTGTACATCCTGGAATGTTTTCCAGTTGCATAAGAAAATACATTCCAAAACATGGAGCATTAAGTAGTCACATAGTTTAGTAAAAAGAGTGCATCAGACCACACTTAACTGATAAACACCCGCTTCTGTATATCTGAGCCTATGCACGAAAACATATTGAGAATATGTGAATATCAGTGTGCTGGAAGCATACCGTGGGAAAAAGGTTGAGTAAGAGGGTTTTACACTCACCTGCTTCATCCATGGTGAGGTAGGTAATGTTCGGAGTAGGTGGTAGGAAGGAGTAGAGGTGAAGATAAATGTCCCCAGGGGACCTAGTACCAGGTGCCTCCCCCAGGTGTGGATGTTGTGGGGTGAGTGTATCTGAACCCTAGGCACAGAATCTTGTTTGGATTAAGATGATGGGATATCAGCCGGGCCGTGCACTGGCACAGCCCTGGGAATACAGAATACCATCAGCAAAAATCATGTACTTCATAAACACTGTGCAATCAAGAAATGTGATCAAACACTGTTTAATTGTCTAACCACAGGAAGAATGAAGTTATTAGTGCACTGTTGCTAGCTGAGGACAGGAGTACATTGGTGCACACTACGATTGAATGGTCTCGGCCTGATGGAGCACTGTGAGAGCCCCTAGAATAAGCAGATGATGTTCTAGGAAGCTGAACAAAGCCTTGGGGTTCAAGGCTTCGGAAATATCAAAAGGTGGGGGGGACAAAAGGATGCAAAGTGGTTCCGGATGAAGGTGCAGTTGCGCGGGCTCCAGCTTGGTAAAAGATGGCACACTCGCCTGCCAGAGATGGAAGGTCTGGAACACAGGTGTCCACAGAATGAAACAAAAGACTCGGTAAGGCAGCAGGCCTCTAATTAATGCTTTGAACAAAACCCAACAGTTTGGTCTGGGGATCCTACCAAGGCAGGGTGGCCTTTTCACGTTTAATGAGAAGGTAATCGGTTTGGTCACATTTCAATTGTAAAAGGGGGGAAAGACCGCCAACAAGAATTGCCCTTAAGCTTCAGCAGTGCACCTCTATCACTTTAATTGACAGGTCAGGTATGACCTGCTGTCTCTGCTTGTTTCTTCATCATATGTTCCATTGTGGCTGCAGCTACATTCACTCCCCAGATCTCATTGTCGATGCCACCTGGTGACTTTGCTGTTGTAAAGAGGGAGATAAAAGATTGAGAGAGTGTCCGAAGGGCATAATGCGGCATATGTCACCATAAATGACAGTTCAGGCAGGTCATATGTGCTCATAAATGAGTCTGGTCTTAAAAGACCCTCTTATCTTCTCTAGGCCAACTTTATCTCAAAGTTGAAGGGAAGGACCTAGCTTCAGAAAAGCATCCTACCACATTGTCACTTCTTCAGCTAACTTCTCCTTAGCAGTACCTGCCAGTTCTCGCTGCCCTCCCTCCAATAGTTTTATAGGGGTCACAAAAAAAGACTAGTTCAATTTAATCTCTTCCACCCACCTCTTCTGTTTTTGTCTTCTATATGAGCTGGGAAGGCTCAAGATTGAACCTGTCTTTGAATAGGTTGGCACTGGTAAGTCCATCTTTTCTCTGCTCAGTGGTTGCTTGTGGCGAGGAAGGGTGTCTGACTCTGCTCCCTCCCGATTCTCAAAAAGGTTACATCACAGAAAAATAACTATCTTGGAGAAGCCATGTTTCTGTTCCGAGCATTAGCCCTATTGTCCAGTTACCCTCAAATTTTAGGGTCACATCCAGCAGATTTCCTGAGCCCCAAACGGAAACTCAGATTATTTGAGGGGGTGAGCCTATAGGTGCCTTACCCCACTGTGTTAGGTCTGTTTTCTTTTTCTCCATAGAGCTATGGCTATATTAAAAACTCTGTGGGCTCTAGAATTAAATTCAAACTGGTGTACAGCCCCAAAAGGGGAGGTACGCAAGAGTGGCACCCGTGGAGTCCACGCACATTTTAAATGCAGACATCTCTTTCAATTGAGGATTGGAAAAGTCCTGACTTTAAATCAGGGCTTGTCTCTAAAGCACTTTTGAAGTGGAAACAAGCGGAGTGTCTGTTTTCTTCCATTACAACAGCACAATGGTGTCGATCTCCAACTAGCTCCCAGCCAGCCTGGATAAGACTCGAACAGGAGTAATGACAGTCCTTAAAGTGGGGTATTTGTGTTGCCTCTGTTTGAAGTGGGAATAAAAACCCTCTCACCCTGAAGGCTACTCTTTTGAACAAATAACTCACTAAGTGAGGCGCTGTTGAATGTGGCCCAGCGTCAACAGATTACACAGGGACAAAGAATATTCACTGTGATGAGCCCGAGACTGCTCAATGATAGCTGCCGGATGTGAGATTCGGATGTATCCCGTCATTTCCTGCAATTCTTGACGTCACGGAGTTTACCTTTGTCACCGTTAACCAGTTCAATAACACTTATTTTAACTGCCGCAGAGCTTCAAATTACCACCAAATCTCTTCCGGTGGTGCTTCACAAGAGAGTACCATGGAACGTTGGATTACACTTAAGCAATTGTCTAGTGTAGTAAATGTGTTACTCTTTCCCAGTTTTAACTGGAGTCAATTTATCAACTTCAAAAATACAGTAAACAGACAGTGCCTGGGATCCGAACTTTTGACGTCTGAATAGACGCCGATTTCAGGAGCAGAAGCCCTCATCACTGGTCTTTGATAGCGGCTAACTCGGCTTTATGTTCGGTATTATAAGCGCAAACTGTGCTTATAAACCCCACTCCATTTGCAACTCTGAGGTAAATACCGTTTCCACACTAGGCAGGCAGAAAGAGTATAGGCCCTCTGGCTGCAGTTGTTCAGTAGATTTGGAAAAGGCATTATAATGTAATTATAGAACCAGGTCTGCCAGTCTCTTATTCAGTGCAATGCTGCCACCTAATGGATTGTGTGAGAATGTTAACACAAACTGTATACGTTCCAAGCTAAAACCCACACTCTCCCAAGGTTTTGATGCCTTTTATGGGTTATGTGATATCAAGAGTCTCACTTGCGCCATACATTAGCTGCTGAGGACTGGTCACCAATTGCCATGGTCGCTATTAGAGCAGCAGTAGTCACAATTATGTCCAGAATACCATCAATATGGCAACAATGGTCAACATTGTATTGTAACATTTACAAAGTGCTTACTACCCCTATGTGTGGGCGCCGAAGGGCTTGCTTACATGGGTAGCACACTCCCCCGTGTAGGGTGTTTGGTCGGAAGGGTGATGTCTGTTTTGAACCTGTGAGGGAAGTATTTCCATGGCCTGTGTGAGGGCCACTGAGGTGTGGTTGTCGTGTTAGGGGATGCAGAGCTTAGTAGTGTGATGGATGAAGAAGTGCGAGAAATAGCTGCACAGTTTTGATATTCGGTACACTGGCAGCTTTGAGCAAGAGTGCAGACCTCTTTTTGGTATTTCTTATGTTCGTAATCCACTCAGCTGATTACTGCACTGGGTTGTCCACTCTGAGATATTTTCTTTAAGGTTTATGGTCCTGTACAGGATAAAGGGAGTCCTGTGGTGGAGAGATCTGCTAGGATGGACTTCATTAATATCATCCCGAACATGATTGCCACTGTGGGATGTCAAGAAGTGGCCGTAGTCGGGAACTGTCTTGTTGGACTAAATTACTGTCCCCTTTGGGCCAGCGGTGTGTGGCAGATCTCTTCAGTTATTTTATACCTGTTGTCTTAGATGAGTGTAAGAGTGTCAAGCAGTAGGAAGTAATTATCAAGCAGCATTTGAGCCAATCGAGCTACAATCGACTGCCTGACTGGCATTAGGCCGTGGCCATCACTTTGCGAGGGATAGTGACAATTATATCAAAAATGCCTTGGTAGAGAACGCATGGGGACATCTGCCAAGGTAACAAATAGTAAGTGCCCCTAAAAGCCAGGGAGCCATCTTCATTATGCCAAGACTATCCTTATGCCAGGAACAGCCAGTAGTATGTCGGGTATATCCCCAATATGTCAAGGATGGGTAGTATTATACCAAGGCAAGAAAGAATGCTGTCAATAATATCCACTGTTATGAAGAAGCCAGCCAAAATGCTATTCAGAAACCCCAGTTATATCAAGGCTTGAGTATTATTATGCCAAGGCGAGCCAAAAGGCCAAAATACGGCACATTCATAACTGAGCCACTAGCACCCTCGTATCAGCTTCTGCCCACATCTGGCAGACGCCTGAACACACAGGCACTAACAGTCACACATGGGCATGCATTCACAAATTTGCACAGTTTCAACAATACGAGGGTATTTCTGCCCTAGAAATAAAAAATAAAAAAACACACCAGTGCTTTAAATTTAAATTAAAGGAAGAAATTACTCGACTTGCCAAATGACTTTCATCATGAAACACTGTTTGAAATACCCAAACTTGCAATAATAGTAAAAGATGCAGATAGTCCAGGAGGGAGAAATGGACTTTGAGACATAACAATAGGAATCCATCAAAGGAAGATTACTTGAAAGTAACAAGCTCATGAGTACACCACAACTCTTCCGCTTCATTATAACCTACAAGGATCCACCCAGTAAATAATAAAACGCTGTAGGTTCTAAGAATGACCAAGAAATATCAAAATAACTGCCAGTGAAATGTAGCAAATGTGATCTCACCTTATTCATTTCCATTAGGAACACCTGGAAACCTCGGACAGGTAGTTACTATATGCAGGTCAAAGAGCCCTGTCCTACTCATCACAGCTTCAAGAGCATCAGACAATGACAAAAATCTGCACTGTGCAGTACTCTTGTGGAGAAACTGGCTTTTATTCACCATTCAGAAGTATACTTCAATATTGAATGAACAGTCCGCTAAGTGGGCACTGGCCAATGCCATGGTAAGCACACATATCGGAAGACAAGGCCGCTCACCTACAGTTGGCCTGGGATGGTGTGGGAGAGCCTCAACAAGAACAGTAAGCATGACATGAAGGAAAGCTACGAATGAAAAAACATTTGACTGCTGAAGCAAAGTTGTCAAAGTGCAACAGGTGCACCTAGAAGATCGCAGCAGACAACCAAGGCACACAAAGGACATGGCATAACAACACACTGGTACAAATAAGAACATACACTGACAAAGCCAATAGGTTTGGCGGTGGTTATCAGCCTTTTGACCTTGACAGTGCTTGTTTTTTTTTGTGTGAGGATTTTTGCAAAGGTTTAGCGTTGGGGAAGCTGATTGACTCTCATCAGTTAAAAAAACAACACCTAAAAGCAAGCCATTTTTAGCTCTTAAAAAGAACACATTGCTATAGAAGCCCCTCAGAGTTAACCAACTATTGTGTGTGTGGATGTGCTCCACGTGAAAGGGCAAAATGGCATCATTCACATTGAAGTTAGGCAGTGGCTGAAGTGGGCTGACCCTTCTCGCACAATAACAGACCAATTAGTGAGTAGGTCTGGGTGAAAGCTCCCTCATTAGTATATTATCAATATAATTTTAGTAAACTCTAAAAGTCCTACAAAACAAATTCTGACCTTAATCAGAAAGCGGTCGTTGTTACTTTTCTTCCCTGTCCCCAGTTACCTCACCTGCTCGGTCGCGCAAGTAGCTATTTTTCAGTCAAGAGCTATGACTCAGCCATTCGAAAGTTCTGTTTTTACAGAGGGAGCAGGGCCCGGTAAGGTGCACACCACTGCCGACCCCGTTCATGGTGGTGAGGCAGTCAATGTCACAACATAACAGCAGATGGCTTAAAGCACTCAGGGCTGCTGTGCAAACACCACCTACTCAATGTGGACTTGAAGATGAGCTTCTCCTCAGCCTCGGCTCCCGCTCTACCAGCCCTCGCCCACCACATGAACACGGACTCTTATCCAGGTCTGTAATGCAGCACACCTCAACTGTACGGTGCTGCAAGATTTGCAGTTAGTTTCATGCTATAAAAAAATAAGAAACATATAAAGAGCAATAATAACCTGAGGAATTGTGATGAGAAGTTTCAGATGCAGAACAGGACTACCCAGAATGCACAGTACACAGTAACAAAGCATCACGATGCAGCAGGAAGCAAGCTTTTGTACCACCACTCAACTCAAATATGTCACAAATAAGTGACAGAGCCACAGTCTGGACAAACACTTGCAAGATATAAGGGGCTACCCAAGTAACCTTCTGACCTGGGTAAGGTAAACAAATAACACGCAAATGATCCTGAAAGGGTGAAGTAGAAGCCTAGACTTCCACTGCAATATTAACCATCCAAAGTACAGGACAAGGTAATTAAAAATGAATTTGTTTACACAAATGACAAACTTTATGAAGTCAAACATCAAATTTAAATCCAATAATGGTATACAGTCCAAGGTGCTTCTAAAAGTGATATGGCACAGTGAAGGTGATAAAGTGAAACATTAGTGCACACGTTTTATGTACAGTGCAGATGTATTAAAATGGCTGGTATTGGCATATAAGTGGAATAAACCACATTCAATAATGAAAATGTTGATATTCCCTGAATTCGAATCTTTCAGAAACCAGTCCAATGTATCAAATAGCCGACATTTCGACCCATACACATGTAGCCAGAAGGAGGACCCAAGTCTCACTCCCTTCAAGGAAAAATCTTTTTCCGTCTCAAAGAGCGCGAGGCTAGTGAGTTCTATCCTTATCACAAGGCCCTAGGCTCAACTATTAGTCTAAGATGCTTGGCTTTTCGGGGAATGAATGCCCCGTCATCAGCCACAGGAGCCCGGTGATATTACCTTGAAGTGAGTGAGAGGGTGGGTCCTCCTTCTGGCTGCATGTGCAAGTGGTTACTGCGCATGTTACTGCTTCAAAGGCCTTATCAGAACACTAGATTATTTCTACGGGTTCTTACCTTAGTAGGTGTCTCCTACTAATAATCTCTTCTGCCTGACGAGGGCCCTTTTCTGTCTTACTTAACCATTTTTTTATTTAAATTCGGGTTTGCTTAGTAATGAGTGCAACACGGAAGACCGGGTGTTTCAAGTTTACACGCGAAGAGTCAGCTCCATTTGGTAACGCGCTCAACACGGGAGCCGATATTAGCAGCATTGTTTTTACTTCAGGTGGGCGCATATAAGCAGCTGGGTCCAGCGTTTAAGCTAACTGAGGACGATACATAAGATCTCGGTTTTCTGTGACTATCTTTATAATCAAGAACTATGATTGCCCTTCTCCAGTCCTGATGAGGCCTTAAATCAGTAGGCCGAAACGCGTCGACCTTTTTGTTTTGCAAGTGTATTGGGCTTGTTAAATAATGGATTATATTGTAAAGATTTAAGATGCACTATATCACGCTTGTGGGAAAGAAATACACAACATGTTGATAAATGATGGCGGAAAAAAAGCCCAGTGCCTTAGCGTATAAAAGTGGATCACATGTGGAGTGATAACAGTGACCACCACTTAAATATATAGGGCATTATTTTAAGATGTTTTTTAGAGTGGTAAATCTTAGATGTGGTCTATTATGTATGTCTTGTCAAGTGTCATTTGGTGTATTGTTATTGTGATAATGGATATAAGTGCTATATTACCATAAGTCCTTGTTTTGCTATTTGAATAATTTGGTTGAAATAAATTCGAGAAAGAAATAAACTCAGAAGTAACAGAATATAGGACTGTTCTTACAACTTAAGATGTAATTTGTCTCTACCTGCCATTGTTTTCTTTGTTGACTTCAAAAAGTTTGTCATTTGTGTTAATTTATTTTTATTACCTTCTCCTTTAATTTGGATGGTTAATACTGGTGTGGACGTCCCCCTTCAGGACCATTTGTGTGTGATTTGTGGACAAACACTGGCCCAATAAAAATGAAGTGAGTAGTTCGGGTGGTGAGAGGTCAAGACTTCCCCTAACCAGGTAGGCTGACAGCACTTGAGCTATTTATACTGCGGGTCAATACACCTTTTACAGAACATTAGTCATGCTGCTCAATTATGCAGATTTCTAGAGAGTAAGGTATCCAGGCACTGAGCAGGTGTGAGTCCAGCCAAGCCTAAGGCTTTTTGGGACTACCTGAAAAGCCAAGACTTCATCTTCTTGTAGAACTCATGAAGTGAGGCAGAAGGTATTATGTGTCGTGGCAGGTCTTTCCACATTTTAGGAGTGATGTAGGAGAAGGCTCAACTGGGTTTTCGGGACGCGAGTGGTGTGTGAAAGTAGGAGTCCAGATGAATGGAGGTATCTGCTAGGTTTGTGAAAGCAGATGAGATTGTCGAGGTATGCTGGGCCAGTGTTATTTAATGCCTTGAAACAACTGTGGATGAGGAGTCTGAATTGTGCTCATTTGTGTATGGGGAGCCAGTGTCGCTTACAGAGGTTTGGTGTCATCAGAGTGTGGCGTGGGAGGTTTGGAGTGATTCTAGTTGCTCAGTTCTAAATGATCTACAGCCTTCTGGTGAGTTCTTAACTTCACAGAAAGTGAAACATTAATGTGTAAGTATTCCCAGCTTAGAGCAATAAGCAGCAGTTGCCAGAAGTTGAAATGTTTGGGGCGATGGGTGGACTAGGGCTCTGTTTGTGGGCTGTGGCTGAAATCTTTGTCTATCTAGCAGAGCACTGTACTACCACACACATTTGTGTTATGTTTCTGTGTTCTCCCTTGGCCTGACAGTGTCTCTGCCTAGTCACCCCCTAAAGTCTCAAGCACATGGCAGCCTCCCTGGCAGACAAGGACCGTTTTCTTGCAAGGTGGTGTGCATCCCTGCCACAAGCAATACCATTTTGTTGTATGTTGTGTTCATCCTTGGCATGATGATGCCCATTCCTGTCATATTGCTAGCCATAGACCAAAAGAAGCCACACTTAAATTATGGACATTCTTCACATGATGGGGCTCTCTCCTGTATGATGATGGCAATGGCAATTCTAGAAACATTGTGGGCATTCTTGGCATGAGGGTACCCATTTCTGGCATAATACAGATGCAATGGTGATAATTCTTGGCATACTGAAACTACCCTTTGCCTAAAGGTGCCCAACTGACATAATCCTGGTCATACACACAGTCAACAGTTCTGGCCAACACAATTCTTGGCTACTTCTATTTAGCAAGGAGAGGTTCCGGCCCATCTATGCAACTCAGCCCCTGCTGCAGTCAATGAAAAAACAATGCATGCCTGACCGAGTTTGTGCATGCTGTTTTAGGCCAGGGCCGGCTTTTGGACGGTGAGACCGCACCGGGCGCTGACCTCAGAGGGGCGCTGTGTTTAGCAATAACTTCAGAAACTTGCGATTTAAAAGCACCTGCTGAAAAGTTCCTTGTGCGTTTAGCCTTCAAGAAACAATTAAAATGTCAAGATACCTCTTGTGATTAATGTTCTTGCTAGGAAGAGAGATGGGAGTTTTGCCTAGTGACAGATTTGACTTAACGTAAAGTAGCATAGAGGGTTAATATGCCTGCTGGGGCATATTTAAGAAAAGTGGCGCTGCACTCAGTGCAGTGCCACTTTTCTTGCCCCTCCTAGCTCCCCCTAATGCCACCGTTTGTGTGTCATATTTAAAATACAGTCCACCGTGGTGGTGGTTAGGGGACTAGCGTCAGAATTTTTTACGATAGTCTGGCGCTTTGCAGGATTAGCGTAAAAAGTTTTGACGCTAATCTTGCAAAGCACCCAGATTCCCATTGTAGTCAATGGAAGCCTCTTTTTAATGCCTGCTCTGAGAGATTTCTTTGCGTCATTGTTTTGCCCCCCCCTAACGGCGGGATGCCCCCTTTGCATACATTATGCCTGGCGCAGGCATAATGTAGCGCAAAGGGTTACCAAGTGGCGCAATGCATGCATTGCACCTCTTTGTAGATATGGAGCAGCGTTTTTGGCTTTCTAACGCCACATTAGCTTAAACAAAACTTGCACTAATGTGGCGTTAGAATGGCACTACGGGCTCTTAAATATGCACCTATGGGGCATATTTGAAAAAAGTGGCGCTGCACACAGTGCTGCACAACTTTTCTTGCACCCCTTAACGCTCCCCTAACGCCACCATTTGTGCACTGTATTTAAATATGGCGCAACATGGTGGTAGTTAGGGGACTAGCGCCAGAATTTTTTACGCTAGTCTGGCGCTTTGCAGGATTAGCGTAACATTTTTTGACGCTAATCTTGCAAAGCACCCAGAGGCCCGTTGTAGTCAATGGAAGCCTCTTTTTAATGCCTGCTCTGAGAGATTTCTTTGCGTCATTGTTTTGCCCCCCCCTAACGGCAGGATGCCCCCTTTGCATACATTATGCCTGGCGTAGGCATAATGTAGTGCAAAGGGTTACCAAGTGGCGCAATGCATGCATTGCACCTCTTTGTAGATATGGCGCAGCGTTTTTGTCTTTCTAACGCCACATTAGCTTAAACAAAAATTACACTAATGTGGCGTTAGAATGGCACTACGGGCTCTTAAATATGCACCTATGGGGCATATTTGAAAAAAGTGGCGCTGCACACAGTGCTGCACAACTTTTCTTGCACCCCTTAACGCTCCCCTAACGCCACCATGTGTGCACTGTATTTAAATATGGCGCAACATGGTGGTAGTTAGGGGACTAGTGTCAGAAGTTTTGACGCTAGTCCGGCGCTTTGCAGAATTTGCGTAAAAAATGATGATGCTAATCTTGCAAAGCATAACCAACAGAAGACTCCTTAAAAGTGCTGGAAAAAAATGACGCAAAGAAATCTGTCAGATTTCTTTGCGCCATTTTTTTGGCCCATCCTAATGGGGAAATGCCACCTTTGCATACATTATGCCGGGAGCAGGCATAATGTAACGCAAAGGGAAACAAAGTGGCGCAAAGCATGCATTGCACCACTTTGCAAATATGCACAGCGTTTTTGGCCTTCCAACGCCACAATAGCGTAAAAAAAAAAATTACGCTAATGTGGCGTTAGAATGGCGCTAGGGGCTCTTAAATATGCCCCTATATTTTATGTGGCTAGCTGAGTGGATTAGTAAAGCCAGCCTTTACAAGTGCTTTAAAACACATGAATGTATGTGAAAGGGGAGCGATGGAGAGATGAGGGGCTCATTTACCGGTGGTGGTGAGTGGGACCGAGGAGGAGGTCATGGGGTGGGGGGCGCCACCAGTCCTAAAGCCGGCCCTGTTCCAGGCCATCCGTATTTGGTAGTGCAGGCAACTGAAATAATCCTATTTGCCTAAAGCGACATTTAGTTTCTGCTCTGATGACGATAATTAACAAGAAGGCAACCGGCTTCCTTTAGTAGTTACGTAACTGTGATAGCAAAGCCGGATGGGGAGGGTTTATTTGACAATTGCTGTGCCTGCCCAAGCACACTGTTCGCCCTGGCATAATAGTAATAGCGTTTAACATATTTTGGGAATCTTTGGCCGGGAGAGATGATGGAGCCCACACCTAGCTTAATGCCATCCATCCTCGCTATGTCAAGGGCATTCCGGCTTGGTGTCCATCCTTAACATAGGAAAGTACCCCTAGCCTGTGTCGACCATACATGTGCGGCAGTAAGACGCTGCAAAAGACAAGCCAATATTTGTGGACCATATATATACGTAATGAAAGTGAAAATGGACATGTAGGGGGGGAAGGTAGTTTTAAATAAAAAAATATCAGTGGTAATTGGGTTTATTTTTCCAATATGAAAATATGAAACGTTTTATTTTTAAGAGAAAATGTGTATTTTGGGAAACGATTAAATCACGTCAGAGCGAGAAAATGTATTGCATTTACAAAAAATGTTTAAAACGGTCATATTCTAGGGGTAGTTTGAGAAAATTCTTGTTGAAGTTGTTTGCTTAGTGCCAGAGCATTCATTGACTATAGCTATTAATTCATGCAGAGACATTTCTTAATCTCTAATAATAAAGCTTTTTACAGCATTATCACCACTGCTGCCATGAGACCTCAGTCAGAAATGTCGGTGTACCTTTTTAAAAATCTTTTTGAGAGATTCCACAGGCACATTTCTGCTGCCCTCTCAAGCTGGCAGGGCTACCTTCTCTGCTCCTAAAAAGTCTTCGCAGACTCTAACTGGTTCCTAGGTTTGATGGTCTTTATGGTGTTTGTTCTCAAGCAGACTGGAGGAAGCCTGAAGGAAGCCTGCCTCCCGCATGACAAATGAAGATGACCTAGGATGTAAGGCAAGCAGATTTGTAGAAGGGAGCGTGGACTGACTCGGGGTGCAGTAGGACCAGGAGCAGCTTGTGGCTATTTGTAGGGACAGGGTGGTGCATATGGGGAGGGGGGCTGGGGGTTAGAGATAAATAAATAAAAAAATAAAAAAAACACTTACCTGTATTGCCACTGCAACCACCACCGCACCGCACCGCACCGCTCCTCTGCTGCAGCTGCGGGCACAAGCTTCCAACCTGCCCTACAACCAATCCGAAAGCTGTAGTCATGCTGCTGGCAGCATGACTGCAGCATTCGGATTGGCCAGAGCGCCCATCCAGGGCACTCCCAGGCAGACTGGGAGCCTATGCCTGCTCTCTCCAGCCCAGCACTGTGTACATGTGTGTTTGGAGGCCCAAGACAGCCGGCCAAACTTACATGCGCACTGAGGGGGAGTTCCGGTCATAGCCCACGGCCTGCCCCTTTTACTACAAAACGATAATAAACATAATTTATAATCGTTTTATGGTAAAAAGGTTTGCAGCTGCTGCTGGCGGGGGGGAAACGTTCCTCCACCATAGTGGAGGAGCTGCGACTGAGTAGGACCCTCCTTTGAGTTGCTCCGGGGGGGGGGGCTGCTGCTATGACCATTCATCCTACTACACCAACACATCCTGGCTCAGCAAGCAATTAAATAAAGCTGGCACATACCTCATGGCGCTCGCTGGTCATATTATCAGGAGTACCGAGGCGGACTATGGCGGAGGAATTCAGCTGCTAGCCGTGGTGTCCTCCATTTAACCAAGATGGCGCCAACCTTCAGAGGGCAATGAGTTTGGGGTTTCGGAGGAGGGGAGGATTCAGTGTTTAATTTGAGATGTTTATTGATTGGATACACAATAAAAAAGACGAATACCTTCCACCCAGGCTGCTTTTATAGCTTTGGAAGTCTGGAATTGTCATACTGTTAAGAGTGTGATGATTAGCAGTGTGTTGGTGCTCTCTGGCAGGGCCAAGTGTGGTGCAAGGTGCAGTGGCCTCTCAGCGAGGGCCTTGGCACTTATTATTGGTTTTTTTGTTTTACAAATTAAGCGTTGAGAGCACCTACTTGGTCATGTCTGCAGCCACAGAGCATCTCTGCTCTCCGAAGTGAGACAGGAGAATGCACAGGAGTTGGCAGCAATAGGCGGAATGCAGCAGGGTATGTTGGCCTAGCAGCCACACCACCCTGTCACAGGTCCTGGAAGCACCAAACTCTGGTGTCAGGGCTTGGCTTGGCTTGCTACACCAAATCTGTCCTGGTCCCAACTTTGAGACAGCTGCTTGCTGGACTGTCTTCCCCCTCCTTGGTTGCCCATAGGGCAGCGGCACACTATAGGAAGCCTGCAGCGGCGGCCACTCTGACACCATACTCAGACCTACCGAGCCAGAGTAGAGAGGGCGGGCTGCAGTGCTGGCTCCCGCGGGCCACTTGAGGGGTGAACAACAGCGCTGGGGGAGCCAATATCAAAGGCATGACAGGCAACTGGTGCAAAGGCTCCTGATGATGCACTGTAGTCAAACCAATCAACTGTGGACCCTGGGTCTAAATAAAACTGATTGGCTGCGATGGATTGAAAAGGCCTGTATATAGATATTGTTGCTCCTACTAAACTCTGTCCCACAGGGTATTCTATGGGATCACTCAGGCATTGACACTGAAACCTGGCACCATGAATACAAAGCTTTGATAACGGTGACTAGTGCGACAGGCAGTGGGCAACTAAACGCTGTTACATGTGCTATAGTGGACCAGACTGAGGGCGACTAGACTTCTTATTTCACCTTGGTGACCCATGCCTAGTGTTGTGAGCTGCCGCAAAAAGTCATCTGTGTTGTGATAGTGCAGGACGGTGAAGCCAAAGGAAACCAGAGAGCCGCCTCCCCAGGATGTAGTGACCCTTCCAACCAATAGAGGTGTGGATTAAGATGAAGCTGACCCCTGTCGCAATATGGAACAGTTCTCGAGAACCACAATGAAAAATTTGACCACGTCCAGCAGGCTGTCCTCATTACAAAAGTCTCACTGGAAAAGAAAACAGATGCAGTAGAGATTGAGGTTTATCTACTGAGGGCGGATCATAAAAAGCTGAACAGCAGGGTGAACGAAAATGAATCCATACTGAGCTTCCTTGAGCCCACAGTTCTTGAGCTACAATCTTAGATGCATGAGCTGCAGACAGAGATCTTCCGTCTACAACATCGAGCGGAGGACACAGAGGGTCACTTCTAGTGGAATAATATCCGAATACCGAAACATGAGTAGTGCAACGCTGCTGTGACTGCCTTCGAAGAGTGACAACTTACACAGATGTTTGAAGGAGCCATACAGAAATTCTTTGCAATGGAGAGAGAGAGCAGTGTGCCAGGCTGGACAGACGATGGATCAGGACACTGCTGAAGTTGTCTGCAATGACACACACCCCACTTGAGTTCCATATATGGGCATACCTTTTTTTCAATTGTTTAGTCAGGGGGAGTGGTGGGATAGTTCGACAGGCCCTAGCCAGTGAGTTATGAGGATAGGTTGTTTCAAACACATTCAATACACATGACACATAGAAACAGATGTTTCAGAGGGGAACCAGAATCCTTCACCTATCCAGTTAGGGTGTGTTAGAACTCTTAAACATTACTGCCAAACAAAACTGGAGTGCACTGCACACTTTTAACTGTATAACGTGGAATATGCTGGACATTGGACCTCTTCAAGAGATACAAGGTGGACACTCTTGAAACACAGAAAGGTACACTTTGTCCTCCAAGAGACACGTTAGCCATGTTCAACTAAGTAAGTTTAGGAAAAGATTGAGCGGTCAGATAGTTGGATTGCACCTAGGGTTCCTTTTATCAACAAACATACTTGACAGGACACTAAAGGCCATTACACATTGGTGAAGGGCACACTGAGCAGGTTAGACGTTTCCTTGGCCTGCATCTATGCTCCTAACTCTAATCAGGGCCTTTTTAATGATTTCTTGACCCACACATTATTCCAGAACAGGGAATCTCCAAAGATTTGGAGCAGAGCCTTAAACTCTGCAATGGATGTTGAAATGGATAGGACCCCCCACCCCACCTTACCTCGAAGGCACTCAGTAGAGTTACAGTGCAGAGGTTGGTAGCATAGTCCTGTAGTCTGCATCCCACAGAGATATGGCAAGAAACACACCTACATGTGAAGGAATTCTCATATGTGTCACCATTTCATAGTGTTGACATTTGGGTGGATATGTTTTTCATGGGTCTTGGAAAGACACATACCCTGGGGGATACAGAATATTTGCTATGCACCTAGTTGGATCACCGATCAGTGCTTATACACTTATCGGTGGTTGGTGACAGTATTGATTGATATTTCTCCAAAAAATGGTGATACTGCTGTTAACCCTTCCAATGAATGGGATGCATGCAAGGTGGTTACAAGGGGCATTTGCTTGAAAACCATCTTCTGTGTGAAATTAACCAAACACAGAGAATCACTGATACAGAGAATCTAATACAAAGGCTATCACCAACTGATGATCAAGTTATTTAATCCCTGGTATGGAAAAACAACGCTATAATAGACCGGATCTCAGGGATTAGCTATAAGAAACAGGTTGCCAGACAACATGCAGACAGGGACAGAGAAGGACTGACGCTGGCCTGGTCGATTTCTACTTACCAGGACTGGACACTAATTTGTGCAATACGCATCCCATCCAGGCAGGATACACATTCCTAATTGGAAAAAAACACGGTTTCTCAATACTACAAAGTCCCATATACCAGACCTGTGAACGGGCCTGGCCCAGCCCCCAGGTCTACCTGGCAGGATATAACACTGTCATGCCTTATCCCTGAACAGTATGGGGACCTAGACATGTAACTGACAGTGCAGGAGGTAAGGGGCAGCAATAGATCAACTCATTAAAGGCAAGACACCTGGCTAGTCATCTAATTTGTATGCTATCTATATATCCAAACTTGCCCCCAAGCTACTCAGAATATTCGAGCTAGGAGTTCTGCTGGGGTCAATTAGGGAAGCTGTAGTCGTGGTGCTCATAAGATGGGTATTCTCCTGGTCGATGTTAAGTTTACAGGCCTTTATCCCTGCTTAACATCGAGGCAAAGATCCAGGGTAAAAACCTCATGAACTAGTTGGTGAGCCCCAACTAGAATAGGTTTATTACTGGACAAACCAGTCATGCCAATCTCAGATGCCTTTTCCATGTAATGTACAGGGCCCCAAAGGCTGGGCAATGGACATTGGTGGCCCCTCTAGACATAGAGAAGGCTTTTGACACCCTACTGTGGGACTGTTTATTCAAGGTACTACAACTTATGGGTTAGGATAGACTTATCTTCAGCTGGATATAGTTGCTGTATCAACAGCCGACTGCCAGGTTTTGAACAGGTGAGGTATACTCAGACCAATGGAGGATGGAAAAGGGCACTAGGCAGGGGCGTTCCTTGTCGCCTGTGCATTTAGTGCCGGTGGTAGAGCCTTTGGCCTGCTTGATGAGGGTCAAAGCACATTCCTGTGAAATATAGGTTATTACATTCCATCCACACGATATCCCTATATGCAGATGACAGCGCCGCTTTTCCTTAAGAATTCTATACAGGACTTCCTGACATTATGCAAAAACTAGAGTACTTCGGGGGTGTGACTGGTCTCAATACAAATCAGGACAAGTACTGTCTGTTTCCACTGTTCTGAACATAGAAATTGATACAACCCCCAGACCTTGGTCTGCACCTAAGATGGCATCTTGATACCTTCAAATATCTGGAGTCCAGGTGGAAGGAGAAGCTCTTCGAGAAGAAGCTAAGGAGAGTTGCCTCCTCTTTTCAACAGCTATCCCCATTCTGGTGAAGTCTGCCCCTTTCCTCAATGGGAAGGATGGTCATAGGTAAGATGATGCTGCTGCTACCTAGATTCTTATATTATTTCATGCAACTATCCATCATCATCAATTGACGTTTTTTCAAGGTTCTGAACACAGCCTAGCAAATTTAATATGGGGCAGTGCTAGGCATCGATTGATAAATGCATGCGACCACTTACTATGGGTATCCTTGGCGCTCCAAATTTTGAAAACTATTATCTCGCAACCCAATTTACCTGGCTGATGTGATAGGTGGGAACTAAACCAGACATGGTAGTGGAGATATTAGGGTTTGTCCTGGAGGAAGCTTATCTATGGAGGCCCTTTTCGCTGGAGTTGACCAAACTAGAGATACCCCAAAGCACTTAGCGATGAAACACTTCTGGCAGATATACCGCAGAAAAGCGAAGGTAAAGACCTTGTATACCCCAGAACTGCCTTTATTGGGCCTGTCCAGGTTTAGGACAGGGGCCTGGGCTCATGACAAAAAACCCTGGAAAAAAAACCTGATTCACAACAGTTCGCGCTCTGCACCAGGGTGGGAAGCAACAGGCGTTCAACTCAATAAGGGATAACTTGGGGGTCAACAAGGGACAGTTCCTAACGTTTAATGCTCTGACCAGGGCAGCTCTAGTGACTTTGGGTAAGGAGGACAATGAACCACCCTGCGGTGCTCGTCACTAAAATTTTGACCGAGGGACTTCTTTGACGCACTGCTACACAGATACACTCTGAGATCAGAGAGAGAGTACACTGCTTCCATGACAACACCCAGGCTAAGATGGGAAACAAATATTGGGAAGAAGTTTACAGACCCTGACAAGGAACATATATTAGAATACACAAAAGAAGTCCTGGATAGAAATTTACCCAACTAAACTACCTACACCAAGACTGCCTGTCACCAGCCACAATACAGTACATATATTCTGAGGCTGCTAGCCGTTGCCCGGGGTGCGGGCTACCTGGGGTAGATTTCTATCATATTTCCTGGGACCGAGCAGTGATCTGGAATTACTGGGAAGCAATAATAACACTGATCGAAGAGGTTACTGGCAAAAAAACTGGGTCTAGACCCTGCAGTGTGCTTCTTTGTCGCCAAAGCAGACCCATAGGATCAAAACAAATATGTAGATGTATAGCGTTGGCCCTAGTGCTTGTCAAACAGAGTATAGCCATAAGCTGGAAAGCAAAGGATGCTCCCAGTATAACGGCCTGGTTGTGGGAGGCTGAATAATGGGAGGTTATTTAATACATACACATAAATGCATGTGTATTGTTCAGATCTCTAATAGGTGACATTGACCCTGCCAAAGTCAGGTACTGATGCCGTTTTTGGTTCTGTTTCACATTAAATGACTAAGAAAAAAACAGCTTGGGAAAAAAAACAGCTTTCTAGAACAGAGAAACAGAGTTCATAAGGTCATACAATAGTAAGAAGCAGTGAACTGATAGTGGCAGTCCTTATTAATTAAACCTGAACAATTAGAAGCTGCCAAAACAACATTTACGTGGCTGCAAATACTCCAGTAATTGGTAGCCTGGTGCGAAAAAAGACAACACAAGGTCTCCTCACTTCTAAAGACCTGTCATGGTAGTAAATGTTGAAATAAGTACATAACATACAGTACCCTTGTCTAAGCCAACACACAATATACCTTTCTCCAGTAGATAGTGATGGAACAAGGTGGACACTTGAACCTGCCCATCTCACCTGTAATTTCTCTGGTTTTAAAATGAACAGAGAGGTAAGGTAGTCTTGCACCTGGCATTGCTTTATAAACTCACAATCATGTTAAATCAACTATCCCGGGTGCAACTGCAGCCCTGTGGTTGAACCGATAGTTAAGTACAAGTAGGCAATGCCCTGGGAGTACATTTTGTCTACGTGATGTTATGTGGAGGAGAACCTATGTGAAAGCTATACCTACATGCTGAAATTACCCCATTGTGGAATCAACCATTGGAAAAGATGAACTTTCCCAAAAGCTAGATCCCACATTGAGGTACTTTCAGAGTGCAGGTATAGCTTGACACATAATTTCTCGTCAACATACATCCCAACCGATCGGCTTTCTGGGAGGGTAGGCAGATGCCTCAGAGAAGTCCTGGAGCCGAAACAGGGATAATCTGTTACTATGCTTGCTATATGAGAACAGAAAGATGTCACATGAGGGAGTGGGTTTCAGTATTTCTGAGCTCCTCTTTGTCCTCCCAATGTGCTCCCCCTCTGGGATTAGGAACTATAGTCCTAGTCGCACACTCATTGCAATATATCGTAGAATTTGATAGAATGAATAAGGTACCTGAAAACGCTATAAAGCGCTTCAGTTTGAATTTGGCTCCTGGACGCCCTTTCAGTGTGCATGGCGGATACATGGTTGCAGTTTGCCTCCTATGGTAGAGGTTGGGTGAGGTGCAGGAAGACTGGAGCTGTGCTTCTATCATTGTGTGAAGAACTCGTAGCTCTGTGTAATCGTCAGGTGAAATTAGATGCTGTTGTGCATGTGGGTGCCAACAAAAATTTTAATTTTAGAAGTAGTGACAATTATACAATTTAAACCACCACTGACTGTAGAACAGTTAAATCCACTCAGGTGTAACAGAAGAGCAACGCACACAAGGTGCACCTTTCACAACAACCAGCATACATACAACATAGAGGGCGTGATTCCAAATTTGGCAAATGAGGTTAATCCGTCCCAAATGTGCCAGATATCCCGCCCGCTGTATTACGAGTTCCATAAAAAAAAATGGTCTCGTAATACGGCGGGCAGGATATCCGTCACATTTGGGACGGATTAACTCCCTCCGCCAAAGTTGTAAACAGGCCCATAATCTGCATGGGAGCAACAGAGGCAATTGGAAGGACATATGATGTGGGTCGACAATGCTTGGCTGACGTTCCGTGGAAACATTTGCTTTTTCTAGTAAAAATTCTGCATCTGCATAGGAACAACAGAGGCAATTGGAGGGACATATGATGTGGGCCGACTATGCTTTTTCTAGTTAAAATTATTGTTGCTGACTAAATTAGAGTGCCTGGAGAGCGCTTATGTACCTTGCCCCAACAAAGCAAGCTGTGGTGTGTACATTGGTTATGTGTGGGGGGGACTGTTGCATAGTATTGCTGAATCAGAAACTAACTAAAGAGGTTTCTGAGAAGACCATAACCACTGACTAGTTTGAACATCACTGTAATTGGCCATGGCTCACTACAAGGTGCAAAATCTGTGGGTGTCCTTGGATGTCATTTTACACATAAATATTCTGGAGATGAAGGTGGGGTTTTTTAACTACACAATCTCTGTCCTGCATCTTCAGAAATGAGGTCCTGGTCATTACAGGAACCCCAATGCCACATTGCACTTAAAAAGGTTAATACTCATGCACGCCAGTTCTGTCTCTCAATTATGCAGTTATGAGCCCGGACTTTTACACATCGTTGGATTTTTATGAGAAGACTTACACACTGACATCCCATTCAGGAGTAGGTGCTACATATCTTGAAAACGTCCTTGATCTTCTTTCAGTGAGCTGTCTTGAAAATGGATACCTTTGCCACCAGCAAATCAAATGCACATTTTCTGGAATCTTGGTTGAGAACGGACCTCTTCTCTTAGGGAGATTATTTTTTGTTGAACAGCATCTGATCTTCTACCCCACTTTATCTCACTCTCGGCTCGTCAGAGTCCTTCCAGAACTGAGCTATAACCTAGATATGCCGTAGACCTGTAGGTCCTCTGCATCCATTTTGGTTACCAGACTGAATACACCACGAAACAGGGGCCAAAACCCCACATCAAACTGACCCACTATCCCATTGTGAGGGTCTTTTGCTGTATCACTGTCACCAACTTTGAAGTAGTTGTCTATTTCCTTATGGGAGCGTGGATGTGTCCAGGCCTTTTGCTGGCACTTTACAAGGCCCCTATATAAAACATGTGGCTGAAAGTTTACCATTGGTCCTTGACATAAAACATCTCTTCGCTTTAGAGCACTCAGGCCTATGGTCAGCTTTTTCCTAAAAAGCGCATTAAAAAAATTCTGACTATTACCAGGATGTGTACCAGTAATAACCCAGATCGACCACTGGAAACATTTGATGTTTGCAGCTGTTTCACTGCTAGAGACGCTCTACAATGATTGCCAGCTGAAACAATATTTCCGCTCACTGGTACCCAAAAACCTGGATAAGTTAAAAATGGCGCAAAAAGTAGTGCTGCAGTGTTATTGCTGGACCACCCATTTATGTTTTTCTTAAACACCACTGGCGCTAGAATATATAGTCAAAAACAGATCTGGAGCCTTTCGCCAATAGACACTACTAATTGAGAAGGCCAGAGAAGCATATTTCAAAATACTTTAAAAAACAAAAAATGTTTCACTGGTGAACTTGTTTACTAATTAACCCTACATGCAGCCAGACCTACCTTCAAGGAGCTATGTGTATCCCTAGATTATTTTTCAAACAATAGAATGTCAATGATTAGTAAGACCTTTTCATTAAAATATTCTTTTATCACTTACCTTGAAACTCGTCTACCACCCAACTCAAGTGCGCCATCAGCACCTATCTGACAGAATGTCAACCTCTGACAGAAACAGATAAGTGATCTTTCAATTAAATCACCCCCCTTAACCTTGCCCATGGCGGGTCATTTAATTGGCCCTTGACAGCTTCTTCACTATTCAGATCTTGCTGTGCCAAGCCACTCTTTCTTCAACAGTGGCTCCGCCGAATGGAAGCAAGCAGTAGTTATGTCTTGATTGAAGAAAACAACAGCAGATCCCGGGTTTCCAGCAACTATAGAACCAACTTGCACTTTCCAGTTCTCCTACATGCAACACAGTTAGGTTTCAGATCACTGCATAGTCCAGAAACAACGCCGCTGTTTATTATGGATGAGATCCATTGGATTGTAAACAAAATAGCATTTTAACCCCTTCGCTGCCAGGCATTTTCCCCCCTCAGGTGCCAGGCCTTTATTTGGCTATTTGGGGCAGTTTGTGCTTAGGCACTCATAACTTTTTGTTCACATAAGCTACCCACGTCAAATTTGCGTGCTTTTTTCCCAACATCCTAGGGATCCTAGAAGTAACCAGAATTTGTGGGTTCCTCTGAAGGAGACCAAGAAATTAGCCAAAATACAGCGAAAATTGTTTTTTAAAAAAACAAATGGGAAAAAAGGGCTGCAGAAGAAGGCTTGTGGTTTTCCCCCTGAAAATGGCATCAACAAAGGGTTTGCAGTGCTAAAATCACCATCTTCCCAGCTTTCAGGAACAAGCAGACTTTAATCAGAAAACCAAATTTTTCAACACAATGTTGACATTTTACTGGGACATACCACATCTTTACTATTTTTTGTGCTTTCAGTCTCCTTCCAGTTAGTGCCAGAAATGGGTGGGAAACCAATGTTGGATCCCACAAAGCTAAACATTTCTGAAAAGAAACCAACATTCTCAATTCAGCAAGGGGTCATTTGTGTAGATCCTACAAGGTTTTCCTACAGAGAATACCAGCTGAAATAAAAATAAAAAGATTTGAGGTGAAAAAAACTGCCTTTTTATCCATGTTTTACTCTGTAACTTTCCTGGGATGTCAGATTTTTTAAAGCAATATACCATTACGTCTGCTGGACTCTTGCGGGGATATATGGAGCTTGTAGGTTCATCAAGAACCCTAGGTACCCAGATCCAATAAAGGAGTTGCACCTTCCCATGGGTTTTCATTCTATACTGGGTATACAGCAATTCATTTGCTGAAATATATAGCGTGAAAATAGGTATCAAAAAAACCTTTGTATTTCCAAAATCGGTACAAGATACGGTGTTGAGATGCAGTGGTTATTTGCACATCTCTGAATTCCGGGGTGCCCATGCTTGCATGTGAATTACAGGGCATTTCTCAAATAGATGTCTTTTTTACACACTGTCTTACATTTGGAAGGAAAATATGTAGAGAAAGAGAAGGGGCAATAACACTTGTTCTTCTATTCGGTGTTCCCCAAAGTTTCCCAATAAAAATGGTACCTCACTTGCGTGGGTAGGCCTAATGCCCATGACAGGAAACGCAACATGGACACATCACATTTTTACATTGAAAATGGACGTATTTTTTGGAAAGTGCCTAGCTGTAGATTTTGATCTCTAGCTCACCGGCACCTAGGAAAACCTACCAAACGTGTATTTTTTAAAACTAGTCACCTAGCGGAATCCAGGATGGGGTGATTTGTGGGACTCTCACCAGGTTCTGTTACCCAGAATCCTTTGCAAAACTCACAATTTGACCAAAAAAACACTTTGGTGACAGAAAGTTCTGGAATCTGAGAGGAGCCACAACTTTCCTTCCACCCAGCCTTCCCCCAAGTCCCCCAATAAAAATGGTACCTCACTTGTGTGGGTAGACCTAGTGCCCGCGAAAGGAGATGCCCCAAAAGACTATCTGGACACATCCAAATTATCAAATACAAAACTACCTGTTTTTTTGCAGGGTGGTGTGGGATGGGGCACCTGCGTTTTTGGTCTTGGGCTCAGCAGCCATACAGGGAAACCTACCAAACTCAGACATTTCTGAAAACTAGACACCCGAGGGAGTCCAGGGAAGTGTGAACTGCGTGGATCCCCCAGTGTTTTCTTACCCAAAATCCTCAGCAAACATCAAATTTAGCTAAAAAAAAACAACAAAAGAAAAACATTTTTCCCACATTTCTGTGTGGGATAACCGCACAGGGACTTCCTACATTCCAACATTCCCCTCAGTCTCCCAGTAAAAATGATACCTCACTTGTGTAGGTGGGCCAAGTGCCTGTGACAGGGAAGAGCCAAAACCATATCGAAATTGAGGGTGAACCAAAGCGGGTCCAAAAAGGCAGTTTGAAAAAAAACATTTTTAAGCTGACAAGTGGGGCAGAATTTTTATCAGTATATTTGAGACAATGCTGGGTGGTAGGAATTATGAGGATTCCTGCAGATTCCAGAAGGTTCCATCACAAAAATGTAGGGAAAATGTGTGATTTCCAGCAAAGTTGGATGTTTGCATAGCATTGTGGGTAAGAAAATGGTGCAAGGTGCACTTGAAGAAAACTACCCTGGACTCACCCAGATGTTTAGTTTTCAAATGTGTCCAGGTCTTGTGGATTTTCCTACATGGCAGCATCCCAGAGTCCAAAAAGTGCAGCACTCACCATTCCAAGGGGGACGATTTTGAGTTAGCCAAGCTCTTATGGTTCAAATGTAAAGCCAAAACACAAAATAATCAAATGTCCTCTTGCTTGCCGTAGGATAAGATGTTTTAGTGTGTGGGGGGAGAGCTGATAGACTGTTACCCCTTTCAGTTGGGGTGGGAGTATAACCATGCCCATAATGGTTGGTAGACACCCCCCCACTATATATATATTTTTTTAATTCCCTGGCATCTTATAGGTTTCCTGCCCCCCGGGTGAATCGGGGGTAATTACCCGATCTGCCCACCGGTGGCCAGAACAACTTCGGTCCCATTTATTTGGAGTGGGGGTATGGCCATACCCCCACCCTCGTTTTTGAAAAAAAATCTTCTCTGGTCTCTGGTGGGCTTTCTGCCCCGTTGGAGGCAGATGGGCTTTCCACAAATAGGCCGATCTTCCCCCAAGGGGAGCAGAAATGTCCTAAAATAAATTTGCCCCCCCCAGGGGAATGACCCTTGCCTAAGGCGGTCGCTCCTCTCCCATGAAACTGCCATAAAAAATATATATCCCTGGTATCTAGTGATTTCCGCCCCCTTGGGGGCATTTTGGCCTAAAAAAAATAGGCTGATCTGCCCTCAAGGGGGGGCAGAAATGCCCCAAAGACAATTTGCCTCCCAGGGGAGCAACCCTTGCCATCATGATCAGGCAGCAGAAATGCATCGAGAGACATGAATGGAGAGGAAAGGCCATTCCTCTCCTTTCATGCCTCTGTCACCCCTCCACATGATCGGAGGAGAAATGCTTTTGCATTGAGCTTCCAGCGCGGAGGGGGAAGCCTCTGATTATGTTAGGGGCGATTGTGCGCTGACGTCATCAGACACCACAGGGGTGGAAGGGGAAGCGATTGCCCTTCCATCCCTGCCCAGGAGAGGGGAGTGCTTGGCCTTTGAGTGGAGCGCTAGCACTCCCCTGAGGGCCCATCGCATTACGAGCTGGTCTTGTCCTCGGCACCAGGCAACCGTGGACGAGGGCGAAACCAGCTCGTCCTGGGCTCGCCCTCGGGGTTAAATAGTCATTAAAAAAGGACAGACTCAAAAATGGAAATCATCATCACAAATTAGGAAAAATCATGATGGTTCTTGTTACAAATGGGGTCTCTAGTTGGCAGAGGTTCCATCCTATTCAAGTAGGGACCCTCTTTCTAGTCAGGGTAAGGGAGTCACACAGCTAGGACAATCCCTGCTCACCCCCTTGGCAGCTTGGCTCAAGCAGTCAGGATTATCTCAGAGGCAATGTACAAAGTATTTGTATACACACATTTACAGAGTAACAGAGGGAAAACACCACAAAAGTACTCCACACCAGTTTAGAAAAATAGCCAATATTTTTCGGATTAAAACAAGACCAAAACAACATAAATCCAACATACAGAAGTAAAGATATCGCTTTTTAAAGGTTTGAATGAGTACTAATCATTGGAAACTGGTTGTATACTTTTAACACACAGTACCTGGGATACGTCAAAAAACAAAGACGATGCGGGCCGTAAAGGTGATGCGCTGGAAAAGGAAGCGATGCGTTGTTTCCTTACTGCACAGGGGAGGCAGTGTTGATTCTTTCCACGCAGGTGAGGCGATGCGTCAATTCTTTCCTTGCAGGAAAAGTGATGCGTTGGTTCCATACTACGGTGCGGGTTTGATGAGAAAATGATGCCCAGGGATGATGCGTGGTAAATCCAGATTCACTCTATTGATGGATCCACGCTGAAACACTCTGTGTCAATTCTTCAGCTCTGGGGCATGCGCTGCATTTTCTTTTTTTTTTTAAGCTGTGGCGCACCAATGTGTGGATTTTCTCCTTCAGGTCACCAGCTTCCACATCCAAGGGCCCAGAGAGACTGTATTTGGGACCACTTGGCAAGTCAGGACTCTTAGAAGAAGAGCCCGGGCACTACCAGCTCTTCTTCCTGGCAGAATGTCCTCAGTCCAGAAGGATTCTAAAGATGTGGTCTCAGAGGCCCAGTACTTATATTCATTTCTGCCTTTGAAGTAGGCAAACTTCAAAGGAAAGTCTTTATAGTGCACAAGACCCTGTCTTTCCCTGCCCTGGCCCCAGACACACCCTAGGGGGGTTGGAGACTGCTTTGTGTGAGGAGAAGCACAGTCTTATTCAGGCGTGTCAGCTCCTCCCACCACTCTAGCCCAAGAATACCCATCAGGATATGCAGAGCACACCTCGCCTCCCTCTGTGTGACTGTCTAGGGTGAATTCACAAACAGTCCAAATGTCATCCTGATCGAGACATGTATTTCACAGTCGGACAGAAGCACAGATGGTTAAGCAAGAAAATGCCCACTTCCTAAAAGTGGAATTTTCAAACTTACAATTTAGAAACTAAAGATGTATTTTTAAATTGTGAGTTCAGAGACCCCAAACTCTACATGTCTATCTTCTCCCAATGGAAAATTACACTTAAAATATATTTCAAGGCAATCCCCATGTTACCCAAAGGGAGAAATTGGTTTTGCAATAGTGTAAAATGAATTTAGCAGTAGTTCACTATTAGGACATGTAAGACACATCAATAAAATCATTCAATCAATCAGGCCTTTGTAAAGCGCAGCTTATCACCCATGGGGGTCTTGAGGTGCTGTTATGGGCGTGCTGATCACTCAAAAAGCTACTTCTTGTGATCCTTCCTGAACTGTTTCAGTGAGGCAGCCTGTCTGAGGTAGAGTGGGAGTGTGTTCCATGTCCAGGCTGCGAAGTAAGAGAAGGATCACTCTCCGGCTGTGCTCTTCCTGATTCTGGGGATGGCAGTGAGGGCAAGTTGGGATGATTGTCATTGCCTGACAGGGGTATAAAAGTCAGGCAGTGGTTGAGGCAGTCCGGTCAGATGTTGTGCAGTGCTTTGTAGGTGTGTGTCAGTAGCTTGGAAGTGATGCAGTTGTCGGCCGGGAGCCAGTGAAGGTCTCTGAGGTGAGAGGAGGTGTGGTTGCGGTGGGAGATGTCCAGGATGAGTCTGGCTGTTGCATTCTGGATTCTCTGTAGACTTGCTTGTAGCTTCTTTGTGATGCTGGTGTAGAGTGCATTGCCATAGTCTAACTTGCTGCTAGCAGAAGTATGGGTGACCATCCTTCTTGACTCAGTAAGACGCAGAGTGCGGAAGCATGAAGATGAGATGGAGTTGACGGGTCATGGAAAGCAAGGAGTACAGGATGATGCCCAGGTTGCGTGCGTGGTCAGTGGGGGCGTTTCCTAGGGCAGTTGGCCACCAGGAGTCGTCCCAGGTGGTGGGGATGGAGCAGAGTACAAGGATCTCATTCTTGTCAGAGTTGAGTTTGAAGCAGCTGGTTTCCATCCAGGGGGAGACCGCTCTCATTCCGTTGTGGAAATTTCTCTTGGCTGCTGATGGGTCGTCAGTCGGGGAGAGGAAACACATCAGTACATATCCTACCATTCTAATACACTGCACCCCATCCACAGGGTAGCCTTGGGCCTACCTTAGAGGTGACTTACATATACTAAAAGGGAAGGTTTGGGCCTGGCACGTGGGTGCACTTTCCAGGCTGAACTAGCAGTTTAAAACTGCACACACAAACACTGCAGTGGCAGGTCGGAGCCAGGTTTACAGGACTACTCATGTGGGTGGCACAATCACTGCTGCAGGCCCACTAATAGCATTTGATTAACAGGCCATGGGCACAGAGAGTTTACCTTACTAGAGACTTACTAGTAAATCAAATATGTCAATCATGGGTAAACCAACTACTGATAGGTCTAACATGTCATTACATATTAAACATCACAACATAAGAAAGCTAAAGAGAAAATTGGATATAGAGCAGCAATCTCATTGAATCCATTAAAATACAGAGAGATCAATTGCCATGAATAATGCAATAATAAGCAAAATCAGAAAAGTGTACTAAGTCCGAAAAGTGCAGCAAATCAAGAATAGTACAGTATCCCTAATAGAAACACTAAAGTCTCAAAGGAACCTCTCACTTGTTCATCCCCAAAACCAGGTGGTTATATAGCCAATTTCACCATGGAAAATTATCGGAACTGCAAAGTCCGCATGTTACAAGCAAAAGTAGAATTTTCAACAAATCACACTGCAAAACTTTAAAATAGCATTTAACTCAACCATCTTATCACTATCCCAGCTACATAAGTATTTTTTCGCCCTCTCTGACCTAATGTTATCTGGAGCTGTCAGAATAAACTAGTCACATAAACAACAGGCATAATGAATGTTGTAGTGTATGCTAGCAAGAAGAGCCTTGGAAAGTATCAAAATGATTCCTCCAGAGAGTTCTTCAAGAACAACATATCATATAAAATAAAGAGTACACATCTTGCTGCATGTGATATCAAGCGAGAAAAAGCTACTTACCTTCCATAGGCACTTGCTGGTAGCGACTCTCTCTAGCTGCACCTTTAGAATATTCCCTAGGAGTTGGACTGGATCCGGAAACTTTTCAGAGTACCTCTGCGCTGCAGAAGGTGGAGCCCTCACCCTTCACACTGACACCATTTGCTCTAGGAATTAACTCTAGGGCATATATAGGTGCCACTCCTCTGTGCTGAGGTCAATTGCTTTCAAGACTGTCTGTGCCACCAGACGCAAACCCCTAAAAGCAAATTGGACAGTGTGCACATTCCTAGACTTAGGATCTTATTAATGGATAGAGTCCAATCACAGAATGGAGAAGATAGGAGAGTAGATGAGGAATCTGCAGATAGTGTTTACGCCAGAAAGAGTGTTACCGAAGGTAACTTTTTCTTCTGATAGAGACTTTCAGCTGCAGATTCCTCACTTTTGAATACCTACCAAAAAATTACCCATTTGTGAGAGGACTCAAACCAGGAAGTCCTGCAGGACTGAGCAGGCAAAATGCCCCTCTGACTATCCAGAAATAGTGCTTCATGAACGTGTGCAGGGAAACTCATATAGCTGCCTGGCAGATGTCTAGGACAGGACCTCTGCATGCTAATGAGGTGGTGGCAGCTTTGGCCTTGGTAAAATGAGCACACAGTCCTTCTGGGGACTACTTTTAAGCCAATGCATAGCAGATCTTCATGTACATCACAATTCAGTAGGAGATGGTTCTCTTCTACAATGCCTTGCCTTTTTTTCGTTCCAGCAAACCTGACAAAGAGCTAATCGTCCACTCAGTGCTCCTTGGTACCAAAAATGTAAAAGCTCAGCTCTCTTTTAGGTTACAAGCCAAGAAGTCTCTCCTCCTCCTTCATAGAGGGGGTGAGGCAGAGCATAGAATGCCGGCCAATTGATGGTTTGACCATCATGCAATGGTGTCACAACTTTCATCAGGAAGAATAGCAGTGAGACCGTTGATGAAACAATTTGTCTGGGAAGAAGGGAGTGTAAGGTGGATTAAGACAAAGAACCTGAAGCGCTGCACTGAAGTGATAGCAATGAGGAACACAGTCTTGCTGTGAAGCACCATGAATGGAGTGCATATCAGGTAAGACAGGACCAGGTTAAGGTCCCATTAGGCCATCACAAAGGGAGAAGGAAACATATGTTGTAGCCCTTTCAAAAAAGCACATCTCAACTGGTGATTTAAACAGGGAGGGCTGACCTGGGACTCGTAAAAAGCCCAAAAGGGACAGAAGAGAACCTTTATACATGAGCGAAGCAAAGGCTTGCAGGGCAAGAAAGAGAATAAACAGTAGAATGTAAGATAGCTTGGACTGAAGGAGGTCAATGTGGCATGTGCCAAACCAAACCACAACGACAGGTGAATACTGTTTTCGTTGAGGGACGACTGGCTGTCAGGATGACATCAACCACCTCAAGATCAAGGCCAAAGGTGTTCAGCTGTTGCCACTCAATATTCAAGCATGAAAATGGAGATTGTGAAGGCCCGGGTGCAGAACCCTGCCCTTTTTACTGCACCAGCAGCTCCTTCCAGTGGGGCAGCCTGATCGGAGGACATATGTGCAAGGAGTTCTGAATACCATACTCTTCACGCCCAGTCAGGAGCCCTGGGGCCCTGTCTGTCCTGATCTTGGGAATCCGGACTGGAGTAGTATCGGTGGAAAGGCAAACAGGAATCACGAGTTTCACTCAAGGCAGAACACATCCAAGAGAGTGAATGAGATGCTGAGGAAACTCAAAAGTGCAGAAGTGCTGACATTGCGTGTTCACGGTAGTCGCAGCAGTAGCGAAGAGATCAAGCCAAGATTTTTTCCATTTAAGGACGAGACCTTGTGCCACCTGCGGGTGTAACTGCAACTTGCAATCGGCTAGGCTCCAATGGTTGAGTTCATCTGCCCTGGCATTCAATGATCCTGTCAGGTGGACCACCAACATGAAAATTCATTGGTGGACCAACCATTTCCAGAGGCGCAGGGGCCTCCTACCATAGGGCCCATGACACCCCCTGCCCTGTTTTTGCAATACCACATAGTGATGTTGTCCTTGGGCACTTTTACCAGCCTCACTTTGATGAATAACAGGAAGACTTTCTGCACCAAGCGGATGGTCCTTAGCTCCAGGAGGTTGATGTGGAGCTAGAACTCCATCAGAGACCAGAGGCCTCTGATCTCCATCTCTCCCAGAAGCGATGCATGGGTCACCACTGTCAACTCTGATCCCATGGCATAGCCCACAGATGCCACTTGGTGTGCTCGACCAGCAAGATGCAGGTGGCCATCAGTGCAAGCAGCGTCAGAGTCAACTTCACTGAAATCCAGGCTGAAACACTGGGGAGGAAGGAAAGGCACAAAACCAAACTGTGTCCGAGATGGCTACAATGAAGGTGAGAGTCTGAGGAGTCAAGTGTGACATCAGCACTTTGATAGTAAACCATAAAGATGACAGGAGGTTTGCTGTAGTCTGTAGATGGCGGAGGCATGCCTGGGGCAAGCATGACTTCAATAGTCAGTGATCAAGGTACGGAAGACTGGTATCCCAGACCTCTGAAGATAAGCTGCCAACACAGCCATCACTTTAGTGAACACCAGAGGTGCACTGGTGAGACCAAAGGGGAGCACAGCGAACTGGAAATAATCCTGTCTTACTATTAACGCAGGTAGCACCAATGGGCCAGCAGGACGGGAATACAAAAATAGGCATCCTCCTTATCCAATGCCACTTCGAAATGGACAGATGGTCAGTCGTTGGGGGGCTGTAGGGGGGTGTTGAAATGTGAGGCAGCAAGAAAGGAATGGGAGAGCATACCCCCTGCGAACTATCTGCAGGACCCACTCATCCAACATTATCTCCTGCCAACCCAGAAAGAATCACCAGATTCTCACACCAGGTGGCTGTGCACCATAAAAGACACACTAAAGAGGATTGGCAGGTGGGTCTGAGGGGGGGGGGAGGGTAAGAGATAGTGCGCGAGGTTGCAGGCTAGGTAGCACACTGACCTTGGTGCTGTTGGCGAAGAGGGCTGGAGAGGCCCAAAGAGTAAGCAGTAGTCTTGCTCTCTTTAAACTGGTCACGGGCAGAGTGAGCCTGGTCCCGAACAGATGCTCCCCATCAAAGGGATTGTCCATTAGTGTGGACTGTACGTTACTAGAGAACCTAGTAGACTGCAGTCACACATGACAGTGAATGGCAACACTGGTGCTAATAGCTCATCGGATGGGGTTCATGGTGTCCAAGCCACAATGTATTGTGAACTTAGTCAAATACTTACTATCTTGAATTACCTGTGCCAAGATAGGATAAAGGTCATCAGGAACACCAGGGAGGACTTAACACACCAAATCCCAAAGGCATTGAAGTAATGGCACAACAAACAGTTTCCGTTGACAAAGTACAGGGCTAGGCTGGTGGAAGAAATGACTATCTTGCCAAATGTTTCTACACATTTAGATTCCAAGTCGGAGGAGTGGAGGGAAATGTGTTCAAATTAGACTGACTTGTGGAGGCATGAACAACAAGTCTTTCTAGTGAAAAATGGCACAAGAAATAAGCAGGGTTGCTTGAAGCAGGATGACTGTGTCTGCCAAATTGTTGGGCGACGGGAGTCCCAGAATATGGTTTGGCCCAGGGCCCTTATAAAGTGTCCGCCAAAGCTGTAGCACCTATATAGGACCCGCATATCATTCCCAGAGCGGAACGGCATCTGATGCCCGAGGAATATTCAAAAGGTGAGGAATCTGTGGCTAGCAGTCTCTATTGTATATACAAACATACAATGAACATATGAACATTATGAAATGGCAGCCATATTTTAGAAGATAGAGTCTAGGCCTAACTGTGGTCTAATTTTAGTGTAAGCCAGAAAACGCACAAAACAAAACATTTTACAGCATCTGCTGTATGCCATCTTCTGAAAAGGATAATAAAACAAGATATAAAGGTATAAAAGTTCAAGCGGTACAAAATTGAGAATCAAGTGTGTGTGTGTATATATATATATATATATATATATATATGGAAAATGTCACTTAAGCAGTGTACATCTGTTCGTGCTATGTTCTGCTGCAGATTCACATGCTGTGCATTAGTCCACCATCTAGTGTTGGGCTCAGAGTGTTAAAAGTTGTTTTTCTTCGAAGAAGTGTATTCTAGTCACGGGATCGAGTGACTCGTCCTCCTTGGTTCCATTGTGCATGGGCATCGACTCCATTGTTAGATTGTTTTCCCGCAGAGGGTAAAGGAAGAAGTAATAGAGTATATAGGTATAAAGTAAGAGATGTCCATGTAAATGTATCTACATATGTACAAATGTTTGTAACTTAAACGACTACAGGCTTCCGGGGAGGTGGGAGGGTGCATGTGAATCTGAAGCAGAACATGCCACAAACAGATGTACACTGGGTAAGTGACATTTTCCGTTCGATGGCATGTGTAGCTGCAGATACACATGCTGTGCATAGACTACAAAGCAGTTTGTCCTCCCATAAATTAGCGGTGGTCAGCCTGTAGGAGTTGAAGTTGTTTGAAATAATGTTCTTAGAACAGCTTGACCTACTGTGGCTTGTTGTTGTGATAATATGTCTACACAGTAGTGTTTAGTGAATTTATGTGGTGTTGACCATGTAGCTGCTTTACATATTTCAGCCATTGGTATATTCCCTAAAAAAGCCATTGTTGCACCTTTTTTCCTTGTAGAATGTGCTTTGGGAATAACTAAAAGCTGTCTTATATAGCGTGTTTGGATGCACCTTACGATCCATCGTGCTAAACCTTGTTTTGATATAGGATTGCCTGTATGTGGTTTTTGGAAAGCTACAAATAGTTGTTTAGTCTTTCTAAATGGTTTAGTTCTGTCTTTATAGTACATTAAAGCTCTTTTGATGTCCAATGTATGTAGAGCTCTTTCTGCCACAGAATCTGGCTGTGGGAAGAAGACTGGCAGTTCCGCTGTTTGATTTATATGAAGTGGTGATACAACTTTTGGTAGAACTTTTGGATTTGTTCTTAGTACAACCTTATGTTTGTGCACTTGGAAGAAAGGTTGTTCAAGAGTAAAGGCTTGGATTTCACTTACTCTTCTTAAAAAAGTAATTGCCACTAGGAAGACAACCTTCCATGTTAGAAATTGAATTTGGCACGAGTGCACGAGTCTTGTAAGCACTATATTTAGATTCCAAGTAGGAACTGGTGGTGTTCTGGGTGGAATGATGTGTTTTAAACCTTCCATGAAAGCTTTAATGACAGGAACTCTAAATAAAGAGCTATGTTGTATATTTTGTAAATATGCTGAAATTGCAGTAAGATGAATTTGTATTGAAGAGAATGCTAAATTTGATTTTTGTAAATGAAGTAAGTAACATACAATATCTTGTATTGATGCTGTAAGAGGGTCTATATTTTTGGATTGACAGTAATATACAAATCTTTTCCATTTGTTTGCATAGCACTGTCTAGTAGTGGGTTTTCTTGCTTGCTTAATAACTTCCATACATTCTGATGGGAGTTGTAAATATCCAAACTCTATGACCTCAGGAGCCAAATTGCTAGATTGAGTGTATTGGGATTTGGATGCCTGATTTGACCTCTGTTTTGTGTCAACAGATCTGGTCTGGATGGGAGTTTGGAGAGTGGTACTAACAACAGATCTAATTATGTTGTGTACCACGGTTGACGTGCCCATGTTAGTGCTATGAGTATCATGTTGAGTGAAGTTCGACGCAACTTGTTGACTAGAAATGAAAGGAGTGGGAGAGGGGGAAAAGTGTATATAAATATCCCTGACCAATTGATCCACAGAGCATTGCCCTTGGATAGGAGATGTGGGTGTCTGGATGCAAAGTTTTGGCATTTTGGCCCTCATTACAACCCTGGCAGTCGGTGTAAAAACGCCAGTAATGCCAACGGGCCGGCGAAAAAAAAAGTAAAGGGATTTTGACCATGGCGGTTACCGGCAAGCAAAACCGCCACTTCAACACACCAACCGCCAGGGAGGTAATGACCGCTGGGCCGTACACTTCGGTCTCCAGCCCCCGTGGCCATCACTAGACCGCCAGCGGTATCGGGACCCGCATACCGCCATGGATTTCATGGGGTTTTGTACCGCCACGAAATCCATGGCGGTAGGCACTATCAGTGCCAGAGAATATGTTCCCTGGCACTGATTGGGGTGTCCCCCTCCCCTCTCCCCCGAGTCCTCCCCCAACACCCACGACCCCCCTACCACGCCCCAAAGGTGGTAGGACCCCCTCCCCACCCCCACCCCCCCACACCCACAGAAACCCCCACACACCCCCCGCACACCCACGCTCACACCACTCACACACATACATGCACACATACATGCACGTCACATTTCCCATACACACATTACACCCCCGCATGCATACACGCACTCACACAACCCCTCTACACACTCCCACGCACACCCCCATGCAGGCACACACCACACAATTCCCCCCCACCCCCCTCCTCTAACAGACGATCACCTTACCTGTTCCGGTGGTCCTCCGGGAGGGAACGGGATCCATGGGGGCTGCTCCACCGCCAGCATCCTGTAAACAGAACACCGCCACGCCGAATACTGGGACGTAATTCGGTGGGCGGTGTTCTGATGACGTGGCGGTGACGGTGGAGCAGCCTCCACTTCACCCAGCCGACCGCCAGCATGGCTGCTGGCGGCTCTCCATCCGAAAAAGGGCGGAGGGCTGCCAACAGTCATGATATGGTTGGCGGAAGACCGCCACCACTGGCGGTCTTCGGCCCGGAGGAACCTCGGCGGTGTTGGAAAAAGACCGCAGAGGTCAAAATGATGGCCTTTGTGTTTTTGATTGTTGCGAACAGGTCTATGTTTGGTGTTCCCCACTTTTGAAAGTATTTTTGAAGTACTTGAGGATGAATCTCCCATTCGTGTGTTTGTTGGTGATTTCTTCTGAGGATATCTGCCAACGAATTGTCTATCCCTGGAATGTATTGTGCTAATAGATGAATTTGGTTGTGGATTGCCCATTTCCAAATTTTCTGGGCTAGAAGGGACAGTTGGGACGAATGTGTCCCTCCCCGTTTGTTGAGATAATACATGGTTGTCATGTCTGTTTTGATAAGAACATTCTTCTTTGTGAGAAGAGGTTGAAAAGCTTTGAGTGCTAGAAAAACAGCTAATAATTTCAAGTGGTTTATGTGTAGCTGTTTGTGTTTGACATCCAATCGCCCTTGAATGTTGTGATTGTTTAGATGAGCTCCTCAACCAATCATTGATGCATCTGTTGTAATTATGGTCTGAGGCACAGGGTCTTGAAATTGCCGCCCTTTTTTTAGATTTGTGGAATTCCACCACTGAAGGGACATGTATGTTTGGCGGTCTATCAACACTAGATCTTGGAGTTGACCGTGTGCCTGTGACCATTATTGTGCAAGGCACTGTTGTAAGGGCCGCATGTTTAGTCTTGCGTGTGGAACAATTGCAATACATGAAGCCATCATTCCTAAAATTTTAATGACAAACCTGACAGTGTATTGTTGATTTGTTCGTATTTGTGTGATTATATTTTGGAAAGCTTGTATCCTTTGTGTATTTGGATATGCTAGAGTTTATTGAGTATTTAGTATTGCACCCAAATACTGTTGTATTTGTGCTGGTTGAAGGTGTGATTTTTGGTAGTTTATTGAGAAGCCTAGTGTGTGTAAGATTTGTATTACATAATGTATGACTGCTTGATTTTATTAGCCAATCATCTAGATATGGAAATACTTGTATAGGTTGTCTTCTTAGGTAGGCTGCCACTACTGCCAAGCACTTTGTGAATATCCTTGGCGCTGTTGTTTTTCCAAAGGGTATCACTTTGAATTGGTAGTGTTTTCCCTGAATGACAAACCTGAGATATTTTCTGTGTGCAGGATGGATGAGTATGTGAAAATACGCATCTTTGAGGTCTAAGGCTGTCATGAAATCTTGTTTTTGTAGTAGTGGGATGACATCCTGTAAAGTTACCATGTGAAGATGTCCTGACAGGATGTAAAAATTGAGGGGCCTGAGGTCTAATATTGGCCTGAGGGTGCCATCTTTTTGGGGAATTAGAAAGTATAGTGAATAAACCCCTGTTCCTATTTGAGACTGTGGAAACAATTCTATTGCTTGTTTGAGTAGTAGAGATTGGACCTCTTCTTGTAAGAGAACTGTGTGTTCTGTGGAAAGTTTGTGTAACCTTGGTGGAATATTTGGAGGAGTGTTTATTAATTCTAGGCAATAGCCATTGCGGATAATTGACAGCACCAGTTGTCTGTGGTAATATTTTGCCAATTTGTGTGGAACTGTTGTAGTCTTCCCCCCACAGAAGAGGTGTGGAGTGGAAGGGAATGAGGGAAGTCACTGTTTTGGGTGCTGAGGAGGCTGCTTGAAGGCCTGATATTTCCCTCTATTTTGGGGGTATTGTACTGTATATGTGCCACATAAACTACCACGTTGGTATTGCGGTTGGTAGGTTGGCTTTGTCTGCGAGGTTGATGCCTCTGAGGGCTGTGGTCTGAAACCACCTCGAAACGGAGGTTTACGAAATGACCCCTATATGGTGCAGAGTACAGTGCACCCATTGTCTTTGCTGTGTCAGAGTCTTTTCGCAATTTTTCGATGGCTGTGTCTACTTCTGGCCCAAAAAGATGTTTTTTGTCTAACGGCATGTTCAACACTGCCTGATGTATTTCTGACTTGAATCCAGAAGATCGGAGCCATGCATGTCTGCGTATAATGACTGCAGTATTGACACTCCTAGCAGTGGTATCTGCTGAATCTACGGCAGATCTTATCTGGTTGTTTGTAATGGCTTGCCCTTCCTCCACTACCTGTTGTGCCCTTTTCTGGTGTTCTTTGGGGTGATGCTGAATTATGTCCTGCATCTCGTCCCAATGGGCTCGGTCATAGAGAGCTAATAGTGCTTGCGAGTTGGCTATCCTTCACTGATTTGTTGCCTGTGACGTAACTCTTTCCTGCAGCATCACATTTTCTGCTTTCTTTATCAGGAGGGGGTGCATCTCCTGATGAATGACTACTTGCCCTCTTCCTGGCAGAGCTAGCTACAACAGAATCAGGAGGTACCTGATGGGTGATATAATCAGGGTCAGAGGGTGCAGGTTTATATTTCTTCTCTATCCTAGGTGTTATGATGTGTGCCTTTACTGGTTCATTAAAGATATGATCTGCATGTTTTACCATGCCTGGGAGCACCGGGAGCCATTGGTCCCTAGAATGTGCTGAGGATAGAGTGTTAAATAAAAAACCCTCTTCTAGTGGCTCTGTATGCATGGTAACACCATGATATGCTGCAGCCCTAGCTGACTTGATTATAGACAATACTATCCTCAGGTAGTGATGGTTTAGAGGGATAGCTGTCTGGATCATTACTTGGAATGGGATCAGGGTCATACAGATACCATGTATCAACATTGTCCTGTTGCGAATTGTATGAATGAGGGGGTGACTGCATTGGTGTAGGGCTGGTAGGAGAAGAGGTAGGTAGGTGGGGAGAATGAGGAGAGTGAGGAGGAGAAGACTGAGGAGGTGGTGGTTTCTCCTTCTGCTTTGGTACTTTAGCTGGAGGCCGCATAGTGTCCAATTCCTCCTGAAAAGCTAGCTTCCTCTTTGTTTTTAAAGGAGGTGCTGTAAGAATTCTTCCTGTTTCCTTATGGATGAGGATCCTGGATTGCTTTTCATCCATAATTTCTATAATTGGTTCTAGCCCTAACTCCTCTTCAGAGGTTTTGTGGCTTTAAGTCTCTTTGAAAGTCTATGCTCCTCTGTGTATGTTGGCCTTTTCGGCTCTGAAGCTTGCTTTTTCAGGATCGAAAAAGATGAAGATGATGAAGGGTTCGGCTCTGAAACTGGCCTTCTGATTTTTTACTCCGAAAGTTGGTGTTTACACGAGTTTGAAACTGAGCATTTTGTTGTCTCCGATGTTTTCGGAGGAGTGGCCTTTTTCGGTGCCGAACTGGGAGGTCTGTCACTGACAGTCTTTTTTTCGTGCTGAGCCATGGCCTTCTGGCAGTGGCGTACCCAAGGCCTTGTGTTTTTTCTTTTGTGAGGGGGCAGGGGCAGACGTACTCACATGTTGTCCTGCTGTGACTGGTCTGTCTTTGTCTGATTCCTGCTCGGACTCGGAATCTTGAACTGAGACTGCAGTCTGCATCAATTCTTCCTCTTCTACATCAAGATATTCACCGCTCTTCGATGCCATTTCGAGCCTTCATGCTCTTCGGTCTCTATGAGTCTTTTTCGATTGGAAGGATCGACAGGCCTTCCCAGTTTTCTTCCCGATGTTCTGGGGAATGGCAGAGGTTGCAAACGAGATGCTGGTCTGTGTACGGGTACTTCGCGTGGCACTGAGGACAGAATCGGAATGGAGTCCGATCCATGAGGCTTCCACGCGGTCGGCTCAAATAGGCCCATGTTGGGCGCGCGCGCGCGCCCCAAAGGGCGAACAAAATGGTTTTCCCGACGGTAGTGCTGTGTCGAAGGAAGAATATGAACCTGATGGATACAATACCGACGAAAAGAGAGTTTTACAAAGTTTTCCGAATCGAAATCTCAGAGCGAGAGGAAACATGTCCGAACCCGACGGCGGAAATAAAACAATCTAACAATGGAGTCGATGCCCATGCACAATGGAACCGAAGAGGAGGAATCACTCGATCTCGTGACTCGAAAACACTTCTTCGAAGAAAAACAACTTGTAACACTCCGAGCCCAACACTAGATGGTGGACTAATGCACAGCATGTGTACCTGCAGCTACACATGCCATTGAACATATATATATATATATATATATATATATATATATATATATATATATATATGTATATATATATATATATATATATATATTCAAATCAATAATTCAGTTCAGCTCATGGTATTCATCTTTGTCTGGGTGCTCAAGGTATAAAACAAAACCAACTCTTGCAAAGTGTATGCCCCTAGGAGCGGGGAGGAGTAACAACGATTGGTGTACTCTTTGACAATGGCACCCTCATGAATCAAGATTTCACCAAAACTCACGGTTTTCCGGAGCACTCTATCACACACCATAGTATTATTTGTTATGCCCGGAAATATTGGGCGCTATTCGGTTATGAATTGGATATACACAAATTCATAAAGGAAATGCATGTTATGGGTCACAGCAAACAACTGATTCACTGGTTATACAGTGGTCTGCATACAAACCTATTGGTTCCTTAGCTCCCCTGCGGACCAGGTCGGAGGACGACCTCACACAAGGTCTCCATGCTAAAGAATGGGCCCTCATTATTCCATACCCTGGTAAAATCTCCTGGAACTCCCGCTTTAAGTTCATACAGTTTCCCATCTTACATAGGGCCTACCTCACGCCAAAGATTCTACACTCAATGTTCTCTACTATGTCCTCTACCTGCCCTCATTGTTACACACCGGATGCAGACCTTCTGCATATGTTATGGGCCTGTCCTTCATTAACTTCTTATTGGGCAGCTAACTGAATTGCTTTGTCAGAGTTGACTGAGTTGGACAACTGGCACACAATGGAACGATGCATTCTAGGATTATATCCTAGACCTAAAGTCTCCAAGGTGGTGTCGCAGATTTAGAGCTTTTGTTGGCAAAGCGCATCCTCACAAGACACTGGAAGTCCCCAGTGAAGCCCCTTGTCCCACGCTGGGGGGGGTAATTTTCTGAGGTGGGGGGGGAGACCAAAAGTGGTGCCTTGCACAGAGAAGAGTACTGGGGTTTGCGGAAGCGGCCCATAGCTCTGGAATAAGATGCACTACTTCAATCAGTCAAGGCATATCCATAGTATGTTCTGTACTCCATGGTCTGATACCATTGCTTTGCTCTAGATTGGATCTCTCTATGCTACCGTGTTATGATTCCAAAGTAAGCCCTATGGCTTGACATGTTACTCATGACACTTCACTTACTAACACCCATTCTTGGAGGATTACATGGTCCCTTTGATCATGTCCCCACACGGATAACTCTGCTCAGTTGCGCGATATATGTGTACCTATGGAAACTGTGAAAAAGTTGAATTTGAGGAAGGGGAGGGGTGGGTGTGAACGTATATATCTACAGACTATTCATATTTTGTTCCCATTGGCCATCAACATGCTTGATATCAGTATTGTACTTGCAGAACATCTTTGCTTTCGTTTTATTGGCACAAAGATTGGTAATTGTGCATCTCTTTATATTGTCATACAATGGCACATGCATGTATATAAACGTGCAATAATGTTTGTGTTAAAAACAAACTCTTGCCAAATTTTGAAACCTCAGCACAAACTCATCAGGACTTAGCAAAAGTTCAAGGCGGTTCTTCTTTTTCTAGCGTGTTTTCAAAGATAAACTAGCAATAATTTATGAAATCATAGCCTTCCACATTTGACTTTTCATCTGCAGACACTGATGCTAGATAAGTCCACTCAGAAGATGTGTATTTTGTATTCAATGCGCTTTCTCTTGTCCCTGTTTCGGCTACAGGTGACTGACTTTCACTATTCCCAGAATCAACTTAGATTTTTTCAGATTCTTTTCTAATTTTTTCTGGTCTCCAAGTCTTGCAGCGTAATATTTAGCTTCTTTTCACAAACACGTGCCACTTGTCTTCTTGATGTGCCTTTAAACTTGTTTCTTCACTTGGGACATCTGCTGAAACTTCTCCACTCAGCTGGTCATAAGCTTTGACAGAAATCTGCAACCTAACTCACAGTGAACCATTTTTCATTTACAGGTTCCTGAGACTTGAGTTTTCTCCTTCACTTTTCACGAACTGGCATTACAGTCTCAATTTCTTTTTTCTTCTAGCTGTTCATCACTCAGTAATGCTTCTCCTTGATTTCCAACTTGGTGACTTCCACCTTTACCAGAGACTTCCCACCCTATGAATCAAAGCAGTGAACTCGAGCTTGACACTGAGAAACAATGGTTGTTGTCACTATTTCTTCATCTGGAGTCTTCACTCACTTTGTGTGGGTTTAATGGATCCACAGTGATTGGATTCAGCGTTCTTTACAGCAGTGTTAAGCACAAGTATTATTCAATATGGCCACTTCCACCATGATTCTAAGCAGTTCTTATGGATGTTTCTTTACCAGCATCCAGTCACGAGGTTGCAGTATATGGCACTGGACTTCTTTTTGTTGATGGTGTTGCCAAATTAACATGATGAGAGACAGATTTCCCAACATCACCCTGACCCATACAGTAATCCACTTTAATGGCATCATCACTTAGTGATATATGTGCGCAAGGTCCGCACAGCCCTAATCATGATGATTTCATGAGAAGAGAGACCAATCTTATTATCTGGAGTACTTTGAATGCTTATTAAAACAGGGTGAAGGCCATATTAAGGTTGTTGCGGCATATACATTTGCAAATTTGGACTTAATACTGCCATTCATCTTTTCAACTAAGCCTGATGCTTCTGGTCTGTAACTGCATTGGATCTTTTGCTCAATTTATAAGTCTGTTCATAATAGCTTTAGGATCTCATTCATTAAGTGAGTTCCTCAATCTGCCTCAATAGGAGTAAGCATGCCAAATCTTGGTATTAATTCTTGTAACAAAAGCTCAACTACAGTCATACTTTCACTTCTCTTTGATAGGCTTCCACCTATTTAGAAAAAAAGCAGACTATATCTGAGCCCATTGTAGACCGGCATATCTATTAAGTCTGCATGTAGTCTAGTAAATGATCCTTCAGACTTGCAGATGTGACTCCTTGTAAAAAGTGTATCCTTTCCTGATTAATCGACAAGTAATACATCTATGACATAGATTTTCTGCTACACTTCGGAATTTCAGTTTGTGCCAATATCTTTAAAGATCTTGACAATATAGTCTTCCCCTACAAGCTTCTGTGCATGAAGGAACCTGGCCATGCCTGGAACATTAAGGTCCTCATTACGATTTTGGCGGTTTCCGGGCAAGACTGCCGTGCAGAATACCGCCACCATACCGTCAGTGCTGGCGGTACAGTGACCACCGTATTACAAGTCACAAAGTGAAAACTGCCCACATACAGCCACAAATTCAACACTGCCATGCCGACCAACGGCAAAAGAATGACTGTCCGACCACCAGCCCCGCCACGCCAACACCATTCTGTCCGCCATATTACGTGTCAGTTTCCTGCCCAGCAGTCCATGCAGGTTGGAACATGATTGGCGGTGCACACCGCCGCAGTTCAAAAAATTTACTGCCAGTAGTAGGCAACACTACATTGGACAGTTTGAATACCCCACACCTGAGACACAGACGCAAACCACACACCTGCACACAGCACTATAAAACATCCCCCACACACACACCCACAATCCCTTGCGATTACTACAAACAGCACACATAGCAACGACCCATTAACATAGTTCCCATACACCACAGGCACCTTCACACTGCACACTCACCACCACACTACACAACTGCATGTATTGCACTAGGCACACATCACACTCATACACCAATACCACAACCCATCTGTAGTCACATCCAAACACCCCCACCCCACCAACCACCCCCCACACAACATTGCACGTCAAAAGCACCCATGTTTCACTGACAGTGAGTTGAGGGTCAGGGTAAAGCCACAGCTATTCGGAGCCCAGGTCCAGAAAACATTGTTGGTAAGCAAAAAGGAGTTATGGCAGAGGATCGTTGAAAGGGTCAACACAGTAGGCACACATCCACACACAAGGGAGGACATCAGGAAGAGGTGGGATGACCTACAGGTGAAGGTGCGTTCCATGGCGTCCAGGCACCCGATTGCCCTGAACAAGACTGGCAGTGAGCCCCCACCTCCACCCCTTGAGTTAACATCCTGGGAGGAGAAGGTCTTGGACATCATGCATCCGGAGGGCCTGACTGGAAAAATCAGAGGGCTCGACTCTGGTAAGTCAACAACATCCCCCAGGCACCAACCACCACTGCCCAGCATGCGTCCCCACCACCCATCACTCCCCAATCCACCCCATTCCACACTTCCACACCCACCCTGGCACCCCACGCCCCTCCCCTGCATGCCACACCACCCCACTGCCACCATCTCTACACAATCACCCCCTAATGTACGGATAAACAAGCACAATGCCAACACCACAACTCCCGAAATGCAACACTTCCTACACATCAGAGGATCACAGTTCCACTTCACAGTGGAACACCTGCACGGAAAACCATACCACATGCCACACCAACCGGTTGCCTCGACTGCGTACCAACAAATGGCAATGACAGCAATTTTATCCACTATCCTCAACCATCAATTGCACATGGAAATAATGGCACTATCTGCAACACCCAAGCAAGGTCTGCAGTACTGCAGCTGTCGTTGCCATCACTAGGAAGCAAGTCAGGCTACACCATGCATCACACGATGTGGCCAACAAGTACATCTCCAAAATGGAACTCACACCCTTTCCCTCCCTGGCCCATCAGGGGTGACTGGTCTATCCATAAGCAGCAGCCCCACCCCGGACGCACTGGACTCCTCCTCCCATGTGGCAAGTACACCGCAGCCAGCCTTTCATCCTCAAACCAGTACCCCAGGGACGAGTCAATGAGAAGTGTGTCCCACAGTACAGGGCCAGAGTCAAGACAATGAAGGTCCTGGTGCTACTAGGAGGGGGCCAGTGGTAGTGAGAGGGGACCTGTGGTCCAAGGGATGGGGCAACCACACCAGCTGACTGTCCAGACGACCCTCTGTGCATACCACAAAACCCAGGACATGATGGGCCACATCCTCACGACCATGCAGGAGAACCAGAGGCTGCAGAGGGAACACAATCAGGAGGCCATGCAGCAGTGGCAGGCCCTCAATGCCACCATGGCCTCCATTGCAAGGGTGCTAAAGGAACTGACCAGCATTCTGCATGAGTCCTCCACCAACCAGCAGGCCCTTCCGCTAGCCACATCACAACAGAGCTCTCCACTACAGCGGCAGCTAGTGTAATGGAGGCCTTGCCAGAGGACCCGCAGACCACCAGCACCCCACCCCTCTAGCTGAGGGCCCCTCACACACGCAAGGATGTCCAACCAGACATCCTGCAGGAACTGATGCCAAGACCAACACCACCGCCAAGAAGTGACCTTCTCCTGAAAGTTCTCCCTTGTGTGCCACAGAGACACCCTGTTGACTGTTCTCTCCGTTCTCCCATGGCCTCCTGTACTAGACCCGGACTACCCACAGCTGGGCTAACTACACTGATGATTTCACCCACCATGACCCCACTCATCACCCCTTGCACATCAGTCACAAGTAAACACTATTGAGCACAGCTACTGTCTACGTGTTTTATTGTAAGAAGTACCATTTACTGTGGCATAAAATGTCTAACTGTTAACCCACTGTCCTGCAAATGTTTGTGATAGTGACAGAAGGGAGAGCAATATGCAGCAAGGATGATACTGGAGCAGGCAGAGGCTGGAGACGTGTTAAAGGAGGCAACAGGTGATGCAAGAACCATAGTGCACCTCACAAATGTCCTGCAAATAGAACAAGACAGGGACAACAATCACTATAGGAGTCTAATATGCCCACAAAACACACATGAACTACAATTACAAAGTCACAAGGGTAAGATGGCAAGTGTTCGCTCTAAACATGTCAGAGCTACATTCCTAAGACAACCATCCCCAATGGTCCTTCCAACACAGCAGACATAGCTAAACTTAAGGCATGGCATGTTCCACAGTCAAAAACAATAATGTTGCATTGGCTCCCAATGTGGACTCTTAGGATATGTAGCACTACTGTTGAGACCACAATGTTTAGCAAATTGCAGTTAATATTGCCGTTCAGGGAACAATGGAAATGCACAAACATGTCACAAGTGAAGCAACACAACAGCAGGGTGATAATTGCACTGAAATATTCACAGTAACAACTCCAGTCCCACCAATGCTAACCAACACCAGAAGGATCTATGTCACAAGGCAGCCAGGAATACAGGTTACACAACATACATCTGACACATACCTGTAGATCAGTGGAAGTACTGTTGTATCAACACTGCTCTGGAGTCAGCTGCATCCTCATCATCTTCATCCTCATCACTCCCCAGGTCCTCTTCATCAGCCACTGGTCCAGCTGCCACCTCCTCTGCATCGAGCAATGGGATGTGAAGTATCAGGGCCAGATATCACATGCCTTGTCCTACTGTGTGCCTCATTGAAACAGTTTTCAGCATCTGTAGTTGGATGTCTCACAGGTGTCAATAGCCCGGGAAGGGTGGGATAGCCAGAGTCACCTGTGTGTACAGAGGGGACCCATTTCAAGACCGGGAGGGAGATAGGGCAGCGTGTGAAGAGAGTTGAGTGTACAGTGGCACACATACAAATGTATACATACCCATGAGCCAGGCACAGAACCAAGGAACTTGGCTGTCACTTGGGAGATACTTTGGTCAGCGAGACATACCACCCGCACATTGATAGAATAAAATATTTTTCGGCTCCTGAACACTTGTTCCTTTCCCCTGGGTGGCACCAAGGCAATGTGTGCGCCATCTATGGCCCCTATCACATGAGGGCCTTGTGCCAAATCATAGAAGGCAGCTTTGACAGTGGCTAAATCACCATGTTGGGGGAACCTGAGATGGGTGAGGGGTCTGAGCGTTAGTGGCGTGAAGACATGTGAGTGTGGGCATGAGATGTGTGAGGTGTGCTGTCCACTGCTGTTCCTGTGGTGCCACTCTACATGACTTTGTCCTTCTGTGTCACCCATGCAGGTTAGTGCCCATCAGAAGATGGGGATTTGGCGGGCCATCGCCAAGCAAGTGGGGGTCCATGCCCGGTGAAGCACCCACTGCAGAAAGAGGTGGAAGGACCTGATCTGCTGGGCCCCGAAGACCACAGAAGCACAGCTGGGGACGTCTTCCCAACGAGGGTGGGGTGCCCGTCGGACCCCGACCCCCTAACGGCACGCATTTAGGCAGTTGCCTACCCTGAGGTGGATGGGCGCTTGAGGGCAGCACAGCAGCCACAAGGGGGTATGTACACACTCTCACCTTGTTAATGTGTTATTAGCTGGGTTTGGGTTGAGTTCTAGTGGGAAGCTGTAGCATAGGTAGTAGGTAGATGCCTGTCCACTATGCGTACTGGTCACCCTGGCAGGATTGTTATCACAGGTGTTTGCCCATACCATGCAGGCAGTGACTTATGAGTACAATTACTTCCAAGGTGTAATTTGTGTGGACACCGTCAAACAAGTTTGGGAACCCAGCTCCTGCCAAGGTCATCAGTACACCTGAGGTGTAAGGGCATTGTCATCTGTATTTGCCTACCACTGAGGAGATAAGTGAGTCCTCAATCTGCTGCCATGTACTGTATGTGTAGTGAGGCAGAGTGGGTCAAGATGTCACTGTGCTAATTGTCAATGGCTTAGTAGGCATGTTACCTACCCATGCAGGATTCAGTTGATTCAGGAGTACAGGAACCGTTTACCTAAACGGCCATGATGGGTTGCCAAGTACTGAGCAAGTGTGACTAGTGTGACTCACATCAAGTACATGGGTACAATTGTACCACCATCAGCAGGTCACATCAGTATAGCTGTAGTTTCCCACATGGTGTCCCCCAGTTGTAGCACGTATAGGTGGGGGCATGGCGCACCATGGCAGCAGAAAATGTTGTTGTTACAGTGTGACTGTTGTGCTGGCATTAACTCATTGCACCCGGTCTCTCTCTCCCACCCTCCTCCCTCTTCTCCTCTGTCTTTGTGTGCATCAGCATCATCTGGCGAATGGTGAAGCTGCAGCCCACAGGACCCAGGAGGCTGAATCCAGTGGAGCCGAGGGGACCAGTTGGACAGAGGGTGGCGGGAGTCACACAGGGGAGACAGGATCAACCACACCATCTTCAGAATCCTCTTCCGATGGAGGCTCCCTGGCGGTAGAGGACCCATCTGGGACAACTCCAGTAACATCTTTGACCACCACCCCACTTTCCAGCACTGCCCTCCCTGTAGCTCCCCACCCAGTTGCCAGTGCCCGCTCGCCGAGGAGGGTGGACAACTCCTTCACCACAGGCACCTCTGCCCCCACCAGCCCTGCTGCCCTAAATGAGGAGGCTATTGACCTCCTGAGGTCCATCTCTGTGGGATAGTCAACCATTGTGAATGCCATGCAGGGACTGGCATCGCAGATGCAGCAGTCCAATGCGTTCCTGGAAGGCATTCACAGTGCCCTGGCTAGCCTGCAGAGATAGTTTCAGGCTCTGGCCACCTCATTGACGGCAGCCAGTGTCCCTTCTTCTTCTGTCCCCCCCCCTCCAGCTACCTGTTCCCAATCCCACATCCCTCTCCCCTCACCCATTCAAGGCACATTACCTGACCATCAGACACGGTACCCAAGGACAAACATAAGCAACACAGACATCACCACCGCTGTGTCATCCACATCAACAGACACGGTACCCAAGGACAAACATAAGCACGGCAAACATCACCACTGCCATGCACACACACAACATTCAGATGCAGACATGACAATATCCACTCCCTACACCACCTCCCCCTTCACAGGCACTACACCACTCACACCTGCAGTCACCATCTCATCAGTCCCAGGTCATGCCACAAGTGCCCTCACTGCCACCACAATATCAGACCCACATACATGCACCCCATACACAACATCCGCACTCAACACGACTGTGAACACCCCCACATGCAGCACACCCAATCTATCTGCACACACAACATTCACTCACACATCCCCCCTGCCATCTCCCTGCATCTCCTCTCCCCTCTTCCCACTACATCTGACCGACCACAGTCACCCACCCAACAGTAACACATCACACACGGCATCCAAGCATGCACCTGGACCCAAATCCCCTTCACGCATGCACCTTTCAACTCCCTTTCCCTCCACGGTCATACCGTTCTCCCATGACCGTCCTTGTGCCCCAAGAAATGTTTCTTCAGTGAATTTTCCCTGTTCCCTACCAGTGAACTAGTCCCTGCCCCCCAAGTGCCCTGGTACCCTCCCAACATCTCTGCCTTCCACCTCCCAGTCCTCCCATGGTCGTCGCCATGCCCCTCCCCCACCCACGACTTCCACCAAGTCCACAGTCACCCCTCCCAAAGCCAAGCCCACTCCTCCAAAATCAAGGTCAAAGCCCAAACCCCCCACTATCCAAGCCTAAGAAACCCCCTCCAAACCCAAACCTAAGTACCCCCCCCCTCCAAACCCAAACCCCCCTTACCCGAGGTGCCTGCATGCCCCATTGATGCCCCTGCCCAGTGGAGGCCAACAGTTTGCAGTCGGGAGTCAAGTTAGGGGGCGTATTATGTGCCCAGTGTGCTAGGGGCACTATGGACATTTTTGACTGGCCCTTGGGCCTCTTTGTACATAGTTATTGATTCCTGTTTCATCTTTAATATATCAACTACTGCACCGTTGGTGTCGATGGTAACAACCTTGTCCAGTCTTTCCTTCCACATGTAGTTGTTGTAAATACGCAATTTGGTGTGCATGAGTGTGTGTGTGCTGGTATGGGTGCTTGTTTGAGTGTGTGTATGTGTGGGCTTGCCATGAGTGTGTGTTGTGTTTGTGTACTAATGGCCTTCCCTCCAGTGTGTGCTAAGCAGGTTTACTTACAGTTGGTGTTGTCACTGGTCCTGGAGATCAATGGCCAGCAGGAGCATTGGGAAGATGTGAAATTCGCGTGCCATGGCGCCTGCGGATGTGCCTGTGTTCCTGAAGGTGAGTGTTTCCTTTTCAGTCATTCGTTTCTGCCAGGCTTTTTGTGGCGGTGCGACCACCCCAGAAATCCTGGCGGTGCACAGCCTTCTAATAGGGTCATGGGAAACAGCCTCACCGCCAGCCTGGATATGCCTGCCGTGGCAGTCCATATGGCAGTCCGTCGACAATGGCTGGCGACTTGTCTGTGTTCTGTTGGTTCCATCCCCATGCTCATAGTATGGCGGTCCGCTCCACCGGGCCCGCAGCGGTGCGACCGCCACCTCCACTGTGGTTGTCTATGGACCGCCAGACTCGTAATGACCAGCAAAATCTGGTAGAACATATTGGTGATCTGATACCCAAAGATCATTATAATCCCTCTTACAACCGTTTCCCACTTTCTCGTTTCATCCATTGGAACCTCTTCTTGTAGCTGAGTTCACACGGTATTGCCCATATTTAATTCAATAAAAAGCAATTCACATTATTAGTAACATCAAATTTTATATCAACTTCATATTGTTCTGGTTCTTGTTCCTTTTTTCGCTCTTTTGATTTGATAGTTGCAGTTTCAAGGCCACAGTATTTGTCAACTTCATCTGCATAGTAATGGCCCCTGGTGACCATATTGTCACCAGCCTTATGAGCAATGCATTTTATATCTGATAATTCTCTAGGTTATTATATGGCTTCCAAAAGATTTAGAATGTTGGTCCCATTATGTACTGGATGATGTCATGAAGCCCCTTTGTGACTATAATTGCCCAAAGTCGTGTACCATTCCAAACCCATATTGTCTCTCAGTAAAAATCATCACACTCCGTTCATTGGCTAGACAACATGCTTTTATCAGGGCAATAAATTCTGCTATTTACGCTGAAAGTACTTTAGACAAGTATGATGCTCCAACAATTTCAGTAATAGAACAGACTGCATTAGCTGCTCTCAGTGCATCGTGATGATCTCTCAGATATAAACCACCCACAAAGTTAGGATAGCCATTTCAAGGAGAAACATGTTTGGTACACAACTCTGTCCTATTTAAGCAATCACGATCAGGGTCTTCATCCTCTTCATTATTGTTTGGAATCAGCACTATAAGATTCAAGGCATTGCACCTTCTAACTAAAATATTCAAAGCTGCCAGTATTGTTTGTTCATACTTTGTTAGATAGCTCTTTGCCAGATGCTGAGCTCGTGTACTAAGTATACTGTATACAGTTCGGGCTGGACTGTCTCTGCTGGAGCAGGGGCAAGACTGAGTTGTATATGGCTGAGGCCAAACTGAGGTCAGTGGTGTCCAAAGTAACAGTGGACTGGGATACAGACCAAGTGATTAATTCAAGCATTCTATCCATCACTTTATTGTATGCATAATCCTGGAACCAAGCTATACCTGGCTGATGAGCCCTAACTAGGGTGAAACTGGTCCTTGGTTGCTTGTGTTATGGTCCTAGGTGGAACTGGCCTGGCAGTTCAGGTTGGACTCTTCCATTGGAGTAGGGTCAAGACTGATTTGCAAAGGTCCAAACTGAGGTGGTATGATGTGCAAAATATCAATGGACTGTGATGCGGCCCAAGTGGTAACCAATGGCTTAGACTAATTCAAACTTTCCATCCATCACGTTTTGTATACTTTAATGTGTCACCCTAAGTGGGATGGGTATATCCAGACTTGAGTCTCATACAAACTGTAACACTGGAACCAATATACATGGCTGATTAGCCCTAACTACAGCAAAATCGTTTCAGGGCTGCTGGTGTTCTGGTTTAGGGAGGACCTGGCCAGGCAGTTTTGTCTGGACTATTCCCACCAGAGCAGGGTCAAGAATGATTTGCATATGGTTGAGTCCAAACTGAGGAGTGTCAAATAACAATGGACTGGGATGCATCCCCAAGAGAAAACAAGTGGCTGAGATTAATTCAAGCATTCCATACCTCACTTTTTGTATACTTTAGCGAGTTTGTGTACAAGTCAGCAAAATCAACAGAATGAGGGACTAACAAAATAATTGTATAGCCCATAAAAAGTCCTTATCTCCATTCAGTTGCAAGCCAAACACCTGCTACAGACATCATACAACCTGGGTGTACTTGATCTAATGTAGTAGAAGTGACAGACCGCTACACCACAACATACTTTTGCATAAGGACAGAACACACCTTTTTTTTTTCCAGAAAAGTAAAAATTATTTATTGTAATTAAGCATTCCAAGGGCTAGTTTGCTGCCGAGATTCTCTATGAGTTCTAGGAAGGCTTCCATGCATTCAACATCAAATGACACTGGAACTTCTACATTGATGTAGGTCTTATTAATGTCTTTGCACTAAGTGAAAAATATGGAATCCATTGACAACAGCAGCCAACTGTTTCCAAGACCATCCTCAATTTCCTCTGGGTAGTTGGATGATTCATTTTCAGAATTGCAGAAACAAGTTCTTTAGATACTTTTCTTGCCATCATTTCAACATGGAGGGCAAGACAAATCACTTATTTTTCACAGTAATGCATCTTTGTAGGTGGGATCTTATGTCCATTGTCAGCACGATGCTTCAAGAGCGCAAACTTGCAATGTTCTTTTGTCTTGATGCCACTAAAATATCATCTATATATTGCACTAGCAATGAGTTAGCAGTTGCAAATTTTCTAAATCTGGGTATAGATTGAAGGACTTTCTGAACACCTCTGTGGGATTCAACACCAAACAAGAACTTTATAGAGGAATCAAAATGCGAAAAGATATTGGCTATACTCATGTTGAGGAATGAAAATTTCAAGTCAATGAATGTATACCTTCTGCATTCCCAAGAATCTAAAACAAAATCACAGCAGGATACGGTACCATTGATCAATATGGAAAAACAATTGTATTCATTTTTTTTAAATCCTGGACTAACCTCCACTTTTCTCTTGGTGTTTTTAATACCCATCACAGGTGAGCTGCACGACCTACCAAGCACCTCTCATAGGATACCCTGTTCTATAATTTTCACTAAGGCAGGCTTCATACCATTTTCTGCTTCTCATGAAAGCTTGTACAGTCCAGTTCTGTGGCTTGAGCGCAATCTTAAGCGGTTCTGCACTCTTTAATAATTCTATTACTTTACATGTGAGATCCCATACCTCTTCTTTCACTGTGAATCTTAAATCAAGAGGCAGGTAATGTTTTGTAACAACTTAACCGTCGACTAATATGATTTTATTTTAAATAATGAATCTTTATCTGGGTTTCAATTGCACACTGCACCTTCCGTTGTGCTATAAATCACAAAATTCAATGTGCCAAGCAATTCTCTGACCAGTAAATTAACAGGGGTGAAGTAACATAAAATGAACTGGTGATCACTCTCCATGGAGCCTCTTTTAACTGGGACACCTGCTGAACCTTGATTAGTAATCTAATTATTACTTATTCCTACAACGTGGACCTATTTTCCAAGAGAGGTAGGTTTGGGACCACAATGAAATGAATTGTGGTGTGGGTTCAGTGTGTATTGATTAAAAATGATATGGAGGGGGCATCCACCTCCACAATCTACAGATTGGCCTCAATGGTCTCTGACTGCTCCAAGCATGGAAATTTCTCCCCCCCCCCACCACCAAGGCACCGTCGCTGGTAATTGGTGACATTTGGTGACAACTTAGGAAAATCATTCCTCAGAATCAATGTATTTTGTTGAAACTCCGGGCTCTATGGCACTTTGGGCCAGATGTAGGAAGCAAAAGAATTGGGAGTCGGAAATAGTGACTCCTTCCGAATCGTTATTTCTGACTCACAAAACGGGATGCAGGCAAAAACTCCAAAACCAAATTGCGATTCGGAGTCGCATCGCAATTTGCGAACTCGAAATTTGCGAAATCATTATTTGCGAGCTCGTAATTTGCGAGGTCGCAAATTGCACAAGGTTGTGGTCCGGAGTCGCAAATTGTGACTGGCTCCAAATTGCACGCAGGTGCCAAAAAATAGGTGAAAACACACTTCCTGGTTCTGAGTGATGACATCAGAACCAGGAAGTACCCCCATGGAACAGGGAGGAGCCTACCCAGCACAAACAGCAGAGGCACACCCAGCTGAGAGGAGCAACTACAGCCATGTCAGCTCAGGACAAGGAGACACCCACTGCTGGGAGGAAGAGGAAACCGAAGTTTTCTGCAAAGGAGCTGTAGGTCCTAACTGAGGAGTGCTGCCTGCACCATGATGTCTTGTTTGGCAAGGCATCAATGAGTGTCCCCGACACCCAAAAGAAGAAAATCTGGCGGGACATCCTTACTAAGATAAATGCAATCAGAGTCAGCCATCGCACCATTGATAAGGTCCCCAAAAGGTGGTACGACCTCCGGTCCAGGACCAAGGAAAGAGTGGCAGAGCAGAGGGAGATGCACGGAACTGGAGGAGGGCCATCAACAGTACCACCCCCCTACAGCCATAGGGACCATGCTGGAGACCACTCTGGAGCTGGAGGCTGTAATAGGAATTGGAGATCTGGACAGTTCTGCTCCGGGAACAACCAAAAGTAAGTACCAAAAATCACTTACTTACACCACTCAATGCACCATGCCACACAACCACAATACACAAAAGCATGCATCCTCCAGATATGCTCCATTCACATATTGCAACCTACAGAGCAATGCATTATGGGCAATGTAGTACAGTAGTCCAACTTTTGAGAACAATTTATTCTGAGACACTAAACATATGTGAGGCACTGACAGTGTATCCCGTGTCCCACAGGTCTCCCACAAGGACCCACCAACAAGCCTACTGTGCAGGGAGACGAACCAGCCACCAACACAGCAGACGAGGCAGCCAGTGTAACTGCAGGGGAGTGCATGACTACACCACTCGTCCAACATGCACGAGACACTACCAATGAGACAGATCTTGATATAGAGGCAGGCAACATGACACCGGGGCCACTGATGAGTGGGAGTCGGCCACATAGGTCATCTGGGTCTAGGCGGAGATGGCAACGTCCAACACAGTCAGCCAGTGAGGAGGATGTCACCGGTGAACAATTTCTAGGACTGGAGGCACCCTTACTGCGAAGTCACCGGCTGCAAAATAAACACAAGCGGGTTATGAATAGGAACCTGCACAGACTGCAACAGACCCTGTCCCAGGGTTTTGCCAATGTGGACAACCAATTCACTGCCATGAACAACAACACAGCAAACCTCAAAAGCTCCATCAACGACTTGGTCAGGGAAATGGTGGCAGATAGGGCCCATGCAAGGCGCAGAGAGCGCAACACTGCTGCCCGTTTGGACCGACTGAGTCAATCAATTCGGCACCTTGCAACCACAACTACCTTCCTGTCAAGGCGCACCGTAAAGCTGCAGCCCAAGGCTATTTTCAGCCAGTGTAATGTCATTATTACATGATATTGATTCTGAGGCGGTATCCTACGTGGATGACATATATCTCACAGACGACGACCTCGACATTCATCTTGTAAGGGTCGATCAGATAATTTTGGGATTTGCGGACCTCGGTTACAAATTAAACTTTAAGAAAAGTAAGATTGCCTTTCTCAGTGTACTGTTCCAGGGATATGAGCTATCGAACGAGGGGAAGAGTCTGGCACCGCACTTTCTAGAGAAATGTGCTAAACTGCACCCTCCTAACACCCTTAGGAAACTACAGTCATTACTAGGTTTCTTTAACTTTGGCAGAACATCCATTCCAGACTATGCACAACGTATCAAGCCACTTTATGACTTGGTTCAGCCCAATTTTTCTAGCAGACACTGGACAGCTGAACACACACGCATCCTTAGGGAAATGCAACAGGACATGCTAGAAGCTAAACACTTGCACACATGTGACAATAAAACAAATTTGGTCATCAGAATAATTGCTGGTGACATTGGATTTACTTATGTCACCTTCAACGAAGGTGACACGGTACCCATCGCATATAAATCACATTTATACTGTAATGCAGAACAGCGTTTTGCACCTACAGAAAAGATTCTCACAGCAGTTCAGATGGCTGTCATAAAGTAGAGCCACTTGCCCAGGGAAAACGCATTATTGTCGTTACCCTGGTGCCGGCCTTAGAGGCTGTCACCAAAGCAAGCGTTCCTAACGCAAAAGCATTACATCCACGTTGGATACAGTGGGCAACGTCTCTGACCGCCACTGATGTCGATTATTTTTTTATCCAAAACTTCAGACACAAGAGTTTCTCCAGTATGAACAGGAGTGCCCCGCTCCTCTAAATATCGTGCCATTAGACAGATACCATACTGTCATATACACTGATGGTTCAGCACAACCAGCTGTAGGTACTAAACATCAATACTCAGCTGCTTGCACAGCAGTGAGCGGAGTGATGGCAGATGGAGTCTTCCACCCTCACAATACCTACACGCAGACCCTAGAGGACTGCACAGCTCAGTTGGCTGAACTTAAAGCTCTTATACTAGCACTCGAACACACAGAAACAGAATACCTGACTTTAATAGTCTGTGATTCATACTACTGCGTTCAGTCATACGATTATCTTAATCATTGGAAACTGAAGGGGTTTAGAGATTCTACACCAATGGAACACCATTAAACACAAGACATTGTGGGGGAGGGTGGCTGATCTTAAGGATAAGCTACCATGTGCCCATGTAGTACATACATTGGGCCATCAACGTGTAGGAGTACACGTTACAGGCAACACCATGGCTGATGAAGCAGCCAAATCTGCAGTAGCTACGGCTTCTGTGGCTGCAGTGACTCGTTCACATACAAGATTGGATAATGAAATACTGACTGCCGTGAAAGCTTCGGCTGTAGGTAAGCCCCTTCCAAAGGGATACCCTACGAACTATTATTAGCATATCAGTGCACAGAATGTTGCCTACGCAACAATTCCTGGGGTTGGAGATTGAGTGATCCCCAACGAAGACCAGAGATTAGATCTAGTAAAAGCAGCGCATGAGGGTGTCGCTTCTGCACATGCTGGTATTTCGGCCACGATAACACCCTTACAGAAACGCTTCTGCTAGCCTAGTCTATGCAGACGGACAAAGAAATATGTCCTTTGCTGTGACATTTGCCAGCAGATAAAGTGCTCTAATATCAAACGCCCACCGCAGACATCCCTCTTAGTGTCCAGCAGGCCACTACAGTGTGTGTACCTGGACCATTGCGGTCCACTACAACCTGATGGTGCATACAAATATAATTTAGTTGCTGTAGATTCTTGTTCTAGATTCCTGTGGGTATGGCTGCAGCGGTCGGCTGATGCTTGAACAGTTATAAAAGACTTGCTGATCTTTATCGGTACATATGCGGTTGCAACATTCCATTCGGACCAGGGCCCTGCATTTGCCTCAAAGGCATTCAGGGACACCATGAGGACGATAGGTATTGAACTCCATTACTCCTCACCATATCATCCCGAGGGAAATTCGGTCGTGGAGAGGTGGAACCGTGATCTAAAGTAGTCCTTAACAGCTTGGGTATTAGGTTCAGGCTGCAGTTGGCTTCATCACCTATATGGGGTCCAGAGAACACTGAATAATCTGCCAAGACGGTCCTTGGGGGGACGCACTTCTTATGAGGTTCTCTTTGGGATAACTATGTATGTCCCAGATCTTGATGCCTCTGGTTTGGTGGCAGCAGAAACACCATTTGACATAAATGAACGTCTCACTGTCTTACAGGAGCTTCAGCAATTTCGTAATGATAAATCATCTACCAGTGCTGCCACCTTAGAAATAAGGGATTTAGCGAAAACTTCGACTGGCTGGATTCCTAAAGTTGGGGATCTGGTTCGTGAGAAGATCGCTGTGAAGAAGGAATTTGGTCCATCATACAGAGCACCTGTACCAGTCTTGGGAACTCAAGGTACCAGGGCTGTCATCTTACCACCACTGTCTGGTTCTCGAACAAACAGATTAATTTCCGTTGATGACATCAAATTACACCATGTGGCCGATCCTTCACAGTAGACCAAGAGGTCCCTTGGGTGGTTCCCGATTCCCTCTCACTACCCAACAGGACATACATCTACATAGTAGGATGAACAACACTACTACGGACTATGCAACAATGTCCAACGCTGTTCCAGATACCTCCTCGACCATGGGGAGGGCGGGGAACAAACTTTTGCTAGTTCCAGTTACCACTTCAATGACAGCTCCTGTTCAAGATTTGGCTGTTTTTTACAAGAACACTTCACAGACTGATGACACTGTCTACCAAGAGCCTCCACGTGAAGTGGACCAATGTACAAGTAATGCACCGGCTCCAGTTTTTGCAGAGACTGCCTCTGGCTATTTCATTAATATTAATATTAATACTCATCCACTACTGTGATTGACAATGTTTCAACAAGTAAGCTGTATCAATGGCTTAAAAAGAACTATTTAATCTACCCATGGAACTATTTATGGTTCTGTTTGACATTTTCAGCAATATTTTTTTGGGTTGGTTTTGTGACTGTTTTCTTTTTGCTTATAAATAGTCACTATATTCCTGAACGCTCCTCTGTTGAGCCTGTGGATGAAGTTTTAACTCCATATCATTCCTCACATAAGGTCCGAAGAGACTTGTCCCTTGTAAATATTACAGCAATACCGATTTCTGATGGGATTGTGTGGGACAATGTTCCATTTGATATATACGGGCCTACTGAGGTTATTCAAATTCCATACATGTTCAAAATATCTGACAGATGTGATTACCCCTTATGTTGTATCTGATGATTGGGATGTCCAAACAGTTGATTCCATGCTAACTGAAATAAAGGACTATTCCATATTTGAAAGTGATGATGTATATGAACATACAATGAATTATGGGGAAATGTTCGGTTACAACAATTGGGGACATTACTACCTACACCGTGCCACTAGACACAGGCCAGTATTGAACTATACACAGTGCGAACACTGTTTAACACCACCAGTGGGGAACCCAAAACACTATACTGATAAATGTATCTATTTGTCTGGGCATGACACGAAAAATGCGGAGTCGTATTATTTCAAATTACCTCCATCACAAATTAGGATAAATTTGCTAAACACAAAACTGATCTATTCAGATTCTTTTGTTTCCTGGCTCGCAGTTGAAGGTTACGAATACTGGAAGAGCACTGTTGACGTAAAAGGTGTATGGGGCACACAAGATTGGCAGATACAGGGTAGGGAAGCTTTATTTCGAGCATGCCTGATTCCCAGGCAAATTATTTTTTTAAATGACACTATTCAACAGACATCCTGTCTGGGGTTAGCAAAAATTAGAGACATGAACACGCCCAGTATCCCAACACCGGCAAGGTTTAAAGATTGGCAATATTTCCTTAATATCACCGGGAAACGCTAGATGAAATGGTTAAGGCTGGTACCTATAATTCTTCACTTTCCAGTCCTGGGTGGTTAATATGGCCAACTGACACTAATGGGTGCCAAGTGTGTTTCAGACAGACTTGTCCCGGTTATACCATGGACAAACACAGCTACCTTCTATCATGCAGCTGGGTAAGACGTTATAGACGCTGAAAAATTGCCTCATTCCATGGAAGTATATTAACGGGAGTGAATTATTCACTTCCTTTAACCTTCCGTGGAACAACAGACAATGGCTAAAAGGGAAGCTAGTTTCACCATGCTTCACGTAGAGAAGTTAGAAAAGTTGCCCTTCACGGTAGCAGAGTCCTTCAACTATTTGGCTCTTACATGGCATAATTAATTTACCCATTTTGACCTTTCGTTTCTCAAGCTGCCTGAAACATCTTGCAGTGGGCAGGCATGAGCGACTAGGCGATAGCTATAGTAAGGCAGAATGGGAGCTGCCCTTTGATTACAAATGTCTGAATGGCGAAACAGAGGTCTTTCTTAGCAGAAGCGACTGTGAGACTACTGTTAGTCATTCAATGATATGTAAGCAGGTGTCCCTTCACGGCCTTTGCAATGCGGGGGTCGCGAACTTGGCCTGTTTTCTGAAGGGTACTCCTGTCCCTTTGATTCGACCGGTATTTCATGTACTTTCCAATGGAATTTATGTGGTACTGAGCAATCAAAGTTGTTGTGGCATGTGACCAGGAATTGCCTACGCTATCTCAGTCGCAAAGGTCGTTACGTGTTGAGGACATGTTTTATTCCCCCACACATGAGAGATAAAAGTATCTGACATGTGGCCCCACATAGATACTATTAATGTGAACTATGACAAGCTGAGCAGACTAAAGGCGCTATTGTTTCAAAAACAGGTCGCCTTGACATCCGCTAGAGAAACGTATGCTCTCCAGATAACGTAGTCATCAGCCAAGATACAATCCCTATTAAATACCAACTTCCCCGAGAAATGGTATCCAGAATATTCAATGCTTCAAGCACTACCGGGATTGTCCATTTCTTTAAGTCTGTCGGGTCTGGTTTCGTGTCCATCTTCCAGACTGTATTCGGAGTCATCCCATCAGCCATCCGTCCGCTCTTTTTAAGTGTGTTTGGTGGTTTTCCGATTATTTTGGTATTGATTGGCGGACTACTGCTGCTATTTCTTCTGATTCGCAGTGGTTGTTTCTTTCCAGCTATGCAGAGTAATGGAGCCGCTCCCACCAACTCCACTGTGCCGTGAACGCATGGTTCGGATCTTCGGTGCACCCTTGCTGGTGGAATTGGAGCATGATTGGTCGTTGTCATTTCGGCCACTTCTCTGGTGCGTACAACCAGTTTTCTGCTGCGTGTGGTGCGTCTTCGAACACCTGCCTATGGTCTGTCTTGCTGTTGCACTGACATCTCCTGTGGATGACGAACTGCTGATGTCCCCGATTAGGGTTCATACACAGTCATGCCCCTTGAGACTAAGGTTGCTCGCGAGGCCACCTATGAGCCTTCCGTTCTAATGTCTACCATGGGCGATGGCATTGCAGCAGATGGCTTTATACTAGGGGCTGATGCGCACTACTGCTCTGTGGATCCGTTTGCCTGCCCGGCGCTCGATTTAACATCAGATAATGTGGACTCATTTTTGAGGTCCTTGGTTGGGGACTTCGATGACACTCTTTGAGATCATGATTACAACAAATAATTTGATGAATTGGCTTGCAAGTCCCGATTAAAAATATGCATTCAAATTGACTTTGCTTTGGCCCACTGTGCTTGTCATGGTTAACATTAACATCTCTGTATGTATTTTAGCTAACTATTTTACTCCTTTTTTAACACATTTTGAAAAAGTGTTTTTAGCTAGTTTTTATGCTTTTAGCTTTTTAGTTCAGAGAAATTTTAGCATTTGGGTTAATGTACCTTCGTCATACCTGTTACGGCAATGGGGAGGGTGTAGTGAATCCTAGTTTGTTTTAATGGGATAGCAGGAGTTAGCTTAGCCTTTTGGCTTGCAGACTCGTGCCCCCGTCACCTAGTGACTTTTAACCTACTTAGCTTGCTCTGTCTTAGCCCATTTGATTATTTAATTCTGCTAAGATGGCTGCCTTGTTTATAGATAGGCCACTTGTTATGCTTTGCATTATCAGTGGCACCGCGCTAAGGCGTCAAGATCAAGTGACAAAGACAAACAAACAGTAGGTGTTCACGCTTAGGGACTTTCCCTCTCTATACTTTCAAAGGAATTGTTTATAATAATTGTTGCCCCAAGCATGTCTGTTATCCATTGTTTGGGAACACACCTACGTCAGGGGTCCTAGTAGATCTGTATAAATACATCACACTTTAGATAGATAATCAGAGGGATTCCGAACAGAGAGCATCGCCGCCATCGCTGATATCAATGCTGCACGTCGTCTTGACGCTGACCCAGTCTTCATGTCCCTGCGGAGTCTGAGATAGACCTCATTCCAAGGTAACGAGGGTTGGGTGCTCCTCTCATGGACACGGCATTGGCAGATTAGGTTTAACAAACCTAGCTCTCCTTTAGGTAGGAGGTTGGGCGTATCATATTAGGGTATCACGAGATATCACACACCTTATCATTTCATACTATTGCAAGATGGTGGGGGTCTTTGTAATAATGACTCTTGACTTTACAATTCTGTTTCTTGCACTGTTCATTACCTAATCATTGCAGCCCATGCAATTTATCGCAGATTGCAGTTGTGTTAAATAAAAACTATTGAAATTATACTGCATCGTCGTTATTGCCTGTGTTTGGGTGAGTCATGATGTATCTGTGAGAAAGGGGTAATCTCTGTTTAACCACGCCACTCCCTGAGATGTCTTACTCTAAAGTCCATGCGTAAAGGCTGCCACAAATCACCTTTTACTATTTGGGTTTTTGGTGAGGTGCTGCTAGTGAGCCGGAAGGGTTGGGACGACAGCTGCGACTTGTTGTAGGATAGGCATAGTCACCTACAAACAAAAGTACTGTCATCCTTAAACCAGCAGTCTTGCCTAGAGCAAGAGTCCAATCTGCGACACCGCATATATGTCCAAACTATACCTATTAAACCTATATAGTTTCAGGAGCTTGCTCTATGGAGACCCAATCTCCAAATGTCTTAAGGAGGTGACACAAGTGGTCTTCCAGACTTGATAAGTGGGCGCTGCGGTCCATGAAGTGCCGGAACTCACTTACTAGACAGACCCCATTGTGGAAGGATCACCGTCTTAGGCATACCTCCAGCATCCTAGGCTTTCAGGCATGGGATAAAATAGATATATTGACTTACAATGACATTTGGACTGTGAACCACTTAAGTCCTTTCAGGACCTCCAGACAACACGCACTCTCCAAGATGTAGTTTCAAAAATAGCTGCAAGTCAGGCATGCCTTTACAATCAATCAATCATGTTTATTTTAGAACAAACATATCCTTAAAACAGATAACAATATACATTAAAACATGAGCGATAAAAAGGGGGGTTGTTGACCTAAAAACATTAGATCCCTAATAAATAAAATACATGAGATCAAATACGCCTAAGCATTCTTCTGCGGACAGCACTCCCCTGTCATATTACAATTTTTTAAACCGTTTAACAGAAGGACAAAACTTAAAGCGCTTCATGCCATGAACTCCTGAACAATCTTTGGTGAGCCTTTACAATGTACAATGAAGACGTTGTCACATGCCTGGAATACAATCTATTGGAAGCTTAGTTATTGTTGGAAAACAGGGGAGGGGTGGGGCATCAGGCATCTTTTACACCATGATTAATAGCACTCTTGACATCTTCACCCCTTTGAAGAGCAAGTGAAGAGCCTAAGTTGGTCCCATTGATGACACAGAGTGACAGTAGGCCCGTATGGCATGAGATCATTATATCCTCCCTCTCAAGATTGATTCAATTGAACTGTCTTCAATGTACCTATATTATTCACCTTAAATTATGGCACATATTAGGGTATTGTTCCCCACCTGCTTCCTTGGTCCGAGTCCAGGTGCACAGTTGTTCCACAAGATATGGCTGTGCCCTCTAATCACTACTTACTGACAACACATTATGTCCGCCCTCTCCCAATCCCTGGGGTACACACTACCCCGTGACCAAAAGAGGCTCTACTAGGAATCCTGGAAGATGTCATCAGTACTTGGGGGGAATCATATCTAATCGAGATGGCCACAATAGTGGCAATGAGAGATATTGCCCGTAAATTGAAACTGACAAGCACACCAACGGTAACCAAATGGGACATGGACTAGTGCGCAACACAAGAGGAGCCCATTTATGGGACAAGGGGTTACCCTCATAAGCAGTAACAAATATGCGGGAAATGGTGGGCTGATGGGTTATATATAGGTTGCTCAAATGTATTTCTATATGCAAGTCCAGGTGGGGTGAGAGAAGTGGCGATGATAATGGTCAAGTACAGTGTTATTTTATGTATACTTTTGAAATCAATAAAACTGGTTATCATAAAAATACTAAGAAATGCTAAAAGGAAGTTATGTTTGGCATTGTTAAAACACCTTAATGTTTAAAAAAAAAAAAAAATCTCTGAAATTTGGATGGCATGGTTAGGACCACAATCCATAACTCACACAACCGCGATACAAACCATAACTCATGCCCTAAATGCAATGCTCATGACCTCACAATACTTATACCAATTAACAAACAACACATAAAAGCAAAATAGAACCATAGTACTTCACATAGCTGTCTCTGACAAGGAGGTAAGTATAATCTGTAAAATGATTTTCAACATTTGTAATTCTATCCGTTTCATTAATGATGGCATTATGAGCATTGCATTTGGTTTGTGAGTTATGGTTTGCATGGCTGTTGCAAAGTTATGAATTGTGGTCATAACCATAATTTGTGAATTTCTGGAAATTTTCAGTTTTAATTTGACACCATAACGACTATACCACATTGCATTTGGTTTGTGAGTTATTGTTTGCATGGCTGTTGCGTAAGTTATGAATTGTGGTCATAAACATAATTTGTGAAATTCAGGAATTTTTTGGTTTTTATTTGAATCCATAACGAATTTACCGATCGATTTTAGATGAATGTCTGAGATTTTTAAAACATGCATTGTTACGGCGCTATAAAAATGCCAATCAAAGGTTCATTTTGACCATTGTTTTTTCAACAGATATATATATATATGGAAAATGTCACTTACCCAGTGTACATCTGTTCGTGGCATGAGCCGCTGCAGATTCACATGCTGTGCATTATCCTGCCATCTAGTGTTGGGCTCGGAGTGTTACAAGTTGTTTTTCTTCAAAGAAGTCTTTTCGAGTCACGAGACCGAGGGACTCCTCCCTTTCGGCTCCATTGCGCATGGGCGTCAACTCCATCTTAGATTGTTTTCCCCGCAGAGGGTGAGGTAGGAGTTGTGAATATACTAAAAGTGCCCATGCAATGGAGTAAGTATGTATGTACATAATGTGTATTAAAATAGTATTTATTTACAAATTTACAATTTTCATTCAACTTATAACGGCTACAGGCTCCCGGGGAGGTGGGAGGGCGCATGTGAATCTGCAGCGTCTCATGCCATGAACAGATGTACACTGGGTAAGTGACATTTTCCGTTCGATGGCATGTGTAGCTGCAGATACACATGCTGTGCATAGACTAATAAGCAGTAATCTCCCCAAAAGCGGTGGCTTAGCCTGTAGGAGTTGAAGTTGTTTGAAATAATGTTCGTAATACAGCCTTTCCTACTGTGGCTTGTTGTGTTGTTAACACATCTACACAGTAATGTTTTGTGAATGTATGAAGCGTCGACCATGTGGCTGCCTTACAAATTTCTGTCATAGGTATATTTCCTAGAAAAGCCATTGTGGCGCCTTTTTTCCTAGTGGAATGCGCTCTTGGTGTAATAGGTAGTTCTCTTTTTGCTTTAATATAGCAAGTTTCAATACATTTCACTATCCATCTGGCAATGCCTTGCTTGCATATAGGATTTCTTGCATGAGGTTTTTGGAAGGCTACAAACAATTGTTTTGTTTTGCGAAACTGTTTTGTTCTGTCAATGTAATACATTAGTGCTCTTTTTATGTCTAATGTATGTAAGGCTCTTTCGGCTACTGAGTCAGGTTGTGGAAAGAAGACTGGGAGTTCCACTGTTTGGTTTAGGTGGAATGGTGATATAACCTTTGGTAAGAATTTAGGATTTGTACGGAGAACCACTTTATGTTTATGTATTTGTATAAAGGGTTCTTGTATAGTGAATGCTTGTATCTCACTTACTCTTCTAAGAGATGTGATAGCTATTAGGAAGGCTACCTTCCAAGTTAAGTATTGCATTTCACAAGAGTGCATGGGTTCAAATGGTGGTCCCACGAGTCGTGTTAATACAATATTAAGGTTCCACGAAGGTACTGGTGGTGTTCTCAGTGGTATGATTCTCTTTAATCCCTCCATAAATGCTTTGATAACTGGGATTCTAAAAAGCGATGTTGAATGTGTAATCTGCAGATACGCAGATATTGCTGTGAGATGTATTTTAATAGAAGATAATGCTAGTTTAGACTTTTGTAAGTGTAATAAGTAACTTACAATGTTCTTTGCGGAAGCATGGATTGGTTGAATTTGATTATTGTGGCAGTAGTAAACAAATCTTTTCCGTTTGTTTGCATAACAATGTCTTGTAGTAGGTTTCCTAGCTTGTTTAATGACCTCCATACATTCTTGTGTAAGGTCTAAGTGTCCAAATTCTAAGACTTCAGGAGCCAGATTGCTAGATTGAGCGATGCTGGATTCGGGTGTCTGATCTGTTGTTTGTGTTGAGTTAACAGATCTGGCCTGTTTGGTAATTTCATGTGAGGTACTACTAATAGGTCCAGCAGTGTTGTGTACCACGGTTGGTGAGCCCAAGTTGGTGCTATGAGTATTAGTTTGAGTCTGTTTTGACTCAGTTTGTTTACCAGATAAGGAATGAGTAATCTTGTAGGATCTGGGGATGAATTTCCCATTCGTGTGTTTGTTGGTGATCTCGACTGAGATTGTCGGCTAACTGGTTTTGAATACCTGGGATGTATTGTGCTATTAGGCGAATGTGATTGTGAATCGCCTAATGCCAAATCTTTTGTGCTAAGAGACACAGTTGTGACGAGTGTGACCCTCCTTGTTTGTTGAGGTAATACATTGTTATCATGTTGTCTGTTTTGACAAGAATGTGTTTGTGGGCTATCAGTGGTTGAAATGCTTTCAATGCTAGAAACACTGCCAACAGTTCTAACTGATTTATGTGCAGTTGTTTTTGTTGAATGTCCCATTGTCCCTGTACACTGTGCTGGTTGCGGTGTGCTCCCCACCTCATCATGGAAGCATCTGTTGTGATCACGTATTGAGGCACTGGGTCTTGGAATGGCCGCCTTTGGTTTAAATTTATAGGGTTCCACCATTGAAGCGAGAAGTGTGTCTGGCGGTCTATCAACACTAGATCTTGGAGTTGACCCTGTGCTTGTGTCCATTGTTTTGCTCGGCACTGTTGTAAGGGCCGCATGTGTAGTCTTGCGTTTGGGACAATGGCTATGCATGAAGACATCATGCCTAGAAGTTTCATTACAAACTTCACCTGGTAGTGTTGGTTTGGCTGCATGTTTAATGCTATTTTTTGGAAAGCTTGTATCCTTTGGGGACTTGGAGTGGCAATCGCCTTTTGTGTGTTGAGTGTTGCTCCCAAGTATTGTTGTATCTGGGATGGTTGCAGATGTGATTTTTGGTAATTTATAGAAAACCCTAGTTTGTGTAAAGTTTCTATAACGTATTGCGTGTGAAGAAGACACTGTTGCTGAGTGCTGGGTTTTATTAACCAATCGTCTAAGTATGGGAATACGTGCATGTGCTGTCTCCTTATATGAGCGGCTACTACTGCAAGACATTTTGTGAATACCCTTGGGGCTGTTGTTATCCCTAACGGTAACACCTTGAAATGGTAATGCACGCGCTGGATTACAAACCTTAAGTATTTCCTGTGAGAAGGATGTATGGGTATGTGGAAATATGCATCCTTGAGATCTAATGTTGACATGTAGTCCTGTTTTTTAAACAAGGGAATCACGTCTTGAAGTGTTACCATGTGGAAGTGATTTGATTTGATGTAGAGATTTAGCGTTCTGAGGTCTAATATGGGTCTCAACGTTTTGTCTTTCTTTGGAATTAGGAGATATAGGGAGTAGACACCTGTTCCTTTTTGATGGTTGGGTACTAGTTCTATTGCTTCTTTTTGTAACAATGCTTGGACTTCTAGCTGTAACAGGTCTAAGTGTTGTTTGGACATTTTGTGCTCTTGGGGGCACATCTGGTGGGAAATTTATGAATTCTATGCAATAACCATGTTGGATAATGGCTAGGACCCATGCTCTGTAGTTATGTTTGTCCAGTTTTTGTAGAATGCAGTAAGTCTCCCCCCCCACTGGTGTTAAGTGTTGAGGGTTTGTGACTTTGAAGTCACTGTTTGGCTGGAGTTGTTTTAGGGCTTTGGAATTTTCCCCTTGCTCTTGGGAATTAACCACCCCTGTAAGAGCCTCCAAATCCTCCTCTCTGGTACTGCCCCTGATAGGTGGGTCTGGCTTGTGAGTTGGAAGGCTCTGGGGTTTGGGTACGAAACCCCGCTCTAAACTGTGGCCTTCTAAAAGTGCCTCTGCTTTGTGGGGAGTAGAGCGCGCCCATGGCTTTGGCCGTGTCTGTGTCCTTTTTTAGTTTTTCAATTGCCGTGTCCACCGCTGGCCCAAACAATTGTTCCTGGTTAAAAGGCATATTTAACACAGCTTGCTGGATTTCCCGTTTAAAACCTGAGCTCCATAACCATGCATGCCTGCAAATGGTTACCGCAGTGTTCACTGTCCGTGCTGCTGTGTCTGCCGAGTCCAGTGCAGACCTTATCTGGTTGTTGGAAATTGCTTGTCCTTCTTCAACAACCTGTTGGGCATGTTTCTGGTGTTCCTTGGGCAAGTGCTGTATTATATGTTGCATCTCGTCCCAGTGTGCCCTGTCGTAGCGAGCCAGTAGAGCTTGCGAGTTGGCAATTCGCCATTGATTGGCTGCTTGTGCTGCCACTCGTTTGCCCGCAGCATCGAACTTCCGACTTTCCTTGTCAGGCGGTGGTGCGTCTCCTGATGATTGGGAGTTTGCCCTCTTCCTTGCTGCTCCCACGACCACCGAATCTAGTGTCAGTTGCTGTGTTATAAACACCTCCTGGGGGAGGTTTGTATTTTTTCTCCACCCTGGGCGTGATAGCTCTGCCTTTCACTGGGTCCTGGATGGCTGGTTTTGCGTGCTTGAGCAAGCATTGGCAGACTTTGGTAGGAACTGTGGGTGGATGCCAAGGTGTTAAATAGGAAGTCATCCTCTATTGGCTCTGAATGCATTGCTACATTGTGGAATGTAGCTGCCCTTGATAACACCTGCATGTATGCAGTGCTGTCCTCTGGAGGCGACGGCCTTGCCGGGTAACAATCTGGACTGTTATCGGAGACCGGTGCATCATACAAGTCCCATGCATCCGGGTCATCCTGCATCATCCCCGTATGTGTTGGTGACTGCATTGGGGGTGTTGTTACTGGGGACAGCTGTGGCGAATGTAGTGGAGAAGGCTGTGGCGAAAACCTTGGTGGTGGTGTTTTGTCTCTAGCCACCTTTGCCTTTGGCTGCATTTTTGACCCTTGAAATGCCAGCTTTCTTTTAATTGGAGGAAGAGTTTGAATTTTGCCAGTCTCTTTCTGGATGTGCAGCCTCCTTTGAGAATGGTCTGGTTCCCCCATACTTATTTCCTGCTCAAATCTATGTTGTTGCATTTTGCTGGAAAGTCCGTGCTCTTCCGTGTAAGAGCCTACTTTCGGCTCCGAGGCTGCCTTTTTCAGTACCGAAGGTTTGGAAACAGTCTTTTTCGGTTCCGAAACAACTTTCTTTATTTTGGGTGTGTCGAACTCTCGGTGTCGAGATCATTCGGAGCCGGAATCTCGACCGGAGTCTGATGTTTTCGGCAGTTGTGAGGCCTTTTTCGGTGCTGATGGTTGGTCACCGTGTTTTTGATGGGTAAAGCCATGGCCTGTTGCCGGTGGCATCCCCTTGGCCGTTATGATCTTGGAGAGAGTCTTGGACGGGGCAGTTTTACTCACAGTTTTCTGAGTTGTCGTGGGTAGCTCACTTTCGGAAGTCGTCTGAGTCCGTCTCTTGTATGGAGATTCTTTCCTCCTCCTCGACGTCGATCTGTTCTGTCGGTGTCGACGCCATTTGCAGTCTTCTGGCTCTTCGATCGTGTAGGGTCTTTTTCGATCGAAATGCCCGGCAGGCCTCGCAGGTATCCTCCCTGTGTTCCGGTGATAGACACAGGTTACAGACCAAGTGTTGGTCTATACTTCGCATGGCAATTCGGGCAGAAGCGGAAGGGGGTCCAGTCCATTAGTTTCGTCGATGGACGCGGTCGGGCCGACCAGGCCCTGCTGAAGAGCGGAAGCCCCGAAGGGCCGCCGGAGCGCTTTTTCTATCGGTGTCGATATCCTAACACTAAACCGGTACCGAGCGCGTGCAATACCGTCGAATTTTCGATAATTAGCAAACTTTCCCGATTCGAAATACGGAGCGAAGAGGAACACGTCCGAACCCGATGGCGGAAAGAAAACAATCTAAGATGGAGTCGACGCCCATGCGCAATGGAGCCAAAAGGGAGGAGTCCCTCGGTCTCGTGACTCGAAAAGACTTCTTCGAAGAAAAACAACTTGTAACACTCCTAGCCCAACACTAGATGGCAGGATAATGCACAGCATGTGTATCTGCAGCTACACATGCCATCGAACATATATATATATATATATATATATATATATATATATATATATATATGGAAAATGTCACTTTCCCAGTGTACATCTGTTCGTGGCATGTTCCGCTGCAGATTCACATGTTGTGCATACTTCTGCCATCTGGTGTTGGGCTCGGAGTGTTACAAGTTGTTTTTCTTCAAATAAATGTTTTTGAGTCACGGAAATCAAGTGACTCCTCCTCTTCGGCTCCATTGCGCATGGGCATCAACTTCATGTTAGATTGTTTTCATGCAGAGGGTAAGGTAGGAGTGATAGAGTATAAAGAAAAGAGATGTCCATGCTAATGGAATGTTAACTATATATATGTAAATATGTACAAGTGTTGTTTAACTTAAATGACTACAGGCTGCCAGGGAGGTGGGAGGGTGCATGTGAATCTGCAGCGGAACATGCCATGAACAGATGTACACTGGGTAAGTGACGTTTTCTGTTCAATGGCATGTAAAGCTGCAGGTACAGATGCTGTGCATAGACTACAAAGCAGTTAGTCCTCCCATAAAAGCGGTGATTAGCCTGTAGGAGTTGAAGTTGTTGGAAATAATGTTCTTAGTACAGCTTGTCCTACTGTGGCTTGCTGTGCAGCTAAAACATCTACACAATAGTGTTTAGTAAATGTATGTGGTATTGACCAAGTAGCTGCTCTACATATTTCAGCCATTGGTATGTTTCCTAAGAAGGCCATTTTAGCACCTTTCTTCCTTGTGGAATGTGCTTTAGGAGTAACTAAGAGTTGTCCTTTGGCTTTAACGTAACAAGTTTGGATGCATCTTACTATCCATCTTGCTAAACCTTGTTTTGAAATGGGGTTACCAGTATGAGGTTTTTGAAAAGCTACAAATAGCTGTTTAGTTTTTCTGAATGGTTTTGTTCTATCTATGTAGTACATTAGTGCTCTTTTAATGTCTAGTGTATGTAGAGCTCTTTCTGCCACAGAATTTGGCTGTGGGAAGAAGACTGGTAGTTCCACTGTTTGTTTGATATGAAATGGTGATAATACTTTAGGAAGAGATTTAGGGTTGGTTCGTAGTACGACTTTATGTTTGTGTACTTGTATGAACGGTTCCTCAATAGTGAAAGCTTGAATTTCGCTAACTCTTCGCAATGATGTAATTGCGACTAGGAAGGCAACATTCCATGTTAAGAATTGTATTTGACATGAGTGCATAGGTTCAAATTGTGGGCCCATAAGCCGCGTAAGCACAATGTTTAAATTCCATGAAGGAACTGGAGGTGTTCTGGGTGGAATGATGCGTTTTAAGCCTTCCATGTAGGCTTTGATAACAGGAACTCTAAACAAAGAGCTGTGCTGTACATTTTGCAAATATGTGGAAATTGCAGTGAGATGTATTTTTATGGAAGAGAATGCTGAATTGGATTTTTGTAAATGAAGTAAATAGTATACAATATCAGGTACTTATGCTGTAAGAGGAGCAATTTGTTTAGATTGACAATAATATACAAATATTTTCCATTTGTTCGCATAGCACTGTCTAGTAGTGTTTTTCTTAGCTTGCTTAATTACTTCCATACATTCTGATGGTAGTTGTAAATACCCAAATTCTATGACCTCAGGAGCCAAATCGCCAGATTGAGTGTGTTGGGATTTGGGTGCCTGATCTGCCCTTTGTTTTGTGTTAACAGGTCTGGTCTGTTTGGGAGTTTGAAGTGTGGTACTACTGACAGGTCTAATAATGTTGTGTACCAGGGTTGACGTGCCCACGTTGGTGCTATGAGTATCATATTGAGTGTGTTTTGACACAATTTGTTGACTAGAAATGGAATGAGTGTGAGAGGGGGAAAAGCGTAAGCAAATGTCCCTGACCAATTGATCCATAGAGCATTCCCCTTGGATAGGGAATTTGGGTATCAGGATGCGAAGTTTTGGCATTTTTGCTGGTGGCGAACAGATCTCTGTCTGGTGTTCCCCATTGTTGAAAGTATTTTTGAAGTACTTGAGGGTGAATCTCCCACTTGTGTGTTTGTTGATGATTTCTGCTGAGAACATCTGCCAATTGGTTGTGTATCCCTGGAATGTATGGTGCTACCAGGTGAATTTGGTTGAGCATTGCCAATTTAAAAATCTTTTGAGTTAGGAGGGAGAGTTGGGACGAATGTGTCCCTCCCTGTTTGTTCAGGTAGTACATGGTGGTCATGTTGTCTGTTTTGATCAGGACATTTCTGTGAATGGGAAGAGGCTGAAAAGCTTTGAGTGCTAGGAAGACAGCTAACAACTCTAAGTGATTTATGTGTAGCTGTTTGGCTGTTTGTGTTGGGCATCCCATTGTCCTTGGATGTTGGGATTGTTGAGGTGAGCTCCCCAGTCAATCATTGATGCATCTATTGTGATTATGGTCTGAGGCACAGGGTCTTGAAATGGCCGCACTTTGTTTAGATTTGTGGAATTCCACCACTGAAGGGACATGTATGTTTGGCGGTCTATCAACACTGGATCTCGAAGTTGACCCTGTGCTTGTGACCATTGTTGTGCAAGGCACTGTTGCAAGGGCCGCATGTTTAGTCTTGCATGTGGAACAATTGCAATACATGATGCTATCATCCCAAATATTTTCATGACAAATTTGACAGTGTACTGTTGACCTGTCTGTATCTGTGTTTTATATTCTGGAATGCTTGTATTCTCTGCGTATTTGGCCTTGCAAGCGCTTTTTGAGTATTTAGCATTGCCCCTAAATACTGTTGTATTTGCACAGGCTGTAATGGTGACTTTTGGTAATTTATTGAGAACCCTAGGGTGTGTAGGGTTTGTAATACATAATGTTTATGGTTTTGACACTGTGTAAGACTGTTGGATTTTATTAGCCAATCGTTGAGATATGGGAAGACATGAATGTGCGGTCTTCTTAGGTAGGCAGCTACTACTGTCAGGCATTTTGTGAATACTCTGGGAGCTGTTATCCCGAAGGGTAACACTTTGAACTGGTAATGTTTTCCCTGAATTACAAAACTGAGGTATTTTTGGTGAGCTGGATGGATGGGTATGTGAAAATACGCATCCTTGAGATCTAATGTTGCCATGAAATCTTGCTGCTGTAGCAGTGGGACCACATCCTGTAGTGTTACAATGTGAAAGTGTTTTGACAGGATGTAAAGATTGAGGGTTCTGAGATCTAATATTGGTCTTAAGGTTCCGTCTTTTTTGGGGATGAGGAAATACAGTGAGTAAACTCCTGTTCCTTTTTGATCTTGTGGCACAAGCTCTATCGCTTGTTTGAGTAATAGAGATTTTACTTTTTCTTGCAACATGGAGATATGTTGGGTGGAGAGATTGTGTGGTTTTGGTGGAGTATTTGGGGGAATCTGTGCCAATTCTATGCAATAGCCATTGCGGATAATAGATAATACCCAGTTGTCTGTTGTAAAGGGTAGCCAATTGTTGTGGAACCTTTGCAGTCTTCCGCCCACAGGTGAGGTGTGAGTTGGGAAGAGATGGAGTAAGTCACTGCTTTGGCTGCTGGTAGGCTTGTTTGGTTGATTGATATTTTCCCCTGCCTCTGGGGTATTGGCCTCTGTAATTGCCTTTAAACCCACCTCGTTGATATTGAGGTTGGTAGGTTGACTTTGTTTGTGAGGTGGATGCCTCAGGTTTCTGGGTTCTAACTCCACCTCTGTATTGAGGTTTCCGAAAGGACCCCCTGTATTGCGTCGTATACAAAGCACCCATGGCTTTAGCGGAGCCTGAATCTTTTTTCATTTTTTCAATGGCCGTGTCTACCTCGGGGCCAAAAAGCTGTTTTTGATTAAACGGCACATTAAGGACTGTCTGTTTTATTTCAGGCTTAAATCCTGAAGACCTAAGCCACGCGTGTATTCGTATAGTGACAGCAGTATTAATTGTTCTAGCTGCTGTGTCTGCAGAATCTAGGGCTGACCTGATTTGGTTGTTTGTAATAGCCTGCCCTTCCTCGACTATTTGTTGCACCCTTTTTTGTTGGTCTTTGGGGAGATGTTGTACTATATCCTTCATCTCATCCCAGTGGGTCCTATCATATCTAGCCAACAGTGCTTGGGAGTTGGCTATCCTCCATTGGTTGGCTGCCTGCGATGCTACCCATTTTCCCGCAGCATCAAATTTTCTGCTCTCCTTGTCTAGTGGGGGTGCATCCCGGATGACAGAGTTCGCTCTTTTTCTGGCCCCGCTTACGACTACAGACTCAGGAGGCAATTGCTGTGTTATAAAGGCAGGATCAGAGGAAGGTGGCTTATACTTTTTCTCCACTCTGGAAGTGATTATCCTAGCTTTCATTGGCTCTTGGAATATTTGGTGTGCATGCTTTAACATGCCTGGAAGCATGGGAAGGGACTGAGAGGTAGTGTGTGTATAGGATAGTGTGTTAAAAAGAAAATCATCCTCTAAGGGCTCAGTGTGCATGGCGACATTGTGGTAGGATGCCGCCCTAGCTAAAACCTGAGTATATCCGGTACTATTCTCCGGTGGTGATGGCTTGGAGGGATAGCAGTCTGGGTTGTTATCGGGAATGGGATCTGGATCATACAGATCCCATGGATCCACATTGTCTTGCTGTGAATCAAATGAATGTACAGGAGATTGTATAGGTGTAGGAGTAGTAGGGGGAGAGACCAGCAAGTGAGGAGAATGAGGAGGAGACTGAGGAGGAGAAAATTTAGGAGGTGGAGATTTCTGTTTAGTCTTTCGCACTTTAGCCGGTGCCTGAGCAGTGTCCAATTGTTCCTGAAAGGCCAGTTTCCTCTTTGGCTTCAGAGGAGGTGCAGTTATAATTTTGCCAGTGTCCTTGTTTTTTTTTTTGAATATATTTTTATTTTGCATAACACAACAAATGAACATAGAAATGAAATACAGGTGGACGTAGTACCATGCATTTGTAGACTTATTCTTCACTTCCCCCGACGGTCAAGTAGAGTGTGACTTGAGCAATAGTGCTCACAGGTGGCCCTAAGCGCCCGAACAGACATGGGCATACACACGGTCGGTGGGGCAAAGCCAGGGCAGAGCGTAAGACCAGAAAGCTTTAAAAGATTAAGCGTCTACTGATAGGGGGGAAATGTAGGAGGGCATTGGTCGGGGGGGTCATGAGGGGTCCAGCGAGCGCGAGCCTTGGGCAGGGAGGGAAGACACACTCAGAGAAGTACAAAGATAGTAGATAGTAGCACCCGGGTCTACGCCCCCTCCCCAACCGGCGATCCCAGAGGGGGTGTACCGCGACGCGTGGTGCGCCAGCGAAGTGTAATCAGAGATGCCTACGTGGTAACGAGTCCCCGGATGCCAGGGAGGCAGGGGGGGGGGGGGGGACACTCAGCGAGGCATGTGTAGTTGCAGGGTTAGGCCTCATTGGGAGGTAGTCGAGCCCGGTTATTACCCCGCCAGTTCTCTCTCATCCCGTCCCCCAGCGCAACTTTTTTTTTTCCCTTTAGTGATGCTGTGCTAGGCTTTGCCGAGGTTGCACCTGAGCCATCATTTGTGATTATGTGGTCTGGTGTGTGTTGAAATGTGTCATTGTCAAGTGTAAGTAAGTATTTGATGATATTAACGGGTATGTCTGTTCTTGATCTCGGGGGTTGTCTTTTAGTGAGGTATTCATGGCGGGCGTTCGTCGTCTTTGTTTTCTATTTTTGTAACAAAGGAATTCCATGTGTTTAAGCCCCTCATCGGGATCCCCTTGGCCAACAGGAGCTGCAACGTCCGTGCCTCGGCTTTGGACCAGCGCAACAGTTCGGCACGCCACATATCTATCCCAGGGGCGGCCGGTGCTTTCCAATGCATGGCTATAAGGCGCCTGTACATCACCAGCGCCAAGGCTATGCATCTTAATGAGTGTTTCCGGTTTTTAGGGCGGGGGCCTATGCCCAGTAGGCACAGTTCGGGTGTAGGAGGGAGCATGATGGCCGTCCATTCTGTCAACTGAGTAATAATATCATTCCATGTTGTACGGACCGGGAGGCAGTCCCAGGTCATGTGAAAAAAGTTGGCATCGGGAGTAGCACATCTGGGGCAAGCCTGGTGCGTTTGGGGAAACATGCATGTGATGCGGTGGGGTGAGAGGTATGTTTGGTGTATATAATTAAACTGGGTATATCTAAAACGTGGGTTGCGTGATACTTCTTTTACCATATTCATGGCCTGGGTCCAGGCACGCTGTGATAGGGGTTCAGATAGTACGCTGTCCCATCTGTTCTTTGCTTGTTCTTGACTGTGTTCTAGGTGGGAGGCGAGGATCGTGTAAGTTCTAGATACATTGAGTGGGGCTGTTATGCTGCTAAGTATGTCGTGAAGTGTAGGAGAAATGTTGGGTTCTGAGTTGCCGGAATTCCAGCAGGAGCGTAACACTTGTCGCACTGCTCCGAATGTTATGAAGCCACCTTGCCCCAAGTTATATTTGACGGAGAGAGCATTGAACGTTAGGGGGAGGCCATCACTATATAGATCCCCGATTGTGGTTATGCCTTTGTCGACCCATCCACCCAGACCCACCTTGGGAGCTATAATAGCGAATTTGGAGTTTGCTAGTAGTGGGATCTTGGGGGAGTACGGCGGTGTTTGGTCGTCTGTCAGAACGTAGCGGCCCCATATCCAGTGCGCGGTTTTCAGTAATATGTTGCGTGGGTGTTTGTGATGCTCGCGATTCATAAGGTAATGTAGTACTCCCGTGTTACCCAGAGTGGAGAGGATCAATTGTGATTCCGCATTGTCGTTGCATCCGAGCCAGGTAGATGTCCATTGTATTTGGGCGGCTGCATAGTACAGTTCGAATCTGGGAGCTCACAGTCCACCCAGGTTAGTGGCTGATGTATTTTAGTTAATGCTACTCGTCGCCTACCATTGCCCAAATTAAGGCTGTTAAAAGGCTGTTCAAAGGTTTAAAGAAGGAGGCTGGCAGTATCAACGGGAGAGCCATAAAGAAATAAAGGAGTCGGGGAAGGATTATCATTTTTGCAATGGCCACTCTGCCCATAGGCGAGAGCTGGAGTGAGCACCAGAAGGGCAAGGAGCCTCTGATGGATTTGATCGCCTGCCCAAGGTTACCGTCCCTAAGATCATGTGTATTGTGATATATGTTTATGCCCAAATATTTGAAGGTGGTGTAACACCACTTCAGATCTCCCGGGTTAGAGAGTGCCCTGGGTGCCTCAGGGACCGGGCGCATGGGAAATATACATGATTTTGTCCAGTTCACCTCGAACCCGGCGAGTGAGCCGAATTCGCACAATAGTACCAATAAGTCAGGCAGAGATTCATTGTAATTGCGGAGAAAGATTAGGGCGTTGTCTGCGTATAAAGATACTATGCGATGTGTATAGTCGTTGCGGATGCCCCATAAAGGGGCGACCAATCGAAGGCGGGCTGCTAGGGGTTCGATGGCGAGAGCGAACAGAAGAGGGGACAGTGGGCAACCTTGTCTGGTGCCCCTTTCTATATTGAATGATTGGGAAATTGTGTCGCCAGTCTTGACCCGCGCGGTTGTGTTAGTGTAAAGCACCTTCACCCATGCAATGTATGCCCGTCCAAAGCCCATGCGATGGAGTGTTTCCATCAGAAAGGGCCATCCCAGTGTGTCGAATGCTTTTTCTATGTCTAAAGACACCGCCACTCGATGACAGTCACCCTCTGGGGTGTTCGCCATTAGGCGCAGTAAATTCCGGATATTGCCAAAGGTGCTGCGACCCGGAATGAAGCCGGACTGGTCTTGGTGAACTAAGTGAGTCATGTATGGGAGCAGTCGGTTGGCCAAGAGTTTACCGAGTAATTTACAGTCTGTGTTCAGTAGCGAAAGTGGTCTGTATGAGCGTACGTCTAATGGGTCGCGACCCGGTTTAGGGAGTACCGCTATTAGTGCTTCTCGCCAAGTATCGGGCAGTTGACCCCGTTTCTTGGCTTCGGATAACATCGCGAGGTACGGGGTTAGGATTTGCGACGAGAGCGTGGTGTAATACTCCGGGGGTAGGCCGTCGCTACCGGGTGCCTTGTGATAATTGTTGCAGAGCCCGTTGTATTTCGTTTATGTCTATGGGCCTGTCTAGGTGTGCTGTTTGTGCGATAGTCAGGCAGTTTATGGTGATATCATTGAAAAACTCGCTCATTGATGTTGTGGAGGGTGATGGGTGAGCTTTGTACAGTGTACTATAGTAATCTCTAAAGGCACTGTTGATATCTGCTTGGGTGTTCACTATTAGTCCTGTGTTAAGTCGGATGGCACCTATAGGAGAGTTCCGTGGCTCAGAATTTGTGAGCCATGATAGAAGTTTACCTGATCTATTCCCCTCTGAGTGCGTACGGGCCATGTGGTGTCAATAGTCAAATAGACTTAGTTGTTTGTCTGTTTCGTACCACTGTGCTCGCGTTTCGGTGAGCTCAGTCTGGGTGATTGTGCCGCGAGCTAATTTATTTTCGGAGGAATGGACTTTTTCTTCTAGGTCGTGGAGCTTGCGTACTAATGTTTGCCGTACTCCTACTGTCTTTGATATGCAAGCTCCTCTTATGACTGCCTTGTGAGCATCCCATTCGTTAACTTTAGAATTCGATGTACCATCATTTTGAATAAAGTAGGAGGAGAGGTGTGTAGCTAGATCAGTTCTAAATGGTGGGTCCTGTAGTAACTGGGTTTGCAGGCGCCAAGTTGGGATACAGGCACGTGGCCTACCCCATCTAATATGGGCAATGAGTGGGGAGTGATCTGAGATTACCCTAGCAGTATATTCGGCACTCGTGATTTTATGTATCAGATCCAGAGTAGTGAGAATAAGGTCTATGCGGGTGTGGAGAAGATGCACCGGGGAGTAGTAGGAGTATTCCCGTTCTTGTGGGTGTAAGTGCCGCCAGGTGTCTATCAGGCGGCGATCCGACATCCACTTCCGTAGCAACTGCGAGTTTTTGGTGGCTGGGATAGCGGCTATGGGGGGGGTGTGATCTATCCATGTCTACTTGCGGTACGCAATTCATGTCTCCCCCCCCAGATGCATGCTGAAAGTGAGTCATTTGAGACAAAGGGAATCGTTTTTTGTAGGAAGTCGCCTTGTCCGACATTCGGGGTGTATAGTCCATTAATCAACAACTTCTCTCCGTCCAAATGGCCCGTTAGATGTATGTACCTACCATCCCTGTCAGTAACGCTGCGTTGTACTATGTAGGGAACCCCAGGAGCTATCCACACCAGGACCCCTCTGGCAAAGGATGAATTACCCGAGCCGTATGCCTGTCCCGCCCAGCACTGTACTAGTCGTGGGAGCTCTTCTGAGGGGATGTGTGTTTCTTGGAGAATGGCTATGTGGATACAATGCCTTTTTAGGTGTGCATGTATTCTATTGCGCTCTTTCGTTCCCGCCATGCCCTTTACGTTCCAAGTCATTGTGTTGTATATCGGTGCCTTGTTCATTGTGTTGGGGTGAGGTTTAGCGCGCTGGTGCTATGGTCCCGGGATCCCATCCCCAATGTCAAGCATAAGTCGCCGTCCGCCCAGCACGTGTGTAACTTGCATATGCCCATCGACCGCCCCGCCCGCCGGCCCCCCCGAAGAAGGGGAGGTATTGTTGAGTTAGGATAGGAAAAGGAAAAAGAAAGAGGAACAACGATATACCACAAAAAAGGATATTTCGGGAGAGACCCGAATTGAAACAATTTGGCACAACCGGTGCCTAAACAGCAGTCCAAAAGGTTAAGTTCCATACGGGTGTTTTTTGGTTGGTGGGGAGCGTGGGTTGGTTAAGGCGGGACACCTCGTGGTCCTCCTTCAGGATAGTTCTTTGCCTTTGTGCATAGAGTTGTGGTCGCGTCATCCGGCCCCGGTCAGATGAAAAGTCGGCATGGCCACGGCGGCCCCAGCTACATCGCGGAGCGCTCGCGTGCCTCTGTCCGCGTCTACCCGGGATGTGGGGGGCTACACCTCCCACGCCCGGTGCCCGGAGAGGGCGCGGCAGCAGCGTGTCTAACAACACTAAAGTTTATCCGCAGTGCGTGGAGTGAGGTCGGGGCCGGCCAGGAAAGGGGAGAGGGAAGAGCCGGTTTCCCCCCCAGGAGAACTGCTGTCGGTAAAGCACGCCTCGCTTCTGGTGTCGGATTGGGATCCAGTAAATGTGCTGGTTTCCCTTAAGCTTTGCGCCTGATCGGCCTCCATTTGCGACCTTGTTGGGCGAGATATTGTTTTAGTTTTCTTTTTCCTATTGTGGTTGGGTGTGATCCATTCTTCAGCTACTTCTTTTCCTTTGGGAGAGCCGGCCAGTCCTTTTGCGTGAATCCATGTCCAAGCATCTTCCGGGGTGGAGAACATGAGTGTTTTCTCGTCGATGGCTACGCGGAGGCGGGCAGGGAACACAAGAGAGTAAGTGATGCTGTGTTCATGCAGAAGTTGTTTTATTTTGATATATGTTGCTCGTTTACGTTGCACTTCCATCGTGTAATCCGGATAAGCGGACACAGTGCTGTTTTCTAAGCTAATGGGATTAGATTTCCGGAAGTGCTGGAGGACTGAGTCTCTCTCTCTGTAATTAAGGAACCGGGCTATCAATGGGCGTGGCGGTGCACCGGGTCGTGGGGGTCTGCCAGGGATTCTGTGAGCTCTTTCTATTACTGGAGCTTTTGTGGTGTCTTGTATGTTCATTATGTCTTTCAGACATTTCTCTATGAAATCTTCAGCTGTAGGTAGTTCCAAGCGCTCCGGGATGCCGATAAATCTGATGTTATTGCGCCTCGACCGCCCTTCTGCTTCCTTGGCCCTGCGTTGCAATTGTGCAAGTTCCGTTTCCATTTGTTGGATTTTATTTTTCATGTCTGTTACCTCTGGTTGGATCGTTTCTAGTGATAGTTCTGTGTTTTGCACTCTATCCTTTAGCTTACGGTGGTCCACGCGGAGCAGTGAGACTTCCAGTGCCGCGGCGTCGATTTTCCCTTCCAGCGATGTCTTTGTCTCCATTATCGCTTGCATGATTTTGTCGAACTGTTGGGAGTGTGTTTGTAGTGTTTTGCTCATCTGGAGCAGCATAGCAGCTTGCGTGTCGCTGCGGCCAGTGGCGAGGGGGGGTCCCCCTCCGTGGGGGCCCCCGGTTTGGGGTGTTTTGGTTTAACCAAAGCGCCTTCTATGCCGTTGAGGTGGGGGAGGTAGGGTAACTTCCTTGAGGGAACCAGGGAAGGTAGGCTAGGGGACTCGCCTGCGCAGGCAGATGCTGTTGTGTGAGCTTCCCTGAGTGACAGCGCGTGGTTTAATTTTGAAGTGGAGCCACCGGCTGTTTGAGCTGTTTATTTATTTATTTATTTATTTTTGATGAAGGACCGGATTTAGGCCAGTATCAGCACCGTCCTTGTTGCCTTCGCTGGCGCGGACACTGGAGCCACGGTCTACGGCCGCTGAGAGGGAGATGTTTTATCTTGCACCAATGCTGATCTGGGCTGTAACCCGCTTCTTGGGGAGAAACACTATTAATTTATTTTTTTCCCCTTTTTTTTTTCCCCCGTCCTACTTTGTTTTCCACCCTTTGCTCTTCACGCAGTCTCTTGGCCGTTCTTTAAGTAGCTCCTTTGTGTCCCCTGCGTTCGATCCAGTGTCAGGCTGGGATCAGGCCTGTATGTTTACCTGGTGTGGAAGGGGCGGGCAGCCACCAGCTGCGGGAAGCAATCCTTACTCCAGGCCCCGGCGTGCGCTGGTCCTCGCGCCGCCGCGGCCCGGGGGCTCAGTCCAGGCCTCCACAAGCCCCACGGAGGCACAAGCGGGGATCGAGCAGTGCCCAGGCCAGGCATCCGGTCGCGGAGGCCAGGGAACGCTCGCGCCTCTCCTCCGACGGGTCAATCAATGCAGTGGGCCGCCGTCCGCTGAACGGGGGCCGGTTCCGCCGTTCATGCGCGCCCCGGCTGCCCAAGCAGAACGCGACCGGGCCGAGGGGCGGAGGGCGCCCGCGGTGTGCCCGATAGGGCAGTGTTCAGTTCCTCTGGGAGTTCACGGGCGCCGCAGCCCAAACGCCGTCCGACGGGGAGCCGCTGGTTACGGCCGGCTCCCTGCTGTCTGTCGCTCCACAGAGCCGGGGCCTCGGCCATGCCCCGCTCCAAGCTCCGTTCCTGGGCCGCAGCCAGACCGACGCGAACAGCTGCAGGATATGTTGGGCTTCCCCTAGGTGCTAGGGGAGAGCCCCCTTGAATTATAACACTATGGGGGCCAGGATGATTGTTTGTTAGGCGGACCGTGAGCGGAGCTCCTAGCTCAGGCGTCCGCTCCGGCCGCCATCTTGGCCACGCCCCACCAGTGTCCTTGTGAATATGAATTCTGGCATGCCTTTCATCTATATCCTCCATTTGTGAGTGTTCCTCTGTAATTCTATGGCTTTCTTTAAGTACTTGCGAAAGTCCATGTTCCTCCATATGAACTGGCCTTTTCGGCTCCAAAGCTGGTTTTTTCGGGGTCGAAAGGCTGTGAGTGGATGTTGGCCTCGGCTCCGAAAGCGAGTTTTGAGGTTTCGACTCGAAGGATCGATGTTTGATAGTTTTGGAGACAGAGCTTTGGCTCGAGTCCGAAGGCTTCGGTGGCGTGGCCTTTTTCGGTGCCGAAGTTGTTGGTTGGTCGGTCACCGAAGGTCTTTTTACGGGTCGAGCCATGGCCTTCCGGCAGTGGCGTTCCCAAGCCCTTATATTTGGGCTTGGCTGGGGCGTACTCACATGCTGTCCTGCCGTGACCGGTATGTCCTCTTCGGACTCCTGCTCTGAGTCGGACCCTCGGACGGAGACTGCCGTGTGCATGATGTCCTCTTCCTCGACGTCGAGACGTTCGGTGCTCTTCAACGCCACCTCGAGTCTTCGTGCTCTTCTGTCTTGGAGAGTTTTCTTCGAACAGAAGGATCTGCAGGCCTCAACTTTCTTCCCGATGGTCTGGGGAGAGACAGCAATTACAGACAAGATGATGGTCTGTGAAGGGACATTTTGCGTGGCACCGAGTACAAAAGCGGAATGGGGTCCGGTCCATGAGGCTTCCACGCGGTCAGCCGACTAGGCCCGAGTTGGGCGCGGGCGTCCCGAAGGGCGAGTAAAGATGTTTGACCCAACGGTACCGATGTGTTGATGGAAGATGGTACGCGATCGAACCAATACCAACGAGAATTAGCGAGTTGTAGAACTTTTCCGACTCGAACTATCGGAGAGAAAAGAACCACATCCGAACCCGATGGCGGAAAGAAAACAATCTAACATGGAGTCGATGCCCATGCGCAATGGAGCTGAAGAGGAGGAATCACTCGATCCCGTGACTCAAAAACACTTCTTCTAAGAAAAACAACTCCGAGCTCAACACTAGATGACAGAATATGCATAGCATGTGTATCTGCAGTTACACATGCCATCGAACACATATATATATATATATATATATATATATATATACACACATATATGCAACATAAATGGACCTGCAAATGGAAGGAATACTCTTCTCTAGTGAATTTCAAAAACTAAGAAACCTGTGACACAAAAAATCCAGTATTAACTAAGCATTTCTTTTCTGAAATAACTGAAATTAGTGGAAACTGATTGGCAAAAATAATGAGTTAGTAAACTGAACGGAATCCACAATAAAACACTATAAGAATCCTAGTGAAATATGTGAAGAGAAAACGGCACTTGTGAAATTCAGTTTTGGGCGACTGTAGGTTTTTCATGCGGAGAAGTTAGAAATAAAGGTTTTTCACCTAAATCAGAGAATAAACAGGAATTAGATCCATGTAGTGAGTGGCATAACATTTAATATAATAGACCATGCATGTATGAGCCACGTTGGTTTCTCCTCGAAGGTGCTGTAACACACAATCTGAGAGGCAGGAAGCAGTTATTTTTAATACCGTGATCCGAAAGCTTGAGTGCATTGCGTTTTCAAATAGCACAATGCCATTTGATATGAAAAAGTGCATGATGACAGTTTTAGAAGAAGGTTTTGTGACAAATACAGTTTTGCGCTCTGGCGACCCATCAGCTGAATATGCTATGTTAATCAACATGAGCATAATTTCTCACAGAAGTCCAAACAAATAAAGTCAAACTACAGCTATCTTCATTTTTTGTCATTTATTTTAAAACATTAAACCCAAGCTGTTTAGAAACCACAGAAATTACACTGATTTTTTTTTTCATTTTTGCAAAAACAAAAATAATACAGTAAAAAATAAGGGTCAAAATTGCAAGAGGTTCAAGGTCAGTCTTACCCTAACAATTTCTTAACATTTGGCTAAGTGCAGGAGACACCTGAAATGAACTAGCAGGTTGACAGTAAAAAATAATAATAAAAGAAACAAAAAAATGTACATATTTATATTATATTCGTGTACAAAGTGGTTTGATATACAACCATTATGGTTAAAAGCAAAAATAGTTACAATAAAGATCAATGACAGGTTTACCAGTCAGGTTCCTGCAAGCAGGGTGTACAGTACATTTCCCTCCTACGAAGAATAGTTAATATTCAAACCACGTGCCAGACTTCCACCTGCTCACTAGAGAAACCACGGCCCTCGCAACACCAAAGCTGCTGAGCATGTCTGGCCGCTGATATTTCGGCAAGAAAGCCAAGTTTGGGATTGCATAGCGAGTCCATGTGGAACGACGTGGATAGACAGCTCTTAAAAAGACCAGGATACAAATATTCCTTTTGGCCCCATAGCTCCCACCTACCTCACAATAGAACAGGCTGTGTGAACCTCAGCTAACTGATCCTCAGGGTCTCTACTATTATTTACACTAAAGCCTGTCCTGTTGGGATTCATCCAATATTTAAAAAAAGAAAATTAGCTGCAGGAAAATCAGTTCGGGTTGTTTCGCTACTGAAACATAGGACACTAGGGTGAGAAAAATAAAACCAAGATCCTAATATATATATTTATATAGATGTTGTATGAGGGCTTGAACCTGGTTTTATCTTTTGGCCATTTCAAGTGAGTTTTCTGCCAGCATCCATTTTGTCTTTGTATAAAATTATTAGGCCTTAAATTTAAAGCTAACAGTATATTAGTGGGGGTATGCATGTAAAAAAGACTAAAAAAAAGCAGATGCAACATATATAGAACAGGTTGTTCACTTAAAGGTCATGTCAGTTGGAAACATATTCGTTTTTGCCTAGCAGTTTAGTCTGCATATTCTTTTTATTGATGTAAAATGTGATACATGAACGAGGAGACGAGCTCTAGGTCGGTCAGCAAGTTCTCAGAATGAAATATAAATTCAGCGTTCAAACTAGAGCAGGGATTTTTAAAATTTTCATCACTGAAGACTCCTTTACTTGACATCCACCACTTCAACAGTGTTGTATGTCTGCTATCTCCATTTCGGACAAGAAGGACATGCATTCCTCAGACAAGAGGTTGACCTGAGCCCAGCAGTTAAGCCTTACAGCCTTTTGCAGACCCAAATAGGGTCCCAGTCCTCGGTTTTGACAACCCTTGGGGTAAGGACATAACAATATCAACTCTCAGATGTTTCCTCTTGTGTTTGGGTATGTGGGATCACAATGAATCTTCAAGTTACACTCTTGAGGATTGCCAATGAGCTAGTGGTGTACCGGGTAAGAGCAGAAACACATCACATTCCCAAAGTGTGGAAGAAATTACTGGAAACAAATTGATGCAATTTAATAAATGAGGCATCTCTGAAAGAAGGCGATTGGTTTCTGAAATAAGCTCAGCAAAATCAGATCTATGGATGTCCAAACTGTGAAAATATTAAGAAAAACTTTCATTAATAAAGGGGAAAATACATAGAAAATTAAAACAGGGGAGCATAGCTTAGGAAGAAATAATGGTATTGTGATAAAATATATTGAATACAATTATTGACTGAAAAGCTGAAACTTGGTGAAAATAAGGAGGAAGAGGGAAACTCTACAAAAATGGCGTGCCACTAATATTCAAGAGGCCACTGAAATAAGAGGCTAAGAGAAGAATAAGAAGTGAGAGAGAACAAAAGGCCAAAATATTGGGTGTGGGGCACTCGGAGCCTGATTAAGACCTTGGCAGATGGAATATTCCATCAAAAATGTGACGGATATCCCGTCCGCCATTTTACAAGTTCCGTAGGAAATAATGCATCTTGTAATACGGCGGGTGGGATATCCGGCATATTTGCGACAGAGTATCCCATCCGCCAGGGTCCTGATCAGGCCCTTAATCCTAATTACCATCATCTGTTTCAGGTACTTGTTCCCTAAATCCAGAACACATCCAAACACATTTTGATGGATGTCTAAATTATATGGGGATACCACAGAACTCGTAGAAAATTACCTGTACACTTTGTTATACAATTTATTAAGAACTAGAGGGTTCATAGATATAAAGGATCTAAAAGCAACTCTATCAGTACAAATTTCACTTGTGATCATGAAAATACATTCCTTTGGTAGATCATATAACCAAGATATTGTAAACATTTACATTTTGTCATGAAAAACTTTGGAGACCCAAAGTTTTTTCCTGAAAGATTGAGAAGTAGACTCATTATTTATGCTCACGAACTATGTTTGAAGCCTTCAATGGCCACCATTAGTTAGGTTAAGCAGAAAATCTCTTTGAACATGAAAGCAGCTCCTTTCTCTACCAAAGTGCTTACAATAAGCAAGTGGAGTGAATATACTGTAAATTAAACCCCAGCACAACATTTAAAACTGGTAGCAAGGCTAATTCAAACATTTAAGATACACAATGGATAAGCCTTAAGTCAGTTCAGAGTCCTGAGCCACAGTGTAGAGATTTAATGTGCTGGCCACATGGGTTAATCTAGGAAAAGCAACATTTTTCATTTTTTCAAGTTTGATAGAATTAGTAGTAACGTTTTGGAAAATAACATCTGTATTTAAAGCTATTTTGTTTGTTATATGCGCTTGGTAAATGCCCATCATTTTTGTTCTTTTGAGATTCAATGATGCAACAAAGGTATGCAAATCAGCGACTATTCAAACAGTTTCAATGATGGCTCAAAACTGTAACAGTTCATGTTGCTAAACAAAAATTACAAAGGGAACATTAACTATCAAAATGTGATTCTGATAAAGAATCTCTTGCAGCATCATTGTGGATCTGGTCATATAGTGTAAGTAAAGTTTAAGGAAGAGCAAATCAGATCAAAAATAAAGAACAGTGCTTCTGCTAGCTTGTTTTTGTGTCCCTCAGTGAACAGTCGTCAGGAAAAGTTTAAAAAAAATATACACATATTGCCTAGAATCGGGCACAGATAAACATGTCATATTTGGTCAGAATATTTTAAGAAATATTTCACTTGTGCTTTTGATGTAGTATTGTGACATGTCAAAAAAGGAGACCATAAGATAAGCTTGTTTGGCATGACCGCCACTAATTCCTGGGAAGACTAAAATGAAAGTTAGGTCACGGTAGAAAGAACATTAACAGCCTTTGGAAGGACTCATCAGGTACAACCCAGATAACAACATCTGTGAACAATCTTCTACTCTCAGCTCTGGCATATCAGCTAAAGGAGGCACTGGACACTCAAAAGACCAAAGGAGATCAACGCACAGTGGTATGTTCTGATGTACGATAAAGAATATGCTGTAGTGGGGAGGCAGAAATGTAAACCGGATATGATTTCTAACCAATGAATCCACTAAAACAGATTTGCAGTATAGTATTCAGGATCACTTGAGCACAATCTACTGTGGTCAAATATTTGACAGAGCAATTAACTCCCTGTGAAAGTGAAGTTGATCCACGAGCAGTAGCTGGAGGGAAGGCATCTTGCCATAAGATAATGGAATGAAGCTTTGTGTTGTGTGAGAGACTAAGTGATGGAAGATTCAATGGCAAAAAGTAAAGTTTTATAACTGAAGAGCTTTGGATCACCAAATAAAACAACCTAAAATGAAGCATGTAGGAAAGTGTATATGGCTAAAACTTAAATAGGATGGAACCCCAAGATGTGCAAAACATGTATCCACAGCAATGCGTCTTCAGGGATAAACCAATAATACTTATTTCATTTAAATTATAAGTCAATGAAACTACTATTTATTACAAGTATATTTAAAAAAGATTCAGTGAGCCATGAAAAGATCAAGTTATGTCTTTCAAGTGTAACAGAGAGTACCTTCCACTTCCTGCACAGTTGTTGTGACACACTTTTTGATGGATGCTGGCGGAATGCCCACTACATTGCCAAAAACCTTGCTTAAGCCCCCTTTCACCCACAAGCAAAGTAGAATCAAAGAAATGGTACATATAGGTTACAAACACTACAGTTATGTTCCCAGGACATTGTGAGATGTTCACAGCCACACTTTGATCTGGTTTTCTTTTTAGGTTATGTTTCAGTCATGAACACTGGACACTTAGGTCCAACATGCTATGTACATTTCACATTATTGAGTCTTTTGTTTATGAACATTACACATCTCTTTAAATTTTCATATAAAAAAAAGTCTGTTAATAAAGACTTTAAGCGGTATAAAATAAATTCGACAAGTGGAGAACATTGTTTGTGCTTCTAATATGATATGAAGACCATGTTCAGTGCCGATGTGCATGTCTGTCCTGGCTCTTTTCTTTTTGATTGTTACTGAAATCCAAGAAAACGAGATGAATGATTTTGTGTTACTTCATTTTTTACAGGAACAAAGGTGTTTCCCTACTTGCCAAACTCTATATTGGTCCATGTTTCAGGGAAAGAACACACCCCTGTTTGAAAATTTCAGCTAATTAAAAAACACTTTGTTGCTAGTTTCAGCAGATCTCCCCTGCGTGAAGGGATTTTGTGGCCAACACTGTTGCTGGCTAAGGAGTCCAAATGGTATCCCAGCACTGTGAAGAACGTCAGTTACAAAGTAGAAACACTCAAGTAGAGACACCTCCATCATCGAATTGGGAATCCCGGAGCACAAGGGTTGACGATTCCACACCTGAACAGTTGTGTAGACTGAATAAATTAAAACAGTTTCACCTGTGAACCTAGATAGTTCAGCATTCTCTGCACTGATCTGGCCAGTCTAATTTAATGCTGTGCTGGGCACTATCCAGGTCTTGTAAAGCAAATCCTAAATGTATGCAGTTCTTAAGTCAAATTCACTTTCAGGTTACACAACAGGAGTGCTTCCTTGCTGCATATCCAATTTCCTTTTTTTTTTATCAACTTTTATAAATCGTAAAGATTACATTAATTTTAAAGCGTCCTTCTCCATTCATTGAGAGTTGTGTTTGTACACAATTTAAAATGGAAATTCTACATTTTAGAAAAAAGGCAATGGAAAACAAAATCACATTTCAAAATGATCTTCTAAAAGAACAGATGTTCTAACCGCTAAGACTCTAAAGTGGTTTTAAATAAAATAAACATATAAACTAAGCACATGTCTGAAAGTTGAAGCTTCAATGACTGGAATGACACCCAACAACATTGAAAGCAATTCTGAGAAACAGAAGGCTATTAGTAAATAACTCATGGAAATGAGTTACATTTACACTGCCAAATGGAATATGGTTAACCTTTCAATCTGACAAACATTCAGTGCAAAAGAGATTCAAACATGCATTTGCTATCAGATTATTCTCATTCAATGCAACCGGGTCCAATCACATGAATGTTGTCGCAAGGCAACAACACAACACTAGCACACACAGTAACCCTCTAACCCTTTTTGAGACAAATTTGGACTATACCCTCAATTCCTGTATGTGGAAATGTACAATAACTATTCTAGTTTACCTCAAAATAAAGTACTTTTGCGATCCCTTGTGAGGTCACGTGTCTGGTAAATTCTCTCAAATATGCTTCACCTCACTTGTGATTCAGTAATTTGATGTCTTCTGACTCCTCTATCTCCTATTTGACCCAGGATGTATTTCAAAGGAATACTTTATACTTGCTCCTGCGTGGAATGTGAAAGCGGTTACCAGGAGCTGGATTCTGATGCAGAAGTGACAAAAAAATATCACATATAATTGGGAAGGCACCACAAGGCTGTACCAAGTGATGAGTCGTTCACATTTTGGATCTGGGTCACTGAGAAAATATTAAGAGTACGCAGTACAGATACGGAGAAAATATATCCATGTAAGGATGAAAAGCCCAGATAAAAATGAACCATCCTCAATTTAAAAGAATGTAAAACAAGATTCTTTGACCTGAAACTGCTCAATACTGCATCAAAATGATAAGTGGGTGGGTCTATTTACTACCAAAGATATACGCAGAAATACTTTACAGAGGAATTTAATTTGTAGAAAAATATATTTTGGGACGTAGTTAAGAAGGCTTCTATTATTGAGGCACAATAAGTAGAAAATTGATGACACAGAGGCATTTCTTGGCCTTTGCTACTACGTTTCCAAGCATGAAGGGGTTACTAAGAGCTGCTTTCATAGAGTGACTGGTTTGTGTTTGCAGTGTAAATACCACAAGAAGGGACCATTTATTCCCAACTCAGCTGTTCTATCTGGAGTTCAACACGTAGTAGGTTCGGTCAATGGGCCTCTAAATCAGAGCAATACTTTGGGATTTAGAAAATCACTCAAAGTCCCTTTAATCATTTCTTGATTTATGGTCCCAAACCAGGTATTCATGCTGGAAAAACATAAGCATATCCTTCATCCAGGCAGTGGCCCACTGGGGAACTAAATGAGACTCCATGTGTTTCCAACTACTGGGATTAGTGATCCACTGTTTTCTAGTTAGGACTGCACTACAGAAATACCAATACACTTCCACAGACATACATACATACAAACATACATACATACATGTCTAACTCATAAAGGGGGGTGCTCCATTACTTACTATTGAAAATTACAGAATCCAATAATCAGAATGCATGTCAAGGAAAATATTAAGCCGCCTTTGTTGCAGCTCACCCCTAAAAATACAAAACATTGCAGCAAAGAGGTTTTCCAGTGACATCCAAGATTGGAAGGTCCCCTTACATCAAAATAACGTGAACTCAGTGCAAACAAAAAGGCTAATCACAGAAGTATTTTTTCTTAAAGAATTTGGCACCCAACTGCTTCACTTTGTTCTCCATCTTCGTTTTTTCAACAGCACTCTAGTTGTGATGGACACTCCATGAAGAAGTCACGTCAGTGTGAAACACATGCAACGCTTGAAGAGGTCATCTGATGGCCTGGTACTTCCCTGTGATCATGCCCAATCTGAGAGTAGTGGGGGAAAAAGTCATTTAAAAATTATTCTTTTTTGTTCCATTCAGAGCTTTAAAGAACACTGAATTAAGCACCTGGTCGGCTTTAAATGTCATCCCAGTACAGCATCACTGGGCTTCAGTCGTTCAACACAGACCCCCGCACTGACACCAGGACCGGTTATTGAAATAAGCAGTTTGTGAGAAGGGACAGGAGCAAATATTCAAAAATACAAAAAGGGTGAGGAGGGTATAACATGGTGCTCCATTAAACACATTTCAGCCACATAAAGAGGAGTCAAAGATGGTGAAATGCATCACTGTTGCCCAGAACAGAGTAATGCCTGCATCACTACAATGATGGACTGGAGGAAAATTCAAAGCAGCCCTGTTTAGATGCCTCAGAGAGGTCTGTGATCAAGCGACAGTTAGTGAAGATTCAACAACTGCAGGCAGACATTAACAAAAATGAGGAAAAGAACCACTGTAAACATTTCACTACTGCAAGGGAAGCCAGACTGAAGAATGCCTGATGTCCTCCAAAGACCAGCATTGCATGCTTTCTTCGTTTCCCAAAACTCGTAATCTGGGTTCGGCCCACTGTCTGCACATTGTTATGGAGCTCCATATGGTCAGGTACCAGAACGAGGTCAAAGAGAAAGGAAAAGGTGGGACAGGTGCTCAGTGAGGCTTGGGAGGAAAGGAGGGCAGTGTTGGAAGAGTGCTGGATCAGGAACACAAAAGCTGGGGTTGTTCAAGGACGATAGCACAGGGTTTCAGCAGGTTGGCACAGTTTTGAATTTGTTGTTTTTGTAGGTGTATTTTTTTGTTTAGTGCACGGTCTCAGAGTCGGGACGGTTGGTAGCGAGGTATTTGGCTCTCATGCTGGAGGTGTACTGGAGGAAGACAAAAACAACAAAAAAGGAAGTCAGGACAGCTGGTGGCAGTTTAACAGACTGAGTGTTATTTCCCAACTTTTAAGGAGTATGTTACTCCTGATCATAACATTGGATTGATTAACTTTTTCCATCTTCCAGTTGGGCACAGTCAACTAGAGCAAACACCGGTACAGAGGGTGAAAGCAGAATTACCTGAGCAGTAAACTGTACAAAACGCACTTTATTGGTGAGTCTTTCATTGGTTTGAAAACAGCAGGTTCAAAACAAAATGTACTCAATCTGGTAATACTGCTGCTGGAATTATTTATGGATGTTTCTGAAAAGGTGCTGGGAAGACAGCACTTGATAAAAATGAATTAAATGTGTCCTAGTTTTTATTCTCTTAGAAGCGCATACAAGATCCGACTCATTTTTAAATGTAAGTACGATTGTAAAGAAAAATTGTATATACTGAAACGTCATATTGCGCTGTGGCTCAGTATGAATATGTCAAAGATTGGAAAAATGTTATTTAATCATTTCCGCATTCATAGCTCGCACAGCAAAAGCAAGATTTTTAAATGAATAGATGTGCACTGACTGAGGGCTCTCTTTTCGGTTACAAACTGTAAGCCTCTATTGTGAATGCCGGTGCCCTGTGGGAATCATTTGCCTTCAGACTGGGTGTGATTCTAAGGGATCATAGGGACTAATCCTCAGGATAGAGGCTCACTAGGTTGTTGCCACCTTAGGGAAGGGGGGGGTGACCTGGGTCAACAAGAACTAGCACAGGCAGGAGAACTCAGATGACGGAGAACCACATAAGTAACAGCTCTTGCATATGCCAGGTTCTCTGCACGATCCTGGAGATGTGAACGGAACTTGAGAGGAGGGGCTGTACATGGTCTCTGCACCAGCTCTGACTAAACTGGAAGGACAGTCTAAAAAGGGTAAATTGGACATTTAAAATGAGATCTCGTTTGACTATAGTGACGTTCAATATACACAGAAGCTACTTCCCCCAGACGAGTCTTGAACATTAAATGAATCTCACTGTTGCAGGAGATACATTTGGCTGTCATCTTTACTGATAGTAACGCTTAACCACCCTGAGGACATCCCTAGGATTCTGAAATGTGTTTAATAAACAGAACTATCTCAACCTCATCCACTATAGGTCAGGCCCATCCCAAGTATGGGTTTTCAATATGCAGCTTCACTTCCGCCACAGACAACTAGTGGTTATGCATGTTTGCTCCTCTCCATAAATATAGGTGTATATTTATGGCCAAGATTAACTTATTTACGAGGCACGACTGATGAGGAAACAGCCTCAAAACTGTCCACAGTGCTGGTGAGCAGGCTGTTATGTTTACGCCTTCGCGTCTTCAGACACATCTATGACTGTTGTTGATTTCCTGAACTATTACTGGAGAATTCCAAAAAGCCATACATTTCCTGCAAAGGTATTAGTAAACGTAAGAGAAGACATTTGCACATTTGTCTAAACGTTCGTTTATTGTACCCGCTTTAATATCTTTTCAGCCTGTTAGTAGTGTGCTCCACACATTCCCTTTCTTGTATTTTGTCAATCTATCGTAGTACAACCCCTCGAACTTTTGAACATTTATGTTAAAAAAAACAAATAGAGCAATAATTCAATGCCCTAAACCCTCGGGAGCAGCTCCACACTTTTTGAAACATTTTGCCCCTAAACCAAGATTTCCAGTCTCTTCTCCCAGAAAAAAAAATCTTTCAAAGCTATCACACTCTTAGTTTAGTTACAGAGTAGGTTTCTTTTCTTCACTCAGTGAATCAACAATCTTAAACGGATTGCTAAGCCGTAGCCAAGGGGAATTAACGCTAGGGCAGTCTTAAAGCCGATCTGCAATACATCCTAAATTGGACTTCAGTCAATAATAATTCCAAAAAATCGGGAGAGAAGATCAGGTTGCTTCTTTGGAATTCTCCAACAGAGGCTCTTGTACCAGAACATTTCAAAAACGAACTATCCTCCAAATTCTAACAACCCTATCAACACTGGTTACTGATCTGCTTTACTACAGAAGGCTTTGAATGCAAGGCTCTAGATCATAACAATTGAAATGTTTGCCCTAAGTGAACTTTCTGTCTTCTACCAATAGTACAAATACATTTCGAATGCTTTTGCAGGTAGATAGTCCTATCTTCCTACACTGCCTAAGCAGTACAGAATGCGCCCGCATCTCTTTTTCCTATATTACTTATTCATTGTTTTACAGAACACATCACTGAAAAGGAAGCTAGGAGGATCTGCAGTATTAATCAGCAGGAAAAGGGAACTCTTTGCTGTGAAAAGTGCAGTCCTAATAATGATGCACATTTGTCCACTCCGCCACAGTGCAAAGATCACTCACTTATTCTGGATCAAAGTCACAACCTCAGCCCAAATCTGAAGCACTAATATCTTGCAATAAACGGGGGTAAATGCTGGTAGCTATCATTCAGTCAATACGTGAAAATGACTTCTTTGCCACAGCTTGTAAAGTAGAACCAGTTGAGGAATCTCATTTGCAGAAAATCCTATAGCTTAGTCAGTATACTCTGCCATTTGTGTCATTATTCTACATTTACATAGCACAGTCTTGCCACCTGAGGGACCTCATAGTGGCCGACATTGTCAGGTTTGTTGCAGGCAGTGGCATACATGCATAGTTTGAAAAACGGTATGTAGATACACAGTGGTCTATTACGCTAGAGTTCAGTGTTATGTCATAAGTTCTTAAAAGTGCACTGAGTCGCGTATACCCACACAGAACCTAATTCCTAAAAGGAATGAAAGAATCTGAGGTAACAGTGGTGCCCTTACACCTCCATCAGGCACGCTATTATAATTATAATAGTTATATTTCTAACGGGTAGGTTGTCGACCACAATTCTGGCCTTCACATATCCTATCACAAAAAAGGTCTGGGGGTTTGTGGACTTGGTATCAAAAGTGCTTCATCTCTGGTACAAAGAGTAAACATTTAAGCTTGAACATTAGTAAGCTTGGAGATTTGTGTTCAAAATTAGCAGTCCAATGGTATTAGAACAGGGATTGTGATATACTTGGGAAGGGAGAGCATAGACAAAAGGAAACGTTTCCCCACACACCCCATATTATTGGATGCGCCTGGAACACCACCTTACAGTTACCTCATAGCCTACACCTACTTGGAGGATGTGTGATTTTACAAGTGAAAGCAATGTGGGTTAAACACTGCAAATGATTGTTGGTGCCGAAAATGACATAGCTTTATCAGTGTTCACCGCTGGCAATGCCAACTCCTATAACACCCACCCACCAACTGCAAACAAAAAATTCCTCAAACACTGGGTCTGTAACGCGGGACTAGTGATTTAGTTTCCTAGACACTACATTTTATAGAAATTTTGGCTTGTATTTGGTAAATCAGCCATAATAAAGCAGTTGGAATACAAAAATCTGAGACCTTCCCGATTAGACATGGCACTCAAACCCTGGGGCACGTAGGCAGGTGTTTTACCAATTTTATATTGACATCTTTTTTTAAAGAGATGTAGTGCCTTGCAACTCGTGGGACTTGTCCCGAGGACGTGGATCAGCTTTGTGGTCTATGTGTTTGATTTTATGCCAATTAACTACGCATTCGTGATTCAATTTATTAGTGTATCAGTATAAAAAAGCATGATCAATTCGCCACCTGTGCAAACAGTCAACATCACAGGGTTAAACTGAACCTTGTCATGGGAAAGTATGTCACGTCATCTCAACCATAAAAATATGGAAAATGTCTAAATTCTTTCCACTGCTACTTCAAAGGACTTGTCACTAATGTCATGATGTATCTGCATTCAAGTCAATATATTCCACTTAACTAACAGATATGACTTAAGCAAAACCGCTCTTGGCCGCATATTGTAGATTTTAGGGGTGATCCATGCGCTTTTCCTGTGAGTAGTTGTGTCTTACTCCTTAAAGACGAAGTCTACCCTTATATTTTCAAGAGTAAGACACTGTTAAGCAAAGGAATTAGCTGTATGACTTGGGACCCGAGTAATCAATTTAAAGTGAGGTACGGTAGCAAAACACCAAACCCGTAATTGGAAAGGTGTTTGAGGCACTTTTAGCCAGCACCAAGAAACAAAACTGAAACAAATGTGATGATAATGTGTTTTTTAAAATAAAAGTGCTAACGACTGGGAGAGTGCACAATTTTTGATTAAAGCATATCTGGTCCCCTTAAAATGGGTCTGGTCGGTACAGTAACTAGTGGGGGCTGGGGAACCGGAGGGTGAATAAAGCACTCTGAATCACAAGTTTACCTATCCCCTTTTAAGTGGGAGAAAAGGTTATCTACACAAATGTGCTTAACATTTGTTTCCATGCAGTCTTAGGTAAGCCCTAGCATTTTAAAATGGATGGTAGTAAGCTGGGAGGAAATTTACAGAACATTGTGAAACAATACTTAGTTCCTGGGTTGTGCATTCACATCTATTTTGCTTCTAGCTTTCAATAAATGATCTACCAAGTTTAAAGACTTTTTAAAATAAAAGTGGACAGGTGTCTCATGCGCTTTTTAACCAGTCAAAATAAACATGCAGCAGTAACCACAACATGCACCTCTCCTCAAAACAGCAATGAAAAACAGAACAAAATTACTTGGTAATGATTATGGACATGAAGTTCGGTTGAAACGTGGTCATTCTATCCTGCAGAAGTTCCTGTTACATATTAAAAACAAGTAAGTTAATCTTTTCCAAACGTTAATCAGTGTGCTTCAGCTGATGTACTGATGAGGCAGTGATGTGCATGGCACATAGTGGAGACAAAAATAATGCTGAACTTAAACCAACAGGAAGAAGGGCAGGAAATCCGCCCAGTGACTATTGTTTAGTGAAATGAAGGTCACCGAGAAACACCTGCGGGAAAGAAGAAGAGCACAAAAGGCTAACTTAGGCCCAAGGATGGTGTGCGGGTGGTGTCCATGATGCAGCAATGCGAACGAGCTATAAGTTAGGGCTTGCAGGAGAGGCACCATGCAGAAGTGTACAATAACCATACTCGCGTCGTGTCATGCTCTAATGGATGTCACCACATGCCACCAACCACTGCCACAACCTAAGCACACCACAATGCACAGCAATGCACGAGCAAGGCATAGCAGGAACTCAGAGAGTTTATGGGTTGAAGATGGGCATTAAAGGAAAGACTAAGCGAGGTGAGGCGATGGCAAGCTGCTGAAGTAGTGGGCAGTGAAGAATGAAAGAGGTGGATGGCGGGCTGGGATGTATGGCTGCACACACCACAGAGAGGCCATCAAGAGTTACTGGCGTTAGATAATAGTGGACACGAAAATGAATTTCTGTGGAACAACCACTGATACCAGCAGATGCACCCAAACCACTCCCTTAAAGCAGAGTTAAAATGGAATGTGTGGGAAGAGAAAGAAGAAATGAAAGCACAAAAGAATTTTGTCTGTTTTTACTCTTGCTTATATCTTAATTTTAACACACATTGAGGCCACCTGATAATATGTTAACTGGTTTAACAGACTCAACTATAGGGCACCACCACAAGTGGATGAATCAAGTTATAAAAACCAGGTCCAGGATGGCAAGATCAATTATTACAGTTTACCCTGGCATTATGAAGCTCGGAGCTTAGTGCGAATGATCAACCTACGACCCCTGTCAGGCAGTGGTTTGGTAAGTCTTTCATCAGCACCAGCAGCCTACTGCCTAATAAAAAACAGCTTCCAGGGAACTGGAAATCAGAAATATAAAGCACCGGTCAACAGTGGCATTGCCCTAAAATTGCGCAGACTAGTTTTTATGATATGCCACTATCCAGTGTTCAGTTGTATCTTCAATCCTTGCAATCTTCAACCGATCAGCGGCCTTCGAGGTTCAATGTACAAACTCAACTGAAGGATATCCAGTTTTGGACCTAGTGGCCTTCCGCCATGCATGCTGTGGAGTGTACACTGCACTGCTGTAAAATGAACAAAGGCAGGACATAACCCGCAGTTTGGTCACATTATTTCTGGAGTGTGATTGCTTTATACCAATATCTCAAACCTTTAGTTACCAATCAGTAATAAAGTAGATTACATGGCTTTTCTTAAGGCATATTTAGGTACCATATGAATACTATTCACTCGTCTCCCATCCATCACTTGATAAAAAAAGGCTTTGAAAGGAAAGTGGGCATCACTAGTCAAATTCAATCTTTGGACAGGTGAGTGATCAGATCATTTTCAGTAGTTGTAAATTTCAGTTTAAATGGCTAACTTAAGTGGAAGAGACCTTTGTTTATCGGACAATCTAATTTCTCCCTCTCTACCACCAGAAGTGGATGAGAGGTCTAAATAAACTACTCTCAACTGAGACTGTATCCTGAAATCAAAAAGAGTAGATACTAAAGTTGTGTCTTGTGGCTATGTCAGTTACGCATTTGACCATACAGAGGCCTATGCCACAAACCAAACATGGCACTAACAAAAGGCTTCCAGGGAAACGATCAATACAATCTGGCATGTTCTCATAGGGGCATGCTGAAAACCCATTTGGGTAAAATGAGTTTTTAATTGTACCACGGCTGAAGGTGAAAAAGATACACAGATAAGTATAATTCAAAGTTAATTCTTGCATTAAAATTATTAACATTAGCATAGCATATAAATTGAACTCATATACTTATGATGGCTTTAAAACAAAGTAAATAACCGGTGAATCACTCGAACCACATGGTGACGATCTTACACATCAGGGTTGGAAACTGTTACTTACTAGGTAGCCGTATAAGAGTCAAGCAAGTTCTCAAACTGATCTACCTTAAAGGATTCAATGAATGCACTGCTACCCTTGTTCGGCTCTCAAAGTCCTGAGGCCGACAACACTTCATTTTAAGCAATTCAAGATTTTCAAAGACGTTAATCAAAACTATTAAGTAAGAGTAGATACATCATTTTTTTCGTACAAAACACAAAGTGTTAAGAAAAACAAACATAAAAGAAGCATTTTAGTTCATGCTTCGAGCCAACCAAGATGGTGTTTCCTTGAAGTATTGTGTGTGCCTGCTCCTCTACCAATGGAGCTGCAGACAAGTTCTAAACCTACATGATAAAATTAATGAAGCCTATAAGGACGTTTCATTCAGAAAATAAAGTCGTTCGATGCTAGCACTTAGACAGACTACCCCCAAACCACTGCTGAACATGCGGTGCTCCAGTTAGTTACACCATCCCATGGTGAGTATAACAGAGGCAAAATGAAGCCACAACTCTCCTACATAGATCGGCCAACTCCTGTCATAAACTGAACTCCAGCCTTGGAGTTTTGCATCCAAATCTGAGAAGAGAAGACATCAATAATCTGGATGGGTCACTGTAAAAATCTTCAAACCTTGAAAACGGCTCCGTGTTAAACGTGATAGTTAACTTTCATATGGAAGTCCCCTAAACCTATGATTGTTACTTCTATAAACTGCACGCATGGGAATGTACCCTGTTCTACTTAAAGTACTAAGTATTGCTCATAAGAACTCTATACAAAATGCACAAAGACCCTTAGTAAAACTATACAAATAAGAATATTTTAATTGTTGAAGAATGGAAGGCTGATTCCACTTAAACTGGCCTGGGCTGGACAATCAAGTAGTGAATAAGGCTGAAAACTAATTTTGCAAAGATGGTTGAATGACAAGGAATAGTTTCTTTGCCACCTCCAAGCAATCACTCTCCAGGTGGATTGTTGCGTGTATTCTGTGATGTTACCAGCTAGCTAATAAAACTCTTCCTCGCAGACCAAAAGCACACTCTACCAGAGGCAAGCCAACCAGGAATGCCTTAATGAGAAATATCCCCTTAGCAGACATCTGCAAAGCTGCTACATGGAGGGCTGTCCACTCGTTCACTAAGCACTACTGTCTTGATTCTGATACGAGGACAGATGCTCAAGTAGGACAGTCTTCTTTCAGAAATCTCTTTGCTTGATTAAGTATCTCATTATTGTTCTGTCTACTCCACCGCTTTCAGGGGGATGGGCTCGCTACTCTATTCAACCTTTATGACTCTACATGGAAATCCCCTACGAGAGAAGGAATAGTTTCTTACCTGTAACTCCAGTTCTCTCATAGGGGTATTTCCATGATAGTCATAAGCAACCCTCCCTCCTCCCTGGTGGACTCGAGAAAATAATATATATCAGGTTTCTCTATAAATCAGTTAGTACAGCCTACAAAAAGAACTGAAGTAACTGCCTCTCACTAGGCATGATGGGATACTGGAGGTCTAGAAGTTCTTAAAGACACAGTCTCCTTTTTCTACCTTTATAATGGCAGCCTTTGGGCTAAACTGCCCTACACTCCTACATCCTTATCTTAGATTATAAAAAGGTTTGTGAAAGATTTTTTCTGTAATTTGTCTAATTATTCATGCATTTGAATGCATGTCTCCTTCATCAATTTCCCTTTTGTATCAAACAAGATGAAGAATTGTGGCCACTGTAGCCTATCATTTAGGCTGCATACTGACATTCTTAAGTGATTATACATGCCTTCCTGAAGAAAAGCAAACATCAAAACTTAAGAAGACATATTGGAAAAACTGCTCTGGAGACCCCGCAGGCAGGCGAAACTATTCAACGCTAATGACTAGACATGGAAATCCTCTATGAGAGAAAGGTAAGTTTAGAAATGTATGTCTGAGTGGCTATTCCAAGAATACCCCTACACATACGTTCACAGCAAAACAATTCTAATTTGTTGATAGGTACCTTTTGAGCTTCTCTGGGGGTAACATGGCTTAGATAAGTATGTTTGTAAAGTCATGAAAAACTACAAATCCACCAACTGTGCACAGGTGTCTGGAGAGTGCTCAACCTAACAGGATGCTTGTACTGTGCTCAGCCAACAGAAGGTAGCGTTGGCCTGCTTGGTTTCAAGCTTTGACAGGAAAGGAATGGCATTTAGGTGTGGGGGGGAATAGTGAAGAACAGGGCACTGGCCTGGGAAAGAGTGCAGGGATTGAGGGGAGGAAGGGTTCAGCAAGGAGGCATAGGAGGACCTTGTTTCAGTACCTGTTCCATTAGCGAGCGCTGTTACCAGTAGGTCCTTGCACTGTCCGAGGGCTTAAACTGCCAGCTCAAATGGCTGCTACTGTCCAAGGCAGCCAAATACAACTGTGATGTTGCAGGAAAGAGAGACAAAAAAGAGTGGAGCCTCAACGTGCATGAAAAACAGTGCAAGCAAGTGACACACTGTGTTAAGAAAATATGACTCTGTGCCAGTCAGGGGGAGCGCTGCACCTTCATAAGGGATTAGCCATAGTGTGAGAAGGGAGGAAATAAGGGGAGGAATGATTAAGGAAGAATATACACTTAAGGAGGTAACAAGCAGATAAATAGCAACAGATGTCGGTTTCTATGCTGCTGAGAAACCACCATGAGATATAGACCTTGGCCTTGTCCATACATGCCCTAGCCACTCTACTTCAGGAAAATCTTTCTTTGGGTATTCTGCTAAAGTTGCACATTTCTTTTCCTGTAATGTTGTTTATGCACACAGACAGATGAGCAATTGTTAGTTTCACCTACCTCCATCAGAGTGACTGCTACAATCATATATGAACATAGCTGTGTTTCGAATAAGCTACAGTGAGGATCATTGATAAATGTAGGATAGTGCTTTCACTTATTCTGCCTGCGAGGGAAAGCTAGCTCCAATCGTGTTCAGAGCCTTTAAACAAATTATTTTAAAATTAGTCATGTCAGGCATTGTAAGCAGCATTCCGAATTTATGATGGTTATAAGGCCATCCAGAGAGAATGTTAGGGGAAGCTACAGTTAAAATCGAGGGTGTTTCAATTGAAAGTCATGTGCTCTAGTTAGTATGCGACTTCTTCATAGAAGACACAATATATCATTTCTAAAGAGAAACTAAATGGCTTGCCGGGGGCCATCCTTGATGTTTAAAGCTGGTTACAGATGTGCGCTGGCAACAGGAGACCTCCTCTAGAGGAGAGCTGCTTTCTCCATCCACATTATCAATAAAAAAAATAGTGATTTGCAAACAACACTTCAAAAATACGACCAGCTTAATTAGATAAGGCGCTAAGGAAAATAAACTTTTGGACTAGCATTTCCTTCAACGGTATATTCTGAAGGCCCCTGGGATATGACTATTAATACTACATACCCAATAATTTACAGTATGAGGTTGTGTTTAAGCGAATTAGAGAAAAAACACTGAAATCAAAGACTACTGCACACCAACAGAAAATGGAGATAAACAAAAGTCATCAGGAATAACAACCATCTACTGCTTTCAGGAGCACTTCTAGAAAGAAGTCATTGAAAAAAGGTAACGTTACCTGAAAACAAGACTAACTACAGCCTTGCAATCTAACGACAAACACTTCACGACACACACAATTTACACACTGGGACGAGATCTCATAAGGCGAAGGTCCTACAGTGGTGTTACAAAGGCCCCTGCAGCCACTGTGGTGCGGGGGCGAGCTCCATGGGGCCCCCTCAGCAGAGTACACTGTGCACGGGCAGCAGGCCCCCATGTGGAGGGGGCCCCCTACAGCCACTTTGCGGGGGAGGGGACAAAGGGGAGACTCAAGTTTTGTTACGCCACTGATATCCTATTGACAAATAATACTGCATCAACTAGCTTTGACAACATGCACTTTTGGGGCCATGTGATTTCACGTACGCATCTCATGAGGGACTAGGCCATCTGCTATGAAGACGGTGTTGTTGTGCGAGTGGCTTAATTTTTCTTGACCATGTGTTTTCGGACAGATGATCTCAGACTACCAAGGACCTTCAGTCATTTATTTTCCTGTGTTGCCCGTGTGTACCCACTCTCTGCGCTTGTACGTGAGCCTATCTATGATTAGAGAGGCAAGCAACTGCATTTAGAGCAGTCTACGCAGAGGACACTGTTTGTAGGTAAAACAATGTGCAATATTATCTGTGAGAACAGGCTTGGATGGAAAGTAGAAGGAACACGTTTATAGAAGAGGATGCAATTTGAAGTTGACACTGGAACAGCTTAGGGCGGACATGAGCACAGACAGCAACGTCCATATTAAGGAGAATTGCAGGACATTGGTATTAAAGAAAGGATACAAAAGCAGGTCAAAAATGCCGGACAGATGCACTGGATGCACCTACTCTCTTTTGTTAACACATTAAAACGAGAACTCGGAGAATCCATGTCCTGACTTCGAAGCCACATGATCTGTAAGAATTCTAATGTGTCATGAACAGTTAATACACAACAAATGTTCAAGACCCTAAATACAGAGGCCGGCGCCCAAACATACACCAGATTCCGCTGTTTGTTACAGTGCAGGTGCTGCCGGTTACCTATGATAGTTACAAAGAAACAGTTACACATTGTAGCACAGTACAACACAGTGACGTACACAGGAAGGAAAGGCTGTAGGACACAGGAACAAGCACTGAGGTTAAAAGAGGTAATATACAGGGTTCTACTTAGTTTGTACAGCGTGGAATGCAAGGGCAGATCCTGCTTCCGTGCACAAGTCTTGCTGATGGAAATCGAAGGCGAGTCCCATTTGGCATAAAATTAGAGCTTGTTTTCTGTACAGTTTCTTTCTATTTATTGGGCAGAGGCTTACTGTTTCTGCTCTGTGTGTCTTTAACATGATTTAGGATGCTTTAAGGTGTACCACTGCTGGTGAAACATCCCATTTTGTGATTTATCTGCCACCTCATCTCTTTTTTGCTAATACCTGCTGCAACACAGTGTAGCTTCAAACAACTGAGATTCCCTACCACCCTATGGTACTCCCTGGTCCTACAGCATGGCTCCCACTCCTACCACGCTTCGCTAGTCAGTGTGACTGACGAGGCGTGGTAGGAGTGGGAGCCATGTTGTAGGGTACTGCAGTAACACATGTCTCCCTTTCTTCAGACAGTGATCAGCTAAAGTTCTACTTCCAGGCAGCATGAAAGAGCCAAGAAAAACAAAACCTCAAAAACCTAAAGGACAAACTGTACCATGCAAAAATATCCACCTAGAAAAATACTGACATGCACAGTGACCCAAATGGTCTGAGGATGGATTTAGAGTAGCAATTTATGTCAGTTATATAATAATGTCCTCATTTCAAGTCAGTGGTAGTTCCTATTCAGGAACAAACCCAAAAGCAGGAAAACTGGTGCTGTAACAGCTGCTCCCTCACCCCGCACGAATATCGCCCAGGAGACCTGATGGAACCTTTGTAGAGGGAATACAGCACTTTTCAACTTTTGTAGGTCAGAAAGAGCTTAAACATTCAGCATGACCATCTTATTCACATTCTGAAATATGAAATTCAGAAAGATGAGATAATACTACGTCCGGCTGTATGTCTATTTGTAGGGTGTGGAATACTAGGGCATTCAGAATGAGGCTGTGAGCGAGAATGATGATTGGTTGGGAATGGAAATGTTTGACAGGTCAATATTTTTCGAGGTGGACATTTTTGAAGTCACTATTTTAGGTTTTTATTTTAGCAGAATTTATTCTTGAATTTATATTTTCACATGGAACTAATCTGGCCTCTTCCTCAGGACTGATCTACCAAACCTACATTCAACTTAATTCTTAACTACATCAAAGTAACACTAGACTTTCATACTAATGCTCTGCAGATAGGATGTTGCTTGCGGGTAGACACACTGCTGGTTCCCCTAACCTAGTAGTGGAAATGGAGCGGAAGCATGCCAGCCGAGGTCATGTTAGCTTGTATTACATGTTCTGTGTGCTTTGTCTTTCCCAGCAAAATGAGTCTAAGCTTTACAGAGCCCAGACACAGCTGCCAAGTTTAGTCTCCCTCGAACAGCTGCACACTTCAAGGAAAGAAGGTAACAAATATACACTTACAGAAGGAGGCGGTGACTCTCGGCCAATCAGTGGGGTGTTTTCACACCTAGGATTCTGGAAGTTTGCATTCTGACTCCTGTGAAAGGCATAAGATGCACACACCAATTAAAAACATGCTGCATCTCAGAGGCAAGGGTGCAGGCACTAATCACCAACATCCATAAACCCACATTACCAGCATCACTGTGTACTCTGTCAATGGGCGAAGGTCTATTTGAGGAGTGTTACTGGCAAGAATATGTTCAATATAAAACACGCTACGAGTGTAAGTAGTAACCGCCATATTCATGTGATTCTGGTATGAGACTACTGAAAAAGGCTTACAGCTCACTGAATAGTGAGGCACCAGTGTGATGCTAAATCATAGGGCCCTCAGCAGAAACTTATGAATGGACCTGAGTCTTCCATAGCTCAAACACTCACTAGCCTTAGGTTGGATGGAGCCTACTGAAGGGTTGGGCCCCCCAAAGTGTTGGGGGAATGTGTTACACCCCAGGAGTGAGGTGATACACTAAGTTGTGCTTTTGAAGGCAAGACCAAGTTGAATTCTGTCAATAAAATGGCAATTCGCTCCACATACTATTAGCCATATTATGGCAAGACCTTTAGTGATGAATCTTCCAACAAAGACTATCCGCAACTATGGGTAATCCCTTCACTAAAACTCAACAGAAGCATGTTAACTTCCTGAACAACTTTATGGGTAAAAATAAGGGGGATGCTCCTCAGAATACTTGTGCAGGACATTGGAAACTGTGGCTGTGCCTGCTCAGCCAGTTACCCTCTGACCGCTACCCTTTACTCACATGTATTCAGTAACGGGGGCATTGCTGACAGTGTGTGCCGCCGCTGGGATGCTGGTCTCACTGCCGTAGCTGCTCCCGCAGCTGTACAGGCTAGGCATGTGAACCCTGTACAGATTGTCGTGGGTCTGTCTGTTCCCCTGTGTTGTAGATTCCTCCTCACCATCCTCATCTGAGCTCCTGCGGGCAAGGAAAGACGACTCTGGTTATCCATAACATATGCAAAGCAAATGTATCAGGTCCAGAAATACAGTGCGAGAGAAATCATCAGTTCTACTATCCTCAAAGTAATGCCCATACAAATGGGTCACATGGTATCAAAATTGTCAAGTAATTGCAATGCAAAACGTTCCCGAATCCTTTATCCTTCCTCGCTCTATAACGCCCTGAAAGACTCCAGTACTTATCCCTCCCCTTAAACAAACCATAAGTAGCAAAATAACATGCAGGCAACAAGGCATTCAGTGTGTCCAAACAGGGTTTTTGCAACATTTTAAAGATCTTGGAGTAGATCACATAAAGTGGGCTTTGAAGTGCTGATTTAAGATATGTCTACGGCACAGGTGGGGGGCTGACTTGTGCCTTAAACAGTTGAAGAGGTAGAGCAGCCCTATGTGACCATCTGGGGCAGTGATAAATGAATGATTGTCACTTGACCTTTAAAGGAACGTGCTGCGTTTAGTTGAACATGTAGCCATAAGGTGACATTGCCAAAGTAACTACAGAGCAAAACACAACAACTTAACACAGAAGATAACAATACAAAACCTGGGGCACAACAAAACAAACAAAACTCAATTCAACACTCAGAGTACAACATGCCAACATCAAAATGCAAAACACTAAACAGTACACCACTGCAGCACAACCTAAAAACAGAGCACAATACAAAAATAACACAACAGCACAACACAATGACACACAAACTACAGAGTAAAAAAGGCAGAACACAGTGACACAAGAGATAAACTAACATGGTATGACATAAAAACACAATATGACACTTCTGCGACTGTGACAAAAATCAGAAAAGGTGCAACACTACAATAAAACATAACACAACATAGTTGTAAATGTGTCATATTTTATTGTTTTGTATTGTGGCTTTTGGGTGTTGTGCTGGTATGCTGGGTTGTACCAGTGCGTTTTTTTAGTTGTGTTTTGTCTTGTTACTGTGTTGATCTGTTCCATTGTGTTGGAGCAGTTGTGTCATATATTGGATGCACTGTTGTTGAACTGTTGTTGTTGAACTTCTGTTATGGGATTTGGGATACTGTGATTAGTGTTGTACCTTACTGTGTTGCTTTTATGTTGCGGTCTCTCAACTGAGGTCAGTCTGCTTAAACATGTTCACATTTTACGCACACATTGCCACACCCACAAATCTACTTTCATAGTACGAGTAGAAAGTGTTTGCAGCAAGCAATGACTTGCTCAAGCCCAAAGATATGTAATAGCTCCAAACAAATGTGTTTCGTGATCCAGTCTTTTCTGCTTTCAACAGAAAGCCAGGCAAGCATAACAGCATGGGTTTAAAGCAGCAACCTAAGGGCCTGCTAAAAAAATATATATATATTTATCGCACCGTGGACCAGCCTAACACTCGCCCCACCCTAACACTCGCCTAGGAGGGGAATTCACCACTTCAATGTATCATTATGAAAACAAGTATGAATAATTGCCAAAATAAGCTGATCTTGATAAAAAACAAACAACGGTACAACACATAATGATGCATTTGTTTAAGTGAAGGATTCATGAATGAACTGGCTTTTTCACGGTTAGTCTGGGACTTAAACAAGCTCCAAGTACATTGAAGCTTGAAGTAGGGGTTAAAAGTACGTGCAAAAGGAATTCAAAGTTTGGGTGCGAGTTTCATTGTGAAGGAAAGCAAGATATTCCCCACTGTGACTGTCCACAGCGTGTGCACTCAGTAGCCAAGTCCTCTGGACTATGAGCTCTTATGAGTGGCATACTGGGCTATAAACAGGAAGTGGCGGGAGCCGTTGAAACCACGTGGGGTTGTGGGCACGGTCTTCTCGATGGTGTGTTTGCAGTGTTATGTAGGACTTCGCGGAAGGTGGTTTGAAGTTTTGGTGAGCTTGAATAGAAGTGGGAATTGTAGTAATGCCCACTTCTACCAGTTAGCCCTTTGGGGGCAACACTGGCAAGCACACTGTCTTGAGCAGACATTTTCCACCGGCAGACAAGAATAGATAGATGCTGGAACTTACATGCTGCTTTGCAATCCAAGCATCTCGTGTCATCTCAGACTAATAATTGCCTCAGCTGGATTTAGACCCTGGTGCTGGTGGAAAACAAATGGCAATGATGTGGGTGAAGTGAAGGTGCATTTAGCAGCGAGAGAAGGCACGCTCCGCCCAACAGGGCATACAGCACGGGGCAAAGGTCCGCCCACTTCAGTCATTGGCTCCATAGCACTCTGAGTGACAGCATTTTGTCTGATCACATATGCGCGTCCATCTAAACAGATGTGCACCTCAGTGCTAGGAACGATGAGCAATACTTTACTTTGCTACTATTTATTTATTTCTATTCTTTTATATTTCTCTGGTCAGTCATTTTGTGCTTATAAGCTAAGCCTTCATATTAGAGTAACTTAAAGACAATAGAACTTTTTTCATTGCACTAAAAAGAAACACGTGTTTCAAAACTATAATGGGTTTCTCTGCCTGCCTGCCATGAAGCATCTTACTGTTTACATAAAATGCTGTGCAATTATTTTTATTTACATTTCTAATTGCAAGTGTGCAACATGCTTCCTTTTTTCTGGTCTTATTTTTTTATTTTATTTTATGGTATATGATTGTAAATTGCAACAAAACACTTACAAGAAAATTAACCACTACACCAGCTTGCCGAGGCCAGATCTATTTGCTTTGCCAAGACTTGTTTTTATAGGTTTTATTTACTACATGAGGGCGGCTAAAATGCTGAGGATGTTACTGGGGTTTACCTGAAAGTTGGGGGAAGTAAATGTTTGAATTAGAATCTATTAAAAACCGATGGATCAAAAGAAAAAAAACAGATATCAGATTTAAAATTATATAAATTAAATATATAGCGCTGGCACCACACCCTTACAAGATACAGGGAATGTAAAAATGAAAGAGGGGTAAAAGAGTAACTTTTTTTACGTTGATAACTGATTTTGTTACTGATATAACAGAGATCTAATGTGATTGAGGAAGCCACTGTATCATACGGAAAAGTTAGCTATATGCAGAAATTAGACTTAGTGGAATATATGTTCAAATAAACGAATTTAATAACTGTCGTGACCCCTATTTGTTGAATTCAACGGACCGGACGGCGCTATCGCCTAATGCTTGCTCAGCCTGCGAACAGAAAGGTCATACGTTGAGGTAGCAGTGACATCTAGTGTTCCATCTTAGTATTTCAGTGAAGACTTCCGAACTGACGTTCTTAATGATGTTAGTATGTATGTATGTACAGCAGCAAATCTACACATTATGTACTGGCGGTATGATGAATGGGACAGCTGCAGTCAATAGGAACAAAATCCTGAAGGATATGTCAAAAAAGGACGTTCTTTGGAATTCCTTTTATTTTAACATGGCTTTTTTATCGCAAAATGTTTGAAAGGGGAATAACATGAACCCAACCTCTTCCCAAAATGAAATTTCTAATTTCAACAGAGGTATGTCTCTGCACATTTTACCTAAACATTGCATAGGCTACTGGCGTTATTCCGTGTGGGTGGAACTTCGACACACACAGAATCAAGAGGTTATGTCACTAGCACCAAAGCGAGGTATGCAGGGTAACTTTATATGATGGCAACAATATTTTGACCCCAGGTAGCCTCACTGACTTCAGGGTTTACAAACAAAATGCACCATGATACTCCAAACCCTTTTCACAGGCATCAGTCGAATGCTGTTTCATTCTTTAATGTGAAATACTGTTCACTTCAAGATATGTCCTGATGTGAATACTCTATTATGAGATTCAGATCATAAGAGAAGAAGAATCGTTTTAACTTGTGTTAAATGTACACCGCACGTCACTGAGCTTTTTTAGATTTTAGCATTTTTATTGAGCGCAAACTCGACCTGGGGGTTTTGGGGTGCTTTACATGAGCGTCAGTGACATTACTTGCACAAGGATACATTAATGTTTTGAGGCTCAGGGAGATTAAAACCCTCAGGTACAAACATTACATTTATGAAATCGTAAATTGTGAAAAGTAATGATTCACAATTTGCAATTTTTTTAATAGAATGTACAAAATGGATCTGTTCGAAGCGGTCGCTATTTGCACCCCAACTTCTAACAAATCCATAGGTATTTTGAGAACTGACCTATGTATTAATAGGTTGGTTCTCAAAATACCGATGCGTAGTGGGTCGCAATTCGAGCTACCTCATTAATACGCATGTAGTAGGTCATACACTGAGTCCCATCTAGTGCTCAAAGATCACATCATTGCTCTCGGAGTTTCTGGCGATGGACATCAAGGTGGGGTTGGATCGCTGAATTTATGCTCATAAACAAATGAACAAATTACTGATATGCTCTCCACACAGGTAACCACTTAGGACATCAAACGCAGAGCTTATATAGGCTACTTGTGTGCACAAAGCAGATCTGGGAGGAAAAATATTATGCTGAAGATGTACTTCAAAGGCCTTTTTGTGTGGTTATTTTGAAATGATTGAAAGCGATGAACACTGAAATAATCAAGAAATTAAGAAAAATAATATTTGAAGTTGGATAATAAATCTATGAACTTTCTTTATTACCTTTAAGATATGAGTCTTTTAGATTAATAAAGTATGTTTTGTTTCGTGCTTTAGATTAATAATGAAGCTTTCAGTTTTATGCGTAGCAGGGACTCGGCAAAGAATTCTGAATTGTGCCAGCTTGAATTAATGTTAATGGTCTTTAAAAAATTGTCCATTGTATGGATCAGACCATTAAACAATTGAAAGAGGCTTCTTTTCATGTGTGACTTGTTGCCTTGAATAGTTATTAAAAGCTGTTTCTGTAGTATAGGTGATAATCTCAACATCGGAGTCCGGCTAACAATTATGTACAAACCCCAGTTGTGTGAACCTCATACTTATGAACGATTTGCAATCGATTTTTTTAGGAAGGGACAAAAGATATAAACAAACGATCAGGGTTGACTAGCATTTTTTCCATTTGTTCACAGCCACCACTACATCTGAATATTTTGTTTGCCTTTTTTCAAAGTAAATTGCCTATATCGGTGCTAATTAATGTAATTACTCTGTACTGTAGAATGCTTATGTGTAATAGTTACTATCTGAGACAAACACAAAAAGTGAACTTTTACTACACCAGATACAGGTTACACTATCTCTTGTCTGCAGTCTCACCAAGAGCTGCACGGCAAGCAACAATGTTCCCATGCCGCACACTCCATAATGTGGCATACTAAGATGGACAGAGACAATCATGAAGTCACTTATTACTTTACCGAACACACTGTGTTTCAAAACTGCGTCTAGCAAAATGGGCCAGTCCTACACTTATCACAAAAGGATGTGCCAAAGCTCCTAGGAGAGGCATTTCTTCTTAACAGATGAAACCAGCACAGCTGAATATCAGATACAAAGATGCCTTTACGATGCATATAATTCAACAAGTTGATAACACGTTTGCACCTTTACCACAAATGTGCTTGTTCTAAATGCCGCCACTCGAGATATACATGCATATATATTCCCTGAAAAAACAAAGATTAAAGTGACATAGGTATGGTAACCATTTCTTACTTTATATTACAAAAACACTTAAAAAATTTAATAACAAAAAAAAAAGGTTTATAGTGATGATATAGCTAGGTTAAAATGTCTGTTTTTACGTAAGATGTTTTACTAAACACTGAAATTCACAAGTTATAACTAACTAAAGTAATTATAACTCGTGCCTCTGCCATGCACAATGTTGTTGCCAATGAAGCAATTTCAGCTGTATTAATGTTATCAATAATGTCACAGAATATGGAATGAGTGATATTATGTGTGGTCATAAGCAGTGCACTGCAAGGGCACAAGTTACAGTCACTTCGGTTGACTATAACTGTTGAATTTCAGTGTTTTTTTTTTTAATGTTACGTTGAAGCTCATATTTTCACCTATGTCATTTTGATTTTTTCAGTGAAATGTTTTTTTTTAAATGTACAGTGAGATATTTTTTACCATACCTAACTATAACGTCACTTTAACCACTGTTTTCTTCAGTGAATTAATTTCATTTTTTTTCTTTTTACTGTAAAGTAATATTTTATGACTATAGGTAACTATACCAACAACCCCGCTGCAGGGCCTGGCCAACCGCTCGTACGCTGCTTCCATACCACAGACACTCATGTCCCACCCCCTTTTTATTTTGTTAATTTTTTTCTTATTCCGTGGGACTCTTGCAAGTGGCACTGCAGCCCCTGTACTCCAGCGAGAGTCCAGTGGAATCACAGCCCTGCCCAAAATATAAAATAAATGTGGCCTGAACAGGCCTTCTCAGATTGCCTCACTAGATTCCAGGGGTAAGGCACCCCTTCCATTCCCTATTAAGTGTTACTTTTGTTTTCCTATTCAGGACACAGGGACCAAGTCCTCTTGTCCTCTAATAGCGGCTGCAACATTTCTACTCATGTTGTGCCCAGCCAATCAAAGCATCCCATGGGTGCGAGACGGTCGATGGGAGGGGAAGCAGCCCCCTCTATCATTTGAAGCTGCATGCCTGCGGGACTCCTGTGAGAGTCCTGCAAACCCAACTACCGAGACATACTTCAATCTTGAACCCTAATGTCTCAAACACTACTGAACTGATTTCCACCAAATTACAAAAGCACACTTTCCAGGTACAGATCTAGCTTTCTGCCAAATTTGGTTTAATTTAGTTCAGCCATTCGGGCCGTAACCCGTTCAAAAATGTCTATAGAGATTGCATGGAGAAATTGTGTTTTGGGGCAGCCCTTTTTTCTCGGCTCCCACTTGACAGATCGCCCGAAACTTTCAAGGAAGGAGCTTAGGTGAATTAACTTTTTTTTCTCCCTTGAGAAAGTTTTGTGACTATTCATCAAATGGTGCCCAAGTTATTAGCAAAACAAAAAAATCAATTCCCTATGGTAACTTGGTCCGAACTGTAACTACATAGTGGTGAGCCTTTTTTCATAGATAGCTATAAATTAGGTGGCACAACAACTCAACTTTTCTTTTATTCCAACGAGGATTACACACAAAAACCTATGAGATATTACTTACTTTTTTGTTTGCAATACCTGCTTGAATAAAAGAAAAGTTGACTTTGTCTGTTGGTGTGTGTGTGTGTGGTGCCTCTTAAAAAAACTTGAACCCTAGAACCTGTATGCTTATCAATCCGTACACCCTAAATACCCCTTACTTCCCAATAGCCTTCCCTGAACCCCAAGAACTACCCTGTTCCCTAACTCAATCTTGAACTCTAAAACCTGTACATGTACTCATACAAATCCCTGAAACCCAAATACACCTTACTAGCCTGTGCACTTACAAATCAATGAATACCCCCAAATACACCTTAATGCCCTGTATATTTACTCATCCCGAAACCCAACATTCCTTTAGTGTCATTTATCTTCACTCACTTCTAAAACATAAAATCCATTCCACTCCATAGCCTTACCCATCCATGAACCCCTAAATACGCCTTGCTGAACGTTGCCTTTAACTATACTTGAACTGAAAAACCTCTTACTACCTGGTATACTTATTCATTTCTGATCCCCTAAATAAATATCACCCATCCTTGAACTTTAAAACCCCTTACTTTGCCCATCTCTAAGCCCATAAAACCTTTACTACCCTGTACACTTACCCATCTCTGAACCTTAAAAAAAAAAAAACTTACCAATACTTACCCATCCCTGAATCCCTTAAAATTACTTACACCTCTTAATTCCCATATGTGCCTTAACCATACATGCCAATAATTTAGAGGAGATTTTTGGAAACATAACCGGGAGACTGTAATTTTACTATTGACTTCTACTGAAGCAGATGCAATCTCAGACTGAAGACCGCAACAAAAATAAAAGCCATTTGTGGCTACAAAAATCGTGAGTCTCCCGCCTGAATCGGGTCTATTGGCATGTACACCTAATATGAGTTAAAGAAACACTTACATACGCTGTAAAGTCCGGCGTTGTAAAGTACTGAAAATGCCCCTCGTTGCACTTACCTGCATTGTAAGACCGCGTTGTAACCGCCATTTACCAGCACAGCCCCCAAACCAATTCATATCAGAAACTAAATCTTGAAATGGTTTAATACCGTGGTACTCATAGTATGGCCCATGGGCCGCCAGGGCCCCGCAGACCTTCCTTGGCGGACCTTCCGGTGCAGTTACTATAAAAAACTCACAAGAGCGGTGCTGCTACTATAAAAAACACACAAGACAGTCATAGACACAAAAGAGGGCTGCTGTAGCATGCGCAATAGACGAGGGGCCCGCTTCTGTTTTTACTGGAGCCGTTGTGACGTCACACGCTTGCACTGGTGGGAAGCAAAGGCCCCTTTAAAGGCAGCAGACTTTTACGGGATCTTTTGGAAGCGTCCTGCTACCTGCGCCGCCCACAGCCTGATTTGTGCACACTGCCTGCAGTCAGCCCTCTCTGCTGAAGTGCTCGTGGGACCACCTCCTGCAAAGGTAAGCCAGCAGAAATGTTTTTACAGCCCTGCAACCCGCTGGGCTATTATCTGGGTATCCCTACCACCGGATCTGGACCGGTACACGCAGGGGCATCGGCGGAGGCAGGGAATTTAAACATGTGAAGTGGGGCACCTCAGTCTATGTGTGGCTATGGCAAATAGGCAGCACAGGCCCCATTATAAATCTCCTTCAATCTATGTCCAGGAGCCCCACAACAAACAAGAAGTTGCTGGGCGCCACTAGTTCTGACTCTGCCCATGCTGGCCCCCTCCAGAAGGAGTGTTTCAGTGGTACTGAGTGTGTTCCAGCCACCAAGAGCCGACCTTCTTTCTGCTATTTCTTGCTAACTCGATAGTCTGCTTCTCTATTGTGCCCTACTGTATTTTCCTCTGTGGTTCCCTGACAAACCTGACATTTCAAGCATACTTTTACCAAAAGGTATCTAGTAACTTTTACAGCATGAACCTACTCTATATTTCCAAACACCAATTACAGAGCAGTATTTTTAAGGTGGAGGGTGTGAGGGATAATTAATAGTAACAAAAGTTATGCGACAGTGTGTCCCGCCTGAATTTCCTTCGGAATTAGGAAGTCTACACAACAGTACTTTGTAAAGTCGTATTTCAAGCCCAAATTTCAGCAACATCAATTTAATTTAGTGGCACAGTGCCAATGTATGCCCCGTTTATGTGTAATGTAGACAAGATATCTTTCTAAAGATTTTATAGCAGGGTAGCATATTTGAAACGTTTGCATGACCCATCCAGCTATGGTTCTCTTTCCCCTTGATTCATGAGGTTTGTGCAATAACAATTGTTGCCTGTTTACGAACTCATCTTCTTCTCAGAAATACATTATTGCTCTTCTAACATGTGAAGCATGCAATGCCCTTTCAGATGGAGTTGTTGGATGTTGTAAAAAAAGGATGGGAGGTGACTAATGTGATTAAAAAGATAGATACATTCCCCTTTACTATGAATTTTGGGTCTGTCTTTGTGTATTTATAGGTAAGGCTTTTTAAACTAGAAATGCCTTCACCATGATTAATGACAGTTGTTAATTGAATACTTTGGCTCTTCCATGTAGCCTGGAACGGCTGACAAATGCATCTTACTCATAGCATAAATTAGACTGAGGTATAGTAAATGCATAATAAGACACTGAAGCATGACTCCTTTATCTGTTTGTACTGTCTTGTATCTATTAATATACAGCAAGGTGACAAAACATTTTCACTTTGCGGTGTAACACTGCCCATTGCTGGCTATCTTGCCTCTTTTTTAAAACTCCTTATACGTGTATTGCAGGTAATAGTTCCAAACACCAAAACTTCAGGAGAAAAGATACTCCGCTGAGACTTGGATTCTGAGTGCCATATTATGCTCTGTCAAATGCATTAGACACGAGTACCATAGTTGCCAGACCCATCGTGGTGCAACGAAATTCATTATCATGTGTGACTTTGGATGCCGTTTGATTACTCTGGGGGAACCGCATAAAGACATTTGTGGTACCAGCAACAGTGTATTCCCCTTGGAAAGTGAGTGCGTGCATCGTAACAAGAAATATTGGCATTCTCCATTTTCTCCCGACATAAATAGGCCTATACTGGGTTCTCCCGATTGTTTGAAAATATATTTCACAACACTATGGTCAAACTCCCTTTCATATGAAATGCCTACTTAGCATGCTTGCGTGACATTTTGCTGTGACGTTCATTTCGTATGTGAAGACCCTACTGGGAACTGCCCGTGCCCAAGCTCTGGTGCCAACAGTGTGTAGCAGTTTGCATCTCTTTCTTTGATTTCGTTAATGTAGAGGTATTGACCATCTACACCTGTGCCACTTTGTCTTCCATTTGAATTAGAAAGGCTTTCAACACTGAGAAACAGTCTTTAGTTCTCAGAAATTTACATAATTGATTCTTGAGGTGTCCAATACCCCAATATTTGCAATTGATGTCAATGTGACCAGTGTGTGTGAGGCATCTGTTGGTATTGTTATTAGAGAGTCTGGTGGTCTAAATCTTCTTTCACTTGTCATGTTAACTTGTGTGCACTGCTTCACTTTGTGACTACTCTCCCTGTCCATGACACCGGAAATGCTCCCTGTCCCTGACACCTCTGGTTCATTAGCAAGTTCTGTTTTGGGCACATGTGTAACAAAGCATACTGTATCAAGCTGTTACAGAAGACCATAATTCCCATCAACTTCATAACTGTTCTCAATGACAGCGAGTGTGATGTGTGGTAACGGTAAGCCTGTTACTGAAATGCCTGGAATCGCTCTTTGATGTTGCAACCTTCTCTGTGGCCATGTCTATCTCAAGTCCCAAAGATATCTTACGTTGAGAATGAGGGTAAAGATTTCTTCTGACTGACACTGAAACCCAAAGAGTACACTAATATCATCACCTGTTTTACACTGTCCTGGCATTGTTCCGTTTTATGAGTTATAGTACATGTTTGGGCTGTCACCCAAGAAGTACCACCACTACAGCAGGAAACTTGTGTGAATAACCTCTGTGCTGATTTGATAACAAAAGGTAGTACTTTGAATTGGTAATATATGCCAACCTCTTTCCTACTGCATGCCCTAAAAATAGTAATCCTAAAACATTCCTAATGCTTTGGATGCATGGAAATGAGCACCTCACCATGAGATACTTCTAGCCCAGCAGAGGTCTTACATCTTGCAAGATAGTTGCCTTGAAGTTCTGTGGTGAGACATGTTTGTTCAATTCGTAGGTTGCATACTGGTCTCAGTGGTAATTCTTAATTTGCTATGAGCATACACACAGATTAAACTCCTCGATTTCCACCAATTGTGTGTTGATGCCTCTATTGCTCGCTTGAGCATTGATTCCAGCACTTACTATATGAGTAGATGAAGATGATCTTTTTGATGTGTGCATATTATAGTCTGGCATTAGGAGGTTTTTGTGTGTGCTCCATGTAGTAGCCTTATTGATGATGTTTAACACCCGTTTGTCCAAGATTACTACCTCCTATTTTTCTAGGCAATATTTCCTCCCAACGCAGTAAGGTTTGGGGGTTGAATGTTGTTGTGCTCTACTGCTTGAGGCAGGGGTTTCTGTGTTCTGCTCTCGGCAAAGATAATATTGTTTTCCCCGTTTGTTTTAAATTGTGTTCAGCCTTGTACTGTGTGTAGGCTTGTTGGGGGTATCGGTGTCTACCCTGGACTCTACTTTATGTAGACACACATACATTGAGTCCTCCTGTATGGCTCTGCTCCATGGACATTACCCTCACATCATCCTTCTTCATTATTTCTAATGCCTCTTCACCAGACCACATGCTCGCTCCCAGCATAAATCTTTGATGATTTCCCCCAAGTCTTGCTCCCATGCCATTTTTGCTTTGCACACATCTTTCGCCAGGTCTGCACAGATATGATGCCTAGCAAGTTGCAAGAATAATTACAAAAAATCCTTTTTATAACATGATTCTCTGGGATTGGACAAAGGCCAGCATGAATGTTAACAATTACATGCTTAATCATGGGTGTGCATCCTTTCTTTTTTACACATCACTTTGATTTACTTTGGTGTTGCTCACAGAGGTCTGTAGCGAGACGCAGTGTCGGTCCATCGGTCATGAGGCAGTGCTGGCCCATTGGTCGTGATGTGTAGGTCCATCGGTCGGGAGGAGGTGTCGGTCCATCGGCTCAGAGGGGAAAATCTGATTCCAGATCCTTGTTACTCATTGCACAGTAACAAACCCTCCTGAGAGCTCTGCAATGGCCTGCAGTCCAGTTACAAAGCCTTGCAAACGACCCAGATCCATACAGAGTGAACACAGGTCATCCAGGCAGCATGGGAAGGAGAGTACTTGTTTTTTTAAATGGCTAAAGGAGAAAGCCACCTGTTTGCTTTGAAAAGAGAAAGTATTTTATTTTGTGTGTAGGTCCATTAGTGGAACGGCACAACATAACTCGACACGCAGGATTTACTGAGAACTTCCCATTGCACTAAATATTGCGTTCAGCAAAAGTGGCATCATTAAAGCAATCTCTTCTTTCCCAGCAGAAGATCTTCCTTTGCCAAATGAAGGAATCTGACACAGTTACAGAAGCATCATTCGAAATATGCTACTTGCTTGCCAAACATAAGAAGCCATTCAAAGAGGCAGAGCTTGTGTAGAAATGTTTCCTTTCAGCAGCTGAAATTTTGTTTGAAAGCTACAGTAACAAAGGCAGCATTTTAAAAGATATTGGTGCATTACAGCTATCGGATTCCACTTGTGCACGCAGAATAGAGGCAATGGCTGAAAATGTCCAGGAGCAGGTGATCAAAGCAGTCAGAGAGTCACCGTTCTTCAGCACTGCCATGGATGAGTCCACAGATATAGGTGATGTGGCCCAGTTATTAGTTAGGGTGAGGCATTTGGACCAATCGCTTCATCCCAAAGAAGAGCTCCTGTGCCTTCTATCACTGCAAGGGCACACAAGAGGAGAAGATATTCTGGACAGTATCTGCAACTACTTTGAAACGCATCACAAACCACTGGACAATCTTGTCAGCATCACAACAGATGGTGCTCCTGCTGTGGTAGGCCATGACAGAGGCTCTGTATCTCTGCTTAAAAAGAGGCTCACCGGCCAGACTGTAATACACTGCCACTGCATTATTCATCAGGAAGTTTTGTGTGCAAACTTAAAGCACGGAGAACTGAATAACGTCCTAAAGCTTGCAGTGAAAATTGTTAATTTTATTTGTGCCACCGCCCTTAACCATAGACTTTTTAAGGCTATGCTGCACTATTCTGAAGCTGAATAATCAGACCTCTTGATGCACACTGAAGTGCGGTGGCTAAGCAAAGGAAAGGTTCCGGAGCGGTTCATTGCTTTGCTTCCTGAAATTGAACAATTTGTAAACAGGAGAGGTCAAACATTCCCAGAACTAAAGGATGTGAAATGGCTTTTAATGCTCCATTTTCTTTAAGATCTATTTGCACACTTCAATGCTCTCAATTTGATGCTGCAAGGCAAACAAACAAGCTTGTGTGGTCCATGATGAGTGGTATTTATTCATTTGAAAGTAAGCTTGCGCTATTCAAAGAACAACTAGATGTTGCTGACTTCACCCACTTTCCAAAACTGTTGGCTGTGACTCAGAGGTTTCCAAAAGCACAGGAAATGCTACCAACGCTAAATCTTGGTGCATGTCTTGAGGAGATTTCTGGAGAGATTAAAAGGTGATTTTCTCAATTCAGAGTCCTCATCCCTCTGTTCAACCCCTGGATGGTGATTGCACGAAATCTTGATGTTGTTGAACTTATTGGCATGAAAAGGCCGCAAGCACAAATGGAGCTGATAGACATGCAGCACACCTCAGCTCTCTAAACATCTTTTTTGGGGCAGGCACCAAAAGAATTCTGGAACATTGTGCATTCTGGCAAATTTCCTGTTCTTTTTTCAGAGGCCCAGAAAGTAATTTGTATGTTTGGGTCAACATATGTTTGTAAAAGTTTGTTTTCCACAATGGGACTGTTGAAGAGTAAACTCAGAAATAAGCTAACAGACTTACATCTGGATCAGCTCTTACGGCTTGCCATTTCAGACAGAATACCAGATTACAGGACACTAATAGGAGACTTGAAGTGTAAAATAAGTTCTTAGTATGTCTTACCTATTTTTTGGACTAAGATAAACCTATGCTGCATTGGGCCTGTGCTGAATATCCAGTTAACAAGGATTACCATGCAATGCCTCGTAAGACTGCTATTGTTTGATAATAAAACTTTTTTCAAAATGTTCTCCTTGTAGCTTTGTAGTTATATCTGGCTTAAAAATGCAGCACTGTCTAGCAATGTTTTGAAAGGGGGGGAGGGGTTGTGACCCCCTAGTAGCCCCATCCATGACCCCGACCGCCGGCCCATCGGTGCAGCCCTCAGCCACAAACCATACTGCAATTTTGGCCCCCGAAAAAAAGTTTGTGAGTACCCATAGTTTAACAGATTCCTCACCAAAATATCTTACAATTGTGTTAAAATGCATCCCCTACGTGCCGTCATTAGAAATAGTGACAATATTAAACTGAAACCAAAAACTCGAAATATAACTTTACAACTACTTAAATTATTTTTTTCCTGCTTACCTAATTATTGTTTTAGAAATCTTTTTTTTTTTTTTTTTAGCAATCATGCTGATGGCACCCTTTAAGCGTGTATCGTTGTTATTACTCAAAGTCCACAAGATGGCAGCAGAGAACTACTTGAGAAAAAAGCAAAATGTTCGTCGAATTGACGTGAAAACTCTATGGCATAGCGTCTCCTCTACGTTCAAAACATTTAGGCCTTTTTTAAGCAAGTCTTTAAATTTAGGCTGGGACGCAGTCCGGTAATTGTCCGTATCACCTACAATTCTATATACGTTTCACAAATATTCCATCCTACTGCTTGCTGCGTGCCAAATCAATTACAGAAATAACTACGCACACTTACAGTTGTGTGAAGTGCAGTATTTAAAGGAACACGTTTTAAACTGAAGGCCCAATAAATGACAGGTTGCAATTAGGTTTGCCAAAAGCCGTTTTTTCTCATTATAGAAAACAACAACTGGAGAATAACACCAGGCATACTTTCCGCCGATCATTCCTGAAGGTCTCTTCCGGCAGTGGAAGGATTCTGAAAACATTTCTGGGACCTATCACGTGTGCAGTATGGTCACGCTACCTGGTCATCTCCGGAAATATCTCTATTACTCTGGAGTAGAGCACTGCCCCATGAAGAGATCCACATATGTTTTACCACTCTCGACCGACTGGGTGTTCCTCCGATACCCATAAATGTCCCACAGGAGCCGGTGTGTTAAACCTTGATTTAGGGCCGTGTCGGAAGGGGCTGCTTGAGTCGATGTTCCTAAACCAGGCTGCCTTTGGGCAGGCTTTTCGAACAGTTTCAGTTCTCCTGCACCCCTACAGAAGAGGGCAATTATTAGCCAATCAGTTCAAGCCGGTGCCTAAAAAAGAAGCCTGTAGCAGACTGCTAGGCCCCACCTACCTTTCCCAAGACAATAAGCCACTCCAGATGTGTGTGGCCTATTGGTAGTAGCAGCTGGCATTGTAAGTAACAAGAGAATAAGACCACTTACATTTTGGTGTGTGAGGGTAGGCAGCATGCTGGAGCTTCGGTGAGCCGGTCTCGGCTGGTGAATATTAACAAGCATTGGCAATGCCAATAGATCAAGCTTATGAATGCACTTTCAAGCCAGACCTAAAAATCCATGTACGTTAATGGCTGCCCTCCTACAGTGTGTGCTGCTGCCAGAGAAAATGCCATACATTGTTTATTTATATAAGAAACTGTAATATAGTCTTGTATTGACGTGCGTGCCCCTGAAAGTACAAGTTCAGGAAACTGGACAAACACTTGACAAACACAGGATGGCAAGCACTTTTTTGTGGAAGAGCACAACGTCTGCCCAATCAATACGTGTACTCCTGGCTCACAAAATGTGGGCGGAGACAAAGTCCCTCTCTTGGTGATTCTCACATAACTGTCTGGCGACAGATGTGCTGGCAAGTCAGACCATAAAAATTGGTTGAAATGGTATATTTTCCACCACAATTTCTGTAATAAATTGACCAAACACAGGGAGGTATGCCCTGATGTAGCGCCTGCTACTGCCCCCCTCATTAATAGAACATTCCTATGCAGATGGTTGAAAGTAGCTCCGCACCTATTTCAAAGGTGGGAACCATGAAAGGCCACAGGCCCTCCCGAGATGACCTTAAATCCCTACTTCAAGAAAGGACCCTACCCAAAACAATAATGCTCGACATAAAACATAATAACCATTGACTTAAGAACTCACATTATTGACTTCCTTCCTTACCATCAATGTGATTGGCAGGTCCAAAATTCAGACTCCCAAGGAGTGCAATGTGAGTGGTAAAGTGACATATTGGTGATTTAAAAAATATTTTGATAAGTAAATAAATATATCAGTAAGTCTGCAATGCTTCCTCTGGCACATGTACACTATTCTACTACCCACTTGTTAACAATGGAATACCTTAAGTGGTATTCATTACTTGCGTCCAAACCCAAACTCGAAACTACACTGGCCTTTTAATTCAGGGACCAAAAACATACAATTCTCAATAGTGACGAGGTGTGGAATTGTCACAGCCAACACTTGCAAACATTTTTTTATTACGGTTTACATCTGGCCTATTTCACTTTCAATGAACTGCAGTTTCTCTGTGATGACTACATAATCATTTACTGTTTTCTTGTTCCTCTCCTCTCTATAATCCGATCAGAAGTGTGTGGGTCCATTTTTGACTAAGCCCTCATGAGACCCACTGCCCTGCTACAGCACTCCATCCTCACTAGGGCAGTTGATAAAACGTCTGCACAGTGATCCTACAAGATGCTTCAGCTAATCCGCCTCTACACCACGGTCCGCCTACGTCCCATTACCACCCAGCTTACCTTTTCTGCTGCCAGGTGTGTGGGACGCTGCACACGATGGAGCTGAACATGAGGGCGGTGACGAAGGAGAAAAGTACCAGGTAAATGAACCCCTCCACTCCATCGTAGCAGAATCCAGTCAGAGCTTGGATGTAATCCTGGGGAAACACAATTCAGCTGTTGGAAACACCTACTGCAAAGGATATGGGGTGAAACACTCACTGATGGACAACAAGGGCTCCCACAAAGGTATCTGTAAAGAAAGTCCTTGATACACATCTGACTTAGAAATAGTTAACAAATTTACTTCAGCTGGACAGCAGTCTTTCCTTCAGCTGTCATGCACTTTAAAGATGCCAAAGGTTCTTCATGACCCACCCACTAGTCCAAGACATATCCCAGCCCTCCTGTGCTGCACATGACAACATACAGCTTTCGCACTTCCAACCGGTAGCACCGTTCTACCTGCGACAGCCGTAGGGATCAGTAACAGGGTGTTATAAAACATCCTCTCTAATGAGATTTTATCAGCACTGGAAGTTGTCATTTTTAATGCCTAGCCAAAACAAGGTTTAAAACCCTGAACTGGTCAGTCACAAAGCCACACCTTTGAATCTACGTATGTGACTTATTTTTATCATAAGCAACTTAATGGCATGTTGATCTTAACAGGTGAAGACATAATATAAAGCACACACCACTGAGAAGGCTTAATGGTGCGTCGAGCAACTGAAAAATAGAAATTACTGCAGAAATTCACAGATACCAAAATATGTAGATTGCACACGGATAAGGCACAGTCTGCATCCAATGTTGACAGATGGGCAGCAGTATCCTAATCTCACACCAGTTATCCATTCTTCAGCCAATTAGATGAATGGATTTCTGCAATCCTTTTTACGGGATCTAAAAACAGCTTGACCCAACATTCACCCGGTAGCAATTAGCAACACTCACCAAGTGTAAACTGCGACAATCCACCAACGCAGTCAGATGCTGCAGGTTGACCTCCGTGGTATTAAGAACTGCCTGAATCCGCGCTAAGTAGTCCTGGAAAGAACACTAAGAGGTTAGGAATCACTTCTTCAGGGAACGGGTTGCCGTAGAGGTGAGATCACTACAGGGAGGGAGGAAATGAGGGTATATAGACAAAGGGACAGCACTAGGAATACTGTGGTTAAGATGGAAGGGCTGGGAGTTCTTCCGCCCAATCAGCCTAAAATAGGTTTTGGGGAAACAATATACAATCTTCTTATGGGACAAATGTAACTTGCTGCTGCACAGAAATAAATACTTCTGGGCATTTATTGTGCAGACCCTGAAGTATTAGAAAGTGCCAGGAGTTCTCTTCATAACTCGCCACAATAGAGCTGGATGCCATAACTGCATGTAAAATCTATTGCTTTTCATCCAAAAATTCAAAATATAACTCTACTGTGACTGGTGTTGCCCCACTTTTTAAAGATGTCTTTGAGGAGAAGCTTGCTGACCTGCTAAACCCACCCACTGCAGAAGTTTGGATTCACTTACATTACCAGCAGCGGATTCAGATGGGGCGTATGTAAGGGGCAAGGTGTCTATTCCATGGAATGTCGGATGCAAAGTGCTGGAGAAATAATGCTGTTCATGTATCTCTAGGGTCCCAACGCATCCCTGATATAAACAAACCCGAGCCCAGTCTTACCTTGGAGTTGGGGTAATCTTTCACGGCTGATTTGCTCAGGTCCAGAACGTCGTCTTGCATTTCGACCACAGATTTGTGGCTGCTTGACAATTTCTATTCAACGGTTCAAGGAGAGGAATCAAGATCTAGACTGTACCCTGCCTATGCCAAGAGTTACAACACTACAACCCTGAAGTGCAACGATAGGCATGCCGAGTGAGAACCGAGATCAGACACCAGAGATCAACACACTCTAAGCCAGAGCTATCCCCTGCAGAATCTCACCAGGATAAAACTGCATCATACACAACGGTTCTCTTTCTGTAAAACAATATTTATTCTGTAAACACACAAGCAAAACCCATGTCAGCACACTGCCTGACGCAGAGTACCACAACAATATATCGGGTAAACTCCCTGGATTAACCCCTCCAACCCGCAAAACACCCCGCTCACTCCCCACATCCCACCCCCGAACAAGCATATACGACATCCATGGACTCCTGTACTAGAAATACAATTATTCCGTCACCAACGGGGCGTCAACATCCCCCCTGTAACTCCCCCCCAGTTGCCAGATCTTCTCCCGCTTACAGAGACATCCTCTACCCTCGCAGCCCTGACGTCCCGCGCCCTGCACCAGCCCACATCCACAGGCCGCTGCTCCACACTTGGAGGTTCGGCCGACCCCATTTACCCCTCTTCTTAACAGACATCTTACAGTGTTATTAATCGCGACATGAGAATTGGTAAACAAAGGAGACATTAACTGCCCCAATGGCACATTAAAGCTAGGAAAAGAAACACAAAATCTTTTTAAAGACTACTGACCTGTGAATGTTCTATATCACATATTAGAAAAGTGTACATTTTGGCATATAAATGTAACATGTGATGAAAAACTAGAATAACCACGTACAAGGACTGCCATCTCCCAAAATATTAGTTAAGTCTTTCAGTGGATAAACATTTTCCAAAATACTAAGAAGACTTAGAATTTCCTGCCTAAAAATGAGCATCTTTCCAGCAACCAATGTTTTTCTGTAAAGTATTCAAACACCCCTTTGTTCTCTCATACAGATTTAAGACTGCATACAGCAGTCTCTCTTTTAAGCAGCCTAGAACATCTACTGATTACAATCCCAAGGGTAAAGGTGGCTGGCAAAGCACCAGCATTCCTGTGAAATCTCCTTTACCTCTAAAAGCTCATTTCAGAAAGAGGAGGCTGGTGTCATCAGCCGACTGGTCCAGTATTACTGTATAATAAATCGTAGTTCCCTAGAAGATTTCTTCATGATGGAAAACTGAAACGAGTAATTTGTAGCCACAAGAACCATCTCTCTGTACTTTTTCTTGTGCTTCACATTCCTTAGGCCAGACTCGAATTGCACCCGAGTGCAGGGGATGTGTGAGGGACCCATCTCTTGTGCTTCGTATTGTGACGCAACACTTTGCTCACTAAGTCAGTGACTTCTTCTCAAGAGACCCCTGCACGGAGTGGGAAAGAGACGGTAGTTGAGCATCAGAAGGAGGGATCCCCTGTACAGGGTACAGAGGACACCAACAGGTGGAGCTAAGCTTGAGTCCCTCGTTTACCAGGTGTGCACCCTGTCACTGGAACAGACCGAGATGAGTTGGTCACCTAGTTCCCTGTAAGCAAGGTATGCCTCATCTCTTGATACAAGCAGTCGACAGGACCATGCCAAGAAGGAGAGGAGGTGGAATGACAGCGTCTTCATAAATGTTAGGAAGTGGAACTCAATCAGCCAGCAATGAATCAGAAAAGAGACTGGTTTGCAGAGGAAGCTCAGCTCCCAGACACTTTTTGCACCTTTCTAGTGTATCTGAATGGAACAAACAGCCATCTATACAGCCATCTATACAGCACTTGCACTTGCTCTACAGAGTTGATCTCGTAGGGAGGGTGAGCGTCCCGGTACTATATACCTTGATACATTAATCACAGGACAGGTGTTATGCATGGTACATAGATCCAGTGTGCCCATACTCACATCCTAACACATCGCACGGATGATGAAATCCAAATCTGACTTATGTTATGGCTACCCTTGATGTGCTTGCATGTCAGATGGTTACTGAAGAAGATGGCACTCATGGAAGCTCTTAGAGTGCAGAGTCTGCACCAAATGCCTATTTACCAAATGGGAAAAGCAGACAGTATGCAGGTCAAATGCTGCAAATGGCCAGTGGCCTAATTCACATGGCTTAGGTCCAGACCACTGAAGTGTTAGCACAAGGTAAAGGAGAACAAAAAGTGACAAATAGACAGGAAATTGAGAAATATAACAGGCAGGCCCAGCACACAATGTTGTAGAGCACAAGGAAAGCATAATCTCACCCACACGGATGAATTTGAAGAGGGAACTGGCAAGCATGCGCACTACTTCGGGGAAGAAGTGTGAGGCCATGTATGTTGAATAGTCATTTGAATGAGTGAGTTCATGCAAGTTCTACATTAACACACCTAAGGTTCTGTTTTTCTGCCTTGCTACAAGTCAGCTTGTTAGCAACAGGTTGAGCGTGGGAGAGCCAGGATACAGAAGAAATAATTACATCATTCATCTGTGCTGTAACAGCCCTGCTTTCAGGCTTCTCAATTATTTTGCGATTCTTCTGTCTTCTATAAACGTAATAGCCTTTCCTAGTTTGACTCATTAGCATTTCCTACAAGAAAGATATAGACACCATTTTCTAAATCAGGGGTGTTGAGTCCTGTGGGTCAAGTGCACGACTTGGCTTGGGCGGGTCAATCTAAAATGGTCTAAAGCCATTGCCACTGAGTACCTACAATTTAAATGAAGCATGCTGTTTGACATATACCTCCTGTACTTCCATTTATAGATGACTATCAAAAATGATTACCCTTTTAACCTTATTCAATGATAGGTGTTTTAAACAGCTGAACTATGCCTAGCTATCTCTACTTGTGAAGTTCCTGGATAGCATTTCCTTTGTTGAAACACATTTTGCAGGATATGTAGAGGAAGCTGTATCTATCTGCTGTATTGATGATTCCTATAAATTCGCCATCAGATGCAGTCGGAGGTTCTAAAAGCCATTAAAGAAGGCTTGTTCTTAGGGTGCGCTTCAAGTTTCCTTTATTAAACGTTTGCTCCTCTCTCAACTGCTTCACTGTTCCAATTTCTTTTTGGCGCTGGTAAAACATGCACAAGCTGGTCACCAGGCCTCACACCCACAGTAAGAGACAGTTAATTCTGTCCAACATCAGGATACAAAGGTAGATACAAGACCATTAGGTACTACTGAAGGCATTGGACTTGACCTTCCAGTCGTCTGGATCTAACCAAAAGGTTAACTCAGATTCGTTCACATACCTGTTGGAAAGGGTTTGTGTGTCCAGAGCCACAACCAAGGTAATACTGTAGGATGTCTGTTAAAAGAAATATAAAGAGACGTGTTAATTCATGATAACTTGCCTTAATGTTCAGACTCACTTTGATCCTTTCAAATAGCACACAGGTTTGATGGACCAAAATAACAATTCAGAACGTGACTCGAGAAAAAGCACAAATGCACCGATGATCTGGATTTAAAATGGAGTTACCCTAAAGACAGCAAAACAATATGTGAAATCAGTACAATTTCAGCAGCAGTTAGGAAGGACACTGGATCTGTTCCATGCATATTCTCCACAATGCTTCAGCAACTAATCCCAGTCACATACTTAGTGAAAAAACCTCCTTAGTGATAACACATAGCTACATCTGTTCACTCATTTAATGATGGGTGTCCAACATTACTTTGCCTAACAGTCCTGAACGTCTATTAACTATGCACAAATACTTGTTGGAAAAGCTCTGCTAGAGACATCACGGTTCTCGACACATCAGCATCTATTATGAAATGCATTACAATTCATCTTCAGTTGAAGTGACATTATAGTTACATTCCAAAGCTTAAAGAATGCAGACACGCACCCCTTGTGGTTCACTTACAAATATCGCTCCACTATGCACTGTTCAAAACATCACACAATACCATGAATGCACCACTTGGGACATCTCAGGTGATGCACCCAGAACAGGAATAATCACTAATGCTCATTATATTCAACACAAGACGTGTGCCTCTACATTGGACCCAACTCCACACAATTGTGCTTGCCAGGCACCTGGACAATCTCATTCCCATTAGCATAGGACATGTTATATCGTTTTCTTTCCACTTTAGACTGGCGACGCTGGCTACACCCCTGTGGCAGTGGACTGGGAGTTAGCCACATCTGTGGCGGTGCACAAGGGTGGTCTTCCATCAATCGAGCCTGGCAGAGTGGAACACATGGCCTTTCCATTCCCGTTGTTAGATAGCCCTCATGTGCATTGGCTGCCGCGCGACGCTTCCACTTGCACCAGCTCTGATAACTTGCCAAGGAGCTAAGTGAAATGTACGGATCCTGGAGCAGCCTGGAGAGAGGCACGCGTACATCAGCAACCAAAAAACAAATTACACCACACAGTGTAATTTACCCATAAACAATGGGTGCAGACTTTTAAATCCACCAATTGTTGGGGGTTCAGCACTTGTTTTTATGGAACACAAACGTCACTGTCAGCCACTTTTCGGACACTACTAAACATCTTGCAGATACATGGAAATCGAAGAGAGGAAGCTTAAACAAATGATGCTGGTGCTGGGGCCAGAGGTTTCACAGCCTGGGGTGTACGACGCAGAGGAGTCAGGTATCTAAATACACCTCGTCCTCGCCTCTAACAGCACTTGCACGCTCCAAGTAAACATGACCTCACCCCAGGACGGCCGTGAGTCATTCCCTGCACACTTTGAAGCTCCACGCTCATTATCTCACAAGCATGATATCACCATAGGCGTGTACACAGGAAAGACGCTCGAGTTACAAGCACAGGGCAAGGCCTTGAGTAGGCATCCTACCTTCATCGAGTACAACACTTCAAAACAGAGTGAAAGTGAAACTGAGGGAGAGAGCGAGGGAGAAAGCGAGCCGGAGAGAGCGTCCAGGCACTAGTGGTCGAGCATCTGGATGGGGGTCAGCGTTCTGACACTACCCACTACGGCCTGCAGACTTATTTTCCCCACTGACTTAAACTGGAGTGAAGGAAACTTTAGTCAGGTCAACACTTTGGCTTAAAAAAAATCGGGAGTCTCTCACGTGAACTGGACGTGTGTGCACATAAACTCAAGGAACTAGACTGGCTTTAAATTCACGTTAACATCATCTTCATGACCAGGAGCCTCAAATACAAGTCAAGTACCAGACCATCTCTAAGGGCATCCACACACCTGTAGGAGAAAATAACCACCTCAGGTGGCAAGCAGCGCTACAGGACAGTGCCAGACTGGAAGCAAAGAAATTAAACAAAAGAAGAAGGCAGGTCGTGTTCTACACACACAGGATGTGGAAGAGGCCCATGGACATCAACTATGCTCCTAAGCTCTCCTACAAAACAGGAAATGACAATATCGTCAGTATTCACCTCCATACTAATCAACCATGACCAGTACATCAAAGCCCACATCTCTGTCCAGCAATCCGCTGCTCTAAAGCTAGCTTTGTGCGCTACAAATATTCCTATAAATATACACAATACATCACAGTGCGCAAAGGCATGTATACAGCGGCACAGAGAGGTGGTCACAGGTATTTTAAATTTAAGGGCCAATGGTCTGCAAGGCTCTAAGCACAGGTTGACCTCAATGAGTTAATACTGTGTTGATCTGGCTTCGAGTAATACTGGACACCGGTAAATGGTCAAAGTCTATTCCTCCTAACTTCAAAAAGTAAGCAGAGTAAGAAAAGGACACTTGAAAATAAATACCGGAAATGAAGTGTGGTGTCTTAATGCTTGAAATAAAGGAATACTGTTAAAAAGAATAGGACAGCAAAACCTAGATTGGAATTTAAAATCAGAATGAATTGGCAGAATTCTCAAAATATGACTCACTGGATTCCATGCAAGATCAGGAATCGGGAAAGATTCCCAATACACAGTAGGGTAGAAAGTGGAGCAAGCAGCAACTGGTTTCAGTTTAAATAAGCTAAAGACTATGCACATGATCTGCAATAATGACTCAGAAAACAGAGTATTAATTTAACCTCTACTCAATGCGCTCACATTCTCAAGAAGAATATCTCTATTCCCATTCCAAAACCATGACAACCCCATTCTCCCCCGCACGCTGCTTCCTGAGGTCCTTATTCTGCTTTCACAGTATTTCCAAGAATTACAGGTGATGACGTTTGTGTCAATCTTTGGCCTGTGGCCATAGATAAGTGAACTGGTAGGAATAATTTTAAAATCAGGTTTACTGGATCAAGATGTTTGGTGATTGCAACAAACCAGAATATATATATATATAAGTAACAGAGAGCACATTTATGGAGCTGCACATACGGTATAAAAAACTAAGAATCTGCAGGAGGTTTCAGAATGGAACAAACTGCCAGTGCTGAGCACAGGAGTTTAGCTGATAGGCTAAGGGTTCTGTATTCCTTATAAAGGCCACATGGTCTTTCAGAAGGATGCACGCACAGGCTGGCGGCTGAATGCTCCAACTCTCGTCAGCACCTGCAGACAGAGGATGGAAGCCGACAGATGAGATCTATAATTCATTAGACTACTTTGGGGCTGCTTCCACCAGCTGCTCCATCTCCCAGTAAAATTTATTTCTGGGGCGACCGATGTCTACAGCTCAGTCGCGCCATTAAACAGCAATTACCAGAGGCGAGATGAAGAACCACTCGGCTGAATTTGCAGCAAAGGAGTTCCCTCCTGGACAGACTTCATCCCCCGTGCGGATTACAATCCATCCTGTAAGGGTCATCAAATGCTCAGGATCCAAGCATAACTGAAACGCACCCATGATCACCATCATGGTGGATGTAAGGATTACCATCTTACGTAATGACGCTGATGGATCACCCTTCCCACTGCAACAGGGCCACACTTGATGTTTGTAGGGGCCAATCATGGGCCCCCACTGGCTCCACCCCGAAGTGCCACCTAGTACTGCCTTACCCTAGCACTTGTGAATTCTAAAGAACAATTACTTTATTAAAGCATTATTCTTCTTAGTCATCAGAATGACAACCCCATGTGCACTTCCCAAGAGTACCAGTGCCCAGACTTGTCACGTGCATTTAATGATGTAACGAAGGCCCTGCAGCTGCTGTGGACAAGGTAGTCACCCATCAGCACCCTATTGCCCCCCCCTCCCTCACTTAGCCAAAGGCCTCTGTGGATCTGAAAAATGCACAAATTTCAACAGTGTCTTAATCTATTTCACATGGATCGTCCATCACTTTTAAGTTATATCAAAGGGTGCGGAGTACAGGGTAATACTAAGTAGTTGCCTAGGGAACCGTGGGCGGGGGCACCAGTCTGGCCACTAAAAGCATTAACAGTTCACAACTGCTTCCTAAGCCTAGTGATGGTTTACCCAGGGTGATAACAATCTCAGTACCGGCCCCAAGTCAAGCTGGATTTCGTTCTAGAAATAGTATCTTTACGTATGTTGTCGGTGCTAGACATCTTGCACCGCTTTGTCATCGTTACAACCGCGGAAGCTCCAGCCAAACACTGCATTCTAATATGCACTTTGATACAACACATGTATCCACTTCTTTAACTGAAGATGAATTTTAACTTAATAGTAAACCAATTTCCATATATTTATGGCTATTGAGTAATATCCGGAGAGGGCATGTCAAGATTACCAAGTAGTACCATTTATGCTGCGATCGTATCTGGTTTACGTATGGAGTATTCGTTGCAAAGTAACTTGGTTGTCGAGCAAGCAACTGTTCAAAGAAGAAATACGGACTAATTCTTGAGAAGCTATTAGAGGGAGGTGATAAAATGAAATTAGAATGGAAGTAAAAGTGGACAACAGTCCCGAGTTGTTAAATTTTACACTGTGACGCTGTATCTTCGTTAACGAGGCAAAAAAGTACACTGCTTTTCCACCGAGCTGGTACACAATGGTGTCAGGAAAATACCTGTTTCCTTTGGGGAAATGGAAGCATGAACATTGAATGTCCCCGGCTTTCCTTTGCACTGCAGACTAATAACGGAAATTGCCCAGGGCCTGTTTATTTTATTCGAGCCCTTTAACAGAGTGCCAGCATGCCATCCTCCAGTCACTTCACAGCACTAGGTCAGTCTCTGCGGGTGCCGAGTTAGGACCCGGGTCATTCCTGTGGGGTACAAGGAGGGGGCCACCCCGCTTTATCAAGGCGATGGCCTGGTCCCTTGAGAAACCAGGCCTTGTCTCAGAGAGCAGGAGGGCCAGCTGAGGGAGGCCTCCCTGAGCCACACAATCCATACATTCTTTATGAAGGTGACCAGGCTAGATATCATGCATCGCCCTGGTCTAGGGGGCAACTGGAACTGGGGTTGAAAGCATAACTGCTCAGCAAGGCAAAGCCAGCGCGAGGGGCAGAAATACAAATATCAAACAAAACAACATTTCGGCAAGGGGGGGTAGTGGTTGGGAAGGACGCTCAGGGTATATTCCATCCATCCATCCATCCATCCATCCACATTGAAGCTAATTGTAGGCTTTTATTCCGACAGTGTATTCGGGGAGCTGAAGTCTCCATTTGCTTCAGCTGGATCAGCCGGGATATGTATGTGAACCCGAGAACATTGACTTCCAAAAGGAAAGACGAAGGCTGGCATCGTAGAGTCTTGTCACACCCAGCAACTTGACACTGCCTGGTGTCCAGTTTTGAATGTGAATGTCTGCCAAAGGGCCAAATGAAACACGCACTCTTTTTACTCCAGAAAGAAGACCTACACCTGAAGGTTTCCAGTCTGATCCCAAGGCAGAAGGCAAACAAATCCAATTGACAAGAATGCTCGGGCTGCGCAGAGGCTGCTCGCGAGCTGTGCGGCTGGGCAATCCGCTTGGTCTTTGTAGGCCACCTTCTAAAATCTATGTGCCACACTGGAGACATGGAGCTAGCACTTTATTATGGTGACTCAGCAATATGCTTCTACATGCACTAAAAGAATGCTGAGCACTAACCACAGCAATGAAAACAGGAAGACCGTCTGCCAGCTCTCCTTTCAGTTCCACCTTCAGAGCATCACTTCTCCACCACAGAAGCTGTGGACCTCTCTGATGCCTTCGGTGTTTCAGGCATGTGAACAGAGTGTGTCCCAGATCTGATGCTATGGCGCCATGCCTTCTGTATTTATCAAGGAACAAATCCACAAGACGCCAGGCTGACAGCAATCGTCGCAAGCACAAATTGTTGAACCTCTCGCAACACGGGGAAACACTATGTGGAGAGTCTGAATGGATCCAGGAGGGTGCGGACACGAGGTTAACATAGTTATCATAATGGGACAACCCAGTGTACAGATTGGGACCCAAAACATTTTTCATAGTTACGAAATATTTAGGGTGCACAACGTTTGAGATTGTGTTCCTAGTCAAGGGAATAAAAAGAAGCAGAAGCCATTAGAATAAGGAGACAGTTGTATGTGGCTCGTAGACCGATGTCATTGGCCCCTCTGAATGTAATGTTTACAATTTGCTTATGTGTAACAATCGATGCTTTCAGTGTGCTTATGTATGACACGTAGAACAAAGCAGTTATATCCTTCCCCTGGAAAAATTACAGACACTTCTCCCTTCTGTACAATCGAATGGCCTAGAAGTGCCCTTAAAACGGTGATAATGAAAGGTCACTAACTTGATTTTGTTTTGGGTGGTTGGTGATGGTGTTAGGGTCAAAGACTCAGGCTTTAGACACCAGAGGTGGCTGACGCATCACACAGGTCTGGTTCCAGGCACCAACATGTACAGGATCATGCCTCACGTATCTCAGCCACCCCTCAAGTATCACAATTACTACTGGTGCAGTCATCGGACGGCTGTGCACTCCCTTAATTTACAAAGAACTTTCAAGCCTCTCAGAGTCAGAAAAGGTGCAATTGCTTAAAGTTATGGCACAGAAGGCTGATTCTCAGGAGATGCTGCTTTTAAGTCATGAATGAGGAAACACAACAGATAAACCAAGCTGCTCAGAATCACACTTGTCAGCAAAAACTGGAAACTCCTCACTTAAAGTCTAGTACACATGAGCCTCATTTTCATGAGGTACTTTCTAAGACAATCACGGTTTGTGAGATCAAAGGTTACTCCAGTACGCCCGCTTTGTCACATGCTCCACTTACCAACTAATAGATTTCAGCGTCCGCCTGAGTTTTGCACTCTTTTTCACGCTGTGACCATCTCAATGTAACAGCCACGTCTGCACTCCATGTCCAACAGAAGTCCTACTACAAGAGCTGCGAGATCTTAGGTTACGTATGTGCAGGACTACCAAGCTCAGAAGTGCTACTCAGATCTCTGGTTTTGAGGTGCTGCAGGGTCCAGGATCTGAGATGCGGCACGTACCTATGATCTGAAGTAATTCACCACCCCAGGCTTTTAGAAGCTGCAGGTCATGAACTGCAAAGTATTTCATTGTTGATGGTGCAGCACTTCTCCTTGGATCGGAGGTGCTTCAAGCTTAAGAGGTCCTGAAGGATACTGCCTTTACTTGCCCTTTGTAGAAAATCACGAGTAGAAGTTTTGTACTGCAGGGCGCGTATCTGGGCTCGGGCATGTGCAAGATGCTCAGGCTCCCTGCTCTGATGTCACTCTAGGGTCAAGGCCTGGCTCCCTCTGTTGCCTCACTCTTCTTAGGCTCGCATTTGCTATAGCATATAAGATGCCACCCGAGAAACCTAGGGGAGCATTAAGGGGTTAATGAAGCAGGAGCTTTGCCACAAATTGCCAGAGCACCTGATCCTGTCACCCAAAGGAAAAGATGGGATATCAGATATCTCCAAAATCTGTGTTCACCCTCTTCGCTCCTCACCCACTATTGTGGCATTCTCCATCATTGGGCTATCCCCCAGATAGGACTGTATGGTGCCTATCAGGGCTCCCAAATTGTTCTTTGAGAGCTCTTTTGGACCTTTTTTTTACATGGGGACTAAAAAAATAACTAAGAAATATAGGATACCCTCCAGTAGGCCTTTATTCTAAGGGTTCAAAGTAAGATAAAAAAAAACACTAGGAGGATATTTCATGTGCGAAAACTACAATGACTTTCACATCTATAAGTCAACATTTTCAGCCAGATATTTCCAGCACCGGGGATCTCTGCCTTTCATCAGAACTTCGGTCCATATGCTGCTAATGTACACACCTAACATATAGAACACTGATATTATTTTGCAGAGTCTTTACTATATTTTAAACTACTCCTTATGGTTGGGGAAGGACCCGTTCTCCTTGTAGTCACACATTCATCAAGGGTGCTTAACCATTTGCATGCTGAGCAACCTCTCTGCAACCCGATGGTTGGACAGCCCTAGATGAAGCATGGCACTATAGTGGTTGAGGGCAATTATCCAAAAACCTTTTGGATTGAATGCTATGTAGCACCTGGCTCAGGTCGAAAGGTTATCTGACTGTGATCCTTGCGTGATGTCAGTTGTGCCCGTGATGGTCAGCTTTGTGATACTACCAGGCTAGTGGCAGCAGCACTGGAACAACTGGCCCACACGTCCTACAGTGCAGGCAGAGGATCACATCACCCATCACTGTGCAGAGGGAGGAGGCCAAACCACAGAGGTAAAGGTGCAACCTCAGACGTCTTACCCATGTAGTCCAGAGCCTGGAGGGGAAGAGACTCAATATGGCCTGGCATTTTTGGATATTGAAAAGGTGTTTGATATTGTCGGGTGAACATACATGTGGAAGGTAGAGGGCAGAGGGAGGACAATTAAAACTGGGTCAAAGTATTGTATGTAATGTCCACCGCTAGGGTTTCGATGGGCCAAGAGACCTCAGAGAGTCTAGCACTTGGAAGGGGGACTAGACAGGGTTGCCCGCTATTGCCTGTATTATTCGCTTTAGCAATGGAACAGCTGGTCTGTTGTCTGCAAGCTGTCTTACCGGATTGGGGTACTAAGATAAGTACTGCGAGTCATATAATCCCTCTGTATGTAGATGACACACTAGTGTACTTGTGAGGTTCAGCGCACTCTGCGCCTATACTCCTCAGCAAGCTTGCAAAATATTGGGAGATTTCTGGATTGCACAATAACGGGCTAAAGCCAAGTTGATCCCATTAGGAGGGCTTAGGAGACAGAGCCAGTGATTACCCTGTTGCTGGCTTCACATGGGACCACTCCATGTTGCGCTACATGGGTATTCGAATATCACGGACACCCATCACTGGCTGGGTATGGGTAGGGTTGTGGCACAATTTAGTAACACTATTCTATTCGGGGATACGTTGCCACTGTAAAGGAGGTAGGGTATTACTTCCTCAAATGGTCTTCCTCTCTTACCTCCTGAACATTCTTCCGGAGTAAATGTCCTGTATCCCGCTGAGAATGCTTAAAGGACTGAACCAACTGCTCATCACCCAAGTGTGGAATGGAAATGTAGCAGGGTCATGCTAGGCACTTTGAAGCTGTCATGGGAAAAAGGAGGAATGGAAAATCCAGATATGGAGTTACACTAAATGTCATCTCAACTACATCACGCGATGCAAAGGATGGACAAAGATAACAACCAAGAGAAATGTCTGCTCCAGCGGCCTCAGGAGAATGAGCTGAAGCTGCAGGACCTGTCCAGGATTGGGGGGATGTGAGGGTGGAAAAGAGGGAAGTTTGAAGTGAGGAGCAGGCCAGCTTCTGCAGTGCGATTGTACAGCACAATCTAGGGTGATTTGTTGAATATTCACTAACATCCCTGAGATGAGGCAGGCAATAGCCATGATGTCATCACTAGTACAGGGTAGAGGTGGAGGATTAATGGCTAACCAAAAAGGAGCAAAAAGGCAAGACATGGGTTGGAATATTGCGGTTGCCCAAGACAGATTGTCTGTAGGTAATAATGGACGGAATGAGATAGGGCATGACAATGGGATAAAAGAATAACCAGCACTGCATGGTCTAAATTGGTTCAATTTAATTGTCTCCATATGACTCAACTGATGCAGCTTGAATTAGGCAGGAGTTGCTCAGCATGCGACTCTAGATGCCTGTGACGATGGCAAGTGAGAGAAGCCTCCTTCACATTAAGAGGCAGCACCCCTGTGTACAAACCTACTGGTCAGACGTGGTGGGGATGCTGCAACTGAGCACAGTAAGTCCACTGGCAGCCACAAAAGCTGTACTTGTTGCCGTACCTATTGGAATTGTTTCCTAACAGGAAGGGGGGTACATTGAAACAAAAATGGCTATATACTGGCATACCTGAGACCACCAGAGCTTAGCTGATGGAATAAAAATATGTTGGACTGGATCGCTGTTTAACAGAGTCAAGTGAAGAAAGAAAGTTGAGATGAAAAGCCTACTGAGGATCTGGCTGACTGGGCAGCAAAGCTTCAAAAGCTCACAAACCCCGCATAGACTAGGCCTCTGTATGACAGGAGGGATTATCGAGAACAAGCTACACAAATGGGAGGCTGTTCTGCATCACCAGAAGCGACTTGTACAGAGAAAGGTATTGGCAAGAGTAAAGCCCAAGTTTTCACTAAATGCACCAAATGGTCTGAAATGGAAGGACTGCAGTCACTACATAGTAAACACTTTCTAATGTTGATATGCAGCCTAGCAATGTCTGCGCATGACCCTGGTCTATCATATGGTTAATGTTTCTTTTGACGTTGTTGTGATACCGTGCCCTCTAGCATTGCACTAACATGTACACATGGATCCCAGGTGCAGAGTTCACTTTATAAGTTCACATTTTCTCTTAGCATTATCCGCATTGTAACGTCTTGTACTATTACTAACATTGTAAAAAGAGATATATAGGAGTTTGGAAAGATTCACCACTTCTTGCTTCTCAAAGTTCATGTTGTTAAAGATTTTCAATGTGAACCAATTGCTTCTATAGCACTCAAACAACCTAAACAACATCAACTATCATCTTGCACGATGAACTGCCGCGTCACTGCAGACCTTACCAGTGTTAAGTACACCTCTTTCCTCCACCATCTTAGACACGTAAACATCAGGCTTCACACAGAAATCACTGGAGCCCTGGAGGAGGAGAGAGACAAGACAGCTTCATCACACAGAATTGTGACATCAGCCACAACTAACACCGCTCTCACTACCCTAAGACTTACACAAACTATGCCTTTGCCAAACAGAACACGTTGTCCCTTGGAAAAGAGACATCTGTTTAGTACAATACAAATCTGTATTGAAACCCACTCTCAAAACAAGCCGGCCAAGGCAGCTAGCAAACAGAAAGTCTGAGGAGTAGAGTCATTGGCTATTTGAGTCCCATGACCCTTGTGTTCCCTCTAGTAAACCCCTCCACCTGCCCCCTGGTTTCTGGTCATAATGAAAAAACTAGGCCAGGATCTGCAATAATGTTTCTATATTTGAACCAGAAAGACAACAAGAGCGCAAACAATCAGAAAAACACTTATAGATGCAGCTGTAGCCGCTGCAGGATTTCAAATAAACACACAATCAACACTGTGCCCTTTGTTTGGGGTTTGACAGATGGGATACTCCAGCCATCAAATGTGACTGACTGTCTTATCGGCTGTATTACAAGGGCATTATAGCCCATTGCACTTAGTTATTTTATGCATCGTGGATTCACTCAATACTGATTACAGTAAATACACTAGATTACCTCGTCTTCAATTACAGTCAGCAAGTATGTCAATGTCAGGCCATACCACTCATGGGAACACAGTTAATAGAGCTTCGGAAGAAAATCGAGAAAAGCATTTAACAAGGTAACCTGATAATTGCTTTGTTTCAAAACCAGGATTTGTTGCAAATACACCTGTCTTAAGAGTATAACCCTGGCACGAGTTTTTCTTCACAACATATAATTTTGGCCTTTAAAACCTGTTTAGGTCTCCAAACGTTAATAAACTATTTGACAATATGCATTGCCATAGATCAACAAGGCAGGCTGAATGTACAGCTGTATTATGATCAGTTTGTACGATATTCATACTAGTTGCCTACAATGAAACAACAAACATTACACCGCAACAAAGGTATTAACAGAGGCACAAATGTTAGTAAAATTCGGGTTGTATGTCAGAATTATCGTTAGCAAAAATATGTTTTGACATAAATAAGTGTGGCCTAAATATCGTTTACAGAGTACCTCTCCACTGGGTGTAGATTTCCAATTATTAACTCCAGTGGGGCGATCATTTTGTACACAATATTTAGGGAACCATATTTCTGTTAGACGATATGTGGCATAAAATATTTTGCTATCATACCTGACCATGGCACTATATGATGATCAAAGTTATGATCTTTCCTGATTAATGTTATAAAACATATATATACCAGCCCAGAAGATAACTGGGGAACTGGCCTGGCCCTTTAGACTGACAAATATTCCCAGCAAAATTTACAGGAAATAATGTATAATAATTATTGTTCAACCCTAAACTTCAACCCAGTACCTCAGTAATAGGACCAGGTCAGTGACATCGGGAGGTGCCTGGCACAAAAAGGGCTACCCTTATCAAGTGAAGAGGATACAATTATTTGGTCGTTTTCTAGATATGAACTGCAGTCTACAGTATGTCTTAAAGGCCGTTAGTATACATTCACAGTGTAGGTCACTTACCACAGCAACAGCAAGCTCAAGCCCCATAGACGCCCAGCTAATGATTAGCGCCAACACACCCAGGAGGCAGACCCTGTGAATGGAAAGGAGGGAGGTACATGATTAGAGGAAAACTATCTGTGCCTATAGAGGCTCACATAGATGTGGCAATACATGGTCACTCACCCACAACAGACACACTTCCTTCCCGGTGGACAAAGAAGGGAGGTCCCACCCACCAACTGTGACACTTCACCTCGGCTCACAAAAATACATTAACATTCCAAACTACGCTCTGAGGCCTACTACAAAGCAACCTCGAAATTCAACTCTCAGACCGACTTTCACATGCACCCTTGCAGCCAGGCACTGGACATCACCCCTCACTTTCAAATGGTTTAATCTGATACCCCTCAGGTCCCAAATACCTCTTTCCCCACTTGTATCACCTGTAACGCAAAACACAATGTTTGCCCATACCAACCAACAAAATATCCTGCTGTCGCTTTTGGTGTCATTCTTGTGCCCAACCAGGCTTTCATTTTTGTAGTTCAGCCAATGGCAACATTTGACAAAATGATAACAATGTGTGAAAAACAAACAAAAACGGATCCGTTCTATATTTAAATATGAGCAACAATCACGTCTTGGAAATCTGCCCCTGTTGTGTGTTACAAAGCAAGCAGGGGCTAAAAATGTTAATTTGATAGCACATCATCACTTTTGTAACAACGGGTCGATTTTAAACTTTGAGGATTTTGCATGCCTTCAAAACTGTTGATAAAAGTGTGAAGAGAAATCGGAATCTGGAATACTACACTTTTATGAAGTTTAGACCACCTTCTAAATTCATGGATGATGCTCGTTTGTCTAGTTCGTGCAAAATGTCTCAATCTTAAACTAAACAAAATGAAGGTATTGCAAAAAGACAAAAATCCACAGCTCGCCTCGTATTCTCAGTCAGACCACATTGCACAGCCAAGTCCTTAGACAAGTTAGGTTTTCGCTGACTAATCAACATTCTCCACTTTACACTCAAAAGCAACAAAAGGTTGACATAAAAAAAGCCTGATGAAAAGTATATACAATAATGAACGCAAACAGAGGTAAATTGTGCTCCCTCACCCACCGTACTGGAAATACCAATACTGATGTGCAATTGTAAAATATTTTTGACTCAAATAAAGGTCTGTCCTTGTCCGGTGTACAAGTGTCTCTGAAACTGCACAACCATAAGTAAAGAAGGAAACTTTTCTCTATTTCTACACTTAACGTGACAAAAACTGAAGTACAGGTTCCCATATCAAAGAAAGGAAAGAGCGGACCCTGGCCAGGTCAAGTGAGTGATTCTTTGCTAACATTTGACCACAATGAACTGAGCACTTGGCCCAGGGGAGCGTTTATTTAGGAACTATAGCAAATGCATCTTTTGATGTGACACCAAAACCCTAAAAAAACATCCTGTTTTTCACAGGATTCTGTCCTGCTTTCCACCACAATACAAATTACTAACACGGGTAAATTCACATAATGAATCATACTTCAAGACAGTAGTCAACTTTCCTATCACCCCCACCTGCCCACCCTACTATCTGAGAGCTGCCTGCCTGTGGATGTGCAGAGTCAATAACAAGGGCAGTGGAGCTCTGAAGCATGAGGGCGCTGCCAGCCACTTAATAATGCGGACTCTGAACCCAAAGCCATGCAGGAGCCAGGACGGAAGTGATGTTAAGGAAGAATTCGGAAGTGCAATGTCAGCATCTCAATCAGTCTTTACCAAAACTGAGCATTATCTCTTCCAACAGCAGGAGTTCGGAATGCATGAAGCAATCAATACATTTCTGCTTTAGTTTCCACTGTCAGTAATGGGACGAATCAATATGCGCGAAGTGCTCATGCAGTCTTTCATTCCATATTAACTAACACCGACGCCAATGGGAAACCGCATCGTTTTGTGTGTTCACGAGGAACAAAGAAAGTCTACTTGTTTGTTATCCTAGTGTACCATTATAGATACTTCGTCAAAATCCTAAACAAAGTACCTTCAGCATACCTCCTGTATCACAAGGTCAAAGGATGTAAAATGATTAACCGTGTAAGACCTGCAGCTAGAAATGGCCCACTTGGGTGTCTGAGAGTCAGAATCCAGACAATTATGGCAAAGATCTACGTTGATCCACAAAAGGCTTTTCATCAAATCATATTATATTGCCAGGAAAATTGTTTTAGCATTGGCCAAAGTAGTTTCATCAACTCTTTTGGAATGGACTTTTGGTATACCCTGGGGCCCATTTCCCTAGACATAGGGTTTACGGGGATCTTCTGGCAAAGATATTTGTGAACTATAAAGAGCACAACGCTTCACTGTCCAATTTATTCTCTGCTTGAAAAATTCTGGTGACATCACTCCAGCTTTAAAAATAATTTCACGGGCAGCCAGTTACACACAAAAATGAATTAAAAACCATATGCCGCGCATAAGGGGCCTCTCCATATTAACAATGCACATTTACTTCAGACTCAAAACAAAATACTTAATAAGCTAGGTAATAAAAAAAGCATTGGCAAAGCTAATAAGTCAGGCTTAATTTGCTAATGCATGCAAAGACAGGCGTGCCCAAATGCTGTTAACGTGAGTCAGATACAGTACTTTAAAGCGGTATAACGATAAAGATAAAGAGAAAAAGAGAGAAAGAGAGAACAAAAGAATGTCAGATAACTGTGCATTCAGAGGTTGGATGCTATTGTGAGGAACACCAGACAAAAAACATCTCCCATCATCCTGCATTAAAAGTTTTGGTGAATGGAAAACTCACTGCAAAGATGACACCCACAATTTGAGGAGGAAGATTGAAGAATCTTAACTGTCGCCACTCAAACTCCATGCACGGACTATAGGTTGTGTAGACTCAGGTGCAGGACCCGACCCTTCCGCTGTGACAGAAGGTCCTCCCTAAATGACATCCAGATTGGAGGACATGTGCTCATGGCCAGAGGTTTGAAGTACCACACTCTACTCGCCCAGTTCGGAGCCACTTGTATGAGTTGAATGCGGACACTCATGACCTTTTTAAGTACTCTGGGCAGGGGAGATAGGGGCAGAAAGGTAGACAGGAGACCCAAACCCCAATGTAGGTGGAAGCTAACTTGGTGGGTTAGCTGCCTTTGGAATTCCAATGTACAAAAGCTTTCACATCGCACGTTCACAGTGGCAAAAAGATTAAGCTGGGATCTCCCCAATGCTGGGAGATCCCCTGCACCACCTCCATTAATGCCACTAGAGAAGTTTGACTGAGTTTGCCAGCCCTGAAATTCAAAGTTCCTGCCAGGTGTAGGAGTACCAGGGAAATGGCCTGAGCATTCAGCCTTTTCCAGAGGCGAAGAGCATCCTGGCAGAGGACCCATGACCCCACTTTGCCTTGTTTGTTGCAGCACCACATGGCTGTCGTGTTACCTGTGAGTACCTGCACCCGTTCCCCCTTGATGGGCTTCAGCATCAAGCAAATTTCTCGCAAATCCAAAAAACTGATGTGAAACCGCATCTCTACTAGAGTCCGGAGTTCTCTAAACTCCACCTCTCCCAGAAGACCTACCCAAAACAGCAATGATACACCCAGCACACATGTTAGCTCTGGATGGTTAGGGAGAGGGGTCTGCTGCTGGTCCAATTGAGGTCGCCAGGCACCACTGCAGATATTTTTCAGTCCCCTTCGACAACTGAATGAATGACTTCGGCTCATTGATGGAAAAGTCCAATTATGTCAACAGGTCGTCTGGAGATGGTTTAGGACTGTTTGAGGCAAACCCGCCATCAGAAGCCAATCGTCGAGGTATGGAATGCCTGATATTTCCAAACTGCACAGATGGCCTGTAATCACCACTTTGGTGAAAAACAGAGGTACACTCATAAGGCCAAAGGGGAGGACAGAGAATTAGAAGAGCTCTTGTCTTACCTGAAATCACAGGTAGAGTCTGTGGAAATGCAAGATATGGAATTAGGCGGTCTGCATATCCAATGTCACCATCCAGTCCCCTTGGCCCAGAGCAAACAAACCTTAGGCCAGAGTGAGCATCTTAACTTTTCCTTCAAGAAGAAGAAGTTCAGAGAGTGTAGATCTAGAATGGGACAAATACCTCTGTCTTCTTTTGCACCGGAAAAACTGGGACTAACAGTTAGTCCCGATCTCTGATGCCGGTACACTCTCTATTGTTCCCTTGGCCACAGCTTGCTTCTAAGCAGAGAATGGACAAGTGGTCCTCCAGAAGGTGCTTTAGTGTGGGCAGCATTTCTGGGGGTATGACTCGAAAGGCAGAGAGTAGCCGTTTTCCACGACCTGGAGCACCCATAGGTCGATGTAATGTTCCCCCACCTGGGGCGGTAATAAGGGATACAACCTCCCACAAGGCGATCTTGATCTGCTGAGGGAAAATTAAATCGGTTTGGTGCTCAGTTCCCCGTTGTTCCTCATGTATGGATGCTGTCGGCTTGATACCTGGTCTCTATCCTGAAAGTAATGGGTGGCTTGTTGTTGTTGAGGTATGTACTGAGGCACCTTCTGCTCTGCCAAAACCTTGAAAGGAGCTAGGTTGTTGTAGGGTCTACCCAACAGGTGGAGCTCGGGCCACAGAGCAAGAAGTGGTCTTCCTCTCTTTAAATCTTTCTGAGGCCGAGTACACCTTCGCTCCAAACACTGAAGTTCGGTCAAAGAGCATGTCTGAGGGACTGTTGGACCTCCTACAAAACGCCTGTAGACCGAATCAATGCGGGGCGCTGCAGCACCACGCTGGTCCCGAATGCCCTTTGCACACAGGTCATGTCCAAGCCTGAACAGATGGAGTTTCTTTCCTCATCCTGGCCATCTGGGATCAGTTGCTGCAGGGCTAGCCGAATGTCATCTGGAACAGCTGACAAGATGTTTGCCTATCTGCCCCATAACACATGCAAATATCTCCCCAGGATATAAGAAGTGATCATGGACCAGTGAGTAATGCTGTTTGAGGAGCAGACATGGTTGGCGCAGTCAGGGCGGATCAGCTGGCTGTCGCTCAACTAGATGCTACCTCGGATCCTTGGGACCCGAAACACAAGAGGGATCCAGTGGGGCACCAAAAGTGGTGTCTAAGGCCTGTTTAGGCTCCTGGAGCTGTTGGAGTCACAGATGGCCTATCGGATCGGAGTGTGAAGTGGGGGAACAACCCCGCAGAGAAGAGGAGCCTAAGTGCCTGGGGCATTGCACAACTCTAAATGTTGGGAGTTGTGGGACAACAGAGACCCATGTTCAGACCTTGTAAGGAAATGGCTCCTTGTTGCAGTTACCCCCCCACTTTTTGCCTGATACTGATGCTGACTTGACTGAGAAGTGTGCTGGGACCCTGCTAACCAGGCCCCAGCACCAGTGTTCTTTCAACCTAAAATGTACAATTGTTTCCACAATTGGCACACCCCTGGCACACAGATAAGTCCCTTGTAAAAGGTACCAGTGGTACCAAGGGCCCTGTGACCAGGGAAGGTCCCTAAGGGCTGCAGCGTATGTTGTGCCACCCTAAGGGACCCCTCACCTAACACATGCACACTGCCATTGCAGATTGTGTGTGTTGGTGGGGAGAAAAAGGCAAGGTCGACATAGCATCCCCCCTCAGGATGCCATGCACACAAAATACTGCCTGTGGCATAGGTAAGTCACCCCTCTAGCAGGCCTTACAGCCCTAAGGCAAGGTGCACTATACCACAGGTGAGGGCATAGCTGCATGAGCAATATGCCCCTACGGTGTCTAAGTCTATTCTTAGACATTGTAAGTACAGTGTGGCCATATTAAGTATATGGTCTGGGAGTTTGTCAAAAACGAACTTCACAGCTCCATAATGGCTACACTGAATACTTGGAAGTTTGGTATCAAACTTCTCAGAATAATAAACCCACACTGATGCCAGTGTTGGATTTATTAAAAAATGCACACAGAGGGCATCTTGGAGATGCCCCCTGTATTGTACCCAATCCTTCAGTGCAGGACTGACTGGTCTGTGCCAGCCTGCTGCTGAGAGACGAGTTTCTGAACCCCTGGGGTGAGAGCCTTTGTGCTCTCTGAGGCCAGAAACAAAGCCTACACTGGGTGGAGATGCTTAACACCTCCCCCCTGCAGGAACTGTAACACCTAGCAGTGAGCCTCAAAGGCTCAAGCTTCGTGTTACAATGCCCCAGGGCACTCCAGCTAGTGGAGATGCTCGCCCACTGGACACAGCCCCCACTTTTGGCGGCAAGTCCAGGGGAGATAATGAGAAAAACAAGGAGGAGTCACCCACCAGTCAGGACAGCCCCTAAGGTGTCCTGAGCTGAGGTGACCCCTGCCTTCAGAAATCCTCCATCTTGATTTTGGAGGATTCCCCGAATAGGGATGTGCCCCCCTCCCCTCAGGGAGGAGGCACAAGGAGGGCTACTGCTACTGCCCTCCCAGACCTAAACACACCCCTTAATTCAGTATTTAGGGGCTTCCCAGAACCTAGGAAACTAGATTCCTGCAACCTTAACAGAAGGACTGCTGGCCTGAAGACCTGCAGTGAAGACGGAGACGACAACTGCTTTGGTCCCAGCCCTACCGGCCCGTCTCCCAACTTCGAAGAAAACTGCAACAGCGACGCATCCAACAGGGACCAGCGACCTCTGAAGCCTCAGAGGACTGCCCTGCACCCAAGGACCAAGAAACTCCAGTGAACAGTGGCTCTGTTCAACCATCTGCAACTTTCTTGCAACAAAGAAATAACTTCAAGCACTTCACGTTTCCCGCCGGAAGCGTGAGACTTTCTACTCTGCAACCGACGCCCCCGGCTCGACCTGCGGAAAATAAACACCTCAGGGAGGACTCCCCGGCGACTGCGAGCCTGTGAGTAACCAGAGATGACCCCCCTGAGCCCCCCCAGCGACGCCTGAAGAGAATCCAGAGGCTCCCCCTGACCGCGACAAGGGACCCGACGCCTGGAACCAACACTGCACCCGCAGCCCCCAGGACCTGAAGGAACCGAACTCCAGTGCAGGAGCGACCCCCCAGGCGACCCTCTGCCTAGCCCAGGTGGTGGCTGCCCCAAGGAGCCCCCCCCCCGTGCCTGCATCGCTGAAGTGACCCCCGGGTCCCTCCATTACTTCCTATCTAAAACCCGATGCCTGTTTGCACACTGCACCTGGCCGCCCCTTTGCCGCTGAGGGTGTACTTTCTGTGCCTTCTTGTGTCCCCCCCCACCCCCGGTGCCCTACAAAACCCCCCTGGTCTGCCCCCTGAGGACGCGGGTATTTACCTGCTGGCAGGCTGGAACCGGGGCACCCCTGTTCTCCATTGAAGCCTATGTGTTTTGGGCACCTCTTTGACCTCTGCACCTGACCTGCCCTGAGCTGCTGGTGTGGTAACTTTGGGGTTGCCTTGAACCCCCAACAGTGGGCTACTTGTGCCCAAACTTTGAGACTTGTAAGTGTTTATTTACCTTCAAACCTAACCTTTACTTACCTCCTCCAGGAACTGTTGATTTTTGCACTGTGTCCACTTTGAAAACAGCTTATTGCCATTTTTACAAAGACTGTATGTAATATTGCTTTTATTCAAAGTTCCTAAAGCATCTAAGTGAGGTACCTTACATTTAAAGTATTACTGGTAAACCTTGAACCTGTGGTTCTTAAAATAAACTAAGAAAATATATATTTCAATTTAAAAACCTATTGGCCTGGAGTAAGTCTTTGAGTGTGTGTTCCTCATTTATTGCCTGTGTGTGTACAACAAATGCTTAACACTACCCTCTGATAAGCCTACTGCTCGACCACACTACCACAAAAATAGAGCATTAGAATTATCTATTTTTGCCACTATCTTACGTCTAAGGGGAACCCTCGGACTCTGTGCACACTATTTCTTACTTTGAAATAGTATATACAGAGCCAACTTCCTACAGACCTCTTGTGCTTCTTTTACTTTTTCAACCTACCTGAAACTAGTGACTTTGATGACTATCAGTCACGGCAGTGGCCCTGGGAGCGCTAGCGCATGTGCGCCCTCTACTTCGACCAGGACAGCTTTTTGGAACTTTTGCTGAATTTGGCAATGGCGCGTTTCACTTCGCAGTTGCAGATGGCCTTACAATACATTTTTGCGCAGGACTCACATGATGTTGAGTTAAGTTTGAATCCAAGGTGCTACAGACAGATGTCACAGGTGCCAGTCACTAACAACCTTCGGTGACAATCTCAACAAGGCTTAAACCGTATAGTCTTAGGCAGAGATGTCGCACACTGTAGTGCATTTTTGGGAAAACAATGTCAGAACAGCAGGATTTGAGAAGCTCTGGTTCCGCGTCTAAGGGTGTGGAAAGAAAGAAACCAAGGCCAGTGAACCCAGGGGGCGCATATATCAGGGTCTGGATGCTGCATCTGGGGCAGGACAATCCAACACAGAATAGCACAATGCCACCTACCAACGCACAAAGAAATTGTTACAAAAGTTTATGAACCCAGTCTGACACCTAGGTAAAGTCATAAGGTAAGAAATCTGCAGTTACAAGTCTCTAACAGAAAAAATATATACTATTTTCTTGGCAAATCTCTGCATCAAAGTGGTTCTCTAGGGATCAAATGAAACACCTCAATTCATTTGACAATATATGAAGCTCTAGTCGCCAGGCGCTTAACATCTTGTATAATATTCAGCGGTTCACAGTAATATTCAAAGACCACACTGGTTGTAACTCTTTAGTTAGGTGATGAACTTCAGCACAGATGGGCTGTGTTGAGGATTCTACCGGCCATGTTTTACAAGAGATCCTCTGTAGATTATATTCTATATTATCTTTACAGAAGTATGCAGTGATAATGCCACTGGTGCTTGAGTGCTTTTCATGAAACACACAACTCAGAAGGTTGTGAAGTAGTAACAGGTTTAGTGGTAGTGAACATCATTACAATTAAACTGTCCAGACTCTGGCTCAGGACCAACTGTCAAGAACAGAATCCTCCCAGTTAAGCACACAAACATTCTGAAGGGAGAAGATACTGGAAGGCTATGGGCAACAGCCAGAGAACAAGGAGAAGAGATGGGAAACCCCGGATGGACTTCACCACAAATGAATGAAGTTAAACTATGCACAATATGTACTCATAATACATAAACAATGGCCAGTCTACACTGACAAAAATCATCCTTATCTAAGATTGTGAGAGCTTAATGATGGCTTTCAAAAGTAAATGAAAGAAGTTGGAGGGATAGTAGGCAAAGGGAAAGGCCAACTGACAGAAAATGAATTCTGCTGGAGATGGGCTCGGGGTATCACAGCACTTTTGCGCTTTCTATGCTAGCAAATACATGCAACTGTGGATTCCTATTGGCAGTAGACATCTTCTAATGTGTTCACTCCTGATCCGCTCATGCATGACAGTTCTGCTCAGCTCCTCTGCTTTCACATTTTTGCACACTTAGAGGACTGGCTATTCTAATCTTCATGTACTGTGCTAGACGTCAATTCCAGATCATCTCAGTGTCTTTCGAGGGGGCCTTGAGGTTTCCCACTCCAATACCTATATACTGTCCTTCCTGCTTAAAGTCCAACCACTGAAACATGATTCTAGGCAAACAACAATAGTTAGTGCCAGCATGCATATCATTTTGATTAGTTGAGCTAATCGGAATGCATCTTTATATATAGGGTACTAATATAGAATTACTGGCAGCACAGCCAGTTCACAATGCTTATGGCTTAACCTGGTCACCAAAGTTAATAACAGCAAGGGACAGTAACAAGCAGGAAAGGTACGATGGAGAGATACTACAATGTGGTACTTAGAAGTTCAAACCTATAGAACTGAAACAGATCTGATAGAGGTGAACCCAAGACCTGCCAATAATGCCATGTGGAACAACGTGGCGTTTTTTAAGACTGCCCTTTTCTGAAGCAGGGAGGGTGTCCGGCGAAAATGGCGTCTTTGTTAAGGTTGGTGTCTTATTTCTTCACTTCACCAATTCAGCTAAAGAAAGCATGGTTCATTGAGATTGACTCCATAAAGGTGGATCTGAGATGGGGAGGGAGGTGAGGAAAACTTGTGCTGGCAAACATGAGAACCTGAGATTACCATCAGAGGAATGTGGCATAGATGCCCCAGACTTTGAACTGAACTACCTGGAAGTTCAGTTACAGCGGGCCACTAGGGAGATGAATAATAAACTATTAAACAGGGATGGCCTGGAGACCGAGACTTCATAGAGATGCTAGCAATACTGTTTGAGCCTGGGCTGGCTAACGTGGAGAAGATAGACTGCAGCAGATCTTACGCTACTGTGGGAAGAGAGCACTACTTCGAATGCAAACTAGGACCCCTTACATAGCAGATCTTCACCTTGAAAGCATGCTCTGCCAAAAGCATCAAGAAGGATGGTTAGAGATTGGAGTTGAGAACGTGGGAGACTTGTACGAGCCAGAAAACTTCAGACTCTATAAAGATTTAGAAACAGAATATAAAATGCCCAGAGGCCACTTCCTCCTGCAAGAAGCTAAGGGGGGGAGGTGAGGGGGGGATAGGGGGGACTTAAAGGATGTGGAAGATAGGGGTTAGAAAACCAAGACAACATAGGGGATTGCAGATTTAAAGTGATAACATCAATATACCAAGCACTAATCCATCAATAGAAACGTAAAGCAGATTACTTGCAGAGGCATGGACAGTGAATGCACCAAAAATACATCATGGAAGAAGAAAGGGTTAGGGTTCTGCATAACTAGGGGTGGGATGTGAACTCCTCTTACTGAGTTTTTTCCTCGCTCGGTCTTGGCAACATTAAGTTGGCGAGCGCGAACAAGGAAAATCACCACCTCCCAGCAAGAGTTCTCAATGCGGGCGGGCGGTCGTGGATGGTTGCTACTGCCCGCGTTCAGAAATTTCTGTTCACGTTGAGGAAGTTGCCACTTGAGTAGAAAATCTACTCGAGCATCAGAAAAGAAGCAGCGCCCTCTTGCGCTGCGCGCAGTGCTGTTCGCTCTGAATTCCCAGCACGGGACAAACATCCGGCGCTAAAAATTAGCACAAACGGCGTGACCTAACGCATTCTGCCGCTTGCGGAACTCTGCGTAGCGAGGCAGAGTTTTTTGGTCATTTTGCGGAGTTCCGCATACCGGAACTCCCCAAACTCCACCCAGGCCTAAGCATAACATCCCCAAAATCTCTAGGAATGCTAGATTATGGCTGATTAAACAGTAGTAAGTAGACCGGGCATATCTAATGCCCAAGAGAATCAACAAAAACTACCCAGAAGCATAGGAGAAATGCCTCACATGTGCCCACCCTAACATAGCATTTAACCACATGGTATGGAGGTGCCCGCAGTTAGAAAAATATTAGGACAAAGTAGGAGAAAAGAGTCAGACAATGACAGCTAGAAACATGAGACCCACAGAGGCTTTTTTGTTAGAAATATATGCCTGACTCAAAGCAAAGCAAGTAACCAACACATTCAAAGACCTGGCAATGATCTCAGCGAAGAAACCGATAATTGCGGTGGCTGACTGAGAGCGCTCAAAAGATGGTGGTATGAACAAGGGACCGTGTTGTACACAGAGGTGAAAAGAGGGACAAGGTAAATGGACTTCGCAAGAGACAGATGCCTTAGTACCTGCAATAGCAGATAAGCAACAAGAACAGCATCAGGAACAGATACTGCCCTCTACCTGATCACTGTATGAATCTTTGCTGGGTAATGTGGACAGTGGGAAAGATTGTTGTATGCGCTTGATTCCTTCTTTTGTCCCTGGTCTCCCCGTCCCCATGCACAGCAGCAATGAAATGAAGCGCTGCTGGAACTGCACAGTGGAGTACATAGAACGTATGATGCTGGAATGGATATTAGATGGTGTTTTTGAAGGATCCAGCGAAACGGGCTGTAGGCCATTGTTTGGAATGTACCAGAATGTAATGTAACAGGCACAACGTTTAATACAAATGTTTTACGTGCCATACTCAAAAACAATTATTATAATATTATTTTTTTAAAGGGTCAGAAACAAGCACTGGTAACTGAATCCAATATCAGTAATGACATTAGCATTATAGTGTGCTCACTGCCACCTCCTGTTCTCCCACTCCCACCATCTCCCCCTTAAGCTCTCCTTGAGACCCAAACAGAACTTATGACTGGTCCCAGGTCCACCTATTTGTGAGTGTGGGATTTATTGGGGGGAGATGAATGGGAGTAGGAAGGGGTAAAATGAGTGAAGTCAAGGGCACCCATAATAGGAAGGGAGTAGAGAAGTAGGGAACAGACTGGGAGAGCAAGAGAGAGGAGGATAGAGAAAAGAAATGAGATTGTGACATCATAGGCGTGTGGGGATAGATCAAGATTTTCGACTAAGCTGCGTTTTCCAAAGAAGATTGGCAGAATAATAATAAATATTAACCAGCTGGCCCATTCTTTAAATTTTAGTGTATGTCCCAAACAAGATACAATTCAATTGGTAAAAGCCTAGAGAATCGAGCAGCTCTGTTGCATATAAATTGACTATGGGCACGTAGAAGGTTTGAAATAAATCTTCCCGACCTGTATTCTCAATGTGCAGTAAAACTATGTTTGTAATAACAGACTGAATAAAATGGTAATCTCTAAGTGACAATCTGGACTTTCAAGCTGTGAAAAATACATGCCGAATGGCAACCTTCTCTTATGGTGACTGAGTGGATTAAACACCAGCTGCAAGAAAGACGGATGGGCAGAATATAAATAGCATCGACAGACTGGCATAAAACCCATTGCTTCTGGTCTTGAAACTGTAATCCAATACATTTGGCAAAATTACTGGAATAAGAAAGGTACATCTAGTTAAAGGAAATAATACTGGAGATGTGGTCTAGGGTAGGGATGTTTTCCCTAAACAGACGGCACTTGAGCTTGATGTTGGACTTTCAGAGGACCCACCCCAATCCTCGCCAGTCCTAAACGAAGTGTGAAGTGGAGAGATGAAGATTACAATCATTGCACAAATATTATGAAGCTGAAACCTGTTCTGATGATGGGTGAATATACTGTCACTCCAGAGGCAGAGCAACGGTGCTGGCACAAATTGAGGATGCTCTGGAAGTTAGCAGAACATTTAGTTGTAGGAGTTAAGCGACAGGTGACATGTCCGTACAAGGTGGGTCATGACTTAAGGCTATAATGCTATCTCAATAATAGGGCCAGGCTGTGCAAAGCAGGCTATCATGTTAAGTGCCAGCCATTGACACCCTGTCTTAACCTTGTGTACTCAAGGGAGTTTACCTAGCAATTGTTTGGAAATGCCTGGAAAGGAGGAGGGGAGTCAGAGGGAGTGGAAACCAATCAACTGCTTCGAGTGAAGATCGCAGGCTTATAAGTACTCGAAGCACATTAGGAGGCAAACCTTGGACAAAAGGCTACGGTGTGCCTTCATCCAAACTTATAAAGTCATTGCAAGAGCCACTGAGGGTATAGAAAGACTATCAGAGTAGACCCACTTAAAGTAGTGAGATGAAATGCCGGGTCCATATCTGGAATATAAAATCTCTAAAAGGTGCAGGATCTCTGAAAATGTGCAACGACCAAGTATTGAATACTTTTTTCAAATAACTGGCTAAAACGAGGCCTTAATTAGGGGCTGCTAGCACTTCTTTTCGGGTGGAGTGGCAGACAGTCTCATCAGCAAAGGAATCCACCAGAGGTGGCAGCAGCTGCAAGGCTGCTCTATTTAAGAGTTGGAAAGGCTACCCGGCAGGGTCCATTGGGCTCTGCACATCTTCAGCATTTACAGATTATACTCATAGGCTATCCTTTAAATGTTGATTAAAAAAATTATCTTCAGTTCAGTAATAATGTATAAAGCATTACAGGCATGCAAACTAACCTAAACTATGTGATAATTGCAGATCCTCCAGGTTATGTGTCTTAATTCACAGTCACAGCCATTATAACATGGTATTAACAGTTTTGCAAGGTCAACAATCATCTAAGATGACAGTAAAAGGGTGAGGCCTCCTGGGTGTTATTATCACTGGGTATCCCATGATAAATACTCCAAGGAGAAGTCAAAATATAAAACAAGAAAAACACAAATCTACAAGAAGCGTAGAAAACACAACTGATGGCTCCTTGGGGAACCTTCCTGAGCCCGTTTTTCAGTGAGAAAGACTTATACTGCTGAAAGAGTTAGAACTGAAAGATTTTTGTAAATATGTAACTCGCTGGTGGTCTTATCCAACACAAACTATTTTGGCAGCCCTCCTTTTCCCTTCATTGTTTAAAGAATTTGTTTCTGTACGTTTACACACAGACTGTACCAAACTCCTCAAAGTAAGCAGACTGCAAAGAACAGATCAGTGCATTCACCTGTGAGGAGCTTCTAACTTACCCTGCCAGGATGGCCTTCGAGTTCCGGATAAGCCCAAATAGCACCAGCAAACAGATGATGACGTGAAAGAGGAGCAAGCTCAGATAGCCCAGCCACCTGTGGATGAAACAAGGCAAAGATCTAAATAAAAAAGAACCATCCGTGAACCTGCTTGTTGCTAGCTGGTGATCTTGCCGACATGGAGGTGTTCAAAACAGATGGGAAACAAGGGTGCCCACACAAGCAAACAGCAAGAATACAATTCAAGATGTTAGTGAACATGGATGAGGTCCAACTCATCATTTAACTGGGTGGCAACCTATCTATAAACTTATAAATATAACACAGTGTACATAATCAGGATATGGAAATTCAACTAGTAGTTATATGGCGTACACCAGGACGCCAAAGATTCAGAATCCAGGTGTGGCTTAGAAAATCCTGGTCATGATTATGAATAAGAAAGGGTAAGTTCAGTGTTGCTCCCTTACTGCCAGATTCAAAATAAACCATGTGTCCAAGTAACTCCCCAAGAAAATTCAGAAGTTCCCCATATATTGTAATAAGGAGGTCCGGTACTGCTTAACTTCCACATAACAATGTGCTGAATTGTAGCATAATATTTTGTAGTTGTAGTGTCATGTTCCCTGATGGCGTTCGGTAGAACACCACCAAGGGTAATACTGTAGACTGGCATGTGCCAGGAAGCTGCAGTGCACTTAACATTATCGGCCTCTAAAAAGAAAAGTATGGCCAGTGCAGCGCACCATGTTTTGGAGATACTGTTAATCCTGACAGAGCGATCCAGTAACTGTTTTATGTACTATCGAGGTAGCCCAATGTGTTTGGCTGAAGTCTGGTCAGGTGCATAGGGGCACAATAGCAGGTGAGCCTGCCCACAGACAGCCACCTTACACTTATTCCCTATGCCGCAAGCATCTATACCACTACATAAATGCTACACCATCACCTGCATCCAACAACCCCATCCCACACCTGCACCACCACCTTTATCCTACAAGAACACTACCATGATCTATAACGTACACCTACACTAAAACCTGCATCACCATCCGTAGCCTACACCACCTATACCATACTTCAGTATCTACACTATACATAATAACACCCTAGCTTCTACAACCCCGACAAATATCACAAACAATACGAACAGCAGAACTTACACTCTACGCTACCACCTACACTTAATGCCACACCGCTTACTAAACGCTACACCACTACCTATACCCAAACCAAATACACCCCACAACACATTCCGTATCCTACACCATAACCTATGCCATGTCTGCATCCGCTATCAGGGCATGTTGCCTCTTTCCCTTCAGTGCCGCCAGCCACTTGTGTAGCTAGTAGGATCAGTAGGGAACAGCACTGTCAGGGCATTTATAGCCGTCTGAAAACATCCTACTTCGGCCTTGTCACTCCACCAGGCACCAACATACACTCCATTCCCTTACACCATCAAATGACACCTTACACCATGCACCAACACTACCCCCTCTGCCATACACCAATGTGTACATCATCCTCCCCATCTCCATCCTACTTAACCTTCTTATAAGCAACACACTCATATCAAACATCATCAGTGACTTGAGACTAAATCACTTGCAGCCCAACACCCAAAGCACATTTCTACACCACGACCAACAACATACACTCTTCAAGGTGCACCAACAAATACACACTGAACAACATCCTTGTACCTTTCTTGTACACCACTGTGTAAACCTTAACCTCTATATGAATACCTACTCCAGTACCTAGATGTCAGCTGCACCATCAATACCCCACACTACCATCACAATTACACTCCCACCTTAGAACCCCACCTAAATCAAACACACCACCAACAACGCTTTACAGCAACACACTGGAAAACAGCCATGATCAAAGCTTTCAAACCAGCTACTCCAACATATCTTTCTTCATCTCCGTCACGAGTGAGTAGGAATCACTGTTGAGAAATGTACTTGATCTTGGGGATGGAAAAAAATATCGGCATACCTAGAAGAGAAAAACAACTTTTGACAAAACCTGGGCTCCCTGTATAAAATGTTTGTCAGACGAATTCCAAAAGCTCACCTGCCCAAAATATTTATGGATACTCCGTTTAACTCAAGCTTCAAAAGCGACATGATTAGCTTCACTACTCAGTCTCCCGTTGGGGGAGCGGGGGTAGGGAGGCCCGAGGGGACAAATTCTGGCTAGCAACCCTTACCCTACCACCGAGCCATCTTCCGCAGCAGCCTGTCATATAATTTTTTTGCAACTATCCTTGGATTATGATTAACTAGGAAAGGGGGACAAAGGGAAATTGTTTGTTGAAGTTCTCAGTGAATTTACTCTTATACACCTAATGTGATAACCGATGCGCCGCAGTGCCACTGGATGTAGGTGGGTGTATGTATAGCAATAGCCCAATAAAACAGAGTAAAACCTAAAACTACTTGGTATAGGAAATGGCAAAGCTACGGAAAAGAGACCCGGTTTTACCATGAGCAGACTAGTTAAGCTATCCAAGCAGAAGTATCCAAATTGCTAAAGAATAGAAGAGTTCTTACAGCTAGGAGGGCACACACTGCTAAATATTTTTTATTTATTCCCTGCAATATTTATATAAAAGAAACCTTTTTATGTCTCTGACTCTAGATCTTCATTTTATTTTTTCATTTGACAATTTTTGCTAAGCCCCCTGAATTGAACTGTTTCTTCTTCTGACACGTCTGAGCTAATTTTTGATAGTACTTTTTATCCACAGCTGCCACGCTTCTTACGTGGCTCCAGCTTCTTCACCCTCTTCCTGATTCTGGCCTGTCTTGGGATATACACAGCATTCCTGCGATGGATTCATTTATTATACTAGGACCCAGTGGCCTGATTGCGTATCAATAGTAGCCCGTGCGAGGGTTTCTGAGTTTACAGGGGCACGTGACAGCGGTGTCCCCGTCACCAGTGTTATGTGCTACTGCACTGGAGTCCCTGGCTTGGGTGCACCATGTCATTCCGCACTTTACTTTACATTGAGACTTCTGGTTATCTCCTTATATGCGGATGATATTGCAGTATACGTTTGGGAACCTGCTACACATTTAGTGTCAATATTCAGGGAATATATTAGATTTGAACGATACTCGGGCTTGAGCATTAACTGGGCAAAGTCGGTGGTGAGCCCCCTGATGCTGAGCACCCAAACATACTTGCTAGGTTTTCTAGTGCTGTGGAGTATGGTACCTGATAAATACCTGGGGATGTGGACCCATAATGATCCTGAGCTTGTAATATGTTACTACTATGGAAGGGCCATCTTGCACTTGAAGGATCAGGTTACTGTTATCTTTAGCAGACAGAGTAGCCATTATGAAAATGGTAGTACTGCCAAAATTTCTATACCTTTTTATCAATATTCCATCAGTGCTGCCGCAACATTCCTTTAAAACACTTTACATGCCTTACTTTACGTACCTTACATTGGCTTGGGCTGGGAAATAGCCATGAATACGCTGGGAGATGCTCACCCAATGTACACACTAGGAGACTTTAATGCATGAGATTTCCAACTATAGTGTTTATGTGCACAAGCCAAATTTGGCCACTACTGGTACATTCCTCATGATTATGTTCCTCATTTTGCGGAAGAACATGATGATGCGTTTCCCAACCTGCTACATTTATACTGCTACATAAACACGAGGGAGTGACACAGAGAAATCGATACAATCCACTCCAAAATGTGTGTGGCAGGCTCTAGGGGCGGGAGCGGCAAAGGTCCCTTTATATGCTCCAGAACTTCATCTGAAATCCCATCACGCCCTATAGGTTACGCAAGAGCATAAGGCATTGGGTCTGCTTGGTCGGGCTGGGCTGGAGACAGTGAGGGATGCCTACCCCGGTGCACTTTCATAGCCTTGGAGACATTTCACAGACCGTATCACACCCCGCTGTTGACCTTCACATACTTTCGCCTCTGAGCTGCCCTACGCGAGTACTATCCACATATTTCTAGCGAACGTCCCACACTCCGTGACTTACAAACCTTGCTGACTAGTGACACACATAGGAACTTGATCACTAAATTATATAATTTGGTGAAGGCAGGAGAGACCGGTGGCCATGTATCTGGCAATGGAGAGATGGAATGCAGTGCTGGACCGACCGCTAGACTGGGTCTTTAGTTGTGCAGAGCTGAGTATGCTTACATCTAACTGTAGCTTGCGCATTATCCACTTTAAGTATTAAAAACAAATGTACAGTCCACCTGTCAGATTATTCAAACATGGTTTGAGACAAGATACGCGGTGTGCATGCTGTCGTGCACCTGACGCAGATTTCCTCCATGTACCCTGGCTGTACTCCTATGTCCAGCGATTCTGGACTCACATTACAGGGGCCTTGACCACTATGGTGCTGGAGACGGTGGAGTGGAGTGCCAGTGTGTGCTTGCTGGGACTCGTCAAAGACTTACAACCAGCCAACCGTTGATTTGTAGCTGTGGCTTTTTTTTTTTTATATTTTTTTCTTTTTAATAAGAGGTGATCGACAAATGTGACAACAAAAATCAGGACTTGGAATTGGTTTGAAGTAGTAGTTGTGCAAAAGCTCACTGATCTGAAGTAGTTGAGAAGTGAAGAGATCATCTCTCATTCGAATTCTGTCTCATTCCATTTCTACCTCACAGAAGCGCCCTCCCTAAGTCCTTTGCCTCGTTTGGCTACTCTAATCTTCTTATATAAAAAGAACAGCCAGTGGTGACAAAAATGGGATTCTGGGAGCGTGTTGTCCCTTAAGAATAAGATCTGATAACATGTTTATCCACCTCCATTACCAAATCACTTTACATATCAATTATATATTAGATGTATTTTTAGCCATTTCTTAGTCTGACCAGTAGACCAAAAGTCAGCTGAACTTTTGTGGTCCTTAAGAAGCCCTTATCAATTTCCTTTTAGATGGTCAAAACGTCAGTTGCTGGAACACTCAAACGCACTACTGCAATACTTTATTCATGTAACACAGATAGAAATAATTGGGTGCTTAGTCTGTTTTACACTTATTTTCCTGTTTTCAAGGATTACTCAATCACCGTACCTTTTCACCGTGGCATGCTGGCTATTTTTAAGTAAATACATTTGAGGTTAACAATCTCAAGGAAGTTTTACACACTTTTTTTGCACATATTTAGTATTGACTGAAATGTGTGCCTTTGGGCTTTTTTTGATTCTTACATATAAACCAAAAATCATTTAACAGAGCAATCCATAAAAGCACTTCTTTTGGTTTGATTTGTTTAAATAAAATGGTTCTAGCATTCTGCCAGGTTATAATCCAAGTATCTGCCCAGAGGCAGCTACCGCCAATTACAAAAACACAACTGGTACATGAAGGAGTGCTTCGCCAGTGATGAAGCTCCATTAAACAGCTCACGCCACCAGGATTCTATCCGCCCAGTCAAACCCCTTTCTCAGAGGGGTTTGATCCATGCAGGTAAAGGACTGGCTCTTCCCCTGGTCATGATGTGATACCATTTAATATTGTAATGTCAAAAATGGGTCGGAAACTACTTTCCAAATCAGAGAAATCTATTTCTGGCACTACTATGAACACCATTACTGGGTACAATAGTGGGTCTCGTGATATCCCATGGAGTGTGGAAGCCCCCTACTGCTAGTTGGTTTTGTTATGGCTAGTTTTGAAGGCACAGTCAGTAAAACCGACATGGTTTACAGGTTATATCTGAGCACTGCATCATTTCATGTACTGATAGACATGATACGTTAACATTTCTGGTAAATATGGGTGCGTCGGGGTTGGCTGTTTTGATTGACAAGTAGACAAGACTTGACAGTAGCATGCATATCTGTTACATATACCAGTGATATCTGGTCCAAGTTCTGGGAAAGGGGCTGGCAGCTTAATTAATTATTTAAGGCTAAACTGTCTAGAGTCTACTGAATACTTAAATGCCATTACCGTCGACCACTCTTCTGCATGCGGACACACTGAAGTTCTCCATTTGGCCTCGTGTGCTCAGAAGATTTAGGACAAAAATGATTGTTTGTGTAACAAAAACCAAGAAGAGAACAAATAAGTTATCCTCGGGTTTCAACAAAAAAAGCTCCCCAACAGCACCCTAACCCTAACATAAAAATTGTTGCTTCTTTACGAAAAAAAAACCTGACACTTTATTTATGAATGATTTTTATGTTGTGCTACCTCACCCTGAAGAGTACTCCGGTACTGTACATTGACGAAGAACATGGGCAGCATTGCTTGGTCTGTAAAACAATAAAGCAAAGGCATAACATTTTCCTGAGGAATGGACTGCTGAATGCCTGGGTTGCTGAAGATCAAGCCTGCCTAGTCTTAGTTCCACACTATGGCCCTCATTACAACCTTGGCAGGAGAGGTTTGGCCACAATCCCGCCAGCCGCATTACGACATTCCCGCTGGCCCAGCGGGATGTCGGCCGTAACATTAGAGCCGGCTCCTAATGGAGCTGGCGGTGTTGCGGCCGTGCGATGGGTGCAGCTGCACCCATCGCGCTTTTCACTGTCTGCTATGCAGACAGTGAAAAGCGGGGTGGGGCTGTGCCTGGGGGCCCCTGCACTGCCCATTCCAAGTGCATGGGCATTGCAGGGGCCCCGCGACTCCCCTTCCCACCAGCCTTTCCATGGCGGTCTCTACCGCCAATGACAGGCTGGTGGGAAGGAGAGTTGTGATCCCCTCGGCACCGCCGGGACATCCATGGCGGGAAACCGCCGGTCCCGGCGGTGCAACCGCAGCGCTACCGCCGCGGTCGTAATACGCCAGATTGTAACGCCAGCCTGTTGGTGGTACAATCGCCAAAACAGCCCTGGCGGTCTATGACCACCAGGGCTGTAATGAGGCCCTATGTCTCTTTCTTGCACCACCCTACATTTCCTGTCTCTTTATGTCACTCTTGGAGGTTCTCTTTCATCCTTGCTTTTTCACTTTGTAACTGTTTTCCTATTATTTGTGTCTCCCTTTTAGACCTTAGTCTCTCTTCTGGGTCCAAGTCTGAAATGAATTGCTGTGCCCTCCACCTCCAACCATTGACACAAATTAAGCACTGGTGCGCGTCACCTGTGAAGGATGCATTCATATACCACTGTGCCTTATGCCCTTGGGTACCACAGTACTCCAACTATACAATCAATGTACTCCCTTTGTAGGTTTGGCACCCGTATCATACCCAACAGTCTTGCTGTTCAATCAGAATTAATTCTTGAAAATATGCCTGTATTAATTGACAGGTAAAGCAGGACAGTTAATGAAAAGAACACAAAAAAAAATGTCCTAGCACTCCAGGCACTAAGATATGACCTCAAACATTTTAACAGCGCTTACATAGTGAGACGCTATAATAAAAATACCATTGGTTTCTATGTAATGGATACGGCACCTATAATAGATCCCATGCTCTACTAATGTTTGGGGCCCTTACCATAGACAGCTGGCTGCAGTTGACATTTTTATGTGGTGAACCTGGCCACAGGGCGTTAGGGACACAGTAGGCTGCCACCGGCAATTGGGAAACACCCGCAAATTGGATTAGAGTTCTACACCTCCTTGAGCTTCTCTATACATTACAGACAGTTTGCTGGAGATCGAGGGATCAAATGAATTTGAAATAAGGCAAAAGAGTCATCAGTGCTACAAAACCTACACACCTATAATGACAAGGCAACACCTGTGCCACTTTAAGAGTGGAAACGGGGTGACTGGACCCCCAAGAAAAGTAGTGACATTACTGCGATGGGCCAAGCACATCCTCAGACCTCAGAATATGAAGCGCCTAATGAAGGCTCCTTTAGTACTCACCAGGAAACCTGGACTGAAAAGCCACAGTGCCCACACCCACATCCCCCCAAAGGCTCTTCAAGTTGAGTCACTCCTCAAGCAGGCTTCAGTTAGCTGGGCACTGGTCTCATGCCAGACATCTCTGCATGGCAGAACGGCCTACTCAGACTCTGTGCTTGGTCCCAACTTTGGGGTGCGGTGCTTGACGCTGAGACAAAACCACAGGTGAGCTGGTGAGACATCTCAGTGCTGCTGCTCCTTGGTTTATCTAAACTAAAAAGAGCACTAGACATTTGAAGGCCATTCTTATCCAGGTGAGGGTCACTGGCAGAAGCGAGTTGAACTGTGTGGCTCATTCGAAATCCATTACTGTAACCAGTCGTTGATTTACTTCTCTTTGTGGGCTTTTCTACAGTGGAAGAAAGGAGGTGGGCTAAATGGTCAAAGAGATATGTAACAGAAGAGACGGGCAAAGACACCTTAAAAAATGAAGCTTCTCCCATTTCAAGATATCGAGGGAGTAGGTTTTACTATGGATTAGGCATGATTCAGATACCCCAAGCAAGTGTAGTTCGATTGTTGGACAGACCAGGTGAGACTTGCACAGACAACCAAACTATTTGGGGTCAGCCCCTTGTTCTCTTCCACAGTTCTGGCATTCAACTATAGAGATGCGGTTCCCCCAATCATCCCGGAGGGGCTACAGAACCCCCTAAAGGAAACCAGACTGAAGCGTATCATATCTACAAGGGTAACATGGATCGGAAGCTTCAAACTTTTGTTATACTCACTGTGTACTCACAAAAACACCACCTGCCCAGCATCTACACGCCGGAGCCAGTATTGCACTAACACAACATGTATCACACACACCACGTCATGACTTAACACGTTCAAACAGAGGGAAGTGAATTAGCCTAGTTATAGCTCACTGAGCAGCTTTTCAGCAGTCAGTTGGCAGACCCTGTCTCCCAGGGGTTCAGGTGAAAGGCTTTTGTTTCTGCGCCTTAAAATCAGCCCCCAACAACCACCAACGTTCCCCTATCTTTGTGAGGGAGTCCATCCACTCTTGCCAGACGACAAGAGAGCATGCTGAGGGGTTCACAATCTGACCACTGCTTGTTTAGTAATACAATAAAGGGCACCATCAGGGCTCTTACAGATCGTCCAAGTCACAGCGGGAAAGTGATAGGACAGGGTACAAATAGGCAAGGCGTAGCTTCCATTACGCAGCAAGTAGTTTCATCACACAAGCACTGCAAATGGACAGACACGTAAAGAGAAAAGTGGGAGAGACAGCTGCGTTGGGAAGAAAGTGGAGAAAGGGAAAAACAGCAAAGCAATCAGCGAATTTCAATAATCAGTTGGGTAAGAGTGTCAGAGGTGTGAGGATCATTAAATGAGAATTGTTGCACTTTCAGGTAGCGGCCCCAAAACAAGCACTGGCAAAGACTACCTGAGTGCTGTTGACTTTGCCACTGTCTTTAAGCCACGTTGTGCAGCAGTGTGGGGTAGAGTATAGCAGAGTGTAGTGGTGTAGAGTTGCTTGGAGCTCCATAGATTGGTGTAGAGTGAAGTGTTGAAAAATGAAGTGGCATAGAGTAGAGTGGTGTAGAGGGGAATAGCATAGTGTGACATGCAGGGGAGTGGAGTGGCATAGAGTGGAGTGGCATAGAGTGGAGTGAAGTGCCACAGAGTAGAGTGAAGTGATAGAGTAGACTAGATCGAACAGAGTACAGTACAGTGGCGCAGAGTAGAGTGGCATAAAGTAGAGCTGATTGGTGTAGGGTGAAATGGGGGTAGGCTACAGTGGTGCAGAATGGAATGGAGCTGAGTGGGGTGGAGAGAAGTGTCATGGTTTAGAAAGGTGTGGTGTGGCTTAGAGAGAGTGCCACGGAGCTAAGTGGTATAGGGTGAAGTAAAGGGTCAGAGTGAAGTGGAGAAAAGTGGCTTGGAGTGGTGTAGAGCAGTGTGGACAGAGAGAGAGAAAAGGTGTACAGTAGAGTGCCATCGAGTAGTTATGTGGCGTACAGTGGCACAGAGTGGCATAAAGTAGGGTGGCACAGTACAGAGTGATGTGGCGTAGGGTAGAGTGTCACCGTGTGTAGTTGAGTGGCATGGCATAGAGTAAAATGGTTCACAGTGGCGTACAGTTGAGTGGAGTGGCATAGAGTGCCGTGGGTGAAATGGCGTAAAGTATTGTCAACTGGTGAAGAGTGCAGTAGTATAGAGAGGGAACAGAGTAGAGTCTCACAAAGAAGAGTCACAAAGTGTGCAGTGGCGTGGAGCACAGGAGAGTAGAGTGGCATAGAGTGCAGTGGCAAAGAGTAGAGTGGTCCAGAGTACAGTGCAGTGGCATAGACTACAGTGAAGCAGAGTGCATTATAGAAGAATGGTGTAAAGTGCAGTGGTGTAGACTAGAGTGGTGCAGAGTAGGGTTGCGTAGAGTACAGTAGGGTGGAGTACAGTGGTATAGAATAGAGTGGTGAAGAGTGCAGTAGTGCAGAGCGGTGCAGAGTTGAGTGGTGTAGACTAGAAAGGTGTAGAGTAGAGTGGCACAGAGCAGAGTGGCTTTGAGTGCTCTGGTGAAGAATAGAGTGGTGTGGTATACAGTGGTGAGAGTTGAATAGTATAGAGTGCAGTGGCACAGAGTGTACTGGCCTAGAATAGACAGGTGCAGAGTAGAGTGGCATAGAGTGCGGAGGCGTAGAGTGCAGTGGTGTAGAGTGCAGTGGTGTCAAGTAGAATGTTGTAGAGTGCAGTGGTATAAAGAGCAGTGGTGAAGAATAGAGTAGCATAGAGTAGTGCTATAGAGTGCAGTGGCATACAGTGCTTCATAGTAGAGTGGAACAGAGTGCAGTTGGGTAGAGCAGAGTGGGGCAGAAAAGAGTGGAGTGCTAGGAAGTGCAGTGGCATAGAGTAGAGTAGTCTGGTGCAGATTAAAGTGCAGTTGTGTAGAGTGCATTGGCTTAGAGAAGAAGGCATAAAGTGCTGTGATACAGAGTACAATGGTGCAGAGTAGAGTGGTGCTGAGTGCAGTGGAGTAGAATGGATTAGAGTGCAGCAGTGCAGTGGCCCAGAGTAGTTTGGTGCAGTGTAGATTGGCATAGAGTGCAGAAGTGTAGAGTGCTGTGACAGAGTAGAGTGGTGCAGACCAGAGTACAGTGGCATAGAGTACAGTGGCATAAAGTGCAGTGGTGTTAAGTGCAGTGGTGTTAAGTGCAGTGGCAAAGAGTATAGTGTCAGAGTGCAGTTGCGTAGAGTGTTGCAGAGAAGAGTAGGGTGCCATAAAGTGCAGTGGCCTACAGCATGGTGGTGCAGAGTAGAGTGGTAGGGTTGAGTGCGTAGAGTAGAGGGGTGCAAAACAGAATGGCCTACACTGCAGTGACATACAGTGGTTCAGATGAGAGTGGTTTACAGTGTAGTGAGTAAGTTCAGTGGCCTGGAGTAGAGTGGTGCACAGTATACTAGAGGCGTGGAGTACGGTACAGTAGCATAGTGTGCTGAGGCATATAATGCAGTGGGCTGGAGTAGAGTGGTGCAGAGCACTATAGAGTGCAGTGCCATAATGTGCAGTTTAGTTACATGTAGTAGAGCAGAGTATGCAGAGTAGTGTTGTGGAGCGCAGTGTATACAGTGCAGTCGCGTAGAGTAGTGTGGTGAAGAGTAGAAGCGAAGTGGTTTAGAGTGCACTAGTGTAAAGTAGAGGGGGATAGAGTGCACTGGTATGGAGTAGAGTGGCATAGAGAAGAGTGGATTAGAGTGCAGTGGCAGAGAGTGCAGTGGCCCAGAATTGATTGGTGCAGAGTAAAGTGGCACAGAGTGCACAGGTGCACAGGGCAGTGACGCTGAGTGGCGAAGAGCAAAGTGTGGTAGAGTGCAATGGCATAAAGTGCAGTTGTGCAGAGTACAATGTTGTGGAGTGCAGTTGCACAGAGTGGTGCTGAGAAAAACAGAGTGGCAGAGTTGAGTTGCATGGTGTAGAGGGGTATAGAGTAGTGTGCCGTGGCACTGACTGCAGTGACAAAGAATAGCGTGTTTCTGAGTAGGGTACAGTAGCGTAGAGTGCAGTGGCATAGAGTACAGTGGTGCAGAGCAGAGTGCAGTGGCGTAGAGTTCATTGTATACAGTAGAAAGCAGTGGCGTAGAGTACAGAGTAGGGGAGTGGGAGGGGAAAAAGAAGCAATATGGAAGGGGGCAGGAGGGAGGGGAATAGAGCCTACCTGGATGGGGATATGGAAGACAGATTTAAAGCTCAAGCATTCAAATGGATTGCCTCAACACAAACAAGGAGCTCCAAAAACAGAAGCAGTAGATGGACACAAGAACTTGGTCCATGCTCCAGGGAAGAGTACAAGTACAAGAAGAGGACATGGCACCTGCATGCCGTGACAAACAGGAGTGAAGCAAATGCAAGCAATGTCGATGCTACCAAATGGTAAACTATTGGCGGGCTTAAGCCCACCTTATGTAAACAAAATGTTCCCGCGACAAAGCATTCGCTGTCTAGACAAAACCTAAAAGGGGTTTTAAGGATTTGAAAGGGCATCGATGATGGCTGAACACACATCTTAGAAGAAAGCAATATCTAAATTACCAGAGCAACTTATGTGAAAGGTTATCTGGATCTAAACATTATCCACTAAAGGTACAAACAAGGAAAGCTAAGAGACTGGGAGAGGGAAAAAAAATATGATTTTTAGAATAGGGTAAATATTCTTAACCAAACAACTGGGTTTGGTAACTCGCACAACAGGCAACATGGACAGGGCTTCTGGTAGCCCTAGAAAATGTACAGAGAACTTCCCAACTGCTTATGCTTGCATTTGCTCCAGTGGGACCGCAATAAACACTCACTTATCTTCATCTTCCTCTAGTCACAATACGCAATCTACAAGCCTGCCCTCAAGATCTGGATCAGTCCTGAGACAAACATCAATCGTACAGATCAATTTCCCAGAACACATTCAGCAATCAGCAAGATCAATGTTTTCAACCCTCCTGAGATCTTTGTGCACATCCATCTTACTTGGCACCTCTACGCTCCCTCTTGGGTTTCAAATGATTTACTAATGAGCCATCACTCAGTCACTGCTTCAGATGTACCAGAGAACAGAACTTGCATCTTCTGCTCTACAGCACTCCATACTGTCACAGGCCCGAAAGACTGAGGGGTCGCTCTGACGTTCATACTCCTTGCTTGTAGATCACGTGTTTCCTAATTGACATACGTCTGCCGGATGATCTGAGGTTACATCACGGTGCTCAGAAATGTGTGGGCACGCCTGGATTGTGTTTATGAATACCAAAATAGATAATAATGTGTAGGCTATAGCACAATTTGCATCATATTTACTTGCCATCTGTTCTAACACTCTTTTGGGAATGCCCACTCTAGGAAACAGTGTGAATTTATGTGTGTGTGGCTCTATATACAAACTTTCAAGCATTCAGGCCCATTCTACAGTCTTACTGCCTTTCGAACCGAATGCAACATATACATGTATACGGTGACTTACAGCTGGCAGTATTATACAAACAGAAAAGGACTGTGAAATCGCCCCCCTGTATTAGTTTGTTTCAGCTAATCTGAAGCAATCTGATAGAACCTGGATGTTCATAAAAACGAAATGGTTTACTTCGAGGTTGTAGTGGACAGCTTCCCTGTAAACTATCGACCATGTATGCTCATTTCAACCTAAACAAATATTTGCACATTCGGATTTCTGCAAGAACTGATAACTTATATACTTTATAAATCGTTCTTCAATTGGGTTAAACAAAAAAAAGTGGTTACGCAATTAGAACATTGGCCACCTTCCCCCCTCTTGTGTCAGTAGAGAGGATTTACAATTATTAACAATGTTCCTGTTGCAATACTAGGCACTTACTCCATGCAGGAACCCTTTAATTAGACGATGAACAGGCATGTTCATATGATCAAATTAAAATCCTATAATTTTCAAAATGAAATTAAAACGCACCCTGTTATCTACAGCTTTTTGATTTACAGCACCGCAGGTGGGTTTTTTCTTTAAAATGTGTCTAAATTTAGGTTAATCTGTATATTCCGAATACACTTCACAATAATATATGAGAGATACTAGTTTCCAGTGCCCCACTGGATTTCTTTTCTTTTAAGAAACCCACAAGTACTGCCGTCTTTTCATAAATGTCCAGTACAGGATGCTGAGACATTTTTACACCAGTAGGCGAGAAACCCTTTGAGAATTGACGTGCTATGATGAGAAATGTGTGAACATTCAGGTTTCCTACCAACTTTTCATATATTTTATCATATTCTTAGGAAAGAGACTGGGTCACAAAATGCTGATTTAACACAACAATATAACACTAGTTTAGGTACTGGAATTATTCCAAATTAGGAAAGATCAGCGTAACAAACCACTGCAAAAAATATCAAACATGTGTATCTTCAACTCACAAACACGACGGACAACAGAATAATAAGAAAAGAGGAAAACTCTCACCCATAATGTAATGAGATAGGTGAAACCATCACTCTGTACTCACAGGTCCGCATCACTCTGGCCACAACAGAGGTATATGGGGATTCGAAGAAGGGCTGCTTAGCTTCTCAGCACTAGTTTGACAGATGTGTGCCTCCCCTAATCTACGAATGCCAGTATGTATAGTACATTCTGAAAAATATTTTTTAAAGCACGATCCTTTGAACAAATATTTTTCTAAAAATGTGTACTAGTTCTTCCCCTACAATTGTGTTCTGCGTTTCACACATATCCATCAGACTAGTATCAAGGAGCTAGACACGTTACTAGGTTCTGGAGAAGAGTAGGTTTTCATAATCAGCCAAATAAAAACAAAAAACTAAATCGAACACACTGCACAGCTCGCTAATCGTACTCATAGATGTAGTAAACACATGAAAAATATCGGTTTCTTACCTATACCAGTCGAACAGATCAATCTGAATTGCAAACTCATCTAAGGAGATTTCATCATTCTTCCAGAATGGAATTTCTTTGGTCTGCCGTATGAGATTATCCAAGAGCCCTTGGAGCTTCTGGACGACTTGAAGGTAGTCTTTCTGCTTCTTGTACATCTCCCCAAGGACGATCAGGCTCGGCTCCACGGTTACGTTTAACCCTACAGTAGTATCCAGCACCTGCAGGAACCACGCCGTGTGATTAATATAGAGGATCTGAGCGGAGAGCAGACCAATACACCACAACCTGGTATGGGACCTTCCATCCAACCCTCTCTAACCCCCCACCCACCATCCCAAGCAAACTGTGCCTACGTAGCCTCTGGAATTTTACAACTTGCTGTATTTGTTGTTTAATAATACGTATGAGCATGATTCTCCTTTGTCCAAAGGTGACCACTGCTGGTGCTAGATTCCTCTTCTCTCTTGTAACACACACAGCTAACACAAATAGTAATAATATATCAAAACACAGTTGTTTCAGAAAATAGTTCCACTCTCAATGCAAGACTTTTTTTAAAAGTGTGAACAACAAGCGAGCAGCTTTCAACAAGGGACTGTTTGTTGTAAGATAAACACAAGTGAGCAATGAAAATTGAGATCCTCGAAACTGATCGATACCTCACAGATACAACTCAAAGCCAAACAAAAAGCTGCTTTCATTTTCACATGCCATAACTAAAAGAACCATTAACACTGCCCAATCAAATGCTGCGTGTCGGAGATCACCGTCAAGGCTTACAAGGTGTATGGCACATACCAACAATTACAGCCTCTTGCCACTTTTGTCTTAGCAGAGCTCACAGTGCTTTGATCTATTATCACCCTCAATGGAATGCAGAGACTGGCACAGCCACCCAGGACGCTATCATTGACTGTTGTATTCATGCTTTATAGGGTCAAGGGCAAACAGGAGGCAGAGAGTGGGACCATTTATCTGCATGTGATTGTCTGGGTTAGTTGGGTGACCCCAATAGCTTTACTGTCAAATTATACCAGATGTGAACAGCTGTTATCTAGTCTATCCATTCATTATGAGCCATCACCACTGCCGCTGGCCCATATCTGCATTAAAGCAACTAGCAGAAGAGAAAGCCATCCGCAGAGGGAAGCACGCAAGTATAAACTCCTATTCAGAACAGAGCGAGAGGGACCATCAGTTTTAGGCAAACTTAGGCTGCCTTACAGCATCAACAGAAATCAGGACCTGAGACAGTAGCAATAACATTCCTGAATAGATGGCAGACAAACGTGCCTTCAGTTATGGAAAATCAAAGAACAAAACCTTCATCAGAAGACCTCTCAGTCTGATCTCCTTATTACACAACACCCAATAGGAATGGTATGCGCTGCGCATACCATTCCTAATGGGAATCAGGACATCAGTTTCGGATCAGAAGAGCAGTTACAGACCAACCTACCACTACAGACATTTCGCTGTATCATCCAGACAAGTGTACACCGAATGTACGACTGAATATTGACATGAAGAATATCGTGGTACAAAAATGTCGCGGACAGACTATCGAGGGACAACATATTGAAAGGAAAGTGCATATAGGAATGTAAAGATGTACTATTCTCAATTCCAAAAATAGATGCTTTAAAGATACATGTACTGCACAGGTACATATAGATGGAGCTAGGTGTAGAAAATCTACACTAACCTGCTGATATTTTATTTATTTATATTTTGGCCTCAAAATTCTATATTTAGTATGCACACCATGCGCACCCAGCAAGCAGAGACAGAACAACCTGGAAAAATCTCAGGCCCCTTTAGCAGCCCAGAAACACTATAGCTCAATGAATATGTGAGGCAACTTGATGTCAGCTGATAAAGTATCAGATCGCTTGGAGAAATAATGAATACTTAACAAACAAGGACATGTCGAGGATTTTGGATGCAGACATTTCAACATAAAAGCACTTATTTGGTCAAGCAATATAAGGAGTTGACACAAAATGTAAGTCACCTAGTATTTAGAACCATGAGTCTTGGTCTTAAAACTACATTAATTTCGTCATATGTTGCAAGTGCAATGTACTGTGAACGGTATAACAAAATGTACCACACATAAAATGAGGCAACGGTGCATGCTTGTGCCTCCTAAACTGTATGACCCTCTTCCCCCATATGAATCCTCGTCTTGACTTTTGCCCCAAATCTTTAACAGCCAGTAGCCATTCCAGAATTCTATATTGTGCTATGGACTTTTCAATAAAACTAAGTCGGACTCTGTAATAAAGCGAGAGAGATTCTCCAGGGCAATAATTAAAAGTGTTATACACATATGAACACGTAAAAGGCGGGGGTGAACAAATGCACAACAAATTACAAATCTAAAGAAATAGAACATAAAAAGCGGTGCTGACACCATTGTCAAAGTCTAGGTTCCTTCGAGCAGAAATCAGATTGCCCAAACTCCAGTGAAGTCAGTTACTTACAAAACGTTTGCCAAACATTCCGATGATCAAATCCAGATATTAAAATATTTAAAAAATGAAAAAGTTTCATGCGCACTTACCCGATCTTCGATTCCAGACACTGTGCGGTTCACATGTCTTAGTGAATATGTCACCCTGTGGATTCCATCGCTGGTCTCCCCGTTTCCATAGAATCCTACAGCAATGCCAGCACTAAAATAATCAGAAAAAATTGGTTGTCATCAATGTGTCATACCAAAGCTCTAATCCCACCATCTTTCTAGAAACCAATCTCATGAAATTGTACAATCACATGAACCAACATTAGCTTCAAAATTAACTAGCCAACATTTGAACAAGAACCTGGATACCACATCATCAATAGATGCAAGATTCAGTAAAAAAGAAAATCACCAACATGGCCTTTTCGAAATCTAGCTGGACTTCTAGCACACAGGGCTAGCATCATCTGTTTGCACTCTGTTCTTGCACAGATATATGTAAAGAGTTTGATAAGTCATGCTGCTTTAAACAAGATGGACTCAATACATACATGCTTATTGGAATAATGGAAAACTTTTACCCTGCTTTTGAGACAGACAGTCCTTCCAATACGGAAGCTAAAGTGGAAGGCATATCTTCAGAGCCAGAAGTCTGATGTACCAGACGCTTCAAGCCCAATCCTGGGCCACCAGAATGACTTGTGGTCTATCCCCCATGAGGTGGAACTAGGGGCAGAGGTGGAAAGCGTACAGAAAGATGGAGTTCAACCAAAGCCAGAACACGTGCCCTGGAGACTAATCAGGTGTAAACTCTAGACCACAAGAAATCGGACAAAGTCTTTTCAGATATGGTGAAAAGCTCCACCATGAGTACATACCATTGCCTGAAGACTTCTTTAGCCCACTCTGGGAGTGGGTGCCAACTGTGGCAAGATTATGCCTGCTCAGTTAGTCCTACCTGACGTTGAGTGACCCTGCTAAGTAGCTGACTGTTAACGAAATCCGACTGAGCTTCAGCAAAATCCACAGCCTCAAAGCGTAAAGACAGAAAGCACGTACGTCTACACCACCATGCTTGCTGTAGTACCACAAGATGTTGTCTGAGAGTACCTGGACTGATATGCCTCTGATGAATAGCAGAAACACCTTGAGGAGGAACCTAATGGATGAAGCCCCAGCAAGCTTATGTGATGATGCGGTTCCGGTGGAGCCCAACAGTCCTCATCTCCACTTTTCCCAGCTAAACTCCCCAACTGAGTGACAATCCACTGGTAACCACTGTGCCCTCCAGTTGGGGAAACAGTGGCCTGTCACATGTCAGGTTGCCCCTGTCATACACCACTGGAAGCCCCAAAAAGTCTCCTTGAAATGTGAATCTTCTTCAACAATCAACATTAATGCTAGGACTATCATATGCGCAATCAAATGGCACAGCAGGATGCAGAAAGCTGACAGGCCCAACAGCTTAAAAACTGTCTAGACTGGAATAGCAGTTCTTGCCCAAAACATCGGCATCACATCCTGAATAGCCTGGATTCACTATAGGAGTGGAAAAATGTCTTAATACTGCCCGTGTCCAAGATGGCCCAATGAAAAGTATCCTCTGGAGTTTGCAGAAAATTGATTTGGCTTGTTGATGGAAAACCTCAGGTTGAACAACAATGACAATGTACTCTGCAAGTTGTCTGAGGCTAGCCTGCCCCTAATAGCCATTTGTCCAGTTACCAGAACATGTGTATATCTGATCCTTGAAGATTGGCTGCAAACATCAAAAAAGGTCTTCATAACGACTCGAGAAAGAGTAGTATGGTGAACTGAAAGCGAGTGAAACTTATAACAAATTGCAGATACTTCTTGTGGGACTCCAGGATAGGTGACAGAAAGTACCCACCCTGCAGTTTCAGACACCTCTAGTCCTCATCTTTGATGGTTTATTTTATTTGCAACATGTGTAACTGTCATAATAAGTTTAGCTCTTGTGAGCTATCAATACAAAATAAAACACAACTGTACAAAAACTAACAAGCTCACTAGAATTTACAGACCTCCGGTTTGCCTCTATCAACACCACTTCGAAATTTCAATTGTACTTTGTTACTCACTACTTTTTTTATATGTAGAGGGTTAAAAATTCCAATGTCATCAAGTTTCAGTTTTCCAACACTGCATCTTGTTCACCAATTATGTGTAACATTTTACAGAAGAGTAACACTCGTCCCGGTGAAGGATCAAGCTCATCAAAAAATATAATTATTCAAATTATCCTCTACTTTGACAGTGCCCACAACCATGTTACGAAAGGACTTTCACATTGGCATTAGAGCCAGATTGCAAAAGCAATCAGTCTAATGAAAAAAAAGCATGGTGGCTGACACTATTTTTCTGACTAACAGATGATCCTTGGCCATTCTGCTACCACCAGTATGGTGGGAATCCAATCAAAGATATAATGTAAGGAAACACAAGTTGTAGCTATTTGCCTGCAGAAACATAGCATTATTACAAGTTCACAGAATACAAAAAATACAATTAAAAGGGTCAGAATTTTCTCATACACTCCCTGCCCCCAGCAGGAGCACTGATGTTAGCTCAGCCCTTCACTTAATCTGTCTCTCAACTATCACGGATAGAACCAGCTGCCTAAAAAACAGTATGGCATCATACCCATGCTGATATCATGGCTCACAGACACTTTTAACAATTGCAGAGACACTAAAGAAACAGAGGACAATATGTCACAGATGGATCCTTCAAAGTTGCACACATTTCCATCTTTAAAATGAAAGCACTACGCCTTGAGGCACCCAGAAGGTGATTCTTGAAGATGAGAGTAACTTTCCAAGTGCGTATGCTTCTATTTTTTTTCAAAGATCCCAAAGGTTATGCACCTACGTTTTGGGCAATTATGCTTAACCCTAGGAAAATCTGTACGTTCAAAGTGCAAACACACCTATACTATTTAATTTATTTTTTGTCTGCCTGGAAATTATTTTTCAAAACTGAGTAAAACCTTAAAGTCTATCATCCATAACTATGCCGGGATTTGGCATGTTTCGATCTCTCCCTCTCACACAAACAGACTTTGCTAGAGTTGTGTTATGAAAACGAATTGAAAGATTTTATCCCCGATGATATACATTGTAGGTGTTCACTACCTTCCCAATTTTCACTCATAATCCTACTGCTAACACCGGCGATTTGTGAAACACAAGACCAATTTTTGTGCATCTAGAGTTCACTTATGTGCACACAAATTGTGTCACTCAGGCCCAAAATATTTACATAACTAGGAGTTGCTGAAGCTGTATGACTGTCTTGTTACCTACATTGCCTTTTTCCTGGCCTATGTTTAACTCTGACACAGTGAAATTTAAAGACTGATGTAAACTGGCATGCGAATCTCTCAGTTTCAGAATTAATTTAGTTTGACAAGCCATGCAGCCAAACGTTATTTTACTATTCAAAGCTACATTCTTTAAAAAAAAAAGATTGACATCTCTAAGAAACGAGGACCAGCAATGACATACAGGCTAAAGCAGTCATGACAAATTTGATCAGTACATTTTGCAACCAAGGGATTAGTGATTGGAGATTGAATAAGCAACTGCATGAGCCCACTATTAGACTGTGAAGTCTCCTTAACAAAAGTGGGCCCATCTGCCATGTTGAATCGTGGAAATGTACTGATTTTAGAAATGTACAGAACCATGGTTCTTAACCCATGGTCGAAGGACCCCTGGGGGTCGAGATGCCTAACCAGCGGGTTTGCGACTGTTTTTCAGAATTAAAAAATATTAAAAATGTACACATTGAAATCAACAAAGTGCATACAAATAAAGAAGCAAAATTGATTGGATTGTGAATTACACACAATATGTCAATATTTGTGCATTTTTTTGTGTATACTTGTTTTTGGTGTATTGTTTTGGGGTTCAAATCATATAATTTGCTTAGGCCTGGGTTCCCCAGCTTCCTATAGTGACTCAGTTGGGGATGGGGTGTCCCCGGATTCCAGTAATGATTCAGTGGGGTCCACATATGCCAAAAGGTTAAGATCTGCTGATTTAGAGCACCATGTGAGAAGGGAAATACACATTTTCAAACTGTCATATTGAAGCACTTAAGGGAAAAATTCAATTTTCAAATAAGAGGGTTAAACAGAGACACATATGGATGGCGTCCACACTATACGACAAATACAAGGGTTTTTATTTCTCTAACCCTATCTGATTAGCATTTTACTAAAGGAAAAATCGCCATTTTATGAGCTTAGCTCGAAAAGAATACTTCTAACTAGGAGAAGTGAAAACGATTGGCAGATGAGCAGTACATGTTTTAGCTTTTGGAATAATGAAGGTACAGGAACTTAACAACAGTTAATTCTCTGGAATATAGTTTCAGGACTAATTGCCCAAGAATGTTGTTCGTTTCACGGAATAAAATAAATAAATAAGCAGGTTCCATGGAAATCGACTGAATCCATGCCACTGCTCGTAGTAATTGCATTTCCTTTCCATTTGACAGAGTCGCGGACGGGGCTGTCGCTCCGAGGCCGTCAAGAAGACAGGGGGTAAATAAACCGAGAGGCGGACAGGTCAAAAGAATAACAGGGCGAACCGAGCAACGGGGCGCCTCGGGCTCTTACAGCCTCGTGCATGAGCCGGGCCCTAAAAAACGTCCGGCATTTAATCATGTATCAAACATCACGTTACAGTAAGAACTGTTATCAGCATTCAAAAATGTGTCATTGTTTTTACATGCACAAGCTTTTCACAATGAAATCTTTTATACAAACTGAGAAACATTCAAGGCTCCGCCCTGGTGAAACGCTATTAGTGAACTAGGAGGCAGGTCAGTGTTATGTGCGCCTAGATACTTATGCTTCATGGCGCAACATTCTAGGCCAGTGGTTCCCAACCTGTGGTCCGGGGACCCATAGGGGTCTGCGGAGCCTCCTCAGGGGGTCTGCGACTGCCTAGGAAAATTAAATAATGTTAACAGATTAGGTGCCCAGCTTTCAGTAATGACTCAGTGGGGGGGTCCCCGGATTCTAATAATGATTCAGTGGTGGTTCCCTGGTTCCAGTAATGATAACGTGGACGTCCACAGAAGTAAAAAGGTTTGGAACCACTGTCCTCGGCTAGTACATGAAATTCTAGAGAGGTTTGTGTACAGCGCACATTCCGAACTCACTATCTGAGGGAGCTAGGATACGTGATAATGATCAACAAGAGGTGGAAAAGCCATTGTCTTTGCCAATATGTTCAAACCATGTTGGACATCAGCGGAGCTGCTGTTCAGCATGGGTAAAAGTTAGTGGGGTAAAGGAGAGTGGAGTGAGGTAGAGTTGGGTATTATGGAGTGGCATTCAGTGGTGTAGAGTTGAGTGGAGTGAAGTGGCAGAGTGGTGTAGAGTGTTGTGGGGTGTCATGGAGGAAGCGGAGTATTGTAGAGTGGAGTAGAGTTGAGTGTTGTAGAGTGCAGCAGAGTGTGAGTGGAGTACAGTGATGTTGAGTGGAGTAGCAATGTTCTGGAGTGATGTAGAGCTGGGTGGCGTAGAGGGTATTGCATAGAGTTGAATAAGTGTTGTAGAGTAGAGTGAGAGAGAACAGTAAACTGTCGTAGAGTGGAGTAGCACAGAGTTGAGTACTGTAGGAGAGCAGACTGGCAGAGTGGAGTAGAGTGGAGCAGCATATAGTGAAGCGGACTGGCACAGAGTGGAACAGTGGAGAAGAGTGGAGTCATGAATAGAGTCAAGTAGCATGGAGCGGTGTGGCAGAGATTGGAGACGAGTACCAGAGTAGAGCAGAGTTTCATGGAGTGTAGTGTCACAAGTGGAGTGACGGAGAGTCGAGCAACAGAGTGGAGCGAGCAGAGTGGATTGCAGTGTAGTGGCATTAAATATAGCGATGCAGAGTAGATGGGCATACAGTGCATTGGTTTTCAGTAAAGTGATGTAGAGTCCACTGGCAAAGACTGCAGTGATGCAGGGGAGAGTGGTGCAGAGGAGAGTGGTACAGAGTAGACGCAGTGGTGTAGAGTGCAATAGCATAGAACTGAGTGGCATAGAGTGGCACAGAGTAGATGGCTTCAGAGTAGAGTGAAATGGCGTAGAGTGGAGTGGTGCAGGGTAGGGTACAAATGTGTAGAGAAGAATGACAGAGTGCAGTGCATAGAATGCAGTGGTGCAGAACAGATAAGAGTGCAGTGATGCTGAGTGGAGTGGTGCAGAGTGCAGTAAAGTTGCATAAAGTTGAGTGGTGAAGAGTAGAGTACAGTGGCATAGAGTGCTGTTGTGCAGAGTGGATTTGAGTTCAGTAGTGAAGAGTGAAGTTTTACAAAGTAGAGTGTCAGAGTGCAGTGGCATAGAGTGAATTGTCAAAGTGCACTGGCACAGAATAGAGCGGTGCAGAGTACAGTGGTGCACAGTAGAGTGGGGTAGACTGCACTGGCATAGAGTGGAGCAAAGAGGCATCTAGTGAAATGATGTAGAGTGCAGTGTCAGAGTGCAGTAGTGCACATTAGACTAGAGTAGCGTAGAGTGTAGAGGCATAGAGTACACTGGCACAGAGTGCAGTATAGTGGCGTACAGTGCGGTGACAGAGTGCAGTGGCACAGAGTAGAGTCATGCAGCGCAGAGTGGCATTGAGTTCAGTTTCAGAGTCCAGTGTTGCAGAAGAGAGAATGGTGGTGTGCAGTATTGTAGAGTGGAATAGAGTGCATTAGTGTAAAGTGCAGTGGCATAGAGTGGTGCAGGGTAAGGCAACATGGAGTGGCAAAGTAGAGATTTGCAGAGTAGAATATAATGGCATACAGTGCAGTGGTGCAGAGTAGACTGACAGAGAGCAGTGGCATAGAGTGTACTGGTTTTGAGTAAAGTGACGTAGAATGCACTGGTGTAAAACATAGTGGTGTAGAATAGGGTGGTGTAGATTGGAGTGGGGTAGAGTGGAGTGGAGTGGAGTGCCGAAGGGTAGGCTGCAGTGACAGCATGGGGTAGGCTGCAGTGACAGAGTGGGGTAGCGTAGAGCGGAATGTAAAAGAGTGGAATGGCACAGAGTGGAATAGAGTGCCATAGAGTACAGTGGTGTAGAGTTAATTTATTGTAGAGTGAAGTGGTGTAGAGTATAGTGACAGAGTAGACTGTCATAAGGGGAACAGTGTTGTAGAGTGCAGTGGCGCATAGTAATTTAGAATGGTTTACAGAGGATTGGCATAGAATGCAGTGGTGAAGAGTGCAGTGGTACATAGTAGAGTAGTGTGGTGTAGTGGAAGCATACAGTAAATAAGTTGAACAAGGGAAGGGACAAACTTAAGCTGGACACCTAAAATGGAGCCAGCGAATAGAAAGAAAGTTAATGTGAGTTACAAACCACAAAGCCAAAGGTTAGTAATTGGGGGGAAAGCATTTCCAGGGAAGCTTTCTTTAAGTCCCCAAGACGTTGTTAGCGAACCAGTCAGCTGAGCTGCCTGGTAGGCTTCAACCTAAAAAAAAAAGGCCAGGAGATATAAAGTATTTGCCTAAGATCACACAATTTGGTGAAGGAGGGCAATCAGGATAGATCCCATATTTTCCCACTTTCAAGCTGTGCAATGCGCTCACTAGATGGGTATCTCTTTCTGAATTCAAATGTCAATGATTTGTCCTTCTTGGGTTATGAGATTAGAGAGGGTGTGTGTGAGACAGACAAAATACATGTTTTATTTTTTGCAGTTTTACATAGCATTAACATTGCCCAAGGGTATAACACTGTGCCACAACAGACAAACTATGCTGCATGTTTTTTTCTGACGAAGGAAGATTTGCCAGATTCAAAACCTGGGACCACAAGTTACATGTTGATACTCAGCAGCGTTCAGCTACATTGACTCCAGTACAAGCTCGGCTCCCTTTTGGGCTTGAAGCTGCAAAAGGACTTCCAGCTTACCCACAGAAGGTTATCTACCTTGAGCTTTCAGTGGCTCACCGACCTCTAGGTAAATCTAGCAGATGTGATAGAAGACTTATCATTGGACCTGGCCCTTTTTGTGGATAACACTGTTAACTTTTTGCCTTCCTCCTCCTATTTTTCTGACCTTTATTTGTTGGCTTTAGGACCCTGAGCACTGTATCACTGCTGATCAGTGCTAAAGTGCACGTGCTCTCCCTTCCAAACTTGGTATGATTGGCTTACACCTGACTGGCACATTTAATTTACCTGTAAGTCCCTTGTACAGTGGTATCCTCTATACCCATGGACTGTAAATTAAATGCTACTAGAGGGGCTGCAGCACAGCTTTGCTCCACCAACAGAAATGGCCTTTGAAACCTATCTCAGGAATGCCACCACAGGGTTTGCATGCACAGTTTAATGTCGCAGGAACCTGGCATCTAAATATACTTGCCAGGCCTGGAACTCCCCTTGTACTACATAAAGGCCACCACTAAGGTAGGCCCTAGCTAGCCCCATGGGCAGGGTGCTGTATATGTAAAAGGTAGGACATATGTCTTTATGTACTATATGTGCTAGTAGTGACGAATAGCCTATTTAGTTTCTCACTACTGTGTGCGCTGCTCCTCTCATAGGATTGCATTGGAAATACCCTAACATATGTCTAAGTGGTAATATCTCATCTATGAGGGGTGGTGTGGGCAGGTTTGGTATGGTTGGAATGGTCGTGAGAAAAGATGCTTACTAGTGTAGATGGATTTTTTATTACCACCACAGAAATGCAACTTTTAGAAAGTGAGCATTTCTCTGTGCTTGTGACTCTGGTGTTTTGCAGCTTGACTCCACCCCACGTCTGGTGCAGAGTGACAACTGGGCTTTGTGCATACTTTTCAGACAGCCTGTACACATGGAGGGTGGATGTGTCACCAGTGTGCATCTGCATACTGAAGGTCTTCCTGAGCCGGGAGAGGTAGGGGCGGGGCACACATGCATCTGTAAAGGCTGTGCCCTGGCCTCACACAAGGGGCTCATTTACTCCCTACTAATGTCTGGAGCCAGTGCTGGAGGGGCAAGGGGACATTCCTGGAACCAGTTAGTGCTAGCTGGAACTCCCTCCAGCCCTTTTGTGGAAGCTGCGCAAAATGAGTATAGGTACAGGGGGCGGTCCCCCACATTTTGGACACCGATGGACGAATGAACTGGACATGGGAATGCTACTGGAAGGACTCGCCAGGAACCGCATTGGGACTGCTCTGCTGTGGTACTGACCTGTGACCTGCTAGGTCACTGAGAGGGACTGCCATTCACTTTAAACCCTTGTTCTGGCCTGCTGCTGGGGGGCCTGCAGCCCTGTGCCCGCCACTGCGGTCTTCAGGGTCTGGGTGGTGTACCCCCTTTCCTCAGCGCAGAAAGGTCAGTTTATGATTTACTGCCCCAGGGCGATGTGCTATTTAGGAGCCTGGGTAGCGCTCCATTCTCTTACTTCAGCATGTGAAGAGCGTTTTATTTCCTTTCATTTACAACAGGGGAAGAGTGCGCCACTCTTTGGGCCAGATGTATCAAAGGGGTTTACCCACTCTGTGCCTATGGGAAAATGTGTTCATACATGTGGCCTCTAGTCCCTACAGCACATGGAGAGCGTTTTTTACTTTCATTATTGTCCAGCATGGGAGCGAGGAAGCACCCATGTCACTCAGCGTGTGCCGGACACCCACCCCTCTCTGCCAAAGGAGACGCACAAAGCCGGAAGGTTGCCCTGCAACCAAAGAACCGCCGCAAGGAACCCGCACTGCCTGGCTCCACCCCGGTGAGCCATCCACTTCTGTCACGGCTGATCGCCGCTCCCAGGACTACAAGGAGGAGGAGGCCAGCACTTCCCCAGGTTCGCCGGCTCAGAGGGACCGAGCGCAGCGCCGATACCCCGGGAGGCCTTCTTGACCGGTCCACCTCTGTCCCTGCACTCCTGACAGGTACTGCAGGGCATGGCCGGCGCGACCTCTGGGGAAGGGAGTGGCTGCCGGTTTGAGGAGCTGCATGGCGGGAAGGACCAGTGGAGGCCTCCCCCATGAGGAATCTGCAGCTGCCTGGGCCGCCTCGTCTATTCGTTACATGCGAGGAATCTGATGAGGTCTCCACCGCCAACAGAGGAGTGGCTGCCCACCTTTCCCCCTCCCCTTTTAGTGGAGGCTCTCTTAGTCCATGGGCCCTGTTGTGAAAAGGATACTGGTCCTGGGTGTTCACTGGTCCCGGGGGATGTAAGGTATTTTTTGGGCTGTGACCACCCATGTGGGGGCAGGGGCGCAACCCTTGGCACAAAGATAGGTCTGCATTCAAGATAATAGGAGCACAGGAGCTCCAGCGTAGGACATACAAGTCCTGGGTTTACCGCACGGGTATAATATAAGCACAGGTGCGCTATAGTCATCTACTAAGTTCCACAGGTACGCTGTAGTCACCTACTGAGATCAAGTGTGGGGGGGTATCAGATGATCCCCAGGTCATTATTGTTAGTTTTTACATATCCATATCCCATATTGATGTATGTTTTGCCTCACACAGACAGGAGCACCAAATACGGTTCTAAACACGGAATAATGTGTGCATTGGTGATGTTTTTTTCCTGATGTGCGATATGGTTATGTTTCTTCTCATTTTGCATTCATGATGATGTCTTAGAATTCCTGATAAAGTGTTTCTCCTGACAGCACATTTACTACGGCGATGATGCAGATAATATTTTCATGATAATGCTAATAAGATTTTCCTGATGTCTGCACATCTGGTGTTACTGATGACCTAACTACTGCTTGTGTTGCAGAGTCACAGTAACCTAGGTGTTTATCTGACTATTGCTTGCATTTAGTACTAGAAACCTGTGTGATAGTCTGACAACTGCTTATGTAGCAAGGTATTACTGATACATGTTGTGTTTGGTTTAATAATGCTTTGTGCAATACAGTTTATTTTTATATAACTTGTTGTGGTGATTTATTTGTGGTGTACTTAGTGTATCAGGTGTGTTGTGCAAGCGCGTTACACCTTGCCTCTGGGATAAGCCTGAGTGCCCATGCCAAGCAACCAAGGGGGTGAGCAGCGACTATCTTGGATGTGTAGCTTCCTTACAGAGACAGAGGTCAAAAGTCAGTTTGTCTTCTTGCAATGCAAATACTTTTCCTTGAGACTAAAGGGTTCCAGGATTTTGTAAGGTGAACTGTCTGACCTATGTGAAATGAAAGGCTATGGGTATCAGGTCTTTCCTAACACACAACATTTATATAACTAAATCAACTTAACAAATATTTCAAAATTTATTTCAGTAGCTGTGAAGGACCATTTTTGTACTTCTGTGTGATGAAAAAATATTTTTAAAGGATGAAAAAAAGTCAGAATACTTTACTTGGTGATGTGCAAATGATAAATATTTTCTGAAACCAATTTTCACAGATTATTGTTAATACACTATATAGTTTTATCAGTAAAGCTGCAAATTAGTGGGAAGTTCTTTGGACATTTCTTGGAAATGTAATGTTTGTAAATGACATGACAGTGCCCTACCACATCATACTTTAGTAATATATTTATTAACAGTGAGTGTTTAAACAAACTGAGAAACACCCCCGCCCTGATGGAAAAGTTATTAGTAAACTAGGAGGCAAGTCATGCACCCTATATGTGTGCTAGATTTATTATACATGGTGGAAACATTTAGTGTATTTAATCAAAAACAGATTTCTTTTTATTTATTTTTATTTTATTTTTACAGCAGAAATCCTGAACTCACATATTTGAAGGTGCACTCATATGTGAGAATGAAAAAAAAAGGCGACTGTAAAATACAATATTTGCCTAGGATCACACAATTTGAGACCTGTTTCCGGGGCAAGTACATTACAGTTAGGTCGAGTAGATTTTTCAAAGCACTCGACCTGCAGGTGTAGTAACATTTTTATGATTTTTCGAGGCCTGGGTTTAAATGCTGTGGTACATTTGGTAGTGCTGCTCCCTCATCATGAAGGGGCACTGACAACCTTGTTGCACATTCATAAACTATAAACCATGATGATTTGTGGGAGTGTTGCTTGTTCAAATCACTTATGTATGTTTTTGTATTTACACAGCGGAAAACTAATTGGGAAGAAAGAAAGAGGAGCTGGGATCAGATTTAGGGTTCTATACATCATGTGCAGTACTCACAAGTTTGTAGGACACATGTTTTAAAATTACACAAGTGTGTAACACAAGCTTCAGACACAGAGAGGTTAAAGTAACTTGTCTGGATTGCGATTTTTAAATAAGTACTAAAACAGGGACTAAAACCCAGTTGCCCTTGCTGATGAGTCTAGAACTTGACAACTAGTTTGCATGTCCTCGAATTAGAAGAGAAAGACAGACAAATAGAGCACAGGTACATTAGCTTGATGGAACCTTGACAAGAAAAGGAACATAAGAAGGATGATGTTTCAGTGAGACATGAAATAAGTTACAAACAGTCTGTAACACTCTCTCTGGTAGATACTCTGTCAAACCACAGGTTCCTCACCTTAGGAATACACCAAGCGCCAAACTGGATCTGAAAATGTTGCTCAGTATTGCTCCCATGCCCCGGTAGACGGCATTGTGTGACTCTGCTTTGTCCCTCCCCAGAAGTGACACCAGAGACACATCAGTTTCTTTCTTGATTCTGTCCTCGCTATTGAACAAGGAACTTATTAACTGACAAGATATGACAGTCTGCGGATCTGTAGTCTGAAATCTTATGGATGATGAAGAGTTCATTTCACAAAAGGGGGAAGAAGGAGGTTGGTGAGGAATCGCATTTAGAGTATCTACCAGAAGGACTGTTATCAAAGGTAAGTAACTTTTTCTTCTGATGTATACATCTAACCACAGATTCCTCACCTTGTGTATAGATAACAAAGCAGTACCTGCCCAGTTGGTGGGTTCTCTAGATCAACTCAAACCAGGTAACTCCTGCAGGCCCAAGTAAGGAAGTTCCATTCCCACTGGATCTGGCTGTTAAGAGAGTAGTGGTTCATGAACATATGAAGTGACATCAACATTGCAGCCTGACAGATGTCCAGAACAGGCACTCAATATACGAGACAGTGATAGCTACCATCGCTCTTGTCAAATGAGCTCTCAGACCTTCTGGTGGCTGCTTTTAGGCCAGTGCATAGTAGATCTTTATACAGAGAGATAATCACTTTGAATGGTTCTTTTCTGTACTGCCTTACTCTTTATTTCACTTCACTCCAGTGAACCCCACAAAGAGCTGATCTGATGGTCTTTGGTACCATCAGTGTAAAATCACAAAGCTCTCTTGGGATTTAAGTATTGTAGGCGCACCTCTTCTTTCAAGAGGGGGGATCAAAGAATACAGGAAAGGTATTGGATTGTCCAAAGTGAAAAACCTTATAACTCTGGCAAAACAGTGCTTCAGTCCACACCACCAGCTACTCTGGCAAAAGTGGTGTACTGTGGCTGAACAGACAGAGCCTGTAGCTTACTCACAAGAAAAGCTGAGGTTTTTACTATGAGAAAGACTGTTTTCAGAGACGAGAGACAGACACAAAGAACTTATGAAAAATCCGACACACACCACCACAGACGGTTTATAGGTACAGTACCACAAGTTTACAAGTATACAGATTAAGGAAGCATAAGTAATGAATGTCTTGAACACAAAAACACAATCAATTCATGTCCACAGGTTAACATAATGTGATCAAAAACATGAGGTAAAGACCTGGAACAAAGACAAGTGAAAACTCATAGTTGAATTGTTCAAAAGCTGAAGTTTATGAAGATGTACAGTTGAACGCAACTTGTGCAGTTGTAGCAACAACCGGCACATGTTTCGTCGAATAATGAGTAAGTGATCATGGCGAGAAAGTTTTTTTATTTTTATATTAATAGCTTCCTTGCAGAATAGGAGTAGTAGATACTCCCACAGCAGCCCCTCTCACACCAAAGAGTCTGTGCTGCGGTCAGGATTATGTTGCTACAAGTCTGATCTTACGCTTTGATAGAATTTTCCATACAGATATCTACTGGGCTTATTCTGTGACTGCTACTATTCTTTGAGAAGTCTATTCATGATTTTGAAAAATTGTTCCGCAAGCAAGATATATATGAAAAAAACCTTTTTAACTATGATTGCCTACTGACTTTTAAGAGAATGTAACTAAGCCTTGAAAGCCGTCTTAGACAAAACACGCCAGCTGCTGCTATTTAACTCCATCTTATCTATCTTGTAAAATATGCATGAGGTTGGAGCAGGAGGTTGGCGAAGAATTCTTCAGAGACTGTTGGCAAGATCTTGTCTCCCATATCTAACAATGCATGCAAAACGCTTCCCAGGAGGCAACAACCTTCCACTGAGTGGATGGCGAGGCCAGCTAAGGAGAGCATTCTCTTTCCAAAAGTCTCCAAGGCTTCATACGTTTGAAAACCCCATTAGTAGGTATACCAGGGAATGAGTTGGGCTGGCTGTTTTTGTTAACACCTGGATCACCAAGCTTTCAGGCATAGGGTGTTGCAGAAGGATGCAGGGGTCACCTGGAGGCAGTCTGTATCATCCAGCAACCTGTCTATTAACTGGTTAGACAGAGTCGGGTACGGCAAAAGTGTCCATTAAAGTATCCGCCAAGCCTCTATAACAGGAAAAAAGTGGTCTGTGGAAGTCTGTTCAGGCTACAGGACTTCTTTCAGGACATTAGTCTTGACTTTGACAGACAGAAGTTGGAGATCTGAAACTTCAGTAAGTCCTCCTTATTACCACACCAGAAAAGCTGATTCCTCTGTGGTGAAAAGGTCAACTTAATGTCTGGTGAGGTGTCTAACCCACAAGCATCTTGATGGTCCACAAACAGATTTTACTCATCATAGTTGAGGGATGCTTAATACCAGTCATCTCCATCAACATGGTGAGTCTGTGCTCAGATTCAGAAGCAAAAGGAATGTGGAGTGCTCTAGGCAAAAGCTGAGTTCTGTCTGAGTGAGGTTGGACAGGTTGCACCCATGGTTGTGGAGGGTGCAACTTCAGTTGGTCATGTTGGATTTGCTTCCAAGTCCTATAAAACAACAGGTTTTTCCTTCAGCTGCAGTGCAGTTTTTGATGCATGAGAGACTGGCAAAGATAGGGTCGCTGAGTTTGAAGTTAATTGTGGGATTCGGCCTCAGAGTTGGGGCACGCCCCACAGTGTGGTCAAGAAGAGACAGATGGGGGTCAATGACAGATTGACTTTTAGTAATCAACAGGAGGCCTCATCAAACCCTTGGGAGTCAAAGGTGCATAAGAGAGATTGAAAAGTGCCAAAGATGTGCACCAGGGCCTCCTTGAAGGCTTAAACTTTTTGCAGCATTCCCAATGGACCCAGTTATTCGGGTTGGACCAGTACAAGCTGTGGGATCCGTTCTGCAGTAGGAGACCAGGACGAAATCAAGAGGCTCCTTGAAGCCACATGACTTTTCAGGAAAAGAGTTGTGGGAAGAGGGCGAGGCATCCTACTACTTCCTAGGCTTCTTTTTCAATTTAGACTTACCGGATGACCTGGAATGGGAAGAGGAACTTTTGCTGGAACAGCCTCAAGAATGGCAAAAGGTCCACACTTCAACTGGGACCGGCATTATTGTTCCTTTTGCAATGCATAGCATCCAAGATTGCCTTGGAATTTATCCTGGTGCACTCCTCGCAAGCAATGGAGTTGTGTGACAGTCCTAAGCACCAGAGGCATACTGGGGAGGGGAAGGTCTGTCACAGACCTCTGTTTGTGACAGTCCTTGTATGGTTTAAACCCTGTAGTCTTCAAAGGGGACATGGTACCTTGCACACTGTAGAGACAGTTTTGTTCAAAATCTAATCAAAATAAAAAAAGGTTGAAATGGCGAGCCCCGGATCCACATCTCAGTGCACAGAAAGAGAGAAACCAACGTGAGTGTGTGAGAGGGACACCTACATGTAGCTTGGGGGTCACATCCAAGGCGGACGAAGCCATCATGAAGTCAAGGAACGCCACCTACCAACGTGCAGGAGCAATGCTGAGCAAATTGTCCAGATACAATCTGGTGCCGGAGGGGGGTTGTTAGGGAATTCACAAGGTGAGGAATCTACAGTTGGAAGTATCCATCAGAAATAAGTTATATGTGAAAAGAGGGCAGGTGATTATGTTTCTATGTGCTGAAAGCATGTTACGGAATGAGCGGTGTACTTGTGACGTGGTAGTAAAGACATGTTATAACTGTGTACAAATAACTGGTGTGATCACTCCATGAGTTGGGCGCATAAAGGGGTTTGTGCAGCTGGATGGTCAGAATTGTGAGCAGCTTGAAGCTGCGCACAAGGTGAGTGAAGGATAAAGGTCAGTTGAAGAAGCTCTGACCATAAACTCCTCTTTCATCTTGCCCTGCCAAGGATGAACAAGCTCCCTCCGATTAATATATTTAGCACAGACGTGTTGCCACAAAATAAGTATTTAAACAGGATATGAGTGTGAAAAGGAAACTAGCGGGTTTTTTAAGTGACTATGTTGCTAAAGCTCCAGCTGTTTCTGCTTTTGTAAAATGATGTATTCTATAGAATGTAATGAAAATCCAATGTAATACAGCAAGGCACGGATAATAACAGAAGTCTATACACAACACCTCCACATTTTATCAGTAACAATATAAATATCTTCCTTATTTCCATGTAAAAACACAAGACTGAGATCTGGCAATGACAAAAGAGATCATACATGCAATTTGTTGAAACATAGCTGCAAGCTACAAGGCTATTTTGAAGTTTTACCGGCACCATGCAGATTTCTTGTATTTAGCAGGTGGCACTGAAGTCACTATTCAATTGCTCCACATGAGGCATTAAACTGTATTTCCACACTCTTAAAATGTGCCTTTTCTCAGCTACCAATGGTTGCAATAACCACATCGTTTTGACTTAAAAAAGAGAGCAAGTGTTTCCTTAAAATCCAGAAGAAGGGCTAAAGCAGTGGTATGTTCAACCTCCAACCAGGAAGCAAGTCAAATGTCCTCTTCTCTATTGTGACCACCGGCTTACAGTCCATGACATAAGCTTCATTATGCCCTGCACCTGAGGAGGATGGGAATAAAGGATAGGTCGGGTCTATCTGAAGGTTTTTGTAGGCTCCTGGTCCGAAATGTCCTGTACAGTTTCGCCTGCACAGTGCTTGTGCTGCGCTTGCGAAATCTCATGCATTAAAAAAAGGCATCTTAAAAAGGGCTTAGAGCCCACCCATCACTTACCTTTACTCACCATTGGCTGGCTCCCACATCACTCTTGTTTCCTCGCTTCCGATTCATCAGCACCTCCTTCTCACCTCGGTCTCCATCCTGGGCTTCTGGGTCTTCATCCTGCCCTGGAGCGTGGCCCAAGTACTACTTCTGGTGGCCAGTGCCCTTCCACTGAAAGCTCTTGGACTCCAGCAGATACTCCCCTTTTATTTTTTGCTTTTGGGCCCTCTCCCACTGTGAACCCCACTCCGATCTCAGTTATTTTTAAAACCCACCCCCACTTGCTTTGCGTTCTCTTTAACCCCATCCATTCTTTTTAAGACACCCACTGCCCTCCTCCAGCCATCAGTTCCTTTTACCCACCCCCCCCCACCCTCTAATACAACACGCTATGCTTGTAACTCGACAACAAAATACTATTGTTATGTATTTAAATGCCGAATTCAGTCTATGGTGCCTGTAGACACTCCCACAGTCTTGTGTTTAGGATATGTGTATCACCATTTAGACACATTTTGCATCACTTTTATGTTCAAACTAAAGCGAGCACAATTTAGGACAGTTGTGCAAAACTGTGCGTGCCTCCTTCGACGCCGCAATTTTTTGTGTCTGAGGTCAAACTCGAGGCCACAGCTTCAACACAAGAGAATTGGGGAGCGAGCTTGCCATGGGGTTCCACCATTTGTGTGAATTAGGCGAAGCCACCGCTTTTTCATTTAAAGTGCCGTCTAATGAATGACTTGTGGCCCATGTTACAGCAGGGGGGTGAACAGTGTGTGTCTCTCTCAATTTAAAGACATCATGGTGTGATTCTGACACTGGTTTCCACTCAATGTGGAACTTCAAGCGAAGGGGTCTTTTTTGCAGACCCCCTCCGTATTAAGCTAAAAACAAATACATGGATTGAAAGGCGCGGAATCAAAAGGCAGGCAAGCGCCTTCATGCCACAGATCACCACCTCCAAACTGCAATAACTTTGAAAAATGAATTACTAATTAATAAACGTGGGGACTCTAATTCATGCGAGAGGTTTGAGAGTGAACCAGAATAATCTTCCCTTTACCCACAAAGTCCTCATTATCAGCAAGCGAGTAGGACAGCCCGGAGGGTTGGGTGCCTTCAGCTAGGATCCGTGTACCTCCTGGTTAGACTCCCTATCAGTGTTCTCAGACTTCCCCCCACTTCCTGAGTCGATACAAGGGGCGCCCAAGCTGTAGTCTCTAAGAGCTGTTGCTAGCTGTGCATATCCAAAATTGGTGCAGCTCTGTACAGCACGACCAGTGAGCTCCTTTTATCAACATCAAAGGAGTACAGAAGAGGTGTGGCTGCTAACCACTGGAAATCCAAGATAACAGATGTTTCACCAGTGTCCCTATTTGACATAAGTGGTCAATCCTGGGCAAGGAGCAAATTCCCCATAATTGTCTGGTTCCAGGCCGGGTCTGGCTTAACAATAGCTGCTGACTCCGGGTACGGTTGGATCCCCCTCATTTCCTGCACGAGGGCAAATCATTTTAATTATCTGTGTGCCAGGATCAATATTCTAGGTTCCTATAAGCAGGAAACACTATTATCAGACGCTTTCTTAGTTTAAACGTTTATGAAGAGCTGTATAAAGAGCTGCGCATCTGCTTTCGGTGACTTTTGGGGGCAGCGTATTTTCATAGACACCTAATCTACGCTACAGTCACAAGGAATTAAGTGTAATTCACCAACCCTATTCAGCTACTCATCCCTGTACAAGGTGTAATAAATGGGGTAGTTTTAAAATTGGGTTCAATATCAGCACTCGTGTATTCAAGTTGAGCTAAGCATGTTTTACCACTGCAAATACTACAAGAAACACTCTGAGGAATACCCACGCTTGTGACACCCCCCCCCCCCCCCCCCCCGGCGCCCCCTTCCCCAGCCTCTTCTTAATTCGCTTGTGTGATTAAAGTGTAGATCGGAGGAGATACGGAGTATCTGTAAATGGTAAAATTGTAATTTCAGTTTCTAAGATTCATGCTTCTGAATTAAAGAGTTTTTTATTTATCTGAACAAATCGTTGTCATCACAGCTGTGACTGTTGTCACAAGTTGTTCGAAGTGTGCTTCTACTAAGAACCCTTGCACAAAGCGCCTAGAGTGAACAGGTTCGAGTGCCAGCTGGAGGGCAGGAGAGACCCAGAAGTCCACTGTGGCAAAGATGACCGAGGAGTCCTCTGGCTCGGAATCGAAGGGGTTAAAAGGTGAACTTGCAGTAAATCTGTCACCACGGACATCTGTAGGAGGGGTTGCGTGCAGCGGCTCTGCCTCCTGCCAGCCACAGTCTCATCCACTTTCTGTCCTACCCATGTCCTGCCAGGAAATTCGATTAACAGCTTCACTTCGTGCAAGGCAAAACACCTCGTGGTTGATGCTCTGGGGTTAATGCCACTGTTGCTGCGAGTAACTGCATGTAACCTCCACCATAAATAACCACATCTTTTGCGAAGTCTCTTGTAAACAAACTAAAAAAACATTGGCAAAGCTAATAGGTTTCAAATATGCAAGATCTATTGAATCTGTCAATGTTTTTTAGACATGCTGCACAGCAATGTGGCCTGCGGTGCAAAACGGCTAAAAGTAAAGAAAATTGTAGAGATATTTGGTGGCCAGCGATGGCTGCATCATTCTTTTATATAAAGCGGGGATTCACAACCTGTGGTCTGTGGACCCCCGGGGGTCCGCGAAGCCTTCTCAGGGGGTCCGCAACTGTTTAGAAAATTAAAAAATATTAATAAAAATTGACAAATTGGGTCCCAAGCTTCCAGTAATGACTCATTGGGGGGTCCCTGGATGCCAATGATGATTCAGTGGGGGTCCCTGGGTTCCATTAATGATAAAGTGGGGGCCCACAGAATCAAAAGGTTGGGAACCACTGATATAAAGCAATGTTGCACAGGAAACCGCACTGCTGTCCAACGTGTTAAAACAAAAAAACGGACAAAACAATTCGTTCTCGCATACGTGAAAAATATTGGCTTTGCCAATGCTTTTTTTTTTTCTTAGCTATCATAAACATATCACGTACAATAAAAACAAATACATATTCCGTCACACATTTTGAGGTATGTCCATCTTGTGACGCCAACTATGAGCAACTGATGTTATCTGCCACGTCATTCAAATATTATTAGCATATCTCAAAAGCACACAAAAGCAGGCTAAGTCTGTTTCTGTGATCTATAAATATGTTTAGGAGTGACAGCATGGGGCCCTGAATAGCGAAGGGGCCCTGGGCACACAGCCGCAGCTGCTGCCCTCTTGAGCTGCCTGTGCGAGGATGCCGGACTCATGCGGCAGAGCAGTCTCCATGGAGAGAAGTGCTCAGGAGGTAGATTGGAAAGAGTCAAGTAGGCTGTACACGAGAAAGTGACGAGCAGGCCGGATGTTTCCTAGGTGCTGCAGCATCTGAGAAGGTGGCAAGTTAAGAAGCATGGCAATAGAAGAAGAGATAGGCTAGGCAGGTGGTTTGAACTCCTGTGAGCAGGGGTGTATCAGGCAGCACAGACCTCTAGACAGAAGAGACTAAAGTCTTATAGTTAAGGGTGAATGGATCAGGTAGATGGAAGGACACTTTGGTAGAGAGGAGCACGGGAATACTTTTAGCAGATCTGGCAGAATGGGGAGTGAGCTGGGCATTGATGTATGGAGAGGAATGTGTCGGGCAGAGTGGATGGAGAGGAAGTGGTTCAGTCTCTTGTAAATTCTGAGAACAGAAAGGCAAAGTAAGAAGGAGATTGGAATTAACAAATTGTGGATCAGCAGGGAGGTGGTCGCAGTGAGCAGACGGTACAGGTTTTTACGCAAGAGATCAAAAGAAGGTGATGACTGCAAGGCAGAAAGGCACCTGGCGGTCATCAAGAGCTGCCGTGCGGGTGCTCAGGGCCTGCTCCTGCTGTTTCAGGTGTTCAGGAGCGTTAAGGGAATGGAATTTGGGAGCGATCCTAGGCTGTGGACAGGATTTTGGTGGGGTGAAAGTAAGGAGGGAGCAGTGGGGGACTGGGTATCTCGAAAAAACGACATAAGAGCAAGTTATATGACCAGAAGCTAAAAGTGGGGCTAGGTCTGTGTGCTATTGGTCTAGACATGACCAATGGAGTTCCATGTGAGCTTCCGTCTGGTGACTGTCTTCATAAGCAAGGATGCAAAATGTGAGATGTTAACAAACGTAGATTGAATCACTGTCAAGAATGAGACTGTTCAAGAAGATGCGGGAGTGTCACAACAAATAAGAAATAAGGATGAGTTGTAAAGACTACCATAAAGCTTTATGGGGGAAACAGGACTTACCCATGGTTACTTACACATGTTTTGCTACTTTGTATCATGTGCATAATAGGTATTGTTATTAGTACTCATTTTATGCACTACTGAAGGATGAAAGGCTGGGTTTAACCCGCAAAGCGGCAGCCTATAGGTTACACACCTCCCTCAGCAACGAGCTCTCACCTTCCTGGGGAATAAAACAATGCTTAGTATGTCTGCAATGATGATCGAGGACATGTATGACCGCATTACCTGCAAATGAAAAGAGTTCTTATCTGAGAAGAAAGCGCTACAATACTAAGAAGGCAGCTGCCCACCCGCGCTGCGTGGGGAAAAAAATCCTACCGAGTGAAATCGCTTGCATCGTGAGCGTGCCTTTTATTACACTTCAAGAGGGTGACTCAAAAAGCCCCCGCTGCAGGGACGAACAGAAAACCCATCTGGAAAGAAAAATTCTTAACTCGACGAGAGACTACAACCCCTTCTCTACCAACTCGTTGGCAACATTAACAACCAATGCCTAACACAATTTGTGTTTCCCTCTTAAACGACACAAATTAAAAATATCTGTGTATACATTTCAAATTCTGTGAGCATCTGCAGTGAGAGTGGCGCCGTACTACGTGTGGGCTGTTGCCACACGTCGCGTGCCTAGAATAACGCTGCAACTCGCACGTTTGTCTATTTTAGCAAAGCCCGCGAGATCGAGGCTGCGACCCTCCCGTGAAGTGATGAGTGCGCGCGGCGACGCGCAGGCCTGCGCATCCTCGAAGTAACCGGGTTCGCATCTCCGACCTGCATCCTGATCCAACGCTTTAATGTGAACCATAAAACCACAGTACGTCTTCCCTAATTAGAGGCCTCCATCAGTCGAAGCCTTTTTTAAATCATAAGAAATCCCAAAAGAGGCGTTGATAACTAGTCTCGTTAACACCGTTTATTTTATAATGTGACAAAAACCTCTGCAAATAAAAGTTTGGTTTTTTTTTGTTTACGCTGCTGTCTTCCAATAGCGCCTTAATTTACATTTTCAAGTTTCACATAACAGCGCAGACGTTTGCATATATATATATATATTTTATTGGTTGGATACATCATTCGGCCTCATATGAAGTGTCTGCGTTGCACTGCATAACGAACTATTTTAGATCTCAAAAGGACATTGAATCATCACACATTACACTCTTTTTGCACGCATTGCATACAAAGGCAAATCTTTAAGGCTTTTAACTGCAGCGAGCATTTTTTCAATGTTATAGTCAGGAATCGTGTATACTGTTCCCGATCAGTCTTTCTCATTATCATGTACTTTAATTAATCCATCGTTATTCCTTGTTTGAAGCTTCCCGTTGTTTTATCTATCTATATTTTACCTATTGTATTCATTGTCTACGCTAGGTCTCACTTTAATGAGATACCCACGCAACTCCTGCTATAAAAATGCCCTTTTCGCTTGTTGCCATATTAAAGCTGACCTACTGCCTCTGGCGATTCTTGTCCATGTTATTAAATATCCCCAATCGCTGAGGGCTACTTACTGCTCACGAGTGTGAGAATTCGTCTATTTTTATTTTCGAGTCTTTAGAGAGCCTCAGGGCAGCATCACTCACTTTGTTTTCTATTATTTTTTCACGTATGCAAGTTTGCATGAATGGCCAAAGGCTATGCACGTGAAAAGCAAAGAATTCTGCACTGGATTTCACACCCAACATAACTGCTGCTGCCTATTCAGCCAAGTCATCTAAAGCAAACAAATGTGACGGATAATGGCCCCGACTGTGGTACCTGAGGCTGCGGGTGACCCTCCACCGCCTGCTACTGATTTGCACAGTGCTTGAGGTAACACAACTTTTGATTGGTCAGTGAGAGCATGTCAGTCACCCCTCTGCCTCTTTAGCATTACACGCTGGCCAAATCACGCACCGGGCGATATTAAATTTGACAGTAATCGAGAGCTGCCTCCTATAATTGAATAACCCGCTCTCCTTATTTTTCAGAGTACATAAGTATCTATGATGTATTCAGCCGTCCAGATTACAAGTATGGATTGTTTTTTTCTTCTTTTTTTATATAAACCATAAATTATACCGAGCTATGTATCGTTGCCGTGGATACCCAATGCTGTCATCAAGTTAGCACTCCGAACTCAACCGTTCTCTCCTCAGCAACGAATCCACGTGGCCAACCCTCCACAAACACACACGCCGCCCTCTGAAGTATCTTTTTCACTAATGATGTCTTATTGGGCGAGGAGGGAGTCAAAACTTGCAAACACTGCTTCTTTGTAGGACCATATGGAAGCTACGGACTTTAATGCTACAGTCCCCTTCCTTCTAAGACGAATCTCTAGAAGCTCATCTTCCCTTGTTTGGAGTTAATTAAACCTGGCAATCGAGCACACGTTTGTTAACATTACAATTCGAAGTCTGCATTTCTAGGCCATACACCTCTTGTGCACACTCTCGAATATTAAATAGTCGTGTTTATCTGCTATACAATTAGTCCTGTCTTGTAACATGCATTCCCACCACACAAATGCCCTGCTACACACCACAGTGGGTCTCACTGCATGAGCTATGCGAATGCTGAGACTTCTTCTTGCGTTGGGCGGCATACAGCTACGCCTCCCAGTCTCGGGTTTCCTTCCGGTGCACGAAGGCTGGCTTATCATCCAGTCATGTCCTGAGCCCTGGCACCAAAGTCAAACCTTGTGCGAGGCCGTGACCGAGCTCTGCTTCCAGCAGTTCGGCATGGCTTGAAACCTGTCGTTTTGGGTGGGGACATCGTTCCCTCGCACGCCGGTGAAATATTTTATAAGTCTTTAGAAAAACCGTCAGAGTTGGGAGTGGACATCCGGATCTGCGTCGGAAAGCAGAGGAAGACAGGCGCTCAAGTCAGCATACAAGGGTGTCAATGAGTTCTGATATGTTCAGGGCAGTGTGGGGCCAGTGCAGAGCTGCATAGCACTACCTAGCTGCATGCAGAAGCACTACTTATGGGGGAAGTTGTCTGGGTTCAATCTGGGAAGTCGTCGAAAGTGAGGAATTTGCAGTTAAAAGTATCCATCTGAAATGTGCCTCAAATGTCCAAACACAGAATAGATTAAGAAACTATCATATGTTCTTTCTTTTTTTAAATTGAGTTTGTGTGCACCTCAACAGGGAGACTTTTTGTTTTGCCCTTAGTGCATGTCCGTTGGGGAGTTGTTAGGATTTGATATTTCCTTCCAGGTCGGCAATCCTTCACATCTGATAGGTGAGTCTTATCTTTCAAAATCACTGTGCCCTACCTTTTCTGTCTGCCCAAACCACTATTCCCCTCATACACACGTAAATTCCTTCATGGTACAGAAGGAGGATGGAGCTTTGACACATATTCCCTCAAAATGTTGGTCCAGACTCTGTCTGCTCTGGAACTGGGTGACTGGATGGTGTCCTAGGGCCTTCATGATGTGTATTTTTATATGCATGCCCTGGAGTCCCACCGACATTATCTGCATTTCAATGTAGGCCAGGAGCATTTTCAATTTTCTGTGCTCTCTTTCAGTCTCACCCACACACCCGATGTTCACAAAAGTGATGGCAGTGGTTGCAGCCAATCTTTGGAGGTCAGGAATACCAGTATTCCTGTATCTCGAATGCTAGCTGTAAAAGGTGGGCTCATCATAGTCAGTTGGGTAACACTTCCGGATTATGGCAAACCTCTTGGCATTTCTGGTGGATCACTATCAACGTCCAAAGCTCTACCTGACTATCGCAGAGGCTTCTATTCACTGGAGTAATCAAGGACACAGTGGAGTTCATTGGCAGTTTAGTTCAGTTTCCTATGCTGCAATGAGCCCAGGACGTTCAGCCTGGGGTTTCCAATATTTCAGGTTTGATCCTGGATCAAGTGAGAGCAGCTCAGGTGCTTCTTAGCCTCCTGCATCACCTCGTCAGCTACGCCAGGAGGCACATGTTGCTCTGCAACACAATTTGCATTGCCAATGGGCCCAGCAGCCAAGACACACTGTCAATGCCATCCAAGTCTCTAAAAAAACACTGTTTGAGATCTGGAATAGTGGCTGTTCAAAAGTAATTGGCTGAGTGGCAGATCCATCTCCCACCCAGAGCTGACAGTGGTGAATGAAGCATCCCTGTTGGGCTCAGGAGGTCATCTTGGGGGGGGGGGGGGGGTGTTGTGGAGATCAGGGTCTCTGGCAGAGGCGAGCCCACATCAAACTGCTGAAGTTGTGCTCTATTTGTCTGGATCTGAAGGCCTTCCCACTGATCATCAAGGGGCGACCAGTACAGATTCTCACAGAGAATACCACTACCATGTGGTATTCCAAAAAAACAGGCAGAGTAGCGTCTGGAGAACCTGTATCAGGAGGCACTATGCCTTTGAAGGTGGTTGAAGCACCAGGGCATCTTCCTGATCATAAACAGCTTGGCGGAGTCTCTTAATGCCTCAGTGTTAGAAATGGGGTCTTTGGTTGGCAGTCAGGTTACCCCCTGTCCAAGCAAGGACCCTCTCTCTAGTCAGGGTAAGTCACACACAATCCAAATTATCTTGTGCCCACACTCTGGTAGCTTGGCACTGAGCAGTCAGGCTTAACTTAGAAAGCAATGTGTAAAGTATTAGAGCAATAAATCATGCAACAACACAGTAGAACACCAGAAAATTACACCAGACAATGTTTAGAAAAATATATCATATTTATCTGGTTAAATGCAGGTGAAAACGATTAAGATTTGATAAGTACACTTTGAGTTATCACTGTAGGAAATTATAAAATAAGTCTTTAGTCTTTAAAAAGCAACAAATGTCTTTTGCAAGCAAAAAGTACCTGGTTTGCATTCAAATTCTCCATAAGGTGCTGCAGAGGAGGAAATACGTGGAAAACGGGGAGGTGTGAGTCAGTTTTTCCGGCGCACACAGACGATGCATCATTGAGTTATTTTGAAGGGAAGGCTTTGTATTGATTTTCTTTGGGTTGCAGGGTTTTCGGGAGCCCGGGGACGGTGCGTTGAAATCCTGGGTGTGCAGGACGAAGTCACAGGAGCTGCATCGATCCAGTGGGCGATGCGTGGAAATTTCTGCCGCACGGCTGGCGCTTGTGTCGATTCCTCTCAGGAAGTCGGGCTGTGTCGTTCCGGCTCAGCTTTGATTCTGTGGGCCGAAGTTCCGGTCTCAACGCTGGCGCTGCGTCGATTTCCACTTCGGGGAGACGGGCTGTGTCATTCCGGTTCGGCATGCAGTGCTTTTCTCACCGCGATGCAGGCTGTGCGTCGAATTTTCGCCGCACAAGGAATTATTTTGCAGGATGAAGTCTTATTGGTCCTCAGACTTCAAAGAACAGGAGGCAAGCTCTATCCAAGCCCTTGGAGAGCACTTCTCAGCAGAGCCAGAGGGCAGCAAGGCAGCAAGGCAGCAGGGCAAGTCCTTTGCAAAAAATCAGTCAGGTGAGTCCTTTGGGCAGCCAGGCAGTTCCTTTTGGCAGGTTGCAGATTCTGGTTCAGGGATTCTTCTCCAGTGGTATCTTGTCCAGAAGTGTCCGAGTTGGTAGGGTCAGAGACCCTGCTTGAATACCCAAATGTGCCTTTGAAGTGGGGGAGACTTCAAAGAGTGTCTCAGAAGTGAGAAGGTCCCCTTTCAGTTCCATCCTGTCTGCCAGGGTCCCAGTAGGGGTTGTGGCAGTCCATTGTGTGAGGGCAGGCTACCTTTGGCATGTAAGTTTCAGGCCCTCCACCCTCCCAGCCCAGGAAGACCCATTCAATATGCAGATGTGTGCAAGTGTGACTGATCATCCTGTGTTTGGGGTTTGTCTGGGTGGAATGCACAAGGGAGTTGTCAACTAACACAGCCAGACGTGGATTGTAAGGCACAGAAAGATTTAAGTGCAGAGAAATGCTCACTTTCTAAAAGTGGCATTTCTAAAATAGTCAAATGAAATCCAACTTCACCAGTCAGCAGGATTTTGTATTACCATTCGGGCCATACTAATTATGACCTTGTTACCCCTTTCAGATCAGAATCTACCACTCAAAAAGTATATGATGGTAGCCCTATTGTTAGCCTATGAAAGGAGCAGGCCTCAAAGCAGTGTAAAACGAATTTAGTATTTTTACACTACCAGGACATATAAACTACACAGGTACATATGCCTTTTATCTACACAGCACCCTGCCCTATGGGTTACCTAGGGCATACCCTTAAGGGATGACATTTATGTAGGAAAAGGGGAGTTTAAGGCCTGGCAAGTATTTTTAAATGCAAAGTCGAAGTGGCAGTGAAACTGCACACACAGGCCTTGCAATGGCAGGCCTGAGGCATGGTTAAAGAGGCTACTTATGTGGGTGGCACAATCAGTGCTGCAGCCCACTAGTAGCACTTAATCTATAGGCCCTGGGTACAGGTAGTGCACTTTACTGGGGTCTTACAAGTAGATTAAATAAGCCAATTGGGTATGAACCAATGTCACCATGTTTTAAAGGAGCGAGCATATGCACGCTAGGACTGGTTAGAAGTGATAAAGTGCACAGAGTCCTAAAACCAGCACAGATAGTGTCCAAAAAGTGGAGGGAGGCAGGCAAAAAGTTAAGGGTGACCACCCTAAGGCTGTCAGGTCTAACACTCAGCAAATGAACGGTGCAGGTGATGCCTGGCAGATCACAAGTGGCATCTACATCCCAAGGTAGTACTAGGCAACTTCCAAAGAGTGGAAAAAATTCTGGTTAGACATTTCCTCACATTCAAGAACATGCAGTGTCAAAGGTTTTGTAAAGTTAGAGTTTCTACGTGGAATAGAACAAAGAACTCCTGTATGCATTTCTGCCCATGTTTCTCCTGCCTCAGTTAATGAATAAGATCAGAAACAACCAGACCAAAGTCATCTTAGTGGCTTTGGATTGGGCCAGTAGAGTGTGTACCTTGACCTTTTGGGTGTGAGCATTTGTCCTCTGGCCAGGCTAAAACCAGGCTAGCACTTACCCAGGACCTCCTATCTCAGCAACAGGCAGGATCCTCCAGCCGAGACTGCGACATCTAAACCTCCCTGGGTGGAGACTGAGCAATGGCAACCGACTGCATTTTCTCTGTTGCTTACAGTGGCAGATGTCTGCCTTGCTCACAGACACCCATTCATGCAGCGTACTTGGGTAAATCTGTGACCTGGTGTGGTGTTTACAAAACTGGCCTCCTACAACCAATGCTGCCAGATGTTCTTTTGTTAGTTTCATCAAGGTTATGTAGTGGGCAATAATAAAGGTTATTTATCAGCATTCTAGCCTTTCTATTCTTGCCATATCAACCGACCTTCTTTAAATTACCTGTTGAGATTATATTTCTTAAAGCTTTGACACATGGTCCCTCCCAAGCTGTTCATGATGCCACAGTAGGACTTTAACTCTGTCTGGACGTTTCTCATGGGTGTTTTGGTATCCACTCTAAGGTGAGGAACCTGTAGTAGAAAGATCCATCAGAAGAACAAGTTACTTATGTTCGGTAACTCTTTCCCTGCTGGATACACCAACTAACCACAGATTCCGCAGTAACCTCCTATCTCGTTATGTGGAATGGAAACGTTTTACAATCTAAAATGGTTCCAAGTTGGTATTCAGCACGCTGATATAAACAATTGTTCATGCATCGCATCTGAGGGAAAAGGAAGAGACAAACCAAAAACTGATGCCAGCCATCAGGGGGGTGCTTATATGCGGCTCTATTCTGTCATTTCCACGGAGTCAGCAAGGAGTCACACAGCAGCACCTTGTTCCACATAAGAGCACTGCTATAGAGACATTTTTCTCGATCCAGTTTATCGCCTGCGGAGTATTCTAAGTTAAAAAATTGTGGTTAGATAAAGTATCCACTAGAAAGAGAATTGCTGAAGGTAATTTACTTGTTCCTCAAGCTGCCAGAGAGGCCTCAGAGCACAAAGAGTCAGAAGCGGACAATTTTGCTCTGAGAGATCCTTGTCACTTAAATAAGCAATAAAACCTTTTTGTGGATCATCAATGCGTTTGATAAGATGCACATACTTCTTCCAAAGCAGAGAGAATTCCTACACTAATAAACTATTACATTTTAGTGAATGACAGATGATTAGCTACCTTTGCAAACCCCCCCTCTTATGTTTGTAGAGCTCGTGTAAAACAAGTACTGGCAAAGCCAACAGGTCTGCCTTTAATTTGCTAACGCAAACACAGGCATTCAAAAATGTTGCTTGCATTCAAAAATTCAATTTGTTGTTTGCACAAATACTGTACTGCATGGTAAAGTCAGATCTCTAGGTTTTTTCCTATGCTGGGTGACAAGGTGGAAAAAAAGGATTAATTTAACTTCTTAGAGGTTGGATGATCTACTAAGAGCCAAGAGAATTAGCTGAGAGTAATATTCATGTGAGTGGAGCCAAAGGCCACTTTATGTATATTTTAAAGCATTGGTAACAATAGATCCACACACACCTGCGCTGTCAAGTCAGAAATAAAAATAACTAAGCCAATACTTATTCACAAAGAGGGTCACTCTTGGCAAGGATGCAAGTTATAGTTACTTCAGGTAACTATAACTGGTGAATATCAGTATTTTTGGTTAGATTAAAATGCTACTTTTAAACTGACATTTGGACCCAACTATAACAACACAAAAAAAAAAAATCAGTGATTTTTAAGATTTTATTACCAAACTTAACTATGCCAACTTCCCAAAGTGCACAGTCTTAGGGTGGGCGCAGGGCCGACCTTGCATTCACACCTTACGCAGGTGGTCAACCCGCACTGTACAGCAGGAAGTTGACTGCTGGCCTTTCATCCAACCACCCTGCTGTCACCCAATCCAAGCCACACACAGCCCCTGGCCATGAGAAGCACTGAATGATAGCAGGGCTTGGTCTGCTGCTCGCCTCTGGCCCCGTCCCCACCCTTCACAGCGGGCCTCCCCACACCAACCCTAATGGACACCAACCATCCCTTTATTTCCAAATGCTTTCCCCACCCTGTGAGATTTGCGCAGAACCAAGGCGTCAATGCTGCCTCCTATTGGACTCCAGCTAAAGTCTAGCAGCCAGCGCTGACTCCCACAGGATTGTAAGCACCTCAAGCACAATCGTTTTTTTTATTTGACCTCAGGGAGATCTCTCTGGGACCCCAAAATAAGGTCTAGAGGGTCAGAGTAACACCACGTTGCCTCCCTTTACCTTATTTTATTTTTATTTTCAGTTCTGTAATGGGGAACGCAGAATTTCTCTTTATAAGGCAGCCAGCCAATGAGAGCATGATCTTCCACAGGACTGCAGGAGCTTCCTATTCCTGCAGAAGCAAGACAGCTAATGGGAAAAAATCTCTTTCGGCCAATGAAATCACTATTATTTGAAGCTATGCACCTGTGGGATTCTCCTGAGAGTCCTGCAAACACAATCGCTCAGCTATCTATACATTTTGAACCTTAATTTCTCAAAACCTACTGAGTAGATTTACACCAAATCACAAAAAGCACACTTTCTGGGGAAAGGTTTAGATTTCTGCCAAATTTGGTGTAATTCCACCATCCATTTGCCAGCAGCTGTGTCTATAATTCCCTACAGAAACTGCATGGGAAAAATGTGTTTTGTGGCTCAATTTGTTCTTGGCCCCCTCTTGATGGCTCACTCAAAACGTTAAAGGAAGGAGCTGAGCTGGTTTTAATTTTTTTAATGTGTTGTGAAGATCTGTCACATGACACCAAAGCCTTTAGAAAAAAAACTATTTCCTATGATAACTAGGCCCTAGATGTAACTACACAGGGACATATCAGCTAAACTGTACTTCAAACAGTCAAGCGCACTCAGGAGAAAAGGTGTAACCAGTTTTATTCCAGATGCTCCAGACCATGTACATTTGCTATTATTAATACAAGCGCTCAAACATGGCGCCTATGCTTGAGAACTGTGTTGGTTCACTTTCTATGGTTATGGTACACATATGAGGATGAATGTTCTTGAGCATGAGAGGCGTGATCAAGGTAAGTGAGCAGAAACGCATTGCTTTATTGCCACTTTTTGGTTTAAACTTTAAGAAATATATTTTTTAAACCATCAATCTTGAGTGTGCATCTGGTTTCTTCAACATTTTTTGGCTGAGTGCAGTAACTGATTACCGGGTACCACACCCGGTGCAATGCGCTACCCCCACGAGGGCTGGATGGTGAAAGAAGTTGTCATGCATAGATAGATAGGCAGATAAATAGACAGACAGACAGACAGACAGACAGACAGACAGACAGACAGACAGACAGATAGATAGATAGATAGATAGATAGATAGATAGATAGATAGATAGATAGATAGATAGATAGATAGATAGATAGATACCTTATAGCGGTTGATTTTTTCCACTGGTATGTGTGTGATTTACTATATTCTTCCGCCCACCACATCATGGGGCAGTGGGTAAACCCACTCCAGCCATTGGCTAACTTCACTGTGACACTTTTCTGTACTTTTACAAGGATCACATCTGTACACGAAGTAGCTCCCTTCAGTACCCACACCAGGAACTACTATTGCAAAATATGATATCTGAGAACAAAAAATATTTTTGCTTCAAGCTAACTTAATTATTATTATTTTTTTAAATTGGTGAGGACCTAGCACTTCCCCAACAAAGAAGTTCACGGCTAAACAAACACTACCATAGTGAAAGGCTGGCAGTCCACGCTAGACCAACTGGCTTTGCAAATGCTTGTAATGATGCACAACAAATTGTACTTCTCACTCCTTTCTAAAGCATTACCTCAATAATTCTCTCTGACTCATCCTTTTACTATATCTCATTCCATTCCACTCTTCTTCATTATTGTATTGTAATAGTATTTATATAGCGCTTACTACCCCTGACGAGGCGTTGAAGCGATTTTCAGTGAGTAGCACACTACTCCGGAACCCAAGAGGAATTAGTTGTGGATTAGTAAAAGAAAATATGAGTTCAGTTTTAGTAAATCTGAGCAGAGGATATGTGAGTTTATTAGTTGGATTGACTAGAGTAACGGAGGGATAAAGGAGGGAAGAATCCAGATGTGTTCATTGGGAGCTATAGTAAAAGCATGAGGCTGGGGATGAGTAAAGAAGAGATGGAGGAGGGATGAGTCTGTGGATAGGGTTAGGGAAATCATAGTAGCAGGAGGGGTTTTGGATGAGTCAAAGGTGAGATAAGTGAGGGAGAACTTAGTAGGGGTGTTTGGGAGTTCATGGCAGTAAAGTGAGGTTTGGGTGAGCTAGATGTGGAAGAAGAGGGAAGAGCTTAGGCAGGGTTATTTTGGAGATGAAAGTAGTAGAATGGGATTGGGATAAGTCAGAGTGGGGATGGGAGGATGGATTGATCGAGACATGACATATGGTGATGGGTAGACACAGTAAAGCTTACAAGAGAGTACATTTATATTATTTTTATTATATATATATACACATACACACACTTTTTAAACCATTTATTTTTATTTAATTTATTTATTGATTATTTATTTTTACTTTATTTATAGTTTGAATTTTATTTTATTTTATTTATATACACATACATACACACACATATATAAATTCAAATTTATATATATTCACATACATATACATATTTAATCTTGAGTAAATATACATCTGTTAAAAGGGTTTAAAGAGTATGTGTGTAATTTATCGTTATGACATAGTAGCGATACATATTTCCTAAAGAACTATACATAGCTAGAATATAAACATATTCCGATTAAAAATATTTATCAACACAGGTATATGCAGTCCATTGCAGTTTGAATATGGTGGTTTTGAAGGAAAGAGCCAACTCTTGAGAAGTCTTCTGAAGACAAGATAGTTATCCGTGGCTCTTATATTTGGGGGTAATGAATTCCATAGTTAGGCTGCTTGAACAGAGAAAGATGTACCACCTATAGTCTTTTTCTTGTATGATGGTGTTCTAAGGCAGGGTGCCAATCTTGAGCGGAGGTTTCTTTGTTGAATGAATTTGGTTATTTTATTTCTGATAAAAAGTGGTCCTGTTCCATGTATAACTTAGTGGGTGATACAAAGCAGCTTGAAGGTGCATCTCCTGGCAATGGGTAACCAGTGTAGTGCTATCAAGTTAGGGGACATGTGGGCTTGTGGCTTTACATATAATAGTAGTCTGGCAGCGGAGTTTTGAATACGTTGTAGTTTTTTCATAATAGATAGAGATGATCCATGGTAGAGGCCATTGGCATAATCCAGTTTGGATAGTACAAGAGAGATAGTAGCTTGCACCTTGTGTGGAAATCCAAGGTGGGGAAGATGTCTCGCAGAGTCATCAAGGTGATGAAGCTTGTTTGTGCTAATTTGTCCACTTGGGCATTCATTGTTAACTTGGAGTCCATGGTAATTCCAAGGCTTTTAACTGCCTCAGATAATTTAGGAGGTGGTCAGAGATAGTCAGGCCAGTCGCACAGTAGGTCATAATTTTTCCATTCACCACATATGAGTATTTCCGTTTTGGAGGCATTTAGTTTGAGATGGTGCCAAGTCATCGACTGATCAACAGCTCTGAGGCAACTGAAGATTTGTGAGTTTTCAAAGGCTTTGGGGCATTCCAATTTAAGTAGTATTTGTGTGTCATCTGCATAGCTGTAGCATGCGAGTTCAAAATCATTGATCAGTTCTGGTAATGTTTTCATGTAGATGTTGAAAAGCAAAGGTGAGATGATTGGTCCTTGGAGGATCCCTGTTTTTGTGAGGTAGGGTTTGGATGAGAAGGGGGGGGACAATAGATAATATTAGTTATGTTTTGAAGGTAGGGTGTAATCCAGTCGAGAGCAGTCCCCTCCTATGCCAGCTTCGTGGAGACTTTGAATTAGGGTGTCAAGGTCAATCGTATCAAAGGCAGCTGAGAGGTCCAAGAGAAGTAGTGCAGCGACTCCTTTGCAGTCAACTGTATTTTAAAGATGATCCCAGATTGCTATGAGTGCCGATTCAGTGCCTCTTCCTGGGCGGAATCCAGTTTGGTAGTCTGAAAGTATGGAATTGTCTTCAGTGAATTGTGACATCTGGGTGGCTGCTGCTCCTTCTATCAGTTAGCCCAGGAAAGGTCCATTTGTGATTGGTCTGTAGTTGTTGGGGTTCTACAGGTCTAGGCTGGTTTTCTTTCATAACGGACATATGTTTGCCTTTTTCAGGGCTTCAAGAAAAATACATGTAGTTAAAGAGTTGCTGATGATTCTCCTTACAGGTGTGGCAGCAGAAGTAGATAAAAAAATGTTCTTGAAGATGTGTGGTGGGCAAGGGTCTGAAGGGCAACCGGAAGGCCTGCTAGCTTTGACCAAATCCATAAATTAACCTTCAGATATTTGTTTGAAGGACTGTAGAGGCTGGGTTGGGTCATTATGACCCTCCCTCTACTGCCAGGCTCAATCATGTCTTCCCTATCCAAGTTTTCCCTCTCTTCCTTGACATTTATCACTAATGAATTCCAACTCCCACTCTGTCCGTCCATGTTTTAATTCTTGAGGCAAAAAAAGTGCAGCTGCCTACTGTTAATTCGGCAAGAGAGGTTTTACATGCTAATATGTCAGTGCCAGAACCAGCTCACTAAACAATGCTAGAAGCCTAAAGGCCAAGATACGGGACTTCTTTTTCGTTATGTGAGGGGTTGGATCTCACCCTGTGCTAGAGCAGCAATTCAGCCATAGAATGATGGCTGTTTTCTGAGGAGCCACAAGTGTCAAAACACGTGATCAGGAGGAGTCCAACAGCAACTTCACACCTATTTCATAGCCAACAACATCAGCAAAATGAACACTGGACTGCATGTCCCAGGATGCATTTGGGAGGACTGGTCAACACGGTTTGTGTGAACCCATCCACTGAAAAACAAATTGTCTCAGCTCATGGGACAACCCTGAGCTTCAGATACTGCACCACAGACATTGAGAGACATGTTATGCACACCCAAAATGACTGCTATCTTCTGAGCTGTCATACACACGACATGTCACATTACAGGAGCTGTCCAGTAGTAGTAATACAGGTTTGATAGCACACCCTACAAATACAGGTAAAAGTAATACTATGGACTGCATACACCACAAAGCATTGGTGCAAACAGGACAGTGTGCAAGATACTCCGTTGAACATGCGTGGATGGATCCACCGAGGAGATGGGAGCTATTGTTGGTTGTCTGAGTCTACCTGTACACCCCAGCTTAAGATGGTCCTTTTGCGCAGTTCAGAAGCAGCAGGCTTGGACCCTCTGAATGACTGTTCTACACTGATGTGTCCCACATGTGACAAAATATAGGTCATGAAATGTCCAACAGTTACAAATTTGATGGCATACACATTAACAGTAAAATGAATACAAAAGACTGCATATTCCAGAATGCACTGGGAAGGACTGGTGCAACTAAACTATTGTACAGGCCTCTCCACTGAGCAACTTAACATCATTGTGGTTTGTTTCTTTCATCTGTAATGGCAAACAACAGTACTATATCATATTAGAATGCAGTAGCCTGGACTATTAAGATACTGAGGGACATAGTCACTAAGAATTCACTATGAGTAGGTGTGACTTAGCCTTCTAGTGCTGTAGGCCAGGAGTAATATAAGATGGCTCTGAATCAGCCAGCGAGTAAGTTGCTGCGGTCTTTGGTGCTGTCTCTCCACGGCAATTAAACCTTCTGCTTGGAGTGTGTGCTCTTCTGGTGTGGAGGGCTCAACTTAAAGTAACTTAAAAAGCATCAATTAAGCAAGTTGGAAAGTTGAGATACAAAATAGTGCTGAAGAGTGAAAGCCAGCCACTTGGTAACATCTTCCCACACAAGAACAACTAGCTTTAATTCACAGTCTTAAAACTTGAACGAATCAGTAAGGGACCCTTTTGTAATTCACATAACAACTGCAAAGGTTCCATGTTGATAGAAAACTTACTAATCCACAAAGGAATATTAACCAGTGTGTACCATAACCATAGTTATCATTTCTGTTTCTACGCAGCACTTGCTACTGAGTGCATTGCAGCACTGTGATAAATTCGAACAGCAATTCTTTACCTAACTGAACTTTTAAGTCAGACATTAATCAAGACCCTCTGATTTAACTAAAATAATATACATAATTAACTAATTTTTGGAAGTTTCTGCCATCCTTCTTCGTCTATAGGTCTGTTGTTGAGGCACTCACACATTTTTTCTGTCCACTACATCATACTGCATGGGGTAATGTGTCAGCCACGTCATCCTTCACTAACGTCACTGTGAGGGAGGGCATTCTTCTTTTTCACAAGACTCACATCCACACAGTGTTTTACTTCAGTACGAGGAATTACCACGGCAATGTGTGCGCTTTTAGACCAAAGAAATGCTTCTGATTTTAACCAATGTTCCACAATAATAAAGTTTTACAAAAAGCGTGGCAAAACAAAACAAGCATTGACAAAGCCAAAAATCGGGCAGTGAACAGCAAATTTATCAGTGTTGATAGAGCTCGTTTACGTAGTAAGTGCTTCCTTCATCATTTTAATTATTTGATTCTTGACGCTGCATCTTGGGTATTTTACTTTGTAAGATTTAGGCAAATGGCATATTTGTCCCTCGACATTCTCTTATATTTGCAGCTTCTTTTCCCGAGAGCTACTGCAGCTTAACGTTTTGATACGATAACCAAAGCAATTATATCGCTCACCAGTGAAATTCTCAAAAGAAATTCAGAAAAAAATCAATTATCTGAATCGTTGCTTGGATCATCCCACTTGAATTCTGAGATACTCAATATTGCATCTGCCCATGAAAAGACACACCAAATGCTCCCTTCAAACTTATTTGCATCTCTGAATGAACAGACTCTCCTTCAAAGCCCATTCTCTGCCAATGAGCCTCTCAACTGAATTATTGTGCTGGCCCTGCGGCCCAAGCAAGGAGGTACCTATATGAACATGACCATGTCTTCACCTGCTATAGGGATATAAAGACAGAATGTGTTATAATTATTGTACAATGTATCAAAAATCACGAAAGTAATAGGTTTTTCTACTAATCACATTTATATTTTTCTTGTTTTATTCCCGGCTACTAAACTGAACTGCAACATTATTGCGAGACCTAGGATTAGGACCTATAAACTTTTGAGTCAGCATACTAATGAATAGAACTCATACTTCACTTGGATAACCTTTTGGGAGATGCATGAACTGAATCTTGCATTAGAATTTGGCCTTGGAGCAAGAATACTAAGAAGCATTTACCTAAAATAATACCTTAAGTTCTTTTCAATCCCTTGAGTGCAGGACGTTGCCTGGAAAGCTGAGGCCTAACATTATAGAGTAAACACTAAATGCCTCAGCGTGTGCAAGCAAAGGGAGCCAACTCGTCCTTCTTCAGGACATCTTGTTCCAGGCTATCAGGGACACTTACTATCATCTGTTGCTGTAATACCGGGTCTTTTAGTGTACATCGAGGTAGTAAGAACAAAGCAGTGGCGGTGCACCAAGGTTACTTACAGGTTAGACTTCATTACAACCTTGCCAAGTATAAGTAAGAAGCGCAACTTACCGAAATTAAAATAAATGCAGAAGGAAACGAAAACGCAAACATGGATGGGCTATTGTGTAACTGTTATCCAGAGGATCGTCAGAATGGGATGCAAGCATGCCAAGGGAAGAAATGGATTATCCATTGCATGAGACAAGTATTGACAAAGCCAGCTCGCCTACGTAAGAGCTATTTCCTTTGCCAATGTGTTTTAGCCATATTGCTAACAAGCGTTGCTGCTGTTCAGCGTGGCTTAAAGTTAGTGGCATAGAGGAGAGTGGTGTGGTGTGTCACAGAGTGGAATGGCAAAGAGTGGAGTAGGCGGTTGAAAAGTGAGGTAGAGTATTGCAGAGTGGATTGGCAGAGAGTGTCGTGTATTGGAGTGCCACAGTGTGGAGTCGCGCATGGTGGCATACACTGAAATGGAATAGAGCAGAGTAGACTGGTGTAGAGTGCACTGGTGGAGGGTGTTGCAGAGTACAATGGCGTAGAGTGTAGTGGTATTGAATTCAGCGGCACACAATGCAGCCTCATAGAATGCAGTGCAGCAGATCAGGGTGGTGCATAGTAGAGTGCGGCTGTGCAGAGTGGAGTGACGCAGAGTAGAGCAGCGCAGAGTAGAACAGAGTGCAGTGGCATAGAATTAAGTGTTGCAGAGGGCAGTGGCACAGAGTAGACTCGAGTGGCATGCAGTGCAGTGATGTAGAGTGCAGAGAAGATTTGAGTGGTGTGCAGTGCAGTGACATGGAGTAGTGCAGAGTAGAGTGGCATAGAGAGCAGTGGCATAGAGTACAGTAATGCAGAATAGAGTGCAGTAAGAGTGCAGTTGTCTAGAGTGCACTGGCATAGAGTGCAGTGGCTAAGAGTAGAGTGGCACAGAGAAAAAATGAGCGGCATAGAGTGCAGTGGCATAGAGTAAATTGTTTCAGAGTAGAGTGAAGTGGTGTGGAATGGTGAGAGTAGAGTGAAGCTGCATAGAGTGTAAAGGAGTAAAGTGGTGTAGAGTGCAGTGGCAGAGTGCAGTGTAGGTAATAGTGTCGTACAGTGGTTTGCCGAAGAGTGTAGAGGCATAGAGTTAAATGTAACTGAGTGAAGTGCACTGGCGTCAAGTGTATTGGCATAGAGCACAGTGGCATAAAGTGCAGTGTTGCACAGTGCAGTATATTAGCGTATAGTGAAGTTGTGTAGAGTAGACTGGTGTGGCCTAGACTGGTGCAATGTAAACTGCAGCAGTAAACAGTAAAGTGGTGTAGAGTAGAGTGGAGAAAAGTTAATTGGCATGGCATTAGAGTGACAGTGGGTTGAGTAGGGAGGCATAGCATGCAGTGGCATACAGTGGAGTGGTGCAGAGTACAGTTACATGGAGTGGTGTAAAGTGGAGTGGTGCAAAGTAGAGTGAAGTGGTGTGGAGCGGTGCAGAGTAGAGCGGAGTGGCGTAGAGTGGAGTGTTAATGGTGTGGTAGCACACTGCCATTACAGGCAACACATTTTCAATTAAAATGACCATTACATTTGCACAGACATACAGTTTTACTAATAAAAATATACAGTGTACAGACGAAAATGTGTGGAAATTGCATCACCTACTTTAATGATTCCTTTTGATCATACTAAAGTATTTGTTTCCGACACACTTCAGAAATAACAAAAAATGTGCTTCATTTGTGCGTTCATAATTCTGCTATATTCTGAAATACTTACACAGTTAATTTAAATGTTGTTCGGTCCTTGAAAAAAGAACTCTTTCCTACTCCAGTATCCAGCAAGATTGTCACATAAATCCTCTCACTTTGAAGTCAGAGAAAGAAAACATAGCGCCTGCCATTTGATCTTGAACATTGAATGCACAGCAAGTGTGACAAGGTAAGACGACGATTTAAAGGCCTGATAACAGAAAGCGAGTCTGTAGAAGAATTCAGGTAAAATGGTTTAGGCAACAGGAGGGACGAACTGAACCTGAGAGCCTAAAGCAAATAAAGCCAGCAAATGGAAAGCCAGAAAGTGTTAGTTACAAACCACAAAGCCAGTGATAATCAACGAGAGGAATACCCTCCTAGGTCAGCTTTCTGAAAGTCCCCAAGATGTCTTTAGCAAACCAGACAGCTGGGCTGTCTGGTAGGCTACGACCTAAAAAAACAGGCTTGAGTCGACCTTAAGATCCAAAAATGTAGAATGAAGCACAAGAAGATGTTAAGTGCAGTAGAGGCACAGTACTAGGAGTTAATTTGTGAGAGTTCAGGTTAATTTACTGGTGATAATACCAGCAACAATTTAAATAGAAGTTTTAGGAAAAACTAATAAACGATTTTGCACTTTGGTTTTGGGAAGGAATGAACTGGGGCGGGTAAAGGGAGGAATATCCTGCAGGTTAGTGGGCCAATAAAAAGTACAAATCGATAAATAGCCCTGAACAAGCAGACTCTCACTTATAGCGTACAAGCGGCCGCAGAGGAGAAACGAGCATTTGTAATGCAGTAGGTCTTGCATATTTCGAACAAGTGACATGCCATCTTTTGACAACAGCACCCACGAGCACAAACAAAAGAAAACATGAGACGAAACTGAGAAAAGACGACTTGGCAATATAAATAAAGTTAGCTTTAAAAAAAATAAAACTTTTTGCCAGTCACAAACAAGCTTTCTGTTTGCAGGGCACTCGATGTTAAAAACAACAAATAGTAACTCGATCTCGTCGTGAGCAGAGGAAAGGGCACTAATTAGGTTGCATCAATTAGTGATTGATCCCTGCTCCATACACAGAAACAGAAGTGATGCCAGGCGTGCCTTGACGAATTATGAGGCTGTAAAGAAGAGTGCTACGCAAACTAACAACTGGTGAGGGGCAGGGAGCTCCAAGCCCTTTCCTGAGCACAACAGCGTCTCACATACGAGACGCATGCACAAGTGCATGCACTTGCAGGCTCAACCCTAAAAAAATATAAGAAGCAATCTCAAGTAATAATTTTAGTGAATTGACAGCTTTGTGAAAAGCATGTAGCTACTAATCTGTCACAGGAAAAGCACATTTGTGTGGCTGGACGTGGCACATCCACTTGAGAAGCGATAAGCACAAGCTTGGGAAAAGAGGTCGTTCATGATAATAAACGGCTTAAAACTGCCTCAGGCCGGAGAAAATTCCCAGCGTTCACGATGCATACAGAGTTACAAGCGATATGTGCTAAATATTTGTTTGGGCGCCTTTTTAATGTTCTAAGCAACTGATGTTGGTACCTGGACAGATTTATAGGGTGTATTTTTAATGCAATTACTGACTGCAATCAAAAGCACTCCACGATAAACAATTAAATAAAACCGCCGAGTCAACAGTGTCTTTTGCGAGGAAAAAGTAACCTGCACATCTCATAAAATGTGTAGTAATACAAGTTAAAAAAAAGAATAATAATTTTGTAACTATGAATGTGTTGAAAATCAAATTACATTGGAGATTCTTTCAAAATAATAGTGAAGATCATTGCAACATATATTGGTAAGTACAACAGGAAATAAGCTCAACCGTGCCAGAGCTCGAGATGTTTAGGACTTGCTGGAGACACCATGCCCTACAATTCTAGGACATAACATCTTTACCTCAAAATAGCTAACAGCAACAATAAATAACAAGCTAACACTTTCATTATGGAAGAAAAGATCTGAACTGTAAAACACTACAGATGCATTCTGGGGTGAGTGATGACGCCACATGCTGTCAACCAATCCTGCGGAGGCTGACACTGCAGCAACCCTGGCTTCACGAATTCTTACCGCTTCTATGTTGCTCCTTCAGATGGGTACTCTTTTCTATCCTTTGGAGAAAATACTCAGGTTCTACAATTAGAAAATGTGTACTAATTTGTGTCAAATTCACAGGATACACAGTCTTGGGCCAGCCTGTTTTGCACCTTCAACGTTTAATGTTGGAAGTGTGAAGTATTCTGTACAGGACACTCCTTATTGTTGCACATTAAAACTATATAATTACCTTTAAATGTGTGTTCTTTCAAGTTTTAGTCTGTCAATCTTACAAAATTATTTTAAATGTGATATTTGCCTCTAGACATGGCATGCCATTCTGTCGCCTCCACTGACTGGTTAAGTTTATTTTTTTCCAAAACTGCAAAAATGAGGAGGGTTTTTCTATTGTGGATGGCGGGTGCCATCTTGGGAGGGTGAAAGACTCCTGATTAGAGTGCACTAGATTTTGTATTGAACTAGCATGTGCGTCCCTTCCTGTATAGCTGGAAGTTTCCAAGTCTTCTTGCAGCCTACTTTCTACCTTACAACATTCAGTACTGGGATTGTAGAGTGTAAAGGCCACACTTTGTTGATGCATTTTAAGATTATATTGCTGCATTAATAAGTCTATGTTTTAAAACGTTAAAGTAGCATTCATTTTACAAAATTAATTTGCCTTTTTTTAATTGCATCTGTTGTTGGCACTTTATGCTGTTGCCTTCTCCGACTGCTCGGATGAGTCTGCAAATTTGAGGAGGGTATATCTGTTGTGGATGGTGGCTGCAATCTTGGAAGGGTCAGAGTCTGCTGATCAGACCACTCTAGTTTTCGCCTTTAACTTAACATGTGCCACCGATTCAGCTTTGATTTAAGAACGGGCACGCCAGAAGCACCTCAAAAGCATGTCAAGGGTAAGTCTGTCTGCACCCTTCTTCACCTAGTGTCAGGACTCTGCACTGTCCGGTCCCAAACTCAAAACTGTCTATCTTTCCCCTGAGTTTAAGGAATGTAATAGGAGGGAACATTACACTAAAAGGCCCTGCTAGATGAACCTACTGTTGACAGATCACTCGGCGGCTTCTATACTGCTGATTTGGCCAGACTAACAGTAAGGAATATATTTGATGGTGGCAACATATATAGTTACCTAATCAATATTCTATATTTATGTAAACTTAGCTCTCACTTGTGGGATTACAAACCAGATTTTTTTTTATGGCTGAAACTTTCATCCCTGGTCCCTCCAAACCTAACCTATCCTTGGCCATTTCACCAGCACCGTCTATCTTACTCCATGATTGCTCTCTTTATATGGGGTGGGAGGTGGAATTTAAATTATCTGTCAGTTTTTCCTTAATCTCAGTATGTATGCAACATAACTGAAGGTGATAACGGCAGGCTGAAGACTGTATCTTCTCTTTAACTATCAATCCACCATGTTCAATTTCAAGAGCCTTAGTTTATACCTCTCCTGTGCTCCATCACATTTTTTTTTTCATTTTTACACTCATCTGACTGGGTTTCAATTTCTATTTTAAGGTGCAGGGGGATTTTATTATACCTACAAATAATTCTACTAATTCGTTTGTAAGGGCTTTTTTAGCGGCTTTATATGTACAGAATTTGAAAAGTTAGTTATGTACCTTACACACACTGCAGGGGACACTCACTGCAGGGGACACACACTGGACATCATTCTTACGAATACAAGTAAACTTCCAGCAGACGTGTCTCTCTACCTTTGGTCTGGCCTGACCATTGTGCTGTACCTTATCAAAAGCCTGACGTGGCCCAGGTTGCTTATGTGATAAACAGGGTTTCTCTGCTCTTGCTCCTATTACCCCAGTGGATATGAACATTATTGTTTTATCTTGCTCATCTTTGGAAGGCAAAGATCAGCAGATGAGCTAGATTTTAAAGTTTGGACTTAAATGCACTGCTCCGCAGCTATGAGGCTTAGCAATAATTCAATTGAATTAGCTAAGGTCCCTCCTTCCTGGAAACAAGCACAGACAATGCCTTTGGTTAAAAAAAAAAAAATACATAAAAATAATACATCACCAGATGCCACAGTATTGGCCAATTATAGGTCTACATATCTCCTCCAGTTTCCCATTAAGGTCTTGGAAAAACTATTAATTGACCATTGCCCATCTTTCCAGCCTCTTGGAAGGGCACCAGTTTTTAGATGATTCTTAACCTGATTATAGAGAATACCCCAGCACAGAAACAGTGCACTAGCGGTCTCTGAACTTGTGCAAACTATCTTACCTAATGGTGAGCGAGCCTCATAGGTACTATTAGACCATACTGCAGCACACAACATCCTATGCCACTTTACTATTGTGCTCATCTTCAATGGGGATCTGTGGAACTGCATGTAAATGGTTGTATTCCTTCTTAATTAACCAGTCCCAAATTGTGACATTGGGCATGTTCAAATCAGTTATCTTTAGGATTAAACAAGGAGTGCCACAGGGATAATAAATTAATCATATGTTTTTTAATGCACATCTAGGTTCTCTGGTAAAAATGGGTCAATCTATTGGCTTTTCTAGGGCATCTTATACCAATGACACACATTTGATTATGTCAATTTCCGAGCAGATTTCCTATACCTGAGAGCTTTTCAAAGACTGTCTGTCGGCCAGGGCCAAATGGATGCACAATAGCGGTCTACTGCTAACAAGAAAACAATATTTTGGTCTTTGGCTGTTCTAATACCACCTAAATTGGGTCTGATCTCCGCTCCTTCTATGAAAGCTAGACATTCTGGTACCCATTATGACCACAATCAGTCTTTTAAATCGACAATTTTATCTGTATCAGGTTCTTGGTTCTCTTTTCTGAAATGACTTAAAAAGATTCTGGACTGTGCCTTTTACTTGCTGTAAAACAGTGATTTATGCTGTGATGACTTCCAGGCTAGATTATAGGAATTCTTTTTACTTCAGTCTGTCGAAATATTATATTCATCTGTTGCAGAGAGTGCCCTGCCGGGCTTGTTCTGAATTTGCCTAGGCACTACTAAATATCTTTTCAGTTACAGAACCTACATTGGCTACCTATTTGCAATGGTCTTATCGTTCAAAGGAAAGAAGGCCCAGTTTATCTGAAGAAGCTATTGAAGCTGTATTCTCTTATCAGAGTACGAAGGTCTATGGGGGCCAGGCTTCTGACTGCTCCCAAAGTTTGTTGTGTCAGAACTAGCAGATGTTCGTTTGCAGTCCAGGATGCCAAACATTGGAATTCACTTCCTTTTAACTTTCACTCAACCCCCTCAAAGGCTACTGTAGCATATTCACCCAATTCTGCATGATCACCCCGGATTTGTGGACACTTTCTGACCCTATTTTGACTGGCTTGAGGACTTTGTGTCCCTTCCCACTGCTAAACAGTGGTAACATAACTGTGCTTTCCCTCTAAACATGTTGGAATTCAAGCCATATTTGGACTTTTTAACTTCCCTATACGTCACATGTAAACTGTGCCTTAAGTGCACTTACGGCATGCAAAATTAAATGTCCTCTGTGGCATGTAGTGTGTATTCACACCACCCTCATATATGATAAAAATATATTTCTGCCATAAACACCATTGTGCCTTGGCCAGACAGAGGTTTAAATGCACCGCAGTGACACAAGGATGGAAAACTGCCCTTGCCATGAAGAAAAAGCCTATTTTTCAATATTCACAAGTCACCCCTAAAAGTGTCTCCTGTAAACCCACAGGTCATGGTGCTGATGAATAAAACTAGGGCACACTAAGGAGGTCCTTATGAACTTGGCGGTCAAGGCAATTTCCGCCACCAGCATGGCGGTCTCGACCGCCACATAATGAACACAGGGCTACCGCCGCCAGGCAGCCTGACAATGGGGGAATTCTTCATCCGACAGGGCAGCGCTGCCCTCTGGATAAAGAACCCGTGTTCCGCCAGCCATTCCGCCAGGCAAAGGCTGGCTGAAGGGGGTGCTCCAGATCCCCCTTGGGGGCCCCTGCACTTGGCATGGGCTCTACAGTGGCCCCCGTGCACAGTCACATCGTGCAGGTCACTGCCCTTTGCGCGACGGGTGCTGCTGCACCTGCCGCACTGCGGCACTGACTGCGGCATTGACGGCTGCTCCATGTGGAGCCCTCGGCAATGTCTAGGTCCAGGCCCAGCATTCCGCTGGACCGGCTGGTAGAAACACTGTTTCCTCCCGCCCAGTGGAATGTTGAATATACGGTTGTCGGGGTCCTTAACAGGCTGGCGGTCTGTGTTCAGACTGCCAGCATGAACACGGAGGGGTTTCCCGCCGTGTTCATAATGAGGGCCTATATATTGTGCAATAAAACCCAAAAGCTATTTCACTTTGTAGGCTTGGACTGAACTTTCCCCAGTTGGCCTAGGCAGGATTACAATCTTTATTTTCCACCTCCTCTTAGGAAAAGGCTTGAAAAAAAAAGTCCCTGCTTAGTTTTTAAAACAGGACTTAAGGGTGATTTTGGTAACATACTTTAACCCCCTCTGCGCCCACCCCCCCCCACACACACACCTACAGCACTCCACAAATGACTCAAACCCAGTCCTTCCACTCATCATAGCCAGAAAACTAGAATATAGATAATTAGCTGGTAGAGTGTACACCTTTCACTCAGAGGGCAACGGCTTGCATACAGACCCAGTAAAGGACAATGGGTGTTAATTGTTGACAGAGATAAGCTATCTACGAGTGGACAGGAACAGTTAGCAGACCAAAACTTATCTTTAGCACTACCTCTTTTGACTTGGAAATGCCAAGGAGGAATTCTTCATTACCAGGACCCTCCTATACAGCCTGTTCCTAGCCACAGCAGGAGGAGAAAACAAGTTTTGCCACGTATCACTTTTCCAAGGCTGGAAAACACATCTTCGGCTGGGAGAGGTAACTTCACTAGCTCAGAGTACAATGGCCTGCCTCTGGGTCACGGAAAGGCCAATGAGAGTTATCAGCTACTTGGAAGTGGACAGGAATAGTTGGCAGATCAAAGGGCAGCTTCATCACAGCCTCTTTTGACTTGGCAATGCCAAGGAAGGTTTCTTCAATTAATTCCCAGGATTTCCCTGGACAGTTATGCGCCTGCCACAATGGGAAGGAAAACCAGCTTTCACCCTGTCAGGTACGGCAGTGGCCAGGAAGCTAAATACAGGTCTCCCTTTTGGGAGCTGGGTCATGCCATCATAAAGTGACTCTTAAGTAATTTTACAGTAGGCAAACAGGAGATGGGGGGCCTTCAAGAATACATTTAGAATTGGGTGGTAGAATTCCTTTAATCACTGACTAGTACACAGGATAAATTTGGCATATCTCCCTCCACCTTCTGAGTAAATTCCTGGAACTGGGAAGATTCCACCTGACAAAGAAGACCCTACTTCTGCTAGAAGAAAAATCCTGACTTTTGACTCCAGGTTCATGCTGCAAGGAGTGGACACACAAGGACCCCAGAATCCTACTTACTCATTATCGAATCATGTAAGTTTGGTCATACATGTGGATCCAAATTTTGCTTTAGTGGGAAACAATCCTCTTTCAAAGATCTGTACTATGAATCTCTAAACTGGTAGCCATACTGGCTTGAGCTTACTTGTGCAGTGTAGCAAAAGAAACAAGAAAAACTGGTTTCCTTGACCACGAACATTATTTCCTGTGCATAAGGTGATATAAATTCCATACCTCTCACTAACTAAAGATTACTGGTGATGCTTTAATGTGGGAGGTTTTTTTTCCATTTTAGATTTTGTTTTATTGTTGCTTCTAGACATTGCGTCATAAAGGAAATAAGTCATAACCTTTACATCTTGGTCTTTAATAATAGCTAAACCTTCTGTTCCGTTAGTGAAGGATTGATGGGAGATTCCCGAATTGCCAAACGATCTCAACATGTTCTGGGGATGTCCTTTGCCAAGACGTTTACTACCTAGCCACATCCTAAATTGTATAGTATTTGATAGCATACATTATAAGGAAATCACTGGCCTAAGTGCGTTAAGAAGTTATATTTTAGGAAAGGACAAATTTCAGCCAAAGAATTCAACCACAATTTCAACAGAAAATAAGAACTGGAAAACCTAAAGTTATGTCATGTGCCCAGGCATTTTGTACACTAAAATCACCTTGTTTACTCTCTGCACAATCTGCTTATCTCAGACCTATGTGGAACCTATCAGTGTGCACTTTTACCTGCTGGAAACACATTTATTTCCTTTAATTGTCTCAGTGGAGTTGGCTGTGATGGCCAAGTTGGAGGTAAGCTTTTACTAACTGAATAACTTTCATAAGTTGAGAACAATATACATTAGCCTCTCAGGGCATATTAGGGGAGGGGTGTGGGGGGGGGCTGGTGGTATTTGAAGAGCGGACACTTTTGTAGGTAAGCCAAATAGTAATTCATGTTTCCGCAGCTGCTGAACCGACATTTTCATGTAATCCAAGTGTCCCAACAAGCGTGTCTTTTGTCCATAAGCTCCCACTGCTTTGGCGGCTGAGGTTAATTTATTATATTTGTACTGTACAATAATAATGTCCAAATTTCTAGAATCCTTTCAAGTTATATGTCAATAAGAATATTTAATCAATACACGCGCAGCTGTTGTTAGCACTGTCAAGGCACTATAAGGGGCAATGAATAACATGAACAAAGCAATGATTTTTCTTTTCTTTGTCTTTTTTTTATACAGGATGCCTTCTTGGAGCTATATTACAAATAGGGTACAGTTTTCCTGTTTGCACCACGGCGCACCTTTAAGTAGGTACACCAGGTGCAAACAGGGACAGTGTGCCCTTTTATGACAAATGTGCTGCCCTCAGGGCAGCTGCAAACTCACACTGCCGTGAGGGTAACACAATCAGAGAAATATGAAGAAGCTGCTTCAAAGACGATCTGTCTCACTATGCAAGCGGCAACCTGTCTACCTTTTAGAGAGGGGAGAGAGATCCACTTGCAGGCAGGTGCAAGGAGTGGCTGCACCCCCTGCAGGGGGGTGTCTGGGAGGTTCCATGGGATCCCCTTTCATCTCTCCAGGGGGCTGCACTTGCTTTCTGTGTGCCTCCTTAGTGCCAGTTTACCTTTGCACCCATGTTGATAATATGCTGCTGACGCAGAGGTAACGTGATTCTATCATTTGCATAGGGTGGCACCCCCATGCAAATGAGGGAACCCCCTCGGAAGATAGAGTGCCAGCGCACTATGTGCCCCAGCGCTTTCAGTGCTACAGAAGGGGCAGCACAAGCATCTACAGTTCCTTCTGGAGTAGCAAAGTGCCCCGGGTCGCACATAGCAGGCACACACACCTGTTGGACTCCCACAGCACTTTCCGTAATACTGACCTCGGTTTTTATAGCTCCTGGTTTTATGGTATTTATTTTTTGAACATTTCCATCTGTATTCATCCATGTTTGCTATTTGACCATTTTATCTGTATTTATCCATATTTATTTTACGTGAATAACTAAAGCATTACCTTGTATATTTCTACATTTATTTAACTAATGTATGTGCACTCATACTTTGATCGCTGGCCCATTTTAGCACATCAGCCAAATATAATAAAACTAAGCCACATAAAAATATTTGCATAATAGCACAAACATATGTTAAGATATGCAGTTATTTAAGGAACTGTAATGAGTTTTTTCAATTTGCATGACTATTTGCTGGGTATTCATGAACAACAACAAGGAGAGTCACTAAGAAGATGCTCATTTCTTTATTTTTTCCACTTGGAACCTTATTCAAAATATACTCAAAAAATACTGGGCGCCTTCAAACCCGATAGAAGGATAGACCAACTGTCATAGGTTTTCCTTGTCAGAAATAAAATAAGTTCAAGCAAAATCAAGAGTTGCGATCCAAGTGAATTCAGCTGAAGATATTTACAATGTCCGTCCCTGAATATGTTCCATTTACCACTAGCTTATTTATTCCTGCATAAAGCAGCCGTCAGTGATGTGCACGGATGCCTTTAACAGGGCAGATCATTCTGAAGTGAAGGTTGACGCGGATTTAAGCTTCTATAAAATACTTCTACAGACTGGCCTTGAGGGTGTTAGTATTCTCAGGCAGACCCTGATGTCGAACCATTAATCATGTGCGCTTCCAGTCTGTACCCAGCCCTTACTGGAAATAGGTAGGTTGAAAAAATGCTGAATGTGTACAGCACTGCCAAGGGAAGCAGAAGCTGAACACCACTGCAGGTCAATTCCTATCAAGGAGGAAATGAAAAGCAAACCACAGAGATAAACCCATCAGCAAGGCACATAAAGCACAGATTTTTCTTATACACTAGGCAACAGTAAAATGCTCCTTAGTGTTCAAAGCTCCTACAAGAAGCAAAAATACAAGTACAGCACTGCGGGAGCTGACCTGTTGTGTTTATAGATCCGGCTAACCTCCACCATCTCGCAAATAAACGTTTAAGGTATGGACAAGAATATTGTCACCCTGAAGGCTTACCATGAGGTTCTACTGGCAGTAAGACCCTAGGAGCCATTATGTCACAAAAACGATGATCAAAGTAGACGACCACATAAGAAAAACCTCAACCCAATAAGTGGCACCTAACAACTTCACATGTAGCCAAAGTTTATGTTTCCAAATCTCACAAAGCATTTCCACTGTTGGTTCAGGAAATGAAATGATCAGATGGTGAAGGTATGTACTTGGGCTGATCATATGAGGAACCTGCAAGGGCTCTTACTCTTCACACTCCGGTGTGTTGATACATTTGTTCTAAGCGAATAACGCAACCCCTACCAACAATGCCAACACTAAAACCATAGCATTAGTCAGTGTGGAGATGGTGACTGCATAATAATAATAATAGTGATATTAGTAAGTTATAAGGCTATATAACAGGCCAATAGCAGAGAAGCGAAAAATCGCCTTCAACACGACACTATCTGTAACAAAGTACCAACTCTTCAGTATATATCGCTTAGAGGCTTTGATGAGAGTTAAAACACGAAAAGCAAACAGATCTAACCAATCTCTGGAATATATCAAGCCAGTCCACACCTCTGGCAAAACACCTGAAAATCTTCAAAAATGTCTTTCACCTTTTCTGCAGGGAAAAAGTAAGAATGTATAGGAGAAAACGAAGCAAATTCATAGCAATATAAAACAATAAAATACTACTTTTTCCAATATACCAAATTCCTCACCTCATGGCAAAGAATCAACCGAAGCTCCTCCTAGGTTTCCCAGGTCACCAGAGGACCCATGAGCCACACCAGTGAAACTGAAAAAGTCAAAATAGAGTGGAATGGAATCCATTAACCCCGGCAGCATGAACACCTAAAGACCCATGCCTGTATGACTTTAAAGTAACCTAGAATTTCCAAAACACTAGGATGGAAAACTTGCAAAAAAAGCATCATAGTAAACGGCAAACAATGCTGATGGTTTAGAAAAGAATGCTTTTTGAAATAATGTATTTAATGTAAATAATGTATTTCTTGAGGGACATGTATCCCGATGACAGGTTCCTGTTATCCTCCCTCACAAACCTATTGCTTAGCTACATGCGTCTTGATGCCAAGGTTTCTTCCCTTCTCTGGACCAATCACCCTACTTTGTGCCCCTATGTGAGGGCATGTATCCTCCACCTACACATCTCTAAAACCCCCAACCCTGTGTTTGCCTGTCCTAATTGCAGGAATATTTCACCCAACCAGAAACCTATGCTCAGTACCCTGTCGGGGGGAACCCCAATGCCACGACTTGACTCATCGCCCTCATCCAACACATATACTTTCTCCTTTTCTCCTGATAGCAGAGGAAAATGCCCTTCAGACAGACCACTCCTCTAATCCCTCCAGCTCTCACTGTAGGCCTCAGTACTGGGTTCTAAGTTGCCATCTGACGCATCTCTCAACAGACCTTCTTGTGTGTCTGTGAACCTGTAACAATGTACACATGTGCATCATTCAGACAAATGAGCGGCCACAGGGCTGGGAGACCGAGTGATTCAGAGGGCTGCCGTTCGCTGTCACCATGTGGGTGTCCACTGCATGGCACAGTCTCAAACTCAGACAAGCCTCAATTGCACTGAATATCCTAAATCAACCAACACATAACTGTGCATGTTTTCTCAAGCACAAGGTATAAATATTTCTGAAAACATTTTGCAAGCAGATTCGGAGGGGTCACTCGTCCTAAGGAAAATATTTGTACACTCTCCTCTGCCTACGTCTTGAGAGATATCTCACACTTGATATCTTTATATTTTCTAAAGCAACAAAATATGCTGACATGGCATGGACGTACCTAATCACACAACAGTCATCAAAAAGTCTGCTAAATAAACTAAACTTGATAATGGAGGCAAGTGGATGGACAAACCAGAATCTAGCCACCATCACAACAGTCAGAAAATTACAGATGTGTCTGACGCTCTCCATTGCTAGAGAGTAACAGAGCTTGATAGAGTGTCCAGAAAGCTTGACAGTGTGTAGTTAATGACACTGATTCCGGACATTAATGGGGCCTAATGAAAGCCCACGATCAACACAGTGAAGAGACTAGCCAGAAACAACAAGTGCATCAAGACTTTGGTCCTATGTTGTACAAACTCAAAAGGAATTATATAAACGATGTGGAGATTAGGGCATCTTTCACTCACGTACATTCTACAACACATTTACGTTTTGAAATACAATGCATCTCATAAAACTATGAAATGTGTCGAACACCCAACTATTTATCAGGCAATACTTGATGAAGTGTCAGTTCATTGGGCCTTCTCCAAAATCCCTGTATGATATCCATTTAAATTGGCCTTCCAGGGCCTACACATGCTCACCACGCTTCGTGAAGGACTGTCCCCTGGAATGATGCAACACTGGGACAGGCAGCACCTTAACAACAACAAAGAGATACGGTCTTATGACAGGCAATAAAGTTTGAGAAACAGTACTGTCAGAGGGGTTCAAGGTAAATGCAACCACTGCATGGAAATTTAAAGTAAAATTGGGAAACAGATTGTGAAGTGCAAACACCAGAATATGGTGCCTTTGAGCGAGTGAGGTGCCTCTGCTCTGTAGAAGTTGGGGGAAGGGTAGAATCCACATTTCAGGGCAGATGGATTCAACTGTTTTAAGATAAGAAACCAAATCTACTAATCCATGTAGCTCCTCTCAGGACAATCATCTTGGCTGTGCAGGTAATTCCGAACCACCATAAGGCAAAACATCAACCAATTTCTTTGTAACTGCTTATGTTTCAAAAATAAAGAAAAACATGCATTGGCAAAGCCAATAGATTTCGCCCATGAAAATTATTGTCTTTGCTAATGCTTATTTTTCCTCCAAGAAGACTGTTGCAAATGGATGTGCAGCTGCAATAGGCATGTATTTTCTTATATTTAAAAAGAAAAAAACAATCAAAGATGGTTCTGAAGGAAGAGCATGCATTTGTGGCAGTCATCTTTGAACTGAAATTTTAAAGTAGAAGAAAATGTATTCAAAGATGGCCACCATGCATGCATTCCCTCCGGAGGCCATCTTTGAATGTATTTCCTATAGTTTAAGATATTCCATTCAAAGGAGCCATCTTTAAGTGGGTTTTTTACACTACAGTAAACTTCTAATCAAAGATGGACAACTTGAAGAGGTGAGTGAGGGTAGGCGGGCAGAGGTGGGAAACAAAGGTAAAGAGGAAGATAAAACAGTCCCTCATGTGCACTGCAAAGGAGGTTTGACATCAGCACTGGAATCATATATGCCATCCAATCAAAACATAGAGGCCATAAATGCTCCTGAGCAGAACAAACAGAAGCTCGGAGAGGAAAGTGTTCAGATCAGGACAGTGAAAGTTAGATAGAGAAGAAAGTCATCCAATCACAACTAAAGGGCTGACCAAAAATACATTCTGTGTATCATATTTTTCTAAGTAGGTCTTCAACAACAGATAGCTGAAGCAATCTCCAAGTGATACCTAAAAAAGACCAGTTCACCTTAACATAGATAAAATGCGTAATGGCCTAAGAAAGTTGTAGTTATTGTCCCCAACAAGCCACAAGTACCTATATTAAGCAACTGCTACAACCAAGGGTAACTTGCAGCTACTTGAATGTCACATGTATCCAAGGTCCAATTTCTGGACCAGTTTCTAGCAAGAATCAGGTAAGAGGCTCTCCAAAATTCAGAGAAGGCATTTCCTGGAGATATCGGATGCAGGACGAATCCAAAATAATAATGGGCTGAACACAATATGAATCTCCAAAGGGTTCTAGTCCAGCGTGAATTACAGGAGAATAACCAGGGTTCCTGGTTCTAATCCAAGGAGTTTCCAGAGTTAACAATTATCAGTGGACAATCTGCATTTCCACATAATTTAGTCCCATATACCACTAGAGATACAAATGTAATGTAATATGCATTCAGGAATACAGAGTACATTTAATCACTGTATCACCCCCGCCCAGCTCTCCTCCACAATTGAGAACTGCACTAAATAACTTGTGATGTTGTCAGTTGGGGTCTGCAAAGGCCACTTTAAGTCAACCTTAACAGAGGAAATAAAAACGGCTCACTAACTCAAGGGCACTCTTACTTCAATACATTTCCCTTCATAGATACCAGGTTCCTACACTGAACACTTTACTGAATCAGTTACTAAATTCTAAAAGCAGAAAACATACGTCCTTTTCAGGGCGCCCAAGTAGCATGGTATCATCAGACTTGTTTATTGGGTGACAGGATTTTTTCTATACATTGACGGAGAAAACCTAGGCTTTACAAATGCTTGACTGTTCATCCATCACTAGCTTTGTTTTTTATACGGAGCAAGTCCAAAATTACTCATTACTCAGATGCAAAAACAACACGAGTAACTCTAGTCGTTAAACCTACGAGGCTTAGATAGCCTTGCCCTCGTTAATGATACTAGGTGTGTCATTCAATTGAAATGAGATGCTTGAATGGGAAACGCCCTCTATATTTGAACCAGAGGAATTTTCTGGGCTTCCTCAAAACCAAAATAACATTACACAGCCTTCATAATCACCCATGAAAGAAAATGTGCCTTAGGAACTTGTAACTAGCATCTTATGCATGAGCATCTTGAAATTTTCTTTAACATACATTTGAAGGTATTTGGAAGAATCCTGGATGATTACAATAATTATGCTGTTCAGTTGTCCATCACTCTACAACACATCACAAATTAAAATAGTATTTTTAATTTCGGATAAAAGTTAACGTTGTGTACATTCATTCAAAGTACAGTGTTAATCAATTGTGTGGGTAAGACTTATTTGGTGCTAGATTATTTAAGTTTATTTTTAATTAAAGCAAACAATGCATGCCTGCTGTCCCGAGTCCCAACATGTTTTATGTTGTTACAATGATCAAATCGCTGTAGGCAATCCTTCTATAAATAAATACAAATCGTTGACACACATTGTATATCATCAGTCTGATAAAAAGCTTCTGAATGTAAATTTTATTTTAGATATTTGTTTTGCATTTTGTGTAATTGTGGATTTCAAATGACCAATGAGGGGTTGCCCAAGGTGTAAATAATTAAGGACATACCCAACACATAGCGGGGAGGAGAGGAGAGAGAATGAGATTATATATAGCTACGATCCAGGCACTATCTTGTTCATGGGGGCAAGGATGGTAGCTGTAAGCAATTGATTTTAAGGCCTCTCGCGAGGACTAAAGACCAAAGGTGGTAGTGGCTTGCTTATAGTGAACCTCTATCCTGCTGAATCTGTGCAATGCTTCAAAGCAGCAGAAGCAGTGTGATGCCTGGCATCAAAGCTTGCCAATGACAGGGGAAGCGGCTGAGAATTGTGCCACCCAGCCAAACCATGTACTGCAGCATAAAGCTCCTACTGCCCGATAGCTGAAGTGGGCAGAAGAAGGAATTTCTTGTGGTTACATACTAAGTCAGCAGAACAGACAAGGCGGTGATCCAATGTCTTTTTGGAACAAGTATGCTAAGCCGGAAGTCTGGAAGGCAATTAGCAATCACAAGGTCAAAGGAAGGAGAAAGCGCTATGAGCACCAGGAAGAAGGGCTGGCCCCAGGTGCTACTGCCTGGTCAGACCCCAAGAGTAGAGGGGTGGAGAAAGAAGAAATACAGCAAGACGTGGAGTTGGGCATAAATTTAGTCTCACAGTAGACAGACAGTAATCAAAGAATATTAACAGAATGTGCAAATACGAAATCAATCAATACGTTCAATCCTCAGGCTGACACAAGCCAAGAGGGTGGCTGACTTGTTTGAACACATTTGCAGCACAACTCAATTAAATCGGTCCCTATATGGCCATTTGAATTAAAGGCTACTTTTCTGTGTCACATCCACACGAATGAGCAGGAAAGTAAAACAAATTTTAAAAAATCAAGTGACTTCCAACAAAACAATATGGTGAGTCTCTACTGCTGAGGGATTTGTTTTCTCCTATTCAGTAACATAAATGAACCAGAGTTTGCTTTAGCATGACTGTCCTCTCTTTCCCAACTGGGTGGATCATTCTCTGAGGGAACTTTATGAACCCGTGCAGCTTGAAACTTCCCTCAAATCATCAAAAACTTTCAAATGTGATTTGACACAAAAGTATAAGTATTTGCTAGTTCGTACAAAAAAATGGTTGTCAAAATGAAAACGTATAGTTCCAATATTATTGCTTATCTCCGAGAGACAGCAAATGAGAGATTTTCAAAGTAAAGATTTCTATGCCACTAGCAACTTTTGCTATTGCTCTCATATATTACACTGAAAGCCGTACACTGCCCACAGCGCGCACTGAAAGAAAGAGGAATCTGTTGTTTCTCCAAGACTGCAGTGTGCACTGAGGAAAGTGGGTTTCTCAAACATGTTCTATTTTTGAAGATCATTATCAGGCGAATTTCTTTTTTGTCATCTTTCCTGCTGTTACACTTCAATAATACTATTCAAAAAAGCGACAGAAATCTTTCACAGTGCCCTTCCTCTTGAATGCCTTCAGCATAAGGAAGGGAAGGGTGCGGAGACCAATCATGGTATCTTCAATGTGGAAGCTTTGATGACCATAACACAGCTCTCAAGCCTTGCATCAATATGATTCTTATGAAATGCTACAAAGCATATATTCCATCAACAAACTCAAACAACGTTAGCTTATGTGTTGGATGTTGACTTTCAACTTACTTTATCAAGCCTAAAATGAAAAATGAATTTATGGTCTCAGGAGTTTGTCTGAGGTACTCTACCCAAGGTGCCAATGTAATAACCTGAACATCTGAGGTATAACCTATGTTTTCAAAATATTTCTCGAATTGGGGTCTTCTCATCATTAATAACTGTTTACTGAGCGGTTTAATGCTTCCATTTTTCACAGACGGGTGCCTCAAACCCCTTTCGAAACCCGACTGAAGGACCCTTATTCACTTAAAGGGGCATCGGCTTGCACAATTTCTTTAAAAATACTTTGACAGATCAATCTTGTAAATTGGAGACCTTCCATGAAAACTGCAGCACTGAATATTTTAATTGCTCTTTGTGGTCAGCCAGAATGCTCACCTGCAGACCAGGGTTGCGATGATGACACACCAGGCGGTACAACAGCAATCGGCATTGGGGCTCTCCTCGCTTTTACGATGGCGGCAGCAAAACCAGAATGAGTAGAAAAGCAGGAACAAGAGGTCAAGAGCAAGGCAGGACAGGGCGACTCCACCCAACAGCAAAAGAGCCTGCAAGACAGAAGAGGAACAAACAATTTATCCAGGGACCTACAAGTGCATAATGGGGTACTTTGATTTTGCACAAACCAGGGCAACACAAGGACTAAAACATAAAAAATAGTTCAGCAATATGTATGTCTACCAAGCCAGTGAAGAACAAAAATAGTCAATCCTGTTAAATGTACTCCACAAATATAATACAGGTCCCTCCCCGTGACAACAGAGCAGCTCCCAAAAGACAGAGTGATAAAAGACACAAGCAGATGCAATATTGTTTGAATCTTTGGACAGCAGGTTCAGTAACATTAGTTGCTTTCACCTATGTAATTCCTACTCTACAATTACGGTGCATTCTCTACTGGACAAGACATAGAAAACCTCAATTCCCACTCCCCGAAGACCTAGGCTCCTCAGTTGCAGACCTCCCCACAAAAGACCTCATTCAAATAACAGCTCCTAAAGGCTTCCAAACTACGCAGAATCTACGTAAACACAGTGTATCACCCGAACATAACGCTCGTTGTCTCTCCTGATGAAACTGCAGTCTCACAACCAAGCACAATTTGTTAGAATACACTGCAATAATGAAAGTTAGAAGTATTCTCTAATACTAAGGACTTTCAAACAGGCTTTGTTTGGGGACACTCATGAAATTGGCAATTGAAAAACAATTATAGCTATTGGCAATGTAAATTTATAACCGGACTTCTTTTGCAACATTAATTGGTCAACCCTGCAACATATTTTGGTCCTTTCTGCCACATAATACCAGTGGCCCTGCATATAACTAAAGGACTTGTTGGCATACTGGAATGTTTTTTCAAACAAGACTCTTAAAACACAAACTACTCCCAGGTTCTAAACAAACGTTCCAGCCAAAAGACAGCTTACAAATACACTGAATGTTGGGATGGGCTATTATTTTGGGGTCCTCACTGACCTAGTGTGAGGTCCCAGAGATACTCAACACAGAAACAGCACGTTGTGGTGAGCCTGTTTTGATGGTGGCCCCGTTGTCCTAGGACCACCTTAGGCTGGGTTATGAGCAAAAATGTTTGTAAAAGGAATTACCTGCAAAGCATTATGGAGCACGAATCTGAGTACTGTAAATATTGTAGTATATTGACTGCAATGCCCAGATCAGCCCCTAGTGGACATCACAATAAAAATAGCATTTATAAGACACACGGTCATGTAACCATATAGTTAGCTCCTAGATGGCATAACCACATGAAAACAGAATGGCAGAAAATAATGCAGTGCAAGCAAATGTTTAGCCACCAACAGGTCATAGTGCATTCAATGTTTTCAGGGCTGGCAGACCTACTGTAACAATATTACAAACAAGGCCTTTAAAACACAAACTACTCTCAGGTGTAAAACAAAGTTGCATCTATGCGAGAGCTCAAACAGACACTGAATGGAGGGAGTGGTTATTATTTTAGAGTCTCAACTAACCTAGTGTGGGGACCCAGAAATGATGTAGACAGAAAGGGCCATTGCCGTGAATGTTTTTGTGTGTGGTCCAATTGTCCAAGGACTACCACATCCTGAGTTATGGGCAAACATGTTTTGTAAAAGAACACTTGCAAAGCATTATGGGGTGAGTTTACAAGTGCTGCAGATATTGTAGTATGTTTACTGCAATTCTCAGAACAATCCATAGAGATCACCACAGTAAAAATTGCATTTCTAAGAAACATGATGATGTAACCATATAGTTAGCTCCAAGGTCATAACCACATGAAAACAGAATGGAAAAACATAACACAATACAAGTATATATTTAGCCCCTAGAGAGCGTAGTGAATTACAGATTTTCAGGGCTAGCAGACCTACTGCCATGATATTACAAACAAGGCTCTTGAAATATTAACTTCTCTCAGGTGTAAAACAAAAATTCTAGCCACAAGAGAGTTTAAAAAGACACTGAATGGTGGCAGGAGTAATTATTTTGGGGTCCCCACTAACCTAGTGTGGGGGCCCAGGATGTCCTAGAAAGAAAAAGTGTACCGTGTTAGAGGTTTTGGTGGTGGTCCCATTGTCCTAGGACCACAACAGGCTAAGTTATGGGCAAACATGTTTTGTAAAAAAAAGAATGCTTGCAAAGCACTATGGGCCAAGTTTCCCAAGTGCAGTGAATATTGTAGTATTGGCTCTCCCGCTGTGTCAGGAGAGCCGCTTTTTGTGAAAGCTATGGAGTGTGAAGTGGAGAGCCAAAAGAGATGACTCTGATTAGGTAACAGTGAGTACAATGTGACCAGCGCTTCAATACCGCCAATGGAGTTTGCGCTGCAGTTCTCCACTGTGAACACCATGACCACCATGGAACACGAAGTGGAGAGACAAAAGAAAAAAATAGTTTGCCCGCGTTGAACTAAATCAGCAATCGTGCAATAATCCATTTAACTGAGTCAGTCTACAAAGCAGTAACAAAACCGCCCCAAGGGGGGACAAACGTAAAGTATCAACCAATGACATCAATTATTTTTTTTAAAGGAAGGCAGAGAACGAGTGAAAGTGATGGGTGTGAAATGGGCACGGTTAAAAGCCTACAGAAGACTTACAAGAGGTCGAAAAGCACTTGCGCGCTCAACCTAAAATGGAGGTGTGGTGCAGGAGCGGGGAATGCATTAACTATTTCAAAACACAGCAAAAAGGTATATTGGGAGTAATGGAGGAGTGTAGAATTAAGAAACAGATATATTACCACAGAACAAAGACCCATACACAATATGTGTCTGTATATGTACCAAGGTGAAATGTACTACAATCGACAATGGGATTATGTCAGGCATCGACGCTCTATACATTAAACAAGGCAGAAGTCTTTTTACCTTGATATTCTACTAGATAACACTACTTATACTTTGTCTCAGTAGTACAATCTCTCCTAAGTCTTAATGCATTATTTTATTTTTCTCCGCTGTCTATTTCATTGTGCACTGATATACACACCTATATAAAGAGGTAATTTTATTTAGTTGGGACTTTCATTACTACATGTATTTTGTCATTTTTTTTACATCAATCTTCCCATATTTTGTGCTGGATTATATGAATGTTTGCACCAATAAATAAACAAGCATTGCTACATCCGATAGGCGCCACCTTTGGGGCCTCCCAACTTTGCCACTGATGTTAGCCATGCTGCTTAGCACCTTTCCCCATACGCTGGCAAATTTCGCTCCATTTTTTAACAAACTTGCACCCACTAAACTGGCTATTTTCGTTATGTATTTCCTTAAAACACTCTAATTCTGTCACTGACTTCATCACAATGTTGTAGATTTTCAGCAGGTCAAGTACACTGCGTCAAACCATAATTTGACAACCATATAGGCACTGCCCTATTTTAACCCATTCTACTCCTATGCTGCTATTTAATGACAATTCAGCAGTAGTGATGAACCATTGCTATGCAGCAAGATAACTTTCCTTAATCCAGGCGTTTTATACTGTCCACCTTCTGTGTGAGAGTGCGTACCCATTGTGTTGTACTGTAATTTAATGTAAGTAGTGCTTACTACTCTTGAGGCTAGTGGCTAATTCAGTGGTTATTTTTGGTCACTGGGCTGAATCTTGTGCTCTCAAGGAAAACATGGCATGCATTTACTCAATGTATTTGTGGTAGATTGCATTAATAGGAGTTAAGTGTGATCATCAGTGGGCTATGAAAGTTCACACTAGTGGTTGGTAAGATGAATAGGTACGCACCTGTGTCTGATGTTTTACTAAGTTTCTTAATTTGGCGACTCAGGGCGAGTTCTGGAATCTCACTTGTCCTTGTAGTTCAGCAGACCTTGGTGAAGCAGTTCATCTTTCCAAATGCTAAGGATGTCCTTTCCTTTGCTTGGCTTGAAATGCCCGACTGTGGGAGCTGCCATAATACCCACAGGTTTTGCTTGATATATTGAGGGGCAGCTGCCTTACAGCCCTGCTGACGTGTGACATACATTTGGAGGTACGGTTTTAATTTGTTTTGTGATCAGGTACGCCTTCTTGTGCACTGCAAATACTTCTGGAAGCTCGAGGGACCTGCCGCGTGTGAGCATGGCCTACAGTGCCATTTTGCCCTGCTTCAATATGAGCTCTGTCAACTGGGTGAGTGGTACCCTTGGATAATCTGAGCCCTGATTTCATCGGTGTTGTCAAACCCATGAGGTTGAGCTAGGCCTTGGAGATGGGCATAAAGGAGTCTATTGGTTCTTTGGGGCCCTGATTTGCTTGTTGTAATATCTGTGTATGTTTATATTCTGATTTGGCCGTTCAGCCCAGTCAGTACAGCACTATAGTAATTATCTTGCCCTGTGCTTGTCAGCGAGTTACACCGTCTGCACTTCCACCCTTGAAAGGTGACAAACAGGTTGTAGAATAATTTTCCGTCATGGCAGACAGATAATTTCCAAACCATACCACCCATTATCTTCATCTGGTAGCCACTGAGGAGGGGGCAGACAGCATGCCAAAAGGCTGTATGGTGTTGGGGGAGTATGGTAGTTTTTCACACAATCGTTCTTTTCTTGCACCATAACTAACTTGGGACAGTAAATGCTGTGGTTGCAACGGTCATTCTGTTCAGTTTGCTTTTTTGTCCTCACCTCATGCGGAAGAAATGCGGCCATTTATTTCAAGGTACAGTGACTTCCTCAGCAGACTGTTGGGTAGAAGAAGGGGTAGCACCCATACTGGTGAAACGCTGTCCCCGAATATTGATGTGTGAGTTTCGGAAGAAAGGCCGAGATGCCAGTTACTGCCCTATCTACAGGCAACAGGCATGCTGGCGCCCTCTGGGATGGACACAAGGCATCGCGTTGGGGTGCGGTTCCTGCTGTGGGTGCGTAAAGATGTGCGAGCACCAACAGCGGTCCCCGGGGTGAACGGCTGGAAGACCCTCGAAAGGCAGGCAAGGTTGAATTGGCTGCAGGAGTTCAGTCGAGGCATGGTCATGACCTTCTGTTTGCCAAATCGTTTGTCGATGCAGGGTGCCTGCTGCACCCTTTCGGGCACTAGGAACCTGGATGTTGTGTCCTGCGGAAATAGTCTGTGCATGGACCACCTTTATTTAACCATTCAAACACGTCACACGGAACACACTAAATGAATGTGTCATGGCCTAGTTTTTCCTCCATGAACACTTCTGTTCACGCCCCCCCCCACCCCCCCCTTAGACACAGAGATAGCCGAGGATACTCCGGATTTGCACTAGAAGACATCCTGATGAGGTCTTAACCTGTGTCACACAATATTATAGGGTGTACTTTCAAACTGCTATGTTTTGACCAGTTCTCATGTATTTCTCTCAGGTAGGGTGCATTAATAAACCCATTAAATTCAACTTTCGCACACATCTTCCTATTTGTTTTTGTAAATATGTCTTTATTGGCATTCTCAAGTCATTACAACAGTGATCGAGACCCTGACGAATAATAGTATTTATAACAGCATACGGAACAGCAAAAATCACAGGAATGTAACAGTAGATTATAAAGCTATGTGGAGAAGCACGTGATCTGCATGCAGACCAGATTTCGGTTATTCGGTGTTAACCCCCGTACAGGTGGGCTAGGTCAATACATTCCCCAAAACTATCAGGAATTTGACTGAAGAGGGATTAAACATGTGACCTTGGTGTTAATAGCACCACACTCGAACCACCTGAGCTGCCAGGCCATGCCTTCGCACATTTCTTCCATGTGTTGACACTAACTCACATGCGCTTGACCTCATCCAAGTCTTTTTTTTGTTTCTAAAACACATACTGACACAAATATTTTTGCTGGCTAATTAGGGGCGGGTTCAGATGAATTGTCACGTTTTACAATTTGCTAATACCCAGGTTAAGAGCCACAGGCAGTAACCTACGACGTGCTTAGAAGCGCGCCGTTTGGAAGTGTTTACTGAACACGGGTAATATTAGACACCTCTAAAGCTACGCGCTCATTTACTGCAGCTAAATAGGAGCATCACATCGGCTTGGAAAGGTAGATGAAATGTATTGCCCCCAATGAAGTGTTACTTTTTTTCTGCATGAAAGCAAGCGAGAAATAACACCACAGAGGCAGGGCTGATTAGGCCAATGCGTACACACGTTACGTTCTTCTGAGAAGACGCAAAGTGAAAGAAAAAAAAAAAATCCTCAGGCAGACCTGAAAAACTACGACGTCCTTCGCAACGCTTCCACATTTACACTTCAAGTTCTCTGCTTATGCTTTTTTTTATCTGCTTTAAGTACTTTAAAATGGATCCACAAATGAAAAGATTGCCTGGAAATGTACTCTAGACCATCACTTCTTAATAGTTTGCCTTCAATGGACCCCAACCAAATCATTACGGGAATCCGGGGACCCCCACTACGTCATTATTGGAAGCCGGGAAATGGTTTGAACTTCAAAACACTACACAAATAGCCAAATACAAGTATACACCAAGCAAATGCTCAAATATTGAAATATTGTGTTTCATTCACAATCAAATATAGACAAATTTAACTTTTTCATTTTTTCTTCCTCATTTGTACATGTTATTAATTTTAATATATTAATTGGAGTAGCATTTAATTTGGCAACATTGTCACAGACCCTCTCTGTAGGCCTCGTGGACCCCAGGTGTCCTTGGACCCACGGGTAAGAAAAGATTATTCAGAGTGCAACCCTACAGGAGTAACCAGAGCCAGTCAGTGAAGAGAAGCCGGGTGGGTGGTAGGGGGAGTCCAAGTTTTAATCCCTGGCCCACTGCCTGAGCATTTCATCGTTAAAAGGATACATTATGGTATGCTCAATATAAAGTTATTAACGACCAATAACCAGTGTCCACGTTTCAGTCAAATGGCTACTTCAGGAACGTAACGCTGCTCGGGGTGATGGGGGCATCATTTTGGTTGTATATTTTTACCACACCCATATAATCAGGCATTATTAATAGGTACTGTGACAAATATCTGATAAATCCATAAAGATAAACGCTTCCGAGGAATGAAACCTTGGCTAGAGGTTTTGGTAGAGTTTAGATCCAGCATTTGGGAATTAGAAATTATCCTTTCACTTCTGAATAAAACTACACAATTGTGCCTACTGCACTGAAACGCAAGATACATTATTAAGGACTTATTTTAAGTGCTAGCTGTTTCCAAAAATACTGTATCAGCATCAACCAAAAAGATAACTTAGCAAATTAAAATTAAAAGTATGTTTTCAATAGATCTTTAATACAGGTCCCTGATTTGTTATCAAATTCAGAAGCTAAAACTATCAAGATTGGGTGCTTGAATTGCTAAGATATCCAGGACTCAACACATTTTAAGACCCATGTTGTGGAAATCTTGATATTGTAAAAATAATAACAGAAAGATTAGTTGTCTACCAGTGACAGTGGTTTTCTTGAACAGCAGTACCCTGAAAAACTCTGATAAAGAAAATTCCAAACAACGACAATACTGTGCATACCCGTTCACTCTCCATCACTACCTTTAATACCCACATATCACAAGGTACCTACATTCTTTAGTTATAGTCAAAAGAACAAAGGTCTTTTCCAGCAAGAGCACAGGTGCTGAGTTTGTGTACCCCTGGAGAGTACTACACAGGCAGACTATCATCAACAGACAGCAGCACACTTCATAAATTACACTCAAATGATGATAATTTTTAACAAATATTTATAAATAGTTCTCGGTTGCAGAGGGTGTTGCTCAGGCAAAACCACTGGGAAAAGATGAGCAAAAACAGCAGCCTGGGCTTCAAAGGGTAAATTCATAAAATACATGAAAGGCTGATGACAAAACAAATCATTCCTAGACCCTTAAGGAAGGAACAGACTGAATAAAATAATGCCAGTTGCTCAGATATAAAACTAAAAGAATGACTGGAAAGACTATGCACTTAAAAAGCAAAACCAGTCCACAAAACAAGGCACATGAATAGTGTTCTCACACCAATCAATCACTGGATTTGTAAAGCGTGGCTTATCGCCCTAGGGGGGTGGGGGAGGCATCCAGGCACTCAGGGATGTCGCTGTGTGTCAGCAGCTTCTCCTCAAACAGTCATGTCTTGAACTTTCTCCTGAAGTCAAGGAGGATGTGCAAGCTGCGAAGTTAGGGGAGGGGGTGAGGGGAACAGGTGGTGGCAGGGTGGGGGTGTCAGGGGGTAGTTTCAGGTCTTGGCAGCGAGGTGGGAGAAGGAGCGTCCTCCGCTGCGGCAGATTCTTGGGACATGCGAGAGGGCGAGAATTGTTGAACGAAGCTCACTGGTTGGCTGGTGGGAAGAGACTCTGCATTTGGTTAGCTTGAGTCCGATGTTGTGGAGGGCTTTGTATGCGATGGAGCGAGCCTTAAATTTGCACCTCTTGTGCACTGGCAGCAGTGCACAACTCTGTGGCTGGGGTTGATGGGGGTCCTTCTGAGGAAGTCTAGGACGAGTCTCGCTGCTGCATTCTGGATGGCCTGGAGGTGGTGGAGGAGCTTGGTGGGGAGTCCGACGTAGAAGGCATTTCCTTAATCTAGTCTGCTGGTTATGATGGCATGGATGACAGTCTTTCTAGTTTCGATGAGGATCCATTTGAAAATTTTCTTTGGCAGGCGGAAGTTGTGGAAGCTGGAGGAGGCCTCTGCACTTATCTGCTGTTTGAGAGGGAGTATGCTGTCTATGATCATGCCGAGGTTGCGGGCATTGGATTCAGGGATTTGCCCAAGCGTGGAGGGCTACCAGGAGTCATCCCAAGGGGAGAGGTTGCTTCCTAAGATGATCACCTCTGTCTTGTCTGTGTGCAGTTTCAAACAGTTGGATCTCATTTGTTCATCGTCAGGTGTCATGGAGTTGCTGAAGTTGTCTCAGGAGGTGGCGTGGTCTTTGAAAAAGAAGAGTATTCGTTGAATGTCGGCATAGGAGATGATGTTGAGTCCATGGGAACGAACAATCTCAGCCAACGGCATCACATAGATGTTGAAGAGGGTGGGACTGCGGGAGGATCCCTGAGGGACGCCGCCTATGTTGCTCTTAGTTTCTGAAGTGAAGGGTGGGAGGCGCACCTTCTGAGTGCGGCCTGTGATGAAGGTGTGGATCCACTTAAGGGTGTTGCTTCAGATCACTTACAGGCATCTGTAGTTCAGGTTACCAGCAAAACACAATACTACATGCACAGAACGTAGTCCTAGCACACAGAGAAAGTGGGCTTTTGGCCCGCCCCTATCAGCCATTGGGTGTTGGCATTTTTTAAGTGCTCCCATTGGTTGGCTGGGCTGTTCATTACGTCTCAGCACCTCGTGGAAGATTATATTCTTTGCCATGGACTTGAAGTAGTCCACTGTGGTAAGCTTTCCGTTTTTTCACCTGCTCTCCACCCTCCTTGTTGTTGTGGACTCCCCACACCATCCCAAGCAAGATGTGCATCCTCCTACTGTTTGCAGCCACCTGCCTTCACCTGTATATTTAGTTTTGGCAATGCTTGTTGAACTGTGTCATAAGGACTGACAAAGGATTACCCAGCCATCTACACAAAGAGAAATAATTTCTAAAATGCCACTGAGCAGGAGGATGCATGCTCAGTTAACATCATGTCACAGTTTTTCATCACCCTTATCAAAATCATTACAAGATGGTCATTAAGCATGCATGTTTGTAATATAATGATTTTTCATAAAGCTTAAGAAAAAAATTGGTAGATGACCACTGTGCATGGTGCGCTTGGTGGCCATTTTGTAATATAGGTGTGTATATATTACAGTTGATGAAAAAGCATTACAAGGTGATGGGCACATATGGACACACTCCCTAGGCAGTCATTAGGAGACAAACAAGCATTTGCAATGCAATGGATTTCGCATTTTCTCCAGTTACTGCTATTAGCGTTGTAAATTCCTAACTGATGACATAAGAGAGCCGATTCAAAGCACCACGGCTGCCATGAGCATGAGCGTGAAGGGGAGACACAAAAGGAAAAAAAGAAGTTGGCTTGCAGTCAAATATATCAGCAAAAGTGCAATTATTCATGTAACCAGGTCGATGGCCAAGGAGGTAACAAAGCAGCCTCAAGGAGGGACAAACGTAAATCATTTGCCAATGATAACAAAGGAATTCTGAAAGGCAAGTCCATGAACTAGTGATCGTGATGGGCGTGCGGTGGGCTTGCATTCTCGACCTAACAAAAGTAACAAGACCTGCTTGAAAGAAAACAAAATGTTTTTGGCTATGGAAAACTTCACTGAAGTGAGCGCCCCCTGAACTAATGCCTACATTTGTGGACACTGAAATCATGATTACCAAAGGACTGGGGTTCAAAGGGGTGCCTTTACCCATTGCAAATAACTTACCACCCCACCTCTGGAGTCAATAACCAATCAATGGTTTGTGAACGGAAATATGGTGGCAAACCATTGATGCATAGGTACCCAAATCACAATTTGGAAGTAAGGACCCTGTAACGCTCCATGCAAACTGCGAATCATGGAAGATTTCTTAACCTATTTAGCGATTCGGAAAAACTTTTCTGAATCACAAAACAGTTAGTATTTATGTAAAAGGGGTTTTCAGTTGTTACATTTTGTACATCGTCCCCATATTTTCTTGTGATGTGCATTTAACATGTCACAAAATACCTGCCTGCTAGGACGAACTTGTACAGTTTTGTTAAAATGAATGTTATATTTATTTTTCCTTTTTTTGCAGGCATCCAGCAGCCATGTTTAGGCGGTGTGTTTTCTTTAATTTTCTGTTTTTTATTTTCTTGACACATGCTTACAATAAAACAATAATAGTAAAACAGTGCACTGATTTGCCAATGCTACCTCTTTGGCAAAGAATTACTTCCCTAACCAGCAAGCCAACATTTTACTTGTACGTAACATATATACTCTTTCCTGCCACTAATCCTATTTGCATAAACTAATCTTTTCCTTTGCGTCAATGTTGCAGGATCTTCAACTTAATAAATTAGTTTCTTTGAAACTCTCCATTTCCTGATACTTAGCAGACAAGTGTTTTGAAAGTTTGTGATTTTGTGCATGGCATGCCAAGCTTCCTGCATGGTTTTCCAGTACTTTTGGGCCATATTATTGTTTCTCCTTCGCTCCGTTTTATATGCATCCTTCATTCAGAAATTGAGGATTAAGTAATCTATCCTATCAAAAAGTCACATGTGCTTTGTTGTGTCAATCACTTTACAATACGTCAATGTGATCTATGTGCAAGCCAACCTCAGCAGCTTCTAGGTGCCACCAAGTTGGGCTGCCAAAATACAGCAAAAGGCACAAATTGGTCCCTTTCTAAAAGCGTATTGAGTGTTCCATTCTAGCAGAAAATCTTATTTCACCTGGACAGCTGAAAATCTGCTGACCACTCCTGGTGATTGTGGTGGGTGTTACTGTCTATTTACCTGTCCCACCAGGGGCTCTACCCCTTTTCTCTCATATATTCCTTCACTTGGAGCTTTGAAACATTTTTAATTTGTTACCAGCACATCTAACATTTGGGCTGCGGATATTCTTGTTTAAAAAACACTGTTCCTGCTAAAGAATAAACACAACTTTACGTAATTTGGCATAGTGTGTATCGCTTGTGCAAACAAACCCTCAGCTTTCAATTATTGGTGTTTATGCTCTAGAGGTAGCTGAAAACATCATTGTTACATGCCGATTAAATCAAGAGTCTATTGCTACCAAAGAAGACCTCTCGCAAATTGTCTGTTACAATAAATTGAATGGTTGTACACGTCAAGATCCTGAAAAACCACATCTTACCGTAGACTACCATTCCAACAATGAGGCCCTGCTGCAAGGTACTATCTGAACTGCAAAAGTCATCATGCAAGCCGCCGCCTCCCAGCAGAGTACCACACTATCTACAGGGAGCCACCATAACCAGATTACTTCTTCGAAGTAATTTCTGCTGTGTACCCAGGATTGTTGAGTTCCTGCTCAGTCTGTCTTCATAGTTTGTTGCATCAGCGATTTTTCCTTTTCCACTGAAATATTTTACCTTTGTAGCCATAATCAGCAGTAAAAGACGTTTTGCTACTTCTGCCTCTTCTTTAGTAAGTTAATAGGTCAAAGTTCTCTTTGTGGTGAGCAAGGTTGTCTTCAGTCCAAGGTGGCTTATATACACATGCTTAATCGCCCTGTAGTCATTATATATGACATATGATCTTCAGTGGTAAGCATGTAAAGAGATTACAAAAGAAGTGCTATGACCTAAAGTGCAACAAGCATTTGCAATGCAATGGGTTTTGCACTTGCCTGAGTTGGAGCTATTGGCGTTGTAAATTCATAAGTGAACTTTTCTTGCCACATAAATTAGTCAACCCTGTCTCATAATTTGATCTTTTCCTGACACATAACTCCAGTGGCCGTGCACATAACTAACACACTTCCATGTACCTTCTTCCTCCACCTGCAGCCAAAAGTGAAAATGTTGCCATTTAGCTTCCTAATATAAATCTGCCATGCTAATTCCAAGAGAATACCACTTTCGCCACCCCACCATTTTCAAAGTAAAGAACTAACCCAAAGCCCACTCCAAGTATTTTTATTATACACAATAAGCTGTATGTGGGCGAAACACCTATAAATGTTTTCACCCACATTTTAATGCAATCTGAAACCAGATAAAGGGTCCTTTTATCCCTTGTTATAACGCATACATGCTATCTGGTGAGAAAAACAAGGATTTTAGCTTCACTAGAATTTGAACTGGAGTGGAGAATGCTTTTGAAAACTTAAAAGTTTTATAGCGCGGACATACATATGTAATAATTGTTTACCAAAGATGTATCGTGTGCCGAGATGTGCCTTTTAAAATCCAGCAAATTTAAAATTAAATCCTTAAACAGTTCCTGTGAATCGTCACACAGCGTGTGAGGGTTACATGTATAAGTTGAAGCTCACGTCGGCCGGGTCCAGCAGCTGGGGTCATTAATGTACACTCCCTTACACCACAGTGCCTCACCTGAGTTCCCCCTACCCATCAGTACCGCCATAGCTGCTATTAAAGACACCCGTGAACTAAGCGCACCAAACCTCACTCGGACAGCAGGCAGCAAATGGTTACGAACAACCACTCTGAAAAGTTGCTACTTGAAATGAAACAGTATGGGGAGGAGTTCACTGGAAAAAGAAGACGGATTACAAACCAGTGTGCGTGATAGAGCCACCAAGCGGAAAAAAGTAGCCACTAACAAAAGATGGCATTTTGTTCCCGGGCATGATATCCTCAAAACAGTTTAAATAAAATTGGAGGAAAATGACATTTACAAAGAACGTTGTCAATTATCAATAAGCATTGAACAGTTTTTAAAGTATAACAAGCAATGACGTGGGAGGGGTGATGGGGATGCGCAGACAAACAGGATATGGTGGGTGGGCGGGGGGTGCTGGGTGACGGCAGTGCGAGCTGATTCAAAGCACCAGGGCCGCCATGGGCCTGAGCGCAAAAGGAGACACACAAAAGAAGAAAAGTAGTTCACTTCCAGTAAAACATATCGGCACTCGTACAGTAATCCATGTAACAGGGTCAGACAAGGCAGTAAAAAATCCCCAAGGCGGGACAAACGTCAATGTCGTCAAGACATTTTTGAAAGGCAATCCCCCAAATGAGTGAAAGAGATGGGCATGACATTGGTGTGGTTAAAAACCCACAATACTTACAACAGCCTGCGCGCTCAACGTAAAAATATGCTGTGGTTCACACAGGGCTTTGTGTCACCTTAGAACATGTTAAGATCATGCCCAAAATCACGTTCATTTGAGTATGTACTACTTAATAGCTATTTTTCTTACTAGAAAACAACTCCTTATGCATTTCTGTATCCTGAAGGATTAGTTTAAACACATCAGGATAACTAAAAAAAAAAAAAAAAAATCTAAGGCATTGAAATTAAAAAAGAAAAAAGCATTGGCAAAGCAAGTTATTGGCCCTCTACCTCTGGCACTAGAATGAATTTCCTTTTAGGAAAATGAGAACATGTGATCAGGGAAAATGTCACTTACAGTGCAAACGCGGCAAAGGCTGAAGTGGGCTGGCCGACTGCTTCGGTGCTATATGCTGTTTTAGGAAGCAAAATGTGAATTACAGCTCAACAGACAAATGGAAAAAATTACTCAAAACCCCTCTATGTGTGCATTATTTTAATTATGAATGTATTTGAACACACGAGGCTGGCTGAATACTAATGCGGTTTCTAGGCAAGGCCTGTAATAAAGACACTGTTAATGCTAGATCTAGTTTGTGTATTTCTACTGTAACAAGTAAAAAAAATCGGAGCTAAATGGCTTGGATTTGTAGCAACGCAGGTAACATCTCCAGTGACACCTTACGGATCAATACTTAAGTCTCGATGAAAACACTGATTTTTTTTACTGCCAGTATTCTAGGGCCTCTATTATAACCTGGTAGGAGTCCAGCCTAAGAAATGGCCAAACTCGGCAGCTTCAGGACTTCTGCCACTCAGTTTGCATTTCTGTCTTAAGTTTCGTTACTCGCTCTGGTACACTGGGATAGAAATTGAATAGGTATCACCACATGCAGTTTTCTGTGAGCTAGTTTCGATTAAATTTAAAAAATAAAATTCCCTGAAGTATCAGCCTTCGGATTTTCAAGCAAATTGCCACGCTTGGACACACCTGGGGCACTTACGAACTATATGTACACAACAGCAAAAAAGTAATTCGTTTACTTCGGGCATACCAAATAAATAGCTTTTGCATAACCTTGTTGGCATGAAATGATATTCTTCAAGGAAACCTGCCAAAGGAAGTATATCTTTTGCACTTTGTAAAGTTTATATACTTGAAACAACTTTACTGCTCAGGTGTTGTCAAAAAACGATCCTGCACACAAGTCTTAGCAGGATTACCTCCCAGCTATTGTCACTAAAACCAGTTAGCTGCTCTGTGACTCGGCGTTTTATTAACACTTTTAAAAAATCCTGGACAACTTTGTGACGTTCACAAATTTGTAAAAGTTAAATAAAACCTTAAAGAGCAAGGAGAGTGCGATGTTTTACAATTTTGCCAAACTAAAAACAGGCGCACCAAACTCTGAACAAGCACAAAAGAACATTATTTATACCCCAAACTTATAAAAGCAATTAGAACTGATGGACTCTTGATTGGCCACAAGTGGAAGCCCATCACATGCACTTGAGCCATCAATACCGTCGCTGAAATAACTATAAAGCGTGTGCTTATTTTTAGTGCATTGGTGCTGCTAAACCACCTTTAAAAGCAGCAATGAATCAGCTGAGGCACAGGGAGCAGCAGTGTCTCCAAAGTAATATAAATTGTTTCTAAATGGAAGATCTCCACGGGGAAAGCAATTTGCAGAGTTGACAGAACTAACAGACACAGTCTGCTAACAAAAGCAAAACAACAAAGTGCATGTGAGCATCATATAACATCCAATAAATTGATGGTGACGAAAACAACAGCATCTCACAACCGTAATGCAAAACTGCAATCTTAAACTGCCTTTTAGAAAAACAAATATAGGTTAGATATCCAACAACGAGGTAAATATTTACTGGCTCCCTTCTTACATATGCTATTTCTGCAGAAAACCAGCAATCCGCGGCTACTGTTTTTTTCACAAAGACACAAAGGACTTCCCTTCCCCCTTAAGAGTTTTACCTCTCTATCTACAAATTTTAAACTGCAAGATTTTAAATGGTATTATTTTAAAGTTCTGTAATTGCAGGGACAAATGGTTGGTGTGGAATCAATAGAAGTCTCAATGGAGCTATGAGTTCGCAAGCCAGCCCACCAATTAGGCAACACACTTCCATGTCTCTTACTGATCATCTGGGTTACTGCATTATGTGGATCAGCAGCCGCAACATTTTCTGTATAAATGTAGATTCGCAACAGCTGCCATTTAATGTACCGACCATTGCATATTATGTCGGTTTCCACCTAACATATATTCTTTTTTGCTGACTGCTGCATTAAGGTGTTAAACTGATAACAATAAGGTGTGACATTTACCCAAACAGTGTCAATATGCATTAAAATGACAAAATAGCGAATTAGTATTGCCACATAACGTCCTGCATTACACTTCATTTTCCTCTTTCTGTCTCATGATTTACTGATACCCGGTGGATCATTTGATCTGCCGCCTCCACATAATACAAGTGGATGAATGTGTTAATTTGATTAAGGCTCTTAACACTACATACAGTGTGTAGTAAGGCAAGATTGTATTGGTCGGCAGCATATGGGCTAAGATGGAAAAGGCTTAGAAAAACAAGCATTTCTATACAAACGGTCTTGCGTTTGCTCGAGCAATTAGCATTTTAAACTCCAAACCGGACTTTTTTTGCAAGATAAATTGAAAATGAAAATAAAACAGTTTCACATAACTAACTGGACTTTTCTTGCCATATAAAGTGAAAAGTCAAAGTTTCACATAAGCAAGCTGATGGCCGCCCTCAGTGCAAAGCAGACACACAAACGGAAATAACAGTTCACTGGTAGTGAAACCTATCGGCAAAAGTGCAATTATCTACGTAACTGGCAAAAGTGCAACTAACTATGTAACAGGGTCGATGTCATGCAAAGCTCTCGACTTCTGCCAAGCGAGATCGTGCTCCGAAAAAAAGAGAAAAAGTAGTCCACAAACCGGACGGAAAACAGCGAGCCTCGTATGTTTTCAGTACTTGGTCGCTGCGGTCCAGGAGGCCTAACCACCGGAAAAGGCATGACATATGCATGCCTTATACTAATGAAAGCAAGCAGATTTTAAAAGGCAAGCCCACAAACCAATGAAAGACACTCACGTGACATGGGCGTGGTTTGAAGCCCAAAGAGAGAACACGGAGCGGAGCGCTCGCCCGTAAAAATGGGTGCAGTTCAACTACCATTTTCTACATTATTCAAGAAATGTGTATCCAAGAGGAAACACACTGAAAAGTGCTGCTCGCTGATGGCATACAAAATGTAAATGCTTGATATACATGCTCTGGAGGCAATGAATCCTTCTTCAGGCCCACACAAGTCTGGAATATATCAACTCTCTCGTTGATTAGGCAGAGAATAACTTATTTAGGTTACATGCCCCTTTGGCTTGTTCCTTTTTGGAGGAAGCAGAATTAAATGCTAGTAACATGCATGTTTAAGTTCAAGCCCTTTTCAAACAAGCCCTGGAGAGGAGATTTATCCCTCATTATTGTGTAGAAAATCTTAAAAAACAGGCCCGATTCTACAGGATTTTTTGTGATCCTGTGTCTTATTTGTGGGAACGCTAGATTAATGCTCACCTAAATTAGGATTGCAACAGTAATACTTACAGGCAAATCTTAGCTATCCGATAAATAACCTTAAGGTAATTTGGCGTCACCACGAATGCAGCCATTTGGCAAATAAGTCAAAATGAACCAATAATGTTCCAACACTTGTGTAGAGCAGAAGCCCAATGTACAAATATTTGGTGGTGAAGTACTCAGGAGGCTCAGGATTACAAATTATCTTGTTATGCATGAGTGCACACCAAAGCTAGGAAATATTACAAAATAATGTCAGGTCTGCTCATACTACAACAAACAATAGGTCAGATATGTACATGCGGGGAACACCAACGGAAACCTCACCAGAATATAGGTTGGTATATAGAAATTACAAGACAAATCGGGTAAACTCAGGTTAAACAGATAAAATGAAAAGGACTTTGAGACCCCAGTGCATATAAGGGCATGAGCTGTAGACGCAGGGCAAATGCAAAGATATCTAGTCATCCTAATCGAAAGAAGACTGGATATGAACGAATACATGTCCTTCTTTTCTGCCTTCCATGCTAAGTTAGGTGCAGTTGGATGGCCCTTTCCAGCCAGCTGAGGGGCCCCCGTTTAGTAACCTTGGCCGTCTTTACATTCTGGAACTATAGCTAACTAGAGCCAAGCTACTCTGTTGACATTTATTTGACTGCTTCTTGCATTGCGCATGGGTGCATCAAATTGCATACTTGCTTCACAGCGGCTGTACAATAGTGTACTGAACTGAGGGTATTTTGTGTATGGATGTGCATGCATTAGAACAGTGGTTCCCAACCTTTTGACTTCTGTGGATCCCAACTTTATCAGTACTGGAACCCAGAAAATCCCCCAGTGAATCATTATTGGAATCTGGGGATCCCCTAATAACTCATTACTGAAAGCCTGGACCTAAACTGTTAATATTATTACATTTTCTAAGCGGCCGTGGACCCTCTGAGGAGGCTTCGCGGGCCACGAGGGGTCCCCGGTTCACAGGTTGGGAACCACTGCTGTAAGACTTAGTCATTGGTATGGTCGTGTCGTGGAGCCCGGCATGGGAGGCCGCGTAGTGTGCTCATCCCGGGGTTGCTGTATAATTCCAGCGCACTGTATATGCAGTATTGTGCGAACACGGTGTTGTGTATATTTAAGTTACCTTCTTCTGAATGGCTGATTTACATATTTCGAGTTTTTTAAATAACCCTTCACATCCCCTTTCAGTTACTTGCGAGTACATATATGTGGATGTGTTTGAGGTGGCAAATGTTTAGCCAACGGAACTGCTTGGGGTCGTGTTATGTGCCTCAGCTCGCAGTTGTGACCCGAATAAGGGTCACAGTCGGTGGCATTTAAGACATTAACATCATGTTTATCCTAATTAGGCATAGGTAAAATCTGTGGCATGCTGTCAAACTACTCTCATTTCTGTAATGTCATGTTACTCCTGTTGGGCTACATTCTGAAGTTACGTCACAGCGTAATTACGCACCACTTGAAGTAAAAATCGAATTGAAGAGTACAGAACCAACGTAAACGACAACACGAGCGGCAGTTTAATGCGGTGCTTGGATTTTTCTGCTCTGTTTTTAGTTCGAAGTGAGCGCTTGCATCCAAAACTGCAGCAAGGATGGAATTAGCACTAAATATAATGCCAAATGCCGGTTTTCCATTTCACATAATTACGCATAATCTTGTGTATATGTTCGAACATTTTGTGGCATTAACTTAAAGCAAATCACGCGTATTTCCCACACTCCTAATGCTGACAGCGATTAGAACTGGCATCCACCTCTCAAAAGAGTTAAAGCAGATTCCGTATTTGTATAAGACACTACATTTTCACTGGCTGTCGCATTTAATTTTTTAAGACGTTGTTTCATTATTGGGTTTTGTTTAGTGCATGTCTGTTGTATACGTGGCCTCTTGGCGCTGCAGATGAAACGCATATTTCATAAGATGTCGTCGTCGGTGGTCAGCGCTTTAAAAAAAAAAAAAACTGCACGAATAAATGCATAAATTGGGTTATATGATGAAATGCCCGGCTTTGGTTAACGCTTTGAGCACAGACGTCATAAAAGTGTAAGCGAAGATAATTGTGGCCTTCTTGCAACAAACCAATATTCCCAAGCATCTGAAATGGTTTTAGTTAAATATTTTGAGCTTAACCGACAAGTTTCAGTCTTTTATTTCTTAGCGGTTGCGGCAGAAGGAGCCGAAGCCCAATAAAATGTGCTTGTTATCAACAAGCCCAATGGGGAAGCAAGAGAGATAACTGGCCGGAAATCTTTGCGCTGGAGTAATGAAAAAACAGGCGTCTCCTCGGCCCTGATAACTGTGGTCTTATCTGGAGGCCAAAAAGCTCCTTTTAAATATAAGCAGGCAATGGGAGAGGCTTCCAAAAGGTTAGAGAAAATTTCACAAGATGATGGTACCTATAGCTGCCTTATGGACCAACGTGGGTCACTTGCCCCCTTTCCACCCAAGTGCCCGTCAGAGGAAACTGAAGGATCGTCTGTCATTACACCCCCATCAAAAAGAAGTCCATGGAGAGGGTTCATGTACTTCCTAAAACAGTCGTGCTCCACACATCACTTCTGGAAAGTGCAAGTGAGTTGGAGAGCCATTGAACATTAAAGACTAAATTTAGAGAGTGTCGGTCTGGCCGGTTCGGCTGAAGCAGAGCTGCCCACCCGCGCAATCTAGACACTTACTTTCTGAATGTGTTTCTCATACATCTTAGCATGATTGGAAGTAATCTTCACTACCCTGTCCCCAATGTCCTCCAAGCAGCATGGCCGAGTGTCTGTTCCCTGGGCCTAGAGCTGCACTCCATATCATGAACACCAGGTCTCCATACCTGGGCTTGCGTTTGGCAGTATAATGCACTCTGGGAGCTGTAGTCCTGCTTTGCTTCTCTTGAACCGATTGGACAAGCAGACCTGATGGCAGCCATTTTTAACAGCAAATGGAGGGTCTGCAATCATGAAGCCCTGAAAACATGGAACAAGAGGTAAGTGTGCCAAGGTGTCTCATTCCACAGCGTGCCCTTCGCAACTGATCAGAACCCCGTCATGTGACTGGCGTTATTTGTTAAGACACTTTATTGACAAAACATGACTGCCTTAGAGGGTATGATGGCACTGATTAGCTTCAGAGACGAGGATAAACGTAAAAGCTTTTGGGTCAACAAGATGTATATATGCATGTGTGTTATTTGCATAGCGTGAGACTAGCCAAAAATACTTTAGCGCTATCCAGGATAAAAAACAAGTATACAGACAATGACCGAGTGGAAAGGTGGATGCTTTCCCAGTGAGCAGAAGTGTACCGCTACTCCATGAAGATACCGTGTTCTATAAAGTGGTGCGTCCTGAACTATCTTCTAAAGTAAAGAGGGTTGGGGGATCCAGATGGACATGGAGACGTTTTTCTAGACCCTAGCTGCTTAACAAGAAATGGCCAGTTCCTTCAAACCATGTCTGAATCTCGGATGATTCTCTGCTGATCTCAATATGAGCCTGGTTGGCTTATACATTTTTGCTGCCAGGTGCAATTATTAACGTCCAGTTTCATAGGCTTTGTCAACAAGGGGTGCAACCACTAGTCGCTGAACCACATTGGCTAGTTAGGATGATAATGAACCAGCATCAATCTCAGAAATTCCAGGGCAATGTAATCAACAGTCCACGACAGGTGGCTGTTGTGGTGAGACAGCTGGTGTTAAGGCAACTATGATCACTTTAGTGACCTGTCTACAAAATCTACTTAGGTCAGTGAACGGGTCAGAAGAATTTCATATGGATCGCTTGTTACCACAGTCAGTTTTCAGTAAGTGACAGGAAGGTGAATTAGTATCCCTGTGCCAAAACAGTTAAAGGCTCAACTACCTCAAAAAAGCCCATTGCATCATCTGGGGGGTATTGATACTTTTACACAAAAGATCAGAATTCGGCCCACTGCACCTAACCACTTTAATTACGTTTAATAATTATAAGGATTAGCGCGTTAAATAGCTCAAAAGAACACTGTGTACAACACACTAGAAAAGTGGTTCCCAACCTTTTGACTTCTATAGACTCCCACTTTATCATTACTGGAACCTGGGGACCCCTACTAAATCATTATTGGAATCCTGCCCCCCTTCACTGAGTCATTAGTTAAAACTGGGGACCTAATGTGTTAAGGTAATATAATTTTCTAAGCAGTCGCGGACCCCCTGAGGAGGCTTTGTGGACCCCCCAGGGGTCCCTTGACCACAGGACGGGAACCACTGCAATAGAACACAAACACTGCAGTCTAATTCAAACACATTAACTACTTTGGGGGGGCTGGGTCTACCACAAATTTGAGAACACTTAATTTCATTCGAGAAGAAAACAACACTAATAGTAAATCTTCAGTAGAGGGGCAAATAAAAGAAATCACAATCCACATTTATAGAAATGATCCACAATTACCTCATCCTGACAAACCAAACACAGTTAATAGACCATATGAAGGACGGACAGAATATGCACTGTCCTCACAAACATTTAACACTATTATTTTACTTCATCTGCTGCAGTTTATGGTGTTCCTCTGAGGTCTAAAAAAAAGTTGTGAAAATATGGCTTCATTCAAAACTATACTAAAAGGGTCGGCCCAGACCAAATGCTACATTCCGGTCCCCAGCTTCTAATAATTCAACCTTTAAAAGGTGAAAGGCTATTCTGAACCATAACCAAAACCTTACAGGGCGCTTTGAGCCTGACCAGCTCTTTACTTCGATCGGACCTTACGGTCACTCTCATTTGCTTGCTTTTTACGCAATGGTTTGTCCTATCCCCTGGAGCATAACCTATAACCATTCTTCAGACTGGCCGACTTGCACCAGTTCACTGGCCACATTCAGGTAACTACTTTTTTTTCTTTCACTACTCTAAGATTGCATATACCTCCTTGCTTTCTCTCTGTCATGTGATGCCCACCCCTCAAAGACCTTTCTCCCTCAGGGCGCTCCATCTTTCTCCTCCTCCCTCGACCACTGCTTCCCCTCGTTCTTGGTAATAAGAAGGTGATGGGAAAACTCCATCTGACTTACAAGTTTGGGTGATGCAACCAAGAGCTTCTTAAAGTGAAATACGTGGGTGTCATCCCTGACCAGGTGAACTCTGGGTGTGGCCCTATGAGGACAGCTGTTTCACCTGCTTCTTCACACTGTGTTTTGTGAGACAAGCTCTCTCCCTGTGGTAGCTGCCTGTGTTCGGTCCAGGCCTCCTTATGTTAAGAGCCAACCAGCTTATATCTTGACAGAACAGAAGCATGTGCAACATTCTGCCCCTCACCTACTATAAGGAAATGCCTCCTTGGCATGGTTACCCCCTGACGGTTTGCCTTTGCTGATGCCAAGTTATTATTTGAAAGTGTGCAGAAGCCTGCTAACCAGGCCCAGCACCAGTGTTCTTTCCCTAAACTGTACCTTTGTCTCCACAGTTGGCACAACCCTGGCACCCAGGTAAGTCCCTTGTAACTGGTACCCTTGGTACCAAGGGCCCTGATGCCAGGGAAGGTCTCTAAGGGCTGCAGCATGTCTTATGCCACCCTAGGGACCCCACACTCAGCACAGACACACTGCTTGCCAGCTTGTGTGTGCTGGTGGGAAGAAAATGACTAAGTCGACATGGCACTCCCCTCAGGGTGCCATGCCAACCTCACACTGCCTGTGGCATAGGTAAGTCACTCCTCTAGCAGGTCTTACAGCCCTAAGGCAGTTGGGACTATACCACAGGTGAGGGCATAGGTGCATGAGCATTATGCCCCTTCAGTGTCTAAGCAAAACCTTAGACATTTTAAGTGCAGGGTAGCCATAAGAGTATATGGTCTGTCAAACACGAACTCCACAGCACCATAATGGCTACACTGAAAACTGTGAAGTTTGGTATCAAACTTCTCAGCATAATAAATGCACACTGATGCCAGTGTGCACTTTATTGTAAAAATACACCCAGAGGGCATCTTAGAGATGCCCCCTGAAAACATACCGACTCCAGTGTGGACTGACTAGTTTTTGCCAGCCTGCCACACACCAGACATGTTACTGGCCACATGGGGAGAGTGCCTTTGTCACTCTGTGGCCAGGAACAAAGCCTGTACTGGGTGGAGGTGCTTCTCACCTCCCCCTGCAGGAACTGTAACACCTGGCGGTGAGCCTCAAAGGCTCACGCCCTTTGTTACAGCCCCCAGGGCATCCCAGCTAGTGGACATGCCCGCCCCTCCGGCCACTGCCCCCACTTTTGGCGGCAAGGCTGGAGGAGATAATGAGAAAAACAAGGAGGAATCACCCTCCAGTCAGGACAGACCCTAAGGTGTCCTGAGCTGAGGTGACTCTGACTTTTAGAAATCCTCCATCTCGCAGATGGAGGATTCCCCCAATAGGATTAGGGATGTGCCTCCCTCCCCACAGGGAGGAGGCACAAAGAGGGTGTAGCCACTCTCAGGGCCAGTAGCCATTGGCTACTGCCCTCCCAGACCTAAACACCCCCCTAAATTGAGTACTTAGGGGCTCCCAGAACCGAGGAAGATAGATTCCTGCAACCTAAGAAGAAGGACTGCTGACCTGGAGCCCTGCAGAGAAGACAGAGACGACTACTGCTTTTGCCCCAGCCCTACCGGCCTGTCTCCCCACTTCGAGAAAAACTGCAACAGCGACACATCCCACAGGGTCTAGCGACCTCTGAAGCCTCAGAGGACTACCCTGCATCTAAAAGGACCAAGAATCTACAGAGAACAGCGGCCCTGTTCAACAAACCTGCAACTTGGCAACAAAAAAGCAACTTTTAAAGACCACACGTTTCCCGCTGGAAGCGTGAGACTTTCCACTCTGCACCCGACGCCCTCGGCTCGACTTGTGGAAAACTAACACTACTGGGAGGACTCCCTGGCGACTGCGAGCCCGTGAGTAGCCAGAGTTGACCCCCCTGAACCCCCACAGCGACGCCTGCAGAGGAAATCCAGAGGCTCCCCCTAACTGCCTGCTTCAAGGAACCAGATGCCTGGAAAACACACTGCACCCGCAGCCCCCAGGACCTGAAGGAACCAAACTCCAGTGCAGGAGCGACCCCCAGGTGACCCTCTGCCTAGCCCAGGTGGTGGCTATCCAGAGGAGCCCCGTGCCTGCCTGCATAGTTGAAGAGACCCCCGGGTCTCCCCATTGATTCCTATTGAAAACCTGACGCCTGTTTGCACTCTACACCCGGCATCCCCTGTGCCGCTGAGGGTGTACTTTCTGTGCCTGCTTGTGTCCCCCCCGGTGCCCTACAAAACCCCCCTGGTCTGCCCTCCGAAGTCGCGGGTACTTACCTGCTGGCAGACTGGAACCGGGGCACCCCTATTTCCATTGAAGCCTATGTGTTTTGGGCACCACTTTGACCTCTACACCTGACCGGCCCTGAGCTGCTGGTGTGGTGTGGTAACTTTGGGGTTGCCTTGAACCCCCAACGGTGTGGTACCTTGGACCCAACTTTGAACCCTTTAAGTGTTTTACTTACCTTACTTAATTACTTATCTCCCCCAGGAACTGTTGATTTTTGCACTGTGTCCACTTTTAAAATAGCTTATTGCCATTTTTGCCAAAACTGTACATGCTATTGTGATAATTCAAAGTTCCTAAGATACATGAGTGAAATACCTTTCATTTAAAGTATTGTTTGTAAATCTTGAGTCTGTGGTTCCTAAAAAAAACTAAGAAAATACATTTTTCTATATAAAAACCTATTGGCCTGGAATTGTCTTTGAGTGTGTGTTCCTCATTTATTGCCTGTGTGTGTACATCAAATGCTTAACACTACCCTCTGATAGGCCTACTGCTCGACCACACTACCACAAAATAGAGCATTAGAATGATCTCTTTTTGCCACTATCTTACCTCTAAGGGGAACCCTTGGACTCTGTGCACACTATTTCTTACTTTGAAATAGTATATACAGAGCCAACTTCCTACACCTACCCCCTTGAAAAACCGTGATTGTGTCTCTCAGGCAAGTACCGCTCTCCAGTGGCTTGTTGTGGAGCAGCCTCTGTCCCATGGTTCCCGCCTGTGCTATTTCCACTGTAGAAGCTACTAAATAGAACGCACACGAGGAGAAGTGCGATCGTTTACAATGTTGGAGCCCAAACCAGGCAACTGGCGGCCATTACAGATGACAAAAAAACGGAGTCTAAGTTTGCATTTAGGACAGCTTTGTAAACTCATCAACTGTATTACTTTTCTTTTCATCTGGTTACGCCCTGCTGCGCCTCTCTACTGTGGGTTTGTTAATCTAGAGCACCACTGTGAAGAGTTAGGGTGCACAGAAATCACATCAGGCAACAAATTTTTAATCACTGCAAACTGACACCGAGGATCACGCAGGGTGCAGGCGCACGCGTCCACTGCCCGTCATGTCCTGTGATGTCAGACTACCCGGTTTCAGAATGTAATGCTACAAGGCGCTCGACGAGCAGCCATTGAGTGAATGGCATTGTAAAATGGCCATGACACTCATTCACCATATAAAAATGTCAACATGAAATTAGGACTATCAAGGAGGTAGTGGGAGTTTAGTTTAACTTGGCAAATACTTTGTTTGATTCTATCATTTTTACAAAATAAGTGTATGCCTCGCCAACGTAGCCAAGAAGTTAACAAGAATCTAACCTTTTACATCACACATTTCAGATGCTCGGGTATTGTGTAAACGCTACCATCAGTACCGGGTAGGAGGGGGCTGGGGTGCCGACAGCTTCAGCAGCATTCCTATGCAGTTCCCAACCAGCTAACACCACTGTAGGGGTCTTTTTACTCAGCATTTCCTTCTACAGTCCCTGCATGGTCCACTGCTACCTACAGTGACTGGGAGGGACGCCTGCCAAGTGTATTCACTTACTCATTCTGCAGATGTGCCAATCCTGTTCCATGCGAGGCAGAAGCTTGCCATCTAGTGCCTGTTCTGCTTCTGTGCCACCGCTGTCCTATGAGAGGAGGAAGCTTGCCCTGCTGCTGGTTGCCATTTTCCTGTTCTGCTGCTGTGCAACCCCTGTTCAATGAGAGATGGAAGCTTGCACTGCTGCTGGCTACTATGACCTTGTTCTTCTGCTGTGCCAATCCTGTTCTGTGCAAGGCAGAAGCTTGCACTGCTGTTGGTTGATATGTACCTGTAATGCTGCTGCGCCATCACTGGCCTGTGTGAGGAGGAAGCTTGCACTCCTAGTGGCTGATACTTACTCATTCTGCAGATGTGCCAATCCTGTTCCATGCAAGGCAGAAGCTTGCCCTCTAGTGCCTGTTCTGCTTCTGTGCCACCGCTGTCCTATGAGAGGAGGAAGCTTGCCCTACCTATTCTGCTGCTGTGCAACCACTGTTGTGTGCGAGGAGGAAGCTTGCACTGCTGCCGGTTGCCATGTTCCTGTTCTGCTGCTGTGCAACCCCTGTTCAATGAGAGGCCAAAGCATGCATTGCTGTTGGCTGATACAAACCTGCTCTGCTGCTGTCCCACGTTGTTATGTGAGAGGTGGAAGCTTGCACAGCTGCTGGCAGATTTGACCCTGTTCTGCTGTGCCACCCATGTTCCATGAAAGGACTGATGCTGGCTGATATGTACCTGTTCTGCTGCTGTGCCACCCCTGTTCCCTGAGAGATGGACGCTTGCACTGCTGCTGGCTACTATGACCTTGTTCTTCTGCTGTGCCAATCCTGTTCTGTGCAAGGCAGAAGCTTGCACTGCTGTTGGCTGATATGTAACTGTAATGCTGCTGTGCCATCACTGGTCTGTGTGAGGAGGAAGCTTGCACTGCTGTTGGCTGATATGTACCCGTTCTGCTGCTGTGCCACCTCTGTTCCCTGAGAGATGGAAGCTTGCACTGCTGCTGGCTACTATGACCCTGTTCTGCTGCTGTGCCAATCCTGTTCTGTACAAGGCAGAAGCTTGCACTGCTGTTGGCTGATATGTACCTGTAATGCTGCTGTGACACCCCTAAGTGTGTGCGAGGAGGAAGACTATGACTCGGTCCAGCTGCGGTGCCATCCTTGTTACGCGAGAGGCGGAAGGGTGCACTGCTGCTGGCTGCTACGACCCTATTCTGCTGCTGTGCTACCCGTGTTCCATGAGAGACAGAAGCCCGCACTGCTGCTGGCTATGCACCTGTCCTGCTGCTGTACCCATCCTGTTCCAAGCCAGGAGGAAGCTTTCACTGCTGCTGGTTGCTAAGCCCATGTTTTGCTGCTGTGCCATCCCCGTTATGTGAGAGGCCAAAGCATGAATTGCTGCTGGCTGATATGTACCTGTTCTGCTGCTGTGCCACCCATGTTCCCTGAGAGCTCGGAGCTTGCGCTGCTGCTGGCTGCTATATATTTGTTCTGCTGCTGTGCCACCCCTCTTGTTTGAGAGCTTGCACTGCTGCTGGCTAATATATTCCTGCTCTGCTGCTGTAATGCACCCCTTCAGTGAAAGGCGGAAGCTTGCACTGATGCTGGCTGCTATGTTCCTGTTCTCCTGCTGTGCCAATCTTGTTCAATGTGATACAGAAGACTGCACTGCTGCTGGCTGATAGTTAACTGTTCTGCTGCTGAGCCAATCCTGTTCTCTGCGAGGAGGACGCTTGCCCACCGCTGCTGGCCAATATGTGCCTGTTCTGCTGCTGAGCCACCCCTGTCCTATGTGAGAAGGACACGTGCACTGCTGCTGGCTGCTATGTACCGGTTGTACGTCTGTGCTCCCCCTCTCCTGTGACAGATAGAAGCGTGCACCCCTGCAGACATGCTGTGCTTGGATTCTAAGGATGTGGTCTGGTACAGTTGTTTAGCTGTTCCCATGTTGTACCTTTTCTGTGATGGAGGACAGCTTGCCCATTCTATAAATAGGGAACCTAACACAGCTCCCACTGGTGCACGGAAGGGAAGCATGCACTACTGATTCCCATTCCAGTGACATACATCTGATACTTTAGTTTGATAAAACATCTTCCTCATTAAACAAAAGCGGAGACGTTTTGGCTCTGATGATGCTTTCTGACTTTAAACAGAGGTTGTTCACCTGCATCATTGGCCAGTCTCACAATGTTCCCATTTCATGATACCCATCTCTAGCCATTTCGAGAGGATCCTTATTCAGTGAAATCCAGCAAGCACCTGCTGGTGGCAGACTTTATTTATAGTGTAGCTGGAAGGCCTGTTTGAGGTTTTCATAATGTATGCACTTCTTTACGGCCTAAAGTTGCCAACAGAAAGCTCAAGAAGCCTGGGCCAATAGCCAAATGCAACTTGTCCTCGCGTTGATGATCTTTTTCCAACAAAAACTAGTTTTTTAGTCAGTTACGCAGAAGCTAGTGCTTCCCAACATCTCTTTCTCTCTAAACAAAGCGAAGGAAACAACAGTGGGCGTCGAGAGGATGGGGAATATGCAAGAAGTTTAAGTCCAGTGGCTACCAAGCTGTACATTTCAAACAGAGGCAAAGCCTTAAGACTTCAGAAGAGCCACCTTTACAGTGATGAGGGTCTCCAAAAATAAAGTTCCAAGGGAAATGAAAAGTTCAACTAAAATGGCAAGAAATGGGTGAAAATATACAGCAGACCCCTTTGTGAGAGATGTGGGTGAAAGAAGCACCAGACAACATAAGAAATCAAATCATAGACAATCCATGTTAAATTCTTTACCTGCCGTGAAAGTGAAGTAGCGTGTGTAAGCTTTGCCAAGTTGCACCGTAGAAAAACTACACAAATAGACAACTAAAGCTTTCTGGAAAAACAGGGAGAGTCTTAGAACTGGGTGGGAGAGCTTAGGTCTACTAGAATGTTTTTCAGAGGCATTGCAAAAATTGTATCCAAATTATGTAATGTTGGGAGGAAAAGTGGGGCATGTGGCATGCCAGGTCGGAAATCTAACATAAATAGTACTAAAACCTGTTCTTACAAACATGAAAGAAGTCCTAGTGTAATGATGTGTTCAACCTGCAACGCTCTTGTGGTACCCAGAAAGCAGTCTCATGCTGCTTAGCGCCCATTCATCCATTTCCTCTGATCATAGCCTGGCCTTTATATACCTTCCGACCAGGATCCTCTTTTTGTGCATGGGTTGGGTCTACTCTCCAAAGCACGTGTACCACCTTCCCGTAGTGTGTGGCATGTCACGTGTCTTTCTTACACCTCCTCCCCAGATCAAGATATCTTCCACCAAATCGAAAAGTGGAACTTTGTCCCTACCAACACCAGATGTATCCCTTCCTTCACCTCACCACAGGTCACCTCCAGCTCACAAAAATGTATCAGTTCTCCACCTCTGGAATTCGGCATCAAGGGTCCTCTCTCAAAATAAGTTATACCTACAGCCTGCACTGTTCTAGAAGACCCTGTTAAGGAAAGTAGAGGACCCAACAGGGGTTAAAGTCGCCCTACCTCCCTGTCATGTGGATCTACAAATTCTGTGCTTGGGTGGGGAGGATAGCCACCAGTTCCCTACAAGAAGCAGGTAATTTCTCAGTTAAGCGCCTACCCACTATCACAACCATACACCAGGAGAATCTTTAGAGCTCCATCACTGTACGGGTCCTTTCCTCCTGCGTACCTTATCTAACCACAGCTGCTCAAGAGCAGCGTAATCCCAGCAGAAACAGCAGTGCTGATTTCCTGGATCTCCTCCAAACCATTTCATGCAGCTTGATTGCACAACAGGGGCAAACAGCTCTCTGGAGTCCGCAGTCTCCCACATGAACTGTTGAATCCTAGCACTGGAGCAGAGAGTAATCCGCCAGAAACCTGGTCCATACACTACTATCCACTGCCAGAATCAATGGTGAAGTGAACAACCAGCATGCGTTTGTGCTTAAATCGTAATACTGGTTAATACCAATTAGGGTTTTCTTTTCTACCCTCTCTGAGCAGGATCATCGTACTCATTAGTGCCAATACTGACCGAAGGCATCAAAACTGAGGACTCCTATCTGATAAAACATTTGTGTTAGGTTTTTCCAGGCTACTTCTATTTTGGTCCGAGGCCACGACATACAATCCTGTAGCAAGTGGGCAATGGGCCTTCATGCAAGGAAGCAACCTGGAGCCTCCAACCCCGAACAGCTAAGGAATAGCTGAGTTGGGGCCCTCCCAACCATTGTTCACTGCGCCTGATCAGCTGGCGACAGCTATGCCAGGGCCTACATGTGTGCTGAAATAACGAGTAGTTATTCTGGGTTTTGGCTTCGAGGAACCTGAACCACAGTAAACAAACACCATCTGAACACACGTCATGGATAACAAACTCACACTGCATAATTCTAAAATCACACACTTTAAAAAAGAAGAAACACAGTTTCCAAACCACTAGCAGCTAAAGACAAACGTGATCAGATGTCCAGCAAAGATTTAAAAAATATATATAATCGATCCGGCGGATTAAAGCTCAGTTCACATTTACAAGACAGGTCTTAAATGCGGTGGTGACACTAGAAGTCTCCTCTAACCCAAACCTTGGCACTTGCTGCCTCATAACGAGTGTGGGAGGCGGTATTCTTGGCTGTGATACTGCTCCACTATATTTCCAGTGGTCAGAGGTGTGTGGAACAAAAAGTATGGGGAAGCTGAGCTGCGGGTATATGACCAGCCAGGGCCTCGCTGCCTCCATCAGCAGCACAATGGCAGCAGACAATGCTCCATCTAGCGAGGCCTTCACCCCAGAAGCCCCCTCCACCCAATCACCACTGTCCCTTGCTGATGCTGATATTTGGCTCCCGTACTGAGAAGGTGGTAAATATCAGCCCAAAAATCCCAGATTCAGGGGAATCACGATGCTCTACATCTGGCAAATCAGGATCTGCACCGTTATTTCCCATTCCAGAATTCAAAACTCATAGCAGCATCAGAAGCAAAGATGGTGGCCAGAATCGTAGATTTGAGCACCCCAGGTATTCCCAAAACCTAAACCCGCCCAACTCATAATGTGGGTCTAGGTGGCTTCAGTCTTGAGTGAACTTTGTTGTTTTCTTGTCATGTCATATTTCGGGTCAACCCCTTTTAAAACCAACACAAAAGGTTTGGTCCTAAGGCGCCAGGAGCCCCAAGTAGAAAGATAAGTACATTCAGCAGGTAAACAGCCAAGCAATATTCAAATACCAAGGCACATATAACCCAAAGAGCTACGTTGTGCTCATCAACTGTTAAGCTCTGCAGAAGCCTTTATGATGCTTGTTCAATGCGTTTTCAGATTTTTTTAAAGTTATCCGGTGGTGTCCGTAAGCTTGCATCATGTCTGAGGTCGAAAAGCTAAAACATTTTTCTACACTTCTACAAAGCAGTGTGTGCCGAGTGGCCAGAGCAATACAACAAGCATTTGCAATGCAATAGGTCTCACATTTGTGAGAGTTAGCGATATTGTGTTGTAAATGTCAATGTCTGACTGTGTGTTTTGCTTTGGAGTGTAGTGGATGTATGAACAGAGACACAGCTGCAGCACTGCCTCGAGGACTTCGAATGGAGGAGTTATCGACAGGACCAGAGAAGCAGCTGTAGCACTGTCTAGGGGACTAAGAATGAGGAAATACCACTGGGAACCGAGACACAGCTGCAGCACTGCCTAGAGGACTCAGAATAGTGGAGTTACCGATGGGACCAAAGAAGCAGCTAGCAGCTCTGTCTAGACGGCTAAGAATGTTGAATTACCACTGCGAACAGAACAGACCGCTGCAGCACTGCGTAGAGGATTTAGAATGGAGTAGTTAATGACAGGACCAGAGAAGCAGCTAACAGCACTGCCTAGAGGACCAAGAATGAGGAATTACCACAGTGACCAGAGACACGGCTGCAGAAGTGCCTAGAGGACTTAGAATGGGGGAGTTACTGAGAGGACCAGAGAAGCAGCTGCATCACTGCCTACAGGACTAAGAATGAGGAATTTCCTCTGGGACCAGAGAAGCAGCTGCAGCACTGCCTAGAGGACTAAAGATGATGAATTATCAGCAGGACCAGAGAAGCAGCTGCAGCACTGTCTAGAGGATTTAGAATGAGGAATTACTACTTGGACAAGAGAAGCAGACCCATCATACCCACACATTTTTTTAAATCTTCGACCCCATCGAAACAAAATGGAGTGGTGATTATGTTCCACCAATCTCTGCAGTTCCACCTCACTGGCCACCCTACCGAGAGGGAAGGGAGAATGGTCATGGTTAAAGGATTTCTAACGGGCCAGCAGGCTACGTTTGTGTCTGTTTATACACAGCAATAACCAGGAAAAATTTGTCCACACATGCTGAACGATGCTAGGGGAATTTGCAGAATGTCTTTCTAACAGGAGATTGTAATCTCACTTGGCACACTGCCTGCGATAGCACACATCCAGTGTTCACTGACGGCACTGCAGGAGGTGGGACTCACTGACGCTTGGAGGACACTCCATCCCGATGATAAAGAGTACACTTTCTACTTGCACTTACTCTAGGATTGAGTATGTCTTTATTAGTCAAGCGAGGGTGCACGGGCTACACAAAGGGAGGATTCATTTGATATCCCTTTCTGACCACACCCTGGTAGAGGTCACATTTCAATGTGGTAAGGGTCAATAGCGATACCCTTGTTGGTCCCCCCACCCCCTCCTCTTTTATCCAGGATAATTTTCAGGAACACCTGTGCCAAACCATTAGAGACTATTTTCACCTTAAGAAACCAGAGGACACTAACCAGAGTGTCACCTATGATGCATTCAAAGCGGTACTCCATGGGAGATATATCTCCCCAACGGCAGCATTAAATAAACAAAGAGCCAAGGATCGTCTTGCTCTGGAGGCAGAACTTTGCATTGCGGAACAAGCACATCAAGAGAACTCCACGCTAACGCTCCAGCGCAAAGTCACAGCTTTGAGAGTTAAACTAAATTCTATTTACACAGAACAGCCAAAGTTTACTTTACTGCGCCTTCAGAAGACATCCTATGAACAGGGGAATAAGGTGGGCTCCCATCTGGCCAGACAACTGCAAGCTAAGAGGGAATACATAAGGGACATACAACGACCCACAAATGAGCTAACCAGCTCAGATGCGGAAAAAGCAAACATATTAGGGGGACTTTTAGTGCCGACCTCCGAGAGTGTCGAACTTCGATACTTGGGCGACACTGATCCTTCTCAGATGTCCTTAAACCAGAATGACAGCTTGGGAGCACCCACTGACGAGGAACAGGTCCAGCTGGCAATCAATAGTCTAAAGCTTTATAAATCACCAGGGTCAGATGGCCTTACAGCCCAATTTTATAAAACATTCAGGTACGAACTAACACCACAACTGACAGCCTTATTCAACTACATTCGCACTTCAGGCACTATTACACCCTCTATGGGTGAGGCCCTTATCTATTCCCAAGCCGTGAAAAGACCTGCACGACTGTAGCTCCTACAGGCCCATAACTTTTCTTAATCTGGATGCAAAACCTTACTTTAGTATACTCACATCTCAATTAGAAGACATGCGTCCAGATTTGGTCCACCCAGACCAATCTGGCTTTATTAAAGGACGGCACATGCACAATAATATCCGTAAGGTGGTTCACCTGGTTGAATAGGCTCATAAGAAAAAGATCCCAGCCATCCTGTTGAGTCTTGATGCTGAAAAGACTTTGGATCTGGTGGGCTGGACCTCCCTGTCTCATGCCCTCTTACAATAGGGGTTTTGTGACCATTTTATTAAGATGGTACAGGCAAGCTATGCAGCTCCGCAGTCCAGGGTGTTGGTAAATGGGATAAGTTCTGAGCCACTTCAACTGACAAGGGGGATGAGATAGGGTTGCCCCTTGTCCCCCCTTTTATTGCAATCAGTACAGAACCTTTGGCAGCCCACATTTGCCCATCTCCTCACATATACGGGATCATAAGATATCCTTACTTGCTGACGATATCCTCCTTACTCTTTCTGGCCCCGGCCCCTCAATAGCCTATGTACAGGAGGAACTGCATTTATTTGAAGGAGTGACAGGCTTCTAAATCAACCTCTCTAAATCCTATTTGCTAAATCTAACTATGCCTTTACCGGAGATGGAAACTTTAGTTGCCTCTGCGTCCTTTTGATGGGCAAAGAAGGAAATAACTTACTTAGGCAATCAACTTAAGCCTAGAATGGACAATCTATACCGAGCGAACTTCCCCACTTTGGTGACCAAAATAAGAGCTGAAAAGATGGGCACCACCCTACATCTTCTGGTTAGGAAGGATAAATGCAATAAAGAAGTCTATTCTCCCTAACGTGTTTTACCTGTTCCAGAGTCTCCCAGTTGACGTTGAGCACACATTTTTCTCAACACTGCGTACAACTATCATTCGCTTCATTTGACAAAAGCCCGCCTAGCCTAAAAATCACTACGTATGCCAAAGAGGTCAGGGGGTCTAGCACTCCCGGATTTCCTGCTATATTATAAAGTAGCCCAACTGAGAGTCATTAATTAGTAGTTTCTTAAAGCATCAAACATTGGCCTACACATGGACTGAGCAATAGTGGGGAGGGTAATATGGAACCTACTCTGGAAGCCAAACCTCCCTCTTAATGCTTATCTTAGCACACTGATGAAAACAACACTGATGGTTTGGGACGGGGTGATTAAAAATCAGGGTTGGGCGGCCTTTTCCCTCCCTCACACATGATAAACTACAACCCAGCGTTCTTTCATGCTCTCCAACCAGGTCCTTTTGACGCTTGCAAACAAAATTTTCATCTCTCCCACACAGAATTCAACCATTATACACAATTATGGCACTGGGCATTACAACCCAATAACCAACTAGCAGCCCCATAGGAGCTCACTCCCACTGAAAAATGTGTCCGTCGAGCAGGCACTGCTCGACGGACTATAACCTTCCTCTACACCTTGCTCCTCGCCACACTAACCCCAGCACAACCTCACCACCTAACTCTTTGGCAGCAAATCTTGGGGGGATGACGTTCCTGATAAATGGTGGAACAAATTGTGTCAAACCTATTTAAAGTGCAACTGTTCCATCTCTTTGAGGGAAGCCCATTATAAGATCATGTACGATTGGTAGCTATACCCTACTAAATTGAAAAAACTATTTCCAGACACATCAGATCTTTGTTGGAGAGAATGTGGGTTAGTAGGCTATTTCCACCATATCTAGTGGGACTATCCGACAGTTCGCCCATTCTGGAATGAAATCCTAGCACACATTAAAGACATATTAGGATACCCAATACCCCACACAATCGGATTTGCCGTCTTGGGACTGTATGAGGAGTCCCTCCAACAACAAACATGCAGTGATAGGGTAATCCTCTGGCTCTGCCTTGGTGCGGCTAAAAAGGCACTAGCAGCAGCTTGAAAAAAAGGAGGCCCCAGCAACCACACACTGGCACGCTCGCCTTTGGAAGGCATTGACACTGGAGAGGATGGCAAATATATTTGCGGATTACTCTAAAACCTTTGAACACACTTGAGGACCTCTTGTATCTTATTTGTTGACTGGCTTACTGCTGCTAGTCGCCAGCCCTACAAGCACCAGGGCCTTATATCTATTCCAGATTTAGAAGCGGGCATTCTCCCTCCCCGAGGTTCTCCCTCCCCGAGGTTCTCGCTCGTGCTGTCCGTAGGCACATCGGGGGATGGCAGGGCAGAGGCCCCAGGGCCCACTGGACAATGAGCTATACACCTACCTGTTGACTGCTCATCCCCACCACACATAAGACCGCATTTACCTCCCTAGACCCATGGTTCGTTTGTTTCACTGATTTATTTTTTACTTCTTGTTATTCATTAGAAAAAAGGTTGGAAGTTCCACTGGATGGATGATCGTGCAACGGTAATTTCTGTCTCGAAATATGCTGTATTCTATAAATGGCTACTTTGTAATGACAGAAGATGCCAAGACGTGTTATTATGATTCCTGTAATGACTTTCAACTTAATAAAAACAATTTGGACAAAAAAGAATATGCCACTAAATTAAGAAAGAAAAAACGGCCACCCAAATAACGCAGTCACATGCTTGCAATAACATTTTTAAATAAAATAGAACCATTTCCTGTTATTGTAATAGAAGAATACAGATGCTTCCTAGCAAGCAAGCGTACCTAAAACAGATATAGACACCTTTAGTTTCAATCCACACCACAGGAACATTTTATTTTTCTTGGCCCTAAGAAAATATACTATTAGCTTTGAATTCATGTAAACTTAGGACATAGTTAATCACACAAGGGTGATCAAAAAAAAAATAACAAAGAATTGAAAGATTTTTTTTTTAGCAAAGTAAAGTATCGGCCCATAACCCCCAACAAGAAAGTGCATTTCTTATAAGGCAAATTTGCACATGTGAAAATAAAAAATTGCTATCAGTCACAGTGTAAGACAGCCAACAGCAGAAGGGAGCTAATCGATTGTTCCCCTGCTGCATACTTTAGGGAGGGTGGAATCTAAACGTGAATGACAGCCAAACAGGCCAAGGATGCAGAAGGATGACTTCATGATTATCTAATTATTCATGTATGGATATTTATGTATAATCTTTTGATTACATGAGCCTGGGGAATATAGGTAAGGTTGTTTCTAGGCAAGACATAACAAAACAAGCATTTGAAATGCAATGGGTCTTGCGTTTGCTCGAAATTGAGCTATTAGTATTGTAAATTCCTAACTGGACTTTTTTTGCAACATAAATTGAAAATGAAAAGTAAAACAGTTGACATAAGCGAGTCGATTCAAAGCGCCACAGCTGCCATGAGCGCGAAGGAGACAAACAAAAGGTAAAAGAAGATCATTTGCAATCAAACGTATCTGCAAAAGTGTAATTATACTTGTAATAGGGTTGATGGCCAAGGCGGTAACAAAACTGTACCAGGGAAGGACAAGCGTAAAGCATTTACCGATGATAACAAAGGATTTTTGAAAGGCAGGCCTATGAACGAGTGATGGTTAAATGCCCACAGAGAGATTACAACAGGCCAGGAAAAACTTTCCATTCCAAAGTTATCTGGTGTCTTTCTCCTGTTACCATATACCAATATTGTTCCAAATAAGCTAGTTTAATCGCCAAAATGTGGGACGGATAAACAACCACCTTGCAGTGACACAACATGCTTCTATCTCCGTGAGTGTAAATCGAAGAACGCTTTCAGAAAACCCAAATCAGGGGGAAGGGACATTTCACATGCATAACTCAAATCTATTTTACCTACTGGACATATAAACTTTGAACTTATTAAAGAGAATTTACACATTTACAAATCCATCAGCAGGTCAAGCGTTCTTTTTATTTTTTTGCGGTATTCATGATCTTCTACAACACCACTCCACTTAAGCTCATGCAGCAAACCCGAGAAGTGCATTGTAACCAAGCCAACTGATAAAAAAAATGCATCACAAACCCACTTCCATTAATTCAAAAGGGTGCACAAACTGCAGTTACTCCAATAAACCAAAAATCGAAAAGAAGAAAGGCACAATACTCCTGTAGTACTACTTCAGGTAGTCAAATGCCTCTGTGAATTGCCTCCTTGATCCATAAATTAACCCTAAATGAAAGTTCGTTTGAGTGGCTTACGTTTTTAATGATCGCTCTGGTGGCACACATGCAAAATCATTTTTCATTCTCATCTATTTTCCAACCATTAGACCAATCAAGAAGGCATCTAAGACTACATGAAATAGCCCCCCTCCCCCGCTACTTCACATACGCATAAAGGCCTTTGTCAACTGGCCTTACAGTCGCTCAGAGAAAGTCCATCAATACTTTCAAGCCAAACGTGATTCTACAGTCAAGGCAAGAAAATCTGTGGAAAAGAGAGTGATCGTGCAATGGTTTGATTGTATTGTACAGTAATAAAGGACTGTATTAAGGGTTACATAACTTTAGTATATATTAAGAAAATATATTTCAATTCCTTCTGCGTTGGATTAACAGGTTTGCATGTCAACATGGAAAGTTTAGAAGATAAGCGAATGAAGGAGACAGCCAATGTTAAAAATAAATAAAAAAACCTCTTAACTGTCCTAATCCATTCCCCAAGCACCCTTGGCGCCAGGCTGGTGGATGTGAGCGACTGAAGCCACGTTCACAAACAAGCAATGGCAAAGGCAACAGGCCTGTTCAGCATGGGCAATAGAACAAATGGTGGTTGTTACCGATGCGGATGACAATTTGTTTAAAAAAAAAAAAAACAGTTTGATGATGTATACACGTGTATTTGTCATCACGCATGTGGACCCCAGCGTGATGAAATATACGTGTGGAGGATTCACCACCATGCATATGGTATCATAATGCTGTGGCAATCATTTTTGTTCCTAAGTTATTAGCATCATGTATGCGCACAGAAGTGTTATGCTGCATTACAGCATTATGTTCTTTTTTGTTTCAAGATGGCAGCAGCCCAACTTGGAGCGATCAATTAAATGTAAAAAAAGAATAATAATTACAATTTAAAAAAAAGAATAAAAAGCAGCCGAATGCACAATATTTAGGAAGGAGCTACCCAGCAGCAAAATAAAGCTGCTGGGCCCTATGAAAATAAAGGAAAAAAGAAAATCAGGGAGGTGCAGGGCCAACGGAGGCGCTTGGAGCAACAGAACACTACTGACAGCTGCAGCATGAATAAGCAATCAGCTAGGGGTGCTAGGGCCACAAAGGGCCCAGGGAGAGCCAAGAGGCTTTCGAGAACTACTGGCTTTGCAATGATTTGTAGCACTGCTGTACAGCAGAACAGTTGCTGTGCAGCATGTCGAAAACTAATTAGGTGGGTGGGAAGAACACAAGAACAATGGAGGGTGGGCGGAAGGGTCTGTGGCCAACACAAACATACAAACAATGGAGGATGAGCAGGAGAGGCTCGGGCAAGCACAGGGACAATGAAAGGTGAGCGGGGTGCTGGAGAAGCACACAGACAATAGAGAGAGGGCGGAGGCAACCACAGGGACAATAGAGGGTGGGCTCAAGGGCTGAGGAAAGCACACAGACTATAGAGGGAGGGCTGGGCAAGGACATGGACAACGAACGGCGGCCTCGAGGGCTGAGGCAAAAACACAGACAATAGAGGGCAGGCTCAGGGGTTGAGGAAAGAACACAGACAATAGAGGGAGGACTGAGGCAAGCACATGGACAACGGAGGGCAGGCTCGGGGGCCGAAGCAAGCACAGACAATAGAGGGTGGGCTCGAGGGCTGAGGCAAGAACACAGACAATAGAGGGTGGGCTCGAGGGCTGAGGAAAGAACACAGACAATAGAGGGAGGGCTGAGGCAAGCACATGGACAACGGAGGGTAAGCTCGAGGGCCGAGGCAAGCACAGACAATAGAGGGCGGGCTCGAGGGCTGAGGCAAGCACACAGACAATAGAGGGTGGGCTCGAGGGCTGAGGAAACAACACAGACAATAGAGGGAGGCCTGAGGAAAGCACATGGACAACAGAGGGTGGGCTCGAGGCTGAGGCAAGCACACAGACAATAGAGGGCGGGCTCGAGGGCTGAGGAAAGAACACAGACAATAGAGGGTGGGCTCGAGGGCTGAGGAAAGAACACAGACAATAGAGGGTGGGCTCGAGGGCTGAGGAAAGAACACAGACAATAGAGGGAAGGCTGAGGCAAGCACATGGACAACTGAGGGCGGCCTTAAGGGCTGAGGCAAGCACAGACAATAGAGGGTGGGCTTGAGGGCCGAGGGAAGCACAGACAATAGAGGGTGGGCTCGAGGGCTGAGGCAAGCACACGAACAACGGAGGGCGGGCTCGAGGGCCGAGGCAAGCACAGACAATAGAGGGCGGGCTCGAGGGCTGAGGCAAGCACACAGACAACAGAGAGTGGATGGGAGGTATAGCACATAGACAACAGAGGGGGGGAAAGGAGTAGAGAGGGAAAGAACATGTAGGGGGAGAAGTACATGAGGAAGACAGCTAAAAAAAGATCCACTCTCATAGACTGCTTTAACAAAAAGAAAAGTGTAGTCCCTGGAAAAGTGAGCAATTGAAGGGCACAGTAATGTGTCCATCCAATAAACGGGATTGTAAAGAAGCTCCAGGGTAAGGACAAACACAAAACGAGGTAAGAGGGCATTCACATAATGAATCAAATTAGACTAAGTAGAAATCCAACCAATGATAAGCAAAGGCTGATCAAAAGCTCACTCTAAAAATTGTAATTGAACCACATAGGTCTTTATACAGTAGGCGATACTTACAAAAATAGTTCCCAAAAATAATTGGCAACAGACTTCCAGAGAATAAACTCTTTTGTCTGACTGGCACTGTACATATGAAAAATCATGTAATTTTCGTGCCAAGAAACAAGCACTGGTTGCTGCAGTGCCAATCGCGATCAGAATACTGACAATGTCACACTTGCGAGACATAATGGAGCGCTGTACCACTGTGTGTCTGGGAAAATATGTTCAATACTACATGGACCGCTTTCATCTGCTCCTCTGACTCACACAGTCCTTCTTCTTTTGTTTTCACATCCTTGGCTTAGGCCACAAGTAGTCTAAACGACCAGTAATGATTTTCATTTACAGAGGAACAGCTAAAATGTAGTCAGTGAATGACTAAGTTCAGTAGTAAAATTGAACATGGGAATGTAGCTCAAACGGGTTGAAGTAAGTATGTTTGGCAGAAGTGAGCTTGTAAAGTGGACCTTGAAACTGGAACGATATGATTGATTGTGCAATCTCTTATCAGACATCAGATGGTCACATTAGTTTCATATATGTGGACTGGCAGGAAAATTTAGGTCAGCATGGTCATATATCTTTGATAATCAAGGTCGTTCATGCCCATCCTGTTCCTGATTAATACTACTGACTGCCCAATGCAGCAGGAAAAGGGGACCTCAAAAAAGGAGGTGCCTGTAGGCCCACACAATTAAAAAAGTGATGCTACAATTCAAGTATTTTTGTACGTCAAAGTAGTTCTGGAACAATTAATGGCAATGTCTACTTTTTATAATTCGTTCGTGTAACACACACTGAGACCTTTCTACTCCATCAAGAAACAGATTATTTCTAAAGTCGAGCTCAGATAAAGCCGAATCATACTTTACTTGCTCTTGGATGGATAATCTTTCAGAATCGAGTACCGAGTCCAGGTACTCAAGCAAATTATCAGCTAATGGGGCAGCATCAGCACTGCAGAGTCAGAGCTGTGTATGTATAACTTATTCATGAGGGGAAAAGTCTGAAAACAGAATTCGATCTGAACACACTATTAATGTAACAGGGAATATGCATAAGAGGAGCATGGCGTTTCCACTTCTAACAAAGAAGCCTTTCACGTTACTTCATTGTTCATGCTCTATTCAGTAAATTTCTCACGCAGTCGGATCGGAAATCCCATTGTCCGATGTCCTCAGTGGCACTCCAAGTGCATTTTCCATTAGCCACATCTATTTTAAGATCTGCTTGAAGATTACAACCGGGATGGCGGCCTTTATTGTGGTGTCTGCCCTCCATAATGGCCAACCCTCAGATCAGTCCGCAATCATGTAAGTCCTGTCCACCACCGCCTGGAATTATGATAGTTAACATGAATTGAGGGTCATTTAGGATTGCCTGTTGGGGTCTGCAGTGTGTTCGAATTCTAAAGTGCACGCAAGTGCTGACGCTTCAAGTGCTAGTACACACTTTGACCATCTTGGACATCACACAGATGAGACACGGATCATGCATCAAATCACATTAGTATGAAATGCAGTTAAATATTTGGGAAAACGCAGTCATAAAAATTTGTGTTTAACCTCTCCCTTCTGTACTAATTTTATAAAAGTAGAAAAGCTGCACTGAGTTACCCCCTGTATTGTTTGCTTTTCTAACACTCTTTCTTGATATAAAAAAAATACACAATGGCTCCACCAAGAGCAAGAGTTTCGTACACCACAGATATGGGTTCCTCCTAAATCAAGAAGCTTTTGCATCTCTCTCCTTTTATGTGAAATCAATAAACTCACATATAATCTTCAACGGCTACCGAGTGAAGTGTCCGTTTGCATGTGGCATTTCCAAGAACACATGCTTTTCTAGCCATTGCGACGGTGATTCAACTAGACCCACAGATATTTTTAACAGCGAGAACTAAAACACTTTTATCTTGTATGGTAAAATGGATGGAGATTAATAGGGAGTTGTGTCTCCTTTGACACATACAAGAAACCAGATCAAAAACATGGCATTACATAAAGCGTAATTGGATGTGGAACGAACGAGTCAGTCACTAAATAATCTTCATTTGGTCTAAAACATGATCATAAAAGCACAGAATAAAATACATTTATATAAACATTCATAGCATAGTCCGTAATTCACTTAACACAATTAAACAAGCCAACAAGACCCTTTTGATCCGACATGGATGAGCTGTTTGAAACACCATGCATAACGATAGGCCTAGCACACCAACAATTAATTGTGCTGGGTTTCATGTTCTACATCAAATTCAATTTGATAAATTCTGTAGTTCTGAAATACAGAATAACTGTTTGTGGGGTATCCAAGTACTTCAGCTCCAAGCACTCTACAAAGTATGAGTGCTAATGTTCTTTGCTGTGTCACAGCAGGTGTTTGATTATGTTAGCTTCATTTTGATAAACATTTCTTTGGGAAAGTACTGTTCTGCTCGAGCTATTTGGCTTGAACAACCCTTTACTGATCTACCATTTAAACATGTCTTTCCAGCTATTACAGTTCCCACTTTGAAATGCATGTTTCCTAAAGTTTGGTTTAATGGAAAGCTTCACTATACACGCAGGAAACATTCACCACTACAGAATTATTTACCCGAAGTCTTCCCAAAATCAACTATTGAATAAGTCGCAAATCCTTTGTAGAAAAACCTTGCCAAGAGTTTAATAATATCCTTCTTCCTGTCCACCTCAGCTTACTATACAGTATGATCAGCTCATTTGTAGGAGGAAACAATAAACCTTGAGGCCACCAATCATTCTACAAACTGAGATTCATTGGTCAGATCTGGGGTTCTCTAGGTGTGCCTTCTCTGCATTTGGTTTCAGTTACCCCAGTTTCTAATGCAGAACCTCTGCATTCTCAATATGGTTCTTTCTGTAGAGGTTGGACTGCAGGAAAATCAACAATCTTTGGGCAGGTTAAGTTAAGGGCTACGAATGGTCCACAGCAGAGAAATTTTGTCTATCTCCTCTCAGAAATACTGATTCCCACTCCACCATCTCAAATAAAACGTTAAGAAGGCTTGTTTTACAGTGTTTTAGATAACAGACCTCGGCTATTTGCAATCCAATTTTGGCCCAGTAGCGCTTGAAGCAGAAAAGGATTTGTTGTGTTGGTGGCAAGTTGATACAACACAATGGAACCAGAAATGTTCCTTTGCTTGGGAATGATCAACCTCTAGTTTATTCACTCCTTCCCAACTGCAAGGATTCTCCCACCGTCAAAGTACAGTACATTTATTCTGTACAGTGCCGAGATCTTAATTAACACACTGTGGTCAGAATATGAAACTGACTTTGGATGGTGGACCTAGGTAAGAACACTAGAGCTAAAACTGGAGCAGTCAACTATGCTTACAGCTTCCCACATGCTCTGTGGATTCAGTGAAGAGCAAAGTCCATGCAAAGTGACTGTAAATTCATTATATTATGTGTTCTCTTGCAAAAGTAATGCTTACAGCCTTGTTTAGAACACTAGCTAATCCCATGCAGCCCAGTGTTTCTGAACTTTACACAGAGCTCTACTCTTAATTGGCTGAGACCAACCCCTCCACGCTTTACTTTTACAAAACTGAAACATCATGGATAACCTACAAAGTGTATCGGTATTCCCGTTTGCAAAGGATAAACTACACAATGAAATATTTTTTAAGGCAACTAGATAATGCATTGATAGGTTGTGGTTTAAAACATTTTAGAAGTTCATACATAATTTTTAGTTCAGGAGTACTGAATAAAAATGTAGAGCATGCTTCATTTTGTTACAAATATTTAAAAAAACCTTTAACTAGGAGGCTCAGGAAGAATATTTTATTGTAATAAAATATCTAGAGGCGTGAGATAGAATATTAACCTAAATTATTTGAGATCAATCTATCCAATATTCCGTATATATGAACAATGAGCTTTTCCACATATAATTTTCAAGTGGAAGCATGACAAACAACGACTACACAGATAAAGGGAAGTTTCTTTTAGTACACAACACATAGTGTAGGTAGGACAGCTGTTGCCCCCATAATGAAAAACAGGAGCCCTCATGAGAAGCCTCCGATGCACCAGGTGAGTACGAAGCACTTTCCAGACACATTCTTTTTGTTTAATTAAATAGACTCCAAGGCATCATTATTTTTATACCCACAGTTGTTCGAATACTTGACCCTGTTCGCTTTATAATCAGAGTAAGACCTTGAGAACGCTTCTCAGGCTAAACCTGTAGCGATTACACCAGGACTATGAAATCTTTGCTTATGTGAAGAGAGAAATACAAAAATGATCACAGGTATTTGCTACAGAACATTTTAGTTAAGAGTCACGACTCTATGGAAAAGACACAGCTTTCAACAGTGAAGCAGGTGCTGTAGTAGGAGACCCAAGTCTGAGGGACACCAAGAACCTAAGTACGGCTGTTTTTTTACTACCCGCTGCAGGGCAGACTGGCCAAATGTCATGCTTGCTACATGGCCCGGGGCACCCTTGCTACTTCTTGGAGCTAAGGGAGTGAACTGATGTCTGAGCTAGTACAAACCTGCACCTTCACTCCCATTATCAGTGTTCTTTGGTATGGAAGAGAAAAGGGAATATAAATTATCATTTTTGGCCAAAATAGAGAAAAAAATATGCATCATGTTATTTTATTCCATACATTTTGCTGACTTTAAAAAAAAAAAAAAACGTAGTGTGGAGTCTTGAGCTGTATTAGAGCACCGTTTTAATAGAGTGGGCATACACAAACACATTACCAAAGAAAAGAAAAATAATGAACTCCTTGTCAATAGTACTACAAACTGAATGTCCAATCACTAACTGCAGATGTCACTGGAATAGCACAGTACAGCTCACCCTGCACAGATAACTGTCTTGGGACCCGTGGAAACCTCGGAGAATGAAAAAAAAACACTAACCGCAGTAGTTACTGTGATTTTACAAGATGCTTGTACAGACTTACCACAAGTTCTCACCACAAATAATGTCCGTCCTAAGATTAAAGACACTGTTTGCTTCCTGCTTTTTAGGTCTAGTTTAAAACAGTGGGTGCGCTGTTTGTTGCGAGACATTTTGTTAGCTTATGGTGGGCTTGGAATCAGCCTATTCCTGTACCATTAGCTGGCTGTATGGTCACTCTCATTTGATTATTTATTATTCAAACTTTCTGTGGCCTTTACTTCCTCTTCTTGTGTTTGTCCCCTCCTGTGCCCTTCCTCTGCATCTTTGAAGGTACTTTTTGTTTAAGCACGCATGCATTTTTCATCTATCTCCCTCATGTGCTTCTCTGCCACGCCCCTCCTCCTCGCCGCTCTCTCTCACCCCTGTGCTTCTGTTCCTCATCTGTGATCATCCTCATCTGAGATCATGCTGTCCTCTCTTGCTTGTGTTTCTGGGTCGCCCATGTTGTTCCAGCTCATTCTTATGCTTCTGTGCTCCCCCAGCACCGCACCCTGATGCTTTCTGCTCTTGTTCATTTGTGGGATTCTCACCCATCTATCCCCAACGTTGCTGCCTCTCACATATGTGCTTCTCTGCCCTCCTCATCCCCCCCCCCAACCCTCCTGCCTCCTACCCTAGACCCACTGACATTCTAAATTTTAAAAAAATAATTAAAAAACGGAAAGAAAAAAAAAAGGGGGGGGGGGGGGGAGTACAATGAGCTGGCTGGATTTGCTGAGTCATGCTGGAGGTGTGCATGTTGTTAATCTTTTGTTTATCCTGTAAAGCATCTGCTGTGATGATGTACAGCATGAAGAAAATACACTGACAGAGTCAATAGGTCTCCAAGGCAAAACCTGTTGGCTTTGCCAATGCTTGTCTTCTGTTTTTGTTTCCCACGTGGAAGCGCAGAATCCCAGAGCAGAGAAGTCAAGGGAGTGGGTTTTTGAAATAATCTAAATGATTACATGGGTGACATTATAGTGGGACGCCAAAGGATGAGCTGGTAAGTGAGGTCTACTCTAGAGGACCCCCACCAAGGCTAAGGTGAGCGCCAGGGGCATGCAAACATGTTGTCTAAGCACGTCATAACAAAGACATTAACATCCAACCTGCATAACACCCAAAGGCTACCAGTGCAGTGCACGGAATATTTCTGTGGAAAGTGTGTGTTTAACAAGGTGTGTGTAACGTACGTGTGTGTGTGAGTGTAAGATGTCAATTTTGTGTGTGTGAAGCATTCATATGTGTGTGTGTGTGTGTGTGTGTGTGTGTGTGTGTGTGCACACAATGTGTGTATGTGTGAGGAACATGAGCATGTGGAATGTGTGAGTATGTGTGTGTGTGGGTGCAATGCGAGTATGGATCATGTTGGTATTGTGTGAGCATGTGTGCTTGTGTGTAACATGGGTAAGTTTGTGTAATATATGTACATGTGTGTAATGTGTATGTGTGTGTGTGTGGAAAGTGTGTCTAAGTGAGATATGTGCAGGGAATGTCCATGTACGTCTGAGTGTGTAATGTGTGTATCTGTGTGTATCTGTGTGTGTGGAATGTGAGTACATATGTGTGCCTGTAATGTGTGTCTGTGGAACATGTGTGTAATGTGTGTATAAGTGTTTGTGTGCATATGTGTAATGTGTGCACATTTGTGTAACATATATACATGTGTGCAATGTATGTGTTGGTAATGCATATATATGTGTGTGTGTGTGTGTAATACATGTATGTGTTTGTGGAACAGGTGTGTACGTGTGTGCGCAACATAATTTGCAGAGAATACGCTCTGTGTACGTCAATGTGTGTAATGTATGTATATGTGTGCATAATTGTAACGTGTAATATATGTGCATGTTTGTGTGTGTGTGTGTGTGTGTGTGTTTGTGTGGTTTTGCACGTGCATGTGCGTGCACTTAACCCACAAATCCAGTGGTGGTGATGCTCTGGTCGGCTGACAGCTGGAATGTGTGCCCCTGCTATTGCATCTTCTAACTGTACTGTATTTTAATGGCATTTATATACCGTCTGCTGTCTCGAAGAGGTGTTAAAGCACTTTACTACGGGCGTCGCGCTGCTCAGGAACCCAAGGTTAGTGGTTAAGGTTAATAATCCCTTTAAGTAAATCTTTTCTTTCTGATGCTGTAATCTGTAATAGAAAGACAATCTTTCAAAACATCTAGTACATGTACACATTGCGCTGAAATTGTAAATAATATGCCTTGGGTTATGTGGCGTATTACAAAGCAAATACAATTGAGAATAGTCCTGCAAACAGTGAAGACGCCGACATTTCCCCTTTTGATGTTTTCTACCAGCCATCACTGGTCACCTGTTCAAACCAGCAGCCCTCTCCGTAAGCAAGAGGCAGACTCCACAAGCCACATTCCTTCTCCCACATGGAGAGCGAAACAGACAAGCCAGCGCTTTATGGACCTCAAATTTCAAAAGAAGAGCAACGAGTTTTGACAGGCAGCAGCATCTCCAATGCAAATACAAACGGAAGGTACAAGGACAAGTTCAGCTGTTTCATCGCCTCTATGATCACTTAGTACACTCTGCAGATGGCCTTAGCACTTGTTTCCTTACCCGGCCTTAACTTTAAGGCACACTGTTACCTAAGCTAGAAGCTTCGTATTTATACGGTGGACTTCTAGGCCCATATATGAGAAGTTCGCACGACCCGTAAAATAATTTTACCCAAAACAGGCAAAGCAGAACTTTGCCATTCCTCCCTTCTGTAAGCTCTTGGTGGAAATCTGAATATTGCCAGATATTCTCTGCATGCTGTGCACTTGAAAAGAGCAGTCAGTAATACGACTGTAGAAAAGGAATATTTTATTTGAACAAAATGCCTAATATAAACAAGGATTTGAAATGCAATAGGTCTCGCGTTTGCTCGAGTTAGCGTTGTAAATTGCTAACTGGACTTTTCTTGCCACACAAACTGAAAATGAAACGGAAAAGTAAACAAGCATTTGCAATGCAACAGGTCTCGCATTTGCTCGTGTTAGAGCCGATAGCGTTGTAAACTCCTAACCGGACTTTTCACTCGTCATGAAACCTATCGGCAAAAGTGCAATAACCGGAAAAAGTGCAATTAAGTGTCTAACAGGGTCGACATTATGTAAAGCGTTCGACTTCTGCCAAGCGAGATCGCGCTGGTAAAATAGAGAAAAAGTAGTCCACGAACCGGAAGGAAAAACAGCGAGCCTCGTATGTTTTCTGTACTTCGTCGATGCGCTCGAGGAGTGCTATCCACCAGAAAAGGCATGACGTATGCGTGCCTTCCACTAATGAAATCAAGCAGATTCTAACAGGCAACCCACGAGCCAACGAAAGACACTGACGTGACGTGGACGGGGCTCTGAGCCCTTTTTAATTCCTAAAGCGTCTCGCTGAGCGAAACGCATGCGCAAGCAACGCAGGCTCAACCCTAAAAACAGTTGACATAAGAAGGCCGATTCAAAGCGCCGCTGTGAGCGTGAAGGGGACACACAAAATGAAAAAGAAGTTTGCTCACAGTCAAAGTTATCGGCAAACGTGCAATAATCCATGTAACAGGATCGGTCCTCAAGACCGTAACAAAACCGCCCTAAGGATGGACAAACGTAAAGCAGTTACCAATGAAAAGAAAGGATTTTTGAAAGGCAAGCCCATGAACGAGTGATAGTGGTGGACGTGTTGTGGGTGTGATTAAAATCCCAGATGCATACCAACACGTCGGAAAAGCAGTGCTTGCGCGCTGCTATGCTCAACCTAATCAAGAACGGATGCTTGTCACTTTACAGAAAAATGGAGGTTTGTGGTGCACGAACTACAATAGTCCATGTGCCTTATTTGTTTTCATAAAATGATCAAAATTCAATTTCAAACTATGGTCTCTGCTCTGTGTTTCTGTTCCTCAGAAAGTGATTTAATTGTATTGCAACATTTCAAGGCTATAAATTAAGCTGTGTTGTTATGAATGTGGATAAGGACCTCTTTTTGACACATAGCTGTAAATTGGGTGGCATTTAGGGCTACTGAACCACACCACTGCGGTGAAGGTATCCTTGAGGGTTCTTCCGAGTCCTGATTAAAAGAACACCTGCATACACTTTTAGTTCCTTTGCGATACTCGTGCCATATGCACATGCTCATGGATGCTACTGCAGCAGTCATCACATGTCCTAAACAAGCATTTGCAATGCAATAGGTCTCGCATTTGCCTGAGTTAGAGCTATTGGCATTATAAATTCATAAGTGGACTTTTCTTGCCACATAAATTGAAACAAGGCTCAACTCTTAAAAATAACATACATTCAAACATGGAGCAGAGCGCCGAGCCACGTGGAGAAAGGATAGCAGCTGGGACTAAAGGCAAAACCGAAACCAGGAGAGAGGAGGGGCCATCACACGCTGTAACAGGAGGAAAAGTGACGTAGTGTGATGGTCAACCAAAATGTTCTCCTAGTGAAATCCCCTGGGAGGGAACTCAGCACACAAAGAAGGGACATTTAGCAAACTGCACCAATAAAAATGAAGCATTTAAGACAAGCACAACAAAGAATGAATGTCAAGAGTGGGCTTGGTTAAAAGCCCATATTCAGTACAACATGTCTTGCAGACAGTGCTGCGCGCTGCCAATCCCAAATGTAAAGCACGATGTGTTCAGTGCTGGCCACGTGAGCACATTTAGGGCCAGATGTAGCAAACGCTTTTTCCCATTCTGTGTCAATGGGAAAATGTGTTCGTACATATGGCCCTTAGTTCTGTACATTCTTTAGGATTTTGTGAGCATGATGTTAACAATATTTGGAGTTTAAATCCTAAGGTGATCAACGGAAGCTAAACATAACGGGACGCAGAGCTCCACACAATAGGAGGTCGAGCGGTTATCCGTATCACTGACTGCACTCTGTGAATACAATTACCTAAACTTCAGCAATATTGGCTATACTTAAAAGAGGAGGGTCATGGAATACGTCAGCAATGTTTAGCTAAGTATCAGCAAAAAGGTAAAACTATATTGTTGGCTGACATCATGCGACCATGGAAGTCAGATTTCTGGCCTGCTGTTTAAGTTTGCTACTTCTAGCCAAAAGGAAGAGGGCAAAGTTAGATGTTAGCAGAAATCATCTAACATTTAAATGAAAATCGAATCCACAATGTGTCGCCTGTACATATTTCAACTCTAAAAGCGAGGTTTGCTGTGGTTTCCCACAAAAACACAAATACAAGCGTCTTTAACATCAACACACCTCACATTGGATTTCATGTGAATAAAATACATGCCATGGATATTATCCATTTCCCCTCAAGTGCGGCCTGTGGTGATCATAGCAAGAAAGGAATGTTCATTCTTTTAGTTTGATAGTATTAAGGAAAAAAAGGTGCTTCATGGAAACTGAAATGAAGAAATCATATTACATATCAATTATCATATATCCACAAATGTATACACATATGATATTTACATATGCGCACTGACAGCACATTTTCCAACTAAATCATATCTTCAACTCCTCAATCTGTACCTCTTAAAAGAAAGTGCATGATGTCTAATCACAAGACTGCACACAATTTGATACATGGACGCAGGGATTGACTGACAAGTAAACGGGTTGTACGAGGCAGGCCGATCGACACCAGACTGCTTGGTTTTTGTTTTAGGTAAGTTGCCTTTATTGGTCTTTTGACAGTATAAATAATGTGGTTGTTGGATAGTTTTGTGGGTTGGTGGGTTTAAATGTCTTTTCCTGCTGGCCGCTACATCTCGTCTTCTTCTTTCTTTTCCTTCCAGAGGCCTCGCTGGAAGCGTGTGGGAACAGAAAAGAAATAGATACGGTAAGTGTGTGGTTTTCGCCTTCCTCTTTTCTTTTCTATCTCTTCTCTCCACTCTCTTTTCTCACTCCCTGGTTTCCCTATCTTTCTTCTCTGTTACTCTCCTTGCTGTCTCCTCTTAGACATTCTTTAAGTCTCTTTTCCTGTCTTCCCCTCTGCCCTGGTGTTAGCGTGATTTCTCTTCTTTTCCTTTCTCTTACTCCCTTGTATTTTCCTCTCGTCTCTCCTTATCTTTGTCTGCAATATTGTAGGTGCACTGGTCCCTCTACTGTCCATGTCCTTTTCTTTCTCTTTGGCCTGTTCCTTTTGTTTCCCTTGGTTTCTCTTGGCTCCTTGTCTTCTCTTGTATTCCTTATCCGATTCTTACACTTATTTCCTTCTCATTTACTTACTCCTCTTCCCTCCCGCTTTTCCCCGTGCTCGTAGTGCAGTGCCCGTGTTTTCTTTTACCCGTCTCCTTCCACCTCCCGCCTCCCGCTCCTTTCTCCCCGTCCCGAACACCCGTATCTGGATGGGCCACGCTTCTCCTGAAGCGTGGCGTCTCACTCGCTTGCTCCCCGGGACCAGTGATCCTCGTCTCTGCAACGGGTCTCCACGGTTCTGGATCCCAGCTTCTGTTTGCTCTTCCGAAGAGCAGTTTCGGCGCCCTTCGAGTCAGCGTCCTCCGTGGTCCTTCGTTCTTCTCCTCCTGTCGGCTCCTTCCAACTCCAGCTCTGAATCCCGTTGTCCTCCTCGTGAAAGGGAGGAAGCCTCTTTTTGACCATCTCCAGTTCCAGCAGCGGCGGCAGGGAACCAATGGGAAGTCCGTCTGCCTGGGTCGCTTCCGTGGTGTCAGGGGCAGCGACAGCACAAGCAAGATCAGACTGTGGGTCAGACTGGTGCGACCCATCACACGGGTCTCAAACGAAAATGCATTTAACTTTATTTGAATAAGTACTATCTCGGAATGTGAGGCGAGCACTCCAATTCGGAAGCGCAATGTACATGTGTTCCCTAAGGACTGAGAAGGAGGGCAAGGGGAGGGTGCTGGAAATGTCATGCAGCGTTTTGCAGAAGATGGAATTCAGATCTGCTGTATGTGAAGCAGTACTAACATAATAGCCGGCAGATAAGAGATTTTTCCGTCTCAAAAATGTAGTGAACTCATTTAAACAAAACAAGCATTGGCAAAGCTAGTACCTCTTGGCAACAAGAGTTATTGGCTTTTTCAATGCTTTTTAGTCATGTTACACAGCAGCAGGGCTGCTATTTAACATATCTAGAAGTTATGGAAAAAGCGCTACCACGTAAACAGTGCTGGTCGCGTCATAGGGAGTTTATAAATCAACACAAATAATGGCAGAGTTGGAGTTGGTAAAGCAGCATGAAACAGGAATAGCTACAAGAAATACCTGGACATCTAAGAAAAAAAATAAAAGCACTATGAAGCGGCCAGCTTTTACTGCTTCATAGCACTTTTTTCCTTCTGGGAGTTTTGAAAAAAAAAGAAAAAATACAAGGCTCAAGTGTTAAAAATAACATACATTTGAACATGGAGCAGAGCGCCGAACCGCAAGGAGATAGGATAGCAGCTGGGATTAAAGGCAAAACCAAAACCAGGAGGTAGGAGGGGCCATCACACGCTGTAACAGGAGGAAGCGCGATGTAGTAAGATGGTCAACAAAAATGTTCTCTTAGTGAAATCCCCTGGAAAGAAACTTAGCACTCAATGGAGGGACATTCAGCAAGCTGCATCAACAAAAATGAAGCATTTAAGACAAGCACAACAAAGAACGAATGTCAAGAGTGGGTGTGGCTAAAAGCCCATATTCAATACAACATGTCTTGCAGACAGCGCTGCGCACTGCTAACTTTGACCAAAAAGGCCATTCTTTCAGCAGTCAAACTGAGAATAGGCAAAGCCAATAGGGCTGTCTAGATCAGGCATTTCCAACAAGTAGCTTGTGAACTACTGGTAGTTCTCCAGGTATGTGGAAGTAGCTCTCCTGTGTGCAGCCCATCCTGTTAAATTAGAAACTACTGCTTAGTTGAATTAAAATATGTATTCCAAACCCGAAAAGCATGAATTCAAGGAAACGTGTAGTTACAGAACTCATAAGCTGATGTTTTGAGAAAAATGGCTGAAATTCCCAGTCAACCATTCCAATAGCTGAGTTGGGTAACAACAATCATATGTTATTTCAACACCAAGATAAATTCGAGGGTGAGTATATGCTTCATAAATACACAGGTTATATTCGTTTTTGTGTTAAATGAATATTTGTTAAATTATGCAACACTGAGGTGGCTTATTAACTTGGTACACTGCAACTTTGACTTATGTATTACCCATTTAGAAGCATTCCAAATTGATAAAACCTTTTTTTACATTACTGCTGGCAACACAGCCTGATGCACGGAGGTGATCACTGCTAATAATTTGGATGAGTTGGCTACTAATGTAATCTTGTCTGATGTGGTCATTATTACAATAAGATTAGTATTTTGTGATGATTTTCATTGACTATAAGTAGATCTTATTACAGAAGAGGTTGGAGGCACCTGTTTTAGATGTACGCCTTCTTTGTTGTAATTGTGTGTATGTTGCTGTCTGATATGTTTAGATGCACAGACAGAAAATGCACCTTCAGGAACCTACATGCACTTAAGATTACTGTCAGATTCTAATATATACATACAGATACCACACAAAACAGAAACACAAGGAGCAAAAGAACACACAAGTGGAAACATGCATAAACAGGCAGATTTTGATGAGATGGATGAGCAAATTGAAGGCTCTTTGTGGGTGGGTAAGTTGCATAGCTGGGCTGATGAAATGTGGGTGGGTGAATAAATGGCTGTAAGAATGTGTGAGTATATGGACAGATTCATGAGTAAGAGATGGAAGATGGATGCTTGCCGATGGAAGATGGATGCTTGCCAATGGGTAGATGGATGCATCGGTGTGGGTTTATGTGTATGGCGGAGTGGATGAATGTGGATGGAAGGATAAACAGTAAATAAATGTGAGTGGAAGGGTGCATGAGGAGGTAACTGTGAGTGGTTTCATGGATAAATAGGTGAGGGTAGAAGAACACAAGTATGTTGTGGTACAGAGTGTGTACATAACTTCCTATTACAATGATCTTATAGCAAATAAGAAGAACTTTATGAACAAGAAATCCAACTGTGATCTGACCAAGGGATTTTAGTCACTAGAACCCAGGCAGGCCTCAGGAAATTGCACAGTAAGCTAATCCAAATCTGCCTATGCCTAAGCCTATGGACTGACTACAAGGACTGAGTGATAAACCGAAAAGTGCCAGAAATTACACAGTGTGCTGACAAGATTCCACCTAATATGGTTATAAAGGATTACTGTTATGGGTTTGTTTTGATCAGATTTCTAGTGTTCCATAAATCCAAGGGCTAGTGGTGGCGCGAGATCCACAGTGGATGCAGAATGTTGGAGCAGAGGATATGTGGCTAATGTGGAAAGTGAGTGATGGGAGGCACATGTGGGAAACTGAGGGTAAAAGGTGAATGTGGGGATGCACACAACATGCACCACAAACACACTGACCACTATTGCTTTTTTGACTTAGGCACCACTGCAGAGGCACAAGAGCCTTATTCTCCAAATCCCAGCAGGGGCACGCAGCACCAGGACACAAACTACAAGCCAAACAATGAATAAGCAAAATGATCAATCACAGCAGTAATTTACTCTGACTTGAGCTGAACTCATATGAGAGTGTATTCTCCCTCAGGGAATTCTGCAAGAATGTCAAAGTAACTTACAATGGGTGGCTAGCTGTAACACACCTGCCCAAACCGCTGTTGCATGATGGACTCTAACAAGGTTCAATGCACATAGACCTGCAGGAACGACTGAAGAAGCACCATCCGCAGAAGTATCTTTTGCCCAGCAATGAGGGAGCACTTGAGGCCACATAACAATAACTGTTGGGGTGCATCAGATATTACGAGTTGAGACGCACATAGAGTATAGTGCCTTTATTGCATATTGCTTAAGGAAGATGGTGCACTGCACTCTGAACGAATGTGCGCATGCTGAGACCCATGTACGGTGACCCACGCACATCACTGTGGAAACAACCGAAAAATGGCTTACATTTTGAAAACAACGGAGTAGTGATTAGTGAAAGAATGTTTGCATGTACAGTCAGTCGATGTTCAGTGAAAATAACCAAGGAGAAATTCCGGATTTTAACTTTGCACTGCATAGTGAATCAGTCTTCAGTGAGGCAACTGAGGTGAACTGTGGTGGAGGTAACTGCTAAGGCAAAATCTGTAGCCAAGGTGAGGCCATGGTAAGATTGAATCCATGACGGTCGAGGGTTACACTAAAAGAGGGTTCTGACTAGGATCTACTTCGAGTCGGTTTCTCTTCAGATTTCAGCAAAAAGTAAAGATTAGGGAGCGAGCAGCTGAAGCGCTTCATCAGAAGAAATCCAGTTTGGAGAACACGGAAGGAAGCCACTCCTATTCCACATTTCCCCCTTCTAGAGTTCTAGTGGCAGCTTGTTCCTACTGAGTAGGTGCCCTGACTCTCTGAATCCAAGTACCCTGACACAGGGAACCTTTGTAAAATAAAATGCTTCTGCACACAGCCTTTTGGGACTAGTGGGAACAACCATGTCCAGGATGTGGTGCCCAAGTTTGTCCCACAAGGGAATAATGATCTAGCAGCCCTGTTCCGTACTCTCCCAACTGGAGGTGTGTGAAGCAAAACATAGTGAAAGATTATCGAGAACCTAGGTAGCTCACCTCAGGAAAAAGATGAAAAACACCCAGAATCCAACCAAACTATCACAGATTCATGACAGTTAACGCTTTCACTTTTAGGAAAGTCTTCAACCAAACAAGTCGTTTGTAAACAATTACCTTTCTACCTGAACTTACTAAAAGAAAACAGTATAGGCAAACAGTTCCAAAAAGCCTGTCCCTGGCATGCTCAAACTAGACGGCTCCCAAAACGAGCATCGCTAAATAACGACAACTGGCAAACTGATGTTTGATTAGGACATCTACCTCTTGAAACTGTGAGAGATCGTTTTACTGTTCAGAGATATTTCGAAGTGGAGGCTGAGTCAGAGGAAGTGCGTGTGAAAGAATGCTCCCACTTGTTGGGGTTGTGTTTGTGTTAGCCTCTTAAGGAGTGGGTGTGTTGTGTGAGGTTTAACAGGCGTCAGTCAAAAGAGTTGTCACTAGGGTGCTATTGTTTGTGCGAGAGGCAGAAACAGACATTATGCGTACATACTCTGCATCATCTCATGCAGGCGATCTAACTTCAACGTGATGTTATGGAATTAAGTCTCAGACTGGGTAAGAGATTTGTAAGTAAATAGTAAGTAATGGAGTAATAGTTAGGTAATCACACCTTTCACGAGAATCGTGCCTGTGGCTGGGGAATCAGTTTGGTCCTTTTGTTTTGGTGTAGTCTTACTGGACAGGGAGGTTGGTTTACACTGGAAGGTTCTGGTGTTGGTGGCTACTAGGAGGGGTGCATTTTTCATCTGGTAAGTATTTTGGTAGTCATCAGTGCACACGAAAACGTGTAGGGTATTCATCTGGAAAAGCAAATTCAGCAACCGACAACAGCAAAATGCAGTAGAAATATGCCACATTGGGTTTAAAAAGTAGTACACATGTAAGACATCAATTTGGTTGACAGAACAGAAAGGGGAAAAATCGCCCTTGGAGCACCAGTAAAGCAAGTGTGGAAACATTAAAAGCACTTATCACATTAATGTCATATCATCATATTTTATAATATATAAAATCATATTAGTGGCAAAACCACTTTAAGGTTAAAAAGAACCAAAAACGCGGCAGGTGAAATGGAGCACAAATTACACAAAAGGAGCAAAATCATATTAGGTGGGACAATTATTTGTTAATACCTGCAAATCCAATTTATGAATGGCATTTTCAGCAAACAGTGGCTGAAAGAGAGTGATGCAAACTACGCAATGGCAGAAATGGCCAGACCAAAATCCACTCTAAAAAATGTCAGTGTAGTTTGAATGCATTAGCCCTAGTAGACAGCTAATGCTCACATTTTTCTTTTACCATCGGCGCAAATGCCAGACCCGACATTGAAGGAGTTATCTATCTGACTGCCATCCCTTCACTCCCTAGGACTTTTACAATACGATATATACTAAAGAGAGTACCAGATGTTGTAGGCTGCCTGCTCCTTTCAAGTGCCTCTTTTGGTAAAGCCTTTTTAAGGGTCGATCGTGCAAGCGCTCTAGCCGGCTTTAATCTCTTTGTGGGGTTTTAACCACGCCCACCGCACGCCCATCAGTTTCGTTGGTTTGTGGGCTTGCCTTTTAAAAATTGCTTGCTTTCATTTGTAAAAGAGATGCCTACTTCATGCCTTTTCCGGTGTTTAGCCCTCCTCAAGTGCATTGGCCAACTACTAAAAACATAAAAGTTGTTAGGATTTACAACTCTAATAGCGCTAAGGGGAGCAAATGCGAGACCCATTGCATTTCAAATGCTTGTTTTTCTATATAAGTTTTGAGGGCTTTAACTCTCACATACTATTGGGTCGCTTGTTGCAAATTGCCTACATAGCACAATTCAAAGCACTATATCTACGAAGAATGTTTCCAGCTATACATCCCCCATAACAGCGCAGCTCAGAACCATACATAAATTGCTTACAATAAGACTGCTAGGGAATACTGCCTTGATATACATAAAAACGTGCCTCCCTTGGCTTTCCATAAACCCTTTGAAAACCAGAAATTTTAATATTTTTCCAGACATCTGCAGCCAGGAGAACTGATATGGGGTGGCTGTCTTTTCAAGAACCCCCTACAAACAGCAGACACACGCCTTGGTGTGAGGGTTGTGTGTCTCACAGCAGCGTAGTCTCCAGCGTGGCACACCCACAACAGAGGCACAAAGGGTTGAGAACTATCTGCTCTGGACTATCAGCAACCTCAAAGACAGTGGTCAGGAAAGAGACAAAAGGTTTTTTGTTTTTTAGCCTGATAGACCCCTCCACTGAACAACAGAGATTGTAGCGTTCGCCCACATCATTCACCAAGTAGCAGAGCTACAGAAAGACTAGTCAGGAGCCCCTTTCAGCAAAAGGATCTAATCAAATTTCTATAGGAAAGGTGTCTCCTTTGACCTGGCTACACTGTCTAGGTCTCCTCCTTGCAGCTTCAGGAATGTCCCCAATATACTTCCACAGTGTGGGAAAACAACCTCATCCCATCTTATGCACAGGAACAGGCCATGAGCTTCTAAATGGAAACTACAAGTCTTCTTCACTCTGCTTCGCTCATATGTACAATGCATATACTACAATAGCCACATACACAAACACACACAACATACACTTGGATGGGACTAGGTGACATACAGAATATAAATATGACTGCATTGGCGAGACACTCTCAGCCAGTGCCAAATAACTCATTATTAGTGTGTGAGTGGAAAAAAAAATTTAATTACAGAATACGGAGGAAAGATCTTTAAATGAGACCTTTTCTTTTTTTTTGCGCCAACTCCCCTTGTGCAGGGTACAAACCCTGTAGTGAGGTTGGGATACTCCAGACTATGGTTAAAAGGGCTGTCCTATGTTTGGCATACAACACGTTAGGGCTCTTGATGTTTAGAAGATGTGTACACTTGGAATTGCATGTTTAACTGCATGCCCAATATGGGTCACAATGTATAATTATGTTTATATTACTTAAGTTCCATCTCAGAAAGCGTCCTCCCAATATACTCCTAAACCCCTGCATGAAAAATTGACCTTGACATACTTCTGCTTGATTCCGCTTTCCTTCTTCAGAGTGACCATCATCTTACCTGCCATCCTCTTCATGCCTTCTATTTCTGAGTATAGCCTCCTCTCAGTCTAATGTCTTCCTTAAGCCTTCTTATAGCAATTATGAAATGGGCTGACACTTCATTTCATAGATCAGAACCTCTCATATTTAAAACCCTATCCCTGTAATCTAACATTTCCCAATCTCTGCCAACCTATTTATCTCACCAACCATTCACCTGAAACCACATAGCCCATACTAATGATCAAACATTGCTGGAAATAATCTATCACAAAGTAACTGGAGTAAATGCATGCAATTTTTCTTGAAAGCTCATGAATAATCACAATAACCTAAAATAACGTCTAGACTACCCACTAACTTATTTTTGGGAGAAGCGTCCTACTCACCATAAAGCATATTAATGCCTTGTCAGGGGCAGTAAGCACTAAATAAACGTAATTAAAATTAACTCACCTTACATTTTTTTCTAAAACCACTGAGCCATGACAAGCATATGACAAGTACATGAACTTCTAATTTGTTGTGTTCTGTCCAGCTAACATGAACAGGTGATCCTGCACGCAGACATGTAAGTGCTGAAAAACACTGATAGTGTAGCATTAACATCCTGCTTACGATTTTGCTTTAACTTGCATATTTATTGTGAAGTGTGCTCAAATTATCAATTTTGGTTTCCACCTATTCAGTACCATGACGAGAATTTACACCTGCCTCAGTGTGCATTTTGCAAAATCTTTTAATATTACTGATGTGTTAAATCCGACTAATTTCATGATTTGCACCCTCTGCTTTATGGTTTCATTATATTATCTCTGGACTTCAATTCTGCAACTTCCATAATGATGTTTAATGCTTTATATCTAATCCTTTACAGGTACAAGTACTGGTTCTCAGGACATTTTTTGTTTTTGGTTCATTTTTTATTGTATTTCATCCTTGATGAAGCAGGAGAGTCCCGAAATAAACGTCTGCTGATGATTTAGGAAATTTGAACAATTAAATGATTAGCAGTGAATATTTTGCTTAAAGAGCTTAAAATGGCTCCACTGTGTATTTTCACTAATCTATCAACACAACAAAGCGTGATCTTGCACCGATGTCTAATAACTACAAAATATACATGCCAATTTGCACCATTCGCCTCCCCCAAATAGCTGCAGCCCACACTGCAGTGCTGAGCTGCACCCGTGGTGCATATTAATGAGACTACTAATATAGGATTCTCCATATAGTAATGGTCAGGCGTGTACTGTTGCACACTAAACAATCTGATAGGTATTCCACAATGCAACACCGCCAGAAATGCTGCACTGTACGCACCGGAAATAAAACACATGGGATGCTCTTAGACGAGGGGTGGCAGGTACTGCTCAGAACCAGCCAAGGCAGTGTGGAAGCCCAAGGAGACCCCCACTAAGCATGGAGCCGGTGAGGGGGCTACTGACAGCTGTTAAAGGCTAGATTCCAATAGGAAAACAGGATATCTTCCACTCAAAACAAGATGGCGCCAGCCCTGAAGACGTATCCAGCATGGAAATGAGCTTTAGTAGTTGACCCCAGTAGAGGATTTGGACACAGCTGTTTACCGCATCAAGGCACCTTGAAGGTTGGAATGTTTGATGCGCTGTGACCAGAGGCGTTATTTAATATACTATGGGGTGTTTTTCCACATCTACCGCAGACCTCTTAATTTTAGTCAAATATAACATAATTATAATAGCTTTCATCCAGCCCTCTTCATCCATTGGTCTGTTGTTGTGTTATTCACATTATTTTTAGGCCCACTACGCGTTCAGCAGGAGGAGACTGGTCAGCACACTTCAGCCACTGGCTAATTTCACTGTTGGTGAATGCATTCTTTCACAAGTCCACCCACATAGTTACGTTCATTATCAGGGAAATTGTGGCAATGTGCGCTTTCAGAGACCAAGAATATTTTGTTGCTTTTTTACTATGTTTATGTTTTCTAAATTGACGAGGGCTGAGCAGCTCCCATAATCAAGTGATCGGAAATAGTAGCACACAAAAGAAGCATTCACAGAGGCAAAGCACTGGCAGCAATGCCAAACCAACGTACTTAGTCACTGGTTAACACTACCACGAAAAGTCATTTCTGGGACTTGAACAAAGCAAAATAAGGTAAATAAATAAAAAACTAATTACTCTAATCTATGCTATTCTAATAATTTCACACAACACAGTGGTAAATATTATGTGGCAGAAAGCTTAGAAAATAGCTGAATGAAAACCCAGGGCTCTGACAGATATAAATCGCATCCTTTCAATTGAAAGGAAAGGACTAGAAATAGTTTCAAAAGTTTTTCATCGAGAAAATGCCTGCTGTGCATCCCTTCAAGTGTGAGACTGTTGTGTTTGGGAACAGGAAGATTTGAACGAGGGACAGTGATCAAGTTGAACAAAGCAAAAGGAGCCTTGATATTTCATAAATGTAATACTTTCTGCCATAAAGGTGTTTAGGGCAGCTTAGGCCCCAGAACTGAGTTTAGGAATAGTAGTTGATTATGCGATTCTCAATTTGGGTTTACCCATAATATAATGTGATTCACTGGATGTTTTACAAAATGTGTTCTGTCTTGTACAGTGGTTAATATTTGGAAGTCAAAATGGAGAGTAATTCAATAGATAATAACAAATGTCCCATTATTCTGTATTCCATCATTTCTCGCAATAAAAATGGTTCACCACTTGCATGGGCGGCTCAGCACCCTTAACAGGAAAGACAATGAGATTTCTGGCACAGAGGGAAGCAGATCAACTCGGGACATTTCTGAAAACTAGCCATCTGGGGGAGCCCAGGGTTGGGTGGCATGAATGGATCCAACCATAATTTATTTTACCCTGCATGCCTTGTAAACAAACATTTGGCTAGAGTAAATGATTTTCCAAACATTACTAACAGGGAAAGCTCCATAGCCTGCACAGTTTGACAAAAGTTCTACCACCCAAAATGTTCACACTTTCACAATAAAAACCATACCCCACCTGTGGGTGGTCGTTTCGCCTGCTACACGAGACAGTCAAACTATGGACCATGTGATATCAATGTAGATTTTCTTCAAATTTCTACAAAGGTAAGCTCTGGGATTGACAAACGTCCAACCAACCAGCATTCCCACACGTCTCCCAATAAGACAGTACCCACATGTGTGTGGGCCTATTGAATGTAACAGGAAAGTTCGAGAAATACAGTAAGGAATCCTCAGTATTTTTCCATTGACTTTCAAATGATCATGGCCATGAGGGTAGCTGAGGAATTTTGGACGGGGGCCACCGTCACTCAGAGATATCTGATTCCCCAGCCACTTTTGAAAGCTAAACACCCCGGGGAGTCAAAGGCGGTGTGGCTTACAATATTCTCAGCACTTTTTCTTACCTAAATGCCCTACAAGCTTCAATCTTTGGCAAAAAAAAAAAAAGATCTTTATCACATTCCAAAGCCGTAACCAGACGAGACTGAAAAATATTGTCCCAAGTGCATGTGCTAACTCTGATAGTTCACACATGCACCGAGAACGCACTAGTGAAAGACAAGGCTCTGTATTAAAATTGCATCCATCTTTCTCTCGAGGAAGACTCGCCTCTCTTAAGACGGGAGTGCCTGTCTGGGCCTCTCAAAGGGCATTCCTGGGGCGCATTGTGACATACAGTAAATGTGACTCACAAAAGGTTTTTTAATCCGCACCTACTTCTGTAATGGGTGCAAAGGCAAAATCTCCCTTTACTTGAGAGTGGAGGAGGGGCAGAAATACTGTTTAGGCTGCAGGAGTAGGTGGCTGTTCACCCCATTCAATGCTTTGCAAAAAGAAGAGAAAATAATGTACTAACTAGCATTTATGCAAGCATCATTTGGAAAAGGCATTTGTGAAGTCCTGTATTTACATGCTTTAGCACATTAAAGTAAAACCTACTAGTTTTACCAATGCTAGTTTAACACTGCACTTATACAACAGCTAAATAACCACCAACAAATACCAAAAGAAGCAAAGCTCATGTCTGCACACAGCTCTGCCAAAGGTCACTACTGAACAGAGAAGCGAAAGAACCCTCAAATCAAAGCCTGCTATCACTTGTCCTGACCAGGCATCAGTGTTGTTCCTGGCATCTTGCTCCGAGAGGCCGGCCATTCAGAGTCAACAGTGAGAAAAAACATAAAAGCCTAAGCTCAATGGTCAGAATATGAAAGCAGAGGGTTTAAAATGCAGCAGTTACTGTCAAGAAGGACAGTGTTTGCCACCAGTGGAGAGGCCATCCATTTTGAAGCATACAATATATCAATCTTCGTGTTCGCTCACTGACTGCACCATAGGTTGAACTGTGGGAAGGTTGTCTACCGCCCCTCCACACAAGCTCACACTTCCCAGTCTATCTTGTTCACAGAACTGCGCCTCAAAGAACATGGCTTGCACCTCTATCTTCATAAAAAATACACCTAACTTCGATGTGTCTGTGTGCTAGACTATACAAACAGCGTACGTCCTTAAGGACTACACTGGGAGTTACAAGGGAGCAACAGATCTTGTCAAGTGGCCCAAGAAATAGGCCGGTATTTGGCCATCCCTGGAATTATAGGCACCAAGAGGAACTAGTAACTAAAGGGGTTGGAATAATCTGGCCTGTTACAAGTTAGACCCTGGAGGGCTGCTAAGAAATGAGGAATTCCGGGCGGAACTGGCAGAGATTTCCCTAGGAATTCATCATTTTACACTACTTAATTAACTTTAATCAACACAAAACATCAATGGGGTAAAAAAGACCAAGGCACAAGTGATTTTTTAAAAACAAATACATGGTTGCAAACGATATTCATACCTTTTTTAGCACTTGCATCCTTTAGGAGACCAGCAGAAATAATGAGCAATTCTTTGTTTCTATTGGCACTTACCACCCTCCTTGTTCCCATTATTAACCACACTATATATTATTTGATGCACATATATACCCCTCAATCATGGGGCATGTATTACCACGTCTATTCAGTAAATACAATATTAACAAGTAACAGAAAATGTGATGGAGGCCAAACAATGGATGCACTTAGAAAAATATTTGCAAACAAATGCAGCCACCTAGATAGCACAGCAACTTAGTGTTGCTTGTGTGCCAGTTGAGTAAAGGATCACATCAGGTGGTGTCCCTGAGATATACACGTAGCAGCTGGAAGAGAATATTGCCTCTATTGCTCGAGACAAAAAAAAGGTTGACAAGAAGACTATGTTGCTTGTGTTATGCTATGCTAACAGAGAAGTGTATAGCACTGGGTTGTTTTTAGAGAGCAAACATGATTAATAAAAATGTGTAGCTAAAATAAAATTATTAATGTGCACTAAAAAGGCCTAAATATATAAACGTGTGTTAGAAAAACAAAACATGCTTGTTTAAATGTGTCTGGCATGGTGTCAGCCACCTCGAGTTCAATGTGAAATAATAAATGTCTATGAAAAGTAATTTGGTTGAATCATAATTACATGTAGTGTCAAAAGATGATTAATAATATGTACTACAAAACTAATGGTTTGAAATTATTATGAAATGTGTTATTCTTCATGTATTAGCATTAGTGAAAAGGCCCACATTTTAGTATTTTTCCCGAAGCATGATGTTCAAATGTTATACTGAAATGCTTTGCAAACATGGTTTACTAAACATCTTCACAGTGGAAAGCTGCTGCTTTCTCAGTTTCGCTCGTACTGTATTTCCTTGTGATAAATGTTGCAATCTTTAACAATGAGCCTTAGTTTTTGATAGGAAGCAAGGTTAGCTAAATGTTGTATTCGGTGCTGCCTTTTAACTAAATTATTGTTACACAGAAACTGTAATCCGGAGAGGAGCGTAAGAAGAACGACAAGAGATACGATTGAAGCACATGATGTTTTTTTGTCTCCACACTAACCCACCTCATAGTCTTGTCCAATAGAAGCTTAGCTAGTAACTTTTTGGGACTTTAATATAGCAAAGCTTTAGGTGATGCAAGTCAGTTTAGATTCCTTTCAGCTATAGGCAGATTTGATTCTGCTAGCTTCTGTTCAGTTCTGTTATTCAGCTCTTATCTATGATTCAAACAGTTCAGTTACTTTAGGCCCAACTTTACTGAACGGTTTTCCCTTTCATGTTCCTGATGCTCACTGAAGACCTGCAGTTCCTGTGTTCCACTGATGAAGAAACTGCAAGCTGCTGCCTCATCTAGGAGGGATATAACCAATGTGCATTTATTTTTCTTTTGCATGTTTTTCCCTTCAGTAACCCAACTGCATTTTTGTTAGTGCCATAGTTAGATGCTTTCCAAATTATTTTTTGTCTTATTTTTCATTTTTGCATGTGACAAAGCCCAGCTCGCACATGCTTTCAAATTACATTTTAGTAACTAGGATGTCTGACCCATATATTTGATTTGAATGAAAATTAATTGATTGTGTTTGATTCAACTGCACATTAATGGATTCTGTTTTTATTCTTCAAATAATTTGGTTGTTATTATGCATAATTCTTTTGGAGTGTTTAATGGTAATTGCACTTATTAGGTTGAGATTCTTCAGATGCTTTTGGACAGCCTGTTTTATTTCTGTACTGCTATCATTTGGTTTTGTGCATCATTTACGTGACCTTTGCATTTTCAATTTAAGTGCATTAAATGTTTAAACTTTACTAAATTGGTGTGGTGATTCATGGCCACACAGGTCATGGTGTGTTTTAATTACTGACTCATTATTGCATATTGTTTGATGGCTATTAGTTCTCATTGTTTAATTGGATGATCTCATACTCCTGTCTGAGTCAAATGATTTGAGTCGACTTCTGAGGATAGTAATGTCACTGTCCTCTCACTTGTCACTTTATCCTAATAATGTAGAATAATATAAGGTCACACACCCACACTGTCATTATTATGGCATCCCAGCACTGTCGGGTTTGAGTAACCTGCATGTTGCGGTCTGTAGCATTTCATAACAAACAGGTGGCTCTTTTTTTATTTTTAGATGAAACGTTAGGAGGGTGAGAACAGTATATTTTGGTCACATGTTTGGTTAGTGTAGTTAAGCATGTGTGGCTGGAGATATTTAACACCTGCCCAGGTGCTATTTGAAGGAAAGGTAGGTCTATTGCCTGGCACAAGGTATGTGTTTGTGAGGTAAATTTGACTATACTACCTTAATCGTGATGGCACTATCCTTTTTAATTACTCTAGATGAGTGGGGTGCTGGTGAAGAATTTTGTGTATCGCCTTTGGAAAGGGATGCTGTTTTTAGAGTATTATATAGTGCCCATTAACTGTCTTGGATGGATTTGTGTTGTTCTGAATAACGCATTTTATTAGATGACGTGATTGACTAATATTTTGGGTTATACTTTACTGAGCTCGGTGATCCCCAACAATAAGGAATATCTGAGCTGTACTGGACGTGTGATCAATATCAAGCAAATAATGTTTCTCTAAAACAGCACCACAACCTAGTTACAGAGTGACCCAAAACCATCATGGAACATCAACATTCCTCGAGTCACAGGGAGCCACTGAACAGGGGTAATGCCAATAATTCAAACATGCCCCATTAACACAGGGGACAAATGCTCTCAGGTACAAAGGTGAAATTATTACAAATGGAGCTTGATACCAGGTGAAAGCCTCTAGAGCAAGCATCAACATAAAAATAATTGGTGTAGTAAAACGATGATATAGGAAGGCTATGATGTTTACCTGTTGGGGGGGGGGGGCATGCTAGATATTAATAAGGCTTAATTGTATGATCATTGCTTCTCTGTACGATCCCTTCAGGGTTCCTAGTTTGCCCCTAACTAAGTTTCACATACTTTTCAGTAAAATTCAATAAAAAGCTATTACCAACCATTATTTCTATGCTGCATTTATCAATGGGTAGCATTTGCTGGTTATGAGAAGGATGTATCCCCCACAATTTCGAACTACAATTAGTTTGGTAGAAAATTTCAGATGTTTCACAATTTTGGAGCCACTATTTTCAGATGTAAATGATGTAAAGACAGATGTAAAAGTACGGTATTGGGGTTATGTTATTAACAAAAATAAATTTATGTCATGAGAGTGTAAATAAATGAAGCCCAGTACCAGATTATTTAGGGACATTGTACTAATAAACACAAACATTTATCACTACAGTACTATATTATATATATATATACTTTATTAATAAACAGTAGAAGAAAGGATTCTGTGTCCTGTAGAAGGCAGAAGCCGAAACGCATAGACATTTCTGTGGAGACAGTGCTGTTTTGATTTTAATTAATAATAAAGCAGACAAATTACAATTGAAGAAATTGGTCTTTCTCGGTGTCCTTTGGAGCTATAATCGACTTGGCGCAGCCGTTCGATGAGCAATTTCTTGTCTTTTGTGGATTATATATATATATATATATATATATATATATATACATACACACACACACATACACATACACACACACATATATATAATACATGCATACATTCATAAAATACACATACATACATTCATAAATAAAAACATGTTATAAAATTTAGGGTGTTTACCTCAAAAAAATCATATCTTGAGAAAGGCTGTTTTGGTCAGGTCAACATGTATGGACTGCTTTGAAGAAAGAAAAAAAACAATGGGGAACCCCAATTTCCTAGAATGCCGAGTGTCATTGAGGAATGCAGTAGAATCACATGTATTACAGGTTTTGGTTCTTATATCTCACAGAATGCAGTGGTATAATAAAAACATATATTTTAGGCAATGGTGAAATACAGAATCTTTTTTCACAGTTGCCTGTAAAATACGGATTTCCTCAAACCAACAACCCTCAACCCATTCTAGAAAGCTTTAACACTGTCAGTGATCCTTGGATTTAGCTGCATAAATGGACAAAATGGGCAAAAAATGCATATTATGTGGCACATTCTCTATTATTTTCATCCATTTGAGCTAGAAACAATATTTTTTGTGAAACACGCCACTTTTGCTGCTTATGTGACAATTTATGTGGCAAGTATGGTAAATACATGCGCTTAGCACTACTCCTACAGAGGCATCTAAAAACCACTCACCACTTTCTACTGGTTTAGAAAAAATATATATTGAACAAAGGTAAACAAAACCTAATTATTCTAACTCCAATAAGTGCCCACTGATAGCTGCAATTTAAAAGAAACAAAAAACAGCGTTTGAGTCAATTTGCCCAAAATAAACGTATTATAGAAAAATACACAACTGGTGCCATGTGAAGTGGTTCAATATTGTCACCTTGAAGTTCCGGTGACATTTACGAACCACTCAATTTTGAGACTAGTGGTTTAAGTGCCATCAGAATCACTCGATTTTAGCACTGGACCATATCACAGTTAAACATTTTGTTTGTTTGTGTGTCTAAATATACACAAAAAAAGGAACAGATTAAAAATAAAAATAAAAGGTGCAGGGTCACTTTTAAAAACATTAAATAAAAAATAAATAGTAAAAGAATAAGAAAAAAACAAATATAATTTTTTGTGGCAATATGCCTGTGTGTAATGGCAAGTGATGGGTTGATTCATGGCTAACTGACTCAGTCTTTCACAATTTGTGCTAGATGAGAGGCGCAATAGGATGGGTGATAACCTCAAATAAATGCAGTCCAACAAAGAGTTAATTTTGTTGTCAAATAGTGTGAATTTCCGAACTACAAACCCTAGAACGTGTTCCAGTGTTTCTCCCAGCAAGAACACTACACCAGATATGCCTATTTGAAGAGACGTTTTTATTCGGGCTTTTGTAAAGCACATGTAATCTGTTGCGGTCATAAAGAAAATTAAAAAATCAGGCAAAGAATTCTGAAGGAAACTCTTCTGTTTCCTTATCAAGATTTCCAAATCTTGGAAAACTTCCACTGATTTTTGGCTGATGATCAGAGGATATGACAATATTCATTTTTGCCAACAATTTTGGAAATTGATTATTGAGGGCTTTAAAAAAAGAGGCACAGAACTTTGAATTAAGTGCACTCCATAAACAAGCCAATACAAGTGAGCCAACAAAGTGCACTAAGGAGAAAATCTGAGAGAACCTGTCTAGCAGTCACATTCTGCCACTTGCTGATCAAGTATTAAATAATTATATAATTTTATCAGCAAATCAGAGCACAGTAAAATGAAATTATTGCCTTAACACCTAAACACTATCCTACTACATGAAAAATTGTTCTGCCCCCTCTATGCTAATGTCATCCAAAAAGGGTAGAACAAGCTAGATACATAATCAACAGTGTGTTTTATGAATGAATAGGGCACAGTGATCTAGTGGAAGGGCATTGAAGAAATAGTTACAGTTTGAGGACTGGGAAAAATTCATCAAAGGCAGCAGGAACATCGACAAAGGAAATAAAACATGATAATATGCTTGACTTCATGATGCAGAAACAATAGGAAGTTAGATGTGCAGAGGGAAAGACATAGGTGACAACACTGACTTTCATTTTGGACAAAATGGTATTCAAGCCTATAGTGAAGCCTAGTTAACTAACCATGGTCAGAAAAACACACTTTTACACATCATAGAGAATTAATTCCAAAAACAATAGTACTATATCAGTGTGTACATGTGTAATCAAATCTAAAAACACATTCTGCATGCTGTTCATGATGCACAAAAATATAAAAAACACAACAATATTTAGCAATGCCAATTGATTAGCTTTTCATAACACTTCCTGACCTACAGACTAGTACATGAAATTATGTTGGGGTTCACCCACATCCTAATATCATGAACTATGGACAACTCGGAACAGGTGAGTCTTTACCAATTTTGATGACTATTTCAAGGCTTGGGTTTTGATGTTGAGTGTTTCATAAAAGCAAACCTTGAAAATGAGGAATCTCTCCAGGGTGAGTTTTTGGTTTAGCGTATGGGCAATCTGAGGCACTAGGAAGAATGTGTGTGTGGCCTACAAGAACTGAACTGTTCCCAGATTAGGGCACAATAGGATGGCTCTGAAGATGGATCCTTGATTGGCATGGAGCCACTGGGTTTGGGGTATCGTAGCTTAAGGGTCTACTGGCAGGAAGGAGGGGAGAAGAATAGTATAGTTTGGTCAAGACAACTATATAGTTTTTCGTTCTTTGTAATCTTCCAGAAAGAATATTCTTCAAATTAAAAGCATGCTACTGACATCGCCTGCGATCTGCAGGGCCGGAGTTGGAATCCGGATAGGGTCAACAAAGACTTTCAATAGTCACTTGTCTGGTAAATTAAGAACTACTGCATTGGGAAATAGTAACAAATTGTATTTACAGTACTTGGAAACAACAGGAGTGCAGTATGAAGCACTATGGGAAAAATCAGGTTAATTATGTAGTACCAGTGCCCTCTGAATTGCGTCACAGGGCTTCCGTGTACAGGGTTTCCACAAAAAACGAGAGCAAGCCATCCATAAAAAATAAAAAATAAAAAAATTACACCCATGTACTGGACGCATCAAATAAGGCCTGGATTTAAACGATCAGCGTTGATGACTCCGCAGCAGTTTCTTGTGAAATCTCCACATTGGGTTAAGGCCCTCTTAGGCAGGGACTGGAATACAAACAAACATCAAGGAAGGGTGCGCGGAGCCGGTGCTGAGCAGACTCAGATTCCGTGTGAAGACCATGACTAACTCCGCCGATGCCCACGGGGCCGGACGTGCTGTGAATACACTGCTCTGGCCGGGAGTCAATTTGCAGCCGACAGAGACAGATGGGGCCGTGCGGCGGCCCTGTGGTTAATGCAGTTCATCACGGCTGGGACTGCAGCAGGCGCGAGGCTTCCCATCACACTGCTCCGCGGGGCGCGGAGGCAGGGAACCCCCCTCATCAGAGAGCCCCATTCCGGAAAGCGGCCAGGAGGGAATATTTATATCCGTGCTTGCCAGCATTCGCTTCATGGTTACCTCACCTCATGAATTTCAAAGCGCACCGGGGATCTTTCCGACTGCAACAGAGCACCTCCCGCCGCACCGACTGTATTTTAATTGGATTGAAATGTCTCGCAGAATAGATCAGTTGTTGTTTCGAAATGTAAGAGTTTTTTAGTGCACCGACCAGGCTGCAACACGTCGACCCACGCGTGACTTCTCAAACTGACAGCCCTGTCAGCTGCAGCCTCATGCTTGGACGGTTTCTGGTCTCTTTGTTTGGTAGCCGTGGGGGCGCTGCCGTCGGGGCAGGGCAGCGGGTCACCACATGGCCGCCACCAACATCCGGGTACACTGCGCCAGAACACAGACAGGAAACCGGTTCTTAAAATGTGGTTTATCTGAACAGCCAGATACCAGCCGGACACAATCTATCCCTGACTTTCAGTTAGGAAAGAGCTGAAAAAACATCTCTTCAAGATCACTTCAGTCGGGCAGCACTTAACAGTCCATCCCTTCCCTCAGAAACCAGCAGCCCGCCCAGATTCACTCTGATTGCATCTGTACCCTTGAACCTGCACAGCGCTGTCCCGCCTTTGGGAGCTGCCTATCCAATTGCCACACCCACATGTACACGATTGAACATTAAAGCAACGGATGATGCTCACCCACAGCACTGAGAGGCGGAACACGAATGCCAGGCTGACTGCCACATTGGAAAATAAAAAGCTTGCACCACAAAGCCATAAATTACACTCCCTTCGCAGGTCTGGACCGCTGCAACTAGGACTTTTTATGGTTTAAAAATACCAAAACGATCACCACAATGTTAAAAACAAATAATAGGCTGGCCACAGCTCTGATTCAATGTGCTTCTTTGTTCATTCCCGGTACCTCTGCATCGCACACAACGCATTGTGTTAAAATAAACCCATTAGCATACATAATCTGTTCTTGTGGGAGGAAATCGTCCAGGTAGGAGCTCTATGGCTTTGATGACAACAGAACAGCAGGGAACACTTTACAAAAAAAAATCCCAAGGGTTATAACCGGCATTTGAATCTTCCTATTGTGCCACCAGGGCACCCTGAAATTTTGGAAGAGACCAAAGATAATTGATCAGCCCATTCTGTAACACAGGTCGCCTTCCAGCATGATCACCAGGGAACATTGCCCCTTTTGTAAAAGGGAGCGGCATCATACCAGACCACACAGTGGTCCCTCACAGAAAGCGCACAGCCGGGAGTGGCCCAGCAGTGGTGGGGGGTGAAAAAAGGCCAATGGAATCCACCAAGACTGGTGCAGCTTAACCCCGTCAGGGGGATACGTTCCCATTCTTCAAACAGAGGCCAGTCAGCATGTAGTGAAGATGGAGTCGCAGTTTCAAACAGCAGCCCTGGCTTTTAGTACTGCACAGGCGCAAACTTTCAGAGTTTAAAACTGCACTGAGGAAAGCACTTTTTTGGGGGGGAGGGGGCTAAATTAGGAACACTGTTCTGGTCACATACATACCTGCACTACAATTTAGTGACCACATTGTGAAGACCACTTCAAGCCATAAATCAACATTATTTACCAGCAAGGCTACAGGACTGAAGTGCTGATGTTCAGTGATGGTTTGTGTACGTGTCTACATCGGTGGGGTGAAGTTTTATTTTTTACGTATTTCTTTATTTTAGGGTATCTAATATAGACCAACCCAAGCTGCAGAGGGCAGCATTTCGTTTGGCAAAGAACACTTTTACTACAGCAGAATCATTGCAAACATGAGATACTCTCCACAGGACAGTATTGTATGTGTGATCCCTGATGTAACCAGATTAACATAACCAAAATCTGACAGGCCGGGGAATGGACATGTAACAGAGACACAGCAGATATTCTAATAGCATCCATGTTTACATTCCATGAAAGTAATAATTCGATGCAAGGAGAGAGAAAATGAACGCTTAGACTGTCACAAATTTTGGTAAAGTGCCGATGCAGGGATTATAGTCCAGGCCCCTGGAACAGACGGTAAGTGACTTAAAGCATTTGGAATTCAACGGCAACAGGGGACCCATATGATTGGCTAGGAGGTAAACCAATAGCAATCGCAGAAAGCAGGCCGACTCACAATGGCTCACAGGTATGCCAATAGCCATCAGAAATAAATTGAGAAATGACTAACTGGGTGGTAGGCCAGTACACCTCACACTAAGTGGGACAACTTGGAACGCATGACAGGTGTGACCTGAAAAAAGGGGATCAGAATGACTCTATGATAAGCCAATAGCACTGGGAGAGAGTGGGACGGTTCAGTGTGGCTGAAAGATATTGCAATGGAATCAGAAATGATTCGCTAGGTTGTAATCCAACAACACTTGCTCAGTGTGAGCCAGCTTGGAATGGGTGGAAGGCATGCAAATGGCCATCAGAAATAAGTTGAGAAATGACTGGCTGGGTGGTAAGTCAGAACAACTCACACTGAGTGGGACAGCTCAGGAGGGCTAAAGGGTGTGACCTGAAACAGGGGATCAGAAATTACTCTGCGATATGCGAATAGCACTTGTAGAGAGAGGGGACAGCTCATCATGGCTGAAAATTATGTCAATGATTGGCTGGGCTGTAGGCCAATAGAACTTGCACACAGCGGGCAAGTCCGGAAAGGCTGGAAGGTATGCCAATGGCCATCAGACAACAGGATCAGACATGACTGAGTGGGTGGTAAATCAGTAACCTATACACAGAGGGGACCAACCCAAAACGGGCAAATTATTTCCCAGGAGGAACCAGACACTGACTGAGAAATAACTAACTGGGTGCTAAGACGGTGTATCTTTAACAGAGTGGGTCAGCTAAGACAGGCTAAAAGGCATACCAATGGCCATTATAAACAGGGGTTTTCTAATACGGAGGTTTCCGCCGGTCAGCCCAGTGGAAACATCGTAATTGGCACCAGGGGGGTACATGATTAACTGGAAGATGAGCCAAAAGTCTCAATATAGGGTAATGGGCAGGACTGGCTGGATGATAAGTCAATCGGAGAGGACTGGCTGGACAGAAAGCCACTCACCCTTCATGAAATGGGATTAAATGGAACTGGTTCGAATGAGAGCCCACACCCTTCAGACAGATGGAGCTGGAAAGACTGTCTGGATTTTAGGCCAACATCCCTCGAAAAGATTGAATCTGGTTGGACAGGTTTGGTGATAACATTCTTCACTAACAGGAGCATCAGATATGATTGAGCCAGTGGCCTTCACTGAGACAAAAATGGTTATGAAAGGCTGGAAGAAAGATTATAGCCCTGAAAGAGATGGGAATAGCTAGGATAGGTTAGGATGTGAGATAATTGCCCAGACAGAGAAAATAACTGGATAGAAGTCACCCAGCTGTAAGAAGGCTCTCAGATATTTGAATGGATAGGAATGGCTAGATGAAAGCAAGTCACCTTCAGTAAAATGGGATTAATGGGATTAGCTGGAAGGTGTGTCAACCGCCTTCAAGCCTTCTGAAAACAAGAGACAGCTGCCTAGGTAACCACCTAATAATCCTAACAGTGTGAGGACTGTCTAGGGCCGGCTAGGCAATAAGCTAATAGCCCAGAGAAAGTGGGGGAATCTGTTACGGCTGCCTGGAGTGTGAGCAAATGGTCATTACGAAGGAAGAGGTGGGCAGGATTATCTGAAAAGAAAGACGAAAACATTCACAGTGATAGACTCGGATAGCACTGGCTACAACGTGAGCCAAGAGTCCTCACAGAGAGGGGCCTATAGTGCACTGGCTGAATGGTACGCAAACAGCCCTGACAAAAAGGCGATTGAGTATAACTGGCTAGGAAAGTGCTAAACATCAATCAGTGAGGAGGTTGGATAGGAATGACCAGGTGGTTAGAACCACGTCTCAGAGAGGACCAGACAGGATTAGCAGGGTAGAAGAAACAGACCTCAGATAGATGGGATTTGAATGTGAGGTAACGGCCCTTGGAGAGAGAGGTGCATAAATAGGATTGGCTGTGAAATCAGTCACTAGTCATAATGGAGAGGTGAATGAAGATGATTAGCTTCACTGTAAATCAACAACCTTCACGGAAATGGAAGTACACAAGACTGGCAGATATGGAGCCAACATCAGCAAAGAGTGGTGGGGTGGGGTGGGGGATTTATAAAATAGGGCAAGACAGGGTAGCACATGCTAGAGAAGAATAAGAGTCATGGTGGGAAATCATTGCTACCTATAAAGAGGGGGGCTTAGGATACCGATCAGAAACTGCTGAATACTATGGGCCTGATTTAGACTTTAGCGATGGAGGTAAATCCATTGATGTGGGAGAGTACTTTATTCCCGCCATACCGAGGGTCCTCCACCCACCAAATTAAGAGATGTTCACCGACCAGCCTAGCAGACAGCTTAACACTGGCAGGAACCACCATGCCGGTGGGGTCTGTCAATGAATTTGATGGACACTAACATCAAAACATCGGTATCATCCAAACTTTTAACATGTCTTTGTATTTTCAAACACAAAATCCCAAAGCTGGATTTGGTTTATGAAAATACAAAAACTAATGGCTCCATGCCACGAGAGTTGTCTCCCATGGTGGTCATTTTGAAGTTTACACTGCAGTTAAGTTGCAGTGAAAACTGGCCATTAGACTGCCACTGTAAATCAGGTGGTGGTTGAATTGCCAAACCTCTGACAGCTCCTGCTCCGTCAGGACATTGGAGAGGTCAGCGATGGAGACTGATTAGTCTCTGTCAGTGACTTATTCTTGTGGTCTGCCAGTATGCAAATAAGGTGGAGAGACTTTCATTTTGGGAGAGAGGGTACTTCTTTGTAGTTGCAACAGAGTATCCTCTCTACCCAATTCTAAATCTGCCCCTAGGACACTAGTTAAGAGCTCCGTTAAGAAGTGAGAGATGGCAAACCAATAAGCATTTGATGCAAGATGGGCCAGGTAGGGGGGATAAACAAATTGCAAATGATGCAAGGTACCAGCTAAAGATGGTGGGAGCGGGGAACCAAACATGTGAATTCGGTTGAAAACGACTGTAGAACTAATGAAGTCAAACAATGATAGTCAAAGAAATAGCATGAGGGGAGATTGCTTAAATGAGGTTCCAGGGTAAGACAAGGTCTTGTAATGGGCTTTATTTCATTTCCACTTAATCCAAAAGAAGTAAACTGTCGGGGTGCCAGGTTAAGATTTTAGTGCAGGCATGTTACCAGAATGTTCACGTGGCTCGTGTTTGCAACCATATTATAGTATGAAATGGCTGTGCCCCCAATCTGCTTCGGTTCCTTCAGTTCTTTGTGCTCAGGCATGTCCTGGCTGTCTAGTGTCCCTTGACCACCCCTCTGCTTCCGGTTCTGTTGTTCATTCTGATTAGGCTCTCTCTTGGGTCTGTCCCAACGATCTGCTTCCGGTTCTGCTCTGTCCTGGCATTGTGCCTGCTTTTCTTACTGCGCTGCGTGTGCCGTGATCCCGCTCTGCCCTGGGCCTTCGTCCAGCTCTCTGCTTCCGGTTATGAAGAGGCATTGTTCTTGCTGTTCCCTCCACTTTTCATTTCCATTTCGTAAGAGATGGGATCCCAGGGAGCTCTGTATATAATGAGACTCAGGAAATGCCAGCAGTAAACGAGAAGAAATCTGTTTTCAATTAGTCTTCCTTCTGTGGAAGCCTTGTAATGTACTGCAAGTGTCGGGGGGGGGGGGGGGATGGGCGACGGAGCAGAGCACAGGAGAGGCACGGAATAGATTCCAGGTCGCAGCCTGCTCTCCGGGTTATTGTTTGCAAGGCCTGGCCGGCCACGGGGCCGCTCTACTTGGCCTTCCATATCACGGACAGGCCAGAGGGGGAACTCGTTCATTTTCACAGCCTGCTCTTAACGACTGGTCAAGCGAGGAGCGGGTGGAAGTAAAGGCCAGCATGGAGAGTCTGACCCAGGCCACTGACAATGGCCGCAGCTGTGAGGCCAAAAGAGTAAACGCCCAAAATAGTCGGCAGAAGGGGCCGCCCAGTGATTCGGACAACCTCCCGGCAGAGTCGACGGGGGTGCGTGAGTCAGCCATGGCGTAATGCCAGGCGGCTGCAAATACATGACCGAAACATTATGAGGCAGAAAGAGTCAAGTGCAGAATAGAAGCATGTATCCCCCACCTCCCTACTGAGGAGATCGCTCTGGTCTGCACACAGTGGCAACTAGAACGGGCTTCAGAAAATAGCCCCTGGTGAAGATATCAAGCTGGGTGACCCCTGGACGGCGACACTGCTCATCCCTGCCTTTCACAGAGAGCTGCTTGATTAATCAATACAACCGTCACTGCCAGTCGAAGCCTTCCTATACTCTGTAATCTGCAAATTTTTAAGAATCTTTTTTAAATGACGAGGTAAGTTTTGGTGCCAAAGAGGGTGAAGGTTCCCTTTTGGGGCACCAACTTAGACCATTTCTCAATTTTGAGAAATCATTTACACAAACACCACATGCACACTTCACCCAACCATTACCTATGGGAAATATTTCAGGGTTATCTGTGAAATATGTTTTTCACCATTCTATTGAGAATCGCAAACCACTCTGCAGAGCGTTACCACAGTCAGGGCTAGTACGAGTATGCAGCATGGAGACCAAAATTAGCCAGCAAACAATACAAAAACATGCAAGATTCTCGATCGATAGTAGGTGCCAGTAGCACCCTTTTGGCACCCATGACCTCCGGAGAAGGTTCTGGCACTGCTCGGTTTCAGCCATTCCTGCTATTTAAATAGTCTCCTTTGCTGAGCAGCAAAGGACTGCTGCTGATGGAAGGTGCTGTTTGCTGCCTGTCTGTGACTGCCACAGGACTTAACTTCTAGTTCCAGAAGCATGAGAGCTGTTCTATTCACTCAAATCTTCCTTTCACTTGTCCTGTTGCCTTTGACCCTGAAAAGCCTTCTTGAGCTTTTGGCTAGGTTTGCGCTACAGAAACACTATGTACATACATACACATTCTTAAATCACTCAGAATTCTTCTGCAGTGGATGGAAATCTTTATTTACAGTAAGCTGCAGGAAGCCATATGCAAAACCCTCTCCTGGCCCTGCCCTGGAAATGATCCATTTAAACGCCAAGCAAGCTTCGAAATACCAGCAGGAAAAAAGTTATTTATCGATTACCAATAGACAAGCTCTTCGATGTCTGGTGGAATCACGGTTGTCCCTAATAGCAATGTTACTTCCAATTTAGTTCAAACTGGATATCACAGCCTGCAAAATGTCAAGGACAAATCTCAAGGACGGGGTTGCGGATGTTGTGATTATCTAAAACAGCACTCTGGTTATTTCACTGACCCCGCTTGCTTGCAGGCATCAGACATTCCGAAAGGGGAAATTAAGGCTATTTATTAGTTAATGTGGAATCCGGGCTCGCCTTTGCTTGGAAAGCGCCCTGCGAAACGCCAAACTTGGCAACCTTTGTGGTCCCTCCTCCTCCTTAACTGCTCCCACCCTGCCTTTTCGGAGTGGTGTCTATAACGGAAGCTACCACTTAACAGAAATGAGTGCAGCTGCTGCACTATTCTTTTTCTGTTTGACGCTTATACTCACTATGTGAACATGACTTATATAGGTACTGTTGTAGGCTGACTGTTGATACCAATAGGTTTATCACTGCGTTAAGGACACCCGACTCTCCCCTTGCTATGATGCAGAGCTAGAAGCTGCCCACCGGTGGAGTGCACCCGGAAGCATAGATGGGGCGATGCCTCTGTGCGTGACGGAGAATTGGGGAAGGGCTACCCTCAACCTTCACAGCCACTTACTTTATCCCTGAAATCCTCTTTCGCCCTGTGCCTACTGTGATTGCTGTTGCTGATTACCGCAGAGCACCGACCGACCCGGAAGCACATTTCCCCATCAGTCACCTGAATCACTCCTACCACACCCGAGCTCCTTCCCACTGGTGACAATCTGGAAGAGAATACCCAGTGAAGAAGGAGAAGGAAGGGTGAGGAAAAGAAAGGCAAATTACAATAGGAGAGCAGGAGCCAGGAGTCGCTGGCAGCCCGGAATTTAAAAAAATAGAATTTAAAGTAGTTTACTAAGCTCCGTGTGCCCCTCTGAAACTAGACGCCTTGGGCCTGGGCCCAGTTCGACCATTGCAAAACTCCATCTTTGGGTCACCATATACTGAAATCTAGTTTCTGCGCCGACTGACACACGTTTTCACCATTTCCATTCAAGGTTTCACCCGGACAACTCTCAAGGCTAACTGGCCAGTTGAGAAACTGCACCCTCAAGGTGGTTCCACCATCTTATAATCCAGATGGTGCCGGTAACATATCATAGTCGCCCCATCCCGATCAAGGGAGCACTCGTATTGAGGGCCTCAATGATAAGTACTGCATCTGGCATCAAGGTACAAATAGACTTCCCTGTTAATTGTGAGTCCTGTTGAAAAGCCAAGGTTGGGCGTCGGTGCCAAAAGGAGGCATGGAGAATAGTGAAGGACTGCGCTCCCTACCAATCAGGAAACAGTGCCTAAAAAGTTATACGCACCGAAGAACCACATCACCAAACCTGCCAGGGGTGCTCATCTGAAAAGGGGTGACACGATGACCCCACAAGTAAGCCTTTGGCCCTTTGTTTTGCAGCGCATCTCGGCGTTTAAGGTGACGAAGCCAAGAGCATGGAATCAAGAGGACAAGTGAAACATATTGGAGAGAGCTGGCAGGCGCTCTGCTTTTCACTGCCGGCTTTTGGAAGGACTAAAAAAATCTGCCTCGAAACGATGCTAAAATGGACGCCTTCCAGCGCCACAGCAGAGCTCCCAGCTGCCTTGTGAGAAGAATTTCCTGTAGCAAGTGTGGGCTCTGGACCACCACAAGTCAGCACCAGAAATGCAGAAAACAGATCTGCCTGATAGATTGTGGCTGAGTTTGCATCAAACGTCTGTCATGTTCACAATAGAGCGCAGTGGTTAAAATAAAATGTCAAATGAAATGCACTCTACTCCGTCACCATCTGTTAGAAATGGGGTCTCTAGTTGGTAGTGGTTTGCACCCTGTCCAAGTAGGGACCCTCACTCGAGTCAGGGCAAGGGAGTCACACACCCACGATAACCCCTGCTCACCCCCCTTGGTAGCTTAGCACGAGCAGTCAGGCTTATCTCAGAGGCAAGGTGTAAATTATTTGTACACAGACACAGTGAAAACACCACAAAAGTACTCCACGCCAGTTTAGAAAAATAGCCAATATTTATCTGAATAAAACAAGACAAAAACAGTAAAATTCAAATACGCACAAGCAAAGGTACAAAGTTTTAAAGATTAAATTTCAGTAAAGCGCTTAGAAACACAATAGCGCCAACAGGGGGTATCACAATGTCTTTGACGGAGTCATTACTAACTGTAGGATGCCACTCGCAAGGGAGTGTGGGCCGGGCTCAGAATCACACGGACCCCCAGATACAGTACCTTGGAAAACAAGGAGGAAGCAAAGACGTTGCAAAGTCAGGAAGGCATCGCTGGAGCCAGTGTGGCATCTGTTCCTTACTACTACCAGGGCTGAGAGATGTCGATTCCTTACTTCAAGGCAGGGGAGATAAGGCATTGGTTCCTTACGTTCACAAGGGAGGTGAGGTGGCGAGGCGTCGGTTCCTTACAGTCCAGTGAGGTAGATGAATCCAGCAGGTCAAAACGTACGGTGTTGACTTTGCGGTGTCACGATCACACCACAGGGCCACAAGTGTTGCCTCGGAGTCTGGTGTGCCAGATGTAAGGGACACGGCACTCAGGACTCACGCTGTGGCAGGACTTTGGATGTGCTGCTGCGGCCCTGGGCCTGCAGCGTCGGTTGCCATCGATGCACTCAGTGGAGACCACAGATCCTGGTACAGGCAGCAGCGCGGAGTCAGACAGCTGCGCTAGTTCCAAAGTCGCTCTGGAGTTGATGCACTTGTTTTCTTCGTGGTTTCACCAGAACTCACTTCCAAGTGCCCACAAACTTGAATTTGGCACAACCTGGCAAGTCAGCACTCTCTGCAAGAAAGTCCAGGTGCCGGCAGATGAAGTATTTGATGTCCTTGAGACGTCTAACAGGGGGCAAGCTTAGTCCAAGCCCTTGAAGAACCTTGGAAAGCAGGATGCAAGTCCTTTCACTCACAGGACAGAAGCAGAAGGCTAGCACAGCAAAGCAACAGGCAGAGTGGCAGTCCCTCCTACAGTATCCACCCCTTCTTCCTGGAATATTTAAGAGGCAAATTCCAGAGTCACGCATTAGGTAATAATATATGCAGATAATATATTTAGAAATTACAGAGATATTGAATTTAAGAGTCCACTGATTTTTCAGGCGAGGTGAGACCAGACACAGATCTGTTCTGGACTTGCCTCAGTCAAGGAAGCTATTTTAGGGAAGACACATTAGTATGTCTCCGCTTGGAAAGGTTGATGAAACAGTAGGTGTTTTAGATTTTTCTTTTGGGTTGGGTGAGAAGAGTTCATACAGAAGTCAGGTGGGATGGAAATCAAGATTCTTGGAGCACAACCATAAGAGCCTTTACTGAATTCTGATGACTTCCGAAGAACAGTGTGAGGGTCCTGAAGAGATCTGCAAACCCCAGGACTTTCAGTCTTCAGTCATTCGAAAAGGACTTCACCAGAACCACTGGAATCCTCACCAAACCGTACAGCCCATGTGATAGCTCGACTTCTCTTTGACTATTTAGTTTGCACTTGTTCAGTCCCTCTAATTCCTTTCTGGTATCACCCGCGTACAGCTTCATACAGCACTACAAGACGCATACAGTACTTTGGAGATATCCAAAAGCAAATACATCAATCAACAAACGTATCTAACTTTTTTTGACAACTGTTAAAGTGCATTTACGCACTTGTTATACCCACGTACTTCTCTCTGGGCACACATTATACCATAATGTTCTACTAATGACCAATCGCAGCTCTTCCATATGGGCGGAGGAGCGTCACCTTGCCCCCCCCCCCACTGCCAGCAGCAACCACTGCAAATACTTTTACATTGAAAGGATAATAAACTCTGTTTATTATCCTTTCCATGTAAAAGGGGTGGGCATTGGGGGTGACGAGCTGAGGAGAGTGAACTGTGCACTCCCCTCAGAGCACATGTGTGTTTGGCCGTCCGTCTCGGGGCGGCCAAACACACATGCACACACAGGGCTCTCTCAGGCCAGCAACATGGCTGCTGGGCTGGATAGAGCCTGCACGTGCTCCCAGTCTGCCTGGGAGCACCCTGGCTCTGAGCAGCATCAGGATTGGGGCAGGGCAGGCTGGGAGCCTGTGCCTGCAGCAGCAACGGGAGGAGAGTGGCGCAGGAGCAAGGCAGATAAGTGTTTTTTTTTGTTTAATTATTCCCCCCCCCCCCCCCCCCCCCCGGCCCCTCACCCAGCCCCAGCCACGCAAGCTGCTCCTGCTAATGACCACATTGTGAAATTTACAAAGCATTACACCAATCAATTTAACCGAACAAAGTATCAGAGTTAAGGTTACATTTATCTCGTAAACATATAAACAGTTGTAACTGTACGTCACTAATCAGGAGCAGAAAGATGCAGGAGTACAAAGTAATGTCTAATTCGAAAAGGGATAGAACAATCATCATAAAGCTTACTTATAATGAGGTATTTCAATAATGTACATTTACATCAGGGATATAAAGGATCTGACTGTTAAGTGGTAATTGTGTTCTTAACATCAGTGGAAGTGGTGCAGTCTACTGTAGACTGCAGGAAAATTGTACCCATTGGAAGTTACAACCTTATTACTTACAAGATACAGAGGATTCTGTGGGAAGTATTTAAAGCATGAAGCAAAGGTCATATCAAAGACTAAATGAAAACTAACTGAAGTCAGGATCTTAAAACACTCCATTGAATAAGTAAAGGAGAAACAAAAGCAACACAAGACAAGGTGGCCAGAAAGAAGCACCTTTGAAAATACAATAGGCGTGGCACATAACTACATTCAGCACGACTGGTTTACTCCAGCAGATAGAGTGGCAAATATAAACTACTATTATCAAAGCCAACAGGTTTGGGCTCTAGAATGTCGAGCTACTGACTTTAAGGAGACCTATTCCATCTTGGCCCACAGCATCAGGACCCACGCTCATGCATGCAATGTGATGTATGCAAGCGCGTGATGCTGGCAGGCATTTTTAATTTGCTTATCTCACATAACAGATAAAAGGTATTCTAAGCACAAAAAAAGACTGCAAGTGGCACTGCTGCTGGCATGCCCTCGTAAAAAAATATATATTTATAAACGCAACAGGTGGAGTAGAAGCAAGCAGTATAGAGGGCGGGGAGACAAAAATAGAGCAGGAGTGAGGGTTGAGCGACTTCAAGAAAATAAAACAAAAAGAGCCAGATGCAGATGGGGAGGGCAAGGAAGCAATATGGACTGTGGTAGATTGGGGGAAAGGCGAAGGGGAAGAAGAACAAGGAAAAGGAACAAGAAAACACATGCACTCCCATAGAATAGATACAGAAAAACAAAAAAACAGTCCCTGAATGCAAACACGCTGAACAGTGGAAGGATAGAACACTGAGACTGAAAGCTCCGGGGTGAGATCTACACATGAATAGGGAGGAAAGTCATCGAGTCAGGTGCAGGGAATAGAAATAGACAAGAAAAGCCATCCATTCACAAGTGGGGCTGAGCCAAGGCACGCTAGTACGTGTATAATATGGTGTAAAGGTTGAAGAGTGCATCTTCTGGGTGAACTCTAAACGGATATGTGAAAATCTAAGTTTGCTAACAGAATTTTGGTCTAGAAAAACACATTCTCTGTCGTTTGTACATCTGTTTGCGTGTTCAGCTTCTCTGTACTACTGATAGTTGCTAATTATTAGCTTCTTCTCATTCTACCTCTTTTTCTATTTCCCTTCATTCCCCAACGTCAGCCAGTCTCTACCTTTCCACTCAATTGGTCACTGCCCATCAGGGTCCCTTCCACACTCCAAATGCATCTATGCTATTTTCTGGTACTCCCAGAATATCTACTGCTCCTTCATTGTACCGATTATCTCCAATTAATAGCTTGTACATTTTAAGACTCCGTGTAAATGAGATGGATCAGTTGGAAGGTGACAGACTACATGTCACAGTTTTTTTTACCAGAATTATTCAATAACTACACGCAGCAACAGTGGTGGTGACAAGGGTAGTGCAACTTGGGTCCTGTGTAACTCGGTGGCCGTCACAAAGCTCCGCCAGGAGTGGAGGTAAGCCCCTGATCCACAAATAAAATGACATAAAATCGACTATCAATTGCCACAAACATTCCAACCAGGTATAGCAGCACTTAAACCAAGGACAACAACTTAAATAGGAATGGTGGTAGTCTGCAGTTACCTGGACGCCACAATGGTTGGCAAGTTGCATTTTCACAGGTGTTTCCTTGCCTAGGTAAACCCAGCAAAGACTGGTGACTGCAGCGCAATATTAGAGCTTTAATAAGGGTTAAGGAAAAAAGGGGCTCACAGCTTTACATAGGTGCTGTATGTAAGGGCTGCTGTTCCTTAAAACAAAAATTGTTAGTTCAGCACACAATACTTTTTAGTAATAATTTGATGCTTGGGCCAACTTTCCCGCATTAGGATAATGTTGTTCCACTACTTTCTCTGTCCCTTTTATATAACTAGACAAGTTGTTTGACACAACAGTGCTAAGAAACGACTTTCATCTTCAAAACCATACGTAGGTACGGAACTACCTTCTCACAAATCGCAGCTATGAAAAGATCAAGGGGACCAACGAGACAAAGATTGGTTAATAAAGCAACGTCCAACTTTGACAAGGGGCCATAGACCATCGATAGTATATCACTCCATTCCTTTTGAGACATTTTTGTTCGAGGGGTATACCCCAGGGCACTCGAATTATGCAACAACAGAGGAACACATTATGCAGGAAGGTTGACTAAATTAAGGGCAAAGAAAAGGCAAATTATGCAGCTAATGCAGCGCAATTACACCAATTAGATTTTGACATATACTGTCTGGGCAGATATCTCGCCTCATTAATGTACAAGCAACTGGAGGAAGCAGCAACTAGAGATGACCAATTACTATATGCAGTAAAATAAAAAACTGCACGGCACACTATGTGGCACTTTTTTTTTTTAAGTAATTTTAGATCTGCTTGAGATATAAACATTTTTTATTGAAATCTACATGTTATGCTGCAGCTGGTGAGTAATGGCTGGAATGCAATAAACACATTTTTATGCAGAAAACGCCATGGCCAAATAATCACATAATTCCAGTGGCCCTAGGAATATTTAATGTGATTTAAGTATTTATATTTTCTTTTAAGGGAAAACAAACCAGAACATTACAGGAAAACAGTTCAGCAAACATTACGAACATGCACAGAGGATTTCACAAACAAACAAAAACACAGAGACAAACATTATACAAAGACCAACGAAAGAAAAAAATATTCCCACTCGCTTAAAATTTCACATAAAGGTACATATATAGAATCTACTATAAGGACTTTTGCTGCAAAAGCAAACAAAAAGGACGAACTGCTGCGCTCGTTTAAGTGGTATGGAAACAAAACGACAAACACTTGCAAATTGTTAAATGAAAAGAATGGATACAGAAAATAATGAAGGAGGATACCTTTGCCAGAGGAAATAAAGAGTAAGATAAGTACTGCCATTCATCAAAATATATACTAGACATAACAAGCATTTGCAATGAAATGGGTCTCGCGTTGCTCGAGTTAGAGCGGTTAGTGTGGTCAATTCCTAACTGGACTTTTCTTGCCACACAAACTGAAACTGAAAAGTCAAACAGTTGACATAAGTGAGCCGATTCAAAGCACTGCCGTGAGCGCGAAGAGAGAGACAAAATGAAAAAGAAGTTCGCTCACAGTCAAAGTTATCGGCAAAAGTGCAATTATCCATGTAACATGGTCGATGGCCAAGGCGGTAACAAAACCGCCTTAAGGAGGGACAAATGTAAGGCAGTTACCAAGGGAAACAAAGGATTTTGGAAAGGCAAGCCCATGAACTAGTGATAGTGATGGGTGTGCGGTGGACGTGGTTGAAAGCCCAGATACATACCAACACGTCGGAAAAGCAGCGCTTGTGCACTGCTATGCTCAACCTAAAAACCCCTACCCATTTCATGACAATGGAGTTTCCCACAACCGACTTGCTCTAGATTAAAACTATTTAAGGACAAACTTGTGAAACTACAGATGCCAATCCAAATCTACATTTCATGTCGAACATCAAATCTGTGAAGACGGTATTGGATTTGGATAAATCTTCAGTATACCGAACATACTGGGCAGCTGCAGAAGCACCCAGAGACACAGTACTTCCCATCTGTAAAACCCAAGCTTCTTTCAGAAAGGACTTTGGTCACCTTTCCAAAAATCTGTCTGTTTTTGTTCAGACAAGCACTCAGAATCTGATTCTTAAAGAAAGTTGTACATCTGACATAGCTTGTCTACAAAACTGCATGGGTGCTTAGCATTGCTACTACTAGCCTTTGGAGAACGGGAGGACAAAGTGGATCTTACAATACCATGTGGAAGACAATAAATTACACTGATAACTCTTTATGGATAAAATTGTGTTGCAGTTTATTGATTACACAGGTTGGGTATGGCAACCCAGGTGTCAGCAGCGAGTTCAACAAACAGTTGAACACCCATTTTGGAAAAGCTGGAGCTATCCGGTTTGTTGTATCAACACCAATGCCCTTAAATTCTTTACAGCTCATTTACTTAACATGTCATTCCACTCTCTTTTATTCAGAGTGAGACAAAGGCCGTTTGCACTGTTGCCGGGGATTCCAGATGTCCCTTGATGGATTATGGAGCACTGTCCCATCATTTCAGCCCTTGCCATAATTCATTTATAGGCATTGATAGTTGTATAAAGCTTTAGGATGACCCTACAAACACCAATCACAAGAGACCCTGTCCCACCTACTGACCACTTAAAAGATATTACACGCCTGTCGTGCCCATTCCAGGAGCTGTGACGCAATAAACTCTATATCCTGTCCATACCTTGTAACCTATTAGCGTTATATTGCTCATCGTACCGAGCAGGTAAGCAACACTAAGATTCTGCCCTCTCTTTGTTGACTTGCAGGAGATGTGGCCAGATGTATATTCACAGATTTCATAATTTCAAAAAGGTTCCAGAAGTAGGTCAGAAAACCTTTAAAATGATGCAGGTTTCCAGGGTTAATTCTGGGAAACGAATGCATATTTCAACTTCTGACTACCACTAATAAAATAATGATACAATTAAGTAGGTTGAAAGGTGATGGTGTTGTATCTACAAAACTCCCACTACATCACTGTATCTACACAGTCTTGGACTCCACCTTGAACACCATCAGAATCACTTCACTCTGATACTTCTTACAATTCGAAATTAAAATGATACTTGATTCAACTGAAACACAGTTAGAGTCTTTTTGGTCCTACATCTTAGATCACCTAATCCTAAGGAACTACTCTATATAATGTTTTCGTTACCCACTCAGGTGGCGATATAGACAATACCTCATTTAAACTCACACAAAAACGAATCCCTCCACATCTGCTATATATAGTCTTTCGGGTATTGACAATACTGCTACTGAAAATGTCTCCGTGTTTTTCACAACAAATATTTTACACTACTTCTTTAATATATTTATAGGTGATTTTATCACTCACAGGAACCACAAAACAAAATTATTATGCCATTATATAAGCTAAGCTTTCGATTATAGCGTATGCGCCAATCATTTACCTAATCCACTAAACAGAAACATGACGTTTTCCTCAGCACTAGAAGGGACGCTGTCTCTAATCCTATTCCAACCTTCTTCGACTAAATTCTTCCACTCCATCCACCAATGATATTCCACATCAAACCTCTAAAGCTTCAATAACAGGACACATAAAAGATAGCACAAGCAACACTCTCGGAATTGGTAACAGACTATTCTGAGACGAGCAAACACACTAAGCGAAAGTACAAACTTCTTCGGTCAAAAAAAAATATTTATAAAATCACAGCGAGTAGGTGCTCTAAAATGGTAAAATAATCAAATCTAATAAAATAGCTCTGTGATTTTCTGAAGTGATAATTGGTGGCAAAAGAAATGTTCATAGACTAGAAAAAATGTCAAATCAACAACAACTTCAAGCCTACTTTAAATCTCTAAAAGATCACTTAAAATGACACAAGACTAATTATCGAGTCTCAATCATCAATCGTCCACCTTCAAGAATAAAGAAATGTATTTCCCCCATGACTTGGAAAACCTGATTTACTCCCAAATATTTTAAGACCAACTCATATTATTCCCACACCATCATTATCACCCACTTTTCAAAGTTAGTAACAAAGAGAGCATGGTTTTCCCTTAGACCCAATATCCACGACTAAGTCGAACACCACATCGTATCTTATTCTTTCAACACATGGCAAGAAAGACATGCACTCTTGAGAAGTGCTTAAAGAAAAGAAAAGGTAGTGGGTATGTGAGCAGTGGCAGGCACAATCAGTAGTCATATAGCGATACTGGAGTGAAGCCATGCGTCCTCTTCATAGGATTTCATTCACTTACCACTATCACAATATTTTGTGATACATCGGCCATTCTATTTGACCCTCCACCTGTCCCAAACAGCTTAATCTCCCAATATGCATCTACTGCACCATTCTTTCTTGACATTGTTGCCAATGACATGTGTACATTAACTGATGCTCCGTTCTTTATGCTGCAGAAAGTGATGTAATATTGATAAATCCAATGAACAGATATTGAGCAAAAAAACATGGTGAAAAAGAAATGCTCCAGAGGTGGAACAAATTATAGGGAGGAAAGTCATCAAAAAACCCACAAAAAACAAAAACAAAAAAAAAAGGGATTGAAATGATACAGACTAGACATTCATCTGATCAATAACAAGAGGTTGCCCAAAAGTGCACAATTTCAACATATTATAATGTAACAAACAACAGGTCTTCGGCGGTAGCTACAGCTACCTCTAGAAAAGAAGTAAAACGCTGATACAAAGCTTTGTGGACTACACTGCATTGCCAGATGGGTATTAAAGTCCTTGTTGAGCTTCACTTGGCTATTATGTGTTGATAGGAAATAAACATTTTCCATTTACCAAGGATGGGATTTTGAGACTCTCATATGAATGTAAATGTACAACTGTTTGCTTGTGTTAGTAGAAGAAGAACACAATGTAAGTGTGGATCCGATAAATGAAAAAGCACTGGAAAAATTGGTACTTTGAATTTGGCAAGTAAAAGTTGAGGACATCTACAAAATGTTCCTCCCCACTGTGTTGATTAGCAGGCGATAAGATTTGGAGTCATAGAGAAATCAGTCTTTTACAATGTGATCCTGAGCCAATCAAGAGGCTGATAAATATCTGAAAAAGAATCTCTTCCTTGGCATATTTATCAGGTTAATGACTAAGGGCATGACTAGGACCTTGGCAGAGGGAATTACTCGATCACAAACGTCACGGATATCCTGCCCGCCGTATTACAAGTTCCATTAGAGCCTATGGAACTTGTAATACAACAGACATGATATCCGTCACGTTTGTGACGAAGTAAACCCCTCCGTCAAGGTTGTAAATCAGGCCTTTAGTCTTTAAGGAACTGCAACAAATCAAGCGTTTAAGTATTCCCTTAGGCGGGTTTGTCAAGGCTAAGGTATAACTCTGCCCCTGATGACAACAGTCTCTGCTGCAGGTATTCACTCATCCACTGTCCACTAAAGTAGTGGACTCAGAATTGTAAATTTATTCTTGTAACTTTACTTCTATGGTGTGGTAGATTTCTGACTTTTGTGGATTTCACAAATAATTCCAGGAGTACATCAGGAGATGTACAGCAGTAATAATTTTTTTCTTCATACTTAAAATGTACAACATTTACAGAACATATTACCTTTCTCTTTTACAGGAGGTTCTTTAAATACCATACTGAAATGTATTGTGATCTTATTTTGTGAAGCTGACAACACCAAAATTAAGTAACATTTACAGCGAAATAATCGTAAAGTATTATTGTAACTACCAAAAAAGCAAACAATACTTTATAGAGCCTGGTTCTTAGATCCAGCAACATAATTCTGATTTCCCTCTTGACCACCATTCACCACCCCAAATACAAAAGGAGAAAATGGTAGAAAAACCAATAGGGCAAAAGGGTGCCCACTTCTGGAACTCAATGGCTCTTCATCTGGGAACTACCTTGAACATCTTCAAAAATAGCTTTGAAAAGCAACCACATAAAGGAGACACTTAACTCATGACCAATCCCCCACTTGGACAACCATATCACCCATTATTCTTCACTGCTCCTTTAAACAATTAAGTATTTTTCTTGATGCATTAATGTACATATACTACTACAGATATCTTTATTTCTTTCTACACTGATTAAATATTTTGCCCTGCGTATAAACACTTACTCATACATAACATATTTGTGGTTATCCTTTCCGCTCCAACCCCAGAAACGCATTTGCTCTGGCCTTTTTCAGAAGTAATCAGACATATGTATCAGGCTGGGAACATTACTGGGGTATTTACTAAAATTTTGCACGTCATGCAAAATGTTTGACTACCCACACAGTTGTGGGTTTGAGAAGTGATCTATGAACATCCCCATAACGTACCACGTTACACTGCTGCCACCGGACAGAAGTAAAACTGGGTAATAGCACGGGCGAATCCCTCCCCAAGCTTCAGAACAATTCACCTTCCAAAGATAAACTTGGAATCTCCACCTCCACGTAACATTTTTACACTCAGAAATTCAACTCAGGTGTGTTGTATGGTCTGTGAATCACCAGCTCTACTTCAGTATACGCTTATTAAAACCCTGCCTCTCTGCGCTAAAACACCCAGTGAGCACACTGAAATGCTCAATCACGACACGTTGCCAGCAACCAAACGGCAGTTCGCAGTCGAAGCCAAAGCACTTCCAAAGCAAACAGCTTAATGATCAGTCTAGAAGGTTAATCATGGGATTTGCTGGTGCTTGACAGCAGCTACTCCGTGGTGTGCAGCAATCTGTCAAGTTGAGCTGCTCTCAACGAGGGCAGACGGCAGGAGCCGGTAACAAGGGTAGTTTCACTGCTCTTCTCTGGAAAACCGGAGACAACCGAACCGTTTTGGACTGGTGCATGCTGCAGAGAACAGGGCGCTAGTAAGGAACAAACATGCTGTGCTGCGTGTGTGGGAAACAATAAAACAATAACCTTATCTGCAAAACCAGTTTCAAATCCAGGAGTGAGTCAGCGAGCCCTCATTTATTCACACTGTTGCCATGAAGATATGCTGTGCTGCCTGACTCCCACAAACACCGAGCGCGGGCTTCAGTGCGGCGCGTGCATGCAATAGGCACAGCTGTCTCCAGGCAAACACAGGCAAGGCGGGCACTGCCGCTCTCCACAGGCACGCTGCGTGTTTGGCGTCATACATAACACACAAGTTAAAGTCACACGGAGTGCCACTTACAGAGCGCACCACACCAGAGTACGTAATCGTTAAGTCAACGGGGCACGACTCGGTAAATCTCTTTCCTGGCTGCAGTGTTCATAAAAAAAAAAAAAGTGCACTTAAGCAAGCTATTTCCAAGTTTTCTCTTGATCATATAACACAAGTGGCTGAACATGTTTCCTACATTCGCCAAACCTCAAAAACCAAAGTGCCAGATTCAGAGAACGATTTTTTAGGGGTGCATTTAGATCTCCAAGGTATCTACAAAAGGATACCTGACACAAACAAGCATTGGCAACGCCTTTGGAAGCTCTACTTTGTCAAAGTTTTATAGACTTGTTGTACAGCAGCCCGTGCAGCTTTGAAAATCACTTAAAGTTAAGGAAAAATGCGTTATGATGCCGACTGAGCCATAGCACTGCTATTTTCCTTACTTTCAGCAATTTTTGCGCACCAGCGTAGTTGCTGCTGTTCAGCCTGGCTAAAAACTAGAGAAAACAAGCATTTGCAAAGCAACAAGGTCTCGCATTTCCCGGAGTTAGAGCTATTGGCATAGTAAAGTCATACCTGGACTTTTCATGCCACATAAATTGGTCAACCCTGCCTCATAATTTCATCTTTCACCATAGAATTCTAGTGGCACTGCATATAACTAAAGCACTTCCATTTACCTTCTTCCTCTATCTGCAGCAAAAAATGAAAATATTGTCATTAAACATCCTTATTTCAATCTGCCATTCTAATTCCATACCACTTTCACCACCCCATCATCAGAGTTGCTGGCTGGCTAACAATTCCCCCAAAAAGACAAGATGGCAACAGAAGAGAAATAAACTAGGATCACCAAAACATATCAAGAGTGTTCAAACTGTCATAGTGTAATAAGGATGTTAAATTGACCTGAATGATGGTCATAATTGTAATAAGGAGATATTATTAAAATGTACAATTATCATTTAAACCTTTATCATAATGAAACTTTTGCCATTACACTGTACTACTCAAAACAGCCCCATGAGGGCACCATAAAAAATATCAAATGTGAGAAACATGGCCATGTGGAATAACCCCATGAAAAAAACCCAGGAGAAAGTAATACAATGTAACCATATACTTAGCCCCTAGAGTGCGCTTTTAAGGCTAGCAGGCCTACTGCAATGATACTGCAAACAAGGACTTTTAAACAAAACTTCTCCAAGCAATAAATAAAAAAAACATTCTAGCCATGAGAAAGCTTTAAAGACGTTAAATGGTGGGAGTTTTTTTTTCTTTTGGAGTCCCCACTAATGTAGCGTGGGGTCCCAGAGATGATGTAGACAGAAACAGTATTTAGTGGTCAATGTTTTGATGGTGGTCCCATTGTCCTAGGGCCATAGCATGCTGAATTATGATCAATAATGTTTTGTAAAAGTAATGCCCTGCAAAGCATTACGGGGCAAGTTTGTTCAAAAAATAGTTTAATATGTTGATATGAGTGTAATGCTTAGAACAGCCCCTAGAGGACCCCACAAAGCATTTGTAAAAATACATGGGGCCCGATGTAGCAAAGGTTTTTACCCATTCTGTGTCTATGGGAAAAAGTGTTCGTACATATGGCCCTTGGTCATGTAGCTATTTAGTTGGCCCCTAGAGGGCATAACCACAGAAAAAGAAAATAGCAATAAATAACGCAGAATCCCCCCTAGAGAGAATAGCGCAATACACATTTTCAAGGGTAGCAGGCCTAAACAAATAAGGCCCTTAAAACACAAGCTATTCTCAGCTGGAAAACAACATTTCCAACCATGAGAATGCTTGAAAACACACTGAATGGTGGGAGGGGTTATTATTATAAAGATGAACTAAACAGAAAGAGTGTATTGTGTTGAACGTTTTGCTGGTGGCCCCACTGTCTTAGGACCACCGCAGGCTGAGTTATGGGCAAAAATGTTGTGACAACGAATGCTTGCAAAGCATTATGGGTCGAGTTTTACCGAGTGCAGTGAATATTGTTGTATCGGCTCTCCCGCTGTGCAGAGAGAGCTGCTTTCGTTTTGAGAATTTCTGTTTTATGTAAAGCATTTACCAATTTCAAGTGTTTTAAGGGGAGAGCCATAAGAAATAACTCTGGTGATCTGACTGTGAGAAATATGATCAGCGCTTCAATACAGTAGAATGAGTTCACGCTGCTGTGCCTATTTGCACCGTGAGTGCCATGGCCGCCATGCAGCATGAAGGGAAGAGACAAAAAAAAAAAAAAAAAGTTTGCCCACGCTGAAGTATATCAGCCATCGTGCAATAATCCATGTAACAGGGGCAGTCTGCAAGGCATGACAAAAACAGCCTCAAGGCTGGACAAACGTAAAGCAATTACGAAAGACATCAAGTGATTTTTTTAAGGCAAGCCCACAAACCACTGAAAGTGATGGGCACGAGATGGGCGTGGTTAAAAGCCCACAATAATTACAACAGGTCAAAGTGCTGCACGCTCGACCTAAAAAGCTCTTAAGGCTGAGAATACAAGAGGGGGGCAGATGGTGTTCCCTGATGAGCAGGGCAATGAAACCAGAGTGTGGCTGTTTTCTCTTTTTTGGGCTGTAATATTTAGATTATTGTAAAGCTTCTATTTGGGTCCGGTCTCTCAACAGTGACCTGCAAACCTGGGTATTTTGTGAATGGCAAAATGCTGTTATAGGGGAGGGGGCTTCCTGAATATTCAGCATCTGACAAAAATACTGGATTCTCCCCACTGGCTCTGAGTCTCCACCCATCCTTCATTGGGTACCGTGGTTGCAGGCCTAGATGCAGATTCACTTTATCCAAGCCCGCTGTGATGGGGTGGTCGGAGGGTCCCCAATACAACCCACTCTGCGCTAAGTCCAGGAGGTGCTGTGCCTCCGGGCTGCCCCTTCTTCTCCCCTAGGAGCAAAACTGTGAGGCCCTCTGAGGACAGCAGTAGGCGAAGGGCACTTACCAGGAAGTTTTGTGCCACTTTTTTAAGGGATACTTGTGTATGTGGGTGTGTCGTTGTGATGTTTGTGTTAGTGTGCCTGTGTCAGAGTGGTGTCTCCGGTGCCCGTGTCAGTGTGTGTCATGATGGTGTATAAATGCCTGTGACCATGCTTGCCTGTCTGTGTTTGCGTGCTTGGCTCAAAGCTGAATGGAGTGCATATGCCTTAATATATGTAAGTATGTGGTTACAGTGGCCAGTGTGTTCTTCACTGCATATCTCGTCTCAATACCATTGCATTTATGATTTATTAGTGACTGTTTTTAGGAATCTACACATGGGTGATTTTGTGTGGATGGGTGTATGTTTAGATGTGCACGTGCGCGAGAGAATATTTGTGTATATTAATAAGTGGGCAGTGTGTTTGTGTTTGTACATAAGCTGTGGGGTGAATTTACGTGGGCTTGTTGCATGGGCGTGAGCGCACACGTGGGTGTAGCTATGTCATTGTCATGCCCGACTGTGTGCTTAGTTATGTCCCATGAGGTGTGAATCAGATTTTGTGTTTCCGTTTGTGTCTGTCTTTGTGGTGTAAGTGCGGGCACCTGCTTTGTCGATGTATATTTAGGTAGGTCTCAATGTTTGTGGAGTGTTTCAAGGCAAGAGATTTCTGCATGCTTGGGTGTTTCTGTATGGTTTGTGACTGCAAGTACAAAAGTGTGTGTCTTTAAGGTGTATCTGTGAGCAGCTACCATATGTGTGTGTCCCTTTAAGTAGCTGTAAATGTTTGGGTTGTATTTCTTCGCAGGGTGTCTGTGTGTATGCTTGGATGTTTCTTTGTGGTATGCATCTGTGTGTGTGTGTGTGGGTGTGGATGGGTGTATGTCCCTGTGGTGTACACGTGCGCATTTGTGTCTGTGTGCTTTTACGTTTCTGTGTGTCAATGTTTGACGAGTATGTGTTTGTGTATGATTCCAACATGTGCCTCATACAAGGCAGGTTCTGAGCAGAAACCACTGTCCTAAACATCCATAAATTGCCTCCCCTTTAAACCATCAAGTGACATACACACCTCCGGCTCGACAGCTTGTACCTGCGAACCCCGCTTAAACTCAAGGGTTTCCTTCAAAGTACACCACCCCATGCCCACAGCAGCTGTGGGTGCAAAGAAACCCTAGGCCACTTGGTCCTGTCAGCCTCTCCAAGTAAGTCTGCTCCAGTAACTTCAGGAAGGAGCAGGAGCGCTCTGCCCAGGACTTTGAAGAAAGGACAGTGAAAACTCTTCAGACACGCTAAAGAAATGGACCGTTCCATCCAAATACAAAACAAATACAAAACAAATACACAAAAAGAATACAAGGGGCCTGTGCCCTGGCCGACTTCTAAGCACATTCATTTGTAGAAAACAAACATTCACGCAAGATTCCTGAAAAAGCATGATTGCACAGTATTGGGGGGGTGGGGGACGGGGACCAAGCGAGGTGCGGGGAAGGAAGGAGCAAGGGGGAAGTCAGATAAAAGAATGAAGTTGTGAACTATGCGTTTTACTATTAGTTTGAAAAGATTTATTAACAAAAGGTAAAAATAAGCAAAGTAAAAACTGCTTTTTCTCTTTTATAAACAACTTCGATCTGGAAAATGACGGGAGGGGTTTGTGAAACTACAAGGAAGTGCAGTGTGAGAAACAACAGCGAGGGACGGGTATTAGTAAGCAGTGGAAAAATAAAACACATTCACTTGTATGAAGTGCAGGCACGAAATTAAATAAAAAAAAGTACCTCAGAAGCGTGAGGCTAGTGGAAGGACACTGGCTGCCAGCCAATGAAGGCCAACTGGTAAGAGTACTTTGTCCATGCTCCAGGGAACAGCTGAGGCAGAGGAACAAAGAGAGGAAATGCAGCCAAATGACGTCAGAAGCTGCTGCTGACCAATGAGAAGCAAGAAATGGAGAGTGACCGGAGAAGCCTACTAATGGTAAGTAATGGGAAGGCAAAAAGCAGGCTGGAATCCCTTTTGTAAGAGTTTTTTTTCCAGATACAAAAGATTTGGCCACGACGCAAGTGCTGTGTAGGGGAAAACTTAAAAAATTGGGTTATTGTGTTATTGAAAGCCACAACTACATACAGTATTGCAATAGTAAACCCCATGGAAATGGAATGGGATTGGGCAAAATAAGTTTTGTCTTGAGCATGTAAGAACGGCCACAAACCTATACGTTTCTGGCCCTTTTGCAACCTGGAATCGGTCAGTGATTTGCTCCAGCAAAGGGCTTGAAAAACCTGCTTGTACGTGAGAAGAGGACATTGAACAACGTTGTGCAGAATGAGAGAGGTTGCTCCACATGGAAAAATGTTTCCCCTCTAGAGAACGAAAAAAAAAAAATTGCAATGAACAGCAGGGCTGACATTTCCCAGTGCAGAATTATACTGTACATACAATTCTATACTAGGGAAACAGTAATGTGCAAAAGTATCATACACTGCCAGTAGTTTGCCTGGAACCTTGCAACTGGAGCAGCTTCCAGACGTACTACTGGGAATGCTTCTGAATTCCCAATAAACGTATATTTACACCCTTGCGTAAAAAGAACCTGTAGGTGTAAACTTACAACTTTTTTTGTGACCTAGAACAAGTTTGAGTTCAATGAAAAGCCTTCATCGCATTTTCTCTCAATGGAAGATTGAAAAAATAAAAATCGCTAAGAAGCCCATATCCCTTACGTAACACGGGACCAGGGGCAAGTTTTGTGTGCTTAAGGAAAAATTAGAAGGATGGATGGGGTTAAATTATTGGAGCGAGATTTGAAACTCGAAAATTTGATAACAAGTGTGCGATTAGACCTTGCAGCCACTTGCAAACTAGAGTGTTTTAAGAGAGGGGGCATTTTAATAGTAGGTATAAGGAGAAAGAGAGTTGCTGTGTTGATAAACCACTTACACTGTATGCATCAACCTGCAAAAAAGGGCGGAGAGAAAAAAAAAAAACAGAGGCAAACTTACCACAAACATCCAGCGAAGGCGTTTGTTGAAAAATTAGTCTGTATTTAATCTTAACATATAGTCTAAAATAGAGGAAAATTTTAAAAACGGTAAAATCAGTGTACAATTTTTACTGTTTCCTTAAAACTATAGAGGTGCTCCCCAAAACTAACTGTCAGAAACTGACACAGTCAGCAAACGATGCTTTTGGCGCCCTTTAACTCCCATTTTCACACTGTCCGCACTACCCTGAATGCTTAGGCAACATTATAAAGCTACAGGGCAGGGGGACTATCCATCTGTAGACCTAGTGAGGGAGTACACTTATCATAATGGTGATTAGGGAAAAGGGCACATACGTGGGCTGGTATCCCAGATTCAGGTGAAGACCCCAGGAGCTCCTGTGCTCCTAGTACAGCAACCCTGAAGAAATGGGTGATCTCGGGCGGCTGCAGGCATCCTCATGGTAGCGTTCTGATCTTGAGATGCTCACCTCACACATTGCAACAGGTCCAGAGCCTTTCTAGACAGCAAGGACCAGCCTCGTCTCCAGACAGGCACCCGGCCACACGGAGCAGCAGCTCATCTTCAGTAGTGGCCCCGGACACTCAGGCCCTCTGGGAGCACCAGGGGAGTCGCCTGTCAGTGACAAGCTCCCGTGTCCACCACTCAAGACAAGGGGTCTGCGTGGTGCGTTGTCTCGGGTCGCAACGGTAGCTCCTAATCGTACCTTGGAGGCACCACTGTAAGCACTACTGTGCTCCGGGGGTACTAACCCTAGAGCACGCTCGTTCCCTCCTTCTCGCGGTCGTGCCCCAGTGGCATCTCACTGGGCATGCATCGAAGGGGCTTCCACGTCATTTCCGGCTCGGGTCGCGGAAGAGCGGGTTTCCTCGTAGGGACACAAAGATCAGCACAGCGCTCTCGAAGCGGGATCCTAGGTGGAAATGAAGCGCTACTCCTACGTGTTCCAGGGGATAAGGGACAGCACGCCTCGGGCACTTTAGAGATTATAGCAAAGCACTTAGTCTCCCGTGTAGGGGCTTGCCCAGCCAGCTCCATCCTCTTGTTGGGAAACCAGGGGTTACAGGGGGGCAAGGGCCACAACACCCCACCCCTAGGGACAAAAGTGGAGCACATAGCGGCGGGGCTCAGCAACAGGCCAGCCCAAGGGATGTGCAGTCAGGCAGTTCTTTCTAGTGGCCCAGCAGGTGAGAGGTCAGTACAGTAGCAGTAGTCCAAGGTGGTTCCTGATAAGTCCCTCCAGCAGCATTCTGTGTCGATTTTCCAAGTATGTTTCTTGTGTCAAATTGTGGGGGACTGGGGGTTTCAACAGTCGTGGGGGGGGGGGGGGGAGGGAATTGGGAGGGATTAAATAAAAAATAAAAAAATATATTTTTACCTGTGCCACCGCCGTGCTGCTCCTTTCCTCTCCCTGCAGGCACAGGCTCCCAGCCTGCCCTGTGCCAATCCTAACACTGCTCAGAGCAGTTGCTGGGCTGGAGAGAGCCTACTGCACAGGTGTGTTTGGCCTGCCTGAGACGGCCGACCAAACATACATGCGCTCTGAGGGGGACTGCTGACCACTCCCCCTCACATTTGTCACCCCGAGGCCCCGCCCCTTTTCCACAAAAACGAGAACCAAGTAAGTTTATTATTGTTTTTGTGGGAAAGGATTGCAGCTGCCGCTGCTGGCGGGGGGTGCAGGGGGGGGGGGGGGGGGGCGGCGACGCTCCTCTGCACTTATGGAGGAGCCGCCTCTGGGTTTTAACCAGTTACAACTGGTTCTGGGAGTGTCCCCTCTCTCCTCCAGCACAGGCTCCAAACATCAGTCGGGGGTAAACGACCCTTGTGTGAGGCCAGGGAACAGCCTTTACAGATGCATGGGTGCCCTGCCTCCCCCTTCACTAAGCCCAGGAAGATCATTCATAATACAGATGCACCTCAGTGATCCACCCTCCCTGTGTACTGGCTGTCTGAAAAGAAGGCCCAAAGCCCAACTGTCACTCTGCCCAGACGAGGATTGGAGTCAAGCTGCAAAATACCAGAGTCATGAGCACAGAGAAATGCTCCCTTTCTAGAAGTGGCATTTCTGTAACAGTAATGACAAATCTACCTACACCAGTAAGCAGCATTTCTCACTACCATTATAACCATACCAAACATGCCTACGCTACCCCTCATAAATCAGACAATACCCCCTAGACATAAGGCAGGGCATTTTCAATGCAATCCTATGAGAAGACAGCACTCACAGGAGTGAGAAACCAAATAGGCTGTTAGTCACAGGACGGGCCACACTACTAGGCACATGTCCGGCCTTTTACATACATAGCCCCTGCCTATAGGGCTAGCTAGGGCCTACCTTAAGGGTGACATATGTAGTAAAAGGGGGGCTCTGGGCCTGGCAAGTAGATTTAGATGCCAGGTCCTTGTGGAAGCAATCTGTGCATGCAGGTCCTGTGCTAGCAGGCCTGAAACAGGATTGAAAGTCTACTCTCAGTGTGTGGCACAAGCAGTGCTGCAGGCCCACTAGTAGCATTTAATTTACAGGCCCTGGGTATAGGGATACCACTGTACAAGGGAGTTACAGGTAAATTAAATGTGCCAATCAGGTATAAGCCAATCATACCAAGTTTACAAGGGAGGGCACATGCACTTTGGCACTGATTAGCAGCAATAAAGTGCCCAGAGTCATAACGTCAGCCAAAAAGGGTCAGAAAATTAGAAGGAGAAGGCAAGAAGTTTGGGGAATGACCCTATAGAAAGGGCCAGATCCAACACTCCTTCTCCTTCTTTCCACCCTTTATAGTTTGTCTTTCTTGCTCTGAGTCAAAGTCTGATGAGAAAAAATGCCAGTCCCCAAAAACGAGTGCGTTGGGCCCAACCTGCAACCACCAGCTCTTATTAACCACCACCCTTAGCTCATTTGAACAAAAGTGCCCTACATACCTAAGTCATATCTTTAATTGTGCACACTGCGATTTAGAGTCTATGTAGTACCTTTCTGCTCTTGAGGTCAAGTTTTCTAAGCAACCCATCTCAGGAGTACTGGTCAAGGCAAGCATTGAACCCTCTGAAAATAGCGGCCTTACACTGCTTTTAGTAGTTATATCAATTATCTGAGACTGTTTTAAGGATGCATGTATGCTGTTTAATGCTTTTGTCTCACTGTGGCATGAACGCCTGAAACTGAAAGCATTTCTTGAAGAAATGAGCTAATCATGCCCCAGGCAAGGAGGAGAGGGGAGGGAGAGAGGTAAGGCAGCATCCCCCCCCAGGGGGAAGGAAAGGCGTGGGGTGAGAGAAAGTACCTCGATAAGCAGAGTGGAGGTACGAGGAAGGAACAAGGAGCGGGTAGTGGGGTACTTTACTTACACACACAAAACAGACACCTATCCCTGACTGCTGCAGGGCAAGCAGCACTCAAAAACAGGTACAGCACAGTCAGCTGTAGTGCAAGCTGATCTCTCTCAATCAATCAGTCTGATTTGTAGGGCGCAGCCAATCAGCTGTGAGGGTATCCAGGTGCTGAAAGTGCTGCTGCAGGGGGCTGAGCTGAACAACCAGGTCTTGAGTCCTTTTCCGAATTTCAGAAAACATGATGAGGTCCGTAGGTGAAGTGGGAGGTCATTCCAGGCTGGAACGCCTCGAGCCCTCTCTCTAGCCACAACCCATTTAAAATATTTTTTCTCTGGTACCTATTTAGTTCATAAAGCCTGGTCACGGGCTCTGCATTTCTTGCACCCCTTCATAAACTGCCGAATAAATTTACGTACCAAGCCCTAATCCGCACACCAGCTGGCCATGGCCCAAACACCCCCTGACACCTTGTACACATCCCAGCACACCATACACGACGCTCCCTGCCAGGCTACGAGTCACCCAGCAGGCACAATCAGGATCTGTGCAGCCCCTGCCACACACTTCAGACCACAAAAGGATGCCAAACAACTTCAGGCGCACAAATACTGCACGCTCGTACACAATGCACACCTTCAATATTTACGGTGTTATCTGTATTTGATAAATTATGACATTTTCAAAACAGAAATAGACTTTAAGAGTTGTTGTGGTCCCGGCCAGTGTCCGAGTCATGCCTAGTCACAAGGGCTAGTCCATCATAGGGACCCTAGCTGCAGGTGAGCCCGAGCTCATGTGTAAAGCGTTTGTTTGCAATCAAAGCAAATTGCTTAGAAGTAGGGTTAAAGTACACAGGTTTGTTGTAGTTCAACCGGGGCATCACAAACACGATCCTGTTGGAACGGTGACCTGTGTGCAATCGCCTCCGAAAGCCTCTACCTAAAGTAGACTTAACGCACAACATTCTTGCTGCGATATTCAAAGATCTACACTCTGCAGATTATATCACTTAAGTACAGGAATAAAGCTACATGCGCCCACAAAAAAAAAAGACACTCCCATTCCTTTTACAAAAGAAATAAAATGAACAAGGTACAGATAATATAGTTTTAAATGGAAAACAAAAATAGAGATACTGCAATACTAATAAAATTGTGTTAAACAAAAAGCCCCTCCTGGTACAGAACAAAGTTGAAACACATAACTGAAAAATGCAACAGGACTTTTAGAAAAGGATGTTAGAACTTTGAAAGAGTTTCACGTGTTCAAAGGGCCTCGCCATCATTTAGAATTATCAGAGTGAGTGGACGTTTTTCTGCGCCATTGATCTTATTCCTTCAAATATTATTCTGTCACTACTAAAGTGGATGCCACACTGCTCATACTCTACAAGGGAGCACTCTTGTTTGCAACACAGCTGAGCAGAGAACTACACCACGCCTCCTAATTTTGCAAGGGGACAATGTTTCCTTCAAGAAAACTGTTTTCAAGGTCTCAGTAAGAATGTCCTTCGGGACAAGTACAGACAATCTTCACAAACACGCACATCATCATCCCTTTTCCAATGACTATTATTCACTCAATTGATCGAATCTCATCTTAAACTTCCTCTGATAATCCTACACTTTGACAAAACCTTTCAATCTTATCTTCATTTACTTTCTCAACTTTCCCCTTCAAGTTCAACCAACTCAGTGGCAATTTGGCTAATGCCAGGTTTTCTCTCAACCATTCACACTGTGTGATCTTTCAGAGATGGTGTTGGGGATAATCTCTGAGCCTAGATTCAATCCTTTAATACTACTTCCACACTTTCCCCTCACACTACTAGCTAACTGGGCACTACCTGTCAAGAGTCAGTTAACTTTTTCTAATAAACCATTTGCCTGTGGTGAGAACGCTATACTTTGGTATATGATGTTCAAACACGCATTTCACTCATGACAAACTGTAACCCCTTGCCGGCTAGCAACACTTGTGCTAATCTTTCACAAGATATTTTTTTCTTTAAGAACGGTACGGACTTCCTCTTCTCAACTAAGACATCCCAATTAGACATGAAGTCTGCCATATTCAAAATGTACTCCCCCCCTGCCCCCTGGAAGAGACTCAAAAGGTACCGACAGGTCAGGTTTTAACTTAGATCATGCGCTTTCTTAAATATGCAAAAGTGAATACATTAAAATTAATTAGTAGTGAGTGCTTATAGGCTGAATAGAATCCTGACTCTAGAGAGGATGAGAACATCCTGGGTGAAGTCAGAATGTAGCAAACTTGGAAAAGCAAGTATTAAGTTTCCTGAAGGAGGCAATACTGGGGGCAGCACGAATCACAGTGGGAATAACATTCCAGGACTTAGCAGCAAGGAAAGAAATTGAGACTGTTCCATATATTCAGTGCTGCAACAAATGGAAAAACACATGGAGCCTGCAGGGTTTCTTGCTGAGACCCAGTGTGTCGGGTCCAAAATATAATTAAGGAGCTTGGGGCTCTAGTGCTACCACCAAATTTCATTTCATAGCAAACAATTACTCTCGTATTTGAAAAAAGTATTGTCTAAATTACAGGAGGTCTGTCTGCAATACATGGAAGATCCCAGGCCATATCAGAAGAGACATCACTAACATGATCAAGGAAGGTTGATGCGAATATGGTTCGGGCGATGGCCCTTGCTTGATTAAATAAAGTACAGTTAGAATTAGAGGTAATTCGGCAGCCAGGTCTATAGACCATACAACAGGCACAGAATTGGGCAGACTGGATTGCCCAGAGTTTAGCCACAGAATCATTTTGTAGCTAGGAACGATGTAAATGAAAATCAAGTACAAAACCCACAAACCTAGTAAATTATGCAAAGTTTGTGAACATCAGAGAACTTTTCAAACAGGCCACCATTACTATAAAAAGAGTTTTTGCGAATGAAAGAACTATTCTACCTTCCAAATTCAGTTTCTTCTGGGTTGCCCAGAAACAAACCCATAGTTGGCAGACGTTTACTCCTGCTATTTGGTCCTGTTTAATAAATGTCAAACTTTGTGTAGTTCACAAAAACAGCAAAGCTGAAAAGAGAAAAACGTCTCCCAAAAAGCCTTTGAAGTTTAGGACAACCCTGGTATGATGGCTTCTTGCAACCAACTTCGTTACAAAGTGCCTTTTCACATAAAAGGCACTATCGCTTGCTATATATATATATATCATTTTTTTTTTTTTTTAAAGAGGACAGTGAAGAAACAGATGAAGATTGTTAGGAAAGGGGGAAGCCAGGTTACGCTACTGGAACTGTTTTAGTTCTCAGAATTATCGCTAAGGCACTAATGTGCTTTCTTCATTTAAGCCCCTTTCGAAAGAAAGTGGAAGAGCCTGGAGGATCCCTCACTTGCTAGTTATGGTTGTTGGTATTTGGTGGTGCATGGTTAGGTGAGAGTTTGTTCAATATTTTGTTTCAACCGCGCTTGTGCGATTCAAAGTGAAAGTAAAACATGTTCTATCTAGGAAGATCCTTGTGTTGTTTTATGGGTGCGTGTGGTTGGGCCAAAGGACCTTTCGTTCTTCTGGACTATATGTTGCCCCCTATCGATTTCTTTTGAATTCTTCGTACTGCTGTGGTATGACAGAGCGGGTGCGTTCATGGACTGTAAAACTACATATGAAACTACTTTCGCTTGCTCATGCACACCGGTCTAAAGCCTCAAGGCCACAACACTCTAGGTGTGGTTCTTTCAGTGTTTACAGATGAAAGTTGATTCATTGTTGTGAAAAGCCTCAACGATCCGTTTTAAGATTTTAATGGTTATACAGAAACACTGGGTCCCAAGCTACGCCTGTTTAGGCAGGACCTTGACTGGTCTCTGTTTGAGAACTGTGAACCCCTGTGTAATCAAACCACACACACACACAAACTGCGGCAAGTAAATGAAAAGCAGTCTGCACTCTCGCCTGCCCACGTGCCTATATTTTTCGACTGTCACCAGCGTACAGATTGTTAAAGTGTACTTTTAAGAGACTACAGCTTCCAAAACGGCTTGCAAATGTGTTTGTTAGCGCATAATTGCAGTTGCCATTGTTAGCGTTTCTTTTTACCAGTACACCACATAACATTTATAATAAAACAAGTCACACAGCACCAGACTAATTAAACCTTTGGTTAAGGCAACATTGACTGAACACAAATGCGTGGCCAGAAGATTTAATTCTGATGGCTCAAAGTGCAATTACGCTCCTAGTCTGAGACTTAACTCTCTGGTAGACCATGGCCTTTTAGATCACTCACCGGCTTCTGGCGCACACCCTTCAAGACCTGCTTAATCAGCAAGCCAAAACATAATATCCCAGCAGAGATTTAAAAAAAGTTCACATCAAAGGCAAAGCCTTGAAATTTAAAGGACCAGCACTATGAAATGGCCTCCATCTAACCTCAGAGCCACCACTACTCCATTCCATGAAAACTTGGCAATTGAGGAATAACACGCCTGCAGTATAATACGCCCATCTTGCGACACCTAAGAATGTGCTCTCTTAAAAATAGCCCACACAAGCATTAGCCTCATCATACAGTGAATAGTCATGCATTGCTATAGAATGCTTAAATATATGAGCATAAACTCACCATACATAAAGAACATGTTATTTTCCAATTGGTAAAACAACGTTAATGTTCTCTGCTATAGATTTAACGGCCAATAGAACTAAATTTTATAGTCATTGTTTACTGATTCAAATACATGAAATCAATTTAGAAATGGAGAAAATTACAGAGGCAAACATTAGATAGGTAGGAATGGAGGGCAGCTTAGCTAAAGCCCATGGATAGTTTTCACAAGGAAAAGGTAACCCAAAGAAAGTGGCCATGTATATATTATAATAGTCTGAAAACAACAAATATTCTGCATCTGAAACTATTTTGATGTGTACAGTTGCACACTGCATGAAACAGTTGTTTTTAGGCATGAGGTTTGCAGTCAGTAGAAATGGAAACGTAATGGTTAGTCATAGGCCATGAATGAACTGGAAGGTGGGCCTGATTTGAGTTCTTAAGGGCCATTTGGAGGGAAAATAAATGTTTTTGCATGCATAAAAGAATTGAACACACCTTATTCTAAACTGTCCAAAGCTCGCCTCAGATCAGTGAACAGGGAATATGAGGAGTCTATAAAAGGGAAGAAAATCAAATTCAACATTTTCAGTGCAAGTAACAGTAGCGCTCAGGTCGGGGTCTGCGGGCACTGTGATGGAAAATGCTCCTGCATCCGATCTCCACAATAGGCTCTTGTCAACTCGTTTGTTATTGTTTTTTTGTTTTTTAAATCCTGTCACTTCTGGCTCTGGGTGATAAGCCATCAAGTGCCCAAGCAATAAACAGCAACCTTTGGCCTCCCCGAAGGATTTAACACTCATCAAGCTGAATCAATACAGACTTTAAAAACCTATCCTGCAGTTAAAAGCAATTCACGTAAACACCGAATTAGTTGCTAAAATGGATTTATTCAGCTATGTTCACCCTGTCCTGGCGATATCAGTTCGAGAGTTAAGTCACATCAAAGAACATAACTAAAATGTAATCCGAAAAGGCAAATATAAACCAGCTCTCCTACCTTATTTCCACCGCCCCCCCCCCCTGCCCCCGGAAAGTCCTGAATTGAGACAAGTTAATTGAAATACCAAGGTTTGTTTCGAGAGTGGTTATACATTGGCCACAGTTCTAAAGATTAATATTTCACCCGAACAGAAAAAGATACATACTTACTTTACCGAGAACTGTAAGGAAAAAAGTATGCAGATCGTAAAAGGAATGCTTTCTCTTATCACCCAAGGTCAGAAAGTACAGAGAACAGCAATGTGCATTTTTGTAGAGCTCTTAATAGTGCTGCACACATCCTGTTTCTAATCGTTCCTAAAATCAACAGAGAAGACAACCGAGGCACATTTTAGTGGAGTTATGAACCATGAGTGCACCCTCTGGTTACCTCGCTGAAAATGGAGAATTATATCTTGAGGTGGCTGGGCACTTAATTGAACAGCTCTACTAATAATATTGATTTATTTTAAGACTACAGAGGATCACATAAAGAAACGTCCATGCTCTTCACTCCACAACTCGAGTGAATGCTTAGTAAACCTCAGCTAAATCCCTCATGTCGGATCTAGACAAGAGTGATAGTGGCGGTAGTGTGGACACATCTCTAGCCTACATTCCTAAAAGGCTCCTTGCAGGATATCTTATAGTCCTGAACGACCATAAGAACCATTGCTCTATAAAGACAAACAACGGGGTCTTTCATCTTAACAGCTCTGAAAAGCTAAGCCCCTTTCCGCACTCAACCTGTCAACACTGATCAACTTGAAATCAAATTACAGGCTGTAAGTCACAGGGGTGACGTCACCCCTTGCCCAATGGATTTGCGCTTACTGAGAAAAAAGGAAATACACATTGAATATTGTCATGTAGTGTACACGATCTTTACTAAGTAACTCCTCTATATTTAACTGTAATGCCATTTCTGAGTTTTAGTGAGATTTACAAACCACTCAACCTTCGACTCTCAGCTTAACATGTCACAAGAAAGACTCTTTGGCATTCCAATGTAGGGCTGGAAACACCGCTTCGACTGCATACTCTACAATATTAAATGTTTTCCTTTTAGAATTGCAAAAATGTTTAACAATTGTCGTTCATGGGATTGACGTCATACCATGAATTGTTTGCTGTAAATTGGTGTTTGCACGTAACACAAAAAACATATATTATTAAAGGTGTGGTACGAAACATTTAAACCACATCATACCATTTACAAATCAATCATCCTTTGGTCTTATGATTATTTCCATCCTCTGTATGGCACTACTAAACCCCAACTCCGTCACTGGAGCTCAGTATTGTCTAAGAGCATGGATGGACATGGCGTAAAGGTAATATATGTGAACTCCAGCTTTTTCTAGAATGCACTCGACATTTGATATGAAACGACCACACAGGAGAGACGTACTTCAAAAGTAATTTTCTTTAAAACAGGCTGCAATAAAGATGTTACCTCTTATGATACAAACATCTAACCGAATGACAGCCTGTGGGTTTAAACAACAGAACTAGAGCTTGAGGGAAGGAGTGCCATAGCCAACACACATTTTACATAACATTGTTTTGGGCTCTGTGATTGTACTTCACTGTTTATAAAGCTATATATACATATATACAATGTATATTTTTTGTGGAAACACAGAAAAATGAGAGGGTAAAAAACGGTGTCTTTTAGGGGAGAAAAAGTGAGAGATAACAGTGTATTGCAGAATATTTTTTATGAACATGGTTTGACGGAGGGCAACAAGAATAACCAGGGCGTTCTTCCAGCCACACCTTTAACCTAATTATTTATCAGAAGCCCCAAGCACTGAATGCTCTCCACTCAAGCCATCCCCTTACTCCCTTAAGGGAAAAGACCACAGGCTCCCAGTGAGGAGAGTGAGACCTGGGACTTATCAAGGCAAGTTAGGAACCAACGATCATAAGAGATGGGATGGGAAAAGTAGTGCTGGGAGTCCCAAATTCGTGTTTACTCCAAGAGAGGCTACAAATCTGGAAACTCACTCAAAAAACATTAATCAAAATATAGCACAGCTAATCGGTATCTGGACACAAAAAAAATAAAAAAAGCATAGAATACCACAGCTCACACAAGAGACAAAAACACCTTAATATACAACAAATAGTAACTAACGGGGTCTTTATTGCCATTTTAAACATTCATTTGGCCAGCTCACAACGATGACTGAATCAGTGTTTGCAAACAGCATATCACAAATGACGTCACTAGAAAGCACCAGGGCCTAGTTTAGCTTAAAAATTGCCAAGTGGCTGGCTAGAACGCCACCAACGTTAGGTAACCATGTTCCCCCTACAAGAAATAATGCGTTTTACTATCAGAGGAAAGGACGACAAACGTGTCTTTGTCTAGGGTGGCACATATCCGTGCAACTGCCCTCCTATGCACCTTACCACAGCACAAAGAAATTAAGAACTCACTCCCCCCTCCCCCTCCGGACTTTTAACAACAGCAAAAACATGAACAATTACACATTTACGTAGGGTATGGTTTTGAATAGGGTTAAAGGTGGAAGTGGGACCATTACCTGCTGATATTCTGTGTCCTCTGGGCGAAAATCACCACTGATGGTTTCCCACTGTAGGTTAATGTGGGGGAGCCGGTGAAGCAGGTTCACCCACCAGGGAGGTGAGTAATTAACCACCGCAGACATCCTTCTAGCTTTGGAATCGATCCTCTCTAAAGGTAGAGAATTAGGCAGGGAACCGAGGTCCCTTTCCGGTGGGGTTCAGAGCCACCGGATTCCACCAGCACCCCCGTGCATTTCCTCTTTCAAGGCGGTCGGGCGTTCAAAATCCCCGGAGCCCCGTCATGGACATGTCAATGCCCAGCACCGGTGTCTGACCTCCTGCATCCGAATAGCCTTTCCTCAGGAGGCGGGGTGGATTTCTGCAGACGGGTAGGTCTTTTCAGAGGCCGTCTTGCAAGCGAGCCCAGTCCCAGCCTACAGCCCCGCCTTCTGGGCCAGTCTGGTGCTCAGAGACCGAGTCCTGCAGACGTCTCATTCGGTGCGCGTATCGATGCCAGCCCGCCCGAATCATGCGGGAGGTTCCCGAACGGGGGATTTGCCTCCCGACAAAAGACCGTACACATCCGATAGCCTCCACTTACCTCCCGACTCCTCTACAGGGTAATCGGAGAGATGGTTTTACACCGATTGACAGTCTAAGAGGCGGTGCTAGCGAGGTCTTTGTGGCTGCTGTCCCCACTGAACCCTGCGATTGGCTAACAAAAAATATCTCCCGCCCCTACAATCGGGCACTCCCATCGCTAGCAAACCGCCCACGGCCATGCACCGGAAAGGACAACCAGCTGCTGCACCGGAACATACCGCCCCCTGCTCCGGAAGGCGTGGCTCAGCCGCACCTGAGCCGGTGCTCATAGTGCTGAACCCTTCCAGTTGTGTATGTGTAAACAAGCCGAACCACCCGTGTAGACCTGTACTCTACCTTACGGAGAACGACGAAAGGAGCACAACCATGGTCCTAGATTACCTTGTATGAGGGCCAGTGTTGGAGAGTGCCTCCTACCTCGTAAGGTTGTGAGGATGGGGCCGCTTCAGCTGTCAGCCTCAAGTGTCTATCGTTTCCCGTGGTTTATATAAACATTGCGTCATGGTCCGTTTTAAAAAAATGCATACATTGGTATGTGGTGTTACTTTGTATCAAGCAATTAAGAAATTATTTTAAACAGTCAGACCTTGGAAATTTGGTAAATATTCAGGCACTTTGAAGTTATGCTCAAGGGGTTCTGCAAGATCTTGCCGCGCCTCCTTTTATTACATACCAATTTCTGTCTACTAAAAAATACTTTGTAAGTATCCGTACTTAATCATAAAATCACAACTTGGCTATCCATTAATTCAAGGATATGCACTCCTTACACAATTCAGTCTTTAATATATTAGAAATGTGTCTGGGGGTCCCCCTTCTTAAAGACCAGCACAATCACCGCTGTGAACCGCGAGGGCAGCGCCCTTAGCTGCGCTGCAGCATTCAAAACTAAAGTCATAACTGGGCCCCAGATCTCAATGTCACAAGGGGCCTGCATTAGAGATAATGCACAAATACCCTGAGCAACTTTGTCTAAGTTAAAAACCACCCAGGCCCTACTTTTTACACTTTCCACCCTGTCTGATCCACCCCAAAGTTATAGACCCCTTCAAAGTGGTCAACCCATTGTTGCTCTGAACTTTGATGACATATTGCTGGTCCGGAACCCTCCATGAAACACCCTCCAAAAAAAGAGCTATGTCTAAGTTTACATGCCTGTCCCAGCTATGCCCAGGCAATTTTCTGCAGGGTGGATTTACGATCGGCTATAGCATTGTGTATGCCAACCTGCAAGAGACAACAAGGTGCCTATCACGGGGGGCCTTTTTAAGAGCCACCTTTAAACTTCTTGACCAAACCATTTGGGATCTTGTGAGCCTGGATTTATCACCAGGACCAACAAAACTGACAAGACTTTCTTAGTAATGGCTGCAAAACTTCCCTCTCTGGGGCACTTGGGACAGGGCAGGTGGAGATGATCTGCTCACAACTCGAAAAAAAGTAAGCTTTCAATTGCAATGGTTCCCCCTGAGTCCATTTCAGTCTCCTGCCTTGATCAAAAGGGACAGCCCACTTAGCTCCCACGCTCCAACAACAATTACCCCCTCAATGACTAACGACCCGGGATTATGATCCCAAAAAGGGCTATGAATTATATTCAAATCAGAGATGTGCAGGAACTGAGAGGAAGATGAAATCTATGATCAACATAGAATCCCATCCTTTGAATGTTGGAAGAGTGAGTGGGTTGGGAGCATTAACCTTTTCTAAAGCAAAGGCAAGATTGTAAGTGTCTAGAATAGTATCAAGCTCTAAACCCTCATTGGTATGAACCAAATGGAGCCCCTCATTCAACATACATTTGAGATTAGAAGCAGAAGATGGTAGTGGACAATCATGTAGATGATAATTGAAATCCCCCACTACAATTATAAGCTTCCTACCGAGGCTCTGCTACCACAGGGAATCCATAGCAAACTGCAAACAATGAAGACTGGAAATCCCATCTGACCCAGCCCTTGCATTATAAAAGTTAAACAGAACTATCAGTGTCAAACCCAGGACCGATATCTTCAGCCCCTGCAGAATATGTGTGAGGAAAGGCCTCTTTTTGACATGGTTAACCCCTACTTTTTGCCTGGTATGTGATGTACCCTAGAAGTTGTTAGTGCCCAGAGCCCCTGCTAACCAGGTTCCCTGGGCCAGAGCTCTTTCTCTAAACTGTTGTGATGCATTGGCATAATTGGCAACACTTTTAGCTGTCACTATAAGACCCTAGTAAATGGTACCTAGGTAGTCAGGGCATGGGGTACTAAGAAAAGGTGCCACACCCTGCCTGCTGCACTCAGGACACAACAATCGCTGCTGAGGAGTTGCTAGACAACTGGAACAACTCTAAAGAACCCCAGATGACCTCCAGGTTTCGCAAATTGTCAGTGAACTGCCTCCAGAGTGGAGGTACCACTCTAAAACCACAAGGAACCAAAAAGCCAGTGAGGTCCACTTCACTGACCCAACACTAACTCCGGAACCGGATGCCGCAGCTGGACCAACCTTCACACCAACAACTGCGATGACAAACCCAGCCAGTGTGCCAAGTTTGGTGGCACTGTACCCTCCTGTGGCTGAACCATATCAATACCTGGGGTATTGGTCACCTAGCTTCAGACACCCTGAAAATCAGCCCACCCGGGACTTGAAAAGGACCAGGAGGAAGCCCCAGTAGAGGGACTTCAGGAACAACCCAGACCTCCTGCCAGAGTGCCCCCGCTGTCTGCAATCAACCCTCAAACCAACCTACCTCTTACTTCTGAAGGCATCATTGCACACAGCTCTTGACTCACCAACCAGCTCTGTACCCCGCCGCCCAGTGCCCTGCACCGAGGATCTAGGTGTGTTCTAAGGGTCACCCACCCCTTGCAACCTCAACAATCCAAGGGGACCCCCAGGATTCACCTTTAAACTTACTTGTGTAGTGCTTTTCCAAGTGGTCCCCCGCAGTAACCCTGCACCAGTTCCAGAGATGTTTCCCTGCTGCTCCCGCCAGAACTGGCAGCCACCCAAACTTCTCTAGCAAGCACAGTATGCCCACCGACGGCCTCGACCAACTTGGAAAAGAAGAACTTGTTAAATGAAGTGTATGATTTTATATGCATTTTTAAAGGTTATCCTCCATTGATTCCTATGGTGCGGAATTACGCACAAAGAGTCTATTTTTATTAAACCTAAAAAATTCATCTCTCGAAAAATACTAAACCAATTTTCATGATATTCATCTAAAAAATTACATAAAAAATATGAAGTATTTTTATAAATTGGTCTCAAAGTATTCCTTTGAGTTTGTGAGCTGCAAGATTGATGCTGTGAGTACAACAAATGCTTTGCACTTCTCCAAGATTGGCCTAACTGCTTGACCAAGCTACTATACAAATTAGAGCATTAGGTGGTCTAGTTTTTACCTTCGTAAACCAATGTGTGGTTGCCTGAACCATCTGCAAAGTGTGCCTAGCTGTGCACACTACATAGAGGGTCAGCCTCCTGCAGTATGCCCATCCCATTTCAGGTCCTTAATATGCAATACCAGTTCCATTGCAACAAAAATAATCAAACCCCACTATCCCTGCCCGCCACTGAGGGCACTGCGGGGGAGAAGTACGTCTTATGTCCTTCTATAAAGAAAGTAGTTTTCACCTCCCATGATCTGACAGGATTTGACAAACTGCTCCAAGGGGAGGTCAGTAAACTTGGCAGATAACCCTGCAATGTCCAACGACAATATGTTCAAATTGTCCTGGATGCCAACCACAGAGACCTCAGAGGAAGAGGCAGATGTAGAGAGTAACAGGGGTTGAACCAGGGGTGCTCTTTCATTCGCACGACTCGAGATTGCTCGGAGGAGAACATCTATTTGAAAAACTCACGGCTGGAAGTTGCAAATGGGCTGCTCGAAAACTACCATGGAAGTCCAGCTTCTGCCAAACCTGGTTCCTAAAAGAGCGGCAAACCTTATCCGGCTTATAAAAGAAATCCAGGGGAAGAGCTAGGAGCCTGGATGGATTAGAAGGCCCAGGAGGACTTTGGGAGGCCAGGACGCTGCTGCGATGGTGGGCTAGTTCAAATGTACCACCACCCAATCACTCGCCCAACGCTTACTATCCAGGCCCACCCAGCTAACCCTCCGAACCATTTTGATTGAATCAGGAATTCCCAAACCAACATTGGAATGCAAGTTGAGCCAATGTGCCACATTAATGTACCACATTGTTTTTTAACTCATCAAAAAAGTCTGGTACAGATTTGGTCCGAGGCAGGTCATTCCCCCAAAGCCACTACATATGGGGTTGTGTCTGGGGGCCAGTTGAGCACCACCCCAGTTTTAGAAGGTAGAGAAGGGGCTGGGGCATGGGAGCTAAACACTTCCTTTGGAGCAACTTGGCCCTGGCGAACCGAAGAGGCATCTTTGAGCAACTAGAAGACTGAAGGGTATGAGCTGGAGCACCTAAGTCCTTAGAGGGCATGCTAGTACTGCCTGATTGGGCAAGATCAGAGGGGTTGATCGTCACAGGTGAAGTGTGCTGCCCTTTCTGCGAACCCCCCACAGTATTAATATGATCCCAAATTGATGAAACCCAGGATTCAAATTCAATTAATCTAGACAAAATTGGATCTAGTTTGACACTTAAGACAGCCTTCAACTCGGACAGTAGATCCTCAGTAGGGGAATCCGACCACAGGAGACAGGATCAGTGTGAGTTGGTTTAACAACTGCATTAGCTAGAGTGCTCATCTGGTGGGGAGCTGCCACACGTATCCTCTGCTTGCACTTTGGGTTGACAATGGGGCTTAAAGGTGTGGGTTCTGGGTCATGACCCACCATGCCTCCCCCCCTTTAAAGCGGCGCCACAACCTCAAGAAGACCCCCCCTGGTCACCTCTCATTTCACAGATGTCACTGGTACCTCCCAGCCCCTCCACCCTCCTAGGACCCTCGAAGTAGTAAGGGGAATATCGAGAGGTCAGGAGGAGGCTGTCTCTAGTCAAGGACAGCCTTCTTTCAGTCAGCTCAATCTCCTTTGAAGCCACCACACTGCCCGGTTCAGAAAAACCTCAATGGCGAAGACTCGAGGTGCAGTATATGGTGACATTAACTTGGTGGTGGGTGCTTTTCTCTTCCCCATAATTACAATCTCACAGACATTACAACACCATAACAAAATCTGAATATTAATAGGCCCTAAGTGCAAAAACAAATGTAAATGGTGCAGGGAACTCCCCAATCCCCACAAATAATACTATACAAAAAATAAGAGGTTAAAACACAGAGTTTGTTACATCAAAATTAAGGTCCCCAGTGGTAAAATACACGTGGAATAGCTAATGTTCCAGTACAATGTCAGACTAGATCAACCGCCAATTACTACATGGAGCTCTGGCAAAGACCAGTCGCAGCCAAGATTAATGGTGATAACTCCGAGCCAGCATGACTCAAGAGAACCAAAGAAAAGTACAATTTCTTACGTCAAGAGCCCAATGAATCTTTGAGTCTCTGGGGGGAGGCGCACCCGCATCTTCCTGGTATTGATGGGCACAGAATGGGCCCGCCATTGGCCCGGGGTTTGCCGGCATGCATCCTGTGCCACAGGTCACAAGGTGCACTTTATAGCACTGGCAAGCACAGGTGAGGGTCATTGCGGGGCTTTTCCTCTGCCCTGTTGAACACCGGGGCAGGTAGTCCATCACTTGCTTCCAAAAATGGCTTCTGCGCTGCGGGTCACATGCCCGCTTTATAGTGCTGGCAAGCATAGGTGTGGGCCATTGCAGGGTTCCTCATCTGCGCTGTTGAACACTGGGGCAGGTAGTCCCTCTCTTGCTCCCAAAAATGTCTCCCAACCTGTGGATAACAAGGCATGCTTTATAGTCCTGGCAAGGACAGGTGCAGGGTCATTGCAGGGCTCCTCTTCTGCCCTGCTGAACACTGGGGAAGTTAGCTGCAGCTGCCACAGATATCAAGGGGAGGAGGAGGGGACAGAGAGGGAAATAAATTATTATTTTTTAAAACTTAACATTCGTCGCCGCCGCTGTCCTCGCTTGTCCTCCTTTCCTGTTCTGGTGTCTCAGCATTTGCTGGGACATCAGAAGAGGCTCTGCAGCAATTCTGGCATTGCTTACATGCTAAATATAAAATGTAAGTAGTGTCAGGATTGGTCTGAGCGTTAGTGACTGCTGCTCAGACACAACCTTAGGGCCTGTACAGTTTCTCCTGTCCGGATGTGTACACAGCTGGGCTGGAGAAACCTAAGTGCGCATGTGTGTTTGGATGGCCGTCTTATCTTAGGCCATCCAAACACACATGCGCACTTTGTGCACACAGTTCCTCATCCCACCTCCCGTGGCCCAGCCCCGTCCATCCCTGCACCTGCTGGCTGAGCCAGCAGCAGACAAATAAAACGATATTCAAATATCGTTCTATTTTTCTGCTGCTGGCTCTTAGCCAGTGGGGCGACGCTCCTGGCAGATAGTCCCTCACTTGCTCCCAAAAATGGCTTCGCAACACTTAATTGGGCTTAGCAATTTAAATTTGGAGTGCCAATTGAATCAGCACCAACCCCTTTCCTAAAATACCCTCTAAGAATAAACCAACCCAACCTCTACAGTCCTTCAAACAAATATACCAAGGTGAATTTATGGATTTGGTCCAAGCAAGCAGACCTTCCGGTTGCCCTTCTGACCCTTGCCCACCACAAATCTTCAAGAACATTCTTCTGTCTACTTCTGCTGCCACACCTGTAAGAAGAATCATCAACAACTCTTTAACTTCTGGAACTTTTCCTGTAGACCTGAAAAAGGCATACATTTGACCGTTATTAAAGAAAACAAACCTAGACCTGCAAGACCCCAACAACTACAGACCAATCACAAATGGACCTTTCCTGGGCAAACTGATAGAAAGAGCAGCATTCGCCCAGATGTCACAATTCATTGACGACAATTCTGTACTTTCAGACTTCCAAACTTGATTCTGCCCAGGAAGAAGCACTGAATTGGCACTCATAGCAATCTGGGATGATCTTAAAAACACTGTTGACTGCAATGGAGTTGCTGCACTACTTCTCTTGGACCTCTCAGCTGCCTTTGATACGGTTGACCATGACACCCTAATTCAAAGACTTCACGAAGCCGGCATACAAGGGATTGCTCTCGACTGGATTACTTCCTATCTTCAAAAAAGATCTAATATCATCCACTCACCCCCCTTCTCGTCCGAACCCTACCTCACAAAAGCAGGGGTCCCCCAAGGATCAATCATCTCACCTTTGCTTTTCAACATCTACATGATATATTTACCAGAACTGATAAATGATTTCCATCTCACATGCTACAACTATGCAGATGACACACAAATACTACTTAAATTAGAATGCCCCAAAAAATTGAAAACTCACAAATCTTCAGTTGCCTCAGAGCTGTTGATCAGTGGATGACCTGGAGCCATCTCAAACTAAATACCTCCAAAACAGAAATACTCATATGTGGTGACTGGAACAATTATGACCCTCTGTGCGTCTGGCCTGACGATCTCGGACCACCTCCTCAATTATCCAAGGAAGTTAAAAACCTAGGAATCACCATGGATTCCAAGTTAACTATGAATGCCAAAGTGGACAAATTAGCACGAACAAGCTTCATCACCTTGAAGACTTTACAACGCATCTTCCCCCACCTCGGATTTCCACACAATGTGCAAGCTACTATCTCGCTTGTACTATCCAAACTGGATCATGCCAATGGCCTCTACCATGGATCATCGTTATCTATTATGAAAAAACTACAACGTATCCAGCATTCCGCAGCCATGCTACTATTACATGTAAAGCCGCAAGCCCACATCTCCCCTGCCTTGAGAGCACTACACTGGTTATCCGTTGCCAGAAGATGCACTTTCAAGCTGCTTTGTATCACCCACAAAGCTATACATGGAACAGACCGCTTTTTATCAGGAATAAAATAACCAAATACATCCATCAAAGAAACCTCCGCCCAAGATTGGCACCCCGCCTTAGAACACCACCATACAAGAAAAAGACTATACGTGGTACATCCTTCTCTGTTCAAGCAGCCAAACTATGGAATTCATTACCCCCAACTATAAGAGCCACAGATAACTTTCTTGTCTTCAGAACAGTGCTTTAAATGGGCCAGTACTGTCCGGTACTGAGTACCGGCACTTTTTTATTTTGAGAGAGAGAGTACCGGCACATCTCAAGAAAAACGTAATACTTTTAATCAGAGAGTACCAGCACTTCTCAGAAATAAGCAGGTACTCTGGCACAGAGTACCTGCACTTTATTTTTTCCATTTCAAGCACTGCTTCAGAAAACTACTCAAGAGTTGGCTCTTTCCTTCATAAACACCATATTCAAACAACTATGGACTGCATATGCCTATGTTCATAAATATTTTTTCTGATTATATGTACATTTCTAGTTATGTATAGTTCTTTAGAAAATATGTATCGCTACTATGTCATAACAATAAAATACACACGCACTCTTTAAACCTGTTGGACTAAGTATATTTACCCATGGTTCTAATTATGTATTGTATGTGCATATGTCTGTGTATTCATGTGTGTTTGTATGTGTGTATGTGTGTGTGTGTGTATATATATATATATATATATATATATATATATATATATATATATATATATATATATATATATGTATATGTTGTTTCTGTGCTTGGCATGTTCGTGGGTCATTGCATGGCTCCTGGGTGGGTTGTTATACTAGATAACTATGAATCCCTGCTTTCATCTTATCACACTTATCTTCCCATCATCATATGTCATGTCTCTATCAAACTATCCTCCATTCCCACTCTGACTCATCCCAAATCGTTTCTACTACTTTCATCTCCTAAAGAACTCTGCCTAAGCTCTTCACTCCGCTTCCACATCTAACTTACCAAACCTCATTCTACTACCGTGACCTCCCACACAACCCTACTAAATTCTCCCTCATTCATCTCACCCTGCTACTATGCTCTTCCTAACCCTTCCACATACTCTTCCCTCCTCCATCCCCCTTTACTCATCCCAAGCCTTTGGGTTGACTAAATGAAGGATATACTCCCAATTAACACTTCTGGATTTCTTTCCTCTTCCACCCCTTCATTACTCCAGTCAATCTAACTAACAAACTCTCATATCCGCGGCTCAAATTAACTCATAATAATACTAAAACTGTACTCATTATTTCCTGATACTAATCCATCACTAATTCTTGTTGGTTCCAGAGTAGCGTGCTACTCACTGAAAAGCGCTTCGACGCCTCATCAGGGGTAGTAAGCGCTATATATAAATACTATTACAATACAATACATTTACAAGTGCAAATTGTAAATTTGATGTTGCATTGTTTTTGTCACTTTTGTGAAGATCAACACTTCAGATTTTCTTTTTCAGTAAATGTACCTCCTACAATCTTTAGGCATTCTTCACGAACGTCGGGCTTCACCCCCACAGTGGAATATTTATTTCTAATTAGCATCACAAATGTAGAACTCACATGAGCCTATATTTAGACATTCCATTGCTGTTAATTTGATGTGTGAAATATTTCTGTAAGTGGACTGCAAAGCTATACCAGTTGTATTTGACCAGAAACTGAAGCCACCTTAAAATGCCTGTAAATCCTCCCATAAGCCTCTTCTCTCTTAGAGTTTTATAGCGAAAGGACTGGACAGGTACATTTCCCCTTCATTTGGAAGTGAGAGATCCACTGACAAATGCATGCTACAGAAGTGGGTGCTGTGACCCAAGTTGTGAAACGGAGCAGCCTGTGCGGTCTAAACCTTATGCCGTGGGGGCTGAGCCACATAAAATTGCTGGAGAAACTGGGTGGTGAAGGGTGGACAGCAGGGAGAAGGCTGATCGTGGGTCGCCCCTTTGTGATTCCATGGTGGGAGCTTTGGATGGCTATAAGGAGCACACCTGGTGGGTAAGAGGTTCCCAAATATAAATCCTCCATGCAAGAGAAACTCTGCATGTAGTGTTTGGCATATTGACAAATAAGATCCCCATGCCTCAAAAAAAAGGATAAAAGTAAAAATACGGGGGACAGGAGGAACGTTCTCGTATTAGGCATCCAGCCTTAGGAGGGTTGGGGGAGTTAACTCACTAGGGCACTGCTTCATGACTCCAACCTAAGTGAATCAATCATCCTTAGTGCACCAGTAGGCTTGCAACACACCAGCACTAACACTGAGAGAAAGGCAATGTTTACTGATGCAGCTTTAACTAGCTTGGACATAACTCTTACAACCAAGGTCGTCCTTTCAGAGCAGGTCAGTGAAAGTCAGAATCCCTGATTCAACAGTGGCTGACCTATTACAGCAGAGGATAGCTCAGCATGTGTTGTGCAACAAAGCAATACTTCCCCTTATACGATTGAAAAGGCGCAGGTGGAACAGCTGATAGATAGGTGTATTCTTTCAGTGAGCACATGTTGGGATTACCAAAGCTAGCTCAAGGGAGTTCCTTGCCTTGTCTTGAATCATGACGTCTTACTCCCTAGTTCCCCGAAGCAGGTCATGGTCCACAGAGCCTGAAGACTGCTCACAAACAATGCAAGGACAACACAGATATGCAAGGGATGGTGATTGTAGTCCTGGGGAGTGTATTAGAAAGGAAGGTCGTGCTAAAAACAGTCAATGTGAGACATAAAAAGTTAGAAGAGGCGAATGACGACCTGTTCCCAAGCCACAGTACATTGAAACAACAGACAGGGACGTGGCTCGGGCAGTAAGATTTGGAGGATGTGAGATCACGCTGGTATATGATGTTAAAATATATAATACAACAAGCATGGCGCAAGAGAGGGCAGTGGAAAGGAGGAAGAATGCTGATTGGAGGGGGTACTAAGCGAGGGAAAACACAATATTTTGTGAAATAATCAACATTTTTGAAGTCTTTTCAAACAGAGAGGGACAGAGTGTGTGTGCGTTTTTGTTTGTTTGTAAAAATGAAATCCTGGGGAAATCCGACCGTGCCCAACTGAAAGCTCCTGTACCCAACTCTTTATCCAAAAATAGATATATTAGGGGGGCGTAACACCCCAAACCTCCCCTGAAGCCATGCCCCTTAACAGAAGAAACAGGACATGCAACGAGATAGGAAAAGGAATTGAAAGTATTGAAACTGTATGTAACCATGCAGCACCCCTCCAAATTAAAATTGCAGTTAAAGATGTTTTGTTACTTCACTGAGGCTGAAATAGTTGAATCACTTTAAGAGTTGGCGCACGAACAGAAGGCGATGGATGATTGTTCAAGACCTGAATGTTGATGTCTTCTTTCTAGCCCATCAGTCCTTCTGTCGGTGGGACGCATGGTGTCCAATAATAGCACAAGGGATATGATGATAGCGCTTTGATACGATGCAGAATAGTTTTTCAATATACTCCTCCCTTCCTGTTTCTCTCCGATTTTCCCATTTCTTTTCCAGGCTACACTGGGAAAATAGTAGTTTATGTCAGTTCAGGACAGCAGTTAGGAGCTGCTTCTTTAACCAGTTTACAGAACTCGATCCATTTGTTGTGCATACTTCTGTACGAGTAGCTGGGATTGTACCTTAATTGTCTTAATTCTATTGTGCATTTCCTAATTCGGGTAGTAAAGGTTATAAACAAAATGTAACACCCCTTAAAAAATAACAAAGAATGAGTACACTTACTGGCTGTTGCATTGAAGAAACCTAACACGGTTAAGATGTTCACAGACCCTGATTGCACCAAACCACCTGACTGGAATGGGTGAATGCAGTCGTTAAATAAGAAGAATCACTCTCATCAATTCTAGGTCTGAGTCACACACGCCACATTCTCTTGTTGTGAATCCACCCTCTGCTACTTTTAATAAGTAGGGGTCACTTTTTCCTTCCTCTCCTTTTTTTTTAGCAATAGAGATGCTCTATGTTCAGTCTTATCTGCCTTTAACTTTTTTGTGGTTTCTCCTATCTGTCACAGTTTGAAATTGAACCCTGCCTGCTATGTTTTGTTGTCTTTTTCAAGGCTTAGATTTTTTCAGCTTTGTCTTTTGTCGTAGGAATAAAAGTGGACTCTTTGTATTTGAAGAGTAGTTTGAACGACAATCTGCATCTGCCTGGAACCTTTGTCAACTTAGGTTGGCGATGATTACTTTTATGCCCTCCTGTTTTACCAGCATGGGCTGTGCCATATCGGGAAAAATAGAAAAACAGTGTGCTGTAAAGTTCGGATGTGTCTGCCGTCTAACTTTCTGAAGCATTTTGAGTTTAAAAACATTCAGGGCACAGCAACTGATGGCAATCATTTTAATTGGTTCTTGCTTTGTACAGTGATCTTTACAAATTTGTATCTGTATAGTTTTTGATAGGTCTGGATCTGAAAGTTAGACATCAAGCAGTGTCTTGACATAGACTAGTTATTTGGGCACCAACTCCTTTCAGAGTTCTTGAAAATGGGGTTGTTCCTGCTGGAAATATTTATGTTAGATGCCATTTTGGGAAAAGGTATCCTTGTTTTTGTGCATTTTCAGTAAGTAATGTTTCCAAGTCCTGCATTCTTCCTTCCTCCACTAGAATGGTATTATTGATGACAGCTGAAGACTTTGATAACTACTTTAAAGGTAGCGGTTTCTTTTTAGATTTCATGCAGCTGGCTTGCTAAAATTTCTATCCATGATTAGTTGCTCACTGTTTGGATCATCGCTTTGGGGTGCGGCCTCCAAACCCAAACCATTTTTGGAATTTGTTTAGTTTTAACATTTGGACTGCCACTCCTGGGGTAATAGCTGAAGGCATCTCAACAATAAGCACTCATGTTCTTATACCAAAGAAAATTATCCTTGTCCATTTGGTTGACTATATTGTGAAATGTTCTTATGCAACCGATCAGCAAAGTTAGACACAAGAAGTGCCTCAGAAATGTGGCTTATCATGTCTTTTATTTGGCATGTTTTGTTCGTGAGCATGTGAATCAGTGTGACCAGAGGGGAATAATGTAGCTCTCTACTATGTAATATTCTGCGGATACTAATGCAATTTTCTTTAGCCTCGTACCTTGTTTTGACTATTTCTAATTTCTCTCAGCTACTCTGCTGTGATAGCTGAGCCCTGGCCTTTTAAGCTTTCCAGCTGCAGTCTTAAAGATGTTTGAGGGAACATTAACATTTCCAACATTGGAAAACGAATGCTAACTTGTGTTTAACACGGCTGTCATGGGTCAACTGGTGGTGCATTTTGTCTCAATAATTTAACTGAGGACATACCCTAGCTTTGCACTATCTCAGTAGTCAGGGACAGGTCTGAGTTCCTCTGCAATTCTCAATGTTTGCTGGTGTAGCAGTTCTCCTGCTTCTCTGCTCCAAGTCCTCAAATGCTGCCTGCAGTGCTCCCACCAACATCTCGGCATGACCCCTCCACTTCTCTGGCATTCTGTTCTGGTCTTCTGCTGTGACCCCCAAATGAGGACCAAATCTCTCCCACGGTTGGGATGCGCTCGATATCTCACAGCCCACCCCTTTTCACGAAGAGCTCCAGGTGCGCCTGCCTAGATAGCTCAGAGATCTGAGTAATATATTACTAACACACAAATGTGTGCATTTAAGGGTGATTACTATGTGTGTGTTTTTTTTTTTAACTATGTGCCTCCATTCTACTGATCATTTATTCAGCAGGTTTGAAACAGGTCATATTGAAGCTCTGTCGGAAATCTGTTTTCAAGTTTTCACCTGATCCATGCTTTTCTGATTTAGCCACTCTATAGTGTAAATTATTTTTCATCTAATATTTTGCTAGGTAGCGTTGCTTGCTGCCCAGAATATCTGGGGAAAAGATCTCCACCTGCCATGCTGCATGGTCACACCCCTTTAGGGGCACGTTTAATTGTATACTTCTCAGCAGAAGTGTGTATTAATATTTTGCCCAGTGTATTGATGCTCAGTAGAAGCTGGGTTCGAAGTTAATAAGGGATGTAACTTTTATAGTGTACTTTCTCCAAAGTGCTTTATATAGAACATTTGTTACATTCAAATATTATTAAACAATTGAATTTGATATTTAGTTTACTGACTTTGGAATATTCAGAGTGAGTTTACCCTGCCAAGAGACAAAGATGCAGATCATAAACAAATATTAGTAGTGAGCCCTAAACAAGAGTTATGTTACAAGCTAAGCATTTTTAACTATGTTAATGGAATGCTCAGCTCACCTCCTTTTCATTTTCAGGCGTAGATTTGACAGCACAGCCGTCTAGGCTTGTAGGTTCCAGTATACAACGAGTGACTTAGGTCTGTCTCTTTCAACCATTTAATTTTTTATCCAGCCTCTTTCAGCCAATGATTTGAGATTGCCAATCGTATTGCTGTTCAACACAAAGGAGTATTTATCTCGTTTAATTCTATTGGCTGTTACGATGTATTCCTCCATCGACAGTGGAGTGCATGCATTAAAATGCGTGGTGGGCTATTTTTCAACTCTCTGCCTCTTCCTGTGTCTGTTTCTTACTGTTAATGCAGACACACGGGAAGGCTTGTAAAGACAGAGAGGGCACACTTTTGCAAGCCTTTCTTTACAGCATTAGCATATTAAACCCGATTTTATTGGCTTTGCCAGTGCTTGTTCAAGTTAAACTCTGCTTTGTAAGCACACAGCATTGCCTGGACAGAGAGTAGGGGAGTTTATATTGGGTCACGTATTCATCTGAAACTATTCCAGAGCTCAGATGCACTCAGGAGTTTTCCATATGCATATATACAGATGTTACCATTGCCCCAGGACTTGGATGGAAATGTGCCGACTGACATTACTATTATTGGAACTTGGCAGGGAAATAAAGTGAGAGTGAAGTGGAGTTAGCTGCAGCGAGCCTTTGCAGTGCAGCCCCATCGCCGCACAGTGCCTTCGTTCTCTTAATTCACTGGATAGTCTGTGAATTCTGCCAGCAAGAAGAAAGAATGATTCTGCTCCACCCATTGATATGACCTTCAAGGGGCTGCCAAGAGCAAAATCACTTGTTCTAACCCGGGAGAATGAGGGATCGCACATGCTCGCTGCCAAATGGTTCTTTTAACTGCAAGAAGATAAACAAGTCAGTTATGACGAACTCCACAAGTCCGGAATCCAAAAGATTAGATTAAGAGGTGCTGGAAGGGCTCTGCTTGCCACTCACCATATACAGTTTAAATGTGGGAATGCAAGTTTATCCCATCTCTGTTAAACCCCTTAAAGAAGGGGATCCCACAGGTCTAGGACGGCCGGATCCATTCCAGATATCCAGAATAAGAAAGAAGATACTCATAGGCCATTTAAACCTTGAGCAGGGAGCTGAGGGGACCTGTAGTGGGCTCTGTTATGTGTAGGAAAGAACAAGTATTGGCAAACCCAATAGGTCTCGGTGTTCCAAGAGCTATAGACATTGGCAATGTTAATCCGTTTGTGTATATCAATAAAAACAGTCCCAGAGCCATACACAAATGCATTAACATTGCCAACGCCTATAGCTCTCGGATTGCCAAGACCTACTGACTTTGCCAATGCTTCTTTTTATTTACCGTTTCAATGTGGTGGAGGCTTATCTTGGAGCAGTAAATACAAATAATGTAAACACAAAAGCGCTTTTTGGGAGGAAAAAAATAGAAACAATGCCTTGGCAGCAAACTAAAGCTGCTGGGCTCATTCCTGACAATTGACAGAAGTTTGATGGAGGTCAGTGAAGCTAGGGTAGTGTGGGAGCTCTCTGGGCTTCCCAATCAAACCGCAAGTGGAACATGGTTGGGAGCAACATGTGTATGAGAAGGCAAACTTGGCTAAGGCTTTTTTGGATGGGCTGCACTTGGATACTGGATGTGGATAAAGTAGTCTTGCTTGTGGTAGGGATGACTGTTTTTTGGGGATTATGGGCCTGGGATAGGATCAGGAAGTGCATTCTTGAGTTAGGGTTAGGGAGAAACCTAGTGAAAGCTGGTCCTAGATACAGCAATTGTGTCTCTATACGTCAGTTGTCCCTCTGCTCTCTTCCTCTCCCCCATGCTCCTTTGGGAGCAGCAATACTATTTTTTCTCTCAAGGATATAGGGCCTTATTAATAATTTTTCCGAATGAATCCTCATCACAAACATAGCAGTTGTCCGGTCTGCCATATTGCAAGTATAGCCAATGGCACTTGCAAAACGTGGGACAAGATAACCGCCACACTCAGATGAAGTATCCTGTCTTCCAGACTATAAATACAGCCCGTAGTAATCAGAGGAACATTTTAATCCTTTACATTGGCATTAGTAATGCTTAATGGGGTTGAGTTGGTTGATTCTGCCAACACAGTTCAAATCTAGCCTTATTATGTTGTGTGTGTTCCTAAAGGTATTTCTCTAACAAGACTTTTCATAATTCCAAATCTTGGTAATACTAATCAGCAAACCTGTGGCTTTGATGGTAACAACGCAAACATGTTTATAAATCAATATTATGTTTACATTGATTTAGCCAGCATACCACCAGTACCCTTCATAATGTAGTACAGAAACTCATAACTTTTCTCCTGGGGGCCTTACTCTATTATTAACCAAATATGTTCTTACGTGACAGAATAGTACTGAGCGAACAATTTTCGGATCACAGAAAATAATACAATAACGCGACTATATATATATATATATATATATATATATATATATATATATATATATATATATATATACATATATATATATATATATATATATACACATGTATCTGTACATATATATAAAAGAAAGAGAACTAACAAGAGAAACCAGGAAAGACCTTCCATCATCTAGAAAGTGTCGAAGAAAACCTTCTGTATTGAAATGGGAAACAGAGTAATGAGGTGAAGCCACTTTGAAACAAATGCAAAACAATGGTCTACAGATTAATATAATTTGGCACTACTTGAAGAAAAGACGTGAGTGGAGTAAAGTAGTGAATATTTGTGCCCCTGGAATATGAACTTGAAATAAATTCCATGTATGATGGATATGTGAAAATAAATTGTTGTTGTCCTGAGGATGGCGTGTATTCAACAGAAGCACAGCTGAAATGCCATGTCGACAGTTTTTAATTTGGGTTTTTGTATATGTTGTAAATAGATTTTTTTTTTTTTTTTTAACAGACTTTACAGTAAGGTACATGGTTTTGAACTGAATGGAAATTCAATAATGGGGCAATATTGATTGTGGAATTAGAGAGATTGATGCATATTGTTTTTGCATATTGTTTTTGAGTGAATGTATATGCAAGTAAGGAATATTTAAATTAGTGTATAAGAGAAGGTGGTTTATATAATGAATCAAGAGCATAGAATGTAAATGTTATGAAAGATTAATACATCATTGGAATTTTTTTATTGGAAAGAGTGAGAAGAAGTTTGTTGGGGAGGATAATCCTCTCTAGGGTAAGATTGTGTATGGTACAAGAAGATTAGGTATTAATATTGTGAATGTTTTAGTGCATTCTATTTGAACCTGGATTAATAGGATAGATTTGTTGAGTGATTGTACAGGAGGGAATCTATTTGGTTGATGTTTTAATTTGCTCTGTCCCTTCTGGCATTTGTGGGCAACTCTCTCCGTGATTGGAGGACCCTACTCTATAGCATACATTTTCAAGATAACCTTTGCTATGCAAATTAATGTGATTGATATTAAGTTTATGTAAATTTGTCATTATGGGAAATCATGTACACCTAGCGTTGATCCAGCACTCCTGGATGTATGTTGGCCAACCGTTCCTCAGAGAAATAATTAGTTCTAAGACTAATTCTGTGTAGATACTAAGATTTTGAAAATGGAACATGGAGAACTTCACAATTGTGCATTTGCAATGCTGTATATTGTTACCCTTGCGCCGCAGTATCACAAATGCAGTACTTGAACACCTCACCTCTATATATCTTAGCCGAAGATGTGCCACTTTGAGAGTCTTCCTCTTTCTGAAGTAGAAGGGGAGAAAACCCAAAATGGTGGCAGGCACAATGACCACTGCTGCTATTGTTTCAAAAGCACGTATGATAGCGAAGGCCTGATATATCCACATTTTCATCTCCTTGGCAAATCGTAAACTGCTCAAAATGGCAGAGAGAAGTCGGGAGAAAGACAAAAACACAATGGACCAGCGTGTCAGTTTGAGTCGAACATGTTTTAATGCTGCGACTTCTTGAGTGTCACAAAGCAAATAGGCAGGAAACTGGATTTCGACACCCCATCTTTGTGATTCGTACACAACTTTAGCAATATACTGTATCAGGCCATTTCTCTGTTTCTGTGACTCCAGGGCAGTATGAAAATCCAAGTGGAAATCATGGTCACTGTAATATAAACACAGTGCTTGCTAGTACAAGTCCTCTGAATTGCTGAGAACCTACTCTTTAAGCTTTAACTTTCAGAAGGTACCAAACTTTAACAATTATGATTTACTATTTGAAGCGAGCATGTGGTAGGACATCTAACTCAAGTGGGACATGCACCATTCACAATAATAATACCTAAGTACTAGGACCAGTTTCTCCAAGTTAGAACTCATCAGGCAGGTATAGCTTGGTACAAGTGAAACAGTGTGAATGGGCATACCCATTCCACTTAAGGTGACATACTAAAGTATGCAAAACAGTGACTGGTAACTGCATACTATAATTTATTCTGAATTATCTAGAAACAGCACAATTATCAATATTTACAATCAGGCACAAGAGTTGGGTTAATGCTTTGTATTTTCCCAGTGGCTTCAGCCTCAGAGATTGTATCTCCGTAGTGCTTAATTAGGGCAAGCGACTTCAGCTGGGGCCCACTGGCACTCATTTTTGGGAACTGGAACTTATTTCACCTCGAAAGACTTTGATCCAGGTCAAGAAAGAAAAACAAAAGGGCACGGAGTCGATACCCTCAATAATGGCACTCCTAGCGGAGTTCGGTGGGATATCTGGCCTAGCAGTAAACTGGGACAAATCGTGCGTGTTCCCACTGTCAAGATGGCCATTAGTAAGGTAGGAGGCAGCACCACGCGGGCGCCTGAAATGGTGCTTTGAAACATTTAAATACCTGGAAGTCCACATATACCACAGCTCGGAAGACCTCAGATATGGTAACCTGGGGAGAGCACTAGCCTCCATGAAAGGATCCTTACGCTTCTGGAACAAACTACCGCTCTCCCCACCGGGCAGGGTAGCGATCGCAAATATGCTGATTTTGCCTAGGGTATTATATTACTTTGCAGCACTACCAATCATCCTCCCACGCAGCTTTTTTAGTAACCTAAACACAACGCTGCTACAGCTCATATGGGGGGGTAACAGAGCGCGGGTGGCACTATCTACATTGCAGCTACCGGTGGACATGGGCGGACTGGGGGCCCCCAACTTCGAGCTTTATTACGCAGCGGCGCAACTATAGTGGCTGCAGTTATGGCTCCACAGACCGTCGGCTGCTGAGTCTGTATGGATGCAGAATAAGATTAAAGGAGCTCACCTGTTAACATGGCTGGCAAATAAATACCCCAAAAATGAATCCACCAACCCACTACTGGCTGTGGCACATACATGCTGGGCGAGGTATGTCCAGAAAGGGCACGGGGCGGTCCCATACACACCGTATGTCTCATTGGAGTATATCCTAGACCAACAGACACCAACGTTGCACCCGTCTCGGGTGTGGTCAGATGCGGGAATACTGCTGGTGGGTGACTGTTTTGAAGATGGCAAACTAATGCCATTTGAGGCCATCCAAGCCCTTACGGATGTAAACCCTGGTCAATTCTTATCGTATCACACTATATGCCACGTAATCAAAAACACTTGGGGAACAGGAGCCCTAGAACCAGAGACGTCCCCCACAATACACCACATACTACAGGATGACGCTCAAACAAAAGCAGTCTTTAGGCTATACAAAATCCTAAGCAAATCTTCAAAACCCTACCTAGAAAGAGCCAGGGAGAGGTGGAACAATGTCCTTCCCGTCCCGATACCTCAAGAAGACTGGCCGAAAGTACTGAGTCACGCCCGGGGTATATCGAGGAACCCCAGATTCCGGTATACCCAGTTCAACTACATACACCAATCGTATCTGTCACCGGCCAGACTAAAACGCATGTTTCCTGACACAGCACCGACATGCCCAAGATGCACGGAATCAGCTGCCCACTTCTACCACATGGTCTGGGAATGCCCCCGAGTGCAAATAGAATGGAACAGGGTGGTGGAGCTACTATCAGACTGGACGGGACTGGTGCTGGAAGCGGACCCCAGATCTTGCTTATTGGGAATGAGGACAAGGGCAAAAAAACAGACATCTACACAAATTTGTAGACTTAGCCTATGTGATGTATAAAAGGCTGATAGCAAAGCACTGAAAAGCACCTAACGCCCCGGACCAGAAATCCTGGCATACCCTCACATTGAAGTGGGCCCGCACAGAACACCAAGTGCTCATAAAACTGACACGAGAAGGTCAGACACACACGGGATGCGACACCTGGGAAACACTGGTATCCAAACTCGAAGCAAAAAACGAAGACAAACCTCCATGATGGGGCCCCACACTCACAGGAACATAACCAGTTGTAATAGTAAAGGTAATGACTAAGACAATCACACCGTATTGAAGAGCTCATCCCCATTCCCCTAAAAAGGGGTCAACCCTTATGCTCACACCGATAGGAGTAATAGAAAAAACACAGGACACACCAGGTGCTCCCACTGCCCATTGACAACGCGCGCAAGAAGGTACACCTCAGGTCCCCACTGGGGAGTGACCATAAACATCAGATGTCCCATAGCAATCATAGGGGGTGCCTCTCCGATAATCAGCTCAAGCCTAACATCAGGTGCAACGCAGCAGAAAACAATAACATTGTAAATGATACATGGTCAGTTAAGTGTGTACATAGGGGGGTTTGGTTGTTTAAACGAAAAATTATTCAGATAAATGTGATCCTGTAGTATTTCTGACCAATGCTTGTACTGTTATCTGCTATGTAAAAGCAATAAAAATGTATTTAAATTTTTTTTTAAAAAGAAAGAAAAACTAAAAAAAGGGGGAAGGAACGCTGAAGAGAAAGAGTGAAAAACAGTGATAGTGGTAGAAAGCAGCGATGAGATCGGTGCAAGAATTACAGAGGCAGCGAGCATCTTGGTGGACTGAAGAAGCATTAGGTGCAGTCATGACATCGCAGCCTTGGTTTTCAGCACCTCGATCTTCAGAAGTGCCCGACACCATGCAAACCTTTGGGCCCCAGCACCCATTCTTTTACAAATTAAGCACTTGGTTTCAGAGCAGGAGGAATTGCCAAGAGTCGCAAATAACCCCTTAAGCCCCATCTAGCTCTAACTTGCGTCAGCATGGGGGCCTTTTGAACGTACATGCAATGGGGGACTTTGGTTTCCAGTTCGCCATGAATATCTAGCCTGCAACATCACGTGACTGTTGCTATGCCCCACGAACCGAGCCCCTCCCCCATTTAAACATAATGTTATGGAGCCAAATTGTGTTTGTGTGCGGACATTCCACAACATTCATGAATACCACAAAATGATCGAATAATAGCCCGGGAACTATTTTGCAAGCCTTCCGAGCTCACATTTCAGAACGCCAAATTCAGAGGCTGATGGTTGGAAACAAAACAACTGCATTGCGTCGCAGCCACACAGATAATTTCCTGTCTCTCCGCTTCTGCCTTGGAGGAACAGCGATAAGCGCCAGATAAAAGATGAATTTCAGCCCTTCCAACCCAACGAGGCACAAACCTAGTGGACCTCAGCATATCAGGCCTTAGATTTTTAATTAAAAAGAACAAAGTGCGATAACCCAGAGCATATACCTGAAAATGAGCTCACTCTTGTGTGAGTTGGCCTGAAAAGAGGATTCTTGAAAGAAATCCACTTTGGTTTTATTACAAAGACATTTCTCTGAAATTTGGCAGTGAAGAGAAATATAAATGATCAGCAGGCTGGGCCTTTTTTTTAACATTTTTTTATTTTAAACTCAAATTAAAAATGATTCAAATTTCTCATCACTTCATGGGCGCTGTATTCACTTAATGTTAATGTGTCCTCACCCATGCCATACTAATTTCAGATTCATTATTTGAAAAGATGCTCACACCGTCGCAGCAGCCGCCCACCAATGTAACTGGCAAATCATAATACAGATGTTGGAAGAGAAAGAGTCGCACTATTTTATAGGCTAGTTTAATTAACTAATAAATCCCCATTTTAAACATTTCCGGTGATCTTAGTGCATAAAGTGTGGAAGCGGAGTTCCTAAGTACAAGAGGGAGGGGATCAGAGTCATAGCTAAAAAGAACAAAATATATTTTGTTGGCCTTCCACCTAAATACAACGCACATACCTTAAATGGAAAGTACATTTAAATGTAACTAATCTGTTGGAAAATTAATTGTTCATTAAATCTCCCTTGGTTAATTCGATCACTTTTTATGTCTGTGTGTCTAATCCAAGGGTCATTGATTTGAGTCTTAAAGTTACATGGTGCTTAGACGTCCGAACTTGTGACACAAAGCACTCTGAATCTCTAAGTCGTTAGTTTAACAAAAGAATTGCATATAGAATGAGATTGGCTGATGCAGTTTAAAATGCAGTACACGGGAAGGCAGCCTGCTCCAAAACGTGCGGAAAGGTTCAGCGTTTCAGTACTTATACTGCTTTCAAAAGTTATTTTTGTACTAACAGCAATCAGTCTGTACCTAATGCAAACCTTTTTTTCATAGACTTCCATTTAACGGACACATTCCAAAGCAGGAAAATCCCCTTCTATACACCTCAAAAAGAATAACTCTTTGTCACAATGAAGCTTCTCATGACACATTAAATTGAAGCTTCTGGTGGCTACCAAGCAGCCTTTAGATGTTCTTACTGTAGTAAACTGGGTTCTGCCCACTTAATCGGCCCTGCTTTTTTTATCACTCTGGTTTGGACTTTTTACTGTGGGTGAGCCTCACAACTGGTGCCTCACCCATGGTAATCACATGGTAAATTGTGTGCTTGTGTTTACTATCAGTGTCTACTTTTTAAGATAAGGCCACTGCAACACAGCAACCGTAAGGGACTTTGGCTGGTTACACATGAACAGACGTGTGAGCCAGGGACAGAGGTACAAAAAGGAAGCAAATCCGTAGCTGCTCAATTGATGATATTCAGGCTCCTGGAGGAAGTGACTCCATAATGCTCTGCATTCTCCTTATTGTGGTGTCCCCAAGATAGCAGTGGCACCACCAATGTTATCAAGAAGAGTTGTGGGGCTGCATGAATGCAGCAGCCCCAGCAAAGAACTTTCAAAGTGACCCTACGTTTTACAGTTCAAAGAAATTATGACCTCCCTCGCTTTTTAGCCAGTTTGAGCAATCCCAAGGTTGGAACTTTTGCTCTACATTCTGGGAGTGCAGTGAATTCTAATGGTTGATATTGTGGCTGCATGTATTGTGGCCTAAAGTGGTTAAAGGAAGAAACAGACACATGCAATATAGTTTTGTGGTATTTTATTTATAGCGGTATTGCTGACAATAATATTGCTTAAAGTCGTAATGATTGCATATAAAATATGGTTCTACACATCAGTGAGAGAATGAAGTTATAATGTGTGGTGCTTGGTCTTTAAACGTGGTAACCTTGATAATGCCAGTAGGCCTACATGATTTAAAGTGACATCCTCCAAAATCACAGAGTGCTTTATGGCACGGCGTGGGAGAGGTTCTTCACATCAGTGAGAGAATGAAGTTATAATGTGTGGTACTTGGTCTTTATGGATCAAATCTGTTTATTGGTATATGATATGTGTGAAACAAAATACACAAACAACCACATCGGCCGGCAGCAAGAAATCAGTAAAGCTTCATCTGTCACTCAGTCCAAGGAAAGGTCCAACAGAGAGCGATATTTGACATAGGCTGAAATGCATTATTGCCCATCTCGAATCAGACAACATTATAGAAGAACCGTTATCACATAAAGTAAGGAAACCAATCAACAAAAGGGAAAAGAGAGAACACGTGAAGAATACAACAAGGAAACAAGGTAAAACAACATGGCTCCCCTGTTCATCATTCAGCGATGTCTCTCCCCTTTGATCCCCCCCAAATACACTGCCCCTCTGTCTACTGGGCCCTTGAGCCCCATTCCGCCCCAGTATGGCTGTCTGTCTCTCTAATGGTCAGGCATCCTGTATCAGTCGCAAAGTCTTTAAGTATCCAGGACAGGTGAGTTCGCTGAATTCAATGGATAGAATCTGAATAAAGGGTCTCCAGAGAGAGGTCGTATCTTCCGCTCTCTGTCTAGCCGTCAGTGTTAGTTTCTCCATCGCTAGGATGAACCAGAGTTTATGAAGCCATGAGGTATAGCTCGGAACCCTATCCATGCCCCATAGAGCTAGTATCGTCTGGTGTGCCGCACTGAGGGCAAGGGCAATCTGTTGTCCCCTCAAGGAGTGTAGAGGAAAGGTGAGAGGGTTAGGCAAGCCTAAAATAGTATACGTCGGGAGCCTGGGGATCTCCGTGTGGAATACTCTACCTATGTCATCGAGGATGCTGTTCCAAAATCTTTTCAGTTTAGGGCAGTGCCACAGCAAGTGAATAAGTGTGCCCGTGTTTCCACATCCCCTCCAGTATAGCCCCGATTTAGTGGGATCCCACGCGTGTATCCTCGCCGAGGTATAGTACCAGTATGTAGCTATCTTGTAAGCTGTTTCCGCCCCGGTATGTTATGAGCTGTGTGGTGTGCTGTGAAGTAGATATCATCCCACTCCTCCTCTGTTAGATCCCTCTCCACCTCGTTCTCCCACCGTTTCAGCCCCTTAGTTTTGGATGGTAGTGTGGCCATGCAGAGGTGTTTATAGAGTTTGGATATCAACCGCTTGTCGTCTTTCTTTACCAGGAGTCATTTCTCGAAAGGCGTGAGTGTTCTAGCTACTAAGGGCTTGACCGTTGGTTGGAGTACCCAATGCCTGTCCTGGTAATATGTCAGTCTGTCTGCTTCCATAAGTCCATATGTCTCTCTCAACTGATCAAAAGGGATAATTCCATCTGTTTTGAATAGACACCCCACCCTTCTACAACCCCCATCATACAAACATTGAAAGCCCCCTGATTGCAAGCCGGGGGTGAAGTCGGGTTAGCACAGATCTGTGTCATGGGAGAGGGAAGGGTCGTCAAACTGTGTCTTGTTGCCACCGCGTCCCATACCCGGAGAGTCACACCCGTGATAGGTGAGGAGTATAGCCCCATCGCTCTATGTCTGAGTCGTAGCCAAGGTTCCTTCCAGATATGGGACCCAGCAACCGCCTGATCCATGAAGCACCAGTGCTTCTCAGTTAACGGGCGGCTCCACTCCAGTATAAAGCACAAGCTGGGACACTTGGTAATACCTCAACAGGCAGGGAACTGCCAGCCCCCCCTCCTCCTTAGGATGATATAATGTGTGATGCGATACACACGCGGGCTTCCCATCCCATATAAATTTCAGGATCGCCGTCTGAAGTGTAGTTATGGTGTTAGGCGGCGGGGTCAGAGGAAGTGTCTGGAACATATAGAGTATGCGCTGCAAGATTGTCATTTTGATTGCAGCAACCCTACCGAACCATGATAGTTTATGCTTCCACCATGTCTCTAAGTCTTTCAATATCTCTCTTGAGAGGGAAGTATAGTTCATTCAAGCTGTCTTTGCCGCCGTCGTTGCTAGAGCTATGCCTGGGTACGGGACATGTGACGTTGTCCATATAAAAGGGTATCTGGAGCGTAGTTCCTCCCTGTGTTCAGGGAGGACCGACAAGTTTAGGTCTTGAGATTTCTGTGTATTCACTTTAAACCCTGAGACCATACTGCACGTGCGTAAGGCGTCCGTGAGCGCTGGGAGCAAGACCATAGGTTCCACCAGTGTAGGAATCACATTGTCAGCGTATAAACTAATAAGGTGGTGGTCGCCCCCAAATTTAATGCCAGTAATACGGGGATCCTCTCGAAGTCGTTGTGCCAGGGGCTCCATATAAAGAGCGAATAGAAGTGGGGAGAGCGGACACCCCTGTCTCGTTCCTCGTCTAATCGGGAACGGCAACGACAATGACAATGTCCCATTGACGCAGACCGCTGCCTTGGGCTCTCGATATATACATTTTATCCAGGTCAGGAGCCCTGGTCCAACCCGAAGTGTTCCAATACCCGGAAGAGATAAGGCCAGTGTACCCTGTCGAACACTTTCTCTGCGTCAACGGTGAGGAGGAGTGTCTCCTTGTGGGATCTATGCGTTTTATCTATTAAGTGTAGGAGCTGGTTCGTATTATCCCCACACTGTCGATGGGGTATGAAGCCCGCCTGATCGGGGTCAATAAGCCTGGGCATGTAGGGATTGAGGTGCTGTGCTAAGATACCTGTGAATAGCTTGGCATCTATGTTTAGGAGTGAAATAGGTCGGTATGAATCACATTTCTCTGTGTTCTTCCCAGGTTTGTGAATGACTGTGATGTTGGCCTCGAGCATGCTGGGTGCAAGGGCCCTGGTCTCTAGGAAAGAGTTGAAGAGCCGTGTGAGGATTGGGGCCAACTCCGGACAGAAGGTTTTATAGAACAGCGAGGAGTATCCGTCCGGTCCAGGTGACTTCCCGACCGTAAGACAGGAGATAGCCGATATCATCTCCTCTATCTTTATGGGTTGGTAAAGGCGCGCTGCGTCCCGCTCACTGAGTGGGGTAACTACACAGTCAGTAAGGTAGGAAGAGGGGTCGAGGCCAATCGCTGAGTCCGCTGCATATAGCTCTCTGTAGAAGTCCAAAAAAGCCTCAACTATATGCCTATCTGTATGGGCCTTTCCCAGGGAGGGGGAACACACCATCATTATGGCGTTTGTATGGCGCTGAGCCCTCAGTTTATGGGCCAGAAGTTTACCACATCGATTCCCCCCTATTTAGAATTTATGTTTGAGCCGAGCTAAAGCATACTCCGCCTGATCCCAGTCCAGTCTTTTCAATTGTGGGCGCACTTTCTCTAGTTCCCTCCAGACTCTGGGAGCACCAGTATGCTTATGAGATCGCTCCAGAGCAGCCACTTTCTGCTCCAGTACCCCTCTCTGGTCCCTCTGGGCCTTGTTTTCTTTGGACGAGAGTGAGATCATCTCCCCACATATGACTATCTTTAGCGCCTCCCAAAGTGTCTCTAAGCTGGTTAGCCCATTATCAATATGACTAATATAGTCTAGGATTGCCTGTCGCACCGCATCTACCGTGGCCTGGGACTGCAGGATCGCATCTCGAAAGCGCCAACCAGGGCCCCGGGCCCATGGCACAGCTGAGTTTGGCCGTCAAAGTTATAGGGGCATGGTCTGTTAGAGCCCTGGGCTCTATCGTGGTATCCTAGACTAGGGAGCGGAACTCTAAAAAGGCCAGGAAATAGTCTATACGTGTGTAAGTCTTTGAGGTCGGTGAATAAAACGAGTAGTCTCGAAGGTCCGGGTGTGCTGTCCACCTGATATCGTCTAGGTCGCAGTCTGCCAGCCACTGCAGTCCAGCAGGGGTCAGAGCCACGGTCTGCCCGTGCCGGTGCCCTGATCTGTCAGGGTCATTATCCATGACAAGATTAAAGTCCCCCCCCGAAAAGTATAGCCCTGTCCGGGGTCGTGAGCGTCGCAGATATAGCCTGTCTCATGAATATTTCTTTTTGAGTGTTAGGTGCATATATAGTTGCAATTGTGAAATGGAATGAGTCTATGCACACTCTAAGGGCCAGGAACCTGCCCTTAACCTCATGTATCTTAGCAATGACCTCCCCGGGGAAAGCTTTTGATATCAAAATTGCCCCCTGTGTTTCGTAGGAGCGGAGGACCAATACTGCCGGGGGAACCATTTAGAACGCATACGATATGTACCTTTAGCCAGTAAGTGCGTCTCCTGTAGCAAGCAAATTTGGCTCTCAGAGTGCTCTAAAGAAGAGAGAACCACCAGCCTCTTCGAGGGACTATAAAGGCTGCGGACATTGAGGCTTAAGAAAGTGTAGGAAAGTGGTCGGAAAGCCATAGCAGCTGGCCTCTACAGAGAAGCAGTGATCGAGGACAGCCCTGGGTGAGGCAAACATGCAGGAGTATGGGGGTCTTAACAATGGAGTGTAATTCCAATAGGGGGAGCATATCGTAATGGAACAAGAGGGTACAACAGGTGCACATCAATCCACAATCAAGTCCTCTATAGGAAGTCCCAAAAGAGGCTAGGTTCTAGACAGGGGTCGGCAATACCTTGCAAAGCCCACTCGTGGTGTCCAGAGTCCCCGCCGCCCCGGGCCACTCCAACAACTTCCGGGAACGATCAGCATCTATGAGCTGGTCCCGGCGGTGATTCTATTCAGCACAGATTGTCTCTCAAGCGCTCTCTCTGTAGATGACGGTCGCAACGGTTTCCGATTCTTTTCGTCGCCATCTTGGTCGGTGCTCGGGAGAAGCCTCCTCCTGGGACCCGGTCTGTTGTTCCGTCTCCTCTATGTTTAGAATCCGACGGCCTCATGAAGCGATTTCACTGGTGTTGTCTGGTCCCCCCACTGGAAGATGAGTCGAAAGGGGTGACCCCAGTTGTGGCGTAGAGTTTGCCCGGAGGTGGTCTGTAATAGGCTTAAGTTCTGTTCGTCTCTGTAATGTCAGCAGAGAGAGGTCCTGATAGAGCTGTAGGCTGTGCCCCCTAAACTGGACCTGAGGGAGATTTCGCGCCCTGTGGAGGATATCTTCTTTGCTCATAAAATTGTGGACGCACACTAGGATATCAGGAGGGTGTGCTCCAGCCCCACCCTGCCAGCCCGCTCTGTGGACCCGATCCAGTGTGATCTCTTGCTTGCTTTCCGGACGGAGGAGGGAGCGAAATAAAGCCGTGACAAACTCCCTCATGTCATCTCCCTCCGCTCCCCTAGGAACTCCTCTAATGCATATATTATGGTGTCTGGAGCGATTTTCCAAGTCCTCGGTCGCGATCTGCAGTTGTTCCTGACGTTCGCGCAGGAGGAGAATTTCCTGTTGAAGTTGTTCGACTTAGTCTCCCCTGGAGATCTCGTTGTCCTCTATCCTCAACACTCTTTCCCCCTACGAGGTGATATCTGTGCGCAGTTCTCGCATCTCCTGGGAAATATATTTTCTTAGCTCCTGCAGATCTGTCCTCAGAGAGTCGAATAAGGAGGTAAGGAAGCCCTTCGTAACCGGGGACTCTCCGTCATCCTCTGCATTGCCCTTTTCTTCGGGCCCTCTCGTGTAGGCGGCTGCCTCGGGGGGCTTGCCCTGTTATGGGTGCGATCTCGTCAGCATCTCCCTGACCGACTGATCCCTCTTAGGTTTGGAGGATGCCATTATTACTCTTAACTCCGGATGAGGCCACCACTCCCCTCTTCGAATAAAGGCTGTGCTTGACGGTTCCTCCGACGCTCCGACGCAGGTCGGTCCGTCCCAGTGGGCCGCTATCTTCTGCTGCAGCGCAGTGCCCCCCCCCCCTTTCAGGGCCACAGGTCCACCTCTTCAAGAGAGGGCAGCCTCCTCCGTCCTCCCTCCCCAGGCCCGCCAGGCCATCCCAGAATCGTTAGGCCCTTCGGGGGCTGGGGGGGTCAGAGCCGCGCAACACCACTTTGTGCCTCTGCCTCACCGCGGGCCGAGCAGTCCCGCTGAGTCCCTTTCGGGACCTTTCTCCCGCTGTTGCGTCACTCCTCTCGCCTCAGGGGCCACAGATCCGCTGTTTCAGTAGGGGGAAAGGGGGCTCAGCTTCTCCCACCTTGGCCCCTCAAGGCCCCACTGGGCCACTCCTGGCACTGTAAGGCTCTCACTAGGCTGGGGGGCCGATGCCGCACAACGCTGCCGCTCTCTGTCAGCCCCTCCCGTAAGTGCCGCCGCGCTCTTCCTTTCAGCCGCTCCCGTAACCACTGCAACTAGGCCTGGGTCCAGCCATCCGCACCTCTCCTTGCCCTGCAGAGGCCGCAGACCCGGCCCGACAACCCGCACTGACTGCGTGTGCCTCAGGCAACACTGGCGGCTTGATCAGGCCAGTCTCCACGGCCGGTCCACAGCACCTCCAGGGCGCTCCGCGCAGTCCTCTGATTTCTGCAGCGCCCCTCGAACACTCGGGGACACTCTAAACAGCAGGGCCCGGGACCGGTGTGCCTCTTCTTTAGGCCTGGGCGGCAGAGCTCTCCAGGACACATCCGCTCACGCTGCCATCTTGGCCACGCCCCCGTACTTGGTCTTTAAATGCGGTAACCTTGAAAATGCCAGTAGACCTACATGATTTAAAATGACATCCTCGTATATCACAAAGTGCTTTATGGTACGTCGTGGGAGGGGCTTGGGGGAGAAGTGTGATTTTCAGGGGTGAAATGTATTGTCATCCATGGTATTTCCACCAACTTTATACATATTTGTAAATTATTGCATAGTATTAAGTAGTGTGTGTGTACAATAAATGTACTTTTCCTTTTCTAATGAAAAAGCACAGAGAGGATAATTTATTGACTGCCCTTATTGCGTGCCAGCGTATAGTGATTACTAGCCCACACCACCTTCCCTGAGTAGGCGTTGTAATACTCTGCTTTTTTACCATAAGAGAGTCAAACATGTGGTGTGCTTGGTTCCCAGTGAGAGGGCAATTGATGAACTTTTACTTGCACAGGTCTCACATCCTGCACAGCTACGTTCCTGTTTTTCTTACATTCACTAACCAACTGCGCCCATTTCTTTCTTAAACTTGACACCTTGGCTTGTTTCTTCAGTTGTCTGTCTCTCCTCTCTCTTCACACTGCAGGAGTTCCTCCACCTTACATTTCAGCCTAGGCAACTCAAGGTTTGCATTCACTATTCAGGAGCGGTTATTTTATAACAAACTATATGGATAACTGTGGAAAAAAACTTCATGACGTCGTACCCAACAGCTCATGACCACTTCGATCTCTGAACATTTCGCATGAGTCCCGCCTACAAACGGTTGGTCTGCCCCTTGAACTTTCCGTAATGTCATCTGCTAGCATGGGATCAGATCTTTTTGTTTTGAATCCAAGCAAACTCCTTTAGCAGAGAGCATACCAGACTTGTCTGGGTACGCTGGAATAATGGGATAAGATTATCTAAATTAGGGTGTAACTAAGTGGCAGGACTTGGAGTTGGCACTTCCTGAGGGAACTGGAAAACGATGATGATGATGATGATGATGGTAACAGATGTAAAAGTAGTCATCCACCAGATCCAGTCACATCAAACAATCTCCTGGTGACACCATCTGGATGGTGTACTGTAGAGAGAATATCAAAAGGAAATGTCCTATTTGTTCCACTTGTTCTCCCAGTTTCTGGCCAAGCAATGTTTGGCCTAGGGAAGGTAACTTTAAAAGAGCTGTATCTGTGAATGTTACTATTTGTGATGCCCTCATCCAACTTTGCCAACTTGCAATTGGGCAGCTTCTTGCAGGCAATTTGAAGACAAAGGAGGCAGTTTTTCTGTCAACTATAAAACAGATCTACAATCTTCTCCCTCCTCCATGGCTCTCACATTCCAAACACTGTGCTGTTTATGATGCATAGGTCACTGAATTTAAAGTAAAAACAAATGCTACAGAAAGGAGCATTAAATATATTGACGTTCAAGAAAGTATGCATGCTTACATTCAGCTACAATCATAGACCAACAAGGAAACAAAGTCCTAACAAACAACACTGCAAGTGTTAACCTCCTGGATCTCCCCTAGCTCTTTCAAGGGCAGCCCGCTGTCTTTTCTTATATTCATAAGGTCATTTAGTGTATACTGGTCATGTGACAGCAGACTAACGGCACCAGTGGTATCATTATTGTCATTCCTGGCTCCTTGGCCAGGAGCACTGGTAGGTAGAATATGCAGCACTGTAAGGCTATTTAGGTCATGTTACATCCATGAATTCTGATGGCAAGTATGTCAGAAAAGGTACTCGTAGCTCCCAAAGTAGCCCCCCCTTTTGTCCCAGCACCAAAACTCCAACTTCAGATTGTCCTAAAGCCTGTACTACCATTCCATGAGATCTGGTGAACGGTTTCTTCCCCAAAGACCAGTAATGGCCAATTTGGCTGCGAATAATGCTAATGACATGTTGTTCTCTCCTGGAGTGTAGTGCAAAGGCTTCTTTATCGAAAGGACCGGTAATGTATACTCATTTAATCTTTTGCAGATTACCCGGAGATGTCTTCCATGTGCCAGGACTCTAAGCCTTGTCCCATCATATGCAGAAGGTGAGCATAATTCATCAGCATTGTTTGGTCGGACAGAGAGACCATCATTGTCGGTAGGAATGTCACACCTCCTGCGAGCAATTGGAGCTGGGCATGAAACAGAGCTCCTTGATCCTGTGGGGTGGAGATATTCCATGTCTGAGATTTATTCAGATTTATCTTGAATGCATAAGACCCTGTCATTGTCTCGAAGCTCCTCAATCAGGGCAGGGATGGACTGCAAGTGGTTATCAACTAACATCCAAAAGCATCAACATACATGTGACAACTGAGCATCTCGCACCATTTTGAGATTTTTTGACCCGATGTACGCTATTGTTCTTTCACACTCTGATTGCTATTGACTTCATTGTTAGCGTGAATTAGAGAGAACATTTTTCTTCAGTTCCTGGATCTTGTGTTTTAGTTCATGAATGAGGATTGAAAAGTCTTCTCTTACTAACTAGAATAACACCTTCATAAGTCACTTAGAGCTAGTGGCAACACTATTTAAGTGCTCAGGGAGTGGGGTGGGGGGTGAAGCAGTGTTCTCTGGGGGTGTGCCTCTGCAGATCCCATTCCGTTTAATGCAAGAGTTTGGCCACAGTGTCCTCTATTATCTGCTCTTTTTTGGATGCCATTTGCAGGGAGTCACCTGATGAGACAATTTTCCAGGAATTACCAGTACTTAAGCATTGCAGGATCCAGCCTGCTCATTGGATGGAAAGGGCAGGTGAACCATGCAACCCAAGTGAAATTGGGGTTCCTCCTGCAACCAACCACCTACAGGCCCTTCTTCATGTATTTCGCCCCAACAGTGCAGACACGCAATGCTGTGACTCAATATAGTAAGGGACATATGTACCAAAAATGTCTCCTTGCTGCTCTCAGTTACAGGAAGGGGGCAGACATGCGCCATAATTAACATTATATGGCACATTTCTGTCCTCTTCTTGCACTAGTGCACTCTTTGCTGCTTAGCAGCAACACAGACATCCTTGCACAGTGCTGCAGGCAGGATTGTTTTTGTGGAGAAACTGGCACCTTTCTGCACAAAAACAATCCTTTGAGGATTTTTCCTCTGTCTTTGTGTGCTGCAGAATACAGCATAAATAGAAAGAGGAAAAAACGAGGAGAAATGAAGATATTTCTTCTCATTACAACTTCTCTGGGTAGGTGTAGCATTTTGACACATTTCCAGGTCTACCACTCATGTATATCTGTGTGCTGCAGAATACAGCATAACTAGAAAGAGGAAAAAACGAGGAGAAATGAAGATATTTCTTCTCATTACAACTCCTCTGGGTAGGTGTAGCATTTTGACACATTTTCAGGTCTACCACTCATGTATGGGAATGCACCCAAAAACTCATTGGTGGATGCATGGGACCACCCAAACTCCACCCTTGGAATGCCTCTCTGGGGTAAAGTAAGGCAAAGCAGCGATTTGCATTTCTCCAGGTTTACCAAGCATCACAGGGTCACACAAGGTGGTGGTAAATCTCATCTGCATTTGTGCCATCCTTGCGTTACCTTGTGTGATGCAATGGCAAAGCAAAACTTTGAAAAATATGGCTCAGAGGGAAGATGAAGTAGCGGTAGTGAGTATCGTTCTCCCCTTTTACTGTGTTAGGATACTTTTGTCTCATGTCTCTAGAGATGTAGACCCAGGAGACTTATTGCACCTTTTTCAATGTGCTTATCGGGGTCCATACAACAGCAACCCATTACAACAAAAGCAGCAATTCACCAAAGGTGAATTGAATATTCTTCTGGCTGCAACTTAATGATGTGACCTGTAAGAAGAGAACAGAATGTCAGTAGTCAGCATTCTAGCCTCACCTAACAAAAATAGCTGCAAAGCAATGTAATGTAATAAGAGGATGAGGAACGATTAATGACAGGACCACCCTGAACTATCACTGCATAGTGAAGGACTCTAATAGTGAAGCGGCTAACAATACCAGATCCCACCTACTGTCCAAGCCTCCACAAAGTGAATGTGGCAGATGTCCCTACAGGTATGAAACCTCCCAAAAAAATAAAGGACTATGATAAAAAGTTTTCACACTTACCTTTAGGAAGTCACTAGATGACAACAAAAAACAAAGTGCAAGAGAAAGACCATCTTTTTGTAAGTGGGGCTCACAGGAAAGTGAGCTTTCTCGAATTCTGCAAGCTTGAGAAATTATCTTCAGAGATAAGGACTGGGATGAGGAGAGAAAGTGATGAAGTGGTTATGACTTCTTCCTTCGGTCAAGAAATGCCCCACCTGCCTCTTTGTACTCATTTGAGTTATTCAACAGTCAGCTACTCATTTCCTTTGTAGAAGGAAAGAGCAGCGTATTTTTTCCATTAGATTGTGTATGGTGAGATTGATCAAGAAGCAAAATAACCTGAGTATCATCAGCATAGAGCATCAGCAACAACCAAAAGAGTTTGCAAGCAGAGAACAATAAACATCATAGAGCTTCAAGCTCACTGATGATCCCTGAGGTATACCCAGTGCAACTTAGGGTAGGTTGAAATGGCAGCATATAAAACATTTGACATCAGTCTTCAAGAAACAGCTTTAAGCAATCTAATGCTTGCAAGGCACATCTCACCAACTAGTAAAATAGAATGGTTCATGGTGTTGTAAGTGGACGACAAATCACGAGGGGCGGAAGAAACCCCCTTGGTCTTCCAATTGTTTGCTAAATTATTAGCCAATCAAATTGTTTCTCTAGTCTCAAATTTGATACATAATGATCATAATGGCTGTTATCCTTCAGGTCTTCCTTGTTCCAAAACCCATTTTCTGCACGAAACCACAGATTATTTTTCTGCTTCCATCACACCTCATTTTGATAGATGCTGAAAAGGCCTTTGAAGTAGTTATTCGGCCATTTCTCTTTAACTTTATATCGGTAATGGGTTTTCCTTTCTAGCTCTCATGGCCTATAGTTGCACTGTACCCATGTGCCACCACTTCCATGGTGGTGAACTGGAAACCAGTTCAGGAGATTATAAATTCACACAGGTCAAGACGGGTGCTCTATCTCACTCACTTACTTACTTTGTTTGCCTAACCCTAATAACAAATACATCTCTTGTCTGGCTTTCACAAACATTCATTGTAGTAAGTGATTTGAGTGATGATATTACTTTTTTCTTAGATCCTGACACTAAAAATATAGCATACGCATTTCAAATAATTGCCTATTTAACAGCACTAGGAAGTTACATAACCAAAGAAGAGGCTATCATTTTCAACAATGACTCACAGTTACTTCCAGCCTGATTAAGGCAGACGTATAACCAGAACCTAAAACATTCTTAGGGATACGAGTATCTGAAAACTCTGAATACTTATATAATCTAAATCATGGGCCATATGTACAAACACATTTTCCCATGGACACAGAACGGGTAAAAACCTTTGCTACATCTGGCCCCATATGCCTTCGCTTAAAAAAAAACAAAAAAAATCAGGCTATTACTAGAAAGATGGAACAGGCTACTCTTATTCCTATTCGGAAGCGCTTCCATTATCAAAGTGAATACATTACCATTAATGACTTTTGTCCTTTTTATTCTTCCTTCCATATTGTATGAAAATGTACTGAAAAAAGCTCATTCTTTAATAACATTTTGTTATGCAATAACCTTCAACCAAGAACTATCTTTCAAAGCTAAATCTGAAAAGGAAATTGGACAAATTGTAAGGATAATTCCACAGAAGAATTTAATCAGGTATTGACACAAGGAGAAGAAAATAAACTTGTAGCACTGTTAAAGACCTCTCTAAAGAAGATAGAAGAATAGAAGGCATTTTGGGCCAGTCGAATATCACATTTGTATTCTTTTATAGTAGAGAGATATTTGGTCTGCATATTTAAGGCACCATTGCCTTACAGGATTGTGAGTTTTCCTTCATTGATGGGTGAACAGAAGGGCAGTTTAGCAAAGAAACGAGCAGGCTTCAGTGGAGCAATTAACTCCAGGGCAGTGGGGAGCTATTCATTTTAATTAATAGCCAAACAAAAGGCACTCCTCTTTTTGACTGGATCTGTAGTGCATAAGGCAAAGGCAAAAATATGAGCCATAACGTTGGTCCAATGGTGAGTGAAGGTAACAGAGGCATTAGTGGAAACAGCCTGCTTGTATAGAAAATGGGATAGACCACAAATCCACCCAAGCCAGACCAAATGAGACAGAGATAACCCTAAAAGTGGTAAAAATGGGGTATAAAGTATGGCCACTAATATGGGTAGGATGATATATGCGTCATGCCCGTAGTCTGACTGGTGCCAATGAAAGACACCATCTCCTGAAGATCATGAGAATGAAAGTAAAGGTTAAGGTCGCGTACAGCATAATACCAGAATGTGAATGCAAATAAGTAAGGTACATGCCTCAGAGATTTTCAGAAGGTCCTTGGATTAAGTGTAGGAGCTCTATGAATTAAATTAGCAATGTGATCTTGGTGGCTAGGAAGGGTACACATATTCATTTAAATACACCCCAAAAACAGCTGAAATGGTAGGCCCAACCCTAGAGTCAGGAGATGCATACTTAACACGGGAATAACAAGTGTCAGGCAAAAATCCTTGGAAAAAACTGCAGTGACTTGAATGAGTTTGGGAGAATGTTCTTCACATGAATAGCTAGATGTGGGATGAAAGAAATAGAGTTCTTGGCCCTACGCTTGGCCAAGGCACAAACAGGTTTGCTGTTGGCTCCCATTGCAGAGATCTCCACACACACGTAAGTATATGCTTTGGTAGTAAATGTGAGAGACACAGGAGGGGATGGCTGGAAAAATTGGCAATACATTTGACTACATGGAAGTGGGGAGATACGTGAAGCCTGGAGATCTGTTGCCAGCAGTAGCGAAAATCAAATGTTTAGGGGGGAACAGATCCAGAGGCCTATCAGATTTAGCGAAGGAATTTTGGTATTTCTGTTTGGAGCACAAAATTGTAGTAAGGGCAGAATATTTTCCAGGTCAGATGAGCATGATAGCAGATTGGAAATTCAAGAAACTTGAAGGATTTCAGCGACTGGAAACTGAAACCTTTGTATTTCAAGAAGATAAATCAAATTTGGGATCCATTGGAAGTGGATTTGTTTGCAAGCAGGTTGACTTTTCAATTAGAGAGTTATGTCAGTTGGATTCCAGATCCAGGGGTCTGGGCAGTGGATGCATTCCAACAGAATTGGAAGGGAATGAAAGCTTATACTTTCCCCCCTTTTGCAATGAAACAGAGAGTTTTCAGTGAGGGCAGACAAGTGTCAGATTGTATTGGTGACACCATTTTGGGTGTCTAAGGTATGGTTTCAGTCAGTGATGGAATTGGCATGCAAAATTTCTTTTTGATTCCAGTAGAAGGGCTTTTGGGAAACTGCGAGGGAGTAGATCATCCTTTAGTTATAGACAGGATATCTTATTTGGAGGCTATCATGAGATCTGAATGTTTCAAAGGACTTTCAAATAGGGCTGCAGGATTACCACAAGAATCTTGGGCACCTAGAACAACAAGAAGATATAGGGGAGTATGGTCTAGTTGGTGCTTAGAGAGGGAATTGGATCCCGTGGAGGCGCCTATAGTGGAGGTAGTGAACATTTTGGTAGAACAGTTTGAGAAAGGTTTAAGTTATAGAACTTTACATTTCTACAGAGCTGCAATTTCTGCAGGGCATGTTTTGATGGCTGGAAAGAGTATAGGGAAGAATATTATTGGTTGTAGAGTGTTGAAGAGCATGAGAGTAAGAAGACCTCCTTGAGCTAGGTTTAAGTTTTTATGGGATGTAGATTTGCTTTTTTTTTTTAAAGTTTTTTTTTTTTCTCAGGATCAATCGAGATAATAACAAAAATAATACATTGCCACTTACAATGAGAATAAATAGCTTTGCAGGATCATTCAATAGTAAATTTAACCATAGACTAATTCACCCAAACATATCTAAAAAGCATTCACCCCAAATCAAAGCAAACTTTTTACCACTTCCTACTCTGTTAGCATATCTCATTTCCTGATTACTGACTTGCGTCATTTTGCTCCGCCATTCTTGAGAGTTGGGAGCCAGCTCAGATCGCCAGTTTCTTAACAAAAGAGATCTATGACTACAGTGGCGATAAAAACGAGTTTCCCCCACCTGGAGGGGAGTCTTGCCTTAGGATCGAAGCCTAAGCACATCAGCCAAATGCTAGGAGTTATGGAGACCTGCGCCATAGTTGTTAAGATCTTATATATTCCAGCCCAGTATTCCTGTATAAATCGACATGTCCCAATCACGTGTGTCCAACCCGTCACCCCTACTTCCTTACAACGAAAACACAGATCAGGGCAGCAGGACCCCATGCGGGACAAGGCCTGCGGGGTTCGGTATAATAACCATTTGCTATCAAATATCATCCGATGCCAGTTTGCCCCTCTGAGAACAGAGAAATTCAAGTGATTAATTCTCGCCCAACATTCATTGGACAGCTCTAGGCCCTCCTGACGAGCCCATTCCCTTTGTGCTTTTTATCCCAAGATCGGCCTTATCCCTGTCTGTCAGTAGCCTTCTTCATGACCCTGCGGTCCTTATACTAAGTGGATCCACCAGTCCTGAGGTCAATGTCTGGGCGTTAATAATTAAATTGACATCCAAGTCCCTTAGACTGTGTAGCAAAGTATTATAGGATCCCAGCAGAACAAAGTCATTTTTTTACAGCAGTCAGGATATTTAAGGGAGTTTCCCAGTTGTCATTGGCGCGAAAATACCCAATTTTACTGAAACCTGCGTGCTCCCATCTCCTTACTACGTCTACATTGAGCTGAGCACCAGAGTGTAACGTAATCTGTGTGAGAGGGGTGTCAAAATGCAAAAATGGGATTGAATATTTTTTCTTAAAAAAACATGTAAGAGTTTTATAACTGACTTTTTTAGGAGATTTCGCCAAGAGTACTGGATTCTGAATATTATGCTCCCTGCATATTAGTTCACGAAAATCATTGAAGAACCCACAACCTACGGATTGATCCATTTTAAAGCTGGCGAAATAAAGCGCAGAAAAAGCAAAATAATACTCTTTAAAATTAGGCAAAGCTAACCCCCCCTTTTCTTTATCCTCATATAATACACTGAATGGGGCTTGAGCCTTCCGATTTTGCCAGATAAATGGACGTAATAAGAACTCCAGTTTTTGTAAGAAGTTTTGTGTTAAAACGCATGGGATGGCCGAAAACAGAAAATTAAACAGTGGTAAAACTGACATTTTGATCAATGCATTTCGACCTAATATAAATAGGGGGAGAGACCCCCAGCGAGCCAGCAAAGCCGGAGTTTTCACGAGTAATGGAGTATAATTAAGATCGTACAGGTGTCCTATATCGGCTGAAAAGTAAATCCCTAGGTATCTCTTTGGCCTGGCATTCACACAGCATCTTAATTCAGGAAGCAGTTTAATAAGAGAGGTGCCACATAAAATAATATCAGTCTTACTCATATTGATCTTAAAGCCACCAATTTGCTCAAACTCAGTGAATACATTAAAAACCACTTCCTGAGAGGTACGTTTTTTAATCAAGAAACATAATAATGTCATCCATGTAAAGTTTAATCTTCCCCATAGACTTTAAAGGAGGCTGAATCTGATTATGTTGTCTAATTTTAATGGCTAGAGGCTCAATAAAAAGAGAAAAGAGTATAGGAGACAAAGGGCAGCGCTGCCGAGTCCCCCATTGTACTTGAAGTTGACCAACGCACTTTGAGTTTATAATAATGTTAGCTTCCGAGGATAAGTACAGCCTTTGAATTAGTGCAATAACCTGGGGGGGCACCTTATAGGTAGACAATATTGCAAAATGTGTATCCCATACAACCAAATCAAATGCTTTTTCCGCATCTAATAAAAGAATGATGGCGGGAACTTTATTAGAAGCAAATAGTCAAGAGCCTCAGCCAAAAAGTGCGTATTAGTGGCAAGTTGCCAACCGGCTATAAACCCATTTTGATCAGGATGCACCAGTTTATTAACTATCCCATTAAGCATATTAGCCAGAAGTTTTGTAAGAATTTTATAATCTGCAATGAAATTGGACGATATGCATTAGGGTCCTCCCTGTCCTTGTTCTTCTTAGGAAAGCTCACCACATTTCCTGAATGCCAGGTCTGGGGAATCTGTTCGCCCATCAGTAAGCCATTGATTAAAGCCAAAAAATCATCAGCAAATGTTTTAATGAAAGCCTTATAAAATTTGTCTGGGAAGCCATCAAGTCCACAAGCCTTCCCCGTGGGGAGGTTCTTGACAACCTCAAGGAGTTCTAACTTTGTGAATGGCTGTATCAGAGCGTCGCTGTCTTTTTCTGTGAGACTGGGAATATCCAGTTTCCCCAAAAATTCTCTAATGGGCCTAGGGTCAATGTCAGAAGCGTGGCTATAAACTCATCTGTAATGCTCCAGCATAATTTCCTCCACAACTCTGGGATCAGTATGTCAAGACCCGGTGACAGGACATCTTAAGGCGTGTATGATATTATCAGCAATTCGATCTCGAGCTTGCCACTCTAAAAATGTACCTGTAAAGTTACTTTCTTCGTAAACCTTTTGTTTATAAGTACGATATTCTGTATCAGTCTTCTTAAAGAAATTATTAGCCAATGCCTTTTTAGCAGATTCAAAAGACTGTCTGTTATTCGCCGCGTAGGAGCTCCCGTCATGCTCGGCGGCTAGCCGTTTGCTCAGAGGAGGGGAGCCCGGACACGCTGGGATGTGGCGCTCTCATCTGAAATGCTCAACTAAATGTCGGTCGGTGCTTTCCCCTTCCCCTAGTTGATGTTCGGCGTTTGAGCTTCGGTACCCGGTGGAATAGAGGCAGAAAGAAACCTCTGGTGATTAAGCTTCGCTCTATGAGGAACCTCGGTTGCATCAGACCAGACTTCATCAGCGCAGAGAAGGAAGGTGAGGCAGGGGTCACTGGGACTAGTCTGTGTTCTATTTTTGGCTGTCTTCGCATGATGTGGGGAAATTTCGAAGTATATGGCTGTTTTCTCTTCCCCTTCTCTAAAACCCTGGTCGGAAACTTGCCGGGAGGTCCTGATCAAAAGGAAGTGAACTGTATGGAACTTACTCGCCCTGCTTTTTTTTTTTTTTTCTCTTCTCAATTTCTGCGTGCTTTCTACCATTTATAATAATTTAGCACTCTAGTTGCTTTTTTCAAGCTGAAGACATTGCACCGCCAAGTCATTTATCAGAGGATGCTAACTTGACTACCTAAGATATATTGTGTTTAGGTTTATTTGCGCTACGTCAAGTATTTTCTTACCCAGAAATTCGGGAGAGGAAGGGGGGAAGGAAAATGAAAAGAAAATACAATGCGTCGATCCCCGCATCAGTTTCAGGGCAAAGGACGCCCTGCTTCAAAGGTGGTTAAGATGGCATGAAATGTGAAAACTAAGCGGCCTACTCCCTCTGATAACCATATAAATCTTGACCTATCTTCTAGCACTACTGCTTTGTTAAGCACTGATTCTTCTTACAGTACTACCCTGCCTCAAAGATCCCCACCAGCAGTCCTCAATATGGTGGATCATCATTTTGGTTGTGATTCTTCTTCGGAGATGGCCAGAGAGCCAGACTTAATCTCGGTCTCAGATCCAGACCCAGACTCGAATTTAGGATCGGTTAATAAAGCTCGCCCACCTGGACATTGTTCAACACTCAGCGCGAATTCCGAGCCTTACGACAGCAAAATCCAGGACACATGCTCTGCATTCAAGCAGCTGTATCCCTTGTTCAGCGGAGGGACGGGGGAGGCTTAAAAGAGGTAGTCCTTTTGTCAATTAATAATGCCATCTCTGCCTTCCAGGTGGACAGTTCTTCTTCCAGCGAACCTTGTGGCTTTGCTCAGATCGCCGGGAATAATACTGTGATGAGGCCCTTCATGATTACCAGCGCAATTGAACCCCTTCAGGAGACTCATGATCAGCAGAACTTACAAGCTCGGCGTTCATCTCAGGAATATCAAGATAAGACAGGTTCTGGCACTTGTTCAGAAAACCTGCTCCTTCAATTTCTATCAGAACTAAGAACTGAAAATTTCGCAAGAAAAGGCCAATCAGAAAACGGAATGACAATTAAACTTAATATCTGGCAATATTCAGGAGCTTAACTCGCGCATAAAAGAAGTAGAGCAGCGAGTATCCAATTTGGAAGATGCACGCTCTTCTTTGGATCCGTTAGTCGCTAAATGTCAAGCTGATCTTGTAGATTTACAGACTCAGTTAGATGATGCGGAAAACCGCTCACGCAGCTCTAATTTGAGATTTAAAGGGGTCCCTGAAAGGAAGTGAAAATGTACGGACTGTCACAGATTTAATCTCTGATCTTGTTTTACAGCATGTTCTCCCAGACCCAAAGGATAAACATTTGGATCTCACTATTATGTGGGCCCATCGGGTCCCTGCAGTACAGCCATCCAAAGCAAAGTATCCTCTAACTGTGCTCGTCAACTTTGGCGACTTCCGTATTAAGGAGCGTATTTTACAACAAGCAATCAAGAGTAAAATCCATCAGCTCCTTGGCAACTACGCCTTAAAAATATTTTTGGATATATCAGTTGCTGCCGCCCACCGAAGGAGAGAACTGAAAGGGATGATCCCTGCATTTTAAAAAGCTGGGGCCCCGGCTAGACTCGTGCAACAATCTAAACTAAAAGTTTTTTTCCAGGGACATTCTAATTTGATCCATACAGTGGAAGCCGCTAAAACTCTTTTGCACTCAATTCAGAATTCTGAAAGACCAGGATAGGGGGGCAAGGGGAGGTAGGGGGGGACTTAAACTAAACTAGATTCAAAATATGAATGAAAGAAGATGCACATATCAGGTTCTTAAGGGCTGAGACTTTCTGCTCTATTACTATGGCACTTACTTTCCTGTTCTCTGTAGTCAATGGCATTAGGGTGCCATGTCAAGGTACCTGATTAGGCAAAAAGGGAGTCAGGGGGTGGGTGGTGGCTCTGGATTGCCCAGACGGGAGGGCCCCAGGTGTTGGCCACCCAAGGGGTGGGGTAGGGGTATAGGGAGAGGGGTGAGGTGCGAGGGGTTGGGGGGGGTAGTGGGGGTGGGATGGGGAGGTAGGGGAGGGGTCGGGAGGGGAGGTAGGGGAGGTAAGGATGTCAGGATCTGTCTTCCCAATTCTAGAGCGCTGCTATGTTTTTTATAGTGTCTTCGTCAGTTTTTATGCTCCCCTGCTGGATGACCCAGTTACTTATGAAGGGCTATTTCAATCCCTTTTGCAAACAACAGGCAAAATTATTATTGGAGGAGATTTTAATTTCCTTCAGGATCCAGTTCTGTACACCACTGTTCGGGGTAAGAAACAACACAAACCTAGAGTTGCAATTCTTTTTTAAAGATTACGTTAAGGTCTTGATGCTCTGTGATCCTTGGAGAGAGAGCGCTCCCAATGCGAGGGGATATACTTGTGTCTCAACTCGGTTCAAAAGCTCCTCTCGTATCGATTTTGTTTTAATATCAGAAACTCTGTGTTTTAAAACTCAGTCGGTGCAGCACTCTGGTTTATCTGACCATGCCTCCCTGGTACTGGAAGTGCCTCTTTACTCCAAGGTTCTTAGAACTCAGACTAGAAGGTGGGTTTTCAATTTGCAGCTTCTTATGGATGAGGGAGGGCTACAGATTTCCAAGGGAGAAATAAGTGAATTTTTCAAACGTAATCGGGGATCTTCAACTCCAGCTGTAATTTGGGATTCATTTAAGGCCTTTTGTAGGGGCTTGGTAATTGCTAAGGAGGCAGCAGATAAACCTTATCTGAGACAACAAATTAGGGCACTGGAAGAGGCAGTCCAAAGGTGTTTAACTGCTTATCTACATGCCCCCTCGGAAAATAACAAAATAAATAGATTAGCTTTTAACGTTATTTCAGTCATCGCCTGGTAATATGTATTTACAGATGAAAAGGCTTACCATAAAGCTAGCTACTTTACTTTGTTTAATTTCTTGTAGAAGAGGGTGGGATAATGTTAGCCTCCATTTCTTTAATGAAATCTAGATTCTCAGATCATTACACTAGGAGAATTGACATTTAATTCCACCTCTCGCTAAGAAGAAGAGAAACAGTCAGACAGGGAAAACATCTACAACTATTCCACCAAGGGCTATTAATTTGAGGAAAGTGAAGATAATATTAGAAAGAAATGACAATATTTCAGGATTTGCCAACTACCTGTGACCCCCCCCCCCCCCCAATGGTTTGGAACTACTGTTAAAAAGGATGCTTAAAACGTGGTAACAGGGAATCAAAATTACTGACTGAAACTAGGGAAATAAAAGAATGTGTGGCCCTGATGGAGTTCTCTTGGGTAAACACAATTTAATTGTTTCAGGCTGCACAGTTGCAAATGAGAGTCAAATGTGTATTGCACCCATCCCTTCACCTTTGGCAGAAAACATAGATTTTAATGAGAGGGAGACACTGAGTATCCAGCAGGTGAATAATATAAAAAAACAGAGGGAGGTTTTAACTACCAAACCGCCTCATACAAATCATAAAACAGGTCACAAACAGAAGCAGATCTTTGAAAATACAAGTATATCAATAGCTGCTAAAGGGAATTTACATCTGCTCCCAGAAGCAACACCCTATGTAATTATTTTGAAGAATGTTCCAAAACTAAGAACAGGAACATCTGAGTTGTGGACAGAATTATGCAATAAGGTGGTACATTGGATGTTAAATAATATATGTGCACTGAATGTGCTGTACCTGGGCATCATTATGGTAAGACGTGGAATGTATAGGCTGTACCAGGAAACATGGTGCGGGTGATTGTATAGTGATACACTTTCGACACCCATCACTGGTTAAGCGTCTCCCCACCAATCTCTACAAAAGACACTGGAGGGAGAAATGATTGCTGTACCTTTGGTTTCTTCTATAAGCCAATAAATAGAAACAATGTACATCTGTAATGTAGCACAAATCAGCCAACTAACAACCAAGTAAGATCTCATATATGGAGATGTAGAAATAGATTTGTCCCTCTTAGTGGCTGTGATGACCTGGATTGACAACCAGGGCCTAAAGCAGAATGTATTGTGTCTACTGCCTGTGTGGGAAAGTTACTGGCAGACAATCCGGCAGATACTGATAATGCCCCCGCAGTCCCTTTGGACAAGTTTTCAATAGATCGCAGGGGCGAGTGGTATATGGCTCCACAGAGAAAGCAACTCACATTAATGTCATGGAACGTATCTGTTTAAAAAAAATAAGATAGTAAATACTGAATGGCATGCCTTTCTAAAAGCATCACAAATAATTTGTCTTCAAGATACATGGCAAAAGTGTTTCTTTCATTTTGAAGGCTATCCCTCGGTTATTACCCCAGCTGTACCATCTCCTAGTGGCAGAGCAAAAGGGGGGCTGTAATGATTTCAACCATATTCCCATTTACTCTTATAAAGTTGTTCACTAATTCTCCATATTTTCAGTTTTTAATTTTGTATTCAAAGAATAATATGGGAATAGTGCTGATTATTTTAATAGTAGGTTTGACTCCTCTGAACATGGTGGTCTTTGCCCTTCAGAATGAGTTAGATACATTTTTATGAGGTATTACAGCCCCCTATATTTTAATCAGGGTCAGGGATTTTAATATTGCTGCATGTCAAATGACTGGAGAAAAGGTCTGTGGGTATATGGATGAATTGGGAAACGGACAATCAAATCTTTTGCATGGTACGTTTGGGGAGTCGCTGAATTAAATGATATACAGGTATGATCTGGAATTGATGGAACAGAATATCGATGTAGGAAATGCTATGATACCGACTTATCGGGGGTGACATTTCTCAATTATTGACCACATATTAATCTCTAAGCATGGCCTATAAGTGTTTGATTCATTTAGGGTTGTGCCCACTGTTTCTAGTGACCACCTACCATTACTATTAACCCTTAATATATGAATTCAAAATAAAGAAGGGGAACAGTCAGCAACTTACCTGGAAACAGAAGGACATAATGGGATTAGTTTAAGGTGGGTGGGCATAAATGAAGCTGAGTTCTTGGAAAAACTTATTAAAGAGAACAAAAAGGAAATTACAGTATGTACAGAATAGAATCTAGTGCCACATAAAATGCTTATTGCACTTCCGTAAGCTTACAACTGCTATTTCAGGGAACTTCAACTTAGGTCTAAAACTAAAAATGGTAACAAATTGGGGTGGTTTGATCACCATTGTTAACAAGCGAGCCAAAAGCTTAAAAAAGCTTTACAAGCTCAGCCTAGAAACATGGAGGAAGTTTAAGATAAACATTTAATTTATAAACTTGCATTACAGGAAGGGAAGTCCGAATTGCAGGAGAAGGCATGGGAAGATTTAGAGCAAGCAGCAAAACTAAGGAACTGCTCCTTGTTTTGGAAAGCTGTAAATCTGCCATTTCTTAGAGATATAAATGTCCCAGAGATTGTGATACATTTGCAACCACCCAATTGGCTTACCCACTATGGTGGGATATTTAGTCCAGATAATATAGCCACAGGTTTCTCATATACAGATATGATCGAGGTTAGCCCTCCTTTCCTAAACCACATTACAATGGATGAAGTCAGTGTAGCCCTAGAGAAATGTGCAAATGGGAAGGCACTCAGGCCAGATGGGGTTCCTGTAGATGCTTTTAAGTCAGAATCTGAACTCAGGGGACCAATTCTAACCCAGGTATGTATAGCAGTATGAAAAGGATATATACCAGCTACATGGACGGAAAGTATAATCATCCCGATCCTCCAAAAAGATAATGCGGGATGACAAATGTTATAGATCCAGCTCCCTCCTTGATTCCTCAGTTAAGCTGTTAAGTAGGATACTCATGGAAATACATGAGATCTGGGCAACAGATAATCAAATGCTTACTGACGCAATTTGGTTTTAGGCCCAAAGTTGGTACTTTGAAGCAGTGTATTAATCTTCATCTCATTGTGTGTAAATATAGTATGGCTAAAATTGTCTTTTATTTCTGTGTTTTGCTGATCTTAGCAGTGGGTTTGACCTTGTAAATTATACCAAGTTCTGGAAAATCTTGGTAGACTTGGGTGCTCCTTCAGATATAGTTTCCTTCTTAGCACAGCTATATTGTCATCTGACTGCCCATGCGTGTTTTAGGCAAATGGTGAGTGCACCCTAGGCTTTTGAATTATGAAAGCCATCCGCCAGGGGTGCATTCTTGCACTACTCTTGTTTTCATTATGTATTAATGGGGTGGACGCACATTTACAATAATTTCTGCCAACACCCTGAAAATAGGTAATCATCCAGTACCAGTCCTCCTCTATGCTGGCAATGCCGTTTTGTTATAGAGGACTGCTAACGGTCTCCAGCAAATGATCAAGGTTTTTTTAAACATTTATGGAGGACAGGGACATGCATTTAAATTAAGATAAAACCTATGTAATGGCTTGTGGTACCAGTAAGGCTAAGGAGAGAACTCATCCGGTTAAAGGACAGAAACTTGTACAGGTAGACAGCTTTACATATTTGTGCTTCACTTTCCCAATACAAGTATATGGAGCTCCCATTTGGAGATTATGAAAATGAAATTTTTAAAGTCTACAGAGGCCATTCTTAGGTTTGCAGCAAAAATAGGTAGCAGACCCATAAATAAAGTATTATAACTTTATAAAAGTATATGTATCGGTAATGTTACCAATGGATCAGGTTTATGGGGTTCATCAATCATTAAACTGCTACAGTCAATGGATGATAAATTCTGATGTAGCCTATTGGCAGCACCCTGTTCCACCTTCTCTTATATTGTGCATAAAGAACTAGCATCCTCTTTTGTAGAAGATGTTATCTATATTAGCACATTACTAACATAGCATGGAATATGGTCCACAATTGGCACCATGTTCACTAGAGAAATTATTGCAGATTGTCTGGCCCTTGACTCCAGAGATAAAATCCTGTGGTTTGCGCATGTGAATAATCTGCTAAAGAGGCTAGATGTGAAGTTTACTCTGGATGATCCATCTGGTATTCTAGATTATAGCAAATCTGAAATAAAGAAGATTTTGATGGGCCAAAGAAAGACCAAAAGGGGAGTTAGTGGGAGTACCAAATCTACTGTTAAGTGCAATTAATGGCCATTTGTAATGATACTCAAGGTTATTTAGCAATTGTAACTAATGTGCAGGACATGATTTATCTCACTAGGCTTCGGTTAAGTACACTACACTTCATAGTAGCATTCCTACGAATGGTCGAATGAACAAAGAACTTAACGAAATGTCTAGATGATGGTCAAACTGCACAATCGACCCAGCACTTTGTTTTGTACATTTTATTACGATATTAGGGAAAGCTTTTTAAAACCGCTATTTATTACAAATAGATCATTCTGTTTTAGAGGCTTTTAATTATTTATGGAAATTAAGTACTGTGGAAGGCTGTTTTGCGGTCACTAGATACATTACTTATGCAATAAAACATAGCAAATATACTCATTTGCAGAACTTACTCTACGAGGTCGACAAAAATGATTACACTCTGTTTGTTCAGAGTAAACAAGCCAGGTCACACGAATTGAAATCTGTAAACTCCTGTGCATATTCTTCCACTGTAACGTAGACTGAATTTCCTGAACAATTTTACGTCTGAATTTAATTTTAAATGTTTTTATTTGACGAAATATCTTGTTTTAAAACATGTGTGTGTGCATCTTTTGGGGATTTGTATCTGAATAAAGATTGATTGATGATGACTACATGGAGGAAGTTAAGACAGGAGTAAGGAGGGATTTAGGGAAGAACATACACCCACCCACGAATTAATAAACCCACTGCTATTCAAAAACTGCACTTCAGTTGTTACTACAGGCAAAAATGACCCACACTATAGATACATTTGATTTAATTCTAAACAAATTACATGTAATTAATCATAATAACTATATTATAAAATATGCGAATCACCTTTTTTACATTAAAAATTAATGTAACCTTATTTTTTAAATGATTAAATTAATTCTGTGCAAAACTGAATAATTTGTACAAAATAAATATATTTTTTATACTATAGGTGGGAAAGTTTTTATTTAAATCTTTAAAATAATTGTAATTTAGATAATGCGGTGGTTGTTTTTATTTTTTTCTACAGTTAAAATACACATTTTGAATTAATTTACATTAATAGCTATACTAAAAATATTTGTACTTGATTTTTTTTAAAATAAACTTCAAAAAACGTATAAACTTTTCCCTATTCTTTGACATAGGGAGAGCTCCGTGTAGGTGGCAGAGATACCTGCATACATGTGGAAAGCTACTAGTAGTAGCTTTGCACTCGTAAATTTGTCTCCACTCCCTGATTTCAGGGGGTAGATACATGTAAGCCTACGCCTAGTACTAAATTTACAGGCCTGAATATCCTAAAGTAGGAAATTTACTACAATCTGTAAGAGTAAATGTACACATGTATATTTACCTTTGCAATGAGCCCCCTAAGTGCCTACAACACAGATTAACAATGAAAGAGAAGCACAACACTGATCTGATAGACAGTGCATTACCTACACCTGAGAGCTCTAGTGAGATGTAGACTAATGTGGAATACAAAAAAAGACATCACAAACATCATGGGTGTTGTGGGACGAGAGGGATGCTTGAATTATTCTTCTCCATGTGCCTTACGTCACCTGAACTCCATGGTTTGTGGTTAATTGTCAATCTGCTGCCTGTCAGACTAATATATAAAATGCAACTTAGAATTCAGTACCATTTGCTTCATAAAAGGGAATTGCACATTCCCAGAGCATACCTGAAACCTGGAAAAGACCAGACTAATCCCGAGTCCACAATTGCTATCTTTTGCACAACCTTGTGGAATACCCCAAGGAATGGAGAAGAAACAAATGTTGCTGATGTTTCGTTCAGAATCAACTATATCAATAAAGGACATTGGGCCTGATTTAAGAATTTTACAGACAAGTACTCTGTCACAAATGTGCCAATAAGTTTGCATGAACTCTTCAGATTTTTTACGATGAATATATTTGTCCCAGCTATTTGTTTAGTATTTTTTGTATACAAATGAATGTAATTACAGATATGTGTATTTGGAAATATGTGCTGTTTGAGATGTGTTACTGTATGAGGTACGAGTGAACTGGCTGTGGTAATGTTGGGTTTTTAAAGAAAATTGATGATGCTATTTTTTTAATCTGACCAACACATTTTAAGAGATTAAATAACAAAATTAATGATTTGAGGTATTATCCTATATCCTGTCCACATTGTGATTTACTCGAGTCACCAAGTGGGATTTCTGTTTAATATCCTGGTAATATAGCATGGATATAACGCTATTTGACCTAACTGACACCACTCACCTACATCATAATATTCCACTGAAAAAGATGAGCTATTAGTAGTCATATGAACAGGACCTACAATTTCTGGCCCTTGACTTAAGTCTGAGAACTGATGATAGATCAATGGGTGAAAGCAGCATCCAAAATCCACCATAGCGCATTGTAGCTTGAGGCATGTAAGCTTGCTCCCAGGTGCTTTATCTCCAGCTCCTGGAACCACATTCTGGCGCTAATGCATCATACATTTTTTTTTCATAAGATTGGAAAGATTATATAGTTGCATAACAGACTGACATGTGGTGCACCTCCACCTCGTCTGTCGAATACTGCAATCCACTGGTTACACAGTTTTTGCAGTTTGATTAGCTCTCTCAACAACTCCCATCTTAATTTATGCTAAGTACTGGGTATCAGTGCTTGGTGCAAGTCATTATAGAGGTGCAGCTTGAATGCCATTTAAATGTCTCAGGATAGCGAGATCAGTGAAATACATGCCCTGTCTATACCTGATCTGGCATATCGTACTTGTTAATCCTACTGTTTGCAACACCACCCGCCGATTTCAGGTGATTTTCCGAAGGGTTTCCATGATCCCAGAGCAGGCCTCTGCATTTCACTGCCCCTCATGCAGTAAACAACATAAAAGCAATGCCCGAAAAGGCATCCTCGAGTTACGTTCAGAACTGGTCTCTAGGAAAGTGAACCTAGGGAGGTCATGAGAAATGAAACAGCAGCCAGTGGCAGGGCAGTACACCCAGATAAAGGCTAACCCAGCATCTGCTTCCTCCAATGTAACATTTGCAGAAAAATAAAAGTTTTGTAAGGACTGCTTCCTGATTAAATGGAAATGAGGGTATTTTTCTTCTGAAGCTGAGTCTTTTCCACACACACAAGCCCGAGCATCCAGCAGTAAGCAGGACATGGCACTAAATCCCTCCTGCAAAGAGACTGGCCCCTTGTTCTGCTTCTCGGTTGTAGTCTTTATTAAAATTGATTTCAATTTTGTGAAAGGTCTCTTTGCCTAATAATATATTCATACATAACCCACCCATCTCTTCTCCTCCATGTTCCAACACACCTGCTGGCTCAGCTTGTAAGGTCTCTTTTCCCAGCAGTGGGGTTATTAGTAACTTCACCAGGCTCTTTCTTTATTTCCCTGGTGATGAAGGAGCAGAGTCACCTTTGGAGCAACAAACCCTTCTTTGCTGCAATGGTGCTAGCAGCTCAGACATATGGACAAGACAGAGTCCATGGTGACCAATGGACTGGTAATTGTAAGTCCTCTTGTTGAAATTTAAAAGCGAGTGGTGAACGGCGCAATATAAAGCCCTTCCAACATTTTTGTGGACATTTTGTGCATGGCCTGATATCCATTGCGTGGACCTGAGACAGCACGCTACCACGCACTATCACATAAGAGTTGGTTGCTAGGATGTGTTCTAAAGCTTCGGCTCATGCTGCCTGAGCTTTTACTAGGAAACGGCAACACAGATCAGTGCAATTAAGATTAAAGGGAGAGGGCATGAATTTTGAGGTGTGGCTTATAGATTCTCAACCATGCTGTATGTGTTCTAATTAAAGCAGCCACACATTGTTTTCTGCACTGTTGATACAATTTAATATTCATACTAAAACTGCACAAATCCTGCCAAGAAGTACTGAAAGACAAGATGAGTACTCTTGCATGGAAATTAGCTGTTGTACTAGAGCAGTACAAGTGTATGGCACTTATGTGACGGCAGCTGTAGGAGACACTGTTACTGCTTCCAGTAAACTCAAAAAATAGATCAGCTCACATAATAAGATCCCAGTCAGCCTGATCAAATGTTAGGAGCACAAATTGAGGCAAATGCTTTCAAATCTGTGTCATGGAAAGAGGAATTTCCTGGGATTTTTAGTGGGAGACTGGGTTTGCTTAAGGGATTTGTGCACACGATCATATTAAAGGATGAGGTAAAACCACAAACATGTAAAGCTTGAGGTCTACCATTAATAGAGAGCCCTTATGCAACGATTAGCGAAGGTTCTGCCAGAAAGACATGATTGAGGCATCCAAAAGGATGGCTCCTATAGTATTAGCCTGGAAGTGTGGTGGAGAAACACAATTATGTGTTGACTTGTGTCATCTGAACTCTGCTATTTGGTTGCTAGACATCCTTTGCCGAATATTGGCAAAGTGCTGCTGATAAAGGAGCAAAAAAGGCATTTTCCTCTTTCATATTGTATGCCATCAATTGTCTCGCCATCCTAGTTCCAAGCCACTTCCATCTTTCAACTAAAGGATCCTGGAAGTACAAGTGCATGCTCATTGGGCTGGCATCCAACGAGCGATGCACCACAGTTTCAAAGATATTGCTGATGTCACTTATTTCCAGGATGGTATCTTGATATTTGAGGAGATTCCAAATATACATGATAAATAGTTAAGAGCTCTTTTGGAAGTTTATCATGACAGAGGGTTAATGATCAAGAAGAATAAGTGCAAAATCTGGGATAAGGGATATGAGGATTTTGGAAATTGGTTTGATGAAACTGGGTTATCACTGAAGGTACTAAGAGCAATAGAAGAGGCATTTTCTCCTAGGATGAATTAAGGTCTTTCTTCAGCACTGCAGAATATCATAGCTCGGTTATCCCAGTGTTTGATGATAGGATAAGCTGAATGAGGAAACTCATGTTGAAAAATTAGAAATTTGTGAGGAGTGTGAAAGAGTTCGGAGACTTAAAAAGAGAATTGCAACTATTTTACAATTCACTATTGCTACTTGCACTATTTGCGACCGGAATTTAAACATTCATCAGCATTCATGTCAGTAACATAGGATTGTGGCTATTTTTTTTGCAGCAAAGGAAAGGTAAGGAGGTCACTGCAGCATATGCATCTTGACCACTGATGGATGCTGAGGAAAAAATACCCCGTTGAGAGGGAAGCACTTGCATGTTGGTCAGTGTAAACTATTTTAGAAGGTTTGTTTGGGGCACTGAGTTTCTCATTCACACTTATAATCACCCTTTGATTGTTTTTTCTCTTTTTTTTTTCACTATTGAGGGGGTAGGGAGAGCCACTGCCTGAATTTCACATTTGCCTCTGATACTGTTAGAATACATTTATAAAATGTAATATGTGCCTGGGAAAAAAATGAAGGGTTTTCTAGCTGGTGATCTGACTGACAAAGTTTCTGGTTGACCAAGTGGATTAGATTTCTGATGGGTGTATTTGATATGAGGAATTGCTAGCTGCCATGCAGGACTATATGGTGTTGCAGGAAGTGCAGCTATAGCTGCAAGGAGCTTGGTAGGGGTAGTGCTTCATACAGCGCAGAATCCTTTTGCCATGGGAGGGTAGAAACGTTGTGTTCTGCTGACATAATGCTGAAAGGCCAGTGGCTGGTTGTGCCTGAAGCCTTGAGAGAATGCATTGTGAAGTTGGCATGCTATTGTTACATAGGAATGAGAGCCATCCTAACATCACAATGAATAAGTTACTTACCTTTAGTATTGCCTTATCTAGTAAAGACTAGCTACATATTCCTTACCTTAGAATAATCCTCAGGCATCAGACTGGATCTGGACATTTTTTTAGAGAAGTACCCCTGTGCACTGGTATGTGGCATTGTTTGGCTCCGCAGAGCACCAATGGCATACTCCACACCTGAAGGGACATGTGGTGTGCCTATATAGGTGCCACCCCAGCACCTGACACCAGTTTCTTTTCACAACTTCCCATGCTGAAAGCACCGAGCTACGAAGAACACAGACAACTGGTGCAGGAAGCTGAATCTGCAGATACAAAATCAAGCATGCAAAACTGCTTACATTGTGCGGACGCGAACAGATCAACCAAGGCTCTCCCCATTCTCGGAGGAGACCTTACACCACCTCTGGATGGAGACACCATTCGTGATCTGCTGGTCATCGACAGCTGAGTTTGTCTGCTCTGGCGTTCAGAGACCCCACCAGGTGTTGAACTACCAATGATATAATACCTCATGTTCCAGCCAATTGTAGAGGTGTAGCATCTCTTGACATAGGGTCCAAGACCCCACCCCGCCCTGTTTGGTGCATTACCACATGTTGGTTGTGTTGTTTATGGACACCTGTACAGTTGGTTGTGTTGTTTATGAACACCTGTACCAGTCTTTCCCTGACTGAAGCTAGAACGAGCTTCAAAGTCAGTCAGATCACTCTGAGCTCCAGCAAGTTGATGTGGAGTCCGGATTTCCCTGCAGACCAGAGCTCTCTGATCTCCACCTCTCCCAGATGGCCACCCCAACCCAGAAGTGAAACATGTGACACTTCAGTAAGGTCTGGTTGGGGAAGAGAGCAGGGTCTGCCACTGACCTAATCGCAGTTCGCTAGCCACCACTGAAGGCCTTTTGCAGTTCCCTCCAAGATCTGGACCATGTTGGAGAGATTCCCCTGATGCTGTGTCCACTGGAACTTCAGGTCCCACTGCAAAGCCCTCATAGGCCAGCAGACATGTGTCACAAGAAGGATGCAGGAGGCCATGAGGTCCAACAGCTTCAGAGTTAGTCTCACCGAAATCCACTGTAGACGTCAAAACTTTGGGATCATAGCCTGAATATCCAGGACTCGCAGCTTTGTAGAATAAGCCTGAAAGTGCACTGTGTCTAGAGAAACTCAGATGAAAGGGGGCATCTGAAAGGAGTCCAGTGTGACTTTGCCATGCTGACAGTGAACCCCAGCAAGTGCAGGAGATTTGCCATAATCTGAAGGTGGGAGATGACTGCCTGGGATAAGCCAGCCTTCAACAGCCAATCATCAAGGTAGGGAAAGACTGGATGCAGATGAGCTGCAACCATCACTTTCGTGAACACCTGGTAAGGCCGAAGGGGAACACAGCAAACTACAAGTGTTCCTGCCCAACCAGGAACCACAGATAACACCAGTGGGCAGGCAGGACAGGGATGTGGAAATAAGCGTCCTGCAAGTCCAGCAATACCTCTATTCTCCTGGGTCCAGGACAAACACGACTTAGGCGAGCATGTTGAATTTCTTTTTTTAGGAAAAGTTAAGAAAGCACAGGTCTAAAATAGGATTAAGCTTGTTGCAAATACCAAAAAGTAGGAGGAATAGCAGCCATGACCTACTTCTGATTTTGACACTTACTGACGTAGAAAGTGGGGGTGTTCCTCCATCAGTCAGTTGTATCATGGGTGGCATGGGTAGGTGGTCACAAATGGTAGTGAGTAGCCACTTTGGACTAGCTGCAAAACCCGTTATTGACCTCCAGTGGTGCAGGTGATGGTGTATCCTGCCCCAATTAGATGCCCTTGGTTATTGGAGGACATACTAAAGGCGCTTGGAGGCTGAGGCTTCTGGGGCGTTCGGGAGTGGAGGAGGGATGGTGGACTGACTCAACCTCGGGCTGCCTGTCCCACGTGGTCTGTGGGAACCACGTCATGGGCCATGAAAAGATTGTGCATTATGCTGGCCGGGTTGGCTAGGCGTGTAAAGACAAAGTTGGAAGCCCCTCATGTGGCCACAAAAGGGCGGAAGGCAGACTGGAATTGGCGAAGGGTCATAGAAAGGCCCAACAATCTTGTCGTAGCTCTGCTGTCTTTAAAGTGCTCAATTGCCGAGTCGTTTTTCTCCAAGCAGTTGAGAGCCATCAAAAAGCATGTCCATGAGCAGGGCCTGGACATCACCCAAAAAGCCAGTGGTTCTCAGCCAGGCGTGGTGGCCAAGGGCCACAGACGATGAAATTGCTCTGCCCAGTGAATAGGTTGTACCCAGCACACATCATATAGTGAACTTGGCTGCGTCCCTCCCATCAGCAATGCTTGAGAGAATATGGCTCACGCCTCCTCCACGACCATGGACAGCAGTTGTGCAAGAGTCCTAGATGGTATGGGAGTATCGGCCCAAGATGCATGTGGTATTCAGTGTCTGCAGTGCCAGGCTGCCAGAATAGAACATCCTCTTCCCAAAGGTATCCAGCCTTGGAGAGGAAGGGAATGCGACCAAGTTAACTTTGTAGGTGGAGGGGGCGGGGATGCAGGTGGAGGAAACTGGAGTCCCTAGGGGCAAGCAACGGTCCTATTTAATGGGCTTAGACCCGTACCTGAGTAAGATTTCAGTAAGGGCTTAACTGAATGTGACTAAAGGTTCGGGGTGGAGGGGGCGGAATCCCAGCAGAAGCATCTTCGTCAAAGTGCTTGCCTTTACTGCCACTGAGAGTAGAGTAAGGTCCAGGGCATCAGCCGCCCTATGCACCACTATTGCAAATGAGGCACTTTGTAACCATGGTAGGGGAGAGACTAGGCAAGTTTCAGTCCACTGGCATGTACCAGATACTCATTTTGTCCTAGAGATCTGGTGTCTTGGCTGGCACTCTCGATCCAAGGAGCCTGACTGGCACCGGGGGCAAACCCGCTGGCAGAAGACCGGTAGGGGCCTCTCCTGAGCCCACAGGGCCCAAAGGGTCTCCAGCGGGGACTGGCCATCCAAATATGAGGTGCACAGCCTCATAACATTTACTTACTGGATGGGGGTTGCTCTGGCTCCCAAAACTCTGGGAGGCGTGGAGACGTCCCAATCGCATGCTCCACCACAGACTAGGCCTCAAATGCTAATGCTCCCTTATCTTGTCAGTGACAGATGTAGCTAAGGCTAAGCTCTCTGTGACTTCTTGCTCTGCTGGTGCCTGTGGGAATTATCTAATTTCCTCCATGAGCTCGAATGTGATGACATGCGCTTTGAGTGGCTCAACCACTGATTTCGGGGCCTTCCTCTCAACACAGATCTTGAGCGTCCTTCCGTCGAGCGGCAAGGAGCTTGAGGGATCACACCTTCAGGGTTTTGGGGTGCATGCTGTGGCAGTCGACGCAGGTCTTTGTGTCGTGGTCATACTCCAAGCACCATAATCACATCAAATGTGGGTCTGTTACTGACATCTGTCTATGATAGGCCCCGCACAACTTTCCTAGCTGACATCCTATGCACCAGGAGACAAAGTCTCAAAAAAATCTTGACACAAGTGAAAAATGATCAGTCAAAAAGAATTGAGGGTAGCTCTTACCTGGATCTTCGCTGACTGGCATGTAAAGAAAAGAACTGACAGCATGGTTGGGTGACACCTATACAGGCTCCGCTCATGTCACTTCCAGCATGGATGATGCTGATGACACCCCACAGAGCGGAACAACAATACCTACCAACTCATGAAAATTGTCCAGATCCAGTCTGACACCTGGGGATTATTCTAAGGTAAATAATCTGCAGCTAGAAGTCTCTATTAGACAGAGTACAGTACTAGAGAATGGGGCTTAACAGTGGTCTGGAACATATTGTTAGGGAGTATGTGCTGTGTGCACACAGAGCGATAAATTGCACAACAGCCACCAGTAGAAGGGGAAAAAAGCAGGAATTTGCACAAAGTTTTTGTATGTTGTGATTGCATGAAATTTGTGGGTGCAGGACCCAAGAGGCCTACGAGTGAACGCCACAGATAAATTGATGAGGTCCAATATCAGATATTTTATTGTAGTATTTCTGTCATATGCATTCTAACAATGATTGTTGGAAGAACTCTGCTTTTTCTCACTCACCAGAAATGAATGGGAGACATCACAAGTATTTTGTATTTTATAAACATACAACCACACTTAAGCTTCTTAGCGCCAACACTGTTTTAGGTGAATGATGCAATGAGAATGATGTAACAGTGGTCGAAGTAAATGTAGTTTTTTTTTTTATTGTAGCCTGAACTGTTCCAGGACACCAATCATCGAAGTACTGTTTATTATTTTTATTTTAACAGGAACTGCAAGTGTTCACTGGGCGCCGTTGGGCAGGGAGAGAGAATTCAAGAATGAAGGATAAAGGAGAGCAGCCATGATGCATAGAGTGAAAAAGAGAATGTACAAGAGACGAGGGCACAGGGTGAGAAGAGATGATGTTGCATGTTAGTAACTTTTTAACATATTTAATGCAGTAACATATGGGGCAGTTTTTAATGTGTTTGAATATTTCAAGACCAGGCATCCACTACTGGTTTATAAACCTTCTCGCTTTCTCAATTTTGCTTTGGAATGCACTATATGACACTCATTTTTTCAAAACTTTCTTGGGGGGATGAGCCCCCACCCCCTTATCGTGAACCTCACTTTTCTCTGTTCGGCTCACCCACAAAATAACACTCATCCACAACTTTCATGCCCCACCGCTTTGAAATGTCGCTAGCTGCCACTGATGGAGATATCTGCCATCTCAAACGTTGAACATTATTGCATTGAAAAAATTAGGAGTTAAGTTCTTTTTACTAGAAAAATAGATTTATAAATAGGTACAAGCAAGAACATACAAATGTAATTAAAATATCCCAAATCATTTTACTACAGCTATCTCCAGAGCTTCTAAATGCGTTTGTTGTCTCTGACAAAATCACTGCCAGTTTGAATAGAAAGGTCTTGGACTACTTTATACAAGAGTGTAAAAAATGGCAGCAAAAAGACAGAAGTAGCTTTTTAACAGTACCCTTCATGTTTCTTCGTGTGCGCTGTAAGAAAAACAGAATATTAAGTTCTGAAACATAATTTAAGGGAGGGTTTCCAATTATCTACATGTAGAGATTTTCCAAACCAACTTAAACAACCTTCATAAGCAATATCTTTCGTATAGGTGTTCCAACAAATTTGGAGAAATCATAGACATATAAATGTTGTTGCTGTGTGCAGTTATAAATGTAATATATTTAGCAAAAGCATTTGGAAACTATGCATCAACTAAAAGGTTTTATAAGTAAGTTTACCCACTCAATGAGTACAGAATATTTAGAAGTTCAAACCTGATTGGCAGAGCTTCAAAGATGCAATTTGCATGCTTAAAATGCAAATTTTGCTGCTGCAGTCTGTTTTACTGAGCTACTTTAAGAGCTAGAAGTCTGTCAGCGTACCCGATGTGGCTTGCTGTAGTTCAACAACATATGCAAATATGCTAATTAAATCATTATATTGTACTGTGATCATGGAGCAGATTTGTTCATGCTTATTTACACAACCATTTGGGTGAAAATCATTTTCACATCATCGTATCAGACTGCAACATTTCAAAATATTTTCACCATTGTTTTACATACGTGATTTCAGTGGAAACCCGTTTTCCTTATTGCACAAAACTCTGGTGGTATAAATTAACAAATATATATATACACAATTTGCTATCAATAAGTGGGCTGGAGTGTTGAGATGGACAAGGTAGGGACAAATGGCTGGCCGAAGGAGATGTCTATTTTTTTTTTTTTTTACATCTAGCAAGGAACTTTGGACTGAATAATGCACCTGGGGATACAACAAATACAGCCAAGTGCCTTATCAAGAGAGGTACAATCCTTTTCTTGAAAGCACTAACACTGGACTGCACTGACTGAGAAACATCACGTGGGGGAATGAGGCTCCTACAACGAAACAATAAAATATACCTTTTTCATGCATATCAGATTTGGCCAGGGTGATGGCCAAGCTGCCTTAAGAATAATAAGCCAAACTGCCCAAATGTGATGAGGATGTCCATTTATAAGGCCCACACGTACTGTGCTTGGATTCTGACCATTGTGCAATCTGTAAATGAAAAAGTGCGAGGGCCCAAAGTTTTCTTGGGAGCCTAACCTTAGTGCTTTATATTTTGAGATTGTAGAATATCAAGTTTGACTATTCTTGATTCCACCTCATGCCTCTTCCTTTCAGCACTCCACACTTCCTGATTCATTATCTCACTTTTTATCCATGCTTTCTCCATTTGTCACTGTTTTCCTTTTACTTTCTCCTTTTTCCTGCTTTGAGTGAAAGTCTAATATTGAAAAATACATCCCAGTCCCCAAAACTCAGTGCCGAACACCTTCAACTACTGGCACCAATTAAGCACTGGGACTCGAGATGCATCTCACTATCGAAGCCTCATAGTGTTTGACTCTGCTTGAGACAACATGCCATATTAAACCTGTGGTAGATTGCCCCACTTAGCCTAGGTCAAGCCTTATTTGCATAGGATTGGTCTTCTAACTGGCTGATATGCGCTAAAGAAGATGGAAAGGAATGCTATGCAGGGGAACTCCCACTGGCCATTAAACCCTAAATTAATATTTCTAGCCATCACTTGTTTATTCTTTGCTAGCCTCTCTAAAAGGCACTGGTATATTGAAACAGGGCATAGAAACTTCGTCTGGACAGCTCCTTTGGTGAGTATCCAAAACACAGCTGCATACCGGTGAACCTCTTCTGCAACAACACAAACGAATTAAAAAATGATGGAAAGAAATAGTTTTCAGGGCAATTCCCAGCAGTAACTAAGCATTACTTAAATAATGTCAATTCATCATGTTTTTGTACTTTCAAACTATCACCATACAAAAAGTAGATTTGATGCTCAGTAGATAAAAACCTGAAATTGAATCATCACAGTTCTCAAAATGTACTTTAAAGGCTGTTGCCTTGAGGTGGGGGGCCTTAGGGAAGGAAGTCCTCAAAAAGGCGACCTCGAGATGGATTCTCTCTGGCACATGCCCTCCAGGAGGGGGACATATTGTCCGAAAACTGTGTGGAGGTGTTCAATGGAAGTTTGATAGGAGTCAATAAAAATATCAATACAATCTATGTTTTTACAATTAAATATCCTGTCTACATAGGCAGTATAATAGGACAAATGTTTTAAACCTTTGGAATTGGAAAAAACGGATAGTTTCATAGTTTAAGGTACTTATGACAGAACCCCAGACACGTCAGCTACATAACCTCAATCATTTGTAAAGTAATTTCCGTATTACACTCCAGAATCCAGACAAAAGCAGCAGCTATGAGAATACAAACTTCCCCGGGTAACCATTCCATTTTTAGTTTCAATCCTATCAAATGTATTTCTGATTGCTTATTATGCGATATCCCACAGTGAAAAGCAGGAGAGTTGGGTGCCGTAAAAATGTACCTCACTCATTCGAAGTTGTTACTTCTAATTTGTTTTGTTCCCGTTTTTACTTCCGTTTTCCTTCAATCTGTTCCATTTCCAACGAGTATGTTTTATTTTTTCAAATGTGGTGTTTCCTTTGTGTAGTTTCACATCCTTATCCGTTTTCTTTGACCTTTTGGACCGTTTTTTTTATTTTTTTTTAAATGTGTTTACATCCCTCAAACGATTTTTTCATAACTTGTTCGCATCTTTCTTTTCATTTATACTTTGTGTGTCTCTGTCTAATCTCTTATAATTTGTCATATTTCTTTACCCCTTTTTTCACTCATTTGGAATAATCCACTGCGCCCTACTATTTTCATCACTCTTCCCTCTGTTTTCGTTTTTCCATTTTCTCACCCTCTTTGTTAAGTCTTACAAAAAGGTTCGAGAACAGACACTTTCAAAGTGAAAGTTTCTCAGTGTTGAGGTGATATACTTTTTAGGCGACCACTGGCTCATTGGGGGATAGTTCTTTATCCTGTACGTTATAGTAGGTGTTCTGCCCCTCCCTAACTTTCTCACACTAGATCAATAAGGTTGTTTGGTAGTAAGGCCCCCTGTGAAAATGTAAACAATCAATACGACTACAAAGAGTTGACAAACTCGATTAAGATAGATACACGACAAGTTGGTTTCAGTGTTACTAATCATAGCTCATGAATGAAGGAAAAGTTGGCCTCAGCCAGAACATGAAGTCTCATCTCTTGGTACGCAGAGAAGGGGAGATGATGATATCATCGGAGTCATCAGAGTCCAAATCATTTGAGGCGGGAGAGAAGCTTCTTGTCCGTTCTTTATTGTACTGTTGTGCTACAATAAAACCACAAGCAAATATTATAATTATTGACTGGCCTAATAAAAAGAACCCAACTAACGGACTCAAAGTTATATATTTCCCATGAAAAAACAGCAAAGTTTCTTACCTGCACATTGATTTAATATCACCAGCCCTTCAAATTAGGTTTGGTGCCAAAGATGTCAAACAGTCGGCTTCAACATAAGGAACATTATTTATTCACTTGCAGTTTTAGCATAACTATATCCCAAGGGCATTAGAACACTTTGCAATGAAAAGTCAAGGCTAAAGGAGGGGAAAACAACGATGTACACGAAACCACTAATAATTCAAGACCATACTTACAAATGTACACTAAAACAACAGCATCATCATACAATACGGAGAGTGTACAAGTGGAGGACGGAAAAAGGAGCAGCTGCCTGAAAAAGTAACTGACATGTTCTGTGCAAGGGAAAATAGAATTATAGCTAAATTAAAGCAATCGTGGAAGTAGCATTCACCAGCGAATGCAGACTGGATTACAAGAACATGATGGTGAACCTGGGGAAGCATCCTTCTGAAGAAGGGGGAGAAACAAATAAGCAAGTACCTAAGTGAGGTTGATGAGAAACAATGATGGTGGAAGACAGATACAACCTGGCTGTACTAGGTAAGAAGGGTAGACAGACAGGCACAGTGGCAAAGGAAGGCGGTAATCAGGGAGTGAGAAGTAAGAGATTGGTTGAAATACAATTGAGTAAACTGAAGGAGGACACTGATAGAAGCAGTCTGGGAAGTGTGTGTCAATTTAACATTTAAGACCCTTCTTTGAATGTTAGCAGAAAAGCCAATGTGCGTAGGGCAGAAGGGAGAAAGATTCAAATGCTATACACACAGACAGTATGATTGAACTATGAAGTGTTCTTCATTTTTTAACGCCATGGGTTGCAAAAGAAATGTTTCAGCACTTCGCAGACACCCCTGGCCTCCTGAAATTTGAAGTCCTTTAGTCAGGTAAAGAGTCTAGAGGGAATGACTTCATGAGCGACACAAGTTGCCTTACAGATTGATCTAACTTTGATGTGAAGCCTTTGAAGTGCTTGTAGAATTGGGATTGCTTACTACCTACAACAACGTGAGCCACTGCAAGCAAAACTGCCTTTAATGATGAGGTGTACTCTAGTTAGGCCCATCAGTAGGTGACTGCCATAATTAAGTGTCACGCATCTATGGTGTTTAAGTCTTGTTTAGTAATGCACTGTCTAATCTCCTGCAGAAATCTCAGTTACAAATGTGCATTTTTAGCCTCCCATTGATGTGATTAGAAGTTAAGCCTTTTGCCAAGACTAATGCAAAGGGATTTGAAACTGTCTACTATTGCTGGATTATAGTGAAGAAAGTTACATGAATCAATGCATAATTCCGCAAGAATTTTAACATGTGAAGGTGATATTAGGAGGTACCCTCTTCTTGATGGGTTCAGTTTCAGAAAGGTGGAGGCAGTCAGTCTTGAACTATCTGAAGGGTATAGGCAGGGCATTAGAGTTCATGAAGTGAGGAGCTCTTGAGGTACAGAGGAGTATTATCAGCAGTATAGGATCCTTGAGTTATCAAAGATGACAGCGGTTCAGATAGAAATTAAAGAGGGTAAGTACGATGATAGAATTTTGATGCAGGTTGATAGCATTAGAGAATGAGTATTCAATTTTAATTTGCCAATAGTGAGTAGTCAAATATGATGCAGTCCAGTTTAAAACAAAGCCATCAATGTCCCTACGCTCAATGAAGATGATGATAACAAGGGAAAGGTTGACCAAGTCAAAGGCCTCCTGACATTTTTAGGGTTGCCTTCCAGATTGATCTAGCTTTGATAGAAAGCCTTTGGAGTGTTTGTAGAATGGATGGTATGAGATAAGTGAAGAAGAAGTTGTTACCAGGGTCAAGAATGTACAAAACACATTATTATCATCCTCATCAACAATCTGAATCAGGGCTGAATCTGTGCAACAGCCCAGGTTGAAACCAGATTGACATTAATTTAAAGGTTGCCTAAGATATGAGCAAGCACAACTTTTAGTGACAGAAACGGAAGCCCTTGAAACAAGCAGTAAATTGTTGGATCACCAGCATCAGGAGGGCTTCTCCAGAAGGTTAAAGGTTTTGATGCTTTAAAAGCAATGTGGAAATACACTCTGTGCAGCAGATTAATTCCCAAGATCACCAAACAAGGTAAAAGCTAATTACTCCAATCTTCAGTGACGATGGGTGGACTAGGTAGGGTCTGTGGAGTGAGGGGGTTCACCTTCTCTGTAGGTTGATAGATCAGATTCAAATTTCAGCCATGTGTCCTCAGAATTCATACTGTTAAAGGGGACCATTCCAAGAAATGAAAAGTTAAGAACAAATGCTAGATGGATTCAACTTCACACCTGAAGAATGAACACATTCTTCATATTTTGCATGAAGAAAATAGACAGTGAAGGAAAGAAAAGGCTACTTTATTTTACAACTTCTTGTCTGTGTCTATTATTAGCAGTATCTATTAGTGTTCTGATGACATTAGCCTTGGCTCTGAAGTCTCCTGACAGTTCTAATGCTGTCTACATTAGAGAGAGAGGGCAAGAGCCTATGTGTTTCCTCCAGTACTCTTAATGACTGTATCATCACAGAGTTCTCTGAACAACTATTAATGAGATGGCTTAAGTATTTTCATGTATTTTTTATAGGTGGTAAGTTGTCAAGAAGCCTCTACAACGATTCAATGTAATGGGTGGTTGTAACAATATTGTGTGAGGAAGTGATGGAAGGAAGCTTATTCAATGCGACCAAAGAAAAGAAGCACGTCCACATTTTTTGTCATAAAAACATGTTACTTCGTTCGGTTGTCCACAAATTTTGAAATGGGTAAAAGCTAAAAAGGAAGGTGTCTGGGAATTAGGAGACCAATTAATCTGAATTGTTGCTTATACAATTTCCCCTCACATGTAACTACTAATATACTGAGCGGAAACTCCTATAGACACCTTTACAAGTAAAGGAAAACGGCATTAAGGAAGAGTCTCACAATGAAATAGGGTATTCATTTAAAATATTGTTTAAACAGGTACCATTACTCTACTTCTAGTCACTGATTGTCTCCTGCAGGTTCTCTATTTTGTTGCAGCATGGTGTGTTTGTGAGAGCGAGTAGGCTGAATGAAAGCAGCTTAGCTTTTGCTCCTTCTCGCAGCCTCTGACAGAGCCTTAGTTCTAAGGGGAAGTTTGGCGGTGGGGAATACAAATGTATGCATGATAGGTGGGTCCCAAGACCCCACTACCCACTACACCATACACTTGTGAACCTCCTTAGAACACATTTTCTTAGCTATGGCATACTAGCACAATTTTGCATCAAAACTATAACACTGGACAAAATACCAGTCAATTTAACAATGTATCAGACACATCAGGCCAGGCAACAGACACCTGCTCACCTTCGTAAAACACAATAAATGACAAAGTCTCACTGTCATGTATTTTGCCTTATATGCCTATTACGAGTCCCTTTTATTGTGAACTTGCTTATTTGTTTGTCAAGGATGCAAGCCCTAGAAGTCATTATCCATTTGCAATCATTGATCAGCTCATAAACATGTATGATTATTAGTGTGCAACTATATGTGCTACATACATCATACATTCTGATAGTACACTTCTAATTCACAGTGGACAAAAGCAAGTTGTTTAGATGCAGATACATACACTGCCCTTATATGACAATCATGCATATTTCCTTACATAAGGGTGAATAACTATATGGTCAGGGGCAAAATCCAGCCACAAAATATCTAGAGAACCACCATTTCCTCTTTCTTGTCATGGGCCTCGTCTATTGCACCCATCTGTAGAACGTTATTCTACCTCTCTTGTTCTTTATCCACAATGTTTGTGTGGCATGAAGGGCCAGGAGGAGAGCGCATCAAGTGGTAGTCTTCTCTAAAATTGGAGGAAATATTCATCAAATATATTGGAGGTTCTCATTAGTCCAAGGTGATCTGCTTTGGAGGAAGGTTGCCACACATCCCACTTTTGGCATATCATGGCACTTCTCAATGAATGCACATTTTTTAGGGTGTGGATGAAGAGAAGGCAGCTGCTGCCACTGGTAGCTTCTATTTGCTCCTTTACTTCCCATTGTAGGGGCGGATCTTGCTGTCTGGGCCTACCAATCTTACAAATGTAGATGTGGCACATAGATAACTGTTGGTGAAATTGGTGTGTTGGACAAGCTAGGCCAAGAGTCCTCCTCTCTAGTCAGGTATCTGCTTTATCCTCACCCAGGGTTCCTCATTAGATTGCATGTGGACAAGACTTTTCCTGGATGTCTCTAGAGAAATCTGAAGACATTTAAGCAAGTCATCTCAAACCACATTAAATCACATCAAACATGCCAGAGTGCATAAGAAAAAGTTACTTATCTTTGATAATGGTCTTTCTGGTGAATACTCTATCCCCCTGTAGATTCCTTACTTTTTTTAAATCTGTTTTTATTTTTTATTACAACATATCCAATAAGTACAGAACACTGGGTGTGAGTTGCACATTCAAGTGCGAGATAAAGGGCATACAGTAAATGAGAGTGAGGATGAGGAGGAGGAAGTCCCAGAGCCTGAGGAGTGTGAAGGCAGCATTTGGCAATAAACAATATAATTTATAGGGACAGGTACACACTATCATAGTATTTACAGAGGTCGGTTTCAGAATAACGAAGAATATGTGTGGTGCCACTAGTGGCCCACAGTGACTCTGGGTGGGGGTGCAGTGATGTGATACCATCTGTAAATTACCTTTGTGTCTGGCTGCTAGCTAGTCCGAGATTACAACAAAGGGGGGAGGCTGCCATGGCAAGAGGTGATGGATCCTGCCCCAGTGTATGATAGGGGTTCCTGCGGGGGGTTGGGTGTAACACTTTACAGTAATATGTGCTGTCTGCAATGCAGTGTGCACGGGGTGCACTACTGAAGCGCCAAGGACTACATGGGTTAACGCTTATTGCCGTTTTCATGGAGGTCGGGTGTCATTTTTGGCTTCAGTCCAGACTATGAAGGTATCCCAGATTCCGTGTCCCGCTACAGCGAATCCTCTGTCGCTCATAGAGTGAAGTGCCTGTGAGTCGGCCCTGGCCCACTGTAACAGCCCATCTAGCCACTTGTTGACATCTGGAGTGGAAGGTGCCTTAAACTGTATTGCTGTGAGGTGTTTGAATATGACAAAGGCCAGGTCTATGAACCTGTGTAGTTGTTTGCCCCCCTTAACCTTAGTGCAGATGCTGAGTAGACAGGACGCAGGGCTAGGGGACAGCGCATGATCTGCCAATTCCCCCGTCAGTGCAGTGATTTCGTGCCAGGCACGTTGTATGGGCAGGCAGGCCCACACCATGTGGTTGAAAGTAGCCTCCTGTTCTCTACAGCATGGGCATTTGTGTATCGTGTGGGGGAACCCTCGTTGGAGCTGGTGAGGGGATAGATATGTTTGGTGTATATAATTCTGTAGATTCGTTACTTACTGAATAATCACAGGCATCAGACTGGATCTGGAAAGCTTCAAACCTCTTTGATGCCAGTAGTGGGTAGTGGCTCAGTGTCAACGCCGGAAGGGACGACTGGTGATGTAACCAAAGCAATATAGCACTAATCCGGTGTAACAACGTCAATTTCCACCTGCTATGCCTTCCAGGTGAACATATGGAGCAACATTTATCAGATACGGTGTAGTGCTAAACTCTAATTGGAATCTTATTATCACTTTCCCTGTGTATCCGTCAACCCATCAGAAGAGGTGGGTGAAATCTATGACTAATCTACAGGTAGATAAAGTACCGGCCACAAAGATCCTCACCGGTTGAGCAGATTTCCAAGCAATAACTTTCCTGCTCGATGGATGGTTAGACGAGGAAATCCTACAACACTGATCTGGCAAAGAGGTGTGTCCCAACACACCTCCAAGTCCCAACAGTAGTGTTTGGCAGACTTGTGCAGGACACCCACACTGCCGCCTTATGGATCTATGCAATGGGAATACCTCTTGAAAGAGTTGAAGACGATGACTCGGCCCAAGCAGAATGGATTCTTATTCCCTGGGTCCAAGCCGGGAAGCTGGAGTACAGATGGGAAGGGAGCTAAAAGCAGGGTGGGCTGGACCTGTATGACTAGCTGAGCTGGGGACTGCACAAGGGGAGAGTGAACCAGCACAGCTGGATGGGGAGGCTCTAGAGGTACCAATTCTGGCTCTGAAGATCATGTGGGAGTGGGGGTACACATGGGTGACTAACCCCTTGAGGAGTGTTTCTTGTGTTTCTTATGTTTCTGTCACCTGTTGGAGAAGTCTGTGACCTCCATTGGTCAGAGGAACAACACAACCCTTGTTTCTCATCATGCACCCCTGCCGTAATTAGTTGTGCTTCCCTCTCCTTACTTGCTTGTAGTGCATACTGAGGCAGGACTCGCATGAGTTGGAGTAATGGTCAGATTTGGGCACCACTGGCAAACAAATTGTGGGTCATCAGTGGACATCTATCCCTAGCAGTCCCTAAAGGTCATAAAGCCTGAATGCTTGATGGAGACATTCTAACACTGCACTTTACAGTGCTCTAAATTCTACACAAAATACTTAGTGCGCAACCTCGAGCTTCAGAACCGCATTGGAGGGATAGAGAAAAGGGTACTGACGTTGTTAAGCCAAGGTGTGCATTATATGACTTCGCTGATGTCACCAGGCGTCACTTCCGGTTTCGAAAGAAGTCAGCACTCCTACCGGCATCAAGGGCCTCATTCGTTTTCTTGATCTAGTCTGATTACTAGTATTACCCATCTAATACTGCCAACAGGAAGTATCTGGGTTTAGCTTGGTCAGTGTGGCCTTTACAACAAGGCTCAACTCAGTTTGGTGAGCCAAAAACGTAGTTTTAAGAAGATCTATCCTTTTTATTTTCGTCGGTTTGAGAACTGTAGTAGAAGATTGTGACTTTTCAAATTCCACATATACAATCATTAAAAGGAACTAAGGGGAAAATATTTCTTGATTTGTATGAAGTGATCTCAGTGAAAAAGTTGTACTTGGTCTGCATAATGCACAGGGGTGGTCCTAAATTTACGGCGCCCTTCTTGCCCACAGCTACAGGAGGCTTTTTCTGCCCAGGAACAACCTTCAAGCCCATTAAAACACCTCTCTGGGATTATCTATAGCGTTGAGGAGTTCTATTGGGAGACTATAGGGAAAAGCATATCAACCTCACTCTTAACATTCCCATTTAGGGCACAGACAAACTTGGGGCATCTGAATCAGACCCACAGAGCTTTAACAATCTGATCAATGCCGCAGTTCATTTAATTTGTATTTAACTTTGCATTACTACGGCCTAAAGATAGTCCGCTTTCTCTTTTTTACCAGTCTGAAGGATCAAGTCTTCCTGATTTTGAAGTGCTGGCTTGGGAACAGCACAAAAACCCAGTGCGTCTGGTGTGGAGCCAAAACGACCTAATGCTGAAGCGGACCTCATTGGTTTCTTGAACTTTAGTATCGCTGTCACAAGTGGCATCATGCCCAGTGTGGAGGGCATAAAGGAAGGGTGGCAAATAATGGTGCTTCAGAGACTGCTGCCCTACATAAACCGAAGTCAAGTCTCATGGCCTCTTGGACATCCCACATATGTTGTGTATGTCCCCAGGAGGAAACAAACCTACCACTGGCTAAGAGTTGTGCAGCAAGTGAGCTGCGCCTGAGGGATAGAGTCTGAATGCGCCGTTATCCCATTTCTCATGTTTACTGTGTTGATCACCATTTGAGGAAGACTGTTCTACACAGAAAACAGCTCATGTCAAGCAAGCTGGATTTTGATTTACATTTTTGCACCTACTTCTGTGATGACACCTTTTGGTCTCCTCTTAAAATGCCTTAGGGAGCACAACTGTCACCAAGTAAATGTTCTAGCGTGGTAGGTTGGTGAATAAAAGCTCAACCGAAAATCTATGAAAAATAATAAAAATAAAAAAAATAAAAAAAACTCAGCGAGCTCTAGATCCCGGCATTATTGTAGAATAGAAAAAACAGAACCTACGCCTTCAGTGGCACACTCGCATGAACCTGCTTCATCACATCCACAGCACAGACAGGACATCTTGCAGATTGGTAGCCAGTGCCACAACAATGTCACAAAGCTAGTACTGCTGAAAATTTGTGATCCAGTGTAAGCCTGTGAAGTTGAATGTAAGGCCTCTGCAAAAAGTATCATTTAAAAGGTGTCAGGCTATGAGTATATTTCCAGCAAGTATGATTTAAGTATATAAGAGAAACTGAACATGTATGTTTCAGTTTAATTATTGATTTCTAGAGAACGTTGGTTTGTTTTCCATAAAGTTATTAGGATGGGATTCTACCTCTTGCCCAACAAAACACCATGTATTCCCTTCTTTTCCAGTAGAGTTGGGCTGTCAAGGAGTTTGGGAAACCTACTCGAAAGCTAAACAAGAAGGCATTTTCTTTGCCATAAATATCGGAAGTTAATCTAATAATTATGTACCTGGTAATTGCTGTCGGGGTGAAAACTTGAGGTCTTTTGGGTTTTTCCATTTATTGGCTTTCTCATCCTCAGGCACAGGTTCTTCTATTAGCTCCTCACTGACATCAGAATCTCCATTATCTGAAATTAATCAAATATGAAAAATAAAAGCTAAAATAACCGTCTTGACAAGGTGGAATAAAAAGCATTTATAGTTCCAGACTCTAAACAAAAGCTAACAACATAGCTAACAAGCTACCAATATAACATTTATCTCCCATATATTTCATTTTAGACTATATGTAGCGTAATAACTTCAACAGGTGTTCTGGAGTTTGACTAGATTCTTAATAAGAAATGTTGAAGCAGAAATTATATTTTGTCCCAAAACATTTTTGGGTAGTCCAACTTTTTCCATAAACTACTGGGAATTGGAAGATATAGGAAATGCTACTGTATGAAAAGTATTGGTGGAAATGGGAAGCTGGAATGGCAACTCCCATCCAGCGTGACGTTCTTATTTGTTCTTATTATCTACTTGAGATGAACAGCCTGGTCAGATCCAGATTCTACAAGAATAAATGGATCACAAAATCAAGCATCTATGATGACCTAAAAAGGAAGCACGATTTAGCTCCTGGTGAGTTTTATGAGTTCCTGGAGGAGATATCTCAGCCTTTCAGATTAATCATCTTGTGGCTGCCATACTTCCAGCCCATTACACCAGTTCCCACTGTATCTAGGTCAATTTCGGTTTCTACCGGGAATACTCGAGTGGGACATGCAAATGAGAGACTGGACTAAGGGTATCAGACCTCCAACACTTTCTTCAGGTTATTTCGGCGGTAGGTTGCTCACAGGGGCAGGAGTGATGAAAAGAGAAAACATGTGTTCTCTATTTTACAACAATCCCACCTTCTGGTCTCACACTTACAGAAGTACGAGATTTCATTGGTTACCATTTTCTCAAGGTCTTTTGGGAGGAAAACAATCAGGCCCAAAACAGTTCTAGCAGGGATGTCAAGAAACAAAGGCAACATGTTACCTAAGGCCCTCGATCTGATGCACAATGGGAAGCCATATTATATATGTCACCCAACTAGGAGTAATTATTAGAATGCATCAACCTATGCAAGGGTAAAAAGCCAAGTGAAATCGTGGGAGATGTGGGATATACACCTCCAAGAAGGAACTGCTCTATCATTTTTTGCTTATACTGCTGCTGCATACTGGGTTGTACCAGTCTGTAAGAGCGACACTTGCACTGCTATTGCCTCCTATGCTGAATCGGCACAAAGTTTGCACTGCTCCAGTCCTGTATCTATTTAATACAAAACACTTGCATCGCGCTCCCTAGTTTCCCATACCGGTTTCGTGTACTGAAAGCCTTCGCTCCTGCTACTCAATGTTATGTGCACTTGGCATGTGTCATCAAAGCTTGCCCAGCTGCTTCCTCATGTGCAATACCTGTTCTGTGAGAGGGAAACTTGCACTCTTTCAGTAGATCGCTGCACATTTATGAGCTTTTTGTTTCTGTGCAGGCCTCTAGATGACGTTAGGGAAAAGAGGGTTGTGGTACATGGCCAGCAGTCGTCTAGAGAGAAGTATGTTGACACTATGGGCCTGATTACAACTTTGGAGGAGGTGTTAATCCGTCCCAAAAGTGACGGTAAAGTGACGGATATACCACCAGCCGTATTACGAGTTCCATAGGATATAATGGACTCGTAATACGGCTGGTGGTATATCCGACACTTTACCGTCACTTTTGGGACGGATTAACACCTCCTCCAAAGTTGTAATCAGGCCCTATATGCCTACACCGGCTTTTCCTTACACTGTGCAAATACCCTGTAGTTTGTAAGGGTGCAAATGTGGAGGGCCTACCAAGTTCATTATCACCAAAGTTCCTTTTGACACAGACAGGGTTAAGAATGGGCTAAACGATTCATTTTTCTTTGGCGTGCACATTTTAAACTACAACCACTTCTTTGCACACTCATTAATTTCAGGTAAGTGAAAGAGAAAAGCCTGTGAACTTTAGGACCTGCAGCACTACTCAACAGTCAATGCTTCAACTACATCAATACTTTTCAGATGGTAAAGATAACCCTTTCCTAGAAGCACACGAGTTTGAAGCAAGCTTCGCCTCTCCTTCAGCAACATTATGTTTTTTTTTTTTTTCCCCACACGCATTACCTTTTTTGGAAAAATACTGATGGTCTGCATGTTAAGGAGTGCTCCAGCTTTGGAGCTTTCAGGGATGAGTAAAGCAAGAAGACCATATATATTCAAATACATGCATTCAAGCAATTTTGCTTATTTTAAGATCAGTTAAGAAACATGTTCTGTGTGAAGATAGTTTGAATGTTGGTTTCTGTTTCTGGGAAAATGTGTCTTTTGTGCAAGATAGCGGGGGAACAAAACACCTTGTTTGTCATAGAGAGAGGAAATATCAGTTTGCATTTTGAGGTATACTAGTGGTCTATACCTTGGTAAAATCAAAAAAATTTCAGATCAAACGTTATCGCCTGGCAACTTGGAAAAGTATAAACGTCTGGACTATGCCATTTACGGCCCATTCGTTGCTCTTTGGCTGCTGCAGCCACTGGTAAGACTCAGTGAGAGAAGGATGGCTAAAAGCTCATCTCACTCTTCAATTCAAAATTCATGGCTTTCCCAGACAGGGATAGGCTTTGGGGGATTTGGAACCAGTTAGACCCCTGGTTTCTGCCCATAAAGCCTTATACACACTATTGCTGCTAACAGAGGTTTTTGGTAACCTCGCTATATTAAAATGGAGTAGAAGTGAATTTGCGGACAATCATAGCCACCTTTTTTGTGAAACGCCCCGCAACGAGCTAGAGAGACAAGCCAAGGCTATCTGAAAATCGGCAAGCCCTGGAAAGCAAAAGGAGGTTGATCAACCCACAACCACGCCACTCTCTATACTAAAGAACTTTAGCCTTCGGGAGTCTCAGAGAGAAGATAACAACACTTTTACGAATCTTCAGCTGAAATTGAACAAGGGACACCCAAAGCCCCTGCGCTATGTTTTGGATAGGTAAGAAAATATCTGGATGTTAAAAGTTAATTTAGAAAATACATGCATTAATAAGTTAGCAGTGTGTGTGCCACAGACTGTCTAATCCTTTTTATTTAAAATATGTACTCTGAAGCGCAGTGGCCTGTGAGTTGATTCCCTACTGTTCTACTGCAGCTTCCTACAGTTTTCTAATGAAGTATTAGAGGAGCGCTAACATTCTGTATTTATGACAACATAGTGGCACACCTGACTGCCATCTCGATGGAAAAAAAATGTTAGCATTTCTGACAGGGAGACTGCAGTGAATGAACAATAGAAGCAGGGGGTTCTTTTGTCATAGAAATTTTTGTTAGTGCTCTAGAAAGTAAAATGAGGACACATGCAAAACATTCTTCTAACACCAGCAGCAGCCTGTCAGTTAACTTCGTAGCAATCAACTGCAGCGTCACCAGAGAGTTCTAATGAACAACTAGAGTGCTAAAAGACATAAGTGAGACACTGCTGAACGTGATTTTGTTGGGATAAGAGCTAACGGATTTAAATCCTTTCCTGAGAAGCAGGCTAAGGTAAATGAGCATTGAAATGTTAATGCAGGCATGAAACTAGTTATTAGAAAATGTGAGGGTAGGAATGTGTATCTAGTAATTTGAGGCATACTTAATTTTTAAAGGAGCTAAAATAGTTCGAGAAAGACGTGTGCATAAAAACAGCCTCCACTTTTCACATTTGTTTACTCGGCCTACCAATATTCTCAGTCGCCTAACAGCTCCCGAATTTTAAAATAGTAACATTTGGGTGGATACGTGTATACATATACATAGTCATTGATAAAACCAAAGGTTAAAGTGAAGCTCTAGTTAGGGTAGGTTCTTCGGCCTTAATATATGTTTAAAAAAAAAAAAACACTTAAAAACCCAAGAGTTAAGGTGATGTTATAGATAGTATTGGGAGTGAGTCACAAGGTAATGTTAAAAAAAAAAAAAAAAAACTCAAGAAACCCAAAATACACCGTTTGTAATTTAGAGGACTAACTATAATGTTCACCCCATCATGCAGCAATTAGAATCTCACATATTACATCACTTCTGACATGTTAAATTACATCACTGATGCTATCACTGATTATGTTTAAATAACATTGTTGGAATTACTAATGAGATCAACCAGTAATTCTGATAGTGTGCCATACTTTGTGAATGGGGGTTAATACAATAACCTAAATCCATTTTTCTGCTAGTTGTGCTGTATATCAAATGCTTTGCACACTCCTGTCATCTAGTACTGGGTATGGGCATTGTAAGATGTTTTTGTTCTAAGCAGAGGTTTTGGTTTCAAGGCGAGTCGTGATTCGTCCCCGATTAGCCAGGACACCGATTCCAGCAAAAATTGTATTGATTGCTGGTGGTTTAGAGTAAGTGGGTATCGTAATAAAAAGCAGGATAGTCTATATAAAGTGGAGTAATACAAATATGTGTATGGAACTTAAATGTACGGGGAGGTGGAAGGGTCCATGTGTGAATCTGAAGCTGCAATCCAGTTACCTTTTTCAGCATGTGCTGCTGTAGATATACTGCTTTGCACAGAAGGAAAAGTAGTGCCCTTCTCCCCTAAAGAAGTAGTTTGCAAGCTGGGAAGGAAGTTATTTGAGAGAATTTTAGGGACAGATTAGCTGACCTTTGCTCCTCATCAGGCACGAATGTCCACACAATGTCTGATGAAAGTGTGGACATTGCAGCTTTACACATTTCTGCAATTGGGATATTTACAGTGAAAGCCACAGTTGCTCTTTTTTTGTGATTGGAAAGTGCCTTAGACACAGAGTGTAGTACATTTCTGGCTTTTGCATAGGCAACGTGAACATGCTAGACTGTGCATCTATCTTGAACTGTTTTGGAAATAGAGTTGTTTAAGTTGGCGTTGCCAAAGGTCACAAAGAGCTGCTCAGTCCTTATGAAGGCTTTGGATAAACATAGTATATGAGGGCTCTTTTGACAACTAAAGTATGTAAGGCCCTTTCTGCAACCATCTGAGCTGGTGAATAAATATTAGCAACTCAACAGTTTGATTCTATGGAACTTGGAGATTACCTTGTTCAGAAATCAAGTGTTTCTTTTAAAAATAGCCCTTAAATAAAGGACTCTTCCACTGTTAGTGCTTGCAGGTCACTTAATCACTGAAGGAAAGTGACAGTGGGAGGGAGGTGTCTGTGTTGATGGTTGCTTGAGGCAGAGGGTCAAGGAATAACCGACGAGTAACAACTTTTTGATTTTCCATCTCTGCAGTATGTACTGAGATGTGTGTTCCACCAACCACTAGGTCCTTCGCCTGCCCAGTTCCTTGTGATCACTGCCGGGAAATGCACTCCTGAAGGTGGTGCATGTGCAGCCAAGTATATGGTACTATCATCATGCAAGAAGCCATAGTTCACAAAAGTTCTATTGGTGTTCTCAGAGGATGCAAAATCTTGTAAAAATGAAGACAGCCTTTGAAATGCATTCACTATCGTGTTGGGATAAGCTTTACTTGTGATTGTATTTAGTACGGTTCCTAAGAAAAGTTAGGCTTGTTGAGTACAGAGGTGAATTTTGTTTGCATTGAATGTAAAGTGCAAAGTGTTGTATAAGGACACTTATTGTTGAGTGTTTTTCTATACTTTAATTCCAACTCTGGCCAGACAATGCACATACAGCGAGAAAGAACATGAATTGTGTGCCTGTGAGCCTTGCGCTGGGAGACACAACCGTCTTACACTACCCCAGATGGATTCTTACACAATAGTGTAACAGCCATGTTACAACTTTTCCATCCCTTACTAATGCTGAATAGCTAGACAACCAGCAATGTTGCTGGTGCTGTGATGGATATGCATGACTTCAGACAGCACCATACACCACTAAACAAACAGTCAACTGTACATCTCAATTAAGACAAATGGGGCATTATAGTACTGAAAATGTGTCTTGGCAAGATTTAAAATAGATAACCCGGGATAACACCAGACAGTTAATGGTGAGTGGTTCAATCTGCACTCAGCACCAAAGGATAAAAAGCTACCTGGCTAGTTTAATGAAGGACCGTCCCTCCTAGCCCCCAGCTACAAGTTACATTTTAGGCTCCATAAACGAATCTCTCAATGCAGCTGCCAGACTCTGGACCATGTCCAGGGAAACTGACTGCATTAATCTCATGTGCCAGCAGACATGCTGACTCTTTGATGAGACAAGAAACTGACTGTCCATCCTTTTGATATATAAGCATTGGTGTGCCACGCCATCAAATCTGCACTCTTTCAACACCTACTTTCTTCATACAAAAAGCAGCAGATAACAAAATCTAGTAGTCATTAGCTGCAAGGGGACACAATCCACACATCAATGGTCTTCATACCCTGCCCGATTATGTACAGCATTGACAAACCCTAAACAGTAGACAGAAATTAGAACTTGTAAAAATTCCATTGATTTCAAAGGTGATCATTTTCTTAGAACAAAGTTACACATTAAGGGGCTCCTGTAGTGTTTCGCCATCAAATCACTAAGGCAGTGGAGGCACCTCCTTCATTGGCCCACCCACTGTTGATTTGACATTTTTAAAGGTTAATCGCCATAGGAGGGGTTTCCCCCTTGATTTTGCTCCCATTTACATTGGACGGGGCTGCTCTGATTTAAACAAAAAAAAAAAGACACACACACACACATCCCTAAAGCAGGTGTTTGCCTTTCGACTAAAAGAAAGGTGATGTTTGATGTGCTGGGAGTTTCCTCCCCAGTGCCTGGCGGACGTTTCAGCATTTTAGCTTTTTTTCATTGCTCCACTGTGCACGGAGGTAACCAGACAGAAAACTTGCTGACAAACATGGTGCTGGAAGGCTTGCAATACACAGGGTGTTTTTATGCAACGTGTACATGGATAAGACAGTCCTAACACCAGAGCCACCAGAGGCTTCATTCTTAAGAAAACAGGGGTGCCCTGACCTATAAATTAGGCAAGAGATGCATAAAGTGAGGAGACAGGGCAGCGGAAATTTCTTTGAAGCTGTTGGCTTACTGAACAACTCTAAATCAGGCCCTAGGACTGGAAGCTTAAAAAGTTGTCATTAGTTTTGGAGGAAATTACAAACAAAAATCAACATCTTCCAATCTGGGGGAACAATGAAAGGAGTACTTTCTCCTTTTATACCTGAAATCCCCAGAGGCAACACTGAGGGCCATAATTTACTTTTATTCCTTCACGCATTACAACAAGATCTAGCACTAAAATAAAGTTAGAGAAAGGTACACAGTCAGCTCTGAAACGTTCCAGAAATGAATGGGGGACGCTGCAGCTACTGCAGCCAACATTTGGGAAGTGGATGGATACATGCGCACCAATTATTCAAGTGAAAAACATATCTTCTTCAGTAAAACTCATCAGTTAACAAGGCCACTTTTGGTGGGGAAGTTTGTGATACAATTTTATGGCCAACTGAAACTAATGCAGCTGTAATGTTACCACTTAAAATATTCTGTGGCTACCATTCATGCAACACACAGAATACTAGGATGGTGGAAGATATCTGAAAATTGTTTTTTCTTCATAATCATCAACATTGCTCCTAACAGTGATGTGGTGGGGCACAGTGTTTCCAGAATAACCAATATAGAGCAGCAAACAACATTTAAGCCTTGTTATTATGATTGAAAGCAATACCAACATTCATACACCACCTGGACATAGAAATATAAGTGTTATTTAATTGTACATATATTTTATGCATGACATGAAATATCAATATTTCCAAAGATAGCATGAGTAATCAAGTGGACTAAATTTCTTGATGAGAATAATTGTTATGTTATATGAATTAGAATTCTTAAAAAAATATTTGTAAGTTGGAAAGCCAAATGTAAGTAAGTCCTGTGTTTTAAACAATGATTTGAGCTTTGGGAGTCCATATTCAGTAGAGGAAAGTCTATCAAGAAAATCACCATATATTAAACTAAAATCACCACCAAAGAGGGGAACAATACCAAGTTTAACAATCTCAGATGTAATATTTAAAAATGTCGGGTCATCAGCAGTTGGACCATATATTAATCAAATTCAACACATCAGGTGAATCAATTGACTTCATTTGACTTTGAAAAATAGGAATCTACCATCTGTATCAGAATGCTTATCTAATATCTGTAATTAGAGTTTTTTTAGAGAGTGAATTTGCCACTGCATTTTTTTTTTTTTTTACCTATGGCCTAAGAAGAAAGAATGTGTCTAACCCATTTTGTATGCCTACAGGATAAACATTTGTCATCAATATAAGTTTCTTGAATTAAACAGATGCCAGCCTCATGTCTAGACAAATAATCAAATATTTCCATTTGTGTAACTGGATGTCTTAAACATTTAACATTAAAAAAGGCAATTTTGATCTATTTAGAATTACCTTTAACTAAGAATATTAAAAGGAAAAAAGGGTGATCCTTTTCCATCTTACTCTTTTCTATCCCAAACTTTAAACTCCAAAAGTGGGGGTGGAAGATCTCTACAGATCTCCGGGCCTTTTTTGTAGAACTTATTAAAATATTCTATTTGATCAGTTTGTTTTCTATAATTTCCACAAACTGCTTTAAACATTAATTTTAAGCAACATATAATATGGAACATTTCCCATTTAAAAAAATGAGTCCATGAATGTGGTAATGCACTTCATAAGCAACTTTAAATATACAGAAACATAAAGCCTACTAGTTGGCCTTCCACAATGCATACTACAACCAGTAGTCAAAGTTCTAAACTTTGTCACAGGTCTACTTTGTAATTTTCCAGGTGTTCGGCGCCTTTTAATTCTTTGCAATTTGCAGAGGATTTCTTCCATATTTGTCTTCGTGCAATGGAGAGACCAAGAGTTGAGCAGAGGAAGTATTTCAAATAAAAGGAGATAAAGGATAATATTTATTGAAAGCAGTCCTCAATGTTCCATTACATTTTTTCAGTGAAGCAAAGGTTTGAAGCTGTCATGAAGGTGGCATGAGAATAAGGGTAGGTGCACCCGGAGGGTGTTTTGTTTTGGTGACAGTTCTTTGTTTGGTGGGCACCAGGGGATGTGGACTGTGATGTCATCTGTAGGGTAGCATGTCCGAGATCGGTGCTGGGTGGTGTAGTTGAAACAGAATTAGTGATGAGAATAAGATGGAGAGCTCTTATAGAAGTGTGGAGTTGGCAAGTTAGTTGGTATTTAGGCATAAATGCCAGAAACAATATGAGTAAAAAAATTAAGGCCCTCATTACAACCCTGGCGGTCGGTGTAGAAGTGGCGGTAATATCGCAAACAGGCCGGCGAAAAAAAAAAAAAAAATTACAAGCATGGCGGTTACCGGCATGCCAAACCTCAATTTCTACAATCCAACTGCCAGGGTGGTAATGACCGCTGGGCTGGAGACTTCGGTCTTCAGCCCGGCGGCCGTCACTAGATCACCGGTGGTATCACGACCCCACATACCGCCATGGATTTCGTGGGGTTCTGTACTGCCATGAAATCATGGCGTTAGGCACTCTCAGTGCCAGGGAATTCGTTCCCTGGCACTGATAGGGGTCTCCCCAACCCCTTTCCCCCTCCCAAAACCCACGACCCCTCTACCACCCCCCCCAAAGGTGGCAGGACCCCCCTACCCCCCAAAACATCGACCCCCACCCGCACACTCAAACAACTACTACACATACACACACACATGCACACAGACATATACGCACACATTTCCCATACACACAACACCCCCCGCATGCATACACGTACTCACACACCCCCTCTACACACTCACACGCACACCCCATGCACGCACACAACACCCCCGCACCACCCTCCCCTAACAGACGATCACCTTACCTTGTCCGGTGATCCTCCGGGAGGGAACAGGATCCATGGGGGCTGCTCCGCCACCAACTCCCTGTCACCAGAACACCACCACACCGAATCCTGGGTTGTGATTCGGTGGGCGGTGTTCTGATGACGTGGCGGTGGAGCAGCCTCCACTTCACCACCGACCGTCAGTATGGCTGCTGGTGGCTCTCCGTCCGAAAAAGGGCAGAAGGCTGCCAGCAGTCATAATACGCTGGGCGGAAAACCACCTGCACTGGGGGTCTTCAGCCCGGCAGTACCCGAGGTCCAAATGAGGCCTAAGTGTGCTGGATATTGGAGACTGACGTTACAATCTCTAATAGCGATTATGGGGGTGGCAGGGGTTTGGAGAATTAATGTCTAGTGTGATGTCAAGGTCACAGAGAGAATGATTCCACGTCACTAAATGCTGTGAACTGTAAAGGATAAGTATGATCATCTAAGACAAATGATCATTATGTAGGTTGTTCTATTGATACATAACGAGCCCTCCATGGACAAGAGGATATTCAGGAAGGTAGTGAAGGTGGTTAATAGAAGCAGAGTGCCCAAGAGAAATTGAGTGGAGTATACACAAGTTGAGGAGAGAATGGTTTGTAATATCTTTGCTAAACGAGATAGAGTAGCATTATAATAGAGGTGTGTGAGTGAGGTGGTACTGGTGCAGGGTTTGGACACAAAAGTGTGTAATTCTTCATATTAGTACAGATAAAAGAAGAAGCGTGTACACATCTTTGTAGAACACTCTATTAAGTTGTAAGAGTTAAGTGAGATATTTCATAAACGAGTGCAGTGTTTGAAGAGGAGCCATCAAGAGTGATCACAGGAATACTGAATGTATGGTTAGGAAAAATAGTGGAATATAGGGTGGACAGTAAGACGATCAATACAAGCATTTGCAATGCAATAGGTTACACGTTTACTCGAGTTAGAGCTATTAGCATTGTAAATTCCTAACTGGACTTTTCTTGCCACATAAATTGAAAATGAAAAGTAAAACAGTTGACATAAGTAAGTCAATACAAAGCACCACGTCCGCCATGAGCATGAGCGAGAAGGAGAGACAAAAGAAAAGAGAAGTTCAACGCGGTCAAACGTACTAGCAAACGTGAAACTATGCATATAACAGGGTCGATGGCCAAGTCAGTAACAAAACTGCCCCAAGGAGGGACAAACATAAAGCATTCACCAATGATGATAAAGGATTTTTGAAAGGCAAGCCCATGAACGAGTGATTGCGATGGCCGTACAGTGAGTGTGGTTAAAAGCCCACAGATAGGTTACAACACGTCAGAGCGCCTGCACGCCCAACCTAAAAAACAAGGGCACTTCTGTATCAATGTTGAAATATATTTGATTTGTTTTGTGGATATGATGACTGTGTGCAAGGAGTTGCCTCAGCTCTGCAAGCAAAAGGCTAATCAATAAGGTGTGAAACAAAATGCTTAGCAGATAGAACATAGTTCCAACTGACCTCTAACAAACGAAGTAGAGGGGGAAGACAAGGATGGTGAAACTGACAAAAGAGAACAATGGCAACCTTAGATGCCATTTTGAAAACACTGGATGAGTTTGAGAGGGTGTCATAGGCGGTTGATGTGCTTCTGAATAAAGCTGAGCTGAATGTAAAATGTATGTAGTCAGTAAAGGAGGTAGGGTGGAAAGTAAAGTGCCCACACTAGAGGTGTTCCAGGAACCCCAAACTGTCCCCTAGAAGAAAGAGACAGGGGGTATTTTTATGTTAAATAACGAGGTGCTCTGCCCACTATAGCGTCCTGGGCTTTCCTGCCACCCCAGCAGACCAGCCAGTGCTTTAAACAATGGAGATATTTTTTTGGGAGCACCTCATTTCGCATGGATATAAAGGAGGCACACTGCCTAATCAGACCTCTAGGCTCCCATTTTAGCCTCTAGTTCAGCTGGAAGAACATGGTGGAGGCACCATTCTAGATATTATCAGAGATGCAGATTTGAGAGACCACGTCCTGAAACTGCTGCAATCTCAAAGCACATATTACGTGAGATGGGGAGGTGGGCTCTGTCGTTCCCAGACGTCTACTCTTCAACATGGACAAGGCGGAACCAGCTGCATGCTGGGCTGTCTGATTTGGCTGTGAAGAATCATTCCTTTACTATCTCCCACTCGACTGAAAGTGGGAAGTAATGGCAGGAATTATACTTCTGCCAAGACTCATACAGCTGAATCTTTTTTAAAGGAGGTAAAAAAAAACTGGATCTATAGTGAACTCATCCTGACTGTAGTGGAGCTGTATAGTTTGATCACTTGTCAACACCAAATTGGTGACGAGGGAGCATGGAGACCAAGTTACCCTTTTCTGTGTCTCATCTACAGAAAAACATTTGTTAGTTGTCATAATGTACACAATACCATAGCTCCAGCGGCTTTTGATTAGCCAATTGGCTGGCTTTCTTGTGAATCTCATTAGCTTGCATCTCATGTAATGGCTATCTTCCTCTTTTTGTTTTGTCCTTTCCCAGGGCTATCATTTGGACTGAATGACTTGCATCTATTCACGCTCCACAATGGGGAGCTACATTTTGTTTTTTTATTATAAAAACTCCATGGGAATGCAGATGTTTTATTGTTCTCTGCACCTTGTGCAGCTTTCCCCTCATATCCTGGGGAGGTCCTTTATCCTTAATAACCTTGTCAAGCTATTTTTTTCATTTAACATGCGGCATTGGTATCCACTGTCGTAGAAAGATAAATTAAAAGTTAAAAAAAAAAAAAAAAAAAAAAACAAAGATATTAAAAACACACTGATGACGCACATGAGCATATCTGGTGATGCATTGCAGTTTTTTGGGGGGGTTGCTGATGCACTTAAAAAAAAGTGCTGTTAGTTCTTAAATCATTGATGACATTGCATTGATACCGTGCACTAGCCAAATGCAGCACTAGCTATGCTCATTTGTTTTCTCTTCGCTGTAAGAGTATGTTTTATTTTCAAATAATTTTTGTTGGATACACAGGCATTGCAGCATGTTAGGTTGGGAAATACTGAAGTAATATTAAAAGTTGTCAAGCATTTCCAAGGGTATATGATCTTGTCAATAGAGCTCCAAACTCATGGCAGTAGTTTAATGATTCCATTTATTTTAGGCTTTGCCTTTTCTGTTGTGGTTTTTAATATGTATGGTCTACTTGTATAGATGATGAATACCTTTTGGGCCTATATTAAGCTTGAAGAAAACACACAAATAAAGATAAAAATCTTACGTAAGGAGATAAGACATGTAAATCCATCTTTGAGATGTCTGCACTAGGTATGAGTAGCTCCTTTTACCAGTTCAAAAAGTTGTTCACAAAAGTCGTACATAAAAGTCAGGCAAAATTCAGTGAGACGTTAATTCAGAGAATATCAAAATATCAATATTTCATATTGTGCTCATGTGAGGGACATTCATTTCTGCAGCCCCATAAAATGAAGAAGTTCCCACCAAATACAAGACAATATCAACGTCCTTTAGGCAATACTGTACTACAGAAAACACATTACAAACTTATGTTTACCTGGCGTCACACTGAAGGCTTGAGGGGAAGATCGCCTAGGTGAATGAGAGGCAGACTTTGTATCTTTAAGATTTCTGGAGGAGCTACTGTTCACTGCGATAGAACTGGAAATTGAAGCCCTGAAAAATAACACTATGCGTAAGCACACATCCCAACCATTAACTGCTGACATGTCACCGTGTTGAATGGGAGAGACATGGGTGTGTACTTTGCAATGGGAAAACAACAAAAATAGTTAATTCAAAGAAGCACCTTCTTTCATGTTGTTCTGCTCTTGCCACATGAGCTCTGAAAGCAGACTGCAGCATGGTCACCGCTTCCTCCTCAGCACTGGGGTCAGGGGGCGAGCTCGTGGAGACACTACTCCGCACTGCACTAGGACTCTAGAAAGGAAAGTACACCGAACATACTCAGTTTATTGAAAGACTCGCAGATCATTGTCAGTTAAGCATGAGGTCCCGAAAGATGTGCTGCACTGTTTCCTTTTTGTTTAAGACAATTGCTGACTTTTGGGAAGTGAGTTTATTAAGTACCACATATATAAGAACAGTGTAAATGCGCTGCCACGGGAACATAAGCAAACCCTTCTATGCATCACTTTCAGCACACTTTATTTTTGCTTGATGAGATATTGCGGCATCCACACAAACACAGGCCGGTATGGGCGTAACTGACAATAGTCAGCCTATTCACAAGCAAGCAGCAGGATAGGCTTAGTGACGTGGAACAGTGCACTGGAGCTACCCAACATCACCCCAATGGATGTTTCTTTCAGTTACTCCCCTTCCCCCCCTCTATGAACTAAGGGGTTAACCCTTGCTGCGTAATTTCTTCAACAATTTACGTTTCAGTAGAAAACAACTAGGAATTTGACAGCCTTTTATGGGCCTCAAGATGGTTGCAATGGCATACATGATTTGCACGTTTATGTGGTTCAAGAACAATGTAGAATATATGTTTTTCAAGAAAATATTTAAAAAGTTGAATCACTGCCTCTAAAATAATTCAGGTACTTTTAAGGCGCAGCTCTCCTGTCTTCCAACTTAGCTGGAGACATCTACCATAAGAGGCATTGTCAATAAAGTAAGCAATCCAAAACATTCAGTCACTCTGAAAACCTGGAGGATCCCTTTCCATGCCTTGCCTTCTTAGGCATCTATTCATGCATCCCAAAATGTTTTGATGTTTGAATAATATATATATATATATATATATATATATATATATATATATATATATATATGGCTGCAAATCAGACCCTGCCATCCACAGTGACGGCTGTAAAAAACAAAGATTAAAGGGGAGCTATACATAGCTGAAAATGCCAGTTAAAATATAAACCACTGAAATTCACCAATTACAGTTATCTCAAGTAACTATGACTTGTGCCCTAAAGTAATTATAACTTGTGCCCCTGCCATGCACAGTGTTGTAATCAATGTTATAATTTCAGATGTCATTAGGGATGTTATCAAGAACATGTCAGGAATGGTGTAATATGTGGCGGTACAAGCAGTACATGGTGAGGGCGCAAGATAAAGTTGCTTTCGGACACAAATAATAGTTACTTGAGATAACTGGTGCATGTTGGTGGTTTTGTTACTTTAAAACGTTATGTTTAAACTGACATTTTCACACAACTGTATCATGTCTTTAACCTTGGGGTTTTTCAATTAATTTCTATGTTTTTTAATGTAAAGTAAGACATCTTTCGGTGTGTCATGCCTGTGCCCAAACTCCAGCGGTCTCCAAAGCTGTACCCAGCGTGAGATATGATGAAGGGCCAGCACCCAACTGCCCGCTGGCGCCCATGGCCAAACACGGCTTTTAAGCATGTGCAGAGTTTAGTTTAGGAGTCGAAAAGCGCATGGCTACCCAAAGGCCTCCCAGCGCTAGAGCGGAAGCAGAACGACAAGGAGGCAGCTTATACTGTGAACATCAGTGTCTTCAAATTCTTACGAAAGGAAATTTCTTGACTATCCTGGCAGAGCTCCGAGGGAAGGGCATTCTAGAGATTTGAGGCTCTAAATGCTAAAGAGTGAGATTGAGTTCAGGCCCTGCACCCAATCCCTCAAAGGCCACCAACCCCTTTATTTTTTTTAGTGCCACAGATCCACAGTTCCTGCAGTTCTTTGATGGGGGGGCGTGCTTCGTGCCATGGTGGATCCGCAGAACCACACACACATATATATATATAAAAATAAAACAACATTACCTAGTGGCAGTTGCCACTATGTAGTTTTAGTTAGGACCTAGTTTCTAAAGGAAAAGCATTTCTTGTTTTGCTAATAACTTTAGAGCTATTTGATGAATCTTGACGAACATTTCCCCAAAACTACCATGGTCAATTCAGCTGCTTTCTGGAAAGTTATGGGGTGATCCATCAAGCGGGGGCCGAGAAAAAGGGAGGGTCCCAAAATGCGTTACCCCACATTAATTTTTCCACAGGGATTTTGAACAGCGATAGCTTGCTAAATCTGAAGACCCTGGGTGGGCCAAGTCCTGGGGGCATTGTTAGTTTATTGTTGGGGGCCAACCCCCACCCCTGCAGCCCCAGGGACCGCTACCTCCCTGGGGCAATCAGAATTATGTGTACAGTGGGGCCACTACCCCCACGCAATCGCCAAGACCGCCAGCTCCCTGGGGCTTTATAGCAATTTGATGCAGGGGCCCGCGCAGCCCCCTTGCTGTCCCAGGGACCCCCACCTCCCTGGGGCTTTATAGTATTTTGATGCAGGGAGGGAGGGGGCACCTCCCCGAGGCTTTAAAGAAAAATGGTGCAGGGGGACCACCACCTCCCCGGGGCTAATATCCAATTAAATGCGGGGGGCATGTGACCCCCCCCCACCCGCAGACCACCACCTCCCCATAGTTTATAAAGCCTGGGGACAGCCACCCCGGGGCTACAATAAAAAAGTGAAGGGGGTCCATTTCAGATCCTCAAGCCCTGGTGACCACCACCTCCCCTGGAGCTATACTAGTTTGAGGGGGGGGGGGGGGCACTCGGCCCCCTCGAGGAACCACTGATGGCCCCCAGGGGCGACTCCTGCTATGTCCCTGGGTGCCCACCCCCGGGACATAGCTGTTTGCTTTTGCTTGGTGGGAGCTGACAGTCCCCTCCCAAGCAACAGCAAAGACCACTTTCTGCAAGAGAGAGCTGTCAAACAGTTCTCCCTTGTAGAAGGTGGAACTTTCATCTTTTTTCCCTGCACACAAATATGGGTGCGGGGAAGACAGATTAAAATATTGCTCCAACAAGCAGGGAGCTGCTACTAAAAGCAGCTCCCTGCTTGGGAGAGCAATGCCGGCTCCCCCAGGATGTGGGGAGCTGGCCATGACCTTGGGGGCCTCCAGGCTCCCCTGCGGTCCTTTCACTCTCTCTCTCTCCTCCATCCCAAAGTGGGATGGAAGAGAGAGAGACCGAGATGGTCACTGCAATGGTCTCGCCATGCAATGACTGCATAGCACAAATTAGCTGTGACTTAACCCTCACGCTGAAAGTTCAGGGTTTTAGTCTAGGTGTGTCGGTGGTAATATCTGTGGTCATTTTCCTACTTTAATTTTTTTTAATTTAGAAAGGTTCAAGGGTACTAATGAAAGGTGATCTCACAGTTTTTAATTGACAAATACATTTTTGTTTTCAATTTGTCAAGATATATATCTGATTCTAAGTACATCATTCACCAAAGCCTAAAAATTGTCTCGCTCCCTCACTCTCACAATTTCTCTTTGTCAATCTTTCACCCACTCACAGACTCACTCAGAAACTCACGCACCGACTCACAAATACTCAAATGCTCGTGCACCTACTCACAACCCCACTCAGGCCCTTACAGACCTACTCACAGACCGACAAACACTCACAAACCCAGAGGCCCAATGAAACCCTCATGCACCCACTCAGAGACTCACACAGAAACTGATGCTCCCACCAAGACACTGATGCACCCACTTGGACACCCAGACAGATACTCTCATAGCCACTCTCACCCCCAGAGACACCCTCTCACACTTATTCTCATACCCAATGGGACAGGCGGTGGCTAAACTCCCGCTGTGCACGGCCAAAGGGCAGTTAGGGAGGTTGGACGCAGGCCATGCCCTGCAGCTCACCACCGCTGAGCACAGCAAAGGGCTGTGCGCGTCGGTGGTTGGATTAACATATAGGACCTCAAAAGACCGCCCGGGTTAGTGTGGCAGTATCACTGCCAAAAGGCTGGTGGTGTATACCGCCACATTATGAGTGTGGCAGGTTGGCCGCTGCCAAACCGCTACATCACTACTCATACATCCATGGCGGTATAAATTGCTGGCCCGGAGATGTTCATCTCCGACCCGGTGGTTCACAGAAGACCACAGCTGGCATTAAGCCTGCTATGGTTTCCGTTGTGGTAGCACCGCCACGAAAACCATGGCAGTAGGACTATCAGTGACAGGGAAATCCTTCCCTGTCACCGGTAGACGGCTCCCCCACACCTCCTTCAGCCAAGCCGTCCCCTTGCCACGCCGTCCCCTTCCCCCACCTCCCCTTTAGCCACATCATCCCCCTCCCCCCAAACACCTTCAGCCACATCGTCCCCCTCCTGATTCCCACGCACATACACCCACACCCATTGACCTCCACTTCCAGACACTCATCCACTCACACAAATCCATACACGCATTCACTCACACATACTCACATGCATTCAAGCACCCATCCACACTAACATGCTCACACGCATACACACTGACAAGCAGACATGCACTCACTGCAACACTCATACACGCATTCACTCACATGCATACAACCACACATACACAACACTCACAGACGCATTCACACATGTGCACACACACACACATTCAAACACACAAGCAGACACCACACACAACACACAACACTCCCCATCCCCTGTCGGACTTCCGACTTACCTTATCCGGCGATGAGGTCGTCTAGCAGGGAACAGGAAGGGGTGCTGCTACCGCCGGCAGAGCTCTGCCAGCAGGACACCGCCAGGCCGTATTAATGGTCATAATACGGCTGGTGGTGTCCTTCTGGCGGGGCGGTGCAGGTGGTAGCATCGTGCAGGAGCCTCGACCGCCAGCATGGCTACTGCCGAAAATCCGCCCTAAATGTGGCGGAAATCTGGCAGTAACCATATTATGGCGGGTGGGTGCTCTGAGACCGCCAAAGTCATAATGAGGCCATAGTATTGAAAATTACTTTAAGTTAATGCACTGCTAATTACCACAGATATTACAGCACTCATGACATCTTAAAAACACCATTGATAATGTTACTGTAACATTAGCAGTAGAATTACTGATGTGATAACTGTGCATGGTGGGGGCTGAATTACTAAGGTTCTGTACATTTAAAAAAAGATCTTAATTATAACGTCACTGTAATCTTATATATGTATATATTCACTAAAAAACAAAGGTTACAGGGACAATATAGTTAGGTTCTGAATTTACTCGTACAAAACCTTAGAAATTCACCTGTGACATTTATAGTAAGAATCTGTAACTCATGCTCCCGCCATCCACAGTTTTTTAAATGAATAATTTTACAACAAATGTTAGTGATATTATCAATGATGTTATAAAAGATATCATGAGTGATGTAATATCTGGGATAATTAGCAGTGCATAGGAGGGCGCGAGTTAGCTTAGGGCACAAAATATACTTGAAATAACTCTCACTACAACTGTATTTCTAAGGTTTTGTACAAATAAATTCAGAACCCAACTATAAAGTCCCTGTAACTTTTGTTTTTTTCAGTACATTTCTACGGCTTTTTTAATGTAAAGTAATTTTAATTACTATACATTAAACCAACCACTGCCGACAGACTTCAGCCTTGCGCAGCGGAGCATGGCAGCCTGCGGCCAACCCACTATAACTACTCCAACCTTGTGCTGCTGCGGCCAGTCCCTGCAGCCAATCCCTCTACCCACCCAACCCTGAGAAAGAGAGAGAGAGAAGAGAGAAGAGAGAGAGAAAGAAAGTAAGAGAGAGAGCCATTTAAGCTTTGATGAGTGATGCTTTTGTCAATTAAATAGCGTGAGGTCACCTTTCAGTATGTAAATTAAATATTTAAAGTTGAAAGGAAACTAAAGCAGGAAATTACCACAGACTCACCTAGACTACAACCCTTAACCTTTAGTGTGACTGTCTGAGACTTTAACCACTAGGTCAGAGGTGACCCCTTACTATGCAGTGTCCATACTTAGCTATGACATTCAACCCGCAGATTTTGAGGGGGGGGGGGGGGGAAAAGACTTTTCCTAGTGATGCACACTGACCAATTAAAACATTACAAAATTAACAGGCACGTGGCCAAGCGATACTAGGATTTGAACCTTCAGCCTACTGAGTGACAGCAGAAGACCTCGACTATTAGGCCAGAAGTGACTCTGTTCTGCTCTGCATCCAAACTTAACTATAACATTTATACCAAACATCTTGCTAGTGTGACTCTTTGAAGTCATTATATGGAGAGACCATTGCAATAACAATCTCTGCGAGAGAGATAGAGAGAGAGAGAAAGAGAGAGAGAGAGAGAGAGAAAGTGAGAGAGAGGGAGAGAAATTAAGAGAAATAGACTGATAGAGAACTTGAGAGAGAGAGAGTGAGAGAGAGAGGGGGGGGAGGAGGGTTTTAGGCTTTGATGAATGATATACGTAGAATGAGATATTTTAAGACATATTAAAAAGAAAAGTTTTTTGGCATTTAAAACGAATGAGATCACCTTTCAGTATGAACCTTTAACTTTTGACGTATAAAATAAATTAAAGAAGGGAAATGACCACACCCACACACACCTGGAGTGAATCCCCAACTTTGAGTGTGAGGGTCCGTGACCTTTACCATTACACCACAGGTAACTCCTTACCCTGTTTCCAGACATACCAATGACATCCAACCCCCGCACTGGTTAGGAAAGAAACATGAATGTTCAGCCCCCACATTTGTTTTAGTCGAAGCCCTGTGGAGGTGGTGGTGGTCCCGGGGCTGTGGTGGAGGTGGAGGATGGGGGCTCTGCATTTTCCCTGAGCAAGCTTGTTATTATTCACAAACCCTTCACACCTCTAGATATCTATATTAAGTTTTCATCTAATGTTTCAAAAAGTAAAAAATGTACTGAACAGATTTACACCAAATAAGAAAAAGCACTTTTTCTGGACCAAGATCCACCTTTCTGCCAAATTTGTTGTAATTCTGTCCAGCGGCTTGGGCTGTAGTCATGTCTAAAATCCCTATGGGAATTATAATGGGAAAAACATTTTTTAACCCTCCCCCCTTTTCTCGGCTCCTGCTTGACAGGTCACCCTGAAACTTTCCAAGTACAGCATGATTCACTGGAACATTTTTAATAGTTTTTTTTTATTTTGTGAAGATTCATCAAACGGCACCAAGATTTAGGCAGGTCAAAAAACACTTTTTCCAATGGAAACATGGTACTAACTATAACGAAATGAGTTTACAGACAGCCAATCACAATGCGAAGTTGGCCTTGCGGATCTACAGCGGTAAATTGCGGTCAACCAATGACAGCACAGGAGGAACTGCAGATCCTCCATGGTGGATCTAAGTCACTAAGCATAGATAAATCTTAAACCTTAATTCTCAAAAACTACTGAACAGATTCACACTAAATCACAAAGCATGTCTTCTGTATCAAAATCTAGCTTTTTGCAAATTTGGTGTAATTCTGTCAAGCCATTTTGGCTGTAGCTGTGTCTAATTTCCCAACGCAAAACTGAATTGGAAAAACAAGGTCCCCCCCTTTTCTTGGCACCCACTTATTGGATCACCCCAATATTCAAATACAGTATTGTTATATACATCATAAACTGAGAAGGTCTTAGGACACTTAATCCAAGATGCTATAACAGGGTAGGAAGATCAGAGAGATTTATCAGCCAAATATCCATTTCTTGGGGGCTTTTCTAAAGCAGAGGATGAGATCAATTTGTAGACTAAGGTCAGTTCCAGACAGAGGCTCTTTATGCAGGAAAAGGGCTGCTGCCTTTCTGGCGTTTTCACAGTGGGGGATCTGGAGGAGTATGCAACTGTTAACAGAGCTAAGAGAATGACTGCATCATAACATTCAATGTAGTGCTAGCGACGTTCCTCCGGGGAGGGGAAAAAGGCTTTAAAAAAGCAGGCATACCTAGCTTCAGCAGATGGCTGGTTGGGGTCCCACACTAATAAGCTATTACGCAGCTCAGCTCCAATACATGTGGGATGGCACTCAATTGCTTTGGAGAAGCATTGGTGCTTTATGGACCAAACCCTTGCAGATACCCCTATCTGGAAGGTCCCCGGGTTGGCCAAGGCACACCGATCCCGATGGGTGTACTTTTCCCCCTGTCTTCAAAGTCACATTGGATGCCTGGGGCCCAGTTATATTTTGAGAGGCCTTACAACTTACTCTCTCCTCAGACTCTAATTATTGGCAATCCAGAATTCCCCCCAGCTTTCCGAGGCAATGCCTATATTGAACGACAAACAACTGCAAAAGGAAGGGTGGGTGATCTTTTCAACTTAGAGGGCTTGCAGGCAATCAAGCAATTGAAGGAGGGCTAAGGGATACCACAGAAAGAAGAACAGCACTATGTGAACATTTGGTATTGGGTATCTCACCCATCAATCAAAACTCAGGCCAGTCACCCTCTGACTGCTGTTGAAAAATGTCTCATCACTAAAACTCATGAGAAGCACCTCATGTCTGATATTTTTATACTTCTTCAGAAAGCCACCCTGTACCAAAATGCTTGGGTCAGAAAAGGTGGGCGATCTAATTGGAACATACCCTCTCGGATGGTGAGTAAGCAACGTTTTTCTCTCACCTCAGCTACGAGCAGTGCAGGTGAAGAGGCAATGACTAAAGTCACTTTATATTGGAATTATACTCCCGCTCGAATGCAGGCCTGGTCTCCTGGGAATCATCTGCCTGCTAGTAGGGAATGTGGTCACAGAATAAAATTGTTCAAATTACTATGGAGATGGATAGTATTAGTACAATGTTCTTCAAGGATATTCCACAAATTCCAGTTTATATTTTACAGGGCCTACTCAACAAACTAACTTATCCATACCAACAACCCAAGGCTAAACAATCATGTTAACTTAATGCGCTGCCTTACCAAACAAACAATTACAGCACTGTTGGGGAAGGACACTGTCCCCAATCACAATCCATGGCTTAGTAGATTGTAAGAACACCAGGGCACAGAAAAACAATCTAAGATAGCTTAAAGGGTAGGGAGTCTCAGTTTGAGAAAACATGGACTCTTTTATAAACATGGACCCACATATACCTGTTCTATCTCACAAACTTACAGAACTCACATGCCCTAAATACCTTCAGGTGCTTTGCCCCACCCTACCCTGAATCATGGCTCAAACAGCTGGTCCAATCTCCCAATAACACCCTTATAGTCAGATGGGGTGTCCTCCCAGACATCATTTACCAGTGGTGTTTCTACAAGAGACTGTGTCCCACACATTTCTCTTGATAGCTGCTGAGGAGGGGAGGAATGGGAAAATTGGGGACTATTTTTTTTTTTTAGTTACTTTTATAAATCGTCCATTGACCCTACTGGCATGCTGATGAGAAAGAGAGTGATAAATATTTTAATAAACCAGATTTAAACTATAAAATATGTTTTCTTTCATATAGTTCGCCAGTAACAAACGGCTGATTTCACCAAAATGTTCACCTTTAAGTCTTTTATACTGTATGCCCAAACATTGGGAAGAAACATGCTCCATATGGGATTCTGATGAAGCCAGCTCACACTGTTCCATAAGAGAGTCTTCAATGGCAAAACATATTCACTGGATTGAAAACAATTGAATCTAAAGTGAAAAACCCACAGAAACATCTTTTGATTTTTGGGTTCAGATCCAAGGCCTGCATGATTTTAGAAGTATTAGCAGCTATTCGTATCAATGTAATCGCCTTATTTAGTGTGAACAGGCAAGCTCACCCCAGGTGTTTTCCTTTGGCAGGGTTATAGCAAGCGTGTGCCAAAGAATGAGAGTGAAGCATTAACAAAAGTGTGTTGCTGATAGCGAAACTAGGTCCTGTAGGGAAATGGACTAAGGAATGCGAGTACTCATCGCCAAGATGAAAGCAAATGTAGTGGAGGAGGTCCTTTGTTGACCATTTATATTTAGCTCTTTATTGACCTATGAAAAAATGATTTACAAAAAAGGAAATCATCATAAAGATGTTTTGTAGGTAGGAACCCTATGACCAATGGACCCCCTTAACAATTGTTTCCTTCAAACTGCTGCATGAATTCATGGAAGGCCAAAAAAAGGAAAGCGTGCAGGCATTCTTGAATCTTTTCCTGAGGTAAGAAAAACAATCTAATAATTGGTATAAAAATAAGTTGCCAAAAGAGGAGCAAGGCTTGCAGAGGGATACAACGACAAAGCACATTTACTAGTGGCAGAAAGTGCTACAAACTGGTTAAAATAAGAGGAAGAGCAGAATGCAATACACCACTATACTAGTCAATGATATTTTGCAAACGATGCAGACTTTGGAGATGTTCTAGGTTATCTCTAAGTAATTAAAAACATCAATCCTTGGTAATTATTAATGACACACACTAAGTGTGAATGGGATGCACTTGATCAACACATGTTGCTTTGTTGGACTTTACCTGCTGGTGATAGAATATTCTAAGATATTTTAGCTAGTCAACATTGCTACACAGAAACATACTACAATACTGTCATATAAATTATGGGTATAACTTATGTGTCCAAGACTGGGTTCTACCTCTTGGACTTCAAACATGTCCCTCTGAAGAAATGTCCATCAGTTCAGTGATTTCTCAAGCAAAATCTGCAAGCAAGTTGGTTTTCAGGGAAGAATCAGCCATTTCTTCCACGTGTCCTACTGAGTCAATATGCTACCTGGAAGAAACTTCCAGGCACTTTATCATCATGATGAACGGACTGGATGGATGGAATACCTTATAATGATTTGTTAAAGAGGTATAATTTCAAGGTGTCATAAAAAATGTGTTCAGCGGTGGACATGGGTTATCTGGCAGACTGCCTTTAGACAAATCTCCTAATACTGGAGGTAAATGAGCTCCAAACCGGGAGCCCCAGTACTGGAGAATTTTAGTTAGCTGGAAAAAGGAGGAGTGGCAGCAAAAAGACAGAGTAGACAAACTGGATATTATCAATACAACTGACCTATTCATGAATTAGCCAATGGTCATTTATGAAAACCATTTGGTTTTGTTGGGTGTAATTTATTCAGTAGGTGTCTTCCTTTTTCCAATGAGATATTTGCTCAGGGGACAGATCTAGCACACAGTCCAACAATCCCTTGACCAATAAAATCTAAGTAAATAATTAGTTTTAGGTCTCATATGGTAATAGAATCAGATAAGCATTGACACCGTAGTGTAGTTAGGAGAGACCGCTCAAAATCCACTAGAATCCTATAAGTGAGTCTCTTAATGTTTCCTTGGGTGAATCTGGACGGAAGCTATCTTACTCAGTGGTCAACCCCAGTTTTTAATTTTTCTTTGGGACTAAGCAGCTGGTACCATTAAACTCAGACAGTGGGACACAGCAATTCATTGCCCAGTGTATGTGTTCTAACCCCTAAAACATGCTGAAATTGACTTAATCCTGATTGGCACATTTAACATGTGTAACACCAGATTAATTGGTGGAGAAATCTAGCCAGGCATGGAAAGCTAAATGCCACTCTAGGCCTGCAGCACCTATTGAGCTATCAACTATAGTGGCAGTGAAAACATGGCCTAAGGCCTCTCATGAGTAGCCTGACAGAAGCAGCTTGAGCTCTGCTGCAGCCACCTGTTCACATGAAAGGAAAGAAAACCTGATTTTAAATGAAAAATACGTCACCCCTAAAGGCACCGTGTTGCCCACAAGGTAGGGTGCATAATATTCAAGACTGGAACATTAGAAATGTCATATTCTACTAATGACAAGGTCCAAACAACACTAACTGCTATATATGAAAAGTCAAAGTTTAGACTAAATTCTATAATCTAATCATTTTGACTTGTACCGGCTATAGACTAAATTCAAAGGCTTATTTTTTTAAATATTTAACAGATATACAATCTAATGGTACAATCAGATTAGTATTAAATATATTTGAAATGGAACTTTTGGTATGTTGCCTTTACGCGACCTAAAGCTGCTAGAGGCTAATTTGCATTAGCTCTCCAGCAACTGCTCAGCCTGTGGCTTGGCGTGAATAAGGTTTGAAAGAGATGTGAAAAATTGCCCCCAGGGAAGAGACAAAGGCCTGGGAGTGCAGAGGTGTTTTCTTCCCCTGGCAGGAAGACCAGCTGGGTTGTGCCCAGGGACTTAATTAACTTCAAATTGATCTGACCCGTCACAAGCAAATGTTAGGTGACCCTTAGAAAAAGCCCCAGCTTTTGTCCCTCTAGTTAGGCTGGCACCAAACCAACTGGGAAGAAAGCTATCCCTAGAAACAGTTTTTAGTGACCACAGAGAAGGGGACTGCTCAATACCCTGGCCAGAGCTGTAGGTGAGGGCACAGGTGATACACAAGGGGACAAGGGTTTCCCCATCTTGAATTTTGAGAATGAGGGGCTCTGTTGGTTTGTTTGCTGCAAGGCAAACAAACTAGTGAGAAAGTGGGTTGGGTTGCCCAAGGGAACTTTTAACCAGTTGGCCAGGGAGTGCCCAGAAGTAATCTCCCACCCACTAGCTGGTACCAGGAATAAATGTAGCACGCCAAGTTACCATCCTCAGAACCCTTGCTGGACCTGTAGAAGATCAGAGGAGGACTGGACCTGCATTATGTGACTTAAGAAGATCCCTGAAGATTGGACCTGCTTTCTCTTATACCCAGAACAAAGAAGAGGGCTTCAAGGGTCAGTTGGGTGACATTCTGTATGGTTATAGGGACTCAACAAGTTACCAGTAACCAGTGGCAACTGAACCTGGACTAGAGTTTGCTGTTGGCCTCTGTCTCATACCCTGCAGGTGTCTAAACTGCCTTCCTTGAGGTCCTGGGGGCCTTAGAAGCATACCCGTGGTTGCTTGTGCATCAGAAGAAGGTTTGGAAAATGAAAAATTTTCCCTTCAGAGTTCTCGAGCTTCATGGGAATCTTCATGGGGACAGGAGTGAAAACGTATCTGACCGGCAGCTCCATAGCATCTGTCTGAATTTGAACTCTGCCCCTCTCAAGACTTGCAGTACCTCTGAAACAAACACAGCCCCTTCCTCATTGGGCTTAGAACATTTTCAGTGAAAAATCTTAAATGCTCCATTGCTCCAGTGGGACCAACCTGCTTCAAGTGTCCAACCTTCGGCTCAACTGTGACAGCTACCATATCAGCGGCTGACTGCCGAGGTAAGATTTTTCTTCTAAAAAAGTTATGAAGTCTCTTTCTGTGTACGTACTTAGAAACATTTTCAAACTTTTTGACTTTCAGCGGGGCTTATCCACTTGTTGCATCCAACTACAGCTGCATACTGCTTCCATTGACTATCATTAGCGCTTTGTGCTTTCTGGAGCTATTTTCACTTAAATCTTTCAAATTTAATCTCTCCAGTTCCCCTAAACGAATCTTTGTCTTTTAGGTCTTACTTTCCTCATAAATCTTTTGTTTTTATTTTGAAATTGGTTGTGGTATTTTATTGTGATGTGTGACTTTTTTACCGTTTATGCACGTTACCAGGGATTAAGCAAAGGTTTGTTTTTTAATTTGTGGCCTGATCCTTTGAGGTGAGCACCTGCCAATCCCAAATAATAATCCTTTCTCCTACATATAAACAAATATCCAAAGAATGTTCTCTCTGTCTTTGAGAGAGGGACTTGTGAGTTGCTCAGTACGAGTGCACAGATCTATAGGTGGCCCACATATGTGATGATTGTAAAATGATTAAAATTATTAAACAAAAACCTGGAAGCCATTATCAACAACAAAACTGGTAATCTATCACAAAATTACAACAAACCAGAGAATACAGAAATTACACAACATTCTGCAAGTCTTCTGGGCAAGCCGAGAAAATTAAAAAGGAAGAGAGAACTGACATTTCAATTGAAATAAAGACAGTCATCAAAATGGTAAATTTTATGAAACACTCACTTGTTTCATTATGGCCCAATGCCTTCCCATGTTTTGTTCTTTAAGTCAGCGTTTAAAAGTGTATTGTTCATCGAGTACCTTGTTCATATCAACATTTTAGGGGGAGATCAAGAACTTCAGAGTGTATCAGAATCACTGTTGTCCCTTAAATTACCTGATGTAGAAGACTTTCAGAACTGGGAGATTTCAAGACCGTAATTTCACCAGATGATAGCAGCTTTTGCCGAGCCATATGTCCTCTGAAAGCAGACTGCAGCACAGTAGCAACCTAGTGGGAAAATATTGTTTTTCCAATCAGGAAAAAGGAAATGCTAACCTCTGCATTGTTTCAAATTACGCTTCCCATAATAAGATTTTTGCTGGTGCTACAGTCAGAAGAGTCTAAGCAGAAATCTCAAAACACTGAATATAAAGGTAGGGAATATACTGAATCTGTTATGGTAATTCTACTGTACATCCGAACTTCACTTAGTATATAAAAACATGCACGGAGTAGCACGCACTGTCAAAAACACTAATTTTAGTTGCTTTCATTACAACCTATAAAATTAGTGTACAAAGGGTGATAGATTTTGTTGCTCTGTTGATAACAAGAATATATTTGATTAAAAGCGAAGTGTTGCTTTAGCAATTAAATATTCATAAATTTAAATGCCATTTACACACACACACATCCTTGTCATTATTATTGTTAAGAAACTATGTAGCATCCTGCAAACAAGGTTCTCACTTTATGACATCTTTCATTCTGCAAAACACCTTTTGGTAGTTTCATATGAAATCATAAATGACCTTGGAAAGAACATCTGAACTAACAGCTCTACTATAGTTCCATGTCGAGGAAATCAAATAAGGTCAGAAGTACATCAGCCTCATCAATGATGCTGAGTTGTCAGAGGTTCTTTAATATTTTTTTGCTTGAATTTTCATGGAACTGACTCGAGTTAACTTTTGTTTGGAGCCAAAGAAAAATGGTTAGCAAAAAAAAGTATAGCAATGTTAAGTATAGAGGTTTGTGTATCAGCCATACCAACCAAAGATGTCCTTAAACACTGCCTTACTACTGTAAGCCTCAACTCTTCTTTGGTGATCAAGTCACTTAGAATGTGTTTTTGAAATGCCAGTGACACCACCTGATGGTAAAAGATGGCATATGGACAAACCCAAGATTGATAGCATGTGATGAACAGCATTGAACAACATGACACAAAACAGCAATCAAAAGTGACTTAAGAGGTCTTCTTTTCAAACTTGACAGCAACAGTTCTAAAAGCTAATAAAAGGCCCAATAAAAACCTATAGCTTCTGGTAAACCAGGGCATCACACCTCAAATTTAGATGAGGCAAAGACGTTGCTTAAACAACCAATTCGATCAGAAGAAAGATGATTAATGTTGAAATCAGAAATGTTCTCAGGAAGGGTGTGTCCTCTCCAAAACTTTATCTGGTGAAAAACAATGCAAAGCCATTCAAAAGGAGAGCCTCAAACCTTCTCATCCGGCTCGTGGAAGCCACAACCACTGCAGCCACTATCTTCCCTGGCACCAGTTTAACCACATTCATCTGTAGCAACCAAAACAAAAAGAAAATCACAAAATATGATGCAAAAGACAACATTAATGGAGATTTTAAAATGTTTAACACCACTTGCAAGAGCCCAGTGGAAAACCTTGCAGAACTATGTGGAAGAATAAGGCCTTTTACACATAAGGTCCATTCTGAAGGCCAAAGGCAAACACAGAGGAAATGTTTACAAGAAAGACCAAAGCATCACAAGACACACTCAAGGAGCAAAGCTCCTGTAATTAGTATTTACCCTTGAGGTGAAAGGATCTCCAGAGATGAGACAGAGACTTAGATTGTGATTATGGATGTAACTCTTGGTGTCTATCCACAAAAAAAAGTAGACATCGGAGATCGTGGCTACCTCAGGGTGTGGCAGGGAAAATTAAATGCCAACCATAAGGAAACTGAAAATAAAGTCATATCCCAAAGAGTCTCCTTCTAATTCATGTCAAAGGATTTGGTAAGATGTTTATCTATTTTAGGAAGGAAAACTATGATAAGATAAAAGCCCACAACCTTTGGCAAAAGCCAAATAAGATACACCACTTGAATGCAACACCATAATGTCTCAGGTTCTCTGGAATTATGAAACCTTGTTGGAAATGCAAGAGTGGAAAAAAAGATTTATGCCCTTGAAGGACTATAACTGTTATGTGGTTACCAATACTAGTGCTTGTTAAACTACCAATTAACTGCATTCTCTGAAGAAGCACAAGCACGGTTTTTAGAACTGTGACCTGGAGGAGAGAAATCTTCACAAATATGGGGAGAAGGCATAAAAGAAATAATACACCGAATGGGCTGGATGGGAATTATTGTCCAACCCCATCCAACTACCTCTGCAAATGTGAAATACAACTGAAGCCATGAATTTTGTAAAATATTTGGGGTCAAACCTACAGCGAAGATGGGGCACTTTGAACTTCCAGTTTACCCCCACATTATATATATATTCCTCTGGAATTTCAGGTGATGTTGACAGTTAAGGAAGGGAAAATATGTATCTTGGAAAGTCTACATCACAGAGCCATTTATGTCCACGTGGGAGGAAATGATATGCATGAAAGCTACCCTCTATAAACTTTTTGGATAGATCAATTTTGAAGAAATTGAGGCAAGGAACATTAAGCACACCCCCAACCTTATATCCACAGTGCAGAATCTAGACATAACATCCCAATTTACCAAGAGGATTTCCTGTCAAATTTGCATGAGGGTTCAGAGACAGGAACGTTGAGATGGGGCAGAAGGATTCGCAAACCCTTGCCCACTATGAAAAGCATCTATGGGCCCAGCTGATAATCTGTCATTCTAGTGATTGACAGGACCAGAAAGGGGACACTTTTGCCTATTGGACTCCTTTACCACACTGAGAGAAATCCTTATCAATCAATAAAAAATTATTAAATAAAATATACTTTTTTGGTGCAAATTACAGTTTGGAAAATAACATTTAACAGGGAATGTAAGGCATTTCGAGAACAGGAAATGTGGACACAATGGATGGAGATCATCCAGTCCACTTCATGCTCCAAAGGCCATGCAGAACCTGCCTCTAGGTTAAGTGGCATAGAGGTAACATTAAGGAGAAATACCCAAATTAACTTCTGATCATTACATTACTTTAAGGAAAGGAGCTCATTGATGCAAGCAAGGATGAGGTTATATACTATTGTAAACCAGGAGTTGTGACCATGAAGACACTCGTATCTCTGACAGCTGTTCTTTATTTGTTTTCACAATGTTATACATAGCTTTAAATAGTGCTGGCTCTGCCCTGAGGTCGCACAATATATGCATTTAAAAATCGTGTTATGTGCCTTGTAAAGGTCAGTAGAAGGCTAGTGAAAGAGAGGGACCACTAAAAACTTTAAATGGACACTGAGAAGTTCTCCTTTTGTATATACTTAGAAGAAATATTACTGAAGATAAGTAATTTTCTTCTGCTGGATAAAACTTCCTGCTGATTCCTCACTGTAACAATGAGTCCCAAAGCAATAACTCTCTGGCAGGTGAGAAGGAGTAGTACCTGTTAACCATGCAATACAGCTTAGGCAAATCACCCATTACTGTGTGTCACAAATGTGAGGCAACAATGTGTGGCAAAAGTATGCAAAGGTGACTATTTAGCTGCCCATCAGACATCAAAAACTGAGATTCCTCAGGAAAGAGCCAGGGAGGCAGCCCTTGCACAAATTGAACTGGCACAAATGCCCTCCAGGGGGTCTTCCTTGGCCAAGGCATGGCAGATCTTTATACAGAAAATGACACAGGACACAATGGTTTGTTTGGTCACCGCCTTGCCCTTCTTAGCTCTGCCAAAGCTCATAAAAAGCATCACCCGCTACTTCTTTACAAGTGAAGTTGATGTATTATTACACCAAACATCTGGGGCCAAGTGTATATAGTCACTTCTCCAGCTCGGTTGGATGTAAAGGTGGAGGAAGATGAAGGGTAATAGACTGGGCCACATGGAGTGCAGAAGCCACCTTGAGTAGGAAGCCTGAGCAGGTGGAAAGAACCACTGCCAAAGGCAAATTGCTACACAACATATGGTTCATGACACCACACCAACCTTGTATTGATATAATAGACAGTGGTGGTGCTGTCTGACAGAATCTGGATGTTGCTCCCGAAGACAGAAAGAACAAAGGCCTTCAGGGGCAAGACAGAGTACCCGCTTCCCCAGCATGTTTATCTGCAAGTACTGCACTGACATTGACGAAAGGTCACCCATGTCATGTCACTCAGATGAGCTCCCCAGCCTTGCGAGGAAGCATCCTTGAATACAGTAGCCTGGGCCAGTAGGGAGGCTGGTGTTGTCAGGTGGTACTGTCTGACATAATCTGGATACTGCCCCCTAAAATGGAAAGGAGGCGCACCAGAGCCTAGCAGGAAAGTATTGTTAACCACAGTAGCCTGAGCCAGCAGCACGGCTGGATGAGTAACCAATAAAAAGTTTAAAGGGATCCACCCATCAGTACAGATTCTGATGCACCACCAGGAAAATCTATATCAAAGCCAAGTGACTTCCTTGATGTCACAACCACTGCCCCCCTCTGACACCACTGGAGGGCTGTCATCTGCCATGAGGCACCAGCACAATGCTCTAGTCCATTAAACCTAGCAGGCACAAAACCCATAGGACCAGGATCTGAGCTGGAGTAAGACATCAGAAGCATTCTCTGAATATCTGCAATCTTCTAAGGTGCATGGAGGGGCTCCTTTAAAAAGGTTGTGTTGAGCACCACCCCCATTAAAAGTCAGCCTCTGCGTGCAAGACGGCATTCAGCCTTCTGGATCTTGATGTTAAAACCGAGGTTGTGGAGAAAAGCCATCATCTGCTGGAGATGTCCCTGGGGCAAAATTGGGGACTTTACACTCTGAAGCTATCAGGATAAATATTGAAACACATTGACTTCTGACTTCCACGGAGAAGTTGTCATTAACACTAGAACTATTGTAAATATGCAAGGGGCTGTCCACAGTCCGAACAAGAGAGTACACTTAAAGTGCTGGGACTCCGTTATGATCGTGAATGAGCACTTGAGGGCAGGGATAACTAATATGAAAGTAGGTGTTCTAGAGATCCATTGGCACCAATCAATCTAATGAGTTTCAAGCTAACATAACCTGGTTCTTAGAGAGCATCTTGAACTTATCCTGCCAGATGAATATGTTCAAAAGGTGGAGCTACAGGACAGGCCTCAGGCTTCCGCCCTTCTTGTGGACTAAGAAATAAAGGGAGCAAAAGCCTGTGCCTGTCTCTTCTACATTCACCACTTCTAAGGCCCCTTTTTTTAACAGGGCAAGGACTTCCACCTCTCCAAGTGAAAGGCATGAACTGGTGAGCATGCTCTGAATAAGGGGGGTGTCCTGGCAGGGAGGGCACAGAGAAAATGGCATACCCCGGCGATTAGAAGCTCAACTTCCTACCAAACAGAAAAACCTAAAACCCTCTCTCCCACTATAATGTGACATTTTAGGGGAGGAATGAATGCGGAGGGAGTTGCAGGTGGCACAGCCTATAGAAGACAGTGGAGGCAAGATACGCTGCTTTTGCGGTGGCTCCTCTTACAGCCATACCTGCTTTGCAATACAAATGTTGTGATATTTGGACAGATTGAGATGCTGTATTTGTCAGGTTGTCCCTAGCCCTAGAATAACTGAAGGCATTCTGGCACTGTTGATGAACATTCTGTGCAGGGGAGGCCAGGATACCAGTCATAGCCCTCCTGTTCTTGAAACGGTCAAAGGAAGAGTTGGTCTTTTCCTTGAATAGCTATTCTCGCTCAAAAGGCATGTCCATAAGCGTAGCCTGACTATTGCCCAAAATTCCAGGGGAACGCATCCAAGCAGGCTGAAGCCGCATGGCCGCCGTGCTCAAATTCTGAGCACAGGCGTCCACTTAGCCAAAGCCACATTTCAGGACTGGTTTTAATGGATCTAGACCATCGCTCAACAATATCTATATATTGCATATCGTCTGGCAGACTAACAATAGTAGATTATGTCGGTTCTCATAAAGCATGAACAAACTGTTCCAAAAAGCAGGTGGCATTAGTCTTGCAGAGAGTCAAGCTGTGTGAAAGTAAGCTTTTTTTGTTTGAGTTCTCCTTTGAACACAACCAGGCTCTCTAGCAATTGGTGAGAGGACAAAAAGTGTGGGGCACCCAGAGGATGGCTATGTCAACTGGCAATCTGTCTGTGGATTTCCTCTTTGCCGCCAAAATAGGTCTAGAAAAGCCTCTGTAGATAGAAATAAGGGCTTCATAGAATCTGTGGCAGATTGGAAGGTTTCTATCAGAAAGTTAGACGGGAATGTAACTGCTTCCAAGACGAAGAAGACTTCTCCTTCCTATGACACTTTGTTTGTTTTTCTGTTAGCAGAATATTCTCTTTGGGAGAGGAAGTTCACTTGGGAATATCACTGTGGGTTTTAGCCAAAAATAACTAGCCTTCCTGCTCATTGATGGCCTTCGGGCGCAGGGAGGTGTCAAGATTCACAGGCTGAGGAATCATGTCTCCACCGTGGTCTCCACATATATTTGTCTTAAAAGGGACATTTATCTTCTTGCAGCAGCATCTGCAAAGTTTGAAACCCAAGGTCCTATGAGGAGACACTTGGCCTACTCGCTGTCGAAAGCAGAGACATTTATTGAAGGCACTTAAAGACAGCTCTGGACACAGTAGATGAGAAGTGAATAAACAGAAACTGATGCCAATACACCAGTTGGTACATAATGCATTCTGGTGAGATAACGATTGGAGGCAGCATCACACCACCTGGCAGGATGGAGAGCGATTGCTACTGAATAGGTTTCTAGATTAGTCTAAAGCCTGGAAGGAATATCCTTAATTTGAGAAATCTGCTTATAGATGAATCCATCAGAACAGACAATGTAGGGGAATCAGAAGCAATGATTCCTGATGATTTATCTGCAGACATCAACATTGTCAGCTTAACAATGTTATTCTTGTCTAGATGTCTTAGACAGCAAAAGTAGCTCAGTGGAATCTTCTGTGTTTGGAAATAGTACACATGAGGAAGGTCAAAAAGTCTGCATAGGATCCTTTCGTTCTTCTGGATCACCTTTGCTTGTGGCATACCTCAAGGGGTAGCTACTTAACATACAATTTAATTCATATTTATGAGTGACCATATTAATCTTGCAATATTTGTATTAATTTCAAATTCTATACTTACACCAAAGACATAGATCTGTTTTAATCTATGTGGAATAATACAGGTTTAGAAGTGCAACATCCACTGCAGAAACTCAGATTGTTGTTTTCAAACGTTTGAGCTAGTTAACCCTACTCAGTGGTTTCTAAGTGGCTCCCTCCACTCTTCATCTTTCTGTTCTCATTGCTGTGTCAGTAATACTCAGGGTTTAAGAGATGATTATTGCAATAAACCCTAAATTATGGATGTAGGCTACACCAATATACATGCATCCAATGAAGCCTCTGAATCGCACCAAAATTTCTGTTGTTACAAGGGTAATAAGTGCCTTAGCAGCAGATCTTGAAGTGATTACAACCACCTTGTCAATTTTTGCTCTGTAGTTTTGTAAAGGTTCCTGGTAACCTATTCCCCCACCTAATTAACTATGAATCTATACATATTTATACTCCCAGTGCTTCAGCTCCACACATCAACATACTGCATATGGTGTTTCTTCGCCTTGCCCGAAGAATGGTTGCTCATTGTAACTATCTGCTCCCCGCCATTCCTAAGCCAAGTCTCAGATTTGTCTTACCCACACAGATACTGTTCATGGTGGTTGGGTCGGGTGGGAGTGGCGGGGAGGGATGGCACAATGTTGCACTTGCTGTAGGTCTTCATTTCCAATACAGTTACTTTTCTAGCACACATCTCTGACCTCTTTGGATCCGTGTAGCCAGATGTTTGCTAACTGCAAAACGAATAACTATTTTGGAAGGTCTGGGAGACAGGTCACCATTTCAACTAGTTATGAGCATAATTTTTATTGTCTCCTTACACACTCCCTTCCTGAAGAGGATGGTGAGTTTAATCTTCCACCATTTGGAAAATGCAATCTATCACCATGGAGGTGGGTTGGTATGATATACATGAGTCAATGGGACGTAATCCAGTCCAAACAAGATTGTGAGGTGACCCATCCAATGGGATATTACAGAGGCTAGACTCAGGAAATCTCAATTTAAAGTGGTATTATCTCACTTTCTGATCCTCCTCTGCTTACTCCTCCACCCTCTCATAAAGAGGGAGACTCTGCAGTTGAAGGGCACGCACTGAAGCCTCTGCTCTGAAGTAGTCAGGTCTGCATAAACTGACTGGCATTTACCAATGTGCTTCAAAATATTACATACAAAATGTTATCCAGTGATCATTTTTGGTGCAATGAGCTGAATTTTAAATCATTTTTTTATGGTGCAACTATTTTAATTTAAAACTACTGTTTAAAAAGAATAATTTTAAAGTCATAAAATCTCTCAGTACCAGACAAAGTAGCACTGAGATAACTAGAAGAACATACACTGTAAAGCTTTCTAAATTCATTGCCAGAACGCTACATTCAATTACCTCGGTTTGTCGCACACACGATAAAACAGGGAGCCCAGCCTACCCACTGAAAATATGAGCTTAGACATGCAAGAATATTAAGTAGAAATCAACCCATCTTCCACATCTGTGAAACAAGCCTCTTTCACCACACCCTGCTTTCTAAAGGCCACTGAGCTGCGATAACATGATATAAACAACAAATAAAATAAAGCAAAGTTGTGTCCTGCCTGGTCATTTCAGTATTGGGTTGAATATTGGCTACATGAACAACATATTAACCCTGCTTCTTTCTTTGTAAGTGATGGATAATTATCCTATATTTTCTTTTTTCTCATAGTCCAATTTCTGTGCCGCAGCTTGTCTTTCCTTCTAAGACTCATTCTATGCAGATTGTACAATATCTATGATGACCTAATTAGCAGTCTTTACAACAAGATAGAGAAGAATCATGTAAACAAAGATAAACAGATAAAATTAACACTGCTATGCACTTCAGCATAGGTCCCTTTGCTCTTAACCACAGCAGAGATAAGATTACAAGAGAATAAATGGAAAACTTGCTTACCTTATCAAAATCATCAATTTCTTTCTGGAAAAAAAAATGTGCTTCAGGTTATTACAATCGCACATCTTTCACTTTATTACATATTACAATAAACTAGGTCATACTAAAAAGTTCATTGAAATAACACTCACCTGTGTAATAACAGACATAGGGCCTCATTATGACCCTGGCGGGCGGCGGAGGCCGCCCGCCAGGATGCCGCCCTCCATAATACCGCTCCGCGGTCAGAAGACCGCGGAGGGTATTATGAGTTTTTCCCTGGGCTGGCGGGCGGTCTCCAAAAGACCGCCCGCCAGCCCAGGGAAAAACTCCCTTCCCACGAGGATGCCGGCTCGTAATCGAGCCGGCGGAGTGGGAAGGTGCGATGGGTGCTACTGCACCCGTCGCGTATTTCACTGTCTGCTACGCAGACAGTGAAATACTAGCGGGGCCCTCTTACGGGGGCCCCTGCAGTGCCCATGCTATTGGCATGGGCACTGCAGGGGCCCCCAGGGGCCCCTCGACAATCCTTACCGCCATCCTGTTCCTGGCGGGCGAGCCGCCAGGAACAGGATGGCGGTAAGGATTGTCAGAATCCCCTCGGCGGCGCAGCGAGCTGCGCCGCCTTGGAGGATTCTTAGGGGCAGTGGAAAACCGGCGGGAGACCGCCGGTTTTCCCTTTCTGACCGCGGCCAAAGCGCCGCGGTCAGAATGCCCTCGGGAGCACCGCCGGCCTGTCGGCGGTGCTCCCGCCCCCGTTGGCCCTGGCGGTTCTCTACCGCCAGGGTCATAATGAGGCCCATAATCTTAGTCTAATACGTCTAACTGCACCACACTTGAGAGGACACCTGCGTTATAACAGAAAACCCAGGAAGCACAAGCACATCCAACCCGTGAGCTCGCCATCTGACCAACATATCTCATGCATGATTCCCCACGTTCCCATACCACTACACATTTAGGTCTACAACAGATGCATTGGAGCAGTGGGGATAGAAGATCGGCTACTGGTAATGGACAACCTTAAGACTACGAATATAGACACAGCTATGCACTTTAGCAAAGGTTACTCTGTTCTTAACCACAGCAGAGATAACATAACAAGAGAATATAATATATACCTCACCAGGAGCAAGTTGATATGTTGGACAATATTGGCTTGCAGTACTCTACCTGTTCAGCACGGTGCAACATGTTGAACACCTTAATTTGATTGTCAGAGTTTCTATGGTCTTTTCTAGTACTATACAAAACCCATACATATAGATAAAGAGCCTGCAGAAATTGACTGAAGAGCAGTTCTTACAGAAGGATTATGGGGACGTCAAAGTGACTGCCTTAAAGATGATGTAAATGGCAAATGGGGGCATCTACATGGTGTCAGATGCAGTCTAGCGGAATGACTGACTAATGCTTGTATAAAATAACACTGCAAAATTAATCATCCCTAGGTTACAAAGAACCACCCAGTTATTTATGATGTAGCTCTTAACTAATGGGTCTGTTTAATTCCATACACTTACAATTTGGCACAAAGAAAGCGAGACACTGATGTAAAGTTAGTTTCTCAAGATCCACCAATCTTTAGGTCATATGAGAATAGCAGAAATGAATATCAGGTCTCCGGGCTGCAAAGACAACACTCAATAACATTAACTCATTTTAAAGTAGCAATTGGAGATATAGGAGTATTGGTGGATTTCCAAGTCTGACGTTGCTTGGGAGTGCTTTCATTGCATACAGAATCTAGGAGAATGTCAGATGCACTCCATACATTCATTACATGAGAGCTCTTGAGGCACATAAATGTAAATGTGTAGACAAAGCTTGGAAGAGATCCTTGCAATTAATAAGGAAATGAGAGATAATACTGCTAATTGATTAAGAGTATTTTTAAACTACAATCGTATTTATGTGAAAGTCTATAAGGGGCCTGTGGGTAGAAAGAGCCTGGAATTCACTGACTTGATTAACAAAGTGATTACCAAAAAAGCAGTATGTTATGGGCCACATACTTTAAATCAACGAGAGTCGTATGTTCAATGGGGACCCAACTGGCATGGAGGTTTATTATAAGGGAACAAGTTTCATCGTGATAGTTAATTACATTTGACTGTTCAACTAGACAAATAAAAGGGCCTCTTTGAAACATACTAAAAGACCTCTTGACGATAATCAGTGGGAGAACATGGGAGTGCAGGGCTTTCTGACTGGTTAAGATCATTAAAACATGAGGATGGGTTGTAAAAGATAACTGTTTGTTAATGATGGAGTGCTGCTTAAGTATGTACTGCTGTTGTCAAAAAGTACAGTGGGTCCCCAGTCAGACAACAGGGAATATTCAAGCATATGGATCTATGAAAGATCGAATGCTGGAGAGATGGAAAAATGAAATAAGCATTGTAGGAGATAGGGACATTTTCTATCTAGGTACAAATAGAAAAAATAACTTTTGTTTTGCTTTCATAGTAGAACATCGTAAAAATAATCACAATTCTTATAATTCATAACACATCCACGCATTTCTCAGGAGACATCCTATTTGCGGATGCGAACCTTTTTGGATATGGACAAAGCATATTTTTTGATTCAGCACCTCACGTCTGAGAAAGCAGGATACCAAGGGAAAATGGACACAATTTACTGTAGCCCTTTAACATACAGGACAATATTAAAGGGCATTCTGTTGTCAGTCTACAGTAAAGATTAACCTAAATGCAGTAGACATTCACTTTTAATCGTTCAAACATTACTTTACAGCAATGAACCAGTACTTTTAAACAGGTCAGACAACAAGGATATTTTATAAATTGCATGATTACATAACATGGGTTTTTTACATTTAGACACACATACATCTAGAATATCAGGGACAGCATATATTCACTACTGTCTCCTATAACCACTGCTGCAATAGTCAAATAGCTTACACTGGCTTTGTACTGTCTCCAGTGAGTCTGAATAATTTCTGCTGCCTCTTCCTCTTTCCCCTCTTCCCTTCCATCGTCCCTTTTTGCTGTAGAGGGACGAGATTGTGGACTTGCACCTCTAGAACCAGAGTATTCTCTTTGTTCCTAAAACAATGGAAAAAACTAAGATGTACATAGGAACACAAAGATCCACATCATGCTAAAAATGCATATCAAGTGAAAATACCAGACATCCATCATTCAAGCCTGCACTGGAAAAAGGTACGGAAGAAGTTAATTGACCACTACTTTCTATTCACATTCTGGAAGCTTAATCCATTCCTTCTGTAAGGCAAGGATGGGTAAGAGAAAGTGCACACTTTGTTAGAATCTACTATCACAATAATGCCTAGTGTGCACTTTGAAGGGGACCAGTAAAGGGGTATACTTGGAATTATCTCTTATATAGCAACACTGTTTAGCGCACCTATGAAAACCGATTACCCTCACAACAATTCTTCTTGAAAGTGATTTTATGTGCAACTCATTTAACTCCTATTTTATTACTTAATACTAGCACACTTGCATACTTCAGTTTCAGTACTTACAATAGAATTCACTGGAATTTTGTATTTATTCATAATACATCCACCCCATTATTGGTTGTAACTGAGACAACAAAAGCATAATATTTTCATTGTTGCTTATTAATGGTTCAGTAGACAATGGCTGGCACCACCCTTGCTGCTTCATTATCTGTATTTTAAGGTTTCAATTAAGTGGAAGATTTACTTATCTGCTTACATAATAACAATTTAAAGCACAAGCATCCACTGCGAACAACCTATGCTTAAAATTGAGTTAATATACAACAACGGATCAATGAATTATATGGGGCAGTGCTTCCCAAACGTTGTAGAATTACAACCCAATTTTTACTTTCGCGACCTACCTAGCTCTAATGGCCATGAGCAGGGGGGATATTTAATGTAAATAAAGCATTATGTGGTAGCGCATTTTGATATACAGTTAGCACATTTTCCATTGAAGTGGCCTCTAATTTTGCGCATACAGTCCTAATGATAAAACATAACTGCACAAAAATGATAATGTGTGGAAATCAGGTTCCTTTGAGTAGTTATCATCTTTGCATCACCAAGTAAAGTGCCTTGATTTTTGTTTTAATTGTATTGAAACTTGTTTCCATCACAGTTCTGAATTACAAAAATGGGCTTTGTTTTTGCTTTTCTACAAGCTGAATATTTACAGGCATTTACATTTTGTTGTGAGTTACAAAAATGATGTCTTACAGCCTTTCCTTTCAAACTCCTTAAGCCCTAGCAGGGTTGTCACAAAATTCACTTTATTTTCTATCTGTGACTGCAAAAGGAGAGGAGTTTGTAAACACCAATCCCCATGTTAAAAAACACATATGCAACAATTTGTCAGGTGACATAGCTTTGCATCTCTTCAAAGACAGAGGCTAGATGTCAAGGTGACAAGTTAAATACACAATTCAAATGCATCTTTATCTATTAGTTGGACATTCTTGGCACACCAAAAATCGGCTCCCGACCTACTCACAGTTTGTGAAACATTGATGTAGACAAACCTCACAAGCAGTGAGAGAGCCAGAAGTATTGTGACAAAGTGAATAAAACGTGATGGATCAATGTCTGAGCCGCTGAGATATTCTAATGGTCGGCATGACTAGTCATTTATGTCCGTGTTGAAATGTAAATGTACAAATATATATCCGATTTAATATAATAACATATCAGAACCAGCTGTCATTACTCATATTGAAATTAAACATGCAGCAAAAACTAATTATTCACTAAAGTGTCAAAGAACTTGGCAAAGGTGTGCAAATATGCTTTGAAAGTCTTTAAAAAGGAGAAGGCCAATCATACTAAAAATGACAAAGATAGATCAGTCATGCCAGTACAAGCCAATATTCCTTTTAGATGTTGTTAGGGCACAGTTAAATGGCATGATGGGTATTCTTTTTTATTACTTAGACTGTTCAATTTGACCAGGTACAAGTTTTCCCTATACTTATTTTTTCCTTTTTAAGAATCCAATACCGTTGTCAAAGGTTTAGCAAAATACAAATAAGTAAAGCTACATTAACAATCACTTTTTAGGTTGAGCATAGCAGCGTTCAAGCGCTGCTTTTCCGACGTGTTGGTATGTGTCTGGGCTTTTAACCACAACCACCGCACGGCCAACACTATCAATCGTTCATGGGCTTGCCCTTCAAAAATCCTTTATTTTTGTTGGTAAATGCTTTACATTTATCAGTCCTTGGGGCGGTTTAGTTACTGGACATCGCCACTGTTACATGGCTAATTGCATTTTTGCCGATACGTTTGAATGTGAGCGAATTACTTTCTCCTTTTGTCTGCTCCTTCACGCTGATACCGTGGCGCTTTGAATCAGCTCCCTTATGTGAAACTATTTTACTTTTCATTTTAAATTTATGTGGCAAGAAAAGTCCGGTTAGGTGTTTACAACGCTAATAGCTCTAACCGGAGCAAATGCTAGACCCATTGCAGTGCAAATGCTTGTTTCTTCTTGATACAGCACTTACAAATTACTTTTAGTGCTGATATTTTCTCTTTTTAAAACAGAATATCAGTCTCAAAACACAGTAGTTTGTCTCATTGACAGTTTTAGGAAATTATTACTAGTGTTCCAAATTCTTACAAGGCACTCAAGTAAGGCTTTTTGAAGGGAGCTTTTTTGAGCCCTGCCCTTCTGAAGGCATTGGAAGGGTTGATTCATTATTAAGCAATATCCTATTAAAAACCATAATTCTTTATAGTTTGGATAACTGCATTTCAGTTTATATAAGTATGTGTGTGTGCATATATATATATATATATATATATATATATATATATATATATATATATATATATATATGTTGGAATTAAATACATCTTGCAGAATTCATATTTTTCTTACTGTATGTTGGATTTTTATCGTATTTGGTCTTGTTTTATATAGATAAACATTGGCTATTTTTCTAAAACTGGTGCTGTGTCCTTTTGTAGTGTTTTCACTTATTACTGTGTGTTATGTGCAAATGCTTTACACATTGTTTCTGAGATAAGCCTGACTGCTCGTGCCAAGCTACCAAGGGGGTGAGCAGGGGTTATCTGAGCAGGTATCTCCCTTATCCAGACTAGAGTGAGGGTCCCTACTTGGACAGGGTGCAAGCCGACTGCCAACTAGAGACCCCATTTCTAACACTGGTTGTCAGCGGTGAGGATCGGACTTGCATTTGCACTTGACCTACAGTGATTGGTGTACACTACTACCATATTGCAGACCATTACGTGCCACATACAGTTGTTTGTTTTTGATTTTTTTCTCTTTGACCTACTTTTGATCTTGAGTTCAAGTGAACCCCAACGACATCATGTCTCAATCAAGAGCATCTTCAGTTGCATCCCAGGATTTGGTTTTTGAGGAGGAATAGTTGGAAACCTATTCCATGAGGGAACTGATGGCAGTTTGTAAAAACCTGAAAGTTTAGATCAGAGGCCTCACCAAAAAGGAGGAGCTACAGAAGGCGCTGAGGGCCTGGGTAGCAGCCAGAACAGTCAGTGGGCAGTCTGAGGATCCAAATGGAGAGTCTACTGACACAAATTCTAGGGAAGATGTACTGAGGGTGCAGGAGCTGCCAGGGAGGGAGGTACCCCGTGTGCCAAGCAGTAGTGGTGGATCAAAAGGACCGACTCCAGAGTAGCTGGAGGATAGGAGGGAAGCCAGGAGGCACCAGATTGAGTTGGAAAGATTAAAAATGGAGGCTCAGAGGGAGCAGCGAGCCATGGAGGAAAGAAAGATGCTTTTGGACCATGCGCTTAAAGTAAAAGAGCTGGATGTGAGGAGCAGGTCCAGCCAGGATGGTGGCAGCAATTCCTCAGTGCAGTCAGACAGAATTGTGCACATTCCTAAAAACGTAGGGAGAGAGTACAAGAAGGGAGATGACATACAGAGGTGGTTTCAGGGATATGAAGCGTCCATCCACAGGAATGGGATCCCTGTGAAGAATTGGGAGCAGGATTGTGCAACCACTTCACAGAGGAGGGGAGGGACACTTTGCTAGCTTTGGGTAAGGGACAACCTCACCTACCCTGACATGAAGGAGGCCCTTCTCACTCGGAATGGTCTCACTCATGACAAGTACAGGGATCAGTTTAGGCAGAGTAAGAAAACTGAGTCCCAGACCTGGTTAGTGTGTAGATTTGTTTTGCAGAGCACTGGATGGTTGGGTGAAGGGCAGTAATGTGACAGATTTTCAGTGGCTGTACAACTTAATTGCGTGGGAGCACTTGTCTACTCTGTGTTTTGCAGAGCTGCGTCAGCACTTGACTGATAGTAAGCTGACTGACCCCAGGAGCTTGCTATGGAGGCGGACCGCTGGGTGAGTACCAGGGTCCACAAGAAGGTTTATGGGGGAGACTCAGCCAAAAGTGGGCAGGGTTCCCAGAAGAAGGAGAGGGAAGTCAAGGGAGATACAGATAGGTCCCAGGATAAGGTGGGAGAAAAAGAGTCCCTGGCTCCTTCTGACAGGAAGAAGGGAGGTTCTGGTAGGCGGTGGCCCAGGGCACCCCATTTTCAACCCCGGTGCTTTGTGTGTTCCCAGTTAGGACACATGAAAGGGGACTCTGTCTGTCCTAAGACAACCCACATTGGTGGCCCCTCTACCGAAGTGGCTAATGTGGCCTTAGGGGGAGGTAGCCCCCAGGGGCAGGTCATAGACCATGCCATGATATCCCTTAGTTGGGAGGTTGACTCAGAGGGTGAGTTGGTGATCCCTGAGGGTGGGAGTCGTCACTTCCACCAGGTAACGGTGAATGGGGTCCCAGTCACTGCTCTGAGGGACAGTGGGGCTAGCCATACAATGATGGTGAAAAGGCTTGTCTCCCCAGAACAGTACACCGGCCAAGTGTGTAGGGTGACATCAGCCAATGGGCAGGACTTCTTCTGTCCTATGGCCCTGGTATCCCTAGAGTGGGGTGGGAAGGTGACCCAGAGGCAGGTCATAGTCAGTCCCCAGATGCCCATAGACTGCCTTCTGGGGAATGACTTGCCCCAGGTGTCAGGGGAACTGGGAGGGGAGGCCCCCAGAGGCACCCTCACAGTTCAGTTGTCTGGGGGTACCACTCCAAGGCGGAGGGTACCAGATCCCAGCACGAGGGACTGGAGGAGGGAGAGCCAACCCCTGTCCCCTGCTCAGCCTGAGGGTACAGACCCAAGAGTGAGTGACCAGTCTCAGGACACCACTCCTGAACTGGTGGGAAGGGAAGTAGAAAAAGGGTGCAAGTCACCTGGGGTTACTGCCCCCCACTTTTAAAAACCACAGAGGCTAGAGACCCTAGCATGGCCTGGGTCCTGGCTCTTGACACTGACAGCAGTCAGTGGCCTCTGTTGGTTGTTCTCCTTGTGGTCAGAGTTTTCCCTGGGAGGAGGACTAAAGTCAGACCATAGGGGTGGAATGGGCCACATCACACTGTTGGCTCTGGTGGTACTGTCTGCCTACTGGGATGCATCTGTGAGCAAGGTAAGGTTAGGTGCTGCACAGATGGAGTTCTCAGATGAGGAGAAGAGGTCCCCCAAGGTTAGATCAGTGGGCCCTGAGAGTGTTGACCGAGGGATCAACCTGGGTTCAGAGAGGCGTAGAACTGGCAAGAGCTCATGCAGTAGTGGGCCATTGTCCAGGTTCTATCGCCCTGAGCAGGGAATTCCAGCAAGGTATTGATTGGCCTAGCCTGGCTTTAGGCTGGGAAGGGGTTGTGTTGGAAATGACCCTTTTTGCAGGGTTATCCCCAAACTTTTTGCCTTCTTCCTCCTATTTTTTTTAGGTCTGTTTTTGCTGGTTTATTGTCTCTGCGCACTTTACCACTGCTAATCAGTGCTAAAGTGCAAGTGCTCCCTATAGAAATTGTACTGTTGATTGGTTTATCCATGATTGGTATATATGATTTACTAATAAAGTCCCTAGTAACGTGCCCTAGAGGTGCCCAGGGCCTGTGAATCAAATGCTACTAGTGGGCCTGCAGCACTTGTTGTGCCACCCACATAAGTAGCTCTGTAATCATGTCTCAGACCTGCCACTGCAGTGTCTGTGTGTGCAGTTTTGACTGTAAATTCGACTTGGCAAGTGTACCCACTTGCCAGGCCTAAACCTTACCTTTTCTTACATGTAAGGCACCCCTAAGGTAGGCCCTAGGTAGCCCCAAGGGCAGGATGCAGTGTATGGTTAAGGTAGGACATATAGTAATGTGTTTTATATGTCCTGACAGTGAAATATTGCTAAATTAGTTTTTCACTGTTGCAAGGCCTGTCCCTCTCATAGGTTAACATGGGGGCTACCTTTAAATCTGATTAAAGTGTAGATTCCCTTTGGGAGCGGATGGACATGTGGAGTTTGGGGTCTCTGAGCTCATAATTTATCCCTTATCCTGACTAGAGTGAGGGTCCCTACTTGGACAGGGTGCAAACCGACTTCCAACTAGGGACCCCATTTATAACAATATATATATATATATATATATATATATATATATATATATATATATATCTCAAAACAAACACAATCCTGGCAAGATGTCGCAGCGGATTCTTAAGCGGTCCGGTACGGGTTCCAGGAGCCCAAAATGTATTGCTCGAAACAATTTCTCCATCCAGAAAAAAGGAAACCGGACACCAAGGCCATGCAATAATACATTTATTGACTCGTTTCGGCCGTAGCCTTGCTCACAATACTATTCAGATTAATTCTGGTGACGTATAAGCCTAAAAATCCCAAAGACACAGACAAAGGACTAATTTTGAAGACAGATTTCTCAAAAGGGAAAATATGGCAGCCATTTTGAAGTATCTATTCACATACAAAAGATTTTTTTATCAAAGAACAACAAAATGTTTAATCCAACTTTTCTTAAGATAATACATTCTATTCATCGCAATTTGTTGTCTCTTGTGTATCCATTTATAATAACTAATTTATATATAATGGAATAAATTCCTTCCACCCTCTTTAAATTAAGCCATTCTAGTTCTCTTATTTTGTTCTCACAATCAACTCATATGAAAATACTGTCTTCCCCCAAAAAAAAAATCACAAATCATCTGCTCATACCTATAGTACTCAATATTTTAATTTTTTTTTATATTTTTACACTTCTATTTATATTTATATATATTTGTAAATATTTGTAAAACCAATTCCCAGTGCTTAGAAAAAATAAACCTCTATGACTCGTTATTAATCATCTTGTCTTTACATTTCTATTATTTAGCTAATCTATCTTAACAATTGATACTGATATAATATCCAAGCTATTTATAAATAGTAACTTAAGTGAGGAATTAGCTGTACATTTGAGAGGAAACTAAATTTATGTTCTAGCTTTTTTTATATGAACCTAAGATGATTTAATTAACACCTATTTATAGTTTTTTATTGCACTGTTGGGACGATTTGGGGCGAATGATTAATAGGTATTTTAATAGGTATTTTGGCAACATGGAGAGCACGGTTATTTTAGGAGTCACCAACTTGTAGACTTATTTATTTATTTATTCTTGGATTAATTAATATTTATATATTTTTTAAATATCTATTTATATTACTATTTATAAATAGCTTGGATATTTTATCAGTATCAATTGTTAAGATAGATTAGCTAAATAATAGAAATGTAAAGACAAGATGATTAATAACGAGTCATAGAGGTTGGTTTTTTCTAAGCACTGGGAATTGGTTTTACAAATATTTACAAATATATATAAATAGAAGTGTAAAAATATTTAAAAAAAAAAAATATTGAGTACTATAGGTATGAGCAGATGATTTGTGATTTTTTTTTTGGGAAGACAGTATTTTCATATGAGTTGATTGTGAGAACAAAATAAGAGAACTAGAATAGCTTAATTTAAAGAGGGTGGAAGGAATTTATTCCATTATATATAAATTAGTTATTAAAAATGGATACAAGAGAGACAACAAATTGAGATGAATAGAATGTATTATCTTAAGAAAAGTTGGATTAAACATTTTGTTGTTCTTTGATAAAAAAATATTTTGTATGTGAATAGATACACTTCAAAATGGCTGCCATATTTTCCCTTTTGAGAAATCTGTCTTCAAAATTAGTCCTTTGTCTGTGTCTTTGGGATTTTTAGGCTTATAGGTCACCAGAATGAATCTGAATAGTATTGTGAGCAAGGCTACGGCTGAAACGCGTCAATAAATGTATTATTGCATGGCCTTGGTGTCCGGTTTCCCTTTTTCTGGATGGAGAAATTGTTTTGAGATATATATATATATATATATATATATATATAAAATATCACTTACCCAGTGTACATCTGTTCGTGGCATGTTCCACTGCAGATTCACATGCTATGCGTAGTCCTGCCAACTAGTGTTGGGCTCGGAGTGTTTCAAGTTGTTTTTCTTCGAAGATGTGTTTTCGAGTCACGAGATCGAGTGACTCCTCTTCTTCGGCTCCATTGCGCATGGGCAACGACTCCATCTTAGATTGTTTTCCCGCAGAGGGTAAGGTAGGAGTGATAGAGTATAAAGAAAAGAGATGTCCATGCAAATGGAATAGCGATATATATATATACATATGTACAAATTAATGTTTTAACTTAAACGTCTCCAGGCTCCCAGGGAGGCGGGAGGGCACATGTGAATCTGCAGCGGAACATGCCACGAACAGATGTACAATGGGTAAGTGACATTTTCCGTTCAATGGCATGTGTAGCTGCAGATACACATGCTATGCATAGACTACAAAGCAGTTATTCCTCCCATAAGCGGTGGTCGGCCTGTAGGAGTTTAAGTTGTTTGAAATAGTGTTCTTAGTACTGACTGTCCTACTGTGGCTTGTTGTGTTGCTAACACATCTACACAGTAATGCTTGGTAAATGTATGGGGTGTTGACCAAGTAGCTGCTTTACAGATTTCTAACATTGGTATATTTCCTAAAAATGCCATTGTCGCTCCTTTTTTCCTGGTGGAATGTGCTTTTGGTGTTACTAATAGCTGCCTTTTGGCTTTTAGGTAACATGTTTGGATGCATTTTACTATCCATCTAGCTAGTCCTTGTTTTGAGATAGGATTACAAGTATGTGGTTTTTGAAATGCCAGAAATAATTGTTTGGTTTTCCTAAATGATTTAGTTCTATCAATGTAATACATTTTAGATCTTTTAATGTCCAATGTGTGCAGTGCTCTTTCTGCTACAGAGTCTGGCTGTGGGAAGAAGACTGGGATTTCCACTGTTTGACTGATATGAAACTGTGATATCACCTTTGGTAGAAATTTTGGGTTTGTCCGAAGTACTACTTTACGTTTGTGTACTTGTATGAAGGGTTGTTCAATAGTGAAAGCTTGGATTTCACTAACTCTTCTTAACGAAGTAATTGCAACTAGGAATGACGCTTTCCATGTTAGGTATTGAATCGGACATGAATGCATAGGTTCAAATGGTGGACCCATGAGTCGTGTGAGTACAATATTTAGGTTGCATTTAGGCACTGGGGGTGTTCATGGTGGTATGATGCGTTTTAGTCCTTCCATAAAGGATTTGATAACAGGGACTCTAAGTAGAGAGGTGTGTTGTATATTTTGCAAATACGCTGAAATAGCGGTGAGATTAATTTTGATGGATTAAAAGGCTAAATTTGCTTTTTGCAGATGAAGCAAAAAACCTACAATGTCTTGTATTGATGCTGAAAGAGGGGCAATCTGTTTAGATTGACAGTAAAACACAAACCTTTTCCATTTGTTCGCATAACACTGCCTGGTAGTGGGTTTTCTAGCTTGTTTAATTACTTCCATACATTCTGTTGGAAGATGTAGATATCCAAACTCTAAGACTTCAGGAGCCAAATCGCTAGATTGAGTATTGCTGGATCTGGATGCCTTATCAGTTGTCTGTTTTGTGTTAACAGATCTGGTCTGTTGGGGAGTTTGATGTGTGGTACTACTGACAGATCTAACAGTGTTGTGTACCATGGTTGACGTGCCCACGTTGGTGCTAGAAGTATGAGTTTGAGTTTGTTTTGACGCAGTTTGTTGACTAGAAATAGAATGAGAGGGGGAAAAGCGTAAGCAAATATCCCTAACCAGTTGATCCATAGAGCATTGCCCTTGGATAGAGGGTGTGGGAACCTGGATGTGAAGTTTTGGCATTTTGCGTTTTCGCTGGTGGAGAATAGGTCTATGTCTGGTGTTCCCCAGTGATGAAAGTATGTCTGAAGCACTTGGGGACGAGTTTCCCACTTGTGTGTTTGTTGATGATCTCGGCTGAGAACATCTGCTACTTGATTGTGTATCCCTGGAATGTATTGTGCTACTGGTGAATGTTGTTGTGTATTGCCCAATGCCAATTTTTTGTGCTAGACGGGACAATTGCGATGAGTCGGTGTCTCCTGGTTTGTTTAGGTAATTCCTTGTAGTCATGTTGTCTGTTTTGATCAGAATGTGTTTGTGAATGAGAAGAGGTTAAAAGGCTTTGAGTGCTAGGAATACGGCTAGCAATTCTAGGTGATTTATGTGAAGTTGTTTGTGTTGGGTGTCCCATTGTCCTTGAATGTTGTGATTGTTGAGGTGTGCTCCCCATCCAATCATTGATACATCTGTTTTAAGTGTGGTTTGAGGCACAGGGTCTTGAAATGGCCGCCCTTTGTTTAAATTTGTGGAATTCCACCACTGAAGCGATATGCGTGTTTGGCGGTCTATCAACACTAGATCTTGAAGTTGACCGTGTGCCTGTGACCATTGTTTTGCAAGGCACTGTTGTAAGGGCCGCATGTTTAATCCTGCATTGGGGACAATGGGGATGCATGATGCCATCATGCCCAACAGTTTCATGACAAATTTGACTGTGTCCTGTTGGTTTGACTGAATTTGTGCCAATACTTTGTGGAATGTTTGTACTCTTTGTGGACTTGGGCTTGCAAGTGCTGTTTGCGTATTTAGTGTGGCTCCTAAATACTGTTAAATTTGCGCTGGTTGCAAGTGGGATTTTTGGTAGTTTATAGTGAACCCTAGAGTGTGTAGGGTTTGTATTACATAATGTGTATGGTTTTGACACTGTGTATGACTTGGATTTTATTAGCCAATCGTCGAGATATGGAAAGATATGGATGTGTTGCCTTCTTAGGAAGGCTGCAACTACCGGAAGTCATTTTGTACATACTATGGGAGCTGTTGTTATCCCAAAGGGTAACACTTTGAACAGGTAATATTTTCCCTGTGTTATAAACCTGAGATATTTTCTGTGCGCTGGATGGATGTGTAAGTGAAAATACGCATCCTTGAGGTCTAACGTCGCCATGAAATCTTGTTGTTGTAGCAGTGGGACTACATCCTGAAGTATAACCATGTGAAAGTGTTCTGAAAGGATGTAAAGACTGAAAGTTCTGAGATCTAGTATTGTCTCAAGGTTCCATCTTTTTGGGGAATAAGGAAGTACAGGGAGTAAAACCCCTGTTCCTATCTGATGTTGTGGTACAAGCTCTATGGCTTGTTTGAGTAATAGTGAATGTACTTCTTCTTGCAACATGGAGATGTGTTGAGAGGAGAGTCTGTGTGATTTTGGAGGTATATCTGGGGGAATTTGTGCCATTTCTAAGCAGTAACCATTGTGGATAATGGACAATACCCAGCTGTCTGTTGTAATGGGTAACCAATTTTTGTGGAATGTTTGCAGTCTTCCTCCCACAGGTGAAGTGTGATGAGGGAAGATGTGGAGCGAGTCACTGTTTTGTCTGTGAGGCTTGTGTTGTTGGCGGATATTTTCCCCTACCTCTGGGGAATTGGCCTGTATAAATTCCTCTAAACCCACCTCTTTGGTACTGAGGCTGGTAAGATGGTATGGATTGTGTAACCGGACGTCTCCCGACGCCGGTTTCCATGAAAGCGAGGAAACTGATGAGGGATCCCCCGGGGGCACCCGAGAAGCTCGGTACGTCGGAGGGAAATTTAAATGGACGGACGCCACCATAACGAAAACAAGGAGAGACGCGGAGGATCGGGACGCCGCCGCAGCAAGGAGAGACGCGGAGGATCGGGACGCCGCCGCAGCAAGGAGAGACGCGGAGGATCGGGACGCCGCAGCAAGGAGAGACGCGGAGGATCGGGACGCCGCCGCAGCAAGGAGAGACGCGGAGGATCGGGACGCCGCCGCAGCAAAGAGAGACGCGAAGGATTGGGACACGCTGAGAACAGGGGGAGAGCAAGACGATCGGCAAAACGCACACCACAACGGAGCGAGTCCCCGTGAAGCAGACGAGCACCGTGAAGGAAGAGCGATAAGCAGGGAGCCTCCCGCCCCTGGGTCAGTGAAGTCGGGAGACCGTCAGGCAGCCGGCCGCGTCCCTGGAGGGGCGTGGCCTACAGAGAACCCTCTTAAAGCCGGACCAGACCCCACCAGGACCCTTGTCCGAACCCTGGAAGAGAAAATAAATAAACAAGGGATTTATTATTTGCATTTAGAGACTATACCAAGTCTGGTATTCTGAGAAGAAGATAAGTTTACCTTATAAACGTAACAGAAATAAATTAGTTAACCCCTTGAAAATGCGTCAGTCGTCTTAATCCAATATCCCTTCCACTCGGGATAAAGAACCCGTTACAGTGGTGTCAGAAGTGGGATATTGGACCGGGCGACAGACAGTCTAGGACCAGGGAGGATAAACCCACAATATCAGATATGATGCAGCAGTTAGCCGAGGGACAGAGGCATCTGCAAATAGTCTGGGAAGAACAACAGAAGGAGGCTAAAGTGGAAAGGGAAGCCCTGCAAAACGCGCTCAAAAGCCAGGCCACTATCATGGCCAACAATCAATTGGTTCATGAAACTGCCATTAAAAATCTCACGGATACCATTGCTGCCACCCGGGTGCACCCGAATGTACCCAGTTCGGTCCTACAGCGGTACCAGGAAGGCGAAGACCCAGATGCTTTCTTTACCAATTTTGAGCGAGTTGCCACTTCCGCTACCTGGCCCCAGGAGCGATGGGGCCAATATATAGCCCCGCTATTGACAGGAACCCTCCAAGCAGCTTATCAAGCGGTGAACCCAGGTGGAATAACTCCCTATCAGGACATTAAAAAGAGCATCCTGGAAAGGGTGGGTTTCGATTCAGAACACTACCGAGTCCGGTTTAGAAAAGCCAAGTGGGGACCCTCCGAAAATCCCCGAGCCCTATATTTCCGGATCAAGGATTTGGGTCTCAAGTGGTTAGGCCCCATCGGGGCTAATAGGGAAGACATTATCGAGATCGTCCTCTTGGAAAAGTATCTAGATGCCCTACCCCCCTTCGGCCAACACCTAGCCCGATTCGACAGAATCCCAGTTCATCCTCCTCGGCAGGACGAAGAACCAACGAGGAAAGTGGGAAAACGCGAGGGTTTGAAAAGCCGTATGTTCAACAACCACAGTGTTTTAGTTGTGGTGAATGGGGTCATATAGCCCGGGTTTGCCCCCTAAAAACTGAAAAACCAGAACCAATGGAAATTGGAATTACCAGGGGAAGAGTCTTTTATACCGGGGGAAAAGAAACCCCATATAAGAAGAGATTGGTTATCAATGGAAGACCCACGCTGGCCCTTGTTGATTCAGGGTGCAGTCAGTCCGTAATCAGAGCTGATCTACTTGTTAACCCTACCTTTACTGCCGGGCTTACTGTGTCCATCTGTTGTATTCATGGGGAAACTAAAGAATATCCTCTAACTTGTACTACCCTGTCATGGGGAGGAAAAGAAAATCCCATAAGGATGGGGGTAGTGGAACGACTAGTCGAAGAAGCTATTATAGGAAGGGATTTTACAAATTTTTCGGAGCTTCTAGATAGTACAAGACATTCTGAAGAAATGGATACCTGGTGGAAAAATGCTCCCTTCTCTAGCATACATATACCGTCCCCGATAGATCGATATAAACCCTCCCGAGGTGAAAAAAGAGCAACCAGGAAATCCTACGCAAAAGAAAATACAAGCCCAGAGAGGGTAATTACACCGGTTCTTACCCTTACTAACCTTCCCCCCTTTCGGAGCTGCCAAAGAGAGGATCCAAGTTTAGTTCATGCCTGGAGAAGCGCACGGCCCCGGACCCTCCAAGATAAAGGTCCCTCGTTCACCATAGAAAAAAATCTATTATATCGAGTTACCAGCAATGACCGAGCAGAAAAGAAGCAATTGATAGTCCCTGAACCCTACAGACAACAAGTTCTCCACCTAGCCCACAGTCAGCCAGGGGGTGGGCACTATGGGAGGGAAAAAACGGAGGAGTATCTGTTGAGGAGGTTCTATTGGCCGGGTGTCTTTTCTCAGATTAGGAAGTTCTGTCAGCAGTGCCCTAAATGCCAAATGATTGATCCTGGGACGAGAAGAAGAGCCCCTTTACAACCCCTCCCCATCATAGATATACCCTTCTCACGAATAGGAATGGACATAGTTGGTCCTCTCCTACTCTCTTCTCGAGGATACCGTTACATATTAGTGTTGGTAGACTACGCCACAAGGTACCCCAAGGCCATCCCTCTTAGTAGCATCAACACCAAGAGCGTTGCCCACGCCATGATAGGATTCTTCTCCTGCGTTGGTTTTCTCCGAGAGGTCTTAACCGACCAAGGCACCCAGTTCATGTCCTCCCTAATGTCCCAAATATGTCAACTCTTGGGGATTAAACAATTGCGGACGTCGGTTTATCATCCACAGACCGATGGTCTAGTGGAACGGTACAACCGAACGCTGAAAAACCTTTTAAAGAAATCTATCTCCGAGTCAGGTAAAGACTGGGATAGGAAACTCCCCTTAGTATTATACGCTGTCAGAACCCATGAGCAGGCTTCTACGGGCCATAGTCCGTTTGAATTGTTGTTCGGACGACAACCCAGAACCCTATTAGACATGGCAGCGGAATTATGGGAGGAGGAGGATGGAGAGAAGACCCTTCTGAAATACACCCAAGAATTAAAAACCCACCTACACACGGTGTGGGAGAATGTAAGGGAACATATGGAGAAGGCTCAAGAAAAACAGAAAAGATATTATGATAAGAATACTCAGTTGAGGTCTTTTTCCATAGGGGATAAAGTATTAGTGCTTCTCCCTAGCTCAGACAATAAATTGTTAGCAAAGTGGCAGGGACCATATAACGTGACAGGAATAGTAACACCTGTGACCTATAAAATTCAGCTCACCGATAGACCCAATAGGTCACAGATCTTTCACGTTAATTTGCTAAAAAAATGGGAAGAGCCTGTGAATGACCCGGTCCAAGGATGTCTGGTTAACACTGTTAAGGAATTAGAGGTGGAGTGGTGCCCCACTGATCGGCCCCGTGGACAGGAGATACCGGTCATAAATACAGACATCTCGGTTCAACAGCACAAGCAGTTAAACAAACTCCTTGATGAACATGCTCAGATCTTCTCATTGACACCCGGTAGAACCAATTTGGTACATCATCAGATCATAACCCCTCCTGGCAAGATAGTGCGTTTACGCCCTTATCGTATCCCCGAAGCTAGGAAGGTTCTGGTGGAAAGCGAAATAGAGAAAATGCTAGACCTAGACATTATAGAACCTTCTCAAAGCCCCTGGTGTTCGCCAGTAGTTTTGGTGCCCAAACCGGATGGGTCTATACGTTTATGTATTGACTTTAGACAGGTTAATTCTATATCCCAGTTTGACACGTATCCTCTTCCTAGAGTAGACGAACTTTTAGAGAAATTGGGGAAAGCTCACTACATGTCTACTCTCGACTTGACGAAAGGCTACTGGCAGATTCCCCTGGCCCCAGAAGATAGAGAAAAAACGGCCTTCTCTAACCCCTCTGGACTATATCATTTTAATGTTCTCCCTTTCGGGTTACATGGGGCCCCCGCCACCTTCCAACGTCTCATTGATACAATTCTACGACCTCATACCAGGTACGCTGCCGCATATCTGGATGACATCGTCATATTTAGCGAGACTTGGGAGGACCATTTAACACACATAGGAAAAATCTTTATAGCATTAAGGAGGGCTGGATTGACAGCCAACCCTTCTAAGAGCCGTCTGGCCTTTAAAGATATCTCTTACCTGGGCTATCACATAGGGAAAGGTATACTGAGACCCCAAATGAACAAAATTGAGGCCATCCTACGCATCGATGCTCCTACCTCAAAAAAGGAGGTCCGTTCTTTTTTAGGCCTGGTAGGATACTATTGACGCTTTATACCCCATTATTCCACCTTGGCCGCCCCCCTGACTGACCTTCTGAGAAAGGGACAACCTAAAACCTTTACGAGACTAAGCCCAGGTCAATTTCATAGTTATTGTTCCTTACAGGGATGTCTCACTACTCAACCGATTTTAAAATGCCCTGAATTTAATAAACCCTTCCATCTTCAAACGGATGCCTCCGACGTAGGATTGGGAGCCGTGCTTTTTCAGAAAGATGAAACCGAAGTAAGCCATCCCGTAGTCTTTATTAGCCGAAAACTGTTTCCTAGAGAACAGAAGTATCCCATTATCGAGCGAGAATGTCTTGCCATTAAGTGGGCAATTGAAAGCCTCCAATATTACCTTTTGGGCAGGTCCTTTCTGTTATATACAGATCACGCTCCCCTTACCTGGCTCTCAAGATATAAAAATACCAACTATCGCATCCTGAGATGGTTCATCGAGCTTCAACCTTTCTCCTTTCAGGTCTGCCATTTCCCAGGTGACCTTATGGGTCAGGCCGACTATCTATCCCGGTTCCCGGGTCCTGTGGGGCTCGAACAGCCCCATTCAAGTGAGGGGATGTGTAACCGGACGTCTCCCGACGCCGGTTTGCATGAAAGCGAGGAAACTGACGAGGGATCCCCCGGGGGCACCCGAGGAGCTCGGGACTTCATGACGTCAAACGTCATGTACGTCGGAGGGAAATTTAAATGGACGGACGCCACCATAACGAAAACAAGGAGAGACGCGGAGGATCGGGACGCCGCCGCAGCAAGGAGAGACGCGGAGGATCGGGACGCCGCCGCAGCAAGGAGAGACGCGGAGGATCGGGACGCCGCCGCAGCAAAGAAAGACGCGAAGGATTGGGACACGCTGAGAACAGGGGGAGAGCAAGAAGAACGGCAAAACGCACACCACAACGGAGCGAGTCCCCGTGAAGCAGACGAGCACCGTGAAGGAAGAGCGATAAGCAGGGAGCCTCCCGCCCCTGGGTCAGTGAAGTCGGGAGACCGTCAGGCAGCCGGCCGCGTCCCTGGAGGGGCGTGGCCTACAGAGAACCCTCTTAAAGCCGGACCAGACCCCACCAGGACCCTTGTCCGAACCCTGGAAGAGAAAATAAATAAACAAGGGATTTATTATTTGCATTTAGAGACTATACCAAGTCTGGTATTCTGAGAAGAAGATAAGTTTACCTTATAAACGTAACAGAAATAAATTAGTTAACCCCTTGAAAATGCGTCAGTCGTCTTAATCCAATATCCCTTCCACTCGGGATAAAGAACCCGTTACAGATTGTGAGGTGGATGCCTCAGATGTTTGTGCTCTAAAACCACCCCTGTATTGAGGTTTTCGAAATTAACCTCTGTATTGTGTAGTGCTTCATCTTTTCAATGGCCGTATCAACTTCAGGGCCAAAAAGCTGTTTCTCATTGAATGGCATATTAAGGACAGCCTGCTGGATTTCCGGTTTAAACCCTGACGACCGAAGCCATGCGGGTCTCTGAATAGTAACAGCAGTATTGATTGTCCTAGCTGCTGTGTCTGCTGAGTCTAGAGCTGACCTAATCTGGTTGCTAGTAATAGTCTGCCCTTCCTCGACTATTTGCTGTGCCCTCTTTTGTTGATCTTTGGGGAGGTGCTGGATGATATCTTTCATCTCGTCCCAGTGGGCCCTATCATACCTAGCCAGTAGTGCTTGGGAGTTGGCTATTCTCCATTGATTAGCTGCTTGAGATGCTACTCTTTTTCCAGCAGCATCAAATTTCCTGCTCTCCTTGTATGGTGGTGGTGCATCACCAAATGACTGGGAGTAGGCTCTTTTCCTTGCCGTACTCACAACTACAGAATCAGGAAGCAGTTGCTTAGTAATGAATGCCGGGTCAGAGGGAGGTGGTTTATATTTTTTCTCCACTCTGGGAGTGATGATCCTGGCTTTGAGTGGCTCTTGAAATATGTGATGTGCGTGTTTTAACATGCTTGGAAGCATGGGAAGGGACTGGTAAGTAGTGTGAGTGGAGGATAATGTATTAAAGAGAAAATCATCCTCAAAAGGCTCGGTGTGCATAGCTACGTTGTGGTATGATGCCGCCCTAGCCAGAACTTGAGTGTATCCAGTGCTATCTTCTGGTGGTGATGGTTTGGAAGGATAGCAGTCTGGGCTATTATCGGAAATGGGATCTGGATCATAGAGATCCCATGGGTCGACATTGTCGTGTTGTGAATCTACAGAGTGTACAGGAGACTGTGCAGGTGTAGGAGTAGTAGGTGGAGAGATAGTCAGGTGAGGAGAATGAGGAGGAGACTGATGAGGTCAAAATTGTGGAGGTGGAGATTTTTGCTTACGCCTTGGCACTTTAGCTGGTGGCTGATCAGTGTCCAATTGTCCTTGAAAGGCTAGCTTCCTCTTAGTCTCCAGAGGAGGTGCAGTTAGAATCTTGCCAGTGTCTTTATGAATATGAATTCTGGCCTGCCTGTCATCAATTTCCTCCATTTGTGTTTGTTTCTCCAAAAATCTATGGCTTTCTTTAAGTTGTTTCAAAAGTCCATGCTCCTCTGTGTAGATGGGTCTTTTCGGCTCAGAAGCCGGTTTTCTCGGGATCGAAAGGCAGGGAGTAGATGTTGGCTTCGGCTCCAAAAGGGATTTTCGAGGGTTCGACTCAATGGGTCGGTGTTTGCCTGTTTCGGAGCCTGTGCTTCGGCTAGAGTCCGAAGGCTTCGGTGGCATGGCCTTTCTCAGTGCTGAAGTTGTTGCTTGGTCACCGGAAGTCTTTTTGCAGGTGGAGCCATGGCCTTCTGGCAGTGGCGTTCCCGAGGCCTTGTGTTTGGGCTTGGATTGGACAGGGGCAGGCATACCCACATGCTGTCCTGCCGTGACCGGTCTGTCCTCCTCGGACTCCTGCTCGGAATCGGACCCTCGGCCAGAGACTGCGGTGTGCATAATCTCCTCTTCCTCCACGTCGAGACATTCGGTGCTTCTCGATGCCATTTCAAACCTTCACGCTCTTGTGTCTCGTAGAGTCTTCTTCGAGCGGAAGGATCTGTAGGCCTCACAAGTATCCTCTCGATGGTCTGGAGATAGACAAAGATTACAGACGAGATGTTGGTCTGTATGTTGGAACTTGGCGTGGCACAGAGGAAAAAAGCAAAATGGGGTCCGGTCCATGAGGCTTCCACGCGGTCGGCCTGACCAGGCCTGAGTTGGGCACGGGTGCCCCGAAGGGTGAGTAAAGAAGTTGGATCCGCCGGTACCGAAGTGTCGATGAGAGATGATACACGATCGAAACAATACCGACAAATTAGAGAGTTTTTAGGAGGTTTTCGACTCGAACTACCGGAGTGAAAAGAAACACATCCGAACCCGATGATGGAAAGAAAACAATCTAAGATGGAGTTGATGCTCATGCGCAATGGAGCCGAAAAGGATGAGTCACTTGATCGCGTGACTTGAAAACACTTCTTCGAAGAAAAACAACTTGTAACATTTCGACCCCAACACTAGATGGCAGGACTATGCATAGCATGTGTATCTGCAGCTACACATGCCATCGAACATATATATACACACACATTTTTAGGTTGAGCGTGCAAGCGCTTTGACCTGTTGTAAGAATTGGTATTGTGGGCTTTTAACCATGCTCATCTCACGCCCATCACTTTCAGTCGTTCCTGGGCTTGCATTTCAATAATCACTTGATGTCATCGGCAAATCCTTTATGTTTACCCCGGCTTGAGGCTGTTTTTGGCACGCCTTGCAGACTGCCCCTCTTACAAGGATTATTACACGATTGCAGACATACTTGGGCGTGGGCAAACAATTTTTTTCTTTTGTCTCTCCCCTCATGCTGCATGGTGGCCATGGCGTTCACAACGCGAACAGGCACAACAGTGTGAACTCGATTGGTTCGCTGATCACATTGTTCACAGTTACCTAATCAGAGTTGATTCTTGAGGCTCTCACCTTATAACACTTGAAATTGGTAAATACTTTACGTAAAACAGCAATTCTCAATGCGCAAGTAGCTCTCCTGGCACAGCAAGTGAGCTGATACTACAATATTCATTGCACTCGGGAAACTCGCCCATAATGCTTTGCAGGGCATTTCTTTTACAAAACATTGTTGCTCATACCTCAGCCTGTGGTGGTCCTAGGACAATGGAACCACCACCAAAACGTTCAGAATGACACACTCTTTCTGTCTAAGTTATCTCTTGGTCCCCACACTAGGTTAGTGGGGACCTCAAAATAATGACCCCTCCCACCATTTGGTGTTTTTTTTAAGTGTTCTCATGGCTGGAACTCTTGTTTTACAGCTAGTGATAACTGGTGTGTTAAGGGCCTTGTTTGTAATATCATTGTTATAGGCCTGCTACCCCTGAAAATGTGTAATGCACTATGCCCTCTAGGGACTATATATATATCTATAGATATAGATATATAGATATATATATATGGAAAATGTCACTTACCCAGTGTACATCTGTTCTTGGCATGTTCTGCTGCAGATTCACATGCTCTGCATATTCTGCATCTAGTGCTGGGCTCGAGAGATACAAGTTGTTTTTCTTTGAAGAAGTATTTTCGAGTCACAGGATCGAGTGACTCCTCCTCTTCGGCTCCATTATGCATGGGCATTGACTCCATGTTAGATTGTTTTCCCGCAGAGGGTAAGGTAGGAGTGATAGAGTATAAAGAAAAGAGATGTCCATGCAAACGGAATAGCAATATATATACATATGTACAAATGAATGTTTTAACATAAACGGCTACAGGCTCCCAGGAAGGGCGCATGTGAATCTGCAGCGGAACATGCCACGAACAGATGTACAATGGGTAAGTGACATTTTCTGTTCGATGGAATGTGCAGCTGCAGATACACATGCTATGCATAGACTACAAAGCAGTTATTTCTCTGATAAGCAGTGGTCAGCCTGTAGGAGTTTAAGTTGTTTGAAATAGTGTTCTTAGTACTGCCTGTCCTACTGTGGCTTGTTATGTTGCTAACACATCTACACAGTAATGCTTGGTAAATGTATGGGGTGTTGACCAAGTAGCTGCTTTACAAATTTCTGACATTGGTATATTTTCTTAAAATGCCATTGTTGCTCCTTTTTTCCTGGTGGAATGTGCTTTTGGTGTTACTCATAGCTGCCTTTTGGCTTTTAGGTAACATGTTTGGATGCATTTTACTATCCATCTAGCTAGTCCTTGTTTTGAGATAGGATTACAAGTATGTGGTTTTTGAAATGCCAGAAATAATTGTTTGGTTTTCCTAAATGATTTAGTTCTATCAATGTAATACATTTTAGCTCTTTTAATGTCCAATGTGTGCAGTGCTCTTTCTGCTACAGAGTCTGGCTGTGGGAAGAAGACTGGGATTTCCACTGTTTGACTGATATGAAACTGTGATATGAAACTGTGATATCACCTTTGGTAGAAATGTTGGGGTTCGTCCGAAGTACTACTTTACGTTTGTGTACTTGTATGAAAGATTGTTCAATAGTGAAAGCTTGGATTTCACTAACTCTTCTTAACGAAGTAATTGCAACTAGGAATGACACTTTCCATGTTAGGTATTGAATCTGACATGAATGCATAGGTTCAAATGGTGGACCCATGAGTCGTGTGAGTACAATATTTAGATTCCATGAAGGCACTGGGTGTGTTCTTGGTGGTATGATGCGTTTTAGTCCTTCCATGAAGGCTTTGATAACAGGGACTCTAAATAGAGAGGTGTTTTGTATATTTTGCAAATACGCTGAAATAGCGGCGAGATTAATTTTGATGGATGAAAAGGCTAAATTTGCTTTTTGCAGATGAAGCAAAAAACCTACAATGTCTTGTATTGATGCTGAAAGAGGGGCAATCTCTTTAGATTGACAGTAAAACACAAACCTTTTCCATTTGTTCGCATAACACTGCCTGGTAGTGGGTTTTCTAGCTTGTTTAATTACTTCCATACTTTCTGTTGGAAGATATCCAAAGTCTAAGACTTCAGGAGCCAAATCGCTAGATTGAGTATTGCTGGATCTGGATGCCTTATCAGTTGTCTGTTTTGTGTTAACAGATCTGGTCTGTTGGGGAGTTTGATGTGTGGTACTACGGACAGATCTAACAGTGTCATGTACCAGGGTTGACGTGCTCACGTTGGTGCTATAAGTAGGAGTTTGAGTTTGTTTTGACGCAGTTTGTTGACTAGAAATGGAATGAGGGGGAGATGGGGAAAAGCGTAAGCAAATATCCCTGACCAATTAATCCATAGAGCACTGCCCTTGGATAGAGGATGTGGGTACCTGGATGCGAGGTTTTGGCATTTTGCGTTTTCGCTGGTGGCGAATAGGTCTATGTCTGGTGTTCCCCAGTGATGAAATTATGTCTAAAGCACTTGGGGATGAATTTCCCACTTGTGTGTTTGTTGATGATCTCGGCTGAGAACATCTGCCAATTGGTTGTGTATTCCTTGAATGTATTGAGCTACCAGGTGAATGTTGTTGTTGATTGCCCAATGCCAAATCTTTTGGGCTAGGAGGGACAGATGAGATGAATGGGTCCCTCCTTGATTGTTTAGGTAATACATTGTTGTCATGTTGTCTGTTTTGATAAGGATGTTCTTGTGAGTGAGAAGAGGCTGAAAAGCTCTGAGTGCTAGGAAGACGGCTAGCAATTCTAGGTGATTTACCGTATTTTCCGGCGTATAAGACGACCCCCAACTTTTCCTGTTAAAATATAGGGTTTGGGCTATACTCGCCGTATAAGACTACCCCTCTTCCAACGCACACCAAATAAAAATGAAAAAACATCAGATTTGATTTTAATATGGTAATTTTAATTCAAATGCTTATGACATGCAGGTACGTAGTAGGAAAACTGTCACTTATAAACATAAGGCTGTTTGTCATCAAACATGTAAACATAAAACAGTGCAAGTGGATTAAACTTTTCCTAATTCACTCTAAAGCTGAAAGGAAGGATAAGACAATAAACCCATGGGAACTGCCATGCTGTTTGTTTTCTAAGCTGTCAACCAAACTGGAACTGAAGATGATAGGAGGAAGATAACAAACAAACAGAGAGAGAGAGCAAGTGCCGGGCAAGATCCTGGGGAGTCAGCAACGCCCATCATAACTCCAAGCTATTTTTACAGGACTTGCTGGCTTGACAGTTTCTCTTTAAAAGCCTTCAAAATCCTCCTGTTCGTCATCTGATATCATAAGTAAATCAATTGCATCTTGTGGTACATTTGTAAGGCAGTCATCGTATGGATCTAATTCCGTATCAGATGGTGTGGTCTCATCTTCGGCTTTCTCTTCATCTTGCCACAAGTAGTCGTCCTCCATACCATCTAATGAATTTGATATGCCACACTTCTTGAAAGACTTGATTACTGTTTCTGCATCAATATCATTCCAGGCTTTTATGACAAACTTGCACAAAACATCCAACTGTGGAGCACGCATGTTTCCTCCTTTTGTGAATGACTTTTCACCGCTAACCATCCACTCATTCCACTGTTCTCGAATGCGATCTTTAAATGGCTTGTTTAGGCACACATCCAGTGGCTGTACCAACGATGTCAATCCTGCAGGAATAACTGCTGCATCTGTGTTTATTCTTGCCAGCCTTTGCTTGGTGCTGGGAGTTAAATGAGCCCTGAACATATCCCACACCAGTAGACTACGTTTTTGAATAAGTCCACCTGGCCGCCTGCTCCATACATTATCAAGCCATAGCTTTACCCCTTCTTCATCCATCCAGCCCTTTTCATGTACATGTACAAAACAACCAACAGGAAACTTGAGTTTCGGCATTGTTTTTCTTTTAAAAATAATCATTGGTCTCAGTTTGGCACCATCAGCTGTGCATGCTAGTACCACTGTAAAACTGGACTTCTCATGTCCTGTTGTTTTAATTAAAATAGTTTTTGCACCTTTTGGATGGACAGTTCTATTTCCAACCATATCAAAATTAATTGGAGTTTCAGCCATATTTCCGATACTACTTAACGCATAGCCATGTTTATTGCGCTGTTGTATTACATATCGATGGAAACTATTTACTTTGGCTTCAAGATCTGCAGGTAATTTTTGTGCAATTTTCGTCTTTTGCCTCAGTACCAGATTATGCCTTTCAAAGAATCTAGTACACCAGGATACAGTGGCTTTAAATCTGTTGCTGTGATCTGGGTTAGATTTGGCCCACTGAAGGGCAAACAAACGTATTTGATTTCGTGTCACTATATAACCACTTTGGCGATGCTCATTCACCATGTCTGCTACATGTTTTTCGAGTTCTGGCCAATGTGGGGTGCCTCTTCTTAATGCACACTTACCCCTTGGCATACTCCTTAATGCTTTTTCATTTGCTTTCCAGTCCCGAACTATCTTTTCTGTTACTCCATATTGTCTTGCAGCAGCACAGTTATTATGTTCCATGGCAAAGTTTACAACTTTAAGTTTGAAACTGGCTTCATATTTCTTTCTTCTTGCTGGTGGAGCCAGGATGGGGTCTTGTCTGTTAGCCATTTGTATACTGTATGTACTGGTGCTGTACTGTATGAACTGGTACAGATACTGGTACTGGTGCTGTGCTGTACTGTATTCACCACCACATGTATCTGCTCACCAGATTGCCTTCCCTCAGAATCACCAACAATACAACAACCAGCCAATCACGGAGAATGAATATTACATTTAAGATTGTTGAAACTGCAGTACAACCAAAGTTAAATGCGGTCAAAATATATATTTTTTATTTATTGTCATATCCCAATACAAAATGGCCGTTACTATATGGTAATCTCCTAACATGTGCCATGCGCGAGAAGAAAGAAACAGAAAACAAATGTTGTTTCTATGGTACCGTAATAGCGCGCTTTGAATAGCCTGGGGCACGCGCAGGAACACGCGCCTGCCCAGACAACTGCCAGCGAGGACGCGGAACCCATCGTACGCTTGGAATTCATTTCCAAATGCAGCGTACGGTGGTTCAGCTACAGGGCGCCTGTCCCTGAAGTTTCGGCACGCCGTATACCGGCGTATAAGACGACCCCCGACTTTTGAGGAGATTTTCAGGGGTTAAAAAGTCGTCTTATACGCCGGAAAATACGGGTATGTGAAATTTTTGTGTTTGGTGTCCCATTGTCCTTGAATGTTGTGATTGTTGAGGTGTGCTCCCTATCCAATCATTGATGCATCTGTTGTAAGTATGGTCTGAGGCACAGGGTCTTGAAAAGGCCGCCCTTTGTTTAGATTTGTGGAATTCCACTACTGAAGTGATATGCATGTTTGGCGGTCTATCAACACTAGATCGTGAAGTTAACCCTGTGCCTGCGACCATTGCTGTGCCAGGCAGTGTTGTAACGGTTGCATGTTTAATCTTGCGTTTGGGACAATGGTGATGCATGATGCCATCATGCCCAACAGTTTCATTACGAATTTGACCGTGTATTGTTGGCCTGGTTGAATTTGTGCTAATACATTGTGAAATGCTTGCACTCTTTGTGGACTTGGGGTTGCAAGTGCTGTTTGTGTATTTAGTGTGGCTCCTAAATACTGTTGAATTTGCGCAGGTTGTAGGTGGGATTTTTGGTAGTTTATGGAGAACCTTTGGGTGTGTAGGGTTTGTATTACATAATGTGTATGGTTTTGACACTGTGTATGACTGTTGGATTTTATTAGCCAATCGGTGAGATATGGGAAGACATGATTGTGTTGTCTTCTTAGGTAGGCAGCTACTACTGCCAAGCATTTTGTAAATACTCTGGGAGCTGTTGTTATCCCGAAGGGTAACACTTTGGACTGATAATGTTTTCTCTGGATTACAAACCTGAGATATTTTATGTGCGCTGGATGGATGGGTATGTGAAAATACACATCCTTGAGGTCTAATGTTGCCATGAAATCTTGCTGCTGTAGCAGTGGGACCACATCCTGTAGTGTTACCATGTGAAAGTGTTCTGACAGGATGTAAAGATTGAGAGTTCCGAGATCTAATATTGGTCTTAAGGTTCCGTCTTTTTTGGGAATAAGGAAGTACAGTGAGTAAACCCTTGTTCCTATGTGATCTTGTGGTACAAGCTCTATGGCTTGTTTGAGTAATAGCTATTTCACTTCTTCTTGCAACATTGAGATATGTTGGGAGGAGAGATTGTGTGGTTTTGGAGGTATATTTGGGGGAATCTGTGAAAATTCTATGCAATAACCATTGGGGATAATAGAGAATACCCAGTTGTCTGTTGTAATGGGTAGCCAATTGTTGTGGAACCTTTGCAGTCTTCCCCCCACAGGTGAGGTGTGAGTTGGGAAGAGATGGAGTAAGTCACTGTTTTGGCTGTGAAGCTTGTTTTTGTTGACTGATTTTCCCCTGCCTCTGGGGAATTGGCCTCTGTAATTACCTTTAAACCCAACTCATTGGTATTGAGGTTGGTAGGTTGACTTTGATGGTGAGGTGGATGACTCAGGTGTTTGTGCTCTAAAACCACCTCTTTATTGAGGTTTTTTTCATTTTCTCAATAGCCGTATCTACTTCAGTTCCAAAAAGCTGTTTTTGATTAAACGGCATATTAAGGACTGCCTGTTGAATTTCAGGCTTAAACCCTGAAGACCTAAGCCATGCGTGTTTCTGTATGGTAACAGCAGTATTAATTGTTCTAGCTGCTGTGTCTGCAGAATCTAGGGCTCATCTAATTTGGTTATTGGTAATAGCCTGCCCTTCCTCAACTATTTGTTGTGCCCTTTTTTGTTGGTCTTTGGGGAGATGTTGTATGATATCCTTCATCTTGTCCCAGTGGGCCCTATCATATTTAGCCAATAGTGCTTGAGAGTTGGCTATCTTCCATTGGTTGGCTGCCTGCGATGCTAACCTTATGCCCGCAGCATCACATTTTCTGCTCTCCTTGTCTGGTGGTAGTGCATCCCCAGATGACTGGGAGTTGGCTAACTTTCTGGCCACGCTTACAACTACAGAATCAGGAGGCAGTTGTTGTGTAATGAATGCCGGATCAGAGGGAGGTGGTTCATAATTTTTCTCCAGTCTGGGAGTAATTATCCTGGCTTTGACTGGCTCTTGAAATATCTGGTGTGCATGCTTTAACATACCTGGAAGCATGGGAAGGGACTGGTAGGTAGTGTGTGTAGAGGATAATGTGTTAAAGAGAAAATCATCCTCTAAGGGCTCAGTGTGCATGGCGACATTGTGGTAGGATGCCGCCCTAGCTGGAACTTGAGCATATTCTGTGCTATCCTCCGGTGGTGATAGTTTGGAGGGATAGCAGTCTGGGCTGTTATCAGGAATGGGATCTGGATCACAGAGATCCCATGGATCCACATTGTCTTGTTGTGAATCAAAAGAATGTACAGCCGACTGTACAGGTGTGGGAGTAGTAGGTGGAGAGACAAGCAAGTGAGGAGAATGAGGAGGAGACTGAGGAGGAGAAAATTGTGGCAGTGGAGATTTTTGTTTAGGCTTTGGCACTTTAGCTGGTGGCTGAGCAGTGTCCAATTGTTCCTGAAAAGCCAGCTTCTTCTTAGGCTTCAGAGGAGGTGCAGGTATGACCTTGCCAGTGTCCTTGTGAATGTGAATTCTGGCTTGCCTTTCATCTATGTCTTCCATTTGTGTGTGTTCCTCCAAAAATCTATGGCTTTCTTTAAGAATTTTGGAAAGTCCATGCTCCTTCTTATAAACTGGCCTTTTCGGCTCCGCAGATGTTTTTTTCGGGATCGAACGGCTGGGTGTGGATGTTGGCCTCGGCTCCGAAAGCGATTTTCGAGGTTTCGACTCGAAGTTTTGATGTCTGCTAGTTTCAGAGCCAGTGCTTCGGCTCGAGTCTGAAGGCTTCGGTGACGTGGCCTTTTTCAGTGCTGAAGTTGTTGCTTGGTCACCGAAGATCTTTTTGCGGGTCGAGCCTTGGCCTTCCGGCAGTGCGTTCCCAAGGCTTTATGTTTGGGCTTGGCTGGGACAGGGGCAGGCATACTCACTTGCTGTCCTGCCGTGACCGGTCTTGTCCTCCTCGGACTCCTGCTCGGAGTCGGACCCTCGGACGGAGACTGCGGTGTGCATGATCTCCTCTTCCTCAATGTCGAGACGTTCAGTACTCTTCGACGCCATCTCCAGTCTTCGTGCTCTTCTGTCTCTGAGAGTTTTCTTCGAACTGAAGGCTCTGCAGGCCTCACAATTTTCCTCTTGATGGTATGGGGGGGAGAGAGAGATTACAGACGAGATGTTGGTCTGTATATGGAAATTTGGCGTAGCACTGAGGACAAAAGCGGAATGGGGTCCGTTCCATGAGGCTTCCACGCGGTCGGCCCAACCAGGCCAGAGTTGTGCCCGTGCACCCCGAAGGGCAAGTAAAGATGTTTGACCCGACGGTACCGAAGTGTCGATGAGAAATGGTACGCGATTGAAACAATACCAACAAGAATTAACGAGTTATAGAACTTTTCCGACTCAAACTATCGGAGCGAAAAGAAACACGTTCGAACCCGATGGCGTAAAGAAAACAATCCAACATGGAGTCGATGCCCATGCGCAATGGAGCCGAAGAGGAGGAGTCGCTCGATCCCGTGACTCGAAAATACTTCTTCGAAGAAAAATAACTTGTAACACTCCGAGCCTAACACTAGATGGCAGAATATGCATAGCATGTGTATCTGCAACTACACATGCCATTGAACATGTGTATCTGCAGCTACACATGCCATCGAACATATATATATATATATACATATATATTTACACTGCATTATTTTCTGCCATTTTCTATATAGTTACATGACCATGTTTCTTACAAATGCTATTTGCATTGTGGTGTCCTCTAGGGGCTGTTCTAAGCATTACAGTCATATCAACATACTAAAATATTGGTGGCACGGAAACTTACCCCCAATACTTTGCAGGGCATTACTTTTACAAAAATGTTTTGCTCATTTATAAGCCTGTGGTGGTCCTAGGACAAGGGGACCTTCTTCAAAACATTGACCACAATGCACTCTGTCTACATCATCTCTGGGTCCCCACACTATGTAAGTGGGGACTCCAAAATAATAACCCCTACCAACATTCATTATCCATTTAAGCGCTCTCATGGCAGAACTTTTGTTTTACAGCTGGGAGAAGTTATGTTTTATGGGCCTTGGTTGTACTAGCATTGCAATAGGCCTGCTAGCCTTGAACATGTGTAATGCATCATGCTCTCTAGGGGCTACAGATATGGTTTCACTGCATTATTTTCTCCCATTCTTTTTGGTTGTGTTTATGCTCTCTAAGGGCTGACTGTATGGCTACATGACAATGTTTCTTCCAAATTCTATTTTTATTGTTGTGTTCTCTAGGGGCTGTTTTAAGCATTGCAGTCAACATACTATAATATTTGCAGCACGAAAAGCATTTCTTTTACAAAACATTTTTGCTCATACCGTAGCCTGTGGTGGTCCTAGGACAATGGGGCCACCTTCAAACATGATGTCTACATCATCTCAGGTTCCCCACACTAGGTTAGTGAGGACCCCAAAGTAATAACCCTTCCCATCATTCAGTGTCTTTTAAGCTTTCTCACAGGTAGAACTTTTGTTTTAAAGGCGTTGTTTGTAATATTATTGCAGTAGGCTTGCTAGCCCTAAAAACACCCTTTAGGGGCTAAGTATATGGTTACTCTGCATTACTTTCTCCTGTTTTTTTCATGGGGTTATGCTCTCTAGGGGGTAACACTATGGTTACATGACCATGTTTCTTAAACATTATATTTTTGTTATGGTGACCTCTAGGGGTTGTTTGGAGCACTACAGTCTCATGCCAAAAGTTTATATGAAAATTGTATATATTTTAATAATTTCTCCTTATTACAATTATGACCACGATCCAGGCTAACTTAACATCCTTATTGCACTATGGCCCTCATTATGGCCCTGGCAGTCTACTGACTGCCAGGGCCACGGTGGCAGTCTCACCACCAGCGGGCTGGCGGTGAAGATCACCACATTATGAGTGTGGCGTGTTGGCCTCTGCCAACCCGCCACATCCCCACTCAGACCGCCAGGGCGGCTGGACCCACCGGGCCGTAGATGAGCATCTCCGACCCGGCGGTCCAATGAAGACCACCGGCGGTATTATGAGACAGCTTTCCACCAGGGTTACCGCGGAGGTAGCACTGCCACGCAAATCCTGGCGGAAAGGCTACTGGTGACAGGGAATTTCTCCCCAACAAAAAGCACAATACCCCCCCACCACCCCAAAACCACCCACCACCCCAAAAAACCCCAGCCCCCCCTTCAAGTACAGCGCTCCCCCACCCCATTTCAGGTACAGCGCCCCCCTACCCGCATACATGCACATGCACACCCACACGTACCCCGCATACTCATTTACAACACTCACATACACGCATTCAACCACACATGCACACACCCATACACACACATAAATACACACTTACATTCCTACATACAGACATACACCCACTCACACAACATCCCCCCCACCCTCCTACCTCCCTCCCCTGTCGGACGCCCGACTTACCTTATCCGGCGGGGAGGTCGTCCGGCAGGGAAAGGGCACATCTACCGCCAGCAGCACCCTACCATCAGGACACTGCCAGGCTATATTACAGGTCATAATACGGCTGGTGGTGTCCTTCTGGTGGGGTGGGTCCGGTGGTGCCCGCCAGCACGACTACTGTAGGATTTCTGCTCAAAATGTGGCGGAAATCCTGCAGTACTCATAATATGGTGGACGGAAGACAGCCAGCACTGGCAGTCTTCTGGTGCCCGCGGCTGTAGTGGTCTTTCAAAAAGACCACCAAAGTCATAATGAGGGCCTATGACTCTTTGAACACTCTTGATGTTTGGGTGACGGTTCTAGTTTATTTATCCTCTGTGGCTGTCTTGTGTCTTTTTTGGGGGGGATTGCGTTAGTCAGCCAGCAACTCTGAAGGTGGGGTGGTGAAAGTCGTATCCTATTGGAATTAGCATGGCGCATTTAAATTAGGATGCCAAATGGCAAAAGTTTCCTTTTTTGCTGCAGACAGAGGAAGAAGGTAAATGGAAGTGCTTTAATGTAATGCAGGGCCACTGTAATTATATGGCAGGAAAAGACGAAATTATAAGGCTGGGTTGACCAATGTATGTGGCAAGAAAAGTCCAGTTATGAATTTACAATGCCAATAGCTATAACTCAAGCAAATGCGAGACCTATTGCATTGCAAGTGCATGTTTTAATTGGAGGTGCCTTTTACCACAGACTGACACAAAGTTACAACTGAATACTACCAACAAATGCTAAGCTAATTGCTCTTCTCTTCCACATTTCCTTTCCTTTGTTTGATCTACATGGCCTACTCACTGCAGCATTCACCTCGGAACCTCGCTAAGGCAAAGAGGTTAAATGTCGAGAGGGAATAAGAACATACATGTGTATCTCAATCTAGGTGGTCTATCGGCTGTTAGATTAGTTAAACTAATTCCATTTAGGCAAGCAGCTGTTGTCCTGCAGACCCATAGCAAAAGGTCAAATGTTCACAAGTCCTACCATTACAATATCCACCCTTGGGCCTCAACGCTCAGGTATCTAAGCAAAAGGCCAAACAAGCTAAGACTTAGGCAACCTCTGGGTACATTAGGCCCTTGGAAGAACCAATCTTGTGTTCCTTGCATTTCTTCAATGACCTCCTCAACTCCAACAACCACCAAGCTTGATAAGGTTTCATCTACGCCCTCAACAACGATGACAAGTGCAGAAACGTCAGAGAAGTTTTTTTTTTTATTTGGAGAGAAGGTATCATGGGCATCTCTGTATTGCAGTTTGATGCCACTAACTGCATTTCCTAGCACTTGCTTCCTGCTATAATTATTGGCCACCTACTCATATCACATGTGAGTTAATCAGACAGTGTTACTGGCAGCTTGAGAAATTAGCAACCACCTCTGCAACTTACATGCATGCACATTTGCTAATCGCACCAGAATGAGGCTGGCAATTAAGTTACACAGCTGAGGTAAGGGCTTAGTTGATGTTGGGTGGGAAGGATGTAGGTGTAGCATGGCATAAAAAAATTATCTGGAGGAAGACAAAGCCATGTGAGGGCCATGGATGGTGCATGGAATGGAACAAGCTAAACCCCTGTAATCTGTCTCTTTATTACAAAAGAGAAGGTAACTGTAGAAATTGTAAATACCCTTTGCATTAATGCAGAACATAATGGTTGTGCAGACTTTGACACCTAGAGCAGAAGAAAGGAAAACAGCATCTCTCCCACAAACAAATTAAGATAAATAATCTTTTTACATACACTTGACACTCTTGTTACAGGCCAATGGCTTGTTGAAATTCTGAAACACTAGGAATATTACCCTTCAGGGTGATGGCATCTGTTTTTGGGGCTACATCATTTTCTATACCGGAGCTTGGAAATAAATCAATTGTTGGTGTGGTTGCATGGGTTTATTTTATGATGGAGTGATTAACAGGAACACTTGGGGAAAATGGGCCCCTTAAATTGAACTAAGTAGGAAAGTTACTGAATCCAGGGAAAACAAAGCAATATATTAGATTGGAGGGTTAGAATCTGTACATCAAGACATAACTGAACCATGAATTTTTGTTCCTATTTATTTACTGTGCATCCTAAACCACAATTATGTATATAGAATATCAAGCCATAGGTTACAGCTGGTAGTACATAGCAATCAGCGTGTAGATGGGGACATAAGCCAACAGGTGAGCAGACAGGTTGGGCTGTACGTGCCAACAAGAAGTAGGATTATATAGGTCTAAGTTCATTTAAGACCAGTGTTAACAGGGACAGGTGTATGCAGAGTGAAACTTCAATGCACCTGGGTCCTTGAACATGAGTTCCTTCGCAGTGAAAACCCCAGATCTAATGCAGGAATCACACCAATGTTGCTAGTAAGGTTGGCAATATTATTTTCTGTTCTACAATGGAACTATGATAGCATAGATCAGATTATAACCCTAGCACAACATATTGTATCTAAGACAAAGCTGGCAATAAAATCTTGTGAAGCACTCTTTACCTTATAGGTCTGTTCTGTAATAGCTCGTTTTTTGCACTCATCTTCCATTGCCTTTTCCAAACTTTTCACCTTTTCTGTTAGTTGCTGAATTTCCTTCCTTAAAGAAGATATCAGAAAACCATAAATTATGTGTTGGCCAGAATACCTGCATACTACACATCGATATACAGTGACAAACTGCTGGGATGTCAGATCTTTATTCAAAGACGAAAAAAATTATATCCTGATCCTAAGTGAAACAGCTTACCAAAACCACCAACAAAATGATATAACAACCACAAATAATAATAAAATCCCTGTGAGAAAATTGTCCGAAAGCAACTTCTAGCATGGACCAATGAGCGTGCCATTATTTGGACCACACTATTGCCTAATGAGCTATAAAATCAACATATATAAAGTGACAATAACATTTAGACAGTAAGATAGAAGGAATATGTTACTTACCCTGTAAACATCTGTTTGTGGCCTGTAGTGCTGTAGATTAACATGTTCTGCATACTCCGGCCATCTAGTGTTGCTCTGGATGTATACAGGTTGTTTTTCTTTGCAGAAAGTCTTTTGAGTCACAAGGAAGGGTGACTCCTCGGTGATACTGCGCGTGGGCATGAACTCCATTGTTCGATTGTTTTCAGGCAGGAGAGTGATAATGGAGTGTAGAGTAAGTCTAAGTGTAAGTGATAACATGCCCATGTGAGAAAAAGTAGAACGAACTGCAACAACCACAGGTGACCAATGAGGAGGATGGGCGCATGTGAATCTACAGCACCACATGCCACGAACAGATGCTTACAGGATAAGTAACATTCCGTTTGAGGCATGTGTGGCTGTAGATTCAGATGCTCTGTATAGACTGTAAGGCAGTCCCCCCTCAAAAGCAGTGGCTAGCCTGTGGGTGTTTCAGTTGTTTGGAAAAGAGTAAGTTGCACTGCCTGACCTACATTGGTTTGCTAGTGTGCTAAACCATCCACACACTAATTTATGTGTAGGTGAAAACGCAACAAAAAGTTGTGGTTAATTTTTCTGAAAGTTCTAAGGGATCTTTTAACATCTAATGCATGAAGAGAAGAACTCTTTCAGCAACAGATTCTGGTTGAGGGAAACTCGATTGACTGATCGAGGTGAAATCGAAAAACTACTTCAGGGACAAATTTAGGGTTAGGGCGGAGAACCACTTTATGTGGTTAGGAGAAAGGCTCCTGCAAGATTAAAAACCTGGAGCTCACTAACATGTCTAAGCAAAGTGATGGTGACTAAACATGCCAACTTCCAAGTAAGGAATTTAAGGGGGCATGAGTGTAGGGGTTCAAACGAGGGTCCCATGAGTCTTGTGAAAATGCTGAGGTTTTATGAATGGGCTGGTGGAACCCACGGTGGAATAACTCTTTTCAGCCCTTCGTGTAATGACTGGGACCTTAAACAAAGAAATGTTTTGCCTATTTTGGAGATAGGCAGCCTTTGCAGCGATAAGTAATCTTATTGATGTGAATGCTAACCCATTTTTTCTTTTCTTTTTTTTTTAAAAAGTGAAGCAGGTAGCACACAATGTCTGGTAGAGTGGCTTTGAAGGGGTCAATTTGTTTTGACAGTAGCAGACAAAACGTTTCCACCTTGCTCCACAGCAAGCTCTAGTGGTAGATCTATGGAGTTCTTTAAGAATGTCCATACAGTCTGATGGCAAATTAAGGTAACCAAACTCTATGACCTCAAGCGCCAAATTGCTAGGTTGGGGGTTTTGGGTTCTGGGTGCCTGATTTCTCCATGGTCCTGAGTGAGAAGGTTCAGCCTGTAGGAAGCTTCTCATGGGGAACCACAGAAAGCTCCAATAGTGTTGTGAAACATGGTTGACGAGCCCATGTGGGAGTTACAAGGATCATTGTGAGAGATGTTTGCCTTAGCTTCGGAACCAAAAATGGAAGTAGAGGGAGAGGTTGAAGGAGAGGGAGAGAGGAGGAAAAGCATAGACAAATATCCCTTACCAACTCATCCAAGTGCATTGCCCTTGGAGAGTAGGTGTGGGAACCTGGAGGCAAAGTTGAAGCATTTTGCGTTTTCTGCGGTTGCGAAAAAGTCTAGGACGGCATGGGGTACTATAGAGATCCCGGAGGCTATCATCCTTAGAAGAAGCAACCGTTTTTACCTTTGTCTGCTGGTACAGTTCAAATTGAGGTAGCAGGGTCTGAATATTGTTAATTCTTCCTGAATTGGGATAGGCTATCCCAAATTGTGTGTTCAGATATGGCTGTATTTGTAGAGGTTGTAAATGGAATTTGGGGATATTGATTGTTAATCCCAGGCTGTGAAGCAGATCTTTTGTTATTTTGTTGTCTGTGGAGATGGACTGCTACTACTGCTAAACACCTAGTGAAAACCTGTGGCGCAGTAGTCACGCCGAATGGCAGGACTTTGAATTGGCAGTGCTTCCTGCCCACCATAAACCTGAACTGTTTCATCGTGCTCATGCCACCCTTCCCTTGTGGCGCCTCCTGCCGAGTACTGCAAGTCATGCTTCCCTTGCGGTGTCTTCCAGTCTTGAGCACTTCATGATTCCGCTCCCAAGAAGCCTAAAACATTGACCCTCTTGTTCTGTTGTTATGCAAGTTTAGTTTACTTTGCACCTGCAGATTATCGTGTGTCTTCTACGACACGTTACGTTATCCACTGTGAACCACTGAACTACACCATTCTGTTGTGCTTGCTTATTGTTGTCAATTACCATTTGCACCTGCCATCTGCAAGATCTGATATCCGTTGTATGTTACATGTGATCTTCCCCAGGTTCACTGGAATATTCCACACTTCCACGTGGGATAGGTGCCTTTCTAGAACACTCCTTCCTTTCAGTATAAATAGGTGAAAAAGGAAAGCTTTAAAAGGCTAGGTGAACTGAACCTGCATCAGTGCTTACCCTCTTCCCAGTTTTGCACAAGCATCAGGCCTGCACTCATCTACTGAGTTGTCCGGATCTTCCAGCATTCCAGTCTTGCGCAAGCTTGGTCCCACACTCGACTCCCAAGTTGCCTGAAACTATCAGCGGTCAAGTCTTCCAAGCCTTTCTGATGATTCCGTGATACAGGTGTTTTCAGTGCTTCTAGAGTCTTCCTTCATGAGCCTCCTACCGGAGCTTCTTGCACTGACCTTCCTGCCATCCTAGGATCCTAGTTAAAGTTCTAGACAAGGCTAAGTACTTTCCCTTCAAGTTAGAGTGCACTGATCTTTTATGGTATTTGTAAGGAAATGCCTCCTTGGCATGGTTGCCCCCTGACTTTTTGCCTTTGCTGATGCTATGTTTACAATTGAAAGTGTGCTGAGGCCTGCTAACCAGGCCCCAGCACCAGTGTTCTTTCCCTAAACCTGTACTTTTGTATCCACAATTGGCAGACCCTGGCATCCAGATAAGTCCCTTGTAACTGGTACTTCTAGTACCAAGGGCCCTGATGCCAAGGAAGGTCTCTAAGGGCTGCAGCATGTCTTATGCCACCCTGGAGACCTCTCACTCAGCACAGACACACTGCTTGGCAGCTTGTGTGTGCTAGTGAGAACAAAACGAGTAAGTCGACATGGCACTCCCCTCAGGGTGCCATGCCAGCCTCTCACTGCCTATGCAGTATAGGTAAGACACCCCTCTAGCAGGCCTTACAGCCCTAAGGCAGGGTGCACTATACCATAGGTGAGGGTACCAGTGCATGAGCATGGTACCCCTACAGTGTCTAAACAAAACCTTAGACATTGTAAGTGCAGGGTAGCCATAAGAGTATATGGTCTGGGAGTCTGTCAAACACGAACTCCACAGCACCATAATGGCTACACTGAAAACTGGGAAGTTTGGTATCAAACTTCTCAGCACAATAAATGCACACTGATGCCAGTGTACATTTTATTGTAAAATACACCACAGAGGGCACCTTAGAGGTGCCCCCTGAAACTTAACCGACTGTCTGTGTAGGCTGACTAGTTCCAGCAGCCTGCCACACTAGAGACATGTTGCTGGCCCCATGGGGAGAGTGCCTTTGTCACTCTGAGGCCAGTAACAAAGCCTGCACTGGGTGGAGATGCTAACACCTCCCCCAGGCAGGAGCTGTAACACCTGGCGGTGAGCCTCAAAGGCTCACCCCTTTGTCACAGCCCAGCAGGGCACTCCAGCTTAGTGGAGTTGCCCGCCCCCTCCGGCCACGGCCCCCACTTTTGGCGGCAAGGCTGGAGGGAACAAAGAAAGCAACAAGGAGGAGTCACTGGCCAGTCAGGACAGCCCCTAAGGTGTCCTGAGCTGAAGTGACTCTAACTTTTAGAAATCCTCCATCTTGCAGATGGAGGATTCCCCCAATAGGGTTAGGATTGTGACCCCCTCCCCTTGGGAGGAGGCACAAAGAGGGTGTACCCACCCTCAGGGCTAGTAGCCATTGGCTACTAACCCCCCAGACCTAAACACGCCCTTAAATTTAGTATTTAAGGGCTACCCTGAACCCTAGAAAATTAGATTCCTGCAACTACAAGAAGAAGGACTGCCTAGCTGAAAACCCCTGCAGAGGAAGACCAGAAGACGACAACTGCCTTGGCTCCAGAAACTCACCGGCCTGTCTCCTGCCTTCCAAAGATCCTGCTCCAGCGACGCCTTCCAAAGGGACCAGCGCCCTCGACATCCTCTGAGGACTGCCCCTGCTTCGAAAAGACAAGAAACTCCCGAGGACAGCGGACCTGCTCCAAGAAAGGCTGCAACTTTGTTTCCAGCAGCCTTGAAAGAACCCTGCAAGCTCCCCGCAAGAAGCGTGAGACTTGCAACACTGCACCCGGCGACCCCGACTCGCCTGGTGGAGATCCAACACCTCAGGAGGGACCCCAGGACTACTCTGATACTGTGAGTACCAAAACCTGTCCCCCCTGAGCCCCCACAGCGCCGCCTGCAGAGGGAATCCCGAGGCTTCCCCTGACCGCGACTCTTTGAATCCTAAGTCCCGACGCCTGGGAGAGACCCTGCACCCGCAGCCCCCAGGACCTGAAGGACCGGACTTTCACTGGAGAAGTGACCCCCAGGAGTCCCTCTCCCTTACCCAAGTGGAGGTTTCCCCGAGGAATCCCCCCCTTGCCTGCCTGCAGCGCTGAAGAGATCCCGAGATCTCTCATAGACTAACATTGCGAACCCGACGCTTGTTTCTACACTGCACCCGGCCGCCCCCGCGCTGCTGAGGGTGAAATTTCTGTGTGGGCTTGTGTCCCCCCCGGTGCCCTACAAAACCCCCCTGGTCTGCCCTCCGAAGACGCGGGTACTTACCTGCAAGCAGACCGGAACCGGGGCACCCCCTTCTCTCCATTCTAGCCTATGTGTTTTGGGCACCACTTTGAACTCTGCACCTGACCGGCCCTGAGCTGCTGGTGTGGTGACTTTGGGGTTGCTCTGAACCCCCAACGGTGGGCTACTTTGGACCAAGAACTAAGCCCTGTAAGTGTCCTACTTACCTGGTTAACCTAACAAATACTTACCTCCCCTAGGAACTGTGAAAATTGCACTAAGTGTCCACTTTTAAAACAGCTATTTGTCAATAACTTGAAAAGTATACATGCAATTTTTATGATTTAAAGTTCCTAAAGTACTTACCTGCAATACCTTTCGAATGAGATATTACATGTAGAATTTGAACCTGTGGTTCTTAAAATAAACTAAGAAAAGATATTTTTCTATACAAAAACCTATTGGCTGGATTTGTCTCTGAGTGTGTGTACCTCATTTATTGTCTATGTGTATGTACAACAAATGCTTAACACTACTCCTTGGATAAGCCTACTGCTCGACCACACTACCACAAAATAGAGCATTAGTATTATCTATTTTTACCACTATTTTACCTCTAAGGGGAACCCTTGGACTCTGTGCATGCTATTCCTTACTTTGAAATAGCACATACAGAGCCAACTTCCTACATTGGTGGATCAGCGGTGGGGTACAAGACTTTGCATTTGCTGGACTACTCAGCCAATACCTGATCACACGACAAATTCCAAAATTGTCATTAGAAATTGATTTTTGCAATTTGAAAAGTTTTCTAAATTCTTAAAAGACCTGCTAGGGCCTTGTGTTAGATCCTGTTTAGCATTTCTTTTAGAGTTTAAAAGTTTGTAAAAGTTTGAATTAGATTCTAGAACCAGTTGTAGATTCTTAAAAAGTATTCCAACTTTTAGAAGCAAAATGTCTAGCACAGATGTGACTGTGGTGGAACTCGACACCACACCTTACCTCCATCTTAAGATGAGGGAGCTAAGGTCACTCTGTAAAATAAAGAAAATAACAATGGGCCCCAAACCTACCAAAATACAGCTCCAGGAGCTTTTGGCAGAGTTTGAAAAGGCCAACCCCTCTGAGGGTGGCAACTCAGAGGAAGAGGATAGTGACTTGGAGGAAAATTCCCCCCTACCAATCCTATCTAGGGAGAACAGGGTCCCTCAAACCCTGACTCCAAAAATAATAGTCAGAGATGCTGGTTCCCTCACAGGAGAGACCAACACCTCTGAAATCACTGAGGATAGCCCCAGTGAAGAGGACATCCAGTTAGCCAGGATGGCCAAAAGATTGGCTTTGGAAAGACAGATCCTAGCCATAGAGAGGGAAAGACAAGAGATGGGCCTAGGACCCATCAATGGTGGCAGCAACATAAATAGGGTCAGAGATTCTCCTGACATGTTGAAAATCCCTAAAGGGATTGTAACTAAATATGAAGATGGTGATGACATCACCAAATGGTTCACAGCTTTTGAGAGGGCTTGTGTAACCAGAAAAGTGAACAAATCTCACTGGGGTGCTCTCCTTTGGGAAATGTTCACAGGAAAGTGTAGGGATAGACTCCTCACACTCTCTGGACAAGATGCAGAATCTTATGACCTCATGAAGGGTACCCTGATTGAGGGCTTTGGATTCTCCACTGAGGAGTATAGGATTAGATTCAGGGGGGCTCAAAAATCCTCGAGCCAGACCTGGGTTGACTTTGTAGACTACTCAGTGAAAACACTAGATGGTTGGATTCAAGGCAGTGGTGTAAGTAATTATGATGGGCTGTACAATTTATTTGTGAAAGAACACCTACTAAGTAATTGTTTCAATGATAAACTGCATCAGCATCTGGTAGACCTAGGACCAATTTCTCCCCAAGAATTGGGAAAGAAGGCGGACCATTGGGTCAAGACAAGGGTGTCCAAGACTTCAACAGGGGGTGACCAAAAGAAAGGGGTCACAAAGACTCCCCAGGGGAAGGGTGATGAGACAACCAAAACTAAAAATAGTAAAGAGTCTTCTACAGGCCCCCAAAAACCTGCACAGGAGGGTGGGCCCAGAGCCTCTTCACAAAACAATGGGTACAAGGGTAAAAACTTTGATCCCAAAAAGGCCTGGTGTCATAGCTGTAAACAGCATGGGCACCAAACTGGAGACAAGGCCTGTCCCAAGAAAGGTTCCACTCCAAACTCCCATCCAGGTAACACTGGTATGGCTAGTCTCCAAGTGGGATCAACAGTGTGCCCAGAGCAAATCAGGGTCCACACTGAAGCTACTCTAGTTTCTGAGGGTGGGGTGGATTTAGCCACACTAGCTGTCTGGCCGCCTAACATGCAAAAATACAGACAGCAACTCTTAATTAATGGGACTAGAATAGAGGGCCTGAGGGATACAGGTGCCAGTGTCACCATGGTGACAGAGAAACTGGTTTCCCCTGGCCAATACCTGACTGGAAAAACTTACACAGTCACCAACGCTGACAATCAGAGAAAAGTACATCCCATGGCAATGGTTACTTTAGAATGGGGAGGGGTCAATGGCCTGAAACAGGTGGTGGTCTCCTCAAATATCCCAGTGGACTGTCTGCTTGGAAATGACCTGGAGTCCTCAGCATGGGCTGAGGTAGAACTAAAAACCCATGCAGCAATGCTGGGTATCCCTGAACTGGTGTGTGTGAAAACAAGAGCACAATGCAAGGCACGGGGTGAAAAAGTAGAGCTGGAGTCTGGAAAAATGGCCCAGCCTACCAAGAGAACAGGAAAGTCAGTTGGGAAACCAACTGCAACACAGCAAAAGAAAGGGAACCTCTCTTCTCAGGAAGAAGTTCTGCCCTCTGAGGGAACTGAGCCTTTGGAGCTTGAACCTTATCAGGTTGAGCTCTTAGGCCCAGGGGGACCCTCAAGGGAGGAGCTGTGTAGGGGACAAGAAACCTGTCCCTCTCTTGAAGGCCTTAGGCAGCAAGCTGCTGAAGAGTCCAAAGGCAAGAAAAATGGGACACATAGGGTCTATTGGGAAGATGGACTCCTGTACACTGAGGCCAGAGACCCCAAACCTGGTGCCACTAGGAGAGTGGTAGTGCCTCAGCTGTTCAGAGAGTTCATCCTAACATTGGCCCATGACATTCCCCTTGCTGGACATTTGGGACAAACCAAGACGTGGGAGAGGTTAGTCAACCACTTCTACTGGCCCAATATGTCCAACATGGTTAAGGAGTTTTGCCTCTCCTGCCCCACCTGTCAAGCCAGTGGTAAGACAGGTGGGCATCCAAAGGCCCCCCTCATTCCACTTCCAGTGGCGGGGGTTCCCTTTGAAAGAGTGGGTGTGGACATAGTTGGTCCACTAGAACCTCCCACAGCCTCAGGAAATATGTATATCCTGGTAGTAGTGGATCATGCTACCAGGTATCCTGAAGCTATTCCCCTTAGGTCGACTACTGCCCCTGCAGTAGCCAAGGCCCTCATTGGTATCTTTACCAGAGTGGGTTTTCCTAAGGAGGTGGTGTCTGACAGAGGTACCAACTTCATGTCAGCATACCTGAAACATATGTGGAATGAGTGTGGAGTGACTTATAAATTCACTACACCTTACCATCCACAAACTAATGGCTTGGTTGAGAGATTCAACAAGACATTAAAGGGCATGATCATGGGGCTCCCAGAAAAACTCAAAAGGAGATGGGATGTCCTCCTGCCATGTCTGCTTTTCGCTTACAGGGAGGTACCACAGAAGGGAGTAGGGTTCTCACCCTTTGAACTTCTGTTTGGTCATCCTGTAAGGGGACCACTTGCCCTTGTTAAAGAAGGCTGGGAGAGACCTCTCCATGAGCCTAAACAGGACATAGTGGACTATGTACTTGGCCTTCGCTCTAGAATGGCAGAGTACATGGAAAAGGCAACCAAAAACCTTGAGGCCAGCCAACAGCTCCAGAAGTTTTGGTATGACCAAAAGGCTGCACTGGTTGAGTTCCAACCAGGGCAGAAAGTCTGGGTTCTGGAGCCTGTGGCTCCCAGGGCACTCCAGGACAAATGGAGTGGCCCTTACCCAGTGCTAGAAAGGAAGAGTCAGGTCACCTACCTGGTGGACCTGGGCACAAGCAGGAGCCCCAAGAGGGTGATCCATGTGAACCGCCTTAAGCTCTTCCATGACAGGGCTGATGTGAATCTGTTGATGGTAACAGATGAGGATCAGGAGGCAGAGAGTGAACCTCTCCCTGATCTTCTGTCATCAGACCCAAAAGATGGCACAGTAGATGGAGTGATCTACTCAGACACCCTCTCTGGCCAACAGCAAGCTGATTGTAGGAGAGTCCTACAACAGTTTCCTGAACTCTTCTCCCTAACCCCTGGTCAGACACACCTGTGTACCCATGATGTGGACACAGGAGACAGCATGCCTGTCAAAAACAAAATCTTTAGACAGTCTGACCATGTTAAGGAAAGCATTAAGGTGGAAGTCCACAAAATGCTGGAATTGGGAGTAATTGAGCGCTCTGACAGCCCCTGGGCTAGCCCAGTCGTCTTAGTCCCCAAACCTCACACCAAAGATGGAAAGAAAGAGATGAGGTTTTGTGTGGACTACAGAGGGCTCAATTCTGTCACCAAGACAGATGCTCATCCAATTCCTAGAGCTGATGAGCTCATAGATAAATTAGGTGCTGCCAAATTCTTAAGTACCTTTGACTTGACAGCAGGGTACTGGCAAATAAAAATGGCACCTGGAGCAAAAGAGAAAACAGCATTCTCCACACCTGATGGGCATTATCAGTTTACTGTTATGCCCTTTGGTTTAAAGAATGCCCCTGCCACCTTCCAAAGGTTGGTGAATCAAGTCCTTGCTGGCTTGGAGTCCTTTAGCACAGCTTATCTTGATGATATTGCTGTCTTTAGCTCCACCTGGCAGGATCACCTGGTCCACCTGAAGAAGGTTTTGAAGGCTCTGCAATCTGCAGGCCTCTCTATCAAGGCATCCAAATGCCAGATAGGGCAGGGAACTGTGGTTTACTTGGGCCACCTTGTAGGTGGAGGCCAAGTTCAGCCACTCCAACCCAAGATCCAGACTATTCTGGACTGGGTAGCTCCAAAAACCCAGACTCAAGTCAGGGCATTCCTTGGCTTGACTGGGTATTACAGGAGGTTTGTGAAGGGATATGGATCCATTGTGACAGCCCTCACTGAACTCACCTCCAAGAAAATGCCCAAGAAAGTGAACTGGACTGTGGAATGCCAACAGGCCTTTGACACCCTGAAACAAGCAATGTGCTCAGCACCAGTTCTAAAAGCTCCAGATTATTCTAAGCAGTTCATTTTGCAGACTGATGCCTCTGAACATGGGATAGGGGCAGTTTTGTCCCAAACAAATGATGATGGCCTTGACCAGCCTGTTGCTTTCATTAGCAGGAGGTTACTCCCCAGGGAGCAGCGTTGGAGTGCCATTGAGAGGGAGGCCTTTGCTGTGGTTTGGTCCCTGAAGAAGCTGAGACCATACCTCTTTGGGACTCACTTCCTAGTTCAAACTGACCACAGACCTCTCAAATGGCTGATGCAAATGAAAGGTGAAAATCCTAAACTGTTGAGGTGGTCCATCTCCCTACAGGGAATGGACTTTATAGTGGAACACAGACCTGGGACTGCCCATGCCAATGCAGATGGCCTTTCCAGGTTCTTCCACTTAGAAAATGAAGACTCTCTTGGGAAAGGTTAGTCTCATCCTCTTTCGTTTGGGGGGGGGGTTGTGTAAGGAAATGCCTCCTTGGCATGGTTGCCCCCTGACTTTTTGCCTTTGCTGATGCTATGTTTACAATTGAAAGTGTGCTGAGGCCTGCTAACCAGGCCCCAGCACCAGTGTTCTTTCCCTAAACCTGTACTTTTGTATCCACAATTGGCAGACCCTGGCATCCAGATAAGTCCCTTGTAACTGGTACTTCTAGTACCAAGGGCCCTGATGCCAAGGAAGGTCTCTAAGGGCTGCAGCATGTCTTATGCCACCCTGGAGACCTCTCACTCAGCACAGACACACTGCTTGGCAGCTTGTGTGTGCTAGTGAGAACAAAACGAGTAAGTCGACATGGCACTCCCCTCAGGGTGCCATGCCAGCCTCTCACTGCCTATGCAGTATAGGTAAGACACCCCTCTAGCAGGCCTTACAGCCCTAAGGCAGGGTGCACTATACCATAGGTGAGGGTACCAGTGCATGAGCATGGTACCCCTACAGTGTCTAAACAAAACCTTAGACATTGTAAGTGCAGGGTAGCCATAAGAGTATATGGTCTGGGAGTCTGTCAAACACGAACTCCACAGCACCATAATGGCTACACCGAAAACTGGGAAGTTTGGTATCAAACTTCTCAGCACAATAAATGCACACTGATGCCAGTGTACATTTTATTGTAAAATACACCACAGAGGGCACCTTAGAGGTGCCCCCTGAAACTTAACCGACTGTCTGTGTAGGCTGACTAGTTCCAGCAGCCTGCCACACTAGAGACATGTTGCTGGCCCCATGGGGAGAGTGCCTTTGTCACTCTGAGGCCAGTAACAAAGCCTGCACTGGGTGGAGATGCTAACACCTCCCCCAGGCAGGAGCTGTAACACCTGGCGGTGAGCCTCAAAGGCTCACCCCTTTGTCACAGCCCAGCAGGGCACTCCAGCTTAGTGGAGTTGCCCGCCCCCTCCGGCCACGGCCCCCACTTTTGGCGGCAAGGCTGGAGGGAACAAAGAAAGCAACAAGGAGGAGTCACTGGCCAGTCAGGACAGCCCCTAAGGTGTCCTGAGCTGAAGTGACTCTAGCTTTTAGAAATCCTCCATCTTGCAGATGGAGGATTCCCCCAATAGGGTTAGGATTGTGACCCCCTCCCCTTGGGAGGAGGCACAAAGAGGGTGTACCCACCCTCAGGGCTAGTAGCCATTGGCTACTAACCCCCCAGACCTAAACACGCCCTTAAATTTAGTATTTAAGGGCTACCCTGAACCCTAGAAAATTAGATTCCTGCAACTACAAGAAGGAGGACTGCCTAGCTGAAAACCCCTGCAGAGGAAGACCAGAAGACGACAACTGCCTTGGCTCCAGAAACTCACCGGCCTGTCTCCTGCCTTCCAAAGATCCTGCTCCAGCGACGCCTTCCAAAGGGACCAGCGCCCTCGACATCCTCTGAGGACTGCCCCTGCTTCGAAAAGACAAGAAACTCCCGAGGACAGCGGACCTGCTCCAAGAAAGGCTGCAACTTTGTTTCCAGCAGCCTTGAAAGAACCCTGCAAGCTCCCCGCAAGAAGCGTGAGACTTGCAACACTGCACCCGGCGACCCCGACTCGGCTGGTGGAGATCCAACACCTCAGGAGGGACCCCAGGACTACTCTGATACTGTGAGTACCAAAACCTGTCCCCCCTGAGCCCCCACAGCGCCGCCTGCAGAGGGAATCCCGAGGCTTCCCCTGACCGCGACTCTTTGAATCCTAAGTCCCGACGCCTGGGAGAGACCCTGCACCCGCAGCCCCCAGGACCTGAAGGACCGGACTTTCACTGGAGAAGTGACCCCCAGGAGTCCCTCTCCCTTACCCAAGTGGAGGTTTCCCCGAGGAATCCCCCCCTTGCCTGCCTGCAGCGCTGAAGAGATCCCGAGATCTCTCATAGACTAACATTGCGAACCCGACGCTTGTTTCTACACTGCACCCGGCCGCCCCCGCGCTGCTGAGGGTGAAATTTCTGTGTGGGCTTGTGTCCCCCCCGGTGCCCTACAAAACCCCCCTGGTCTGCCCTCCGAAGACGCGGGTACTTACCTGCAAGCAGACCGGAACCGGGGCACCCCCTTCTCTCCATTCTAGCCTATGTGTTTTGGGCACCACTTTGAACTCTGCACCTGACCGGCCCTGAGCTGCTGGTGTGGTGACTTTGGGGTTGCTCTGAACCCCCAACGGTGGGCTACTTTGGACCAAGAACTAAGCCCTGTAAGTGTCCTACTTACCTGGTTAACCTAACAAATACTTACCTCCCCTAGGAACTGTGAAAATTGCACTAAGTGTCCACTTTTAAAACAGCTATTTGTCAATAACTTGAAAAGTATACATGCAATTTTTATGATTTAAAGTTCCTAAAGTACTTACCTGCAATACCTTTCGAATGAGATATTACATGTAGAATTTGAACCTGTGGTTCTTAAAATAAACTAAGAAAAGATATTTTTCTATACAAAAACCTATTGGCTGGATTTGTCTCTGAGTGTGTGTACCTCATTTATTGTCTATGTGTATGTACAACAAATGCTTAACACTACTCCTTGGATAAGCCTACTGCTCGACCACACTACCACAAAATAGAGCATTAGTATTATCTATTTTTACCACTATTTTACCTCTAAGGGGAACCCTTGGACTCTGTGCATGCTATTCCTTACTTTGAAATAGCACATACAGAGCCAACTTCCTACAGTATTAAGAAGGCCTGACATTCAGCCTCTTCAAGACTTGCCTCCAGTTTCTTCTCAGTAATTTTCCTCCAGCGCTCCTTGCTTGTCCTTACCCCAGACCCACTCTCCAACCTTGGTGCTTGAAGTGTTATTGGTTCATGGACCACAGACTTAATTCTGTGTTTCGCCATTGAACAGAAGTGCCGAGAAGAATGTTCTTTTATAAGCAATTAATATTTGCATGAAACTTGTAACCGCCAGTTAGAGTTTCTAGTAAACCTTGGGAGTGTCACTAACTCCAACCTATCTACCTTGTGTAACCCTGGGAGTGCCAGTAACTCAGGCCCATGTTTCGAGTACAAACTAGGGAGTGTCAGTAACTCCAACCTTGTTCCAAGTGTAACCTTATTTCTAGAATACCTTGGCAGTTTCTCTTAACTTCGACCTATGTACTGAGTATAACCCTTTTTCAATTATGCCTTAGGAGTGTCTCTATCTCCAATCCATTTACTGAGTGTAACCTTGGGAGTGCCAGTAACTCCAACCGATTTTCCGAGATTACCTCTGGCGTGTCTGAGGCTCCAATCACGGTTTCAAGTTCTTCCTCAAGAGTTTCAGGAGATTGCAGAAACTTGAAATTGTTGGTTATTGAAACAGTGCATTGTCAGTTATGTGAAGGCTTGCTGGTGCATAGATGGTAATTGCCTCTTCTTCTTGTTCCCAGCACATTGAGTCTTCATGAAACCAGAGGTGCTGGTCCTATGAATGTCCACCTTTGCATACCCAAAGGGTCTCAGGAACGATGCATCCTGTTAAGCATAGTAGTACAGCTGCTGAGCAGATCCAGTCCCGCAAGTTTCTTTTTCTTATTCTGTCCCTTTCCCACTCCTGGACGGTGTAGGATCTAGGAGTACCGTCCCTGGATCTTGCATCACCCTGAGAGGGAGTGGAGGTCCAGCATCAGCTTCAGTGTAATTTCCACGGATGGGACCAGGTAAGTGCATGACACTATAATTTACATTGTTATTTTACTGGACTACAGTGACAAAAAGTTTGAGCAGAATGCACTATCATGGAAAACGTTTACCTGTAAGCATCTTTTTTAACGTGTAGTGCTGTATATTCACATGGTCTGAATACTCCTGCCATCTAATTTTGGGCCTGGGTGTTTGCAGGTTCTTTTTCTCCAAGGAGGCTTTCAAGTCACAAGATGATGTACTGTGGGGCTCTGCACTTACTGGGCAAGGTGCATGGGCACTGATTCCATGTTAGATGGTTTTTCACCTAGAGGGCGAGTAAGCATGGAGTGTTGACTGACCACAGTATATAGTGCACAGTGTATGTTTAGAGAATGTGTGTATGGTGGACCAGATGTCTGATTTACATATGTCAGCAAGTGGGATATTCCGAAGGAAAGCCATGGTTGCTGCTTTCTTGTTTATAGAATGTGTCCTGGGGGTAACAGAGCGAGCTCTTTAGACTTTATGATTGCACGTTTGATGCACTGGACGACCCATCTGACAATGTCCTCAGAAACAGGCTGGCCTTTATGTAGTTTTGCTGCAAACAGCTGATTGGTCCAGCAGATGAACCTGGTCATGTTGAAGTATCATATAAGATCATGTTGAACATTTAGGGTAGCTATCGAATGTGGTTAAGGAAAAAACCAGGCCAGCAGCTCTATAATTAGGTTGAGGTGGAAAGGAGAAGCCACTTTGGGTTGGTTCTGAGAACGATCTTGTCCCTGTGGTCCTGAATAAGGGAAGGGGTTCCTGGAGTGTGAGGGCCTGAAATGACTAATTCTTCTGAAGGCGGTTATAGTTATGAGGAAAGGTCCTTTCCTTGATAGGAACTGGGAGGGGGGAAAATGCAAGGGCTCAAGGGGAAGGGATTGGGGGGTTGGGGGGTGGAGGGAAGGGGGTGACTTGGGTACACATTAGTCCTTAAGTACCAACTGAGTTCCATTCAAAGGCAAGAGGGACTCTTGGAGGATGACCCTTGAGGCCTACCATTAAGGCTTTGATGACTGGGTTACGAAAGAAAGAGGAATGTTCCCTATTTCGCAAATACGTATACATAGGAGCCAGATATAGCTGTATAGTGTGGTAGGCGAGGCCCGACTTTTGTGGATGCATAACAAAACAAATTATGTCCTGGGCATTAGGGTTAAGTGGGACCAGATGACTGGAGAGACAATAGTGGATGAATGTTGTGGTGTGGTAGGTCTGTGGTAGGTCTGTGAAATTCGTGCAAAACCTTCATGCATTCTTGCAGGGGATACAGGTAGCTGAATTCTAAGATCTCAGTCTCCAGAATGCTAGATTGAGCTGCTCGGGGTCTGGGTGTCTGATCCTGTCTTGGTTTTGAAGGAGAAGGTCCAGCATATTGGGGGAGTTCTTGAGGGGTGATGATGGACAGCTCAGGGTTGAGTTCCCTGAATGTATGGTCTATGTGGGAAAGTGTTAGAGATGTTTGTCTCATTTCCCGTACCACATGCGCAAGCAGTGGAAGTGGCAGAAAAGCTTAGGTAAAGGTGCCTGACCAGTTTATCCATAGTGAATGCCCATAGATTGCTGGTGTAGGCACCTGGAATCAAGAGTGGTGAACAGGTCTGTCTGTGGGTGCCCCAGTGCTGGAAGTACTAAAGTAGGACTTGCAGGTGGAGCTCCCACTCGCGAACTTGTTGAAATGTCCTGCTGAGCAGGTCTGCTAAGTCACTGTTCAATTTCAGAATGAGGTGTATGCTGTGGCACAGAGCTCAGTGCCAGGTCTCCTGCACTAACATTGAAAGCAAGGCAGAGTGCAGCTGTCATGTTCCTGAAGGTAGCACATGTCGGTCATGTAGATTGTCTTGATAAGGACTACCTTGACCCAAATGACTTCAATGACGTCTTTGACAGCTAGGCAGATGGCTAGCAGGTAGGTGTAATTGATTTGCCTCCCCTGGTGATTGGGAGGGGCACATTCCTTATATTGTCATATAGTCGAGATACATCCACCCTCCCCCAGCTAGTGAGAGAGGGGCATGGTAATAGTGACTTATAGAACGGAGTCTGAGAAAGGCCTGCCTCTCTACAGGTTGTTGCTGTTACACCACTGCAAACAGCAATGGATGCTTGCCTTTACCATCATCAGATTTTACCAGTAACCCTCCGCTTGTGATCACTGAGCCGCAAGGTTTTCTTGCTAGGGGTGAATTATGAAGCAGGGGGCACTATGGTAGTGTAGTAGGACATCGTCCCTACAATGCATGACAGTTCTGACTGTGATTTGATTGGGCTGAATAAGAGGTAAGAGCCAATGAAGTGGCAACACACTAGTGGCTGGGGAAGGCTTATCCTCTGACTGCACTGAGTAAGGACCCCAGGAAGGATGGACTTGCAGGGTTTGTAGGTGAGACATGATGACATTTACTGTGAATCCCAGTCCATGAAGAAGGGAGATTGTGGCTTTGCTGTGGGCTAGGTATTGTTGTTTGCCTATGTTCTTGATCAGCTAATCAAAGTAGAGGTAAGTGTAGATGGCCCATCCCTGGACGAGAGGCTACCACTACTAGGCACTTTGTGAAGACCCTTTGAGTAGTGGTAACCGCAAAGAGAAGCTCTCCTAATATGGTAAATATGGCCACACTCTACAAAGGGTTAGTTATGTTGTTCCCTTGTTGGAGCAGAATGATGACATCCTGCGGGGTTATTATGTTGAAATGTCCGACAGGAAGTACTGACTGAGAGGCCTGAGGTCCAAGACTGGCCAGAGGGAGCAGTCCTTCTTGGAGATAAGCAACTTAAGAGAGTAGATGTCCTTGCCCTGGTGCTGAGGGGCACTGCCTGAACAACTCAGGCAGCTAGACATCGCCTGTGGCGTCAGCAGAAGATTGCTTAGAGGTGCAGTCACGACCAGAAAGTTGGGCGGGGCATGGCCCGATGTAGGGCTACTGGTGGAGGTTTTGTACTTTTTCCTCATCTTACGAGTTATTAAACTGGCCTTCAGAGCTTTCCTAAATCTCTCTGGGGTGGATAACAATAAATACTTAACATGAGTCAAAAGCATTATGAGATCACTTGGAATTCATTTACTTCACAAATATGAATGCCAGTTATTAACTTTGCCAATGTGGATCAATCAGTAACAGCAATATGAATTGCTTGTGTTTGAGCTACTGTGAAAAAAAACTGGATATGGCAAATTATATCAGCAGTGAATTACACACTAATTGCTCATTTGTTGATGGTCAGTCATAGGCTGGTGAGGAAGGCAAATCTACTATGCAGCAAGCTAGATTTTTAGTAATGCGTTCAATGTTATTTTGGCTACATTAAATGTACGCCATCCTAGAATAAACAGCCCGATACCATAGGATCTAATCACACAAGGAGGAATCACACACCCAAATATCATCAGCACTTATGCAAAATAACATCTATGAGTGGTCAGTAATATCAACCTGTTCTTCTCTTTCTCTGCTTCCAGTTTTTTCAGTTCCTTCTCAAGATCATTCTTGATTCGTAGTGATTGTTTCATTTCGGAGCTGTTCGAGGAAAATAACACTATTTCAGGGCAAAATGTAATCATGTTTTGCTAGAGATCTTTGGCAAGAAAACTGAATTCCAGTACTCCACAATAAGAATCCATTTGACATAAATTTTGCCCGATATACATTCTTGACCGTGAACAGTTAATCACAATAGAAAAAAAATATTAATATTTCATACTCTTTTTGTTTAGATGCAGTGATTGTTACTTTAAGACTTTTTGTATAACTTAACTTGAACACAGGCACAGACAAAGGCAATGCTCAATTTGTAAAAGAATTAGTGCCTGTGCCCAAAGCGCTGCCCAGAAGCAATGCCTCTTTAATATACTAATAGACACCCGCTGCCCCATAACTTCTCTCTTGCAGGTTCTGTGTTTCTCTCTTTGTGACTTATTTCAGTCTTCCTCTTCCTCCTTTGTGTGTTTTTCCCTTCTGTTGACCTTGGTAAATGTATGATGAGGAAAAATAAGAGCCAGTGGCCTCCACTGGCTCAAATTAAGCACAGGATGAACAAGTTACTTACCTTTGGTAACACTCTGTGAGGTAAAGATTATCTTACTGCAGATTCATCACCTTTTGGATACTCTGCACCTTTTGGATACGGTGCTTCTCGACTGGACCGAGAAGCATATTCAGTTGGCCTCTGTGTGCTGCTATATGGCGCAGTGCAGCTCCGCACTCCTGCCGTTCTGCTTTGGAAATTATGTGCGGGGTCCAGATAGGTGCCACTCTCGCACCCTGAGGTCAGTTGCTTACGAGGCTGTCCACTCTCCCAGACGAAGAGCCTCAACAGATAATAGGCTTCGACCAGTGTGCAGATTCCTATATTTTGGATCCTATTAATGGGTAGAGCACAATTCACAGAACTTTGCTGAGGTTAAATTGACTGATAGTATGGAGTACCTCTGCCATGGCTATGTAAGGAACGGTAGGTATGAAGCAGATGGTGATGCAGGGCAGATGAGCCCAGGGAGCGTGTTGTGACCCTGCTCTCCTTAAACCACTCTAAAGAGGAATCTGTCTTGTCCTTAAACAGAAGAGTCTTGTCAAAGGATATGTCCATAAGAGATGATTGGACAGTGCCTGAAAAAACAGTTGACCGGAGCCCGTAGTGGTGACGCTGGTGCTAAGGCCTGTATGGCTTGTGTTAGAAAATATCAGTAGTCTTCTTCAGCACCTGGAAGGACTGGAGCCACAGAATCCAAAAGAGTGCGTGAATAGCAGCCCAGGAAGCAAACAGCATTCACAAACTCAAAGGGACAAGCTGGTGGATGAAAATACCCTTTTCCCAAAGGTTTCCACTTGTTGTGACTGCCTATCGGGTGGAGACGTCAGAAAGGTATGAGTTCATCAGATGTGTAGATGCATGCACCACTAAGCTTTCATTGGAGGGCTGCAGATACAAATATCCAGGGTCACCTGGGGCATGGAAGTGTTGACTTCCAATCTGGTGATTGACAGTGTTGGGTAGAACAAAAGCAAAGTTTGGCCCAGGCTGCAAAGAGGGTATCTAAGTGTCTGACTGCCAAAAAGGGGTACATAAATGTTTGCCATGGCTGGAGCACTCCATCAAGACATTGGTTTTGACCTCTAAGGTGGGAAAACTGGAGGTCAAGAACTTCTGCTGCTGTATGCTCCTTAACGGCATGGCGTGTGGGAGAGATTTGTACAGACTCAAAGGAAGTGTCTAGGCCACTGGCATCTTGGAGTTCATCACACCAATTTTACTCATGGTATGGTTGCTCAATATTGTAACCCACATCATAGCCAATGTTTGAATCCGTATCAGATAAGGAATGCAACATATGTGTTCTTCCTAATGGAGGTGGTTAAGTCTAGCGCATGGCACAGACCAAGAGCACAATGGACACCTCGTCCTCGGGTATCAACAGAGTTTGCATCAAATTCAGGGCTCTTGGAACCAGTGGTGACACTGAAGCCAAAGTTGGTTTAGGAGCAGGAGAGGCTCCAAGGATTTGGAGGGTCCAACTGGCACAGAGTCTAAACCCACCAGTGGTATGCCAGGCGGAGGGCATCTCAGCTCTTTGCGGCCCATAAGTACGAAAGATGTCAGCTGTAAGGATTCAGAGTCAGTGCATGGCCTTGCAGAACTCTTCAAACTGCCCAGCTGTTGCAGACAGGCCCAGAATCTCAGGTTGTGCAAAGACATGGTGCGGGATGGACACCAAGGGTGATCCAACTTTGGGAAAGGGATTGAGAGGCATGGCAACGCACTTTTGCCTTCTCAGGAAAATGTGAGGGACGGAGTCTCACTTGGATTTTTCATGTTTTTTCTTCAACTTAAAAGTCTTGGAGCAAGACTATGGCTGACCTCATTAATGATTCCTGCAACTTCTGAAATGGGAATAGGACCGACCATTCAATTAGGACCAGTCTCGACATAGAGTCATCCGGTGCTTGGAGACACAGGGTTTTGCCTGGTGGTCTTGAATGGTCTTTGGGTTCGACAACGCAGTCACTGCATGCCTTAGGGTTGTGGCTTGACCCCATGTCAACATAGGCAAACTTGATGAGGTTCTGTCACAGCCATTTGTTTGTGACAGTCCTTAAAGGGCTTAAAACCTGTAGCTTTGAGTGGTGACATTTCCCTTGCATATAGACATTTTTTTAATTGTTTTTTTTTAGGTAAATTGTCCCAAGGAGACGGTATCCATGGCTGGCGGCACAGAAATAAAGAAACTGATGTCAGCGTGTGGGAGTGACACCAACTTGGGCCCGAACATCATTTCTGGAGCTGAACAGTGCCAGTGTGGAGCTGTGGCGTGCAGAGGTACTACTGAAAACGTTTTCGGATCCAGTCTGATGCCTGGTGAATATTCAAAAGACGAGGCCTCTGCAATCAGAAGTCTCTATCAGAAAAAGGTATCATGGGAAGTACCAAATAAATGAACAGTCAGAGTATGGCATTTACTTTCGAAAGTAGACCTAGTTTCATCATCTCCGTCTATGCTTCTCCAGAATGGTTATCGAATTACACAATGTTTCAAATATCTTGAAATCTTTATTTCATTGTCAAAATAAGTGTCAGAAACATTACAGAGCATGAAACTCTGTTAATAAAGTTTTGAGGGAATCACCAATGTCTCAGAACACTGCTTACACAGATCTAATGCTAAATAGATGCAATTAACTCGGAAGGAAACAGTGTTAGATAATTAATAGCCGCCTAATCAGCTCTGCTCTTTCTTGATTCAGTCTGGGGATAATTCTAAGGGAAGGAATCTGTGGCTAGATGTCTGCATCGGTTGTATGATGGAACCCCGCATGCCATCACCATGCAACTTTTTACCATGCATATGCCTTTTAGCACTCATACCTTTTCACCAAAAAAAAAGGAAATTGCAGGTAGTGTGTACAATATATATATATATATATATACACACACACACACACACACACACACACACACACAAATACATCCACACACATATGCACATTTCCACCAAGCACTCCTTACAGCCCCAGTATTGCAGAAGCAACCACCCTCCTACCACAATCAGGCTGAAGAAGCAGGCGGCACGGCACAGCAAGTCTTAGCAAAATACTTTGATTTTTTCCTATTTTTCAAAAAGTGCATTAGTGTAGTCTGCAAGAAAAGGGCTGCAAGTGGGGAATGGGGGACCGGTTGACCAGTGCATATTCGATTTGGGTTGGGTTGGGTTGGGTTGGGTTGGGGGGGGGGGGGGGGGGGGGGAGTTGGTTCATCGGTTCTTCAGTGTCTCCGCTCCAAAGACACAGTTGATTCTCTTGGGCCCGGGCTGAGGAGATTGGGTGCAGAGGTGTTCTGCTGACAGTTCCTAGAGACGGTCACTTCTTCGGGCCGACCTGGAGAGAGATGGAAAACAAGACACCAGGGCCACTCTTGGTGCTGGCCTCAGTGATAGTGATGTCCCTCGTCGCAAGGTCGGTTTGGGTGGCGTTGGTGTCCGGGCTGGATGCTAAACATGCCTTGGTGCTTGCAACTGGTTGGGGGTACTCAGGGCATTGGCGCAAAAGCTCTGGGCAGGCTCAGCGCCTCAAAGACAAGCTAGGTAGACAGTGCTGCACTCCTGGACACTCTTCCTAAAGAGATGCTCCCATGTTGGACTTTATGATCAGCAAAACGGAGAATTGGACAGTCGCTATTGGTGCCCTCTGGTGTAGGGAAGTAACCCCTCTGCTCCAAAGGAGATGCATTATGGGGGAGCTGAGAGGGGGCGAGTGCGGGCAGTCTTCCAAGTGACTGGATGGATGCACAGCTGCAGGACGACTCTAGTCTTTGCAATTGTCCGGACAGGAGTAGACAGACAGGGTTTTGCACCAAGTACACAGCTAGTGCCCAGTTCTTGGGTATCTGTCTCTTCTTTGTCCTTCTTCTCTTTGTAGTCAAGAGAATCTGAAGTCCTGGAGCCAGGGGGCAACTAAATACTCAATTTAGGGGTGTTTAGGGCAGTTTAGGGTAGTGGCCAATAGGCTACTTACCCCCTGGGTGACTATACCCCCTATATGACCACTTCCTGTGGGGAGTGGGCATCCCTTTCCCAGAATTCCTAATTCCACCAAAAATAGGATGGTAGAACCTTCCTTGGTGGAACACATCAGACAGCCTGCCTTAGGGGTTTGACTAGCCTGGTAGTGCAACACGCCTACTTGCATAGCTAATTTCCTGCCTGTCCTGGTGTCAAATGAGTCTCTGGGCGGGAGGTGCGGGGGTGACATTCCTCGGGTATGGGGAAAGCCTCTGGGCTTGGTATGCTAACTGAGTAGATGTCTAGCTGGAGGAGGTGATAACACCTTCCTCCGGAGCAGGCACTGATTCCGGCCCCTAAGAACAGGAGCTCTTCACCTCCAGGGGGTCAGAAACTAGTCTATAGTGGCATACTGGTCGATACCAGTCAGCCAGCACACTAGCGGACTAGTAGGTTTCAGGGGGCACCTCTAAGGTGCACTCTGGGTGCATGCCATAATAAATCCAATACTGGCATCAGTATGGATTTATTAAGACGAGCTGTTTGATACCAAACACCATAGGTTTTAGTGAAGCCATTACGTAGCTGTGTAACTCATGATGGCCTGTGCCCGCTACATACCTTAAGATAGCTTCCCTGCTCACTTGTAATATCTAGCAATACAACTAGACATCACAGGGGAATATTAACACATGCAGATACGCCCTCATGTATCATAATGCACCCTGCCTTAGGGCTCTTAAGGCCTTCTGTAGGGGCAAACTACGTACAAGTCATGCAGTGTGTTTGGGCAATGTGGCGCTTTTACAATGGTTTGCACCATTTCACGCATTCTGCGATGGCACTGTGCATGTGTTTTAGTGAGATTACCTTTGGGTGCAATAATACATGCTGCAACCCATAGGGACCACTTTAGTACCCATGTCCTAGGTACCAGGGGTACCATTTACTAGGGACTTACAGGGGTGCTAAAGTCCTTGCCAATTGGGTTAGAATTGGGTATTTCATTTTTGGGGGAATGAACACTGGTACTGGAGCCTGATTAGCAGGCTTCAGTGCACTGTCAGAGTAAAAAAACAGCATCCAATAGTTTAAATGGGAGCATAAAGTATGTATGTGTGGGGGGGGCATCTGCAAAGAGAAGTCCAGTTTCATACAACATACTCCATTCGCAGCATGTGTTGGCTGCAGATACACATGCTATGGCTCAGAATGTAAAGCAATACTCCTCTTGCGGTGGTTTCAGGCATAAGAGTACTTGCTTGAAATAATGTGTGTAGCACTCTTTGTCCCACCAGAGACTGTTGTCTGGTATCTACATCCACACAGTTATGTTTGTAAACATGTGTGGGTTTGTCCATGTAACCCCTTTGCAAATGTCTGTTAACTGGATGTTCCCTAGGAAGGTCGTTGATGCTCCTTTCTTTCTTGGTAGTGAACCCTTGGAACTTTGGGTAGGGGTCTTTTTGCTTTGACGAAGCAGATTTGGATGCATGTAACAATCCATCTTGCATTCCAGCTTTGGAGATGGCATTACCTTTCCCTGGATAAGAAAAAGCTACATGCAGCTGCTGAGTTTTATGAAATGTCATTGTTTTTTTTCCACATGGTACATAAGGGCCCTCTCAGCATCAAGGGTATGTAGTGCCCTTTCTGCCACTGTTTCTGGTTTTGGGAAGAACACTGGCAGATCTAGTGTCTGATTCAAGTGAAAAGGTGAGATGACTTTTGGCAGAAACTCTGGATTTGTACGTAAGCAAACAGTGTCTTGGAAAAATCTTGAAGTAAGGTTCCTCTATAGTTAGGGATTGAATTTCACTATCTCTTTTTAGTGATGTAAATGCCACAATAAATGCCACTTTCCATGATAGGAACTGCAATGAGAATGACTGTTTGGGTTCAAAAAGTGTGGACATTAGTCATGTCAACACTATTTTTAGGTTTCATGAGTGCACAGGTGGTGAACGTGGTGGAATAACGTTTGAGACGCTCTATGAAAGCTTTTATTATTAGTATTTGAAAGAGTTTGAGGTTTTCAATTTTGAAGATATGCTGCAAGATAGACTCCTGTGGAAGAACACACTAAATGGAACTTTTGGAGATATAACAAATAACATACTAGTTGTTGTTCGGTTGGTGTACAAGGGTCTATCTTGTGTGTGGCACAATAGTGTACAAAACATTTCCATTTTGCTGCATAACACTCTCTTGTGTTTGGCCGTCTTGCCTCTTTTAGAATGTCCATGCATTCTGGTGGTAAGGTTAAGTATCCAAACGCTAAGACTTCAGGAGCCAGATGGCAAATTTTAATTGCTGTGCATTTGGGTACCTGACTCAGCCCTTGCTGTGAGTGAGCCAATCTGAATGTGGGGAAGATTCTTATGCTGTACTAGGGACAGTTCTAATAGTGTGGTGTACCAGGTCTGTCGTGCTCATGTTAGTGCAATAAGGATCATTTTGAGTGATGTCTAGCTGAGTTTCCTGATCAAATATGGAATGAGTGGGAAAGGTGGAAAAGCGTATGTAAATATCCCGGACCAGTTAATCCAAAGTACAATGCCCTTGGATTGTGGCTGTGGGCACCTGGATGCGAACCTTTGTCATTCAGAGTCTATGAAGAGATCTATGCTTAGAGTTCCCCGCCTTTAAAAGTAGGACTTGAGTGTGGGCTCCCATTCATGGACTTGTTGCTGTGACCTGCTTAGTAAGTCTGCTACGGTGTTGTCCACCTCTGGTAGGTATTGTCCTGGGAGGTGGATTCTGTGATTGACTGCCCATTTCCATATGAGGTGTGCCAGTTGCAAGAGGTGCAATGAATGTATTCATAATAATAATAATGAATTTTATGACAGGAGCCTCAAAACTACTCAGAAAGAGATATGAATGTCAAGAAGAGCTGAAGGATAAAATAATACACTGCATTAGGTTAGCAAGAGGATGTAAATCCACAACTAAAATTGATAAGACTAGAGACTCATTGGTGTATTACAGAAGGGAGGCATGAAGAAAGGCTTTAGTGAGTTTGAGGCTCGAAGCACACCAAACGAGAGGACAGTGATTTAGAGTACATAATCAGGTTCATGGAGGAAGGTGAGATGGGAGATGTGAAATGGGAGATAACTCAGATGGGAATGAAGAAGCATATATGTGCCAAACGGGTACAAAAACGTAGAGGGAATGAGGGTTCAGAAGAGTTTAATTCATCTGGCAAAATCAAAGACATTTCAGATAGTGGGCAACAGATGAACAGTAAATATATAGAGTCTGCTTCTGATAGTTATAAAGAGGTAAATTGGCCTAATGAGGGATCTAGGTCCTTGTCTCAAAACTCTGAGAATTAAATCAACCATATGAAACCAAGTATAATATGACTGATAAGGAAAACATTTAAGCAGAGAAGCCCGACCAACAGTAGCATTAGTCAAGTAGAATAAGCTAATCTAATAAAGCAAGAGGACAATCACCAAGTAGATTTTATCAAGCAATTGGACCATCTGCGGTTTCCAAGAAACCCAGGGCACCAAACCATCACTATGTGATGGGTTCAGGAAATTTTGGTAGAAGGCATAGAAATGTCCACTAGAAAGCCCTTATGGCAGTCTAGTTACCTAGCTCTGAACCACCTTAGATAGGAGTTTTTTTTTTTTTACCATAAACGCACCATAAATATAACTCATACTTGTTTGAAAGGAGGGGAGGAAAAACTCTCAACGTGATAAATGTCATGCAACTGCACTAACTAAAATGCAGTTCTGTGCAAACATCCTTACATTACTGGTGAATCTTAAGTAAAATTACAGTATGTAAAACCACACATTAAAATTGGGCCGGGGGGACTTCCATGTCTCAAAGTCCCATTTAGATATGGCTAAGGCGTGTACTTCCATTTAGGATAAAATATGGATGGCATCAGAACTCAGATGGACAAGTAAGAAGTAAGCAATTAAGTTAATTGAATGGATCAAGTCAAGTTCCTTTAGGATAATTAATGGGCAGACAGTTCTGATAACCAAGCACAAACAATATATCACAGTTATGAGTGGATTAGTTTGACTGATTTGTCCATAGTGAATACTGAGGGTGGATATTTAATCTATGCTCTAGCAATCCCAGAGGCTCTGGAGGTATGTAAATGCTGCTTGCTTAACAATTATTGTACACCAAAGGGCTTATTAATAAATAAGTAAAACTGAAAAGATGGTTATGACTAAAGAGCCTTTAAAAACAAATGGACAAAAGTGTTGGTTAACTAAGCAGAAGGTTTGCACACATTATCGGAGATGTAACACATTGCTAAATCAGCCCTAACCCTCAAGCATGACACATATAAGTGCCTTAAGAGCATGACTGAACATCAACTGCAGTCATTTAAAAAGTATATAATGGCAAGAAAATGTGAAGATCAAAAAATATGTTTTGGAGAAGTATGTTGTAGTCATGACCTAGAACTCCATTGAGACAGCTGAGAGCAGAGCTGGAAAATAATGCAATTGTGCATGTAATCACCTTAAGCCGGTTATAAATTAGTTGAACTGTGGCAGAGAGAGCTATGCTCAGTTTATAAGATGGCTTTAATCCAGCTAATGAACATTGGAAGAAAATAAAACAATTTCTGGCCCAAGCAAATTAAAAACAAAAACTTTTACGTGTATACGTAGTGAGACTGTTCGGTCTCATCTGAATTCCATTAACGTAGGAAGTATAGCAGCAGGCAAAGAAAAATATTGTGACTGATGTGCTGAATTTGAGGTGCTAGGCTCTTCAAATATTTAGCAATAATAGAGAACATTGGTTGAAGCCTATTTGAACCAATACAATTTCAAGCTATAACTGTTCATTCTGTCTAATAAGATTGGCTGTCCTGCCCCTAAATACACAGACATTACACAAAAGGTCCAAGAGCCAGGCAGCTGATACAATTGTTTAAAAAGCATTAGCCTAGTGAGAGTTTGTGAGACAGTGTTACTAAGCTACTTGATGAGGACAATGTTAGTACAAAATATGCTCATTTTATAATTGCTGTCTGGAAAGTATGTGAAGGTGTTTCCATGACAATTTAAGATAAGGTTTTGCCTTAGTTTCCCTCAATGAGAAAAGTACAGGCTTTGTGCATTTAATCAGTTGTTTGCACTATTTGAACATAAAATCGATATCTGTAACATCTATATTTTGAATGAATAGTGTGTTTTGCATGGCAAATATATTTGTATTACTCTTTTTAAAAGAGTGAATTTTAACTATTAATTAATTGTTGTGTCAAATGATTAGTAATTTGAATAGCAGAAGCTATTTATTTTATTTGTGGTAGGGTGCTCATTTTATCATGAATATGATGAATTAAACAAAAACACTTCTCACTCTTTTTCAGCCAGCTTCGTCTGCAGCGCACTACGATCTCCTTTCAAATTCTTGATTAGTCCTCGGAGACGCTCAGACTCCTCAGCAACATTGGTTGTTTGAAAGGAGTCTTGTTTCACCTCTGCCTTAAGATTTGAAGCCACATTTGCTAGTTTGGCTTGGTCAGGCTGCTGAGACTTGGTGCTATCCAGCTCATTCAGCTTCTGAAGAGAGAGGAACAATGGCCAACTATTATATAAGCTGGAGCCATCATCGATATAAAAATAATATAACAATCTGGCTATGTGATGACTGGTATTAATTCTGGGCTACTACACTAGTTATGCATGAATATATAAATACTATAAAGAAATAGGAAATTACAAGCAGCAGATGTCAATAGGTCTACAAAGAAATACAATAGAGATCCAATCTTTCAATTTAAATGTGATAGACATGAAAGCAGGATACAGATAGAAGACTACAACAGTAAACGTTGTATTATTTTTGTATTTTCCACCAGTTCTTAATTCGCTACGTACCTTTTCCAGTTCAGAAACCCTTCTCACCAGTCTCTGTTTGCTCCAGTCACTGTAAACTAAAGACACAACATAAGTCAAAGCTAAATAAGAGCTATAACATCTTTAAAATCTACCAAGAAAGTAATCTCATGATTAGGTAAAAATTATTTTCTCAGGAAAAAAAATTAAGTCAACACACATTTCTAGGCTTTCACATTAAGGGCAGCTTTTATTGAAGGGAAAAAAAACAAGGGACTGAATTACAACAGAGAACTGTATTAACTGTCAACATTTGGCAGTGGGGGGTTGGTAATGCATGCACATGGGGATTATTTATGCTATGAAAGTATATCCTTGCACATATGGAGCTGGTAGACATTAAAAATATTTAAACCTCAGTTTGATGTGTTCAGTGGTGTATGGCATTGGTTTGTACTCCACTTTACTAAACAATATTTTATATATTTTGATTTAGGATTTGTTCCTAATGTCACATTTTTTGTAAGGATGGAAAACTTCTTTCTTTCATTCAGACTGAGGGTCACTAACTTTCTCTCCATTCTTTTGGATCACCCACAAATTAAGCCACAATGATGGTAACTGTAAATCAAAAGAATATGTAATCTTCAGAATGTTTCATGGGACCAGTGTCAAAGTTTGAAAACAGCAACACCGGTTTCCTTTCTTTGTATTAATAAGCAAATTTAAAAAAAATCTCCACCATAACCTTTTCTTAATAACATTTTTACCTTTACTTTCGTTTGAAGTGGGAGAGCTCCCCAGTGCACGTTCCAGATCAACTTTAAGACTTTGGTTCTCTTCCTGTAAATCTTTAACATTCTTGGACAATTTTGCGAGAGCCACGCTAAAAGGCTTTTGATGTTTCTGGTATGTTTTATTCTCCGGCGGAGTTCTGTTGATACATGAGAAAGACATGTACAGACAATGCACTGAAAACTACAATGCAAATTCATTCAAAATGTAAACAAAATGAAAGGAAAACTTTAACTGCTAAAATTAAATTAATCCATTCACTATAAACAGGATAACCTGAGGACTAAACATCTCTTGAGATGAGATTTGTAGTTAGACATATGAATTCTTACTTGCATCTGAATTCTCTTTATTGCTTACCCTTCTCCAGACAAATAACGTACAAAATGCAACCAATTTACCCAAAGCGGTACTGTTGTGTAACAAACAAATAGATCAAGAATAAGGGACTTATTTAAAGCTTGGAGACCGTACTCCATTTCAAGTGGGCAGAGGGTACTCCTCTGGCACGGCAAACTACAGTCCACTATATTTAGAGATCTCCACCTGTCTTACAGAGATCTCTGTATTTTCATAGGGACCATGGTATCTACTGCGATGGCACTGAAGCTTTGCTATGTGTGTGCCATGTCAAGGGCCCACAGAGCATTTTTCTGCAAAAATACAAACTCCGACAAAGGAGTTATTTAGTTTCCTGTTAAGGACGACAAGGTTTTGCCTGCAGTCTCAAATAGGTAACAAAGTATAGCAGAACGTCCAAGCCAAATAGGGTGGAAGGCCTGAGGAACTTTGACCAACAGCCCAATGCCAGTCGGGCTGTTGGACAAAGGTTTCCATGGCAGCGGAAACACGTTGATTCACTGGACTTTAAAAAAGTACCAGGTAACTTTGAGTTGGTTGGGCAGGGTATTCTGCACATGCATTATAGAGTACCCTGCACACCAAACTCAAAATAAGAAACAACATCTATTTACATCAAACTTACTAAGGTTTTGTGATAGAGTCAAAAAAAAAAAAAAGATACAATAAGATGAAAACTGCCGCCTCTGGGTGAACGGTGTGGGAATAAAATAGATGCACTGGTAACATACCTTTTGTTATTTGTTTAAGATTTGCTGGTAAAGCTCCACATTTCTGCAAGATGTTACAAATAAATTCTATTTTGATCATCACAATGATCATCCGTCAACCTCACCAATACAAGGTTTACTCGCCAGTAGAGGATATCCTTCAAGCTTTTGAACGTTTATTTGTTAATGATATTCTTTTCCAAACATAGCTTTCCTTTTTGTGGCTGTTCTAATTTGATTACCTTAAGCCGTCACGTGAAGGGAAACTATTTTGCAAGATTTCTGTGTGTTACCCAGGCTGGACACTAGACTACATGTATAGTGATCACAGCAAAACATGTTTCTTAATAATACTAGAATCCACTCACATTACCAGGCACCAACAGGACATCGCAGCTGGATCAATATGCCACATTAAGAAAAGGTACATTTTGAGACTATCAAGCATTAAGGTCTCGGATTAAGAGAAAGTCACAGATGTACAGACATCAAACTGGAGGAACTGGAAAACTACTGAAAGTATTTTTTAACACAAAACATGAGACCAGGGACTGCAGCTTGTGAATCAACACCGGGATAGATACCATCTTCTGTATGGTCAGCAGTCAAAGATGATGGCAGTTTAAAAATCAAGATGCAGGTTTCAACACTGAGCTTCCTAGCTGCTTGAATAGTAATTTTGAGGAAGGATACTGCAACAACCTCTTGTGAAGCCTACAATGGAATGGTATCTGGGGGTCTGGGGAGACAGGAGTACCTGTACAGGAGCTGGCTATGTTTCCTGGGAGACATATCAGAGATGCTTACACTTGGACATCAGAGCTGATTCACCACAGAATGATTGTCTTAAGCAGGACTTTCACCCTTTAATGACATTAAGAAGTAGAAAGGGAATTCATAGGATGCTCTTTCCTATGACATTCCTTTTTCTTATGCTTCTTTCTGGGATGATCGTCTTTCAAGCTGCAGTGTCCATGCCCTCTATATGAATATTTTGAATAGATGAGCCCTTTTGCACTATGTGGTGGGCGGGACATGGCTAATGTGTTTGAGAAGTGGGAAGGGAAGCAGGCATCAAAAATGTGGCTTGAGCTACTTCTGGTGTACTTGACATTTTGTCTGAGAAAGGTAGAACTAAACTAAATTGTCAGCTTTTTTTTTTTAGTTATCATAAGAATGAACTCCTCAGCCATAGGCTTCAGTGAGTTGGGAGAAGAAAAAAGCTGATCCTTTGTATCAGCTTTGGCTCATTGTAGTGGAAGAATAAATCATCAGTTTTACAGCTAACAACTGGCATATCTTCAAAACAAAGTTCTTTACGTTGAGATGGTTTGTCACAGCTAGTATAGTTCATTAAACAGCAAATAAAAAAGTATGCCTCCTTTGAAACCAAACGTCCGGAACATGCACAATCGTTTGGTGCCATCCTACAAGTCTATGCAAGAAAGAACTCCTGAAAGCTCACAACTCCAGAGCTGTTTTCGCTTCAAGCATTAGGGCTGGGTTTGCTTTCTGCAGGATACTTTGTTCAAGAGGATTTAGAAGATGCAAATAAGAAAGACCTAGCCAGTTTTGGATATCAAATACAAACTTCATTAGAGCAAAGGTTGTTAATCCATCATATACTAAGAATTATTCTCGGTGTAATGTTCAGGATTATCCTTCCAAAGGTACAATACTCGTATCCTTGAACAGTTCAGCATACTAAAGTACTACAGATGTTTAAGAATCTTCTCTTCACCAGGATCTATTGCAAATCCAGAGCAGCATTTCAAGATGAAGCACATTTGTCTTAAATGAGATAATTATATTTGCATACTGTGATACAGCAACTACACTCACTAAATAAAATAACAAAGAGACCTTACTTTTCTGTTTCCGCTTTTGCCAAAAGTATTTGCAGTCGCTGAATCTGTAAAGTACCAAAGACAAAAGGTAATTACCAATCTACACATGTGAAAATTATTCACTTTTTAAAATGAGGAGTTAAACACAAGGTATGGAGCTAAATGAGCAGGCACTCTTAAACTCGTTACTTAACTACATCTCTGGACTAAGTAAATGTTTCACAATCAAGTGAGTTCTCGTGGCACAACGTTATTGAGTCTAACAACCAAAATCTTGGCCAACACCTCTGCACTACCGCAGTACTAATTGAAATGTTTACTCCACCTACTATCACTGCTAGTTTTGTGAATAATAACTTTTTCCTCTATTTCTAATAAGGCAACAGTACCTGGAATCGAGCACATTGGTGATATACTTTCCAATCCCCTGTACCAGTGAAATTAGACACTCACTGCAGTATTGTGTGAATTTAAACCTTAGCGACCTAAAGGCATAGGGAAAGAAGCTGTGGCTTTTATTGAAACCATAATAGGAAAGAGGTCTTTCGACTTGCCACTCCTTGGAGTTGTGTGAAGTATGGTTGCCAGAGGTAACCTCTACTGGTGCATATCAGTGGTTCTGTGGATTTAACTTGTAATCCTAACTGCCCTTTAAATGTTTTTTTTTAAGTGAGGCTCAGGTTTTTTAAACATACATCAAGTTTATAAATAATATTATCCATATATTCCATTATTTGATGACTAACTCCATCCAACTTTCAAACCGCATGTGTGCCTAACTCTCAATGCACATGGCCTTCAGCCATGTACCATGGGATGCCAATCTTGCTGGGCCTAGGAATTAAAAGATGCACTCTTTCACTGTGTTTGGTCTGTGGTTTTCAAAAGAAACGTTTTTGTGGTTTTAGTCAATAGAAACCTCAGGATGCCTTTCAATTTATGAATATGTCCCTGGAGTTTTGAGGAAGCTGTACCCTCATTGTTATATGAGCCAAGTCTGTGGACTCGGGTTTGAATCTAATAACCAAGCATTTGTTTAAAGTTTGAATTCACTATAAAATCACACCCACAATGAAATCTGACTTCAGGCCATTTCTAAAGACAAAAAATGAATGGAGAAATATTGCTTTTTTATACTTCAAAGGTGCAAGTGTGTCTAGATATTGCAGTTTACAGATTCTGTAAATTATGCTGGTGACACAATATGGATTCACAAGTTTCTTAGACCCTGAACTTGGTATATTTTTTGAGAACCCTGAATTGAGTTTGAATGTGTTGGGCCCCACACTTGCTAGAGTTCACAAACTCTAAGCCAAGATTGAGCAACCTGATTGAGAACCTGAACAACCAACACATTTTTGTACCTAAAATGATTTATCTTGGTGTCTAGATCTGGCTTGAAAGACATTTTGAGTATGATTGAATCTGACTAAAGTGAAATAGGAGCAGGGTCTAGGCTTTTGAATACACTTTAGGCTGCCACACAATATCAGCTGGGAGCAGGGTCCAGTCACATTGCATTCAATGCTACACCTAGAAGGACTTTAGAGCACGTTATCAGCAGATGACGTTTGAATTCTGGCTTAATTTTTAAAAACCAGGCTCAGGACATCTATTGGTACTCATGGCAAAATGATGGAAAAGGAGCTCCTGCTGTCTGTCAACAGTAGGTATTTGTCATTTATCCAGAATCATATGTGGTTTAAGCAATCCAAGATATCAGGCTGCAAACCAGATCCACTCTAGAGGTGAAAGCGGACCATGGGTATCAGCCACATAGTTCGGCAATTGGAGGTAACATAGCTAACTAACATGATAAGAGGTGCACATAAGTACTTAAGAGAAGCAGTAAACATTTGGACTTTTACAAAAACCCACTTCGGACCTTTTTCACTAGAAGACAAGATGGCAGTTTTTACAGTTTGCTCGCAGTGATTCCCGAGGAATGACAGAAAGCAGGTAAGAACTGTTATTGATACCCATCTACAGTCAACCAAATACTCTGGGATGATGCGATTTTCCAGATTAAGCATTGCTTAACAATGTTCAAAAAATTATTCTTATGGAGGATTAAAAAGGTAGCAAAAAGGTTAATTTAGGATTCAGGATATCTCTACACAGATAGCACTGGAACAACATCAACAAATACAATAAGAATGAGTGCCTTTGAAGAGACCTAGTTTATCTTTTAGCCTTAGCAGCACTTGTTGCCAATGCCGAATATCGTTAGCAAAATTTTTGATAAAATATGAAACTAGCCGTCCTAATGTGAGGACGTGTAGGTTTATGTTTGTCACGCCGCCTGCACACATATCTGCCATGGTACTATGACAGGGACTTGAAATTCCTTTAGGATTTTTTTTCATTATCATTAGAAAACTTCAGTATAGCTATGTTGCCTCCCTTATCTGCAAACTGAATAATGACAGCTGTATCATTTTTAGGTTATTGTTTGACATCCCTTTATAGTCAAATTGCTTGTATTACAACAATATACATATGAAGTACTGACATGATGTAAACATCCATAGTCGACATCAATTTTATTTAGAATTGGACCTCCTCTTTCAGGAGAGGAATAATATAAATTAAAAACAATTGTATTTGGTGGTAGAGGTGGCGAAGTAATTTGGATTTATTAGCAACAATGAGAATGTGCTTCACTAGAAACGCAGGGTGAGTTCCCAGTTTAAGCACTAGCAATTATAATATATATTTAACATTTGAGTGAAGAAATTAAATGAATCAAACTGAAATTAATGCTTCATCACTTTAAACAAATGATTTTAAAATACTGAGAACTACTGTTCTCCAATTCTTACCAACAGTTGTGCAACCAGTGGCTAAGTAAACACCCAACACAGTGTATAATAGATAACATATCAGTTGGGGATTTGACAGTCACAACTACTGGGTCGCGCCAGGTGTTGGTGGTTTCAAGCTCCGGAATGCGAGAAGGCCGGTATTTATAGGTTTTCCAAATGGCAGACATGTAGACACACCAAAAATGCTGTGACCACACGTGTGCTGTGACTCTGACTAGCAAGTGTCACCCATTATAAACCTACAGGTCTGTAGGTAGGGTAGTATGGATAATAGATGGGAAGAAAATGCATGTTTATATTATTTTTCAAAGCCTTATCATGGGCTTTTGGAGAAAGAATTTTGAAATACTGTTGAATTACCAAATTTGTAGCTGAGATGCAAGTACGTTAAGATGCATCTTTCTTACCAGTATTTTACTGCCAATGAGTATATTCACAGTAGATACTGACATTCACCATAGATATAGTTCAGTGTACGCATTTCTACTGCTATCTATTAGGGAAATGTAATCTCATGGAACTTTTAGAATTGTGAAAATAGAAGTATATTTTACCTTACATACAGCACAACAATAATGAGGAGAGGAATGTTACAATATGCATACCGTATTTAAGGGAGCACAGTAAAAATTAAGTAATAGGAGTGAGGTTAGTAGCATGAAAGGCAAAGAATAGAATTCAGTGATTCTGAGAATATTTCGAAATCGAATAATTAAAGGTCACAAGCACAGTGCTGTTAATTCACTGATTTGCATGACAGTTATACTTAATAATGAAAAATACGTAGAGTTTGGCTGTCAGCTTGTGCAACAAACCACCCTTGATTTAACTCCAGCAATCACTAACACAAATGCTCCTACTTCGTATATTTACATGTAAACAGACCATTGGTAGCTTTTAATTCTAGGTTCTTGAGCCAGTTCTGACGTGGCTCAAAGAAAGGATCATTAGGGCCTGATACATGTCTATTTCATGACGTCTTCCCACTACATAGCTGCAAACTTGAAAAGCATACTACTGTTGAATCTGGAATAGGGAGCGACTGAATACGTCCTTTACACAAACACTGATCAGGTTTCATAACTTTGAGTTAAGCTTCAAACTGAAAGTTTGGTTTTGATGCTAAGTTGGTATACTCAAGGACTCTGTAAAAAAGGCAAAAGGTGTGTGTCCTGTCACATCATTTTAAATTTGCCAGAATGTTTTGTTTAGTAAAAACAGAAAACTGAATGCAAATACAGCGGAATAAAAGGAAATTGTGCTTTTCATTAGTAAAAACGTAAAGACATTTGGAGTGAAGGGTAAAAGATTAATATAGGAGACTGTTAACGGATTTAAAATACACTCACATTTTCTCAGACTTGACTTACTTATTAATGATATGTGAATTTCTACATAAATAATGAATTATAAAATGAAAGCTTTTTATTAGATTTGATGAACTGATTGCTGGTAAGTGAAATTAAGAGAGAATACTTGATCAAGGACTAACTTACATTTTATTTACCTCAAACATATGTACAGAGTGAACAAGTTACTTACTGTAGGAAGTTGGCTCTGTATGTGCTATTTCAAAGTAAGGAATAGCATGCACAGAGTCCAAGGGTTCCCCTTAGAGGTAAAATAGTGGTAAAAATAGATAATACTAATGCTCTATTTTGTGGTAGTGTGGTCGAGCAGTAGGCTTATCCAGGGAGTAGTGTTAAGCATTTGTTGTACATACACATAGACAATAAATGAGGTACACACACTCAGAGACAAATCCAGCCAATAGGTTTTTATATAGAAAAATATCTTTTCTTAGTTTATTTTAAGAACCACAGGTTCAAATTCTACATGTAATATCTCATTCGAAAGGTATTGCAGGTAAGTACTTTAGGAACTTCAAATCATAAAAATTGCATGTATACTTTTCAAGTTATTGACAAATAGCTGTTTTAAAAGTGGACACTTAGTGCAATTTTCACAGTTCATAGGGGAGGTAAGTATTTGTTAGGTTAACCAGGTAAGTAAGACACTTACAGGGCTTAGTTCTTGGTCCAAGGTAGCCCACCGTTGGGGGTTCAGAGCAACCCCAAAGTCACCACACCAGCAGCTCAGGGCCGGTCAGGTGCAGAGTTCAAAGTGGTGCCCAAAACGCATAGGCTAGAATGGAGAGAAGGGGGTGCCCCGGTTCCGGTCTGCTTGCAGGTAAGTACCCGCGTCTTCGGAGGGCAGACCAGGGGGGTTTTGTAGGGCACCGGGGGGGACACAAGTCCACACAGAAATTTCACCCTCAGCAGCGCGGGGGCGGCCGGGTGCAGTGTAGGAACAGGCGTCGGGTTCGCAATGTTAGTCTATGAGAGATCTCGGGATCTCTTCAGCGCTGTAGGCAGGCAAGGGGGGGATTCCTCGGGGAAACCTCCACTTGGGCAAGGGAGAGGGACTCCTGGGGGTCACTTCTCCAGTGAAAGTCCGGTCCTTCAGGTCCTGGGGGCTGCGGGTGCAGGGTCTCTCCCAGGCGTCGGGACTTTAGGTTCAAAGAGTCGCGGTCAGGGGAAGCCTCGGGATTCCCTCTGCAGGCGGCGCTGTGGGGGCTCAGGGGGGACAGGTTTTGGTACTCACAGTATCAGAGTAGTCCTGGGGTCCCTCCTGAGGTGTCGGATCTCCACCAGCCGAGTCGGGGTCGCCGGGTGCAGTGTTGCAAGTCTCACGCTTCTTGCGGGGAGCTTGCAGGGTTCTTTAAAGCTGCTGGAAACAAAGTTGCAGCTTTTCTTGGAGCAGGTCCGCTGTCCTCGGGAGTTTCTTGTCTTTTCGAAGCAGGGGCAGTCCTCAGAGGATGTCGAGGTCGCTGGTCCCTTTGGAAGGCGTCGCTGGAGCAGGATCTTTGGAAGGCAGGAGACAGGCCGGTGAGTTTCTGGAGCCAAGGCAGTTGTCGTCTTCTGGTCTTCCTCTGCAGGGGTTTTCAGCTAGGCAGTCCTTCTTCTTGTAGTTGCAGGAATCTAATTTTCTAGGGTTCAGGGTAGCCCTTAAATACTAAATTTAAGGGCGTGTTTAGGTCTGGGGGGTTAGTAGCCAATGGCTACTAGCCCTGAGGGTGGGTACACCCTCTTTGTGCCTCCTCCCAAGGGGAGGGGGTCACAATCCTAACCCTATTGGGGGAATCCTCCATCTGCAAGATGGAGGATTTCTAAAAGTCAGAGTCACCTCAGCTCAGGACACCTTAGGGGCTGTCCTGACTGGCCAGTGACTCCTCCTTGTTGCTTTCTTTGTTCCCTCCAGCTTTGCCGCCAAAAGTGGGGGCCGTGGCCGGAGGGGGCGGGCAACTCCACTAAGCTGGAGTGCCCTGCTGGGCTGTGACAAAGGGGTGAGCCTTTGAGGCTCACCGCCAGGTGTCCCAGCTCCTGCCTGGGGGAGGTGTTAGCATCTCCACCCAGTGCAGGCTTTGTTACTGGCCTCAGAGTGACAAAGGCACTCTCCCCATGGGGCCAGCAACATGTCTCTGGTGTGGCAGGCTGCTGGAACTAGTCAGCCTACACAGACAGTCGGTTAAGTTTCAGGGGGCACCTCTAAGGTGCCCTCTGGGTGTATTTTACAATAAAATGTACACTGGCATCAGTGTGCATTTATTGTGCTGAGAAGTTTGATACCAAACTTCCCAGTTTTCAGTGTAGCCATTATGGTGCTGTGGAGTTCGTGTTTGACAGACTCCCAGACCATATACTCTTATGGCTACCCTGCACTTACAATGTCTAAGGTTTTGTTTAGACACTGTAGGGGTACCATGCTCATGCACTGGTACCCTCACTTATGGTATAGTGCACCCTGCCTTAGGGCTGTAAGGCCTGCTAGAGGGGTGTCTTACCTATACTGCATAGGCAGTGAGAGGCTGGCATGGCACCCTGAGGGGAGTGCCATGTCGACTTACTCGTTTTGTCCTCACTAGCACACACAAGCTGGCAAGCAGTGTGTCTGTGCTGAGTGAGAGGCCTCCAGGGTGGCATAAGACATGCTGCAGCCCTTAGAGACCTTCCTTGGCATCAGGGCCCTTGGTACTAGAAGTACCAGTTACAAGGGACTTATCTGGATGCCAGGGTCTGCCAATTGTGGATACAAAAGTACAGGTTAGGGAAAGAACACTGGTGCTGGGGCCTGGTTAGCAGGCCTCAGCACACTTTCAATTGTAAACATAGCATCAGCAAAGGCAAAAAGTCAGGGGGCAACCATGCCAAGGAGGCATTTCCTTACACAACCCCCCCCAAACGAAAGAGGATGAGACTAACCTTTCCCAAGAGAGTCTTCATTTTCTAAGTGGAAGAACCTGGAAAGGCCATCTGCATTGGCATGGGCAGTCCCAGGTCTGTGTTCCACTATAAAGTCCATTCCCTGTAGGGAGATGGACCACCTCAACAGTTTAGGATTTTCACCTTTCATTTGCATCAGCCATTTGAGAGGTCTGTGGTCAGTTTGAACTAGGAAGTGAGTCCCAAAGAGGTATGGTCTCAGCTTCTTCAGGGACCAAACCACAGCAAAGGCCTCCCTCTCAATGGCACTCCAACGCTGCTCCCTGGGGAGTAACCTCCTGCTAATGAAAGCAACAGGCTGGTCAAGGCCATCATCATTTGTTTGGGACAAAACTGCCCCTATCCCATGTTCAGAGGCATCAGTCTGCACAATGAACTGCTTAGAATAATCTGGAGCTTTTAGAACTGGTGCTGAGCACATTGCTTGTTTCAGGGTGTCAAAGGCCTGTTGGCAGTCCACAGTCCAGTTCACTTTCTTGGGCATTTTCTTGGAGGTGAGTTCAGTGAGGGCTGTCACAATGGATCCATATCCCTTCACAAACCTCCTGTAATACCCAGTCAAGCCAAGGAATGCCCTGACTTGAGTCTGGGTTTTTGGAGCTACCCAGTCCAGAATAGTCTGGATCTTGGGTTGGAGTGGCTGAACTTGGCCTCCACCTACAAGGTGGCCCAAGTAAACCACAGTTCCCTGCCCTATCTGGCAATTTGATGCCTTGATAGAGAGGCCTGCAGATTGCAGAGCCTTCAAAACCTTCCTCAGGTGGACCAGGTGATCCTGCCAGGTGGAGCTAAAGACAGCAATATCATCAAGATAAGCTGTGCTAAAGGACTCCAAGCCAGCAAGGACTTGATTCACCAACCTTTGGAAGGTGGCAGGGGCATTCTTTAAACCAAAGGGCATAACAGTAAACTGATAATGCCCATCAGGTGTGGAGAATGCTGTCTTTTCTTTTGCTCCAGGTGCCATTTTTATTTGCCAGTACCCTGCTGTCAAGTCAAAGGTACTTAGAAATTTGGCAGCACCTAATTTATCAATGAGCTCATCAGCTCTTGGAATTGGATGGGCATCTGTCTTGGTGACAGAATTGAGCCCTCTGTAGTCCACACAAAACCTCATCTCTTTCTTTCCATCTTTGGTGTGAGGTTTGGGGACTAAGACCACTGGGCTAGCCCAGGGGCTGTCAGAGCGCTCAATTACTCCCAATTCCAGCATCTTGTGGACTTCCACCTTGATGCTTTCTTTAACATGGTCAGATTGTCTAAAGATTTTGTTCTTGACAGGCATGCTGTCTCCTGTGTCCACATCATGGGTACACAGGTGTGTCTGACCAGGGGTTAAGGAGAAGAGTTCAGGAAACTGTTGTAGGACTCTCCTACAATCAGCTTGCTGTTGGCCAGAGAGGGTGTCTGAGTAGATCACTCCATCTACTGTGCCATCTTTTGGGTCTGATGACAGAAGATCAGGGAGAGGTTCACTCTCTGCCTCCTGATCCTCATCTGTTACCATCAACAGATTGACATCAGCCCTGTCGTGGAAGAGCTTAAGGCGGTTTACATGGATCACCCTCTTGGGGCTCCTGCTTGTGCCCAGGTCCACCAGGTAGGTGACCTGACTCTTCCTTTCTAGTACTGGGTAAGGGCCACTCCATTTGTCCTGGAGTGCCCTGGGAGCCACAGGCTCCAGAACCCAGACTTTCTGCCCTGGTTGGAACTCAACCAGTGCAGCCTTTTGGTCATACCAAAACTTCTGGAGCTGTTGGCTGGCCTCAAGGTTTTTGGTTGCCTTTTCCATGTACTCTGCCATTCTAGAGCGAAGGCCAAGTACATAGTCCACTATGTCCTGTTTAGGCTCATGGAGAGGTCTCTCCCAGCCTTCTTTAACAAGGGCAAGTGGTCCCCTTACAGGATGACCAAACAGAAGTTCAAAGGGTGAGAATCCTACTCCCTTCTGTGGCACCTCTCTGTAAGCGAAAAGCAGACATGGCAAGAGGACATCCCATCTCCTTTTGAGCTTTTCTGGGAGCCCCATGATCATGCCTTTTAATGTCTTGTTGAATCTCTCAACCAAGCCATTAGTTTGTGGATGGTATGGTGTAGTGAATTTATAAGTCACTCCACACTCATTCCACATGTGCTTTAGGTATGCTGACATGAAGTTGGTACCTCTGTCAGACACCACCTCCTTAGGGAAACCCACTCTGGTAAAGATACAAATGAGGGCCTTGGCTACTGCAGGGGCAGTAGTCGACCTAAGGGGAATAGCTTCAGGATACCTGGTAGCATGATCCACTACTACCAGGATATACATATTTCCTGAGGCTGTGGGAGGTTCTAGTGGACCAACTATGTCCACACCCACTCTTTCAAAGGGAACCCCCACCACTGGAAGTGGAATGAGGGGGGCCTTTGGATGTCCACCTGTCTTACCACTGGCTTGACAGGTGGGGCAGGAGAGGCAAAACTCCTTAACCATGTTGGACATATTGGGCCAGTAGAAGTGGTTGACTAACCTCTCCCACGTCTTGGTTTGTCCCAAATGTCCAGCAAGGGGAATGTCATGGGCCAATGTTAGGATGAACTCTCTGAACAGCTGAGGCACTACCACTCTCCTAGTGGCACCAGGTTTGGGGTCTCTGGCCTCAGTGTACAGGAGTCCATCCTCCCAATAGACCCTATGCGTTCCATTTTTCTTGCCTTTGGACTCTTCAGCAGCTTGCTGCCTAAGGCCTTCAAGAGAGGGACAGGTTTCTTGTCCCTTACACAGCTCCTCCCTTGAGGGTCCCCCTGGGCCTAAGAGCTCAACCTGGTAAGGTTCAAGCTCCAAAGGCTCAGTTCCCTCAGAGGGCAGAACTTCTTCCTGAGAAGAGAGGTTCCCTTTCTTTTGCTGTGTTGCAGTTGGTTTCCCAACTGACTTTCCTTTCCTCTTGGTAGGCTGGGCCATTCTTCCAGACTCCAGCTCTACTTGTTCACCCTGTGCCTTGCATTGTGCTCTTGTTTTCACACACACCAGTTCAGGGATACCCAGCATTGCTGCATGGGTTTTTAGTTCTACCTCAGCCCATGCTGAGGACTCCAGGTCATTTCCAAGCAGACAGTCCACTGGGATATTTGAGGAGACCACCACCTGTTTCAGGCCATTGACCCCTCCCCATTCTAAAGTAACCATTGCCATGGGATGTACTTTTTTCTGATTGTCAGCGTTGGTGACTGTGTAAGTTTTTCCAGTCAGGTATTGGCCAGGGGAAACCAGTTTCTCTGTCACCATGGTGACACTGGCACCTGTATCCCTCAGGCCCTCTATTCTAGTCCCATTAATTAAGAGTTGCTGTCTGTATTTTTGCATGTTAGGCGGCCAGACAGCTAGTGTGGCTAAATCCACCCCACCCTCAGAAACTAGAGTAGCTTCAGTGTGGACCCTGATTTGCTGTGGGCACACTGTTGATCCCACTTGGAGACTAGCCATACCAGTGTTACCTGGATGGGAGTTTGGAGTGGAACCTTTCTTGGGACAGGCCTTGTCTCCAGTTTGGTGTCCATGCTGTTTACAGCTATGACACCAGGCCTTTTTGGGATCAAAGTTTTTACCCTTGTACCCATTGTTTTGTGAAGAGGCTCTGGGCCCACCCTCCTGTGCAGGTTTTTGGGGGCTTGTAGAAGACTCTTTACTATTTTTAGTTTTGGTTGTCTCATCACCATTCCCCTGGGGAGTCTTTGTGACCCCTTTCTTTTGGTCACCCCCTGTTGAAGTCTTGGACACCCTTGTCTTGACCCAATGGTCCGCCTTCTTTCCCAATTCTTGGGGAGAAATTGGTCCTAGGTCTACCAGATGCTGATGCAGTTTATCATTGAAACAATTACTTAACAGGTGTTCTTTCACAAATAAATTGTACAGCCCATCATAATTACTTACACCACTGCCTTGAATCCAACCATCTAGTGTTTTCACTGAGTAGTCAACAAAGTCAACCCAGGTCTGGCTCGAGGATTTTTGAGCCCCCCTGAACCTAATCCTGTACTCCTCAGTGGAGAATCCAAAGCCCTCAATCAGGGTACCCTTCATGAGGTCATAAGATTCTGCATCTTGTCCAGAGAGTGTGAGGAGTCTATCCCTACACTTTCCTGTGAACATTTCCCAAAGGAGAGCACCCCAGTGAGACCTGTTCACTTTTCTGGTTACACAAGCCCTCTCAAAAGCTGTGAACCATTTGGTGATGTCATCACCATCTTCATATTTAGTTACAATCCCTTTAGGGATTTTCAACATGTCAGGAGAATCTCTGACCCTATTTATGTTGCTGCCACCATTGATGGGTCCTAGGCCCATCTCTTGTCTTTCCCTCTCTATGGCTAGGATCTGTCTTTCCAAAGCCAATCTTTTGGCCATCCTGGCTAACTGGATGTCCTCTTCACTGGGGCTATCCTCAGTGATTTCAGAGGTGTTGGTCTCTCCTGTGAGGGAACCAGCATCTCTGACTATTATTTTAGGAGTCAGGGTTTGAGGGACCCTGTTCTCCCTAGATAGGACTGGTAGGGGGGAATTTTCCTCCAAGTCACTATCCTCTTCCTCTGAGTTGCCACCCTCAGAGGGGTTGGCCTTTTCAAACTCTGCCAAAAGCTCCTGGAGCTGTATTTTGGTAGGTTTGGGGCCCATTGTTATTTTCTTTATTTTACAGAGTGACCTTAGCTCCCTCATCTTAAGATGGAGGTAAGGTGTGGTGTCGAGTTCCACCACAGTCACATCTGTGCTAGACATTTTGCTTCTAAAAGTTGGAATACTTTTTAAGAATCTACAACTGGTTCTAGAATCTAATTCAAACTTTTACAAACTTTTAAACTCTAAAAGAAATGCTAAACAGGATCTAACACAAGGCCCTAGCAGGTCTTTTAAGAATTTAGAAAACTTTTCAAATTGCAAAAATCAATTTCTAATGACAATTTTGGAATTTGTCGTGTGATCAGGTATTGGCTGAGTAGTCCAGCAAATGCAAAGTCTTGTACCCCACCGCTGATCCACCAATGTAGGAAGTTGGCTCTGTATGTGCTATTTCAAAGTAAGGAATAGCATGCACAGAGTCCAAGGGTTCCCCTTAGAGGTAAAATAGTGGTAAAAATAGATAATACTAATGCTCTATTTTGTGGTAGTGTGGTCGAGCAGTAGGCTTATCCAGGGAGTAGTGTTAAGCATTTGTTGTACATACACATAGACAATAAATGAGGTACACACACTCAGAGACAAATCCAGCCAATAGGTTTTTATATAGAAAAATATCTTTTCTTAGTTTATTTTAAGAACCACAGGTTCAAATTCTACATGTAATATCTCATTCGAAAGGTATTGCAGGTAAGTACTTTAGGAACTTCAAATCATAAAAATTGCATGTATACTTTTCAAGTTATTGACAAATAGCTGTTTTAAAAGTGGACACTTAGTGCAATTTTCACAGTTCCTAGGGGAGGTAAGTATTTGTTAGGTTAACCAGGTAAGTAAGACACTTACAGGGCTTAGTTCTTGGTCCAAGGTAGCCCACCGTTGGGGGTTCAGAGCAACCCCAAAGTCACCACACCAGCAGCTCAGGGCCGGTCAGGTGCAGAGTTCAAAGTGGTGCCCAAAACGCATAGGCTAGAATGGAGAGAAGGGGGTGCCCCGGTTCCGGTCTGCTTGCAGGTAAGTACCCGCGTCTTCGGAGGGCAGACCAGGGGGGGTTTTGTAGGGCACCGGGGGGGACACAAGTCCACACAGAAATTTCACCCTCAGCAGCGCGGGGGCGGCCGGGTGCAGTGTAGGAACAGGCGTCGGGTTCGCAATGTTAGTCTATGAGAGATCTCGGGATCTCTTCAGCGCTGCAGGCAGGCAAGGGGGGGATTCCTCGGGGAAACCTCCACTTGGGCAAGGGAGAGGGACTCCTGGGGGTCACTTCTCCAGTGAAAGTCCGGTCCTTCAGGTCCTGGGGGCTGCGGGTGCAGGGTCTCTCCCAGGCGTCGGGACTTTAGGTTCAAAGAGTCGCGGTCAGGGGAAGCCTCGGGATTCCCTCTGCAGGCGGCGCTGTGGGGGCTCAGGGGGGACAGGTTTTGGTACTCACAGTATCAGAGTAGTCCTGGGGTCCCTCCTGAGGTGTCGGATCTCCACCAGCCGAGTCGGGGTCGCCGGGTGCAGTGTTGCAAGTCTCACGCTTCTTGCGGGGAGCTTGCAGGGTTCTTTAAAGCTGCTGGAAACAAAGTTGCAGCTTTTCTTGGAGCAGGTCCGCTGTCCTCGGGAGTTTCTTGTCTTTTCGAAGCAGGGGCAGTCCTCAGAGGATGTCGAGGTCGCTGGTCCCTTTGGAAGGCGTCGCTGGAGCAGGATCTTTGGAAGGCAGGAGACAGGCCAGTGAGTTTCTGGAGCCAAGGCAGTTGTCGTCTTCTGGTCTTCCTCTGCAGGGGTTTTCAGCTAGGCAGTCCTTCTTCTTGTAGTTGCAGGAATCTAATTTTCTAGGGTTCAGGGTAGCCCTTAAATACTAAATTTAAGGGCGTGTTTAGGTCTGGGGGGTTAGTAGCCAATGGCTACTAGCCCTGAGGGTGGGTACACCCTCTTTGTGCCTCCTCCCAAGGGGAGGGGGTCACAATCCTAACCCTATTGGGGGAATCCTCCATCTGCAAGATGGAGGATTTCTAAAAGTCAGAGTCACCTCAGCTCAGGACACCTTAGGGGCTGTCCTGACTGGCCAGTGACTCCTCCTTGTTGCTTTCTTTGTTCCCTCCAGCTTTGCCGCCAAAAGTGGGGGCCGTGGCCGGAGGGGGCGGGCAACTCCACTAAGCTGGAGTGCCCTGCTGGGCTGTGACAAAGGGGTGAGCCTTTGAGGCTCACCGCCAGGTGTCCCAGCTCCTGCCTGGGGGAGGTGTTAGCATCTCCACCCAGTGCAGGCTTTGTTACTGGCCTCAGAGTGACAAAGGCACTCTCCCCATGGGGCCAGCAACATGTCTCTGGTGTGGCAGGCTGCTGGAACTAGTCAGCCTACACAGACAGTCGGTTAAGTTTCAGGGGGCACCTCTAAGGTGCCCTCTGGGGTGTATTTTACAATAAAATGTACACTGGCATCAGTGTGCATTTATTGTGCTGAGAAGTTTGATACCAAACTTCCCAGTTTTCAGTGTAGCCATTATGGTGCTGTGGAGTTCGTGTTTGACAGACTCCCAGACCATATACTCTTATGGCTACCCTGCACTTACAATGTCTAAGGTTTTGTTTAGACACTGTAGGGGTACCATGCTCATGCACTGGTACCCTCACCTATGGTATAGTGCACCCTGCCTTAGGGCTGTAAGGCCTGCTAGAGGGGTGTCTTACCTATACTGCATAGGCAGTGAGAGGCTGGCATGGCACCCTGAGGGGAGTGCCATGTCGACTTACTCGTTTTGTCCTCACTAGCACACACAAGCTGGCAAGCAGTGTGTCTGTGCTGAGTGAGAGGCCTCCAGGGTGGCATAAGACATGCTGCAGCCCTTAGAGACCTTCCTTGGCATCAGGGCCCTTGGTACTAGAAGTACCAGTTACAAGGGACTTATCTGGATGCCAGGGTCTGCCAATTGTGGATACAAAAGTACAGGTTAGGGAAAGAACACTGGTGCTGGGGCCTGGTTAGCAGGCCTCAGCACACTTTCAATTGTAAACATAGCATCAGCAAAGGCAAAAAGTCAGGGGGCAACCATGCCAAGGAGGCATTTCCTTACACTTACCTTCAGTAACTAATTATCTGGTAGAGACATATTCTAGTTGCAGATTCCTTACCTTAGAATTTCCCCCATCTGTCAGTCTGGATCTGGAGATTTTTCTTCGAGCAGTACTCTTGTGCACCGTCAGGTGGCATCGGTCGAATCTGCGTCAGTCATTGATGTTGCGGGTCGTACATAGGAGCCACCGCAGTGTGATGACGTCAGTTTCTTTTCATGACTTTCAAGGCCAGAAGCGCAGAGCCATGAAGAACACAGACCCTGGTGTGCCAGAACTAGGGCCCTGTTGCTAGAAATCAGTTCACAGAGCAGGGAGGATGGGTGGGTTGGTAAGGAATCTGCAACTAGAATATGTCTCTAACAGATAATTCGCTACTGAAGGTAAGTAACTTGTTCATCTGATTGCGACTTCTAGTTGCAGATTCCTACCTTAGAATAGATACCTAGGCAACACCATCCCCGGAGAAGGGTCTGCGAACCAAGATCATACTAGGAAGTCCTGAATGACTGAATGGGCAAAGCACCTGTCCCTCGGACCTGGCTGTTGAGGTAATAGTGTTTGGTAAACGTGTTCAAGAACGCCCACAATGCTGCCTGGCATATGTCCATGACTGGAACTCTGCGTGCTAATGCAGTGGTTGTAGCTGTTGCTCTGGTAGAGGGAGTGTGCAAACCCTCAGGGTGTTGCTTTTTAGCCAATGCGTAAAACCTTTTTAATGCAGTGAACAACCCATCTAGAGATGGTTCTCTTCAGTGCTGCCTGACCTTTCTTCGCACCCACAAAGAGTTGATCATCCACCCTAGACTCTTTGATACGATCAAGACAGAACACCAACACCCTTTTTGGGTCCAGGCTCTTCCTTAGAAGGATGTGGGGGCGCGTAAAAAAAAAGCAGGCAAAGTGATGGATTGGCCAACATGGAAGGGCGTGATCACTTTAGGTAGAAAGGAAGCCCTAGTACGAAGAACCACCTTGTCAGGATGGGTGGAGATGAAGGGTGGCTTCGGGGAGAGTCTGCAGCTCACTCACTCTACGGGCAGAGGTGAAGGCTACAAGCAAGGCGGTTTACAGAGTAAGAAGCTGAAGTGGGCTGTTGTGAGGTGGCTCAAAAGGAACACACAGCAGAAAAGTAAGAACTAAGTACAAATCCCGTTGGGGCATTATGACGGGAAAAGGAGGAAACAGATGGGTAGGACCTTTTAGAAATCTTCCAACAATGGGCGATTTAAACAAGGAGTGTAGCTCAGGCAATCTGAGGAAAGCTGAAATGGTAGGCAAATGACCACTGAAGGTGACCAGAGTAGATCCCTGCTGGACCAGAGAAAGTACAAATAAAGTTTGAGGGAGGGTCTGGGGGCGGGGAAGAAATCGAAAGACTTGTCTGTACACCATGCCACAAATTTATTCCAATTACAGGAATATACCATTTTGGTGGAGGGATGCCTGGTTGCTAAGATAACATTACAGGCTTTGGGCAGAAGGTCAAACACTGTCAACTGCCACCATTCAATCTCCACGCAAGAAGGCAGAGACTTGGGCAGGTTCGGGTGGAGAACAGTCCACTGCTGCTGCAACAGAAGATCCTTCTGAAGGGGCAGGCTGATCACAGGATCGATGGCCATGTTCAATAGATCAGGATACCAGATCCTTTGTGCCCAGTCTGGAGCCACGAAAATGACTTGGGCCCGGTCATTCTTGATCTCCTTGATAACTCTGGGCAGAAATGGTATTGGTAGACAGGCGTAGAGGACGTCTGAGCTCTGCTCAAGGTGAAAAGTGTCACAGACTGAGTGCTGCCTTGTCAACTCCAGCGAGCAAAACAGGTGACATTGCGCATTCTCTGCAGAGGCGAACAGATCTAACCAAGGTTCTCCCCACTGCTGAAAGAGACCTTGCGCCACCTCCGGACGGAGACGCCATTCGTGATCAACCAGGCATTGACAGCTGAGTTTCTCTGCTCTGGCATTCAGAGAGCCCGCCAGATGTTGAACCATCAGGGATATGCCCTGATGTTCCGGCCATGTCCAGAGGAGCAGAGCCTCCCGACAAAGGGTACACGACTCCACCCCGCCCAGCTTGTTGCAGTACCATATGGCAGTGATGTTTTCCGTGAACACCTGCACAACTTTCCTTTTGAGAGAGGGAAGGAATGCTTTCAACATTAGTCTGATTGCCCTGAACTCCAAGAGATTCATATGGAGCTCGGACTCCACTGGAGACCAGACACCCCTGATCTCCACCGCTCATGTGTGGCCGGGAGTGACGTATCTGTCACTACAGTCAGGTCTCGTTGGGGAAGGAAGAGAGATCTGCGTCTGACCCAATCGCGCTTCAAAAGCCACTACTGTAGATCTTGCGCAGTCCCCTTCGAGATCTGGAGCATTTCGGAAAGATTCCCCTGGAACTTCAGGTCCCACTGCAGAGCCCGCATATGCCATTTGGCATGTGTCACCAGCAGGATGCAGGAGGCCATGAGGTCAAGCAGCCTCAGTAATTGTCACCGAAATCTAGGATATAGGCTGAAACATCTGTATCATACACTGAATATCCTTGACTCGCTGCTCGGGAGTATAGGACCGAAATTTAACTGTGTCAAGAACAGGTTCAATGAAAGGGAGCATCTGAGAGGGAGTCAGATGTGACAGTGGCAAGTTTATAGTGAACCCCAGCGAATGCAGAAAGTCCACTGTAGTCTGGAGGTTGGAGACAACACCCTGGGACGAGTCCGCTTTCAACACCCAGTCGTTGAGGTAGGGAAAGACTGAAACCCATAACCTGCACAGTTGAGCTGCAGCCACTGCCATCACTTTAGTGAACACCTGAGGGGTGCTGGTAAGGCCAAAGCGGAGCACAGTAAATAAAAAATGCTTGTGACCTACCATGAACCACAAGGAACGTCTGTGGGCAGGCAGGACGGGAATATGCGCCCTGCTAGTTCAACACTACCATCCAGTTCCTGGGTCCAGGGCAGAGAGGACCTGAGCCATAGTGAGCATTTTTAACTTCTCCCTTTTGAGGAAGAGATTGAGGGACCAAAGGTCTAGGACAGGGCAGAGGCCCTTGTCCTCCTTGGGCATCAAAAAGCAAGGAATAGCAACCACAACTTCTTTCTGGCACAGGGACCCTCTCTCTATGGCTCCCTTGGCCAAGAGAGGCGTAACATCCTCGGGAAGAAGTGCCAAATGACCCTCTGTCTTCCGATCATAGGATGGTGGCATCGATGGAGGGGTAGTGTCAAAGGGGAGGGAGCAGTCCCTTCGGACAATTTCCAAAACCCATCTGTCTGACATGATGGTGTGCCAGCGGGGCAGGAGGCGGGGAATCCTGCCTCCAACTGGTCCCTGGTGGGGAAGCATCAGACTAGGAAAGTTTGGATGTTGCGGCTGAGGTGGGTTGGGGTGGGGTGGTGGGGGGTGACTGGATAGACCGCTGGCTCTCTGATCATTGCGGATGCTAGTTTCCACATCCCCAGCCACACAGTGGCTAGGCAGCATGTGCAGCACATTGTCTGGCAGGGAAGGGACATAGCTGGGCCCCCGTTCCGTAGCCATGAAAGGGGCAAAAAGCAGACTGAGGAGGGGGGCGAAGGCCAGATGCGAGGCCTAGGGACCGGGCCGTAGCCCGGGACTCCTTAAAGCGCTGCTTTGTCTCTGAAGAAACAGATGCCATCAAAGTGCATGTCCATCAGAGTTGGACATTCCCTGAAAAGCCAGATGTCCTCAACAAGGCCTGACACCTCAAGGCCACCGTCGAGGCAACCAATCTGCCTAAAGAGTCGGTCGTATCCAGCCCACATCTGATTATGAACTTAGCTGCGTCTCTCCTGTCAACAGCAGCTTGGGAGAGAATGCCCTGGGCCTCCTCCCGGACCTGTGGCATGACTTGCGCAACAGTGTCCCCATAAAGTATCGATACAACAGCCCAAAAGGCATGTGGTGTTCACAGACAGCAATGCCAGGTTGGAGGAAGAAAACAGCTTCTTCCCAAGCTGATCCAGCCTCCTGAATTCCCTATCTGGGGGAGCAGAAGGGAACGCACCATGGGGTGTTGAAGTTTGGATAACCAAGCTCTCAGAGGTAGGGTGTTGAGTCAGGAACGCTGGGTTGTTAGGTGCAGGCCTTTGGCAGAGGGCTATTGTCCTGTTCACAGGAGATCCTGTGCTCGTTTTGGACAAGGTCCCCAGCAGGACATCAGTGAGGGCTTCAATGAAAGGCAAAAGGGGTTCTGATGTGCAAGCCCCAGGCTGAAGCACCTCAGTCAGAAGGTTAGTCCTGACAGCCACCAAAGGCAGCTCGATGCCCAAGGTATCGGCTGCACTTCACACCACCACTGAGTAAGACACCCCCTCCTCCGTAGGGGGAGAAAGCATGCCAGCTTCAGGGGAGGTGTCCAGACCGCTGACTTCACCCAGTTCCTAAGCCCAGTCCATAGGGTCTTCAAGTTGGCATTCTAAAGGGACCAGAGACCCCGCCATACTCTCATCAAACTGGTACCCATACGAATAAGGGTCAGGATTCAACCTAGGGAGCAAGGTTCCGGCCTAAGTCTGAATCGGCGTGGAATGATGCCGCTCCGGCTCCGTTTCAGAGTCAGCAATGAGTATGGTATCGACTCCGCCCGTGGGACGCGTCAGAAGCGTTGACGCCGGAACTGTCGTCGGGAAAGGTCACAATGGTACAACTGACGCCGGTTTGATATGGAAGCAAATCCCTGGGTGCTCTCAGGAGTTGAGGCCAAAGCCACTGTTGTGGAACTTAGAGGGGCCCCTGCCAACCCTATGGGGCCTGAAGGCGCTCCGACAGGGGCGGACTGCCCAAAGATGAGGCACATGGCCTTGTAAAATTCCTTCAACTGGGCATCGGTGACTCCGGCTCCAGGAAACTCAGGAAGCCGAAGTAGACACAAGGGACGGAGACCTAGAGGGGCGACGCTCCTGGTCTTGGGTCGCCGACCGACGGGGTGAACTTGAAAAACACTGGGTTTCTCCCACTTCTTTTATGCTTACCTGAGTGTCCTTAAGATTTGGAAAGGGACAACGTCAAGTGGTGAGGGCTCTGCGAGTGGTCTCTGGACTGTCCTCTCGACTGAAACTGGGAGTGATACGGAGCTGGGCTGCGAGTAGCTTTAGGGACCACTCCCTCAAAGCCTTGTGGTTCATGGCCCAGCACTCGTAGCACAACGTCTGGTTGTGTTCACGCTCCAAACACCACAGACACATGAAGTGCAGATCCACCATGGACATCACCTGGTGACAAGAGTCGCATGGTTTAGAGTCGGTTTTCCGTGATGACATCCTCGACGCACTAAGAAGTAAACAAAAAAAACTTCGACATAAAGTCAAAAGGCCAGTCAAAAAGTGACTGCAGGGGTAGCACTCTTTGGATCTGTGCGTAGGATGGCACAGAAAGAAAAGAACCGATGTCAGCACGCCAGGGAGGCACCTACATATGACCCGCTACATCATATCCGGCAACCACAACGCCTACGTCAGACCCGAAGCCGACCAACAGTGCGCAGGGATACTACTCGAAGAAAAATCTCCGGACCTAGAACGACACCTGGGGGAAAGTCTATGGTAAGGAATCTGCAACTAGAAGACTATCAGATATATTTTTAATTAGTGCTTAGTACAGCACAATTATCACTTGTGTATCATTTTAAATAATGCTATTATGTTCAAACTAAAAGGTAATCAATTTATTATTATTGATGTAATGAACAGCAAAATCACCTTAACAGTAGTTTAACAGGCAACTGACAATAAGTTCTCGCATTCCAGCTTATTGGGGGGGGGGGGAAATGGGAAGTGGAAAAAGGAAAACATTGAGAAAAGAGGATCCGGACTGATGCCTGGGAGAAAGTCTAAGCTAAGGAATCTGCAACTAGAAGGCTCTATCAGATATTTTGTTTAATTAGTGGTTAGTACAGCACTATTATCACTTTTGTATCACTTTAAATAATAAATGCTATTATGATCAAACTAAAAGGTAATCAATCTATTAACATTGATGTAATGAATGGCAAAATCACCTTAACAGTAACTTAACAGTCAACTGACAATAAGTTATAGTATTCCAGCTTAAGTGATTTTAGAGAGGGGGGAATGAAAATAGGAGAATACTGAGAAAAAATGAGGAACAGATAGGAGAGCAGGAAGGGGAAGAGGGGGTAATAGGAGGGGGGGGAGGGGGAGTGTTTGTAATTTTTACCTAGATCAAGGTTTCTTAAAAAGAGAAAAGGGTTCTATCATTTTCAAATTCAAAGAGCATTAGGTTCCTACAGCAACGTTTCTAAATATTTTAGATGGTTTTGCTGCTGCAGGACCAATTGTCTTTGAATCCATAGACACTTTTACCTTCTGTCACCTTTTTCCTGAACCCTGACCCAAATACCTCCACATAATAGGTTTCCATAGCTATCTTCATTTCTTCTAGGCTGGTTGTCTTTAACTCTGTCTGAAGTTTGCTGAAACACAAGAACACAAGTCAAACATATGATTTCACAATCCTAATGTACAATTCTAAGATGGGACTATGTAACAAAATGTACAGCATGATACCTCCTGATCTCTGGTGTAATGGTCATAGCATGGAACTTTTCAGATGGCTGCATCTTTCAGAACAGAATTTAACCAGGTCAAATTAAACATGAGTTCTGTCAGTTAAGAACGGGGTGCACATTTTGAAGACTTCCCCGGTATCGACATGAGAAAAAAGGGACTGACACACCCAATAATTGGTTCTAAGAGCTTTGTGTTTTGTCTAATACAACTCATATATTGTAAGTATAGAAGAAGGAATGGTATGGGGAAGTTTAATATATCACTAAGACTGAAATAAGGTAAAAGCAAGCACCTAGACAAGAATCCAGGATCACTATCAGCAGCACTAAACAATTATCAAAATGCAGAACAGAAATGTTTTTATATATACACATGTAGGTTATAGTACAGAGTTTATTCAGGTTTCACTATTAGAAAATCAGTATTAAATAGTTCATAAAAATATCAGTTATTCTATACAGTAAACAATATTATTTTTACAAATAGTATACAAAAAGTAATTTGATATTTCAATTCAACTTTTTATAGGGTTGTTACAAAAAACAAAAATTGAGATCCAAGATAAACAGTGTGGACCTGAGTAACACTGGCTAGCCAAAAAATAAAATTTTGGGATGAATTAATCCTCCCATCATGAAAAGGCAACACCCCAAATGTGCTTCAAAAATACTTTTGGAAGGCCTGTTATGTACCTTGTACTGTCCACCTTATTATAGAATAAAATGTCCTCCATTTACCACGAGTACTAAGTTGGAGATATTGCATTAGGCTTGAGACAGAGCACATAAATGAAGCACAAACTGTGGGTTGAAATACACCTCAGTGTTTCACTTCAAACAAACTCTATCTTTGGTTTGGAATACCGCCAAGATACTCCCCACACCAAAAGGTGGGCATTCGGTGACTGCTATCTTCTTATAGACATGGCGGCGGGGGCAGTGATGCAATCTCCCTGGGAAGAGAGGCTATGGGGATGGGTCCCAGTTTCATGCTACATGCCAGCTTGTGCTCCCTTCAACAGCCTTTTTGCCAACGTTCCTGCATCTGTAATGTGGCTCTGATACATGGGAACACATCTACCCTCATTTTCACACTCCCATATGCATAATGCAAGGATTCGCCTTGAGCATCTGAACAATCATAAATACAAAATTGTATGCAGAGTCTTATATGGCCTTACCTGTAATACCAAAGTGCCGCAGGAGCACACAAAGCAGCTACAAATGCCCACAATGCTCTCAAAGCATTTCTAAAATATTGCCTAAAAGGTAAGTACCTTGACCTGCCCTGTGCCTGTACAACCCGAGTAAACTAGCAGTGCTATTTAGTCTGCCGATGTGTAGGCTAGAGAGAGGCATTCACATTAAAGAACTGTGTGCATGCCCACCTTCTCGCCATCAAATTGTCCCAAAGAAACGACAGTCCCAAGCTGATAAACTGTATTACAAAAGAAAATGAAGCTGATTCTGAACACCACAGATCCTGAAGTTGCCTAGTTTTGTGCCCGGCTCTCCTTTTGTGTCTTTGGATGATTGGTCCCTAAGTACAATAAAGTTCAAATTCATTCTTGTCAATAAATATCTAACAATCATTGTGCTCAATGCTAATCTGGGGATGAAAGTGTTGAACGATGGTAATATTTTTGCCTGAAAGTTACTTAGCTGCAAACACTTGTTTGTCCATCATATGCCATCTCGCAGAATATCCCTGTGCAGTATCCCAGAACACCCTAATTTGTAGAAACATATACATTCAAATTTAAAGCTTATTTCCACAATAAAACATGCATAAACGAAGCAACAATTTCAGTATTTTTGTTGCTCTAAAAGCTACATTTCTAAACTAATTTAGTCATGGAAAAGGTAGACAACGTACAGCCTTTTAAAATGAAAAATAAAGAAGGTAATGGTTCTGCTATATTTTGTCTGTAACAACAGTGAAGAGAGACAATTTACGAATTCCAGAACGTGCCATTTCCCATCATTTAGCAAGCTGAGTAAGGTAGGTGCATACTTTTTTGGAGACCAGAGAAAACTAAAAAGACAACACGGAGACGACTCATTCAGACTAACGGGTGTGAAAGCTATGAAAGCTATGCAAAAAGAGTGGCTTTTTTATTCTTAAACACTATTATTTTTTTTTTTTTTAAGTTACAACTTGCCATTAACTACATGACTAAAATGGTACAGTTTGAAACACAGAAGTAGGTTAGCACTCCTATATATCTTGGTTGAGGCATCACCTTTGTCCCATCAATATTTCTAACAAATATTGCTTAAGCAATGCCTCTTCTAATTTACAGTTTTTCAGCCACTTGCCCCATATTGTCTTGTGTTTGCTCAGGTACCCTCTATTCTACTATATGACATTTCATAATTAGGTGCCTCAGTCCATTCCTCAATGCCGTTCTGAAACTAATGGAACTTTATTTCTCGTTCGTTAGCGCGCAATGTCTTGTTTGGCAACTATACATCTCATCCCCCACTAAGTTGTGGGTATATTGTATCCTTTCCCATTTCCCCATAATTCTCAATATGGCGATATGGACGTAATTATAGTTACCTCCTCTGCACCAAGGACAGATTGCATATAGTGCTCCATCCCTTTTCAGTAAACGGGAAGGAGCATAACACTTGAATTGAATTAAGTGGAGACACACCAATAGTGCAGGTGTATGGGGTGCCATTTTTACTCCCACACAATCTTCATCTTCTAGTGAAGAAATATTATTCTGGTGCGGGCTCTCAATGTCCTGAAGTAATCAGAAGCATTTATGATAGATCCATGAGATGTCATGTCTGCCAAGGGGCTCAATTGTAATTCTTTGCTTCAAGTGGATTTTAATATGGGATCACAACTAATTTTAGGCGTTAAATATTTAGCACTTCCAGGTCTCTGTAAAACTGGGTCTTATGAAGCCCACATTTTTCCGCTAGTTTCTCACAGGATTCAAGATGGTCTATCTCCCATATGTCTCCCAGTTTGTAGACACAATTAAGCTTCTACTCTCAGAATAACATGAGTGAAGTCAGTTGATGAAGTAGCTTGCTATGCCACAGTGGAGACTTGTGTGATAATTTATCTCCCCAACTAATCCAGCAAAGTGCTCCCTTCCATGCATGCAGCACCATTTTTATGGGCTCCGGGAGGGAGCATGGGACCCACGTGACGTAAAGGTAGCTCAGTAGTACAGGGCCTTCAAACAGGTCCCGCTCCAGTCTTCTGAAGGATCATCACTGCCTCCAAAAACCGAGTAGTATATAACGAGCAGCTGGGCTGCCCAGCAAAATAGGTGTATATTGGCCATGCCGAGGCTGCTATCATATAGGTATATTTCTCCAAAGAAATTCTGGGAGGTGTTTCACACCTTAAGTAAGAGCGTACAGCTGTGACAAAATGGTCAGCTATTTCAAGTGGATAATGTTGGAGGACATAAAGTAGTCATGGGAGTGTAATTTGTGTTTAAAAGGGTGAAGAAAGTCCCAATTCTTAAATATTTTAAAGGGCTTGGTCTGCAGGTGGTATGCCTTTTGCAGGATTGTCAAGGCTCCTCTAATTGGTACCAATATTGATTTCTAACAAATAATCTTGAGGCCAAGGGTCTTGAAGTAAAGATCAACAATAGCCTTTAATCTCTCATGAGTCTAGCATGAACGACAGAGGAAAAACTGAATGTCATATAGACACATCCGATTCCCCAGGCTACCCTCCACTTGAAAACTCTGAACTAAATGATCTTACCCGATATGTGTAGCTGGTAGCTACATTGTCAAGGCAGAAAGTATTGATGATAAATGGCATCCTTGGTGGTGGCCTTTTTAAGTTGGTAAAGGATTGTGTAGACAGCCACTACTGCACATTTCTGCTAAGGTCAGGAGTAGAGAAGTGGACCAATGCCGAAATTTCAGTCCAAAGCTCATGTTATGTAATGTCTGCTAGATGAACTCCAACCTAGGGAGTCAAACGTCTTCTGAAAGTCAATGAGCATCACAGTACGCGGACCTGTAAATTCCTGTGCTGAAGCAAGGGCAATTCAAAGGCAACTCCGATAGTGTCTTTTTTTCAAAGCATAAAACTGGTTTTGCAGGATGGTCAAAAGTGGACACTACCTTCAAGAGCCTACTCGCCAAACCCTTGATAAAGATTTTGATCTCCACACTGATTAATAAGATCAGCTGATAGAAAGGGCTGAATTTGGGTACCAGTTGGATCAGTTTCAGTAAATAGGAGACGCTGGAGTAAAACGGAAGCTTGGTTTTTTAACAAATCTGCCAGAAAGCCATTAGGAGCCCTACCTGACTGCATATAGCTGAAGACCACACCCAGCTTTTCTTTAGTCAAGGAGGCCTTTAGTTACTCTCGGTCCTCTTGAAATAGAGAAAGCATAGACAGCTTCTAAATGAAAAGGTGCTCCAGTTCTTGTGTAGGGAAGGTTGAGTAGCACATAGTTTTGTTTGTGAAAGTTAGAAAAACCACAGCGATGCTGATGTGCCTACAACTATTGCTTCAGTTTAATTTTTAATCTGTGCAATTGTTTTGGTTGCTTTCTCCTGACTGGCAAGCCCATATATTAACTTACTAGACTTGTAACCCCTAAATTATGTAACCAACTTTGGAAGGTTAACCAAAAATTGGATGGCACGATCTCATCTTGTCTGTGTCTGTTTTCAAGTGCTCATTAAAGGTGGCTCTTTAGTCACATCCATGTAAGTTCTAGCTGTACGGCGCTTCCATCAAGTTCCACCTTAGTCACCTCTGGACTAAAATTCTTAAACGCTTAACAAGGAACTCCACCCCCTCTGATTATCTTTTCTTACGACTCCCTTAGTACCATCATTAGCCATTGAGTCAATATTTAGTTCCAATCAGCTTTTACATTTCGCTCCAAACAAATGCCAAGGAGGTTCCATCTAAGAGTCAGACCACATTTAGACCCAAGATCCCTGCAATTCACAGCAGGTACGCCCAGGGAACACCAACACTGGGGAGAGATCAGAAAACTCACTGTGAGAATCATCACACCCTTACCATTAATAAGAATAAAATATTTAGGTTGGGTCATCCAGATGCCACATCCTCCAAACATTAAACAATCCAACGGAGCTCACTTAGTCGCAAGGACTGAGCTTCCAGTAGTGAGCGTCGGATGCAGGTGAAACACGTCTCTTAGTCCTCCGATGGTGACATTTAAATCCCCATCTATCACTACAGCCCCATTAGATATATCTGCCAATATTATCCCAAGAGCGCTCAGTGTCTCCTACATGAGTGATGGTTGAGTGTAAACACTTATTGAGCACCATGACTAGCTTTCAAGGACACACGACAACAGGACAAATTGTATCAGTTTATCCAAATATACAAGAGAAAGGCTTTGGTGCATATGATTGCCACCCTCCTGGAGCCCTAAGAAATCCTCCAGAATAGACTCCATTAAAAATTTAGCAACATAAATATTCACACCAGGTACCCAGAAGATGTGCCGCATGTATTCAGAGGGCGTCTGAGAAGTGCTGCATTGTGATTTATTGAAAGACACCCGTCTTGATTTTATTGTTCTGCACATTCCAGGACATAAGTTTATACATGGGGACTCCAGTCTGGTGTGTTATCCATTGTACTAGAGTATTCCCAACTGTGGAATGCACCTACCTATGCAACCAACCCATTCCATTGATGTATGCCACCGCTTGAAGGAAGTCAACTTGTCTAGTGGAAACTTAACTTCCTTTGTCAATGGTGTGCATATCAACTGCTATCGCAAATATAAAACCTTAAGAATTACCCATCTCTCCCGATTCCCGCTTCTCAATACTTCCTACCTAGTAGCATCTGCCACAAACAGCAAATTTGGGTAAACAAAATAATAATAATTAAACCTGGGTCCATGTCCCAGATGTTAATCAGGTGTCCTCGCCTATCCATTTAACCTAAAAGGATATCAGCAATATGTATGGTGGGGTTTATGTCTACCCTGTTTATGGAATAGCTATACAAGAATTTAGGACAAGTCAACCTTGGACCTCAGTATACCAGAGGAGAGAACCAAATGTTTAAGGGTTTGCCTATTTGCTAAGCAATTCCCTTATCAAAAGTTAATATGCCAGCACATGGGGCCTAATCTGTTCCAACCTTAAGAGTTCTTCCAGTGTTGTCTTCCTAAGACAGAGCCCTCCACCATCCTCCTCCCCCACAGTATCACTGTCCTTACCACTCATATTGGCTTGGGAAAGCTTTAGTTGTGTATTCTTTGTTGTTGATGCATTATTTTCCTTTGAGGTTTTACCTATATCACTACAGGAATAGCTGTTGTGTGTGTAAGTCGTGGGCACTCTGTAGTCCTCTGATGGGCCTTTCTTGTTTCACTAAATCCCATGCTGCCTCTGGTGTGTCAAAGAAGTGGGTATTACTACCAAAACAAACTCTAAGCCTGGCAGGAAACATGAAAATATTCCATCTCCGTGGCCCCAAATTTTTGTTTAACCACCAGGAAAATGTGTTGCTGGCCCTAAATGATATTTGTATAGTCTGTGAACAGAATTATTTTGCTGGATTTGAATATCACACTACATACTTGCTTGTTGCTTTTAAATAACCCTGGGTGCAGGCCCCATGATCCTCCTGTTCCACCCGCTGGACAGACAGTTGAGCAGAGCCACAAAAGGAGCCAGCAGGCCACCAGAAAGCACTCCTTCTTGGCACCTCCTCAAAGTAGACCAATGCAGGAAAAGTATCTTGTTCTCTTCTCTCAGTACAGCGTTCAAGGGATGGTGGACTCCCCTGCTTCAGCTATGACTTTGGTGTTTAGTCCCCCTCAAGCCAAGGGGAATCAGGGCACACAAGCATTCCCCACCCTGGGCTCATGACCTCCGCATCACAGCCACTCAAGGGTGTCCAGGCACAGCCTCAGAGAAGGTTGGGCCCTCTTTCAGCCGCGTTGGTTCTAGTCGGTTTTCAGGGCTGATCCATCACCCCTTAGTGAATGCCATCAAGGACGTATACCCCACAAATTTGGACCAACATCTTCCCCAGCGGTCCAGCTCCTTGTTTCACTACAAACACAGAGTGCATGGCTTACAGCTGGCTGGAAGATTATGGATGGAACAGAGATCAGGCAGGAGACACTTTACATTGAGCCTGCCACCTAGGCCTCTTAGCCACACCTGATTCACCCAAATCGTGATGTTTGATGCATCCACTCAGCCGAGTCTTTTATTGCCAAGAAACAAACTCCCAAAGATGGAGCTTTTTTCTTGAAAATAAAAAATGTTCTCCATGAACAGTGGCTGCTGTACATTTTCCTACACGAGTACTAGGTAAAAAGAAAAAGTAATGGTAGCCTGCCTTAAATATGGCAAGGCAACCGTCACTTTAACTTGACAGCACTATGGAGGAAGGGCCATCAAGTCAACGGCTCATAGCCATGAAGCTAGTGGAGGCTTTGATGGTGAAAAAAGACAGCACTTTCCTCAACTCTAAATAAAGCAGGACACCTGCTGTATTTTGCCATGCAGGACCTCCTCCATTCTACAGACAGCACTGCCCAACTCAAAATGAGGCTCTACATTTCTGGTTTATGAGGAGGTGGAATAAATGTTTATGAATTCAGAGAGAATATCCCTGATGGCGAACTAGGATTACAGGTAAATCACTTTTCCTTCTCCATCATCAGATTTTCTCTAATATTTATAAGCAGCAGAACAAAGCAAGATTAATCTCAAGCTTGGTGGAAGAGAATCGGAAAAACAGTGGGACATACCCGAAAATAGTGGCAGATTACAAACTGTAGTGCTTTATGAAAGTATGCCTTGATACAGGCAACAGCCTGGAAATATCTGAAATTGAAACATTCCTCACAAAAGGAACAGTGTCTGCATTCCCTTTGACAGAATTGCCTTTAGGTTTCGCTGGGAAAATGTAATTGGTCTGTTAACAGCAAACATGGGGAAAAGTGTTTGACCTGGACACAAATGGAAGCTTAAATAATAAGCTTTGATCTGAAGAAAATGTGAGCCAAAATGGCCACTAGATAACCTTTCGCTATTCCAAAGTTACAGACTTGTTCATCTAACGATAAGGCAAACTGAAGGATCTAAAATGTACTGGCTTGAAGAACATCTATAGCTACATCATGGCACCAAGCAGCAAAACTGTCCACCTACTTGAGTACACTGCACCAGTTTGGGGACGCCTGACAGCCACCAAAACATCCTTTATGAAGACAAAGCTAGCTTCTCAAGTTCTGTGCAAGAATCCTCAGAGTCAGAGGTTTGTATGTAGAAGCTTGCTCCTCTTCTGAGACGCATTCTTTGTGACTGACAGAAAATGAGATGAAGTAAATCCGGGTCCCAACGTCTCCTGGTCAACTCTGAGGCAAAGTGTATCAATTTAGATTTGTGCACCCAAATGCTTTCTATTGCCTTTTGAATAAGTAAGGTAGACAGAAAGGCATAAAAACGTGGTAAGGTCCTTGTTAGAGATAATGCATCACTAGCTTTGCTTTCGGATATTTTCCAGTCTTGTGACAAATTATGACTAATTGGTGTTTATCTATTTCAGCACCACAAAGATTTGCTGGAGAAGGTGCTTTTCCAGTATTTAAGAAATGCATTCACATGTAATATATTTTCTGTAACAAGGTCTTCGCTAACATGAGGTGAACAGATTTGAATGTCATTTTTTTTTCTTAAGGTAAATGGAAGGTTACAGGTAATGTTAAAATGTAATTGGTCAAAAGGAGAAATATGACTTGTTAAGCTGTTTTTGTTCAGTTTTAGGACATGAATAGAAAGCTAAAGTGAGTTAGTAAGATAAAACTGTGGAAACATGCTTAGAACCCGTCATATCTGTTTTAAAAAAATTATTTTTATGAAGTTTTCAAACCAAAATTATATAAAAAAAATACCAGACTGTGCACCCAGCAGGGACAGACATATGTCCCATATGTGTTGTGATACAATCACACTCCAAGACATGTACACATAATAAGCTATACAGAAAAGAACCGTCTCATGGAAAGTGCAGCAGATGTGGGTTATAGGAGGATGACATACATTATGTATCATTCTCACTGAGGGGTCAGAGTCAAATTGCGACGATGCCTCTGTTTCAGACAGCCACATGATGTGGCGGCAGAATGTTCATGGGCAGAATCGTTCAACAGCTCAGAGTCAGTCATAATCGAAAAGTGGCCCCTCAAAGGCTGCCAAACATCCTTCTGACGCAAAGCAGGAGGCTACAGAGAGGCATATATTTTGATAGTTGTATGACAAGAAATGAGGCTCTGGAGGCATGCCCGCACCTAAGGTAGCGTCCCGGAACCCCAATGTAAAGCTATTTCCCGCTTCACCAGGAGAAGGGCTATGGCTGCAATGCGTCAAAGAGGTTTAGCAATGTTCTCCACATATCCCAGCAGCTCCATCAACGGGTCAGGAGTAACAGCGGTACCCACCACAGACGTCAATGTATTGAAAACATTCCTCAAGTAGTCCGCCACCTTGCCACATGTCCATGTTAAATGAGCAAAGTCTGCATTTTCTGCTTTACATTTCAGACAAGCAGAGGATCGAGAGGGGTCTATTTTTGCTAATTCAGTATGTGTTACATAGATTCTACAGAGAAATTTGTAGTGGAAAAGTTAGTGTCCATGATTAAGAGATACTGTGCGTGTTTGGGAACAACAGTCATGCCATATCTTATCGGACAACTGATTCCCTAAGTCCGCCACCCTGGCCTCCCACACTCCTACGATCGCGAATGGAGAGAAGCTCAGGGCATGCACGTCACATCTTGGAAACCAAGTCTGGTGTCTGCTGTTATAATTAGTGTGAGAGGTGGGAAGTCCAAAGGCGCCACTGGCTAAGTAGGCAAAACCGCCAGCAGTGTGCTCTGCAAACGTCAGAGGACAAAATGATCCATGTACATGGCAGGTTTCAAAGCGACTGTCCTCCATTTGTGAGAATATAGGATCTTGCGGGAAGATGTCACCTATAGTGGAAAGATGAAGAGAGCAAAGGGTATGTTGCACCATTTTCTCTGCCGTAAGGGGGAGTCATTTATTTTTGCCCACGGGAATGCCGCTGAGTATAACAATTTGCAAGACAGAAGGCGGGCCAGACGATGCCAAGCACAACACGTCGTGGCCAGCAGCTGGGCACCTGCAGGATTCAATGGGTGGCCAAGTGGAAGCATCAATTGTAATCAGATAGTGAACACAGAATCCATTTTGGGTATTGTATAATACCAGTAGTTCGCGTAGTGGCTGGGCAGCTAGGTAGTATAACTGAAAATTGGGGACCCAAAAACCCCAACGCTCATACGGATGTCATATCTCTATTTATATCGCCTAGCTGTAGTCTTTACAGAGTCAAAGGTTTGATTCATTATTCAAGACAGATCAGTGAGTTAATGATTCTGTTGCAGAGATGCTGGTGTAACTTGTACGAAACAAGGTACAAACCTGGATAAATACATCAGTAAGTCATCCACCCACTACAAGTAGTTTTATGTGACCAGCAAGGTTGCAGTTTAAATTCCTGCAGGTTTTTACTCAACCTTTCATTTTAGTAATGGGTTCCACTTGGTAGTAATAAGCACATTGGGCCTCATTACAAACCTGACCGCCAGGGTTGAAGTGGCGATCGTACTGCCAACAGGCTGGTGGTACAAATCGCCATATTTTGAGCCGTGGTCACACCGTCGGGACTGGCGGTTTACCGCCATGGTTGTCCCGCGGTCAGAATCCGCCACGGCAGCGCTGCTTGCATCGCTGCCCTGGGGATTTTGACTCCCCTTTCCGCCAGCCTGGCGGTAAGGGGAGTCGCGGGGCCACTGGGGGCCCCTGCACTGCCCATGCACTTGGCATGGGCTGTGCCGGGGCCTCCAGGCACAGCCCCATCGCGATTTTCACTTCCTGCCTGGCAGACAGTGAAAAGCGCGAAGGGTGCTACTGCACCCGGTGAACCGCCACATTGCCACCAGCTCCATTAGGAGCTAGCTGCAATGTTACGGCCGACATCCCCTCTGTTTCCGCCCGCCGGCCCAACGGGGATGTCCAAATGCGGCCGGCGGGTTTCCGGCCGCATGGGCTGCTGAGCCTCGTCCGACTGCCAAGGTTGAAATGAGGGCCATAGTGTATTGTATTGTATTGTATTGTACAGTGCTGTTGTATTTATAAGGCTTCATACTCCTGAAGAGGATCTGTATTTAACCACCGGCTCCATCTTGACCACTGAGCCCATTTAGTGCTTTCTTAGCTTCAAATACCATCACATTGGTGGCACAGGTATTTTTCCATGCACAGCTTGTTAACCTGTGTTTGCTCTTCTCACCAGGGAAAGGAACAAAAACATAGTGGGAGCAATGAAGATAAGCAGGTACCAGGCTGCAAATGTTTATGATAGAACAGGGTACAGCTCGGTCTTGGAAAAACACTGTAAAATTTGGCCAGCCTGATGCGTGTTTTCTAACAAAATGACCTGACATAGCCAATGCGTGAATTTCACAACTTACTCAAAGGGAGGGGGGGTTCTAGAACCATCCTCTTAAGTTTGTTTAAAGTATATAAGGTGGGGAAGTGTTACAACTTAAAGAAGAAGAAACTCCTCTGGAAAGCGACACCTTGCCCAGAAAATAAATCCCATTGCGGGCTGTCTCCAGGGTTGTCCAGGGTTCCACATGTGTGTTGCTGCATTTGAAATAGCAGCACACGTTATTCTTTTCATTTATGAAACTTGGGAAGTGCCTTAAATTCATTCTCAGACTAAGAGTGATGCATTCCTTTCATTTCGTTTCCTCTCATTCTGAAGCAGAGCAGAACGGCCCTAAAGGGTTGCAGGAAATTAACAAAGCTCACCCCCTGTATGAGAGAATGCTCTTTAAGGTAGAATGCAAATGTTGGGCCAAGAGTGAGTGTGAGGCTGGTCTCACCTATTGACCCAATTCCTCTTTTACATAACTCTTTGGTGTGTTAATATCCTTGTGATCGATTTCTGGAACCCTTAGGGCTACATATTGGATTTTCCTTTTGGTGGTGGGGTCTCCTAAATTGTTCTGCACCCATGAACTGAATTGTTTGGTTTGGTATAGAACATAGAGGACAGTGTGTGTGACAGACATCGCAGCAATCCTTAATTCTTTTAGTCTTCGTTCCAGTTGGCCACCATCTTTCCAATGAGGACATAGTCCACCTTCAATGTCTAAACTTTTTCCTATCCCTAAGTGGCTGCCATTCCCTGCACAAGATAACGCACACTTCTCAGCGCTCCTTCCACCCATCCTGCAGACCTTAGAAGGAACCCTAACTCAGCCTCCAACACTCAGCACAGGAGATTCAGTTTGGCACCACTCCTATCTTGTCTGTATCTGGCTAGCAGGAGAATTGTTTTCTCATAACAGGTCTTTGATCCACTTCACTGTCAGGGAAAATGATTTTCTGTGGTTTCCAGTTTAACAAAGGATTAAAATGATTTGTTTGGTTTTAACTAAAACCCAGAAAGCAAACCTGTATGATACCTCAAGGAAGACAAAACACTTGTTAATCAAGAGACAGTATGTAATGCAGATAACACAAACTTGATGTGCAATCTTCCATTTAGTCTTTCCGCCACATGAACTGCACCTGCCAAGCAGAACAGCTTATGAGAAACCAGGAGTGAAATGAAACATCTCAACCAAAAAACAGAGAACAAAATATACTACCTTCAGAAAAAAGTTACAAAATTAAGGTAACACTTTAAGATTTTGAGTAAAATGCAAAAATCTGAGAAGAACTGAAGTGTTCAGTGTAAAGTAGCTTCTGAATTAGGCTGACATGTTCAAGGGTTGTAGCACAGAAAAATAAGCTACAGACTGACTTATGAGTATGACGAGAGAGGGGCATGTGGAATCTTTGTAAAGTGGCACTTTTCACTTTAGAAAAGCATTATTATAGGAGCACCATTCTCTTCAATTTGAATGCATTTGCAGGGTGTTGTTTTTAAACAAAAGCCAAGCTGATGTGATTGGAAACCACTTGTTTTCTTCTTAGAACGTCGAAAGCCTCTTGCTTTCTGCCCGGCAGCAGATATTGGAGTATGTGAGCAAAACACATTTCAAGGTTATCTGTCAAACCTGCCATGAGGTGATGTACAATTCATGGGCCACATAACTAAGCAACTGCCATTCCTGGCAGTTCTAAATTCTTATTAACTCTGCCTGACAGTCAAAAAGAGGGCTTTTAGAATACTTATTAACGCTGGAAACAGGGTAAGGTGGGTGTGGATTCTAAAGGGAGAAAGAATTCTCCATTTCTAATACAGTAATGGGGCGTAGGTACTGCCAACTTAATGAAGCAAGAACAAAGCATTAGGTTCTTCTTGATACAGATTAAGCCAGATGGGTCTCAAGATGCATAGAGTTTGGGTCACAGCAGTCAACTTCAGAGTGGTAAAGATGTAAGGATAACAGAGACGAATTTCAATGTCAGCAGTGGTCTAATCACCAAAAGGACGATGGAAGTCGTCCACATGGTCTAAATAGATAATAAGAAGGTAAAATGGTTACCACCTCAGAGGATTCTGAAAGGCTGCATAATGAAGGTGGTCCAAAACAAGTAAAAGGCTGAGCTAGATCCTTAACATATAGCATACCGGGTTACTATTAGACAATTTTATCTTCATGGCTTTACATGACCGGATTTGAGTGACCCTTTTCTGAGTACAGGATTGTGCCTTTACCTGCAGTGTAACAGGGTTCCTTTATATTGAAGGAGCTGTATCTCTTTTCCTTCACAGTGCTGTACAACATTGCTGTGCATCATCTATAAACTACAACGCACTGATATTTGAAACTTGGAAGGTAACGTGGTCCTTTCCCAGATTACCAGCAGAGATGAACCATCAGAAATCTGTGGCGATATACAGGTGTCTCCCCGATATAGCTCATATACTTGAGGAATGATAAAAACAGACTGGGAACTCTTCAAAGACAGCTACGAATCAGGACCATATATATTCTGTTTTGTTTAGTAAGGAGATGATCAGTGTAGGAAGTTGGCTATGTATGCACTATTTCAAAGTAAGGAATAGTATGCACAGAGTCCAAGGGTTCCCCTTAGAGGTAAGATAGTGGCAAAAAGAGATAATACTAATGCTCTATTTTGTGGTAGTGTGGTCGAGCAGTAGGCTTATTCAAGGAGTAGTGTTAAGCATTTGTTGTACATACACACAGGCAATAAATGAGGAACACACACTCGGAGACAAATCCAGCCAATAGGTTTTGTTATAGAAAAATATCTTTTCTTAGTTTATTTTAAGAACCACAGGTTCAAATTTTACATGTAATATCTAATTTGAAAGGTATTGCAGGTAAGTACTTTAGGAACTTTGAATCATTTCATTAGCATGTATACTTTTGACATAAAACACAATAAGCTGTTTTAAAAGTGGACAGTGCAATTTTCACAGTTCCTGGGGGAGGTAAGTTTTTGTTAGTTTTCACAGGTAAGTAAGTCACTTACAGGGTTCAGTTTTTGGTCCAAGGTAGCCCACCGTTGGGGGTTCAGAGCAACCCCAAGGTCACCACACCAGCAGCTCAGGGCCGGTCAGGTGCAGAGGTCAAAGAGGTGCCCAAAACGCACAGGCTGCAATGGAGAGAAGGGGGTGCCCCGGTTCCGGTCTGCCAGCAGGTAAGTACCCGCGTCTTCGGAGGGCAGACCAGGGGGGTTTTGTAGGGCACCGGGGGGGGACACAAGTTCACACAAAAAGTACACCCTCAGCGGCACTGGGGCGGCCGGGTGCAGTGTAGAAACAAGCGTCGGGTTTGCAATGTAAATCAATGAGAGATCAAGGGATCTCTTTAGCGTCGCTGGCAGGCAAGGGGGGGGCTCCTCGGGGTAGCCACCACCTGGGCAAGGGAGAGGGCCTCCTGGGGGTCACTCCTGCACAGGAGTTCCGTTCCTTTAGGTGCTGGGGGCTGCGGGTGCAGGGTCTTTTCCAGCCGTCGGGAAAGGGAGTTCCGGCAGTCGCGGTCAGGGGGAGCCTCGGGATTCCCTCTGCAGGCGTCGCTGTGGCGGCTCAGTGGGGACAACTTTGGTTACTCACGGACTCGGAGTCGCCGGAGGGTCCTCCCTGAAGTGTTGGTTCTCCACCAGTCGGGGTCGCCGGGTGCAGTGTTGCAAGTCTCACGCTTCTTGCGGGGAGTTGCAGGGGTCTTTAAAGCTGCTCCTTGAAACAAAGTTGCAGTTCTTTTGGAGCAGTGCCGCTGTCCTCGGGAGTTTCTTGGTCTCTTGGAAGTAGGGCAGTCCTCTGAGGATTCAGAGGTCGCTGGTCCTGGAGAAAGCGTCGCTGGAGCTGGGTTCTTTAGAAGGCAGGAGACAGGCCGGTAGGACTTGGGCCAAAGCAGTTGGTGTCTTCTTTCTTCTTCTGCAGGGGTTTTCAGCTCAGCAGTCTTCTTCTTCGGTAAGTTGCAGGAATCTAAAGTTTTAGGTTCAGGGGAGCCCTTAAATACTAAATTTAAGGGCGTGTTTAGGTCTGGGGGTTAGTAGCCAATGTCTACTAGCCCTGAGGGTGGGTACACCCTCTTTGTGACTCCTCCTATTGGGGGAATCCTCCATCTGCAAGATGGAGGATTTCTAAAAGTTAGAGTCACCTCAGCTCAGGACACCTTAGGGGCTGTCCTGACTGGCCAGTGACTCCTCCTTGTTTTTCTCATTATTTTCTCCGGCCTTGCCGCCAAAGGTGGGGGCCGTGGCCGGAGGGGGCGGGCAACTCCACTAGCTGGGGTGTCCTGCGGTGCTGGCACAAAGGGGTGAGCCTTTGAGGCTCACCGCCAGGTGTGACAGCTCCTGCCTGGGGGAGGTGTTAGCATCTCCACCCAGTGCAGGCTTTGTTACTGGCCTCAGAGTGACAAAGGCACTCTCCCCATGGGGCCAGCAACATGTCTCGGTTGTGGCAGGCTGCTGGAACTAGTCAGCCTACACAGATAGTCGTTTAAGGTTTCAGGGGGCACCTCTAAGGTGCCCTCTGGGGTGTATTTTACAATAAAATGTACACTGGCATCAGTGTGCATTTATTGTGCTGAGAAGTTTGATACCAAACTTCCCAGTTTTCAGTGTAGCCATTATGGTGCTGTGGAGTTCGTGTAAAACAGACTCCCAGACCATATACTCTTATGGCTACCCTGCACTTACAATGTCTAAGGTATTGCTTAGACACTGTAGGGGCACAGTGCTCATGCACTGGTGCCCTCACCTAGGGTATAGTGCACCCTGCCTTAGGGCTGTAAGGCCTACTAGAGGGGTGACTTATCTATACCTGCATAGGCAGTGAGAGGCTGGCATGGCACCCTGAGGGGAGTGCCATGTCGACTTACTCGTTTTGTTCTCACCAGCACACACAAGCTGGCAAGCAGTGTGTCTGTGCTGAGTGAGGGGTCTCCAGGGTGGCATAAGACATGCTGCAGCCCTTAGAGACCTTCCTTGGCATCAGGGCCCTTGGTACCAGGGGTACCACTTACAAGGGACTTATCTGGATGCCAGGGTGTGCCAATTGTGGAATCAATGGTACATTTTAGGTGAAAGAACACTGGTGCTGGGGCCTGGTTAGCAGGGTCCCAGCACACTTCTCAGTCAAGTCAGCATCAGTATCAGGCAAAAAGTGGGGGGTAACTGCAACAGGGAGCCATTTCTTTACAATCAGGCCAAGAGATACTGAAGAGACAGGCAAAGACCAGAGAATTAAAGATGTTTCTATCGACCAGTGGTGTTAGACAAAGCACATGAACTCACATGTGTGAGGTTAACAACAGTGTATTTGGGGTGGAGTTATATTATGAGTGAGGCTATCAACAATGTGTTTGGGGTGGAGTTATAGTATGTAGCTAGCCATTTGCTGGTATTTTCAGTTTTCATTTTGGATCATAACAAATGCAAAGTTCTGGTATTTTTATTTTATTTTTAAATTATTTTAGCTAGTTGATGGCCATAACAGATAACCAAAACATTGCTTATTTTGTCAGTGAATATTCACAGGCTGGCAGGTATTTCTAACAACAGTATTCACTTGGGACTTTCCCAAACCTATGTCAGAGCACTGAGCTTCAAGAGAACACTTACTTAAGCAGGTTATCTTTCTCCTTGCACTGCTGCTCCAACCTAAGAATCTTCTGCTTCAAACCATTAATGACCTATCAGAGGAAGGAAAATGAACATATTAACAAATCACAAAGGATTGCAATTAGTTTTCCGTGGAAATTGAAGGCCAATTTAACTCCTTCTGGATTATTCTATCATCACAAGGACAAATTAGACACATACATCAGGTGAAGACAGCTAGCTAGAATTTTGACTATATAGTACTCAATCTCCCATTACAGAAGTCTCATAATAGTGGCACGGCTAAAAAAGACAAATTTGAGCATTTGAAGTGAGACTCAGTAACCAAATACATGGCTAAAGAATGGAAAGATATGTTGACTTGAAGTTCCTCTTACCACACTTGAATCATTACGTTTATCCACTAAACTTCTGGAAAACTCTGAGCCCTGCAACAAGAATAAAACAAAGGGCACTTGTTACATCGTGTATGTCTCCTAGTAGGAGTGGCCCACCAAGAACCTGTAGAGCAGAAACTGATAACCTTGTGATATTTTAAACGGAATTTGTGTTACTATAAAAGGGAGGCATGTCAACAAATACAGGTACCTTGGAGGGATCCAATAGCTGCTCAATCTGTCGATCTTTTTTGCTGTTCTCCTCCTCTAATCGCCGCAGTTTTGTTTTCAATACGTCCCCTTCTGATCTTTGTACTTGTAACGTCTACAAGGGAACAGACTCACAGCTCAACCTCCCACATATCTTTAAAATACCTGGAAGACCGAAACAATAGCAAAAAACACCTACAACTCACTGGACAGTCTAAAATCTAAATTTTTTGCAGTGATACCTCAACATCAGATATGCTATCAGTCTCAGAAGTCAATTTACTATCAGAATAAAAACAATGATTATCTGTAAAAATGGTTCTGCAGTACAACTATTTTCTGTGCATCTGCATATCTGATGGAATATTACCTGTTGATAGCAAATAAATCTCAGAACACATTGTTTTGGGATTTAAAAATATTTTAATTAAGTTGTGGATATTTCTTCAAAGGCTTTTCCTTTTGCTGTACTGGAGCATCTATATATGATTAAGTTACAATACAACTTAGTGTAGCGTCTTCCCCAGCCTGCTACCCACTGAATGACTAGGCCAGACACTGATCTGTAAATCTTAAGTCTTTATTCCTCTGCATGTACCTGTGAACTCCAACATTTTAAACCAAGCTTTCATTACATTCTATTCTAGTGAGTAGGTCAAACTGATAGAGAGTCCTCGGGGAGTCAGAAAGGTTCCATTCTAAATTATGCATTACAAAACATTTGGAATGCTGGCCATGAGGACCTGTTTATTTCACCTTTTAACAAACTCCACAATAACATGTTCAGGAACAATATGGCTGTTATGGCACTTGAGTGCTATAAATGATAGACATAGTCTATTGAAAGCATGTTTGGTGTGTACCAACGTTTCTGGACATATCCAATACATACAGCTTTGCACCCATGATGAGTTGGTATACTATACCACACTCAAAGATTGACGATGAATTTTAGTCTCCCTTCTAGTGTGATCCCATAATTTTGGAAGCAATGCCCTCATCCACTTTCATGCCTTGTTTCATCCTTCTACACCCCTTGGACCATAGTGCACAGATGTGGAGATTGGTCATATGTTAAACACAATAATAGATGGAGCGATCCAATCATGAATGGTTAAACCTGCCTTCAGGGATACCCAATCGATTTGATCTTTGTTTATTGGTTCCTTAGACAGGATTAAAATATGTGGATGGTCCCTGGGCATTTCCACCCTACCATCATCTGGGGCCAGATGTATCAAGCCTTTTTGCATTCGCAAATGGTGCAAATGCCCGTTTGCGAAGGCTAAAATGGCTTTCAGTATTTATGAAAGGCATTCGCAACGCAAATTTAAGGAATCGCTAAAATAGCGATTCCTTAAATTTGCGAGCCTGTTTAGAGAATCGCAAATTGCGATTCTCTAAATAAGAAATTGCAAATAAGGAATCCTTATTTGCGATTTCTAAACCACATTTAACAAGCAATTCCTTAATGCGAATTGGGCATTAAGGAATCGCTATTACCACCTAGTTGAACTTGGTGGTAACCATGTGCAAATTTTTAAAAATGCATTAAAACTGCATTTTTAAAATGGACATTTAATGCACACATGCCCCTTTGGCATGTGTGCGCCTTACATGTCCTGAAATATTTTTTTGGGGTGCAGCAGTGGGGGCCTTATGCCCCCAGCACCCTGGGGTTTTGCATTTCCTAAATTGCGAATTCCAGTTAGGAATTCACAATTTGGGAAATGCAAAAAATTCACAAATTTGGGCCTACAGGCCCATAGGTGCGGATGGGGTCTGTATCGCAATTTGCGATTCGTTAATAGCATTTGCAATTTTTAAGAAATCGCTATTACCGAATCGCAAATATGATACCTTGCATTTTGCAAAACAGAAATAGCGAGTTCTTAAAAATCGCTATTTCCGAATCGCAAATGCCTTTTTTCTTACATCTGGCCCCTAGTTAACTGTCTATGTGTTTAGGCAATTAACTATTATGTTCATCAGGATTACAAGATTTCTCTGTCTCTAGCTATTTCACTGAGTCAGTTTAAGTATCTTCACTTAAAAGTGTTAGCTATGTACCATGTACACACAACTTCCTTTTGGTATGTTTTGTAGATGGAGGAGCTTTCTCAGTTGTCTAATTAGGAATTTGCTAACCCTGATTAGGAGCATCGCCCTGTTGTCACATTGGTCAAGGGTCTAATGCCATTTATATCTGTTCATCTCCCACCGTCAGGAATGTGCAACTACAGGGGGATGTTCCCATGCCAACACTATGGTATAAGGGAAACTGAAGCATGCCAGAGGATGAATTATGCCACAAAAGTGGGTGAGAACATTGCTTCCAAAATGATGTAATCACACCAGAAGTGTGAATACAATTCATCATCAATTTTTGAGTGTGGTATAGCTTTTGCTAGGAGGGAGATTGATGATCAGCTGCCTCTTGTCCCCTTCGTGTGTGGTATGAGCAGGTATGTGGCCAGTCATGTGGAGCAGAGGAAGAGGGCATGTGTTCCATGATCCCTTCCTCAGAATACATGAGAAAAGGCCTTCATATTGTGGTGCTGAAACACAGTAGGGTTTTTTGTGAATGCTCCTCGTCTCCTTCATCTTCGGATAGCTCACATGCCCAAACACAGACACAAACACTTAACATGTATAACGGTATACTATAAATGTTTTTTGTACACCAACCTATATATGTATTTATAGCAAGAATCACAACCATATGTATATATATGCTTATATATATTTGATATGCCATAGAAGTCAGTAGCTAATGATCTGCGATACAGTGAACTGTGATACAGCAGCTGAATACCTGCACCAAGACTAAATATAGTTACACAACACTGACTATACTGGGCCATGTCTGCTGATGCTGTCATAGGTCTTCGGAGAGGCTGATCTCTGGATGGGTTGGTCCTCTGTGCCTGTGAACAGACTATCCTAGCTTTTATGTGTCAGTTGTCGCAGACATTTTTAAAAGTATGTGAGAAGAGGGTGTTGCCATGACATGAGTAACAACAGTAGCTTGAGAATTTGTAATAGAACTTCACTCATTTACAGGGCTTACACTTTTTTATTTGTCTTGCATACCTTCTGCAATACTTTACAGTCAGTGATTAATATCATACATGTGTAGTGTAAACATGAAGCACTGGTACTATTGTAAAAATACGATGTACATTGGAGTGCACTCAGATGTTAGAGCAGGCTCCAGCTGTCATGAAGCCGTGGTCGCTCCTGATGGCTGATGGAAACAATGTTCAGAAAGATCCCCCTCTTATCCCACCAAAGAATAGACGGGGTGCAAAGGGCAGGGTCACTAAGAGAATAAAGGATCATTCAAATTAAACCTTAGGTTCCACCACACGAGCTCCTGCAAATCACATGAAGCATTTACCCAAGACTGAAGGTCTATGGGTGGATGCAATTTAAGAGGGTCCAATGCAACAGAGAATCACAACACGCAGCCAGACGAGCAGTGCTCATCTCCAAGGCACTACAAGCACACAAGGCATACAAGTCAGCTTTAGGGATGCGGCCTGATGAGAAAAAGGATACATCATTTTACCCAATGAAAAGCGCCTTTGATTTAGTACCTTTAATTAACATCACTAAACTGGCAGAAACAAGTCAATGCTCGTACCATATGGGAGGATAACCACTCAATTTGTAATTAAAAAAAAAAAAGAGCAGACAAGTTGAACTTAATTTTAAAACTAGATAGCCATGCAAACGCATTTAAAAATAAAACGTTTTTGAATGGAAAGTCAGTCAAGGTTAGAGAGATTTTGACAAAGCCAGTTCTTCCTACTGAGGCCTAGATATAAGCCTTGCATACAATTTGAACTCTTACAGATAAACACTTGTGCAACCCCGCATCAGAGAGCTGAACCACTGTTTTCTCACAATCTTTTGGCAGGAAAGGGAGATTTGTTAAGATCTCTAAGATACCAAAACAGAATGCAGTAACTTTACTAATCTGGAGAGGTCTTGCAAGTTTTAAATAAAAAATGTCTCCCAGACTTCTCGATATGTCTGAAGGTGTTAGCGCTGGGCCTGAAATGCTTTGGCCAACAATTACGGGCCTTGTTAATCCATACCATTATTAACAGGATTAAGCTAGGTATGGGCAGATAAGCAATCAGCAAAATGGTAGTTTAACCACAATGCCTAAACATCATACAGAACTCTGTGTGCATGTTTCTGTGTCGAATTTTTTTCCTGGAACTGAACAGCCTCCCGATCTCCTCGTGTGGGCTGGTAAGAAAAGCAGGGTTAGCCTACTCTGAAATGGAATACAGACCTGGGAAGCCTGCGATTGCTATAATCTATAAATGTACTATATCATCAATCTGTTACAGTATACAACTATGTGGTGTGATTAGGGGTCGAAATTGGGAGAAAAGGTTGCTGGAGGGTACAGTGGAAACGAATGCCCTGCCTAAACATCTTAGTGGCTCCCATGTGGTGGAGGAGTGTAAATTTACAGTGCAGTAGATCTCAGTGGACAGGGATTAGCAAATAAGGAGGTCTTGCGATGCCCCCCATTCTCACTGTTGAATATTTGGTGGCTTCGACCTTTTTGACAGACACCTACCAATAAAAGTGTACAATAATGGTTCGAGGGGGCTGTCAGACTTTAAGAGACCTATTCCCTGTGACCTTTGTCTCCACCCTCGTTGAAATGTAAGTCGTGCCTCCTCAGTTTCTTCAGTTTGCGAAGGTGTCCAGAAGAGTGCAAGAAATCTGGACAGATTTCCCAAGCCGAGCCAGTGGAGTCCCATACGTGGGAGCTGATGCTTGAAGCTGGGTCACGCAGAGCTATAATGTTGCACCAATACACCATGCTAAAGTAGGACAGAAAGTGCACATTGCTCGAAGCACGCAGCTTATGGGTTGGAGATCTCCAAGAGCTGCTTACTGAAAGTAAATGAACCAGAATGTGTGCCTTAGTGCAAGATGAGACCAGCAATGCTAGAATCAAGCGGACCCATTTTTATTATTTATACCAGACCTATTTTGCACCTAAGAGAAAGAAAATAATTTTTCCTACAAGAACAGTTGCTTGGTTTGAGGTTTGACGCAGGGTCTGCTACCTTTTTGTAAAGGTTATGGGCATGTAGTTAGTGGGGAAACTACTAGACTGTAGTGGTGGATCAGATTTGTAGGTGACAGCACTGCAGTTGTGGCCCTGTCTTCCAAATAGGGAAACGGTTGTAAGATGGCTTCACTTTCTATAACTTTGGTGCAACACAGTAACAATGAGACACGTCTAATTAGGCATGGACTTTACGGATCACCATCCTTTTTAAGAAGGGGGAAGAACAATGGCTTATTTCCATGCATGATGTACATGGCCTGTCCTGAAAGACAAATGTATAGGCTTCATAATCTTTGTCCCAATACTGTCACCAGCCAAATTAATAATCTTCATATTGCAAAGGTTTTCAAGGGATCCTGATCTAGTTTACCTCATCTGCTTAGTTACATCTTCCAGAAGATGGTGGGTCAAAATAATCAACTATATAATGACGTATAACCGTTTTTCAAAATTACATGGGAGCTTAAAGGTCTACAGGTTTCAATAAGAGCTAAATATATACCAGTAGTTTTTTTCTTTTCCACATTTTCAACTTTCTCCCCCTAAAATGAAATTATTTATGCAGAAAATCTGCCAGGATTTCAGCCATCAGTGAAATGCCTTTTGGGAGCGTCACTAAAAGGAGTCTAAGAATAACTCTACTGGAAGGGCAAGAAAGTCTTTTAGATTAATTACTGTAGCCAGCTCCTAGCTTCCTTGTTGCTGCAGCCTGGTGGATAATGTAACCATTTGTCATTTACTGGCATCCATGGTACTAGAAACTTAATATGATGGACCAAAGGTCAACCCTTATTTATTTTGTTAGGTCAATCTTTCATTTGTCGTAGCCTGTTGTCCTACAGACTCAGACGCCCACAGCCCTAGAAACTACTGTTTGAGTTGGTAATATACACAGACAACCTCACTCAAAAGAGGCAGCCATCAGAGACGCCTTGATGACACCAGAACAATAATTTCTTTAGAGGAAATATGGGATTTTCAACATCAGCGCAAGATCCTTTGTAGAGGGAAGATTAGCTCCCCAAAACAGCATTTTCTTCCTGCCTTGCCAGTGAACTCATTCAGATTTATCCGTAGTTCCCTTGGAAGAGATTAGTGACCGATGGATAACGGAAATGAAGGGTGCACCCCTTCATAGTAACATTACATCCTGCAGCTTCTCCTCTTGAGAGATTCCCTACATAGCCCTGAAAGAAGCAGATGAATGCATCTCATGAAACACTGGCTTGATTGCAGGGCCACGACTTTTTTGTTTCTTACATATCACGACTTTGTGATTGCTTCTTCTGATGGTCATGAGCCTGTACATGATGTGCAACTTCTTACATCACACTTGTGTATGTGATGTGATGTGTATCTAAATATAGACTGCATTTTCAAACTTGTTTTTCTGCTTGACTCAAAGGGAAGTCTTGATCTTGAGTAAAAGAACCTAGAGCTGTGAGCTGAGCTTGCACATGGTGTATTCTTACACTACCAAGTCACAAATGAATGTAAAAAGTACTATTTCTATTCACTGCACATAGTCTGGGGTGGTATTCTTTCTTATCTGCCCCACCTATTGTCTCAGGAGAATATTATCTCATTGAATTGCAGGGTCCAGAAAGCAAAAATAGTGTAATGCAACCATTACACAATAATGTTATCTGCGCAGAAACACATGAAGCCCAAATTATTTTTTGTACTTCTTTCAAGCAGCCCATACAGAAATTAAATACTGACAAACAAAATGTAAATCGTAAGTAATGAGGTTGGCCTTGAAATAAATTGTCTGAAAAGACATGGAAAAAGATGGAGGAAAAGCTTGCGTATGCAACTACAGCCACCATAGCTTACAAGTCAAATATCAGAAAACTAATATGAGACTGGAAGTTGTGACTGTATAATTTATTGAGCCACCTCTACAGGGTTCGAAGTGTCAATGGAATATTAAAGCCATAGAAAACATTTCCAGTGGAGGTATTTAGGGTCTGACTCACTGCTAAGGGCCCATTCTGAAAAACCATAAAATAAAAAGGAAAAGTAAAGAATCTATAGAAAAGAAAGAACATATCATTTTGTTAACAAAAATTAATATAGTACCGGCCAAGCTACAATGAGTATTAAAGTACTTTGCAACATTTTTATTGTAGAGGTAGCATCTCAAACATAAGGTGGTGGACATAGAACAGTATCACATGTGGGGTCTGATTCACTCTTACACAAAGATATCATTGGAAAAGAGTGTGCAAACATGTAAATTATAAGACTCATGTAGAGATAAAAAAAATTGCTTGTACTAACTCAATATGTGTGTATTCCTAAGCATGGGGTTGAGCCCAGGTCTCCATATACCAAGGTTGCCACTGAATTGCATCTCTGTCCCAAACAGCTTATACTATGTCTATTTCAACACCCTGTAATGTACTGTCAAAGATTTGGCCAACTACGGCAACAGTACGTACAGACTAGAGTGTTTTAAATGAATTGCAAATCTACAGGTAAAGTAATAAACAGCATCACAATACCTTCTTCAGTTCAATAATTTCATCATACATGTCTTCTTTCTCCTTATAGTCCGGAGTTCCTGGGATATAACCTAGGATACACGAGTAAGATGATTGAGAGAGGAGAGAGGACAAGACACCATGCCAAAGGGAGGGTCATTATGAATCAAACATGCATTGACAAAGCAAATAGTGCTGGTTTTTGTGTAGTCAAAAGATGGTTTTCTAGCTTCAATAACACAGTGGTGGGAAACAATTTTTTTTTTTCCTCACACAAATATGCTGTACGCCAGGGGTCTTAAACCCCGTCGTGAGCTAAGAGTAGCTCTCAGGCTACTTCTGAGTAGTTTGCAAATGATCCACAAAATCCAGTAGCCAGAATGCTAATGCAGCACTGTAAAACACAGTGTGCAGCTTTCTGTGGGGCCTGACAAGCTGAAAATGCAGGATCATGTAGCCCACATTATTGAAAAGTTCGTTTATTTTCATTCACTACTTCTATGTTTCTTTCTTCTGCTGCTTTTTTCTTATATCCTTCTATGTTTTGTTAGTTACTACTTTTTTCTTCTACTTCCTTTCATACTTTCTCCACTTGTAGTTTTTGTTTCTCCGCACTTTTTTCCTTTCTTTCTCAACATCTCTTCTTTATCTCTTTTATATTCTGCTTCCTGTCTTTTGTTTTCAATTTCCTGTTGTCTTTCACCTTTGTCTTTCATTTCTTCCTTTCTGCTACTTTTATCCCTTTGGCCTTTCTCTCTCCCCCCCCTTACATTACATCCTTCCACCTTGCCTTATCCCCATATCCTGATTTTCCATTTCTTTCACTTGTTTTTTCTTTTCTTTGACGCCTGCTTACTATGTCCTTACCCTCCATGTTTTCCTTGTGACATTCCTCCCTTGTTTCAGTTATTTTACCTCTTCCCTTTTTCTTTCTTTCTCCCCTTTCACTTCTTCACCCTGTTAATTATTTTAGTCCTTTTTGGTTTTCTATTTTGTTGGTTGTTCTTTGTTTACCTTCTGATTCTTTTCAGTTTCCTTTTTATTCTTGCTGTTTGTTAATCTACCTTCTCTCATGTCTTTTTTCTCTCATTCTTGTTTCTCTCATCCTCTTCTTTCTTCCTTTTTTCATGGTTTCCTTTCTCCTTCCCTATGTAATGCTCTCCCTCTCCCCATAACTTTCTCCCCCTTTCTCTGTCATTTACTCCCTGAACTTCCTGGTTTTCTCTTTTTTGTATCCGCTTTTCTTTTGCTCTCTTTCACTGGCTTTCCCTTTCTTTCTTTCTCGCACTTCTTTCTTCCTCCTCTTAGTTTGCTTCACTCCCTCTTGCTTTCGTCCTCTCTTCCTTTTTGTTCCTCACATTTCCTTTATCTCCCTCTACTTCCTTTTTATTTCTTCTTGTCCTTCCTTTCTTCCTTCCTCTCCTTTCTCTTCATCATTGCTTTATTTGTTTTTCTTCTGTTCTTTTTTCCTGTGCTTAAAGAGTGCCTAGCTACTTAAAGCAAAATCTTCATATATTAATGCGTGTGTCATTATAGAGTGACTGCTGTATAGTGTGCCAGTCACTGCCAAGGTAGGATTACTTGTAGATAGCTATGAAGTCTGCAAACACCTATGAAAATGTAGTATAGCTAATGACCGTTTGTGACCCAAGTCTAAAAAATAGCAGATTCATCTTATGTATTGCACAATAACAAGTTTTGCAGTGTGAATTATAAACACAGGACAAACTGATCATTGCGGACCCCACAAGTTAACATTTGCTATATGGCTCGAGTGGCATTAATGCCCTACGACCAAACGAGCTGGACTGCAATACTTTAAGATTGGTGTTTAAGTTATGAGGACTTTAAGTACCATTATCTAACAACCATATATTAGACAGTAGCTAGTGATACTCTGCAGTGACCAGAAGTAGCTCTCACTACAGAAAAGGTGTCATCTCATGCAATACATGCATGGTACAGGAGCAAATAGACAAGAAGCAATACAAATATGATGTACAAACATGCACGGTGCAACAGCAAGGTAAAAGACAACTGGAGAGATACGGACAGAAGGTTTGGGGAGTTGGGATCAAATCACTGTAACAGAAGGAGTGAGTTATGTCGTGGAGGTGGAGATGGGTGGAACACAGACAAGGGTGGGAGAGAGGAAAAGAAAAAAGGATAGCAGAATACAGTAAAAGGGACGCGAAGAACAGAGCTGCAGGACACCTCAGAGGAGGACCAGATGCAGACAAGGCCAGTTCAAACAGGCACAGGATTGGGCACGAGAAGGATGGTAGGAGAGGAAGAGGTGCCAGACAAGTAGTCACTTTAGCAAGCATCCTTTGAGTGAGAAGGCTGTAGCATACAGGCAAGGATTTGGTGGGACCTGTGAATCCTCTATGTTGTTCATTCATTTGTTGTGAAAAAAGAATGAACAGTGAAGAGCATGATTGGCATGTTTTCTCATATGGGAATCCAACTTCTGAGCTGAGGGAGAGTAAACAATGAGGCCACACACAGTTGGAAAGCGGCTAAAAGTACTGCAGCATGATCAGTTGATAGGTTGAAGGATACATACAGATATATAATTAGCAGCAAAGAGGGGCTACCATAGTGACAACATGGCTGCAAAGGGGGAATGGAGTGGGACATAACTGGGTTGCTGAGGGGGTCAAGATGACTAGGGAGAGCTTTATGTGGGCTGGAAAACGCGGAACAAGTTCATAAAGCATTGCTTGTCTATCATTTTATGTCTGGTCACATCAGAGAGCAATAACGAGACGACAAGCACAGGAGTTAGTCCTCCAAAATATTGAAAACTAAGGATTTGCATAAAACTGAATCATTATTCCAGGCACTCTGTTTGGTAAAGGGATTCAGCTCCCTGTGTGAGTCCTATTTATATAACATATTAATAGTTTCCACCTAGTCAAAACTAAAATAAGAGAGAAACTAATATTGGAAAACACTGACTGGTCACATGTTTTACAGTAGCCATAAGGTATGAGGTATTATTGTATCACATTACATTTCATCCTTTTAGAAGAGGCAGAAGAAACTAGGAGATCTGCTTCAAAAAGTGCTCAATCTGTATGATGTCTTTCAATATAAGTTAACTCAGTAATTATCTATATTTTCACTAGGAAATGATTGATTCCCCTCTGGGATTTTTTGTAATTTTATGTTACCATTGCTAGCTGAACGAGAGTATTTTGGCTTCTTCATGCCAAGGGCTTCCTTGAGATACTCTGGGGTGCTGCTGGAGGAGCGAACCCAAGCCTGCCCGGTGTCTATATTGGATTTCACAGGCTGATTCAGACCTGTGAGGAAGAGGAAAAACAATGAACATTTATATTTCAGTGCTGATGATGGGCACCATGGTATGCAAATAGTTATAAATCCTGCATCTTAAAAACCATCAGTAAACAAGTGACACCAAGAACTTAAAATGTTAGCACCGCTTTAGTCTCCCAGAAAGTCATAATTTACTTTGTTTCTTACAATTGATAACACAACTAAGCACAAAACCATCTGTTATTCATAAAACTAGACACAAGCAGATGTCCAACATGATTAGCTGATAGAAACAATGTGCCCAGTCTGCACGCTTGCTATTAATAGCATAGATTCGGATTGATTTGACTTGCTGACAGTTCTCGGCGCTGTTCCATGGATAAGGGACTTTGGGAGACTGGGACTTTTCTGAGTGGGTCGTTTTGGAGGTTGAACAGGTGTAAATTACACTTTCTAAGTGAAGTCTAAATTCCATACAAACAATCTGAGAACACTTAACAATGCTCATTTGCTCTATTCAACAAGCAGACCTAGACACGTGCTGCTTAATACTGCCAACGGAAGCAAATATAGAGGAAAAGACACAGGGAGCCAACCCATATTGCCTGGGGCAACGCTCTAGAAATATATCCAGATTATGGACATCCGCATCTACGTAGTAAGAGGCCCTTTACTATTCTTTCTGCCGGATATGGTCAAAAGTAAGACTCAAATGTACAAAAGAAATCTGTTAATTTACTTCAATGTCCTACCTTTTAACCTTAAAAATCAATTAACACCCATCACCCCAACTGAGGGAGTTAAATACCCCACCGTCAAAACCTTATCAGGAGCAGTGAATACACACGCAGACTCCAAGGTGCTTACCATTTCTTTGCTTAAGAGATGACAGCCACATATTTCTTGGCATTTTGGCCATGGGATTTTCCGTATGCTTGAACCCTGTTCCTTTCAGGGACCTCCACACAGGAGACTTTTTAGAATGCATAGTACTACTGGAGAGGTACGGAGACTCTGAAAGAATAATGCAGCATACATTCAGCATAAGTGCAAATTAATTTTTGTTATTTATAACAGTAATTTAAAAAAAGTGTAATTCAACTGTGCTAGCGCCCAAATATATGTTGAGTTTGCCATTAAGTAATGAAAGAATAAATAACATTTATAACGTGGTCAGCATGTTTACCAGGGTCTCCTGACAGTGCACAGTCAAAGGGATATAAGTTGTCCTGCACCGTTTTACAACGTGAAAGTTTGTGAGTTGTTGAGTTTGGTTACAGGGAGTCTATGAAGCCTTTGGGGGGTACCACAAATGCTCATTAGTGGTGAATGCCAGCACTTGCAATGGGAAAGAGGAGAGGATACTGGGAATGCTGAGGGAGGAGCCAAGCCTCAACAAGCTGTGCCAAAAAAAACAGAGAGCGAGTTCCAGAGGGTGGCATCCTTGATAAAGAATGTGCACTATCTGGTGGGGTGTGGGGGAGTGGTTCAGATGTGTGTAACAGCAAGGGTTAATAGGTTCACATTTTCCATGCTAGTAAAGGGAAACACATACAATCTCAATGGGAGAAAAATGGACCCTACAGTTTTTTTTCTTATCTGAGGCACATTCTTTGCCAGCGGAAGTTCTAAAATGTAGAACCTCCACTGCAAAAAAATAAAATGAACACAGCCATTCTCCAGAGTAGTCACGTGTGCATGCAACTCTCTCTAACCCCCAAATTAAGAACGGTCTCCGCTTGCTACTTTCAGAAAACAAATCAAAACACACTTTTTTCAGGCAATTCCTACCAGGGTATCAACTTGACCTAACACTTTTTGTGTTCTCAAAATATTAGCCACCACATTTCGAAGAAACCCTTTCGTACTTTGGAAAGCACCTCAACACCTACTGATCCATGCATGCACAAGTGCCAATATAAATAAATAACCAACCAAATCAATACGATTACATTTTTCACTTCTAGTAAGTCATTACAAATGCTTAGTAATGCCACAAAGTCCTTAAGGGCACCGCAAAGATGGAGAGTGTTGTCCTATCAGAAACTGCAACAGAAGAAGCACACTGCCCCAGCAGTATCCTTGAATTAAAATACAAACTCCTGCTTCACCCAACACACAGAGCCTTCGCTAAGTGTCTGCACACAATCATTGCCACGATTTCTCAAGAAGGCATTGGATGCAGCAGGAACAGCACAGACAGGGGGCAAACAGCATCTCAGGCTTCTGCCCTGCCTCACAGCAGAGACTGAAGTGGTGGTAGGTTGAGCTGAGTTTCACAGGTGAATACTGAGATTATTCTTCGGAGTTCACCAACGTAAAATAAATAAATAAAAACATCAGTATGTAAACCAGTACCAAGAATAAGCAGGATCCGATCTCAAACCGATTACTTGGATTTAGTTTTAAGTAATTTATTTACTTTTTCTTTGTCATGATCCTGGTGATTCTTCTTGCCAAAGAAGATTTGCTTCTTGGAACCATCCCATAGTTGTCAAGCGACACACTGCAAAGTTGACACACCTAGCTAATCGTAGATTTTTAATCAAACACAAGAAGCATTCAGAGGCGTATAGTTTTGGTGTTTATGCTGCTGCATGCAAAATGACCACTGTGTAAAGTTCTCTTGACTAAAAAGCTATCACTGGTTGAAGGTCTAAAAATGAAGCAGCTCTCTCAGCATCTAGGGTCGGAGCAGGAGGAGAAAGACAACGGTTGTGGCAGATGGCCCTATATTAAACAGATAACATTTCCACTGCTGTACATAAGTAGAATATTGAAAGTAACTGATGAGTTCTGTGATCTAATAAAAACACTCCGCATCCACCCTTATGCCTGTATATGGGCTTTGCGACTTTGGTGATTTGCAAGACACTTAAGGTGTATGGGCACATTCTTTATTCTATGTACATTATTTATATTATGAAGAGGCTGACGTTCATCTTCTTTCCACGGTACCTTATCTTGAATATTTATTTAAATAAATGTATAGGCTTTGCTCTTTTAATCCAAACAAATGCTGAAATGCCATTGACAACAGCTTCACTAAATAAATATATCGACATAACCCCTGACTCAAAGATATAGTGGGATAAAAAAATATTATCTAGACTCAAACTAATGATTTTGGTGAACATAGCTTTTTGTTCCTGTATTTTGGTGCCACCAAGAGACGCTAGTGATGACCTCTTGGGTATAGCAATGCTTTTTTTGTAGCTCTGGTGGGTGTGGATGGCTAGAAAGGTGCCATCTGTACTCTAAACCTTTGAAGAAGCATTTCAGCAGCATTGAGGATATGCTTGCGGGCAAACGAAGGACAAAAGTGACCACTGGTTGCGTCATCAGGCTGGACTGAAATAGATTGCTTGGTGCTCTGAGTGAACAGGGGCAGCCGAGTGGAGTATTGGAGGACTCAAGGTGGAGGTGAGAGGGCACCTAAAGAGAGCCCAGTGCTCCCGACATAACTATGACAACAAAAATGGGATTAATGTCAAGGTGTGCTTGCACTAAGTTTTATGTAGTTCACGTCCACAAAATGCAGAGGGCCGATATCAAAAGTGATGGGCAACCCCTAAAGACAATGTGTGAAGACAGATGAAAGGGGGTGTTCGAAACCCCGTTTCTGGCTCTACATGCACATACGTATGTGTATGTTTTATGACAACATGAGCTCTGTCTCTAGTAGAGACCCTACAAAACACTAAGGCAGCCATTAGCTTTTGTATAAACATTATTTTGGCCGTTCATGTTAACACAAAACATCCACTCGCTCAGTGGACCACACAGACCCTTTGACAGAAATAGCAAACTTCTCACTTCATTCATTTTAATGTTCTTCATGCCATCAAACTGATCTCAGAAAGCAGGGAAACACCACCACAAACAAAACGTGGATTTATTTATTTATTTTTAAAGGAAGAGAATGGTACTATAAATAAGCCTTGGCAAAACCAATAAGTGGCACTCATGATAACAGAACCAGAACATTTGCTTTGCCAATGCTATCTAGGAAAGAGTTTTGTTTGTAACACAATGCTCAAGGTGCACAATTTTCAAGTGCACACATAGCTACTGTTTTGGAATGAGTTTTAATGAAAACACATTTCAAGATGGTTGCTGCAAGCGCATAGCCACTATCTTGCTACAGGTTTTGTTAAGCTCAAAAAGAAAAAAACACTAAGATGTGGAAGTATGTCCATGCATGCACACACAAAAGTGGCCATCCTAGAACAATTTTAAAACTATTCACAAATGATCACCTGCTGACCTCAGTGGCTGTGCGAGTGATGCAAGTGGGCAGCAGGCGAAGAGGCAAGTGACCAATTAAAACACAGTGAGACGAAAATGCTCCCTGGGCTGAAACAACACTAGAAAAGGGAGCTATGCCAACGAATCAGGAGTAGGGAACTGAGGCAGATGAGAAAACCATAGAAACTTGATCAATGTGTACCCAAAGCCCATCGTAAGCCTATATTGAACACAAAAGTCTGCCAATAGACAGCTAAAACTGCTGTCAGGTGAGACCTAAAAATAAACCAGACAGTGGTTACCTCAACCAGCTCACAGTCAATAGTAGTCCTTACACAGAGTTTTCTGCTGTGCAAATGAACTGCTCCATAGATACAAACTGAAAGAAAGATATCACAATACATTTAGGTGAAGAGTGTTTCGTGTAGAGACTATTTGCGGTACTAGAGTAAAAGCATGGAATAAAGAATACAGAATTGTACACAGAGAACTAAACCAATCAAATAGAGGCTAAAAGGTTTCTGTAATCTGTGTAAACAAAGCTAGAAAAACAATGCCTAGCCTGAAAGACAAATCATTTAGGAGACTTCTTAAAAATAAACAAACTTACAAGTACCTTTCTGGAGCCAGTAAACCAGGCATCACATTGTTGCATACCAAACCTAGTAGATTGTATACTTGTGGAAGAGGCCATATTTTTAAACCGACAATGTACAAAAGAAGACTTTGAAACTGGATATAAAAACACTTTACTCATAAATTGCAATACATTTTTTGTAGTTTTCGTTCTAAAGTGACCCATTTATCTCATTTATATAGATAATAGCATCTGAAGACTATTAGTATCTCTCAATATCCACTCAATATCAAGAAGAATGATCCTGCAAATCTAGATCAAATCAGATCTAGATCTAAATCAAGAATGTAACTCTTCATATTCTACCATACTTATACTGTGTCTTTGGTAAAATGATTACCTTGAAGGCGAAGTCTATGTGAGGCATCTTGATCTTCAATTTTCTTTTTTTTTACTTAGGTGTCAATGTGGAATGCCTTGACGATGATGGCAACACCACTAATTATCTTAATGTCCAATGCCTTTAACAGGAAATCCTTAACTTAAAAAGGTGTGTAGATGTTGAAGGTTTCCTGACCATCAGGTGTCATCTTCAATGGCCCATCAGCCTTTGACATTATATTGAAGAGTTTTTGAAGAGATCAGGTACCTCTCTATCATATCCTGCTGCTGCTTTTTGATGTGTTCCTCTCCTACAGTATGAAGAAGTGGTTCTCTGCAGAAGATGCTCTTTCTTTGCCACACAAGCGTGATGCGCATCTGCCTCTCAAAATGTATTTTTTTTTTAAAGACATTGTCCGCCATACCTTCAAAGTGAAAACCTTCCCTGCCCTTGAGGGTATGCTTTAAGATTTAGGGGCAAAATTCATTTTTGTTTCTCAAGATAAGACAAAGGGAGAGGACACTTAAAACTGACTGAAATCAGTCAGAAAAAAATCTTGAAAATACGTCTGCCCTTAAAGAAAGTCAAGTGGTTCTGAAAAGAATATTTACATTTCTAACAGCCAAAACAAAATAGGATTTGGGGTGGGGGGTTATCACAGTCCCACAAGACTCCCATGGAAATCAGTGCACCGTGTGAGGGGGTGAGGGTTGGACACCTGTGGAAAGTTGACCCTAGGGCCTGGCCACAGACCAGGCTCTGGCACTAACCGTTGCTACACATGGCCAAATGTCATGCGCAGTTGGGGGTGGTGCAAATGAATTGTAACAAGATACTATTGTAAGTTCGATGCACTGCGTCTGACCTCCAATTTTACATCTATGATGACATCTTAAATCTACGGTGGTGGAAGTTAAACTTATGTCACTTACATATAATTGGTGAATTTGAGTCATTTCTTGATCTTATAAGGTTATCTTTTTGCTTTTCTTATAAGACTACGCATATCTCCACTTTAACCTTTGTTTTTTTCAGTGAATTTCAAAGTTTTTTTAAAAGTAGGTTACAATCTTACTAAACTACATATAACTCCACTTTTACAATTGTTTTTCAGTGAATGTATATATATATATATATATATATATATATATATATATAGAGACATATTATATATACACACACACACATACATAAATATACATACACACACACACACATATATATATATACACACACACACATAAATATATATATACACACACATAAATATATATATATATATATATATATATATATACACACACACACACACCTATGCACATCTATAGCTATATCCAGATGCGTAGTGTAATATACTATTTACTCCATTGCTGAGTGTGGATGGAGCCATGATTTGCAGTTGGCGACTCCTTGAGTGGTTTCTGATGCCTTTTCCCGCTCCTCAACACTGGTAATAAATAGCACATTGAATCTGCATTCATGGTTAATGCTATCCTATTCTTTCATGTGCAGTACTAGTGAACAAAATTATATAATCATATCCAGGGCACATGGAGCTTAAATTCAAGCCATGAGATCTAATCACAATAACTAAGCTTTGTGAGTCTTGTCCCGGCTGTTTTTTTTCTGACAAATGATCTATAACTGTATGCTGGGAGATACTCCTAACTCAGTTGTACTATACTGTGGTAACAATATGGAGTTTGACCTTTACACTGTAGTAAAAAACAATCAAATAAACAAGTGCACCTGCGTTTATTAGTACTTTTCACTGGTATGATTTATAGACAGTGGATGAGATAAACAAGGTCTCTTTAAAACCATGATTACAATATTACATTTCATCTAGCCCTCAGCACAGATGGACTCTTTAGGAAACAGAATTGGATAGTTAGTTACTTTACACTTACTTGGTGATCTAGGAGGCTTCGGTGAGCTTTTTTTCTTCTTTTGCCTCTGAAAAGAAGTTGAGACAATCCTTATACACAATGCATAGAGGGTCTGTCTGTTTCTCACACTCATCATTGCTTTTGCTTTGGAAAGATGCCCATGTGATAAAAATTAAATAGATGTTGGGTCCATCGTTAAAACTACCAAGGAGCCCAGTTTTTGTGTGACCACGAACGTCAACTGTGTTTGTGTACAACGTGACCAGGACATCAATCTGGCGATACACTGAAATAACAGTGTGGAGGGCACCATGTAAAAGGAATGCTGGTTCTGGTATTTTTCTAACGTAGTATCTTTGGAGTATCAGTGTAATGAGTGGAGATATGCTGGTTGTCATAGTACAGCACTCTGTCCCTCAATATGCCTTGTATTTGTATGTTGGTCCGGTATCGGCCCCTATGCGGTATTGGGACACTCCAGTTAGCACAATACAACAAAGTATGGCCTTCCAGAAAAAAACAGCAGCAGGAGGAAACTAGTTAAGGTAAAGAGGTTGTGTGGACTTGTGAAAGGAATAGCTCATACACTGCAATCCAGATATTTATTAGCTTTTAATGCACTTTCAGTGTGCTACCACTGTGATTCAAGGACACATCAGTAGAAACTTCAATATGTCACAAAAAAAATAACAAAATGTTTTTCAACTAATGATAATAGCGATGCAAAGAGGCATATCCATATTTTTTACGTTGCATTTTATTGATTTTGCATATACAACAATGACAAAAGAAAAAAGAAAAAACAATGAAAAGACTGGACATTTCTCCCAATACCTACACAGTTCTCCCCAACTCACCACTGTCACCCACCAACCTGCTCTGACACCAAGTGAAAGCAATATCCATTTTCAATCCCCGTTGGATAAGTCCCATCAAATCTAGGCATCTGCTTTGGGCAATCTTATATTGGCAAACCATTCCTTCTAGGCCTTGGGCTTCGTTCAATGGTCTTTTGTTCCCCATTCAGAGTATTCAACTTAACCAAACTAAAAATCTAGAACTTCAGATGTTTGGCATTTCTGACGACCCATGACCCAAATCTAAAGTCACACTGATAGCGTCAGGAAACTACTAATCTAGTGCTCTTTCTCTCACTGTGAACTGGATCCAAGTTCACTGAACAGCCTGGAAAATATACTGTAAGATCTCCATTATGTTCTACACAGATCAGCGTTATCCGTACCTGAAAATTTACTAGAGAATTTCTCAAGAACGCACAGGGATCCAGCTCACAGTTATGACTTGGTTAAAAATAATCATAAAAAGGATAAGAAGAACCTAGCCTCAGTCTTAGAATAAAGAGACAACAGAGATTATGGCCTGTAAGGAAAATGTTTATGACAACACCCATTCATGGGAGTTCATTTCCTGAGGAGTCCATTCAAACTGTGAAACCTGGTTGGAGACTGTAATAATCTAATAGTGGGTGCTGTTATCTCTGTCAATGCATTGGTTTAACATGACCAGTTAAGTGGGAGGGCAGTAGATTGAGTCAGCCAGTGAACCTAAAGATTCATAGATGTACACGGAAAGATTTGTTTGTAAAGCGAGATAGCAAGAAGCAAGTGTGAGCGAGTGTATACGGGTTCCTTTAAGCGGATGCCTGTGATTGAGAAATGTTATACTGAAATGTCAGTGAGAAAATGGTAGCCTTTGCTAATAGATGCATTGGAGTGCACTGCTTATGTGTCCTCACGTGACAAACACCCATTCGATTAAGCAATGTTCCTTGCAATTGGGAATACAATGTCCGTTGAGCTGGGCCTACTGTTTAAATTCTCAAAGTGTTGTGCTGCAATATTTTGCTAAAGAGATGGTTTAAAGACCGAGGGTCACTATTTGGCACCTAACAACTAGATGGATACAGGTCCGCCAAGATAAAATGGTTCCAGTCTCTGGTATTCATGAGTCATTCTTTTTCTTGGTCATGGCACACATATTTGTGTCATATGTGTGGTGTTTACGTGAAATTATGAATTGCCTGTTTTTTCCTCCGAGATTAGTCCCTAAAAGTTCGGTGCTTGTCTGGCAAGGAAGTCTCACAATGTTCTATGAGCGTTTGTATGCCTGCAGTCTCTAACATCAGAGCTTAACTCCTCTATATGAACTAGAAGAAGGCAAATGCATCTGAAACAACTGTGTCTATTGAGTGTGTAACACAGTTTTGGTAAATTTAAATACAGAGTGCTTACCTGTACTTCAGTGAAAAATAAACTGGGTGTCCAGTGCCAAAGTATTAATTCTAGAAACTAATACATCACATTATATTATATTTTCACTATGGGGTGATGTATATTTATTGTGCCAGGAGAGAACTACAGTCAGTGATACTTCTGTTCACACAATCTCCTTTTATTAAGGCTACACTAACTTATGTATTACAAACTCTTCCCATCGAAGTCTTCAGTTCTATGTTTATTTTGGATGCTGCACACATGAGTTATACGAATGCCCCCCTCGTGTTCAGAGGTGGCAGCAATAGTTAATAGACGTGCTTCCACAATAGCCGTTCACTGCCTCTCACAAGACATTATCTACAACATTATCTACAATTCAGCCAACGCAAGACAGGCGTATTCATTGGCCAATTACATTGAACAGTGCTTCGGTCACTACAGTACAGAGAAACAGTATGGTCAGTTGGTCTGGCAGGAGGTATCAAAATGGAAAGGAAGCGATGCAAGCAAGAAAGATAAAAAGATTAGTTGTCACTCCTCAGCAGCAACCTGTGTGTGGGTGGATAGTAGCCGAGCCCAGAAATTTTAGGATAATTCATTCGATTTCAATAAGCTCTTTTCTTTTACCCTACTTCTTTTTTAACCTCACAATAGCCCAACAAAAAGAAAACACTGGTGCACTGAAGAGATTGAATATATAAATGTTTGTTTCCAATGAGAAATGCACTACTTCCTGTCTCAGTTCCCAGAATCTTAACACTTTAAATTTCATTATACAGGCAGCCAATTTAAAAGCTTAAGTTCGAATAACGCTGACCATTGAATCGTCCAAAGGAACGAAAGTCAGGAAATAACCAAACAAAACATATAGAAAGGACCACTTCAGTAATACAACATTGTTAGATTAGTTATAGACTGTGGTAGGAAATGTCTGTCAAATTACTCTTTATTAGAAAATGCCTCCCACAATGCAGAGCACAGATTCAGCCAAACTCACCTCTGTGTCTGACTCATAAGTACCAGCGGACATGCCATCATCACCCTATGGAAAGAAACGTTTTAACGTCACCCTTCAACTTGACATCTTTAAAAACACAAACGTAAGCAAAGCCAGAACATTTATTGTAACATATATAAATAAAACCAATTCAAAATTTTATCTCAATTTTGTAAACAAGAACATATAAGCATTAGTACGGAGTACAGATATTTTACTCAAAGCTCATCAATTGTTGTCTTGATTTCTATCAGCATCTTGCAAAGCAAAGGACCCACACTCTGTTTACCAAAAAATGAAAAATACAAGGAAAACACAAAAGTAATTTAATTTTTCTCTCCATCTAGTGATTTATAACCATTTAACTGTGTCATATCTTGTTCGCAGTTCCTCATTATTGCAAATCCACACCTAAGACTGGAATCTGTTGGTGTCAAGAGTGTTCAAGGAGGTAAACTGCCTTATTTAAGACTATTCTTTAGATCAAATTCATATGAAGAAGCCTGGAATAGCATGTCCGAAGGAGACTTTTGGCCGTACTGTTAACTCTATTCGAGCATCCATGAGCCCTGCAACTATGACTACAACAGGCTGTAAGACGCCAAGTAGAGACTGTTTACTTAAATCCTTCATGTACAGTATCAGAATTGGATACATTCTGCCTCCTTAAAATATAAAATTGGAATGTTTACTGCCTCAAATTTTTCCCTCTACATCAAACCATTAATCTATCAGGAAAACTGATGGGTTTCAGATTTCACCCCGGCACAGAAACATCCACTGTCCCTATTATCCATGTTGTGTACACCAGGTATAAAGGCAGAACAACATTCCTGGGCTTGCTAGAATGCTAAAGCCACTCTTGCACTAGTAAGTATCAGCTCCTTTTGCTTATCACAAGGAAGCAAGAGAGACTCATTTGAGTGACTGGTTTCTAACGTTTGTCACATAAAGCAGTAAGTATATATTTCACCAAATACAGCCTGAGCAAACACATCTGTGCTTTGGTGTATTACAAAGCTCTGTGTCAGGCAGTAGATTAAAAGAGAGGCTTTAAAGAGAGAAAAGCTGTAACTTCCAGTACATCATAAACCAACCTCAACTCATGATCCATCTCAATGGCACTTTGAACTGCAGATTATGAGGATTCAAAAATAACGCAGTCTCTGATTTCTCTTTTCTAATCTGTCAAAAAAAAAAAAACAACTGAGCAAAGCCGGGCCAGGGTAAGACGCTACTCCCGAGAGTAGCTTTTATATCTTCAGCATCAGGGCCCCAAAGCGACTTGCCATTTTGCCCTTGATGTTTCAAACCATAATGTCAAGCACTGCCCGAGCTGCAATTTTCATTTCACTATGGAAAAGGGACATGTGGCTGACTCCTTTCTGCTAAGCAGGACTCTCTATCAGCCTAAAGCAACCAGTACTGGACTCTCACATCAGGAAAGACATCATAGCGCTGTGCTGAATATGCGCTCTCTGATTAAACACAAGATTGGAGAAACTTGGGATAGGGAGGACTCTGGTCCTAACCTGGTCGATGCCATTCCACCAGGTTATTCCATCTCCAGACTTGATCGGCAGGGTCGCCTGGGAGGTGGACGGGCAATTATAACACAGGATGACCTTGGCTGTACTCTTGACCCGATAACTCTAAATACTAAGGATGCTACAGAGGCTGCCTTTTTCAGGCTGAGGGACTCGAGTAAGGATACTTTTTCTGGGCTCTTATTATATCAGACTCCAGCTTTGAGGGTTAGCTTTCTAGAGTTGAGGGGCAGACGATTAAAGCATATCTAGTTCAGAAACACACAACTATTTTGGTGAATTTTAATTGCCATTTTGATGACCATTCTTGTAAGGACACAGCCCACTACTGGAACGGATGTTGAGCCTAGGGCTCTTCCAGATGGTTTGTATGCCTACTCACCACTCTGATCACATTCTTGATGGCATTGTTTGCAATCACATTGTTCTGACAGTTGACTGCGCCCACCCTCTTAGTTGGATAGACCATCATGCTATTATATTTAGCATTACTCTTCATCGCATTAAGTCCAGAGTTAATTAGAACCTCACAAAGTTCATTGTTTGCAAGAATGTGAGCGAAATAACTCCAGGTGACCTAGAACAGGCACTTAACCTTTCCAAAGCCAGCCTTGTTGACTCCCTAGGCTACTCTATAGAAAGTTGTCAGACCTGGATCACAAACCTTCTGGACAATTTAGCTCCACTCAGGGTCAAAACAGTGACCAGAAATAAACCTTCGGCACTGCGGTTCCCAGCAGACCTTACAGTACTTAGACAGGATTGTAGTAGACAGGAGCGCAGGTGGAGATCTACTCTTGATCTGGAATCTTGTTATTAAATCTGCTATGGTGGCTTTTTTCACTGAAAAGATTAGGGCCGTGAATAATTCCTCTAAGCTACTTTTTAAAGTAGTTAATGATTTGTCATCTCCCCAGGTCTCAGGGTTGGATGACGCCCACCCCAAGATTTCTGTGACAAATTTGACGCTTTACTTTTGGGACAAAATCTTGAATATCTACTCCACGTTTGGTCTGCCCCTGACCAGTGGTTTACTGCCCAAAGGTGCCTGCTGAGGCACACAAGGCAATCAGCTTACAGAATTCCCCTCCATCTCTTTGCAGCAAAATAAGGAGCTATTGCTGAGTGTTAAATCTGGATCCCCAATGCATACCTGCTCTGCAAAAATATTCAATTTTGTCCCGGAACGTAGTACTGATTTTCTGCAGAACATGTTTGCCCTTATATTAAAATCTGGAGTTTTTCTCACTTCCTGGAAAAAAGCAATCACCACCCAGTATTTAAAAAACATAAAAACGTGGATCCTGAGGATATCAAAAATTTTCGCCCCATTTCCCCTATTCCTTGGCCAGACGAGATCCTTAAAAAATTTATTAACCAGGAACTTGTCAAATTCATCGAGACTCATGACATTGTTGAACCTTCGCAAAATGGTTTTACATCTAGCACAAAATCGGTCCTCATTGTGACAGCGGCAACATTCGCGGCCATGTTGACGGGGGTACACAGCCATTCTGCTGATGCTAGATTTGTTCGCAGCATTTGATATGGTCTGGCCGGCACAGATGATTGAAAGCCTGAAGGATACCGGGGTTGATGGGGAAGGCACAGAGGGCCTGCTCTCAAGGTTCTTTCCTTAGAGATTCCAAATAGTCAGCTTCAGAGGTTTTTAGGTGGAGACATTCAGCCTTCCTTGTGAAGTCCCTCAGGGATCTTCCCCGAGTCCGGCTCTTTTCAATGTGTATGTTGTTCCTTTGGTGGCACTGGTGTGCTTCTTTGCGTTTAAAGTACTGTTGTACGCTGATGACACTCAAATTATTGTGTTTATTTGCAATAACCTTACCTTTATAGCCGTGACGCTCAACCACTGTATGTCTACCTTTAGTAAATGGATGAAAGCCAATCCACTCAAACTTAATTCTGCTAAAACAAAGATTTTGGTCTTCGGCACCCACAAATCTGTCTGGTCTAACATTTGGTGGCCGGAGGAATACAGACCCCCCCCCCCCCTGCCCCCCGGTCAAATCAATCAAAAACCTGGGTGTCATATTTGACAACACCTTGAGCTGTGATACTCAGGTCAGTTGTACAACAAGTTTGTTTCTCTATCATCGTGACTCTGGGGAAGGTTTTTCGTTACATTCCAGGGAATTTTCACAAGGCAAGTCACTACATCACTGATCACATTGCAACTAGACTACTGTAATTCTCTTTACCTTAACATCAATGTGTCCTGTGTCAATAAATGCAAGTTTATTCAGAATGCAGCTGCACATCTCATTCTGAATATCCCAAGGCATAAGTCAGTCTGAGAAGGTATTTGCTTCCCCCACCAGCTTCCAGTCAAGAAAAGGATTGTCTTCAAGGCTCTTTGTATTTTTTTTTCTGACCCTGTATCAAAAAGGCTCAAATCAATTGAACTCTTCATTTCACGGGTACTCCCAGGGCAGGCTACTCATATCCTCCTCAAGTAAACTGCTGCGGGTTCCTAGATTTCGCAAGGCAAGGTGGGGAGGTCGGATTTCTCGGTGGTTGCTGCTAAGTTTTGGAACACTCAGCCTGCTCATATTTCAGAAATTGACTCCTTTGCAGTGTTAAAAAAAACAGCTGAAAACATGGCTTTTTACCCTTCACCTTCACTAAGGTGTGTACCCTTCTGTTTTCATTGGGTACATGTTACTTCCCGCTAGGTACAGTGCGATCTGTAAGTCCCATTACATACATACATTAAGCTTTTGGCGAACATCTGTCCCTGCAACCAGTTTTCTTTTTTTTTCATGATATTTATGCCATTAATTTAATCTTCTACCATTATCACATCAAGTGAAATACAGAATTCCCAAGCAACAAGATAATTGTTTACCCAATATGGTTTTCAAGGCCACTTTAAGGTATACATAGTATGTTATTTAAACTGCAGAGGTATTATCTGTTATGTTTACAAATATTTTGATTATGAAGAACATCTTTGTGCTGAGGAATTAATTTATGTTCATTGCCACAAGCAAACAATATGAAATGCTAAGCAACTAGCTGACAAGAAACATGATGCAACTGGCATGTCACACTTGAGGCTGAGAAAATGCATTAATTTCCATTTAACTCTGGGGATGCATGAAGAGTTGACATATATTGTCGCCTCTTAAATGCTGGTTTAAGGTAATTCGTACCTAATGAAGAAATGCAACTCGAGCCTTCATAATGTGCAAAATTCACAAGCCCATCTTTGAATAAGCATGCTTATATGGGTTCAGACCTACATTTGTTCTCTGGTCAATCAAGATTTGTTATTTTAGAGTCACCATTTCGTTCCTGGTCCTAAAACAATCGTTCTTCGAATATACATAGGGAAGTTCCATCCATCAGTTCAGTTCATTCTCTTCAGCCGTGTACAGTCCCATTATCAATACTGCATTAGTTAGCAAAAACGTATTGTTAAGGTGTAGCCATATCACCTTAACCAGCTGTATTTGTATTTTGGGCTCTAGCTAGGATGTTAGAATACATAGGATGGGAGAGGGCGATTTAGGAGGCCTGTCTGCAGGCACAGCAAATATCCAGGAAACACAACAATAATTTAGAGAGGTGTAGGAGCAGACATAGGTGAGCTACTCGAATATATTATTTATAAGCCCTACGACAACTCAACAATTGCTTTCTGAATGCACTTAAAAATATTAAGGTAACATTCAGATATTAATCATCACATTCTATCACAAAGTACAAAACGAACCAAGGAAGATTCACTCCCCATAAAACAAGAGTGCAGTCAATAGCAAAAAAAATAAACATCACAATTTTTTTCTTCAACAGAAGTCTGTAAAATGCTGACCTACAGAGTTGTGTTATGTTATATCCAAGTTATTTAATAAAGTGCTGATAAGCTTACAGCACAGACCGTAAGGGGATTTAGACAAGCCACATATTTCAGGGCTGAAGCCAGTGATTCTCGAACATGATGGTTAAGTGTAAAGGGCTGTTGTAACTGAAATAAAGAACACAAGGGCTCCAACACAAAACTGATCCTCAACTGATAGATTCAAACAACTAATTAAAATGACTGTCACCTCCATGCATTCGACATAACATATACATCATAAAACACTCTACATTCCATGTTCTAAGCTAACCCAATTAGATAGAGCAACAAACCCATAACACACGTCTTCCTTAAAACACACACACACCATAATAAAATAATAAAATTTTCTAAGACTCTTATATTCCCCCACAGGACATCCCCCTGGACAATTTCAGACCTTTGACTCAGAAATCATAATCTTGAGCACTAATTCCTTCTTGGACTTGAGCACCAATTCCTTTCTGTGCTGCAGCCTCCAAAACCCCATTTCTTTCCTGAACCTCCAAACATTCCTTAACACAAAAGTCTCTCATTCTCTCTCATATTCTCTCTCGTGCACTCTCTCTCTCGCGCATTCTCTCATAAATCTTAGACCATTTGCACTTTCTCCTTTCTTCCTTCCCGTCTCCAGATTAACCACAAGGGAAAAGGGTTTGTTGTAAACGTTCATCCCCTCCGCAATACAAATAGGGACTTCCTAGTAACAGAATTGGCGTAACTCCATATGACAAGAAAATGTCCACAAACCAGTCACATCTCATCACCTCAGCCACCTTTTGTCTAGGTTTGCACTGTAGAAATATCACATACACAGAAGAAAGTAGTCTGTCAAGTTTTCCAGTATAACTATAACGTCCAAGCCAACAGAATAGATTCCCTAAACACCCTGTTAAATCTCTCCATCCATTTATCAGCTATAGGGCTATAACTCCAGCCTAGAATGTCTAATATCACTGAGTTTTAGAAAGACCTTCATCTTTGCTGACAGCATAGGATTCTTTCTGAGGAAGTACTGAAAAGGGACCAATAACACTTATACCCAATTTTATCTAGGGAGGCTTTACATAGTTGAAATTAAAGAGACAGGGAACTAGCACAATGGGGCCCTCTCCTATGGATTGTATTTATTTGGCCAATGGCCAGTTTTACCACTTTGCATTCCAATACATCTCCCAACTGAAAAACTGGCTACCATATATGGGTGGACCCAACGCATGTCATGGTAACCCACCCCAAAAAACAGAACAATGTAATGGCCTCACTGGCACCATATTGACCTCAGGTGGTTAAAATTGTGGCCAGTTACAGGCACAGGCAACAATAGGCAATAGGCCCAGCCACCTAGGTGGGGTACTGTTTTTATCAGAAGAAGTGTGGGAATACAGAATAGTACAACACTTATTATCAACTGAATCCCTCTCCATTTTTGGCTTCCAAATGTACATCAGTTTGCTAGACAAATACATTTTGCAAAAAGCTCTCCGAATCGCTTAACAGTATAGGTGACCCAAAATTCATAGTAGTAAAAATAACCATTACTCTTAAGCTCATTGTCTTAGGCACATTTAAGAAATGCATAGCTTTTTTTCGGACCCAGGTATCACTCAACGGATTTTACAATATGAAATTATGCATGGTTACCTATGTCGATTATTTCCTACTGTTAAAAATTTTTAGGTTAAGGATTACTTTTTTTAGGAAACCCCTTGAGCGATCTACACCAATAATCCTTTGCTGAATTTCTAATTCTAATTTTGACTATCAGAAATGTATAACTTAAGTTCACCCATGACTTTACACCTGTTTTTACCAAAAACTCCAAGTATGTTGAAACTACTTTATCAACTCTGCCTATTCCTGAAGATGGGACGAATATGAGCAATATTGGCATAGCAAGCCTTTTATTACTGCCATTTTTAGAAAAAACACATTCACTTTCATGCAGAGCACTTTTTCCCATGTTTAAAAAAAATAAAAATGTGAGTATAATTTGGCTCTTTTCTGAGTTACTCCAGGAGAATGCAAAACCCTGGGTATCTTTAGAGTCCTCAACATGAGGAAAGTAAAAGAGACATGTTTGGCCTGAATACCTTTTAAAAGAAAAAAAAGGTTGAGCACTGGAAGTGGGAAGGTGGCAACCTCAGATGATACAGGATTAAACAATTGTGTAAGAGAATTGTGTCACAAAGTGCAATGTGTTGTAAGTGAATTGTCAGTTCAGCTGTATTTTGTGTTATTTACATGTTAATCTCACCTCTATGACCACCAAAGAAATTTTGGGGTACCCCTGGATGCAGATTTATCTTTCTGCAACACACAGTTTCTTACTCCTATTAATAGAGGTATTAATACTTAGCCACCAAAAATGGCCTCTAGCCTTCCTCTTACTAACAGAAAAATCCACAACACCTTTCTTGACAGAGTCTAATCACCTTTCCCTTCCAGTGGGATAACCTTATCCCCTCTTATCACATTACCATCACTCACAAACTCCTCCTTTACTTTAACACAGGCCCAACAACTTCCTTTCAAAAACCTTTCCTGCAGCAACTCTTCCATCAATTACTCCTTCACATCTATTTGTAACGAACGAGTTACTTACCTTCGGTAACGACTTTTCTGGTGGATACATTAGCTACCTGTGGATTCCTCACCTAATGAATACTCCCATTGCGCCAGCATTCAACGGAAATCTTCTTCCTAGCTTCTGCACGTCGACGAGGACGTCACAACTGCCCACGCGACGCCGTCTGACGTCATACAGGCAATAAAAGGTCCTCGCCGACGTGCCGAAATCAGTACCAACATTTTTTACGTGCCTGAGAATAATAGGCCATTGAGATGAAAGAACAAATTGCTAAATTTAATGATATTCTAAATAATTACATCATTCTAACCACTCAATTCTTCTTTTCTCTTTTTAATTTTTTTAATTTTTTTAAAACAAATAAATAAATAAATAAATAAATGAGCAATATATAAATACATATGAACATATATACAACATATATACAAGTCCTCAAAACCAAGAGGAGCACACTCAAGAATTACTTGGTTAGACCAGACAGGCAACGGGGAGGCGGGTGGGACCGTGAGGAATCCACAGGTAGCTAATGTATCCACCAGAAAAGTCATTTTCTGTAAGTAACTCGTTCTTCTGATGGATACAACTACCTGTGGATTCCTCACCTAATGAATAGAGTCCCAAAGCAGTACCGCACTCGGTGGAGGGTGCCTGAATGATCAAACCAAGAAATCCTGCAGCACAGACCGTGCAAAATGGCCGTCCCTTCTGACCTCAGAGTCCAAAGAGTAATGCTTTGCAAAAGTGTGAAGGGACGACCAAGTTGCAGCCTTGCAGATGTCAACCACAGGAACACCCCTAGCCAAGGCCGAAGAGGCCGATTTAGCTCTGGTGGAATAAGCTCTTATACCATCAGGGGGTTCTTTCTTTGCTAAAGAGTAACACATTTTAATGCAAAGAACAACCCACCTGGAGAGTGTTCTCTTGTGGACTGCCTTTCCTCTCCTCTGTACCACGTACCCGATGAAGAGCTGATCCTCCAGCCTGAAATCCTTCGTCCTGTCTATATAAAAGCTTAACGCGCTCTTTGGGTCCAAGCGATGAAGTCTCTCTTCTTCCTTTGAAGGATGAGGCGGAGGATAAAACGTGGAAAGAGTAATCGTCTGGGACATATGAAAGGGTGAAACAAACTTCGGAAGGAAAGCAGCCTTGGTCCTCAACACCACCTTATCCCCATAAAAAGATGTATAAGGGGGTTTTACAGAAAGAGCTTGCAACTCACTCACTCACTCTCCTTGCAGAAGTAATTGCAATCAAAAAGACCGTCTTTAGGACCAATAATCTCATGGGGCAAGAGTGCATAGGCTCAAAAGGGGACCCCATAAGGAAAGTTAGAACCAAGTTCAAATCCCACTGAGGCATAACGAAAGGAGAGCGAGGGAATTTATTCATAAGAACCTTCAAGAACCTAAGAACTATAGGGGATTTAAACAAAGAAGGCTGGTCTGGAAGACAAAGAAAGGCTGAAAGGACAGACAAGTATCCCTTAACCGTAGCCACTGCACAACCCCTCTGTGCTAGAGTCAATGCAAAAGATAAAAACATCCGACAAGTGAGCACGTAAGGGATCAATCTGCCTCTCTCCACACCAAACCACAAATTTAGACCACCTATTAGCGTAGATAGATTTAGTGGAGTGTTGCCTGGCCGCTAAGATAACATCCACTACATCAGATGGGAGAGAGAAAGAACTCAGGTTGCCCCGTTCAATCTCCAGGCATGAAGGTGCAGGCTCTGGAGGTGGGGGTGTAAAACCTGCCCCTGCGACTGCGAGAGGAGGTCTGCCCTGAGAGGGAGACGGAGCGGAGGGCACAGTGAGAGTTGGAGAAGGACCGTGTACCATACCCTCCTTGGCCAATCCGGAGCTATTAAGATGATTTGGGCCCGGTCTTGGCGTATTTTCCTCAATACTTGAGGAATCAAGGGTATGGGGGGAAACGCGTAAAGCAACTGGTCGCACCAGGTCATCTGAAACACATCCCCCAACGCTCCTTGTACCAGATACTGGAGGCTGCAGAATAACGGGCAGTGCGAGTTCTCACGGGTGGCAAACAGATCTATCTGAAGAAACCCCTCCCTATTTGTTTATATACCACATCGCGGTAGTATTGTCCGTCAGGACCTGAACCGACTGACCGCGAAGGGATGGGAGGAAGGCCTTGAGAGCCAGACGTACAACCTGTAACTCCAACAGATTGATATGAAAAATCTGTTCCACTGGAGACCAAAGACCTTTGATTTCCAGGTCCCCCAGATAAGCTCCCCACCCTAGAGTGGAAGCATCCGTTATTACTGTGGCCACTGGAGGAGCTTGCGAGAACGGCCTTCCTCGGGAAGGCGGAGGAAAGGCTCGATCCAATGTTGTATCCAGTACTGCCCCTATGAACAGGAGGCGCTGAGAGGGCTCTAGGTGAGATTTGGGCACGTTCACCGAAAAGCCCAGGTCGAACAACAACTGAGTTGTCGACTGCAGGTGATGCAACACGAGCTCCGGAGACCTGGCTTTGATCAACCAGTCGTCCAGATAAGGAAATACTGCTATCCCCTTCCTTCTGAGCTCTGCCGCAACCACCGACATCACCTTCGTGAAGACTTGAGGTGCTGAAGTAAGACCAAACGGAAGGACCGCAAACTGATAGTGCTGCGACACCACCACAAACCAGAGATACTTCCTGTGCGACTTGAGTATCGGGATATGAAAGTAAGCATCCTGCAAGTCGACAGACACCATCCAATCTCCATTGTTCAACGCCAATTGCACCTGAGCTAGGGTCAGCATCTTGAACTTTTCCTGTTTGAGGAACCAATTCAAGATCCTTAGGTCCAGGATTGGTCTCAACAGACCATCCTTCTTGGGAATCAGGAAGTACCTCAAGTAACAACCTTGCCCCCTTTCCTGCTCTGGGACCAACTCCACCGCGCCCTTTGAAAGGAGGACTTGAACCTCCTGTTCTAACAACAGGAGGTGTGCTTCTGAACAATAAGATGGGCGGGCGGGATGGGGGGCGGAAACTCCCGAAAGGGAAGGGTATAGCCCTTTCTCACAATGCTGGTAATCCAGGAGTCTGATGTTATGACCTCCCACTTGTGGAGAAAATTCAGTAACCTTCCCCCTACAGGAGTGGAGTGAGTGGGAATTGGTGGAAGCCTAAGGCTGCTTCCCCTGCTGAACCCCTCCAGATGAAGAGGAAGAGGCAGAGTGCTGCTGAGTTGCTTCCCTGGTACGGACCCTACCCCTCCCTCTGAAAGATCTATAGGAGAGAGCAGAGGTGGGTTGCTGGAATTTCCCTCGAAAGGAGGAGGAGGAGGAACCACGACCAAATCCTCGAAACCGCCTAAAAAATCTGGAGGAAGTAGAAGAAGTGGCTTGCAAGCCCAGCGACTTGGCCGTGGCCCTACTCTCTTTGAACCTTTCTAAGCCCGAATCCACCTTGGCACCAAACAGCTTGATACCATCAAAAGGAAGGTCCAGTAGGGTTGACTGCACATCAGAGGAAAATCCTGAGTTACGGAGCCAGGCCTGCCTCCTCGTAACTACAGCAGTGCACATTGCCCTAGCAACCGAGTCAGTTGTATCGAACCCAGATTGGATAACCTGAGTTGCAGCTGCCTGAGCGTCAGATACCAGGCTTAATAACTCCTGAGGAACCTCTGTGTTCGTTGATTTAATCTCGTCCATCAGGGCATAAATGTATCTTCCTAAAATGCATGTAGCATTGGTGGACTTCAATGCCATGCTACATGATGAGAACACCTTTTTGGATGACATGTCCATCTTCTTGGAGTCTCTATCCGAGGGTACAGCTGGAAAAGACCCAGGAGCAGACCTTGCTGAGCAGGAAGCCTGGATCACCAAGCTTTCAGGTGTCGGATGCTTGGAAAGAAAACCTGGGTCAGCCGGTGCAACCCGATACCTCCTAGCCACCGATCTATTGACGGCTGAAGAGGACACCGGCTTCTTCCAGACTTCCATTATGGGGTCCAGTAGCTTTCATTGAATGGCAAAAGTGGGTCTGCTGATGTAGAGGCAGGGTGCAACACTTCCGTCAATATGTTCTGCTTGGCTTCAGTCACTGGCAAAGGGAGGTCCAGGAAGCTAGCTGCCTTTCCGATAACAGAATGAAAAGTGGCCACCTCCTCTGTGTACTCCCCAGGTGATGACAAGTCCAATTCAGGGGAGGTATCTAGGCCACTAGCAGTGTCAAGTCCAAGGAGACCCTCACGAGAGTCCTCGATCTCCCCTTCCTCCAAGGCTTGCCTCTGGTATTCCTGTTCTTCAAGGAGGCGGAGAGCAAGCCTCCTCGAGTGCAGCCTCTTCTCTATTCTCGGCGTCGACATGGCGTCAGCAGACACCGAAGAATGACGCCGATCGATGGCGCAATGGGAGTATTCATTAGGTGAGGAATCCACAGGTAGTTGTATCCATCAGAACATTTCTTTTCACCCAAATCTCTTCAGAGAGCAGTATGCCATAATGTCCTTGAACTCCTTCGAAAGCATCTTCAAAACTAACAGTTTCATGTCCATGGAACCATTAGAACTGAAAGGTAAAAGAGATAACCCCAGCTGCCTAGACCATTTAGCTTCGACAGGACATCTTAAAATGAACACACCTAGGGTTTAGATGCTATTTTCATCAGTCTTGGCATCGATAATGTGCCACCTCGTGGGGCCAAAATATTCAGCTACAGCTTGTGACCTGTTTGAATTATAAATCTAGTTCCACACAAAATACATTCTGAAATGTTCTGCAGCACAGGCACAAGCCAAAAGGTCCTGTTGAAAACAGGATTTGGGTTTGCCTGATATACAGCATGGGGCCCATACCCGCATAGCATTCCTGGTCCTTCTACATAAACAGTGCCCCTAACCCATAAGCAAATGCATCCACAGCTCCTATGCATTCCTACTGCAGCATAAAAGATTTAAGATATGGCGTGCCAACTATTTCATACTTAATATTATTAATACTCTTTTTTTCAGTTCCCCCACAAGAACTTAGCCTTCTTTCTAAACAACCTATGCATAGGTTCAATCTTGCTTGAATAATTTTCAATAAATCTAGAATAACTATAACTATGCAACGGAATTGCCTTTACTTGATCCTGTTTTTTTTCTGAATATCCTTCTTGGTAATCCCAAATTTCCATTTAGTACTTTTGATTATCAACCACACCACAACGCTAAACGTATAATGTTTAAATTCACATCGTACTCCTTCTGGTCCTTCCCAAACACCTGAATGTCATCTTGGAATACTTTGGCACCACCGAAATAGCCCAGAACTCCCCACATCAACCTCTGCAATGCAAATGAAGCATTTGCCAATGCAAAAGGCATTTTCTTGTACTGAAATTCCCCTTCTGGGGTGATGAAGGAAGTAAAATGTCTCAAATCCCCCTCCAACTAAATCAGATGATATGTGCTAATTGAGTCCATTGTAGAAATCACAGTAGTCACAGGGATCAAAGAAAGTAACTCTTGTAGCTTCAGAAAAGGTAATCTATCAACACAAAACACTTTAAGACAAACTTTATCTGAGCTCTGCCTCACAGTATCTCGGGCTAACTTGAAATATACTGGCAGGCTCATATAACTCATTCACCTAAATAACTTAATCAGGCATACAGTTCAATCACTATCCACGCTGCTGAACACAGTCCTACCTTCATTCACTCTTGACTATAAGTAGTAGAAGTTTTATTCCAAAATAAATAGACCCACAACTAGATGGTTTGCTGGTTAGAACAAGCAATGCCCAGTAACTAGCTAAAACAGGATTAAGTTAACAAGCTCATTAACTGACTGTCCCCCATTCCAGAACATGGCATATGATATCAAGAACACATGTGATGAAAGTGAAGGCCTAAACATGCAAATATATAGAGGCACTAAGTTTGCAACACACTTTCAAAACACAACCAGTGAAAATTCAAATATTTTCAGTGTTCACAGCAAAACCTTAAACTCTTCATGGTCTTTAGGAGGACCCATTCCTCCTCATGGGGTTAATTCCCATTTTTAGTCTAAAGGGAAGCTTTCAGAAGGCGGTTTCCTATCTTGCAGCTTGTGTCTACAACCACAATGGGAATCATGTCTTTTCACACAAAAAAAAATAATACAATCAGTTAATAACTATGGGCCTAAATTAGGGTTCAATGGTAATGAAAAATCCTCATATAACTTGAAAGAGTGCTCGATACAGGATAATCCAGTTATGGATGAATCTGAAGAAGACAGTTCAACTGGTGAACTCTTGCATTTCTTCCAATGGATAGTCTTCTATACTACCAAACTTTAAATTAAGCCCAAAATCATCAGCTGAGTAGGTTGCACTGAGCTTCATTGAACTTGGAGTGGCTTTTATGGGTGTCCTAAACAATCCCAATGTCTAGAGTCTGAAACCCCATGTTAAATGTGAGAGGTTGAAAAGGATGTAGTCTATACTTGGCTGACTAGTACATGGGTGAGTAACAGTGCAGATTGGTGAAAGGAACTATGCAACAGCATAACAGCCGGAGGAGCAGTTTCCTAATAGTCGACGAGATGCAGCTAGGTCGAATTGGTGGATTCGAAGCACTGTGGCAAGCGCAATAGCCAGTATGTCTTACGGACTGCCATAAACAAATAAACAAGTGTCACTGGGAGGTGGTAATGATTGGGATGTTTCCATAAGTATCTCAAGGACCCTGAATATGTTTAATATTCCATGTTTGCTAGCTGATGTTTTTCAATTATTAGGGACTCTGAAATTGTGCTTTTAAGGACTTAGGGATTCTCATAATGTGCAATAAATCAAATTATTTTTCAGATATGAAGATGATTACCAAAATAGGTTTTAACATCAACTGTGTGTGTATTGACTAATGCTAAAGCTAAAAATCAGTTATCATGCTTATTGTGGTGATGGTCTACAACAGCCAGTGCTTAATTTTTGCTTGTTCTGTCCGGTGCAGAGCACCAGCACTAATTTCTGAGGGCCGGCCCTTAGTTTTCTGTCTAAAGGATTTACTGCGAGCAAAAGACATTTGGGAGAGACAGAGGAAAAGAAAAACGAAAACGCGTCAGAAAGGGGAAAAGCAGGAAGCTGACAGTGAGCTGAAGGAGCAGGGAATGGCTATAAATGGACTGAAGAGGCTCGAGGTGGCTTCAGGATTACGCTGCCTCAGTATTATGTGCTTGCACTTTTAATTGCAGCTGCCGCATGTTTAAGAGGAGAGCTTTGAGCACCGGCCCCTTTTTATTTAAAAATTAAACATTGACAAAAGTGATATAAAAACATCTCTAATTCAGTGAACTTCACAATGCCCCATGATCACTTCCTTCTTACCAAGTCGAGTCCTAGAGCCAAAATATCCGATCCCGTTTCACCTGCTGCCCAAGACATTTTTTTAACACTTTACTCAATACTGACTTGTTGATGTTGGTCATTGGATAGTCCAGAGAAAGGTAAAAATCCAGTTACGCCTGGTTAAAAAAACAAAAGACAAGGTTTTAGAATGTACTACCATTACTGAATCAGCAGGCTTGATGTTCTGCGGTTACAAATTAATTTATCCACAACCATGCATGATTATTACATACATTCTAGTGTTTAGGAATACAGCAAAACACAAACAATGCTTCAACACAAAACATACACCTTGTTTTCAAAGATGTCTATTCCCTTTCCTTCGTTCCTTGGTCTTATCCATTTCCAGCAGCACAGATCTTTAACCCCATGGCTCTTTACACAAGGATTGGCAGATGAGCCTCTGCTGCCATGCGTGACATCATAGTAGTCTCAGCTGTGATCTCATAGGATAGGATTGTAAATACTGGAGATGAACCCTGAATTAAAGACACCTTTCGTTCAATACACTTCTTGAAATTGCTGTATATAAGTGTGCGGTCTTAGACAGGAATACAGGTGGAAACAGAGTGCTGAAGCAGAAAAGTGAGTATTCTCAATGAATATTATTTATAATAGTGCTGTGACCCCTTTGGTACCTGGGCCTAGGATAGTTGGGAAAATTTCCACAGGCATAATGAAACTTCATTTTTAATCAACAGGTCTACTGCTCTTTACAATGATTCTAATGTGAACCCACTTGCTGAAAGCTGCAGAGCGTGTATCTGCAGCACCTCAGCTATTTTATTTTTGGTATTCATAACATAGAGGATGTTGTTTTCCTCTCAAATGGTTCAAGATATTATTTACAGTTTTAAGCAAAGTAGGGCATCTGTCAAGAAGTGGTGGATGCCCTGCCCGGCATATTTATAATGCCCCAATATCAATACACTCCTAATAGGCCAAATGGGGCATCTGCCCAACTCTAAATAAAGCACTTAGGGGCCAGACGTACCTAGAATTGATTAACAAAAAGTGCTTGTAGATTGTGCACCAACTTTTTGAGAATTAATTCTGATTTTGGGAACTAGCCTATGTACTAATAAGTTGGTTCACAAAATCACCATTTGGAGTGGGTCATAATTCAACCCACTTCATCAACATTCATAAGTCAGGTCGGAAACTGTGACTCACTTAGATTATATTCATCACAGGAATGGTGGCTTGCTGCAGTCAGCAGACCACAATGTCTGTTACAGCATCTGAATAAAATACGTGTTTTTCTTTAAATGTTCCTGCTTTCCTTAAAAGGAAACAAGTTTGAATTTAAGGAAAAAAGTACTTTTGTACAAAGATTAAGATAAACTTGTGACATCATATGAGGCGCTGGTAGCCTATAAATGGTTTGCGACAAACTGCAGTTGCAAACCATTGATACATAGCATTACAAATCTGAATTTGGAGGTAGTGCTCTAAACATGCCTCTTCCAAATTGCGATTCATTATGAATTTCTAAATTCATTTTGCGATTCAGACAAAATACATTTGAAAAACCCATTTAGTAATCATAAACCCTGTGATTTAACAATTTAACGAATCACAGGCTTCATGACTGCTAATTAAGTCTGTAACACTGGCCCCTTTTTCTCTCCAGTATTCATCTTCCTGAAGAACACCTTCACTCTGCTGCACATCACAGAAAGTTATAAGAGAAAAGTCCAAAATACACTTCAGTGATTCTTTTTTTTACTTTTTAGCCATGTTTTAAACTGACAGAAAGCTTTGTTTTTAGAGAATTATTGTTTCTTGGAGTGTTTATGATTTACCACTAGGTTAGTTATTTGGTGATTAACTCATAACGTATCCTGATATTAGTTACTTTGGGCTTCCATACAAGAAAGCACAGCTTTTTATAGGTATAGCACTTTCGGAGGTATATTCAATGGCGGAGGTTAAACTGTACAACTTTGAACACACTGAAGCACAGCACATTTCGTGTTTTGAGCAATATTTAAAACCTCCTGCTGCTCACTATCAAAAAGTATCTTGATCAAAGCATTTCAAAGAAAGATTCATGCAAGGCCAGCAGTTTACTTTTTTTTTTTAATGATTGTGCATAAAACACTTGGGGACATTCTTTCTTTTCCCAGTCCTTACTAAAGCGGTTCTACAATGTCTCACGCATTGTGATGTGCCATTCCATTCACCTAGGTGGGTCGTAAAAAAACAGGTTGAGAGCATTCCTCCTGTTCAGACCACCAAAGCCTCACATTTACAAAGTAATAAGCATGCACCACACAGAAGTTGAGGTGGTATTAAGGACTGTGACAAAGAAGTGTGAATGTAGGTATTCCCTCACTCTCCTCCTTATCATCTTTTTAAGATCTGTCCTTACTAATCCTTGACAATATATATTTTTTTTAAAAGCCTGCTAATGTTTCGTACCCTGCAGAAAAAATGATAGTGTATGCGGAGGAGCAAATTTACACATACTTTTCAATGCCCACACCTGAGGTTCCACTAACAATACAGCGGGCAGAAATATGAAACTAAGTTGCAAAGAATTTTTCTTTCTCGCTGCCAGCCTGTAGTCAGAATGCAAAAACACCAATGTGATGGATAGAATGCTTGAATTAATCTCAGCCACTGGCAATTGCTGGGGCAGCATCCTAATCCATTGGTTTTTTTTTGCCCACCATGCTACCCCGGTTTGGACCCTGCCATATGCAAATCCCTCTTGACCCAGCTCCCCATGGGAACTGTCCAGCCCGAACAGCCATGTTGGGTCATCCCTGCCACCAGATTCAAGCTAGCCTGGCTGATGAAACCGGTCCCAGGATGATTGTTTCCGGTCCAGGGAGGACCTGGCCTGGCAGTTCGGCTGGACTATCCCCATGGGGAGCAGGGTCAAGACTCAGTTGCATATGGCTGGGTCCAAATTGTAATGGCGTGGTGAGCAAAAAATACTGTGGATTTAGTCCCAGATCTGTGACGGGGGTGAATGCTTGACACTGTACAGCTTTCCGTCAGTTATCTGTTCTTTTTATATTAGCCTGTAGTGAGAGTCATAGACAATTTTCAAATTGTAGATGAAAGATTACAAACCCTGTGTCACAGCAGTTCTTGCTAAATCACAACTGTTATGGGTACATATATTACAATAGTTCACCTTAAGTCTAATGTGCAACAAAGAAGACAGGGAAGATTAATCATGGAAAATATATAGGAAGAACAATATAATGATCCCATGGCAGTTGTAAGAGATGCATTTAGAACAAAACCCAGTGCCATGTTTGCAATAACTGTAAGAAAATCCATTTATTAAGGACCACCATCTGGATGATATAATAATTGTCAACTATAAAACGCTGTAACAAAAGGAGTTCAAAGAAGATCTTCACAGCTGGTTTCACTGAGTCAATTAAAAATGTGGCTAGTGCCAAAGACCAATCCAAAGGCGGAGGTTAAAAGTAAGGTGTGTAATGATGAGAACCAAAATTCTCAATATCGTAAGCCCACCACAGGACTCCCTTAAATGCCGTAATGGTCACATCCTTAAAACATCTAAAGTGTACAAAGAGGATCAACACAGAGGCCTGCAAACAAAAACAAAGAATTTGTGTAGGCCTACAATCTCAAGTGTGAATTTGAACAGCTAGCGCTGAACCTTTGAAATGCACCTAGCCCATCACGCTCTAAACAAGAGATGCATTTGTTATTGCTGGGGAGAATGAGCATTCTCCAATTAGCATGCAGGGAGAATCTTGATTTCAATAAAGACAACAGAGGATAATATTTTGCATAAACCTTTATTGCTGCCCCAACATGTAGCCTTTTAAATAACAAGCACACATCATAAAGTAAAATATTCCATTCTGGACTCATGATATAGTATGTAAATCCATGGCAACAACCATCTTACTCTTTTAGGCTGCAACAGGAACAAAGAACTTGAAGTAAAATGGAAAAATTTTAACAAGGTCAGCACCAATAAGGATTCCAACAGTCCTCCGTGGTCCAATCCAATTAAGAATTATTTCCTATGGGGGAAAAAGATAGAATAATAAATTATTCCTAAGAATAGGATGTACACAACTCTTTAATTATAATTCTTTCTCTTTTCTTCAAAACCAAACTTTATCTTTATTATTCAATTTCCTCACCTTACCCATAAAGAAACCAGGATGAGGTGGGTAAAATAGTGATAGCCTCCACTGTCTTTAATGAAATCAACATTCTTTCTGCATGTTAATTGGAAAATCATCATTTCATTACAAGACCAGAGGCTATCATTAAGCATGTTTAAATGTGTCTAAACCTAAATTGCTTACATGCCTCAAAGGTCTCAAACATACATTTGTAAAGGTGCTGGCATTTGACCAATCTGCTGTTTTAAGGATCTCAGAGAGAGTACCACCACCCAGAAAACTTTACTGGCCATTGCACTTCTTGCTTAATGAGCACCAACATGTGACAAGTCTATTTCTACTTCACTCTTTACTGCTCTAATCCACCTGGCTATAGTGGCGGTAGACAGTGCTTTGAGCCGCTTCACATAAGAAATTAAAAGTTGATTTTCACAATCATGTCTAAATTCCAACATTCTATGCTTATGCCTTCATGCAACTTACCACACAAAGTGTTGGACAATCCTGGAATGAAGGATAAAAACCATGACCAGACATATTCTTTGTCCTTTTCCAGATATTGGAATGAACATCATCTGACGAATAAACCCTGTTGCAGATTTCCAAAACTTTAACATCAGAAACACTTCTCAATAACACTAAGCGGGGAAGAGCTGGCAACTTCTGGGAAATCTGTCTTAAGGAAAAATAACAATTACTTGGCCATGAATAAAAGGTTTGAGTACTAATTTAAAATCCCATTGAGAAGTATAGCGAGATTTAGGGGGTCTCTTAATCCTTACTCCCTTCATCATCCTAAATATCAGTGGATCATCCCCAACCGTGATGTCATCTATCATAGGCATGGCCATCTGAAACACCGACATATGGCAATTAATTGCCCTATAAGTTAAACCTGACTGAAATAGTTTGGCTAGATAATTGGCCAAATCCATCACAGGAACCTCCATGGGATCCAGATCCTTTTCCATGTACCAACAACACTGTCTACACCAAACCCCCTTTTCTATTTTCCTAGTCCCTGGTGCTCGCGACTCGTCCTGTAAATTCTTAGCCTTTCTTCAAAGGCCTGAGAATCTTGCAGAGCCCCTGAATCTTTCCAAACATGAAGTCCAGCTTTCCTTCTAAAACCAAAGGATGCTCTTTCCCATCTGGGCCTATTAGCAAACCCTGATTTTCCAGTATAAGATGAGGTTCCCGCTCTGCAAGTGCCATCACTCCGGGAACCAAACTTGTGAAGTCCAAAAGGGGGTGACCCGCACTAGCTCACATCCCTCTTTTCGAACCTTCCAGAGTACTCTCTGGATCAAGGCAAGTGGTGGAGAGGCATAAGCCCTTCCCAACTTCCAATCCTGAACAAAGGCATCTACTGCTAAAGCATCTGGGCCTGGTCTCCACCTGAAAAACCTTGACACCTGTGTGTGACCCTGCTGGCTAAGAGATCTAAATCTATTGGGCCCCAAACTTCATGAACTTCCCTGAAAATGTCCGGGATCAACTTACATTGCTGAAGTCCCTGATGTGCCAAGAATTTTAATCTGTTCTCAGATTATGCTCGTCTGGAATGTGACCAGCTGTCATAATAATGTTGTGTTCCCAACAGAAATATGATGTATCCCTTGCTAGTTCTGCTAACTACTTTGACTTTGAACATACGAAGCAACTGATATAGGAAACTGCTGCTGAGAAATTCTTCATACGAATAAGGACCGCACTGTTAGCCAAGTGAACTTTAAAGTTCTTCAGCCCATTCAGCTCTGCCACCAACTCCAAACAATGTATGTGCAATTAACTCTCTAGACGTGACTAACACCCCCCTGTTTCTATGTGGTTCAAGCGGGCTCCCCAGCCCAGAGATTTGGCATCTGTTTCCAAGATAAACTCTGGCACATTTCCAAAAACAGATTTGTGGTTCAAACACTGTAGGCTCTTTACCACCATTCCAGGTCAAAATGAGCCTCTGGGGATAAACCTATTGAATCTGCATAACAAAAGCCCTGGCATAAACTAGTTGTCTTTAATCTCTGGAGGGCCCTGTAAATCAGAGGACCTGGAGAAATAGCTTGGATCGATTAGAACAGAAGACCAATGGTCCTTGCTAAGTCTTTGAAGGCTACAACTTCCTTTCCTTAAATGTCTCTCACCTCCTTCCTTATTTTTTTTAAATCTTTTTCTGAGGTAAAAGAAGCTAGGATTGTAGCATATCTACCAGAAAGCCAAGAAACTTCAGTGACTCATTTGGTACCAGTACTGATTTCCCTACACTGACAATGAATCCCAGGCAGTCTAGGAGTTCCTTTGTCATACATAAATGATCCAGTAGCTCGGTCTTTAACTGACTTACCAACAGGATGTTTTCCAAATATATTATTTATCAAATTTATATCTGCCTCAGAAAGGCACCACAGGTCTTAGGACCTTGGTAAAAAAAAAAAAAAAAAAACACTTAAAGCAGAGGACAGCTCAAAGAGAAGACAACGGTGTTGGTACACAACTCCCCTCCATCTTATCAGAGGTATTACTGTGAACTCTCTGCCATAGGGATCAGAAATACGCATCCTTTAAGTCTAGTTTTATCAGCCAATTTTTCTCCTGAAGAGAATCTTGTAGAAGATGGATTACCTCCATCCTGAAATGTGGGTATACCAGGTATTTATTTAGGTCTCTTAAAAATTATAACTGGGCGTCACCCCTTGTCCTTCTTTTTCACCAGAAAAATTGTACTCGCAAACCCATCATGTGAGTCTACCACTTTTTGCAACATTTGTAAACCTCCACATCCACTAAATCTATTCTTTGTCAAAGACAATCTCGTAGGGTTGAGAAGTCTTACTCGCCCCCCTCCTCCCAGAAATCTAGGTTTAAGCTTGATACAGTCTATAAGACCCAGGGGGCATTTGTTATCTCTTCCCATCTGTGAATAATGTTTCAACCTTCTGGCAACCTTTACTGGAGAAGAACTAGCACAAATTGCTCCACCTGCCTTCTTGTGTTGAGCCCTGGGATCTCGCTCTTCCTCCTATAGATCTTGATGTTCCTCTCTGTGGGTAGGAACCTGATGAGGTTTGGAAGTCTCTGTTGTAAGCCCTGGAGCCTTGAGTGTACTGGTTTTGGGTATAAAATTGGGGCCTTACAACTCGTTGGCACGCAGCCAGTCCCCCTCCTACCTGCCCTTCCAAAAACATGTGACCCACAGAGGTGCTGAATTTATTAAAATATCTACTTGTCCACTGGATAGGTTACGTCTTAAATCTACTGGCCCTTTAGAATAAAAAAGAAAAAAAGAAGTTTACTTGTCCCTTTAGTGCCATGAAGTGCAGCAACAAATTATGGCAAACATCTCATTGTGTAAGAGCCCTGGTATTAGCCTCTCGAATTATACCAGGGCTAAAACTGTACTAGGGTTTGAATACTTTGCAATTCCAATCTCTACTATAGCAATTTCCTTATTTTGTCATGTTTCCACAGATACTGGGCCTGGAGGAAGCAGTAAGCAATAGTTCCAGGACTGGAATGTTTGAGTCTGCAAACCTAGTAACTTGCATGTTTTAAGGATTTTCACCAGCTCTTTAAATTTTTCCCATAATGAGAAAGGTTGGAAATGTACTCCTAAAAGGGCAAAAGTAGATGTTCTTCCAGGGTTGGGAAAAAATGGTTGGGGGGTGGGGGGGAGGAGTGAACTTGTAAGCGCTCAATAGATTTTCACATGAGCAAAATACAGTTCACAAATATTTTCTAGGAGTAAGATTCCCTGGTCTAATTCTGTAAGTTCTTGTGAATTCATGAAAGCCAGTACCGCAAAGACACATATCAAGGGTGCACTTTTGAGTTCTGGGCGTCAGGCTATAAGAATTCCACATCCCTGGACCCAAATACACATCTCAAATTATACTGGGCTTTGCTTGAAGTTGTAAAGGTGGACACATATTTCCCCAATATTTTATTAAAATCGTGTCCAAAGAGGAGACCCCCAAAGTTGCCTTGTGCTTCTCTATTAGTCAACTATGCAAAATTTGCACTCATTCTCATAAGTATGGATTTCTTTTTTTATGGCTGTGAGTCCTGCATTGGCATTACTTAACATGCGGTCAGCTCTCTGGCTCCAACCTCTAAGGTGGTCACGGTCTATTTCAGAGTCATTGACATGTGCCTCTTCGGCCATATCCAGTATCCAAGCCAAAGGGCCCAGCACATCCAAGAGATGGTCTTGACATTGTTTCAGCCACCATTCCAGGCCCTTCCTCAGGTCCTTACCAGGCTTAAATAGGAATGCTATCAATACCGGGTCCAAGTTTGGTGTCTGGCATGCATTGTCATCTATGAGTAGTCCGGGGCACTTAGCCTGATTCAGATTTTGCTGTTGCCTCTCAAGAGTTCACCTAACCCACTGCTTTATAAATATTACCAGGTGAGTAAGTGGCCACCACACAGAGCTACGTGGGTGTTTAATGGCGTCTGGGCTAAACAGCTCCTTGCCCAAAGGGTCCTTAATTGGTTTAGTGGACAAAGTACTTTGTAAATCATGCAAAGGCACCTGGGCCCTCATCAGGGTCAAAGACAAATTCATCAAACCCCTACACGTTACCACTGGCATCAAACATATCCAGGCTAAGCGAGTCCTGGTTGTTTATTGTGCCCTGAAGGACACTACTTTCTCTTGTGCCACAGTGGGCACCATTGTTTCTTATAGTACTATGGTTGCCCCAGTCTCTTGTAGCGCTCAGGCTTTATCCCTCTTTGTCCTTGTCCCAGTGTTCTTATGTCTGTTCCGATGTCTTGTATTCCTTAGGACTTTTCTGCCCTTTTTAGGGTTTGTGGGTCCATCATCATTAAAGATAGAGAAGTACTCCTCCCCTGAAGGGCCACTCCTCATCTTCTTAGATTTAGTGTCCTTGACCGCCCCCTTAATAGAGGTCTTCAGACCCTTCTCAAAATATTTCCTGAGCAGGTCCTCATCTACCTCCAGATGAGGCAAATCTTTTTCCTTAGTCATACTTACTAATAATAGTAAACTGTCATTTAAAATATTAAAATTATTGTTCCTATGACAATAACAGATATAATATGCTAAATATAAAAATACCAAATTTAAATGATTCAAAATATACTAATCTAAAAATACTAACTTCAGTATTATCAGCAAAAAATGTAGAATATAATTTACTAATCTCCAAACAATCCTGAAACTAAAACATAGTAAACTTCCCTCCAACCCCCCAGCATTCCAGAGAGCAAAGGACATTGGGGCAGAGAGAGAAACGGTTGTTTGCTAGGCAAAGCAAAGACAAAGCCTTTTTTGCAACCAGTGTTTGCTTTTCAAAAGAGGCGTTTCTATGGCAACAATTCAGGAGGGGTTAATGAGCCCAAATAAAGATGACGCCCGGTTAAACCAGTCTGCTTAGATATCCATAGTCACGTATGAGGAGCACCTCCTCAATGCCAAGGATCACTACTGTGGCCAAGCTGACAATGCGCGTAAGGGGAGCCCTTCTGCAAGTGAGGCAGTCACTGCTGTGGCCATTCTGAGGTAAGTGCTGGCGCTGCTATCGGGGCCCATAGGGCAGGTCATAGGGTGTTCAGATCGCAGCTCAGTGATTTGTTTTCTGTTCTCGGCTGAGTCCCCACGCACCAGTTGTGGGGAGACCGCCCAGGAGCAGGGAGGCCGTGCAGGGATAGAAACAAGTCAGAGGACTCGAAAGGATCGGCTGCTGCAATGACGCACTATGAGCACCACACAGTGCATTTAAAAATAAAAAAACAAGGTGCTATGTGTGAGACAAAAACATATTGCAATGTGTGGGCAAAAAAAAAAAAAACTCTACTTACCCTCTATGACAGGCTCAATCAAACCCATTAACAAGGAACCATATACAGTAAGATAAAATACAAGCTACAGAAGTAACTACAATCAACCACATGGGACAAAGCTAAGAGTTTACTCGATAAATTGGAATAGTTCAATCAACATCTATATATAAGCAGTTCACATTACTCTAATAACCGATGTATTAAACAGTGTAAATACAACAAGTCAAACATTTAGAAGATATAAATCAAGTATAGATTAAGTACTTATCTGTTTGAGGGAGCCGCTAATAAAAGAGGAAGATGGTTTTTGCCATGGCTTTACATACTGCACCATGATTCCAAAAGAGAATATTTTACTGTAAAATGTGTGTTCGTACTTTGAAGGGCTGCATGTTGGGACAGCAATGAAGGTTTATGCATGATGATGGCCTCTGGTCTTGTAATGAAATTGCCAGGAGGGTCTGCAGAGAGCAACCCGTAGGAAGATCCACTCCTGCACCATAGCTGAATGTCTGACTCAAAAGCACAAATACACAGACTACAATCTAAAAAAGGAACCAGTAATATATATTAGGGGAGTTTATTTTTTAAGGGGAGGGGGCGGTGGGAGGAGGAAAGACACATAGTAATTTTTTGAGCCATTGACAGAGAACATTCACCTTAACCCACTTTATTGGCACTTGTAACAGGTAAAAAGGGAGTAGAGAAAAACACAGTAGAGTGTTCCCCTCATCTTCGAACAGGTCTGCTGAAGAACACTCAAAAAGCCTAAATAAGGCAATAAATGCCTCCCAGGCGAGGGAGAAGTACTTTCAGGGTGGAAAGAACATGCTCTCCCAATCAGGAAGTGAGATGCCAACACCGAATAGACTTGAAAGCTGTTTCTCCTCCATTTAGTGCAAACCTGAACCATTGCTTTTATCAGAGTCCTGGAACCTGATACACTCAGTTAATTTTAATAAGCTTTTGTCTATCTATTGGATATCCATATCACTCACAGCTACCGTTAGATAGCCATGGGACATGTTTTTAATGGCAGGAGACTTTATGATAAGCCACCACTCTCTAAGCTAAATTCAGTGCCATAGAACCCTTGCACAAAGTAGAGTATCACTTATAATATTGTCCGAGGGAAAAGCATTCTCTAGTAACAAGGTAAAATTCTCTGAAAGACTGGACACCAGGAAATAAAGCTGAAACTGGATGTATTCTCTAGCAGGGGAATGTCACGGGGATGAAAGTTGTACGCATATCTTCTCTAGATCCCTCTACAAGGAAGAAATAAATACCCTGGAACTTGACATGCAAGAGACTTTTAAACACATCCATCTTCACAGAGATTCCTCTACGGGCTGTCCCAAACTTGTCCTGGTATCAGCTATTTCCTCCTTCAATCTTACTACAGACAGAAGGATAATGATGGAAGCAAGAAGGACGTAAGAACAAAGAAGGGCAATGCCAAAGGCTCAGATGTCTTCCTCATTCGCCCTGTATCTCCATCTCCTTTAATAATTTTGTACTAATAAAACCTATTGAGATCCTTGGATGTTTTTTGACAGTGTTGGAAGCACATGATCCCCATCATTATCTCCTTTCTAGCAGGAAAAGTCGTTATTTTCTTCTTAGAATTTGGTTCTGTCCTTCCCATAAAGACAGGCACAGCTATAGTGAGCTGCTCTTTGCCAGGCCACACTATTACAAAGAAACATATCTATTGTCACTGATGATTTTGGTGGGACTAGCGGGATTCAGTCTAGACCTCAGCCTGAAATAAGGCACAGAGTATGTAAGAAAATGTGAATTCAAATACAGTGCTGTTTTTAAATTCAATATACTTTCATTATTACAGTTTGAGTTATGAGAAGTGGTTTGCGTTTATTTACCAAATTCTGGTTCACGCATGAACTTGATATACACAAAATGATGTATTGCTCATTGTATTTCAAATATCTGTATTTTTGTTAACACCCTTAGAAAAAAGTGGGCCTCATGCCTGATTGTTAGTGTTATCCAGATCAACAGTGAGAGATTTAGAGGTTTTGTGTGCCAAGGCATTAAGAGAAAACACTGATTACCATAAAATGACAAAGCGTCTGAAAACTGTGAAACTAACAAAACACATCTAGCCATATCTATCTTCAATACTTATCGAGCTGAGCAGAAAGAGGCTGTTGTTGCAGAGTTACTATTGTGCACATATATTAGCCAGTCAATCTTGTCCTGTGTGATTGTATCTAAGATGGCACCCAGAGGAAGAATTGCATGGTCATAGCAAATACCATCATTAGCATAAGTTAAGTGGGAGTTTATCGTTTTCCCAACCTATTGCAAAAGGTTGCAAGGCATCCACCAGCACCCTCCTCCACCCACCCCCATGATCCCTCCCCCCCTCCAGTCTCCTAATGTATAATAACAAACCAGAAGTGCCTTTGTAGTCAGAGACTTGCCTAATGTCCTTTTCCGAGTTCTCCATTTTCTTCTGGGGTCCACAGTCCTGATTACAGAAGAGGTCAAGAGTTCTCTTAGCTCACACTGAAAGATTTGCCTGCCTCAGAAGAGAAGAGGGTGAGATCTCATCCTAGTTCTGAGAGACCGATGCACAGGCTAAACCAGAGTACGAAAAACACAAACTTATATTGTCTAGGCTACTCTCCCTATGAAGGATAGTGAAGAGTCATTTTCGGTAAGACTAAGAAGAGTATTTTGGGTCCATGACGTGGCTCTAAACGACCCAGCCTGATGAATGGAAAAGTCATGTTTATTAGAGGATGCATGAGTAGTAAGTCAGAGTTTTCAATGGAGCTCCGTAGCCATGCACCTGGCACTGATGGAAGATTAAAAGTCAACTAGGAGTTAGGAAAGAATGATGCAAAATACTGTATCAGTTTAAAACTCATATTTCCAGAAATCAAATGGGAGATCCTACTATTTTTGCCAATCTACCTCAGACTGTGACTCTGGAATGTATGTAATTGCCACCATGTGGGAGAGAACTCACTGTGATGCCTCACCCATACATTCACATCTACCGATCTCACCGCCTTCACAAAATCAATTGAACAGCACAATGGTAAGTCGGGTGCATACGTTGTTTTTTGGTTCATAAACAGCAGTATCCTGTGCCAGCAATATCTCCCTGTGTATCTCAGTTATACCAGTTTTATTGCAAAATATTAGAGAATAGGAGCTGGAGTGTGATTTTTAAAGTAACAAGTGCCTGACATCACAAAAGTAGGACTGGGACGAAGGTGATGACACGCCAATGCAAGTCAAATGGTCGGTGTGGCATGGCCCATAATCTTTCCTACTAAATGTCACCTTTTTGTATAATTTCTGTTGCATAAGCAAGAGAAGTATTGGGGCAAATTGCACCAGGGTTGACACATTCCCGCACATCAGGATGTGTCCCTACTCTGAATGAGTGCACAGCTTCTGGGAAAAAAGATTTTTGTGAAGTAACCAAATCTTCCATCTAGTACAATGGCAAAAATCAGGGATCCCAAATAAGGTTTACATTTCCTAAGAACCTCTTGAACACTAGTACTGCACACAGAGCAACAATAAAGAATATTGGGGGTTTTAGTTTGGGGGGTGCTGAACTCCCAGGTATGAAGCACAATGAGAAAAAACAAGCACAGAATGTGAAAGTTTAAATAATTCCTGAAAAGAAGCTTCTTTTACTGGTCAATACATGCCGGGAGAGATGCTGCTCATCAAATGTAGCATCACCCTCATAAAAGAAGTTGCAGTTTGGAATCTCGGAGAGTCATTTGCTTTAAGACACAAAGGGTTGACATGCACTACAATTGAAATCAGTCCAACACCAAAGGTTGTGGGACAGTTAACTTGAATGTTAAAATTAGGTATACCACTTTGCAAAAACAGAGTTTCTCTGGCTGTGTAGGTGTGGGCCATTATCATGAATATTCAGAACACTAGCCAACTTTTCAGACCTGCTGAAGGTGCCTACATTATTAGTACTATCGGCTCTTGCTCTCAGACTGACACATGTCTTTTATGACTAGTATAAACTTACATCATCCTGAAATAAAAAACAATTGAGTGCTAGAAGAACTGCTGATTTCATTAAGAGAACGATGAAGCATGCCCTGGGCAATGAAAGAAGATGAGCCCCTGAGTGTTCGTGTAGACCACCTGTGTCTTACCACGTGTTCCGGGCCGGAAGTGCTCCACACGAATCTGTGGGGAAGCGCCTTGACTGTGACCATGAAGGGTCTGATTGGCCAATGGCAGACACACTTGGGTGGCAGGTTTTTTTATGCCACACCTGTCTCCACCAGAGTGGCCAGTTTAGTCCATGTCTCACCTTCTGTGAGCCACAGCCGGGCCCTGATTTGAGCCAACGCTTGCCTTGCCTCCTCCCTCCCAGGCATCTGACGATTCGTGTGTGTGTGTTTTGTAACACAGTCTGCACCCTCCCCTCAGGGAGTGGATCATCGTGGACAATGCTGTATGGTTAGTACAGTGCAAATGCTGCTAGTATTGCTTGACATCACCGAATGAAGGACTTAGTTACTCATTGGTCATGGTACTGTGTATGTACATGCATAATGTGAACAAAGTCTGTGCTATTCGAAAAAGACCAAATGCAAGTTTAGACTGATAAAAAAAGAGCACACTTCTAAGTTAATTTTTGTGTAAGTCAAGCTATCGGAGTGTAACTGCGAGCAGCCATGTCATTATGAATGTGCACCTGTGCTTAAAGTAATAACATTGTTCCATTTCAGTTTATGACTAAAAAGAATGATTCTCTCGAAGTGACCTGATTTTTGTGATCTTGATAAGCTGTTGTTTTAAAGGCAAGTGAAGCAGTGGTACAGTGATTGTGTAGTTCCTTTTATTAAGCACACAGCTGGAGTCTGTACTTGTGAAAAAACACCTTTTAGAAGATTAAAGCATGCTCATTGTGTTCAGACTGGAGCTGGGTTTGTTACATTTTTCCTCGCTGTCAGTAGTGTATGTTAATATTGTACATGTGGGTCTGTTTTTAACAGTGGGAATCATAATCCTTTAAACGTTCATTTTTTTGCAAGAAATATGTTGAGGAATGAGGTGTTTTTCAAGAGTCGGTCTGTGTGTGAACCCCATGACTTGCTTTTTTGCAGTACTCTGGCGTTTTAACAAAATCAATGTAGAAGAAATTTTAACAAAGTTGTTAGGGCACAGGTTCTGCAGTGGACCAGAACTGAAGCAGTTTACTTGATGACATTTTGTTTTGCCCTTCAAGCTTACATGTGTCTGTCCAGGAGGATGGCAAGGATGAGATGTATGTCGAGCGTCTTTGCAGATTTATGGAGGAAAGAGGTGGCGTGTGAAGGGTATGCATATGGGTTACACGGTGTGTCTGGGGTGTGTATCCAAACACGAGTCATGGTTCGGTGAGAATGGTAAACAAGAGGCAGTTTACAGTATAACAGAAGATGTTTCTTTGGCATGGTAAATCTGACAGGCACTTCCAAACTAAGTATGTGAAGTAGGGTGGTGGTCTTTTGAAATGGAGTGACTGTTTCAGGGGTCATTGCACAGATTGTGTCATAAGAGACTCTGCAGAGTGGGAGAGGGCAATGCCGATATGTCAGGAGCTCTGCACATTGGTCATAATGGCTCAAATTTACTTGTATGTTGAACAGTTTTCTGTAGCACCAGAAAACTTCTATTGCTGTAATGTTAGAAAAGTGAAATAGACTAGTGACATGGTGCAAGTACTTCAGATGTGCTGCAGATATTTTAAGGCATTCTCCAAGTTTTTATTTTACCCAGAAGAGACTCATTTCATAAATAAATCCCATGGCAGAGACACACCTATCTTTTTCGACGTATGATAAAGTGTCACTCAAAGTGTCACATATGAGATATAGAAATGTCACAAAACCATACTGCAGAATGAGAAATGTCACATATGCAAAAAGAAAACTTGGCAGCTATGACAATGGGTACTGCAGTCGACTTGTAACATTTAACTTACACACCTGGGTACACATCTGTACCATGAACTAGGAACTTAAAGGTAAATTAAATATGCTATTCAGGAGTATACCAATTGTATCAAGTTGACAGAAGGAACACAATCAATTTACCACCAATTAGCAGGTGTAAAGTGCACAGAGTTCTATAGACAGCAAAAGGCACAGAAAGGGCAACACTTTCAAGAGAGAGCCGGTGAGTGATCCAGGCCAATGCACAGTAACTCCATCAGGGCCACAGTTCTTATACACATGACCTTTCTGTAAGCAACCGTAGCCCAGACACCTCTCTTTGGTACTGGGTTAAAAGGTGGTGCCAAGAGGACTATTTGTTACCTTGAAGAGACTGTGGGTAACAAAGTGATTTATACAGATAAATACTAGTGAGAAGTCTAGTGCTTCTTCACATTAGATCTTGGTGGCCATCAAGGGCATGGCCTTGCCATAAAGACAATACCCAGAACTGTGCCAGTAGAGTACCACATCTGACTCCCGAAATATTCTGATGCTTAACAAAGAAAAAAAAAAATCACCTTTTCGAGGCTCAGCTGACTCCAGTCAAGAGACACCACCGGACTTCCAAAAGAAGGTCCTGAGTTGTCAACTCATTATCTCTGGTTGGAAATGCAAGGAGGCTTGATTTGGACACAGAAGGTAAGAAATCTGTTGAAATTATTAAACCACAGACCAAAATTAAGGAATAAGTACCAGCTCCTGCACAGAGTTCTCCCAGCAGTCATAGACCTAGATGGAAAAAAATCAAACAGCCAATGATTAAAGAAAATGAAAAACATGTGTAAAAAAAACACCGTTTAATTGTAACATACATGTTCAACGAACTTTGGTTAAAAGTACAAAGTAACATTTGTTAAAAATATCAGCTGTGAGTTAACAGTTTTAAAGTAAAACACACTAACCTTGATTGAGAAGTTTAGTAAACATGCAGGAAAAAACATGAGTACAAATGTGGTAGTGTTCTAATAAAAAGGTGTAAAGCATGTGTAGTCTGTAACAGAGTTCAAGAGGGTTAAACAAGTCATTTGAGTAAGAAACACTTCAGCATTAGAACAGGGCAGCAGGGGTGTGGAATCCCTCTAGTCCAGCCCGACACCCGAGACATATTGTGTGGGGTCAAGGACAAAGTTTTCATGTTTATTTTGTCCTTGGGACAAGTAGGCCCAATCCCCTGTGGCACAAACCCTTTGGCTGCCAGCTTACAGGGAAGGGAACTGTCTGCAGCTGAGGTAATGTTTGGGCCCCTATGTTAATGCTGTTTGAACTTGTATTTATGGTTCATTAATGCAAAACCTTTATTGTTAGGGTGAGCGCTATAAATAAACGTTGGAAGGTCACACTGCACTACTGACAGTGTGGTTCCAGTAAACAAAAACAAAAAAAACAAAAAATGAACAGACGTTTGAAAAGTTCAACAATATGAGGCTATGTATAATGCTCCCAGATTGCCCTCTGATTAGATGCAAATGTTTGCAGAAGGTTGTAAGCAAGGTTGATGATTCTTTGCTTTCATAATAAAGTGTTCAGAAAAAACATACAAATACAAAAAAAGGGTTTTGCTAAATTACTGTGAAATTTTAGGTACCATTTCTTTGAAGAATCATTTAGTAAAATATGTTGATGCATGCTAGTATTCCCCAAAAAATATTCGTAGTGGAAAATCAGTGTAGCCATTTTCAACAAGATTATGGGAAACATGAAAATAAACAAGCAGTGGCAAACCCAACCGATCTGACATTGGTTGTCAGTCTTTTGGTTTTGTCAATGCGTGTCCTGTTTTGACATGGCTTTTGTAACATTTTATTGTTGTGGGAGCTGCCAGGCCCTCGCCATTGTAACAAACATTGGCAAAAAGTAAAAGTGTTTTTGGTCTCAAAAAGCACACATTGCCACAGTAGGACCTGGCACAGAACAAAATCACATTGTGTGCCAATGGGCTCCTTGTGGAAGAGCAGAATGCTATCACTCACAGTAAAGCCAGCCAATACTTGGATAGAGAGAGAAATAGAATTTTAATAAAATCAAAATGTTTTGTTTAACGGCAGACCTAACTAGGGGCCCAATTCCTTTAAAAAGTGAGAAAAGTGCACCAATGGTATATGTCTTCATGTGAAGATTTGCTCATGGGGAAATTTATAGGGTGTTTACTAGTTCACTTTCCCTCCAAACACTTTCCTCCCAACCCTGGAAGAACTTCTACTTCTGCCCTTGTAAGGAGTACATTTCCAACCTTTCTCAGTATGGGAAAGGTTTAGAGAAGAGCTGGTGAAAATCCTTCAAAACATGCAAGTTTGTGTCTGTGCAAACCACCTAAGGTATTCCAACCCTGGAACTATTACTTACAGCTTCCTCCAGCCCCAGTATGTAGATCTGCGGGAAGGTTGCAAAATAAGGAAATTGCTATAGACGGGCTTTAAATTGCTAGTATTCAAGCTCTACTATAGTACTAGCCCTGGCATAAGCAGAGAGGGTATTATCAGAGCTCTTACATAATGAGTTTGTTGCCATAACTTGTCACCGCAACACATGGCCCAAAAGGGACAAGTAGATTTTTTTATAGGACAAGTAGAATTAAGAAGCAATCTGTCCCACGGACAAGTAGATATTTTATTAAATTCCACACCCCTAAGGGCAGCGAAGCTAAGGTCTCAGGTATTGTTGTAAGAGACAAAGTAACACATATTCAGAAATAGCAACTTCTGGGAAACTATGAGCACTGCTAAGGTTGGCATTTGTGCAGTTCTATTGCACACAAATCAATAGCAAAATGTCAGACCACAGAAGTAGCTGTTCAGCTTCCCATTCAGTCAGAGCCATCCATCAGAAAAGTTAGAAAGGTCAGTCAGACAGTTCACTTAAATTCCAGCTGTGTTTTCTCATCCTAACCCCAAACCATTATTTGTCAGAGCTGTTGCCTGCTGTTAATATAAGGAGAATAATTCTTGTTACCAGGGTTTGGTGTGGCTCACTTCGCTCATGCCAAGATTCAGAGTACAGGTTACTGGATGCACGAGTTCCTAGCACATAGCCGCTGTAAAGCCAATCATTCTGTAGAGTTGTACTACTGTATATAGCCATTACATATCTCTCTTTTCCACCCTAGCACCACAACCACTAGTAAGAAGGGTTTCTATTCATTTAGAGGTGCCCTGTTCACATAACATACAAATCCACTAATATCCATTTTTTAAATTGGTATATCCCAAGCTTCAAATCCAGAACACACCTAAGGTATAGACAAATGTGATCATCTTCTGTCACCTTACATAATGCATCTGCACTAGAAAAATTACCCACCAGTTCCAAATCAACAGTATCCTATGTACCAAACAAACTGATGAATACCCTCGTCCAGGGACTCTTAAGGGTCCAAACATGTAGATATAGTGAAGAAGGACCATCTTTTTCCACATTAATTGGAATTTAACAGAAAAATGATTTAAATTTTCCAAATAAATGTGCTTCTCCCTTCTAATGACCCCCTTCTTGGAGTAACCTTTAAAGACTCCGCATCATCGATTATATAACGCCTTTATAAAAAATTAATAAATAAAAACAAAAAATAAAATAATATATCCTTGCTATTCCTGCACCCCATCTGCACGGGGACAGTATCGACCACTACTGTATACCAGCTTATTAACTGATGTGAACAAACACACTTTGGGCCTGATTCTAACTTTGGAGGACGGTGTTAAACCGTCCCAAAAGTGGCGGATATACCACCTACCGTATTACGAGTTCCATAGGATATAATGGACTCGTAATACGGTAGGTGGTATATCCGCCACTTTTGGGACGGTTTAACACCGTCCTCCAAAGTTAGAATCAGGCCCTTTGTCTCTATCACCTGTTTGGAGCTCATATCTTCATTTCTGTCACAGCAAAGGAGTATGTTTTCACAAGCACTATCTATCCACATATTAAGGCTTTTAAAAGTGAACTATATGCTACTGTGTTGAAAACAGATTATTATTATTTTTTTAATTAATATCTTTTGTTCACTTTAGTGTAAAGCTATGTGATTTTTCACAATAAAGCCAAACTTAATCTGTGTATCATCAAGAAAATATTTTTGAGGCTCAAACAATGCTATGAGTTTTATCTTGCCTGCTAACATGTTGTTTATTTGCCAAAATGTCACCCACTCCACCAGTCCTTTTGTAGCTTAATAAGCCACACAAAAACACTTACACATCTTACAACATCACAGCTGCTCTGCTAGATGATAAAACAATACTCCCATTGTAGCTCACTTTATGCAGACAAGCTTTAATGAGAACAACCGAGAACTTTTCCAGCTAACGAGAAGCAAGGTTTAAATTCTTTTAAGGACACGGAGGCGAGGATTATGCATTTCTTTCTTCACTCTTTATTAAACAGCAAGTTCAAATGTTAATGACAAAAAACACAGAAAACATTGCATATCCCATGATCCAAAGGACAGTATACATGGTAACCATAAGCCAATTCAAATGCAGTCTGAAAGTCTATATAAATCATGGCTCCCAAAAGTCCTTCCCTGACTTCACTGCAGGAGGTTAAGTTCAAGCACCATCAACCCATCTTGGAGTCGGAGCATATATGGAGCATATATTGTCACTGAATCAGTCCACTGTAAATCACCCCTATAGGAGGCCCTCCTAGCCCAGAGGGCACAGTGCATGTACCGGTGTGTGAGGGCACACACTCCAGCTCCATTTTCCTGGACTTCGTAAGTGTGGGGAAGCCATTTTACCCGTGTACTTGATACAGGTGCCTGTGTCCAGCTACATAATGGTACCTTCGAACCTGGGCATCTTTGGTATCAAACATGTCGGAATCGTGCCCCAATACTGTTGCCAGTATTGGTTGTATGATTCCATGCACTCTGTGAGCTCCTTAGAGGACCCCCAGCTTTGGTCCTACCAGTTTGCAGGATTTTCCCAGGCAGCCCACGCTGCTGCCATCCTACGAACAGGTTTCTGCTCTCCTGCTGCCTGACCAGCTCAAGCCCAGGAAGACAGAACAAAGGATTTCCTTTGGGAGAAGAAGGCAACACTCTTTCACTTTAGAAATATGTGTTACATGGCTTGGGAGGGGTAGCCTCCCCAATCCACTGGTATGCTCTGAAGGGCACATTTGGAGCCCTCCTTGCATAAACCAGTTTGCACAAGCCCAGGGACCCCGGGCTGGCGCGAAACTGGACCATGGAAAGGGGAGTAACCACTCCCCTGTCCATCACCACCCTAGGAGTGGTGCTCAGAGCTCCTCCAGGTGGCCACTTGATTCTGCCATCTTGAATCCAAGGTGGGCAGAGGCCTCTGGAACCATCTTAGTGGCCAGGTCAGGCAGGTGATGTCACAGTCCCCTCCTGATAGGTGGTCATCTTGCTAAGTGACCAATCCCCCTTCCAGGGCTAATTACAGTCTCCTTCTTGGGTGGGTTCTCAGATTCGATGTGCAAAAATTCCAGCAGGACCCCTCTGCATTGTTTACTTCATCTTCTGGCCACTGGAACTGCAACTGGACCCTCCAGGAACCGACAATCTACATCCACAGCGACGACTCTGCTTGCAACATTGTTTCCATGGCTCCCTCCAGCAACTGCAACATTTCCCTAGCTGTGCAACCTCTGAGGGCAACAAGTCTTCAATCTGCACAAGACGCAAGAAGGAATCTACCTTGCAGCGAAGGAGTCACTCCCCTGCATCCGCAGGCACCAACTGCAACAAAGACTGGCTGTGTGAATCTCCTCTCATCCAGAGCTGCGTGGAACCTGCATCACGGGTGGTGGTCTGACGTGGTCCTCTATACCAGATGTCCAACTTGGGAGACAGTAATCCCTTGCCTCTCCACACAGGATAGTACAGCAACTCCTGCAGCTACCAAGGCTTGTTGGCATGTCCTCCAAGGAATCTTCAGGCTCTTTGTAGCCCCCAGGCCCCAGCACTCTTCTCTGTGACGCGCAGACCTCTGCATGCTTCTCCTGCAACTCCTTTCTAGGTGTGCAGCGTGGGCCTCACCTCTACTCATGTGCTCGCTGCCTGTGGGTCGTCTGTGGCGGCTGCATCCTTTTACTGTTATTCTCCTCACTGCTGAGGGTGACCGGGGACTCCCCTCTCTGGGATAAGTTCTCCTGGACCTTGCTGGTCCCTGGCAGCTCTGCATTTCTTCTGTAACCACACTTGCCTTTGTCCAGGCTTGTTGGTGGATTTTCCAAACCACTGACCGACTGCAATCCTTCTTCCGGCGTGGGACGTCGACTGCATCACTCCAGGAACCCTTCAGCTGCTCCAGTGCTGCACTGCTGACTGTCTTCGTCCACCGTCGACCTGGTCATGCATCTGCAGACAGGTGGGTAGTGACTCCTGCCACCACCGGACACTCCAACGAGACCTGGACTTGGTCCCCTTCCTTTCCAGGTCTTCCTCTACCAGGATCCACCTTTGGTTTCTTGGAGTGTTGTCTGGTTCTTGCATTATCCTATTCTGAAGTCCTTTTGGTGGGTCTGGGAAAAACCAAGTACTTACCTCTCTTCTCCTGGTTGCTACGGTGGGGGCACTCTGGTACTTACCTTTTGGGGTTCCTATTTCCTCCAGCTCCCCTCTAATGATTCCACTTCCTTGGGTGTGGGCCAGACTTTCACATTCCACTTTCTTAGTATATGGTTTGGTCCCATCCTAGAGCCTTCAGTACTTACTACTGCTTTCACTGTTTTCTGTTGCCTTTTATGCTAACTCCTGCCTTCTAATGTACATATAATAGTGTGTTTACTTACCTCCAGTTGGGGTATTGCCAAACTAGTATTTTGGTGATTGTGTTACCATAATAAACTACCTTTATTTTTGTTACACTGTGTGGTTCTTTCATGTTTGTAAGTGCTGTGCGACTACAGTGGTATTGGATAAGCTTTGCATGTCTCCTAGATAAGTCTTGGCTGCTCATTCACATACCTCTAGCGAGCCTGGCTTCCTAAATAGGAGATACCTGGACCTGGTATAAGGTGATAACACCATAGGTGCTCACCACACACCAGATAAGCTTCCTACAAGGATAACAACCCAACTATCCCGGCCAGTTATCCGAGTGAAATCCTGCCCTCCTCAATACTTTCGTGATGTTCTTTACCTTTGAATTCGGGCGACCGAGTGAGGCCGCAATAGAGTCTATGAAGACCCCAGGAAGGTCATGGTCTGTGACGGGGATAGTTTTGATTTCTGTTGATTCAAGTGAGATACGAGTTGAGACTGAGACTGGTCCATCAAAAGGTTGTCGTCAAGTTAGATTATCAACCTGATCCCCTTGATTCTGAGGGTTCGACTATGGGTTTGAGGAGTTTCATGAAGCATAAAGGCACTGGCGAAAGTCCGAACGGGAGAGATTGGAGCTCGAAGACCTGTTGTTACCAAATGAATTGCAGGAATCAACAGGAATCTGCTTTCAAAATAAAATTTTCAGGAAAAAAAGTGCAAGTAGGAAAAAAAACGCATTGCTAAATTACTGTGAAATTTTAGGTAATATTTTTTTGAAGCATCATTTAGTGAAATGTGTTGATGCATGCTAGTATTTTCAAAAAATATTCAGAAAGGAAAATCAGTGTAGCCATTTTGAAGAAGATTATGGAAAGCACGAAAATAAACAAGCACTGGCAAAGCCAACCAATCCGACATTGGTTGTCAGTGTTTTGGTTTTGTCAATGTGTGTCTGGTTTTGACATGGCTTTTGTAACACTTTATTGTTGTGGGGGCTGCCAGGCCCTCACCATTGTAATAAACATTGGAAAAAACACATTTTGGTCTTAAAAAGCATACATTGCCACAGTACTTCCTCGCACTAAACAAAACTACTTTGTATGCCAATATGCTCCTTGTGGAAGGGGAGAATGCTATCACTCAAAATAAAGCCAGCTGATAGATGGATAAAAAGAGAAAGCCAAATTTTAATAAAAAACAAAATATCTTTGTTAACGCCATGCCTAATTAGTGGCCCAATTCTTACAGAAAGTCACAAACGTTGCACCCATGGCATATGTTTTTGCATTAGTTGCTTTCATGAATGCACAAGAATTTACAGAAGTAGACCAAGAAATCGTACTCCTACAAAATATTTGTGAACTGTACTTCAGTATGAGCAAATATAAATTTGCTCATGCGAAAATCTATAGAGCATTTACAAGTTTACTTTCCCTCCAACCACTTTTTTTCACAACCTTGGAAGAACTTCTACTTCTGCCCTTGTCAGGAGTAAATTGCCAACCTTTTTTCAGTAGGGGGAAAGATTAGAGAAGAGCCGGTGAAAATCCTTAAAACATGCAAGTTAGTAGATTTGCACAGATTCAGGCATTCCAGCCCTGGAACTACTGCTTACTTCTTCCTCCAGCCCCAGTATGTAGATCTGCGGAAATGTGGCAAAATACAGAAATTGCTATAGCAGGGCTTGAAATTGCTAGTATTCAAGCCCTACTACAGTATTAGCTCTGACATAATCAAAGAGGCTGTTACCAGATAATGAGACTGCTGCTATAATTTGTCACTGCACTATATGGCACCAAAGGGACAAAAGGATTTTTTCACAGCACAAGTAAATGTACGAAGCAACCTGTCCCAGGGACAAGTAGATATTTGTTAAATTCTACATGCCTGCTTACAGAAGGTTTCTCTCAAACAATCTAAGTCTTCCAAATGGCTCGCACCACATTTGTGTGCCTTCTTAGGAGCAGACAATTCACTGTCTTTTGGGCCTGTCCCTGTATCTCCCAATATTCCAGTGCCGTGAGAGACCTGGGGTGTCAATTTGGCAACCCTTTCTTGCAGGGGGACAAGCGCCTTGACATTAGCCTGGGAAAGGAGCTTGTCCACCTTTGCAGGAAGGCGGCGTTGATGGGGCCATTTCTCCTCAGAAGCAAGGTTGGGGGAATATTTGTTGTCCTGAAAGGACTCCGTAAGAAAGAGGGTGCGAGCACCCAAAAAAATATTTGCCCTAATAAACTGTTCAAGTGGCAGCTGCCTCGCTGGTACTCCAGCCAGCAACAGAGATTATGATGGTTTTATGCGGCCATCAAGTGGCGTTGCATATGATAGAACGAAGGGAAGCCTGCAATTGGGGTGCCAAGCGAGGGTTGGCAGGGGAACAGCAGCACGTGGAATCCCTGAAACAGGAGAAACCACTGCAATCCTCTAACCCGCAACGCTGGTCCATGAAGGACTGAGGGAATGGTGCGATTCACAATGGATTGCGATGCCCCCCAGACACTGCAGTCGGTATGAAACAGCATCACCTAGTCAGCCCGCACAGTAGCAAAGTACTGAGCTCGGGCCAAAGCCTACCGCGCAATGAGTGAGCACAGGCAAGTAACAATGCCAATGAAATATGCACTAACATAATAATCAGAGCAGCACAAGAAATTCCCACACAAACGAACATGTAAAGAATGAGAAACATGAGGGAACTTAACTGACTGTCGGCAGTGAAGAAAGAGAAAGGACTTTTGGGAATCATGATTTATATAGACTTTCGGACTGCATTTAAATTGGCTTATGGTTACAATGGATACTGTCCGTTGGATCATAGATATGCAGTGTTTTCTGTGTTTTTCTTTAACCTTTGAACTTGCTGTTTAATAAAAAGTGAAGAAAGAAATGCATAATCCTCGCCTCCGGTCCTGACATTGAATTGATGATTCATCATTGATTTGGCAAAAAAAAACAGCCACGGTTTGTGAAACTGCATCAATTCTCAACAGAAAAGAATGCCTTTGCGCAGACAAACTTTAGTCCATTGTCGTTGGAATGAATAGCATGGAATAACTGAACAGTATGACTACATTGTAACTACAAATGACATAACCGGTGGCCATTAGCATGACCTTTGCTATTAACTTATTGCTTTTAATGAATATACTCTCTGATTGGATGTCGGTATTGCTACTCATATTGATTATACTGCATATGTTATTTCCAGTGTAACATTTGCCTGTACATGTACCTGTTCTGTAGAAATAATGGATGTGATATCGCTTAAATGGGGTTCTTGCTTTTGATTTTTTTTTTTCTTCTCCTGCAACCCACAAAACAGTTTTCATTTTTACCCCATTTTGATTCCTGCATTTTTCAACCATCAGTTAAAATTAGTTTTTTACCCTCAGTATATTTAAAGTGTTTTTATTCCTCTGTTCCCATTTTGCCTAGGCACATCTCTTTCACGTGGGAGGCGATATTATAGGTCAACATAGTCTAGCACGTCTTTTCACAATGATCTTATTCAGGTAAACAATGACAGTCCCTGCATCTGTCGACTGTGAGTGTTTTCCTCCAAACGCATGTCTCGCTGTTGTTCGTTAGGCTTGACATTCCAAGCAAGTCTTGCTGTATGATTTTAATGAAACTTTACTAAGATTGTTGCTTTTCAAGAAATATTGATTCTTAACTTACACTCACTATATTTTAAAGGCACTAGCATAATTTCATGCTGTGTAGCCACATTTCATAAAGGATTTTTTTTAATTCTGGTTTGTGTTCATCTCTCAACTACTGACCTAAACGTATTATTGATTATTAAAATATGTTTTTAAACAGCCATGAAACACAAAAACCCCAAAGGGCCATGTTACCTTAAGTTGTTTTTGCCTTTTAGGCATGGCATTAGGCTAGACCTTTTCATTTTACTAAAATTATATGTTATATTGATATATATCACACTAATAGTGGCTTTAGGTCATCCCTTTTTATCCATTGGTCTGGTGTGTCATTCACATTCTTCTTCCGCCCACTGCAGCATAGAGCATGGGGCAGCAGGGCAGCCTACTTCAGCCACTGGGCCCCCTAACTCTGAATGATTTGAAAATGGCATTCTACTCCTTTACCTATGCAGCAGCTACAGGCAATAAGTCTGCTTTATTATATTTGCTGCAAAAGCTGCATCGGACGTTCAGGCCTTGCTCATTTGCAAATGCAGAACTTTCCACATTCACAGTATTTGCCAGTCTCAGATGTGATTATTAGAAATCCATTAAATGAACACATCCCTTCTACATTGAAAAAAATAATTTGATCTAAAAGCCCTCCTCCAACAAGCAAAAAATAAAAATAAATACATAATAACAATAAATCAAACTTGCCATACAGACCTCCTTTTGAGTTATGCACAGGAGAGAAAACACATTCACTGTGTATAGACAACACTGGCCTTCTTCCCAAAATATGGCTACCATAAGTGAAACTTTATTCTTCAATTTTTTGTCAGGAGAGAAAGCTGTCCTATGTCTGTTCTCAAGTTCCTCACAGCATAGCATGACAAAGGAGCAAGTACATAGACATCTCCATTATGATTCTGGAATACGGGACACAAAGAGGTAATTGTCATTACATTTGTATACATTTACTGAATACATTATTGTTTGTAGGTATCTGCATAGGCAAGAAGAGAGAAGAGCTGGGGTGGAGAGATTTTGCAGGCCAGGATATTTTCTTAATTTGATGAGTGAATCATTCCAAATTCAAGTCTGTCGAGTACTGTACAGTTTAGTGTAGTTACATTGCCATTTTTTGTTTTCTTGTTGCCCTGGAAAGTGCACTAGAGGCATGCTGCCTACAAAACATCTGGTGTAACATTTTCAAGTTAATCACTTTTTAGGTCAGGCATTAGCCAAGAGCTTTTGATGTTTAATATATATATATATATATATATATATATATATATATATATATATATATATATATATATACACATATATATATATATACACACACACACACACAGGAGCGCTAGCGTTGATTGCGTCAGGCCTGTGGTGCAAAGCGGGACGATGCGACATGTGGTGCCCACAGGTCACGGTGCAGGCAGCGGCTCGGTGATGGCATCCTGTGCCGTCAGTGAGACCAAGGCTGCAGTGCAAAGCGGGGCTGTGCGACACAGGGTGTCTCCAGGTCGCGGTGCAGGCAGGGGTGTCACTGTAGCGCTGTCGTCGGTAGGCCCAAGGTGGTAGTACTATGCGGGGTGGGCTTCGTGCGGCACACATGGGTCACCCTAGACAGGGTAAAGGGGGGTACCCAGCTCAGATAACCCCTGCTCACTCCCTTGGTAGTTTGGCACAAGCAGTCAGGCTTATCTCAGAAGCAATGTGTAAAGCAATTAAACATAAAACAAAGTAATACAGTGAAAACACTACAAAAGGACAACGCACCAGTTTTAGAAAAATTGCCAATATTTATCTGTGCAAAACAAGACCGAAACGAGAAAAATCCAACATACAGTAATGAAGATATGAATTTTGCAAAAATTAACTTAAAAATGCAATTCCTTGAAATCGATAGCTCTGGTTGGGCCTATCACGGCGTCGTGAACAACAAATCCAACAGTTCAGGTTGATCGCTGCATTGTGGGCCAGCTACGGTGCTAGGAAGACCCGCAAACAGTACCTCGGAAATGTAGGGCGTCGTGATCCTCGCAATGAGATCTGGAATGTGGTGTCGCTGACGTCAGCAGGCAGTGGTTCCAGATGTCATTGCAGAGGTCATCGGGCCCTTCAAGTCACACGTGTTGCGAATCGAACTCCGGGCTGATGAGGAAGTCTGGAGCACTGGTGTTGATGGAGTCGGGGCTGCAGTGCAAAGCGGGATGATGAGAATCGCAGTGCTCACAAGTCACAGTACAGGCAGCGGTTCAGTAAGAGTGTCCTGCTGCGTCCGTGAGACTAGGGCTGCGGTGTTAAGCGGGCAGGCAGCGTAGTCGTCGTAGCTGAAGCGCTGACGTTGGTAGGTCCAGGGTGGTGGTATGACGCCGGGTGGGCTTCGTGCGGCACCCACTGGTCACGGTGCAGACAGGGGCGTCCTTTGACAATCCTTGGGTTGATGGCGTCGGTGGACCGGGACTGTGGTACGGGATGGTGCTTCGTGTACCTCACGAGCGGGGTCCTCAGGGCACATGCAGGCAGCAACAGCAATGTCAACGTAGAGCGTCGTCGTCGGGGACACCAGGGCTGTGCTGTGAGCAAGGCGATGCTGAGTGCGGGTCCCACAGGTCACAGTGCATGCAGCAGCTCTGTGGCGGCGTCAGAGAGACCAGGGTTGCGGTGCAAAGTGGGGCACAGCTCCGTGCAGCGACAGCAGATCACGGTCAAGGTAGCGACATCATTGACGGCGTGGTGGTGGTTCTTCTTCTGTTGCAGTATAAAACACACAGTTCCCAGTGCTATAGTCAGATAAATCTTAAGTCTTTGATATCCTTGAGACTTCCAACAGGAGGCAAGCTCTACTTCAAGCCCTTGGAGAAACTTCACAAGCAGGATACACAGCAAAGTTTAGTCTTGGTCCTCTATAAGGTAGAAGCAGCAACTGAAGGCCGACCCAGCAAAGCACACACAGCAAAGGGGCAGTACTCCTCCTCCAGCTCTTCTCCTTGGCAGAGGTTCCTCTTGATCCAGAAGTGTTCTAAAAGTCTGGGGTTTTGGGTCCACTACTTATACTGATTTCTGCCTTGGAAGTAGGCAAACTTCAAAGGAAAGTCTCTGTTGTTTACAAGATCCTGCCTTGCCCAGGCCTGGCGCCGGACGCTCCCTAGGGGGCAGAGACTGCATTGTGTGAGGACAAGCACAGCCTTTTCAGGTGCAGGTGTCAACTCCCCCCTCGCCACTGTAACCCAGGAGACTGCCCAACTGTCAGTCTGATCCAGACGTGGATTCCACAGGCAGGCAGAGGCACAGAATGGTTAAGCAAGAAAATGCCCACTTTCTAAAAGTGGCATTTTCAAACAGACAATCTAAAAAACAACTGTACAAAAAGATGTATTTTTAATTCAGAGACCCCCCAAACTCCACATCTCGATCTGCTCCCGATGGGAAATTACACTTGAGAGGAATTTAAATGCAATCCCCTTGTTAACCTATGGGAGAGATAGGCCTTGCGGTATTGAAACCTTAATTTGGCAGTATTTCACTATCAGGACATGTAAAACACACCAGTATATGTCCTACCTTTAAATACACAGCACCCTGCCCATGGGGCTACCAAGGGCCTACCTTAGGGGTGACACATGTAGTAAAAGGGAAAGTTTGGCCCTGGCACGTGGGTACACATGCCAGGTCGAATTGGCTGTGCAAGACTGCACACACAGACACTGCAGTGGCAGGTCTGAGACATGTTCCGATGGCTACTCATGTGGGTGGCACAATCAGTGCTGCAGGCCCACTAGTAGCATTTGATTTACAGGCTCTGGGCACACATAGTGCACTTTACTAGGGACTTACTAGAAAATCAAAATATGCCAATCATGGATAAACCAATCACCATTACAATTTACACAGAGAGCACTTGCACTTTAGCACTGATCAGCAGTGGTAAAGTGTGCAGAGACAAAATACCAACAAAAACAGATCAGAAAAAAGGGAAGGAAGGAGGCAAAAAGTTTGGGGATAACCCTGCAAAAAGGTTCATATCTAACAAGGGGACAAAAAAACAAAAACATAAAATGCGCTACAGTTTCGTGTGGTGATGTGCAACATGGACAACTTGGGGATATTCTCCACTGTGCTCTCCAGGTACTTCTATACTTGTTCTCAGGTAGACATCGAAATGTCAGGTATAGGGATTTCACCTCCAGGGGCTCTATTTTTTCAAGGAATACTTCAAAATGGGCTAAGCATTTTACATCAAGGAATTTTTCTGTTAAGCTACCCAAAGAAGATTTCAGATAACGGTTGTCACTAACAAGGCCCAATACCTGTTCTTCAGATTTTCTACCATCCCTTTATTACATATCGATGGGTTGCTCCAAATCTCACTCAAGTCAAGATTAGAGAACCATGTCTTAACATATCTGAGCCAGGGTGTTCCTACACCAACATCCAAATCCATGAGCTCCCTGAGTGCCTGTTGGTAATGCCCCAGGTCGTCAGTCAACCAAAGTCTTAGCCAGTATAAGATGGTTTTAAGATTTGCAATATCTGAGCCATATTGTTGCGCCACATCTAATCCAAGGGGACTCAGAGAATCGTTTTGTGTGAGGCCAGTAAGAGAGTGTACAAATATATTCTCAGCTGTTAACAACTGGGATGCATTACAGGCACCCCACACGTCAGAACCATACAAGGCTGCACTGAGTGCTTTTGCACAATATATCTACAGTGCTGGCGAAAGGGGACAAAAGGTAGGAGATTTTAGAGCCCTCAGTACAGGCTTGGCCCTATGCTGCAGCCGTGCCTTGCTTTTCTGGATTTGCGCAGACCACGAAAGAGAATTTGTCAGGCATACTCCAAGGTAATTGAACTCCTTCACTCCCTCCGAGGGGATTCCTTGGATAAATATTTTCCCATTGAAGGACCTAGGCGGATTGAAGGCCATGAACTTTGTTTATATCTATTTCTAACTCAAATGAGTCACAAAAACTGGAAAATTTCCCTAACAAGGTTTGCGGAAACCTTTGAGTTTCTGATAGTAAGGCGGTGTCATTCGCAAAAAGGAGGGCTGGGACCTTCCCACCTCCCAGTTTTGGGGACCCATTGTTACAATTGTGCAATTGCTCAATTACCCTATTGATGTAAAGAGTACATAAAGGGGGAGGAGCTAGCAAGCAGCTTTGATGGACTCATCTTTCTATTGGAATTCTGTCTGTCAGCTCCCTCCGTCCTCCCATCGAACCTGGGCAAAGTTGTTACTATACAATCATATAATCAGAGATAACAAATGACCTGGCAAACCCAATTTGCGGAGAGCCAGCCAAAATAGGCCCCTAGCAACAAGATGGAAAGCTGCGCTTAAATCAACGAAGGCCACACAGAGATGCTCATGCCTCAGCTTGACAGTCTTCCAAACCAAAAGGGAGAAATGGAAGACTTGATCAATTGTGCTAGTGAGTTCCCTGAACCCAGCATTCAGTTTGGAGAGAACCTTTGCCTCATGCATCCAGTCCTGAAGCCTTGGTAAGATCTGTCTGCTACCATTGTTTTTGTTGGTGTCAATGAGGCCAATAGGTCGATAATTAGCAGGATTGTCCTTGGAGCCCTTCTTAAAAATAGGTATAATTTCCTCCCCTCTCCATAAGGAAGGAATATTAGAGCCCATCGCTATTACGTTAGTGAGTAGGTTAAGATAAAGGCCCCAGACTGTTGTTTCAGAGTGATACAAATCAGCCGGGATTTTATCCAGTCCAATCCCTTTGCCCCTTTAATGGAGTTAAGTGCCATCGCAGTCTCGTCTATTGTGAAACTATATGGTTTGAGCTGCCCTCAACTACACTACTAAGAGCCCTGTTGTTGGTAATGTCAGAGCATCCCAATCAGCTGGTGCATACAATTCCTTGAAATGCATGTACCAGGCTTCTTGTTGAATGTGGAACTCATCACCCTTAATAGGATGAAGGAATAAGTGAGGGTATTTTTATAGCGCAGCTGTCACTCAGAAGAGAGCATCCTGGCACTTTGCTAAACGTACTGTGAGTTCCCGAAAGTGACCAGGGAGAATTAGATTAGTGACATACAAAGAGAGTGAGTGGCCTGAAATAGCCATGTTTTGAGTTCTTTCTTGAATTTAGATCGAATAGTACACAACACAATGGGAAGGAGGTTCCAGGTTTTCGAACCTAAAACGGCAGAAGACTTTACACCTCGAGATTTTAGTCAGAATGAGGGAGGTTTAAAAAAATCTCTGTGGAGAATCTCGAATTTTGTTTAGGCAAATAAGGACAAAACCGGTCATTTAGATAATTTGGGCCGGAACGATTGGAAGCTCTAAGGACCAACAAAAGTAACTTAAAAAGGACCCTCTTATGGATTGCCAGTGCAATTTGTTTAGTGCGGCTGATGCAGTGCTTCACCTAAGCAGTTGTAGAACCAGTCTGTTTGCTGAGTTCTGCACCACCCGGAGTTTGTTAATGATACGTTTTGCACAACTGGCATATAGACTGTTGCAATAGTCCAATCTTGACAGTATTAGCGCCGAGGCAACGGCTTTCCTGGCAGCCAGAGGCAACAGGTTAAAACACATGCCAGTAACTGTTGATGCTTGCAGGAGAAAGGATAGTTCTGTGTCAAACATTTTAACCGGAGATTCTTTGCAACGGTCACCATGGCTAGTGGAAGGGGTGCAGAATGTGACTGCCGTTTCAAGGGGGAGAAACAGTTGCATTTTTTGAAGATTAGTGTTTCCGTCTTATCGGAAACGCATTTAAGGTGGCGGTCTTCCATCCACTGAAAAGTGTCTGTCAAGCACTTCTGAAAGTTGGTTTCCGACTTGAATTAATTTTTGTCGAAGGTCAAAATCAACTGGGTATTTTTGGCGTAAGATGTAGTGGCGCACATATTTAAAAATAAATTAAAAGGATCAGAGGGCCATATAGGTATTAAAAAGGGCAGGGCTCAACGAGGAGCCCTGTGGTACTCCCATTGTGACTTTTCGTTCTTGTGTGACAAAGTGTCCAAGGGAGACTATTTGCTTTCTGTTGGTCAAGAAAGAATTTCAATCTTCTTCATTCCCGGCAATCAGGTTTTAGGCCTAAGTTTTCTACAGAATCATCTCTCCTGGAAGTCTCAGAAATTACTTTAGACTCGGGGACTAATGTGGTGCTGATTCTATTGGACCTATCCACTGCATTTGATACCCTCTCCCATGCTATTCTTTTGCAGCGGATTCAGAATATCAGAATCTCACGCACTGGTTTAGCGTAGCTGGATTCTCCTCCATGAATGGGGCAGTCATTTATTAAGGTGGTACTTAGAAATGGACTGAAACCCTGCTGGATAGAGAGAGTATCTTCAAAGAAAGCTGAGATTTTATTGCAAATAGCCCGGCAGGGACGATTTTCCTTAGTTCGTTATTTTGGTTGTAAAAAGGATTTCACCACATTGAAAATCACTTTGGAATCAAATCGAGCCTCTTCGATTTTTTAAGTATAATTGCTTTTTTTGCTTCTTTAATGGACTTGTGCTATTTCTTTTGGATGGCCTTATACTGGTCAAGGATGTGTTGTTCAAAGGTGCGGTACCATCAGTGTTCAAGTTGTTTACAATGCAATTTTAATTGAGCTAATGCAGTGTAGAACCAGAGAGCTGTAACTTTTTGGACAATATTTTTTGGGACGGACAAGTTGGGCTAATTCTGAGGGGGGTTACAAATCCATTTGTTGAACAAATCAAAAGCCTCACTAAAATTGCCAGTAAGAGTAGGTGTGATGCTGATAAGCCCAGGAATAAAATTAGTCTGGGATGTTGTTGTTCCCCCACTTATGAATCTTAATGTTCCTGTAATTTTCAGGCTTAGACAAATTATGGCAACTATCAACCAAATTAAACAATATTAGACTGTGGTCTGACCAAGGCTGAAGGACAGATCTTTGACCAGTAACCCTAGATGATCTGTGAAAATCCCATCTAGAGTATGGCCAAACGTATGGGTGGAAGCTGTTACCCTTTGTGAGAGTTACCTAAAGGTATCTAACAAATTATTGATATCAGGATTAGACGAGTCATCATCATGAAAATGGAATCCTCCTGGGACAAAGAAGGTAGGATATCGAGTTAAGGAAGAAGCAAAGGCTTCTCCAGTGGTGGAGAGAAATGGACTTCCAGCGCTCAGGAAACCATCAAGTAAGCAGCCTGCTACTGAACGGGTGAGGCTGACTTTAAAACAGAAACTAATATTCTCAGCTCCCATGAGGGAGACAAAATCATAGGAGCTGCATTCCCAAGCGTCTCAATAGATAATGGCTATGCCACCAGCTCCCCCCATCGATCTTCCACTCTGGTGCGTCTAATCATAGCAAACCCCAAGAGAAGGGCCATCGTACTAACAGTGTTGGTCCAGGATTTTAACCATGTTTCTGTTATAAAACAAATTTCCAGTTGGTTGTCGATGATTAAGTCATATACTTCATGGCCATGTTTTCTTAACGAACAAACATTAATGAGGCCTCCTTGTATATGATGAGCGGATGGAATAAATTTGGGAGGCCTTAAGTAATCTTAATCAGAAAGTACCCTAAACTCCATTCGACATTTATAATAGGCAACTGGATCCAATTCCATGCTTAGGTCCAAGGTATGGCAGTTGGAGTTGATGTTAGGCCCGAGATTCTTCATCAAAAAAAAAAAAAAAAATTCCGATGTCGGGACTATACCTGTGAAAAATCCAGGATAGTGATTGAAAAACAGACACGGACAGGTGCAGATGGGGTTGCCTTTGGCACGCAAGCAGTGCAGACCTGCACAAAAAGGCAGTTTAGCCCCGCCCCCCCTGGAGAACAACTAGTACTTTCAGGCAAGTTAAAAAGCGGTGCAAATGAAAAAGACTGGGCAGAAAATACAAAGCGGAGGATGGTGGCCTTACACTTAAGCAGCGTGATTAATGTGATCAATAAAATAAAGTCACTGAGTGCCTCACACAGAGCACCTGTGTTCAGGTCAAATCGGGAAGTGTAGTACTAAGCAGGCCGCATCCACGTCGCAGAGCTGCACATAAAGGCAGCTTGGCCCTGCCCCCATGGAGAACAACTAGCACATTCAGGCAAGTTTAGAAGCAGTGCATATGAAAAAGACTGGGCAGTAAATACGGCGCTGAGGATGGTGGCCTTACAGTTAAGAAGCGTGATCAGCAGCATCATCAATGTGGTCAGTAAAGTCAAGTCAAAGAGTGCTCGCATGGAGCACTTGTGTTCAGGTCAAATCAGGAATTTTAGTACTAAGCAGGGGGAGCTGTTGAGGTATGGTTCTAATAAATCTGCGACAGTTCCGTAAATACCTGTATATTTTGCGGAGGAGTCTTTAATATATGGCCATCTGATAGTCCTTCTGTTGTTGGAATGAAAGACAGGGACTGACTGGGAGGATGCCACATCCCTATCCTTGATGTAAATGATTGCCAACAGAAGTGTAAGGGCGTTATGATCACTATATGCTCGGATACCTTCATAAAGCCAAAACGATCCCACAGGCATAAATCCAACAAGATGTCATCAATCCAGCTTTTACTTGTGGCCCTCTTAAAAGTATACCTAGGGATATGGTCAGAAGGAATTCGACTGTTACAGGCCCATAGCCCGTATGTAAAAGCAAATAGCCCTAGCTTAGGGGGCTACTGGGGTTAACTTCTCATATGTAAAAGCACATAGCCGTAGCTTGGAGGTTACTGGGGTTAACTTATCCAAGTAAGAAGTAGTTAGCTTTGGAATGTTCCAAGCCCTATCTTCCTCTTTCACCAGAGCACTTGTAGATCTTTAAGGCACGAAGGTCATGTTAATGTCACCCACAACTAATAAAAGGTGTCTAGTAGTGTCTAGATTCAAATAATTGCCCATGACCTGTAAAGTTATGGAATCCTGCTTCCACTTAAAGCAACAAAGGTAAATATTGAATATTTTTACGGACAAGAATGTTTCTGAAGAGATAAGTAACCCTAGCATATCTGAGGCTCTTGTGTCTAATCGCTTGATCTTGATGGCAAGTGAAGTTTTGACCCAAATGGTTAAACCCCTTCCCTCCAACCACCGCTCCCCCACCCAAGGTTGATGGTACTGCAACTACTCTTAAATTAAGAAACTCCAGTTTAAGGAATGGCCAAACCGTCCAGGTTTTCTGGAAGAGGCACAGGTGAAAGGAGTCAATAAAACTGTCCCCCTTTGGTCCCCAAGTTGGAATTTAAGCCAGCTACATTCCAAAAGATCTAAGTGCATCCTGGTTGCGCTCGCCTCCCCCAGCAGGTCAAAGGTCCGATTTAATTTGTGGGCCTAGACATGGGACCCACTGTAGTTATTTCTAAAGACCCCCTGTCCCTCCATATGTCTCTGAGAAGGAAAGCAACCTCATGTAAATTGTATTGTGGATTGTTGCCTATAATTGCTGGATGACTAGTCAGTCAATCTACATGCCTTGGACCAGAAATGGGTGACTGACCTCGCATTCTATTTGATGGCTGCACCTCGGGAATTTCATTCCCCGATTAGAGTACGGTTGACACTTCATCCAATGTTGCAACAGCTGGTCTCAATGGAGGGTGGCCTTAATTTAAATTGAATGCAGAAACCATTAGGTGGATTTGATCGTAGACCAAGATCAACTAACCCCTCTGCTAGGCCACCACCCTTAATTCTAATAATGTCATTTTGGGGGTCATTTTTAGGAGATACACGTTCTACGTGATGAAGATCTGACCTTATAACAGGGAGGCAGTGCCTTATCCAACGTATTACCTTGTTTTTCAGAGATTCTTTCCCCTCTTTCACGGCTGAAGGAATCTTTGGAACATTTGTCATGTAAAGTGTTTGTTATCCAGGGTTATCTATTGCGTGAGGCTGCAATGTATTATGCCTGGCCAAACTGGGATGAATGACTTGTGGCATCTTCCCTTTAATGACCAAGCTCGGGTGAGTGCATGCAGGGAGGCAACTATCAACTGGAGAAACATCAGTTACTGCCCTGGTGCCTTTGTATACCCCATCCAAGCCCACCTTGCCCACAGACTGCCTTCTACCAAAAAGTAGCCCTTCTGGGTGTCAATTGTACCACGTGGACACTACTAGTGTTGGGTAATTCACAGAGACCATCCACTGCACTCCTTTGCTCATACAGGGAAACTTGAGGTTGTAAATCTACAACTTTAGTGGATAAGTCCTGCACCTAGGCTTTTAACTGCAAAACCGCATCCCTGAGCATGAGAGGTATATCCTTAATCTCTTGATTTCGATCAACACAGTTGTCATCTCTAGACAAAGGTGGCACCATAAGTGCAGGACCCTCCATTGCCCCATGTCCATAGATCCTGCAATTTCTGTAATACACCTAGTAGGTTCTATGGGTGCCACAATGGCATATCTGTTGTGGCATTCAACCATTGGGACAGTTAATGAGAAAGTAGTAGATGGACACCCTCTGTGGACTCTGCAGATTTTGACTTAGAAGTGGTGGCAGAGGTATTAGATTGAAGCAATAAGGCGCTGCTGGCTTGAGTGTAGACCAGAAGGTTTGGTTTTAAGTGCCCACTTAGATTTTTCAAAAATGGTGGGAACCCTGGAGCCGCTCTGAATCAAAAGAACTTGTTTAGCAGAATTTAAAATTGATTGCACCTCTTCTATCAGGTCATCAATTGATTCATGCATACAACAAACTGGCTGCTGCATGAGCCTCTCATTTTTTTTCGCTTTCCTGTCCTACGAGGACTATCCGCAACTTTCCTTTTCCTCATTTTAGTGTCTTATGATCGCAGTCAAGGCTGTAAAAATACAATGTAGTAAAAGCTAGGTGCTACGGGCTGTAAAAATAAGAGGATAGACTTGCCAAAACCAGTAGTCAAGAGGGGTGGCCTGGCCCGGACCTTCGGTGTGAAGATGGGCCAGGTCTTGGCGCAGGAAGTGTGCAACACTTTTAGCACTTAGATTGTCTTGTGCCCCATCTCCTGTCAGCTGCTGAATCTGAGGGAATAAAGTCCCACCCCCATGTACGGGCCAGAAAGAGTCAAGTGCAGGTGCCTACTTTCCTGCCATCCTCTTCCTTTCATCTTTTCTTCTTTCTTGTCTTACCTTTCATTTCCTTCTTCCCTGACTGCCTTCCTTCTACTTCCCTGCTTTCCTTTACCTTTCCTACCTGTCTTTTTTCTTTCTTGGCTTTTCCCTCCTTTTTTCCTTCCTGCTATTTGTTTTTTAGGTTGAAGCCCAACAGAAAGCAAAGAAGCTGTCTGGTTGCTAAGGACGTCTTGGAGGGGCGGGGGAGGGGGGAAAGGGAAAAACAACCCAGGAATGCATTCCACCCATTGCTTACCATTAGCTTGGTGGTTTGTAACTCACATTTACTTGCTTTCTATTTGCTGGCTTTTTTTGTTTGATATGTCGGCAGGTCTTTGTCCCATCCTTAGAGCACAGCCTGTTTACCACCTCTCTGACTCGCTCCTTGTATTCTTCCACAAGTGCTTGCTTCCAGCCCATTCAATTTTGTTCTTAATATGTCACATGTGCTGTGCATTCAAAGACAGAGGTCAAATGTCATGCTCTGTCTTCTGAAGTAGCTTAGTGTTTACTTCTCTTTCTCTGACTTGAAAGTGAAAGGATTTATGTGACACTCTGGTCGTGTGAAAGGAAAGGCTTTTACTGAGCACACAACTAAATGTAAATGAACTGAGCATGTATTTCAAAATATATCAGAGTTAGGGAAGCATAAATGAAGCACATATTTGTGTACTTCTCAAGTGTGTTGTAAACAAGTATTTAAATATGATCAAATCAATATACTAGGTGATGGCATTTCCACACCTTGCTTGCGTGCTGTGTATTTTTAGCAGTAAAACAGGATGGCTGTGCACATGTAATGGCCATTTCAATTGAAAATATGTTGCCTGTAGCGACAGCATTATTGTTAGTGTGCTGTATAATTTTAACACTACAACTGCACGTCTGTGTAAATGTATTGGTCATTACATTTGAAAAGGTGTTGTCTGGAATGGCAGTGCGCCACAATACCATGCATACTCCACTCTATGTCACTCCAAAACAGAGCAGACTACAGTACTCAACTCTATGACACTAACGTTTAGCCATGCTGAACAGCAGCCACTCTGGTGTACAACATGGCTAAAACACATAGGCAAAGTGTTGCAAATGCTTGTTCCCTTCCTGCCTTCCTCTTTTCCTTCCTTTCCCAAAAGCAAAAGGCTGAAAGCCAGTGGCAGACCGATTGGCTTTATTAAGTCTGTATTAGCCAAGACGTTTTGATTTTACTGAAATAATGTGTATATCATACCAACTTATAGAGGTTTTCAGGCAGACATCATCCATTAGTCTGGGTTGTATTGCCATGTTATTCACATTTATCTTCCTCCAACTCTAGCAAGCATCAAATGGCAATGTCAGCCCACTTCAGCAATTGGTTGACTTCACTGTAAGTTTCAACTTGCTGCCCTTTCAAAGTAGCTCAGTTCAATGCCAGAGAATACTATGTTAACATGTGCTTTTTTTTTTTTAGACCAAAACAACATGTATTTTTTAGAATAATAAAGGCTCAGCAGCTTCCGAACAATAAAGTTTTGCAAATACTATTACAAAACAAGCATTGACAAAGCCAAATTCTAGCACTGTCTGCCAGCTGATGCCAGACAACTTTGCCAGGGCTGGTTTCACTTGGAATACAATTTCACTACTTTTCTTGCCTCTGTATGCCTCTAGCGTATTCTTTGATATGTCAATATTTATGAACTGCTTTTGAATTTCTGTTCAACATAAACATATAAATTAAGTGGAACCACTTGTGACTTGTAGGATGAAGCATCAAGGCCTTCTCTTTTCCACTGGGCTCCTCCGTAACTGTTTATACAGGAAAAGTTTGATTCACAATGAACTCTAAAAATGTCATCCAACCTCAAATCCCTTTCACTTGCGCACTAACTGAAACGGTACACAAGTATTCCAAATCATAGGGAAAAGCTGAAAAGCAAAGCTTATGACTATGCTTACAGCAAAATATTTTAATTCCCCTTCAGAATATGCTCTGTAATTAAGTAATAGTTCTGCACGAACCCCTCACAAGAATACTTTATGCTTTCAGTTAACCTCCATCCACATAATGATAAAAGTTGTAGCTTTAAGTACCAGAATAAATAATGTTATAAGTTACCCTTTCTCCAAGCATGAATCAAACATTAAATCACATCTGCTCCTTACCAAATTAATCCATGTGCAGTGAACAGCTAGGTTCTCCACAAGTTAACTATAGAAAATGGATACATGTCTGTAGTTAAAACCCATTACTAAATTACAGAGATGCTCCCTAACATCAATTTCTCACACTTACAGCACCAGCACTTATGCACAACCGTCTAAGTCCTTGCTCTCTAGGATCAACAGTTAGAAGGCCCCAAACTCCCTAAAGGGACCAACAGCTCCAAGCCAACATTAACTTCGTGTTGCTTAGTTCAAGGTCCATACAGGACAACCCTACAGCGTATAGTGCACCAGCCCGATGACACTACAGTTAGAAGTACTTCAGCCAGGGTCACACAGTTCCGAAACTCCAAAGCCAAACATTCAAACAGGAAAGTAAACTTTTAAATCTAATGACTTTGCACGCATATACATATATATATGTATATAGTGTCCTCCTGATCATGTACCCTATGCAAGTAATACTCAACTCCATGGAGATGCTGACTTGCTATTTCCCCACTGTTTGCAATTCAGAGCGCCACCTTCCATTACAGTTATAGGACTTCTGGGCAGAACAAAAGCTTTATTGATGAATTCTCAGATCTCCTCACTCTCTCATCCATCCAACATGCTCACTCTACCCTCTTGGGTGACTTCAATCTCCCAGACAACACAAGCTCAGAACAAATAAGAGCCACACTCTTCCACCTCAGACAAACTCAAAGTGGTAAAGCATATCACACAACCACAACACGCCAAAGGCCACATCCTTGATCTTGTCTTTTCCACATCAGCAATAATCCAATGCAAACCATCCATGTTACTGGACAGGACAGACCACTTTGCCATCCCAATCTTCCTGCTCAGCTTTCTATTACCAAACAAATGTCACCACAAAAGAGAAGCTCAAACATTCAGATTCTTCAAAGAGTTCTACATAGACGACCAAATCATAAACTCATCTCTCACCCTATCAACGCAACGGCCAATGCCAACACCCATCTAAAAAAAAAAAATCTCATTTTTTGGGGGGAAAACCAGATGAACATTCATGCTCCAATTAAAACATGCAAGAGCATGCCAAAGGCTTTGGCATCCTGACAACTCAAATGACCTTGCTGACAATAAACAACCAATCTGTACACCAGAAAGAAAATGGAAGAAAAACAGAACACTTTATGGCCTCATGACACCAAATTTCCTTTGCACAACACGTATACCGCTCACCACAGCCGAAACAAAGTACTATGCCAACACCATCAATGAACCCACTATTAGAAGCAGACACATTTAAAGACAATCAAGCAGTGCATCAACCCCCTGCCAGAACAAAATGTTCCTCACACAAAATAAAATCCCAGTCTTACCAACCTATTCCTAAGTGGAAAAACTACAGAAGATAGAACAGTACTTCAGCAATACCAAGTCTGCTTCGTCTCTCTTGCCAAATCCTTACCGTAGAAACCTGCAATTGTCATGGTTCAAAGCCCTAACTCTTGCAGATCACATTGACGTAATCAACTCCCTCAAAGCTATTTCTTATGAGGTTGATGTCTTATCCTTTTGAACTGAATTTCCTTTATGATTATAAAACAATAATCATAAAAGTACAAAGCATTACAATTTACATAAATCATATGATGAACAATCAGACATGTTAAAAAAAATAAAAAAAACATAAAATGTTAAAAAGAAATATGGCCGTAACCCGACCATGGGTTCTTAAATGAAAAAAATCAGATATTCTGTCTACAAAAGCCATAAAAATCTAGGGCCTAAAGTTCATAATCTTGTTACAACGCAAGGCATTTTTTTAAAAGTTAGAAACTGCCACTGCAACCATGGTATCATTCAGCAGTTGTAAATATAAAAAAGCAGGGCAATATTGATAAAACCCTTTGTTTTAAGAATGGACAGAAGAAATCTTCTTTTAAGAGATTCATAAAAATTACAGAACAAGAACAAGTGTTCTAAGGTCTGGAGCGAAGTGTTGTCACAGAGGCACATTTCTTATCGCAGAGGGCTCATACTGATCAGGCAGGAAGCATCAGTTACAACGGATAGAACCTAGTCTGGACCTGGTGAGAAGGACTCTTTCCCATGGGTTTCTGACAAAGGAAAGATAGGGTTCTGGGCCAAGAGTAGTATTTAAAATCATCAGGGCCCTGGCTGATTTACTACCCAAGGCCGCATTTGCTCTACTTTCACTGAGCTGCGTTAATAGCAGTTCCTTCACGGTCTTTTTGTCAGCCCATTTCAACACTTCAGGATTAAAAAATAATTCTGGGTGCCCGCTGATAGAGCTAAAGATCTAATATAGTTAAGCCAGGGGATTTTAAGGCCTAAGCCACAACTGAGGCAGTCCTCAATGACTTCCCTGTTAAAAGTTGCCATTTCCCCACTCCAGACAGATATCCACAACATAGGCGCAATTTTTGCATGATCTTCCGCAAAAACCAGACCCAACTCCTCATTCATAAACTGGCTTGAACTAGCGGGCCCCACCCTTAATAGCTTTCTGCAAAAATGATTTTCTTTGTGCTGAATAGATATACAGTTAGAGTATTCCCAGATTCCAGCGCCATATAATAATACAGGTAAACATTTCATCTTGTAGAACTGCAGCAATGGTAAAACAGGCTTGCTCCCAACTAAACGAGCAAATCTAAAGAGCGCCCCACATGACTGGTCAAAGCGCAGAAAGCAGTTTGCGAGACATTTAGTCTACGTACAGTGCTCATCAAAGGCGACACCCAGATATGAGAAGAAGGTTACCCTTGTTATCACCTGATCCTTAATTAAGATCGGTCTAAGTTTCAGGTTCCTCTTCCCACAAACCATAAAATGCGTCTTAGAAGTATTAACATCCAGTTGCAGGCCGCCCATAAAATCAACAAGCAGATCCACCAGAACTTTAAGGCCATTCAGTGTGCGGGAAAGGATGAAAGTATCATCTGCATATAGTAAAGAGGGAACAGGATTATTTTTGAGTTATAAAAAATCGTTCCCATGGGTAACTAGATGTGAATTCAGGCCACTGATATATAATAAAAATAGGATTGGTGTCATAATGCCCCCCTGCCTGACTCCCCTTGCTAGTTTAAAGACATCAGAGCATTCACCTGCCTTTCCAAATCTAACTGCGGCATTAACATCTTTGTGGCGCGCCCGAAAGAAATGTACTAAAGGTTGGGGCAGCCCAAGACCTTCCAGGATTGACCATAGCTTTGATTGCACAACCCTATCAAAGGCACAGCTCAGGTCCATAAAGGCCAGGCAAACAGTGCCCTTCTAGGCTACCACAAATTTACTCACCAATAGATTAAGATTAAAGCACTGTTTCATTGTCCCTATGCCCTCTCTAAAACCATATAGGGCTGGGCAGATAATATTATTTGCTTGGATCCATTTTTCATGCATGGAAGGAAGTCATCCCATTACTCAAGATCTCACAAACAAATTGGCAACTCACTACACAACCAAGGCAGACACATTGGACTCCTATTTAAAACAGAAGAAAAACATCAGCACAAACTCCTTTCCTAAAATACCCTCTAAGAATAAACAACCCAACCTCTACAGTCCTTCCAACAAACATCCCAGGCTGAATTTATGAATTTGGTCAAAGCAAGCAGACCTTTTGGTTGCCCTTCTGACCCTTGCCCACCACAAATCTTGAAGAACATTCTTCTATCTACTTCTGCTGCCACACCTGTAAGAAGAATCATCAACAACTCTTTAACTTCAGGAACTTTTTCTGTAGACCTGAAAAAGGCATACATACGACCTTTATTAAAGAAAACAAACCTAGACCCGCAAGACCCCAACAACTGCAGACCAATCACAAATGGACCTTTCCTGGGCAAATTGATAGAGCAGCATTCGCCCAGATGTCACAATTCATTGAAGACAATTCTATACTTTCAGACTTCCAAACTGGATTCTGCCCAGGAAGAAGCACTGAATCGGCACTCATAGCAATCTGGGATGATCTTAGAAACACAGTCGACCGAAATGGAGTTGCTGTACTACTTTCTTGGACCTCTCAGCTGCCTTTGATACGGTTGACCATGACACCCTAATTCAAAGACTCCACAAAGCCGGCATACAAGGGATTGCTCTAGACTGGATTACTTCCTATCTTTAAAAAAGATCTAATGTCATCCTCTCGCCCCCCTTCTCGTCCAAACCCTACCTCACAAAAGCAGGGGTCCCCCAAGAGTCAATCATCTCACCTTTGCTTTTCAACATCTACATGATATCTTTACCAGAACTGATCAATGATTTCCATCTCACATGCTACAACTATGCCAATGACACAAATATACTACTTAAATTAGAATGCCCCAAAAACATTGAAAACTCACAAATCTTCAGTTGCCTCAGAGCCGTTGATCAGTGAATGACCTGGAGCCATCTCAAACTAAATACCTCCAAAACAGAAATACTCATATGTGGTGACTGGAAAAATTATGACCCTCTGTGCGTCTGGCCTGGCGATCTCGCACCACCTCCTCAATTATCCAAGGAAGTTAAAAACCTAGGAATCACCATGGATTCCATGTTAACTATGAATGCCCAAGTGGACAAATTAGCACGAACAAGCTTCATCACCTTGAAGACTTTACGACGCATCTTCTCCCACCTCGGATTTCCACACAAGGTGCAAGCTACTATCTCACTTGTACTATGAAACTAGATTATGCCAATGGCCTCTACCATGGATCATCTCTATCTGTTATGAAAAAACTACAAAGTATCCAGAATTCCGCAGCCAGGCTACTATTGCATGTAAAGCCGCAAGCCCACATCTCCCCTGCCTTGAGAGCACTACACTGGTTACCCGTTGCCAGAAGATGCACTTTCAAGCTGCTTTGTATCACCCACAAAGCTATACATGGAACAGGACCACTTTTTATCAGAAACAAAATAACCAAATACATCCAACAAAGAAACCTCCGCTCAAGATTGGCACCCTGCCTTAAAACACCACCATACAAGAAAAAGACTAGGCGGTACATCCTCCGTTCAAGCAGCCAAACTATGGAATTCATTACCCCCAACTATGAGCCACAGATAACTTTCTTGTCTTCAGAACACTACTCAAGAGTTGGCTCTTTCCTTCATAACCACCATATTCAAACAACTATGAACTGCATATGCCTATGCTGATAAATATTTTTTTCAGATTATGTGTATATTTCTAGTTATGTATAGTTTCTTTAGAAAATATGTATCGCTACTATGTCATAACAATAAAAAAATACACACACACTCTTTAAACCTGTTTAAGTATATTTTTACCCATGGTTCTAATTATGTATTGTATGTGCATATGTGTATTCATGTGTGTGTATGTATATATGTATGTATGTATGTGTATATGTTGTTTCTGTGCTTGGCATGTTCGTGGGTCACTGCATGGCTCCTGGGTGGGTTGTTATACTAGATATCTATGAATTCCTGCTCTCATTTTATCACACTTATCTACCCATCATCATATGTCATGTCTCTATCAAACTATCCTCCATTCTCACTCTGACTCATCCCAAATCCTTTCTACTACTTTCATCTCCTAAATAACTCTGCCTAAGCTCTTCCCTCCGCTTTCACATCTAACTCACCAAACCTCACTCTACTACCGTGACCTCCCACACAACCCTACTAAATTCTCCCGCATTTATCTCACCCTGCTACTATGCTCTCCCTAACCCTTCCACATACTCTTCCCTCCTCCATCCCCCTTTACTCATCCCAAGCCTTTGGGTTGAGTAAATTAAGGATATACTCCCAATTAACACTTCTGGATTTCTTTCCTCCTCCACCCCTTCATTACTCCAGTCAATCTAACTAACAAACTCTCATATCCGCGGCTCAAATGAACTCATATTAATACTAAAACTGTACTCATTATTTCCCGATACTAATCCATCACTAATTCTTGTTGGGTTCCAGAGTAGCGTGCTACTCACCGAAAAGTGCTTTGACTCCTCGTCAGGGGTAGTAAGAGCTATATAAATATGATTACAATACAATATGTCCCACTATCTTAACCGCAGAACCCAGCAAGGAGATGGGGCAGTAACACACTGGGTCCTGTCTACACCTTTTTTTTTTTAAACCGGCACTATTACTGCTGACTTCCATGAGCTAGGGATACTGATTTGCGATGCAGCGTTAAGAACATTCGTCAACAGCAGAGACCACAGGGCAGCGTTTTCCTTATATAAGTCCATAGGGACGCAATCTGGGCTGGGGGCTTTATTGGAAGGCCTTCCCATGATGGCAACCTGAACTTCCTCCAATTTAAAGTCTAAGCGCAACGGAGAGGGAATAGTCATGTCTGCCTCCACCAATTGTTCTTCACTATCGAGTGAGTAGACCCTCTTAAAGTGGGCAACCCATTTTTGGGAGGGTATGGTGGTCCCTACAATGTCTGGGGAAGCTTGATAAGCAGGCTTCCCATTCACTACACACCAGAAGGACCTCACATCCCCGAGCTTGCAAGCACCCACTAACTGCTCCCACCTCTCTTCTTTGAGACATTGCTTCCTGAGTTTTATTGCCTCCTTGTAAGCAGCCCTAGCTTCACAGATAGAGTGGGGGTTCCTTGGGTGGTCCTTAAGGACTTTGTGGTGGTGTTTACTGGCAATATGGAAATTTTTGTCAAACTATCCATCTTTATGGTCTTTTAATGGTCTTTGAAGATCCAACATAATGGATCTGAGGCTGCTATTCAGGGACTGAAAATCAGCCAGAATAGCCCCTGGTGGGGGCTCAAATAGTAAGAGGGAGCTAGAAAACACATTCCTGCATCTCTTAACAACCTCCACCAATAGGATGGGGATCAAAACTTTCCACCAGCTGAGCCTCCTACCTTGGCCTTTTGGAATCAGCCCAAACACACCTGGCGTCAAGCTCACAGTCCCAGTAGTGGGAGTAACCATTCTAGCTTCAATGGTATTATGCTCAATAAACAGTTGGTTGTGGATCAGCCCCTTGGTACAACACTCAGCAAAACAATTAGAAATAAAAATATAATCAATTATAGTCCCTTTTCCCCACCCAACAAAAGTGGGTTTGATTAAGTCACAGCTTGCCACTCTCTCCAGCATATTACAGAGACCGGCACGTCTCACTTCAGTCACCAGCAGCTTACCTCGGGGGTCTGGGGGTTCTTGTATAAGGAGGGGATCTACACCCAGAGGGGCCGTTCCTATCTTGGCATTAAAGTATCACGCTAAGAGGACATTAAAACAACCCAACTTAGGGGCCACCCTCTCTTCCAAGATCAGAAGTGCTTGGAATAGAGACCTGATCTGACACCCCGAGTAACAAACTGAGTTATAAAAATTTACAACAAAGAAATTAAAATGTTCAGAAACTACAACCAAGATATCTGTATACCACTGTGCCCAATAGGGATTGGAACAACACGCAGCTGTGCAGTTACTCGTAATAATAGAGCCAAACCACCACTAGCTCTTGACCCTTGTGAAGGAGTAGCTAATACAACATGGGTCTCAAAACCATCTACAGAAAACAGCTCCTGTGCCCATGTTTCTTGAAGTAATATGGGGCCATATGTACGAAGACATTTTCCCATAGACATAGAATGGGTAAAATCCTTTGCTACATCTGGCCCATGATGTCATACTGGGAGATGAACGTAATCCACTGAGGGTAATACCCTCCTCAGGGGTGCAAACATCTGGCTTAACCCCAGCCGGAACCCCCATAGCCACAGTGATAGTTTGTCAGTCTAATTCACCAAGATCAGACGGGGTGAACCTATTTCTGGTGGGTATCGTGAGAGCGGAGCACAGCCCTAATCTCTGTTCCGGATAATTAAAAGCCCTAGCTACCGACGATGTGGTGGGCTTATAGAAAAATCCTAAAGGCAAAATCCTGATGCTGGGTCCCATCATAGAAGGTTGCCTGGAAGTGAAAATCAACCTACCTGCCATATTTGTGGCTCTACAATTAATCACCATACAGTCACCCTCCACGGACCTATTTGTAGGAGCAATCCACTCAACCATTCGCACAAATAGTATATTCCTAGATTCTATGGGGTGAAAAGTAGTGTTTTGGCTCAGCTAGTGACACTCTTTGTTCTGGAGGATTTCATTTGACTCACCGTGGGGAAACTCAAGGGGGTGGTGGACATCAGCTAATACTGCCACATATGAGCAGCACTCAGGCGGCAGATTCAGGAGGGGCAGTTTTCTGGATGGTGCAAATCGAGCAACCTTACCCCCGTTATTTCTAGGGATCCCCTCAGTGGTTTCCCCCTGATTCACCATGTCCCTCCCAACTTCACGAAACAAGGGACCCCTTATAATACCCAATGAGGAGCCCGTAGCACAAGATTGCGAGGGTTGAACATGAGAAGGAGCTGAAGGTAGAACTCCTGAGAAAGGACACCCCCCCTCCCTAAACTCTGGATTACTAATGGCTTCTCCCTGCAGGAGACTATCCTAACATCATCTTTCCTCCAGCACCAGGAACCCATGAGTATACAAAACAGGATCTGGCCTATTCAAAGGGGAGATCAATGTCACCAATTTGGATAACTTTTCTAGAACTGGAGCCAGACACTGCTCGACAATGTTTTTAAATTTATCCAGTACATGATCCACTCCTGGCTGCCATCCGGGGCCCCCACCTTGCTGCTCATAAAACCTCTTCGCTCTGGTTGCTTGGGCTGTCGCTTCGCTTTAACTGGCGGAGCCCTCTTTTTGGTTATAGGTAGGGTCTGTACTAAAGAGTCCACCAAGTACTCCCTCCCAGCTACTACCAATCTTGGTTGGGTGTCATCAGGGGGTCCCAAGGGTAAAATATCAAAGGAACCTGTGGAGAAGTGGAGGGAATGTGGGACCGTGGAAGGACCCTCAAGTGGCCCGCATCTTGGGCCCTCCCCCGGCTCCAAATATAACCTCCTTTCAGCCAAATCGATTTCTTTTGCAATCATGCCCATAGCCAAGGTTAGGAAGGAGTCAACTGTAGATCCCTTTTGAGGTTTTGGGGATGTTACCTTACTCTCCGGCAGTTTGCGTCTTCCCATATTATGACCCTAGGGCTCTAAAAGCCTTGATAAACCTCTATGTAAATAAGAATGAGTTTTTGGGGAGGGCAGGCCCATCTATTTGCTTATACCTCACAACAAAACATACATGATATAATAAGGCGGGAGCCAAAACCAAGAGGGCAGTCCCAGCCCCCTTCGGGCTCCGATGAGCGTCGATGGGCCTGCCCTGCACGCTTCCCACGCAGCGATGTACACCCTTGCGCCTTATACCGCTGGTTGGAAATGGCAAGTGGGAGCAGGTGATGTCGAAAATGGCCGCCTCCTGGGGCCACAAAGCAGTCAGGGATATGTAGTCCCTTGTAGCAGAGTTTAGCACTTCCCGCACAGTGGTGTGCCCCCTTGCGCTTTATAGCTCTCATTGGAAATGGCAAGTGGAGCAGTTGATGTAAAAAATAGCCGCCCCTTAATCAAAGCTCTCTAGGGACGCTCTCTCACCCCTACTCATCCGTCAATACCGCCCTCACTCAAAGAATCTTCACAGAAGCTCTCAAATCTGGCCAGATTAGCCCACTTCTACAGAAACCTCCACTAGATCCTTATGACCTCACCAGTTACCATCCATCACTCACCAACCATTCATCTACAAGATCATTGAAAAAGCAGTCTATATTTAACTCCAGAATCAAATCAATGCTAATAATCTCCTGTACAGCTACCAGTCTTTCTTCAGATCATGCTGCAGCACGGATACCGCTACCTTACACATCACAGACTATGTCCACTTGACCATAGACAAAGAGGACCCCTGCCTACTGACAGTGCTGGACCTCTCAGCTGCCTTCGACACAATCGACCATCCCACCCCTCAATGACACTTGGGTGTCTTGAATGGCATTCAACTTTCAATGTCCTTTACTGGTTCTCCTTCTGCCTTTCCAACTGACACCAGTTGTGCACATGGGCACCTCCAGGTCCCAAAAGATCCTTAGCGCTGGCAGAGTCCACCTTATTCCATTCTGTCTTGTCATCTTCACCCCGTACGTTTGGTGCTCTACTAACTGTTCATAGCATCAAGATTCACCAGTATGCCGATGATATAGAACTCTACTTGAAAGTATCCTCTGCTTCAGCTATCTCACACCTTAAACAATGCCTGCACATCATCCAAACCTGGATATCCACTCCCTACCCAAGGCTCAACCTAACCAAGACATAATTCATGTAATTTGCCCAGAACAGCAAACAGTACAAACATGGTTCAATGATATGAAGCTTGAAGGTTTTGGATCCCAACTTTCATTGAATGCCAAGTCAGTTGGATTCACCCTGGATACCAACCTTACTCTCAAGGAACACACTGCCAAAAAACAAAGACGGCCTGGTACTTGCTCTCTCTTCTGAAGGTGAAACCATTTCTTTCAGAGACAGACTTCGGAACTGCTGTTCAAAAGCATCTGGCGGTGGTGACGTCTTGTTTCATGGCCTCCCAGGGTCCACACTGGCCCCTCTTATGGGCATCGTACACGCCACAGCACATTTCATTTAGGGCTGAATAAATAGCATCACATCACCTACATCTGGATGGAACTCCGGTAGGTCCCCTTGCCAGCCCACACAATCTTCAAAACCAGCTGAATCAGTTTTAAAGCCATCATAACCAGTCGCTCTGTTTATCTTTCAGAAACGCTCACCATTGCTTGTGGTTCTTGGCACACTGCTGTTAGGTCACCATCAGACTGCAGACTAAGAAGTGTAACTAAGAAACAAGCCTTGGCAAAGCCAACAAGCTTGTCTTTAGTCTGCCAAAGCACATGAACAAGGCATTTCCAGATGCTGTTTACACATGCTGTATACACAAATGTTGCTTATCATGTGAAAGTCATCCCATTGCCAATGCTGCGTGCACATGGAGTTCCAACATCAAAAATTCTATTTTGCCAGGAGTGTTAAAAATCCTCACACTAGTTCCGCGTACGTCCCTTATGAAGCAATATATGACTTACAGAGCTTGTCTTAATTAAAAATTGTATTTAGAACACAAATTGAATTATAAAAAGTGTCTCATCCATAAGGAGCTAAGTGTAAAACAGAGCTTTGTTTAATTAAATCTAGAGGTCTCTACAAGGGCATGATAAGTGTGCTGGATAGCTGTATTAGAGTGCAGCTGGCTGTAGGTACCTCTGTGGAGCGCCCAAGTATGGGCTACCCCAAAGTATGGACTGGGAAACTCCAACACCATGTACCTCCAGTTTCCAAGGAGTGTGAACCTGAGTTGGGTAAGGTAAAAGCGTGAAATACGATCTTCACCCGAGGACAGTGAAACATCATGGTTAACATGGTTAACATGCGCCTTGCGCATTCCTTTGTCTGCCTCTTCAGTAGTTCAGAGGATGGCTAACACAGGAAAGCCTGCTTCCTTTTTTATAACATAACAAAAAAAAAAAAAAAAACTTTCAACAAACAATTTTAGGGAGCCCCTGAAAACCAGGAGAGTGAGAATTGTTTTCATGAATTCATGCTTTTGGGAAAGTCACTGAAGGAAGGTGAGGTTTCTGTGGCAGAGGAAGGGTGTTGTAAATACCATGAATTGTATCATTTTGTCATATTCTGGACTCAAGTTATGGCTCTGCACAGTAAGACAGACAGAATCGTAACGGTGTGCCTACTTTTAACAGACAGATTGAGCATTTTAGCTGAGTGGACACACGACGCCAGACCTGGTGGTGCTAGACCATCCATGTGTTTCTTTCCTGATGTAATGCTTCCTCGAGGCCAGGGTCATCTGCAAGCTTATCTTTCTCATAGTGATCTCATGCTGCTGGGGGTGAGATGTTTGAGAGGCAGCATTGAAGACCACTGCTCAATAGACTGCTCCTGAACTAGGACAGGAGGAAAGAGTCAGGGTGGGGGTATAGTGTGCGAGCTTAACTGGGGGCACTATGGGATGGCCACAGCAGCTTGGATCAAAGAGTTGTGGATGTTTTAGGATTATGGTGTCACTTCTTGATGGCAATAAGTTCACTATCATCATTAAAATGCCCATCTACAGAAGAGTGTGGGTAGTTGCTCTTGCCAGCAGCTGGGTATACAATGTGAGCTACTGGTAAACTTCTATGCAGGTTTCCAAAGTGCTATGCATTCCAGCTTGGCTGAGCCTGAATTGTAGGCGACACTGTGGTTACGTATGTAGCTGGAAGTGTATTGCATTTATACAAGACAGATCAAAATAATAAAGCATATATGTCACAACCTATTTGTACGAAAGAAGCTCTATCACAATGACTACCAATCACACAGATTAGGAACCACACTAAACTGTTCTCTGCACATAACGAAGACACCATGAATATTCTCTGGATAGTAATGTGCACCTTTGAAAGCGTTTTCAGAGAAATCATTTTCATACATTCTAGTATCAAATGAAGCTACTATGTCAATAACAGAAAAAAACAATTCAGTGTTCATACATGTTTTAAAATTTGTTAAAGATGTTTGGTCCTTTGCACACATTTCATAAACAGTAGTATGTTTCACACCGTCTTCATTTCTAAACACCGAGGCCATGCAAATTGCTGTGTTCTATTCTTCCGAATAAAATAAAGGCAAAGTAGGAATTAAAAAACAAAAAAAAAAACACCATTCTTTCAAAGAGTGCCACGTTAAGGTATGTAAAAAGGCATGTAGATGAGTGTAACCCAGGGTTTTCCATGCTGCTCTTAAACACACAACTGCACTCTGAAGGCTAAAGCTAATGATAGAAAGTGAGGGGGTTGCTGGGACTGTAAAAAATACATTCCTCATAACTGCCCTCCTCCCATCCGTGCTACAGACAGGGGTAAACAAACACTGAGAATTGTATACTTATCTAAGACTTTTTAACAGCATTACAGTGTCACGTGTGTGCCAGGGAAAGGTCAAGCTCAAGCCCACTGTACCTTTCGTACTTCATGCTTATCATTGAGTCTTCTATAGGCGGGCATAATGCTGCTGGTTCAGGCAGTAGAATAAACAAAACAACCACAGCTGCATAGAGGGGAAGCACTATTTAGGTAGAAGATCACAACTTCTGCTCAATCAGAACACGTACTTCGGTCCACCGACATGTGGGTTAAGTTAAAGCCACTGTGTAGTATTCCTGGTAGCTCTTTTTTCAGGTTGAACACATAAGGGATAGCAACAACTGCAATGTCAAGACAGAGCTGAAAACAAGGTAGCAAGCTTTTTCCATCAATGTACCCAGGATCTGGAACAACATAACCATACCCATCAGGCCCGCCCCAATGCTGAGCCAATAAAGGAAAGAACAGAAGACTTTCCTCCTTAAAGAACACTACACCACGTCCCAGCTATCCCTCGTGCTAATCTTTGACCCTGTGCAGTGCTCCGCCACCGTAGCAAACTCATACACACAGAGTGCCATCTTGATTTAAGGTGTGATAAGAATTTAACTCTATGTACTAATACTAAGCTGAAAAATAATTAAACAATCGATCTAAGGTACTAGTGAGTGAGAAGGATGTAACCCTACAGTGTCTGTTTATAACCAGGAAACCGCACTCAAATCTCGGCTTTCATATCCACAGTGCATCACTTTACTTCAGTATGTATCATTTTCATTAACCGATCACTTTGAGAGCACAACGAAGTTATTAAGTTAAGGATTCTCTCGTTACTAAAACCTCAAATATAAAATTATCTTGCTTCACATTTAATAACAATGTGGTACAAATGTACACAGAGAACACGGCAATCTGACACTTCTTTTTTATCTTGCTATAGTATCTTCAGGGCATGGGGATATCCTTGAATGTTTCATGGGTAAGAAAATATATCATTCCATAAATGTTATTCAGTGCAATTCAATAATCATATGTACTTAACTGAAACAGTAAGACGCTTTATCATGTTCATTTTGTTATGACATGATGCCGGATTTACATGGCTCGACTCGTGTATTCTTGGAGCCAAAGAAAGTCCTTGGCCCTGCTCCGGCTCGGCTCTCAGAGAGCGTCCGGGAGCTCCTGCCCCCCTCAAAAACGTAGTGTATCCTACGTCTTCCCCACTCTTCGCCTCTAAAGTTTCAGTCCCTAACTCTCACTCCAAGGCACGGGTCCTTTACAATGTCCAGGGCCCTAGAACTAGACTCCAGGACACCTCAAAGGTCCCATTCCGACGCCACCCGTGGACTGCCTGGCCCGTAGCCTAATGACACTTGCAGACTAGATCAGTCTTGCAGTCTTAGACCATTATAACTCACTCCTTTTGCCAGCAGGCTGTGGGGCACAGCTACTTTCACATACTAACTATATTTGGGAACAGCCAGGGCGCAGGGCGGTTCGCAGGACAAGAACACAGAATTCGCATTTACCCACTCACGTGCATAGAACTGTGATATAATTAATTACAAAGGAGATTAAAAACCAGAAGTACTATTAACTGTCAAAAGATGGCTTGAGTTAACACAAACCCTCATACCGGCAGTCTCAGACCCTCAACGCTCCAGGTTACCAGTTTGGTGTCCTCATAAAGCTTACGATTCACTTGCTACCCGGATTCTGAAAGCCTCAGATCCTAAAACCCAATGTGGGGTGGGAAAGCTCACCGTGTCCGCAGCTGGTCGCACCCTCTGAGTCCTTAGCAACAGCAAGATGCACCAGGGCGACAAACTCAGCAGAGAGCCCGCAGGGAGGGGAAAAAAGCAGGCTGAGAAGTGTGAACAGCAGACACTGAGAAAGGACTGCACTTAGAGCCGAAGAGAATGATACTCAATCAAGCCGCCCAAATAATTCTCGTAAACTAAGCGACCATTTCGAACTGGTGCACCATTCTACAGTCTTCGCGTTCAGATGAAAATTAAAAGGCAAAGCCATCTGTAATTCTATCTTGGATTAACACGAAGACACAAAATTAGTCACTAAAATCACGGTTGTCAATAGTTTTATGAGAAGAAAGTTTTATTATCGCTTGCTAAAAGGATTGACGTAAAGTCCCATTCCAAGATGGCCGGCAAACTACACCTCGTCCCTGAACGTAAGGAGAGCGTCTGTTGCAATCTGTCTCCTAAATCGTGGTGTGAACTGGCTCAAGCTGCAGGACAATTGGTGGAGCGAACGCGCATTGAATACGCATGCGTCCAGCCTACGTCGTAAAGGAGTCTTCAGTGTGGGAGGCACAGGTAAGAGCTGTGCTTCTCACTGCCTTGTTTTTGTTTAGCTTTGTGTGGTCCCGATGGTGCTGCTCATGCGACCCTGTTTAGCACCTTGAATAGCCGGAGAGTCCTGGTGGGTCTGGGGATATCACGGTTTGTGGGAAGATCCCCGTAGTCTGAAAGAGTTTATGATAAATTCCGTGCTTTAAATGTACTGTTCGGTACTGCATTCCTTTTTTTTTTTTTTTAACATGAAAGGGGGATAACGTGCACTTCTCAGCACTGCTGCAGTATACTTAGTGGAAGAGAACTTCAATTTCTCAGTTACAAATAAATACTCAGAACTGAGACTACCATCAATTCTATATTTCCATTTAAAGCACTGACTATATTGGAAATGGTTTTTAGTGAGTATTATTATAATGGCAGCGTATATAACGGAAGGTTTCAGACCTGACAGCCTTAGGGTGGGCTTCCTCCCAACTTTTTGCGTACCTCTCTTACTTTTCTGACCTCGACTTTTGCTCATAATAGGACTTTGCGCTCTTTCTAGTGCCAACCAGTACTAAATTGCTTGTGCTCTCTCCCCTAAACATTGTAAAGTTGACTTATTCTCCAAATAGCATGTTTAATTTACTTATAAGTCCATAGGTAAGTGGTACTATGGGCCTGTAAATTAAATGCCACTTGTGAGCCTTAAGCACGAATTGTGCCACCCACTTAAGTAGACTTTTAGCCATGTTTTAGGCCTGCCATTGCAGAGCCTGCGTGTGCAGTATTACACTGCGATGTCAACCTGACAAAATAACCCTTTTGCCAGGCCCAAACCACCCCTTTGTTACATATGTCACCCCTAAAATAGGCCCTGGAAAACCCAAAGGACAGGGTCCAGTGTATTCATAAAGGCAGGACTTGCACTTTCAACCCCTTTGCTGCCAGGCCTTTTCCCCCTCAGGTACCAGGCCTTCTTTTGGAAACTTGGGGCAGTTTGCGCTTAGGCCCTCATAACTTTTTGTCCACATAAGCTACCCTCGCTAAATTTGCATCCTTTTTTTCCAACATCTCAGGGATTCTAGAGGTACCCAGAGTTTGTGGGTTCCCCTGGAGGACACCAAGAAATTAGCCAAAATACAGCAAAACTTTTTTTTTTTTTAAAGGGGGAAAAAAAGCTCTGCAGAAGAAGACTTGTGTTTTTTTTTGCCTGAAAATTATGTCAACAAAGGGGTTTGCGGTGCTAAAATCACTGTCTTCCCAGTTTTCAGAAACAGGCCGACTTGAATCAGAAAATCAAAATTTTGGCATTTTACTGGGACAGACCCCATTTTTACTATTTTTTGTGCTTTTAGCCTCCTTCCAGTTAGTGGCAGAAATATCAGTGAAACCAATGCTGGATCCTGGAAAGCGACACAATTCTGAATACAGCAAGGTGTCATTTGTGTAGATCCTACAAGGTTTTCCTACAGAAAATGACAGCTGAAATAAAAAAAAGATTGAAATTGAGGTAGAAAAAAAACAGCAATTTTTCTCCACGTGTAACTCTGTAGTTTTCCTGCGGTCAGATTTTCTAAAGAAATATACCATTACGTCAGCTGGACTCTTATGGTTGCGGGGATACATAGGGCTTGAAGGTTCATAAAGAACCATAGGTACCCAGAGCCAATAAAGGAGCTGCATCTTGCAATGGGTTTTCATACTATACTGGGTATACAGCAATTCATTTGGTGAAATATAAAGAGTGAAAAATAGGTATCAAGGAAACCTTTGTATTTCCAAAATGGGCACAAGATAAGGTGTTGAAAAGCAGTGGTTATTTGCACATCTCTGAATTCCGGGGTCCCCATACTAGCATGTGAATTACAGGGCATTTCTCAAACAGACGTCTTCTTCTTCTTCTTTTTTTTTTTTTTTTTTATATACACTGTCTTACATTTGGAAGGAAAAATGTAGAGAAGGACAAGGGGCAATAACACTTGTTCTGCTATTCTGTGTTCCCCCAAGTCTCCTGATAAAAATGGTACCTCACTTGCGTTGGTAGGCCTAATGTCCGCAACAGGAAACGCAACATGGACACATCACATTTTTACATTGAAATCTGACGTGTTTTATGGAAAGTGCCTATCTGTGGTTTCTGGCCTTTAGCTCAGCCGGCACCTAGGTAAACCTAGCAAACCTATACATTTTCTAAAACTAGACACCTAGGGGAATTCAGAATAGGATGACTTTTGGGGCTCTCACCAGGTTCTGTTACCCAGAATCCTTTGCAAACCTCAAAATGTGGCAAAAAAACCACACCTTTTCCTTACATTTTGGTGACGGAAAGTTCTGTAATCTGAGAGGAGCCACAAATTTCCTTCCACCCAGCATTCCCCCAAGTCTCCCGATAAAAACTATACCTCACCTGTGTGGATAGGCCTAGTGCCCGCAACAGGAAATGCCTTAAAACACAATATGGACACATCACATTTTCCCAAAGAAAATACCTGTTTTTTTTAAAGTGCCTAGCTGTGAATTTTGGCCTCTAGCTCAGCCGGCACCTGGGGAAACTTACCAAACCTGTGAATTTTTGAAAACTAGACTAGGGGAATCCAAGATGGGGTGACTTGTGGGGCTCTCACCAGGTTCTGTTACCCAGAATCCTTTTCAAACTTCAAAATTTCGTAAAAAAGTTTTTCCTCACATTGCAGTGATGTAAAGTTTTGGAATCTGAGGGGAGCCACAAATTTCCTTCCACTCAGCATCCCCCCCCAAGTCTCCTGATAAAAATGGTACCAAACTTGTGTAGGTAGGCCTAGTGCCCACGACAGGAAATGCCCCAAAACACTACGTGGATACATCAAAATTATCAAATACAAAACTACCTGTTTTTGTGGGGGGTACCTGCATTTTTGGTCCTGGGCTCAGCAGACATCTAGGGAAACCTATCAAACCCAGACATTTCTGAAAACTAGACACCCAAGGAGGTCCAGTGAGGTGTGACTTGCGTGGATCCCCCAGAATCCTCAGCAAATCTCAAATTAGCTAAAAGTCACATTTTCCCACATTTCTGTGTGGGATCACTGCACCGGCACATATTTTCTACCACCCAACGTTCCCCTCAGTCTCCCGATAAAAATGATACCTCACTTGTGTATGTGGGCCAAGTACCTGTGACAGGGAAGAGCCAAAAACAGGTAAAAAATGAGGGGAACCAAAGCGGTCCAAAAGGGCAGTTTGGAAAAAAAACATTTTTAGGCTGACAAGTGGGGCATAATTTCTATCTGTATAGATGTGACAGTGCTGGGTGGTAGGAATTTTGTAGATTCCCGAAGCTTCTTTCACAAAAATGTGGGAAGAATGTGTGATTTCAAGCAAAGTTGGAGGTTTGCAGGGCATTGTGGGTAAGAAAATGGTGCAGGGTGCATGTGAAGCACTCCACCCTGGACTCACCCAAATGTTTAGTTTTCAGATGTTAGTAACACAAAATTATGGACGGAGTGTTAGAAATTTTCAAACACTCACAGCAAGTCACAGATCTGGGTTTAATCCATTGTTCTTTTGCTCACCATGCCACCTCAGTTTGGAAGTCAGTCTTGACCCTGTTCCCCATGGGAACAGTCCAGCCCAAACAGCCATACCAGATTCTCTCTTGACCGGAACCAAGCATCCTGGGACCGGTTTCAGGGTATCACCCTTCATCAGCCAGGCTAGCTTGAATCCAGTGGCACAGTAAGCAAGGGACCCACGTCTGGGCATACCGTTCCCACTTAAGGCAACTTTAGCAACACAAAAGGATGATGAAAAACCTGGTGCCCAGTGGTTTCTGCCCCCAAGGGGGGCAGATTGGCCTAATTAAGATAGGCTGATCTGCCCCCAAGGGAGGCAGAAGTGGCCTAAAATAAATTTGCCCTCCAGGAGGAGCAACCTTTGCCTAAAGGGTCGCTCCCCTTGTGAAACTGACGTAAAAAAAAAATCCTGGTGTCTTGTGGTTTCTGCCCCCCTTGGGGGCAGTTTGGCCTAATACGGATAGGCCGATCTGCTCCCAAGGGGGGCAGAAATGGCCTAAAAAGAATTTGCTCCCCAGGGGAGCCACCCTTGCTCGAGTTGTCACTCCCCTTCATTGTTTACATTAAAAAAAATTCCCTGGTGCCTAGTTGCTTCTGTTGGATTTTATATAGCAATTCTGAAAATGCCACTTTTAGAAAGTTGGCATTTTCTTACTTTAGCTATTTGGTGCCTGCCGCCTGGCTCTGATCATGTCTGTGGTGGGTGATAGCTGGGCTTTGTGCATTCCCCATACACAGCTACACACAATGGAACCATAGGTGTGACTTGGTGTGCCTTCCTAGCAGGCTGGGATGGAGGAGCTGGACCCACCCTTCTCGCTTACACATGAATAGACTGTGTCATGTCCCCACACAAAGGGCTGCATACCGCCCTATTGTGAGTTTGAAGTAATAGCAGGGGCTCTTTGCACTTCAAATGCTTGTGTTTGAAGTGTCTCCCAATTCAAAGGCACCACTAAATAGAAGAACTGGACCTCAGACATCACCACTTCACTACACATCTGGACCTGTGGTTATTCTTCCAGGAAAAAGGACTGCTTTGCTGCTGAAGGACTGCCACTCTGCTGTACTGCTTTCTGCAGGATTCCTGCTTTGCTGTGCTGATCTTCTGCTCTTCCTAGGTGACAAGGACTGGACCAGCATCACTTTAACCTGGAACCCAAAGTGACTCCAAGGCTAGTTGGCTGGCCTCCTGATTTAAAGTCTCAGGGATATAAGACTTTAATCCAACCTGCTTTTGCACCTGGACTCTGCCATCTGTGCATTTACCCTGCCAAGTGGTGCCACCCCAGTCCTGGACCTTTGGAAGTGGGCCTAAGGTGTTCTCTTACTGGAATTGATGCATCTTCTTCTAAAGGACTTATCCCCCAGCAGAACCAACACATTTCCTGGGCTGAGCGGCACATCCTCAAGCAGAACTGATGGACTGCTGCTGCTTCGTGGGTTGGACCACTTTCAACAGACTTGCTTCGCCATTGTATCTTGTGTTCAAAACATTTCCTTCAGAACCGCCACTGCACAGCGAGTTTCCTGACGCAACTCCTCACATCCTCCCTTGACTGCGCAATGCATCCTCAATACCAGTCTTCACATTGCAAGCCCTTTCAACTGGATTCTTTATGTCAATGCAACAGGACCTTTCAGCATCTCGGCTGTGCGACTCCTCTTCGATGCGGATCCACGCAACGCTCCACAACCAGAATTTAAGGTCCTCTGGTCCAACAGGCCTGACTGGGTCCCTGTAGACGTCCCGCGATGCATTGTAGTTGGACTGAACATTTGAATTTGTCTGCTCCAGGGTGACCAGATGCCCCCCCAATAGTGATTTGTGCTTCTTAGAGCTGTTTTTTACCTAAAACCTTAAAATTACTTATTAGATTTTTGACATTTTGTTTTTATTTTATTTATTAAATTCATATCTATATTTCTAACCTGCTGGGTAATCTTTTTGTGTGATGTCACTGTTTTACAGTTTGAAGTGTTGTGCAAACACTTTAAATGTTGCCTCTAAGTTAAGCCTGACTGCTCTGTGCCAAGCTTCCAGAGGGTGAGCACAGATTAATTTGGCATATGCTTGTGCCGTACCCTGACTAGATTTGTGTTTGCTGCTTGACCACGGATTGCACCCCAGTCAACCAACAACCCAGTTTCTAATTGACGGGGCAACAGACCCCTCAGAGCCATGGCTTTATGTAGTGAGATGTTGGGGAGAGTAGAGAAGCCTTCTGTTTTTAATATGATGGGAATCTCTCCAGTTTACACATTTATTTCATCACTGCTGTTATGCGGCCGTAGCAACCTGAGACCTCTTTGAGGTCAGTGGGTTACTTACGGAGGTTGGTAGCAGTTAACAGAAATTGGGCAGGGATGCTCCTTTGGGGCTGCTGTATGCTGATTAAACTTCATCAGAAACTCAACTTGCTTTCAGTGATTACTTCAGTTTATCAATGATTGCCTGTAGATATTGAAGACCGCAGCGTGGAAGTTGTACCCACTTGAGACGGGGTTTTGCAGCAATGCAGCTATGTTGCATAAGTTGTTAGGGCCTCCACAATACCGCCATTGTGTTAAACAGTTCAGCACTACTTTTATTTTAACTTACTAAGGAAGCAAAATTGTCATGGCCTGTCACTTCAGTTTTTATGGCGTACCAGTTTTGTTTGGGTAACGCAGGCTGTGTGCAAGAAGCTCACCTTAAAGCTTCTGTTGTGTAGTGCATGGTCTCAACTGAGCTGTGCACGAGAAGCACTTTCTCCAGAGTGTGACTGCCAAAATCAGGCACGCTTGAGCCAGCAAGTACTATTATTCAGCAGATTACATCAGGATTTATATGTCAGCTTACTCATGCCACATTTTATTTTATACAAGTGCTCTTGAAATCTAAACATACCGGCAGCTTCCATGCTCAGGCCTTGAGAATTCATAAAAATGTTACTAGACCTTCGAGTCGAATAGCTTGAACAGTCTACTCAAGCTAACTGTAATGTACTTGACCCGGAAATGGTTCTCAAATTGTGTGATCCTATGCAAATATTGTATTTTACACTCTCCTTTTTCTTCATTCTCACAAATGAGTGCACCTGCAAAAATGCGAGTTCAGCATTTCTGCTGTAAAAAAAGTCCTGTTTTGTTTGATTGAATAACTAAATGTTTGCTCCATGTATAATAAATCTAGCCCACATATAGGGTACACATGATCCATTAATGTCTTGCCCCTTAGTTTACCAATAGCTTTACCATCAGGGCAGGAGTGTGTCTCAGTTCATGTTTAAACCCTTTTTTTAAATACGTTTATTACTAAAGCATGATGTGGTAGCACACTGTCATTTACAGTCATGTACAAAAACCTTCCCACTAACTTGCAGCTTTACTGATAAAACTATATAGGGAACAATAATCTGTGAAATTAGGTTTAAAAAATATTTATCATTTGCACATCACCAATTAGTGTTCTGACTTTTTTTTCATCATATTTAAATATTTTTTTTCATCACAAAAGTACAAAAAATGGTCTTTCACAGCTACTGACCTATATTTTTAAATCTTTCTTAAGTTGATTTAGTTATATAAATGTTGTGTTAGGAAAGACCTGATGCCCACAGCCTTTCATTTCACATAGGTCAGACAGTTCACCTTACGAAATTCTGGAACTCTGCAGTCACAAGGAAAAGTATTTGCATTGCAAGAAGACAAACTGACTTTTGACCTCTGTCTCTGAACACTGAGCAAATGTGACAAGAATAAGATTTAAAGGCCTCTTAATTGCTAATTCAGTTTCTGTCTGAACAGAACACCTGTTCTTTGTCCACTGGCCAGAAGGGTCGAGTAGTTTTCTAAAAATAGCTCGACCTCATAAAAAAGTACTTGCCATAAGAGTGGTTGAGTAGGTTTTTCGAGCCCTGCATGCTGTTCTGCCTGGGGTCTTCAAAGCTGTTATAAAGGAAGTCACACCCCATTGTTTGAATGAATAAGAACACTGGTTAAGGATAATCACTTGCAAAGAAAGTAGAAAGGGGACTTGCTCAATTAAACTGTGCTCACTGTTCACATCTCATCTTTCTAGGCAGAAAAGGGAGTTTTGGAAGAGACAGAAGTGCCATATAGTTTGTCATATCATTATCATGCGCAGGCTAACACTTACTTTATTCCATGGGTCAAAACATACCACTTCTGTGTGTCACTAAATTTGCTTCAGTAGACAGTGCAATGGAACATCAGCCTGTACAATCTCAAACAGTACAATAGCTCCTCCTATGCTCCTAAAGCAAGCTTGTCTGTCCCTTATTAAATGGGAAGAGTGGTTTGAGAATTATTTGGAGGCTATTAATGGATTGAAGTTTAGAGCTTCAAGGAAAAGAGAGCATCTTATTATGGCCTTAGAGAAACAGATTCAACATGTCTGTTTTAACCTACTTCCACACGACCAAACAGTGCTCAAATTGATGGACGTATTTGGATGCGAAGGAAAAATTTGAAATTTATATTGGCAAGCAAGTACATTTAGTAATGTAAGGACATACATTTTACACACAATCATAGAACAGTCATGAAACAGTGGACCAGTTTGTAACTAGACGTGGAGAGTTAGCCATCAAGTGTTAATTTTGAAACATGATGGATAAGATAATTAGGGATCAGTTACTTGTACAAAGCAAAAATAAAGAAATGCAAGAAAGGCTGTGGACGGCATGAAACCCTTCTGTGAAAGAAGAAATTGACATTGAGAAAATAGCAGACAAGTTAGACTCTTAGAGAAATGCAACAAATGAATGCAAGGAAAGATGACCAAGTAAATGCCATTCAAAAGAAAGAGAAGACAACAACATCTTTCAGAACTCAAGATACTAAAGAAAGTAATTATCTTAACAAAACACAAACAGTAAATTTTACTACAAAGTGACATATAAAGGACGTCATGGATGTGGTAGCATGTCACATGCTATTGACATGCTATGGACTGCAACGATGAGTGGTTTGCAAGGGACAAGGAATGCTAGAAGTGTGGTAAGAAAGGACATATGACAAGGGTATGCAGAGATGGGTCCAAACCCCATGTGTCTTATGTATAAGATCAGGACGATGTTCCACAAAGAGTATTATGGGAGATATGCAATTGAATAGGCCAAAAGCAACGTTTTTAGTGAATGGTGCTCGCATACAATTAATTATTGATCCCAGATCAATGTATACAATTTTTCCAAAATGTGTTTTTGACAAAATGTGGCCACACACCTCTCATCAATCCAGAGACATTCATTCACGGGGCTATTGAGGTAGTGACGACCAAAAAAAGGGTTGGCTGTTTAAGATTTTACAATGATTTGAATAGCTTGAACCAGGGCATAGTGATGGACAATTTCCTTTGCTGAGTGTATTGAAAATTATTGTATAACCCAATCATGTAATAATGTTTACCTAGTTAGAATTAAAATCGGCATTTCAGATTAAATTGCATACCAAACCGAAAAATATCATGCGTTTTATTACTGTGGAAGGTGTCTTTTAGTTTACAAAGCTTCATTTTGGTTTGGCATCTGCCTTTAGTGTGTGTTAATTAATGATGAGTACTTAATTTCAATACACATCCAATGTTCGTTTTTTCCAAGACAGTATCCTTCTATTTGGTGCCACTGTACAGGACCATAGTGATACTTTAGTAAAAGTACTACAAATAATAAGGGATGATGGCGTAACACTTTGCAAAGAAAAGTGTCAGTTTCTTTTATCAGAGAAAGAGTACCTAGGATACACCATCACAGACCAAGAGGTGAAACCAAAGGAATACCTTTTAAAAATGTATCAGACTGGCTCCAGCTCCACAAGAGAAAGAAATTAACTCTTTCATGAGGTCAGTTAAATATAATACAAAATTCGTTCAGAATTTTTCTGAGTAAAGAGAACCCATGAGAGTTATTGAGGAAAGGAATGGGGTTGGTTTGTACAGGAAGAGAAACAAAAACATGTTTTGAAAACATTAAAAGTGAATTTGTGGATTAAAAAATGTTGACACTGTGTTAAAAAAAAAAATGCTGTAACGGTTTGCTAGTGTTTATAGCATAGGAGCAGTTGTATCACAACTAGAAGGGGAAATGGAACGCCGAGTAGCTTTTACTTCAAGACCTTTTATTATTTCTCAGTGCAAATATGCAGTCATTGAGTAAGAAGTATTGACAGTAGCATGGGGTGCAGAGTATTTCTGAACATGTTTGTGGGGTGTTAATTTTACTTTACGAACTGACCATGAACCATTATCCAAGCTTTTACAACCATGGATGGCGGAAAGAGGTTCTGCTAGATTTGCCTGTCATTTGCCGAAGTTTGTTACAAAGTTTAACGTGCAGCTGGATGGAAAAATGTATAAGGTGATTGCTTATTTAGATTTCCCCTGAATGCGGTGGATGGTGGTAGACCACGCAAATATGATGACACAGAATGCGTAATTGCTAATGTTGAAAACGCATTGGAAGGAAAAAATTACACCATTTCACACGATGAAGGTGCCAAGAATTGTATGAGAATAAGTATTCGTAATGGGAGGAAAATATTGCACAGCAACTTACATGCAGTTACAGGGTGCATTAAGCTTGAGTGCATCAAATGATTTAATATTGAGGGGTGAAAGGTATGTATCCCCAGAGGGAGTGAAACGGAAATTGATCTGACTTGGCCATGGGGGGGGACACTTAGGGCAGCCTCTTACTGTAAGTTGATTTAAAACATTTTTTTATTGTGTGCGGGCATCGACAATGACATAAAAGATCAGATTGAAGAGTGCAAGTTGAGGGGTTAAAAAGGGAGATAAATGGTTGAAGGACCAATGGGTTCTTTGAAGGTTGCAGAAGGGCCATGGGTGAAGTTGTGCATAGCCTTCGTAGGCCCTATCAATTATTTGGGCATCTGTGAACACTTTGCCAATGTAAAGGTTTATGTATTCTCAGGGTGGTTGGCAGTAGATATTGTGAGGAAACATTACAATTGAAAGTGTTATAAAGAGACTGAGGAAAGTGTTGATGAAGGAGTGATGCTCTTGAATACTTGTTATAAGTAAGGGTAGCCAACTTAAATCCACACTGATGTAAACATATCTAAAGGGACTGGAGATTAATATGCTTGCAGATCAATATATAATCTACAAGGCTGTGGCATAGTTGAGAGTGCCGGCCAATCGTTTTTATCAAAGCAGCTATAGAGATAGCTGTAAGTGGAAAGAAAGGTGTAAGAGAAGCTGTAGATGAAATGGCGTGGGCATATAATACCACTGTGAATGACGTCACTGGTGTGTTACCTTTGGATAGAATGATAGGGAGAGATACTATAAACAAATGAATCCTGCACTGGATGGAGGAGTGTAAAATCCAGAGTGAGGAATTTGACGACTTGAGAAGTAGGAACATTTCATAAGGTGATTATGTTAACATAAAGTTGGGAAGGAAGAGCGATGGAGTCAATAACTTTTCTAATCCCATGGAAGTGGAGATCGTGCATAACTGGCATGTAGTTTCAAAGAATGGTCAAAGATTGAATAAAAGAAGAGTTGCCTTATGCTGCAAAAAAGGGAAAGGGGTTTAGAAACGTGGTGGAAGGTCATTGTGAAGAGAGAAAGACAGAAACGACTGTAGTGGTTACAAGTTAATGGATGATGCGTGTATGGTGAATCCGAAAAACTTGTTACGTGTTGGAAGAGATAAAGTGGTACAAAGAATGAATCGAATAGCGCCAGGTGATGGAGTGAGAACATCACAAAGAGTAAACCGTATGGGTCATGATCTTTGAACCGAAGGTCACAGACTACACCTGATAAATTCCATGACCATGTTATGAATTGGTTCATGAAATCTCATTATTTTATGTATTGATGATTTCTACTTGTTTTAACAGTTTTTTTTTTAATTATCTGTTATATCTTTAAAGGAAGATGTGGTGCTATAAAATTAATTTATATTCAGCAACATTGTTTATTTAATTAATTGTTCAATAACAAGTTTTGATTTCTTTCTTTTCTCCACCATTTCTTAATGTATATCATATTTTATTGAAACATATGCATGAAACTATAGTAGTTTTTCAAATGTTATCCCGTTTCATAAACCATTTGTCAATTTATCATAGTAAAGAAAGGAACTATGGTATATAACATTAGTGAAAGACCATTATTATTATGGGAACCTATATAACGGACATCAGAACCATCCGAACCTGAGTTTGACTTAGTGAGATGGCAGGCGATGCAGTAGTAAATAGCTTGTAATCGGGACTTGTGAGGGATTGCGAAGATTCAGAATAAGTTCACTTCTGGGTCTCCAAGGGCACTGGCGAGCCAAGATAAATTTCTGGTTGGCTCTGAGAGCGAAACCCAAAGCCAGCTCTCCAACCAGTATGCATGTTTTCTCTCATTCTTTTTCCATCTGTCTTGCCTTTCTTTTCGTCTCTTGTTATCTTTCAGTCACAACTCTGTTTCTCCATTTATCTGATATGTCCTCCTCTGCCCTTGCTGCCACATATTTGTTTCCTTTCATTCTCTCTCGGCCAGTTCTCTTTTAATCTTTCTTTTCTTCTTTTTCTTGCTTTCTTTCCACTCATGCTCCCTATATGCCAGTACTTCTCATCCTCTGCCTTTCTCCCACTCTTTTTCATCTTGTCTTTCTTTCTTCCCTTACAAACTCTGTTATCAGTCTCCTGGTGTTGTTTGTGTTGAGTCAGTGAAATAGCTGAGCAGGATCATCGAATGCTGCTGTGTGCAGTCCGAAGGTGCACTACCTAAATCTCTGCTAGCTCCACTTTTCATGTTGTGAGGCTATTAATAAGAGTGACAGAGGTTTGTACTACATAGGGATTATTTTTTGACAAAATACTTAACTGTATCAGAAGATGTTGCCTGCATTGAGATACCTTTATCCCTTGCATCACTCTCTGTAGCTGATGGCCTTTGCCTCCTACAAGGCACTGAAGTCAGATGCATTGTGCCTGCCTTTGACCCCAAAAGGTTGCGCTTCTTGCGTTGTATACTGTTGATTACATGCTGAAGTTATGGCGAGCAGGAGCATTCCAGAGAATACTCTGGCACCACAACTGAACCAATCCAAGCTTTACTAATGTTGCTGACCACTAGAGACTTTATTATATTGTTAGATTAGTTAACTAATCTGGCTGTTAGGCCATATCTCCTCCCTTGCTAACTACTATTATGTGGGTAACATGAAGGCCAATGTCAACCTTTTTCGCTGCTAGGCCGCATCCCCCTCCTCCAGTACTAAGCTTTTTTTTTTTTTTGGCTTTTGGGGTAGTTTGCACTTAGGGCCCCAGAACATTTTATCTACACAAGGTATCCCCACCAAATTTGTGTCCTTTTTTTTTTTTTTCAACATCAAAGGGATTCTAAAGGTGCCCAGGGACCAAGAACTTAGCCAAAATACAGCAAAATTGTGCGTCTTTTGGGAAAAATGGGGAAAAAGTGCTGCAGCAGCGAGCGTCTGTATTTTTTTTCCCTGTAAATGGCATCAACAAAGTGTTTGCGGTGCTAAGATCACCATTTACCCAGCTTTCAGGATCATGCAGGCTTTAATCTGAAAAAACACATTTTTCAACACAGTTTTGGAATTTACTGGGAGATAGTTGGCCCATTTTTGCACTTTCAACCTCCTTCCAGATAGTAGTAGAAATGGGTGTGAAACCAATGGTGAATCCCGGAAAGCTATACATTTCTGAAAAGTAGGCAAACATTCTGAATTCAATAAGGGGTCATTTGTGTAGAACCTTCACTGTTTTCCCTAATAAAGGTACAGTTTAAATAAAAAGAAATGTTGAAATTGAGTTGGAAAAAAAAACAGCCATTTGTGTCTACGTTTTCATCTGTAACTTCTAACAATGGCAGATTTTTTAAAGCAATGTCCTGTTACGTCTGCCGGACACTTCTGGTTGCATGGGTATATAGGGCTTGTAGGTTCACCAAGAACCTGAGATACTCAGAGCCAATAACTAAGCTGCACCTTGCAATGGTTTTTTCATTGTGTACCGGGTATAACGTAATTCATTTGGTAAAATATAAACAATGCAACATTGTTATCAAGGAAACCTATGTATTTCCGAAATGGGCAGAAGATATGGAGTTAAGAATCAGTGGTTATTTGCAAATGTCTGAATTTGAGGTACCCATACCAGCATGTGAATTAGAGGGCATTTCTCAAAATGTCTTCTTTCTTACACACTGTCTTACATTTGGAAGACGCAAATGCAGAGAAAAACAATTGGTAATAACACTTCTTCTACTATTCTGTGTTCCTAAAAGTCTCCTGATAAAAAAGATTCCTCACTTGTGTGGGTAGGCCTAGTGCCCACAATATGAAACGGCCCAAAACGCAATGTGGACACAGCGTATTTTTCCACTCTAAACTGACTGACCCTTTTTTTTTTTCAAATGTGCCTAGCTGTGGATTTTGGGCTCTAAGTCAGCCAGCACACAGGGAAACTTTTCAAACTTTCACATTTTTAAAAAATGGACACCTAGGGGAATCCAGGATGTGGTGACTTGTTGGCTTTTACTAAGTTCTGTTAGCCAGAATCCCTTGCAAACCTCAAAATACATTTTCCTCGTATTACTGTGATGGAAAGTTATCGAATCTGCGGGGAGCCACAAACTTCCTTCCACCCAGCATTCCCACAGGTCTCCCGATAAAAATGACACCTCACTTGTGTGGATAGGCCTAGTGCCCGCAACAGGACACTGCCCAAAATGCAATGTGGGCACATTTTTTTCCATCCAAAACTGCCTCTTTTTTTTTTTTTTTTTGCAATGTGCCTAGCTGTGGATTTTGGGCCATAGCTCAGCCGGCAACTGGGAAAATCTAGCAAACCTGTAAATTTTTTAAAACTAGACACACAGGAGAATCCTGGCTGGGGGTGACTTGTGTAGCTTTACTAGGTGCTGTTACCTAGAAACACTTGCAAACCTCAAAATGTGTCTAAAAATACATGTTTTCCCTACATTTCTGTGGTGTAAACCATGCTTAATTTGAGCCAGTGGTTTCCGGTGCAGGCACCTGCACTTATTTTTGAGGGCCGGCACTATTTTTATGCTTCAGGCATTTATTGTGAGCAAAAGCTACATATGTGAAAGATGGCGGAATAGAAAAACTAAAAAGCATCACAAAAGTAGCAAGCTGCAAGAGTGAGCTGAAGGGACAGGGAGTGGCTGTAAATGGATTAAAGAGGTCCAAGTTGGCTTTAGGATTGCACTGCCTCACTATTCTGTGCTCGCACATTTAATTGCAGCAGCCACATGTTTTAGTGGAGAGCTTTGGGCACCGGTACGTTTTTATTTACAAATTAATCACTGGGTGGAAAGTCCTGGAGTCTGAGGGGAACGACAAATTCCCTACCTTCCAGCGTTCCCCTAGGTCTCGCCATAAAAATGCTACCTCACTGGTGTGGGTGGCCCACATGCCTGTGACGGGAAGGGCCCAAAACTTATTGTGGAGACATCAAAATTATCTATCACAAAATGACCTGTTTTTGCAAGGGGGGCATCTGCGTTTCTGTTCCCAGTGGCCATGTAGGGAAACCTACCAAACCCAGAAAATTCTGAAAACTTGACACCCAATGGGTGTCCAGGGAGGTGTGGCTTGCTAGGATCGCCGAACGTTTTCCCCTGCAAACCCTAAATTTAGCTAGAAAAATCACATATTCCTCACATTTCTGTTTTGAATCGCCACACCAGCACAAATTTTCTACCACCGAACGTTCCCCTCTGTGTCACGATAAAAATGATACCTCACTTTTGTAGGTGGGCCAAGTGCCTGTGGCAGGGAAGGGTAAAAACATGTAAAAATTCAGGAGGAACTGAAGCTGGTCCAAAAGGCAGGGTTTTAAAAAATAAGTTTTTAGGATGGTTCTGCTTTGGGCGCCCACACAAGTGGGGCCGAATTTGTATCGGTACAGATGGGGCAATGCTGAATGGTAGGAGTTTTGCCGATTCCTGCGGATACCGGAGGTTTGAGTTGGAGGTTTGCAGGGCATTGTGGGTAAGTAAATGTTGTGTGGTGCATGTGAAGTACACCACCCTTGACTTCCCCCAGATGTTTAGTTTTCAGAAGTTTCTGGGTCTGTTAAGTTTTTCCAGGTGGCAGCATGCCCAAGTCTAAAAAGTGCAGCAGCTCATCATTGCACATTGGACGATATTGGGAATTAGCCAAGCTCTATCAGCCCATTTGTAAAATCAAAACCCCAAAGACTCAAATGTCCTCTTGCTTGCCATTGGGTTGAGATGCTTTAGTCTCTGGAGGGGGGCTGTTACCCCCATCAGTTGTGGTGTATAACTATGGCAGTGGCGTTGGTCATCCGCCACCCCTCTATCTTTTTTCTTTTTTTCCAGTTCCCTGGCATCTAGTGGGCAGGGGGGCAGATCAGAGGTAATAACCCCATCTGCCTTCCATGTGGGCAGAAAACCTGTGGCAATTGGTGTTTGGGAGGGTTGAGGGCATTGACCTGCCTATTTTGGGCAGCCCCACCCCTACATATTAACAAAAAAGGATCCCTGGTGTCTAGTTGGCTTTCTGCCCCCCCCAGGGGTGGGCGGCTTCAGAAAGACTAATTGGTCTAAAAAATGAGTGGAGCTAAATCTTTTGCCCAAGGGGCTGCTCCCCCCGATGTCTGGTAAGTGGATCCCAAGAAGGGATCCACTAGGAAGAGGTACCATTGGAAAGGGGAGAGTCTTCACTCTCCAATGATACCTCTTCAGTCCGCCTTGGTGTTCGGGGGGGGGACAGAGATAGCCCCTGAGCACTGAGGCAGTGAAAGTGAAATAAGCTGTTACGCTCATTTCACTTTTGTTTTCAGTAAAATAACGCCAGCACGCCATGCACACTGATCGTCATTTCACTGAAAACCCCAAACAGCCTCAGGAGCTGGGGAAGCTATTCCACAATTCCCAAGGCTATGTTGACTGAAAGGAAACCCCTCTGGTTCCTGTGCGTGGATGGCTGAGAGCCGTTCAACCCACATGCGCACTGTGGCATTCGGGTGTGCACAAGGGGGTAAGTATATTAACAAATTCCTTTTATTACAAACCTCAGCATTTACACAATTTCAATTAGCAATGATTATAATGTAGGAAAAACCTTTAAAGTGTGTACGAATAGAGGAAGTACTTTTGATGCTTTTTGTTGTGCTCATTCTCTGGTAGGATATATTTACATATTGTGAGGAATTGGGGTATACTATATGGTGAAGTTGTGCGACCACACTGTGCTATATACTTACCAACCCCTTTAGGGCCAGTAGGTTTTGTTTGTTAAACCCTCTAGCTCAACCCTGGGTAACCGTGGCTCTGAGCAGCAAGGCTTAACGGCTTACACAAAGGATCAAGCGTAAAGCATTTAAACAGTACCACAACAATTGAAAAAGGAATACACAAGACACTCTGGCACAGGTTTATATGCATTTTTAGACGCCACAATGAAAAAGTTCCACCAGTGGGTTCTGGAGATCCAGATTTTACAAGGTACAGTAAATCTGCACTTTTTTATACTGCGAACAAGCACTGGCATTGTGAAAATATTTGACACTTCGAAACCTTTTCACTAAAAAGTTTGGGATAGTTGTACTGCGATGGGTTAAAGTTACTTTGTGGGACCAACTCTGGCAAAGAGTCAGTGAGGGGGACCCGCAAGGTCCTCAGAAACAGTTATTTTGGTGGGAGAAGCAGCCTTCAAGCAGTTCCAGACACCTATATTCCTTTGCTTTGGGTTACAGTGGTTCCAATGGAGTGGTCCTGCTGCAAGGGATGAAGGACGCTGAAGGATTCAGTGTGTTTGAGAGGGTGTATTCCTGTTGGTACTCCTTGGGCCACAAATGAGGTGAAGAGGTCATGGTCCCAGGGCTCGAAGTCCCTCGAAATCCTCTCAGTTCTGGAAGAAGTCCAGTCGCCCGATATTGGGGTCCCAGACCAATTCTTTCCTGGGTGATAACTCATATTCTGGGTAACTAAGCTGCTCTCAGACGAATCTCCTGGGTCTGGCAGACTTGGGTGGAACTTTGAGCATTGGGGCCTGGTCTTTGGTGCTACACAGCAACGAAGGGCAGTGATCTGGGGTACCAATTTATCTCAGCAGACGTATTCAGCTGTTGCAGTCCTGTGCTGCGAACAGAAGGTCAACTGGCTGACCTTTGGAGTCTCTTGCTTTGGCTGGGCTCTGGAGGCAGCTTCTCCCCGACCAGAAAAGAGGAGGCACAGTCCCTGATCCTTTGCTAGCCACCAGGTTCTGCAGGTGCAGAACCTGCTCTCTGCTGGGTTCTTGGTGCAGCAGGTCAGTCCTACCTCTGTCCTTCTTCCAGTCCAGTTGGAGATCTGAGTTCTGGCTGCCAGAGGTGCCATGTTTATGCTCAGAAAGTGCCCTCAGGATAGATGTGGTCAGTAGTCAATCATCTAGTAGATTACCTTCTTTCTGATCATCACTTCCTTCGAAGTGTTGCATCTGGCTAGCCAGGATGTGCCCATTCTGCCCACTTCCAGTATGGGAGGATCAATCTCTAGGCATCCAAAGCTCAGTAGTCCAACCCAAAAGGGTGGCTTCCAAAGCTGTTACATACCTTTGTGAAACCTGGTTGGCAACTGGATTCCCCTTCACTGACCCAGGTACCAGCCTTTCTACCTAGACAACAGAGCAGCCCCTCTCCCAAGTGTTACTAATTTGCCCTTCAAAGTCAGCGTCTCCTTTGAAGCTCAGTTTTTGGGCTAACACCAGTGTGGCTGTCTGCAGGAAGGAGGTGAAACCTCTTTCCAGTGCAGGCTTCTATTGTGACGTTTCCTGGGAGTCATTAGCACTTCTTCCCAAGAGGGCAAAAAGCTTCCTCAGGAACAGGCTCTTTGTGCAACCAGTCGGGGCACAGGAAACTAAATTCAACAAAATGGCAAATTTGTAAAAGTTGCACACTGCAACATATTACATTAATTTTGACTGGAGAATCAAGCCAGGCTTAATGCAACAATGTGTTTCATACCTTGGAGTTTCAACTTTGGTTGCTTGGCTCAGGAGTTAGCAAAGTTTGGGAGGTCTGCATGTAACCTGTACTTGCAAAAGAGGTGACCAATACATTCCACAGTAAAAGCGGTAGTTTTGCATTTTTACTGCAAGAACTTGTAAAATGCATGTTCCATGAAATAAGATGTACCCTGCCTTAGGGTTCTGTAAGCCTCCCATAGGGGTGACTTGAACATATTGCGGAGGGAGGGGGTTGATTTTACCATAGCTTCAAAATTGCAGAATCAGGCTAGCACTTCAAAAATGCTCTTCTAGCCTGCAGTGGCAGGCTGGGAGAATAATGTTGCCTGTGTCATACCTTGAAGGCACAACTGGTGCTGCAGTCCTTAGGATGACCCTTTTAACTTACATGTCCTGGGAACCATATACTAGGGAATTATAGGTAAGTTTGTTTATGCCAGTTAGATCTGAGTCAGGGTCAAGGCCCTGGCACGAGGTCCTGTTCGTCAACCTCAATGCACTCTGAGTCGAAAAACCAGCAGCATCAGTCCATAAAAACATGGGGGTGACCACATAAAAAGAGATACTTCCTTACACATGTTATCTATCATTGACAAATCATAATTTCCAATTTATAAATTATCTTACAAAACATGACTCTCAAGCACTAAGCAAACAAAGACAGATGGAGATTAGAGCAAAGTGGATGGTCGTTTGAGAATCAGTCACTTCTTTACCTGCTAAGGCCATACCTCTTATGAACCTTAATGCTCCTTTTTAGAAATCTGGTCTCTAGTTGGCAGAGGTATACACACTGTCCAAGTAGGGACTGCAATCCTAGTCAGGGCAAGTCAGTAACACGTCATAAATCAGCCTGTTTATTAAAAGCAGCTCAGGTTAAAGTTGAAGGAGCGCAGCAAAGGAAAACAGGGATAGCCTGTGGGCACTCAGGGCAGTGAGTGCAGAGAAATGCCTACTTTCTAAAAGTGGCATTTTTAAAATAGTAACAATAAATTTGACTTTACCAGTAAAGGGAATTTATTATTACCATTCCAACTGTACTAAACATGATGCAGCTACTCCTCTCAGGTCAGGAATTGCAGCTTAAAGGTATTATAAAGAAATCCCAATGCTTGCCTATGAAACGGGCAGACTTCATAGGAATGAAAAACGACATTGGGAGGTTTTTCATTACCAGCACATGAAAACCTAAAAGTAAATGTCCTACATTTTGCTCACGTGGCACCCTGCCCTATGGGCTGCCTAGGGGCTTGGCAATAGGTTTCGAATGCCAAGTCAGGGTGGTAGTTAGATTGCACACACAGGCTCTGCAGTTGCAGGCCTGAGACTTGTTTACAGGGCTTCTTAAGTGTATGGCACAATCTGTGCTGCATTCCCACTTGTAGTATTTAATTTACAGGCCGTGGGTATATGGTGTACCACTGTACAAGAGACTTACAAGTAAATGAAATATGCTAATTGTGGGTACACCAATGTTGCAGTGTTTTAAGGGAGAATCACATGCACTCTAGCACTGATCAGCAGTGATAAAGTGCTCAGAGTCCTAAGGCCAACAAAAAGATACAGCAACAATGCAGGAGGTAAAGGCAAAATGTCTGGCATCCCTGCAGGAAGGTCAATTTCCAACACTCCTGCCCTTAAGTGTATCTTTCCTGACACCTTAGGCCCTTCACTAAATTTGAGGGACGGCAAACTGTTATGCTTCTTTATTTTTGCTGGTTTGCCTTCAGGTTATATTCCTAGCTTTCTTAACACCAATACTAACAAAGCAGGCCTGAACTAATTTAAAGGGGGCTGAAGAGAAGACTGGTAGCTGTTTCTTTTGAAAGATTGCCAGAGCAAGATAGAGAGGAGGAAAGCATATTTTAAGATCCAGTGGCACAGTTATACCTACTACTTGTATACAGCTGTAGAGCAAATAGATGTAGACATTTTTCTGTTCAGGCAAAGGCATTAGTTCCAGATTTAGCATTTGTCTCCTATTGAGTGTAGTGACTTGCATGAATTAGAACTGAACCTATCTGGCTCCCGGCACCCTCTGTATTAGTGTGACATAATCGCTAAAATAGAATGTAATAAAAGCTTTGTTTAGAATCTGAGGGTTCACAGGTACATGCAGAGGAATAAAGACATGTGATTTACAGCTCTGTTTGTGACCTAGTCATTGGCGGGTCCCCAGACTGGGGAAGACGCTACATACCAGACATCCTATATGTTCACCTGTTGTCCTTCTCTTACAGTTATAGTGTTCTAAGTAGTGATACATCCTTATGAGTAATTACGTTTTTATTTATGTTGAAATCAGTTAGAAACTGAAAATCAAAAGCACTAAAATTCGCTAGTCCTGGTTGTAGGAAGTTGGCTCTGTATGTGCTATTTCAAAGTAAGGAATAACATGCACAGAGTCCAAGGGTTCCCCTTAGAGGTAAAATAGTGGTAAAAATAGATAATACTAATGCTCTATTTTGTGGTAGTGTGGTCGAGCAGTAGGCTTATCCAAGGAGTAGTGTTAAGCATTTGTTGTACATACACATAGACAATAAATGAGGTACACACACTCAGAGACAAATCCAGCCAATAGGTTTTGTTATAGAAAAATATCTTTTCTTAGTTTATTTTAAGAACCACAGGTTCAAATTTAACATGTAATATCTTGTTTGAAAGGTATTGCAGGTAAGTACATTAGGAACTTTGAATCATTTCAATTGCATGTATACTTTTCAAGTTATTGACAATTAGCTACTTTAAAAGTGGACACAGTGCAATTTTCACAGTTCCTGGGGGAGGTAAGTTTTTGTTAGTTTTACCAGGTAAGTAAGACACTTACAGGGTTCAGTTCTTGGTCCAAGGTAGCCCACCGTTGGGGGTTCAGAGCAACCCCAAAGTTACCACACCAGCAGCTCAGGGCCGGTCAGGTGCAGAGTTCAAAGTGGTGCCCAAAACACATAGGCTAGAATGGAGAGAAGGGGGTGCCCCGGTTCCGGTCTGCTTGCAGGTAAGTACCCGCGTCTTCAGAGGGCAGACCAGGGGGGTTTTGTAGGGCACCGGGGGGGACACAAGCCCACACAGAAATTTCACCCTCAGCAGCACGGGGGCGGCCGGGTGCAGTGTAGAAACAAGCGTCGGGTTCGCAATGTTAGTCTATGAGAGATCTCAGGATCTCTTCAGCGCTGCAGGCAGGCAAGGGGGGGGGTTCCTCGGGGAAACCTCCACTTGGGCAAGGGAGAGGGACTCCTGGGGGTCACTTCTCCAGTGAAAGTCCGGTCCTTCAGGTCTTGGGGGCTGCGGGTGCAGGGTCTCTCCCAGGCGTCGGGACTTAGGATTCAAAGAGTCGCGGTCAGGGGAAGCCTCGGGATTCCCTCTGCAGGCGGCGCTGTGGGGGCTCAGGGGGGACAGGTTTTGGTACTCACAGTATCAGAGTAGTCCTGGGGTCCCTCCTGAGGTGTCGGATCTCCACCAGCCGAGTCGGGGTCGCCGGGTGCAGTGTTGCAAGTCTCACGCTTCTTGCGGGGAGCTTGCAGGGTTCTTTCAAGGCTGCTGGAAACAAAGTTGCAGCCTTTCTTGGAGCAGGTCCGCTGTCCTCGGGAGTTTCTTGTCTTTTCGAAGCAGGGGCAGTCCTCAGAGGATGTCGAGGTCGCTGGTCCCTTTGGAAGGCGTCGCTGGAGCAGGATCTTTGGAAGGCAGGAGGCAGGCCGGTGAGTTTCTGGAGCCAAGGCAGTTGTCGTCTTCTGGTCTTCCTCTGCAGGGGTTTTCAGCTAGGCAGTCCTTCTTCTCGTAGTTGCAGGAATCTAATTTTCTAGGGTTCAGGGTAGCCCTTAAATACTAAATTTAAGGGCGTGTTTAGGTCTGGGGGGTTAGTAGCCAATGGCTACTAGCCCTGAGGGTGGGTACACCCTCTTTGTGCCTCCTCCCAAGGGGAGGGGGTCACAATCCTAACCCTATTGGGGGAATCCTCCATCTGCAAGATGGAGGATTTCTAAAAGTCAGAGTCACCTCAGCTCAGGACACCTTAGGGGCTGTCCTGACTGGCCAGTGACTCCTCCTTGTTGCTTTCTTTGTTCCCTCCAGCCTTGCCGCCAAAAGTGGGGGCCGTGGCCGGAGGGGGCGGGCAACTCCACTAAGCTGGAGTGCCCTGCTGGGCTGTGACAAAGGGGTGAGCCTTTGAGGCTCACCGCCAGGTGTCACAGCTCCTGCCTGGGGGAGGTGTTAGCATCTCCACCCAGTGCAGGCTTTGTTACTGGCCTCAGAGTGACAAAGGCACTCTCCCCATGGGGCCAGCAACATGTCTCTGGTGTGGCAGGCTGCTGGAACTAGTCAGCCTACACAGACAGTCGGTTAAGTTTCAGGGGGCACCTCTAAGGTGCCCTCTGTGGTGTATTTTACAATAAAATGTACACTGGCATCAGTGTGCATTTATTGTGCTGAGAAGTTTGATACCAAACTTCCCAGTTTTCAGTGTAGCCATTATGGTGCTGTGGAGTTCGTGTTTGACAGACTCCCAGACCATATACTCTTATGGCTACCCTGCACTTACAATGTCTAAGGTTTTGTTTAGACACTGTAGGGGTACCATGCTCATGCACTGGTACCCTCACCTATGGTATAGTGCACCCTGCCTTAGGGCTGTAAGGCCTGCTAGAGGGGTGTCTTACCTATACTGCATAGGCAGTGAGAGGCTGGCATGGCACCCTGAGGGGAGTGCCATGTCGACTTACTCGTTTTGTCCTCACTAGCACACACAAGCTGGCAAGCAGTGTGTCTGTGCTGAGTGAGAGGTCTCCAGGGTGGCATAAGACATGCTGCAGCCCTTAGAGACCTTCCTTGGCATCAGGGCCCTTGGTACTAGAAGTACCAGTTACAAGGGACTTATCTGGATGCCAGGGTCTGCCAATTGTGGATACAAAAGTACAGGTTAGGGAAAGAACACTGGTGCTGGGGCCTGGTTAGCAGGCCTCAGCACACTTTCAATTGTAAACATAGCATCAGCAAAGGCAAAAAGTCAGGGGGCAACCATGCCAAGGAGGTATTTCCTTACACAACCCCCCCCCCAAACGAAAGAGGATGAGACTAACCTTTCCCAAAAGAGTCTTCATTTTCTAAGTGGAAGAACCTGGAAAGGCCATCTGCATTGGCATGGGCAGTCCCAGGTCTGTGTTCCACTATAAAGTCCATTCCCTGTAGGGAGATGGACCACCTCAACAGTTTAGGATTTTCACCTTTCATTTGCATCAGCCATTTGAGAGGTCTGTGGTCAGTTTGAACTAGGAAGTGAGTCCCAAAGAGGTATGGTCTCAGCTTCTTCAGGGACCAAACCACAGCAAAGGCCTCCCTCTCAATGGCACTCCAACGCTGCTCCCTGGGGAGTAACCTCCTGCTAATGAAAGCAACAGGCTGGTCAAGGCCATCATCATTTGTTTGGGACAAAACTGCCCCTATCCCATGTTCAGAGGCATCAGTCTGCACAATGAACTGCTTAGAATAATCTGGAGCTTTTAGAACTGGTGCTGAGCACATCGCTTGTTTCAGGGTGTCAAAGGCCTGTTGGCATTCCACAGTCCAGTTCACTTTCTTGGGCATTTTCTTGGAGGTGAGTTCAGTGAGGGCTGTCACAATGGATCCATATCCCTTCACAAACCTCCTGTAATACCCAGTCAAGCCAAGGAATGCCCTGACTTGAGTCTGGGTTTTTGGAGCTACCCAGTCCAGAATAGTCTGGATCTTGGGTTGGAGTGGCTGAACTTGGCCTCCACCTACAAGGTGGCCCAAGTAAACCACAGTTCCCTGCCCTATCTGGCATTTGGATGCCTTGATAGAGAGGCCTGCAGATTGCAGAGCCTTCAAAACCTTCTTCAGGTGGACCAGGTGATCCTGCCAGGTGGAGCTAAAGACAGCAATATCATCAAGATAAGCTGTGCTAAAGGACTCCAAGCCAGCAAGGACTTGATTCACCAACCTTTGGAAGGTGGCAGGGGCATTCTTTAAACCAAAGGGCATAACAGTAAACTGATAATGCCCATCAGGTGTGGAGAATGCTGTTTTCTCTTTTGCTCCAGGTGCCATTTTTATTTGCCAGTACCCTGCTGTCAAGTCAAAGGTACTTAAGAATTTGGCAGCACCTAATTTATCTATGAGCTCATCAGCTCTAGGAATTGGATGAGCATCTGTCTTGGTGACAGAATTGAGCCCCCTGTAGTCCACACAAAACCTCATCTCTTTCTTTCCATTATTTGGTGTGAGGTTTGGGGACTAAGACCACTGGGCTAGCCCAGGGGCTGTCAGAGCGCTCAATTACTCCCAATTCCAGCATCTTGTGGACTTCCACCTTGATGCTTTCTTTAACATGTTCAGACTGTCTAAAGATTTTGTTTTTGACAGGCATGCTGTCTCCTGTGTCCACATCATGGGTACACAGGGGTGTCTGACCAGGGGTTAAGGAGAAGAGTTCAGGAAACTGTTGTAGGACTCTCCTACAATCAGCTTGCTGTTGGCCAGAGAGGGTGTCTGAGTAGATCACTCCATCTACTGTGCCATCTTTTGGGTCTGATGACAGAAGATCAGGGAGAGGTTCACTCTCTGCCTCCTGATCCTCATCTGTTACCATCAACAGATTCACATCAGCCCTGTCATGGAAGAGTTTAAGGCGGTTCACATGGATCACCCTCTTGGGGCTCCTGCTTGTGCCCAGGTCCACCAAGTAGGTGACCTGACTCTTCCTTTCTAGCACTGGGTAAGGGCCACTCCATTTGTCCTGGAGTGCCCTGGGAGCCACAGGCTCCAGAACCCAGACTTTCTGCCCTGGTTGGAACTCAACCAGTGCAGCCTTTTGGTCATACCAAAACTTCTGGAGCTGTTGGCTGGCCTCAAGGTTTTTGGTTGCCTTTTCCATGTACTCTGCCATTCTAGAGCGAAGGCCAAGTACATAGTCCACTATGTCTTGTTTAGGCTCATGGAGAGGTCTCTCCCAGCCTTCTTTAACAAGAGCAAGTGGTCCCCTTACAGGATGACCAAACAGAAGTTCAAAGGGTGAGAATCCTACTCCCTTCTGTGGCACCCCTCTGTAAGCGAAAAGCAGACATGGCAAGAGGACATCCCATCTCCTTTTGAGTTTTTCTGGGAGCCCCATGATCATGCCTTTTAATGTCTTGTTGAATCTCTCAACCAAGCCATTAGTTTGTGGATGGTATGGTGTAGTGAATTTGTAAGTCACTCCACACTCATTCCACATGTGTTTTAGGTATGCTGACATGAAGTTGGTACCTCTGTCAGACACCACCTCCTTAGGGAAACCCACTCTGGTAAAGATACCAATGAGGGCCTTGGCTACTGCAGGGGCAGTAGTCGACCTAAGGGGAATAGCTTCAGGATACCTGGTAGCATGATCCACTACTACCAGGATATACATATTTCTTGAGGCTGTGGGAGGTTCCAGTGGACCAACTATGTCCACACCCACTCTTTCAAAGGGGACCCCCACCACTGGAAGTGGAATGAGGGGGGCCTTTGGGTGCCCACCTGTCTTACCACCGGCTTGACAGGTGGGGCAGGAGAGGCAAAACTCCTTAACCATGTTGGACATATTGGGCCAGTAGAAGTGGTTGACTAGCCTCTCCCACGTCTTGGTTTGTCCCAAATGTCCAGCAAGGGGAATGTCATGGGCCAATGTTAGGATGAACTCTCTGAACAGCTGAGGCACTACCACTCTCCTAGTGGCACCAGGTTTGGGGTCTCTGGCCTCAGTGTACAGGAGTCCATCTTCCCAATAGACCCTATGTGTTCCATTTTTCTTGCCCTTGGACTCTTCAGCAGCTTGCTGCCTAAGGCCTTCAAGAGAGGGACAGGTTTCTTGTCCCTTACACAGCTCCTCCCTTGAGGGCCCCCCTGGGCCTAAGAGCTCAACCTGATAAGGTTCAAGCTCCAAAGGCTCAGTTCCCTCAGAGGGCAGAACTTCTTCCTGAGAAGAGAGGTTCCCTTTCTTTTGCTGTGTTGCAGTTGGTTTCCCAACTGACTTTCCTGTTCTCTTGGTAGGCTGGGCCATTCTTCCAGACTCCAGCTCTACTTGTTCACCCTGTGCCTTGCATTGTGCTCTTGTTTTCACACACACCAGTTCAGGGATACCCAGCATTGCTGCATGGGTTTTTAGTTCTACCTCAGCCCATGCTGAGGACTCCAGGTCATTTCCAAGCAGACAGTCCACTGGGATATTCGAGGAGACCACCACCTGTTTCAGGCCATTGACCCCTCCCCATTCTAAAGTAACCATTGCCATGGGATGTACTTTTCTCTGATTGTCAGCGTTGGTGACTGTGTAAGTTTTTCCAGTCAGGTATTGGCCAGGGGAAACCAGTTTCTCTGTCACCATGGTGACACTGGCACCTGTATCCCTCAGGCCCTCTATTCTAGTCCCATTAATTAAGAGTTGCTGTCTGTATTTTTGCATGTTAGGCGGCCAGACAGCTAGTGTGGCTAAATCCACCCCACCCTCAGAAACTAGAGTAGCTTCAGTGTGGACCCTGATTTGCTCTGGGCACACTGTTGATCCCACTTGGAGACTAGCCATACCAGTGTTACCTGGATGGGAGTTTGGAGTGGAACCTTTCTTGGGACAGGCCTTGTCTCCAGTTTGGTGTCCATGCTGTTTACAGCTATGACACCAGGCCTTTTTGGGATCAAAGTTTTTACCCTTGTACCCATTGTTTTGTGAAGAGGCTCTGGGCCCACCCTCCTGTGCAGGTTTTTGGGGGCCTGTAGAAGACTCTTTACTATTTTTAGTTTTGGTTGTCTCATCACCCTTCCCCTGGGGAGTCTTTGTGACCCCTTTCTTTTGGTCACCCCCTGTTGAAGTCTTGGACACCCTTGTCTTGACCCAATGGTCCGCCTTCTTTCCCAATTCTTGGGGAGAAATTGGTCCTAGGTCTACCAGATGCTGATGCAGTTTATCATTGAAACAATTACTTAACAGGTGTTCTTTCACAAATAAATTGTACAGCCCATCATAATTACTTACACCACTGCCTTGAATCCAACCATCTAGTGTTTTCACTGAGTAGTCTACAAAGTCAACCCAGGTCTGGCTCGAGGATTTTTGAGCCCCCCTGAATCTAATCCTATACTCCTCAGTGGAGAATCCAAAGCCCTCAATCAGGGTACCCTTCATGAGGTCATAAGATTCTGCATCTTGTCCAGAGAGTGTGAGGAGTCTATCCCTACACTTTCCTGTGAACATTTCCCAAAGGAGAGCACCCCAGTGAGATCTGTTCACTTTTCTGGTTACACAAGCCCTCTCAAAAGCTGTGAACCATTTGGTGATGTCATCACCATCTTCATATTTAGTTACAATCCCTTTAGGGATTTTCAACATGTCAGGAGAATCTCTGACCCTATTTATGTTGCTGCCACCATTGATGGGTCCTAGGCCCATCTCTTGTCTTTCCCTCTCTATGGCTAGGATCTGTCTTTCCAAAGCCAATCTTTTGGCCATCCTGGCTAACTGGATGTCCTCTTCACTGGAGTTATCCTCAGTGATTTCAGAGGTGTTGGTCTCTCCTGTGAGGGAACCAGCATCTCTGACTATTATTTTTGGAGTCAGGGTTTGAGGGACCCTGTTCTCCCTAGATAGGACTGGTAGGGGGGAATTTTCCTCCAAGTCACTATCCTCTTCCTCTGAGTTGCCACCCTCAGAGGGGTTGGCCTTTTCAAACTCTGCCAAAAGCTCCTGGAGCTGTATTTTGGTAGGTTTGGGGCCAATTGTTATTTTCTTTATTTTACAGAGTGACCTTAGCTCCCTCATCTTAAGATGGAGGTAAGGTGTGGTGTCGAGTTCCACCACAGTCACATCTGTGCTAGACATTTTGCTTCTAAAAGTTGGAATACTTTTTAAGAATCTACAACTGGTTCTAGAATCTAATTCAAACTTTTACAAACTTTTAAACTCTAAAAGAAATGCTAAACAGGATCTAACACAAGGCCCTAGCAGGTCTTTTAAGAATTTAGAAAACTTTTCAAATTGCAAAAATCAATTTCTAATGACAATTTTGGAATTTGTCGTGTGATCAGGTATTGGCTGAGTAGTCCAGCAAATGCAAAGTCTTGTACCCCACCGCTGATCCACCAATGTAGGAAGTTGGCTCTGTATGTGCTATTTCAAAGTAAGGAATAACATGCACAGAGTCCAAGGGTTCCCCTTAGAGGTAAAATAGTGGTAAAAATAGATAATACTAATGCTCTATTTTGTGGTAGTGTGGTCGAGCAGTAGGCTTATCCAAGGAGTAGTGTTAAGCATTTGTTGTACATACACATAGACAATAAATGAGGTACACACACTCAGAGACAAATCCAGCCAATAGGTTTTGTTATAGAAAAATATCTTTTCTTAGTTTATTTTAAGAACCACAGGTTCAAATTTAACATGTAATATCTTGTTTGAAAGGTATTGCAGGTAAGTACATTAGGAACTTTGAATCATTTCAATTGCATGTATACTTTTCAAGTTATTGACAATTAGCTACTTTAAAAGTGGACACTTAGTGCAATTTTCACAGTTCCTGGGGGAGGTAAGTTTTTGTTAGTTTTACCAGGTAAGTAAGACACTTACAGGGTTCAGTTCTTGGTCCAAGGTAGCCCACCGTTGGGGGTTCAGAGCAACCCCAAAGTTACCACACCAGCAGCTCAGGGCCGGTCAGGTGCAGAGTTCAAAGTGGTGCCCAAAACACATAGGCTAGAATGGAGAGAAGGGGGTGCCCTGGTTCCGGTCTGCTTGCAGGTAAGTACCCGCGTCTTCGGAGGGCAGACCAGGGGGGTTTTGTAGGGCACCGGGGGGGACACAAGCCCACACAGAAATTTCACCCTCAGCAGCACGGGGGCGGCCGGGTGCAGTGTAGAAAAAAGCGTCGGGTTCGCAATGTTAGTCTATGAGAGATCTCGGGATCTCTTCAGCGCTGCAGGCAGTCAAGGGGGGGGGTTCCTCGGGGAAACCTCCACTTGGGCAAGGGAGAGGGACTCCTGGGGGTCACTTCTCCAGTGAAAGTCCGGTCCTTCAGGTCTTGGGGGCTGCGGGTGCAGGGTCTCTCCCAGGCGTCGGGACTTAGGATTCAAAGAGTCGCGGTCAGGGGAAGCCTCGGGATTCCCTCTGCAGGCGGCGCTGTGGGGGCTCAGGGGGGACAGGTTTTGGTACTCACAGTATCAGAGTAGTCCTGGGGTCCCTCCTGAGGTGTCGGATCTCCACCAGCCGAGTCGGGGTCGCCGGGTGCAGTGTTGCAAGTCTCACGCTTCTTGCGGGGAGCTTGCAGGGTTCTTTCAAGGCTGCTGGAAACAAAGTTGCAGCCTTTCTTGGAGCAGGTCCGCTGTCCTCTGGAGTTTCTTGTCTTTTCGAAGCAGGGGCAGTCCTCAGAGGATGTCGAGGTCGCTGGTCCCTTTGGAAGGCGTCGCTGGAGCAGGATCTTTGGAAGGCAGGAGACAGGCCGGTGAGTTTCTGGAGCCAAGGCAGTTGTCGTCTTCTGGTCTTCCTCTGCAGGGGTTTTCAGCTAGGCAGTCCTTCTTCTCGTAGTTGCAGGAATCTAATTTTCTAGGGTTCAGGGTAGCCCTTAAATACTAAATTTAAGGGCGTGTTTAGGTCTGGGGGGTTAGTAGCCAATGGTTACTAGCCCTGAGGGTGGGTATACCCTCTTTGTGCCTCCTCCCAAGGGGAGGGGGTCACAATCCTAACCCTATTGGGGGAATCCTCCATCTGCAAGATGGAGGATTTCTAAAAGTCAGAGTCACCTCAGCTCAGGACACCTTAGGGGCTGTCCTGACTGGCCAGTGACTCCTCCTTGTTGCTTTCTTTGTTCCCTCCAGCCTTGCCGCCAAAAGTGGGGGCCGTGGCCGGAGGGGGCGGGCAACTCCACTAAGCTGGAGTGCCCTGCTGGGCTGTGACAAAGGGGTGAGCCTTTGAGGCTCACCGCCAGGTGTCACAGCTCCTGCCTGGGGGAGGTGTTAGCATCTCCACCCAGTGCAGGCTTTGTTACTGGCCTCAGAGTGACAAAGGCACTCTCCCCATGGGGCCAGCAACATGTCTCTGGTGTGGCAGGCTGCTGGAACTAGTCAGCCTACACAGACAGTCGGTTAAGTTTCAGGGGGCACCTCTAAGGTGCCCTCTGTGGTGTATTTTACAATAAAATGTACACTGGCATCAGTGTGCATTTATTGTGCTGAGAAGTTTGATACCAAACTTCCCAGTTTTCAGTGTAGCCATTATGGTGCTGTGGAGTTCGTGTTTGACAGACTCCCAGACCATATACTCTTATGGCTACCCTGCACTTACAATGTCTAAGGTTTTGTTTAGACACTGTAGGGGTACCATGCTCATGCACTGGTACCCTCACCTATGGTATAGTGCACCCTGCCTTAGGGCTGTAAGGCCTGCTAGAGGGGTGTCTTACCTATACTGCATAGGCAGTGAGAGGCTGGCATGGCACCCTGAGGGGAGTGCCATGTCGACTTACTCGTTTTGTCCTCACTAGCACACACAAGCTGGCAAGCAGTGTGTCTGTGCTGAGTGAGAGGTCTCCAGGGTGGCATAAGACATGCTGCAGCCCTTAGAGACCTTCCTTGGCATCAGGGCCCTTGGTACTAGAAGTACCAGTTACAAGGGACTTATCTGGATGCCAGGGTCTGCCAATTGTGGATACAAAAGTACAGGTTAGGGAAAGAACACTGGTGCTGGGGCCTGGTTAGCAGGCCTCAGCACACTTTCAATTGTAAACATAGCATCAGCAAAGGCAAAAAGTCAGGGGGCAACCATGCCAAGGAGGTATTTCCTTACACTGGTATACTATGAACGCAACTCGCAATTGAACTTGTGACACCTTCATGTTTATCTCTTTCTGAGCTATACTTTTGTCAATGCTGTTTGCAAGTCGGTGTTTTGTACATGGTGGGCATCGTGAAGTTTGATCTGAACTATGTGCCTTGCATACTATACATAAGGAATTTCAGTGGATTTGTGTGACTGAGCCAGAATAATTACTTATTTTTAACTGTTATTTTATTTTTCCATCAGCGTCACTTTTTTTGTTTAAAAAAAAAAAAGTAAGATCTCTTTTACGAACTCCTGCTGCACGTCATTCCATTTGAAGTGGTAGTTGGTCATAGCGGTCAGTGGATGTCAATCCAGCTTTGGTTGGCAGCATGACCTCGTCTACAGCCTGTCCCTGCACACAGTCCTCTTTGAGTGCCAGCCCATACACAGCAAAACTGTCAGACAAGCAGAGCAGGGGTTGGCCACATTGTGTAGCCTCTAGCAATGCTGGCCCCTCAGCCCTTTGTGGGTGGATAACCTAAAGTGCACATAGGTTGGATTTTTTGTTTTGTTTTATGCTGAACCTATATATATATCTCCAACACAAAGTTGCTCATATCTGGGACCCAGGACACATGAGAGGTGGTGCTGCGTATGCCGGCGGAGCAAGCCAGTCAGACAAATCCACAGAAAACAATTGCTGAAAACACACACTCTGGGCACAGTCTGTGATACAGTACTTGAAGTTTTAATGCAGAATCTAACAACATTTATTAACCTACTGGTGGTCACCAGTAGGCAGTTACCGTTAGGACCTAGTTTCCACAGCAAAACCGTTTTTTGTTTTGCCAATAAGTTTGGTGCCATTTTGACAAATCTTCAAAAAAAAAAATTAAAAACTAGTTTGCCACTCACTTTGGCTGCAGTCTGGAATGTTTCGAGGTGATTCGTCAAGCAGGGGCCCAGAAAAGGGGAAGGGGGGTAAAATGCATTATCTCCATGCACTTTCCCATAGTGATTTTGAACACCATTACAGCCCGAACCACTGAAAGGAATTAACCCAAATTTTGCAGAGCGCTAGATCTTGGTCCAGAAAGAGTGCTTTTTAGGTCGCAGACAGAGCAGCTGTGTGGTATGCAAAGGACATCCTGGAGAGTTTCAGAAAGTTGACCTGGGAATACATTCTGCACGTTGCTTGCCATTGGCTTTGTGGTTTGTAACTCACATTTTCTGGCTTTCCATTTGCTGGCTTTATTTGTTTGTACCTCTCCATGCTAAAGCTGTGTATGCAGTATTCTTCAACAAACTCGTTTTCTAAAATAAACAGGCACATAAATCTTGTTCTTATCTCGCCACATTTGCTGGGCATTCAAAAGCCGATGTGAAATGTCAAGCTGTGTCTTGAGGGAGTCTAGTGTTTATTTTACTTTTGGCTAACTTCAAATTGAGAGCATTTACAGGTAAGAGGAATGCAGTGTACTTTCACCATGGAACTTGCTTGTGCCCTTTTTAGGGGTGAGCGCAAAGCGTTCCGTTCCTCTTCTGATCTCTCTTTAGAGGGATATTAACCATGCCCATGTTACAGTCGTCACTTTCATTGGTCCATGGGCTTGCCTTTTAAAATCCGCTTGTTTTCATTTGTGAAAGGCATGCATACGTCATGCCTTTTCTGGTGTTTAGCCGTCCTTGAGAGCCCTGGTAAACTACTGGAAACAACGAGGCTCCATATTTTCCGTGTGGTTTCTGGACTACTTTCTCTCTTTATTTCGCAGCTCGTTTTTTTTTTTCCATTTAATGTGGCAAGAAAAGTCTAGTTAGGAGTTTACAACGCTAATAGCTTTAACTCGACATAATGTGACACCCGTTGCATTGCAAATGTTTGTTTATTTAATTGTATTTTAGACATAGCCATCTCAAAAGGTATCTTGTTCTTCAGTTGCACAAAACATTTGCCTTCCTTTCATGGGGGTTTGAAGTTCACTATTCGTGTTGTCAGGGTGGGTGGAAGCGTGAATGTTTCTAAAATCATGGCTGAAAACTAATACTTACAAAAACAAACTTGCACTGATTTAGTCTGATGTACTAGTACTACTAAGATGAAACGTGAATGAAATAAATTTTTGGAATTCTTGCAAACTTTTTCATACTTTTCACGTTGCAAAATGTCTTTACAAATGAAGGTGGCAGGGCACCCTTGTTACTTGCTTTCTTTCACGTCGATTAACTTGTAAATAAATGCTAGCCCGTTTCCAATGGGGCCACATGAAAAGTTCAGGAGGGCACTTGCAGACCGCACTAATTTAGTCTGATTTACCCAAGATTAAACGGTTCTTCGTGTGAACGAAATACATGTTTTGAATTTTTGCAGTCATTTTCATATTTAACACCTTGTTTTCAGAATTCCTCTTCTTTGGTTTGTCCATTTTAATTTGTGAAACTGCCTTTTTAGGAAAAAAAGTACAAAACCGCATTTCACAGTCCGCTTCAGCCTAACATATTGTGATCTTGGGCAATTTACACTGTTTATGGCCCTTTCGCTATAAAGCACAGGATAAGATCTTTTCACAGAAAAGAGCCAGTCGCACAATTTAAAAATGCTTACTTTCACTTTGAAGCGTAAAGCATATGCTTTTTCTCGTTTTGGAGATTTGGTTAAATATAAAGGTACATTTTATGAAAATATTTGTTTAGCTACACAGTAAGTATATATTCCATCTGCAACTGTGACTTTTTTTGAAACACATATTACTGGATATAAACTGTTTCCTCATTTGTCCTTGCAGGCACTAGGGCCATGATTTAAATGGTGAAGCTGGTGCAGTGGCAGGGGGGCCAACAGCCACAGGAAACCCACTGAACAACAATTATTTCTATATTTTACTGCTAAACACGCCGTCACAAATGCAGTTACCTTGCAGGCACTAGGGTCATGATTTGAAAGTGCAGTGGCACAGGGGCCCAAAGCTCAAGCAAACCCACTGAACACTAATTTCTGCTATCATTTACTACTAAGTAAGCAGTCACAAGTGTAATTACCTTGCAGGCACTAGAGCCATGATTTGAATGGTGCAGCAGGTGCAGTGTTTCAGGGGCCAAAAGGTCTAGGAAACCCACTGAACAATGATTAGTGCTATATTTTACTACCATCCCAAGCTTGTAATCAGCTATGGCTGCCATCTCCCCACTTCCTAGCGAGTGCCGCCTCCTCCATTGCTGCTGGGCTTCCTGACCCTTCCTCTCTTCCCTCATGGGTTTCCTCCCTCGGGGCTTCCTCTTTTCCTCAACTACACACTTGCACACCTTAAAAGTGTACGGATCTCCTTTTTTCACAGTTCAGGCAGCGCTTAGAAATCATATAAAGTATTTCAGCACTTTTTAAGAGCACAGCTATATTGCACAAAGACATTTTTTATGATTTAGATGATTTGAACAGGGGGCCGCATGCAAAGGTCAGAAGTGCGCTTGCGGCCCACCGGACTATAGATCTACAGGGACATTTATACAGCAGCATTGGCTTGAGTGCAGCATAGCTGTAAGTGGAAACCCCCCCCCCCCAAAAAAAAACCACCATCATGCAGTCATCACTGGCTGTACCATAAAGCTTTTTATCCTTACTTTCATACATTTGCAACATGGCAAAAAAAAAAAAAAAAAAAAAAACATTTGCTAAGCCACTAAATTTTGCATAGGAAAGACCTATTGGCTTTGCCAGTGTGAGTTGTAAATAGGTGTAAATCCGTTCAGTTGTTTTGGATTTATGTATATCTAGTGATGCGGAGGGTCTGTGAATCTGACATGTCAAAATGAGATTTGATTGGCTACTGCCGCTTCAAGCAGAAAAATGTGGCATCCATCTTGGGATTCGGCTGAGTCCCGAGCAAAAACAGTACTAAAAAATAATATATATATATATATATATATATATATATATATCTATCAATCAGGGAATTTGTAAAGCGCACTACTCCCCTGTGAGGTTTTCTAGGTGCAGAGCCTGGGAAGGGGGGTGGCAAGCAGGGTAAAAATACCCTGACCCCCAGGCCTGGTGATGGGGTCTCGCAAGCACCAAAAAGTTATTTCCTTTTTAACAAAAATGTTTTGGGGGAAACTGCTTGATCCGCAGGAATATTTTCAGAAAAGCACAGTGTCCTGTGCTTGTTGTTATTAGCCCCCGGTTGGGCCAGGTCCCGGATGGAATTGCTTATATTTATAATAATGGGAGAGGGGGGCCAGCTGCCTTCATCCCACGCCAACTTCGACCCCAGGGACCCCATCCTCCAGTTTGAGGGGCGGTGGGGCCTCGCGTCCCTCCTCACAGGCCTATTTCAGCCCTGGGGTCCTCATCACCCTGCAACTGGTTGTAAAAATCAAACAAGAAGGGGGGGCCATGCGGTCCGTAGCAAAAATGAGGAAGGCGGGGTTACGTGGCCCACCTTCCCAGGCTGTTTTTTGCCCCAGGGACCCCAACCTCCAGGGTCCTGCTGTGCAGACAAAAGGGAAGGGGGATGTACAGCCCCCCACTCAGTTATTAATGGCCATAGGCACCACATCACCCAGGGCTGGCATCCATGGTGGTTTCCTTGCCCTCACTGGCTTGGGCAGGGAAACCTCAGTCTTCTCTTGCTTGGCAGGAGCAATTTCAAAATACAGACCAAATACAGCCTGGGGAGGGGGTGACGTACATCCCTTCCCTAAAAACAAATGTGGTAGGCCCCAGGGGAAGGGGTCCTCGGAGACAAAATTGGCCCGGGGAGCGGGGCTGCGTGCCCGCCCCCCCCCCCCACCTGATTTGGCTGCCTGTAAGGGGTTGGCCATAGGGCTGGCTGCAGGCCAGACCCTGTGGTCAACCCCCTGCTGTGCACAGCCTTCTACATGGGGTTGGTTCCATGCAGGGGATTTGACTGCGTGCAGGGGGTTGGCTGTGATGTATTGGCCGCAGGCCAGGCCTTGTGGTCAACTCCCTGTTGCACACGGCCGAACCCATTGGCTGCATGTTGGGGTTGGCTGCCGGGCCTGCAGCCAACCCACCACAACCCCAAGCCGCACACGGCCGAATCTTATAGATTACCGTAGTACACAATGATTTTGGTGTTGGCTACCCCGTGTGACAAACCATTATTATAGAAGGTTTGCGATGTAATAATCCTTGTTAAGTTTTTATTTTATTTTTTATTTTATTTTTTAGCAGAGATAGTATTTTGCTTATTTAGCTGTAATTTTGTATACATTTTATGACTGTGTTTGATGGCTGCCTTGTGGAAATCTTACAATCAACACTGTAGGCCTGAGTTATACTGACAAGTTGGAGGCCCTGCTTGGTGCATTGGGAAACCTTCTGTCCCCTTTCTTAAGCCTGGTCTGCTTATTATGTAGCGTTATTATAAAGGCAGTTGGCCTAGCTTATTAATTGCAAACAGCATTTGTTAACTCCAGTAAGCCTTTAACAGTTGGTTGTTATCACATTGTTAGGGCTCGAAAAATCATAAAAATGTTACTAGACATGCAGGTCGAGTAACTTAAATAATCTGCTCGACCTAACTGTAATGTACTTGACCCGTGATTTTAGGCAAATAGTTTAGAGTCGCTTTTTTCCTTCATTCTCACATGATTGCACCTTCAAATATGTGAGCTCAGCTTTTCTGCAGTACAAAAAACCTCTTTTGTTTGATTAAGTAGACTAGAGTTTGCTGCATGCATCACAAGAATCTAGCCCACATACCCATGACATCTAGCCCACATAACCTAGGACTTTTAGTTTACTAACAACATTGCCATCAGGGCAGGAGTGTTTCTCAGTTTGCTTAAATACTCAGTTAAAAAAAAATATATTACTAAACCATGATGTGGTAAGATATTGTCATCTACATACAGTAACTTTCCAAGAAATGTCTAAAAATCTCTCCACTAACTTGCAGCTTAACTGATAAAACTATATAGTGTATTAACAATCTTTGAAAATTGGGTTTCAGGAAACATATCCTTTGCACATCAATATGTAAACTATTCTGATTTGTTTTCATCCTATTAAAATATTTTTTTCATCACACAGAAATATAAAAAAGTGCTTTCACAATTACTGAAATATATTTGGAAATGTTTGCACAGTTGACATAGTCATTTAAATGTTGTGTGTTAGGAAAAACCTGACTACCTATATCCTTTTATTTTACATTCTAAGCAGCAGATCACACAGTTCACCTTACAAAGACCTGGAGCTCTGCAGTCAGTAGCAAATTAATTGTAAGAAAAACTGACTTTTGACCTCTGTCTGTGAACACAGAGCAATTGTGACATAAGAACAAGATTTAAAGGCATCTTTTATTGTCCCTTCACTTTTCAGCTGAACAGAACAACTGTTCAGTGTCAACTGGCCAGAAGCTATGAGTAAGTATTAAAAATAGCTGACCTGATCAAATAAGACATGCAAGTGGTCCAGTGGATTTTTCGAGCCCTGATTGTGTTACAAGCTGTGGACAGGTTTGCCATATTTAATGGAACAGATTACCGTAATAGGCTGGGGTTTTGACATTTGCCTCACAGTCTGACAAACCCTTGGATTTCCACCTTGCTGGTTCTTGTTAGGCCCTTTTGAACGGGCTAACATATTGTTTTGCAAACTGTACATTCTACACATTTGTATATTTTTTTTAACTGCATACATAATGGTTGTTAGTTTATGTGCACTTGAATAGGCCACTATTGGGTAAGGTGTAAACCAATGGTAAAGGCTTCATCGGTTAATTGGGAAATGCCATGTTAAATTTCATAGATTTGATCTGTTTATTGTGAAACATTATAAGAAAGCCTGTAGGCCTGACCTACTTATTGTTAAAAACGTATGTTAAAGAGTGCATGCTGTTAAGGATGGATTGTTCAGACACTGTGCCAACGCCTTTAGACAGGTGTTTTGTTATGTTGTACTCTGTTAGGAGAGATTCTATTTTGCTTCGTCCAATTACATTTTGTATACATTTATACTTTTATGACTATGTCAAATGGTTGCCGCCTTGTTGAAAGCTTAGAGGGCTTGAAGTGGTTTTGATGACAAACCAATGACAAAAGCTATAGGCTTGATTGGTATGCAGGGACATTTCACCCCAGATGACATACACCTGGCCTGTTTATTATGAAAAGTTATTACAAAGGCAGTAGGCCCGGCTTATTTACTTTGAAAAGCACATGGTAAATCTAACAGGTATTGAACAGTGCATTTGTATCACATTATGTTACAGGTCTGTAGAAAGGTGTTTTTGGTTACATGTAATTTACGGATTACAAGATTTATGGTGTTGGTTACCCACTCTCACAAACCTTGGGTGTAGAATTTCACATTGACAATTCTTGTTAGGCCCTATTAAAAAAATGTATATGTTTTGTTACATATTTGTAATTTTAGAACTGTATGCTTGATGGTTGACAGTATAACATGTCAAGGACTTTGTAAAGCCTGGAGGCCTCATCTGTTCACTGTGAAAAGTGAAACTTTGTTATCTTTAGGTGTAATCTGTTTATAATGAAAAGTTAAGACAAAGAAAGTAGGTATTATTTATTGGGAAAGACATGTGTGAAAGACAACAGGCATTTACAAAGGGATTGTTGTTACACTGTTTAAGCCTGTAGGCATGTATTCTGTTACATAGAATCTAGCAGATTACCATATTAGGTAAGGATTTTTGTTTTGGTGTCCCACCTGAACAATAGGGATGATTGATGTGCAACATGATAATCCTTACTAGGTTCTATTAGTAAGGATGTTATATTGTTTTTAAACTGCATTTTGTATAGATTTGTAATTGTATTACAGTATACCTGATAGTTGCCTTGTAGGAGAGCTTTTGATCAACACAGTTGGTCTGGGTTGGTTATTGTTACTAGCCAACAATAAAGGCTATAGACCTGATAGTTTATAATAAAAAGGTGCCACAAAGACAGTCAAAATGATATATTTATTGTAAAAATTATGTGTTAAAGTCAATAGGCATGTAAGGGTAGATTGTTGGTATTCTATAAAAGCCTACAGAAAATTATTTTGTTACATGGAATCTCTCAGAAAACCATTTGGTGCTGGTTTCCCCCTCTGAAAAAACATGGGTATAGGACAGGGGTCTCCAACCTTTTCTACAGTGAGAGCTACTTCTGATCAGTGAAAATTATTGTGAGCTACTGAAGGCCAAGGCACTCGTGCAATGTTACTGGGCACTCCCCACCCAGTTCACTTACTAAGTCTGATGCCCATACAGCCAAAAACTATGCTTTGAACAAAATACTTCTTGACTAGGGGCGCTATGACAGGGCTGGCGTGTTCCAGTGAGAGCAAGGTCTTGTGTTCGTATGAGATGTGTATGAATAGGTGAAAGGGAGCCTGTGTCATATGTACACAGTCATGAAGCCTTTTGTTTATGGGAGAATTTTAAAATGCATATTAATGTTCTGCAAAAATGACTATAATATGGAACATTTTCCCACACTTTAAAAATTTCAAAGTGTCGCATTTACAAACATCAGGCATCCTGCACCCAATGGCCTGTAAACAGGGTGCCACATTTATAACAGAAAAATACAGCCATTTATTGAAATGGGAGAAATTTAGAGTGAAGTATCATGCTTCAAAAAATATTAAGACCTAATTGACTCAATATTTTAATATTTTTCTTCACTTTAAATTTCTCAGATTTTAAAAATAAAAATGATTGTACTTTTCAGTTATGAATATAGCACAGTACCTACTGGCCACCAGGAGTAAGAGACCTGCAGTTTGTAAATGGGACACTCTGAAATGGGACAAAATTAAAATGAATTAAAATGAAAAGTTAACTTAATCATTAATTTAACACTTCATGTTCATTTCCACTAGTTTTAAAAGCATTCAGAAACATCTTTTGTTCTCACACCGGTAGACACAGACTTTTAGTTAAGATTTAAATTCCTCAGTGCTTCAATTCTTCACCTCTGTGCCCTCAGGTCATAAATCTGACGCCAGCACTGCTCATTATCAGGCCCTGCTATCTGTAGCCTGAAGATAATATTGTAAAATAAACACAGCCTTCCCTTAACTTTAAAAAAGAAATGTGACCATGTGCTTATATAAAATGAACTCAAGGGTCTGAGCTACTCTGAAGGTGTCTTCCAGCTGGTTGGAGACACCTGGTGTACAACATTTGTCAGACTCCTTGTTAGGTCCTTTAGGAGAGTTAGCATTTTGCTTTGCCAACTGTAATTGTGTACACTTTTTTTATGACTGTATGCCTGATGGTTGCCTTGTGGATACACTTAAGCTTAGTCAGGAGACCTCAGCTGGTTATGGTGACAAGCCAATGACAACAGCTAGAGATCTGATTGGTTCACTGGGAAAAATATTTCTGATGCCAAAGGTTTGATCTTTTTATAACGAAAAGTTAAGTTAAGTGCAGTAGGCCTGGCATATTGATTGGGAAAGGTCTATGGTAAAGTCAATAGGCATTTAAGGCTACACATAGCTGTTTTGTTTCATGAAATGCCACAGATTACCATTAAAGAGAAGGATTTTGGTCTTTTTTACCACATCCGGAAGCCTTGGGGGCAGGGGGTGGAGGGTGGAAGACTTGCACTGTAATCATTCTTGCTAGACTCTCCTTATCTCCTTTTAGCTGTGTTTCTTGTAATGAAGATAATAATTAAATCATACATACATTTATACATATGTTCAAATAGACATCCATATAGGTACATAGATGGCCTTTGGGTCAGCTCTGTTCTGCCATTTAGTTACAGCTCTGTTCTGCAATTTGTCATTTACATTCTGCTGCCATCCATAACAGTGTACTGCATTAGGTAATGGTTTAGAAAACATCAGTCATTGGTTCTCTTGTCCTGTGAATAACAGCTCTTTCTAATCACATTCACCTAAAAATGAGTGCCCTTCAGTATCGGGGTGGTTGGCCATTCCTTTTGTTTTCAGTTTTCTCCTTTTACAGTTCCCTATTAATTTCTTTGCTTTCTTGTCTTTTCTGATATTTAAGTAGAGCGTACAAGCGCTTTGACCTGTTGGAAGAATTGTGGGCTTTAACCACACCCATTGCACGCCCATCACGTTCACTCGTTCGTGGGCTTGCCTTTCAAAAATTATTTGTTATAATTGGTAAATGCTTACGTTTGTCCCTCCTTGGCGGTTTTGTTGCCACCTTGCAGACTGCCCCTGTTACATGGCTAATTGCTCGATTGCCGAAACGTTTGACTGCGAGCGAACTTCTTTTTGTCTCTTCTTCGCGCTCACGCTCATGGTGGCCATGGCACTTTGAATCTGCTCGCTTATGTCAGCTGTTTTACTTTTCATTTTCAATTTAAGAGGCAAGAAAAGTCCAGTTAGGAATTTACAACGCTAATAGCTCTGACTCGTAGTGGTAACTAGTCTCTTTATTGCCTCTCATTTCATCTGCAGTGCGCCGCATCCCACGCGATGACTTCCTCTAAACCAGAATGCTGCTCTGCATAAGGTGTCATTGCTTTATGATTCCAAGATGACCAACACGTTGGTTCTCAACTCAGTGGCCATGCTGGAACTTTAAAACAACAATATGATTTACAGTACCTCTGCAGGCAACCTCTGCTATAATTAGTTTCATTGTTACAAGCATACGGCAGCCAAATTTATACAGCAGTGTAGGAAGCTGGCTCTTTATACAGCGGACCAAAAAGAGGTACACTATGTAAAGGGTCCAGAAAAACACCAGAGGCACAAATGACACCCTAACAAGCAGTTAGGCTTATCAGAGGGTAGTTGTGAAAAAGTGCCCCTTTTTTGACATGGTCAACCTCTACTTTTTGACACTGGTACTAAGGGTTTTCGACTGAGGTGCACAGGGTTCCTGCTAAACAGGCCCCCAGTGCCAGTGCTCTTTCCCCAAAAACAGGTAAAATGGTGTACAATTAGCACACTACACCTGTGTAAGTCCCTTGTAAGTGGTACACCTGGTTCCTAGGGCCTGGGCAGAGGAGAGGGTCCCTAGGGGTGTGGCACAGATTGTGCCACCCTCAGGGACACTCCTAAAAATAAGAAACACACCGATATCATTACGGTCTACGTGCCTTGATAAAAGCCATGAGAAAATCAACATTGCACACCAAGGTGTGCCATGCTACATCACTGCAGCTAAGTATATGTAAGTCACCCCTAAGGCAGGCCTAAGAGCCCTAAGGCAGGGTGCAGTACACTTATTGCGTGGCTATATTTGCACAAGCGGATATGGCCCTGTGATGTCGAGCCCTATTGCTGAGCATAGCAGGTGAACCGGGAAGCCATTTTAAGGTATGTGCTGGACACTCGTCAACATGAGTGACCTGGGACCAGATGTGCAACCATTTCATTTTGTGAGTTTCTAATTGCAATTAATTGCGAATCTCAATTAGAGACTTGCAAAATGAAATTAAATGTAATGTGTCTTAGAAACATTTAGCGATTTCCAATGGGGTTGCAAATGACCTTCCTCATTAATATTCCTTAGGTAGGTCGTAATTTGCTATGTCATTGGGATGGCCGCACTCACAGGGGTGGTGGGCTGCTGGGGACCACAGACCACCATGTTTGTGACTGCTTTTTAAATAAAGCAGTTTTTTTTTTACGTGCAGCTTCTTTTCCATAAAGGAAAACGGGATGCATTTCAAACAAAAAAGTGCAAAGTTTTTAAATTTTTTAAAAATTTTTCAGAATAGGTAGTAATCCATGGGGCCACTGCCTGCTCTGAAAAAGTATTTTCGCTTACATTCACCTGTTTGCTAATGGTTTAAACTGCAATTGTAACTGTGTACCAACTCGCAAAATAGGGATGGTACATCGTACCTGGCCATTTTGCGGTCGCAAATGGCTATTTTTGCGGTTTGCAACCACAAAAAAATGTTGTACACAGAGTCCACAGTCACATAAAGACTTCACCGAACACTATGGTGTTTGGTATCAAACACCTTGTCTTGATAAATCTGGGCTGATACCAGCCTCGGGTATTCGAACATGCACCCAGTGGGCACCTTAGAGGTGCCCCCTGAACCCCACTAGTCTCTTGGTGTGCTGGACTGATTAGTCCAGTCTGCCACCACCAAAAACATTTCTGACCCGTGGAGGCGAGACCCTGCGCTCTCAGAGGTGAGAAACAATGTCTGCTCCTGAGAGGGGTGTACCACCTTCTACTGCAGGATGGCTATCGGGTCTGCATTCAAAGCTTGGGTCTTCAAAGACCCTGCCGCCTTTGGTATGCACACCCCGGCTTCCCCAGTCCTGGGTGCAGCCACGCACTGCCCTGAGGTCCATTTGGCACCAGCACAGGCGGAAAAAATTGTTTGTCAGTAGGCGTGTACCACCCCTGGGCCAATACCCTAACGTGTGCCACCCGAGGTGAACATTCAAAGAAGCATTCCACCAGCTTGGTTTTGGTTGGAACTAGGCCTTCTGGGATAGGGATATGCCCACTCCCCACAAAAAGCGGTCATAACGATAAGGCACACCCACGGGCACACCCCAGCCCATTGACTACTACCCTACACTCCCCTGAAACACACCTATATTCAGTATTTATGCAGCTTCCCGACACCAGAAGCCAGATTGGCCTGTCAACAAGAAGAGGAGGAAACAGAAGAGCTGGGAGAGCAAGAACTGTGTGTGCCTGGTAAGCGTTTGGCACGAAACCTGCCTGCTGACCTACTGCTGTTGCGACAGTCATGACATCATGACTCGTCCTGCAGCTGTGGGGGACTCCAAAAGCCTTGGAGGTTATCCAGCACTTCACCAGCCTGTCAGCATCTCCCTGGGAGTGGAGGAGTTACTTTCCTGCTTCTTGCAGGCACCGTCCACAACACCCAGTACACTGGCCTTCTGATTTCCAGGACACTGTCATAGCAGCAGTCCAGAAGTAGGTGTCTGTGCTCCAAGAAGTCAGTCCTGTCTCTCCACCATATGAGAAGCCTCAAGGATCCACCGGATCCGAGCTGCACCAAAACCTGGAGTACTGGCCCCCTTGCACCAACCAAGGCTTGTTGAAGCCCATCCCAGACTTCAGTTGCAGAACTGAAGACCTGCCGGCGGGGGAGAACAGCCTTCTCTGTTGTCCAGTTGCCTTGTTCTGTCTCTCCTTTTGAAGGCCACCCAAAGAACCGTGTGCACCTTGACAGGGAAGTACCACCAGCTAAGGATCCAATGCACACGAGCACTCCATGACTTCATAAGGTGTCTCCCTGCTGTCCGGATGCCCACTGATAGAGCCCTCCCATTGAGAGCTCCCGGACTTGTCCCCAGGTCTCCCCTTGCATTCCCTTTCCAGATGGACACCCTCATCACCAGGTGTTCGGTGCCCGGGAACCTGACACGATCAACACCACTGCACCCTGACACTCCTTGGCAGGAAAACAGGAACTGCTGGTCTTGTCCGTAACTCTGCACCCCTGGAACCCTCCTACCTACAGGGGACCCCTGAGAATGGAGTGTAAGGACTTTGATGCAGACAAAATACTCTGTAATCCGTGCTGTGTAAAAACACATTTATCTACAAAAGTGTTACTTACTTGCAAATCGCCCTAAGGACTGCAACAGTATTTTTTTTTCTGCAAATGTTTTGGTGTTTACATGTAATACAAACAAAGTAACCATTTTTCAAACCAATTAGTCTCAGGTTGCTTCTTGAGTGGGTCTCATTTATTGACTCTGCAGATTCAACAAATGCTCAGCACTACCCTCTGATATCACCCACACTACCACAATAGAGAGCTTTTGGGATTGTCATTTCTTACCCCTGTAAACCAATAAGGATGGACCCAGACTATATGCATAGTGCCCCCTTTCATTGGGTCCCTTCATAAATAGTAATTATAAGAAATAACCCCCTAGGGTAATTATCATGCTATCCACCACTCAGTTCTCTTCTCATACATTCATTCAGGCAAATGATCAATCTTAATAAAGGAATATCAAAATTTCATATTTAATAAATAATCCCATACACAGTTAAAAACATTTAAAAACAGACCATCATAAAAAAGCCAACAGGCCCCACAGGGGACCTCTGTACAATCTCTGGTCTAATGAAATTGGGAAACCACTCACAAGACACCCTCCTTGGTCTATTGTCTTTTTGCTGTCCCAAATCAGGTATACAGTGGCCAGTTGATTCATGCAACCAATATCTCGTCTATTCTTGGCCAGTTCCAATGAGTCCAGTAATTTGACTTGTGTCAACTCGTTTCGGTGGTTTTTCACAGTCCTTTTTACCACCTTCCTCAGGACGATTCTCCCAATCCATATTCATTCCATATCTATATAAGAATATAAAATAACCAAATAAAAATACACGAATTCCAATCCTACACTCATTACTTAAGAAGCCCTAAACTCGTCACCCATATCATCGCAGTTCCACCCGGGCTTTGTTTAAACCGCGACAAACTTACCCCTATTGAAAATCACCCTTATTCCTATATTAAAACATCACATAAGAACACCCATTGTGAGCAATCAATCCAATCCATGCTGGTTCAAATAAAAACAAACATGCAGTTCATCATCATATTACATCATATATCACAACACTCACCTGCATTCATAGTGGATTATACTAATAGCAAAATTCGATGCTAGTCACAAATTTGTATCCTTATCTAGAGGGTATTTCATACTCCTGTATTTCCCCAAGGCGAATCACCCTATATGGGCAGAGCAAATTAATTAACAGTTATAATCATATCATGAGGATCCTACTATCTTGTTGGTCCCCAGTGTGTAAATTTATTTCTCCCATGGTTCACCATCCACATGCGGGGCCCGGTCTCTAACCCCCAATTATAGTGTTTGTGGATACAGTTAATGCCAGGCAGTGCTCAGGGGGACAGTTAATCCAAGAAGCCATCACCAATATTTTCCCCTTCTCTTCCCATATATTCCAATCTTTCAGCAAATTCATAAAATTATTTCAAAATGAGTACTGTATCGTTAATTTAGCTTTCAGTCTCAAATCTATGGGCAAAAAAACATTAATACAATCAATTTCCTTATATTTCTACTATTCCTCAACAGGGGATCTGTATTTCATCAATCACATTAGGCAACCCCTTTTACTTACTATCGCATACCAAATTATCGCACTACAGACACATGAATACTAAATTAAATAATACCCTCATAAATATTCACTTTACCTTTTACACAGACCTCCACACATTATTAAGGGTACTTTTTTATTAGATATCAATTCTGGGGAGGCATGCCTGCAAAACTCATACAGCTAGTGATTTCTCCCTCCCCTCTTGGAGGTGGCACAATCCATATTTTAGTGTGTCACACCTAGAGATGAAATACATAAGATATAGTCCCTAGTTATCTGCTCAGGACCGCCAGATTAAATCGCAATATAAGGAAGTGGCTTAGAAGCATGCAGATTTGGTTCATTGTTGAAGAAAAATAGGACCAGAATTCGGTTCCACCCGACAAGGTAAGGAGGGGGTAGGGTTTGATGCGAGGGTTGTATACATGATAAAGGGAAGATAAATCTGTCCCTGTGCCCAGCGCGTTGTGCACTGGGCTCTAATGGTAACATATTTTGATACTGAGTCTTCCCATAAAAGTTATTTAATTTTGTAATCTTGTATGTAGGTCTGTATGGGGGCAGAGTACCAGCCTTTGCAAACAGTGGCGTCAGATGCAGGGAAGCAGCTCCTCTGATCCAAGGAGATTCTTCTGGTGATTATAGAAGCACTGGCAGCTCTCTGGGTTTTTTGGAGTCTGCACAACGGCAGGACAGGCGGGTGCTCTGCAAGGATCAGGTGCAGCAGGCAGTCTGGCAGGGTTGGCTCCAAGTCAGTCATGCTCCTCAGTTCCTGGGTCAGCAGTCTTGTTTGTCCTCTTCTTCTTTTGTGCCCAGTGGAGATCTGTGGTCCTGGTATTGGGGGGCCCTAAATACTCAATTTAGGGATGTTAAGGGCAGTTAGGGCTGGTAGCCAATGGGCTACTTACCTCTGGGGTCACTACGTCCCCTAGATGACCATCTCCTTTGGGGAGTGGGCATCACCCTTTCCGTGAATTTTGAATTTCACCACACATAAGATGGTGGAATTTCCAAGGCTGTGTTTACTTCAGGCTGCTCACCCTAGAGGTGTGTCCAGCCTGCAAGTGCAACACTCCTTCTGCATAGATAATTTTCCCACCTGTCCAGGTGCCAAATGGGCCCTGTTGTGGGGGGGTTGGTGTCTCCCTTCTTAGGAAAGCCAGATCTGCATAACAAGGGCAATGGGCTTCCTGCCTTGGAATTCATATTTGTGTGTTATTTTGTTGGGAGGGGTGTGTTAACACCCCAGCCAGAGCAGGCTTTGTTCTTAGCCGCCTGACAGCAACTCATCTGTTGGTGGCAGACCGGTGGAAACCAGTCAATACGCACACCAGCAGTTGGTGGGTTTTCAGGGGGCACCTCTAAGGCTCCACCTGGTGCAAGCATTAATAAATCCATCTCTGGAATCAGGGCGAGTTTAGAAATACAAGATGTTTGATACCAAACATCAGTAGGTTCAGTGAAGCCATCATGTAGCTGCAGGGGTAAGGAATTCCTATAGCCCGACGCCCAGGACATATTGTTTGGGGTCAAGGACAACAAGTTTTCTTGTTTATTTTGTCCTTGGGACATGTAGGCCCAACCCCCTGCAGCACAAACCCATAGGCTGCCAGTTTACAGGGAAGGACACTATCTGAAGCTGAGGTTATATTTGTGTCCATATGTTAATGCTGTTCGAATTTCTATTTGTGGTTCATTATTACAAAGCCTGAAAAATCAGTGTAACCATTTTCAACAAGATTATAGGAAACATGAAAATAAACAAGCACTGGCAAAGCCAACCGGTCTGACATTGGTCAGTCTTTTGGTTTTGTCAATGTGTGATGTTTTGACATGGCTTTTGTAACAATTTAGTGTTGTGGCGACTACGAGGCCCTTGCAACAAACGTTGACAACAAGCAAAAAAAATTATTTGGTCTCAAACAACACCCATTGCCACAGTAGTTCCCGGCAGTGAACAAAACTACTTTGTGTGCCAATATGCTCCTTGTGGCATAGCAGAATACTATCACTCACAGTTAAGCCAGCTGGTAGATGGATAGAGAGAGAAATAGAATTGCAATAAACACAAAATGTCTTAGTTAGTGCCAGACCTAATTAGGGGCCCAATTCTTAAAGAAAGTCACAAAAGTGCACCCATGGTATGTCTGTGCATTCATAGCTTTTGTGAATTCACAAGAATTTACAGAAGTAGACCAGGAGATTGTACTCCTAGAAAATATTTATTTGTGAACTGTTTTATAGCCTGAGCAAATTTACATGTGGAGATTTGCTCATGCGAAAATGTGAGCATTTACAGGTTCACGTTCCCTCCAACCACTTTTTTCCCAACACTGGAAGAACTTCAATTTCTGCCCTTGTCAGGAGTAAGTTTCCAACCTTTCTAGGTATGGGAAAAGATTAGAGAAGAGCTGGTGAAAATCTCTAATACATGCAAGTTTGAAGGTTTGCACAGACTCAAAGGCATTTCGGCCCTGGAACCTTTACCAACTGTTTCCTCCAGCCCCAGTATGTAGATCCACAGAAAGGTGGCAAAAAAAGGAAATTTCTATAGTAGGGCTTGAAATTGCTAGTATTTAAGCCCCACTAGAGTATTAGTCCTGGCATAATCCGAGAGGCTATTATCAGAGCTCTTACATAATGAAATTGCTGCCATAATTTGTCATCACACTACATGGCACCAAAAAGACAAGTAGATTTTTTTACAGGACAAGTAGATTTATGAAGCAACCTGTCCCATGGACAAGTAGATAGTTTATTAAATTCCACACCCCTGAGCAGGGGAAGTCGTATTGACCATTGTCCAGCACATGTATTGAAAATGGCTTCCCTGTTCACCTTCTGTGTTTAAGAATCAAAAGAGACATAGTAGGGGCATATTTGTTCATGCATATATGTCTTCCCCTGTAATGCGCACTGCCCTAGGGCTGCAAGGTCGCTGTAGGGGTGATTTACAAATATTATGGGCAGTGTTAGGGAACTTGGCACACAAGTGTGCGCCATGTTATATTTTAACTTTTTGGAGCACCTTGTCATACAGCCTGCAGTGGCAGACTGTATGGGTTTGGCGCTGGGTCCCTTCGAGTGGCACAAGTTATGCTGCAGCTCTTAGGGACCCTCTTTGGTACCTATGCCCTAGGTATTAGAGGTACCAGTTACTAGGGACTTAATAAAGGTGTTAAAGGCCTGGTCACTTGGGGATCTGGTGACTAGCGGTCTTGTTTTGGGGAAAGGAACACTGACACTGGGGACGGTTTAGCTGGAGACCAGTGCACTTCATTCAAAGTTGCATCAAAACCCAGGCAAAAAGCAAGGGGGCTTCAGCAACCAGAACCCAGTTTCCTACAAGCAGCATGTTATCTTTTTTTCTACTTGTATTCTTCTAATGTATCATGCATATATTTTGAGTTTCTGTGTGTTTTGTTAGGGTTGTGTCAGAGGGTCAATGCAAGAATTGGTCGGTAGATGAATGAATTGAAACATGAGTTCAAAGATGAGAGATGGAGTTCAGTATGATGACTCAATAAGTGCCTAAATCCATTAATGACACGAGGCATTGCATTCATAAACCATATCTATTGGCTTCACCAGTGTTTGTTTTATACTTTGCTACAATATTTTGCCATTACGTAGCATTGTGAGTAATGCAACACTATCACACCAATAAACTTTATCTGTTTAGTGATGTTCTCTGCTGGCAAGTTGTCACACTCATCTTGCCAGAAATCTCCTCCCAGTCTTCTCAGTTTAGTGTACCTATACTTCAAATGTTCTAGCAACTGCTAAAGATATCAATTGATGTATCTGATGTCTACATACAGTTTTAACGCAGTGTATGATGGTGAGGAGAGACGCAATGAGTACTTTTCTATCTATCACCTCTGCAGAGATCTGAAGCTCGTCATGGACCGAGAATGCATGCAACTTCTGCCAGCTGTCTGTGCAGTTCTGGCAGACCCTCGGCAGCCACTATCGGATGACACATGTCTAGAGAAACTTCTCGACTGGTTCAGAATTTTAGTTGAACAAGGTAACTTGAATTTCTAAATGCCTCTGCATTCACTTTAGTGATGGTGTGTGTTGTGTGCAAGGACCTATCAATCTCTTGAAAAGTGTACTTGAATAAACCACCTTTGTTTGTGCTTCCAGCACTTGGATAATATTTTTGAGTTTCAGATACTGACGGTTTTAGCTGTCTGTTGAAGACCTGTTGTTTCATAAACATATGCTTGGGAGTGTGCTTTGGATTAGCCTCTTACCCTCGAGTAGATGGCTTTTTGTCTTTCTCATTTCCATGCTCCTGATTGAACGGCTTTCCTACCTATTCTTGTGTTAGCCCCACCCAAGAGCATTTCGGTATCAGTGTTTCGATTGAATGGCTTGTACCCTTGCACTGCTGATGTTAGACCTTGCAATGCAGTGAACTGAGTAACTATTTTCTCTGCCTCCTCTCTCCTACTCCTTGCTTCTCACTCCATCCCTACTCTTTATTAAAAACAAAAAAGAAGCCCAGCGCCCAGGGAGGACGTAATATACAGGATTTAACAAATAGTTGCACCATGAAAAGATTTGCCTCAACATGCTCCATGGCCGGGAAAAAAGTGGGCTTTATTTGTTCTAATGTGAAATGTTGAGAACTTCTAAACTGAGCACAAAAAGAAGTGAATTAGTGCAAACACAGCACTGTAGAGAGGAAAGGAAAGGTTAGTTCAGAGGCAGAACCAAAAGAGCCTTGGAGACATTGAATATCACATTTTAAATTAATGCTTCATAACCTGAACATGTATGTTATCGGTAGTGTCTATGTCTTAACATTTTATTAAAATGTGTAACTCGTTCTTGAGGGTCTGACAGATAGTTTACTGAGGTTGGCAAATCAATGTGCATTTTGCACTACATGTCGAATCCCAACTAGTGCAGTTGAGTTGAGCCACTGTAACACTTAAAATTTTGACAGCAGTAAATCGCAGAATGATTTGTAGAAGGTGATGAGACTCAGTTCTTTCCTTGTTAGGGCTTGCCAGCTGGCACCTTTATAAGTGTATTGACAAACTTGCCTATTGTATCCAGTATAGACTTAGTGAGCTGTGTCTGACCCTTGCTCATGATTCTAAAACATTTTTGTGTATCTCAGTTCCCTGCTCCTTTTTCAGTGGCTTTCCTTCATATTCTGTGTTTGTCCTGCCCATGGAGCATTTGTTCATACTTTGTTTTGATTGGTTATGTTTTATCTTATCACTGCTGACTTCAGGAGCTTACACCGTGGTGCATGAAGGCCTTTTTCCTGCCCCTCTCTCTGCCTCTCCCTTGTCCCCCACTGTCCTTTGTGGCCCTCTGCTCCTTTTATTAATCATTCTCGTTTCCCCAAGTCCCCCTTTGCTCAGAATTCTGCTGTATCGAATAGTAGCCATCTTCAAAGATGGCCACCCATAGGTTTATACGAACAAAAGAAGCTTTTTCAGAGCCACATGCATCACTGCTGAGACCTATTGGTTTTCCAGTGGTTATCTTTGCTTTGGTCTTTTGTTAAGTATTCCATATGGGGATTTGAAGCATGAGTCCTTTTTGTTCAGTTTAACTTTGGTATATCGCCTTTATAAGTATTAATATAGCATGCCTGCCATTAAAACCAATATGCATCCCCTTCTTCAATATTGTATCAAGAAGATAGATATTAATTAAGGGATACTGGGGTAGACTGCATATAGAAACTTTTGTTATACTGCCCTAAATGGACAAAGGAATGTGAAACCCACAACTCTGTTCAGGTCTAGAACACATTCCCCTTTTCTCGGATGAAAACAATGATAAGCTGAATGAAACCACTGTATCTGTTGAAGTATAAAGACTTTGATTTTATAGAAGCTCATTATTTGTCTCTGTGATCCCCTAGGAACTGGTGACCAGATGTTGGTTGAAAATCCTTGCCTGACTGAGTTCATTGTTCAGGTGCAGAAGCTGGAGGACCCCGACCCCAATCTTCTCTCCTTCACTCTTCGATTGATGGGAATGTTTGCAGCCTCTGACAAGGGATTTCAACACTTTTTAGTATGTACATTACTTTAACTTTACACCACTACCTCTGTTAATCAAACCTTCCAGTATTGGGTGACATCAGTTTTAAAGTGTTAGAAAAATGTATTACAGATTAAGTGATGCTTGTAATGGCAAGCTGCTAAAATTACAGAATTTTCAAGAATAGACACCATCCGTCAGCTTTGCATGAATACATGCACAAAAATACTGATATGTTCCAAATGAATCAGGAGTGAACCTGGAGTCTGTTTGGTCCAGATGGGTAAAATGCATAAGTGTGCCTAGTATCTGAAATTCTGACCTATATATTTGCTTAACACATATGCAGATTTCTCCTGAAACATGGGTTACATTACTTTTACATAGTGAAATACAGTTAGTTACATGCATAATAAAAATAAGAATAACTGATTGAATAAATCTTTTATTGGATTATAAAATATAATCATAAAAGATAAAAACAGTGTATAAAACCACATCCATTATAAAAACACAATAAACACTACAGTCAAATAAATTACATCTGGTACTACTCAAGATAAAAAGGATAGAACATTTATATAACATAAGGTCCAACCGGCCCATAAGTTGGAAGGACATCAGGGCAGATTAAGAGGTCATGATTTAGTTCCAATACAGGGCACCATTCAGGAATGAAGAAACAGCCAGCATCACCGTGTGATCGGTAAACAACTATAAGTAATGAAACGCCGGACGATATTGTCAAATGCCTGGACTTTAAGGCCGAGAGTTGTGGTTAACAAATGGAGCTAGCGCTGAGAAGTATGTAACATAACAACATTTTCTGAAAATCTAAAATGTGGCTTGCCTTTTATAACGAACATTGGATTTACAGGTAAATGCCTACAAAAGTGATTCATCTAGACAAATCCATACATGCATTGGTAAGTAATATAAAGGTACTTCCCAAAATTGTTTGAACAGTTGTATTAACCTTTCTGGCTATTTAACAACTGATTGTACAATCCATATTTGTCTTTTTAAAATATCACTGTGTATCCAATAATACTTTATTTGAAATTTGGAAGCTCCTTCTTCGGCTATTCCCTGTAATTGTTCTTTTATTATAGAAACATCTTGACACCTCGAGTGACAGAGCACTGCTTAAATGCTGCTTGCAAAATGGAATGTGAGGGAAGTAGCATAACCATTTTGTATCATATTCAGTTTGTGTACTGGAAGTGAAATATTGGGTGGCATCAGTTTGAATTTTAGCTGCATGAATAACAAACGTGGGACACACCCATTTGCTACTTTTGGGTCTTGAAGAATATTGGATTATATTCACTGTGTGCTTGAATTTGTGCCAAATATTATTCCGGGGCTGAACCATTACAGTATGTATAATGAAACGTTTCCGTTATTGTAATTTTAATAGAAGGATATAAATAATATTTAAAACTACTTTTATTGCTTTATCATATACAACCAAGCAGAAATAGGCATAATAAGTGGCTAATTAACTGTCAGCAGTTCAAAGGCTGCATATCCCATTAGCCTCATTCCTTGTGTCTTCGTATTCCTTTTTATCAAGTGATACAGAAGCTTTCCCGCGTGGAGGAATCACTCTAGATCTCAGGAAATTGAATCATATGTATAGCCTTTTACATATGTGTACTGTGTTTTGAAATGGATAAATCAGACCAGAATTTCTTGGGGGTCTCGTTTAAAAAAAAAAAAAAAAAAAAAAAAAAACTAAATTAAAAAAAAATTGTTGTCTTCTTACTCCTACACTCCTTTTCCACAGCAATGCTCCAGCCAACTTGTTCAGCAATAGCAGCTCTATCCTAGAACCTATCAATGTCACTTTGGGCTACTATCGGTCCTTAACAAAAACAAATACACAATTGTGTTCAGTTTCATTAGACAATATTTTTAATAGCATCAGTTTTGTATTCATTGGTTCTAAAAACCCTCTTCAGGAAATCTCCCAACACATTCCCAGAAATGCCTGAGCTTCGTACATGACCATATTACGTGTAAAAAGTTACCCACCTGCCAGCATTCCAAGGCACAAAGGTCTGTGGCCAACCTTCTAATCTCAGCTAGAACTAAGAAGAGTAGACTCTGTGAAATACATTCCGTATGGCTCAGTCTAAACCCATCCCTGATTGCCACCACCACCACCACCACCAGGTATTAGCAGTCATTTTGCAGTGAGCCCAGGCCCCTCTGCCAGCGCTACTTCAAATAGTCAGGTTCACCTGGCCATTGTTAATTAGTGACTTCGACAATGAGGCAGTTGCTCACCTTTACAAAGCTTCTGTCAGTGCCTGGTCTTAGTCATAGAGCAGTCTGGGATCTGATCAGTGGCTACTTCATGGCACATTAATTCATTTCTAAACCATAAGCAGTCTAAAGACTTGTTTATCTGTTACGTCTTAATTTGTGCATTGTTGATCAAAAGACAGAAGTCTTGGTCTCGAGGCATTGCTCAACATGGACATACTCATCATCTCTCATTTGTAGAAAGTACAAGGCCTTTCAGGCTATTGCGCCACCACCATGAGGAGCATTTGTTTGTTTGTGTTTCTAACCTTGCTTAGTGGTTACATGCTGCCAAACTCTCACTAATGTTCAGGTGTTTTGAAGAAGCCAAGCCACAACCTTTCCAACATACAAGCCTTCCCTGTAGCTTCTGTCACTTAGTGTATGCCTTTGTACCTTAAGTGAAGATTCCTGCGGTGATTGGAATACCGACTCATTCTCCACCACCATTTGTAGTGCTGAGTGATATGTTCATACCCAAGGTAATCCAATGCCCTCCATCTTATATCCTCCTGGGCAATAAGTTGTTAGATGTGGGTGTCCTGTTTTACTTGTATTGACTGACTTTATTTTTAATGTTTCCTTTACAATAGGAAAGGGGAGTTTTGTTAAATCTTTTTGGTGCAACGCTTTTGACAAGTGATTCATGGGAAGATGCAACTGTGCGTAGTGGGTGGATTCGAGGTGTTCATAGTCTGGTACAGCACACACAAGCTTTAAAGTTCCTATGTGACATTGGTGAGTATTATGCTTTTCCTTTTTGAGATCTTAGGGTTCGGACTGCTACTGTTTTTTGGAGCCCACATCCCCAATTCCCTGTGGCTCTTGATTCTTTATTAGCCTAGAAGTTTATGGCAAGCACCCTGAACTCCTTGTTGCAATTTTGTCGTGAATGAGTGTCATCAGTTATTGGAATTTTCACGCACAAGTGAAAAGGCTGTGCAAATCATGATTCATATACATTTTCTATGGACAGCTACATTGTATCTGCTCAAGAAAACAGCATGCCACCTCGTTAGATAATACCTTGACACTTCTAGTGCAATGTGAGCTGTGCAAGGTATTTTTTTCAGCATAATTAAAGCTGCAGAGTTTTAATTACTATCCTAAAAGACAAAAGTTGTTCGAGTGGGAAGGGAAGTGCATTACAGAAAGTATGGGCCAGCACTGAGAATTCAACTCTTCCTTACCATTTTATCTAAACCTGGTAACAACACTTTTCAGATCAAAGAGGCTGACATAGGAAATACGGTATTCTTTTTTTCCTGAAAGAAGTCATGTCAGGTTTAGTAAAATACAAATCAGAACTGCAAGGAGATTTCAAATGAATCAGCTGTTAGGTGCGAGACAGTGAAGTTTGTTCTAGAGCTAGAATACAAGGTGATTTTTTCCTCAGCCCATGCACCAGTCCGACAGCTGCATTTTGGAGTTTCTTCACCATAATGGACTGTAAGAGCAAATAAAAGGTGTTCTCACAATCAAGTTGAGTTGAAGAAAGTGTTTGTGATTATGACATGGAAATCCCAACGGTTGAAAGGCTGTCTTAGTTAAAACAAGGAGACAAGAGAGCCAAATTAATTTAAAGTTATAACTTCAGCTTTTCATCTAATTTTAATCCAAGATTCATCACTGAGTTACCCAGAAAGAGAGCATGCCCTAACGCATTAGTCCAGACTGTGATATCCTAGAGGTTCTCAGTGCTAGTGACCAATAAGACCGCTTCCATATGAAAAGGAAGCTCTTACTCATTTGTTTGACTGCCAGTGTGCATTCTCAAAAACAAGATGCTGATGAATCTCTATCTTTATCCAGTCGGGTTGTTTGTGTGTCATTTGTGTGAACTGTAAGCCAAGTGAATGGACAATGCTAGCTAAACTCTGAACATGGAAATTTAACATGATTTTTGACAGGAAAGACCTCTGAGGGACAACTGATGAAAGTGTATATTTTTTGAAGTAAAACTAAAGTCAGAAGGAGCATAAACATCTAATCTTGCAGAGTTGGGTTAGGAGGCAGGTTGGTGCCGAGTCAGAATTGGTGGCATGTTGGGTACCCCTCACAGCTAATTTTCTCACTGTGGTACTAATTGCCATTCACAGTCACCAGCCTCCCATGAATTAATAGGTTTACTAATAGGCCAGTCAAACTATGTAATATATTAACATTTCAATAATATTTAGATATAAAAGTACTTGAAGCATAGCTCACCTGGTGCTCAGAAAGTTCAACTGAGCTTATCGAAGCATTTTAAAAAGCCTAATAACTAAGTAAACCTCTAAAAAGATAAAAGAAAAAATATTCTTCTCAGAAGGAGGGACAGGCTATAACCCTTTGTCAGTGATGTGGATGACAGGAGAACCCATGGGAAAACCAAACACACTTGTCCATTGTCCAAAGCATGGTGTTTCTTAATGCTTCTCGTTTGACAGCTCTCTTCCATATTTGTAGTTGAAATGTTATTTGTATGTTTTTACAAAATTAAATGTACAGGTCAGAAAGAAAACGTACTAGGCAATAAAATGCATTAATGTATAGAGCACCTTAGTTTTCTAACGCCCTTTTTATTTTCTGTTTTAAAAAATAAAAAGTGCAAAGGGACTGTTCCTATAAGCATAGAGCTTATCTCTTAAAGGGAACACTGAGCTGTTATATTAAGGGAACCAAAGGTTCTTCTCAATTCCGAATGCAACACAGTGACAGCTGGGCACAGATCCTTTGTATCCAATCCTGTGAGAATTATTCATGAGCACAAGACTCTGCCCTTCAGTTCTTAGTTAGTAGAATTTCATTTGAAATCATCTATTCTGTTACTTCAGGCATTTTATGCCGTTTAACGCTTACATGTTTTTGTTACATAGCTCTTGGATTTTGCTCCATTTTCCCATCATGATATACTAGTGGATAACCTCTTTTATTGTTAACAATGTGTGTAAAATGGGGCAGTGTGAGAATGTAACTGTTACACTACTGTTTGATCTCTCTTTGCTAATTTGTACTCTGTGAAAAAAGGTGGATTTCTCCATAGGTAGCAAGAAAATGATGAACAAATGTTAATGGTTGTTGCTGTGATGGACACCAAGCAATGGTTGCATATGTTTCCTGTAACCAGACTACAGGCTCTGTCTACACCATAGATGAGGGCCAGAGCAGGAAAGGTGCCATGGAGGCAATTGCTTCTACCCTAGTCCTTCTGGCATCCTCTCTGATACCTCAAGGAGGTAATTGATTTTGACGTAGAAGTAGCATCTCAAAGTTGGGAGACATCCAGGGCATCAATAATTAATTCCTAAAGAGGTTCATTACACTTGGTGAATGTCCTGAAGATAGTTTTTGACATCAGAATGGTTCTCAATCCTTCAAAAGGTTTTCAGTGTTAGTAGTAGATCTTGCAGTTCTCTGGAGTTTATGGATTCAGTCTATAAAAACGTATGTTTATGATCTGTGAAACTAGTAAAGGTATTTGCACAAAGGGTGGAAATACAGAAGCATAGCCCATCCAAGTTAGCGGGTCCATACAGAATGGGATGCCACAGAGTTCTGATGTAGCAGGTTGCTTTTGTAACTTTCCTGTAATACTTTAGAACATATGGACATGATTCTACATTGCTCATGCTGTCTTGTACTCTTGTAAGCTGTACCATTGGTGGGCCCCTTAGCAGAAGAGCTCACACTTGCATGACCACCCTGGCAAGGATCAGATCCTCCAGAGGTCAGCCCCTGCAAATACCAGAGCCAATAGAACCAGCAGAAGAAAAAAGGAATTTCGATGAAGGTGATTTTTGTATGATTCTTGCTCTGTCCCCTCCCTTCCATCACTCCCCAAGAAGCCGCTGCTTGATGCTGTTTTAAGATGCCCATGTAGCCATAGACCTCAATATTTTTATGTACTCTGATGTCTTCATGTAATATGGAGCTACTCATACAACATCTGAACTCGCTATTTAAGTTAACTGAAAGCACCAAAAACAGCACATATATCCTAAAAGTGGATATGACCAGATTGAAAAATTACATGAAAGCTCTGTCGACTAGGGTAAAAGAAGGCGAATCGCAGACCAGCAGAGCAGAAGACACATTTGAGAAAACCAGCAACTCACTGTCAAGTAAATTAACTTGAAGACACAAACAGGAGGGGCAACCTGAGAATATATGGTTTGCCAGAAACATTCTGAAAAAGGCTCCAATGCTTGTGTCCTATTCCTTGAATTATGGTTACCGGGAATCCTGGGTATCAGTTTTTGAGGAAGACTTAAAGATCGGAAGGGCATATAGAGTCCCCACAAGACCACTATTACATTCCAGACAACCCAGTCCTATGATTTTCAGACTTCTTTGTTTTCAACACTCGGAGACCACGCTGAATTGTACAAGGATAATCAAGACAGTAAACAGAAAGTGATCAAAGATTATGCAAAAGCAACGATTAACCATAGGAAAAGTTTTCTATCTTACAAGTCAAACCTAAATTCAATAAATATCACATACTCTTTTGTTGGACCATCCAAAATGAAAATAACTCATGGCGCCTATATTAAAGATCATCAACAGACGTAAATGGGCCTCTAATCTGAAATCTGAGCAAATGTTGACAGTCTAATGTACAGATACTAGGCCTATGACCTCACAAAATCTAGCCTTTTAATAACAACTTTTCCATGACCCGACCCCACACCTAACCAAAAACTAACCCTTGATACTAAATTGTTGAGTACTAACAAACTTCTAGAGGATTAACACCTCAAGTCTTATTCTTCTTCTCAGTGGACCTCCTCTCTGCTGAAAACTATGAAAAAAGATTAATTACACCAGAGACTGAAAATGAATAAACAGTGGATCATTTTAAGTCTAGTAAGGTTTCCCACAGTCCGCAGGGTAAGTAATTATACTACCCCACCCTCTGATTTACCTTATAATATATACCATTCCTCATGCACCCCGTTATGAAGATATACTCTACAGCTTGCAGGGTAAGTGCATATACTACTCCGCCCTTTTACTTACGTTACAATATACACCTTTACTCATGCACCCCCTTATCATAAAGATACACTCTACCCATAAATGCTAAACTAAAGTAACTCTAACTCCAAGGTAGAGAATCATCACACCCAATTATTTTTTTCAGACTACAAGTGTCATGCTCAAACTTATAACTTAATGCTTATATTTACAGATAAGAACTAGAAACTGTTTGTGTTCATTAATGTAATCTTAGCCGTGAGCTCAACAGGCTGGCTTTCTTGAGACCCCTAGTGTTTCCAGTTGCCTTTAAAGTAGAAATTGAGAAGGATGAGGGAGGCAGTGTTGGGGATTTTTCTTTAGGGTTAGGTTTATGTTCACATGTATGATTTCATTCTCCTATCTCCGTCTCTCTTTCTATCCTATCCCTCACCTCTACAGATCTCCCCCTTTCCATTTCCAATTTCCACTACCCTCATTTCTCCAGCCACTTATAACCTCCTATAGACGAGGGCCTTTGTCTTCTTTTTCTTTGCTCTTTAGTTATACACTCATGGGTGGTCAACTTTGAAAGTTGTAGGGCTTAAATAACTGCCTCCAATTGGACCTGCAAAAGATCAAAGCAGGTGAGTCTGTCTTCTTCCATCAGTATGCTGGGCATTCTCCCACGAAGAACAGTTTTAAGAAATTGTGACTTTTACAGGTCAATTTGTACATCAATTGTCTATATATTCTAAGATTCATAAGATGCACTTAGGAAATATTCTGAATACATCTTTGCTGTGCCAGACAACCAGTGTCTTTTGTAGTGGTTCGGGCACCCTCCCCAAATACATAACAAAACAGTGAAGTTCAGCACACTTTCTTGAGGGAATTCCAGAAATCTTGTGATGCAATTTCTGAAAGCATCTTATTATTCAAATTGCATCTAGCACCTTTCTTTGCCTCATTTTTGCAACCTACTTCTTTCAGGTATATTCTCAGCAGTATGTCATGACACCGAATCCATTGGGAAGGGAAAGTATGGAAAAATCTATAGTTGTAAAAGAATGACATGCTTATTTAGTTTTCCCCCTTCTTTATGTATTGTAGACAATGTTCCGTCTCCCATAAGGTCAGATCCTGCCTCTTTCACAATTACCATGAAATACTGATGTGAAATTTAATGTGACACATTTTTCAATTATGTGTAATCCAATACACAACCACATGAATCTTTAGGCTACAAGTTATCATAAATTAATGGTGAAGAGACCTTTTCAGATTTCCGATCTTTCTGACTTAGAGTAAGAAAATGAGCAATGCATCGTAAAATTGAAAGCTTTCACTTGTAATTTAGTCTTGCTTATTAATGATCAGTAAACAGAACATGTATTAAGTGAGCTATTTTACTTTTTTAGGAGCCGTGGAGATAATCTTTACCTTGCAAGGAGATCCCAGCTTGTTTGTGGCGTCTGCTGCCAATCAGCTTCTTGTTCACGTTTTGATCTCATCAATTCAATTAAACATACAGCAGCCCACAGCAGTGGAGTATTGTAATTGGCCAGAATGTGCTAAAGTTATTCTTTCATACCTAGAGAAGTCGCTTTGTTCCAAGTCTCCATCTCTGGTTACACAGTCATTGAAATCCTGGACTGCAGTGTTTCGAAGCTGCCATGAAATGTGTACTGAACTGTTTTGGTTACTAATAGCAGAGCCCTTAAGGTCTCTTCTGGAGGAAAAACCTGTATATGCTGAATCTGCATTGGTAGATCTTCTCCTAAGTATGGCAAGGTAAGGGCACTCATGATATTTCAAGGAATGGTGCGCCGGCAATACCAAGGTTGGCCAATTGCCATTATTTAGTAATATCACCTGTTATTTTTTTTCGGTTAGACTATACAATCTTTCTAAGTACCTATTGTTTCACTGTTCAGTGCAATGCTTCAGTTCCTTGGAAGGTGCCTTAGTACCTTTGGGTGCTGGTGTGCTGTCTAAAAATGTTAAATAAAAATAAAATATATTTATATAATGAATGTTTGACCATCAGAAAAATACATCAAGACGAAATACTTCAGATGCCCAGAATGACTGACTGGTTATGTTTATTTATATTGGTTGGTAAAAATACCTAACTCCGATTTTAAACTTGTATTTTACTAGACAATGTGGGGACGGGGATGTGTCATCCATTATTGAAATTCAATATTTAGATGTTAATGGAACGTCTTGTTGCCTCCTATCAGGCCAGTGTGCGCATATTCGCACCGTATATGTGTTTCCTCTCAGCCCATTCTCCATGTCATGTGTTTAGATAACATCACCACCTTCTTTGGCCATCAGTGTGCCACCTTCCAATAAGCTTAAATTTACTATTATGGTGCCATAACTTTCCTTTTTGCTGGTCAGAAATGTTCTCCCTCGTTTTCCCAGCTGTGCTTGGCTATCAAGAGGATTCCCACCCCCTTTACTGGAAGGGGCCTGGATCATTTGTGCCACTTTAGGATTACCTTTTGTTTTTTCAATGGGACTGTATTGTACTATTGTGGCTTTGCCTATGATTTGGAAGCCTAATAAACAATTCTGGCTGGCATATTGGGATCCCATTTCTGGTACAACAACAGTGCTCTAGGCAAATCATGATCCCAATCTTGCTTCTGCTGCTCAGCATGCTTCCCATCATTTCCAAATGTGTAGCAGAAAGCAGATTCCCGCTAGGCTGCCACAGGTGTTTTCTACATCCTTTTTCACCACAGTTCCTGAGGTCTTTAAGTATTTGAGTGTGGTTATGGTTGTACCCCCTTAGTCTACTTTTTCCCTCCTGGGTCTCTTCCTCACTGGCATCTCCCAAGGAGGTCTCCTCTAGAGTGATGGGTTTCCGTCACTGGCATCTCCCAAGGAGGTCCCCTCTAGAGTGATGGGTTTCCGTCCTTTGTCAATGGAAGGCTGCAGGTGACTCCTGCTGATTCTCAAGTGGGATAACGTACTGTTATGCCACTCCAACCCTTAAGTAGGACCACTGGTGGGTGCATAGTTACCTGCAATACTGTATCAGAGCATCACTCAATTCTCCTATGGCCCATTTGACTACCCTCAAGGGACTTATTTTAATAGAGTGAAATATATCATTCATACTGGAAATTCTTTAATGAGAGGAAAAGCTCACAAAGCTGTGGGATATGATGATTAGTTGTGGCCAAGACTTAGCTATATTGAGAGCACTAAGAAAACCGGTAAATCTGAGATCAAATGATAGTTTATTGTTTTAAATATCTAATTTATGGAGTATCTCTACAGTTCACAAGTATCGTTTTCCCAGCAATCATGTGCCATTAATCCTAATTTTGTTTCTGAGCTGGCTCAGACTTCCGCATCTAAATATAGACGTGTTTTAGGATTGTTTTGAATATCCTCTTTTGATGTGTGTTTGTTGACCTAACACATGCATGGATTGTGAACCCTATGGTAGTGTTCCTTCCTTAAGTATTTTGACTGATGGCACATTGTTTTGGTTTCAGTAATGTGGAGAGATGTGCTTTTTGCATTGGTCACTCATGCCCATTAATACAAAGTAACAAATAACAATCATCCTGGGACCGGTTTCAGGGTTTCACCCTTCATCAGCCAGGCTAGCTTGAATCCAGTGGCATAGTGAGCACGGGACCCACGTCTGGGCATACCCGGCGCACCTATGGCAGCAAAAGCAAGGCAAAACACAAATGATGGACGGAATGCGGAACCAATCAAACATTCACCCCCAGTCACAGATCTGGGTTTAATCCATTGTTCTTTTGCTCACGATGCCACCCCAGTTTAGACCCAGCCAAATGCAAATCAGTCTTGATCCCGTTCCTCATGGGAACAGTACAGCCCGAACTGCCAGGCCAGGTCCTCCCTGGACCGGAAACAAGCATCCTGGGACCGGTTTCAGGGTTTCACCCTTCATCAGCCAGGCTAGCTTGAATCCAGTGGCATAGTGAGCACTGATTTGCTCTACATTCCGTCCATCATCTGTTGTTTTTGCATTTGTCGCCCCAAATGGGAAGGGTATGCCCAGACGTGGGTCCCGTGCTTGCTATGCCACCAGATTCAAGCTAGCCTGGCTGATGAAGGGTGATACCCTGAAACCGGTCCCAAGATGCTTGTTTCTGGTCCAGGGAAGACCTGGCCTGGCAGTTCGGGCTGGACTGTTCCCATGGGGAACAGGGTCAAGACTGATTTGCATATGGCTGGGTCCAAACTGGAATGGCATGGCAAGCAAAAAAACTGATGGATTAAACCCAGATCTGTGACTGGGGTTGAATGTCTGATTTGCTCTACATTCCGTCCATCATCTGTTGTTTTTGCATTAATCCAAAGTAGGCAATGGGAGTTTGGTTGTATCGTTTGTTCAGTCCCAGGGCATTTCATAAACTACTCAAAGATGCATTTGCTGTAGGTGAAGGCCGATTTGGCAGAGAAAGAGTAATTGTTTAAAGGTAAAGATCAGTCATTTTGGCCATATCAATCTGTTCATGTGCCTATAAATCCTTGTGTAATAAGGAGACTAAAAGCCAGCATGACTTCCTTAGCTATTGCTATTACAATATCTCCATGGTTGAAATAACAGAAGCCAGTGTAAGGCCCCACTGGTAGCCATGCTGTCCAAGTGGTTCGACCTCGTAACTTGCCTGTTTCTTGTGTTCGGGTCTAAAAGAGCTCTTAACTGTGGGTTAATGATAAAGTGACTCTACATTCGGATGGTAACTTTGAGTGTTTCAGTGGCAAATATTCTAAAGTCCACATCTTCTTAAGGATGCACATTATGCATTAATTTACTAATGAACCTTGTCCTTATTTAACTGTTGAAAACATGCATCCTTAAGCTCTTCTATGTGCTTTTCTCCACAGATCACCTGTCTTCAGTAATCCTGCAAGCCCACTTTGGACTTTATTGACGAATGCCATGCAGAATTTTAGCCCCCTACAAACTGCTCCATTGGCTTTGGGAGTGCTCAAGCTACATAACTGGTAACTATTTTATTGCAGTAGTATGTTTTCAGCTGCATGAGCCCAACGATAAAAAGAAAAACACTGAAGGCGATAAATTTACCGTAGCACTTTAAAGCTTGGATATGTAAAAGATCTGTCAATTCTCGGCCTGGGAACAAATTTATAGATTATTGTGGGAGGCTATGGTCCTGTAGTCTTGTCATTCAAGCTGTTTTATTATACTGAATTGCAATAAATAGCTGATATGTCAGCTAACTAAGCTTGAGTCATCTGTTTTGGTAGGAGGCAAACTAATGCTGTAGATTCTGGGTTAGCCATAAAACCAAGGTAAACCTTTTCTGTGATCTTTACAGAATGTTCTTAATTCTCACTACCTCAGCTAAATTACTGGTCTCCAGAGCTTAATTTATCCTCGGGCAACTTTGGATGGGGATAGCCAGCTATCAGTGGTCTTCTGCACACATGCCAGGGAGACTGAGAACTGGGCACCTGGTATGCTCATTTGTGACTTTAGAGTGAGTGGCCTGCTAGGGTCTTGCTACATTAGACCATTTCTGAATCATCCAGTTCCCCGGCTGCTTGAGCGATAGCTGCTGATGAATGTAGAACTTTTCTTACAGGTAGAGAAGTGGTCTGGTTATCTAGGGAGCAGCTTTCTTGTGGGCAAATGGCTCACTGGCTTAGAATGTTCTCTTCTTTCAGGGAAGTATACTGATAAAACCAAGGTGTATAGTATAGTAGCACTGTTACACTCTATTTGAAAAACACTACACTGCATATTGAATGAAACCTGAGGGAGTTAACTCAGAAGTATCAGGATTATGTAGCTATGGTATGACAAAGCTCTCATTTCAGTTAGTGGAACAACTATATGCAGTATGACTACTGTCACACTGGGCTTCAAAAACTACATGCAGCATGTTGAATGAAAGATAAATGAAAGTCTCCACAGAATTGCTTTAAACCGATATAGCGGACATCTCATCTCAAATAGTGTAGCATCTACAAACCATGATGATCTGATCTAGTTTGGGAAATCCAAAGGAGTGACTCAATTAAAGGATGAAGAAAAGTGTATGAAAAATTATTTGAACTGTCTTCATACCAAAGCAGAAGAATCACAATATTGCTGTCGAAAACACTGTTGGAAACCAGACAAATGTAAACAAATGTATAAAGTAGATGGCCATCGACGGAATGTATATGTATGTGTCTCATGTTAGAGGTCATTGAATTATGGAAGCTTCATGCTGTTGTTAATATAGACACAGCTGCAGAATGTTGCCTGTGGCCTGATGTACTTATCGTTCTGTGTCTGCCGACCTTCCAGACAACATAAACTCAATTCCTTTAGAGGTAGTGCAGATGCCTGTCCATCTATTCAGTGACAGCTTTGTTTAAAATACATGTATGCTTTCTCAGTTATGTGAATGCATGGTCAGCAAGTAAAACAGTCCCTGCCTTTCAGAAACATCTCATATTGCTACTGAGAACAAATGCATCCCAGCAAGCAGACCTACAGTTGCATCTTGGTCCATAGGAGATGTCCTTGTCTGTACCCCAGTGAACGGTGAATCAGCAAACATAGCAGTAATCATCTTGCATTTTCCTTGGGTGCGGCTAGTAGCAGCTGGTGAAAATTAAAATTGGTTGGGCGAGTGTATTTTGACCCACTGTGAGAAAGCCTAAAATGCCTTTAGGGTCAACAACAAAGCTGTCAATCGCAGCTGGTTACAAACACTGTTTACAACCAACCAGAACTGAGAACTCTGAAGTTGAGGCAGAGTGAGTTTCTTACAGTGCCTGTCAGTGGGTCAGATTGAAAAAGGTGCTCCAGCTGGCTGTCTTAACGCAGCTTGAGTTGACAAGGTTAAAAGTGCACTTGTCGGGCTCACCATTACCGGACAGGCAGCCAAACCGACATACACACTCTAAACTGGAGTGGGCACCACTCCTTCCTGGCTGCCAATCCGCATCAATGGCTCTGCCCTCAGACACACAGCTTGGAAAGGGAGCTTTTAAAACAAAATGATGATAAAATCATTTTATTACCATTTTATTTTTCACGTTTGCTGTGGTTTCTATATTTTGACATATGGAACTTACAGGAGATGTAAAACAATATATATCCGGGTCTGTATTAAATTTAATTCTGCTTCTGTGCTATAAGTTTCAATATTCTCTTGGTCTTGCTAATACCATAGCATAGTAGTGCATTTAACTGGATGATTGAACTTCGACTCTAGACAGTTCTTTGGCACTCTTGAACCAGCATTCTGTTGGGGAATTCCTGTTCAGCTAAAATATTTAAAATAGTTCACTTAAAATTTCTAAAATATTATTAGTTGGTATCAGATTCTCAGCTGCATGGGCTCAAACTCACTGACTCGTCCCCTATGCATGCAGGCCTGCAAAGGCACTACAAAAAAGTCCTTGTATTTCACGGCCAGCTGCCAAAGGATGATAGGTCTAATTGTATCACGCTGTGATGCAATTGCTATTTGCTGTTGCATCTTCACCCTAGAAGGTGCTACTGCCAATTCGTTTGTTTTTTGGTTGTTTGTTATTTTAGCAAATAAATACTTGTTTATTTTTAATAGTTAGATTGTTGGCTGGACATTGACCTGTGGGTTATCTTTTTGCCATACTGTGTCTGATTAGTCTGCCCTTTAGAGTCAAGTGAATTAAAGGGAGTAACGTTTTTGGCCAGCTGAAGCATAATAGTAGCCAAGACCCAGCAATACCTGTGGTAAATGACAGTACTTTCCATTTATACTGCTGCTTAACAACCAACTTCCTCGTGACCAAGAGAAAATGCGTCACAACATGTGCACAGGCCACACCTTGCTACAAGCTGGATGGTTATGTAGGTGGTGGGAAAGATGGCCTGCATGCCTTTATTATTTACAATACATGGTGTTCTGGGTTTAATGGAGGATTATAGGAAAGATCACAAGCACATAGTTTGGCTAGTACAGTCCTCCTGAAGTTCATCACTGGAAGGAGGAATCCTGTGATCCTGTTCACCTATATTATTTCCAGGTTCCCTACATTTAGCAGCGTATTTTTTAGTGGTGAAGTTACGGCAGTGTTGAGTATGATATATTATTTCAAGACAGTTAAAAAATAAAAAGTAGGGTAACGCATGCGTCCTTACCAGCAGCTGGTTCCCATGCTTCAGACATGTTGGTATATACTGGTGGTTTCGGCTTCAGAAATGTGAATGTGAGGTATTTTTTAGATATACTTAATTTCAAACCTGCGTTTGTACTGAATAGTCCATGATTGTGAACGTTCTATGATTTGTAATGTTTTATATCACTACATACTATGATATTATTATTATAAACAATACAGATCAGCTGATCATTTAGGCTGAATAACAAACATAAATTGTAGTTACTATTTTATTTTTTTCCAAGTCCAAAGGTAATTCATGTGCAGTCCCTGAGTGTCCTGCTGCAGCCTTTGGACTGTGTTCTTAAAGCAAGCACAGTAGACTTGGAATTCAAAGGTATGTACAGGCTGGATGTGTCGGAACAATACAACAGCACCACAGCTATTGATGATTGTATGAAATATTGGAATGTAGAGATTTCTGATTGTATCTAAAAAGGCATTTACTTCTACTAACTGAAGATCTCAAATTATATAAAAGATAGAAATGAGAATTCCTGTAGGTTTCAGTCTCTAGCCCAGAATATTTGGGGTTTTGGTCAGGTCTTGGAGGGGAGGGGAAAGGTTGAGATCAAACCGATTAATATTTAGCTCCTGGTTTGCTGGAAGTGTGTTCAACAATGAAGAAAGCATGTTACAGCCATCGTTCTGATGAGTCACGGTTGCATGGGGATGTGTAAGGGTTGAAATAGATAATGGTTAAAGTGTAGCAAACAGAAGTGATGTCCTGGCACTATGGAGGAGCAGTGATTGAGGAGCAGGTGCATAGTGGGCCAGGTTAGGACAATTGGCATGGGACTATGTAATACAAGTAGTTCTAGATAAAACTACTGAACATCACATCATCATGGGCCCGATTCTAAAATGGTGACTGGCAGAAAGATTAGAAGATTTTTTAAATGACTGGAAAAATCACCTAAAAGTTGGCTGTGGTATTTTCCTAAGGGCCCCCCTCTGGCTCATCACCTGAGGCACTGATATAGAAGGCACATGCATAGCTCTAGACTGCTGCTGTTTCAAACTTGTAGCCATGCTAGCAGCATCGAGTATTATGGGTGGAGATACTTGACCCTATAATGGCACGAGGATACAGGCAGCCCGTGTATCCTCACCTCCTGTTCAGTACATTGGGTCCAACCACCTTTTCTTCCAGAAACCCTCTGTCATACTAGGGATAGAGTATGTTTTGTTTCCTTGCTGTTCCAGAATCAAGGATGTATTAAAGGGATGGACTGTACAAGCATGCACCGCTATATAATGTCTGTGATAAATTAGGCTGTTGGTTGAGAGTGGGAAACCCCACTCAGGCAACAGCCACAATTCTCGTCAGTGTGAACCTCAAAAGACAGTAAATTACCCTGGCTTAATCCTCTGTCACAACGCAGCCTGTCTTACCTTGGAGGCAATGTGTAAAGTATTTATGCAGCACTGAAACAGTAATAAAGTGAAAACTGAACACAAGAAAAATCCCACACCAATTTAGAAAAATAGGGTAAAATGTATTTGACACCAAAAAACAAAAATCCAGTCAGTGAAACCAAAGATATGCAGTTGTAACGATCTCAGGTACGTATATACCAAAAGCACAAAGCACCACTCATGGTTACCTGGTCATGTGAGACAGGGTGAAAGTCCCAAGTTCAGGTTGACCACAATTGAGCACGGGCCGGGTACAGGTATCAGGTTAGTCCAGCTGAAAAAGTTACCTTCTAAAGTCCAGTTCGAAGAGTTCCATTCGTGGTGGAGGAGGCCGCAGGGAGAGATACTCATCACTGTAGCATGAAAAACAGACAGGATGTCCAAGGCGGTCTTTGCTGTAGCGCGAAGATCCTGTCATGCGTCGTGAACTGCCATTGCTGGAGATTTCCATTGGCTCCTCCCACAGTGGCTATGGGGATACAGGTCTCTTTCATGTTAGTGGTCTGAAGGTCAGCTGGCCATGGATGAGGTCAAGACTAATGTCTTGATAGAGGTGCTTCAGCCCAGCTATCCTCCTCGGAACCCTTTCTGATGGATACAACTATCTGTGGATTCCTCACCTTATTAATTCTCCCATGCACCAGCATCCGACGGAAAATCTTCTTCCCAGCTCTCCACGCCGACAAGGACGTCACAATTGCACGGCTCCACACAACTCCGTCTGACGTCACCGTGCCAATAAGAGGTCCTTGCCGGTGTGCTGAAGGCAGTTCCCTTTTTCCGTGCCTTCGACGCTAACGGTTTTCTCCTAGCTCTCGCTAATGTTGAAGGTGTTTTATCTTGTTTCTGGTTACAATCTTGTTTCTTGTTACAATGTCTCCTCCTAGGAAGTCGGGGTTTAAGCCTTGTCGAGAGTGCGGGGGTCGCATGTCGGTTACCGACCCTCATGATGATTGCCTTTGGTGTTTAAGCTCCGAGCATGACGTCGAGGAGTGTGTATCGTGCCAGAGCATGAATCCAAAGGCTCTGAAGGAGAGAGAAGCCAAACTCTTTTTGGCAAAGATGAAAAAAGGACATAAGATCCATCACAGATCGTCTTCTCACACTTCGTCGAAGAAACACAAGAAGTGACGCCGTCATGACTCTCTGCGTCGTTCGGCTCTGAGCCTTTCAAGGTCCAGGTCTCCATCTAGACGGAACCGTGCGACGTGGCAAGTTAGTCCTACTGTGACTTCACAGCCTCAAAACCCTCCGGCGCCGTTGGTCTTCGAGGTCGTCTCACCTCCAGAGAGTCCTCGCTTTTCACCTGTGGCGCAGGATTCGGATGCTCAACTGGCGCACGTGCCGCATGGAGACCAGCGGTATCCTGCCTTCCCGGCTCCGGGAGCGGATCTGGCGGCATTTTTAAATGCCATGTTTTCTATGTTTAATGCTATGGCCCCTGCTGGTGCACCCGCTGGTCCCACGGTTCTTTGGCGTTTACGTTGGGATCACCGGCTCCTTACAAGGCGGCGCCGTTTATGCCCTTCTATCCAGCTGAGGGTGCTGGTTCGGCACCGATGACGTTGCCTCAAAGACCTCTGGCTCTGATGACATCACCTTTTCAGTTGACGCTGATGACGGAGCCTCAGGTGACCACCGCCCCGATGGGATCCGCTCCGGCGCCATATGGCTCTGGATTAGACAGTAGCCAGCCTTCTTCTCCTGGTCTGCGCCTTTCAGTCCTGAAGCCGGTGTCATCGACGCCGGCTAATTCTATGTCAGCGCCAAGGTTAGAGGCCAGGCTGAGGTCGTGCAGAAAAGCTTTAAGGCTTTTGGAGGAACAGGAGTACCAAAGGCAGGGTAATGGGACCTTTCTTCTCCAGGGGAGTTTACGGTGGAGGCGGCCTCTTTCCATACTGTGGTCAGGAAGGCGGCACATTTTTTGGATCTTCCGTTGCCTGCTGCAGAGGTCAAAACTAATATTCTAATTGAGTCCTGCATCCTTCGTCAGCTTCAGCGGAACCATTGCTTCCATTTAATGATGCTCTTACGGAACCTATCTTAGAGGTATGTAGGAAGCCCGTGTCATCCCCAGCTGCCAACAGATCTATGGCCGGGAGGTATAGGGTGGCTCCTGGCGATCCGGGATTTTTGTCAAAATATCCTAACCTGGAGAGTCCAGTTGTTCAAGCCTCTTGTTCCACACGGTCTGCACCAGGCTCCTTCCCTGTGATTCTGTCGGACAGGGAGTCCAAGAAGGTGGAGCATTCTGGCAAGAAGTCTTTTTCTTATTTTAGTATAGCTCTCAAAGCAGCAAACGCTACCTATGTATTAGGTAGATATGTGCACGCCCTGATGGACTCAGCTAGGGCTATGATTCCAGACCTGCCGCAGGAGGTGCAAGGACAATTTGGAGAACTCCTGTAAAATGCTCAGGCAGCGGCTAAACAGATAATCCAGTCTGGTCTGGATTCTACAGATTCGGTGGACAGGGCGATGGGTACCTCTATTGCTACCAGGAGGCATGCATGGTTGAGGTCCAATCTACTCTCTTGGATTTGCCTTTTGATGGGGAAAAGCTTTTTGGTGCTAAAGCTTACTCTGCCTTAGAGCGCTTAAAGGACAGTAGAGCCACAGCAAAGTCTTTGGGTCTGCAGGCTTCCACTGCTACCCCTTTCATGTCCTTTCGGAGGTTCAGGGGGTTTGGGCGTGGAGCCGTTTAACGTGGGAGACCTCAGTCCACAGTCCAACAGCCTGCCAGCCTCCCTTATAGTTCCTTTAGAGGGTGGGGGAGGGTTCGGACAATAGGGGCCACCCAGCAGCACCCTGCATCATCCTCTTCCTCTGGAGGGCAACAACAAGGGAAGCCGCCCTAGTTTTCTTCCCTTTTTCAGCCATACTTCTCCTCGAGTGAGAGTTAATCACATCAGACTCCTGGGTTCTGAACATTGTAAGGAAAGGATATGCTCTTCCTTTTCAGGAGTTTCCCCCTCCCAACCCTCCTCGTCCCTCATTTTGTTCAGAAGGCCATCTCCTGTTGTTGCAGCAGGAGGTTCAAATCATGTTATCAAAAGGTGCGGTGGAGTTAGTTCCAGAGCAGGAAAGGGGTTAGGGTTTTTATTCAACATATTTCCTGATTCCCAAGAAGGATGGTCGATTGAGACCAATCCTGGACCTAAGAATTGGTTCCTCAAACAGGAGAAATTCAAGATGCTGACTCTGGCGCAGGTGCTTCTGGCATTGAACAAAGAGGATTGGATGGTGTCTGTCGACTTGCAGGATGCTTACTTTCATATCTCTATACTCAAGTCGCACAGGAAGTGTCTCCGGTTTGTGGTGGGGTCGCAACATTATCAGTTTGCGGTCCTTCCGTTTAGTCTTACTTCAGCACCTCCAGTCTTCAGGAAGGTGATGGCAGTGGTTGTAGCAAGTCTCGGAAGGAAGGGAATATCTGTATTCCCTTACCCGGACGATTGGTTGATCAAAGCCAAGTCTTCGGAGCTTGTGCTATTTCACTTGCAAATGACAACTCAGTTGTTGTTCAGTCTGGGGTTTTCGATAAAATCTCACTTGGAGCCCTCGCAGCGCCTCCTGTTCATAGGGGCAATACTGGATACAGCATTGAATCGAGCCTATCCTCCACCTCAGCGGATTCAGGACATCAGGGCGTTGATTCCAATGCTTCAAAATGGAGTGGTTGTTCCAGACCTCAAAGTCCTATTCCTGCTCGGTCTGTTCGCTTCTTGCATTCTGCTGATCACTCATGCACGTTGGCACATGCGGGCTCTCCAATGGTGCCTCTGCAAGCAGTGGTTTCAACACAAAGGGGATCTCATGGAGTCGATATCAATCTCCAGAGACGCTGCAACGGATCTACAATGGTGGGCTGTGGACGGCAACCTTTCTCAAGGAAGGCTGTTTTCACTACCGCCTCCGGTGGCCACAGTCATGTCGGATGCTTCCACTCTAGGGTGGGGAGCTCATCTGGGGGACCTGGAGATCAAGGGTCGTTGGTCTCCAGTGGAAAAGACTCTTCATATCAATCTGTTAGAATTGCGGGCAATACGTCTGGATATCAAGGCCTCCCCCCCCCGTCCCTTCGCGGTCAGTCAGTTCAGGTCCTGACGGACAACACTCCCGCGATGTGGTATATAAACAAGCAGGGAGGAGTGGGGTCGTACCTTCTCTGCAGAGATGCTCTGCGGCTCTGGTCCTGGCTTCAGGACCATCGGGTTTGCTTGGTAGCGAATCATCTGGCCGGAGTGCTCAACATATGTACGGACACTATCAGTCGACATTTCTCGGCCGATCACGAGTGGCGTCTCCATCCAGATCTGGTCCTTCTCATCTTTTAGATGTGGTGCTCTCCAAGGATAGATCTTTTTGCCACTCTGGAGAACGTGCATTGCCCGTCATTCTGCAGCCTCCAGTATCTGGTGCAAGGAGCTTTGGGGGACGCCTTTCAGATCTCTTGGTGCAACCAGTTGCTTTACGTGCTTCCCCGCATACCCTTGATTCCTTGGGTTCTGAGGAAGATTCGCCAAGATCGGGCTCAGTTCATTTTAATAGCCCCAGATTGCCCAAGAAGGGTGTGGTACACAGACCTCCTCTCACTCTCACTGTGCCCTCCGCTCCGTCTCCCTCTCAGGGCAGATCTCCTCTTGCAGTCGCAACGGCAGGTTCTACACCCCCACCTCCAGAGCCTGCACCTTCATGTCTGGAGATTAAACGGGGCAATCTGAGTTTTTTCTCTCTCCCACCAGTGGTAGTGGATGTTATTTTATCGGCCAGGCGACACTCCACTAAGACTGTTTATGCCGCCAAGTGGGCAAAATTCGTGGCTTGGTGTGGAGAACAACAAATTCATCCTTTGAGGGCCCATCTGTCTGATGTTCTGTTATTTGCATTAGCTTTAGCACAGAAGGGTTGTGCAGTTGCTGCTTTTAATGGCTATTTGGTAGCAATGTCAGCCTTTCTTTGCCTTTCGGATCAGCCCTCCTTGTTTAAATCGCCTATTGTTATTAGGTTCTTAAAGGGTTTAACTAATACATTTCCTCACACTCCTTTTCTTATGCCTCAGTGGGATCTGAATCCCGTTTTGACTTTTTTAATGGGTTCACCGTTCAAACCCATGCATTCTTGCCCGTTAAGATTTTCAGTTCTTAATACGGTTTTCCTGATAGCTATACCATAGGCTAGGTGTGTTGGTGAGCTTCAGGCTCTTAGTGTTAAACCTCCCTTTACTTTATTCTTTCCTGATAAAGTGGTGATGAAAACCAGGGCGGCTTTCCTACCTAAAGTTGTCACTCCTTTTCATATGGGGCAGACCATTACCCTTCCATCTTTCTACCCTCCTCCTCACCCATCGAAGGAGGAAGAGAGGCTCCATAGTTTGGACCCCAGAAGGGCTCTAAGTTTTTATATTGAGAGGACAAAAGACTTTCGCTTGGAAGACCAGCTATTCGTGGAATATGTTGGAAAGAGGAAGGGCAGAGCGGTCCATAAAAGAACGATATCCAGGTGGGTCATTCTATGTATCAAGGTTTGCTACTCGTTGGCAAAGAAGGTTACCCCTGAGGGTATTAGAGCCCATTCGACCAGGGCTAAGTCCGCCACTTCGACCCTGGCTAGAGGGATTCCGGTGGTGGATATTTGCAAGGCAGCAACTTGGGCGTCCCTCCACACCTTCGCAAAGCATCATTGCTTGGACTCTGAGGTTAGGAGGGACATTTTGCATGATCTGTATTGCAGGATTTCTTGGTGTAACCAGTCAGGCACCCACCTCTGAGTGCGGTACTGCTTTGGGACTCTATTCATAAGGTGAGGAATCCACAGGTAGTTGTATCCATCAGAAGAACAAGGTACTTACCTTCGGTAACGCTTTTTCTGGTGGATACATTAGCTACCTGTGGATTCCTCACAGTCCCGACCACCTCCCCGTTGCCTGTCTGGTCATACCAAGACTTTTGTTTTACAAGTGTATATAGGTTTTGGTAATTATATGTATATATAAATGATGGTTATAATTGTATTGCATCATTATGGTTTTATGTATGTATATATATGTGTGTATATATTTATTAGTTTGAGCTATTGTGAGGTCGGTTTTCACCTGTTCGCCTCAAAGGCATGTAAAAAATGGGTGAAACTGACATCAGCACGCCGGCGAGGACCTCTTATTGGCACGGTGACGTCAGATGGAGTTGCGTAGAGCCGTTCAATTGTGACGTCCTCGTCGACATGGAGAACTGGGAAGAAGATTTTCGGTCAGATGCTGGCGCATGGGAGAATTCATAAGGTGAGGAATCCACAGGTAGCTAATGTATCCTCCAGAAAAAGAGTTACCGAAGGTAAGTAACTTGTTCTTCTGTCCTTTACTGAAGCCCTCACAGATGTTGTGCCCAGGGCCTAGCCCAAACCCTGCCCAGGCACTCCTGTGCACAAGACCTTTACTCGCCGCCATCACCCTGCTCCCGGGGACCCATCCTGCATGTAGTTCCAGACTCAGCACCTGGCGGTCCAGGCCTCAACCTCCAAGATAAACCCCAGCACATTCCCTACCACATCACCACATAGGGCATCCAAGAGGCCGAATACCTTTGGTAAGAGAATTTTTTCTTCCACCAGCCTGGCACTGCCGTCTATGAACCCAGCATACCTAATGGGCCGTTATTCTCGTGATTTTTGGGATACGGTTGCACTAGTGCTGTCTATGTTCCCAAATGAGGCTCGGGCCATACTCTTCCCAAGCTGTTGTTGATGGGAGACATTGGGTGAATTTCACAATAAGTTGCAGATTGGACATGACCAACTCGCTGGGGAGACCCATTGCTTCAACTGTGGACCTTCATCACCATGCCTGGCTGAGGACCACTGGTTTTTCAGGGGAGGTCCAAGCTTCCCTTACAGACATGCCCTTTAATGGGACTTGTCTCTTTGGTGGCAAGGCAGATCCAGCACTTGAGCTCTTCAAAGACAACAGGACCACCACTGGGTCATTGAGGCTCACCATAGCTCCACAGCAGCCGCATTCCACCAAGTGTTCTTTCAGTGGCAGTGGTAGTGGCTATGAGCCACGTCCGTTCCCCAAAGCCACCACGGCCAGCAGGCATCGCAGTCCTTTCTTGGCTGCGGTGCTGCTCCTACAGTCCTTGTGGGAACCAAAGCCAGAGGTCGACCCAATTGCTCCATCCTTCAGCAAGCACAACCCTGAAGCCTCTTAAATTTGCCCTCATTCCACCATTGGTGGTAGGGCTCAGTACCATCTTCATTAACAGTGGGAAATAGCTTCAGACAAATGACTGGTATTGACTCTTCTGGCCAAAGGAGCCATTGAGAGGGCACCGGCATCAGAAATAGGTCATGGTTGCTATCCCAGTACTTTCTGATGCTGAAGAAAGGAAGAGGCCTCTATCCTATATTAGACCCATGCCCTCTTTATTACTTCCTGAGAAGAGAAAAAATGCTCATCTTGGCTCAGGTTACCTGCCCTTGATCCTGGAGACTGGATTGTAGTGTTTGGCTTGCAGAATGCTTACTTCCATGTTCCCATGCTGCCTGCCCACAGGCGTTACCTGTGGTTTACGGCAGGGCAAGAACATCAGTTTGCTGGCTTCCTTTTAGCCTTACCAGTGCCCCTAGGGTGTTTACCAAGGTGATAGCACACATCTGCAGAGGTGATGGGTACCGCTCTTCTCCTTGCTTGAAGACTGGCTGTTGAAAGCAGGATCAACCCGGACAGTCGTCTCCCACCTCCATGTTAGGGCGAACCTCCTTCATTCTCTGGGGTTCACTATAATTGTGTCGAAGTCACACCTGACTCTCTTTCGGATGCTCCTTTTGTAGTAGCTGTTCTGGATACCGTGCAGTTTTGGGCTTATCCTCCGGAACAGCGAGTCCAGGATATTCAGGGTATGATTCCAGTGTTTCAGCTTCTATCCTGGATTTTGCTGAGATTGACTCTGAGGCTATTGGGCCTCATCACCTCCTGCATCCTGTAGTTAAAATATGCCCATTGGAATATACAGGCTCTGCTGTGGGACTTGAAGACCCAGTCTCTGATCTGGTCGAGCTATCGATGGGGCACGCACAAGCTCTGTAGAAGTGGTTCCAGGACTGTGATTGAGTCAGTGGCAGTCCCCTCTACCTCACCCAGAGCGCACAGCAACATCAAAGGTGTCACTTCTGGGTTGGAGAGGCGGAGATTAGAGGACTGTGGTCTCTGGTGACGTCTACACCCCACATCAGCCTGTCGAAACAGAGCAATCCATTTGACACTGAAAGCTTTTCTTCCTCCCATCAAGAGAAGGCTAGTTCACATATTCATGGACAACACCAACGCCATATGGTACTGCAAAAAGCACCGGTGGTTCAACATCTGGCAGGCTCTCTGAATGCCAGAGCAGACAAACTCAGCCGTCTATGTCACAAATATTGTCCCCATCTGGAAGTGGGGCAAGGTCTCTTCAGAGACTGGGGAGAACCTTGGTTAAATCTGTTTGCCATTGCTGATAAAGTTCAATGTCAGCACTTTTGCGTGCTAGAGTTTCCAAGGCAGCTCTCGCTCGGAGACTCATTTAGTCTCCAGTGGCATTCAGGACTCCTATATGCTTTTCCATTGATACTACTCCTGTCCAGAGACCTGAAAAAGATAAAGAACGACCAGCCCCATGTCATCCTAGCGGCTCAGGACCAGGCAAAGAGTCTGGTATCACGATCTCCTGAGCATGAGCATCTGTCCTTCGATCGGACTGCCCCCTTGAGAGGATAAGATATCCTCTTGCAACAACAGGGCAGGGTCCTGCACACTTATCTGCAGATGCTCTGTCTACATGTGTGAAGTTTGAACGGCCACAGTTCGGCATTTGATCTCCCTCCTGAGGTGTGTGATGTCATCTTGGCAGCGAGGTGCCCCTCCATGAAAACGATTACGCCTGCAGATGGAAAAGATTTGTGGCTTGTTGTATAACCAAATCTGTTGATCTTTTATTTGCTACCTTGTCTTAAGAGTTGCTCTATGTTCTATCCTTAGTCCTGCCAACCAACCTTTCCTGTTCAAGTCACCTGGTGTGATTTGTTTCCTTAAAGGTTTGCAAGACATTTCCTGCTATGCCCTTCATTGTGCCCAATTGGGACCTGAATTTAGTCCTCACCTTCCTCATGTTCTCACCTTTTGAGCTGGTGCCCAGCTTCCATCTAAGACTGCTGACCATCAGAACTGTCTTTTTGTGTCGATCACATCTGTCAGGAGGCTTAGCGAAATGGAAGCAAACCTACATTATACTTCTTTCTTCCCTGACAAGCTGGTTCTTAGAACCCGAGGTTCTTTTTTTGCCAAAGGTAACACCTTTTCACGTCGGGCAAAATGTGATACTTCCTACTTTCTTTACCCCTCCTCATCCAACCAAGGAAGAAGAGAGATTCCACATGCTGTAATCAATCACGCCAAAGAATTCTGGGTGGATGATCAACTTTTTGTTGTTTTTACGGGTAAAAAGAAAGGCATAGCAGTTCAAAAAAGAACCATCTCCTGATGGATTATCCTTTGAAATAAAATGTGCTACGCTATGGCTAAAAAGCAGCCCTCTGAGGGGCTGAGAGCTCATTCTACCATAGCTATAGCTGTGACCACTGTTTTGGTGAGAGAGGGGTCCCAGTTCTGGATAGCTGTCAGGCAGATACGTGGGTATCACTTCACCTGTTTTCCAGACATTACTGTCTAGACAGTCCGGTCCATCTTGACAGGCATTTTGCCCGTTTGGTCCTCCAAGACGTTTTAGCGTAACACAGTCCCCAGACCCACCTCCGGGCTGAGATTTCTTAGGTATCTATTCTACAGTACGGACTTTGTAGCTTGAAGTATACATTAGATTAACAAATTACTTACTTTTGATATTATTTGATAGAGAGACTGTCTAGCTGCAGATTCCTTACTAACCCTCCGATCATTCTGTTCTCTAAACTGTGTATCATTTACACCTGAAGAGATACTTTAAGACCTCATTTTGCACACTAGTCACTCCTTCTCAGCTTGGCCCTGGTTCAGAAAACAGTCAAGAACTGAGATCTGCGTGGTGAGGTGCAGCCTATATAGGCACCACACACATCACATCCAATGCGGATGACTCTATGCAGAGCTGAACAATGCCACTTATCGGTGCAAAGGCATTGCTCACAAATTTCCGAATCCATTCTGAAGCCTGGGGACGATTCTAAGGTAAGGAATCTGTGGTTAGATAGTCTCTACCAGATAAAGCATTACTGAAGTTGTCCCTGTAGCTCAAAACAGATGGTTGGTCAGGTGACCCTTGGAGTCACTTCAGACTGGAATGAAGGGTAGAGGTCCAATCCTCCTTCTCAGACAGCAGGGCAGGCCTCAGGCAGCAGTGTAGTCTTTTCGTCTGTTTTTATACCTGATGCTCTTTGAAGTGGGAGAAGCTTCTGGAGTTCCTCTCTCCTGGGAGAGATGTCTGGATTTTCTCGAAACCCTGCCTATGTCCCTGTCGGTCTGGGGGTGCAATAGGCTAGTGTGAAGTCTCTTTTGTGTGAGCTGGGCCATTGCCTTTGAAGTGCAAGTGTGGTAGATGACAGTTCCACACCCCATTTCAATCCATCCTGCCAACACCCAGACTCTCTACTGTAGTATTATCGGTGCAAAATACACAAAGGCAAACTACACCTAATCATGTGATCTAGGAAACGGGCTGCGGGCACCAAATGGTAAGGACAACGAAAATGTCAACTTTATAAAAGTGGCATTTTCAGAATTGTAACTTAAAATCCGAGTTTATCCACAAAAAGGGTCTTAAATTACAATTCCTCAGGCACCAAGCATGATATTCCATCCGGCTCCCATACAACGTTGTTACTTATTAAATGTAAAAAAGTTAACACAATTTTACTGTATAGAAGAGATAGGCCTTGCAATAGTGAAAAACAAATTTGAGTTTTTAACTACCAGAACGTGTAAATTAAAAAAATATATCCCCATTTTTTTTTTTGTTAAACTAAAACCCAACCTGCACCATGGGCCGTATAAGGCTTATCCTTGGGGTGACATATTTATTAAAAAGAAAGTTTTAGGCCCGGCGAAACGTTAATTTTGCCAGGTGGAAGTGGCAGTTTAAAACTGCACGCGTAGGCTGTCATGGCAGGCCTGAGGCATGTTTTTAAAGGGCTACCTAAGTCGTTTGCACAATAAGTGCCACTGACCCACTAGTAGTACTTAATTTACCAGCCCTCGCCATTTGGTATACCGCTTTACTAGGTACTTACAAGTAAATTAAATTTGCCAATCAGATGTAAGCCAATTTTATCATGTTTTATGGAGTGAGCACAAGCACATTAGCTGTGGTTAGCAGTGGTAATGTGCTAGATTCGTAGGTCCAGCTAAACTAATTCAGCAAAACTGGAGGTGGGAAGGCAAACTGTTTAGGCGCAGACCACCCTAAGGCTGACAGATCTAATATCCCCCTTCACTAACTGAAAGTGGGGAGAGCTACCTCCAGAGGGTTGGCGTCACTAAAATGGATGACCCTGGATTGGCCATCAGCATTGGAGTGGTCTGACCCTGGGTGGTGTTCCACCGTAAAGTCTGAACCCTGTAGAGTGATGGACAGCCTCAACAATTTGGGATTATCACCCTTCGTTTACACGAGCCAGCTGAGGGGTCTGTGGTCTGTCTGAACCCCGAAGTGAGCCCAAACATGCACAGGTTCAGGTTCTTCGGTGCCCAGACCACAACAATGCATCTTCCTCAGTAGCACTCTACCTGTTCTAACCTTCTGCTGAAAAAGGCTACAGGTTGATCTAGGCCCCCATTATTTAACCATGATAACAGAGCCCCTATGCCATGTTCTAAAGCATCAGTCTGTACTTTTAACTCCTTGGAGAAGTCCCGGGCCTTGAGAACCAGTTCTGAACACATGGCCTCTTTAACACTGTCAAAGGCATTCTGGCAGGCCTCTGTCCATGTCACCTTCTTGGGCTTCTTCTTAGAAGTCAGCTCAGTTAAGGGAGCAAAAGTGGTGCCATATCCCTGTAATGTCCAATGAGGCCCACTAAGCCCCTTATGTCTACCTGGGCTTTGGGGGGGTTCTCAATTTTGTCCTAGAGGGGCTGCATCTTCCATGTACCCACCAGGTGTCCCAGATACACCACAGCACGGTGCCTGATCTGGCGCTTGCTGGCTTTGAAGGTCAAGACTGCCTGTGTCAGGGCCAGAATTACCTCCTGGAAGTGGTACAGGTGCTCCTCCCCGCTGGAGCTGTAGACAGCGATGTCATTCAGGTAGGCGGTGCAGAAGGCCTCCTTCCCAGCCAGGACTCTGTTCATCAAACTCTTGAAAGGGGCAGGGGCATTCTTTAATCCATAGGGCATTACCTGGAATTGGAAGCAGCCCCTGGGGTAGAGAATGTTGCCCTCTGTTTGGCTCACTCAGTCAGTGCAATCTGCCAGTTCCCTGATGTGAGATTAAAGGTCCTGAGGAAGGTAGCAGCACCAAGTCTGTGAGTTTATCCGCTCTGGGGATGAGGTGAGCATCAGTCTTTCTCCTTACAGAACCTAAGTTCTGGGGAGGTGTCTGGTGGGATGGCTTTACGTACCAGCATCACTGGGCTGGAGCAGGGACTGTTGGAGGGCTCAGTCACACTAATTTTGCCCTCACATTATCCATCAACCTGTATATTGTATTTCAGGGTAAGGCAGAGGGTGACACCCTCCCCTGACCCATCATTCTCTTTGAATGACAGAAGATAAGGAAGAGATTTGCCCTTCTCCTGTGCCCCCCCCCCCAGCCCTTGCCTGTCACCAGGTGCATGGTGAGCTTAGACCTCTCATGGTGGGGGTTGAGGTGAACCCGTAAGGAGTTTCTGCGGGTGTTGAGGTCCACCAAGTAGGTGGCCTCCTTGTCCTCTCTTGCACCTCATAGGGCCCTGACCAATGATCTTGTAGGCCCTGGCCAGGTCAAAACTGTGCCAAAGTGGCCTTCTAGTCGTACCAGAGTTTCATAACTTCCTGGCTGGCTCCTAGGTTCTCTGGAGCCTTTTTCTAGAACTTCTGTGTCTGGTTTCCGAGGGCCAGCATGTAGTTGACTATATTGTAGGGGGTTTCTGGGAGCTAACTCCCAACCCTCCTTTACCCGACTGAGAGGTCCCCTAACAGGGTCACCATAAAGGAGGAGAGGCTAAACCCCACTCCTTTCTGTGGTACCACCCTGTCGGCAAAGAGTTGACATGTCAAGAGGACATCCTGCATTCGCATTTTGGGCTCCAGTACTGTAATCAAGCCCTTGAGGATCTTATTAAATCTTTCAACAAGCCTATTAAGTTGAGGTTGTTAGGGTGTGGAGACTGTGTACGTTACTCCGCACTCATCTCACATGGCTTTCATGAAAGCAGACATGAAGTTGATGCCCCTGTCTGACATCACTTCTGGGCGGGATACCTCTCAGATGAAAATCCTTATCAGGGCCCTATCCACTGAAGTAACAGTCACAGTCCTCTAAGGTATGGCCTCTGGGTATCTGGTGCCATGGTCCACCAAAGCCAGCATAAAGCTGCTGCCTAAGCAAGTTTTTTTTTTTGCCTCCACAGGCCCAAGAATGTTGATGCCCACCGTTTTAAAAGAGGGTGCCAACTGCAGGTAAAGGAACCAGGGGAGCATTGAGCTTTTCCTCCGTCATCCCACTGGCCTGGCATGTGAGACATGACCTACAGAATGCATCTGAGGCTGTCGTAATCTGGGGCAAATAAAAGTGGAACACAAACCTGGCAAAGGTCTTGTCCTGCCCTAGGTGTCCAGCCAGGGGTATGTTGTGAGCCACTCCCATAAGGAAGGCTCTATAGCACTGAGGGACCACCAACATTCTGTTTGCCACAGGCCCAGAAACCTAAGGCTCACTGTACAAGTCATTCTCCGTGTACATGAGGTGTTCTCCAGAGGTGTCACCAGCTGCCTGGGCTCAGCTTGTCACATCAGCTCTCTAGGATTGGGCTGTCTTTCTGTGCCATACAAAATACCCCCTGGTGGGCGCACCCTCAGCTTGCCATCCAACAAGCACAGGCAGGACTCCCAGGGCAGCAATAGCCTCCCTGGTAGGCTCCATGACGATTTCCTCAATCTCCCCATCGACTGGAACCGTGGGAGTTGGCTTCCCACACCCCCGTCTTTCATTTGCTGCCAGCTGCCTGTGCCATTTTTCTATGCTCCATGATTCCTTGACTCCCCTTGTGGGCCGCCATGGACCTGGTGGTCATGCAGACCTCCAGGTGGGACCTGAGCTCCACTTCCTTCCAGACAATATGTTCAGATCCTTACCTAACAGATAAACTAAAGGCATGGCTGGCTCACAGCTACCTTAAGAGAACCTGAGACCCCACCCACCGGGTAGTGACTCTACGCATTGTCTGCTTCCATAACCTGGTTGAATGTATTGGGTATGATGTGATCTGAGGGCGCCAGATTACACTAGATAGTAGTCATGCTGGATCCTGTGTCCCTTAGAGCCTCTGCCATCTACCCATGATGGTGATCCACTACCTATTCTTGGAAGTCTTGGAAAGCATGTGGACTTTGGACACCATCTCCTTGTCACTCAGGGATAACCTCTGCTGTCTCCACAGCACTAACAGAGACAATCTTCTACCTAAGTGCTACACTAGCCAACCCAGGGGGTCTGCCCACCAGAGGTGGGGTGTGCTCTCTTCAGGCACCTGGCATCCACTGTCACATGCCCACGCTTGAAGCACTGTTGGTACCTGGGGACATGCTTACCTTTCTTCTTATCCCTTAAGCCAGTGCTCTTTTGGCCAGAATGGGGTTCCCTTCCCCTGAGAACTTGTTTAGGGGCCTTGAGAGAACTCCTTTTTTTGCCCCTCCCCCTTTCTTCTGGTGGAAACCCTGACCATCCATTTGGGAATTAAAAACCAGAACACATCCCGATGCATTCTTAGACACCCCGTGGCTGACCCAGAGATCTGCTTCCTTAGCGAGCTCCCTGGGGTCAGTGAATTTACTATCAACTAGGTGTTGTCATGGCTTTGTAAAACAGGTTTTGAGTGTGTACTCTCTCAGAATCAGATTGTACAGCCCAGTATAGTAATTGACTTTGCCTCCACACACCCAGGTGATTTTTACCATGGTTTAGGGAGTGAGCACAATCACTTTAGCACTGGTTAGCAGTTGTAAAGTGCACAGAGTCCTATGGCCAACAAAACAAATTCAGCAAAACAGGAGGGGAGAGAAAAAAGGCAGACAGTTCTAACAATATCTTTGTATCCGTTTAAGAGTATTGTGTGTTTATTCTTAAATTGTAGTACATGTCCTGTTTTGTTAAAAATATGATTTTGTTTCAGTTTAATCAACATGTATCTCTCTCCTTTCCCCCAGGCATGCTTGATGAGCTTGTTTGCGATCCTGCAGCTGTAGAAACACTGATGTACTCCAGGTCCTCTTGTGTGGCCTTGATGTGCCAGGCTCTTACTCATCTGCAGGAACTTCACCAAATGGTAATGTGAAATATTTAGCATTGTATAGAAAACACGTTAACGGGTGTTACTATTACTCAATTTGATGATGTTCATTTTACACATCCTAAAAGTTTGAGCTAGTCTTGCATTGTTTCAAATTCATGTTCTGCCTAGAGGTGTATGTTTTATTGTTGGTACGTAAGCACAAACAAACGGATGCGTACAGTACAGGAAATAATAACATATTCGACTTCACAAATAATAATACAAACGAAAATGAAACACATCTTTGTCATAAAAAATTGAACATAAAACAGCACAAGGAAAGGTCTCTTCCTTCATCCCAGCACCACCTAACTAATGATTGCATAAATAATACTACAGTCGTGATTCAGTACTAAGATCTGTATAACTTGAGAATGGGAATTTATTAAACAACCCCCCTGTATTGGCCCCACAAATTCCACAAACCTGCATGCTTGTGAAGGCAGTCTCTGGCTTCATAAATTGGTTTCTCAAGTAGTCTAGATTCGTCAAGGCTCTTTTCCCATTTTACAATAATAAATAGGGTATTGGGTGAACTCCAGCAATGTACTACGTCCCATTTGGTGATGATTAGGAAAACCCAGAGGAATAGCTTCTGAGATCTTGGTAGGCCGAGCTTGTCTGTGTTATTAAGGGTGGCAATGCGCAGGTCAAGTGAGACATGGAAGCTCAACACTTCACTACAGATCAAGTCTACAGCTCCCAAAACGTTTGGATAACTCTACAATGCCAAACTATGTGTAATAAAGTGCCAGCCTCAATGTGACATCTAAGGTGTAGAGGGGATTCCTTCTGGCGAATCCACTGAAGCTTCTTTCATGTATGATACACCCTATGTAAGTATTTAAATTGGATCAGACAGAATCCAGTCATGACTGCAATCTTTCTAGGTGCTGCCAGTGCTTCCCTCCTCTCCTCCAGGGGACCCATGTCTGCCTCACACAATTCTGGGAGCCTGCCACACGTCAGGCGTGGCATGTTAGTAACTAATGATTTATAGATAATGGATGTCACAGGGTGGGGGATATACCACCATAGATCTAGTGTAAGAGTTGTGCATCTCCAAGTGCCCAGGGTTGTAGCCTATAAGCAGGACCCCCTCAAGTTTTGAACAGCCATTCATTGAGAATGAGGAGCTGGGGAGCTGTATGATAGGAGGGGGAGGGTCAGCCATATTCAGTCTTGCGTCATATGTAGGTTTGTAGCTTTTGTGCATAGATATACGGGTGATTGGTTTTGCCATAAAAAGATTGTAAAGGGGCAATCAGCTTCGTAAAGAATCTTTGCAGAAGGGGCAGTTATGTAAAATATATGGAAGCACAACCATTTTTATAATAGCGACACAGCCAATTAGTGAGAGGGCAAGCGGGTTCCAATGAGCATGCCTTGATGAAGACATCAGCGCATAGATGATCTACTGAGTAAATGCCAACGCAGAATTATGAGAAATATACATTTCCAGGTATTTAAAGGAATAGTGAGTTGTTTGACAGGAGGGTTGATAGTTCGACTCCTTATTGTCATGTTGCATGTTTCGTTGGTGAGCGTTCAACACACTGAACCATCCAGCTTCCTTTGAAACTTTTTTCTGCACTAGTATAAAGACTATGTGATGGTAGTGTTGCCTTTTTTGTCCTAATAAACACACAGAAGTTGATTGGGGAATGCTAGCAGTAAGTCTAACCACTGGCAATCGCTTGGAGTCGCAGTACAACGCATAGTTCTTTTGCCCACTATGCCTCCTCAGTTTGGACCCAGCCGTCTTGAAATCAATCTTGACTACTCCAATAGGAACAGTCTAGTCCGAACTGCCAGGCCTGGTCACCCCTGAATCGGAATGCAAGTGATAGAATGGAATGTGGCCCACAATGATCCCCAGTGGTTAAGAATAATTCAAGCATTCTTCCATCACCTTGTTGTTTTTGCTTTTTTTAATTGGTACATGTAGTTACCGATTCAGCAGCATTACGCAAGGTCTTAAATTAGCGCAAAGAACTGTCCTCGAAGTAACCAAATAAAAAAATAATGTTGCTTAGATCAGTGGTTCCCAACCTTTTGACTTCTGTGAACTTCCACTTTATCAATACTGGAACCCGGGGACCCCCACTGAATCATTATTGGAATGCGGGGGACTCCCCATTGAGTGATTACTCAGATCTGTTACAATTATTAAATTTTCTAAGGAGTTGCGGAGCCCCTGAGGCGGCTTTGTGGACCCCCAGGTGTCCCTGGACCACAGGTTGGGAACCACTGCCTTAGATCATTCTTTTTCTTCTGAAATTTACTAGAACTGTCAATCATTTTACCAGTCGTCACCCGCCGCCACGTAGAGCACAATTGATATGCTTTACATTTGTTGTATACTTAACATGCACATATCCGCTGAAGAAACGTCAGTTTTGCCACATCTAAGAATGTGTTTGTCTGGGAAAATAATGAACCTGGAAACGTAAAGCTTTGCAGCACGTGCTGAGACAAATGGAGCTAAGTAGACTGTATTTGGAATGTTGGCATGTACTTGTAAGAAAATGCTAACAAGCTCTGTATGAAGCATTCATGTGCAGTCTTTTAACTAGTGCATTATGAACTATGCATTGCCTTTGTGGGTGTGATCATTTGGTATGCAAAAAGTATTTATTGGGACAGAATAAGGGTAATGTTGTTGCAAGATATTTCAGCAGTAGCCTATAAATTAGAAGCCAATGTTTGTGCCCCAGATAAGCGTCTTGAAGAAAAAAAAGTCAGTGGCCTATGGTTTTTAAAGCTACATTTGAAACATTGCCTCTGGACTGTTCAATGTCCTTTTATTAGGCAGATCCTGTTAATCAAAGCACTAGTCTCTTGCCATTGAGCTACTTGCATTCACATTGATGCAGTAAATTGCTGCACCTTAATTAAATCATCAAAATAAATGCTTTAGCTACTGCTGCTTTTGCAGTTGAAACCAGGTCTTCATCACACCTTCGTCTCTTTTTAGATTGATCAAAGAGACTTCTTTTGGGCGCCTGCACAACGAGTCTTTCATGAAAGAGAGCTGAACATTTTAGAACAGGAACCCTACTCCAGCAAGATATATTTTGAGACACGTCCAAATAGGGTTGTGTCTGCTTCTTATGCTGTTAACACAAATACATGAAAATTCAAGCAATTCAATAGACAAATAGGAACTATGCACTAGTTATTAAACTGAGGCAAGCCATTTCTGATCCTATCCCACACTAACCCTTTTGGGGGAAGGGAGGGAGTTCAGAGCTAGATGCGACTTAAGTCATCTATTTATGTGCCAACACATTCAGTTGTGATAGAGGGCTTAGTTTACATGAGCAGATGCTCAATGTTAGAGGTGATGTATCACGGAGTTAAAATACGGGTAACTCAGGAGCTTTGTATTGTTAAGGTAGAAGTCAGAGAAATGCAATGCCTGCAGACTAGGTGGAGCAAAATAAGTAAATTCCAAGCTAGAGAAGTAGTCAATTAAAGAATATGGGTTAATTGGTGAGGGTAAGAGTCAACCCTCTCAGGTATGCCATCACACTGCTCGTGAAGAAATATTCACTTGTCCGGCTGAGCTCAGAGTTGTCTTAAGCTGGCAAGATAATGAAAGGGAGACCACTAGACCGCTCCAAGAGCAGTTAGAACGTAACATCCTTATTCCCGATCACCAGTCTGAGTTCATACCCATCAGTGCCACCCAAAATAACATCAGAAAATATGTCCTACAATCCCTGAATTAAAATAAGAAATCTGCTCTCCTCTTGCTCATTGAGACACCGTAGACCACACTATTCCTCTGAGGAGACTCATAGAAATAGGCTGAAGTTTTTTGGGATTTCTAGAAAGAATCAGATCCTTCCTTTCTATTTGCCTTCAAACACTTCACATTTGGTGTTAGATGACATACAGAGAATGACAAGGGCCCTACATATTCTAACTGTTTTACAGTGCTGCTAGCACAGCTCAAAGAGCGTTCAGGTTAACCTTCAAATGTACAATTATTTGCATCTGGAGAAATTGCTAGCAAATCGGACTAACATCTGGGTAACACTGAGCTTCCAGAAGAAACTCATTGGCAGGCTGCAAAGACTTCAAAACCTGGTGGCTATTTTTTGGTTGAATCTATGGGTGTGCATGCACATGAATACAGTTTTAAAATCTCTTCATTGGCGCAGAGTTGATTTAAGGATAAAGCTCAAATTCTTCTATAATGTGCACAAGGCCTAATGGGGAAAAGTGCCTGCTTGCATATAGAAAAGTGCATTACATTATGTTCCTACCAGGTGCTTACATTGTGCAACGGCACAGCTCATTAACCAACAAAACTTCAAGTGGCCTAAACACAGAGGCACAGTCTCTTTAAGTCTGTGGCCCTTGGCTGTAGAACACAAGCCTTTGGACAGTACCAAAAAGGCATAATAACTGAACTGTTCCACGAATTTGAGGTCTGTAATTGAAGAACATCAGTCAGGACTGCACTCTCTCTAATTGGGCTGTAACAACTCCTATTGGCACAAATGTTTTGTTCATCCACAGCTCTCTTAAGGGTATGTAGCCGCACAGGCATTATAACACAGGTCCATACCACACAAGTAAATACCAGGAATGGCTTTTTCAGGCACTTTACAATACGGGATTTTACCACACAGGGTTGGGTGTCTGGGTGTTTTAGTAAAAATACTTTTTATGTCATTTAAAAAAAGAGGCAGTTGAGGGATGGAGTTCATGGGCTGGTAGTGGTAAAGGGAGGAACTAGGCAGGGTCGGACTAGCATATAGTGCAATCAGGCAGTGGCCGATAGGCTGGTCTCACAGATCAATCTGTGGACTTTTTTTTTTTTTATTAAGCAGTTGTGGGCCTGTTTTATGACCAGATGGGCCAGATTTTAACTGTTGATTTCTTTGATATTAAAACCAACATTGCTTGCAGCAAACAAAAATGCATGTAGTCTCCGGTACCTTGCAAAATACTCATACATCATGTCTTTACAAGTTCAAATCTGTCCTGATTTGCCAATGTAGGCCACTTTTTGTAGCTTTCTGGCTCACTAACGTGGGCAGCTTTAAATTCGGGGCCCAGGATTATTTTTTGTCCCAGTCCGACCCTGTAGCTAGGGGCAAAGACGTTACGGTTCAGAGGTGCTAGGGACAAAGGTACGGGTAGTGGTAAAGGTTTATCAGCAGTTTTAGTGGTCAGGGGTGCATAGTGGTAGAGCCTAGTAAGTGGTTTTTAGTGGTTAAGGGAGGAAAAGAGTTTAAAAAATAAATAAACAGGGATTTGGGGTTGCACCCAACAAAGGGAAAAATAAAGATATGTGTGTATATATATATATATATATATATATATATATATATATATATATATATATATATGTTCGATAGCATGTGTAGCTGCAGATACACATGCTGTGCACAGTCCGCCATCTGGTGTTGGGCTCGGAGTGTTACAAGTTGTTTTTCTTCAAAGAAGTCTTTTCGAGTCACGAGACCGAGGGACTCCTCCCATTTCGATTCCATTGCGCATGGGCGTCGACTCCATCTTAGATTGTTTTTTTTCCGCCATCGGGTTCGGACGTGTTCCTTTTCGCTCCGTGTTTCGGGTCGGAAAGTTAGTTAGAATCTCGGAAAAAAAACGTCGGTATTGTTTGCGTTCGGTATCGGGTAAGTTAGAACAAATCAACACCGAATTTTGAAGGGCTCCGGTGGCCCTTCGGGGTTTTTTCGATCCCCTGTCGGGGCCTGGTCGGCCCGGCCACGTGCGACTTCAAGGCTGATGGAACGGACCCCATTCCGCTTCTGCCCAAAATGCCATAACAAGTATCCGTATACGGATCAGCATCTGGTCTGTAACTTGTGCTTGTCCCCCGAGCACAAGGAGGATACTTGTGAAGCCTGTCGAGCGTTTCGGTCGAGGAAGACGCTGAGAGACCGAAGAGCCAGGAGACTACAAATGGCATCCACGCCGACAGGTCAAGAACGTTTCAAGGAGGAAGAAGAAGCTTTCTCCGTCCACGAGTCGTATTCTGAAGAACTCGACGTCAAAGAAACATCCAAAACCGTGAGTAAGACGTCGAAAATCAAGACTCCCGAGAAGTCCACAAAAGCCCAGGGGACGCCACTGCCAACAGGCCATGGCTTAACCCAAAAACTAGGTGACCGATCCAAGGCACAGAAAAAGGGCATGCTGGTGTCGAAGTCATCCGACTCCGGTCGAGATACCGCCACACAGCAACCTCTGAGCCAAGACAGCGGCTCCGAGAAACTTCGGCACAGAGACAGCAGCACCGAAGAATTTCGGCACTGAGACACCACGCCGAAAACAAAGAAGGTTTCTTCGAAGCCTAAAAAGACTTCCGAAAAGGCACATTTTGAAAAACGCCTTTTAGGGGAGGGTTTCGAGGTCAACCCACAGAAACCACAACCTTACAAACAAGGCCTACTTACCAGGGTCAATATCAGAGGGGAGGTTTTCGGGGGCAATATAGAGGGGGCCAATTCCCAAGAAATCGAGGAAAATTCCAAGGCCCCAAAACTCCTCAAAATAAACAGTGACTCACAAGTCACACAACCCCATCACATAACACCTGTGGGGGGAAGACTAAGCCAATTTTACAAACTTTGGGAGGAAATAACAACAGACACTTGGGTCTTAGCAATTATCCAGCATGGCTATTGCATAGAATTTCTCCAATTCCCTCCAAACGTCCCACCGAAAACACACAATATGTCAAAACAACATATAGATCTTCTAGGACTAGAAGTTCAAGCATTGCTACAAAAGGACGCAATAGAATTAGTACCAAATCTACAAAAAAACACAGGAGTTTACTCACCGTACTTTCTAATACCCAAAAAGGACAAAACTCTGAGACCAATACTAGGTCTCAGAACACTAAATACCTACATCAAATCAGACCACTTTCACATGGTCACGTTACAAGACGTAATCCCACTGCTCAAACAGCAAGACTACATGACAACATTAGACCTAAAAGATGCGTATTTCCATATACCAATACATCCTTCACACAGGAAATACCTAAGGTTCGTATTCCAAGGAATACATTACCAATTCAAAGTGTTGCCATTCGGAATAACAACTGCACCAAGAGTTTTTACAAAATGCCTGGCAGTAGTAGCTGCACATATCAGAAGGCAGCAAATACATGTGTTCCCGTACTTAGACGACTGGTTAATCAAAACCAACACGCTAAGACAGTGTTCACAGCACACAAAATATGTCATACAGACCCTTCACAGGCTAGGTTTCTCCATCAACTACGCGAAGTCACACCTTTTGCCGTGTCAAACACAGCAATACTTAGGAGCGACAATCAACACAGCAAAAGGGATTGCCACTCCAAGTCCACAAAGGGTTCAAACATTTCACAAGGTAATACAGGCCATGTATCCAACACAAAAGATACAAGTCAAAATGGTAATGAAACTCCTAGGCATGATGTCTTCATGCATAGCCATTGTCCCAAACGCAAGATTGCACATGCGGCCCTTACAACAGTGCCTAGCATCACAATGGTCACAAGCACAGGGTCAACTTCTAGATCTGGTGTTGATAGACCGCCAAACATACATCTCGCTTCTATGGTGGAACAGTACAAATTTAAACCGAGGGCGGCCTTTCCAAGACCCAGTGCCACAATACGTCATAACGACGGATGCTTCCATGACAGGGTGGGGAGCACACCTCAATCAACACAGCATCCAAGGACAATGGGACATACATCAGAGGCAATTTCACATAATTCACTTAGAACTGTTAGCAGTATTTCTAGCGATGAAAGCATTTCAACCCAAAAATACATTCTTGTCAAAACAGACAACATGACAACAATGTATTATCTAAACAAACAAGGAGGGACACACTCGACACAGTTGTGCCTCCTAACACAAAAAATATGGCATTGGGCGATTCACAACCACATTCGCCTAATAGCACAATTTATTCCAGGGATTCAGAACCAGTTGGCAGACAATCTCTCTCGAGATCACCAACAAACCCACAAATGGGAAATTCACCCCCAAATAATAAACAATTACTTTCAAATTTGGGGAACACCTCAAATAGATCTATTTGCAACAAAGGAAAACTCAAAATGCCAAATCTTCGCATCCAGGTACCCACAAGATCAATCCCAAGGCAATGCTCTATGGATGAACTGGTCAGGGATATTTGCGTACGCTTTTCCCCCTCTCCCTCTCCTTCCATATCTAGTAAACAAGTTGAGTCAAAACAAACTCAAACTCATACTAATAGCACCAACATGGACAAGGCAACCTTGGTACACAACACTACTAGACCTTTCAGTAGTACCTCATGTCAAACTACCCAACAGACCAGATCTGTTAAAACAACACAAACAACAGATCAGACATCCAAATCCAGCATCTTTGAATCTAGCAATTTGGCTCCTGAAATCCTAGAATTCAGACACTTAGACCTCACACAAGAATGTATGGAGGTCATAAGACAAGCTAGGAAACCTACCACTAGACACTGCTATGCAAATAAGTGGAAAAGATTTGTGTATTACTGCCATAATAATCAAATTCAGCCATTACACGCATCTCCAAAAGATATAGTAGGATATTTACTACATTTGCAAAAATCAAATCTAGCTTTCTCTTCCATAAAGATACATCTCACCGCAATATCAGCTTACCTGCAAATTACTCATTCAACTTCACTATTTAGAATCCCAGTCATTAAAGCGTTTATGAAAGGCCTAAAGAGAATTATACCACCAAGAACACCACCTGTTCCCTCATGGAACCTCAACATTGTCTTAACAAGACTCATGGGTCCACCTTTCGAGCCCATGCATTCTTGTGAAATGCAATACTTAACGTGGAAAGTTGCATTTTTGATTGCCATCACATCTCTAAGAAGAGTGAGTGAGATTCAAGCATTTACCATACAAGAACCATTTATTCAAATACATAAAAATAAAGTAGTTCTAAGGACAAATCCAATTTTTTTTTACCAAAGGTTATCTCACCGTTCCACTTAAATCAAACAGTAGAATTACCAGTGTTCTTCCCACAGCCAGATTCTGTAGCTGAAAGAGCACTACATACATTAGACATCAAAAGAGCACTAATGTACTACATTGACAGAACAAAACTAATTAGAAAAACAAAACAACTATTTATTGCCTTTCATAAACCTCATACAGGAAATCCAATTTCAAAACCAGGCATTGCTAGGTGGATAGTTAAGTGTATTCAAACCTGCTATCTTAAAGCAAAGAGAGAGCTGCCTATTACACCAAAGGCACACTCAACCAGAAAGAAAGGTGCTACCATGGCCTTTCTAGGAAATATTCCAATGAACGAAATATGTAAGGCAGCAACATGGTCTACGCCTCATACATTTACCAAGCACTACTGTGTAGATGTGTTAACTGCACAACAAGCCACAGTAGGTCAAGCTGTACTAAGAACATTATTTCAAAGTACTTCAACTCCTACAGGCTGAACCACCGCTTTTGGGGAGATAACTGCTTACTAGTCTATGCACAGCATGTGTATCTGCAGCTACACATGCCATCGAACGAAAAATGTCACTTACCCAGTGTACATCTGTTTGTGGCATTAGTTGCTGCAGTTATATTTACGCAAGTTAACCATAACTGCTGAATTTCTATGGTTTTGTGTGAGGAAATTCAGAACTTAACTATAACATCCCTATAACCTTTGGGGTTTTTTACAGTGAAAAAAAAAAATATATATATATAATTATGATGTAAACCATGATCTAATATAGTGCGTTATAGTTTTTAAAGTATCTGATAGCTGGCACTCAGTGTGATATAAAATTCCCTTCATTAGAACTATAGATTTACAAGCTGTAGGAAAGTGCCCTCTTTCTTGGCATGGTTACCCCCATTTTCTGCCTGTTGTCAGTATGTTTGACTGTGTCTACTGGGTTCCTGCTAACCTGGACCCCAGTAGTTTTGATCTCTCCTCTAAATTGTACCTTTTTCTTCCCACACTTGGCATTCTGGTCCCCCAATGTAAGTCCTTAGTATATGGTAGCTGGGTACCCAGGGCATTTGGGTTCCAGGGGATCCCTATGGGCTGCAGCAGTTATTCTGCCACCCAAAGGGAGCCCATGCAAAGGGTTCAGCAGGCCTTCCATTGCAGTCTGTGTGAACCGGGTGCATGACACGGTTTCACTACAGGTCACTGCACCACTGTAAATCACCCCTATGGTAAGCCCTCTCAGCCCAGAGGGCAGGGTGCAGGTACCTGTGTGTGAGAGCAACCCTATACTAACAGCGTTGCCCCCACAAACTTCAGCACTATCTTACTGGACTACGTGAGTGCGGGGATGTAATTTTATATATGTACTGGATATAGGTCACTACATAACGTTAACTCCGAACCTGGGCATGTTTGGTATCAAACATGTCAAAATCATATCCCAATACTATTGCAAGTATTGGAAGTATGATTCTATGCACCCTGGGGGCTCCTTAGAGGACCCCCAGCATTGCTACCACCAGGCTTACAGGGTTTCTCGGGCAGCCCAGCTGCTGCTACCCCTCAGACAGGTTTGTGCCCTCCTGCTGCTTGATCTGATCAAGCCCAGGAAGGCAGAACAAAGGATTTCCTTTGGGAGAGGGAGGTAACACCCTCTCCCGTTGGAAATAGGTGTGACTGGCTTCGGAGGGGTAGCCTCCCCAAGCCATTGGTTTGCTTTGAAGGGCACATTTGGTGCCCTCTGTGCATAAACCATTTCATACCGGTTCAGGGACCCCCCTGTCCCTGCTCAGGAGCGAAACTGTACAATGGAAAGAGAAGTGACCACTCCCATGTCCATCACTACCCAAGGGTGGTGCCCAGAACTCCTCCAGAGAGTCCCTGGGTTCTGCCTTCTTGATTCTAAGGTTAGCAGGGAACTCTGGGAGCATCTGAGTGGCCAGGCAGGTCAGGTGACATCGGAGCCCCCCTCCTGATAGGTGCTTACCTGGTTAGGTGACCAATCCCCTTTTCAGGGCTATTTAGGGTATCTCTCTTGGGTGGGTCCTCAGATTTGGCTTGCAAGATTCCAGCAGGACTCCTCCACAACCTCTACTTTGACTGCTGGCCTCCGAAACCACGACTGGACCCTACAGGAACCTACAAGCTGCAGATCCACGAGGAAAAGTTCTGCAGCATTGTATCCAGAGTTCCTGCCAGCTTTGCTGCAGTTTCCTCGCTGTGCATCCTCATAAGACTGCAACTCTTCATCAAGATGAAGAAGGAATCTTCCCATGGAGTGAAAGAGTCACTTCCCTGCAACCGCAGGCACCTACAACAAGCGACGACTGGCTGCGTGAATCCCCTCTCCTGCTGAGCTGCGTGGATCCTACTTCAGGGGTGGGGGTCTGGGGTAGGTCTCTCTGCCAGCTGTCCAACCTTGGTGGAAGTAAGCCTTTGCCTTCCCACGCAGGACAGCACTCTTGTGCACCACGTCTCTTGCAGCTGCCAAGGCTTGTTTGCGTCTCCTCCTAAGGATCTTCAGGCGAGGTGCTTCTCCCGTCCGCAGCACTCCGTCCTAGAAATCCCAGCCTCCTGCGGCGTGGGATCTACTTTTGTAGCACTGCGCAGGCTTCTTCTGTGTCCCCGTCCTGTGGGACTCCTGTGGGTGCTGCCTCTGCTCCTGTGGTCTCTCTGCGATGCTGAGGGTCCCCTGTGACTCCCCCTCCTGGGTTGAGTCCTGCATACTTGTTGGTCCCCGGCAGCATCTCTTTTCCATTGACTGCGATTTTGCCTTTGCTAAGGCTTGTTGGTGGAAATCCTACACCGACACTCACCTGCAATCTTCCTTCCGGTGTGGGACATCTTCTGCATCCATCTGGAACCCTTCACCGGCTCCTGGGCTGCAGTGCTGACCTGTTCTTCAGAACCGTCGACCAACTCCTGCATCCACAGCTGGGTGGGTAGTACTCCTGCTAGGCTCCACTGTGACTCTTGGACTTGGTCCCCTATCTCCACAGGTCTTCTTCCTTCAGGAATCCACCACTGGTTTTCTTGCAGTCTTCTCTGGCTGTCTTTTTCTTTTCCTCCTTTTGGGTGGTTTGGGGAAAATCAATGTTTTACTCCTGCATTCCTGTTCGCTGGGGGGTACTGAGGTACTTACCTTTGTGGTTTTCTAATACCCCCAGCTCCCCTGTGCACACCTTACTTACCTAGGCGGGGGTACCTCATTCGCATTCCATTTTTTTTGTATCTGGTTTGTGCTCCCCCTAGGGTCATTATTGGTTATTACTGTTTGCACTGTTTTTCTAACCTTTTCTATCCCTATTGTATATATTTAGTGTATTACTTACCTCCTAAGGGTGAGTACCTGTCTAGTGATTTCTGATAATCTGTACCCAAAATAAAGTACCTTTATTATTGTACAACTGAGGGTTTTCTTTCATGTGTGTGAGTGCTGTGTGACTACAGTGGTATTGTTTGAGCTTTGCATGTCTCCTAGATCAGCCTTTGGCTGCTCATCCACAGCTACCTCTAGGGAGCCTGGCTTTTAGACACTGCCTACACTTCATTAAGAGGGGATACCTGTACCTGGTATAAGGTATACGTACCTTGGGTACCCACCTCACACCATGCCAGCTTCCTACACAAGCTCTATTTATGTATGGACATTTTCACACATGCAAAGTACCTACGGTTTTGTGGCCATTTGTCTGTCAGATTTGATGTATCAGTAAATAGCTTCCTTAAGTATGATGTAATGCCAACTCGTATTTCTGCTTGCATTCCTAAATAATCTTTGATATTTAAATTGGTTCCCAATTTAGCTTATCTGGGCCAGATAAAATGCAATGGTGTAATAACTAGGCTGAGACCAGTTGGTGTGTAATTTGTATGAACTCAGGTTATTAATACAAACGCTCCATCCACCTTGCTCATCGAAAATCCTGCTCTTTTTTTCAGTACCGGATGCTTCAAAGTTCTTTTCCGTTTGCTTCTAGAATCCTTACACACCATGTGTTACATCACCAACATAAGGTACTACACATCTTGCCCTTGTACTAACAACAAACGTAATGTAAACATAGTGGAATATGAAATCTCACAAATGTCTAGTGATAAAATTTTGCTAAAATAAAAAAACAATTGCCCTTCAATGGAAGAAAATTCGCAACAGCCTATGACACTCCACTTTCAACTGTATATTTTACACCGGTCACCAAATCCTTCAGATATTGACTCTGGAATTTCTAACTTTCAATTCCCTCTGGGCAGACACCCTCATTCCTCACATTCATCACCCCTTCGTTTGTCTTTCCTTCATTATCACCCTTAACGAACTCAGCAGCTTTGCACACGACTGCTCTGTTGATATTCCGTACCGCCCATGTTGTGCCTACATCATTCTTAGAGAGCTTAGTTGCATCCATTGGTTTGAAAAGCTTTGCGAGACTATTCCCCCCGTTGGTATTCCTGTTCAAATCACCTCGACAATGTTTGTCCTGGTTGTTTTTGCAGCTTTCCTCTTCTCAAACCACTCTGTACTTGCAGTCAAACGTGTCACATTCCTTACATCTTCATTGACCTCAATAACAGCTGCATCCTTCATTCACCCATCCCTCCCCAAAGTCTTCTCCATCACCCATCCAGTACTCACCTAGGTATCCAACACCCTGCCCTTGAACAACTGAAAAGGCATCTTCCCAGTAATAGAATGGTGAGTCAACCGATGCATCTCCAATTTCTTTACAACTTTCAATTTCTACAAGCTCACACAATTGTTCCTTTTATGACTGCTCATCCTTTCAATTATACCATTACATTCAGGATGATGGAGACCACTTTTCTTGTGCTTGATGTTCCCTTCACTAAGATGTCTTTAGATCTCTTGTGATACAAAGTGCACTGTGTTACCTGTCGAAAACGATTATGGGAAACCTTCTCTGCTGAAGTCTTTTGTCTAAAAATATTATCACATTACTAGAATCCACTCAGCACCTGAACTCTACATCAGGCCATCTCGAAAGCACGTCTTTTAAAATAGTCGCCTATCAAACACTACCCTCGTCGTGAATGGCCCCCAAAATATCCATTGCCACATCTTCCCATAGAGTATCTGGCAATGTTCTTAACATCATCACCTGGGCACTGGTGACAGCCCATATCTGCCCTCAGATACTCTCCAGAATCTTTCACCTTTTTTTAAAAATATGGACATCTAACTCAGGCCACCAATACGACATCCTCAATCTGTCTTTTCTTTAACAAATGCTCAAATGCCGGTCGTGCTTTATTGATCAGTAATTCTTTGAATATTATCCATCACACTCCAAAATGTCAGACAACCCTCCAGGGTCATATCTGCAGAGGGGTGTTATCCCACCCCTAAAATAACTTGTAGTAGAAGGTTGGGCACACCTGCTTTCACTATGGTATGGTAGAGTGTCTGTCGGATTTCACCTGTGATTTTTTTACATGCCTATACTGAGAAGAACACACTCTCTCATGAATGTTTTGAAGGCCTTAACATTTTTTATATTGAAAAGTGTTTTATTTTATGTGCCCCTAACAATCTTACCTTCTCTCTCTTGCTGCTGCCCTTTAAGTCCCCCTTATGTTGTGCTTCTCATGTGTTTTAACAAGATATCCCAAGGTGATTTTTGGGAAATTGTAAACTCAACATCTCACGCCCGCCCCAATCGTATCGACCAAGCTATGCCACTGCAACCCTCACTGCACAAATCTTTGTACTTCCAAACTGTGATTGTTATCAGCCCCTTTTGCAAAATGACATCGTTCATCAAGATTTCTAGTCACGACTGTAAAAATTAGGCTGACACCAGATGATCTATATGAAGTCAGGTTTATTCATACAAACGCCCCATCCACCATGACCAGAGGAGGCTCATCAAACGCATGCTTTTTCTTCAACAACTACTCTCAAAGTTATTTTCCATTCCCTCACAGAATCCTTACACATCACGTGCTAATTCACCAACCCAGGGTGCCACAAATAGGCACATTTATTTTTAATTCAGTTGCTGGTTAGACACTTAATTTATTGTTACCTTTTTCTCCCCCGATTAATTCATTTGGCTACCTTCTTATTAATTAATATTCAGCCGTAATTATATCAACTATTTGAAAAATGTAAATACAAATTCACCACGTGCTCCGTTTACACATCTTTATTTCTATTTTTGTTGGGCTGTTTGTGGCATTGTTAGCACGTAGACATCCTTAATGCAAAATCATGTGGCTGACCAAAAGCAATTGTCTTCCTCCTTATGTACGAAATTTGCGTTGTCCCTTGCTTTTCATACTTGTTATCTGATTTTCCTCTGGGTGGCGTCTTTATAAGTGTTTCATTGTAATTGCTAGCATGTTTGGGGTCCCTCCTTGCTTCTATTGCAGTGTCTGGCCTCCGTTCAATAATTTAACTTTCGTTTTCCTTTCCTTCCTTTGCAGCAATTTTAGAACCATTGATTCAAATTGAAAGAACTTTACACACATTCTAATTAAAATTAGACACACAGAAAGTCCGATCCGTGCACAGAAGTTACCAATACCAATTCGAGAAGAAACTGGCATTGAAGTGCTTTTAGAATTTGAGTAATATTCTTAAATAGGTGGTATAGTAAGCATATTGTAACATGTTGCATCCTTTCTGCTTCAAGTTTTTATACTTAAGTTACAGTACTCGACAAAAGGCTAGAGCTGAATTTTTTTTGGGCACATTGTTGTGGAACTCTGTATATTTTGACACTAAAGTAATTCATCCTGGGAAATGTTGCAGTGCATTTTTCACTTCACTTGCATCTTGATGAGCTTGGATCTAACGAGGATTTGTCTTGTCCATCAATCATAACATACATTTAAGGCAATGCTAGTATGAGATAACCTCTACATTTTTTTTTTTTGTAAACAAAATAAGCGCTTTCTTTCTTTTTTTTTTTTTTTTTTAGTGAAATGGCTATCATTGCTTTCGGGATTTTGTCATGATAAATAAGTATGTCTCACCTTCACAGTACTATTCTGCTTTCTTTTATCCAGGCTTCTCTACCTGAAGATTGGCCTCATACGCACCTGTTGAACGCCGTAGTGGCAGTATTGCAATTCTGCATTGGCACAGCAACGGTATCTTCCCCCAAAGGAGTCAAGATGAGCCAACTCTTGATTGGTAGCCTCAGAGTTCAGGGACTTGCTGTAGAAGCCCTCAGTTCTTTCTCTTGTTCAAACAGTAAGTTAACATTCAGACGTACTAACAATTGATTATGGATTCATTTAGAGACACTTGCAGGCTTTTGAATGTATATTCACTGGATAGGTATTGTCATGGCCGTTGTATTTATGCATGCACCAGGGCTGACAAAAGTATGCAACAAAAACAAATTATAAGCCATACTACAACACCTTCTGTGGCAGTATTAGTTACATATTTTCACATTTTACCATCCGTTATTACTGTCTAGACAAAAGTTCCACTCTGTCAGTACCATTCAATTTATCTCCCAATTACAGAAATCAGCAACTTAAAGTTAACAACGTAACCTTTGCAAAGCCTTTAGCCCTGTTAGTTAGTAATCTTACAGCTAATAAAATCTGAACATTTTGCAGCAAAATGAGTTGTGTGACAAGTGAGGCAATCCATAATTTTTCAAATAGGTATTTTTCTCAGAAATGCATGGCTCCAGTGGCTTTTTAAAAATATTTTTTTATTGATTTTAACATCCAAAAAACGGGGGCATGCATGGCACGAAGTAGGCATGACTTAATAATGTTCATATCTATCAGCAGTTCAAGTTCCATAAACAATATGTTAATAAACAAGGTGTAAATACAAAGAGGAAAAAAAATAAAAAACAGTGGAGTACTTAGAGGGAAGACCTAGATCGTGATGGACCAAAGCACGCCAAGGTGTCTGCCAGATGTATAATCCATCTATGATCTAGCCGTTTTCAGGGAAAGGTATAAAAACGCATGGTAGCAGTTCTATTCACTTGCTTTGGGTACCCTTTTCTTAACTCGTAACACTATTGAGGCTCTAAGTTCCACTTAACTGTTCGGTAAATACACGTTTGATGGCATTTGTGGCTATAGATAAACATGCTCTGCATACTGCTGCCACCTAGTGTTGGGTCTGGGAGGTTGCAAGTTGTTTTTGTTCAAAAAGTCTTTCGAGTCATGTATTGGTGACTCCTTTTGCTGGTAATTCACATGGACATGGACTCCATTGTTAGATTGTTTTCTTCTGCCATCAGGTCCGGTTGTGTTGTCACTGAACTCTGGGTGGAGGACGTCTTTTGGACTCTTCTGTTTGGGATACCTGCCCTACCTTCGGTAACTTCTTTTCGACCACTTGAATTCTATTCTTTGCCTTCTGGGACAAAAATAAATCACCCGTTGTATCAACGCTTTCCGACAGAGTTTCTTCAGGCCACCATAGTCTCTGTTCCACCTCGAAGAGAATGAACTTTTAATAGAAGGAACTCCTTTACATTTCAACCCTAAGTGCCATGCACTTGCTGACCCACCAGCACCAGGTCTGCAACTTCTGCTTGTTGACGGACCATAAAAAAGAGGACTTCGAGGCTTGTAAGTCTTTTCGATCGAAAAAGTCCCTGAGGGATCAAAGAGTCCTTTGTTGTGAGATACAGCAACACTAGATTGAAGAGACCCCAGACATCTTTGGACAGCAAGATGTTGAGTGGGAGCTAGAGCAGGAGAAACAGGAGGCCTCAGCACCCGAGGAGGAGGGCTTTTTGTTTGACATCTCTGTCGGATGTGGACACGGTTCTTGAGATGCAAGAGTTCCCTCCGGCCCAGTAAACCATGAGTACTGGCTCCGGTGTATAGCCCAAAAAACAAACACCGATCACCGAAGCAAAGGCTTCTGGGTCACAGTTGATATTCGGCCATCATCGACACGAAAGACTCATTCGGAGATCTGCCATTGTGCTCGGCACAGAAAATCAAGCCTAAATAAACCATCTTGGTGCCGAGCTGCACACCTCCTGCTTTGGCACAGATAGCTTAGGGCTTCCATTCAGGACCAACCACCCCAGTGCCGAAAAGACCATTACCAGCTTCAGCACTGACAGTTTTGGCATTGAAACTGCGAAAAAAAACAAAGTTGCCGCGTCACTGCAGCGGAGTACTTTTATTGAGCATGAAGCAGCAACTCAACACTAAGCAGAAGCAGTTTCATATTCAACCACAGATTGGCCGTGTCTTGGTCAAAGCTGTTGCTTTAACGCCTTCTAAAAGACAGCTTTCCTTTGAGGATGCTATCGATATTCCTGAGCCTCCTGCCAAAACAAAACAAGAGGATGGACAGAGCCTCTGGTGCCATAAACCTTTGCCTTCTTCCCCACCACCACTTATACAGCCACCACCCTCACCTTCACCTCCACATTCACCCCCTTTGACATCCCCTGTCAGGGTCCCCTCCTCTGCTCTTTCCAAGATGATCAAGGAGCAGGGGACGATACTCTCCCTTTACCACAAGACACAGATCCTTGATCACAATATGATATAGATCCCTACAGACACGGACCCAGATGCCTAGCCGCCATACCATCTCTGCCAGATGACACTACCTCCTTTCAGGAGGTCATTGGGAGGGTGGGTACTTGTCACCAGGTGCCCTTAGATAAAGAGCCTATTGAGAATTTCCTCTTTGAAACTCTCTCCAACTTGCACAGTCCCTCCCCCATGCTAAAGGGAATGATGAGGCGCGCGGAGGAAATTTTTAAAGATCCTGCCAGGGCACGTATCGTCACACTGCTTGTAGAGGAAAAAATATAAAGACGCACACTCAGACCCCATTTGTATTAGAGGGTCCTATTCCCCTGGATTCCCTAGTGGTTTCTAATGCTAGAAAAAGAGCAAAATCCCAAGCTACTAGCAGTGCTCCACCTCTTGCCAAGGAGAGCATCTGATTGATGCTACTTGAAAGAGGGTTGCAGCCCAAGCCACCAGCCATTGGCGTATCGATAATACACAAGGCCTGCTTGCAAGGTATGACTGTGCCCACTGGGACGAGATGGAGAAGATCCTTCCATACTCACCAGAGGAGCACAGGAAGAGAGGCCAAGAGATTGTCAGCAGAGGCCAGCTTATTTCTAATAGTTCTATCCACAGTGCTTCAGATGCTGCTTGCTCGGCCTCCAGGGGAATAAATACCAATGCCCTTTTGTGCCCGAATGTGTGGCTACGCATTTCCGGATTTAATGCTGAGGTACAGCAAACCATTCTTGAGTACCATTTGACAAGGAGACCTCGTCAGCCGACAAGTCGATCAGTTGCTAGAAAAAATGAAAAAAGACATTGAGGTGGCTAAATCTATAGGTGCCCTACAGACCCCTACTACACATGGCTCCATTCTTCGACTGTTATATAAATCAGCCTTTAAGTCCATGCCCACGGAAACCTTGTCCTCTTACCATATGGGCCAGACTTGCACATCCTCCAATAGAGGCATTTCTTAAAGGTCCTTACAGGGGAAACAGCACTAGAGGGAGAGGCAAAACACCCTCCCCAATAGGCTCCTCAACTACCTCAAAACAGTGGCTCCCTCCACCCCCCCCCCACCCTAATATTTAACACCAGTTGGGGATGTCTTCAACAATTTGTTCAGACATGGGAAAGCATAACAACAGATCAGTGGGTGTTGGACATTATCCAACATGGTTACTGTCTGGAGCTTATTTCCACACCTCCAAACATTCCCCCTCTCATAACATATCATGCTGCTCAAATAGGATGTTCAGTCTCTCGTAAACAAAGAAGCCATAGAACCATTTCTGTCACAACTTCAAGGGACGGGATATACATTTAGTACTCTCTAATACCCAAAAGAATGTATCATTAAGGCCCTTTCTACATCTCGGGCCTTTGAATTATTATATCCTGTCAGAGCATTTTCACATGGTAACACTCCAGGGTGTGATTCCACTCCTTCAGCAAGGTGATTTACTCTTGGCACTAGACCTGAAGAATGCCTATTTTCACATCCCTGTACACCCGGCACATCACAAATACCTCAGATTTGTGATTGCAGGCAAACACTACTAGTACTTTCCTTCGGAGTAACAACTTCCCCATGAGTATTCACAAATTGTCTAGCAGTGGTTGCAATTCACTTACGCAGACAAAACATTCATGTTTTCCCATATCTGGACAACTGGCTTATCAAAGCCAGTACTGTAAACATTTGCCTACATCACATTCAGGTCACCATAGATTTGCTTCACCAACTGGGTTTCACTATCAGTTTCCAAAAATCTCACCTACAACTTCTTCAGATACAACGTTATCTAGAGGCTGTTCTGAACACACAGCTGGGTTTGGCTTATCCAAACACAGCAAGAATACAAAATGTTCAAATACAACTTCACTCCAATCATCATGTCTGTTCTGCTTTCCTTCTCTTATCTTATGACCGAGCTTACAAAACCTCTCTGGAATGCACTTCTTAGTTTAAAGAAGACATTTATTGTTAGTATTACTTCACCACAAGGTTCCTGAAAGGCGAGATTAGTAGGTTGGAAGCACACATTCAAAAGTAGTCGCAGCAATGAAAGCAAAATATATCAAAGTACTTCTCAGTTGCAATGCACACTGCAAATACATGTGATTATATTATAGCATAACTTCAAAGCAAAGCATAAAAGTCAAAATTGCATCACCGTACGGCCTATCACTCCGCTTCATCTTTCTGGGGCCTGCAAGTTGATGACCCCGGATCAACTGCGAGAAAGAGATTTTCTACCCAAACGGGAGACAGGCAACTGACGTCTGTTCCTGTCTGAAGTCCAGATATTTCTCTTCCTCGCTGTTGCCCAGGGCCATCGTTAAAAGCAAACTCAGTGTGAGAACCGAATAAACTTGAAGAGTGGCCAATTCTCCAAACTTCACTCGTTCTCAGACTGGATTGAGAGGTAAACACAAAATCTACGCGTTCTTATCAGCTAGGGTTTGGTGTGAAAAACACAGCTTGGAAAAACACAGCTCATCTGCAATGTCTAACTCCACGTTAAAGCCAGTAGGCAGCTAACCTAAATACCAAATGTAATGTCTAATGCCATGTTAAAGCCAATAGGCAGCTGACCTACATAGCAAATGTAATGTCTAATGCCATGTTAAAGCCAATGGGCAGCTAAACTGAATACATAATGTGATGTGCTACTGGTGAACATTGAGCAACTAATATGCGCAGTGGTGAAACACAGTCATTGGTCAAACACAATTAATAGCATCACAATGTCTCAGTCACATCTGTCATGAGACTTTTAGGGAAGATGACTTCTTGCAGTGTCTTAGTACCATATTCTTGTCTCCCCGGGGCACCCGTTGAAGAAATGTCTAGCACATCAATGGTCTCAGTCACAGGGTCGTCTGGAAGATCTAGTGTTAGTGGACAGCCGCACCCATCGCTCTCTGCAGTGGTGGAACAAAAACAACCTGTTAAAGGGACGGCCTTTTTTAGGCCGTGTTCCTTAGATCATTCTGACAATGGAAGCCTTTCAGAATGGTTGGGGTGCTCACCTTCAGGCTGTCACAGTCCATGGTCCCTCGGATCCCAAACATGGCAGTATGCACATCAGTTACCTAGAGCTTCTCGCTGTTCAGCTAGCACTGAAAACATTAACAGTTCACCTGATCAACAAAGTTGTCATGATCCGCACAGACAACATGACAGACATGTACTATGTGCAGAAACAGGGGGGAGAGACACACTCTATAGCTGCCTCGCCTATCACAGATGACCTGGCATTGGGCCATTGGTCAGAACATTCACCTGCTAGCAGAACTTCTCCCAGGGGTACACAGCAACTTTTTCGACCCTCTTGGCAGGATGGGACAACAAATCCACTAGTGGGAACTCCACCAACGAGTCCTGCTTCCCTGCATCCAAAAGTGGGCCTACTCAGACATAGACGTATTCGCAACAAAAGAAAATGCAAAATTCCCACACTTCGCCTCCAGGTTTTGGCACTCTCAATCTAAGGGCAGTGCTCTATGGATGAATTGGTCAGGTATATTTTCCTAGCCTTTTCTGCCTCTCCTTGCATTTCTGGTTCGGAAGCTCAGGCACGCATCCCTCACGTTGATCCTGGTGGCCCCTACATGGGCCCAGCAACCATGATTCACCATGCTTCTAGAACGATCAGTGGTTCCTCACAAGAAGTTTCCCTCGACCATGACCTTCTCACTCAGAACCATGGTCAAATCAGGTACCCAAATCCCAAGGAATTAAATTTTGCAATATGGCTCCTGAGGTCATAGAGTTTGGATACCTTACACTGCATCAAGAATGCATGGATGATTTTATGGAGACACAAAAGCCTACTACTAGAGCATGTTATGCAGTAAAATAGAAACATTTTTTCTGCTACTGTATTTCTAAACAATGGGACCCTTTCAGAGTGTCGGTGTAGGGTATTCTTTTGTCCTTTTTTTTTTTTGTTGCAGAAAGCACTCTTAGCGTTTTCTTCCATAAGATTACATCTAGCAGCCATAGCTGGTTACCTACAGAACAGACATCACTCTTCCCTTTTCAAGACACCAGTCATTAAAGCTTTTTTGGAAGGACTTGAGAGAGTGATTCCGCTATGGATACCTACAGCATCTTCTTGGTATCTTAGTATTGTACTCACTAGACTCATGGGCCTACCATGTGAACCTCTACACTCAAGCTCCTTTCAATTTTTATCATAGAAGATGGCATTCTTAGTTGCTATCACTTCACTCAGACTTTAATCCTACAGGAACCTTTTTTCCAAATACACAGGGAGAAAGTAGTTCTTTGCACCAACTGAAAATTCTTACAATAGGTGGTATCTCACTTTCACCTAAATTAATCCATTAAATTGCCAATCTTCTTTCCACAACCAGATTCTCTTGCTGAAAGAGCTCTCCACACCTTAAACATTCAATATTGATAGAACTAAAACATTTAGAAAAACTAAACAGCTTTTTGTTTCCTTCTCACCACACACAAAGGCAACCCTATATCTAAATGTTGGATAGCCAGGTGGATTGTTAAATGTATCCAGACCATTAACTATTCCTCCTGAAGCACACTCCACTTGTGAAAAAGGAGCAACCATGGCCTTTTAGGTAACATTCTCATAGCTGACATATGTAAGGCAGCTACATAGGCCACACCACTCACCTTTAATAAGCATTATTGTGTGGATGTCCTAGCACACCAGCGAGCTAATGTAGGACGGGCAGTCCTCTGTACTCTTTTTCCACAACACAGCAACACCCACAGGGTAGCCACTGCTTTTGAGAGACGCTGCTTTACAGTCTGTGCAGACCATGTGTTTTTACAGCCACACATGCCATCAAACGGAAAATGCTACTTACCTAGTAAGCATTTGTTTGTGGCATGTAGTGCTGTAGATTCACATGATCCCACCCACCTTCCTGGACACCTGTGGATGTTGCACACTTTCCACAGTATTCATACATTCATTTGCAGGGTCATCTCTTTCTTTTTTCTTACACTACACTCCATTCTCACCCGCCTGCAGGAAAACAAACTAACAGTGGAGTTGATGTCCATGTGCATTAGCAGCAAGAGGAGGAGTCACTACTGTGACTCAAAATACTTTTCAAACAAAAACAATTTGCAACATTCCGGACCCAACACTAGATGGCAGAAGTATGCAAAGCATGTGAATCTACAGCACTACATGCCGCAAACAGATGCTTACTGGGTAAGTAACATTTTCCTTATATTTAGTTTTCTAATTAGAAGTTAAAATTTAATTAAATTTAAATAACAAAACTCTCCGTACTGTGACGTTTTTAGCATACTGTTTTATGCGATCTGTATTTATTGGGTGTAGAGCTCCAGATTGTGTATTTTTATCTTGTTTTTTTATCCACTTTTGTGAAAGCAGAGAATTGTTTAATATGAATCCTTTATACTTTTTTAGAGCTTATTTTTCAATAGCAGTTTGCTTGGATATAATTTTTTTTTAAGTATTAAAGAGGTTTTGCATCCCGTCTTTTGCTAAGAATAAGATGTCGATGTAAATAAAATATTTCTTCTGCAACATGCATGTCAAACTTTATAACGTGCTCCAACAGCCTAAAGCAGAATATATAGGTTACCAAAGTCACATGGATAATGGCTTGAATGCCCTAAATGTTCCTGTAGAGCTCTTGTTCAGTGAAGAGGTGATAGAACATTTGTCAGTTGAATGCATTCCCAGATCAACCTACTTTTTGCAAGGTGCTATTGTACCCGAAAAGAATAGACATTAATTGAGATACAGAGCACAGTAAAAAAAAGAAAGATCTTCTTTTATACAGTTTAATCGTAATGCTTCTCGTTCAGTATCCTACACCAGCTCCTCATCACCTTTCACCCAGGTCATTTCAGACACAACTAAATGTCTGTCACATGTTTCTCCTCTCAGGTGTATTTCTGTGGAGCTGCAAGACTTGCCACTTACCCTCTACCATGGAGTGCCTACCAACTGATTGTAAAGTGTCAGCACTTATTCATTGTCTTTAAGTACTGTCTGACAATATCTTTCTTTAAATCTGGCAGAACCCATTAAATAACTTTTTCTGCAAAGCAGAGGAGTATCGTACAGTACATTATTACTCCCCATGAGGAAATATAAAATGCTCGATAGAGTATTCATGTGATTAAACACAAACCACATTAAAAAGACACGCCCTTGTGAAAAAAAAAATAACTTCAACTTGAAACTAAAGCTTTATATTCACAGTTGAAACCTTTTCCTAAGGATGTGCCCTTACACAGAAAATGCAGATAGCAGGAGGGGCACACATACCAGGAAATACAAAAACACTGACCATATACTAAGTGTAATGTAAAATAGTGAACCAAATCAAGGTAAATGTGGTAGTTAGCTGGGGGTCGATTAAAAAAAAAAAACAGAGTTAAGTACGGTATGTGTCCCCAGCAACCAGGTGCATAGTGGTTACCCACCCAGTCGTTCCATAGACTAAATCAAGGAAGTAGTGGTTGGAGTTTGTGTGTTTCAAGACCCTTCCCAGTGGACCCCACGGAAACCAACAGTCAAGAGCAATGTTGGGGAGTGCCCCCACCCAAGGATACCCAAAAGACAGGAGTACCTACGCCAGACAACCTGGATACAAGGGGAGAAGGGACTCTCTTTGAAGTCAGTGGAAGCATCACATTGTCCAGCTGATGTCGCGACCCGTGGACCAGGCCAGTGGAACCCTGGGACAGAATCTGGGTGTGGAGGAAATGAAAAGGAGGGGACAGAGTCCAGCACCCTTGGAAAAGTGCCCAGGTGGTGCAGGTGGCAATGCCCACCCTTCTAGAGGGTGAAGTTCCTGCAAGTTGTTTGAGGAAGAAGTCTAGCTGCGGGGTCCAGGAGCTGCAGAAGATCCCAGGAGTCACCTACAAGCTGTCCCTCGATGGTGGCCTGATTGCAGGAGGGTCAGTGACCAACCAGGTCACCAACAGGCACTGGCAAAAGCAAGCAGGAGCTGAAGATGTATTTGCGTAGTTATGGGGGCCAGGAAGGTCCAGGAGACTCTACCCTTGAGGAAGAGTCAGGGCTGGCCTTTAGCACGCAGGAATGCAAGCAGAAGTCGTTGGACCCCCCACGTGTGACCCACAGGCGATGGACACAGGGAATCACTAGGAGGCCTCAGCAGCACAAAAAAAAGAGAAGTCCCACATCACAGAAGTTGCCAGACCAGGGGATGGTCTTCGAGTTGCAGAGTGCTGGAGGCCGGGGCTTCTTGGCACCTGAAGATCTCCTGGAGGAAGAGTCAAAAATTGGCAAAAGCAACAGTTGCGGTGCACAGGCGTTCCAGTCCAGTGGCAGGAGCAGGGGCCCACAGTCTCCCAAGTTGGTCAGAGGAAGCCACAGACCTACCATCTCTGATGCAAAGCGTTTCGATGTCTGTGAGACAGCAGATCCCACTATGTTGATGCAGGGTAGTGACTCCCTCTCTCCAATTGAGATTCCTTTGTGCTTCCAGGTGCAAACAGAATCCTTGTGACCCTGGAGGATGCATGTCCTTGTATGTTACAGAATTCTTGTAGGATCTGGAGAAACAATGTTGCATTGGTTGCAATCCCGCCAGAAGCAGAAGTGTTTCGCTTCCAAAGCAGACCAGCGGTGGTTCCAGAGCCCAGGAGCAGAAGATGCCTTGCAGAGAGATTTGTATAGAGTCTTATTCAACGAATCTGAGGACCCACCGTCTGTGGAGCCCTTAAGTGTCACTAATAGAGGGTTGGTCACTCTCCTATCAGAGGGTGTCGGGGACATAATGTACCTGGCCTAACTATTCAGATGCTCCCGGGGGCCTCTGCCTATCTTGTTTCCAAATTGGCAGAATTAACCGGCAACTGGCAGAGCTCTGTGCACCTCCCTAAGAGAGGAGCTGGACAGTGGGGGTGGTCACTCCCCGGTTCTAGGTGCAGATTCACACCAGAGTGAGAACCGGGGGATTCCTGAACTGGTGCAAACTGGATTATGCAAGAAGGGCACCAAATGTGCCCTTAAAAGCAGTCTAGTAGTGCTCAGAGGCGAGGCCACCCCACCGCAGCCCTTAGGCACCTACTGCACATGGGGAGGTGGTCACACCTTTCCCTTGCAGAAAATCCGTTGTTCTGCCTTCCATTGCCTGAGCCAAGCTCACCAGCAGGAGGGCAGAACAGTGTCTGGTTTTGGCAGCAGCGCAGGCTGGCAGCCAGACCCCGTATGGCTGCACAGGCAGAACTGAAGGATCCTTTAAAGAACCCCCAGAGTACAGGGGATCATGCAACTAGCACTGGAATCGGTGTTGTTGCATAATTGCAACATGTTTGATACCAAACATGCCTAGGTTCGGAGAAGCCATTATGTAGTTGGACCACTTGTGTTGACCAGTGTATTATACATACCTTAAGATGGCTTTCGTATACGTACAAAGCCCAGGGAATGGAATCTGGGGTACCCTGCTCATGCAAGGGTACCCTCACACTTAGAAACATGCACCCTGCCCTTGGGCTGAAGGGCCTCCCAAAGGGGTGACATACAGTGCGTAACTGCTACGGCAGGCATACAGACAGTTTGCATGGGCTCCTATGTGTGGCATAATACTTGCTGCAGCTCATGGAGGACCCCTGGTGTACCAATACCCTGGGTAGCTAAGTACCATATACTAGGGACTTATATAGGTGCACCAGTATGCCAATTGTGGTTGTAAAAAGTTAACAAGCAACAAAATTTAGAGGTGAGAGCACAGCCAGTAGGATCCTGGTTAGCAGGATCCCAGTGAACTACAGTCCAAGCACCCTGATATCAGGCAAAATGGGGGGGGGGGGGGGTAACTATGCTAGCAAAATTGCACTTTTCAGCAAAACCTCTTCTCAAATGAAAGCTAATGAGACTAACTTTGCCCAGTTGAGTCATCATTATCTAAGTGGAAATATCTGGAGAGTCAGCCTGTACCGGCATGGTTACTCCCAGGTCTTTGTTCCACTGAAAAGTTCATTCCCTGTATGGAAATGAACCAACTCAAAAGTTTGGTGTTCTCACTTTTCATTTGATTAAGCCAGAGGGAGGGGCTTGTGGTCTTTTTGAACGAGGAAGTGAGTGCCAAACAGGTATGGCCTCAACTTTTTTAAGGCCCAAACCACAGCCAAGCCCTCCCTCTCAATGGCTGACCCACACTTTTCTCAAAGGGGGGTGGGGTGGGGGGGGGGGGGGGTTGGCCTTCTGCTTTTCAAAGCCACAGGCTGATCCTGGCCCTCTTCATTAAGTTGTGATAGCTCTGCTTCTATTCCTATTTCAGAAGCATCAGTCTGGATAATGATTTTTTTTAGAGTAGTCTAGGCTTTTGAGAATTAGAGCTGAGCACATGGCCTTTTTTCAGGACATTAAAGGCCTCTTAACAGTTAACGGTACATTTTTAGGCATTGTTTTTTAGACGTGAGATCATTCAAGGGGCTACAATGGAGCAGGTCTGGCCCAGAGAAGCTAAGATCTGGGTCTGGGTAGTTGGAGCAATCCATGATGGTTTGGATTTTGCTCTGTAGGAGTTGAACTTGGCCTCCACTTACCAAGTGGCCCAAGTAAACTACTTTACTCTGCCTTACCTGGCATTCTATAGCCTTGATAACGAGGCCTGCCTTTTTCAAGGACTCAAGTACACTCCAAGGGCAGACCAGGTGATCCAGCCAGGTAGAGTTAAAGACAGCAATATCATCTAGATATGCTGCCCTGACGTCTTCCAGTCCTGCTAGAACTTGATCCACCAATCTCTGGAATGTGACAGGTGCATTTGTCAGACCAAAGGGCATCACTGTGAAGTGATAATGCCCACCAGGAGTGGAAAATGCTGTTTTAGGCTTAGCAGCATCAGTTAGCTCGATCTACCAATAGCCTGCTGTCAGGTCAAAAGTGCTCAGGATATGAATCAGCTCATCTGCCCTTGGAATTGGATGGGCATCAGTCTTTATGACTGCATTGAGGCCTCTGTAGTCTACACAAAATATAATTTATTTCTTTCTACCCTGGGAGTGAGGCTTTGGCACAAGGACTATTGAGCTAGCTGAAGGGCTATCTGAAGGCTCAGTCACCCCCAAATCCAGCATATTTTGGACCTATGCCCTGATGCAGTCTCTGACATGGTCACGTTCCCTGTAGATTTTACTCTTCCCAGGCAGACTATCACCTGTGTCCACATCATGGGGACACCAAGTGGCCATACTAGAGGTCAGGGAAAAGAGTCCAGAAAACTGACTGAGATCCCTTCTGCAGTCAGGTTGATGTAGTTCAGAGAGGCATTCTGCAAAGACTACCCCATCCACTGAACCATCAACAGAGTTGTGGGAGAGAATGTCAGGGAGAGGGTCCCTCTCTGGTTCCTGTCCTTCATCATTGGCCTTGAGCAAGCTCATGTCAGTTCTGTCATAATAAGGTTTAATTAAGGCGGTTCACATGAAGCAGCATGTGGTGGCTTCTTGGAGTGCCCAGGTCAACCAAATAGGTGGCCTCACCTTTCTGCTCTGCTATTGTGTGGGGCCACTCCACTTGTCCTGGAGTGCTCTTGAAGCCCCAGACTCAAAGACCCACACTCTCTGTCCTGGCTTATAAACAGTCAGTACAGCCTTTCAGTCATGCCATGGTTTTGAAGATCTTGGCTGGCCTCAAGGTTTTTGGAAGCCTTCTTCATGTGCTCTGCCATGCGAGAGCGCAGGTCTAGTACATAGTCAACTATTTCCTGTTTAGGGGTTTGAGAGGCTGCTCACAACTCTCCTTCACAAGGGTAAGAGGACCCCTAACTGGATGTCCAAACAGAAGTTCAAATGGCCTGTAACCCAATCCCTTCTGTGGAACCTCTCTGTAGGCAAAAAGAAGGCAAGGTAATAGGACATAAAGTCTTCTCCTGTTTGTCTGAGAGTTCCATAATCATACCCTTCAGGATTTTGTTGAATCTCTCAACTGACCCATTTCCCTGTGGATGTTAAGGAGTGGTGAATGCATAGGTTACACCACATTTCTTCCACATTGCTTTGAAATATCCAAACATGACGTTTGCATCTCTGTCAGATACAACCTCCTTAGGAAAGCCCACCCTGGAAAAGAATCCTGGGAGAGCCTTGGCCACTGCAGGAGTTGTAGTGGAGCTAAGGGGAATGGCCTCTGGGTACCTGGTGGCATGGTCCTCTACACCAGAGTAAATCTGTTCCTAGATGCTGGAGGAAGGTCAAGGGGACCAACAATGCTAATCTCTACCTTCTCAAAGGACACCCCAACTACTGGAAGTGGAATTAAGTGGCTCTTTGTAGTGTCACATGTCTTACCTCTGGCTTGGCTTAGGTGGCACAGGAGTGACAAAACTCCTTGGTGTCTTCCGTCATATGGGGCCAGTGAAAGTGTGAGACAAGTCTGTTCCAAGTCTTGGCCCAAGATGTCCTACAAGAGGAATGCCAGGAGCTAAGGTCAGTAGGAACTCCCTAAAAACTCTGAGGTATGACCAACCTCCAGGTGGCACCAGGCTTGGGGTCGCTAGCCACAGGGCATAGAAGCTAATTTTCCCAATAGACCCTGTGGGGTCCACTGACATCCCCTGCCTCCTTTGCAGAAGATTGCTGCCTGCGACCTTGAACGGAGGGGCAGGACTTCTGCTCTAAACTCAGTTCTTCCCTGGAGGGCTCTCCTGCACCCCAGATCTCTGTTATGTCAGCTCCCAGCTCCTCTGGTGCAGGTTCCTTACAAGGAGGAAGATCATCTCCTGAAAAGACTGATGCTCACATGAGTCCTTGCTAGGAGGTAATTTCTTACCCTTCCTGTCTCTCTTCTTTGGAGCTGACTGGTCCATACTTTCAGGCTTCAGTGCTCCTGATTTTCCCTGTTTCCTGTGCTGTGCTGTATTTTTCACAAAGACATTGGCAGGGATACCCAATATTGCTGCATGGGTCTGTAACTCCACTTCAGCACCAGGCTGAGGTCTCTAAATCATTACCCATTAGATAGTCTACAGGAATAGAGAGGACACTACAACTTTTGTAGGGCCAGTAACCACCCCACCCCCTTAGCTAAAGTTACCAGCTGCCATGGGGTGGCACTTAGTGATGTTATCAGCATTGGTGGCTTGGTAATTGTGACCAAGTAGGATTTGCTCAGGAGGCACCAGTTTTTCAGTCACTATAGTGGCACTGGCGCCTGTGTCCCTGTAAGCTTATGCCTCAATACCATTTATATTAGGAGGTGGAGCAGCCAGAGTGGCAAGGACAGTTCCACCCTCTGATATTAGGACAGCCTCAGTGGTTTCTCTGACTAGGCCAGATTCCACTGCACTTCCCAAGGTGAACCCAGCTGCACCCTTGGTTGAAGTACAACCACCACTTCTATTGCTAGGGGCACTAGGAGCAGTGGTAGTAGTACTCTTGGTGTTTTCTTAGGGGAGTTTCTATCACCTGCCCTGTGACCTTTTTCCCTACACAGGAAGTACCAAGGTTTCTTTTTGGAAGAGGAGGAAGAGGATTTGGACCCGCCCCCAGAAGGATTTTGAGGGCCAGATGAAGACTTTCTTCTTTTCAGTTGATTTTTCCCCATCTTTCTCCTGCGTCTTAGAAGAACCCTTCTTATTTTGGTCACCCCCAACTGAGTTTTCTTACTCTGGTGAGAACCCATTTGTCTGCCTTTTTTCCCAGTTGTTGGGGAGAGATCAGATCTGAGATCACCAGGTACTGATGCAGCTTTTCAGAGACACAGTTGTTAAGGATCGGCAAAGGAGAGCCTTAGAATAGCTGGCCACTGCTTCTGAGGGACCTTCTGAAATTTACAGGCCCTCTCATAAGTAGTGAGCCACTTTTAGATGTCATCCCCAGACTTGTAAGTAGTGACTATTCTGCTGAGATTCCTGGAATCAAAAGTGTCTTCCATGACCATAGACTCTCTTATGCTGCCACCATGGGGTTTTAAACTCCAAATTATTGTTTTCCTTTTCCATCTCAAGGGCTTGTCTCTCCATAGTCAGCTGCTGCTTTTTCAACTTGAGATTGGCCCTCTCAAGTTTCAGCAAGCTGACCCCCCCCCCCCCCCCCCTCCATCTAGGGATCCCTCATCAGTGCTACAGTGGATGGTGCCAACACCAAATACTGAGGCAAGGGAAGATGAGGATAAGGAGATACACTTCTCTTAGATACCTTTTTAAAAAAAAAAATATTTCCAACCAGGTAGAGAAAAAGTGGGTCTACTAATGAGCTTGACCCCCCTCTTGTGCTACTAGCACAGCTGCCTTGCAGGTCCAAGGGTCTCTTTATAATCCTCATGATTCTGCTGAGTGAGATCATTGAAAGTACAGTACCTTGTACCTCAGTTCCCAACACTGGGGGCTCACCCGCCTCATCTAATTTTCTTTCTCTATCAGGATTCTAAAGGTCATTCTGAATAAGTAAATCTAGGAGAACGGTGTTGGTAGGGTTACTACCTGCCTTCAAGTTTCTAACTGAACACAGGGACCTATGTTTTGTGCCGAAGTCCCCTAGACCCCTCAGTCTGGTCGGTGTTCTCCACTCAAGACATGGTATTTGAGTAGTGTATGTGATGCACCTACCCACTCAAAGTTTCTAAACATTTAAAAGACTTGGAGAAAGGGCTATCCTAGACTCCTGACTACCCAGGCAAAAGTTTATAAGTTCCTGAAGTTACTAGTATATTATGTAACCAATAGTTAGTACTGATCTTTCTTATGAAAGTCACTGTTGACCTAGGGTAAAGCAGTGCAAGTGTCTTATCCCACAGTGGCACCACCAATGCAGGAGGCTGGCTCAGTTTGTGTGTTTCAAGTCCCTTCACAGTGGACCCAGAGGAAACCAGCAGACAAGAGGAAGGTTGGAGAGTGCCCCTACCCAAAGATACCTAGAAGACAGGAGTACCTACACCTGGATGCAAAGGGTAGAAGAGACTCTCTTTGAAGTCAGACCAGGCCGGTGGAATCTAGGGACAGATTCCAGGCGTGTTCGACCTTAAAAGGAAGAGAACAGAGTCCTGTATCTTTGGAGGTACCCCTGTGGTGCAGGTGGCAATGCCCACTGTCCTAGAGGTGAAGTTCCTGCAAGTTGGTGGAGGAAGAACTCCAGCTGCGGGGGGTCCAAGAGCTGCAGAAGATCCCAGGAGTTGCCTACGAGCTTTCCCTCGCCAGTCGCCAGATTGCAAGCGGAGGGGGGGCACTGACCAGCTGGGTCACCAACAAGCACTGGCAAGTACAAACTGGAGATGAAGATATAGTTGCAGAGTTTGGGGACCAGCAAGTTCCAGGAGACTCTACCCTTGAGGGGTAGTCAGGACTGATCCTCAGCATGCAGGAATGCGAGCAGAAGTCGTTTGAGCTCCCACGATTGACCCACAGGCGATGGACAGAGTCACAAGGAGGCCTCAGCAGCACAACAAAACAGAAGTCCCACTTTGCAGGACAGAGGCTGATCTTTGAGTTGCAGGGTGCTTAAGGCAGGGACTACGTGGCATCTTAAGATCTCCTGGAGGAAGTTTCAACAAGCCTTGGCAGGAGCAACAGTTGCATTGCACAGGGGTTCCAGTCCAGTGGCAGGAGCAGGGGCCCACAGTCTGCCAAGTTGGTCACAAGACAGGCAGGACCCAGAGGAAGTGACAGACCCAGCACCTGTGATGCAGAGCCTTTCGATATCCATGGGACAGCAGGACCCACCACCTGGGCCACTTTGTCTTGAGGTGCCTGCGGATCCTTCACTCAAAGGGAGATTCCTTTGTGCTTCCAGGTACAAATAGAGTCCTTGTGACCCTGAGGATGAACAGCCTTGGATGTTGCAGAATTCTTGCAGAATCCAGAGAAACAATGTTGCAGTTGGAACTTTCCCACCAGAAGCAGGCGTGGTTCGGTTCGGTTCCAAAGCAGACCAGCAGCGGTTCCAGAGGCCAGGAGCAGAGGGTGTCTTGCAGAGTTCCTTGTAGAGTCTTGCTCAATTAATCTTGGGACCCATCCTCAGGGGAGCCCTTAAGTAATCCTAAAAAGGGGTTGGTTACTCTCTGAAGTGACCCACCTATCAGAGGGGATCAGGAAGTCATCTACTTGGCCTAACCAGTCAGATGCTTCAATGGGCCTCTGCCCATCTTGTTTCCAAGATGGCAAAGTTAACTGGCCTCCTGGCAGAGCTCTGTGCACCTCACTAGGGGGGGAGCTGGACACAGGGGTGGTCACTCCCCTGTCCTTTGTGAATTTTCGCACCAGATCGGGAACCGGGGCTTCCAGAACTGGTACAAACGGGATTATGTAAGGAGGGCACCAATTGTGCCCTTCAAAGCAGTCTGGTGGCGATCAAAGGTCACTCCACCCCAGCCCTTAGACATCTAATACAGCCTGAGCCAGTCTTACTAGCAGGAGGGTAGAACAGTGTCTGGGGTCGCCAGCAGCATGGGCTGGCAGCCACACACTGTAAGGCTGCACAGGCAGAACTGGGGGATCCTCAAAGGAACCCCGAGGGTGCAAGGGAGCATGTAAATAGCAGTGAAATTGGTGTAGCTGCATGATACCAACATGTTTAATACCAAACGTGCCCAGGTTCTGGGAATCCAATATGTAGTTGGACCTCTCATCTTGACCAGTGTCAACTACATATCTTAAGATGGCTTCCCCACACTTACAAAGCCCAGGGAATGGAGTCTGAGATTTGTAGGGGTACTGTGCTTCTGCAGGAGTACCCTCACTCTTAGAGACATGCACCCTGCCCTTTTGCTGAAGGGCCTACAAGAGGAGTGACTTACAGTATTAAGTGCAGTGACCAGGATATATTCAAGCCTTATATCCGTGGTGAAAGGGTGTGTAGGAAAGTGCCCTCTTTCTTGGCATGGGTACCCCCATTTTCTGCCTGTTGTCAGTGTGTTTAACTGTGTCCAGTGGGACACTTCTAACCAGGACCCTAGTGATTATGCTCTCTCCCTTCTGACTTGGTAACTATACCTTTTTCTCCCCACAATTGGCATAGTGGTTCCCCACATAAGTCCCTAGTATATGGTACCTAGGTACCCAGGGCATTGGGGTATCAGGGGATCCCCATGGGCTGCAGCAGTTATTCTGCCACCTATAGGGAGCCCATTCAAAGGTCATGCAGGCCTGCCATTGCAGTCTGCGTGAAACGGGTGCATGCACCCGTTTTCACTACAGGTCACTGCCCCAGGTCACTGTAAGTCACACCTATGGTAGGCCCTCTCAGTCCAGAGGGCATGGGGCAGGTACTTGTGTGTGAGGGCACCCCTGCACTAGCAGAGGTGCCCCACGAACTCCAGACCCATCTTCCTGGACTTTGTGAGTAAAGGGACGCCATTTTATGTGTGTACCGGACATAGGTCCCTACCTATGTCCAGCAACATAATGGTAACTCCGAACCTGGGCATGTTTAGTATCAAATATGTCGGAATCACCCCAAAACAGTTGCAAGTATTGGAAGTATGATTTCATGCACTCTGGGGGCTCCTTAGAGGACCCCCAGCATTGCTACCACAAGTCATACAGGGTTTTCTGGGAAGCCCTAGCTGCTGCCACCCCTCAGACAGGTTTCTCTCCTCCTGCTGCTTGATCAGGTCAAGGCCAGGAAGGCAGAACAAAGGATTTCCTTTGGGAGAGGGAGGTAACGCCCTCTCACTTTGGAAATAGGTATGACTGGCATGGGAGGGGCAGTCTCCCCAAGCCACTGGTATGCTTTGAAGGGCATATTTGGTGCCCTCGATGCATAAACCAGTCCACACCGGTTCAGGGACCCCCAGTCCCTGCTCTAGCGCGAAACTGGACAATAGAAAGGGGAGTGACCTCTCCCCGTCCATCACCACCCCAGGGGTGGTGCTCCGAGCTCCTCCAGATGGTCCCTGGGTTCTGCCATCTTGTTTCCAAGGTTGGCAGAGAACTCTGGGAGCATCTGAGTGGCCAGACCAGGTGGGTCACATCCGAGCACCCCTCCTGATAGATGCTTACCTGACTAGGTGACCAATCCCCCTTTTAGGGCTATTTAGGGTCTCTCTCTTGGGTGGGTCCTCAGATTCAGCTTGCAAGATTCCAGCAGGACTCCTCTGTAACCTCCACTTCGACTTCTGGCCACTGGAACCGCGACTGGGCCCTCCAGGAACCGACAACGCTGCAGTCCACGAAGAAGACTCTTCTGCAACTTTTGTTCCACAGCTCCTGCCACCTTTGCAACATTTCCCCTGCCGTGCATCCTCAGAAGACAGCAACTCTTCAGCCTGCACAAGAAGAACAAATCTCCCTTGGAGTTAAGGAGTCACTCCCCTGCATCGGCAGGCACCTACTGCAACGCCGACCGCGTGGATCTCCTCTTATCCTGAGCTGCATGGATCCTACATCATGGGTGGTGGTCCCGAGTAGTTCTCTTGGTCCTCCCTGATAGTTGTCCAACTTTGGTGGAGGTAAGACCTTGCCTTCCCACGCAGGACAGTATCCCCATGCACAGTGTCTCTTGCAGCTGCAAAGGCTTGTTTGCATCTCCTCCAAGGGATCTTCAGGCGATGTGTAGCTCGTGTTCCCAGCACTTATTCCTGCGACACACAGCCCTCTGTGTGGTTCTCCTGCGGCGTGAGATTGCTGTCTGAAGTGTTGCGTGGGCTCCTTCTACAACTTCTGTGTCCCCGTCCTGCCAGACTCCTGTGGGTGCTGCTTCTGCTCCTATGGACTCTCTGCGACTCGGAGGGTCCCCTGTGACTCCCCCTTCTGGATTGAGTCCTCCTGGGTTTTGCTGCTCCTTGGCAGCACCACTTTTCCACTAACCGCAGGTTTGCCTTTGCCAAGGCTTGTTGGTGGAATTCCTGCACCGACACCTGTCTGCAATATTCACTCTAGGTTGGGACATCTTCTGCATCCATCAGGAACTCTTCTTCGGCTCCAGGGCTGCGGTGCTGACCTGTTCTTCTTCACCGTCGACCAACTCCTGCAAGTACAGCGGGTTGGGTAGTAGCTCCTACTCCTCCTGGACTCCACTGTGACTTTTGGACTTGGTCCCTCTCTCCCTAGGTCTTCTTCTCCAGGAACCCACCGCTGGTTTCTTGCAGTCTAGTCAGGGTGTCTTCTTTTCTAATTTTCCTCAATTTGGGTGGTTTGGGGGAAAATCCAGTGATTTACTCCTGCTTTCTTGGTCGCTAGGGGGTACTATGTTAATTACCTCTGTGTTTTTCTAGTACTCCTAACTCTCCCTACACAGTCCACTTTCCTAGGTAGGAGTTCTGTGTTCGCATTCCATTTTTTTTAGTATATGGTTTGGGCTCTCCCTTGGGTCACAATTGGTTATTGCTATTTGCACTGTTCTCTAACTTTTTCTATACCTATTCCTGAGTGCTAGTGTACATATTTAGTGTATTACGTACCTCCTATTGGAGGGTTGCCCTTCTAGTATGTTGTGGTATTGTGTTCCAAAAATGAAGTACCTTTCATTTTGTACAACTGAGTGTTTTCTTTCATGTGTGTAAGTGCTGTGTGACTAGAGTGGTATTGCATGAGCTTAACATGCCTTCTAGATAAGCCTTGGCTGCTCATCCACAGCTACCTCTAAAGAGCCTGGCTTCTAGACACAGCCTACAGTTCAGTAAGAGGGGATACCTGGACCTGGTATAGGGTGTAAGTACCTTGGGTACCCACCACACACCAGGCCAGCTTCCTACAGGGTGCATGCACAATTTCACGCAGGCTGCAATGGCAGGCCTGAAGACAGTTTGCATGGGCTCCCATGGGTGGCATAATACATACTGCAGCCCATGGAGGACCACTGGTGTACCAGTGCCCTGGGTACCTAGGTACCATATACTAGGGACTTATATTGGTGCACCAGTATGCCAATTGTGGGTGTAAAAAGTTACCAAGCAACCAAATTTAGAGAAAAGAGCACAGCCACTGAGGTCCTGGTTAGGAGGATCCCAGTGAACTGTAGTCTAAACACACTGACATCAGGCAAAAAGTGGGGTTAGCTATGCTAGAAAGATGGCACTTTCCTACAATAAGATCTTGCCTTTAGACATTTCCTTGCTTTCCAGGAGTCCTTCCTGGCAGGAATGAGGGTTGTTTAGTAATAAAGTGTTTAATGAAAAATAGCATAATGGGCAACTTGTGTTACAGGTAAGAAACATTTATTTTCTGTCATGGGTTTTCATTATTAGTTAAAACACTGAATTGGTGTGTGGCATGTATGCCAAAAATGGCGGCCACGTCTTAGTACCACTCCACGCCACTACCTACCATCCGACACTATGCATCCCCCCCCCCCTCCCCACCCACCCTTGTGGCATATAGGGGTCCCCCTTGTGCCCTGCAGTGCCATGCATTTGAAGGCAGCGATCAAAAGATGGCGCCGATCGTCCTAGACCCGATAGTTGAACTACGTGGAGAGCTGCAGGGCAGCGGCTACAGACCCCGTCTTGAAAGGGAGGATTTACAGGGGAGTGGGTGCGCCTCATTTGGGCCCCGGCTGACTTTGAATATTAGAGGTGTGTAGGGGTGGTGCTGCTGTAGCTGAACTGGCCCACAATGACAGCGGATTAGGACACGCTGCGCCAGAGCTACCCATGAGAAGGCAGTGTCTGCCTTAGGAGTCTTGGGGGATGGTGTGGTGGCAGACCCTGTGGAAACAGCAGCGTGGCAGGGGCTTTGACGATGGGGGCAGCGGAGAGGGAGCCGTCATTGGAAGATGCGGAGTGGCCGGATTCCCACTGGCTGCGGCCCTAGAGTGAGGACTGAGCAGGGCACACTTCTGGTGGTGGACTCGGCTCAGGATCGTTTGGCCATTGCCCTAGACTTGTGCCATGGGTGGCTGGGAGGGCCAGAGTTGGGGGGAGACAAACATATAAGATATATACCTTCCTGGAAAGGATGCCAGCACTGCGGCGGGCAGTGCTGCAGTCAACCTATATTGGCACAACTCACAGAGAGGTGTACTTTGTGGTGCTGCTCCGATCCAGCCTGCTGAAGCACTGGTGTCCGAGAGGAGTAGTGCTTGAGATTATACCCCTCGGGCGACATAAACCTACATCACTCACCTGCCGCAGGGGGCAGCCGTGCAACCCTGATACCATGCGAATTGGGAGCAATTGAGGCGCTGACTCATATCACAGCCCCATGTGGATACGCTACCCACAGTGGTGACTGGTGGGGCTGGGGTGAGGTCCCTCGCCTCCAGCCTTGGGAGTAAAACAGTAATTTTCCATTTGGAGTGGGCTTCCTCCGTACCAGAATACACCAGACCCCGTTAGAAGGTGCCATAAATGGCCAAACTAGGTTTCATTGCAGTTTGTGGAGAGGTGGACCTCTCCTCTCCAGTTGTTCAGTCCATATCGTGCCAGGTGCTCTCAGTCTGAATTGAGGCCTACAGTCTAGTGAGTACAGGTTGCTGGAGATCAGACTGCTCGTGCTGCCCTACATTGACATAGTAGGGTCAGGCGGGTTGGCAACAGTCATAATTACAAAAGCCCAGAGACACCACAGAATTACACCCATCTATCATAACTAAGGACAAATGGACACCCAATACCAAACAAGGCACACCAATCAAATCTACTCAGCCAGGCCGACCCCCAGCGCAGACGGAACCAGGCGCTCATTATGGGGTGGTTATGAATAATTCTGCGCTGCTGGTGGCCATAACACAGTCGTGCGACGCCCTCAATGCCAAGATATGAGCTGTGGGCTTGGATGTCACATTACTCAGACAAGACCTCCACAGTGCAGAGGAACGGATCGCCAAGGCGGAGTACTGGGTAGTGCAATCCTCAGGCATTCCCCGCTCCAGGAGAAGATTGTATACCAATTGCATTCCATTATGATTTTCTCAATTTACACCAGGCTTGTTCAACAACAGCAACAACGTTGTCAGTCCTTCCAGGCCTTCCAACAGCGCCTCCACGAGTTGAACATCCGCTATATGCTCCAGTACCGTGCAAAACGTAAAGTCCTTTACCAATCGCAGACACTCTTTTTCAACACCCCGGAAGAGGTATTCCAGTGGACAGGTGAATGGATTTACATCAGACCTCACACCCTGCCACGTCTGGAGTCGGATTTATCTCAAGGTGACAGAACAACACCACCAAGACTTACTCATCCTGGCGATGCTCCAGGCAAACGGCAGATTCTTCAGTGACTTGAGGGGGGTCCCCTGCCTCCGAAAATCTGTGTTCGATGGCATCTGTCGCTGTAGATACGCATGTTTTGCAATAGCTCGCCATCTGGTGTTGGGCCGGAGTGTTACAAGTTGTTTTTCTTCGAAGAAGTCTTTCGAGTCACGGGACCGAGTGACTCCTCCTTTTGTCTCCATTGCGCATGGGCGTCGACTCCATCTTCGATTGTTTTTTTTCCGCCATCGGGTTCGGACGTGTTCCTGTCGCTCCGAGTTTCGGAACGGAAAGATAGCTAATTTCGGAAGATTTTCGTCGGTATTGTTGCGTTCGGGATCGGCGTAGTTAGATTCAACACCGCGTCGAAGGATCGAAGAGCTCCGGTGCCCTTTGGGGGTAGTTTTTCGATCCCCCGTCGGGGCCTGGTCGGCCCGACCGCGTGCTGAAGAACGCCGATGGAACGGACCCCGTTCCGTTTCTGCCCCAAATGCCACAATAAATACCCCTATACAGACCAACACTTGGTCTGTAACCTGTGCCTGTCACCTGAGCACAGTGAAGACACCTGCGAGGCCTGTCGTGCGTTCCGGTCCCGAAAAACACTCCGAGACCGTCGAGCCAGAAGACTTCAGATGGCGTCCGCGCCGATAGCCCACCGAGAGTTCGAGGAACAAGAAGAGGAAGGTACCTTCTCGATCCAAGACTCAGACTCCGAAGGATTCGACGATACACAAACCGTGAGTAAGACGTCGAAAACCACTCAGAGGAAGATTTACAAGGCCCAGGGGACGCCACTGCCACCAGGCCATAGCTCCACCCATAAATTCGGTGACCGACCGTCGGCACCGAAAAAGGCCCAAACAGTGCCGAGATCGTCCGACTCCGGTCGAGACACCGGCACGCAGCCTTCTCGGGACCGAGAAAGTGCTGGAGACAAGCATCGACACCGAGATGCCGGTGTAGACACGGCTCGACGCCGAGACAGCGGCCCCAGAGAAGATCGGCGCCGACAGGTTTCGGCCCCGAAAATGAAAAAAGTCACCTCGGAGCCGAAAAAGGACGCAGACAGGGTTTCGGTCCCGAAACAAACTGCAACCGACCCAGCTTCAGGCTCTTATACAGAAGAGCACTCGCTAACCTCCCAAATGCAAAAGCATAGGTTTGAGGAAGAGCTACAATCAACTGATGTGGACCATACGCAAAAGCGTATTTTCATACAGCAGGGGACAGGAAAAATAAGCACCCTTCCCCCTATTAGAAGAAAGAGAAGGTTGGAGTTCCAAACTGAACAGACACCACAACCAAAAGTGGTAAAAAGAGTTACCCCACCACCCTCTCCTCCGCCCGTGATTAACGTCTCACCAGCACAAACTCCATCACACTCCCCAGCTCACACCACCATAAGCCAGGGTGACCAAGATCAAGACGCATGGGACCTATACGACGCCCCAGTGTCAGATAACAGTCCGGAGGCATACCCTACGAAGCCATCTCCACCAGAGGACAGCACCGCGTATTCTCAAGTGGTGGCTAGAGCAGCACAATTTCACAACGTAAGCCTCCACTCAGAACAGGTCGAGGATGATTTTTTATTCAACACACTCTCCTCCACCCACAGCTCATACCAAAGCCTGCCTATGCTCCCTGGTATGCTCTGGCACGCAAAAGAAATCTTTAAGGAGCCGGTCAAAAGTAGGGCAATCACACCAAGGGTGGAAAAAAAGTATAAGGCGCCTCCTACAGACCCGGTTTTCATCACTACACAGCTGCCACCAGACTCTGTCGTTGTAGGAGCAGCTAGGAAAAGGGCCAACTCCCACACATCGGGAGATGCACCACCCCCAGATAAAGAAAGCCGCAAGTTTGATGCAGCTGGTAAGAGAGTCGCAGCACAAGCCGCAAACCAGTGGCGCATCGCGAACTCCCAGGCACTACTTGCGCGCTATGACAGAGCCCATTGGGACGAGATGCAACATCTCATTGAACATCTGCCCAAGGACTTACAAAATAGGGCAAAACAAGTGGTTGAGGAGGGACAGACCATTTCCAACAACCAGATCCGCTCCTCCATGGACGCTGCAGATACAGCTGCACGGACAATTAATACATCCGTAACTATCAGAAGGCATGCATGGCTCCGAACGTCTGGATTTAAACCAGAGATTCAACAAGCAGTTCTCAATATGCCTTTTAACGAAAAAGAACTGTTTGGTCCAGAAGTGGACACAGCGATTGAGAAACTCAAAAAAGATACGGACACTGCCAAAGCCATGGGCGCACTCTACTCCCCGCAGAGCAGAGGGAATTACAGCACATTCCGTAAAACACCCTTTAGAGGGGGGTTTCGGGGTCAGAGCACACAAGCCAGCACCTCACAAGCAACACCGTCCAGTTACCAGGGACAGTATAGAGGAGGTTTTCGGGGACAATATAGAGGAGGGCAATTCCCTAGGAATAGAGGAAGATTTCAGAGCCCCAAAACCCCTACTACTAAACAGTGACTCACATGTCACTCACCCCCTCCACACAACACCAGTGGGGGGAAGAATAAGTCATTATTACAAAGCATGGGAGGAAATCACTACAGACACTTGGGTTCTAGCAATTATCCAACATGGTTATTGCATAGAATTTCTACAATTCCCTCCAAACATACCACCAAAAGCACAAAATTTGACAAAACATCATTCCAATCTCCTGGAGATAGAAGTGCAGGCACTATTGCAAAAGAATGCAATCGAATTAGTGCCAAACACACAATTAAACACAGGAGTTTACTCACTGTACTTTCTGATACCAAAGAAAAACAAAACGCTGAGACCAATCCTAGACCTCAGAGTAGTGAACACTTTCATCAAATCAGACCACTTTCACATGGTCACACTACAAGAAGTATTGCCATTGCTAAAACTACACGACTACATGGCAACTTTAGACCTCAAGGATGCTTATTTCCATATACCAATACACCCATCGCACAGGAAATACCTAAGGTTTGTATTCAAGGGAATACATTACCAATTCAAGGTACTGCCTTTCGGATTAACAACCGCACCAAGAGTCTTTACCAAATGTCTAGCGGTAGTCGCTGCACACATAAGACGGCAGCAAATACATGTGTTCCCATATCTAGACGACTGGCTAATCAAGGCCCATTCGTTAATAGAGTGCTCAAATCACACAAATCATATCATACAAACCCTCTTCAAACTAGGGTTCACCGTCAACTTCACAAAATCCAAAATTCTGCCGCGCGAGGTCTACAATACCTAGGAGCCATAATAGACACATCAAAAGGAGTAGCCACTCCAAGTCCACAAAGAATTCAAAATTTCAACACCATCATACAACGCATGTATCCAACACAAAGGATACAAGCAAAGATGGTACTACAACTCCTAGGCATGATGTCTTCATGCATAGCCATTGTCCCAAACGCAAGACTGCACATGAGGCCCTTACAACAGTGCCTAGCATCACAATGGCCACAAGCACAGGGTCACCTTCTAGATCTGGTGTTAATAGACCGCCAAACTTACCTCTCGCTTCTGTGGTGGAACAACATAAATTTAAACAAAGGGCGGCCTTTCCAAGACCCAGTGCCACAATACGTAATAACAACAGATGCTTCCATGACAGGGTGGGGAGCACACCTCGATCAACACAGCATACAAGGACAATGGAACGTACATCAAACAAAACTGCATATAAATCACCTAGAACTTCTAGCAGTTTTTCAAGCACTAAAAGCTTTCCAACCAATAATAGTTCACAAATACATTCTCGTCAAAACAGACAACATGACAACAATGTATTATCTAAACAAGCAAGGGGGGGACGCACTCCACGCAGTTAAGCCTGCTAGCACAAAAGATTTGGCGTTGGGCAATTCACAACCAAATTCGCCTAATAGCACAATTTATACCAGGGATCCAAAATCAACTCGCAGACAATCTCTCTCGAGATCACCAACAGGTCCACGAATGGGAAATTAACCCCCAAATTCTGAACACTTATTTCAAACTCTGGGGAACACCTCAGATAGACTTGTTTGCGACAAAGGAGAACGCAAAATGCCAAAACTTCGCATCCAGATACCCACACAAACAGTCCCAAGGCAATGCCCTATGGATGAACTGGTCAGGGATATTTGCTTACGCTTTTCCTCCTCTCCCTTTCCTTCCTTACCTGGTAAACAAACTCAGTCAAAACAAACTCAAACTCATATTAATAGCACCAACTTGGGCAAGGCAACCCTGGTACACAACGCTGCTAGACCTATCAGTAGTACCCTGCATCAAATTGCCCAACAGGCCAGATCTGTTGACACAACACAACCAAAAGATCAGACACCCAGATCCAGCATCGCTGAATCTAGCAATCTGGCTCCTGAAATCCTAGAATTCGGGCACTTACAACTTACCCAAGAATGTATGGAAGTCATAAAACAAGCCAGAAGGCCATCCACCAGGCACTGCTATGCAAGTAAATGGAAGAGGTTTGTTTGCTACTGCCATATTAATCAAATACAACCATTACACACAACTCCAGAACATTTAGTGGGTTACTTGCTTCACTTACAAAAATCTAACCTGGCTTTCTCTTCCATTAAAATACACCTTGCAGCAATATCTGCATACCTGCAGACTACCTATTCAACTTCCCTATATAAGATACCAGTCATTAAAGCATTCATGGAGGGCCTTAGGAGAATTATACCACCAAGAACACCACCTGTTCCTTCATGGAACCTAAATGTTGTCCTAACTAGACTTATGGGTCCACCTTTTGAACCCATGCACTCCTGCGAAATACAGTTCCTAACCTGGAAGGTGGCATTTCTCATCGCCATTACTTCCCTAAGAAGAGTAAGCGAGATTCAGGCGTTTACAATACAGGAACCTTTTATACAACTACACAAGAATAAGGTCGTCCTAACGACCAATCCAAAATTTTTGCCAAAGGTTATTTCACCGTTCCATCTAAATCAAACAGTGGAACTTCCAGTGTTCTTTCCACAGCCAGATACCGTAGCTGAAAGGGCACTACATACATTAGATGTCAAAAGAGCATTGATGTATTACATTAACAGAACAAAGAACATCAGAAAGACTAAACAACTATTTATTGCATTTCAAAAACCTCATGCAGGAAACCCAATATCAAAACAAGGTATAGCCAGATGGATAGTTAAATGCATCCAAATCTGCTACCTTAAAGCTAAACGACAGCTGCCCATTACACCAAGGGCACACTCAACCAGAAAGAAAGGTGCTACCATGGCCTTTCTAGGAAACATCCCAATGCAAGAAATATGTAAGGCAGCCACATGGTCTACGCCTCACACATTCACCAAGCACTACTGTGTAGACGTGTTATCCGCACAACAAGCCACAGTAGGTCAAGCCGTATTAAGAACATTATTTCAGACTACTTCCACTCCTACAGGCTGATCCACCGCTTTTGGGGAGATAACTGCTTACTAGTCTATGCAAAACATGCGTATCTACAGCGACAGATGCCATCGAACTGAAAATGTCACTTACCCAGTGTACATCTGTTCGTGGCATCAGTCGCAGTAGATTCGCATGTGCCCACCCGCCTCCCCGGGAGCCTGTAGCAGTTTGGAAGTTACCTTCAACTATTTGTATATGTATCATCTCAACCTTAAATAGGTGCATACTTAGTCACTCCATTGCATGGTCACTATTACTACAATTCAACTCCTACCTCACCCTCTGCGGGGAAAAACAATCGAAGATGGAGTCGACGCCCATGCGCAATGGAGACAAAAGGAGGAGTCACTCGGTCCCGTGACTCGAAAGACTTCTTCGAAGAAAAACAACTTGTAACACTCCGGCCCAACACCAGATGGCGAGCTATTGCAAAACATGCGAATCTACTGCGACTGATGCCACGAACAGATGTACACTGGGTAAGTGACATTTTCATTCTGAATCTTCTAAGAGATATTGGAACGTATGCATACTAACCTAGACTTTCCTCAAACTGACATTTTTTATCATGCTATATGTGGCCGCGCACTCACCGACCAAGAGTACTTGCCCCTTTCTTTAGATTGTTAATAGTCGGGGTGATCCATTGGGATAGGTAGGGCGCAAAACCCCTGTTAGGTCTATCATTGACCATTTCTGCGACACATGCTTCCAGGTTTTGGAGTATGGAGTTGGAGGGTGTTCAATGTACATTGGATTTGTTGTGGTTTTCTTATTTCAATGGTAATAATGTTCTCTACACCATTGCTATCGTTGTTACTGTCATGTTTGATTGTTTTCTTCAATGCCTTCCTGATACCCGCTCCTTCCCTCACTCTGTATATAGGGCCAGATGTACGAAGCCAGTTTGCACTTCTTAATGGTCCAAATCGCTATTTGAGGCTGTTAAGAAATGCAAAATTGACTTTTCTTAGGTACAAAGCCCTTGAAGGAATCGCAAATTGCGATTTCTACCCTGTAAAAATCAAAATTTGTGATTCCCAGAATAGGCAATCACAAATATGGATTTCCTATTTGCAATTCCTTTTCTGATGTACCATGCATTTCCTAAATGCGACTTAGGCATTTAGGAGATATAATTACCATTGACTAGGTGCAATTTAAAAAAAAAAAAAAAAGCATATTTGTGCTCTACAGGTGCACCTCAATTTTTTGGGGTGCACACAGGGGAGCCTTTTGCCCATTGCCATTGGTTTAGCATTTCTTAAATAGCTATTTCCTAATAAGAAATCGCTGTTTGGGAAATGCAAAACTGACCCATTGACTCAAATGCTTAATAGCCATTTCCCAATAGAAAATCGGTATCTTTGTACATTCCATTTTGCATTTCTTAAATAGCGATTTCTATGAAGTCGCTATTTAAGAAATGCAAAATTACATTTGAGTACATCTGGCATATAGACACTACAAAAAGGCTCTGACATGAGTGCCCCACTACAGACCGCACCTACAGACCACCTCCATATTGTGTCAAGGAATGTGAACTATCTCTTAGACAAGGTTAAAAAAAAAAGGGGTGGGGGGGCTGTCATAAGGCAGGCCAAGCGGATGGGGGCTGATGTGCTATTGCTGCAGGAGACCCATCTTAGTAAGAATGAAGGGCCAGAGGCAGGAAACGTTTAGCGACTCGCAAACGGCAAAAATTGCCGTTTGCGACTCGCTAAACGCGTTTCCCTATGCAGAAATGCATATTGCGAGTCGGTACCGACTCGCAATATGCATTTCAGAATCGCAAATAGGAAGGGGTGTTCCCTTCCTATTTGCGATTCTGAGTGGGATGCAATACCATCCACTTCAAGTGGATGGTAACCCACTCGCAAATAGGAAGGGGTCCCCCATGGGACCCCTTCCACTTTGTGAATGGACCCACAAATATTTTTTCAGGGCAGGTAGTGGTCCAAGGGACCACTACCTGCCCTGAAAAAAACAGAAACTAAAGGTTTCGGATTTTTTTTTTAAGTGCAGCTCGTTTTCCTTTAAGGAAAACGGGCTACACTTAAAAAAAAAAAAAAAAAAAAAAAAAATGCTTTATTTAAAGCAGTCACGAACATGGAGGTCTGCTGACGACAGCAGGCCTCCATGTTTGCGAGTGCCTAGACTCGCTATGGGGCCGCAATTTGCGACCCACCTCATGAATATTAATGAGGTGGGTCATTGCGACCCCATAGCGAGTTGCAGACGGTGTCTGAGACACAGTACTGCATACCAATTTGCGAATTGCAAATTGCGAGTCGCATGGACTCGCAATTTGCACCTCGCAAATTTTTTCTTTGCTACATCTGGCCCGAAGTCCCATATGGTGATATACTCAGATTTATCATTCTGGGTTCACATGGGGTTCTAGAGGTACAGGGGTCCTGATCAAACAGTCAGTTCCCTACCAACATATTAAGACATGGACAGACAGCAATGGTAGATACACTGCGGTAACAGGGTCACTATATAGGGAATATCTTACACGGCTAAGTATAGACGTCCCTTGGGCAATCTTTTATTTTATTGAATTGCTGACAAAGTGAGTTGCTGGAAGGACTCGTAGTGTTGTGGGGGGGATGAAACAGCGTTATGGCCCATGGAATAGATAGACGGCACCCAAAAGGACCACATCTGTTGGCTGGACCAACCTCCCCCCCCCCTTTCCCTTTCTTCCTTTAGTTCTGCCGTGGGTCTTACAGATGTGTGGAGGGCTCACTATTCTGCCCCCTGTGGGCACATTTCTGCTTGGACTATTTCCTAGTCCCTCATAATTATTTTCCAGTGATGTATATTATTGTTCTTCCCAGGGGCTTGTCAGATCACTCCCCAGGGCCCTGGGTCTGTGAGTGGGTCCCAGCACCACCCTTTTTATTGGCTTCTGTTGCCCTTGCACCTCCAGTCTCCTGATTATTGTGAACACATGGAAGGTTCTGTAGACTGATATTTTGCACACAATACGGGCTCGGTTACATCTCACCTGCTGTTGTGGGAGGACCTGAAGACTACATTCAGAGGGTGGACATTAGCTACTGTACGGGTGAGCGACAACACAAATTATGAAAATAGCAGACCTGGAGCCCGAAATCTTAGAACTGGGCGTACAGATTTGCCAAAATGACAGCCAACGTGCACATAGGCAGCTTGGCCTAGTACATCAGCAGTACCAGTAGACCCTGATGGATGAGGCATGGTTAGCATGGTGGGCATTTCAGAGTCTGACACATTGGCCCCGTCCATAAATACATTATTAGGACTCCATGCATTTAATCCCTTAGAGGGTGAGCTTACCAGTAGGGACCATAAAATAGCAAAAATCTATCAGACACTCTTCTCTCATCAACCAGACATGTTTAGCTTTCTTTGTTTAGCTCTCTTTGTGAAGCTGAATTTGGGGAAACTGGAAAGCAAGTGGACCGAGAGTCTGGGTTCCCCACGGGAGGCAGCCAGGCTCCTTCTGGTTCAGTTCAAATTGTTTCACAGGGTTTACCTTACACGCCATTGACTCTGGTGTATGGGAGTGGTTACCTCCCTCCACCTATCTCCACTGTGGTGCGATGGAGGGCACTAATAAAATAGGTTTAAAAAAAAAAAAACATTGACTCAAATAGCAAGCTCATCTCTTCCTAAGTGGTGAGAATACTAGAGACAATGAAAACATATTAATACGGCATGAACATCTAAAACCGGTGACTCCAACCAGTTGATCGCAAGCTACCAGTAGCTTCCAGACACCTTCAGAGTAGCTTATGGCCCGAGTTCATTTTTAAATAAGCACAGGCTCACATTTCCCTTTTAAAGTTAAGGGAAGGCTGTGTTTATTTTGCATTATCATAATCATCAGGTTAAAGATAGCAGGGCCTGATAATAAGCAGTACTCAGTCAGATTTACAGCTCTGGCTGCAACTGGGGGCACAGAGGTGAAAAACTGAAACACTGAGGTATTTAACTCAAAATGAAAAGTTACCTTAATGACTAAGCTAACTTCATTTTAATTTTCTGGCATTCCAAAGTATCACATTTACAAACAGCAGGCCCCTAGTTCCCAGTGGCCTGTTGACACTGTGTCATATGTATAACTGAAAAATACAGTATTATGCATTATAATGCAGGAACATGTTCCATATTTTTTACATTTTTGCAGAACATTTTTCAACTCTTTAAATGTCTTCTTTTTTAAAACATAGTTCTATATTTGTATTATTCATGTAACAAGGCCTCATATGGTTAAAGGTATGGCCTGTGCCACAAGTACATACAACTCATCCTCTTATTCTCATATACAAATACATCACATTCGTAATCACGCATGTTCATAGATTCCCCCCAAAGACTCCGCTCTCACTGACACACATGGCAGCCCTGTCATAGTGCCCCTAGTCAAAGTATTTTGTTCAAACCATAGTATCTGGCTCTATGAACATTAAGCTTAAAATCAATGAAGCTGGTCGTGGGGGTGTCTGGTGACAATGTGCAAGTTGTTTAGCCTTCAGTATCTCACTATTATTTCACTAATCAGAAGTAGCTCACACTACAGAAAAGGTTAGAGACCCATGGTCTAAGATGTATGCATATTCAGGTGGCCAAAATATTTTGAAGACTGTGTTGTAGCCTAGAAACTGACTCCATTTGGTCTCAGACTGAAGTTGTCTTCTGTTCTTTCAGATGTTTTAGGCAAGTAAGAATCTTCTTAAGAGAAATTCCATAAATCTTGGGTTCCAACACACTGTATCTTAATTCTCTTTCGCCCTTGCCTTTTAAGTGAGCCATAATATTGGTTGAAAGAAGACATAAAAAGAAGTTAGTTCCTTTAATCCCAAGATCGATAAAATTGTGGAAAGATGAGAATAATGTATGCTAGTATGACAAAAGATGAAAAGATACTTATTACTCAGTCCTCTGTACAGGCAGATGTATAGGCACTTAAGTGCCAAAAGCAGGTAACCCTGCTATGAGACCTTTCGACACTACTCTATTCTCACAAATAGAAGATTGTAACTTGAACATTGAGCTCAAGCGAGCCAGTATGTAAACAAACAGAGCATTGTGTTATGGCATTCTTCTTCATTTGGCCTTCCCACCCGGTTCAGAAATAAACCAGTCTATGGATACTTATGATTAATATTTTTGGATCAAAAAGACGCATTGTGAGGAGGATAATAGGGAGTCCTTACATTTCAAGGATGAAGTTTTTGGCACAGTTAACATTGGCTTGCATTAGTGTAACAAGATTGCTTAGTTAAATAATTATCTCAATGAGCAGTCTGAAATTATGTCTCTGACACTTTTGTTGTCAAAAGTTATGTTTATGGCATTCAAATACCCTTGATTCACAATACATGCAGCAGTTAGAGTTAACGCCACCAAGAATACTTTGACTTCTAATGGGATTGTTGTCCAAAAAAAGATGGTACAGAATGTACTGGAAAAGTTCTCTTTGATTTTGAACTACACCAAAGACTGCTCCCTAAAGGGTAAAACAGTCAGTGCAAATTTCCCTCCTAGAAAGGCAGATGAACTTTGAACAGATGTAAAACAAATTACAGCACTAAAAAGCCATCACAGTTCTTTGACCCTCAACCTCGAAAGTATTATCCATACCTTTTGGGTCAACAAACCTTTCTAGCCATTAGGTATTGAAAATATAACATTAACCCATGAGGCAGCCTTTTTTGTTGTAGATGTAGAATTCCTGTTTATAGCAAAGACAGATTAAGGGAGGTAAGTGATCCAGAGCCAGTGCTAAACTGTTTAATATTGTCCAGAGCAAGAAAAAGGTCCCCAAACCTAGTTGATACTATAGAGTTCCCACCAGACAACACATATAAGAGGATGTTTGCTGTTAGAAAGACAATTGAGCACACGTCTATTACACAGTTTCCATCTGGAACTAGCTGTTCGATGGCATATGTTGCTGCAGATACACATGTTTGGCACAGTCCGCTGCCTGGTGTTGGGCTCGGAGTATTACAAGTTGTTTTTCTTCGAAGAAGTCTTTTTGGTCACGGGACCGAAGGACTCCTCCCTCCTCGGCTCCATTGCGCATGGGCGTCGACTCCATCTTAGATTGTTTTTTTCCGCTGTCGGGTTCGGACGTATTCCTTTTCGCTCCGTGTTTCGGTTCGGAAAGTTAGTCAGAATCTCGGAAGAAAGCGTCGGTATTGTTCCGTTCGGTATCGGGATAGTTAGGTACATCGACACCGATCATCGGAAGACTTTGGGGTAGTTTCGATCCCCCATCGGGGCCTGGTCGGCCCGACCGCGTGCGACATCGAAGCCGATGGAACGGACCCCGTTTCGTTTCTGCCCAAAATGTCACAGTAAGTATCCTTATACAGATCAGCACTTGGTCTGTAACTTGTGCTTGTCCCCCGAGCACAAGGAGGATACCTGTGAAGCCTGTCGAGCCTTCCGGTCCAGAAAAACACTCCGGGACCGAAGAGCCAGGCGTCAACAAATGGCGTCCACGTCGACAAAACAACGTTTCGACGAGGAAGAGGAAACATTCTCGGTTCCGGAATCAGAATCCGGAGACTCCGACGTCGAACAACAGCAACAAACTGTGAGTAAGACGTCGAAAAGTAAATCCATCGACAAACCGAAAGCCCAGGGGACGCCACTGCCAACAGGCCATGGCTCGACCCATAAAACAGGCGACCCGTCGAAGGCGCCGAAAAAGGGCACGCCCATAGCGACGACACCCGACTCCGGTCGAGGGACCGCCATGGAGCAACCTCGGAGCCGAGAAAGCGGCTCCGAGAGACAAAAACAAGATACCGGCACCGAAAAACATCGGCACCGAGAATCCATGCCGAAAGGAACAAAAATTCTGTCGGTGCCGAAACCGAAAAAAGATTCTCTTTCGGCGCCGAAAAATACCACACCTTCATCCTACTCAGAGGAACAAGGAATAAGTGGCCAAATGCACAGATTTGGACAAGAGCTCCAAAGTGTAGAATCGGACTACACACAAAAGAGACTGTACATCCAGCACGACACAGGGAAGATATCAACCCTTCCCCCAATCATGAGGAAAAGAAGGATCGGACTTCCAAAGGATGACGCACAACCACAAGCCAAAGTGGTTAAAAAAGTCACGCCTCCGCCCTCTCCACCACAGGCATCGCCGGCACAAACACCGCCACAAATGCACTCACCAGCGCAAACTACCATAAGTCATGACGATCAGGATCAAGACGCTTGGGACCTGTATGACACCCCAGTGCCGGACAATGATCCCGAGTCATACCCCACAAAGCCGTCACCGCCAGAGGACAGTACCTCATACTCGCAACTGGTGGCTAGGGCAGCAGAATTCCACAATGTCCAACTGCATTCCGATCCTATAGAGGATGATTTTTTATTTAACACCCTCTCGGCTACACACAGCCAATATCAATGTCTCCCAATGCTACCAGGGATGTTACGGCACGCAAAACAAATTTTTGAAGAGCCCGTAAAATCAAGAGCCATCACCCCAAGGGTGGATAAGAAATACAAACCACCACCCACAGACCCAGTGTTTATTACTTCGCAGTTACCACCTGACTCCGTGGTAGTAGGGGCAGCTCGCAAGAGAGCAAATTCACATACATCTGGCGACGCCCCACCTCCGGACAAAGAAAGCCGAAAATTTGATGCGGCAGGGAAAAGAGTAGCATCACAGGCAGCCAACCAGTGGCGCATCGCAAATTCACAAGCGCTGCTGGCCAGATATGACCGCGCACACTGGGACGAGATGCAACTTCTCGTAGACCATCTTCCCCATGAATACCAAAAAAGGGCGCAGCAAATAGTGGAAGAGGGACAAACGATCTCAAACAATCAAATCCGCTCTTCACTAGACGCAGCCGATACTGCAGCAAGAACAGTCAACACTGCTGTCACCATAAGGAGACACGCTTGGCTACGCACTTCAGGCTTCAAACCTGAAATCCAGCAGGCTGTCCTTAATATGCCCTTCAACGAGAAACAACTTTTTGGCTCTGAAGTGGATACAGCCATTGAAAAACTTAAAAAGGACACAGACACGGCCAAGGCCATGGGCGCACTCTACTCCCCGCAGAGCAGAGGCTCTTTCAGAAAAACTCCATTTAGAGGGGGGTTTCGTGGCCAACCCACAGACACCACCAGCCAACAAACAAGAACCACACCATATCAGGGTTCCTTCCAAAGGGGAGGTTTCAGGGGATATCGGGGGGGTCAATTCCCAAGGAGTAGGGGAAGATTCCAGACTCCAAAAACACCTCCACCTAAACAGTGACTTTCAAGTCACGCAACCCCTTCACTCAACACCAGTGGGGGGAAGACTAAGCCAATTCTACCAATCTTGGCAACAGATTACAACAGACAATTGGGTATTAGCAATAATCCAACATGGCTATTGCATAGAATTCCACAACTTCCCACCAAACATCCCCCCCAAAACACGCAAAATGTCACCACAACATTTAGAACTTTTAGGACTAGAAGTTCAAGCACTACTGCAAAAGGATGCAATAGAGTTAGTACCAGTACAACAAAAAAACACAGGAGTTTACTCCCTGTACTTTCTAATTCCAAAAAAAGACAAAACATTAAGACCAATATTAGATCTCAGGACACTAAATACCTACATCATATCGGACCATTTTCACATGGTCACACTACAAGACATCATTCCACTGCTCAAACAGCAAGATTACATGACCACATTAGACCTAAAGGATGCGTACTTTCATATACCAATACACCCTTCTCACAGAAAGTACCTACGGTTCGTATTCAAAGGAATACATTACCAATTCAAGGTGTTGCCATTCGGAATAACAACTGCACCAAGAGTGTTCACAAAATGTCTAGCAGTAGTAGCAGCACACATCAGGAGACAACAGATACATGTGTTCCCTTACCTAGACGATTGGCTAATCAAGACCAACACAGTAAAAAAATGCGCAAACGACACCACATTTGTCATACAAACCCTTCACAAACTGGGGTTTTCCATCAACTATACAAAATCACACCTAGAACCGTGTCAAACACAACAATATCTAGGAGCAACCATCAACACATCAAAAGGAATTGCCACTCCAAGTCCACAAAGAGTGCAGGCATTCCACAAGGTAATAAGTGCTATGTTTCCAAACCAAAAGATACAAGCAAAACATGTGCTAAAACTTCTAGGCATGATGTCATCATGCATAGCCATTGTCCCAAACGCAAGACTACACATGCGACCCTTACAACAGTGTCTAGCATCACAATGGTCACAGGCACAGGGTCAACTTCAAAATCTGGTGTTGGTAGACCGCCAAACATACCTCTCGCTTCTATGGTGGAACAGCAAAAAATTAAACAAAGGGCGGACATTTCAAGACCCAGTGCCTCAATACGTTATAACAACAGATGCTTCCATGACAGGGTGGGGAGCACACCTCAATCACCACAGCATTCAAGGACAATGGGATATACACGAAACAAAATTTCATATCAATTACCTAGAACTGTTAGCAGTATTTCTAGCGTTAAAAGCCTTCCAACCCATAATAACACACAAATACATTCTTGTCAAAACAGACAACATGACAACAATGTATTATTTAAACAAACAAGGAGGAACACACTCAACACAATTGTGCCTCCTAACACAAAAAATTTGGCAGTGGGCGATTCACAACAACATTCGCCTAATAGCACAATTTATCCCAGGAATACAAAACCAACTAGCAGACAACCTTTCGCGAGACCACCAACAAGTCCACGAATGGGAAATTCACCCCCAAGTTCTGAACAAGTACTTTCAAATTTGGGGAACACCCCAGATAGATTTGTTCGCAACAAAAGAAAACTCAAAATGCCAAAACTTCGCATCCAGGTACCCACACCGCGAATCACAAGGCAATGCTCTATGGATGAGTTGGTCAGGGATATTTGCGTACGCTTTTCCCCCTCTCCCTCTCCTTCCATATCTAGTAAACAAGTTGAGTCAAAACCAACTCAAACTCATACTAATAGCACCCACATGGGCAAGACAACCTTGGTATACAACTCTACTAGACCTTTCACTAGTACCGCATGTCAAACTACCCAACAGGCCAGATCTGTTAACACAACACAAACAACAGATCAGGCATCCAAACCCAGCATCATTGAATCTGTCAATTTGGCTCCTGAAATCCTAGAATTCGGACACTTAGACCTCACACAAGAATGCATGGAGGTCATAAAACAAGCTAGAAAACCTTCCACTAGACACTGCTATGCATCTAAGTGGAAAAGATTTGTTTACTACTGCCATGCCAATCAAATACAACCATTACATGCCTCTACTAAAGACATAGTAGGATACTTACTACATTTGCAAAAAGCAAATCTCGCTTTTTCATCTATAAAAATACACCTCGCAGCAATATCTGCTTACCTACAAACTACTCATTCATCGTCTCTATTTAGAATACCAGTTATTAAAGCATTCATGGAAGGGCTAAAAAGAATTATACCACCAAGAACACCACCAGTTCCTTCATGGAATCTTAACATCGTCTTAACAAGACTCATGGGTCCACCTTTCGAACCCATGCATTCCTGTGAAATGCAATATCTAACCTGGAAGGTCGCATTTCTCATTGCAATCACATCCCTCAGAAGAGTAAGTGAAATACAGGCATTTACCATACAAGAACCATTTATTCAAATACACAACAATAAAATAGTTCTCAGAACAAATCCAAAATTTCTGCCAAAAGTAATCTCACCATTCCATTTAAATCAAACAGTAGAATTGCCAGTGTTCTTCCCACAACCAAATTCTGTGGCTGAAAGGGCACTACATACATTAGACATCAAAAGAGCATTAATGTATTACATTGACAGAACAAAGCTAATCAGGAAAACAAAACAACTGTTCATAGCTTTTCAAAAACCACACATAGGAAATCCAATCTCTAAACAAGGCATTGCTAGATGGATAGTCAGATGCATTCAAACATGCTATCTTAAAGCCAAAAGAGAATTGCCTATTACACCAAAGGCACACTCAACCAGAAAGAAAGGTGCTACAATGGCCTTTCTAGGAAACATTCCTATGAGCGAAATATGTAAGGCTGCAACCTGGTCTACGCCTCATACGTTTACTAAACACTACTGTGTAGACGTACTAAATGCACAACAAGCTACAGTGGGCCAAGCTGTACTAAGAACGTTATTCCAAACTACTTCAACTCCTACAGGCTAAACCACCGCTTTTAGGGGAGGTAACTGCTTTATAGTCTATGCCAAACATGTGTATCTGCAGCAACATATGCCATCGAACTGAAAATGTCACTTACCCAGTGTACATCTGTTCGTGGCATTAGTCGCTGCAGATTCACATGTACCCTCCCACCTCCCCGGGAAGCCTGTAGCCGTTTAGAAGTAGATCATAAATCTTAAACATCTGAACATTTGTAAATAATTATTAGAAACTCTTAACGTACATACATATTCACTCCATTGCATGGGCACTATTTATACCAAACAACTGCATCCTCACCCTCTGCGGGGAAAACAATCTAAGATGGAGTCGACGCCCATGCGCAATGGAGCCGAGGAGGGAGGAGTCCTTCGGTCCCGTGACCAAAAAGACTTCTTCGAAGAAAAACAACTTGTAATACTCCGAGCCCAACACCAGGCAGCGAACTGTGCCAAACATGTGAATCTGCAGCGACTAATGCCACGAACAGATGTACACTGGGTAAGTGACATTTTCATTATTGCTATTGTAGAGAAGGGAGAGAACCTCTCTGGTATGTGCTGAAAGCCCCCTCTGGACGATGCAGATATGGCATTAGAATTGAGCACACACTGAGTCATTTGAAGGCCTTGCTGGATCAGGGTTTCAGACCAGATTTGCAAGATGGGAAGAGATCCCCTCATGCCAGGTTTTTCTTTGGAATAGTAAATCGGGCATGTTGCCTATACTCACTGGATGAATAACCAATTTTCACAACCATTAACAACAAAGTGAAGTACAGCAACATCCTGATATTGCAAGAAAAGTTTCAGGCAGTACTTGATTATTTTCTAATTCCAAAAATGGACAGACTGTAACTTAAACAGGCCGTGAAGGGCAATAGAATGTTATATCTCGGAACCATGGGTGCCTAAACCACTCATGGCTCAACAACGAGGTCGGAACAACGACCTCGTTCTAACCACTAATGCCTTTACCACGAATGCGTTTACAACAATTTTACCGTTGTAAATGTATTCCTGTTAAAGGCATTAGCAATCAGCATGCACGACCCAACATGCTTCCACCCCAGCCCCCCACCCCACCCCTTAAACCTAAACCCTTACCCCCCTCCCCTAAACTCTAATCACCCCCAGAGCCCCACCCCAAAAACTAAAAATACCCTGAGTTCCTACCCCCGCCCCTAAAACCTAAACCCTAATCACCCCCAGCCCCCCCCCAAAAAAACCAGCCCCAGTCCCAGCCCATCTTACCTCCTCCTTCACTGCATCCACTCCGACTCCCTTCTGTACCTTAACTACGCATGTACTTTGTTCAGACATGCGTGGTTAAGGTACCAAAACCAGGAAGTCATGGAAAACAAAACGTTGTTTCGCTTTCGTTTTTCACAACCTCTTGCTTCCGGACTCGTTCTTCCGGGTGTTTCCCCAATACATGGCTGGAAGATGTTATCACTAAACTTGACTCATGATTCCTTGCACAAATAGATTGCATGGATGCCTGCTTTCACCTACCAGTGCATTTAAGAGATTGTGGCTACCTGGAAATTTTGATAGGTGACAAACATCAGTTCAGTGTTCACGAGTTTGAAGAAAGCTGCTACCACAAGCATCCACATAGTGCTTAGCAGTGTTGGCACCACATCCAAGCTGACAATCCATATTTGTGTATTTATACCGAAACAATTCCCTGGTAAACATGTAATTATTTCATCAATTCCATAACCGTATGAAGAGTTATTCAACTTGGGCTTTGGAGCTAACTTTCTGAAATAGTCTCTGAAGCCGGTTCCTTCTGTGGCTGGAGGCACAGTATGAAAAGCTTAAATTTCCAACAGCAGACGGAGCGCTGGCCTTTGGGGGTAACATTTCAGTGGCAGCTTGTCAACAGGGGTGTCAGGTTGCACCCTGCCACTTGGGAGACCTCCAATACTTCCCCTTGCCTCTGCGGTTCTTTATTTAATTTAGCAGTGTTCATCAATTCTTCTAACCAATAACTAATCACCCTTAAATATCCCCAGGTGCAAGACTGGGTCCATAACCTCAAAAGTTAGTGGTCCTGTGCGCCGTTAGGTAGCACTCCGCAGCTCTGTGCCATTGTATTTCTGGTCTTTGCCATTTATATAACTGAAAAATAGAGTTATTTTGAATTGGAGAAATTTTAAGTGAGAATGTCACCATGCCTCCAGGTCTCGCTCCGTTCAATTTGAGGAGCCAATTCTGTCTTTAGTCCCCATTCATTCCAAGTTGCGGGTTTGTGTGCAACATCGTAGGAGGTTGGAGTGTGTTAAGCCATGCTGTGTGTCTTTGGCATGCTTCTGGCTCTCTCTGGTGCATCTTCAGGTCACAAAAATCAACAGACATGTTCAGGCCACAAGACCAGACATGGATCCTCTGTTCACTGCGCCACTGGAACCAAGCTACACCAGACTGACAAGCCCCAACCAGAGGGAAGCCAGTCTTGGGCTGCTTGTGTTCCGGTTCAGGGAGGACAAGGCCTGAACATTCAGGCTGTACTCTTCCTATTGCAACTGGGGCAAGACTGATTTGCATATGGGTGGGCCCAAATTGAGGTGGCATGGTGAGCAAAAGAATGATCAGTCAGAATGTTATGCCCCGCGGTTACCAGTGTTTAGACTTAAATCAAGCTGTCCTCCCAACACCTTTTGTATTTTTGAAGTACCTCCATAAGCGGCAACAGTATTCCATACTCACAGTGCAGCTAGAACCAAACTATACCCACCTGACAAGCCCTAATCAGGGGGAAACCGGTCTGGGTTGCTTGCGTTCCGGTTCAAGGAGGACCAGGCGTGGTAGTTCGGACTGGACTGTTCCTATTGGAACTGGGTGTAGTGCTTTCCTCTTATCTAGTTTCTAAGCACTAACATAACACAACAGAAATGCACTTCTGAGGTCAAAGAAGACTTTTATTGTTGTTAATTCTTCCCCAACCACAATATTTATGAATGACGAATTAGTAGCTTTCAAGTCCGCGTTAATCAAACAAAATATATCAGTTTGCAATATACACAGCAGGTTATATTTATAAGATATTGAATGCAAAGCAAAACAAATACTTCACCGTGTGGGAACTATCTACAGCTTCATCTTTCTAAGGTCTGCAAGCTGATGACCCCTGTCAGCCGCGAGAAAGAGAGATTCATCTACCCACACGGGATTGCTGGCAGCCTGCGCCAAGCTCCAGCACGAGGTCCGGCAGATTTGAATCTGACCCTCTGCAGCCTGTTACATTCGTTACAAAGGTGTGCCCCCTCCTCTCAGACCTGGGAAACTGAGCAAGCCTTTTGGAGACTGGCCAGGTCTCCAAGACTACTCCTGTTCCCAAGCTCCAGCGGAGAGAAAAACAACACCCATGTACTCTCTCTTATCATGTCTAGTCTACTGTGAGAAAAACATCTAAGGTCTCTGGTGCAAAAACACAGCTTGGAAAAATACAGCTTGGATTCTCAACTGCAATGTCTAACTCCACGTTAACGGCAATAGGCAGCTAACCTAAGTATCAAATGCAATGTCTAGTGTCATGTCAAAGCCAATAGGCAGCTGAGCTGAATACAAAATGCAATGTATAATATCATGTCAAAGCCCATAGGCAGCTGAGCTGAATATAAAATGCAATGTATAATATCATGTCAAAGCCAATAGGCAGCGGAGCTGAATACAAAATGTAATGTATAATATCATGTCAAAGCCAATAGGCAGTTAAGCTGAATACAAAATGCAATATATAATATCATGTCAAAGCCAATAGGCAGCGGAGCTGAATATCATGTCAAAGCCAATAGGCAGAATACAGAATGTAATGGCTAATGCAATGTCAAAGCCAATAGGCAGAATACAGAATGTAATGATTAATGCAATGTCAAAGCCCATAGGCGGCTAAACTGAACAAAACATACCATGTGCTACTGGTGAACATTGAGCAACTAATATGCGCAGTGTTGAAACACAAAGTCATTGGTCAAACCAAAACTTATCAAATGGCAGTACATTCCGCCCTTTGACCAATGAATTTTTGTTTCACATATCTCTTGTTTCAAACAAAAACAAAAAACATCAGCACAAAAAAACATTATCAACAAGAATGATCAAAACAATCCCTGTAAAGCAATAGAAGTGAATTAACACATTGATCTCATAACCTTTCACATCAGATACATCTACATAGAGAAGACTGAGCAATTTATTTATTTTTTCTCTGAGTGAGTCTCTAATTCAACAGTGTTAGCAATTTGATGTGGCATGAGTTCTGCTCATGTAAAGGTGCACGGTCCACCTGAAAGGTTTGCTGGAAGGTAAGCAAAAGTCAGAGTTCCATACGAGAGGGGAAAAAAAAAAAAAACACAGCTTAGTTCCAGTGGAAGAATGCAATCAAACAAGTTGAACTTGAACTGAAGGCGCAGTTTGCGCAAAATGGATCCATGGTGCTGGCACTTTACTCAGCCAGGTTCAGGTTGGGGATTCGGTCCCTTCCCCGACCCCACACGCACACACTGGAAGGGGAACCACACAGCACACTCAGGGACAGTGGCGCAACGTGGTAGGATCTGCAAAAGAAACAAGTATGACTTTTCTTGCAAATAACATTTTTCATTTAAACTGCACCCTTCCTCTTTCTTTCCCTGTTTTATAATCAGCAGGACGTTTTTGAGGCCCTTTGTTATATTTTCTGCAGGTTCTGGAGGATCACTTAGGGCTTCAGCCCACACATCCGCACTGAGGTTTTTATCTGCTGCGCCACAGCTTCCCTTTTCTTGCACTGTCAGAAGGGCTGGGGCAGACTCCTTCTTTACCAAACCCCCATTCACTGCATTTTTGTCAATTTGGGCCATTCTGTCTACAATTTGTATGAATGAATCAGATTCTTTTCTAGGTATCAGCATAATTTCGATTTTTCTTGGTAGTTTGCAACAATCACTCTCCCTAAAACCTGATCAATTTGCCATTTCTGTTCTGGTAACTTTCCTCTCCCCAACTGCTCTGTGACTGCTTGCATGACAGATTGCTTTTGTGCGTGCTGCCCAGTTTTTATCAAATCTAGGGGAATGTGCATCTCTCTCATCTCTGCCCACCTGTAAGTGGCTTTTTCTCTCAGCTGTTCACATTTCTGGGGCACCCACTTAGCCATCCCCACTAAGGCAGAATTCTGGGTGAACACTTCTCTCTCTGAATTTTTCTCGTTAACATCTGCAAGGTAATTGAACCAGTTAGGTGCTAAAACATTAGCAATGAACCAAAAATCAGCGTAAAAATGACACATCTCACGTAGCTCTTGCTTTAAAATCTGACACACATTATACAACTCCATTCCTTCTCCTGTGCCAGAAAACAACATTTCAGTCAATGAATCATTAGTAAAACAAACATGCTTTTTATCTTCAGTGGACACGAATTCAAATGGTGCACACAATTTCATTGGTAATTCTTTTATCTGTGGTACTCTAGCCCTGTCTTGCAAGTACCAGATCCATTGTATGATTCTAGCTAGGGGCACTATTTTCTTCCCTTGTTCTTGATTTAAATGTACATAAGTATTTCCTTCTTGCACTGCGCAAAAACCTAAAGTCTGCATTATTTCATTTGCCAAATCACAAGCGCGCAGCTGCATATTATTTTTCACAGTGACCATATACAAAAGTGTTAGGATTTCACTCAAATGAGAGCTATTCTTTTTCCAAAAATCAAACAAGCTAATGAAAGTCGGCTCTTGCTCTAAAATCTTTCGTTTTACTTGTGCATTTTGCAACGTAACTCGTAAATCACATTCTGGTCTCTCTCGTCCGTGTTATCAGTTAAGGAATGCATTTTGTCTGCCAAAAACCCTGGCTCAAACGAAAACTCAAAGCAGCTCGGAGCTGTCTTAACCCCCTCATTACTGGAATGGGACAAGAAAGATTCTTCAAAAACAGCCCTTTTATAACTTTCAGTCGGGCTAATTTGCTCACGTAAATTCCTATTTTCATGTTCCAACTTCCTACATTTCTCCTGCATTTCTCTGTAAGCAGATAAAGGTATCCAGACCTTTCTGTCATCATTACTTCCAAAACACACGTTTTCTACATATGTACAACAGGAATTATTTCTCAAAGCATTATCAGGCCTTTTAGCTACACATGCATTTTCTTCTGTAATTCCCCAAACAGAAAACAATTCACAGTTTTTCGTAGCACCATCAGGCAGTTTATCAACACATGAATTCTCAGACATGGTCTGCCGTGCTACTGTGATTCCCCAAACAGAAAACAATTTCTGTAATTCTCCAAACAACAAAAAAACAATTACACTTTTAAAGTGTGCACTTAGAAATCTACCAACTCGTCAACACCCTCTTAATCACCTCTTAATGACCGACCCCACGACTCCTGGTACCAATTGTAGTGCTTTCTTCTTATCTAGTTTCTAAGCACTAACATAACACAACAGAAATGCACTTCTGAGGTCAAAGAAGACTTTTATTGTTGTTAATTCTTCCCCAACCACAATATTTATGAATGACGAATTAGTAGCTTTCAAGTCCGCGTTAATCAAACAAAATATATCAGTTTGCAATATACACAGCAGGTTATATTTATAAGATATTGAATGCAAAGCAAAACAAATACTTCACCGTGTGGGAACTATCTACAGCTTCATCTTTCTAAGGTCTGCAAGCTGATGACCCCTGTCAGCCGCGAGAAAGAGAGATTCATCTACCCACACGGGATTGCTGGCAGCCTGCGCCAAGCTCCAGCACGAGGTCCGGCAGATTCGAATCTGCCGGAGCTTCGAATCTGCCGGACCTCGTGCTGGAGCTTGGCGCAGGCTGCCAGCAATCCCGTGTGGGTAGATGAATCTCTCTTTCTCGCGGCTGACAGAGGTCATCAGCTTGCAGACCTTAGAAAGATGAAGCTGTAGATAGTTCCCACACGGTGAAGTATTTGTTTTGCTTTGCATTCAATATCTTATAAATATAACCTGCTGTGTATATTGCAAACTGATATATTTTGTTTGATTAACGCGGACTTGAAAGCTACTAATTCGTCATTCATAAATATTGTGGTTGGGGAAGAATTAACAACAATAAAAGTCTTCTTTGACCTCAGAAGTGCATTTCTGTTGTGTTATGTTAGTGCTTAGAAACTAGTTAAGAGGAAAGCACTACACTGGGTCAAGACTGATTTGCATATCAGGGGGTCCAAACTAAGTTGGCATGATGGACAAAGGAACTGGTTGGAAAAATAAACTGAGCAATAGCCAGCACTTAGACTTAATGCAGCATACCTCCTAGCACTTTTTTTGTGTTTAATAGTGACAAATTAAGTAGGCAGACATGGGTGACTTACACAGTAATTACATTAATAGTTTGTAGACATATTTGCACAATGGGGAATATGTTTAATGGACATGTTTGAGTACGTTTGTGTTTACGTATAAGAGCAAATACCCAAGATTTTACCTCCAGTTACCCACAGCCTTTCTCAAAGGACATTCATGGTCACTGAAGTATTCTGGAATCTTTGCATGCTCTTCTCTGATTTAACTGATTTCACAGGTGATGAACAAATGCTGGAGAATTCAGAAATTAAAGGATATTAAGATATTAATATTAATGGGTATATAAACAACCAAAATTTACGATTAAAAATGTTTTGTAATTGTGAAGGAATCTGAAATTGGAGGCCAAGCGTTAAGTGTGTATCCCCAGATTGATGCATGGGAGCAGTAGAAGTGCGCCAAACAGAATATAGTATAGGCTCAATTGAATTTATAAAAAATGCTCCATCCTTCAATTACATTTAAAAAATATATATTTATGAATTAAATAAAGCATAAACCACGGTTTTAGAGTATCCTTGATGTTATGGGCAAAACGAGATTTCTCAAATCTAAGACTTCCTTTATGCAAAATGCGCCAATTTCCATTTATTGACTTCTTTAAGTGGTTCAACGTTGCAGAAAAAGTAATCACAACAACCTGTCGTCCTTATCTTTTTGGTAGGTGGTGACAGGCGGAGGGTGTTCAATAAAGGGCGTCCCTGTCATTAATCTTCCATCCTGCAACAATAGCGTTCCAACCTCAGAAACTGGCACGCTGGCAGGTTTTCTCATAATGATAGAGGGTGGAAACTGTCAAACCATAATAGGGTGTTTTTGTCAATCAGTTTGTTTTGAGTATCTGTTAAGAGTGTCCTATTGTCATAGAAGAATTTCATGTCCACATTGGTCAGTGTGTCGTGACTAAATGAATAAGTGTATTTTCAGAACTTACTCTGATCATTGATCTGTTCTAGGAACTGCATTGTACTTGGCAGATTACCCCTCCAAATCACAAGGACATCATTGATGCATAGTTTCCAAAGACATATGTGGTTTTTGAATGGACTTGAGTTGTTCATGATGGCGGATTCCCCAAAATGGTGAACTTATATGCTTGCAATGCTCTGCGCAAAGGTGCTTCCCTCTGAAGTACTTTAAAGTCAAAGCATTTTTTTGTTAATGCCATCTGCATGCATTCAAGCACAAAATGTATAAGCAAATTGGGGGTCCATTTTTCCTGCAGCCGAAGGTCTTCCATTACTCTCAATGTTTCTTCCTTTGGTAAACTGGTGTAGAGACTTTCAGTATCTAAACCAGTAAGCAAATTCTCTAGCGGGTTGTATTGTTTATCCTTAATCAGTCTTAAAAGGTATTTTGAACATGTTACTTATTATGAAATTCGTTCCCCAATAAGGGGTAAAAATGATTGCTAAATTTAGAAGTGGGTTCTAGAATAGAGCTTATCCCTGACTATCAGCCTGCCTGGCACTAGAGTGCTGTTCTTGTGGATCTTTGAGAGAGTGTAGAATACTGGTCTCATGGGATTTTACTTCTGTTTTTTATATCCTCCTATTTGATTTTGCCTCCTCAATCAGGTTCATTTCTAGTAATCTGTAATTCCTCTTAACGCTCAACAACCAGAGACATTCTTTTATATAGTCGCCTACATTTTCTATGACTGTTGATCGGCTGGCTTTATTGTTATTTCTTTGTCAGATTGTAAAGATCTCATTGCCTCTTTTTCCACATGTATCATATTATGGAAGCTATGTACCTGTACAGTGCCTATTGCTTGCAAATACCTTTCCAGCGCCGGGTCAGACACAAGTATTTCCTTAGAAACTGCACTCGTTTCGGAACACAAAAGTGGATATTTTCTCTAACATGGGTCATTATGCCTGCCATCACCAGCCTTGTCTTTAACGAAAGCCTTTAGTTTCAGTTTACAGTAGTGCCAATATATTTAGATAACCAGTGATTTATACTAATGTGGCCTCTACCCGTGTGCCTGCATATTGTGAATGAAAGGTATCTTAGATTGTATTTTAACTGCCTTGTATATGGTAATACTGTTTTCTAGATGTGATTGCTTCAAAAAAGCTAGAAAATTATACATATCATACTGATCTAATGTGTTTAGAGTTGTAATTTGTTTTAACTTAATTCTTTTTGTTTTTTTTTTAGCCAAGAGTGATTGGTTGCCAAAGATATTTGACATACTTCTTGCTTACTTGAGGAGTCCAGATACCAGCCCTACAGTAAGTGCACTATACTAAGGTAACGACCTGCTCACATCAGGAAGTACTTTCATGCTTACACAGTATACAACTTCAGCATAAACACTTATTATACAGCAGTTTATATTGATAGCATATAAGTATTGCTATGACATCTGGTCTCTTATTTTGTTTAGAAAATGGCAATGCAGGCCAGAAATATCTTGCAAAATATGTTGAAGCTTTAGGTATTTCAAATGGTCCTCATACTTAGATTTGCATCCAGGCATGTGTTCCTCTGTCACCTACTTCCCACACCAATATCTGCGTTCTGCACCAGTAATTATATGTTCGGTGGCATATGTAGCTGCAGATACACATGCTGTGCATTATCCTGCCATCTAGTGTTGGGCTCAGAGTGTTACAAGTTGTTTTTCTTCGAAGAAGTCTTCGAGTCACGGGACCGAGTGACTCCTCCCTTTCGGCTCCATTGCGCATGGGCGTCGACTCCATGTTAGATTGTTTTCTTTCCGCCATCGGGTTCAGATGTGTTCCACTTCGCTCCGTATTTCGAATCGGGAAAGTTAGCTAAAGTATAAAAAATTCAACGGTATTGTTATCGCTCGGTACCGGGTTAGTGTAAGTGTATCGGCACCGACATCAAGACCGCTTCGGCGGCCCTTCGGGCTTCCACTCTTCACTGAGGCCTGGTCAGCCCTACCACACCCTTCGTCCCAGATTAATGGACCGGACCCCCTTCCGTTTCTGTCCTAAGTGTCACTCAAAGTATCCTTATACAGACTAGCACCAGGTCTGTAATCTGTGTTTGTCACCCGAACACAGAGAGGATACTTGTGAAGCTTGCCGTGCGTTTCGATCAAAGAAGACCTTGAGAGAACGACGAGTAAGAAGACTGCAAATGGCGTCGTAACCGAAAGAACAGTTCGACGTCGAGGAGGAGGAAAGAATCTCCATACAAGAGACGGAATCGGATGAATCCGACAGTAAACGACCCTCGACGGGGCAACAAACCGTAAGTAAACCTGCCCCGTCCCAAACTCAGGGTCACACTAAGAAACTTAAGGCCATGGGGACACCACCGCCAGCAGGCCATGGCTCAACCCACCGAAAGGAAGGTGACCAAACATCGGCACCGAAAAAGGCCAAGGAGTTGCCGAGGACTTCCGACTCCGGTCGAGAATCCGGCACCGAACGATTTCGACACCAAGTGATCGAATCGACCAAACCCCAAAAAATCTCCTCGGAACCGAAAAAGCCTATAACAGCAGAAACTTCTGTACCGAAAAAAGCGGTCTCGGAGTCGAAAAGAAGCTCTTATACAGAAGAGCAAGGACTTTCCTTGCAACTCAAGGAAAGACATCGATTTGAGCAAGAGTTAGGTATGGAAGAACCTGACCATACACAACAGAGGTTGCATATACAAAAAGAGACTGGCAAGATTCAGACTTTACCTCCACTAAAATCGAAAAGGAAACTTGCATTTCAGGAAACAGAAATGCAGCCAAAGACCAAAGTGGTTAGAGACAAATCACAACCACCAATGGTCTCACCACAACCATCTCCATTACACTCACCACAATTGCCACCAGTGGGAACACCTATAATGCAGTCACCCACACATACTGGGATGACCCAAGATGATGCTGATGCATAGGATTTATATGATCCACCAGTATCGGATAACAGCCCAGAATGTTATCCAGCCAAGCCGTCACCACCAGAAGACAGTACTGCATATAAGCAGGTACTATCCAGGGCAGCTACGTTCCACAACGTAGCGACGCACACAGAGCCAGTGGAGGATGACTTTCTTTTTAACACTCTGTCATCCACCCATGCATCCTATCAAAGTCTGCCAATGCTCCCGGGCATGCTCAAGCACGCGCAACAGGTCTTCCAGGAGCCTGTAAAGGGAAGAGCTATCACGCCTAGAGTGGAAAAAAAATACAAACAACCCCCAACAGATCCAGTGTTCACAACACAGCAGCTCACACCGGACTCAGTGGTTGTAGGGACAGCAAGGAGAAGAGCAAACTCTCAATCGTCAGGAGATGCTCCACCACCTGACAAAGTTGGAAATTCGACGCTGCAGGCAAGCGAGTGGCATCACAAGCAGCCAATCAATGGCGAATTGTGAATTCACAAGCCCAACTTGCACGCTACGACAGGGCACACTGGGACGAGATGCAAGATATTATACAGCACTTGCCCAAGGAACACCAAAAACGTGCCCAGCAAGTAGTTGAAGAGGGACAGGCCATATCTAACAACCAGATAAGGTCCGCACTAGACTCGGCAGATACGGCAGCACAGACTGTCAACACGGCCATAAACATTCACAGGCATGCATGGCTCCGGAGTTCTGGATTCAAGCCAGAGATTGAACAAGCGGTGTTAAATATGCTGTTTAACCAACAACAGTTGTTTGGGCCGGAAGTCGATACTGCCATTGAGAAAATGAAAAAAGACATGGACACGGCCAAAGCCATGGGCGCGCTCTAGTCCCCACAAGTCAGAGGCACCTTTAGGAAACCACAATTCAGAGGGGGGGTTTCGGCAACAAATATCTGAACCTTCCACCTCTCAAACCAGACCCACCTATCAATCACAATACCCAAGGTGGGGGTTTCATGGTTCCTGTAGAGGACAATTCCCAAAAGGAAGGGGAAAATTCCAACCAGCCAAACCAAGCCAGATAAAGCAGTGACTTCAATGTCACAATACCCCAACACATGTCACCAGTGGGGGGAAGGCTACCCACATACTACCAAAACTGGACACATATTAACACAGACACATGGGTCCTATCAATTATCCAACATGGTTATTGCATAGAATTCACAACATTCCCACCAGATGTACCACCAAAAATGCACAGACTGTCTCAACAACACAGGTCCAAGCACTGCTTCAAAAACAAGCAATAGAGCTAGTGCCCAATCACCAAAAAGGAACAGGCGTCTACTATATTTCCGCATTCCAAAAAAAGACAAATCGGATCATTTCCACATGGTAACACTTCAAGACGTAGTTCCCTTACTAAAAAAGGAGGAATACATGACAACATTGGATCTCAAGGATGCGTATTTCCACATACCCATCCATCCTTCTCACAGAAAATACCTAAGGTTTGTAATACAAGGCAAACACTATCAATTCAAAGTGCTACCGTTCGGAATAACAACAGCCCCCAGAGTATTCACGAAATGCCTAGCAGTAGTAGCCGCTCACATAAGGAGACAGCACATGCATGTATTCCCATATTTGGACGACTGGCTAATAAAAGCCAGCACTCAACAACAATGTCAAATTCATACGCAATACGTCATAGAAACTCTACACAAACTAGGGTTCTCTATAAATTACCAAAAATCACATTTGCAACCATCCAAAATACAACAATACTTGGGAGCAACGCTCAGCACACAAAGGGCAATTGCCACTCCAAGTCCACAAAGGGTCCAAACGTTCCAAATTGTAAGATCAAGCATACAACCAAACCAACACTACATGGTAAAGTTTGGAATGAAACTACTAGGCATGATGTCCTCATGCATAGCCATTGTTCCAAATGCAAGATTACACATGCAGCCCTTACAACAGTGCCTAGCAAAACAATGGACACAAGCACAGGGTCAACTTCAAGATCTAGTGTTGATACACCGCCAAACACACTCTTCGCTTCAATGGTGGAACCCTATAAATTTAAACAAAGGGCAGCCATTCCAAGACCCAGTGCCTCAAGCTATTACCACAACAGATGCTTCCATGGTTGGGTGAAGAGCACACCTCAACAATCACAACATACAGGGTCAATGGGACAATCAACAAAAACTACTTCACATAAATCACTTAGAACTGCTAGAGGTATTTCTAGCATTAAAAGTGTTTCAACCACTAATAGCCCACAAACACATTCTTGTCAAAACAGACAATATGACAACAATGTACTATCTCAACAAACAAGGGGGGGGACACTCGTCACAACTGTGTCTCTTAGCACAAAGAATTTGGCATTGGGCAATTCACAACCACATTCTCCTAATAGCACAATACATACCAGGCATTCAGAATCAGTTAGCCAACAATCTCAGTCGAGATCACCAGCAAAGTCACGAATGGGAAATACATCCCCAGATCCTGCAGGATCACTTCCACTGCTGGGGAACACCAAACATAGACCTATTTGCAACAAAAGAAAACGCAAAATGCCAAAACTTCGCGTCCAGGTACCCACACCCTCAGTCCAAGGGCAATGCTCTATGGATCAGCTGGTCAGTGATATTTGCTTACGCTTTTCCCCCTCTCCCACTCATTCCTTATATGGTCAACAAACTGAGTCAAAACAAACTCAAACTAATACTCATAGCACCAACCTGGGCTCGCCAACCGTGGTACACAACACTGTTGGACTTATCAGTAGTACCTCACATCAAACTACCAAACAGACCAGATCTGTTAACACAACACAAACAACAGATCAGACACCCGAATCCAGCATCGCTCAATCTAGCAATCTGGCTCCTGAAGTCTTAGAATTCAGACATTTAAATCTTCCACAAGAGTGTATGGAGGTCATTAAACAAGCGAGAAAAACTACAACAAGACATTGTTACACAAACAAATGTAAAAGATTTGTTTGCTACTGCCACACTAATCAAAATTCAAATTCAACCACTACATGCCTCCACAAAGGACATTGTAAGCTATTTATTACACTTACAAAAGTCTAATCTAGCATTCTCTTCCATCAAAATCCATATCACTGCAATGTCTGCCTATCTGCAGATTACACATACAACATCACTTTTTAGAATCCCAGTCATTAAAGCATTTATGGAAGGACTAAAAAGAATCATACCCCAAAGGACGCCACCAGTACCTTCATGGAGTTTTAATATTGTATTAACACGACTCATGGGCCCACCATTCGAACCCATGCATTCTTGTCAAATCCAATATCTAACTTGGAAAGTAGCCTTTCTAGTAGCTATCACATCACTTAGAAGAGTGAGTGAAATACAAGCATTTACTATTCAAGAACCCTTTATACAAATACATAAACATAAAGTGGTTCTCCGTACAAATCCAAAATTCTTACCAAAATTCATATCACCATTCCATCTAAACCAAACTGTGGAACTCCCAGTCTTCTTTCCACAACCAGACTCAGTAGCTAAAAGGGCCTTGCATACATTAGACATAAAGAGAGCATTAATGTATTACAGTGACAGAACGAAACAATTTCGTAAAATAAAACAATTGTTTGTAGCTTTCCAAAAACCTCATGCAGGCAACCCTATATCCAAACACGGCATTGCCAGATGGATAGTTAAGTGCATTCAAACCTGTTACCTTAAAGCAAAAAGAGAATTACCCATTACACCAAGAGCACATTCCACTAGAAAAAAGGGCGTAACAATGGCTTTTCTGGGAAATATACCAATGACAGAAATTAGTAAGGCAGCCACCTGGCCTACGCCTCATACATTTACTAAGCATTACTGTGTAGATGTGTTAGCAACACAACAAGTCACAGTAGGACAGGCTGTATTAAGAACATTATTTCAGACAACTTCAACTCCTACAGGCTAACCACCGCTTTTGGGGAGATTACTGCTTTGTAGTCTATGAACAGCATATGTATCTGCAGCCACACATGCCACTGAACGGAAAATGTCACTTACCCAGTGTACATCTGTTCGTGGCATGAGACGCTGCAGATTCACATGCGCCCTCCCACCTCCCCGGGAGCCTGTAACCGTTTTTAGTTGCATAAATTGTAAATATGTAAATAAATATGTACATACATTACTACTCCATTGCATGGGCACCTCTAGTAAACTCACAACTCCTACCTCACCCTCTGCGGGGAAAACAATCTAACATGGAGTCGACGCCCATGCGTATTGGAGCCGAAAGGGAGGAGTCACTCTGTCCCGTGACTCGAAAAGACTTCTTTGAAGAAAAACAATTTGTAACACTCCGAGCCCAACACTAGATGGCAGGATAATGCACAGCATGTGAATCTGCAGCGTCTCATGCCACGAACAGATGTACACTGGGTAAGTGACATTTTCCTTATTTATATTTTATTATTTTTCATATCATGGCTCACTTAATATTAAATGTACTTTTATGATATCAAAGTACTTTTCATTTATACTTTTAATTGAATTCATAGTATTACCTGGACTTGTGTGGATTAAGGAACAGGAAATTGGTGGGCAATTAAACATGGGACACCCTCCCAAAGTAGTAATATTTGTAGTTATTAATATATATGTATAGTTTCTTGTCTCCTAGATTGTTTTTACTTAACAGCGTAGTCCATGAATGTAAAAATATAAAAAGGTAACCAAGTGATCCACCGAGGAAAAACTTTAAGTTGAATAATGTATGTCAAAAAGTATTTTTTCCCCAGATTCCACCAGGCCTAAAATACTGAGTATATAGATCCATTTTACAATAAAAAGCAAATGGCACTTAATTCTCTTTTTTTTTTTTTATCCACCTTATCTCTTAAACTTTTATCCCTGTACAAAGTTGCCCTAGCTTACCCAACTGATGTTGGGTGCATATTTATTGTCTGCTGTCTTATTGGGACACCATAGCACCATTTAGGTGGGCACATGGAGCTAGCTATACTAAGGGATTTTGAGGTTGCCAACCTTGCAGTATGCAAAATCACAGGGTTGTGACTTCAGAATTCCTTTTTCTTATGTACTATGACCATTTTGCAATTCAGAAACGTTTTTCTAAATCACAAAATAGGGTTTGCCACGCATATTGAATCTTAATTTGGAAGCGGGTTACTTCCAAATTGTGAGTCAGTATGTATCATGGTTTGCGGCTGCAATTCCAGTTGTAAATCATTGATCAGTTACTGACTTGCAGGTTTGTTTTTTTTCCTAATTCCCAAAGTGGAATTGATCACCTTCGTAAACCGGGCGGCAGTCTTGGGGGTCTAAATACTAGTCCAGGAAATCACTGCCTGCTCCCACTGAAGGTTTCCAAAACTGAAAATGTTTACTTTTTAAGCAGCCCCAGTTCTTTTAAGGAGTTAAGTTTTTCCTTTTGGAATTCTAGCATAAGGATGGTGGTGGTGTGCTGTCTCTAGAAGGCCGCCAACACTATGATTCCAACTAATTACAGAAGATCACAAATTTTGACCTGCCGAATCTTAATTAGGCAAATATTTTTGCAGCCTACTGCCATTCGTTAATGTGTGAACGCACCAACTATTACGTGGATAGGTTTGCAAAATCTGATTCAATTCGCAAAATGTCGATGCACATTTTGGGATCACTTTTTGCAAATCAAATGTTGTCACAACCAGCCCTTAGTTCTTACATTGTTGTCTGTGCTTTATAAATATTTACCTTGTGCCCCATCTGGTCACACGTGTCTGATCTTGCCCCCTCTTTACTGGCCGGTGCTCCTGAAACATAGGGCTTACAAGAAACCTCTGTTTATTCTAGTATTTATATTCCTGCATATTCAACCAATGGTACTTGTTCTGTCGAAATAACTTGTATCCATCTAGAATGTATTATACTAGCTTTGTGATTTTGTGATGTTTAGTCGCCGGCTCTAGCACTAGGTTGGAAGCTGGAAGACTATGCAGGAAGAAAAGCCCTATATCAAAAAATCCAACAACTCTGAGAACTGGACTGGAAGAACTGCAACAGTGCAGTATGAAGCACAACTAAAAGACCACTTACATACATATGACCAGTGGCTGAAACATGTAAAAGAAATATGTCTAGTAGTTGAAACACATGATACTAAGATGTGGTCTAAAAAGTAATCATGATGGATACGTATTGGTCCCATTTGTAAAATGGACCAATTGCCATTATAGTGTGGCGAAAGGGCAATAGCTTCTGAGATTAATATCTATTCCCCATGGGCAACCAACATCTTCAGGAACAATGAACACCCCAACAAGCACTAAGGATACCAATGTAGAACCCCTAAAGACCTCATTGGTAAGAACAAGTCTTGGGGAAAGTCACTGGCGAAGAACAGGATGAGTGTTCTGCAGGTGAGCATGGGCATCCCATGAAGGTGCACAGATGTTTGATGGTAACATGCATGCAGTGCCTGCCCATACTTTGTACAAGTGTGCAGCTATTCTGGTTAGCGGGAGTGTTGGAGGGGACCACGGCAGTGACAAAAAGTGTACAAAGTGACTTCTAAAGGGAAAAAACTATTTTTCAGGACACTTCCTCGACCAGAATCATGGACCTGATAACCCCATGAGCGGGAACCCTTGAAAAACATAATTAAATTGTTGGGTTCAGGATTCAGTTCCAAACCCTGTCAGTAAACCATCAATTTGCTTTTTGTGAAGGAGATGCGGCCCTGACAGGACCTGTTGTTAAGGCACAGATCAAGGCCTTCCTGACGATTAGGAGGGAGAAAGGTGTTTATTACAGGAGATCGTTTGTGGACATCGATCTTTGCACGCCTGTAGAATTTTAGGTATAGTAACTTACTCAAAGATTCCCAGCTCGAGCAAAATAAGAAATTTTTTTGTTTTCTTTCAAGGTGTAAATGCACATCTTGCGCATATCCACTAATGGACAAACTATTCCAAACTCCCATATATCACCCATATCCAGGGGAAACCCACACAGATCCACACAGTGAACCCTCTGCACACGTCTAACTAAGCAATGCGCACGCACATTGCAATTACTACAAACATGTTGAATACACACTGCCAATCACCTGTTTCCATTACGAATCGTAGTGCACGTAGACAGACATTATATTCACACCCTCACCACAGAAACCATTCACAGTCAGGCATAATACACATATAAACACTACAAATATTCTCACCACCTTTCATTTCTTTCAAGTAAACCTCTCACATGCAATCCTGTGCAACTCAAGGATCAAGGAATCCCTAGTTACTGTCTTACACACTTGCAAAAATGCACCTACGTTCGTAACAAAATAGTGAAAAAGTATTGTGCAACACAGTGGTGGCTGGTAACTAAAAGCAGTGGTGGGGCACAAATACAAGACGGAATTGCACCTTGTGAGAAAGCCTCACTACCCACGTATTTCCATTCACCTACTCACCCACTGCCTTTGGTCACCTACCCATTTACTCATCCACATTGTCATCCACTGCCATTCACACAACTCTTATACACAGACACCCACATTTTCTCAGCCACTCTGTCAAGCCCTGCAAACACATTCAAACAAACACACATTGCCTCACCCATCCAGTATCCAGCAGTTTCAGTGATAAAAGGTACACGTTTATTTGAGCTGCAGATTACATGTTTAATATGACATATCACGTCATTAGTCTGCAGAAGAAATAAAACAATAACTAGCCATGATAAATTACTGGAACCATTACTGCCTTTGAGAGACGAAATCACCTACAGAGGCAGTGAAAGAGAGCTGAGAGAACAGATTATTTTCTTATTGTCTGTAAAAAAAAAAAAAAGCTCCAACTTACTTGTGTGCAGGGTTGTCTTTGGCATATTTATGACTTGAGGTCTTCAGGTCACACTCCTGTCTCCCAGTGAGCCCTGGATGGTGTTATTTATTGTATTTATTCCATTTCTCTGCCACAGACTGGGGATTTTCTTTGCCAATGCCACATTCTTTTAATAAAATGTGACCTCTGGTACGTAGACCCTTCTGATCACACCCCACCGTTTGAGTAAATAGGAAAGGGTGGTTTTCAGAAACCCGGGCTGAAAAAAAAATGCTCCAGGCTGTTTACAATCAGGGCTTCTGGTGGAAGAGGAGATAAGCCAGGGATGTCACTGCGTTCTGAGAAAACGTAAGGGCTTTGAGCCCTGTCAGCCCTACTGTGCAACTTTCAGCCACATACTGACGCAGGAGCAGTGGGGCTTTTCAAAGTGCACAACTTTCACTCCGAAAATGTTGTGCAGAAATTTTTTACTTTCATCATGTAATTAAATGTATGCTTCCCTAGAGAGGCCAGAAAAGGCTAGGGGCGCAGCCCCTTAGCCCTTGAACACCAGCCGCCACTGGTGCAACATTTGCATACATGATTGTCTTGATATGAAGACCTGTCCTGCCTTGACTTCATATACACATTTTATCAGATTGTTTTGTAAAGGAGGAGAGCCGTGGGCACAATATTGCTACAAAAACTTAAGCCAAGGAGTTAGTAACTAGTGTGCCTTTCTTCAATACCGGTGGTGTTCTCACACATTGAAAAAGGCAAGTCATGGTGCTTGACAGTCAACCTGGGCTCAGTCTGTCTGTCACTTTGACCACTGTGTCTGACGAACAAGAGAAAGGTGGTCTGTGAACGGCAGAGAGACAACCTTTATTGCCTGCTATTGAGAGTAGGAATCATTAACCACTTCTGTGATTTTTGTTGTTTTGAAAACAGCCAGGCTTTTTGCAGAGAATTACCCAACACCATATGTTGTTCAATATGAAGCCTGTTCTTGATCGCTTGCCTATCCCTGTGGTCCCTCAGGATGTGTCACCCTGTCAGAAGATTACCAATTGAATCAAACTTCTGCAGGAGCAGATGCCTTTTCCCCAACTCCCTCCAACAGATACGTACTCAGACCTTAACTGATTATCTGAACCCTGCATCCGCTAGTCGGAAAGGGGAATGGGACTAGAAAAAGAGAGAGTGCCTCCAGAACCAGTTCCTGCCTGTTTCCTACTTGAAGATAGGAAATTCTGCGTGGGGTTCTGTAAACTAGCACCTTTCTTCTTTTGGGGATTTTTGTAAGGGAAGGCCCTGCAGTGGGGTGATAAGAGCATAAATGAGTACATTCCTACTGTGCATTCAACAGTTCAGTCATTCTCATTCACCCAATGCAATCACTCCTAACCTGAATCTTTTGAGAGACTAGCTTCTCTCTCTAAAGAACAATGTTATCTCAGAATCTTCTTTTCTTCTGAAGTCAGAGGATAAATCCAAGGTTCTCTGAAGAACAGTCCAAAAGTACACAAATGACCAATTTACTGTTGTCTTTAACAGAAATAGAAACCTCCTTCTCCAAGTTCGTATTGCTCTATCACAGTCTCTAAAGCATCAGTCTGAGTTCAGAGGTCTGTCTCTTAAGACTGATGAGTCTGCAAGACATAGAGTTTTTATATATATTTATATATGAATGTAACTATGTATATGAATATATATTGACAAGTCTGGAAATTATACGGAAGGATTCTTTACTGCATTTGCTTGAAGTTCAGTTGAGCCAGAACAAATTCTCCTCAGAAAGCCGATAGCCAGTTGCTGGAAAAAGGAAAAAAATGCAGCTTTTTCAAAAGGGAAAAAAAATCCCTGGTGTGAACACCGTACCAAGAAAAAAGAATTAACTACTCAATACGAAAATAATTCTCAATGAAGGCAAGCGTCACAGGAACACTGCACATTCTCCTCAAGATGACAGTTGAAGTGCATGACTACCTGAGAGGAATAGCTGTAGGAAAGCTACAGCACAAGACTAAATTAGAAACACTTGAGTGCTAACCTCACAAGGAACTGCTGCCACCATCTTGAGTGGCAATTAAACCTGAGGAGGCTAGTTCTAGGAACAGCCTCCGCAAGAGCCACTAGGAGTGAGGACGCCGCTGCAACCAATGTGGGTACAGAGAAAAGGGGAATCGCTTTTGCTGAGGGAAGAACCTTATAACGCTGGCAATAAGTTTCCTGACACACCCTTGGCAAAGAGATGCCTCCTTCTCAGCTAACCGCAAATCTGCATTTACTTCATGCCATACAGGAAGTGCTTCTATGTCTGCATGAGCGCAAAAAGATATGCATGTAGGTCAGAGTATACTGGCAATGATACATTTTCCCTGTTCTTGAGTGCCATTTAGGAATTGGTACTCGCAGTGTTGTGATGTGCATACCATTAGTCCCTGCCATTACTGAAATTTCTGGTCCAGAGACCCACGAAGGCATTTGGCTCAATACTCAACATGAGAATGGGTTTTCCTTCAAAACAAGGACCAGAAAAACTGCTGAAAACCTCGGCAGTGCAGTGTAGTGTGAAGGGCATCTAGCTGTGAAGTTTGCATAAGAAAAAGAAGGTGGATAGATGGGCTAATATCCTTAGTGTGTCAGCAGCAGACATAGTGCATTGTTAGAAAATGCAATTCTGAAAACATGACCAGCAGTGATTGAGAGTGGTGTACAGGAAACCATGCAAGGGACAAAAATTGACATACATCAACAACACAGTTCCCCTCGGAGTAGTATTGAAAATATATGTTTTTCAGGTCGAGGATGGCAGCGCACAAGCGCTGCTTTTCTGACGTGTTGGTATGTATCTGGGCTTTTAACCACGCCCATCACTATCAGTAATTCATGGGCTTCCTCTTCAACAATACTTTATTCTCGTTGGTAAATGCTTAGTTTTGTCCCTCCTTGGGGTGGTTTAGTTACCGCCTTGGACATCGCGCCTGTTACATGGCTAATTGCAGTTTTGCCGGTTTGACTGCAAGCGAACTTCTTTTTTCTTTTGTATGACCCCTTCACGCTCTTGGCGGCTGTGACGCTTTGAATCGGTTCACTTATGTGAAACTACTTTACTTTTACTTTTCAATTTGTGCCAAGAAAAGTCCAGTTAAGAGTTTACAATGCTAACAGCTCTAACTCGGGCAAATGAAAGACCCATTACTTTGCAAATGCTTGTTATATTCTTACATACGTCCTTGGCGAGGATTTCTGCAACTCAAGGACATGAGTCCCAAACGAACATTTCTGCTCAACTTCCGTTTGCGATTAGCCACATTCAGAGTCTCCTGTTTAATGCCCGGGGACACCCCAAACTCATTGAAGATCTGTGCCTATCTTGTATCTCCACGCTTTGGAGCGAAGGAGGATCCCCCCATTTGAGGTCTACATCCGACTGATAATTTACTGTTTGAGTTAGCTCAGAAGAGAAATGTCTCCTTTTTAACATCTTCGTGAAAGACTAAAACAGAAATACTAATATTTTGCCAGTCAGTTAGGATGAGGGAGTGTTACTGCCACAGTTTACTGATACATGCAAACACTGAATAATTGGCTTTGCATCCCCTACTAAAAAATGAATATGTTTTGAATTGTTAGACTTGGGGCACTCAGCACATTTCTCTGGTTGGGGTTTTGGGATTTATTTTTGTCTGTTTTTTTTTTTTATCGAAAATTAGCATTTTCTCATTACCCTGTCACTATGAAAAAGTATTGTAGTAAGCCAAAAAAAGAGTCCGTGGACCAGAATTGTGTGTGTTTGAATGTCCTATTGGCAATATTTTGAAACATTTCTGGCGTAGGACTAGCACAATACCCTGACAGTGAAAGATACTCTGAGTTATGCCATTATGTCAGTGTCTTTTCTTTTGTAGATCCTGAACAAGTGCTTTCAGACGGCACTCAAATGGGTGGTGAGCTCTTCTGAAACAGAAAACTTACCTGACGAGTGGGCATATTGTGAGCATTTTCTCAGAGGTACACAGTGTTACTCATTGCATAATTATGGGCTTGAAATTGGAGTATCGTGTTTTGTTAATTATAAATGTATACCGCAAGGCATTTCCTGGCTGATGGAACAGTTGTTGTTCTACATTTCATATTTGCCCCAAATACTATGGCAGGATTTTTGAAATACGGAACCACCCCACGGTCATTGAGGGGCGTTTTATTACTTTGAAACTTAAAGAGGGGGAGGGCCCGATGCAACTGAGGTCCACATTTACATCTTTCCTCTCATATTTTGTCTTGATAGGTTTGTCTCCAGTGCTGCAGAAGCGTCTGTGTAGCCCTGCCTGGGAAACCCGAGACTCTGCTCTGGAATTTCTGACTCATCTGATCAGACACTTAAAAGGTGTATTTCTGAAAGACCCGAAGTTACTTTTATTCTTGACATATCGCAAACATTTTTTCTATAGTGTATAGGGTAGCTTCGAAAATACTATAAATACCTAATCATAATAAACGTACTGTTGAAAAGCTTATAATGCAGATATACATTAAGAACATTGTCATAGTACCTTGGACTTGGCTAGATTCACGAGCTGATGAAGATCATTCCACAGCATACAGTGGAAGACATTTTGCAGAACTGCAAAGACATACTTACGGTCAACTTTAATAATAACACTTAAATGCTGGACAAAGAGAGAGGATATACTGAGCCTGATGGATTTGTCAGTAGTGTTTGAACTAGTTAACGCCGCTTACTAGTTATCATCAGATCCCCCTGCTTCATTCAGTATGGGGTCAAAAGTGCCAAAGTGGTTCAAATGTTATCAAAATGTAATGTGAAAAGTAAACACACTGCAGCCTGTGAAATCCCTTTTTTGAATTCCCATGCGACTTAATACTTGCATAATATACTTTGCACCCACGATATGTAACATGTACTTGGAATGACTATGGGATTTTTGGAACCCTTGCCTATGCATGCTACTAGTATGCTGCAATATGTGGATTTTGTTGAAGGGCGCTAATGCTTCATGACAACTAGGTGTCCACTCAACAGCTGATGTTGAATCAGAATAAGCCAGATTTCTCATTGTCATGCAAGACCAAAGTGGTGCCATTGCAAACGACTGGCATATGAAACTGGTGGAAGCTGACCTATACACCAAAACAGTTCACAGTGCAAAATAACTGATAATCGCACTCAACCACAAACGCTAGTTAGATATATATATAAAAGCGCAAAAGCTGCATAAGACCAACTAAAATCAGTCAACAGTTTTTACCTGCTTAAGATCTGAAACAAGTAGTACAAAAATTGGATGTGTCTCAACTGAACTATAGTATAGATGTTCACAAGCAACCTTCCAATTAGAACAGCCTGTCTAAAAGCTATCTTTAACGATGCCGCGAGATTGATTTGACAAATCGAAAAATATATATATATATATATATTACACAAACCCTAATTACATGGCTGCCTTTCCATCCAAGCTAGCATTGATCTTGGAGCTGCTAACATCATTTCCAAGGCATTGAAAAGTAACACGCACTATTATCTAAGAAGTAACTTACAATTTATTGTGAACACAGGCATCTCTGCAGCACCAATAATTTCCTTCTCCATACTAACAATGTCATTAAGAATGTTTTAAACTCAACTGCCAAGATTTAGAATAAGGTCCTTATAGAAATACGATTTTGACTCCTGGCGCAGCTTAACACACCTTGTCCTCATACTGAATGTTGTGTGAATAGTTTTACCGCAATACTGAATGTATGACATGTTAAATTGTTAGGTGTTCATAATGTAGGGCAAGATTGATATTTTTCATCCCTTCAGCACAAAACGCTTTCACATCCTTTTGAATAATGTCTGCTCCATAGTAAAAGTAAATTTTAAAAAATTATTTTTTAAAACTCTTTAAAAAAAAAAAAAAAATCTGTAAAACAACAATTCCGTTATAGGCCACTGAACACATCAACTGGGTAACACCAGATCGAGTACCCATCTAGTGTCCTTGCCGGATTAACTTCCCTTCTGTTCACTCTGTATAGTCTCTTTCACTCCCTTGCTAAATAATACCACGCTCCAGGATTTGACTTCAAGTCCTCACACCTCTCTGTCACAGTTGCATTTGGACCACTTCATGAGAGAAAGGACTCATGGCACAAATAAGTTGCGTTAAAATGCATAATTATACACAGACCACACTAAAGTAAGTGTTGTGAATCACCTACAGTTCAGAGATGTATTTTATTTTTATTTTTATTTTTAATTTAATCTGTCTGGTAATTTACAGTTACAATTAATATAAATAACTATGTGGGAGAGGGTGGCATGTTGTACCTTAATTTCTTGCACCGCAATACCAAGCCTTCAAAAAAGTTACATGAAAAACAAAACAGTTGGCTGTTTTTCATGTTTGTTTAAATTTTGTTTTTCAGATCATCACGGATTCCAGCAGATTGTCTTTCTTGAAGAGGTGAAGGAACTTGTGTGGGATCTTCTAAAAGACCCTATAAGCTATGTGAGAGCGAGTGCGGTGAGCACGCTTGGACAGCTATTCATCATCAACTCTGAAATAAGTAGAACAGAGCATGATAGCACTGAAAAGGTAAATGGAACATTCATTTACAGTGCTAGATAGGAATTTTTGACACTATTAAATGGAAAACAATCTATCAATGTATCTTACAATATTCTATCAAAGTTGGCCCCATGCAGGGTTGAAAGCTTCCGGATACAGCAGAGTCATCTGTAAACTGGAAAGTCTATCGCTAACTAACATTGATACTTGTAGCCTGCCCCCTAGAGGCCTTGCAAAATTACATGTTTATGCAATTCCCCACATTGCATGCACCTGCACGAGGACAGGTTCGTTTTTGTATTTTCAAGAATACGGAAATGTTGAGAGTCAATAGTATGATGGCTGGGACTTCTGATGGCTGCAGATTTTCTGCTGTTAAATCTCATACTTAGAGTTTCACTTAAGCAGTGTGAAAGTGCAGGATGAAGATGGGACAGTTTACCCTGTGGAGAAACTGATGAGACTGCCTCTGTGCTGCAAAATTAGTGTGGTGTAACCATATTCCCTGTAAGAAGTTTGAAAGAAGGAGTGTGCACAACACATACATACATACATACATGATCTGATCAGCAGTGGTCGCCCTGTGGGATCCCTGTGACATTGACAACACTGGCTGACCCAAGTAGTGGAAGATTCAACTTTATTTTGGGGGCAAGGGCAAAACAACACTGAAAACCAATGTTCTTATGGTATAGTTCATGCTTTAATTTTTTGGTGGCCGCTCGAATTCACTGAATGACAGAGGCATCGATAACGCCTGAACCTGTTCCATATGGGCACCGATGGGAGCTCTCCACTAGACACCAAGACATTACAGCAGGTGTGTCTGAGGTAATCAATTATGTTTTCAAAGAAAAAACAATGGCGTAAGAACTGCTTCAAGCAACAAGCTTTGAGGCTTAGATGGGTTTAAAAGGAACTCACCAATCGTGAAGCTGATCTAAATAAAGGCAAAACGTGACTGTAACTCACCATGAAGGGTGCATGCTTATTTTTTTTTTCTGAAAACTGCTGGGGATAAAGGCATATGATGGCATGTCTGAGCATTCATGTCCACCAGTTTGGGAGGAATGTGACTGAATTGGCTACCAGAATTCAGCAATCGAATGCATAGAACAAGAAATGAAAGAGACTGTGGTGGGGCTACATACATTTGAGAACTGTAATAGAGAAAGAGCATTATAAAACTAGATTCTGATGGAAACTTCTAACAGATTCCACAGCTTGTGAATACTCCCAGACTCCAGATTCGATTTGGATATTTTTCTCACCAATTCCCTCGCCCGCCATTAGGTGGTATCATACGGCTCTGTCTGTTCCGTCCAGCCCTGAAGGTACCGTTGTGTGACAATGTAACCGCCGCGTCTACACTTTTGATGTCAGTTCCTTTGTCCCCAAGCCTCTAGATGCATACCTGGAGCTTGCTCCCTTGCTTTTGTCACTTGACAGAAACTTTTATCTAAAAATATTTTTCCAATGAGCAAGGGGCATGTCTCCCCCTAAATCTACAGGGTTTAAACCCTGCAGGGATTGCTGTAACATGATGTTGGTGATGGACTGTCTCTGGTGTCTGGGTTCCTTGCATGACTCAAAATCGTGCACTGCCTGTCTTGGTCCCCCCATGCAATCAGATTCCTGAGATTGTCCTGATGCACCTGGATCCCAGCAATCCAAAGAGGCCTCAGGTTGGATTTCCACCTTTGGATCTGTCCCTGACTGTGCTTCCGAACCCTGTTTCAGAGTCTACCCCAAATGCTGGACCATGCCTACACCAACCTCTCACACATCACCAAGACATGCACCGGTTTTCAATGTGCTGACACCGGAGGATGAACCGATAGTTCTATCAGTCTACAACGACCTCAGACAAAGTTGCACCCTGCCTCAGTCGGATTGAGATGGAATATGCCCTCTACCACAGATTTCTTCTGAACTGAACCCACTCGACTGGGATAATGAACCCCAAATTTACGTTACGGAAAACCCTTTTTGGAGTCTATCGAGGCCAGTCACCTAGACACATCCCGACGCTAGCCTTAACTCTCCACTTGGTCCCTCTACAAACTAATTTGCTTAATTTGCCATGGCAAAGAGGGCAGCAGAAGTCCTTGACCTACAACTTCCCTCCGCACAGGTGAAAACAAACGTCCTCACTAATGTTCTGCAGCCTGGGTAGACTTCAGCAGAGCCACTCCTGCCCTTCAATAATGCACTTATAGACACTCACATGGGCACCAGGGTCAAACAAGGATCTTGTCCTCCTGTTAACTGCTAAATAGCCAAAATACATTAGCCAGCTGGCGATGCTCATGTAACAATTGAATCTGTAAACTCAGACACATTCCCCCAACAGCCCGACATCATTCAAATTGCAGTGCTCAGGAAGGTCTAATCAGCTACCTCGTTGTAAGTATATCACATTTCTAAAATCATCCCTGTCTCCATCCATGAACACTCCAGTTTCTAGAGCTATAACTTCCAGCTCCTTGGGATGTAGGCTATACTTACACACCTCCTTGTGCCAAATAAAAACCAGGGGCAGTCAAAAATGGAAACCACTGGCTACAACACACTCACCCTACTAACAATATGTAGTTCTGATAGGCACTGCATGTTCAACATGCACTCGATATATACAAAGGGATGGCACTGTAGGCTGTGAGGATGACAATCAGTACTTGAAACACACAAAAGGCGATAGGAGGAATGCTTGGATTTTGTCTAACCCCTGCCAGTTGCTCAGGGTAGCATCCTAACCCATCGTTCTTTTGCTCACCATGCCTCCTTAGTTTGGACCTTGCAAATCAGCCTTGACCCTGGTCCTCACTGGAAGAGCCCAGCCAGAACTACCCGGCCATATCCTTACTGAAACACAATCAGCTTAGATCCGATTTCTCCCTGATAAGGGCCCATCAGCTGATTTCGCCCTGATAAGGGTTTTAGTGGCACAATGAGCACAGGACCAATGCCTGGGCATACCCTTGCCACTTAAGGCAGTACATCAGACACACAAAGGGTGGTGCGAGGAATGCTCATGGGAACAGGCCAGGCCAGGTCCTTATTGGCAAGGGTATGCTCACACTTTGGTCCGGCCCTCACTCTGCCACTGGAACCAAGCTATACCTGGCAATAAATCCTTAACAGGGCGGAAATGGTCCTAGGTTGTCTGTGTTCTAGTAGTTGAGGCCCTGCCAGTTCAGGGTGGACTTTTCCCATAAGGAGCAGGATCAAGGCTGATTTGCATATGGCTGGGTCTAAAATGAGGTGGCATGGTGAGCTAAAAAACGGTGGGTTGGAATGCTACCTGAGCGATTGCTGGTGGTTAGACAAATTGCAAGCATTCTTCCCAAAACCTTTTGTGTGTTTCACACAACTGGAACTTTGCACAGATGGGCCAGTAGTCATCGCACTTTCTTAGAACAGGGAAAAAGGCCTTTCTAACCACTTGGTATGCAAAACCTGTATGCTGCCACCACCTGTGGCAGTATATGTCCCAGGGACACATTTGGTGGCCTTGTGACAGTTAAGGGGTATCCCTTAGATATTTTGCACATAAGGTAATCCAGGCTGTGGATCTCCTGGTCAATTTCAGACTTCGCCCGTGGTGTGCACACAGAATTCTGTCAGTGCTGGAGCAAAATATGATCAGGATACCAGATTCGTTTCCAGCTTCTCTACATGTCCATCTACCATTCAGTACATTTCTATCCCAACACCTTGCATTGCACTTCATGCAATGCCTTTCTTTATAGGGCATTCTCCTCTTTATAGGCCGTCCTCCTTTGCTTAGGGCTTTAAATTAGAGAGCAAGCATATTATCACAGATTATGCCTTTGGTGTATGGCTATAATTCTGTATTGTTAATCTGTTGGCTCTTATCTGTAAAGGACAATATTGTTCAAATAGGCACAATATTTAAGGAATGTGGAATAATGAGCAAACTTTATTGAACATTTCCTGCAGTGTTAAAATGGTTTACTTTTGTGTTCTGGGCATGTGGTTTCCTCCTCTTAATGATTGTGTTGTGAAGGAATTGGCTGATGAGCCTATACAGTCTAATGTTCCTGGTGTTGTTGATGTGGCACATCACAGTAAATGACTGACAGCATTTCAGGCTAAATACTTTTTTAAGATTTAAAAAAGGCAGTGCTTGACTGCCCAACTAGAATGAGCGAGTCTTGAGACTTCAAAAACAAAATTCAATAGTTAATATATTTTTAGCCTAATTAATATCTCGTGTTTTCGTTCCCTTCTATTTGTTTCTCCCAGGCTACTATTGTGTCGGAGTTCTTGGAAATGCTATTGACGGACACAGAAGCTTTCCCACGAAGGGCTGTGGTCAAGGTTTTCACAGATTGGCTCAGGCAAGGCCACATGAGGAAGCTGTGGGACGAAGAGCAAATGATGTCTAGACTGCTAACCGCAACAAACTGCGATTTGGACTGGGAAGTGAAAGTGAACGGGTTGGTGCTGGCTGAAGTATTTGTAGAGCAAACGTTAGGAAAACTTTCTTTGCCAGACTGTCCTTACGCAGTGGTCTTAACTTCCAAGACTTCCGTTCTCGCAGAATCACTGGAAAAGTTCTGCCGAATTGAACTTTTTCCTTTCTTGCTCAGGGCACTCTGTGACTGTGATAGACCCGTGGCTCAAAAGTCCTGCGATATCCTCTTATGTCTGAAAGTGCATTACTGTAAACCAGCCCTCCAGAGCAGGGGGACTGTGCCAACTCCGATAGGTGGAACTGACTGGGTAGAGGATGTTCTGAAAAAACGACATTTTAAAGGCGCTGGTGAGCAAGGTGATAGACCAAGAAAGATTTCTCCGCAGGAATCTGACTGGGTGCTTGAAACTCTGGGGACAATAGACCTGGAGGCTTTGCAGGTCTCTCTGGAGCGAAGCAGTGACCACATCGAAAACAGCCCGCAGTCTCTTCTGCAGGATATCTTAGCGACTGTTGGAACCCTCGATGAAAACGGAATCGACTGCTACTAACATGTGAAAAGGTTTTGAGTGAATACAAAAAATGAATGTTTTAATGTTGATCTTTGAAGGGATTGTGTACAAGAAGCATAACACGTCAGCACCTACTTCCAGTCCCACTTTGTGCGACACCGAACAGTAAGTCTCATATAATGACTGCCACGATGTATGACCCGTACCTTAACCTTGGGCTGGTCCTCTGCCGGAGCACTGCTGTTTCATGCTGACAGTGCGCCTCTCCAAATAGGGAGTTCACTTGGGAACGTTCTGCATATTGAGTATGGTAATTATAGTGACGTGTAAATAGCATTGGCTGTTACATGTGCCAGCTACGGATTATGAACTTTAGGTTTTAACAAAAACAACGTTTCTGCATTTCATGTAGACGTATGTCTACATTGAGAAAGTGATATTGACATTTATCTATTAAAATGAGTTTTATTTGAACCACAACAATTTTTGGTGACGACTTCGATCTGCATAGAGTGCAAATACGTTTCACCTTCGTGGCTCAGTGAATAAAACACTTTTTATACATATTTGTGTGTCTGTTTCTTGACCTACTTATTGCTGAACGCTTTGCTACGATTGTCAGGTTCATTCTATTGCAGCACTCGATTGATAGGAACGGACCTAGCATTGTATACTGCAGGCGAGATTTCCTTCAGTTGTGTGCGCTGTAGTATTAACTCATTAAAACTGGAACTAGGAACAGCAGCACTGGTGCGAAGAAAGAACACATTGCTGAATTAAAGTCCTATGAGCGACGATTATACTTCGGGCTTCCGGTTTTACGGTATTTATAATTTCTACATTTCCGTCTGTATTTATCCATATTTATTTTTTGCAAATTTTTCTGTATTTATCCATTTTAATTTGTATTTACTTTATTAATGAAGCTGCAATTGGTATTTTTCCACATTTATTTAACTGATAAATGTATACTCGCACACGAATGTCAAAAGGATTCAGCTGTATACCGTGCAATAGCATTATTTTAAAACACTTGCATTGTAGAAAACCATGAAGACATTCAGATCTGCAGGTAATGAAGCTTAATTAGCAAACCTATTGTCTTGTTTTTTCATATATCCACCTCTTATGTATTCATACTGACCTGGCATTCATGATTGAGAGTAGAGAAAATAATCCAAAGAAAGCCTATTTCACGTATTTTTCTGTATTTAAAATAAATACAGACAGGAAAATATATAGTTTTCTGTCTGTATTTATCTGTAAAAGTCAATGAAAACGGAAAATTGGGACCCCCTAATTATACAGTACCTGCATTCTGACAGCGTGCAAGTTAGTAGCAGTTAATTTGTTCCCTGAATCTTCGGTTTAAGAAGGTAACAAAGACAAAATATGTTTCCCGGAAATACGAAACGGGTCCTAGAATTGACTGCTGTTTCAGACTGACGGCATCTATAAAGAGAACGCGCCTCAGAGTAAATGATGGATGACACTCTTTACAAGTAAAGCCATAGCAAGCGATCCTGATTCACCAACATGTGATTAAATGCTGCTCAATGTAGGGTGGACTAGGATTTGGGGACTATGGCTTGTTGGCATACTGAAAGCACTAATAATTTCTGTCCCTTTGCGCGGTCACTAAGGGTGTGTGTTTTTTTTTTTTTTTTTTTTTTTAATCCTACAACTTTGTACATGTAGTCTCCGTCGCATAGTATCCTTTCTCTCTCATTTTACTTTGAAATGGTCATGAAAACTTACATACCTGTGCATTGGGAAAACGTTTGCAAAGGCCCATGTGCGATTAAAATGAAGCTTGGTCGAGACCCTGTCTGCAGTTGCCAAGTGCCTTTAGGGGCCAGTGGAGTCCCGTCCTGACAGCACACCCACCAAAGAGTTAGTGGTGAGTGAGCTGGGGAACAGGTGTCCTTGGGCACATGGGCAGTTTCTCAGCACTGGAGACTTCATGTCCTAACATAGATTAATGAATGTGGTGCTCCCTATCAATCTCTTTGGAACCCTGTAAACCTGATCCTGTACTGGAACACTTATGGATCTGATTGAGGGCACCTACCCAGCGAAACAGCAAGTAGCCCAGTGCTTGACCAATGGTTTATGCAAGTCTGCTGGGAGGGCTAGCATTTGAAAAGGAGAAGACTAAAGATTCATGGTTGCAACAGGACAAATACTGTCGTAGCCAGTGCCAGGAGTAGGGCGGGGCCAATTTATGGGAAGACCCCCAATCACCAATCCTAGTGAACATAAGAACACTGGGGCAAGACCATCTACCATTAGAATATACAAGAACTGGTGAAGAGGATTAGGGTTGGGCCCTTCTGACCTCCTATATGTGTCAACTTCTTCACATCCCGAGTGGACGCATCCTGGAGACTAGCGTTATCTTGGAATGCTTTCCTGTTTCCTTTTAGGCAAGTGGTTATAAGGATGCTTCCGTTCACCCCAATAGGCTTCAGGATCCTGACCTGTCCCTAAAGGTTGGCTGAGTGTGTTCTTTAGCTGAGGTGTAGGGAAAAAGAGTTGACCTGAAGAAAAAGCAGTAAATATAAAAATTGGCTCCTTTGTAAGAATTGTGTCTCCGACAAACCGTTTTTTTTGTTGTAAACATTATCCACACCAAAAAAAGTTTCTTATGATGGCATAAGGAACCATAATGTGGAGCTTGACCTGTGGAACCTGGTTGTTCGTATATCAAGAATTATTCATTCTGATGAATACTTCTTCCTACAGATTCCTAACCTTTAGAGTACTCCCTAATGCAAGACTGGATCTCGAGAAAATTCAAAGCAATACTCCTGCATCCAGTAAGTGGCGCTATGTGGCTCTGCAGGGACTCTAAATCTACCTCGAAGTGATGAAGCAGAGCTATATGTTAAGTGTCATCCCTGCGCTTTGACGTTACTTCCTTTATTTCCATGGCCTACAATGCAAATCTAGAGGTTGGCCCACACCTTGTTGGTAATCTCACTACTGCAAACTTCTTAGGATCCAAAGACTACGGGATTGAAATCCTGCTGATACTGCAGGAAGCAGAAGTTGTTAATGGTCCTACATGATGTGTGTTTTTGGTACTTCTGCTCCAGTCACAACTCGAAGTCTTGCCACCGTCACACAGCCAAAGGTGATCTGGGAATGAGTGGTGAAGCTCTATATTGCAGATCGTGGTCGAAACACTAGTCTAGCTCCAAGTTCCGGGGACACTTGTGGTCCAGAGTCCATTCCAGCAAAAAGTCGAAGATCTGGTATAAGTGCTAAAAGGCCAAGCAGGACTCCACTCCATCCATCTATTCAAAGTCTGTCAAGAAGACACTAGGGTGTCAAGCTAAAGATCTTACCCAGGGTCACCCAAAACTTATTAGATTGTGCAGATGGTACAGTGTTCCCAGAATTCATAGGTCCATTGTCTACTCTACAACAAATAGCAGCCTTCAAAGAAGCCATTCTCCAAATTATAAATGTGCTTCCTGCTCCCTCTGGTGGGCCTTTGGGCCGCACTGGTCAACAGGGTCTGTCAGTCACACATTCGCTAGTGAGACTGCCCCCAACTAACGTCCGCTGGCCCTGACCTGAGATCCAATTCAGACTCCAGTCTTAGACTTCAAACCAACATCGATCCACACCACATGTATGTTGTGCTATGAAGTAACACAGGTGCAATGAGTCGTTATATAACCAGGCATCAATGCTAGACCTGTGCTGTTCTGCTAGAGGTTCTCATTGAATACAATTCTGATGCGGTTAAGAACGTACCCAATAACTGATGATGACGAGGAGGCAAATAATTTACTCACCCCTCATTACATCAATAGAGGTTTATATTCGGACTTATAAAATGCCAGTGGTTTGGAGGTCCTCTTAGACAGAGCTCTACTCGCTGCCTGGTCCACCACATGAGAAAGGTGCCAAAGGTGCCTCTTCTGATGGTTACTTCTAACAGCAGATTCCACACCTTCAGAGTAGCCTCAGGTACCAGAATGGAGCTGGAGATTTTTTCATAACATTGCTCCGCTGCACCAGTAGGTGAGTGTCATGCAGCTCTGCATTTACTTTGTACTGCCCCAAAGTGACATCAGAGCCACTTATAAGCACCACTCCTGTGCTCTGATGCCAGGTTCTGTCTTCCTGTGCCTTTGGACATGGATCCGGAGCTAGCTCCCAAACTTTTCCTCGTCTCTAAAGTGATTTTTTTGCTAACCAAATTCTTCGTTAGTGAGCAAAGAAACATGTCCACACATACAGGTTTTGTGCCTTTTAAGCACTGTCACGAGCAGATGTCTGTGACAGATCCCTACAAGGTCTGCCTCTGGTGTCTAGAGTCGTCTCATGAGACTAGGCCTTATGAGGATTGCACCCAAATGAACTCCAACGCGATCCAGTATTGCAAAGTCAAACATTACTTTGCTGAACACCGACCAAAAGTGTGTTAAGTCCAGGTTCCGGTTGAAATAGGGGGTGTGGACCTGCTCCCACTCTTGAAGCTGCTCTTGTGACAAATCTTCTTCCCGTTTCAAGTCCTCAGGTAGGTCCAAGAAAAGCAAAATCTCAAAGCAGGATGCCTTCATGTGAAATTGCATGATCATCAAGGTGCTTTTCAATCTCTGTCCCCTACAGAAGGACCAATACGACATCTTATTCTGATACACTCCGAGTTTTCAGGTCTATTGGTTGACGTCAGAGCAAATAGAGGCTTTCCATCCAGCCTCCATCTGGTGAACATTCATGAACCCATGGATCAGAGGAGGTCTCCACCCCTGTTACAGTAGGCGGATCCTTCCTCAACGCAGTCTGTACCTCTTGACCGTGCTTCGGAGTCCATGATGATGCTCAACCTGACTTTGATCCAGACAGCAAGACCTACAACAGTTCCTAATGCCACAAGACCAGCCGCGATGTTGCTGACGCCGGAAGAGGGCCTGCGTATTTTATCTGGGCTCTGAAACTAATTTGATTCAACCTCAACTGAACTCTCCTTATACAGCTCACCTGGTCCAAACCTCAGATAGAACACCTCGCCTACCAGGCAATTGGTCTCTGGCCTTCCATAATTTGTTTGGATCATAACATGACTAAAGCCAGCATAATCGCGGAGATAATGGGGATGATGCCCCAAATTATGTACATTTGTACAATGATTTACAGGAGGCCAGTGGTCAGGAACTTCTCGACACTGGGTTGAGTTCCACCTTCTGGCCACACCACGGAGGACTCAATGGCTTTTGCTGTTGTCATCAGGTGTGTGGCTGCAGTTTTGGGATTTAAGGTTCCCATCAGGACCAATGTGTTCACTATGCAGACTGAAGTTTTGCAGTCATGACAGGCAACTAAAGAGTTCTTCCTTTTAACAAGGCTGTCACTGACACGTTAATGGGCACCTAGTCCAAATCTTGCTCTTGAGCGCCAGTAACTAGATAATGGACTAGATATCACCAACCTGCTCCAGGCAATTATGCCTTATTGATCCAGCGTCCTACACCTGAAAGCCTGGTTGTCCACGCCTTCATGGGCAGGCTCATTCTTAACTAATTTCCTTCAACGCCTCTTGACAGAGAAACCTCTGGAAACCGAGTGTTTTCTTCTGCAACCCTCACCCTTCACTCAATAAATAAAATTGCCATTTTAGGGAGATAACTTTAAGGTTGTTTCATTGATTTCTCCGATGCTCACAGCCTCCTGGTTTTTACCCCAAATCATCTTTAAATTGTGATGCAATTTGTGCTTTGCTGGGACTCCGAATCTAATCATTAGCTTGCTCAAATATCCATCTCCAAAAATATCCTGAGTTTAATGGTCTAGAAATTCCATTCTTCTCATGGGCCTACCTTTCTGTATGCTTGAGTGCTGGTCAGCATTGATTCTGCAGAACAAAGTTAAGGCACTGTCATAGGTCACCCTGATGTACATTATCTGTCATCTATAGTAGACATTGTTCTGAAATCAGTGTTGCCAACCAGCATGGGATACTCACTCCCACAGGTTACATTCTGCTTGAGAATGGGGAACAATTCCTTGATTCCCCTTTATTTTTTAGTGGGTTACTCTTTTCATGGACATAATTGTGTTGCCATTGTAGTAGCCAGGCTACTATCATGATATGATGCTGTCACACCCATTTTCCAAATTTGTTGCAGTTTTCTAGTCTGACACCCAAGTCGTGACCGATTGTTTTCATTTTCCGGATAGCGCCAACCTAATGTCTCAACAGGAGGGACGTGTTTACCTTACCATCAATATTAGTTTTACTCTCTAGTTTCTGAGAGATTAGCCCGATAAGAGCCTGTGCTTTTTAATTACTTAATAATGATATGATGCCATCTGTAAGGAGAACTCTCCCAAGTGTCCAATAAAAGAGCAAGTTGTAGAGATTTAGCCACATCGCTCTTAAAAAACATAAATCTGTCTTCCATTCTGTGTGTCCTATGCTTTTCTACATGACTAGTTCAGAAATCAGAATTCAGTTCCAGAGTTCCAATTTGCAGCAATAGTAGGTCGAAGCATAATGTTTTGGAATACAAAATTCTTTTGCTGAACATATTTTCAGGGGCTGACTACTTTTAAGAGACGTTAGCCCAAGTGGAAACGTGGATCTAAATGTACTTCTCTAGACATTGGCTCATTTGCTCTTTGAATCTAAGTGATGTTAAACCAGTGACATTTAAGAACAAGTTACTTACCTATGGTAACTTTCAGTCTTATGGATACCCTATCTACCTGCAGATTCCTCAACTCTTGAATCTACTCCAGGCGCCAAACTGCATCATGAAAAGTTGAGATATCTCTACTATGCCAGTAAGACAACAGAGCTATGCTGTAGGCACCAAAAGCTGAGGGGTCTTGAGTCGTGTTCCATCCTTTCATTTTCACACAGAGAACATTATGCCAGGAGACCGAGAGGAGAATGGCAGACAGCATAGAGGCAAAGCCTGCATTTTGGAAGAAATGGCACCCGGGATGGTCAAAGCAACTCAAGACCCAGATCATTGATCCAATTGATCAGACCAATCTGATTTTTCTGCCAGGGATTCCACTTTCCCTGGCAGGGAGACAAACTGGAGGATCCGAAGCCAGGCATCTTGAGGAAGTTGGCCTCTGGTACCAGCGGAAACCTATAGGGTCTCTAAACAGGTGACCACACTGTTGTACTATGGTGTGACATCTTAACACTCCATAATGGGAATGGCTGGGAAGTGTCACATGCACTAGAATTCAGTGCACCTCCATTGGCAGGACAACCTCCCAAGAAGACTGCTGATGATGATGTTCTGACTGGCGGTGAGGACTTTTACTTCATTGTGTCTTGGCTTCCTTGCTCCCACTCTCCTTTTTTATTCTTTGTAAGTCATCACCTAACCTATATTTGGACGCGAAGATACAAGCCCTAGCATAAATACTTGGGGGCATTTGTTATGAAGAGTTAAAGTAATGCAGCGCAGTAATTAATGTTGCTGCGCTGTGTTACGTGAACAGGGGAGAGCAGAACTGTGCCATATCTACTTGGAACTGGTGCAATTCTGCTCTCTACCTGCGCTCGTGCGCTTGGGGCTGCCATACGCCAACGCATGCACGTCTGCATTGTACTCAGAATAGTTTGTGTGCAGGCAGGGGTCTTGTGTTTCTGCACCAAAAAAATATGTTCCAAGGCATTTCCTTTGTGTATGTTTGCAGCACGCATGTAAAGAGGAGAAATGAAAATATTTCTGCTCAATACGCTTGCCTTAGGGAGGCATAGGCTTTTGATACAAATCACTATCCATAATTCTTTGTAGACTGGGATTTGCATCAAAATCCATTGGTGGTTGCATGGGACCGCTCATTCACCAACCATGTAATGGCCCCTTGATGCAAAGTACTGGGAGGCAGTGCACTGCGCTGCGTTTCATTGTGTTACTGTGGCTTACAAACTGATGCAAATTGTGATTTGCACTGGTTTGTAAAAAACAGCAGAAGACTTTGCATCGGGTTGCCTTAAAAACTACACCAACCTGACAACTCTTTATAAATCTGAGCCCAAGCTTCTATGACTGAGCTAAGCCTAATCCTAGTACTTAAAGAAATTAGGAACGTGTTAATAAAAATAATAATAAACCTCTAAGAAGTAATGCATGTGTAATAAAAATAAATAAAAAAAAAGCGACTATCACTTAAACTACGAGCGTAAATTGTAATAGTATGTTCGATGGCATCTGTCGCTGTAGATACGCATGTTTTGCATAGCTCGCCATCTGGTGTTGGGCCGGAGTGTTACAAGTTGTTTTTCTTCGAAGAAGTCTTTCGAGTCACGGGACTGAGTGACTCCTCCTTTTGTCTCCATTGCGCATGGGCGTCGACTCCATCTTCGATTGTTTTTTTTCCGCCATCGGGTTCGGACGTGTTCCTGTCGCTCCGAGTTTCGGAACGGAAAGATAGCTAATTTCGGAAGATTTTCGTCGGTATTGTTGCGTTCGGGATCGGCGTAGTTAGATTCAACACCGCGTCTAAGATCGAAGAGCTCCGGTGCCCTTCGGGGTAATTTTTTCGATCCCCCGTCGGGGCCTGGTCGGCCCGACCGCGTGCAGAAGAACGCCGATGGAACGGACCCCGTTCCGTTTCTGTCCCAAATGCCACAATAAATACCCCTATACAGACCAACACTTGGTCTGCAACCTGTGCCTGTCACCTGAGCACAGTGAAGACTCCTGCGAGGCCTGTCGTGCGTTCCGGTCCCGAAAAACACTCCGAGACCGTCGAGCCAGAAGACTTCAGATGGCGTCCGCGCCGACAGCCCACCGGGAGTTCGAGGAACAAGAAGAGGAGGGAACCTTTTCGATCCAAGAATCGGACTCCGAAGGATTCGACGATACACAAACCGTGAGTAAGACGTCGAAAACCACTCAGAAGAAGATTTACAAGGCCCAGGGGACGCCACTGCCACCAGGCCATGGCTCGACCCATAAATTCGGTGACCGACCGTCGGCACCGAAAAAGGCCCAAACAGTGCCGAGATCGTCCGACTCCGGTCGAGACACCGGCACGCAGCCTTCTCGGGACTGAGAAAGTGCTGGAGACAAGCATCGACACCGAGATACCGGTGTAGACACGGCTCGACGCCGAGACAGCGGCACCGAAGAAGATCGACGCCGAGAGGTTTCGGCCCCGAAAAAGAAAAAAGTCACCTCGGAGCCGAAAAAAGATGCAGACAGGGTTTCGGTGCCAAAACAAACTGCAACCGACCCAGTTTCAGGCTCTTATACAGAAGAGCACTCGCTAACCTCCCAAATGCAAAAGCATAGGTTTGAGGAAGAGCTACACTCAACTGATGTAGACCATACGCAAAAGCGTATTTTCATACAGCAGGGGACAGGAAAAATAAGCACCCTTCCCCCTATTAGAAGAAAGAGAAGATTGGAGTTCCTAACTGAACAAACACCACAAACAAAAGTGGTGAAAAAAGTTACCCCACCACCCTCTCCTCCACCTGTGATTAACGTCTCACCAGCACAAACTCCATCACATTCCCCAGCTCACACCACCATGAGCCAGGGTGACCAAGATCAAGACGCATGGGACTTATACGACGCCCCAGTGTCAGATAACAGTCCGGAGGCATACCCTACGAAGCCATCTCCACCAGAGGACAGCACTGCGTATTCTCAAGTGGTGGCTAGAGCAGCACAATTTCACAATGTAAGCCTCCACTCAGAACAGGTCGAGGATGACTTTTTATTCAACACACTCTCCTCCACCCACAGCTCCTACCAAAGCCTGCCTATGCTCCCTGGTATGCTCCGGCACGCAAAAGAAATCTTTAAGGAGCCGGTCAAAAGTAGGGCAATCACACCAAGAGTGGAAAAAAAGTATAAGGCGCCTCCTACAGACCCGGCTTTCATCACTACACAGCTGCCACCAGACTCTGTCGTTGTAGGAGCAGCTAGGAAAAGGGCCAACTCCCACACATCTGGAGATGCACCACCCCCAGATAAAGAAAGCCGCAAGTTCGATGCAGCTGGTAAGAGAGTCGCAGCACAAGCTGCAAACCAGTGGCGCATCGCTAACTCCCAGGCACTACTTGCGCGCTATGACAGAGCCCATTGGGATGAGATGCAACATCTCATTGACCATCTGCCCAAGGACCTACAAAATAGGGCAAAACAAGTGGTTGAGGAGGGACAGACCATTTCCAACAACCAAATCCGCTCCTCCATGGACGCTGCAGATACAGCTGCACGGACAATTAATACATCTGTAACTATCAGAAGGCATGCATGGCTCCGAACGTCTGGATTTAAACCAGAGATTCAGCAAGCAGTTCTCAATATGCCTTTTAACGAAAAAGAACTGTTCGGTCCAGAAGTGGACATAGCGATTGAGAAACTCAAAAAAGACACTGACACTGCTAAAGCCATGGGCGCACTCTACTCCCCGCAGAGCAGAGGGAATTACAGCACATTCCGTAAAACACCCTTTAGAGGGGGGTTTCGGGGTCAGAGCACACAAGCCAGCACCTCACAGGCAACACCGTCCAGTTACCAGGGACAGTACAGAGGAGGTTTTCGGGGACAATATAGAGGAGGGCAATTCCCTAGGAATAGAGGAAAATTTCAAAACCCCTACTACTAAGCAGTGACTCACATGTCACTCACCCCCTCCACACAACACCAGTGGGGGGGAAGAATAAGTCATTATTACAAAGCATGGGAGGAAATCACTACAGACACTTGGGTTCTAGCAATTATCCAACATGGTTATTGCATAGAATTTCTACAATTCCCTCCAAACATACCACCAAAAGCACAAAACTTGACAAAACATCATTCCAATCTCCTGGAGATAGAAGTGCAGGCACTATTGCAAAAGAATGCAATCGAATTAGTGCCAAACACACAAATAAACACAGGAGTTTACTCACTGTACTTTCTGATACCAAAGAAGGACAAAACGCTGAGACCAATCCTAGACCTCAGAATAGTGAACACATTCATCAAATCAGACCACTTTCACATGGTCACACTACAAGAAGTATTACCATTGCTAAAACTACACGACTACATGACAACTTTAGACCTCAAGGACGCGTATTTCCATATACCAATACACCCATCGCACAGGAAATACCTAAGGTTTGTATTCAAAGGAATACATTACCAATTCAAGGTACTGCCTTTCGGATTAACAACCGCACCAAGAGTCTTTACCAAATGTCTAGCGGTAGTCGCTGCACACATCAGAAGGCAGCAAATACATGTGTTCCCATATCTAGACGACTGGCTAATCAAGGCCCATTCGTTAATAGAGTGCTCAAATCACACAAAACAGATCATACAAACCCTCTTCAAACTAGGGTTCTCCGTCAACTTCACGAAATCCAACATTCTGCCGTGCAAGGTACAACAATACCTAGGAGCCATAATAGACACAACAAAAGGAGTAGCCACTCCAAGTCCCCAAAGAATTCAAAATTTCAACACCATCATACAACGCATGTATCCAACACAAAAGATACAAGCAAAGATGATATTACAACTCCTAGGCATGATGTCTTCATGCATAGCCATTGTCCCAAACGCAAGACTGCACATGAGGCCCTTACAACAGTGCCTAGCATCACAGTGGTCTCAAGCACAGGGTCATCTTCTAGATCTGGTGTTAATAGACCGCCAAACTTACCTCTCGCTTCTGTGGTGGAACAACATAAATTTAAACAAAGGGCGGCCTTTCCAAGACCCAGTGCCACAATACGTAATAACAACAGATGCTTCCATGACAGGGTGGGGAGCACACCTCGATCAACACAGCATACAAGGACAATGGAACGTACATCAAACAAAACTGCATATAAATCACCTAGAACTTCTAGCAGTTTTTCAAGCACTAAAAGCTTTCCAACCAATAATAGTTCACAAATACATTCTCGTCAAGACAGACAACATGACAACAATGTATTATCTAAACAAGCAAGGGGGGACGCACTCCACGCAGTTAAGCCTGCTAGCACAAAAACATTTGGCGTTGGGCAATTCACTACCAAATTCGCCTAATGGCACAATTTATACCAGGGATCCAAAATCAACTCGCAGACAATCTCTCTCGAGATCACCAACAGGTCCACGAATGGGAAATTCACCCCCAAATTCTGAACACCTATTTCAAACTCTGGGGAACACCTCAGATAGACTTGTTTGCGACGAAGGAGAACGCAAAATGCCAAAACTTCGCATCCAGATACCCACACAAACAGTCCCAAGGCAATGCCCTATGGATGAACTGGTCAGGGATATTTGCTTACGCTTTTCCTCCTCTCCCTCTCCTTCCTTACCTGGTAAACAAACTCAGTCAAAACAAACTCAAACTCATATTAATAGCACCAACTTGGGCAAGGCAACCCTGGTACACAACGCTGCTAGACCTATCAGTAGTACCCTACATCAAATTGCCCAACAGGCCAGATCTGTTGACACAACACAACCAAAAGATCAGACACCAAGATCCAGCATCGCTGAATCTAGCAATCTGGCTCCTGAAATCCTAGAATTCGGGCACTTACAACTTACCCAAGAATGTATGGAAGTCATAAAGCAAGCCAGAAGGCCATCCACCAGGCACTGCTATGCAAGTAAATGGAAGAGGTTTGTTTGCTACTGCCATATTAATCAAATACAACCATTACACACAACTCCAGAACATGTAGTGGGTTACTTGCTTCACTTACAAAAATCTAACCTGGCTTTCTCTTCCATTAAAATACACCTTGCAGCAATATCTGCATACCTGCAGACTACCTATTCAACTTCCCTATATAAGATACCAGTCATTAAAGCATTCATGGAGGGCCTTAGGAGAATTATACCACCAAGAACACCACCTGTTCCTTCATGGAACCTAAATGTTGTCCTAACTAGACTTATGGGTCCACCTTTTGAACCCATGCACTCCTGCGAAATACAGTGGAACCTGGAAGGTTGCATTTCTCATCGCCATTACTTCCCTAAGAAGAGTAAGCGAGATTCAGGCGTTTACAATACAAGAACCTTTTATACAACTACACAAGAATAAGGTCGTCCTAAGGACTAATCCTAAATTTTTGCCAAAGGTTATTTCACCGTTCCATCTAAATCAAACAGTGGAACTTCCAGTGTTCTTTCCACAGCCAGATACCGTAGCTGAAAGGGCACTACATACATAAGATGTCAAAAGAGCATTAATGTATTACATTGACAGAACAAAGAACATCAGAAAGACTAAACAACTATTTATTGCATTTCAAAAACCTCATGCAGGAAACCCAATATCAAAACAAGGTATAGCCAGATGGATAGTTAAATGCATCCAAATCTGCTACCTTAAAGCTAAACGACAGCTGCCCATTACACCAAGGGCACACTCAACCAGAAAGAAAGGTGCTACCATGGCCTTTCTAGGAAACATCCCAATGCAAGAAATATGTAAGGCAGCCACATGGTCTACGCCTCACACATTCACCAAGCACTACTGTGTAGACGTGTTATCCGCACAACAAGCCACAGTAGGTCAAGCCGTATTAAGAACATTATTTCAAACTACTTCCACTCCTACAGGCTGAGCCACCGCTTTTGGGGAGATAACTGCTTACTAGTCTATGCAAAACATGCGTATCTACAGCGACAGATGCCATCGAACTGAAAATGTCACTTACCCAGTGTACATCTGTTCGTGGCATCAGTCGCTGTAGATTCGCATGTGCCCACCCGCCTCCCCGGGAGCCTGTAGCAGTTTGGAAGTTACAATCAACTATTTGTATATGTATCATCTCAACCTTAAATAGGTACATACTTAGTCACTCCATTGCATGGGCACTATTACTACAATTCAACTCCTACCTCACCCTCTGCGGGGAAAACAATCGAAGATGGAGTCGACGCCCATGCGCAATGGAGACAAAAGGAGGAGTCACTCGGTCCCGTGACTCGAAAGACTTCTTCGAAGAAAAACAACTTGTAACACTCCGGCCCAACACCAGATGGTGAGCTATGCAAAACATGCGAATCTACAGCGACTGATGCCACGAACAGATGTACACTGGGTAAGTGACATTTTCATTATGTAGCGCTTACTACCCCTGACGAGGCGGCGAAGAGCTTATGGGCGAGTAGCACACTACTCCGGAACCCAAGAGGAATTAGTGGTGGATTAGTATAGGGAAATATGAGTTCAGTTTTAGTATTTATTTTAATGAGTTAATTTGAGCAGACAATATGTGAGTTTATTAGTTGGATTGACTAGAGTAATGGAGGGATAGATGAAGGAAGAATCCAGAAATGTTAATTGGGAGTTTATAGTAATAGGATGAGGCTTGGGATGAGTAAAGGAGAGATGGAGGAGGGAAGAGTCTGTGGAATGGGTTAGGGGGAATCATAGTAGCAGGAGGGGTTTTGGATGAGTCAAGGTGAGATACATGAGGGAGAATTTATTAGGGTTGTTAGGGAGATCATGGTAGTAAAATGAGGTTTGGGTGAGCTAGATGTGGAAGAGGAGGGAAGAGCTTAGGCAGGGTTATTTTGGAGATGAAAGTAGTAGAATGGGTTTGGGATGAGTCAGAGTGGGGATGGACGATTGATAGAGACATGACATATGGTGATGAGTAGACACAGTAAAGCTTACAAGAGAGTAAATGTATACATACACATTTTTAATCGTGAGTAAATATACATTTGGTAAACAGGTTTAAAGAGTATGTGAGTAATTTATTGTTATGACACAGTAGCAATACATATTTTCTAAAGTGCTATACATATCTAGAATATACACTTATTCAGATTAACAATATTTATCAACACAGGCACATGCAGTCCATTGCTGTTTGAGTATGGTGGTTATGAAGGAAAGAGCCAACTCTTGAGTAGTCTTCTGAAGACAAGATAGTTAGCCGCGGATCTTATATTTGGGGATAATGAATTCCATAGTTTGGCTGCATGGACAAATATGTTTTTTTTTTTAGCATTGGCATAGTTCTTAGCAATGAACAGTGTGCGTTTGGTGGACTGGAAGTCCACTCCATGCCATCTATAAAAAATGTGGTATGTTTTTATCTTTCTCCATCTAATTTACTGCAAGTCTGCAAATTCCTGAACCGGGCAGACCTGTAGCTGGGACTTATTATCTGCAATTGTTCAGCGCGCGGTGTGATTCTTGCGAAGAGTCTTCTTGCTTCCTGACTCAGCTGCCATCCAAGTGCTAAGGAGGAGTCTTGTGAGGGGCAGCCTGGTTGGACTGGGCCTGCAAGATTGTACTTGCAAAGAGCTGGGCTGTACTCACCGATGCAAAACCTTGGAGTCACCAGATAAGACTAACACTTGTCCCTTGAGACACGCACCCGGCAAGGATGATTTGCACAACCACTCGGTGTCAAGAGTATGTACCATGCATCCCAAGTTACAGGGCAACTTGGCACCACCATGACTAGACAGGAAGTGGGATTCAACTCTTTGCGTCGACACTGGAGAGTGCCTGATCTACAAAGGGCTCCTTGCTCCATTGTGCTTAACGTCTCATTTAGAGAAGGGGAACGCCAAATGCATGAAGTAAGTTGATGCCTGGTTCTCAAACCACACAGAAGGGTCCTCAGTGCTGTGATTGATAACAGAGACCCTATGCCAGCTTCCACTTCCTAAGGATAAATCGAGGCAGGCGTAACGATCCAGAAAAGTTCCATATTATCTTTTATTTTCTCAAAAAGTTCTAACTTTGCATGTGTGCTTTAATACAGAACACATGCAAAAACGGAACAGTTCAAAACTATGTATACTAAGTCTAAGGGTTCCCTTTCAGAACAAACCTAGGATAAAAAACCACACACAACCTTGCACTATATTGCACGCTTGTGTGCATGGAGCAAGGCAGCCTAATGAGCACCATAGAGGGGGAGAGGGATACTGAGTTATAGCTTTGTAGATATGGTGCTGTCCTGCTGTCTCCCTTTCATGCGAAGCAGGGCAGCAACTTTAGTGGCTGCGCTACGTCCTTTGAAGAAAACCTGCCCCCAAGTACTGACAATAACTATCTATTTGCTCCACTAAATGCAAGTGTAATAATCCTGTCCTATAAGTTAATCGCCAGGCTTCCTTTCAGCACACTTCAAAACATTACAGAAACACCTTCACACGTATTCTTCCGCATCCATAACTGGCACTCCCATTAATATGATGAAACAGTGCCAATAAGGTTTATTCGCATTTTATTATTGTTTTTTTGTTGATGGAGTGGTCCTCATCTCGTCTTTGGGATTCCACAGACATCATCAGGGTTTTGTGATAAGGGCATACATGGTACCTCACAATATAACCTGGGTTTGTACACAGTCTAAAGTCCCAAGGAAGAAGGCTTAGCAAATTTTGTGGCCAATTCACAAAAACATTTATGAGGACAGGAATTAGTACCACTGGAGTACTCCTGTATGTATTCTTAACATACCTTTGAGATTCATCCCCAAATACTCCATAAGCAGTGTTTTATGGAAGACTTATAAATAGTCACAGGACTAAACTTCGGAGGATTGGTGGATCAGTGTGGAGAATCAAACACTTAAAGGTCATAATGGTCTGTGCACAGATATCCCCTTTCAGAGGGCCATGGGCACTGTGCCCAACCGTGGTGGTTGAGGTCTCCTGATGCTCCGGTGCCCAGCCTACAATAGATCCTGAGCAACTGGGCTAAATACCCCTTTTGCACTTGACTCTCAGTGGCCGCTGTGGATGAGCAGTCACAGGCTGCCTCGGGCAGGAGTGGTTCAGGGGAAGAAGAGTGTAGGTAATGGCTAGTGAACATGACTTCTAACTCAAAGGGCGCACCACAATGTCAATAAATCAATGTATAGTCAAATACTTATTTTCATATTAAAAAGAAATATTATATTTCTAACTCTATGCATTAAAAGAAGTATTCATCTTGAGGACAGATCTCTAGTGTTTCCCTGTCCCACCCTCTGCTCGTAATGTGGTCAGGGTTATTCTCCTTTCACTGGTGGTCACATCCAGGGAATGCTCACTAGTACTCAAGTTCATTCTGACTCTTAGAAAGTAGTCAAACTGTCTTTGGTGTAGCAGCACCATTAATAGCAGAACCTGCGGGCCCATAGTGTTATATGCTCTAGCAGCAAGAAAGCGTTCAGCACCTCAATGGGTGCCCTGACCGCAGGCACTCACGATGCTCCAGTCCTGCTCTGTCGAGGTGGTCTGCACAAGGTAGGGGCAGCAGTGGGAGCAGACTCTCCATGAGCTACGTGGCTGGCTCCAGCAGCAATCAGAGGTGCTCCAGTGCTTCCTCATGCATGGTAAGTTCAGCGCTCCCCAATGGGAGAAGGGGCGGTTTTATCCTGGTGCTCAAAATCTGGTCCGGGCCATGTGGCTATGCTCTCACAGCATCCTCCTCAGTCCACGCATTAGATCAGGGACAATTCTCAATGCTAACACCCACAGGTCACAGCGTTCAATTCTCAGGCAACAGTCTGAACTTCAGAGCTTATGTAGTACCTGCAGCCCCTCCTGGCATATGGGGTTGCTGTGGCACCTTGCACGAGGCTTCTATCTTCACGGCACGGCAGTCTATATCATGGCAGCCTCTTCTGGCTCAGTTAAGACCATGCACAGGTCTTGGCGCCTGTCGGCAAAAATATCTTTGAAGACAGCCCCTTGTGGCATACGAGGTCAATGTATTACGGGCTTTGCTAATCCCACAAGAAGCAAGGCACTCAACTCTTGGCGGCTCTTTCCTGGAATAGGTAGATTGTGCCAATCTACACAAGGGCAGCAACCTATTCAGTGCAGCAATTATCTCCTCACACCTAGCGCTGGAAGTCCTCTCAACAGGGCTCTCCACTGGACCTCACTCCTTGCAAGCAGGCTGGTACTCCAGGCTCCAGAACAGGTGGTCTTGGTCACCCATCAGGAGACCTTTGCCTCCGTACCTGGTTACAGGCAAAAGGCTTGTAGAGTTTCCCCTGCTCTCCCCTTGTCTGACTGCTTGGCAGGTGACAAATTTGTGGGGTCACAACCTCCCTTTCTTACAGTCCATTTCCAGACGCTAAGGGGCATATTTATACTGTTTGCACCGAATTAGTGTAATTTTTTTTAACTCTAATTCGGTGCAAAACGAACTCCATATTTATACTTTGGCGCTGGACCCGTCTAGCGCCAAATTTATGGAGTTAGTCATTTTTTGGACGTGGAAACCTACCTTGCCTTAATGAGATGCAAGGTAGGCGTTCCCGTGCAAATAATGACTATGGCCTTAACACCATATTTATACTCCAGAGCAAAAATAGTGCACGGAAGGGGTGAAAAAAATGGGGCAAAGCTTGCTTTACCCCATTTTTTAATGCCTGGGTCAGGGCAGGCGTTAGGGGACCTGTGGGCCTATTTCCTTGGTGGAACACCATAGAATAAGCCCACAGGTGCCCGCCCCAGGGACACCCCCACCCACACCAGAGGGACAGCGGAGGATGGGGTACCCCATCCCAGGTAAGTACAGGTATTTTATTTTATTTTTCAAAGTGCCATAGGGAGCCCTGAAATGGGCCCCCATACATGACACAGGGTGCAATGTCCATGCCTAGGGGACCCTGGTCCCCTGTGCTGGCAATTGGGGTGGTGGGCATGACTCCTGTCTTTTCCAAGACCGGAGTCATGTGGTATGGATGGTTTTGCGTCAGAAAATGACTCTAGGCAGGTTAGTCATTTTTTTCACTCTAATCTGCCTAATGTCATATTTCTTCCATACTGCCAGCTCCACCCGACTAACATATTTTTTTTTGCAACGCCATACTATCCTTTGCACCGGCTTGCACCATTCCATAAATATGGTGCCCGGCTGGTGCAAAGAAATGGTGCAAGCCGGTGTTAAACTTTTTGGTGCAACACTGTGTTAGTGCAGTTTTGAACCCAAAAGTATAAATCAAGGGCCTAAATGTGATTTAGAGAATGGGTCTCCGAAGTTTTATGTTTGGGTTCTGCTTCTTTTTCTCTCTCTTCCTCTTGAAAGGTTATCTGTCACAGCAGGAGAGACTCCAAAGCTGATAGTCCCACAACCCAGGCCCTGTGAGTGACTAGAGTTCCCAACTGGATGTCAGCCAGTGATATGTGCATCTTAAGTCTAATCTCTGCCTACGAGCCCTAATCTTTGATTCCCTTATCTGCTCCAACTCCTTCTTGAAATGTGTCCCACCTCCTTCCATGTGATCTCTCATTGAATCAAGGAGCAGACTTTAAAGTGTACGGGAGCTGGGCTCTCCCTTCTCTTCTGTCTCACACACAGCTTACAGGAAATGCAGCAATACACAAATCTGTCTGGGGGTGGGGGGGGATTCCTCTACTGCTCATGACTTCACCATACAGGCCTAGGATTCCCAAAATGGAACCCAGTGTCATCCATATAATGTGCCATTGTAGGCACACTTGAACTCCGTGTACATACACAGCACACATACTGACCAGTACTCTTACCTCCATATATTATGCCACACTACGTGCACATTCTTTCAGCATGCACTGCTCAGTACTCCAGCCTTACTGTATTGTGCCATGGTTGGCTACATGCAAACCCACACTGCTAGCACACTCATTCACCATGCATGCAATGCACAACACTTCACCCTTGCAAGCACACATAAACCCAGTACATGCTTTTCCTGCGCATGCACTATAAAGCACTACATCTCCCATGTAATCTATTCCTCTCCGGTATACATATAGCGAGTGCATGCACTCAACGTGCAAGCACGCACTGAACAGCATAGAACAGCACAGCACTGATCTATCCCTTCCATGGCACACATACATCCGTCTCAGTCACCACTCCTTCACTGCACAGCTCTTTATATCTACTGATGTAGGCGAATGGTGAGTTAATCACACAGCAGCGGAACTTTAAAAAGGTGAGCGAGTCTCTAGGTCTTACTGTAGTGACACAAGTTAAAAAGGACCTGTTCACTCCTATTGATCACTACAATGTATGCTGCTTTCACCGCAGTCATGCTGCTTAGCTTCTTGTGAAGGAAGTAAGTAGCCTTTCACCATGAAGGTAGCACTTTGGGTGACCCTCCTGGTCCAGCAAGACCACAGTCCATGAGACAGGCCTTTGTCATGGCACACATGCATGATTCATGTTTGGCTCAGCATTAGGAATCCAGACACCAGCACAGTTGGGCACTCAGGGCAGGGGTTTACATCCATAACCATGCAGAGGACGTTTCCTTCCCAACATACCCCCATCAAATACTCATATCTAGAATGCTATTTTCCCACGGATAATTAACGGCCAGATGTACGTACATTGGATTCACTAAAAGTAGTCACAACTTGCACACTGACGTTTAACAAAGTGAAATGAGCTATATACTAATAGGTCACAATACTGAATCGCAGTGGGTCACAATTCAACCTACCTCATGAATAGTATTGAGGTTGCAAATTGCTGCCCACTACCACCTGCCTTCATCACAGGGCTGGTGGCCTGCTGTAGTCAGCAGACCAGCATGTCTGTGATAGATTTTAAGTAAAGCAATCTTTTTTTAATGCAGCCCATCCTCCTCGACAGAAAACAGGATGTATTTACATTTTAAAAAAGAAAAACTTTTTAAGCCCAATTTTTATCCTTAAATTTTTTGTACACCACTGAGGAGAAGGGGTCCTCTGGAGACATCTTCCGATTTGCAAACGGGTTACCACCTCCTTTGAGGTGTTCGTAAAATGTTTTGCAACCACCTTTCGGTTGCTAAACCTTAATGCCTGCCATGAGGAATCGTTATTTGGAAGGTATGCCCCAAACACACCTCATCCAAATAGCGACTCCTTATGATTTTCTAAACCCATTTATCAATTCAGTAACATATTACCGAATTGCTAAATAGGTTTAGTATATTTTAAAACCATATTTTATTGTCTCAAACCGTGTGATATACCAAAATGCAGGACTTGTGACAAGAAAATATGTTAATACAGTGGTTCTCAAACTGTGGTCCAGAGACAACCAGGGGCCTGTAAAGTCTGCTCGGGGGAGTCCAAGACTGCCTAGAAAATGAAATAATATTAACAGGTTATTAAAGTGTATATGTGAATAAAGAAGCAAAGTGTAAAACTGTAAATTTTAAAACATTCTATTGATGTAAAGGAATTTGAAATTGAAGGCTACAAATTAAGTTTGTATCCTTGGGAAGATTTGTGGGATCAGTGCAAGTGCTCAAAAAGAATATTGTATGGGCTATTAGTGGCCTCTGTTGAATTCAGAAAAGTTCCAACCTTCCCTCTGAATTTTAATTATGTATTTTTTGTTATATTTGTTTGTGAATTAAATAAAATGTTTGTATTTCTTTGGTGAAAATATGCTTCTGTATTTTTGTGTATTGTTTTGCAGTTGGAATAATTGAAAACGCTTAGGCCATTGTCTCCTGCTTTCAATAATGATTCAGTGGAGGGTCCTCGGGTTCCAGTAATGATTCAGTGGAGGTCCTCTGGCTGCAGTAATGATTAAGTGAGGGTCCACAGATGCCAAATGGTTAAGAATCACTGTCTTAGTACATCTGGCCTCAAGTTCCTTTTCCAGCCAACACAGAGCTGGTTTTGATGCACTCAGGCAAGTCCCAGGTATGTCCTTTATGGCAAACGTCTTCAGTACGGGCACTCAAAGTTTCACGGACAATGTAGATTTTCCTAGTCATATGACGGAAAGTCTTAATTTTATTAAAGACACGGAGGCGAGTATTATGCGTTTCTTTTCTTACTTTAATAAATAGCAGCAGTCAAGAAATATACTACAATTCTCAGAAGGCAAAGTAACAATAGCCAATGGGAATAAAAACGTAGTCAGAACAGAGTACACCAATCAGCTATAAACAAGGGTATTGTGACATCACTTGACTGCGAACAGCCCTCTTTTCTTGCGAGAGAGTCAGTTAAAATTAAACAATGGAATAATAGAAAACAAAATGAGAATTGCCATAATAAACGAGAAAACATCCGCACAAAAGTTAAAAATCCAAGATAGCCAAAACGGATTCCGGTAAGGAGCTCCAACGGGAAGATCGGCTTTGAACGGTGTCCTGGTAGTTTGAAGACTAGTAGACCAGGCTGAAACCAGAGATTTAAGTGGAAGGCTGAGTGATGGCCAGTGGTGCTGAAAGAAGGGTGGGAAAATAAAGAACAAAGTTAATAAAGAGGAGGGATAATACTAGCCTCCGTGTCTTTAATAAAATTAAGACTTTCCGTCATATGACTAGGAAAATCTACATTTTATGGCAAGACCGGAGGCTCCTATTATGCAAGTTTAAAGCATATTAATTACATTTAGAGACATATTATTGACAGGTTTACAGTAGAAAACTTTAAATACGTTATCATTAGACCAGTCTGCAGATTTATGAATATCCTCTATATGGGAACCTGCCCAGAACGCTTTAGAAGCCATAGCATCCCTGGAAGAATGAGCTCCGAACATAGAAGTATCTATGCCCGCCAGAGACATCAACCATTTAACCCATCTCGCTAGGGCAGCAGCCGAAACAGGAGAGTGAGGTTTCCTAAATGAGATTAATAATTGGGAATGAGAAAAAGATCTTAAATCTGCAGTTTTTAATTCGTACGCTTTTAAACATTGTCCAACACATAATTTCGGATGATCAGGAAAATATGGATAAAATACTGAGGATAAATTGTTTTTTGTGCGGGGAACCACAGTAAACAAAACCCCTGTAGGTGTAAACTGTCGATTAGAAATATCAAGAGCTTTAACATCTGAGACACGCTTAATAGAAACCAGGCACAATAACATAGTCAACTTTGCAGATAACATTTTTAGCGAAAGCATGAGATTATCAGGCCATGACAGAATGAATTTTAAAACAATGTTAACATCCCATAAATGACTGTATTTAGGCAAAGGAGGATTAGAAAACTTTACTCCCTTAAGTAAGCGGCAAATCAGAGGATGTTCTCCCACGGGTCTCCCATTGACTGGAGTATGATTGGCAGATTTAGCTGAACGATATAGGTTCATCGGACGGAAAGCTTTGCCTTTGCTGGCTTCAGTTGATAATGTAAATCAAATCTGCTGAAAAGGGATCAATGTGTCTTCCCAAACACCAGCTGTGCCAAATAGACCAGGCTGACGTGTAAGCCTTTTTTGTGCCTGGGGCCCAGGATCGTGAGATGTATTGGGAAGCTTCTGTCGAAATGCACGGGAGAGATTGAGGTTGCCCGATAGTTTCCATGCCGAGAGAGTTAGTAAATTGTCCAGGATGAGATTGACCTAGCGGGTCGAGAAGCAGTTCGGGGAAGGAAGGAATTAAAATCAGGAAATCTATAGAGAGTTCTAGAAGAGCCGGGAACCACGTTTGTGATTGCCAAAAGGGAGCTATGAGAATTAAAGAGGCTTGTTGACGCCTGATATGGGCCAGCAACCTGCTGATCATAAGGAAAGGGGGAAAGGCGTAATTGAGGGCAAGGGACCAGTCCTGTAAAAAGGCATCTGATGCCAAGGCTAATGGATCTGGACGCCAGCTGTAAAATCGAGGAAGTTGAGAGTTGAGGCGAGATGCAAAAAGATCGATTTGTAGGGGACCCCATTTGTTGTAAATGGTCTGGAAAATTGAAGTGTGGAGTTTCCAATCGCTTGCATCTCGGAGATGACGAGAATGCCAATCTGCTACCGAATTCTGGGAGCCGGGAAGGTACTCTGCATGAACCGAAATGTGGTTTGAAAGGCAAAATTCCCAAAAACCCTTGGCTAGTTCCGCCAGAGGTTTGGATCTTGTGCCGCCTAGGTGATTTATATAACGGACAGCAGAGATGTTGTCCATTCTGAGGAGAATGGCACAGCGAACCCTGTTTTTTGCAAGGCTTTTGATCGCAAAGGAACCGGCAAGCATCTCTAAACAATTGATATGCATTTTGGACTCCTCTGACGACCATGTGCCTCCAGTCGAGATTGGTCCACACCGGGCCCCCCAGCCGGTTCGGCTTGCATCTGATTCTAATACTAGATCTGGGGTTGATGCAAAGATAGTCCTTCCGTTCCGGGCTTCTAAATGGTCTATCCACCATTGAAGTTCTGTGCGCGAGTCGACGTTTAAAGGAATGATATCTGCGTATGAGAGTCCTTTCCTTAAGTGGCGAATTTTTAACCTTTGAAGGGCTCTGTAGTGAAGGGGGCCCGGAAAAATGGCTTGAATTGAGGAGGATAGGAGGCCCACAATTCGCGCTAACGTTCTGAGAGAGATCTGAGAACTGCGTAGGACTTGAAGGATCTCCGACTTTATGGTCTTGATTTTTGCAGAGGGAAGCAAAAGAGTGGCAGAAATTGAGTTTATTTGGAAGCCTAAAAATTCTATAATTTGTGAAGGGGTTAGTATAGATTTTTCTTTGTTTATGATAAAACCTAAATCTGAAAGGAGTGAGCACGTGAGGGATAGATGAGCCAGAAGGGATTGTGGAGACTGGTTCATTAATAGGATATCGTCGAGGTATATAATCAATCTGATGCCTTGAGCTCGGAGAAAAGCTACCACTGGTTTCATGAGTTTGGTGAAACACCACGGGGCGGAAGAAAGACCGAAGGGTAGAGAGGTAAAGTGATAATATTGGTCTGACCATTGAAATTGGAGGAATTTCCTGAAATGAGGATGGATTGGAACTACTAGATATGCATCTTGAAGATCCAATCGAACCATCCAATCCTGTTGAAGAAGAGAATCTCTGAGATGGAGGATGGTTTACATCTTGAAATGGTGATAGACTACAAAATGGTTGAAACCCTTGAGGTTTATCACGGGTCGCATTTTTTTGTTTTTCTTTTGGACCAGGAAAATTGAGCTGGTAAAACCTGTTGGATCGGGAATGGTAGGAGCAATGGCTTGTTTTTGTAACAGGGATTGTACTTCTGATGTAATGAGAGATGCCATATCTGAGGAAAAACGTGGAAGGGAGGGTAACCGAGTCTGAACAGGGATTGCGTAAAGTTCTATGGAATAGCCTTGAACCGTGTAAAGGACCCAAGGATCTGCTGTGATCTCTGACCATTTTGGGAGGAAAAAACGAAGACGGCCTCCCACAGGTATAGAAGAAGGTATAAGACTTACTTGGTTGAGAATAGGACCTTGTGTTCCTGAAGCGCCTGGAGCAGAAACCTCTTGCTCTTTGGGGGTAAAATTGCGGCCTATACTCTTGGTATGACGCGTTGTGGTATCCTCTGGAACCTTGATAGTAGTATGGACGGCCGGCAAAGCGGTTCCTTCCTCTGCCAGCCCTTGCAAAAACCCACTGGGCAAACATCTTTTTCATTGATTGTTGCGCTTTGTCCAGCGATGTGAAAGTCGCAACATATTTGCTTAAGTCTTTGATTAAAAGACTCTCCAAATAGAGCACCGTCGGTGTGAATGTTAGGCTGGACAGACGCCAGGTTGATCAGTTTAGGGTTGAGTTTCAGAAGTAAACCCTTGCGTCTCTCATATGTGAGGGATGAGTTTGCATTGCCTAAAAGGCAAAAGGCCTGTTGAACCCACAGGGTAAGCTCTTCAGGGTCTATAAAAGAGCCGTCAATTCTAGCAGCCTCCGCAATGTCAAAGATGCGAGTTAGTGGACCCAAAATATCAAGCAGTTTGTCCTGGCAACAGGACCACGCCTTGTCCACCCCTTTGCGTGGGTCCTTGCTGTACTGCCATTTGATGGAGTTTGTTTTGACCAATGACTTTGTGTTTCACCACTGCGCATATTAGTTGCTCAATGTTCACCAGTAGCACATGGTATGTTTTGTTCAGTTTAGCCGCCTATGGGCTTTGACATTGCATTAGTCATTACATTCTGTATTCTGCCTATTGGCTTTGACATGGCATTAGCCATTACTTTCTGTATTCAGTTTACCCGCCTATGGGCTTTGACATTGCATTAGCCATTACATTCTGTATTCTGCCTATTGACTTTGACATGCTATTAGATATTCTGCCTATTGGCTTTGACATGATATCATATATTGCGCAGTGCAAGAAGGAAATACTTATGTACATGTAACTCAAGAACAAGGAAAGAAAATAGTGCCCCTAGCTAGAATCATACAATGGATCTGGTACTTGCAAGACAGGGCTAGAGTACCACAGGTAAAAGAGTTATCAATGAAATTGTGTGCACCATTTGAATTCGTGTCTACTGAAGATAAAAAGCATGTTTGTTTTACTAATGATTCACTGACTGAAATGTTGCTTTCTGGCACAGTAGAAGGAACAGCGTTGTATAATGTGTGTCAGATTTTAAAGCAAGAGCTACGTGAGATGTGTCATTTTTACGCTGATTTTTGGTTCATTGCTAATGTTTTAGCACCTAACTGGTTCAATTACCTTGCAGTTAATGAGAAAAATTCAGAGAGAGAAGTGTACACCCAGAATTCTGCCTTAGCGGGGATGGCTAAGTGGGTGCCCCAGAAATATGAACAGCTGAGAGAAAAAGCCACTTACAGGTGGGCAGAGATGAGAGAGATGCACATTCCCCTAGATTTGATAAAAACTGTGCAGCATGCACAAAAGCAATCTGTCATGCAAGCAGTCACAGAGCAGTTGGGGAGAGGAAAGTTACCAGGACAGAAATGGCAAATTGATCAGGTTTTAGGGAGAGTGATTGCTGCAAATTACCAAGGAAAAATCGAAATTATGCTGATACCTAGAAAAGAATCTGATTCATTCATACAAATTGGAGACAGAATGGCCCAAATTGGCAAAAGTGCAGTGAATGGAGGTTTGTTAAAGAATGAGTCTGCCCCAGCCCTTCTGACAGTGCAAGAAAAGGGAAGCTGTGGCGCAGCAGATAAAAACCTCAGTGCTGATGTGTGGGCTGAAGCCCCAAGTGATCCTCCAGAACCTGCAGTGAATATAACAAAGGGCCCCAAAAACGTCCTGCTGATCATAAAACAGGGAAAGAAAGAGGAAGGGTGCAGTTTAAATGAAAAATGTTATTTGCAAGAAAAGTCATACTTGTTTCTTTTGCAGATCCTACCACGTTTCGCCACTGTCCCTGAGTGTGCTGTGTGGTCCCCCTTCCGGTGTGTGCGTGTGGGGTCGGGGAAGGGACCGAATCCCCAACCTGAACCTGGCTGAGTAAAGTGCCAGCACCATGGATCCATTTTGCGCAAACTGCGCCTTCAGTTCAAGTTCAACTTGTTTGATTGCATTCTTCCACTGGAACTAAGCTGTGTTTTTATTTTTTTTCCCTTCTCATATGGAACTCCGACTTTTGCTTATCTTCCAGCAAACCTTTCAGGTGGACCGTGCCCCTTTACATGAGCAGAACTCATGCCACATCAAATTGCTAACACTGTTGGGTTAGAGACTCATTCAGAGTATAAAAATTGCCCAGTCTTTTCTATGTAGATGTATCTGATGTGAAAAGTTATGAGATCAATGTGTTAATTCACTTCTATTGCTTTACAGGGATTGCTTTGATCATTCAAATATGATTTGCTGATAATGTTTTTTTTTGTGCTGATGTTTTTTGTTTTTTGTTTTTGTTTGAAACAAGAGATATGTGAAACAAAAATTCATTGGTCAAAGGGCGGAATGTACTGCCATTTGATGGAGTTTGTTTTGACCAATGACTTTGTGTTTCACCACTGCGCATATTAGTTGCTCAATGTTCACCAGTAGCACATGGTATGTTTTGTTCAGTTTAGCCGCATATGGGCTTTGACATTGCATTAGTCATTACATTCTGTATTCTGCCTATTGGCTTTGACATGGCATTAGCCATTACTTTCTGTATTCAGTTTACCCGCCTATGGGCTTTGACATTGCATTGGCCATTACATTCTGTATTCTGCCTATTGACTTTGACATGCTATTAGATATTCTGCCTATTGGCTTTGACATGATATCATATATTACATTTTGTATTCAGCTCCGCTGCCTATTGGCTTTGACATGATATTATACATTGCATTTTATATTCAGCTCAGCTGCCTATGGACTTTGACATGATATCATATATTACATTTTGTATTCAGCTCAGCTGCCTATTGGCTTTGACATGATATTATACATTGCATTTTATATTCAGCTCAGCTGCCTATGGGCTTTGACATGATATAAGACATTGCATTTTGTATTCAGCTTAGATGCTTATTGGCTTTGACATGACACTAGACATTGCATTTGATATTTAGGTTAGCTGCCCATTGCCTTTAACGTGGAGTTAGACATTGCAGTTGAGAATCCAAGCTGTATTTTTCCAAGCTGTGTTTTTGCACAAGATGAACCAAGATGTTTTGTTCTCACAGTAGACTAGACCTGATAAGAGAGAGTACATGGGTGTTTTTCTCTTCGCTTGGGCTTGGGAACAGGAGTAGTCTTGGAGACCTGGCCAGTCTCCAAAAGGCTTGCTCAGTTTCCCGGGTCTGAGAGGAGGGGGCACACCTTTGTAACGAATGTAACAGGCTGCAGAGGGTCAGATTCGAATCTGCCGGACCTCGTGCTGGAGCTTGGCGCCAGCTGCCAGCAATCCCGTGTGGGTAGATGAATCTCTTTCTCGCGGCTGACAGGGGTCATCAGCTTGCAGACCTTAGAAAGATGAAGCTGTAGATAGTTCCCACATGGTGAAGTATTTGTTTTGCTTTGCATTCAATATCTTATAAATATAACCTGCTGTGTATATTGCAAACTGATATATTTTGTTTGATTAACGCGGACTTGAAAGCTACTAATTCGTCATTCATAAATATTGTGGTTGGGGAAGAATTAACAACAATAAAAGTCTTCTTTGACCTCAGAAGTGCATTTCTGTTGTGTTATGTTAGTGCTTAGAAACAAAATAAGAGGAAAGCACTACACTTGCCTAATTTTACGAAAAAAGTCAAAAGGGATTGGTCAATAGAGGGAGTAACTGAGAGATTACGGGAAAGGGAGGGGCGTGGACATTCTGATTTTAGTTTAGCTCTAGTTTGTTTATCCAAGGGACGATTAATTTTAGTTGAGACATATTGTGCGACATGATCCGCAGGAACCCATTCGGTAGAATTGGGGTGAATTATATTGGAAGGGTCAAACATTGGGAAACCCTCAAGGTCTAAAATATTAGGGGTTTGAAGGGAAGAGGGTTTGGCTTTTTTGGAGGGAGGAGGAGAAGGAGAAACATCATCACTATTAGAGGACACGTTGGAATCAGAGTCCAAGTCCGAGAGATCGTCATCGGTGTCTGGTATGGACGATATTATCAAGGGAGCAATAACATTCTTTTGCTTGAGTTTGTGTTTTAAACCTGGTTTTAAAGTTGGTTTCCCAATGTCCAAATGTTTATACTCCTTGGAGGGAGCCTTTTGAGGAGCCGCGTCCTCTGCCACATGTGAGAGAGTCTCACCTTTCTTTTGCGCCAATTTTTTTTTATTTTTGGGGATTTTTAGAAGGGGAAAGGCGCTGACTGCATTCCCCCGCAGTCTGGGCCGAAATGGACCTAGATATCATATCTGAAAAGGAAAGTTCTAGGTTCTTGGAAATTTTTTGCATGGAGGATGAAACAGCCTGTTGTACAGAGGTTTTTATAAAAGCAGATAATTCTTGTCTAATATCCTCAACCTCATTTGAATGGGAGTTGTCAGAATCCATTATTGAAATAGGAAGGGCTGGGGAGTGAGGGGTTAACAGAACCAGGAAGGGAAAGAAGGTAGCAAACTCCGCCTGTGGGCGTCGTCAAACCTGTCAGTCAAGGGAGAAGTCAAGAGCAGGAATGACCACAGCCTCGGGTTTCCGACCGGTAGGTGAAATACCGGAAAAAAACACAGGACAAAGCTGTTCTGCAGTGAAAAAAGCAAGCGCTTGACTCAACGAGCGCAGAAGAGTGTCGAGAGTAATGAAAATAGCCAGAATTCCTCAAGCGCGGTGAAGCGAACTGCCGCCTGAGGGAGTCCGGAATATAAACAAAGCGCGCAAGTGGCGCGCGCAGGAGAGAGAGAAAATTAGTTAAAAGGAGCGCGCAGAGCGCTGACAGAAATGCGGCAACATGCCGTCTAACAACATAAGAATAACAATAAACCCAATGCGCTAAAACAGCAGAAACACAACCCAGTCAAACATTAGAACATATTACTAAAAATATATGACATAACTATTGGAAATATATAATTTTTTAGAGAACGAAGGATAAAGGGTACTTAACTTGACTGCGAGCAGCAAGAAAAAAGAGGGCTGTTCGCAGTCAAGTGATGTCACAATACCCTTGTTTACAGCTGATTGGTGTACTCTGTTCTGACTACGTTTTTATTCCCATTGGCTATTGTTACTTTGCCTTCTGGGAATTGTAGTATATTTCTTGACTGCTGCTATTTATTAAAGTAAGAAAAGAAACGCATAATAGGAGCCTCCGGTCTTGCCATAAAATTAGTACAACTAATTTACTCAATACACGTGTGATAATTCTATCAGAGAGTATAGGGTTCAGGTATTCCTTGGCAGCATTTAAGTGTCACAGAGATGTCTTCCGCATTCAACAATGGCAAAGTCCTCCTGAATACAATTTCACTATAACATCATGAGCCATTCATATTTTATTATCGTTTTTTTTTTTTTAAACATATTTTAAGGCTTTTGAAGCAGAACAGCATGTTATTTCTAATTCCTAAGGGATGCATACCTACGTCAATGATTTCCTATCCGTTTGGGTTTGTCGAAGGGTAACAGACTAGGAAGATTGATTCCCCTTAACCAAACCTACCTTACTTGGGCTCACTAGAAAGTGACCATTAATTGAAGTATTGCAGACTTAAGTGCACGATTAGCGACTATAATATCCATTTTAGTAACTACAGAGGGGCTCGACTAGAGAGTATTTTCTAGTTTCTAAATATGTAAATTGGAACACGATTTGAGTCGTCCAATACTGCTTCGATAGTTAACATTTTCCAGATCCCAAATATCCCAGCTTGAACACTATTTGAGTTGTTTGATACTCAGCTGCAAAACCTGGACAATGCTTTCTGCCTCCACTGAGGGTTTACACCTCATCTTTCTGGTTGAGAATAATAAACCACCTGCACACTCCATTTAAGTTTTCGTTTTTTGCTTTAGCTTTTATTTAGTTTTTCTCATCAACTTTCTTCTTTAATCTATATTGTTTTGTAATGGAAATCTCAAGAAAAAACATTGTTTAAAAAAACATACAAAAGTACCAACCATTCAGACATACATGTCCAAATATGTAGGGAAGATTGCATCTTATCTGCATCTAACCATTCTGGGTCAGTCCATCATCTTCATGTTCTCACCTGTCCTTAAATAAAATGCTTTACAATTCCTCCACAGCTGTGTTATGATGAGCGCTACATGTTTACAGCAACCATCACACTGCTGTTTTTATGGAATAGCCAACTTTTTTTTTTAATCAGAAAAAGTATTTTATTTTATTTTATTATAAGAGACCATATTTTCGGAGCAGTGCATATGGAGACGGGTCGCGACCTCTAAAGCTTCTGAAGACTTCCAGAGGGGGAGTTCCGCCTCCCAAGCTTAAAAAGGTATCACGAAACCTGTGGAAAGCAAACATTAAAATGTATTACTTTAATGTTTGCAGTATTTACCAACAGTACATTAGATTAAGAGTTAGTCATTTGATGGGATTCATGTTCTCGCTGATACAATGTCATTGTAGCAAATCTTTCTGCATGACTTTTTTCAGCTTTAACTCTATTGCTTTCTTCTGGTAATATATACAGTGCTCACTTACCTTCTATATTTGGATGCACTTGAAACACATTGATAAATGTTAACTGGTCCAAGAGTTAAAACACAAGGACGTACTGTACCGATCACAATAAGCCAATAGACAATGACTACAGTCCATTTAAGGCTAAAAATAGTTTTTTGTTTGCCCACACCTATTTCTGTGCAGTTCAACTGCAAATGTCGAATTCTGGATTACAAACAATCCAGAAAAAAATCAAGCCTCCTTTCCATATTCAAAAAGGGGGTGCAATTTACAACAAACTATTCAAATGAAGCAAAATATGCTTGTCATGCTGAGTTGATAGGTAGGCAGTGTTCTCAATGGGTAGCTGTACACAGTGTCCCCACACTTCAAGACCAACTATTTCCTTTTTCATTTTTTTTTTTTTTTAATGAAGCCATTGACAATGGTCTGTAAAGCAAACGTGGGCTACCCTATAATTGTATATGGGCAACGCCTATGTGATGCAAACATGTATTTTACAGTAGTTGTCACTGCAGCCCCTGTGGGACCCCCAACTTGTATTTTCCAGAACTGTCATTATATTGCCTATGGACACAAGCACGGCATTTACAGTAGTTGTCATTGCCACCCCTATGGTGGTAAATTTGGGTTTTACAGTAATGTCAATGCCATGCCTATGGGAGGTGGACATGGGTTTTACTGTAGTCATTGCCACAGCTATAGGTCGCCAACATGGGCTTTACGGTAGGGGTCAATGCTATGCCTATGGGAGGTGAATGTGAGTTTTACAATATTGTCATTGCCACACCTATGGGAGGTAAACACAGGTTTCACAGTAGTTGTAAATGCCACACCTATGGAAGGTCAAAATGGACTTTACAGTAGTTGTCAATGCCACATCTATGGGAGGTGAACATGGGTTTTACAGAAGTTGTCATTGCTACGCCCATGGGACGTGAAAATGGGGTTCAGAGTAGTTGTAACTGCCATTATTCTGTATCATGGATTTTTATGTGAAAACAACTTTCTAGTTAACAAACCACAGCAATTGGGTGCATTAGAACTGAAGTTTAAAAGACGTTTCTGCAAACAGTTAACCTAGTATCAGCACATGCTTATCAGGGAAGGCAGAGAAGAGCAAGAATTGCACGTTCATCATAAAAAGGGGACTACTAGCTTAGGGCAGAAAGGAAGGGCGGGTACAATGGCTTCATCTTAAAAAGTGACTACAAGCTTAGAGGGTAAACTAGGGAAGAGCGAGAGCACTCCGTCACCTTAACAAGTGTACTATAAGCATATTTACTTAAATATGTTTAGGCATATAATTACTATGTAAAGACTCTGAGTGCAAGCTCACTTTTCATAATAGTCTCTACTCATCTCTTGGACATATTGTGGGCATATTTCACCCAGACTGAAAAGGTTTATTAAATATTTTTGTAGAAGAAATAACAAATGTATCAGTTAGCACATATTAGCTTAGGTAAAGGATAGTTGATTAACAATTTCCTGATAGCCAGCGTAATGGCAGTTAGGACAAATGTGATATTTAAAGATAATTGCATATCAGTGACACAGTAATAGGCAAAACAATATGTAACACAGCCGTATTTGCAAAGTTATATTTTATTGGTGTTGTCTGATCTCCGTCCATCTCTCAGGGTTGTTTTGGAAACCATTTGTAAACATGCAAAATTGTCTACGTAGAGGAGGACTTTAGATGAAATCGAACGTCATCAACCTACATCTGATATGTTTATTATTAGTTAAGATATCAATGCTCTTCTGGTCCAGTGGACCTCTCTCAAATAATCATGGTCCCGTTGGTATCCTCCATTAAAGGTATGGGTTCTTTCATGAATGCCTTCCTTGGTGCTGGGAAAATGACCACAATCCAGTTTAGCAGTGTGCGCCTTCTCAGGGTTTCGGGCTGTGGCATGTAGTATACCCATATGTGCTTTATTAGAACATAAATTAACATTTTGTGACATGATGGAGAGGATAAGGTGGTGAGATGTCCAAATGAAAAGTAGAATAAGAGAGGAAGATGTTCAGAGTTACTTTGAATGGCCGGCTGTATCGTTTCAAATTAAATTCACCCAGGGCAAGGGCAGAGCACTGTGAAGCTGTCCTGGAATTGTAAGTCTGTACTGGCACCCCTAGGGCCTACTGAAAACTCCTTGATTAGAGCAGATTATAAATGCCAGGGGCTTGAAGAGGGATCTCGAGGACGAGCTAGAAGATGGTTTAAGAACTGTGCATATCATTGATAGGTGGGAGAAGACGGATGGGTTGAGGCGCACATAATGCCCACAGGAGAAGTATATTGTGGATATTGTGATGTGGGTACCGGACCCACCACCTTGCAATGTAACTTCCGGTTTCTAGCACAGGATTTATTCATCTGTAAGCTATACACACTAATGGGAAGACAAAGCATGTATTGTCCACCAGCTCTGAGACTGTGCTCCATCTCTGACATCGAGACTGAGGCACCTTTGGGAGCGGGGGAGACGATGATAAAAGAGAGGCAAGCTAGAACTAATCTAACAGCTAATAAGGCTTACTGACAACCCCCCATCATTTCTGTAGCAACCTATGAACTGGGCAACTAGAGAAAAGCTTCACCTGCTAACTTGTTTCCTCGAGGCACTAATAAAAGGTTGCAATGTCACCTGCCCATTTTTTCCAAATATGAATAGGTATCCAAGGAATAATATCAGTGCACTCTGCTCTCACCAGTCTATGATGCATGTTGCAACAGCATAAATGTACAATATCTTCGGAAAAGCCCGCCCCAAATTAACAGACACAGTACTGAACAAACAAATTTGTAGTCATGTGCTACTTGTGAGTTACCAATCTTAGGAGGGGTGAAAATGCACTAGTTTTTTAAAAATAATTAAAATACAAAACTGCACAACAGCACTTTAACCAAAGCATCTAACAAAGTACTGCGATTCCTCTGCCCCTAAAGAGAACCGAAAAAGTACTGCCACGCTGCCCTTTAAATTGCACAAAGAGAGGATGCACTATCAGAAAGACTGCACTTGCTGCACTTTGGGCTAGTGAGGTTTGGACTGTGCCTGCGGCTGCTGACTTGGTAATAAGTGGATTTCCAGCCCCAGATCAGAGCAGTGACTCCAACAATCAGTCGCTGATCTGGAAACAGCTCCAGGTACACAAGAGCTGAAGATGTCCAAGCCAACAAGTTGGAGGCCCCTGCAGAAGTTTTTCCACTATTGGTCATCAGACACCCAAGAAGACAAATCCAAGATAGCCAAAAGTTGCACCTGAGTTTGCCCGACCTGGGAGTGCTATCCAGGACTGGATTTGTGATACCCAATGAACACTAGCCGCCGCCTACGGATTTTGCCCCAACCGAAGTGCATGAAGACTAGTAGCCTAGCATCAGTTGGCCTGTTACTGCAACATAGAGGACTTTGAAGGACCCCGATCTCTGTGGCTAAAGTTGCCCCATTTCACCCATTGATCGATGAGCAACCACAAAGACACCACCATCAACCGCACTATGAATGGAGCATCCTTTGAGTATCTTTTGTCTGTATCCTCAGCATCTCCATTAATGGGTATGGCGGTCGTCCTGTAAAGTTTTGAACTTGCCCTAAACATGCTCTGGTGGCCAGGTAACTATCCAAAGTGTCCACTCTGGCCCTCTAGACCTACGTCCAGTCAGAATTGGTCACCTAACCTAGGTCGGAGTAGTCAAACTAAGGGCCATATTTATACTCTGTTTGCGCCGGTTTTTTTTTACGCAAATTCGACGCAAAACGAACTCCATATTTATACTTTGGCGTCAGACGCATCTAGCGCCAAAGTTCATGGAGTTTGCGTCATTTTTTTGCGTGGACACCTTCCTTGCGTTAATGATATGCAAGGTAGGCGTTCCCGTCTAAAAAATGACTCCGAGGCATGTGCGCGCCGTATTTATACTCCCGGGCAAAAATGACGCCCGGGAGTGGGCGGGTCAAAAAAAATGACGTCCAGACGCTTTTGCGTCATTTTTTAACGCCTGGTCAGGGCAGGCGTTAAGGGACCTGTGGGCTCAGAAGGAGCCCAGAGGTGCCCTCCCATGCCCCCAGGGACACCCCCTGCCACCCTTGCCCACCCCAGGAGGACGCCCAAGGATGGAGGGACCCACCCCTGGGACATTAAGGTAAGTTCAGGTAAGTATTTTTGTTTTATTTCTTTTTTGGCATAGGGGGGCCTGATCTGTGCCCCCCTACATGCCACTATGCCCAATGACCATGCCCAGGGAACAAAAGTCCCCTGGGCATGGCCATTGGGCAAGGGGGCATGACTCCTGTCTTTGCTAAGTCAGGAGTCATTTCAATGGGGGTTGGGAGTAAAAAAAAATGGCGCAAATCGGGTTGAGGCGAAAATTTTGCCTCAGCCTGACTTGCCCCATTTTTTGACGCCCAAGCTCCATTTTCCCCTACGCCGGCACTGCCTGGTGTAAGTCATTTTTTTTGACGCACACCAGGCAGCTCCGCCGGCTAACGTCGGCTAACGTCATTGAATAAATACGGCGCCCGCATGGCGCTTCAGAATGGCGTTAAATTTTTTGACGCACAACTGCGTTGGCGCAGTTGTGCGTCGAAAAGTATAAATATGGCCCTAACTTTTCAAAAGTTTATAAACATTTGATTGAACACTGCTTGTTTGTGTTGCATTTTAAAGTGATAACATCTTCTAAAAACCGTATCTCCAGAACCCACCAGTGGATTTTGGTCATTAAGGTCTCTAAAAAGTAATAAAAATATAATCTATTTTTATAAATCGGTGTCCGATTTCTTTCATGTTGTGTGTCTTTCTTATTTCGTAATTCAGTGCTGGTAAATGCTTTACTTGTTTACCAGTGGCCTGCGCTGCCCATGGTGAACACCCATATCTACAAAGCCACACAAAGCCTCTTTGCGTGGCTTTACATGGCCTTGCAGATATGGAGTATGGCAATGCAGCGCAAGTCGCTACATTGCTTTACATTGTGTCGGTTAGACATTTCTATGGGTGTTGCGTGGGTGTTCCCATGCAACACCCATGGATTTTGCCGCATTCTCAGATTTACAAGGTTTTGTAAACTTAGGAATGTGTCAAAAGCCTATGCCACCCAGGGGTGGCGTAAGAGTGGCGCAACAGAGAGAAATAACACTATTTCTCCCTGTTTTTTCATCTTTCTATGTGTGCAGCATTCTGCAGCACACATAGTAGGAGGAAATCGCCTCCGTTGATTGTTTTTGTGCAGGAAGGTGTCCCTTCTTGCACAAAAACAATCATCCCACAACACAGGCACCTTGCACCATGGTGCAAGGGTACCTGCATTGGTACATGGCAAACGTTTGTGTGCCAGCACAGGGGGAAGAGGACATAAATCAGCCATCTCTTGTAGAGATGGCACATTTCTGCCCTTTCCCGGTGGCACAGGGCAGCGCAGCAAGACACTTGCTGCGCCTCCCTGCACTATGGGCCTTGTAAATATGGCACATAGGGCCAGATGTACCAAAGGATTTTTACCCATTCTGTGTCTACGGGAAAAAGCTTTCGTACATATGGCCCTAAGTTCCTTAGCCAAACCTTACTGCTCGCAGCCAGAGCTACCCAGGTTTGAACTTAATCATATCCTATGGAACACCCAAATCCTCACACCAAATGACAGAGGAGGTATTGCAAAATTGACATTTGCTTTCTTTCCAAAACCATATGTACTGCTGAGAGTTATATATATTCTCCGTTAATTTATCAGCTCAAAACCGACTTAAAATAGTATGTTGATCATTCTAATTTAGCTGAAAAGAATTATTCTCAGCGTTGCAGAGGTATATTTTTCAATGTAACAATATTTTATTCAGAGAGTGAGGAGGAAAACATCCAGTCTTTCTGATTATTAAATCTGGTTTAAAAGCATATCTCAGTGGTGTGATTACCAGTTAGATTATGCCAGAAGGTGTCCGTATCACCCAGAAGTAGAGTAATTAGGCAATTCAAAATGTAATACTCCCGGCCAACCACTAACCGCAACACGCTGAGAAGAGGATCAAAATTATCTTAAAAATACAACAGCCTTTCAGAGGGTAAGAGCAGCCAAACCGACATTAAATATAGACAGGTGGATTGTGATATAGGAAAACAGAGTACTAAATAGACACTGTGGCTCATTAAAGCAAAAATAGAGCAAAACGGCATAAATAAGACACAAGATGAGAAGACCAGCTAGTTGAAAACCACTGACAAAGAAATAGGAGAATAATTTGCTATTGCTAAATTCTTTCAGAATTGTATACAAAATACGTATCTTATGAGTAGTCAGGGACTCTGACATTAGAAATGTGGAGTTAAGTATATACCATACAGACCTACAAATAGATAATTTGTTGCACAATTCTAAAACTGCTCCAGCATTCAGACGAAATGGGCTTGTATTTGAGATCCACACAACCTGAAGAAGACTCAGCCATCAATTCTACATAATGTATATAATTATCTTTGTTTAAAAGGTTCAAATTCCTAAAATTGAGCCAGAATCACCGCTGAAGGAGAGAAAGAAGACAGGAAATGCCTCCTATGAGCACATTTTGTTAGTTCCAATATGTATTCAGAATATATTCTGATGAACAGGACAGTTAAGGCAATGGAGAAAATCACAGGTATGGACAGTAAGGCTTCCTTCCTCAGCAACATGTGTTTACAAACAAACTCTATCAACAACCATAATAGACATCAATAAAAAGGAAGAGCCCTTTTTATAACAGACAGCATTGATCTGGAAAATATATTTGATTGGGTGCAAAGTTGAATTTGGGATCACTATTATGGAGAAAAATGTAAATTTTGTGTAGTGATCTAAAGGTTACCTAGTATAAATCTGACATTTAACTTGGCAATTAACATAAGAAAGGGCACAGGTCATGTCTGTCTGTCTGATCCTCTCCCTGTCCAAGGACTCTGCAAAGGCCAAGAGAAATTTCCACAACTGGATGAGAGCAGTCCCCGCCTGGATGGAGGCCGCTGTCTCAAACTCAACTCCGACAAGACAGAAATCCTTGTAATCGGCTCCACCCCTTCTGCCTGGAACAATTCCTGGTGGTGCTCTCCTCTGGGAAACTCCCCCACGGACCACGCATGTAACCTGGGCATCGTCCTGGACTCCTCTCTATCCATGACCCGCCAAGTCAACGCCATCTCTTTGTCATGCTTTCAAGCCCTCCGACTCCTGCAGAAGATTTTCAAGTGGATTCCCTCCGGCATGAGGACGACAGTCACCAATGCACTCGTTATCAACAAACTGACTACGGCAACACACCCTATGCTGGCATCACCTAGAACTTCAATCAAGACTACAAAGAGTCCAGAACGCAGCAGCCAACTCATCCTGGACATCCCCAGACACAGCAGCATCTCCTCCACTTAGAGACCTACACTGGCTCCCAGTCAACAAGTGCACCACATACAAACTCCTCATCCACACCTACAAGGCACAGCACAACATAGGACTGGCAAACGTCAACCACCAACGCCTTGCCTTCTACGTACCCAACAGACATTTCTGCTCCTTCCAGCTTGCCCTTGCAACTGTCCCCATGATCCGGAAAAGCAGAGCAGGAGGAAGATCCTTCTCCTACCTGGCAGCCCAGACATGGAGCACACTACCTCTCAAGCTCAGGCAGACCGCATCACTGAAGCGGTTCAGTAAGGACCTCAAGACCTGGCTCTTCGACTGAGCAGCGTGCCCACAAACAGCGCCCTGAGACCCTATGGGTGATTAGCCGCGCTCTACAAATCTATGATTGATTGAATGATTGATTGATGTCCCCTAGTCTTTTTTTCAGAGAACCTCTGGCTCAGGCATGGAGGTAATCAGTGTGATTCAGTAAATCAGAAGAACCACCTTACACAGTAATTCTGTTGTGCCCTGATTATATAGCATTTCTGTTTAGTAATAATTTAGAAGAATGGGACCCAAGTCGGAGCAGTCATAGAAACATTTACATTGGTATTGTGATATCCCCACCCCATTAATATTCCCAAATATTAGTGGAAAAATGTTCCAGGCTTCAGTTACCATAGATTCAAAAGATTAATTTTATTATTTATGATCATTTGTTTCCAGACAACCCAAATTGCAATTGAAACCCTGCCTATGAGAGGACAGATTATTATGTTTAAAAGATCAACATCAGTGGAACTGTCAGGTGCAACAGATGTGCACAACAATCCTTATCCCAAATACTCAGAAATGACAAAGAGAGTGTATGACGATATAGAATGCAAGTTGGGCAGGAGACGAAAGGAGTCACAGGATGGCTGGCAGCCTAGAACAAAGTGATCTTTCAGAGTTATCCAATTTCTAGTTGATTTGTGCCATCCTCACTTTTAAGTGGTCAATGAATTACCCTTATCAATTTGGATTACAATGTATCAACTAAACAGCCCTCAGTTGTCAACAAAGGTATTGTTGAATTGCATACAAAATTTATATAAATAAAGATAGGCATAGCAGTGGTGCTCACTGTGTGATACTGCAGTGAAAATGAAGCATTACAAAATGCATGTACATACCATAAAACAGAAAGCAGAAGACCAATAGAAATGTTGTTGGACAATAAACTTTTACAGACGTCCAACTAATCTGATCTAGACAATGACTTGCTCATTTAATTGCCAATAAAGTCAACGTCATTTCAACCCAAGTGGTAGTAGGAGCTATCTTGAAGACAGTACAACTATTCTGAGAACTCAAGCAGTTTTGTGGTGAGGATTTGCAAAGAAAGTGAAGCTTGTTTTTCAGTAACGTGGTCAGCTGGTTCAATATATAAATGAATTGGATAGAGGACTCTAGGGAGAAAAGACTCTAATGGTGATCCAGCAGTTTATCACTGAAAGAAGAAGGAGTCATGGGCTTGTGATCCCAAATTATATTATACAGCGGGGATGTTATTCAAAAGAATGATCTCAGGGGTCTCAAAAGTTATACAAGGGCTGAGAGCAGAGTGATTAATACTGGTTTGTGTCTTCAACAATAGCAGGAGGCCAAAGGAAGGGTATCTCGCTAAGGATCAGGGTACGTGAGATGTCAGCATAGCTGGTGGTCATTTTGATTTCATCTGATGTCATACATTTGATGGTGAACAAGATGATTTTTATACGGTATGATAGTGGTTTTAAAATATTAGTAGAAAACAAGGTTGGATGGTTCTGACAAACATGCATACAAATATAATTTTCTTCAACAGGATAGGGGTAATCAACCAAGTGTGTAATTGGTATCTGTGATTCTGGGAGCGTCTTCTTTTATTTTCAAGCCAATATATTTTGGCCCAGATATACTAACACTTTTTTATGGGGTTTGTGTTCTTTTTATACCACAAACCAAAGACAAATTTATATGCTGGGATTTACTATCCACTGCAAATCAGACGTTGTGTTGGATAGTTTTCAAAAGTAACACAAAGTTGTACAATGTGGTGCTCTACAATACTTTGCCCAAGGGGTGGGTCTATGGATGGTACATGGGCGTGCAAATCTTCCACTACCTCGACAACTGGCTGTTGCAGGTGAGCTCTCCCCAAGTAGTCCTCAGCTACCTCCAGACTACGATGAACCTTCTGTCATCCCTGGAATTGACTATTAAAGTGCAGTGGTCAAGCCTGACTCTTTTGCAGATGCTCTTCTTCATTGAAGCCATTCTGGACACAGTTTGGTTTTGTGCCTTTCCCCTGGGAAAGAGAGCCCAAGACATTCAGGCTATGATACTGATCTTTCAGCCTTGGTCCTGGATTTCAGTACAGCCAACTCTGTGGCTACTGAGGCTGATGGCCTCCTGCATCCAGGTGGCATATGAGGGATCTGCTGTGCATTCTTACATCCCCATATGCCTAACATCAAGGGAATCTCTCTGATGCTGATCAGATTTCAGAGGAGACTGTATATGACCTGTAGTGGTGGTTACTGGACAGCTATTGGCTCAGCCACAGACCACTTTCCATTCCCACCATGAGCTCACAGTTGTGACCGATGCATCACTTCTGAGTTGGGGTGGCCAGCTGGCAAAAGTGTAGATCAGAGGTCACTAGTCTCAAGCGGAGTCCCTGCTCCATATCAGCCATCTGGAGCTGAGAGCCGTACACTTGGCGTTGAAAGCCTTCCTTAACACCACTAACTTGTGTTACTGCAACAAACAAAGATGGGTGGGGTCATGGACCCTGTGCCAGAAGGTCTTGTGCCTCTGGAAATAGCTGGCCCACCATCGAATCTTCCAGGTGGTAAACTGGTAGGACTGTTGAATGCCAGGGCAGACATGCTCGGCCATCTGTACCTAGCAGATCATGAGTGGCAGTTACACCTGTACGTGGTGCGAGGTCTCTTCAGAAAATCGGGAGAACCTTGGCTAGATCTGTTTGCCCGCCGCCGAGAACATGCAATGCCAGCACTTCTGTACGTTGTAGTTTCCAAGGCGCCTCTTGCTCTGAGACACACTCCCCTGGAGTGGATCTCAGAACTTCTGTGTTCTTCCGATACCACTCCTGTCCCGAGTTATCAATAAGATCAGGACTGACTGGGACCAAATCATCCCAGTGGCTCCAGTTTGGGCAAGTAGAGTGAGATACCAGAACTCCTGGGTTTGAGCATATGTTATCCGATCAGGCTGCCCCTCTGGGAGGACCTGCTGTTGCAGCAACTGAGTAGGGTTCTGCACAAGACCTCTGCAATATCCACATTCATGCTAAGCGACTGGGAGGCAATAGCTGAACACCTTCGTCCTTCTGCCGGAGGTGGCTGATGCCATCTTGACAGCCAGGCATCCCTTGACGAAAACTGTGTAAGCATGTTGTTGGGACAAATTAGGGGTTTGGTGTGGTGCAATTACTGTGGTTCGTTTTGTCTTGTCCCTGGCAAGGCTTTGCTTTGGGAACGGTTGAAGATTATCTTTCAGCCCTTTTGGCCTTCTTACGGTTGTTAGATCAGCCCTCCTTGTTTAAGTCACCAGTTGTGATGCGATTTTTAAAGAGCTACAACAAATGTCCCCCCCCATTTCTCCTTTTGTGATGACCCATGGAGACCTTAATCTGATCTTCGTCTATTTGATGTGCACTCCATTTGAGTCACTTCACAGCTGCCCCTTATGGCTCCTTACCATCAAGACTATGTTCCTATTTGCCAACCCATGGTGCGTAAGTGAGCTTCAGCCTCTCTGTGTTAATCCACAATACAGCACCTTCTTTCAGACGAACTAGTTCTGTGGATGCAAGTATCCTTTCTCTATAAATTTGTGATGTCATTACACTTTGGTCAAAGCATCACCCTGCTGGTTTCTATGTTCTGCCTTCATCACCTGGACCCTAAGAGAACACCCGAGCTTCCAAATAAATTGTACCAAAGAACACTAGGTGAATGATCAGCTATTTGTGACGTTTTCTGAAGGAAAAAAAAGGCAAGGGTGTGCAGAAGAGAACCATCATGCTTGTCATTAGGATCTGCTATACACTGACTAAAACCATCCTCCAGAAGGCCTGCATGCTCATTTTACCAGGGCCAAAGCTGCTACCACTGTGTTAGCAGGTGGACTCCCTGTCCGCGACATGTACCAGGCATCTATATGGGCATCCTTCCATATGTTTACAAAGAACTATTGTCTGGACAGTCAGATTTGCAGAGATAAGCATTGTGCTTAGTCGGTCCTGCAGGGCTTTCTGGTTTGAGTCCATTCACAGACCCGCCTGTATGTATGTACTGCTTTGATATCTATTCAAAAGGTGAGGAATGTGAGGCTTAAAGTCTTTATCAGAAGACAAGTTACTAACCTACGGTAATGCTCTTTTTGTTAGAAACTGACTAGACACAGATTCCTGGCCAACCCTCCCATCTTTCCCATTCGCTGATTGGATTCAACCCATTAATAAGATACCAAGTCTAGGAATCTGCACACTGCTCATGATTAATTTGCTCTTTGGGGCTCTGCATCTGGGGACAACATTGAAAGCAAATGACATCAGCACACAGGGGTGGTGCCTATATGGGATCCGCATTTCTTTTTCAGAGCAGAAGAGCGTCAATGCAGAGCCACACGGCTCCACCTGATGTGGCATGAGGTATTGGCGACAAGTTTCCATATACAGTTTGAAGCCTGGAGAATATTCAGAAGGTGAGGAATCTGAGTCTAGACAGAGTATCTACCAGAAAGAGCATTACCTAACTTGTTCTTCTTGAGTAGTCATAGGTTTGTCGGCAGTACTCATCATGCATTAAATAGACTTCGACTCCCCACTTATGTTTCCTTGCACTATTCTCACCTTCGCCCAACCTTAATGACCTTGTCTCGGTTTTGCAGTCCAACTTCTGAGAAGGCTTCAAAAGCATCTTGTGCCAACAACTCTGACCACTTGTATGAATAATAGCCAGCAGCATAGGTGTCTCCACCAAATATATGGGAGATGGTGCATGGGGTGCAATCCTCCTGAAGAACAAAGCAGTCAAATGAGCACAGTAGAGTATTTTCAATTTTGGTAATGCAGTATAATCTCTGGGAATCAAATCAATAGGGTTGAAACAATAGCTTTTTAAACAATATAAACAGATTCCTTTATCCATTGAGGCCAACACATCCACGCAACTGTTTCTGGTGCATTCTTCTTGGTAAAGCAAAATATAAAAATGCCATCACTAAAATGAAGGGTAGTTAAAGATTAGCACAAAGAAAAAGGAGAATCAAAGGATGTGTCTCTAAAACGAACAATCTATCAATAATCAAAGTGCAGATGAAAACATACACAAAGTACTAAGATTACAGGTAAGTATGCATGTGGTCCCAAGAATCTTTTTTTAAGAAAAGATTAAGGGCCTGATTTAGATGTTGGCGGATGGGTTACTCCATCACAACAGTGATGGATAGCCTGCCCACTCAATTCTAAAGCCCATTATTTCCTATGGGATTTAGATTTCAGGGGACGGGATATCTGTCACCATTGTGACGGAGTAACCCATCTGCCAATATCTAAATCAGGCTCTATGTTTCCATCTTCCTTTTTTTTTATATTTCTAGTTATGTCAATTATACATAGTTTATTAATAAGGTGAGCTGTGCTCTGTTGTAAAACACTTAATTAGCACACAACATTTATTGAAGAGAGACAGTTCTGAAATCGATAAGCTCAAAGGAGTGCTTCCGGGTTATGTTTGTTGTTAGCATGCATACCCTTGTATTCTGTTCCCTCATGCTTTTGGAAGATGACACTTTAATTTCCCACTAGGCAATTCCTCCACCATTGCTCTTGGATGACACTGAAAATGTAAATGTAGTGAAGGACAGTGTTCCATACTTTGCAGGAGACACTGCCTATACTTTATTTAAGGGCTAACATGAGCAGAAGCTATATGATCCATTCGTGGGAAAAGGGAATTATTCTCAAGTTTCGAAATATTGGGGTCTCATTAGGAGTTTCTCCTGTATTTGGTGTGCCGACACAGGGTGAGGTGGTGACATTTCTGATTCTGGACAGTATTTTCTCATCAAATAATGGAGATCAGAAGTTATTCCACCCGGAAATAACAACTTGCAGAACAAACTACTGTTTCCCTCTTCTGGGAAGAACAACGGGTTATTTTCCACTCACATTTGTCACCTGCTTTGGGAAGATGGTAAATGGCTGCAAGTTGAGTGCTGCGGGTTGGGAGCAGGACATGGGGGTGAGGAGAGGGCAATGAGAGGGCTCGGCAATACTTGGGGGAGTATTGCCTTTTCCCATTGCGGCACAGCAGTGGCAGGGTAGAAGCTGCCTATACCCAACATCCCTGAGCCACACCTGCTGAACCCGGCCCTGGTATTTCTGGATTAACCAGCCCTAGATTTGTGAACTCAGTAATGCCGCATGTGAGAACATAGGACAATTGGAATTGGTAAAATCCTACTCCAGCCAACTCCTAATGGATGCCATAGTTCCAGCAATTGAGCCACCCGCCATTTTATGCAGTTGAAGAATTTATGTTCTTCAACATTTACCATTTATGGACATTTTATTGAAATGGAGTGGCTTTAGTGTCGACTGATATCACTCCAAACATTGGTAGGATGGTGTAAGTTCTATCTCCTCAAACTAAAACATCCATATTTATAGGGATCTTATCCAAAGATAAATTTGCATCAGAGGCAGTTATCTTCTGTTGTTGTAGTAAACAATCAACATGACTCCAGTAGAGTTATCTACTATTTTGTTTGCTTCCACAAATGTTTTTTTTAACTTGCCTTTACAATCATTTTGGAGCCTTGAGTAGGGATTGGAACATGTTTATTTGTGCACAATTCCCATGGTTCAGTTGCCAGTACAAATTACTACAGTGCAGCCAAGCTGGTATCTTCAATGAATCCCTCAAAGTAGGCAATCAGGTCATCTAAATAATTATACTTTTAAAGTGCACACATGGAAGTGGTTCACGTCAGTAAAATGGGCCAGACAGCTCTGTCCCATCGCAGTGTGACTGTCCCATAAACATACATTTTTGACTTGGTCATATATTGTTTTTGATAGTAAGATAGTGTGAACTTGATTTTTTTTTACTTACGCTACACGCAAACTTGTGGGAGTCGGACATGGTGCTGCAGAACACATTTGCCTGTGTATGCCTCTTAATAATAAATATAATAGTATTACAAATGCTGCATTACCACACAGGTCTCAAAGTGTTATAATAGTAAGTATTACTATCACCCTACTCAAATGACCACTGAAGGCTGAGTGGATAAACTGATTTTCCAGGCTACATACAGATTTCTGCTGGGCATACACTACTCCAGTGAGCTAGCCTACAGACTGCACTCAGATATGCAGTAACTCTGGTGGTAGATTTAGGTCTTCTCTGCATCAAGTCCTCAGTCCTGCTAAACCTCGTTCCCCACCCCCTGCCTGCGGTACTGCAGGACATGGATTCCCTCTCTTTGTTGTAGGTTTACCATCCTGTACAAAAACCTAGTCACTGCATTACTGGAGAACAACAGTTGTTTACAGAGTTTTCATCAAAAGCAAAAATTGGAGAAGACAGGAACAGAGACCCAAGTTAACAAAATAAGTATTGTTATACAAAGACTTCCCTGGACACAGCCACATTGCAAAATAGCACCTGCTTTCACAATACAAGAACGTATATTGACCAAACCAAGATGTATCTACATATCAACAATCTGGACCCTTTGCTAGTGCTGACAGCCCATGGAAGTGCTGTAATTCAGAACATAAACTATGGATGTCTAAGCCAAAACTAAGATGGTCAGCATGCCAGAAGAACTCACTTTTTTATTCCATCTTTGAATGGTATAATTAATAATTTGCTTTGTTCCTGGATAGGTGTCCCTGGACCCATTTGGTGCTGTTCATGCTAAAAGTATACCCTTGAAAGAAAATTATGACAAAAGGCAAATATGAAGTTCCATTTGTGTAGCTCTGAACATCCTGACTGGTGAAACTCATAGGAACTCGCAGGGCCAGAAAAGTGTCAATACATTCCCTTGACAACAGTAGAGCTAACCACATGGTTAAGGTCACCTGTGGATCCCTAATTTACCCTATTAATAATTTTCTTTTCGACTCACCGGTAATGGCTTTGGGACTGCAAATTTATCAGATATTCTCTTGTTCACCGCCATCCATGAATCAGAGCTGTAAAAACAAAGAAGTCCTGAAATATGAAGCAATGGTGAAGGCGTTATTTTATGGTCCAGCATTTTATATGCTAGAATTCTATAAACGTTCATATCAATATTGTGCAACTTGATTTCCTCTACGTGACGTAAATAATTGCGCGGTCTGGCGAGTACCCATGATTCTGTCCTAGTGCTGCTATTTGTTCCAATCTCAAGTTTGATCACCAAACTTCAGGAGCTCACTCGCTTGTGTGTCTCTAGTGTTAATCCACTAGTTCCAGAACTTGTTGTGCAGAAGGTGCAATGCCAAATTCAGCAGTTGCATTATGTATGGAACAGGAGCTAACAACAGCAGATTCTCTGGTTGCATAAAGTCTACCGTAAAGGGAAAGAATGATGACACTGTATTCCACCCAGGGCATATGATTCCAGATAAGACATTCTAACACACACAGATTGCATTGTACAACACCACCCCATAATAGTTTTACCTGAAGACTCCAAACTACATTACAGAAGGTCTGTTCTGTAGATAAATACCAAGAGTTCCATCACAGAACTGGCAGGCCTTGGTCATGTGGAAAGAGTGAGGTAATTACCATGGAGGAGTGCCATTTACATCATCCTCAAATACTACAATGTGGCAGGTATAGCGGCACAAAAACGGGCATTAATTGTAGTGTAATGTAATCCTATATAGCTAAAGACAGTGGCTGTTTCACATGTCAGAATGAAATGTAATAATTAAAAATGCCAACTGGCCTTCTTTTTATAACGTGTTGAATGTGTCTGTTTGTGAGTGGATAAGTATGAGAATGAGAGAATGCCCGGGTGGCTGAATGGTGCGGTGGCTGGGTGCTTGGGTGGCTGAATGGCTGAGTGACTGGGTGCTGGCTAGATAAGTAGATATGTGATTGCAAGATTAGGTGAGCAGCTGAATGAGTGGCGGGCAGTCTCTTGCTCATTGGACCACGGCCTCCCTGGCACTATGCTCTTCCCATACATGCACTTGCGTATTATTGTATTTAACTCCCCTCCATTCTTACACTCAGGCATCCATCCATCAAACCATGCACACATACTCGTCCAATCATCAATTCATGAATTCACTTAAGCAAGTGCACAGGCCCCTCCCCCTGACTTACCTGGACTAGTTCTCACACTAGCCAAGGTCTTCATGAACCCAGCTCCATAGCCTTGAACAGAGCTTCCTTTGCTAAGATATCCCCGTGGGCGGAGAGAAATGTAGCACCTTTCCTGATGGTAGTGAATTAAATGAGGCAGCAGGGGGTCCCTTTTGTGTTCACTGGTCAGTACCTGGATGAGCAGCAACTGGCACCTGAACACAAACATCCCCTGACCTTCCCCAGCTCACCTAAATCATCGATAGCTTAGCTACCCCACCCAGATGATGGTTTTGTTGATGGGTGTCAACAGGGGTCAGAAGGTGAAGGGAGGGTAAAGCAGGGGGCTAAAGGGGAGTTGAAATCCTCACCCGTGGCATGGTAATGAAGGACTAAAACCACTTTAAACGGGCGCTGCTGTTGGCATAATCTTAATGCGCACAGCTCTATGGGCCCTTCAGAATTCTGGCCCCCTGGGCCTGGGCCCCCTCTCCCGTGCTATAGGCCAGCCCCGGCCTTGAGGCCTCCTCTCCCGTGCATGCTCTCTCTTGCTCCTGAGATGCCTTTGCCTGGAAACCCGCCATCATTTGACCTTTGGCTACCTTTCATGCTTTTTGGGCCTTTTCTGCACTCCCCTACATGTTTCCAACCTCCCGCTGCCCACCCACCCACCCTCCTTTCTGCCCTCACTCCTAATGTGTTCCACCCCCACCATATCTCCTTCCCGCGTTTTGCCTTTCTTACCTTTTCGCCCTCTTCGGCCACCCTTTTGTTGCCTTCTTCACGCGCTCCCCCTATTTCCTCGGTAGTCTTTTTGGGCTTTGCTCACGTTGTCTCGCATCCCACTATTATCGCTCGCACTTTTCTTTTCACCCTTCTGTGCCTTTCTCTTGCACGTTTTTCACACTTCAGTGCCCTTCCGACTTTCCCCCTTGGTGCCTTTTTGCCTTTGTGCCTCCTTCACATTTGGTGTCTTTTTCAACCTTTGATGTCTCTTCCGCCTTTCACCCTATGTGTATTTGTTTCCGCCTCTTTCACCTTTTATTGTGCGTTCTCGGCTTTCTCTGGGCCTCCCCAGACACTTTCATAACTCTTATCTCGCTCCTCCCCCCGCTCCTTACCTAGTCCTCCCTCACCACTTCTCCCTCCTGCTCCACACTAACCTCGTCCACCAGCCCCTATGCTCCTTGTCCCCTCCCATGCCCTCAGTGGCTGAACAAAACTTAAGGAGGCACCCCTGCAAAGTACCTGTAGGGAGCCCTCCTCCCCAGTGGCATAACAAAGGGTCCCGCAGTCCCCGAGCTCCAGGGGACCCCCTCAGCACAGTACACTGTGCACGGGCGGCAGGCCCCTGACTGGATGCAGGATGGATGTGTCCCTCCAGGTTTTTTGCAGGGGTGCCCCTCAAGTTTTCTTACATCACTGCCCTCCCCTTGGATCCAGTCAGAAGCCTGCAGCTGTGCACAGTGTACTGTGCTGAGGGGGTCTCATGGGGCGCACCTGCTCCCCAGGAGCTATAGGGTCCTTTGTTATGCCACTGCAGGGCTGACGTAATAGCAGCTGCAGGGCGGACCAGCGATTAAGCAGGTGCACAGTGCACATGCTTTTGCCACTTATGTGGACTATTTTTCCAACTAGTCAAGGCCTGAGTAGACCCAGCTCCAGCACCCTGAAGCTCTCTCTTCTCCCGCGCATGCCTTCTCTCGTGCCTAGAACATCTGTGCCTCCAAACTCACTAACTGTTGACCTTTGCCTTTCTTGCAGTTTTAGGGTTGGGCACGCAGGCACTCTGACCTGTTGTAATCTCTCTGTGGGCTTTTAACCACGCCCACTCTTGCTATTCATTCTTTGTTGTGCTTGTCTTAAATGCTTCATTTTTATTGGTGCATTGGTGCATTTTGTGAAATGTCCATCCTTTGTGTTCTGAGTTCCCTCCCAGGTGATTTCACTAAGTGAACATTTTTGATGGACATCACTTCTTATCTCACCCTTCTCCTGCCTTCTTCTCACACACTCCTTCGGGTGTAGCTTTTTTGCTTCTTGCTTATGCTCTCTCTCATTCGTCTATTAACTGTCTGCATTTTTGCTTGCTGAAGCTTTTTTTCACTCATCTGAGCCTTTCTCTTGCGCATTTTGCACACTTCTATCCCCTGCCATCTTTCTCCATTTGTGCCTTTTTCACCCTTTGTGCCTTTTTTCACCCTTTTACCTTTTCTGTGTTTGTCTGGCCCCCCGCACTCATGTTTTTCCCGCCACCCACCTTTTGTGCAATCTCCCTCCTCCCCCCGGTCCTTCCTCTCTGCCACTCTTCAAGCACTCCACACTAGCCATGCCCACTGCCCCTGAGCTCCTCCCTGCCTTCCAGGGCCTACTTAATAGTAGCTGCAGTGCGGATACACCACTGGCACGCCAAAAGCATGGCCACAGCAAGTCTGCCTCTGCCCATTCCAGCCTGGACCGCACCCAGTGCCACAAACCCTTTTCCATCCTCCCTCCACCCGCAGGCTACTTCCCTTAGCACCTCTAGTCTCTGAATCCAGAGTGCACATCCACACCCTGTTTCTCCTTTGCACCACTCTACAAGGAAGGAGCTTTAACCTGCACACACTGCCACTTGACCTGTAACACGTCACCCACAACACTCACCACACCCACCCCACCCACTGACAGCAATCCTTCCACAACCACCCAAACACACACACACACACACACACACACATCCCAAGACAAGAAGCTACCCATAAACACACACCTCAAGACAAACTTTCACCATACTGCTTACCGTGACGTCTGTCAGCAAACACAGCAGGGAAATCTAGGACCTCCTACTCAGCGAGGCCCTGGATCTCCTCTTCTTTACTGACACATGGCTGACCTCCAAAGCAGCAACTAACATCACCACCTCATCCTAACAGGATACAGACTTGTACATCGAGAACACTAACAAAGTTTAGGAGGCAGAATCGCAATCATATATAAACAATCCTTCAAAAACAGCATAGCCATAGAAGATTCAACCCTCTCAAAGAAGTACCTGTTCTTCAAGCTACAGACATGCGCAAACATACATCTTAAGTGGAGCACCTATATAAAAATCACTGAGACCCAGAGCCATCTTTGCTGACAAAATCAGACTTCATCGCCCCCTTCACCAGCAACTACATCCTGCTAGAAGACTTCAACTTTCACCACAAAGATAAAAATGACCCCAACACCACTAGAACTCCTCAAGAGCCTTGAGAACCAGGAAAACTACGTCACCAAACTCACACTCTCGGCCTGGTACACCCTTGACCTGATTTTCACGACCTTCAACAACACTTAGTTCACAACAACCACGCCGCTCACCTTGCTCAACCATGCCACCATACAATTCTTCATCAGCAAATCCATTTCAATGAAACCCTCCACCAAAAATATGGCCAAATTAAGCTGGGGCATCATTCAGGATGCCAACTAGGCTGACACCTTGCACCTCAATCAACCAAACTCCAGAAATGATCTCAATAGTGGCGTCAACTTCCTAGACGACTGGATCATAAAGTGCACAGACTCTCTGGCATCTCAGAATACTCACTGCAGCGAAGAAGAAAGGAGGCTACATGGTACACTGAACGACTACATGCATACAAAAAAAAAACACTGCAAACAACTGGAAAGAAAGTGGAGAACAAAGCACCCAGAGTATGACAAAAAACATACAAAACAGCCCTGAGACACTACCACCAACAACTCAAAGAAACAATAAAGATAGCTCTAGCAGAGCGCATACACAACCGCTCCAATAGCAGAAAATAAATCTTCTAGATCATCAAGGACTTCACTTCACCAGCGACCAATCACCCTATTGCAAGAACTATGTGATAGATCTTCAGAATTCATCAGTGATATAATCAAAGCCATATACAACAACTTTGACCCCCAACCGAACCGCTTCCCCCTCACCTCTAGCCTACCCACAAACACCCAAGGAACTGACCTGATGGCCTGGGAAACTCACCAAAGTGTAAACAGCCAGCATCATGAGAATCATCCACTCTGGGGCACCTACAGACCCTTGGTCCCACCACATATACAACATGGGAGCCGCCACTATTAGCAGAATTCTTTGTACATAATGAACACTTCCTCCACTTCAGTGATGTTCCCTGAGACCTGTAAACATGTAATGGTCAACACACTGATAAAGAAACCCTCAACAGACCCCCATGCAGCTAGCAAACTACCACCCGATCTCCCTTCTACCAAAGTCAGCCAAAGTGATGGAAAAAACCATGAACAAGCACATCTCTCACCATCTCGGTACACACAGGCTCCTGGACAACACACAAACAGGCTTCTGAGTAAATCACAGCAGTGAGACTGCCCTAATCACAGCAGCCGACAACATTAGGATGATCATAGACCGTGGAAACACAGAAGCTCTTATACTACTAAACCTCACCACAGACTCTGACACAATCTCCTGCCCCACCTTGTTTAGAAGACTGCACATGACACACATACAAGGACCAGGCTCCAACAGGATTTGCTCCTTTTTAACAGGGAGAACACAGAGTCAACCTGCCACTCTACACATCAAAAGGAAAGAACCTCATAACGCAGTCCCCCAAGAATCTTCCTCAACATCTACATGACCCTACTAGCAGACATCATCAGAGCCTACAACATCAACACACTCTCCTATGCAGATGACACCCAGTGATAGTCTCCCTTTCAGACAAGACCCCTACTATGAGCTAGCCACATGGATGAAAACTAGCTGCCTTAAGGGTAAACCTCATCCTGGGACTCTACCTCGTAACCTATTAATGTCCAACCCTCACCCTTCTCCACCACCCAGGCAAGAAATCCGAGAATCATCCAGGATGGCAAACTTAAAATCTTAAAATGGCTTCCTGAGAACACCAGAAAAACAGTCATACGAGCCCTGATCACCAGCTGACTTTGATTACAGCAACACACTCCATGCAGGAATCAACAAGAACTCCTGAAACGGCTCCAGACCATCCAAAACCCCATGGCAAGACTCATCCTCAAGTTACCCCATCACACCAACATCACCCCACACCTCAGAGAACTGCACTTGTTGGCAATCTACAAATGCATCCACGCTCCACCCATGGAACGCCTTCCTAGGGCAGAGTAACCCAAGAAAGCAAATTGTGCTGCCTTGTATTACTCCAGATTTATTACAACACACAGAACCACGAAGACTGAGTCTCACTTAAGGACTTGCGTTGCCCTTGAGTCACTTTGCATGATACAAGTACAATGCAGGCACTTAGTAAATCTGGCTCCAAGAGTGCATTTCAGTTAGCCCAAAGCCTTTCACCTAAATCCCTTTGTTAAAGAAATACTTTAATGTTGCTGCACAGAGGTAGAGAGGGGTCTGAACGAAGCTGGCCACAGGCTTAACATAATGTAGTCACACTGACCATTGGTGTGAAAAGCTAAATGGGAGCTCTAAGTGAAATAATTACTTTTTGACAAGGGCGGACAGGTTTAGCTTCATAGGACAGTCTTATCTGCTTATCTATACTAGATCTGGCAATACTAAGAACAGTTTAGAATAGCTAGTGTAATTAAAAGCTGTGAAAAAACTGGACACTTAAATACCCGTAACACCTATTTATAAAAACACCTTGATAAATAGTGCAGATGCTGCACTGTTTATCAGAAAGTTCTGTTGTTTTTTGTTTCTCGGCATGCACAACATTTTTTAAGAGAGCAGTAGGGATCTCACAATTAAATAGATGTCATTGTGGCTCAGCACAATGGAGCTGTTTTTATCCATTTGAGATTCGAAGTAGTATGTGGACACGCATGTCTGCAGCAGTTATTAAGAACATTTCTAAAATGGGAAGAATGCATGTGAACCCTCCTAAGTTAAGTGGGAAATGCTTGCATTTTTTTGCAAAATCAATTTTTTACTTTAATCAAGTCAATGTGAACATTGATATCTCCTGATTATATTCTCTAAATTTCCCTCTTTGTGGTTCCAAATTCTTGGCATGCATGAACCCCAGGGAATGTTTCCAAATAAAAAAATAGATCTCACAAGTATATTTTACCTTTATAAGAGCACTGCCTTCTAAGAGGGATGCCATTTTCAATGGCACAGTAAGTAAAGCAGAAAATCCTAATATATATTCATAAATTCCCGTCCTCTAGTATGCCTGTACAGCTTTCCTTCAAGAGGTTTTGAAACATACTATCATGGACAGCCTGGGACGGCTCCCTCTACACCAGTCTCTAACTACTAGTCCAAGAGACTATCATGCAGGTTCTTTGCTTTTGCAGTCTAGGATATTCAGATTCCATGTTGAAGACTTTTCTTTTCTAGAAACTCATAAATTGCCTCAACATTTCATATCCACACTATAGTTCTGTTCCAGTATAACACACAGAATCAATCTTGTATCCCATTAATTTTATTGACCAATTAATATAGAGACTAGAGACAAACAAAATTATTTCTAGACATTTCAAGTAATAGACATCATTGTTAATCAGTATGAAGTTTTGGATTTAATCCATCTGATAGTGAAGATGAAAGGCAGTGTCGACATGCTGAGTTTAAAACTACTCTCCCGCAGCTGCGCACTAAATAATGCACAAGGCATCAAGTCTGCTGACTTACCTTGGGACAAGGGACAGGGTGCACATCAAGATAATGCATTTATTATCATGTATCTATAAGAAGATGTGCCCAAGGTCCTTCAGAGAAGACCTAACATATGTATATGCCAGCTTGTTTTCTGTTGAGTTCAAATTTAAATGTGATTTAGACAAACTAAAATATCATTCTGGTTTTTCATGTGAGACAAATTGACTATGTGTTGGTGATAAACATTTTGATAATAGCTGCTCAATGTGCCTGGCCTCGAAAGCACTAGGATGTACAATTATATCCATACTGCTGTGTGTTAAAATGAGGGTAAGTGAAGGCTCCCCCTTTAGATGCAACATCAGAAAACCTTGCCCTATGCAAAAGCTGGCAGAAATTCACCACTCTGCCAAGGTGAATTTTAACCCAGCAGCTGGGTTCTAGCTATAAGATGTCACGACATTTGGCATCCCAAATTGATGGTAGTGGTGTAAGGAGCTAGGGGGTTGGAGGAACCTCAAGCTGTGGGTTTGATGATATGTTGCTTGGAGAAAGGGACTTGGGCCTCATACGAGGCTGGCGGTCTTGAGACCGCCAGCTTCATGGTGGCTGTCCTGACCGCCACCAGTTTGGCGGTCCAACTGCCAAATTAAGAGTTTGGCAGTCAGACCACCATACGACCTCCGTCCCTGCTGAGGACAATGTCCCTGATGGGCTGACGGCAGTCCAGGTTGGAATCAGCCAGGGCCGCGCTGAACGCAGCACCACCCTGCTGATTACGACCTGGTTCTCCACAAGCCTTTTAATGGTGGTTTCGCCACCATGAAAAGGCTGGCAGAGAACAGGTGCGCGGACCACAGGGGGACCCATGCACTTGGCATGGGCAGTGCAGGTGTCCCCCTGCCCAGCAACCTCACAATGCTCACTGTCTGCGGGTGGAAGCAGTGCCGCTGGCTCTATTATGAGCCAGCAACAATGCTGCTGCCGTTTTGCCACTGGGTTGACGGACGGAAACCTTGGTTTCCCCCGTCAGCCCAGCAGGAAAGTTATAATGGGCCCAGTGAGGAGGTAGCCAGAATGATGGCAACCTCCCCGTCAGAAGTTTGCCGGACTGGTCATCCTGTCCACCAAACTCATAATCAGGTCCTTTGTCAGAGGAGGGAACAGAATCTCTTAAAGGATCTCATAAAGTAGGTAATGGGGTGAGGCTAAGGCTCTGATCGGGAACTTGCCTGGTGGGGACTCTGACAGATGCAACTTCTAATTGGAAGGAGCCCACCTGTTGCTCAATGCACTTTGGATTGCTGACACTGTCATTTTTTTTAAGCATGCCATTGCCAAAGCTTCCATTGACAATTTGGCACAACTCAAGTAAAATATCAAGACAGGTTAGACAATAGAGCATCCTGCAAAAAGTGCATTTTGATAAGCAAAATGGGTAGCATAGCATTTCCTTCCTGCATAATTTTGTATGCCATGACCAGTTTATTCTAGTGGTTGTGCCTGAATGCTCGGCTTTGAATCAATAGTGATAATATGTGGTGATCATTTGGGCACTGGATGCATGTTCATTATTATCAATAAAACTACTCTAAAGTAAAAAAAAAAAAAAGGCAGTAAAATATTAACATCCACCTCTGTGAAGCACATGATATGCTTATTTGAATATAATGAAAATATGTAATATCTAAATGGTGTGTATTTTGTAATCCTCAAATATTTCTGGAATAATCAAACAGGTCCAACTTTCCTACAAAAAATCTAAACCACTATGGTGAACTTGGCCTTGATTTAATCAGTAAATAAAACTTAAGTCATCAAGAACAATCTCGTCTTGTGAAGCCATCAGATACTCATTTCAAGTCATCTTAAAGCAGTTTTCCAAACTTTGTTGATGTGATGACTTCAAGAGCATGATGTTGCCTTATGATGTAAAAGTGATCTCTACGGTAGTTGGATGGTAATCCAATTACTCTGGATGGTTTCTAAATTCCCTATGAAATGGAAAGGAACTTCCCAAGGCCACCATTAAGGAGGGCGTGGAGCCCTTGTCAAGCAATACAGAACAGTGGAGCCTAGCCCCCCCTTCCTAATGTAAACAGCAACCCAAACCAACGAAAGTGCCTCGGGCGGGCTTACATTAATAAGGTCTTTATAAACAGCCAATGTAATGGAAGGTGACTGCATTGGTTGTGGAAGAGAGTGAGTGCTCAGCGAAAATATTGTGTCAAGAATATTAAATATTATGCACTAAATAATGTCAAAAATATTGTCGGGGAAAATATTGCAAGTAAGAATATTTTGAGTATTTGTAATGTTGTTAAAAATGTTGCTGTATATCTTTTAAAGTTTCGTTGTAGTATTTGTATTAAAATATTGTATTGTTTTGGTCTATATTGAGTTCTTGTGTTTAAAAAAATATATTATTCATATTTGATTTTGTGATTCAATAATTCAATGTCACTTTCATTTTTTAAGTTTAATAAAAAACTTTAAATCATATTTTTAATTGTAACATTTTATTACTATATTATTAATGGATTTTATCTTGTTCCTTATTATTTACATTGAAATGTTTGTTGTTTATCCTTTATAAGGAGTTTTTAATTTTTGTCTCAAATTTACATTTTATGTAATTTTTGAAAAATATGAACTTCATGAAACATTTGAATTTTTTCATGTATTTAAATTTTTAAATGCATTTAGATTTTCCTTTTCTGAATTTGTAATTTAATATTCATTATAATTTACTAATTATTTTTAAAATAATTTTATTAGTGTTTTTGTTTTTTTAATTTTTCCAATGTATCAGTTAATATGTCTTTGTTAAATAAAGTGGATTGCTCCAAAGTATTATTTTTAGTACAATGTGTATTTGAATTTTGTGGGAGTAGTTAATTATAAACCCTCAAAGTCTAAACCTTTCCCAAATGTGGTGAAGTTTTTAGTGGGAATAGGGAATACGACTATCCTAAAGTCCAAGACTTTCCACAATGTGGTCAAGTAGGGAGTGGGGGTATCAAAGCACATCCTACCAGAGTCTAACACTTTCCCCAATATGGTTACATTTGGAGTGGAAATTGTGAATCTAACCCTCCAAAATCCAAAACTCTCCTTAATGTGTTTATGTTTTTATAGTGGGAATAATAAATTAGTCCTTAACCAACATACAACACTTTCTCCAATGTGGTTACGTTTTTAGTGGAAAGAGTACCTGTGATATCCATAAAGAGTTAGTATTTGTTTGTATTTTTTCTTTTGTATCTTAAAAAATTATAGAATTTATAACAAAGGTTTTTTTAATAATATTCTTTTGCTAAGTATACTTTTTATACGATTTTCTTATACACATTTTCTAAATATCGTTTGTAATATATACAATTTTACTTCACATTGTTTTACCATGATTATACGTTTTCTGTACTTTTTTATTTAAAAAAATATTAACTTCAAAACAATTAACATAACACATGAAAGCTCTAGAGTACATACATTTTTCTTTGTAGTTATGCAATTTTTAGCCATACCAGATAGTAATAATTAACAATGTTTTTACTTTATTGATTTTTTTAAAACATTTGAATTCATTTAAAATACTGAAAATACTGAAAAAGTGTGGGTTTTATAAGTATATTTATATATTTAAATAATATTTTTGAACACTGGATTTTTTGACATGTTATTTATTTTACAAACATTTATAAATAGACAAAGCCCATCACTTACCATCTTCAGGAAGAACCTCAAGACATGGCTCTACGAATGAGGCCCAGACCCACCACCACCACCTTGAGACCCTCACGGGTGAGTAGTTGCGCTTTATGAAAACTGAGTGATTGATTGATACAATACATTTATTAATTGCATTGATTTTTATAAAATGCAAGTCTTATTTTTATATTTATTGGTCGTTGTTCATCATTTTGGGCTGTTGGTAGACATTGCAGTCGGAGTTTCACGCTGCTGATCTCCAGTTGAGGTATGCCTATTTTACACTTATTTTCTAAGGATTTAGTGGTAGGAGAAGATGTTAAGAGCTAGTTAGGCTAGCCTTAGTTATTGACTGTTAGTTTAGTATGTTGTCTGTTAGTGTAAAGTGTATCAGTTAGTTGGGAATAGCACAGCATGCCTCATTTTAAAATGAAATATTTATATGTATTTTGTATGTGTATTCCGTTGTTTAATATTGTTTTAAACACTTTCCTCCTGTAGGGTGCTTTATTTGTGGGTTTATATGTTTTTACCAAAAGTGTTTTTATTATACATCAGACTTTGGACCTCATTACGAACTGTGCAGACAGTGAACATTGTGAGGGTGCTGCTGTAACCTGCGGGCTACAGCATTGCTGCTGGCTCGATTCCGAGCCGGAGACAATGCTGTAGCCTGTATCCCGCTTAGGTCCGGTGGGGTGGTGTCCACTATGACGGCGGCCACCTCGTCGAGAGTTTGACAGACGGGCTTTTCTGTCCACCAAACTCATAATGAGAGCTTCAATTTTTGACATAGAATGCACTTTTTATTTATTTCAAGGACAAATACTGGATTCTTTTTCAATCAAAAGTATTTTAACTTTCTCCTTGATTTTTTTAGTTTCTCTGGAGCGTTTATTTTTTCTTTCCTTAGTGCTTGAATTTTGGACGGAGACCCTGTTTTACTGGATGTTCTATTTTTGTCTGGTTTATTTTTGCATTTCTTGTGGCTCTTTTTCATCAATACTTTTTTGGGACTATAACTTTGGACCTTCCTTTCACTTACCAGGATTTCAGTTATGAAATTATGCTATTTAAAAAAATATAATTGTATTTGGTATTCAGTGGGCAATGTTAAGTGTTGATGGTATGTTTGTTGATTTATTATGCATATCTAATGACTTTTTGTATTGTATTAAGGTGTGTGTACAGGTGAGAGAAAAGTTGTTATTGAAAACAATGTACGTAATTTTGGCTTTCATATTTATTTATTTTAAAATACACATCATAGAAAGTTTTAAGTACCAATCTAAATATGTTCCTTTTGTATTAGTTAGATATTCATATCGGCATTTTAAAGTGTTTGTTGTATAATATATTAAAATATATATTAATAAAGTGTAAGTGACTGGTATTTAGGTAGGTTAAAATGTGTCACTGTTTAGTGTGATGCTTTTAAAATAAGGTTCTCGCTTTTGAGTCTAGATGTGGTAGGCCTTCAATTCTAGCAAAGAGTGTCACTTTGCATGCTAGAGAAGTTCATGCATTTATTTAGTTTGGATATTTTTGTCTTGAGCTGAGTTACAGATTGTTCTATTTTTAGGTCCTCATAGCTTTGTTCTTTTTTAAAGTATTTCTATTAATTGGTAGAATGCGGGGGGTATTCCAAGTGTTCCATAAAGGAATTGTGCCACCCTTCCACTGTGTTGCCTGTGCTTCATGGGACATTGTTCTGTTATAGACATTCTGCTATGTAATGTGAAACTTGGATTGCCCTGTGTCACCCGATAATCCATTATGCGGGCTACTTTTGTTTGGAGCTTTTGGTATTAGGGGAGTCAATACGCATGTCATAATGTTTTATTACTTCTCGTACAGGGACATATGGTAAAGCTATTGCTTTTGTTTTATTTTGTGTGCAAATTCTAGGCTAGTTGCATATTTTAGACCCAGGGTGAATTCTTGGAGGTGTCTTCCTACGTTCTAGTAATATTTATCATATCACCCCGGAATTGCACTGTGAGGGTAGATTTTAAATACTGTATAAATCAAAGCCTGTTGAAAATCTATAATGATTTTTTAAAGTGTTACATTTGTAATTTGTTGTTTAATTTGTGGTAGCATTACATTGTAAGTTGCACTTTGTCTGTTAGAGTACAATGCATATACTAACTAGATATTTGTATTTTGATATTGACCATGTATTATGTATATAATTGACAGAATGGTGTGAGGCGTGATTTAAAAGTGCTATCCATCATCTATGTGTTACTTTGTGTTAAGATTAGTAAACTCTTGTGAACAGCATACATGATAACTCTTCTATCGTCATTGTAGCTGCTGTATAAAATTTTTTTTTCTTCTTTATGTGTGATTAGAAATTGCTGGGGGTATGTCTACTTCTCTATATTTTAGGTGCCACTCGTGTTTTCCTTGCTAATCTACGTGTTCTTGCAATTAATATTTTTAGGTTTGGTATGCCAGGAAGATAGCCTGTTTGTTCAGGAAAATTTGGTAAAATATTTTCAAGTATTGTTCTCCTTTTGGCTTTTGAGAGCTCGTACTGGTCTCTTTGAGGTCTTAAATTTCCCACTTTTATTTATTTGTTTTTTTAATGTTTTATTTATGATTTTCCATTCAGTACAATTCCAAACCAGGTGACTGTGAATGTGTCAATTTGTACAGGTGTCAGTCACACATATAAAATTATGCAATACCATAAAACAAAGTTACAGTCCGGCAGCCGCTACATAAGCAAATTAGACAAAGGACACCACAAGTATTTGAAACAGGCATAGGTCAGTGTGGCATGTCCTTGGGTTGTGCCCCAACATACTTTAGATGGTGCTAGTCAAGTGATAGAAAACGATATAAGGACTTTGGTGTTAAAATGTGAGGTGGGAAGCACCAACAACTCCCTTCTGGTTCATCTGTTTCTTTGCCGATAAGGTAAGTCCGGTATCAAACATTTTTGGGACAAGACTGTGGTAGGAGTAATTGATTATAAGTGTCTGTATAGGTGTTATAGTAAAGCATATCTGCATGCCATTCTTTCAGGGTGGATAATGGGCCACCGCATTGCCATCCTGTGCTTTGCCAGTAAAAGGCACATGGCTACCAAGCTACAAACATTTTTGTCCACATCTCTGTCATAGCGTAGCAGGGCCAGCAGTGGCATAACCTCTAGTTGTACTCCCACTATATGGTAATTGTATTCATATAGTGCTTACCGCCCCTCAGGAGGCATGGAAGCACTTTTCGATGAGTAGCACGCTGTTCCGGAACCCAAAAGGATTAATGGTGGAATAGTATAAGAAAATATGAGTACGCTATTGGTATTAGTGTAGGGAGTTATGAGTTAATTTGAGCAGAGGACATGTGAGTCTGTTAGTTGATTTGAATTGAATAATGGAGGGATAGAGGAGAGAGGGAGCCTGAGTGTTAATTGGGTATCATAGTAGTAAGATGAGGTTTGGGATGAGTAAAGGAGAAGTGGAGGATTTAAGAGTCTGTTAAAAGGTATTAGGGAGATCATAGTAGTTAAATAGGGTGGGATGAGTCAAAGGCGAGATAGATGAAGGAGAATTTAGTATGGTTGTACAGGAGTTCATATTCATATACTGAGGTTTGGGGTGAGCCAGGAGGGGTAGAGGAGGCAACATTCTGGGAAGGGTTATTTTAGAGATCATAGTAGCAGAATGGGTTTAAGATGAGTCAGAGAGTGGACATAAAGGAAAGATTGATTGAGGTTTAGAGTGATGGTCAGACAAAGTAAAGCTTTTGAAATAATAAATGTTTTTGTGTGTTTTTCTTGTTTTTTCTCTTGTACAGTAGGATTAGAGTAGTAAATATATACATACATGATTACATAATCAAGGGAATAAATGTGTAAGGAATACAATATATTGAGATTTAAAATTGTATCATATACACACAGAATTTCAAGAGCTACAGTATTGGAAGTTAATTTATTTGTTTACTTTTATGACAATATTTTTTTTTTCCTCAATACTTTAATAGTGAAATGCTTGTAGAAAAATAGTTAAGATAATATTTACCTATGGTGATAACTAAAATAAAAACACACTCATAAGCACCTAATCAAGCAACTTATATAGAAACTATACACTGACCTATGAAAATGTCAAGTGTAGAATGAAGAGTGAGTATATATATATATATATATATATATATATATATATATATTGAAAACGAGACCCAGCACACATCTGTATCCACTAATATCAAGAAAACGTTTATAACATGTTCTCATGCAAAGTCACGTGTCACGATATTCCACCAGTCAAAACTTCTTTAAAACTTTTTTTGCCTTTATTAGTTCATATTCATGATGTAATTATCCATAAGTAGGTTCAAATGATGATCAACCTATCCATAGCCAATGCGTTTCGTCCTTACGGACTTCTTCAGGGCACCTAATGTTGATAACACTCCGCAAACTGATAAAAAAAAGTGAGCCGTGCTGTTACTTTGCATATAAAGCGACTTGTCTCTTGTTGCTTCATTATTTCGGCATTAGTCACCAAAGCCTGTATCCTTCGTCATTTGCAGTTTCGGTAATGAAATGGCCGTGCGTGAAACGTCGTCGCTTGGATATACATATATATATATATACATATATATATATATATCTATGTATATACACACACATAATATAGATAAACATATATACACCTACACATACAAATACATACATATACAGCCCACACATATTGTAAAATATACATTTGTTAAACAGACCTAAAGCGTATGTATATATTTTAAAATAAAATAGTTATTATACGTATTTATACAAAGAAAAACACATATCTAGCTATATACACATAATCAAATGATAAAATGTTTACGTACATGGGGATATACAGTCCATTGCTGTTCGAGTATGATGGTTATGTAGGAAAAAGCCAACTCTTGAGTAGTCTTTTGAAGATAAGATAGTTATCCGTGGATCCTATATTCCATTGTTTGGCCACTTGAACACAGAACGATGTACCACCTATTGTCTTTTCTTGTATGGTGGCGTTTTGAGGTGGGGTGCCAATCTGGAGCAGACGTTTCTTTGTTGAATGTATTTGGTGTTTTTTTTTCCTGATGAAAAGCGGACCTATTCCATGTATTGCTTTGTGAAAGATGCAGGGCAGCTTCAAAGTGGGTCTTCGGGCAATGTGTAACCAACGTAGGACCCTCAAGGTAGGGGAGATATGGGCTACTGACTTTACATGGTGGAGTAGTCTGGCCGCTGAGTTCTGAATGCATTATAGTTTTTAAATAAAAGATAGAGATGATCCATGGTAGAGGCCATTGGCGTAATCCAGTTCAGATAGTACAAGAGAGATAGGAGCCTGCACCTTGTGTGGTAATCAGAGGTTGGGGACAATGCGTCACAGAGTTTCATGATGATGAAACTTGAACTTGCTAATTTGGCCTCTTGAGCATTCATTGTTAACTTGGAGTCCATGATAAGTCCAAGGTTTCTCACTTCCTTAGATAGTTTAGGAGGTGGCCCCAGATTGTTAGGCCAGGCGCAGTGTGTATATCTCCCAACTCCGCCAGTACACGTACCCAATATGTTTGTATCCCAGGAAACAGCTATGTGAAGGACACCTACCTCCTGTGCGCCTCATCTTGTGCAGTCCGCCTTAGGGCGCAGTCCGTATCTAAACAACCTGACAGGCGTATAATACATTTGGATAATATATTCAAAATTAATTCACCTATGACTCCCATTAGGAAATGTAGACTGAGTTCTGGAACAGCAATATCGCCACTGCATGTCCGTCAGGATCACACCCATGTCCCTTTGCCATGCCAATCTAGCCTTTGTCAATCCTGGTCTGTGTGCTTCCTGTGCATAGGCGTAAAGTTTTGCTACCAATTTAGTAGGGGTGTCATCCTCTATCAGTGCTGACAGTGCTGCCATCTTCTTTTATTTCTGTAATATTAGGGGAGAGGTTGTGCTCCGTAACACTACAATAGCAGTGGCAAATCATCTTTAACTAATTTCCAGTTTTCATCAGTGATTCAAATCTCACCACCTTCCTCACCTTTTCTATAGCAAAACGTAAAATACAATGCATATAAAACAAAACAATGACCACTTATTAAATGAATTACACACTCATTCAAGAGGTGATTAAAGGATTCTGACATATCAAACGGAAGGCGATGGCAATTTTACCTTGTTCGTATTACAGCCCATTGTAGCCTGGTTTCACCACTGGCAGTATTTAGATATATAAAACCATAAAGCCACTGATGAATTCAAGAATAACCCACACAACCCAGAGTAGAGTAACAGGGTAGTGGAAATGAGAGTGAGGGCAAACACAAAAAGGATGGAATAATGAAAAGGGAAAAAAGCAAAGAGGTAGGAATGGCTGTATGAGGGGGAGAAGGAAGAGCCAAAGTGGCTCATTATGATCAAGGCAGTCCAACTTCTAACCCCAATTCAGGGGCTGGGAGGCAGCCATCAAGCCAGCAGCCTCCCCACTGCTGTATTATGATCACCCCGCCAAGCTGGCCAGCCAAAACTTTGAGGCAGCATTGGTTACAGCTCTAGAGCAGAGACCATTGCCACCCAACTGTCTGCGCCGGCTGCACATGGCAGACAGTGCTCATTCTGAGTATGCTAGAAGGGGGGCCCCTACACTGCCCACAACATGGGCAGTGCAATAACTGTCCAGTGGCCCTATCTCTGCCATTCTGCCAGACTTTTCAAAAAAGATGAAGGGTATTGGATGTGAGGGAGGGGGAAACATCCATAGTTATGAAATAGAGGAATTCTGGGAGATGATAATGGAAGGACAGTGCAGGAACCGTGATGACATGAAGTTGGGAAAGAAAAAAAGAAAGGCCACACCTACACAAAAAAAGCACAAGAAGTCAAAGCATACAGCTTGTAAAACTAGGAGGTGGGAATGTGAATAAATGGAAGGTAAAAAGGGGGCACTTAGTGATCCCTGTAAAAAGGCAACTAAACAAAACACTTGTTCAAAGTAGACATGTGGCATAAGCAAATTTACACTTTGTTTAGAAATTTGTCTCAACTCAAGTAGTTTGACAATTAAACACACAATTCTTCTGTCAATAGTGAAATTGTTTGGAATGTATCCTCTAGAATTGTACTTCATGAGATGGGCATCTACATTAGTAACACTTTGTTGAAAGATCAAACAGCAATTGTCTTTGTTCATCAACTAAAGTGTAAAATACTTCAGAGAAAGCCTTCAGAACCCAAAGAGCTTCTCCAGAGGAGTCCAGGCTAATGAGAGGTCCTGAGAAATGTATGTCAAGATGCCTAAACGTCTGGGTTGCTCTGTATCTAATAACTCACATTTGTTCAGTGCCTTTCAAGCTCAGCAAAGATGTCAGCTAACATTGCACATGCTCACCTTGTGTGTAACTCCATGTCCAAAGCAGCTATGTAAAGTTGAGAAAGCATTGAAGAACCCCCAAGGTACTGTCTGGCTGCAAAACAAGTACATCATATTAACCTCAGAACAGTAAGTACTGCATCTGCACTTTCAGCATGACAATGCAGGTCAGGTCATAAAGACTTAAGCAATACCACAAAATAAAATAATGGATGGAGTGCTGAAACGTTTCCAACACTCACCCCCAGTCCAAGATCTGGGTTTAATCCATCGTTATTTTGCACATCCCAGTTTGGACTCAGCCATGCGCAAATCAGTCTTGACCCAGCTCCCCATGGGAACAGTCCAGCCTGAACTGCCAAGCCAGGACTCCCCTGGACTGAAAACAAGTATCTTGGAACCGGTTTCGGGGTATCACCTCTCATCAGCCAGGCTAGCTTGCATCCAGTGGCACAGTGAGCAATTGACCCACGTTTAGGCATACCCTTGCCACTTAGGGCACACATATCAATACCATAAAATAAAATGATGGATGGAGTGTTGAAACGTTTTGAACACTCAACCCCAGTCACAGATGTGAGTTTAATCCATCGTTATTTTGCTTGCCCGTCATCCCAGTTTGGACTCAGCCATATGCAAATCAGCCTTGACCCTGCTCCCCATGGGAACAGTCTGGCCGGAACTGCCAAGCCAGGACCCACCTGGACTGGAAACAAGCATCCTGGGACTAGTTTTGGGGTATCTCCCCTCATCAGCCAGGTTAGCTTGTATCCAGAGGCGCAGCAAGCAAGGGACACATGTCTGAGCATACCCTTGCCACTTAGGGTGCACATAGCAATGCCACAAAATAATAATTAGATAGCTAAAAAGTGGCCCAATATTTGCATATTGGGGCACTTTTTAACTTCTAAAGACATGCTGTATAAGTGTTTTGTGAGGTATGGAAGATTGCATGAATCTGAACTTGCTGTAGGCAATGTTTGTGGTGATATCAGGCAAATCCACAGAAAAACCTGCTTAGCGGGCCATAAAACAAGCCCACAAACAGCCAGACAATGGCATACAGTGACCTGTCGGACCAGCCCATAGGCCTATAAGCCTGTCCAAATGTGGATTCCAGGTATCTCATTGTGTAGTACGTAAGTGTGTTTGTGCCTTCTACCAAAGGTTTTAAAGGGCCATTTATATCCATCCCTATTCTCTTAAATAGTACCTGGAAAACTGGTGGGGCTGAAGAGGAGCATTATGTGTGTAGGTAGAATTCTACAGTGACATTTTTAGCAAAAATGACTGGTATTGCCTTAGCATCCTGGCCAGCAAAACAGTTGAATGAAGGGTTTACTGGGTATGTTGAGCCTCCATATGACCTATGCTCAGGTGACTGAGCTAAATAGTGGTTTAGCAACTAACCCCTTGCTTTACAAGCTTTTAGGAGGCCTGAGTAATATTCTGTATATTAGCCAATTTTCACTCTGAATGTATGGACACATGAGAGGAGTTTCTGTAACCTCTACTTTTTCTGCACTTGCTAAAGCATACTGTAGGGTTGGATCCTGAATTTGAGGAGAACAGGGGTGTTCTCCTTGCTGTATTTCTTTTCCATTGTCCACTTTTCTGCTCCTCATGTGGTTCTAATAGTGTTACGGAAAAAGAGGCATCTTGTAACCAGTATGTGACTTTAGCAGACAAAGCAGATGCAGCAATTTAGGTATGTCAGTATTTTGGACAATAGGTTCAGGTATTATTACTGTATAATCCTATTGTTAAGGTATCTTTTGTCATCAATTTACAGGAGGATTCACATGGTGGGATAGATTTTTGGGTCCCCATGTATGCATGTGATGAGCACCTTGCCATTAGGCCACTTAGTAGAGCTAGCTAAACTGGGGATGAAAAATGTTTAGAGGCTTCCGCTATTAACAAGACCTCTGGTCGGCTGTCCATCTATTCTCACATCTCATACATAATGATACCAAAGTGACACAGGTTATCTGTAATATACCCATAACTAACAGACATCCATTGGTTCCAGTTTGATTTTATTCAGGTTTAGTCATGTTTTGTCTCTCCAGCTCCCACTCTACGTTGTTGAAGTACTTCGCAGAGGCAGAGCAGGTGTTTTAAATACAGAACAGAGTGGTGCTTCAAACCATTTTCCCAGTTCAAAGCAGTTACAGATTCTCTAGTTCCATTATTACTTCATTGGGACAACAGGTTTATTCCAGTATTCACACAAGAAGATTATCTTTGTTTTTTTCAGACAGGCTTTCTACAGTGTCCAGGAACCCCGGTTAGCCAAAATCCTCCTTATCTAAGAAATGTCCTTTTCCATGTCATTATATGCTCACCTCCCATTCTGACAGACTTCTAATCTGGTTAGAGGCCCTGCTGAAAGCAGAAACAGGGGCGATCAGGATTCCATTCTGGCATTGAGTAGTTCTCCACTTACACAACTACATCTTATTTGAACCTGTTCTCCCTATTTCACTTGCCTGAAAGGAGAAACGGGGGCAGTCAGGAACCCTGCCTGGTGTAGAGTCATTCTCAATGGAAGACTTTGATTTAGATGTTTTATAGATAGGCGGGAATAAGACCCATTGTGCTAATGCCCTTGAAATCCTTTTGTTGATTGGGAATAAATATGATGGCCACTGCTCCTCCATGGAACTCTGAAAGAGTGATTGGAAGACCTTTCAAGCATTCCCTAAGTGGCCCCACTCACTTTAAACAGCTGGTCAACTACCTGCCTGGTTCATCATCTGCCACAGTATTTGGGGTCTTCTTCACCTGGGCATATTCCCCATTATCTTTCCCATTGTGGCCCTGAAATGATTTGCTCCCCATCTAGTCCAGGGTGAGCACAGCCTACAGGCTTCCAGACAACCCATCCTCCCCTCCCTAGCTATCGGAATCTCCATGCAAGCTGTGAGCTTTTCATCATCCCTGATAGGGAAGGGTCCTTCCCTCACCAGGAGAAACAACACAGTTGGCCTCTTGCTCTAGTGCCCTCTCATGCACGGAGGCCATGTCTACATAGTGGTAAATGGGAAGCTGAACATCTTGGTGCTGTATCTAATGCTGGCATCAGTGCACGATCTGGGATTTTGGATGGCTCTGTTCCCTGTTCAAAGTTCCCTATACTGATAATACAGGTTGCGTGACCCGAGTCCATTTTGAAGACCTGCAGAAACATTGCCCTCTGAAAAAAAATTCTTTGTGTCCACCTGAAGGAGTGCGAATCACACTCACTCAAGTACCTCCAGGATAGACGATTGGCGGGCAGTATGGGTGTCTGCGCTCTTTTGGGAAGGAAAGAGGCAGATCCTGTTAAAACAGATGGTGACAGCAAATATAGTATGGTTCCCAATGACCCATACATTGGGAACAGCACACTGCTCATATAAAATAGTGCAAAAGTACTGTGATTCTCAGATACTATATCCCCTTTCAAAGAAACTGTATTACTATTGATGGTAAACTTTGCTTAAATTCTTATATTTCCATCCATGATAGCATTCCTCAAGATGCATGTCTCTGCTGATACCCACCTCTTGCCCAACTTTTTTCTTTCATTCCTTTGCTCATGAGAAAACATTTAAGTAATGCTCCAGATAATTTGTTTCTATAACCTATTATACACTATGGTGAAGATGCAAAAATTAATAAAATTCTGAAAAAATGGGATGGTTAGATGCAGTTTAGTTGACATTGGTCATATGAATATGACGATCCTTTTTTATTGCTTGTTTGGTACAACTATGCTTGCATTGTGCAGACACTTTTCTGAAGCAAGTTATGCAATTCGTGAAAATGAATAAGACTACTGGTATAGATATACCTTTGTAGAACTCCTGGAACATCTCTTTGGGCAGAAGCTCGCCGGTGAGGTAGTGTCCGCTGATGAAGGAAATGGTGTCCCAATCATAGAGCCAGTTCTCCATGAACTGAGAAGCCACTTCTATAGCATCCCACTCTATATTGTGGATGCCCGATGCACCTGCATACTCAACAGTGGTCAACATGTGCTGCAAGGCATGGCCAAACTAGGGAGAACAGACGCGAAAGGAAACAGGGTAATCGGTCAGAGAAGTGACATGACTACTTGGAACAAACAAACTAACAGAGAGACATCATTGATAAAAGCAATCTGGCAGCAAGTGCTGTGTCTCTTTATTAGTATTCTATACTGTATGAAATATGTCTGCCACTGACAAACAGAGACAGTGCTAATGCATCTACATGACTATTGTATCTAATTCAATGAAAAAGTGATGGAAGGCTTAATAAGACATGCAAGGGGTAAATGCAAAAAAGGAGAATGTGGGAAAGAGGATGTGAAGTGAAGTACTAGGGGACAAGGCAAAATCCAGCCACCTCAACTAACCCCAAAAAACTTACACAAATTGCTAGAAGCTAAAACTCTCTGCTGAATGTAAAACACTGCCTGCTCAATACTAAAAAAAATAATACTTTTTCCTTGGAATGCAAAAGGACATTGGGAACTCGGAGGTAGCCAGACAGCAGAGAAGAGTGAGAGAAGGAAAGAGAGAGAAAAAAATAGGAAGAGTCGATAACAGATTTGATGTATGAGTGCGGAGGAACAGCTGAAGTGGAAGGTGGGGCTCGGGGGCATCAGAATCGACAATGGCGACCTTTGTTATGTAATGGAAGTTTTTGGAGGGACTTTTTCTCATTTAAATATCTAATCACGTTTTGACAGTATTCGGTATGGGGCGAGCATCACTACTATGTATATCCATTTTACGCATTTTCTTCAAATGCTACTTTGCTTTTTATCTAGTAAGGTGATTTTCAAAAACGTATATTTAACAATAACTTTCAAATGTTTTTTAGTTTACCAACTTGAAATCAAGTGCATATGACGATGTTGAGAAAATGTTCCTGGTGTGACTTCTTTATGGTACATTTACTGGTAATTCGTAATATCGTTCCTAACACGTACACGGTTCCTCTCAAAGGAAGGGTCTGGTGATTGTGATAAACAGAGGTGCAGTCAAAAGTATTCGTAAACACAAACGGTTGAAATGTAAAAACGTAGATGGTTGGAGGCTGAAGTTGCTCATCACTCAATTATTTTTTTACAAGAAAGCGCTGAGGGGAATATTTACAAGCCCCTTAGCGCCGCCATAGCAACATATTTTTTACGCCAAAGCGGCGCTAAACGCAATCTGGGAAAATCATAACAAGGCCCTTAGAGTGTCCCCTTCAAATGGCCACAAGAATAAGGCCTGAGCGTCTCTGCTCATAAATGCAAGAACTTTTCGTAACCCTTCTCAAACGGGTGCCCAGTTAGGCTTTCTGGCCACCACTAAAATATTTACTTCCTATAATTACACACTCCTGCTAGCAGAAGCAGCATTGACGACACGAACAGATTTTTGACTAAAATTCTTTGTCTTCATGTCTTTATTTGGAGGACAAATTAAAGAAGGGTATCACAAAAATGTAATTACAAATATCCCAATAATAAATACTGAAAATAAAAAAAAAAACAATGAAAAAACATAGGCCCGTATTTATACTTTTTGACGCTAAACTGCGCTAACGCAGTTTAGCGTAAAAAAAATTTGCGCCGGCTAACGCCATTCTGAAGCACCATGCGGGCGCCGTATTTATTGAATGGCGTTAGCCGGCGCAAGCAGACCGGCGCTGCCTGGTGTGCGTGGAAAAAAACCACGTACACCAGGCAGCGCCGGCGTTGGGAAAAATGGCGCTAGGGCGTCTTAAAAATGGTGCAAGTCAGGTTGACGCAAAAAAATCGCCTCCACCCGATTTGCGCCATTTTTAACGACGCCCAGACGCCATTTACATGACTCCTGTCTTAGTAAAGACAGGAGTCATGCCCCCTTGCCCAATGGCCATGCCCAGGGGACTTATGTCCCCTGGGCATGGTCATTGGGCATTGAGGCATGTAGGGGGGCACAAATCAGGCCCCCCTATGCCAAAAAAAAATTAAAAAATAAAATAAAATTATACTTACCTGAACTTACCTGAATGTCCCTGGGGTGGGTCCCTCCAGCCTTGGGTGTCCTCCTGGGGTGGGCAAGGGTGGCAGGGGGGGTCCCTGGGGGCATGGGAGGGCAGCTGTGGGCTCGTTTTGAGCCCACAGGTCCCTTAACGCCTGCCCTGACCCAGGCGCTAAAATCCGGCGCAAATGCGGGGTTTTTTGCCCCGCCCACTCCCGGGCGTCATTTTTGCCCGGGAGTATAAATACAACGCATTTGCGGCGCAGTCATTTTTTTAGGCGGGAACGCCTACCTTGCATCTCATTAACGCAAGGAAGGCGTTCACGCAAAAAAATGACGCTCTTTCCTCATACTTTGGCGCTAGACGCGTCTAACGCCAAAGTATAAATATGGCGTTAGTTTTGCGCCGAATTTGTTTGTACGTACCTTAGAAGAGAACCACACATATATTACCAAAATGTAAACGCATTTATCTATGCTAACTGTACTTGTTTGGAAGCCATATTTTCTAAAGTTAACCTAACTTGTAAACAGGCCAGATTTGCAAGTATTTCACTTTTATAAAATGTTATGCAAATGTAATGTTTTTCTCCCTTTGCAGATGTGTTATTAAGCTAGTTATAATAGAAATTATTTTTCTGAGACTGTTAGGTAGCTGGGAATAAATTGGAAGTTGGCTGTGGACACGCAGACCGTGGTGGTGGGAGAGATCCTCCTGTAACAGGCACACCGGACCAGTGATACATTCAAGGTTGTGCAGATGTGCGCTCTTTGTCTAGAGGTGGGAAACTAGGGAGTCTACCTGCTCCATGGAACAGCAGCGGCTGACTGAACTTTTTGGCGGGAACCAATGTGGAGCAGCTTCCAGAACTTTCCTTCACATATTAATTATGTGTTTTCTAGAACAGTTTAGCAGACACTGTCCTGACTTCACTGACAGAAGATCTCTTCTTGACTCTGCTGATTTCCCATGCTTGGGGTGTGGAACTTCATGCTTGAGTACCCATGCCTATCCGCTAAACCTTAACTTGGTTTATTAGATGCTGACAGCTTCCTCTTAGAAATTCCCTGTTCCCCCTTCTATACTTATTTGGAATAGGGGTGTTTCTTTACGGAATCTGTCTACTTAATATTGTGTCTTCTTTATGTCACTATATTTTTTAATGTTTTTCCTGTTAATATACAAATTCAGATTGTATGATCATTTGAAAATAAATGCTGAATTTATAAACTGACTAACTTGCTGATTATTGATTGATGTGGGATCTTGACTAAAGTTTGTTACTAAAAGACTTATAGTTTGGAAGCTATGCGCTCTGTTATCTTGGAGGAGCCACAGTGGTTTCACTGAAAATGAGATGTTTTGCTGATGATAGCCCCTTTATTACACTTCAACTTGGAAATCAAAGGTTCAGACGACCAGTGGAGCATCCTTTTTGATGATTATAATAAGGGATTGGGGTTTATGGATCTCCACTCCATCATCTAATACATACTGTACCGGCTTTTATTTTCCTACAGAGTCCCAACTATTTCATACAACAAACCCCTTAGAGTTTCACATGTACACATCTGTCACCTTTGCTTATGATATTCAGGTTCACAATACACAATAAGAAAACTTTCTTTAAAGAAAAGGACACTATGATTGTACTTTATTGTCCCCTGAATTCATGTATTATTGAATCATATGGGCATGTGGCCTAAGAGATTGACAGTGCTTCAATAAAAACACTGACACAGTAAAAGCAGTTGTGCCTATGAAGATCGGTGGTCTGTCCAGTAAATACTTCTAAAAAACCCTGGATGATTAATTGTAAGCTGAACATTTAGTAAAGCATAGTAATTATTACTGTGATTTTAGAAATTCTGATACCTGCGTGTTATCATTATGATAACTGAGAATAAGAACACATGTTTAAATTTTGAGTCTTTGCACTGAAAGTAGCTAAGGTTGCAACAAGAAGTGCTCCGCTTCTTGGAAACAGCTGATTCAAAAAGCTCAGCTTGTTGACTCACTGGATAGTATAATCCATTCAATTTTCAGACAACTCACTAAATTAGCAAATATTCTGTTCAAACAACCTCTTGCATATTCCAAACAACGAATACGTTTTTACATAAAAACACAAATATAATTTTTTACCCAAATAATAACAAAAGGCAAAACTTACACACCTCGTGAAACAATGTTGAGACTTCCTTGAAGGACATCAGCGAAGGGGTGGAACCCACAGGAGGAATCTGGTTGCAAATAATGAAAGCAACAGGAATCTGCTTGAGAAGACGACTCCTGGCTGAAGAGTGCGAGAAAGATTGACAGAAGTTAATGCTTTGCGCGTTCCCTTTTTACCAGTGACCTGTTGAGGTAAACAGGCTCAAGTGATTAACTAAAAGCAGCAAGGGCCTCATTTAGACATGGGAGTAGTGAAACATGCACCAAAAAATAGTCCAGCCTCCCCATCACCTGCATTTCCTACTGCATTTCCTACTGCATTTGGAGGGCAAGAGATGGCAGCTTTCCCAACGACGAAGCTGCTGCAGCTCCCTCAGCAAGAAAGTCCATTTGGCGGAGGCCATGCTAGTGCCATTGCTGTTAGGGCAGCTCTCATTAGAGCCGCCCCTCGGTTATCATGTCCAATGCCTTTTTTCCATCTGTGTCCATCATGTAGCCATAGTCATGTAGCCATGACAAGAAAAGTGCAAACATGTCGAGCAGGCACTGATGGGAAACTTCCCGTACATGTGGCGCACCCACTGGAGTGGTTCTGCCATTGAGGCAGGAGCTACTTTGGGAGTAAAAAAAACACCTTTGACCCAGCAGGCCGGCCGTATATGGGCTGACAGAGGTGGTGCCGCCACTACGACAGCTGGTCAGCGTGCCCTAACAGAAGCCCTACCTGTTAGAAGACCAAAGGGATCCAGTTCTAGGAAAATTTGAATGAATACCAATAGTATGCAAATATAAATCACACTATTAGCAAAAACACTTTCTAATGCACATTTCTTCATATACAACTATGTTTATAAACTAAACATTTGCTCCTTTGACTAGGGTTAATGGAATTCTAATTTGTAATCATTAGATCCATATAGACTCTACTACGGCTGCATGAAATAGCTGAATTGTTGAAGCTGTAATCATTGATGTTTCAGTAACAACTCTATTTTAAGGTGACTCGTATGCAGATTCTCTAACAAATGTATTATCAGAAAGTCATTATTAGGATCAGCAGTACACCCTCCCACCTTTATCTGGTGTCCATGTCTATTGTCATAATGTTTTATGTGAACACTTGTACCTTTGTTTTTGCCTCTAAGGGCCCATCAGACATTAGCCCCAGTCTGTATTATATCCACCTGCGCATATTGTTGGGGGCCAGAGGCTTATTTTTCCTCAACAGAGTATAGGTCTGTATGGCTGACTTTCATAATGGCTTTGACATTTTATTGTTCATCTCCTTTGATGAACAATATTATTTAAAGGGCATTTAAAGATGACTGGCCTATCTCTGGTAACACGATATATGTGTGTTTTCCCATACACTAAAAAACGGATGTGACACTGCAAAAGAAAGCATAGATGAAGATAACAAATCATAACTTCAAGGGCATGTGGAGGACATCTGTAGCTCAATAAAAGCCGAAGCATAATTCCATAGGGATGACGAGAGAGAGAGAGAGAGAAAGTGAGAGATGACTCTTCATCACCAAGAAGGGACCAACATCTGAGAATTGCAACAAAGTGAAAGAGTTTCTAAAGTTCCTGTAGATGCCACCTGGAATTTAGTGTTAATAAATCCACTGATGATGTCTCATGATTGCTATAAATTTTCAAATGAGTGGATATGGAGTGTGCAAGACTGTGAATCTATAATAAAGCCATGCTGCCTTTTAAAGCTCACATTATGCGAGTTAGTAAAAGTATGAGAGTAATTTAACTTACTGAGGAATTCCGCCATCCAGGCACCGCTGTTCTTCTCTTCTGGCCGAGAGTAAGGGTCCAGGTAAAAGGAGGCAAGGTGATTGTCTACAACACAGAAAACCACAACCTGGGTTAAAAACACACCTTTTCTTCACACTTGCAATGAATGCGTGGTAAAACAAAATAAATAATAATAATAATAATAATATACTTCACTAGCAGAAACACTCTATAGTGCAATGAACAAAAAATGTACGCAAAAGGAAATGCTCCATAATGATAAAGTGAGTCTTGAGTACTCACAAATTTCCAACTTACAAGCAACCTACTTTAAAGTTTCCAATCTCCCAATCTAGGGCAAGTGAGAGACTGCCTGAGCTAAACATCATCTATCCTTTAGCCTAATATCCTACAGGCTAGAGTTCCAGCTCACTACCTAGGGTAAGGGTTGTAGCATTTGTGATGATGGAACCATCTGCCAAAACCTACACAATGCCTTCTCACTAGTGACTCCATGCAAATATAAGAATCTTACTTTTATGAAACTAGGGTGCCCTTGACTTTTGCTTTCGCTGAAAATAGAGCATCATTTAATTTTGGCAGTCATTATGCATGGCACATAAACACTTCCACTGCCACCTTATCTTTAACTTAATAGTGCTTGCTTTAGGAAAATACTAGGGTAAACTTCCAATGCTGTTTATTTGGTACCATGGTGCTCCAGTGCCTTGAATTAGGTGCATTGCGGACATACACTGACACCTCAGTCTATCCTGTAAGTCCATAGAAAAGTACGCAAATGCACAGTATAACTAGGTTAGTCCACACCGGCTGCTGCACTTGCCACATTTTGCAGATTTAACACATACATCTAAATTGCTATGTGTCAGGAGGACTTACCGAGTGACCATGCCTGGCTAGTAACAACATTTGCACATTTAAAAAAAGGCACTTCCCTTGAATGTGCTTCTGTATATGAAAGAAAACAGTCTGCACACAGACACAAAATAGTAGCACTGAAAGCTCAAAGGGCATCCACAGAGTACTTAGCCATTGAAGATTTAGTGAAAACCCTCGGCCGAGGACTGGCGATGAAAAACAATTCTGTGGTTCAACAGGTAGATTCTACAATACTTTAGCATCAGAAGTTTTTTCCAGTGCTTAATTTGTGCCAGTGGATGCAGGGGTGGGCAATATTATCCATTTTTGTACACAGAAACTTTTTTCATCATCATCAAACTTCGGCCCAGAGCAAGAGATAGAAACGCAAAAAAAGGGAGAAATAAAAAGCACAACAATAAAACAATGAGAAGAAAGAATGGCTATGTTTGAAAAGCATAAACAGTTCATCCATCCCCTTGTTATGTTGGGGGCATCCCACATCAATGGTGACATGACAAGCCACTGTCCAACGCCTCTCCTTGCCACAGCTACACTCTTCTCTTTCTCCTTAGCTGAGATCTCATTGTAGGCCAAAACAAAGACCCTGAAAATCATTTGGTGGCCACCTTACTCGTACAGAACATGGCAGAAGGTTTCTGGATTCAATCGGAGTGCAAACTTACAGTTAGAATAAGTTAAAAGAGATCACAGAGAAGCCATATGTCTTATTTGCAGAGCAGTGAAAATAGGTCACCTTTGAATGCATAGGCAGGGCCAGTGGAATTATGTGTATCCATGGCTGGGGCGTTTTTCAAGTAACTATAGTTTTGCCAAATAATACACCACCTGCTGCATAATCTGCAGATTTTAACAATAAAAAAATTCTAGCTCATATGGATCAAAAGTTCCGAAAAATATAGCAACGTGTTCCTGCGCAGTGGCACCCTCTTTGCAAAGATTGACAGGTCATCTTTTAGCTGCTTATAGTGGCATAACAAAGACCCCCGCAGCCCCTTTCATGCAGTAGGGGTTCCAGGGTACCCCCTCAGCTCAGCACCAGGCTTGAGTGAGTCCATATGGGGCCCCCTCCGTGTTCTATGAAGGGGGGCCCGCCTAGTTTCATTACACCACTGGCTGCTTATTCCTGTATTTGCTGTATTTGTCTACTAAACCGGTACTATTGAGGTGACATTTTCTCGCTGACAGTGTTACCATGTGTAAAACTGACAAAATAACGAAGTAATACTATCAAAGAATGTGCTGCATTATGCTGCATAATTTGAAGTTTCTTGCCACATTATTCGGTCCTCCCCGTCACATCATTTGGTCCTCCGTGACATCATTTGGTCCTCCCCAGCCACCTAACTCCAGCTACCCTGTGTATAGAGAATCAGTCATAGAGTGGCCTGAGCAGAAACAGAATTTATAGTCCCCGGCTGGTGACTGTGAATTGGATCCTTAGAAACCTACGAGGTGTAAACTCTTGATCAAATTTAACTCTTCCAGACAAGTTGCCTAGCTGATGAGATCCAGAGGTTGGGTGCAAAATCACTACATCAAAGAGACAGGGAGCCGTGAAACAGAATTTGCAAAGCCTGCAACTTACATAAGGTACTCTGTGCTAGCTATGACTGTCAGCAGAATCACCTTTTTCATCGTAGACGGTGAAGAAGCGGACATCAGGATTCCACACTTCTGCAGCCCCATCAGCCGCACGGATCGTGACCCCAAAGAGCTCCTTACAAAGCTTAAACATGCCTTGCAAAACCCTGCAGGTGACAAAAAAAACTCTGAATGGTTTCTACCACTATAGTCTACACATGATCATCTGCATGTGTCAATCAAAAACAAATGAATGTATTTGCTCTGTAAACTAATAGATATCGAGTTGCCTCGTTGACAACTGTATAAGGGGAAATACACACTTCTGTGTGCTGCATTTCTTTTTATTGTTTGCAGTTTTGTAAAGCACAAACCTGTCCCAAGAACACTAGAGGATTTTACCCGAGAAGCAGAAGTTACACATTTTTATTCACATTAAGTTTCAGTGATCTGCCCAGAATCACAGGATGTTGAGCTGAGGCCAGGATTGGAACCTGGTTCTCAGTTAACACAGGGGAGCTTCTGCACACGAGCTCACAGGAAAGCAATCACCTGTTTCTCAGACTGCCAGCAGTTCTGACACTTGGAAAAATACTGTTTAACAAAGGTTTGAAATTCAGTAAGTAGTCACAGAAAACTAGTGGTGTAACACAAAATGATGCCCGCACCCCCCCTCCCAGAATGTAAGGAGGAGCCCCTGAGTCTCCCATATATCACAAATATTTACTGGCCTTCGGTTTTAGATATCAATACACATTTGTTAATGTGGTTATTAATTGCAATGTGATAATTAAGCCTGCGTGAATAAGTCCTTAGTGTCAGAGATTCTAAAAAGCCAATTTCCAGGCAGCGTTGTGGAAAGAAATCCAGACAACTTATCAAGTGGCCAATATTCAAGATTCATGTCCCTATGGCACACTCATCCAAACACAGAAAAGCCACCTAAAAGAATCTACGAAATGACAGAAAAATGAAGGATCACACAGTAGTCATTTAAAAAAAAAATAGGAACAATAACTAAACACTACATAGGACAAACCCACTGTTACACTGAACAGACACAATCATACCTGGACACTGTGACTCTGGTCAACGTAAAGTCCCAGAAGCACATGGAAAGGTGCACCCATACTGCTGAATGCACTATGGAGAGCCATTCAAATTCCATATATGTGCTATATAAAAGCAGACAACATAACCTAAGACAACACATAATACAAAGCCAAACTGCTAAAGACGTGAGTGCTCACCTCTCAAGTGGAAAATAGGGTCTCACCTTTTCTTCAGTTAGACTGTAAAACACAAAACACATGACACATGTATGACTGTTGAATTCAACTGACACCCAATAACAGACAGGACAGTTCTAAATATTGTGAAGATTATGCCAGCCCAGTGAATCATTGAATAAACTTGTTCTGGTCTGTAGAGATGGATGTACCTGGGTACCTGGGTCGTAGACATCCTGCAGGGGCATGAAGCCTGGTTAGTGATGGGTCCACAGCACCTCCACAGACTCCTCCGACAGCCTTTACCTGCACAAGGATTGTGAGATGACCCTGATATTTTGTTTAACCTAAAATTCTGAACAGAGTGAGTTTCACCGCTATTGTATTTAATACTAATGCCAAGTAAGAGGTGGCACAAGCAAATCTACAACCATTCTTTCTGCCACTGCCATGCTAAGACCAGTTGAAACAACGGTACACGTAACAAGACATCTGGTCCAGAAGGATGAGCAAGGAGTGGGTGCTGTGAAGTGAGTGAAGAACTATATGGATAAGTTATGCCTCCGATCCCTCTTCCTTGGATCATTTTGAAACAGTGCATCACTTTATTTTTTCTGCCGTTTAATACATTTTTTGAAGCTGAGTGGCTCTTTGGTGTGCAATGGAATTCCCAGTGTTCATTGGAATTCTCTGGACTTAGTGGAGATTCTGGGGCTTGAATCAATTTTCAACACAGGTTTTTTGGCAGATGCATTTCGTGGTCGAGAGCCAATCATTGTCTCTTAAAGTAGTTGAACCTTGCCGTGCTTTATAGGAATATTTGGCACAGTGACATTCCTTAGATTGTATGCATGCTATCTTAAAAAGCAACCTCTCACGATAAAGCTAAAACCTGCATGAAAAACGGACCTTAACTAAAAACTATCAATTGTGTTCTTGTACCTTCTATCGAATGTCCCTCTCTTTACCTTCCATCCTCTGCATGGCCACTCTGTCTGAATCTTACCTACTTCCTCGAGGTAGGCTGCTTGTCTGCCTTAATCTTTTATTGCATTTCTGCAAATTGTCTGCACCTCATTTCATCAATCACAATCTCACCTTTGAAACAATATCCCTTCAACCTAACTACCTAACTAAACCTAATTGCCTCTACCCTGTCCTTTCACCCACCAAGCATTTGCATAACCTCACATAGCCCCTACTAATTGTCCCGCCTAATCCCTATCAATTAAATGCACCTCAAAGAACCTGGAGTTCCTTGAGAGGCCAAGACTAATCCTGATAATCAATAACCACTGTATTAACAACTAACCGTGGATTCCAGAGTAGTTTGCTACACGCCACAATGTGCTTCAATGCTTCATCAGGGCTAGTAAGACTTAAATAAAAGCAATTTCAATACAATGCAAATAACATCTTCAAATAAGTATCATGTCATGGAATGTGTTGGATGGTGAGTCATTTATTCCTAGAACGATTTTGAGGTTGGTGTTGAGGTTTCAGTGTGATATACTTTAAATACTTTAATTGTTATGTTTTAGCTGTAGTGTTCTAGTTGTGCTGGTGTGTTCTTTTACTGTTGTTGCTGTATTATGGCAGACGTGTGTTATTATAGTATTGTTATTCAAGGAGTATTTAGGTTTATTGTTTTGTTCTAATCATTCTCTAGCTGTAAAGCTGTAGTTGTAGTTTTGCTTCAGTACTTGTTGAAAACAGAGAAGAAAATATGGAGAGCGTAGCCTAAGGGACACCATATTCTGCTGCATTTCCTAATGCTGCAGCAAATGGGCAGAGGCATACAGAACAAGAACAAAGCAGAGTACTTATTGGGTCATTTAAAGTTTGGTGGATCAGGGTATCTAAAGTAAATTGAGGATATCCCGCTGAAACCAGTTTTGGTTTCACTGACCCTCTTAGGGTCAGGAATGACTACGTTTCGGACGGTTCTTTTTTTTTTTAAACAAAGCCCCACTTTGGGGCACAAGGTACCACTCCATCACAACCAGGTTAACAAATATCTTACACAAAAGAATGTACCATAACCCTCTGCCTTTAAGGCACAGGGTGCCAACCCACGCACAGGGAATTCCAAACTATCTTCTTCCCAGCACGGCATGGTGCCCAACAAACGAGTCCCTTCTTTCCTGGGCACAACATGCACAGGCAAATCATATCGGTAGTACTCAGATTTTTGGTCAGAACATAGCTCCATGACCCTCTACTTTCCTTGATACCCATCCCAGAAACCATCTCCTGACACTCCTTCAGGAAGAACATTAACATGATTGGCACCGAGCACCTCCAAAAGTAAGTATGAATACCTTTCCGCAAACAAACGTTATAGAATAAAAAATAATTGGCTAGGAAGGTACACTCAATGATACTCAATAGGGGTAAACTTGTCAAAAGATAGAGTTCTAATACGACCATGTATTTACACTTAACAATGATGGTTACATATTAATATCACTAGGTGCTGTGAATCACTAGGGGCAGGAATGCACAATTTCTCAACAAGGGAAGTTTAATTTGATCAAAGTAGGGAATAACATCCCAGTGGAAAACCAATGGAAATGGCATTGACAACAAAAAATGAAGGTGGGTGAAGTGTTTGCATACAATTGAAACGGTTGTTATTAATCTTGTGTTCATTTCCATCATTTTTAGCTCCTTTCTGTCATTACTAACTTTACGTAAATCAGCGTTTAGCCAGTCCCAAAATGAACAGGTCAGCCAGAGCTACTTACTTTACTGGTGGGTGCAGAATCTCATCATGTTTTACAAATAAACAATTGTTGCATGAGAACATTCACTTATTGTGGTTTACAAAAACAATGCAAGTCGGAATAGTGAAGGAGAATTACATTTAAAGCACAATAATAAATGACATAATAGTACCAACTGAGTTCTTTACATCTCATTTACATCTGAGAGCCATAGACTACACTGGGGAGTTCCAGGACCTGCAGGCCATGAGGTAGCAACCCAGGTAGAGTATATGTAAGAAAAATGATAACAGAGTATTCTCCTAAAGTTTTGCAAGTCCGGAGAGCCTCCAAAATCTTGAGGAGACATAGGAAGCATAACACAGTGGTCAGGAAATGTAGACCATAGGACCAGGCTGCTCATCCTTTTCATTCTTCTTGGCAACTACCTGGAACTCTCTGTATCTGCGGCTTCGCTCAATTGAGGATAAACCCTCCCTTAAGCGCCCCCATAAGACCTGGCTGTATGAAAAGACAATTAGATAACCTTTTGTATTCATCTGTCCACAGGCCTAGTCGGTGCCAGGGAACTCACAGAGTAGCTGTGCGCTCTATAAGCCAGATGATTGATTGTGACAGAGGCCTGGGGAGAGGAGGGTGAGATGGTATAAGTAAGGGAAGTGGGCACCAGGTCATGGAATGAGTTGGATGGTGAGTAATTTATTCATAGTACGATTTTCAACACAGCCATTTCTGGCATGGTGCCAAAAGGAGGTCGAGTACACAAGGGTTTTAGAGTGTGTGAGTGGAAAAGTGAGACTTTATCAAGCATTCGAGTGCAAAGCTATTCTTCATGGCCATGTATGAGTGGAATGATATGTTGGTGGATGCAATCACTATGATAATAAGGGCAGCTAAGCATTGCAGAAGGAATATGTAATTGTTAAGGGTGAGTCCAATTTAGCTTTTCTAACAGGCATACATCTAGATAAGTTATCCATGACCTGGCACAAAACTTAGAATGCTACAGTATCAGCACTTAAAACAACTAAGTAATTTGAAATGACAATGATTAAACCTATATACTATAAGATTTTGCTGAGATTTACTAAAAAAAATCCCATAAATTGAATTGTGAAATATTGGTAGATAAATTATTTTGCCCTTCAAGAGCTCATGAGAAACATCTTATTTGTTCCTCTTGGCCAACTGAAAATTTCCGTACTGGACTTTGAATCTTTACTATATATAATTACTATATATATTTAACATTCATTTTCACATGACACTTCACTACTTTAAATTCCATATACAGGGACTCGTCAGATTTGCAAACAAGCATGTAATCAAGATTAATTTTCACCCAAAGCATCACATCTTAGTATCATGTCATACATGTCATTTCATGCGAACTTTAAATTATCATATGGAGATGTCTGTGGGTAATTGACTGGAGCAAAGCAAATATCTGTGTTACAAAAGGGTCTCTCAGCATTGCATGTTTACCCGTAAACGGCTTCATATTGTCTTTCGCTCCAGAATGCCAAATCCCAGTGTTCCAGTTCCCCTGAGTGTCCATGACTCCTGGCAAAATCCTTCAGCGATTGTAGTTCTGCTAGTGCCGCTTCGAAATACACAAAATAGATACACTTCAATTGAAAATAACAGCTCACATGTAGCAAAACTGTAAATGACTGTCTAATCAAGCTATTGAAAATGATCCATAACTCCATAATGTGTTAACACTCTAGTTAAAGGGAACGCCAAAGTCTTGATATGGAACGTCTAGGTTGGTCCTTGGAAATTATTTGAGTAGACTGGTGGGCTCGGACACCGTTTGCCAGCTGGTGCACGCTCAATTCTGGTAAAAGAAGTAACCTGTTAAACTCTGAAACGAAAAGGAAGATTCACATTTCCTCTAGGGCACGCTTTTCAACTGTGGCCAACTTGGTAAAAAAAGAATGTACATTGTTCTGACTGACTATACATAACCCCAGGCTAGTTTCTCTATATATTATGGACTGTTTGACAATGAACTTTTCACTACCTGCAAATCTTTCATGAGGTTTTTGTATTGTTAGGTCTCACTGTTCACACCCTCAAAACAAACCATTGGTCCAAAAGGGTGACCTGTGGCACACTATTATCACTTATAACCAGAGTGGTAAATATAATGTCTGCAAATGGTCACTGGCATTAGCTAAAGGCTTAGTTTACTAGTTTGTATTTGTGACATTTGTAGAGCACTGGCCTGGCACTGAAGGACTGTGGGACTCTGGACACATCAACTCGGCTGTGTATCTCTTTGAAGTGGCTAGAGAATGTATACAGGAGACACACAGGAGAGAGGAATGTGTTACACTGAAGCAAGAGAGGGAGAATGGGAGTGGCATGAATGGGCAGGGGACTTAGGCCCTCATTTTGACACTGGCGGTAAAAACCACCTACCGCTGCGGTGACGGCCGCCAAAATACCGTCACTGAGACTACCATCCGCCTGCCATATTGTGATCACTGCCGGACTTCCGCCACAAAAAAGGGCGGAAATCCGGCAGTGATCATGCTGGCGGACAGTGGTAAGCTGGTGCTGCTTCCACCAGCACCGCCACGCCAGTTGAACACTGCCAGCCGTGTCATTACCTGTGATATGGCCTGGTTGTGTTCTGCTGGCGGGCGCTGCTGGTGGTAGCAGCGCCTCTTCCCGTTCCCTGACGGAAGACCTCTTTGACAAAGGTAAGTCGGGCTTCCGACAGGGGAGCGTCGTGGGGGGTGTTGTGTGAGTGTGTCTGGTTGTGTGCATGAACGTGTGAGTGTGAATGCGTCTGTGTGTGTTGTGTTGTTTGCATTGTATGCGTGTGAGTGAATGCATGTAAGAATGATGAAGTGAGTGCGTGTCTGCATGTCAGTGTGATTGTGTGTTCGAATGTGTGTGAGCATGTCTGGAAGTATGCGTGTACGAATGCGTGTAGCTAGTTTGAGTGATTGGGTGTATGCATGGTGCTTGTCTGCGGGTGTGTGTATGTGGGGGGTGAGGATGGACGGAGGGGTTGTGTAGGTGTGTGTGTGATGATCGGAGGGGGGTGGGGTAGTTTGGATGGAGGGGGGGTGTCAGTTGTGTTTAGGGGGAGCCTACTGTGATGGTTTTCGTGGCGTTTCTAAGGCCACGAAAGCCATGGTGGTAGGCAGGCTCATAATACCGCCGGCGATACTGTGCCGGCCGCCGGGCTGGATATTGACATCTCCGGCCCGGCAGCTGATACCACCAAGGCGGTATGAGTGGAGAAGTGGCGGGTTGACTGCAGCCAACCTGCCATTCTCATAATGTGGCAGTATGTACTGCAGCCTGTGGTTGGTACCACAGCCACATTTCCACTCATCGCGGGGGTCATACTGTCCTGCTATTTGATGGAGTTTTGTTTTGACCAATGACTTTGTGTTTCACCACTGCGCATATTAGTTGCTCAATGTTCACCAGTAGCACATGGTATGTTTTGTTCAGTTGAGCCGCCTATTGGCTTTGACATGGCATTAGCCATTACTTTCTGTATTCAGTTTAGCCGTCTATGGGCTTTGACATTGCATTAGTCATTACATTCTGTATTGTGCCTTTTGGCTTTGACATGGCATTAGCCATTACTTTCTGTATTCAGTTGAGCCGCCTATGGGCTTTGACATTGCATTAGCCATTACATTCTGTATTCTGCCTATTGGCTTTGACATGCTGTATCCAGTCTAGATGCCTATTGGCTTTGACATGATATTATACATTGCATTTTATATTCAGCTCAGCTGCCTATTGGCTTTGACATGATATCATATATTACATTCAGCTCCGCTGCCTATTGACTTTGACATGATATCATATATTACATTTTGTATTCAGCTCCGCTGCCTATTGACTTTGACATGATATTATATATTGCATTTTGTATTCAGCTTAGATGCCTATTGGCTTTGACATGACACTAGACATTGCATTTGATATTTAGGTTAGCTGCCCATTGCCTTTAACGTGGAGTTCTGTATTTTTCCAAGCTGTGTTTTTGCACCAGAGAACCAAGATGTTTTGCTCTCACAGTAGACTAGACCTGATAAGAGAGAGTACATGGGCGTCGTTTCTCTTCCCTTGAGCTTGGGAACAGGAGTAGTCTTGGAGACCTGGCCAGTCTCCAAAAGGCTTGCTCAGTTTCCCAGGTCTGAGAGGAGGGGGCACACCTTTGTAACGAATGTAACAGGCTGCAGAGAGTCAGATTCGAATCTGCCGGACCTCGTGCTGGAGCTTGGCGCCAGTTGCCAGCATCCCGTGTGGGTAGATGACACTCTTTCTCGCGGCTGACAGGGGTCTCAGCTTGCAGACCTTAGAAAGATGTAGCTGTAAATAGTTCCTACACGGTGAAGTATTTGTTTTGCTTTGCATTCAATATCTTATAAATATAACCTGCTGTGTATATTGCAAACTGATATATTTTGTTTGATTAACGCGGACTTGAAAGCTACTAATTCGTCATTCATTCATAAACATTGTGGTTGGGGAAGAATAAAATAACAATAAAAGTCTTCTTTGACCTCAGAAGTGCATTTCTGTTGTGTTATGTTAGTGCTTAGAGACTAAATAAGAGGAAAGCACTACAATTGGTACCTGGAGTCGTGGGGTCGGTCATTAAGAGGTGATTAAGAAGGGGTTTGACGAGTTAGTAGATTTCTAAGTGCACACTTTAAAAGTGTAATTGTTTTTTGTTGTTTGGAGAATTACAGAAATTGTTTTCTGTTTGGAGAATCACAGTAGCACGGCAGACCATGTCTGAGAATACATGTGTTGATGAACTGCCTGATGGTGCTAAGAAAAACTGTGAATTGTTTTCTGTTTGGGGAATTACAGAAGAAAATGCACGTGTAGCTAAAATGCCTGATGTTGTTTTGAGAAATAATTCCCGTTGTATATATGTAGAAAACGTGTGTTTTGGAAGTAATGATGACAGAAAGGTCTGGATACCTTTATCTGCTTACAGAGAAATGCAGGAGAAATGTAGGAAGTTGGAACATGAAAATAGGAATTTACGTGAGCAAATTAGCCAGGATACAATAATTCAAAATAATGCTGAAAGTTATAAAAATGAAGAATCTTTCTTGTCCCATTCCAGTAATGAGGGGGTTAAGACAGCTCCGAGCTGCACTGAGTTTCCGTGTGAGCCAAGGTTTTTGGCAGCCAAAATGCATTCCTTAACTGATAACACGGACGAGAATGTGATTTACAAGTTACCGTTGCAAAATGCACAAGTAAAGGAAAGATTTTAGAGCAAGACACCCCGAGTTTCATTAGTTTGTTTGATTTTTGGAAAAAGAATAGCCCTCATTTGAGAGAAATCCTAACACTTTTGTACATGGTCACTGTGAAAAATAATATGCAGCTGCGCGCTTGTGATTTGGCAAATGAAATAATGCAGACTTTAGGTTTCTGCGCAGTGCAAGAAGGAAATACTTATGTACATTTAAATCATGAACAAGGGAAGAAAATAGTGCCCCTAGCTAGAATCATACAATGGATCTGGTACTTGCAAGACAGGGCTAGAGTACCACAGATAAAAGAGTTACCAATGAAATTGTGTGCACCATTTGAATTCGTGTCTACTGAAGATAAAAAGCATGTTTGTTTTACTAATGATTCATTGACTGAAATGTTGCTTTCTGGCACAGTAGAAGGAACAGAGTTGTATAATGTGTGTCAGATTTTAAAGCAAGAGCTACATGAGATGTGTCATTTTTATGCTGATTTTTGGTTCTTTGATAATGTTTTAGCACCTAACTGGTTCAATTACCTTGCAGATGTTAATGAGAAAAATGCAGAGAGAGAAGTGTTCACCCAGAATTCTGCCTTAGTGGGGATGGCTATGTGGGTGCACCAGAAATGTGAAAAAGCCACTTACAGGTGGGCAGAGATGAGAGAGATGCCCATTCCCCTAGATTTGATAAAAACTGTGCAGCACGCACAAAAGCAATCTGTCATGCAAGCAGTCACAGAGCAGCTGGGGAGAGGAAAGTTACCAGAACAGAAATGGCAAATTGATCAGGTTTTAGGGAGAGTGATTGCTGCAAACTACCAAGGAAAAATCGAAATTATGCTGATACCTAGAAAAGAATCTGATTCATTCATACAAATTGGAGACAGAATGGCCCAATTTGGCAAACATGCAGTGAATGGAGGTTTGGTAAAGAAGGAGTCTGCCCCAGCCCTTCTGACAGTGCAAGAAAAAGGAAGCTGTGGCGCAGCAGATAAAAACCTCAGTACTGATGTGTGGGCTGAAGCCCCAAGTGACCCTCCAGAACCTGCAGAAAATATAACAAAGGGCCCCAAAAACGTCCTGCTGATTATAAAACAGGGAAAGAAAGAGGAAGGGTGCAGTTTAAATGAAAAATGTTATTTGCAAGAAAAGTCATACTTGTTTCTTTTGCAGATCCGACCACGTTTCGCCACTGTCCCTGAGTGTGCTGTGTGGTCCCCCTTCCGGTGTGTGCGTGTGGGGTCGGGGAAGGGACCGAATCCCCAACCTGAACCTGGCTGAGTAAAGTGCCAGCACCATGGATCCATTTTGCGCAAACTGCGCCTTCAGTTCAAGTTCAACTTGTTTGCTGTGTTTTTTTTTTTTTCCCTCTCGTATGGAACTCTGACTTTTGCTTACCTTCCAGAAAACCTTTCAGGTGGACCGTGCACCTTTACATGAGCAGAACTCATGCCACATCAAATTGCTAACACTGTTGAATTAGAGACTCATTCAGAAAAAAAAAAAAAAAAAAAAAAAAAATTGCCCAGTCTTTTCTATGTAGATGTATCTGATGTGAAAGGTTATGAGATCAATGTGTTAATTCACTTCTATTGCTTTACAGGGATTGCTTTGATCATTGAAATTTGATTTGATCATAATGTTTTTTTTTGTGCTGATGTTTTTTTTGTTTGTTTGAAATATGAGATATGTGAAACAAAAATTCATTGGTCAAAGGGCGGAATGTCCTGCTATTTGATGGAGTTTTGTTTTGACCAATGACTTTGTGTTTCACCACTGCGCATATTAGTTGCTCAATGTTCACCAGTAGCACATGGTATGTTTTGTTCAGTTGAGCCGCCTATTGGCTTTGACATGGCATTAGCCATTACTTTCTGTATTCAGTTTAGCCGTCTATGGGCTTTGACATTGCATTAGTCATTACATTCTGTATTGTGCCTTTTGGCTTTGACATGGCATTAGCCATTACTTTCTGTATTCAGTTGAGCCGCCTATGGGCTTTGACATTGCATTAGCCATTACATTCTGTATTCTGCCTATTGGCTTTGACATGCTGTATCCAGTCTAGATGCCTATTGGCTTTGACATGATATTATACATTGCATTTTATATTCAGCTCAGCTGCCTATTGGCTTTGACATGATATCATATATTACATTCAGCTCCGCTGCCTATTGACTTTGACATGATATCATATATTACATTTTGTATTCAGCTCCGCTGCCTATTGACTTTGACATGATATTATATATTGCATTTTGTATTCAGCTTAGATGCCTATTGGCTTTGACATGACACTAGACATTGCATTTGATATTTAGGTTAGCTGCCCATTGCCTTTAACGTGGAGTTCTGTATTTTTCCAAGCTGTGTTTTTGCACCAGAGAACCAAGATGTTTTGCTCTCACAGTAGACTAGACCTGATAAGAGAGAGTACATGGGCGTCGTTTCTCTTCCCTTGAGCTTGGGAACAGGAGTAGTCTTGGAGACCTGGCCAGTCTCCAAAAGGCTTGCTCAGTTTCCCAGGTCTGAGAGGAGGGGGCACACCTTTGTAACGAATGTAACAGGCTGCAGAGAGTCAGATTCGAATCTGCCGGACCTCGTGCTGGAGCTTGGCGCCAGTTGCCAGCATCCCGTGTGGGTAGATGACACTCTTTCTCGCGGCTGACAGGGGTCTCAGCTTGCAGACCTTAGAAAGATGTAGCTGTAAATAGTTCCTACACGGTGAAGTATTTGTTTTGCTTTGCATTCAATATCTTATAAATATAACCTGCTGTGTATATTGCAAACTGATATATTTTGTTTGATTAACGCGGACTTGAAAGCTACTAATTCGTCATTCATTCATAAACATTGTGGTTGGGGAAGAATAAAATAACAATAAAAGTCTTCTTTGACCTCAGAAGTGCATTTCTGTTGTGTTATGTTAGTGCTTAGAGACTAAATAAGAGGAAAGCACTACACATACTGACCCCCTTAGTCTTTAGCTGGTAGGAAGGTGGTGAAAGGTCTGTCTTAAGATCTTTTTTTGAAGTGCTATAGGAAAAAGAAAAGTCTTAGGTGGAGAGGTTTGGGGAGGCAGTTAACAGTCTTGAGTGGAGGAGGACTGTTTTCCTGTGCATTTTTTTGCTTGTTGTTTTGGGATTCAGCCTCAGATCATACCTGGGCTTCCAATTCCATTTTGCGTGCAACTGTAGGTTGTGCCCGAGGTGCAATAAAAGTTGAGTGCAAACAATACAGCAGTTTGCCACATTATTTGTGTCAGGTAGAACATGCCAACATTGCAGGTGCAAATTGTGTTCAGTTACAGCTCGCGTATCCATGGAGTGAGTGAAATAATTTGCAATTTACAGATAATTCCACATTTTGCGAGGTGTGACTCAAAATCGGGTGCAGCTTGTGAACCTGTTGCTTATCACCCCATGTGGTTTGCATGAGACACAATGAATATGGCCCTTTGAGTCTGAAAAATAGGAACTACAGGTTTTGCAGGTTCTTTTAGAAAATTTGAGTTTATCTGCTTTCTAAGTAGTCCAGCTTACTTGTGTAAAGGGCACCAAAGATCGCCAAGCAACGTTTAAAGTTTATGTATGTTTAAACAAGACTTGGCAAAGCCAACAAGTCTCGCTTTTTAAAAGCAATGCACACCTATCGGCTTTTTGCTGATACAGTTCTCCGTCGGCAAGAAGAAAAAGTTTGTTGCTGATGCTGAACAGCATTGACAATAAAAAAATAAAAAGGAATGAAGTGTACGGACAAGCCTCATCACAGATTTGTGCCCATGCGTCATGATGTTACTGCAGGCCTGCGTACTCTCATATATGCATGCGTGCGTCAACACTCCTGTTTTTTGATTTACCTTGCGAAGATGGCAGATGTCTATCATCAAGTGATAAATAAAAAAAAAAACTGAAGCTGCCAGGCCCTCCAAAAACATAATAGTAATATATGCTACAGGGAGAAAAGGGAGAAAAGGGAGTTCATAAAAGAAGCAGAGTAGGTGAAGGAGTCATTGCTGCTAAGCAGAGGGAGAAGCAGGGGAGAGAGTGGAGAAGCAATGACAAAATAAATAAAAGCAATTGAATAGAGAAGAGCGTTAGAAGAAAATGTACAACTTAGTTCCCTAAGAACAAGCAGTGGAAAGACAGAAATCATCCAATCAGAAAACAACAGAGGAAATGCTGCAGTGGGGCCACCAACAAAGAATGTGGAGGAAAGCCATTGAGTTAGAAGCAGGGAAACGAGACAGACCCACAGCCCACCACATGTACATTTTTTTACTGTAGTAAAAGCAATAGATCTTAACAAAAACCAGTCAAAACTGTCTGCAGGCAAGAAGGAACCGATGGAGCTGTTAGAAAGATATCACCGCTGCCTCCCCACTCTTGGTACCCGACCCGCTGCAGTACATAATACTGTATCTAATATTGTCAGAGTGGTTATCGGGCAACAAGTGATGCACAGCTTTGGCCTAGTCGATGTGTAAAAGCACAACGGTTTGAAAAAACGTGCCGGTGCCCAGAGATCGCCTCTTAAACACGCGGCTGCTGCATTTAAATGTGCGAGCACGTAATACTGAGGCAGCATAATCCTGAACCTATCTCGGTCTCTTTTAATTCATTTAAAGCCACTCCCTGCCCCTTCAGCTCACTCCTGCAGCTATCTGTTTTCTCCCATTGTGACGCTTTTTCGTTTTTGTGTTCCTCCGTCTTTCCCATATATGTCTTTTGCTCGCAGTAAACGCTTGAGGCAGAAGAATAAGCGCCGGCCCTGAAAAATAAGTGCCGGTGCTCAGCCCCGGAACCAACAAGCACAAATTAAGCACTGAGCTACATCCATGCACTTTGGGCGTTCATCCCCACGTGGCAATGAATGAGACGCTATCATTGGAAGGTCCTAGAGATTTGGCACAGGGAAACTGCCTAAAAAATCACCCCTTCAGTCACTGCCTAGACATAGGTTAGGAATGACCTTTGGTTAATGAGGACACACACGATGTTCCTTTAGTTGGAGCTAAGGGGCGGATGCCCATCTCTGAACGGTGTTTGGGCATCATGTGATTCTCTGAAACATGGCTGTGGCAAAGCCCATGTCACTATGCAGAAACGTCATAAAATGAGGTTATCAAGCTCTTGGGATACTGCAGATGAGCGGGAAAGAGGTCAGATCTGGACAAGTTTAATTGTTTTTCCGTCTCGGCATTATGAGGTGAAATTGCTTATATGTCCTTTCACAACCCGAGAGCTATGATCAACAAGCCAATATTTATTAATGATTTTGAAGTACATGCTGAAAAACTAGAGTCACGGACATGCACTTTGAGAATGCACTTTAATTCTGTCTGAAAGAAAGATAGTGTTATGGTCAACAATCTTTAAATCTTTGCCTTTATCTCAACTAATAGGATTGCAATTTTACTACAGGGTTTTAGTGTCTTTTGTGACGCAGCTATAATCTGCATAGTAATTACTATCGGCACTTGCAAACGATATAAAGTAATTTCTGGGGACGTTTGAACTTGCCTCAAATTAGTAGGGTACCTTTGAAAGGATGAGCATGTTGCTGTGTGTTTACAATTACTGTTTTATTCGATATTCTCTGACGAACTATGCACTTAAATATCTTTGTAGTTTCAATTTATTTTGGACTCGTATAATTGTAGTGATTTTGTGAAGACATTTTTATGTGCTTTATTTGTTCCCTCTGACTCTTTTGGGTTGATTACTCTAACATTCTACAATTTACATTGAAACCGTATAAACAATATTCAATGTTTTTCTCACAGCCTGAAAAACTAAAAATACTAATGCAAGCAAACATAACAATTAGTGTACATGAGTTTGTGTTAACATTTTTCAGAAGGTGTGAGAGCAGTGCTTTCAAGGGTAGGTGTGCTCACCTGTGTAGCTCTTGTTGTGAAGAGAATTCAGAAAAGCCCAAACATCTTCCACTTGCTGCACCATTTTGGAAGACAGAGACATATATGCATAATTTTTATAGCCTAGAATTGCAGATGTTTCTTGCCTTTAAAAAATCAAAAATAAAGTTTCACAAGACGGTGGTACATACAAAAACATTTAATTTCATGTGCAATTTATTGAATAGGCATGTCATCGGGTCAGTTCGCTTCCTTGAATCGACTGCTTGCATACATTATACTCTCTTCCAGATTTCGAAGTTCATTTCAATGTCAAAAATATATATTTTGATTGTGTTCCATTACAGTAGAAAAACATGATTCAGACTTCAGTTTCCAGAATAGGCAGTGTGCTAATCCAACAACTAAGGTAGGGCAGGGCAGTGGGAAACTGAGAGGAATCCAAAAGAATAAGTTACTTACCTTGACAGTTCTGTTTCTGGTGGATACTCTATGTACCCGCAGATGACTGGATAGGGCAGACCTTTTCACAACAGTGCTCCCGCACTCTGCAATGTGGTGCTGTGTGGCTCTGCTTTGGCCACATTCTGTAAGCGCCAGAGCAGAGCTGCATGTGAGCAGCACCCCTGCACATCAACATGAGGTTCTTTATAAAAGCACCTTTGAACGCGGACCCAGACCTCTGCTCCCATTTTTTGTCGGTCAACCAATTTCTACAAATTAAATTCCAGTATGCAAGAGAACAATGTCCCAACCGAAGACTACAGGATTCAAACCATTCCATGGCTGTCTGAAACAGATATGGGCAACAGACCCAAATGAGGTGTGCCTTTGGTGCTTGGGCTCAGGGAACAACTCCAAGTCTTGCAAAGAATGGGCCTTCATGCACCTATAGGCAATTTAGAACTGTGAAGTGAGCCTTTATGTTGCCGAATATTGGAAGAAGACATGGAACTTGCGTACTTCACGCTCCTGCTCTAAATTGAGGGTGAGGACAGCTCCCGCCTCAAGGCCACTCCCATGACAAATCTTCACAGTCAAAGACGTCCAGTACTTTGAAGTACAAATTGAAGAAGAAGCATAAAAAGTCAAAGCGTTACTCGACCCCAACCAGCCACACTCTGTTTAAAGTTGTGAGGTCGTCAAAGTGCCAATCGGTCTCAATCCCAATCTTCGAATCAGGAGCTAATTCTGAAACTGATCCAGATGTGCCTGGTCCACCGGTGACACAGACAACACAGTCATGGCTTTTAAGGAGGTCGTTCAATTAATTTGTGGCACCCTTCAGCTCCTTCTGGTGCACTTTTTGGGCCCCAAAGATCCAAGGGAACCTTCATTCGAGTTAATGCCTGCAGATCTGTCCTCAATGCTGTCTGAGCCCCTAGAACCCACCTCGGGTTCAACACTGACTCCAGTGCGGACTTCTATTCCAGCTCTGCTGCCTACGTTGATCCCTCTCTCATCCACACAGGTCCCAAGTTCGCCAGCACCGGAGGGGGCTTTATTTCCAGCTCTAATGCCCGACCCCAAGTCAAATCAGGCTAGACCCTGACCAAGATCATGCTTCAATGCCACTCCAGTGCACACATTCCTCACACAGTCTGGTTCGGATAATACACTCCCACTACAGCAGAGGCATCCTCAGAGGCCATATTTTCTTTTTGGTACCGATTCTGATCAGAGTTTGCCACATTGAAAATGGTGATGATGGAGATGATTAACCCCAAGATTATGATGGCAGTTGGATTATGATGACGTGGAATTACAAAAGGAAAATGGGCCTGACACTTTCCCTGACACACGGTTAATTTAATCTCTTGGACCCCTAATGGAAGAGAGTGTTTCCTTCACTTTTGTGTAATTAGACGGACAACTGAGCTTCTTGAGGTACAGCTGCCTACTGTTGAAGTTTGGATTAATGTTCTTACTGATGTTTTGCACCCTGGGCCAACCTCATCTGAGCTTTTACTTCCATTCAATGAAGCCCTAAATGACGCCATTATAGGCACTTGGTCTAAGCACTGCTCTTGCTCACTGTTGAATAGGCAGGTGGCCAGACTCCACAGACTGCCACCGAGTGAGCCTGCTCTTGAGAGTTTGCTGGTCCAGGCTTCCACCAGCAAAGTAAATCCTAATGCATTCCCTACAACTCCTCCAGACTGGCAGTCAAAAAGAATTGAGGTGTTCAAGAAACAAATGTTCTTTTCACCCAGCCTAGCTTTCAGGTGGGTCAATGTGATCTGCATTCTAAGCTTTTATAACCATGTTCCCTGGGACATGTCCAGAAAGATCTTGCATGCAGTCCCAGAGGAATTTAGGGACTCCTTGGCTCAAACAATTAAAGTTGGCCAGGAGCACTTATCCATCTTATTTCAACAGATGCAAACTATATTGTCCAAAGGGGTCATCAAGAGGGTTATGGACTCGAAAGTAGGCACGGGATGCTATTCCCACTATTTTCTTGTGCTGAAGAAGGATGGAAGTCTGTGAACTATTCTGGATCTTTTCCCTCTAAATGCCTTTATGAGAAAGGACAAATTAAAAATGGTCACACTTGCCAGTTTCTGTCTGCCATGGATCCCAGCAACCAAGTGGTAGCCTTGGACCCTCTGGATTTCATGTGCCCGTTCTGCAGTCACACAAACATTACCTGTGGTTTCAGATTGGCCAGGAGAATTATCAGTTTGCAGTGCTCTGCTTCAGCCTTACCACCACCCCTCAGGTGTTCATAAAAGGGTAGGCAGTAGTTGCTGCACATCTTTGGAACTTGGTGATCCCAGTTGTCCACAACCTTGACGACTGGCTGTTTAAGGCGGACTTGCCACAGTCACTTGTTGACTACCTCCAGATTACAGCAAATCTCTTGACTTGATCAAGCAGTCAAATTCACACCTGACTTCTTCACAAAGGCTTCCTTTTATAGTAATTGTCTTGGACATGGTGATGGTCAGGGACTTCTACTAACTAATAAGGAGAATAGGGCCCCTGAGCAATTGATGCTACAAAGGCTGCAACCAGGGGGAATAGTGTACAGAACTACAGACAGGTGCCTAGGAATAGAAATAAATAGATAATCTTGTGGATATTGTATTATGATACACACTCATTGGAGCAATATAGATACTGAGGAGGCAACCGTGAGATCTAAATTATTTTATTAAAGATTGAATCTAATTCAACATCAATATGCAAAAATATATATGAGTATATGTGTGCAACATAAAGTCAATTTATTTTGATAAAACGTACATCATATATGTATATAGCTGGATCACAGACATCACTCATAACAAACACCAAACATTCAAGCACTCACACTAGCACCACCACCTCTAAGACAATTTCATACAATTCATCAAGAATTTTAAAAAAGAACACGGGTAAAAAAGTCACTTGTCAAGCATAAGATGCTGCTGAGTCCATCTAATTAAGTTCTTTAGCCATAGTAAAGGTTCAATAATCCATCTTGATAATTGTAGCAGAGAAAATCATACCATATCCTCAAATTCACACCCACACACACAAAGCCCTCCACGGCAAGGGACCGGAATACCTCAACAGACGCCTCAGCTTCTACGTCCCCACCCGCCTCCTCCGCTCCTCTGGCCTCGCACTCGCTGCTGTCCCTCGCATCCGCCGCTCCACTGCGGGTGGGAGATCTTTCTCCTTCCTGGCGGCCAAGACCTGGAACTCCCTCCCCACCAGCCTCAGGACCACCCAGGACCACTCCGCTTTCCGGAGACTCCTAAAGACCTGGCTGTTCGAGCAGCAATAACCCCCCCTTTTCCCCTAGCGCCTTGAGACCCGCACGGGTGAGTAGCGCGCTTTATAAATGTTAATGATTTGATTTGATTTGATTATATCAACATGTATTAAACACTTTGCTGTATATCATCGCAACAGTGATCCTTTCATCCCCAAAGTTGTGCCAACGTGTGTTTTGGTGGAGCCGCACTGCGGGAGCCACCTTCTTCAGGATGCAAAAGGGTGATGGAGAAAAGTATCTGAGGGGGCCGGGTCCAGCACTAATTTTCCAAGTGGGGGTAACACAGATTGGATCCCAGGAGAGGAATCACCATATTGCATCAAGGCATAAAAGGATTACTCCTAGTAGATAAGGGGCTTTCCTCCAACGCACCGGGTCCAGGACATTTAGACTATGATTCCTTACGTATGAACCTCGGTCCAGGATACCGGTGAGATCAGCTCTGAGGGTTCTTTGCCTGTTGGCCTCATGCATTCCTGCTTGTTCACCTCGTCAGGTGGCAAATGCAGGCTCTGTAGTAAGATCTGAAATCTCAGTGGGCCTAGCACCAAGGAAATCCGTCGGATGTCATACAGGTTTCGGTGGAGACTTTACAAGATCTACAGTAGTAGCTGCTCAACCGCAACCTAACCAATGGCAAACCCTCCACACTCCCCCACCCAGAGATGACGTTGGTGATGGATGCATCATTGCTGGTTTGGGGTGGTCATCTGGGAAAGGTGGAGATCAGAGAGCTCTGGTCTCTGGCTGAAAGGTGTTGGAGTCGGTGGGGGGCAATGTCCTGGCACTGAAGACCTACTGTCCATCACCAGGTTCTCACTGACAACACCATCACCATGTGGTACTGCAAGAAGTAAAGCAGACTGGAGTACTTAGTCCTGTGCCAAGAGGCTCTATGCCTCTGGTTTGGCTGGAGCATCAGTGGATATCCTTGATTGTGAACCACCTGGTGGGATCATTGAGCGCCTGGGCAGACGAGCCCGGCCAACGGTAGTTGATGGATCATGAATGGTAGCTGCATCCTGAGGTGGCACTGGGTGTCTTCCAAAAATGGGGAGGACCCTGACTACGGGGGTCATTACGACCCCGGCGGTCGGTGTAAAACAGGCTGGCGGTACATACCGCCACTATTATGACATTGGCAGTTTGGCCAAAGCCAAACCGCCAAGTTAACACACCGACCGCCGATAGAATTTTGACCATGCCCACCGCCATGGTTTCCGTGGTTCTTGTACCGCCATGAAAACCATGGTGGTAGGCACTATCAGTGCCAGGGTATTCTTTCCACGGCACTGATATAGGTCTCCTCTGCCCCCTGCCCCCTTCCCCCTCCCCAGAGTACTCCCCCACCATCCCACTCCTTTCCGCCCCCATATGTACACACATACACGCACACACATACACACACGCATACACATGCATCCATTCATACACACTCACAGCAACACTCACGAACATACATCCAGGCACACACACAATCATATGACACAACATGCACGTACACACACCCATTCATGCACACACGCATTACACATGCATGCATGCATTCAAACCCAGTCACACACACCCCCACACACGCACACAATACCCCCACCCCCCTCTACTGTCGGAGAACCCGACTTACCTGCTTGCAGGGGGTCCTCCGGCCGGAGACGGGACGCGGCGCTGCTGCCAGCAGCAGCGTCCGCCAGCAAAACACCGCCAGGCCGTATGGGACATGATACGGTCAGTGGCGTTCTGCTGGCGTGGCGTTACTGCTGGCAGCAGCGCCACCTTACTGCCGTCCGCTACCATGACCGTAGCCAGAATTCCACCAGCCTTCTGGCAGAATTCCGGCTACGGTCATAATTTGGTGGATGGTCGGTAGCCATGGCGACGGTATGTTGGCGGCCGTCGCTGTGGCGGTAGGCGCCATTTGCTGCCAATCTTATAACGAGGGCCTATATCTTTTTGCCGCTATCAAGAATGTGCAGTGTCCAAACGTTTGTGCGTTGGAGGTTCAGCAAAGGTCCTCCCTCGGATTTAGTCCAAACTGGACCTCCGCAATTGTCCAGAGAATTATATATATAGGAGCTCCCGGATTCGGTGGAGCCCATCAAAGTGGCAGTGACCTACCTAGGTGAGAAGAGACACCATTGATGAAGCATGTTACCATTTGGTGTGTGATATGTCTCCTCTCATTATCTTTATTAATAAACCTATAGGAGAGAGTTCTTGATATGGGTATGGTTAGTCCTTAGCTTTTTCATTCTGGGGAGAAGACAGATTAGGGGCAAACCTGCTCAGTCTGCTTCCCAGGGGGCAGCAGAAAGACCGTGAGGCCTAATCTGTACTGATGGCACTCCCAGGTGCTGTGGTGGGCCGTCACACCCCTTTTGTTCTTCATTTTCCGTGGTGTTTAATGGGATTTCTGACCCCAAAGGGGAGAAAAAGAACTATTGGGACCATCTTCGGGTGGGGGCACAACGCAATGCTTGGGTATGATGTCCCATGGCTTATCTTATCCTGTGATTTTGAAGTACACAGAAGTTAAATCTGCAGAAAAATAAAGCTGTGTTCTTGCAACATATGGAAATCCTGAAAGCCAGCCAGTGTTATCATGACAGTACCACTGCCCTACCAAATTATTAGTAAACTTAGAAATCATTCAATAAGATAACCCATGGAAAGATTTGATTTAACTTATTGATTTACCGAGTGTGCAAATACGTAATAGGTGTCCAGGTGCCAACGAATATGAACTCCTAGGGAGTGGGAACACAGATTGATCAGTGAAGAGACAGGCCTTGAATGCTTTTGTGAAAAGAAATAGCTGATCTCAGTGAGCAGAAAGCAGGTTCCAGTGATAGGCAGCCAAAACAGTGAATGATCGCACACCTGACCTAGGGAGATAGAACTTGGGAACTGATAGTGAGTAGGTATTGATGGATCTCAGCAGTCAGATAGGTACATATTGAGTCAATTTCTGCCTTAAATAAACAGGGCTTAAATGATGAAAAGCTTTAAAGGTAATGCACATAGGGGTATATTTACCAGAAACTGGCGCATCAGTGCTGATGCACCAGTTATCTTGCATCGCTCCTGCCCCACCTAACGACACCACGGGTGCACCGTATTTACAATATGGTGCGCCATGGTGCACGTTAGGCCAATAGCGTCAACATTTTTGCCGCCATTGTTGCACTTTACTGCACTAGCGTCAACATTTTTGATGCTAGTGCACTGAAGTGCAAGGAGGCCCATTGATTAAAATTGGTGTGTCACTTTAGGGCCTGCTTTAAGCAGGGGTTAAAAATGATGCTAAAAATTGTGCAGTGAAATCTTGTAGATTTCACTGCTCCATTTTTGCAGGCCTCCTAATGCCGGAATGACCCCCTTGCATACATTATGCCTGACGCAGGCATAATGTGGCGCAAGGGAATGCAAAGTGGCACAATCCATGCATTGGAGGCGCTAGGGCCTTGTAAATCTGGGCCATAGACTTAAAAAGAAACCTATTAGATAGCAGATTCCAGTGTAATGCCAACGATTCAAGCTGGTGGACTGGATCAGTAAACAACTGGACTCACTAAGCAGATAAGGAAGACTCTTAGGAAGAAATTTCAATAAAAAAAGCAAGAGGAAGAACGTTGACCAGCCTGTGGTGCCAGAGGAAGCTTGTGATCAAAAAGAACTCCCAGATTTCTCTACACTGCACTTGTTGCTGGTGCGAGCTAAGCTAAGTGGATCAGAAGCCAGCAGGAAGGACTTGAGGTTTATTCCTCCCTGAGGGAGTGGACTCTGAATATCAACACCAGAATATCAATTGGACACAATATCAAGGACAAAATATGGAAAGTAAAATATAGATATGTAATAAAATCTAGATTTTCAGTACTCAGTTCCACATATGTACCTAGTCAATATGTTTACTTATAAGGTACATAGATGGGGAGTTGTGATTATTATATCTATACGTCCCTATAAACATTTACCTTTAGATATTTTGTTATTCGCTATTATGTCCTTGATATTCTTGTACCATATTATTCTGAGTGTTGATATTCAGTAGTACAACATCCCATGGAAGATAAGAATATCAGTTTTATCTGTACTTAGTTTCAGGGGATCATTTTTGGTATGTTGATTTCTAAAACCTGTCCCATCACATACTGATGTGCTTGGAGCATCTGTCACCGAAAGTGGGTTTGCAGTTAGATGCATAGTATCTTGGATATTTACGCATTAAACAGTCTAGGTCTGACAGAAGAGAAGCAGGATGACTGAACAGAAAGGACCACATAAAATAAAAATAACAGAATATGCCCTGGAAACAGGCAAAACCAAGTTGCAGGAAACAAGTGTCATCATTAGTCCTGAAGAGGAATTTTGAGATGTAAAAAGCCGCAAAATGCTACCGAAGGAAACCCCCTGCAAGGGCAATGCCACCCTGAGTTCCACCTCTTTCACCAACGCACACAAACCATCACCTCTGCTGTACCTAGCCACTTAATCATCTCTTCTGATCCTTTAAAAGCTGTGCCTTTAAATCCACTTGTCACCCCTTAATTACACAGTCGACTGAGAAGATGCTTTCACCTCTGCTCTCCGGACTGAGACAAGCCACTCTACTGTCATTGAAACACTAGGGGGCATATTTACAAGCCTCTAGTGCCACCTTCAGCTTCCCTAGCGTAATTCTTTTTACATTATGGCAGAGTTAAGGAGGACTTTCTCCAGCGCCATATTTACAAAGCAGTGCAAAGCTTGCATCGTGCCACTTTGTAAACCCTTGTGCCCCAATATGCCTGCACCAGGCATAATGTGTTCAAGGGGCTGTTCCCACTAAGGAGGCCTGGAAAAATGGCGCAGTGAAATTTACAAGATTTCACTCAGCTATTTTTTTCATAATTTTTGATGCCTGCTCAGAGAAGGCGTTAAAATGATGCACCCATTTCAATCAATGGGCCTCCCTGTGCTTTGCTGCACTAGTGTCAACATTTTTGACACTAGAGGAGCAAAGTGCCACAATAGCATCAACGATTTTGACGCTATAGTCTTAACGACCAACATGGTGCGCCGCATTGGAAATACGGGGGAATTAGGTGGGGCAGGGGCGATGCAAGAAGAGTGGCACATCGGGACAGATGTGCCACTTTCTTGTAAATATGCCCCTAAATATTGACCTTGTTGATTTGCTTTCTGATGTCTCTCTAATTTATCCATGAAATAGGTGCAATCAGCTCAGTTTCATCAACTACGAGCAGCATTTTAACACCAGCGCTATAGTAAGGATAAATCTAAATTCCTAACCTCAAATTGAGTGAGGAAGTGAATAATATTTTGGGGAGCATAGACCTTGTTCTTTTCTCTCCCCGCTCTTTGGTTTTAATCATGACAGTGGTTGGATTATTTAATAAAATTTGCCTAACCTCTAGTTATTTTTAAATAGAATTTTTCCAATCCTATACCCTATTCTTTCTAAACCGGGCATATATCTCAAAAGATCTCCGGCAAAGAGCCCCCCTTGAGGGGCCCGTCAGGCATTGCAGCGCCGGCCTGACGTGGAGCAAAGCCCGAGGATGAAGCATGTCACCTTTGGTGAGTGAGGGCTCTTGTTCCAAAATAATTAATTTTAAAGGGACCTGGCTTTCTTTCTTCTTTCTTCTCTCTTTTTTACGATCTTTTCCTTAGATCAGGACCCAATGTGGTTTTCCTGATTATACTTACGTTGTGGAACTGTGTATACCTTGTTTTTGTACATGTATTGGGAGCTCTATACACAGGACCAGGATTTTTCTATCCAAATCTCCCTTTTTCCAAACCCCTCTTTTAGTTGGTTTTTGATGATTTAGTACAGCTGTTGAGCTGTGGGGTATTCTATATATATCACCCAGTAGAAATCTATTTGAGGTGATCATGGCTGAACTACAGGGTCTCAGCTTTGATGATGATATGGTACAAGCCATTCTCCAAACTCCTTCTATTTTGGGGAATGATAATAGCGGTCCTTCGGGCGTGTCTAAGGAAGACTGGGTCAAATTATCAGCCCTGAAGAAAGAGTTTATAAAAACAGTACTTCATGGGACAATTATGACCGAATATCTTAGGGCTAACATCTCACCTCATGGTTTGATTGTTACCAATGTTCCCAGGATCTTTTTACAAGATTTACAATTCCGTACTGATTGGGCACAAATTTCTTGGAAGTGTACCCGTGATTGGTTGATTCTAATCATTAACACTTCAAAACGTTTGGCTGATTCGATCACCATTCAGATCTCTATGATTGAAACCTCCATAAAGACTACAATACAACTGTCCCAGTTTAAAACTCGTTTGGCAGAGATGAACTCAGATTTGAATGAGATTAAAGAACAACTAACACGACAGAAGATATCCAAATTACAAAAAGATATCAAGCGATTTAGTAGGGAGAAAGTCTATCCTTACACAAAACAAGATTTTCAATCGGTAGGAACCTCCGATACTTCAGATGACTCGGACAGTTCACTACATAGACCTCGGGGCTCACATCCCAGCTCCAGTTCGGATGAATGGAGCAGTGATGAAGGCCGAAAATCTTATCAGAATCGTCAGGTCCCATTAATGAATATGACACCGACTTTCCCATACCATCAATTTCCTATGTGGCAACAACCGCCATACCCATTTTTCCAACCGCAACCCCAGTTTGGTTTCAATCCTTTTTTAGGGAGAGGCCGGGGCAGAGGCAGAGGCAGAAACAAAAGAAGAGGCAGGAACGTGCACTGGGCCCAGGAAGAACCACAAATGGTGACCAGGAGCCGCAGTGCGACACCAACAAACAATCCTTAGTGGTTAACCTGTCTGGCACCATACTATCCCCCTCTGAACTGTCAGTTTTGGAAAAGGGCTTAGGTTTTGTACCTACCCCAAAAGAAGACCAGTTCCGGCTAAATTGCGAAATTTCAGCAATGTTTAGGAAGGTACGTTTACACTTCTTCTTTAAGGATCGTATCCCCTCGATACCCCTGGGTGATACGAATTTAAGGAATCCGTCATCCTTCATGCCTCTGTCCACTTCTGTTCCAACAGAAGTTCTAACCTTTGAGAAGGCGATACGGCATGAATTACAGCATCTTTTACCTACTCGTCCTTTTCAGAATATGTCTAGATTAGAAAGAACAGCCATTAGTTCTTTATCTTCGAATCCTGACATTACCATCAAACCTGCGGATAAAGGAGGTGCTGTTGTGATACTCGATACCACCTTCTATAGACAAGAATGCCTGAGACTCCTAAGTGATGATACATACTACGAACCTATTAATGTTGATCCTACAGCCCGCCTTCAACACATCATTCGTGGAATGATTAGCGAAGCAGAATTAGCAGGTTGGATCACACAACAGGAAGCCAAATTCCTTGACACCAAAGAACCTAGGGTGCCATACTTCTACTGTCTCCCCAAAATTCATAAGGGCACCCCCCCTCCAGGCCGACCGATTGTATCAGGGATAGGATCCCTGTTGGAACCTCTCTCTAAATTTTGCGATTTCTTCTTTAAACCTATTGTACAACAAACTTCCACTTTCCTAAAAGACACTAAGGATACTCTCGTCCTTTTAGATCACATTAACACTACAGGCTTAACGGATATGTTAATTTGTCTTGACGTTGAAGCCCTATATAGTAACATACCCCAGGAAGCTACACTTACAGCAGTACAAGACACATTGATGTCCACTCCCTGGACTCGCAATACCCCCATCAGTTTTATAATGCAATGTGCGAGCCTGGCCCTTAAAGAAAATTTCTTCCAATTTGAAGATAACTTATATCACCAGGTACAAGGTACATCTATGGGCAGCACTTTTGCACAGAGTCTGGCTTGTCTGTATATGTACACCTTCGAACAAAACAACATACTGGTTCCTACTCAACCCTTCTTTTCCAACATCAGACTGTGGCGTTGTTATATTGACGACATACTAGTGGTTTGGAAAGGAGATGTGGATCAAGTTAAAGCCTTCATCCAGTGGATTAATACTCTTGATGTGCATCTTCGCTTCAGTGCTGAATATTCTGACAAAGAAGTTTCCTTTTTAGATCTACGGATCATACTTACAGATGGAGTACTACATTCATCCATCTTTCACAAACCCACTGACAGGAATAGTCTCCTGCTCTACGACAGTCACCACCCTAAATCCTTAAGGAACAATCTTCCATTCGGCCAATTCTTAAGGACAAGACGTAACTGTTCTGATTTGGCTGATTTTCATACACAGGCAGATATTTTGAGTCAAAAACTTAAAGAGCGGAACTATCCCAACTCTGTTATAAAACAGGCTAAGAAGAGAACTAAGAATATCCCAAGGGATACATTGCTAGCCACCAATATCCGAGAACCACTAACCAGACTGACATGTGTCACTACCTTTACTCCTCTGAGTAACCGTGTCAAGAAGGTCATTTTGAGACACTGGAGTATCCTGAACAGTTCGGGAGAATCCCTAGAACGTCCTCTTTTTGCTTTCAAAAGAACTCAAAACATTAGAGATTTACTAGTCCATACCAGACCTGTTGTGCCAAAACCTAGAGAATTGATAAAGACACGTTGGCTGGGGGTCAGGGGACATCATCCTTGTGGTGGGTGTAATGTTTGCTCACTTACCACTACCACCCAAGAATTAGATTTGGGAGAACCCTATACCTGGCAGTTAAGGATACATACCAATTGCCGTACTAAGAATTGTATCTACATGATCACTTGCCCGTGTAAACTACGATACATAGGGATGACCACTAGGATGATCAAGATTCGGATAAATGAACATCGCAGTACTATTAGATGTCAGAGGTCCTCCACAAAATTGACGAAACATTACATTGATTTACATCACACCCCTAATGATCTCAGGTGGGTTATACTTGAGACCATCAGAGACCAAAGAGAATCCACAAACCGCCTTTTTGAAAAAGAGCAACGTTGGGTCTATCGACTTAAGACACATATTATAGGACTTAATGATGACATACCATGGACAGACTTTGTGCATGGATCATGATTAAGGAATCTCTTGACCAGGTTTAAGTACACTCACTACTGGTTGTGGCTATTCCATCTCTTTCCATAGATTTTATGCTTATTTAAGTCTGAGCAATTTGCCTCTTAATCCCATTCTTTTTCCGACACATATATTTGAGCCTTAGTTCTGTGTCTTTTAAATTGGTTTTCTGTAACACTAAGATGGCCGACCCCTTTCTTCCTTTTTTTTGGGGCTTACATGATGGAGTCCCTCTTTAATTTCTATCCCACTGCTGGACCTAACACAAGATGGCCGCCATTTCTGTCCTCTTTCTATGCTGAGGCTTGAAGATATATAGCCCAGCCTACCGGGTGCTCTTTCCTATTCCAGGAACACCGAGACGGGGCAGGTGATGCCGCAAACTTCGGACAGGTCCCAAGTAAGTGGATGGTAATATTGTTGGGTGTTTAGATGGGAATCCTTAGGATCATTTCACGTTACTTTGGGAAAAGGCAGTTATATACCCTTTGATTTGGTCCTTTGTTGTTTACACGCATTTCCCACCACGAACACTCGTGTGTAGACACCGCCGCTGCATACTTGGCTACAGCGTTTTTGAGCGTGTTATATATACTTATACATATATGTGTCTATGACATTCCTTATATATGCTGTCAACATCTGCAATCAGCACACCACGTATTTTACGTTTATTTGATGTTTTCTCAGCTAAGTGAACTTTAAAAACCTGGTCAGTCATAATATGTGTACCATCCTGCTACATTTGATTATGGGACACGTGAATGTTTGGCAAACGCTATATCCCTCAACTTCCCGGTATTACTGTTTTTGTCTTTCTCCCTAAATACAATCTGATAATTGAACTCACGCATTTAGCTCAGTAGGACCTCCGTTACTTGGTGCTTTACCTGATGCGGCCCATCCACTAGTATGAGGAGGGTAAGCATTTATTTCATCATTATTTTCACATTGATTTACACGTTGATCCACAGTGGGCATACTTCACCTATGTGTGGATTTGCACAGAGCACATTGCTGTTGATATTGTGCATGTGAATAATGTGTTGTTCTTTTTGTTTGTTATTCTTCTCATTTCAGGTCCCTGCATTGTACTAATATTCCTTATTATAGGTTATATTTACACATAGGATTAAGTAGTTTAGGTCCTGAAGAATCGCGTTAGATCCATAGGACATCAATAGCGAGAAACATGTTGACCTTCTGGTGAATCGTACAGGGGATCCTGTGCGTACAATTCCTAACCTCAAATTGAGTGAGGAAGTGAATAATATTTTGGGGAGCATAGACCTTGTTCTTTTCTCTCCCCGCTCTTTGGTTTTAATCATGACAGTGGTTGGATTATTTAATAAAATTTGCCTAACCTCTAGTTATTTTTAAATAGAATTTTTCCAATCCTATACCCTATTCTTTCTAAACCGGGCATATATCTCAAAAGATCTCCGGCAAAGAGCCCCCCTTGAGGGGCCCGTCAGGCATTGCAGCGCCGGCCTGACGTGGAGCAAAGCCCGAGGATGAAGCATGTCACCTTTGGTGAGTGAGGGCTCTTGTTCCAAAATAATTAATTTTCCAGGGACCTGGCTTACTTTCTTCTTTCTTCTCTCTTTTTTACGATCTTTTCCTTAGATCAGGACCCAATGTGATTTTCCTGATTATACTTACGTTGTGGAACTGTGTATACCTTGTTTTTGTACATGTATTGGGAGCTCTATACACAGGACCAGGATTTTTCTATCCAAATCTCCCTTTTTCCAAACCCCTCTTTTAGTTGGTTTTTGATAAATCTAATGTCAAACAGCAGGGACAAGCATATCTCTCCTGTTATACAAGTGGAATTTAGATCCCACAATTATGCAGATTTCACCCACCAACGAACTTTGTCCAAATGGAATGGATGCCTTTCTTCTTCCCACTTCTGCATGCATCAATACAATAGCTAAAAATAGCCTGAATAAGGGGTTTGGAACCCCAGAGAATTCAAGGCTATAGCCGTACCTTCACCATTCCTGTCTCAGTGACACTTTCAAGCTTCCATAAAAATAATAACAAAAAACTATATAAAGTAAGAAAAACAAAGACTAGTAGACTAGGGAATGCACGGCCAATTGAAATTAGTGGAAGATATCAGTGAGTGGCATCTACCAGAATTACTATGGCCTGGCTTTCACCAACCCTGAATAGTATAGGAAGCATTCCCCTATGTCTTACAGCCCCCTATAATTTGTAATCCTGGCCCCCTGATATACTTCAGTAAAAAAATAGTTGTACAGAGATTTTCATTTTTGATTTGTGTTTTTTGATAATTAGAGAAGTATTTTAGCTTGGGCCAAATTTTTCTGGACTACATATTTAAAAATGGTGGATGAGTTGCAGTGATGATGTAATATTTCAGGAAACATGAGACCCATATACTACATTTTGGTGTCAAAAAATAGGTCAAGTAGTCTTATAGAGGCAGAAAATAACTCCTCAGAGCAACCCTTCCACCATTTTCCACATTGGTGGCTCTTCAATGATGTGTTTTAGCCATCATATTGGTAATTTATACATGATAAGACCCCTGTTTCGACACAGTTGCGATTTGAAATGTTGATGAATTTAGACAGGACTGCAATTTTTACCACCTCTTTGGAAGCAGGACTACACGTTGGCCAATGTATTACTGTAACTTAGGTGCAGTTAGAGCTTGTTATTCCACCTATGTTAATCATTTTACGTCACTATATTTCATTTTTTGGATTACTCTATTCCACGGTTTCCATGGTACAGTTTTAATACAGACTTGCAGCCTCCAGGCTGATAATCATAAAATGGTATACATGTGTGAAAATACATTCCTAGAAAATGTGTCTTTTCATTATGTTGTGTACATTAAGGGTCAACATTCATTCAATTTATCCATGTTAGATTTCTCTCCTAAAGTTTCCATATATCAGTATTTACTATATCTTAATGCAAGTTATCCATAGCTAAAAAAAGTCTTCTCACTGGACAATGTCTAATCACATACATTCCTCAAGTGTCCCAAGTCCTATCTCGTTAGAGGTGTCTTTTCTGCGTACTCTATTTGCCACCACTTGTAAGATGTACCACAGGCACATATTGGCTTCATATCGAGTTATCCTTATGTAGAAGGCCTTGACTTAAAGTGATTAATTCAAGATTTAAAATCATTTCAAACACCCTTGCCCAGCTTGACGTCTGTCTATTGCATATACAAACACATATCTAGAAACACATATTTGGAAGACACAAGATAAACGTATGAGAACCAATAATGATGTAAGACTAAATTAATGCAAACCTTTTTCTACACCAAGAAAGAAAAAAATACAACCAAGAAAGGAAAAGGAGGCTACGTTCATACAGTTGTAACTTCTATTTGTTCTTTCATTCATGTATTCAAATGACAGCCATGCCTGCTTTGTCCAAGTACTCAACAAAGTGTGGATCTTTGATTAAAGTGGTGCAAAACGGTAACTAGTCTATCACTTTACCTCACTCCTCTTATGCCTTTCTGTACATTATTTTACAAATCCTCAAATCAGTAGCTCTGAATTGTCCCCATAAGAGACCTTCTTACCTGCCTCACTCTTTTTACCCTACTTGATTTCTGACAAAACAAATATTGAATCAGTAACAATGTTTAATATTGCAATGATTACAATTTTCGACGGGTTATTTGTAAAGAGTTGTCATTTGCCATGTGCCTCCATAGTGTTCCAAAGTATATCATGCATAACCCTTCCTAGGTGAGTGCTGCTTTATAAAAATGTGAAATAAATAAATAAAAACATTACTTTAATTTGGTGGGGAACCTGCTACAAATACACCATTTCATGGAATTGCAGGCATAAAGACGAATACTAGTCCTACATCTTTTTCAGCTGCTTGCAATGGACCAGAAATCTATCTCCGGCAGTCACAGTGCTTCAGGGACCAAATACATCTATTTTTAAAGTTCCATAACACCTGTCCCCTTCTATGTTTCTAACCGTGCTACCTCTTACAACTACTCATGCTTCTCCACAAATGACTGTTTATAATACCATATATCTGCCACACCGGTGCATAATTCTGTATTAGTAATACCACAAAGATCTGTTTTATATGATAGAAATATTCTATACATCTGTTTTTTTTCACATGATTTTAATAAGAAGGACTTTGTGCACTGGATTCTGATGCCCTAACTTAGTTTGGACCACTGTCCTAGTGTTCAATGGGACTGAATTACAGTTTTTGTTGTTTAGATTAGATTTCTGGTAAGTTAGGTCATTGACATGTCATACTTCTGCCCTGCATAGATCTGTGTGCATACTGGAGATCATAGAAAAAATGTTGATGTGCAATTCAGGCTTTCAGCCTTCAAGGGTTGAGGACAAAAGTGTGAGGTACACTGGAGGTTTAGCTAACATCAATCGCCAATATGCAAGAATCGAAACAAGGCCCTTGTGATATTAGACATAGCTGATGAATTTAAGTAGGTCATCACAGATCAGATGAGATTTGAGAATAGGAGAGGTGAAAATATACAGATGATTTTTAATCTTAAAACCCATAAGAAAGGCATAAACAATAAATTGGAGTGAATGTTTTAGCACTATTTTAATTATCAATAACCTACATAGTACATTCAGGAGATAAGGGTTATTTGGTGATTATAATGGACATAAGAATGATACTTAGGTTTGGATATGGAGGACCACTTGTAAAATACCAACTATGAGGTGTAACTTCCCATTGCAGGGGTTCTCTCTCCTTGAGTTAATCAGAGAACAGTAACAATTATTCACATTATTCACCAAGAAGGAATTCCCTTAATGAATGAGTAACCACTACTATAACCTTTATCAATGATATCTTGGTTAACATCAGGTTAGTGGTTTGAAAACAGAACTGCTGAGTCGTTGTAGAGCAAAGTATCCTTCCTATATACATTTTTAAGGAAGGAATACATGAGCAGTATGGGGCCTATTTCTCAGACGAGCATGTCAGCATTACCTTGAATAGTATAATAAAATAACACTCATGTGCATTGTGTTAGAGTTAGTAGTTCATTGGTGAGGAAGAGAAAAAGTTGCCACATCGACTGACAGAAAAACTGTGTTTTCATTGTGGAGCAAGAAACATTCTCTTCGTGACAACAAAGCAATGTGAAATAGTAGAGGTATCCTACAGTATGTCTCACAATAGAACAGAAGTATTGGTAATCAATGAACATTTTTGTTCCTTACTGTTTACATTTTTCAATTAAAGCTAAATGTTTAAAGAGTTCAATTCTGTAGTAGTAAAGACTACACTGGACCCACAGGATATTATTCAGTGGGTGCAATATTGACTTAGATGTATGTGTTGATGGCACCTCAAAAGTAGGAATGTGGTAGCCCAAAAATGATACTCCTGAATAATTGAGAATGTAAGCTGTGTAAATAAGCATCACTATCCAACTGAATTTATTATAGTTATATTTGATGTACCATATAAATGTGTTAAAAATCTTTTACCTATATGACAGCTAAAGCCCTTCGCCAAATTGCCATAAGGCACACCCTCTAAGATAACATGTGATGTAGTCATTATAAGTAATTGGGGATTTCAACAGAGGATGGCAAGTATAAATAATGTTATGTTATATTTCAACAGCTGTTAAGAGTAATTAATATGTAAACGTGTAGTATGCCTGTGCTCCTTGTGGGACGGGTCTACTGTAACCTTTGGTAAGGCATATGTGTCAGTATGTGACAATCTTTAATCAAACAGCATTCTTTCGGTAGTAGATTAGTACACTTTGACTGATCAAGAAACACTCAAGTACATATTAAAGTGTCGTCCTAGCATCACTGGGGTGTTGGTAAAGAGGTGGTTGCTACTTTATTGTACCCTAAAATAACTTTGGTAGCCACTCTCAGAGGAATGTATAATTTAGTGTTAAGTTTGATTTTCAAACTGTAATTTTAAATGCTTTTTGAAACATGTCATTCATCCTAAATCTGCAGACTGCAGCCTAGACCCATAGAGCCTGTGCGGCCAACACATGTGTATTTTTCATTTGATTTCTTTTTGTATTCAATGTTCTGACCAAATCCATATTACCTTGCTTTACCAGTCAAAACAACATTGTGGACAATAAATATATTGAGGTTTTGTTTTGAAATTGCTAACAATTGATTACAAATACCCTGGTCAAATGGAGACAATGGGGGTCATTACGAGTCTGGCGGTCTTTTGGCAAGACCGCACGCTGGCTGCCACCATATCGGCCATAATCTGACTGCCATATTATGACTCACACTGTGAAGACCACCAAAAAACAGCCAAAAATCCTAAACCACCAGGACACTGGAGGATGGAAAAGAGGAGGTCCCACCACTAGCCCCGCCAGCCCGACAAAAATCCACCCATCAGATTACAAGCCACAAATCAACACAGCGGTTCTTCCATGGCGAAAAACCATTGGCGGTGTGAACCATGGCGGTCAGAACTCACATCAGTCATAACACCACACCACATTGGATAGTTTGAATACCCCACACCTGACACACATCCACTCACCTAACACCAACTCATTGCGCTATATAACACACTCCTACACAACCCACAATCCCTTGCAAACAGAATACCATTCAGATACTCAGAGAAGCCAATATTATAGATAAAGTATTTTTACACTATAGGCACACATAAACATATCTCTCAGCACAAATATCATAATACACACACTACTACCACACACGGTCTGCAATGACCTCTAACTCACTGTGCAACACCCACACCTCACCAATTACCTAACACTGCACCCTTACACTCACAACACCCCCACACACTGTCTACACAACCACTACCATGTCCTCACAAAAACACCCACGTTTCACTGATGATGAGTTGAGGGTCATGGGGGAAGAAGGTGTCAGAGTAGAGCCACAACTGTTTGGAGCACAGGTCCAACAAACATCTATTGCCAGGAAAATGTAGCTGTGGCAAAGGATAGTCGACAGGGTCAGTTCTGTAGGCGTCATCCACTCACAAGGGACAACATCAAGAAGATGTGGCACGACCTACTGGGGAAGGTACGTTCCATGGCATCCAGACACTAGATAGCCGTGCAGAAAACTTGTGGTGGGCCCCCACCAACTCCCCCACAGTTCAGATCATGGGAGGAGAAGGTCTTGGACATATTCCATCCTGAGGGCCTGACAGGAATACTTGGGGGACTGGAGTCTGGTAAGTGCCCACAACATATATGTCACACAATTGACATATATGTCAACATATATGTCACACAATTGACATGCTTCTCCACCATCCAAATCCTCCCTATTTAACTATTGTAGCCACACCTCTCACCTAATCACTAATGACCCTCTCTTGCATGCCACCTCTCCACTCAGCCCAAATGCCCACACAGCCCTTGGAAACGCTATGTTAGCTACAGGCTGACCAGATCACTACGACACACATAATGCACTAACCCATCATTGTGAAAACCTGGATTGTGCACATCACATCACATGTCAAGCATGTGTAACTAATGTACTAGCTACACCATCTAGATTGTTCCAGTGAGGATCAGTACATGGCAATGACAGCAATGCAATGGCACACTCACAATAGCAACCAAAGCAAAGCACAGCTACAGGTGAGCGACCATTCGCAATGGCCACAGATCAAATATGCCAAACCAGAAATAGACAGACCTTGGTTGGAGAGTAAGATGGTAGATTTGATGCATATGCACAACATCTTGTTATGGGACAATTTCCCCTGCATACTCACATACCTTGTTCCCAATAGGACACCGTGGTCAATGTGCAGTTTTAATGTGAGACAACTAGCAAGCCGGATTAATCAGTAGGTAACAGAGCTAAACAGTCATGTTGTATATCAGACATAATCAGATTGCATTTGCACAAAAAGCTGTACCCAGTTAGTATGACAGCTCTCAACTTGTAGTAAGGAAAACAAGTCACAGAGACGTGTGTACAACTAAGGTATACTGTGCTGCATCTGTCAATGTCGTTGCAGGGGATCGTGTAAAGCCACTGTCTACAACTCACAAAAAAGCAAGCAAACACACATTATAACCTGAACTCTGTGTCTCACCCCCTCCTCAGGTAACCTTGACATTGTCACCATGGAGAGGTTACCTGAGACTGTCAGTCCCCCTCAGGATGAGGGCCCCAGTGAGGACAACATGCTTGGATGTCTGGACACTGACGAACAACCTGGCCCATCTGGGACACCTGGTCAGTCAACAACTCTCAGCCTCATCCTGCCCACATCAACTCCTACCAACACTGTTGCATCCACATCACAGGCAACCGTTTTCCCCCAAACATTTGTCCCAAGGACTGTTCAATCTATTGTGTGCCCCACAGTACAGGGACCTGAGTCTAACCTTGACACCCCTGACAAGGATGGACTTCCAACCACTGTGATTGGGCACACTGTGCCATGTGCACAGGCACATTCAGATAGGGTGCATAGGAGGGATGCTGTGGGCCAGAAGATGTGGCCTCAAAGGGACATAACTGATCAGGAAACCATCTCCCAATTCTTGGGAGCTTACCAAAGTTCCCAAGACAGGATGGGTCAAATCATCACAATGTTGGCGGAAAATCAAAGGCTGCAGAGGGAACACCACGAGGAAATCATGCAGCAGTGACAGGCACAAAATGCCCACATGGCTACTATTGCAGGGGTGCTGAGGAACAGCAATACCACCCTGTTTGGTTTCTCCACAGACCATCAGGCCTCTTCCACTAGCAATGTTACATCTGCCCCTTCTACATCTGCGGCGGCTAGTGGAACGGAGGACCTTCCAGGGGAATGTCATGCCTCGGACACCCCTCCCTCTGTAGCTGTAGAACCCCCCGTAAATGTGGACATCCACCCAGACATCCAGCTGGAGCAGATGCCAAGACCAAATCTACTGCCAGGAAGTGAACCTCTCCTGATTTGTCACCCTTGTGTGCCGCAGATATACTCTGTTGACTGTTCAGAAGCCAAACTCCACTTTCCCATGGTATAAGGGCACAGGACTTGTTAACAAACTGGTGTAGCAGCTACCCTGATCAATACAGCAACCATGAATTCCCTCATCACTTTTATTTTAATTTATGCACTTTAATTTTAACTGATAGTATTTTGATATGCACAATAAATCACAATGAAACATAGCCACTGTTTACGTGTCCTTTATAACACGTGTATAATGGTCATGCTTGCCAACTGTGGTCTGGTCATGCCGTCCTGCATCGAACAGCCAGTGTAATGATCATCAGACAGAGGCTCCCTCAGCAGCAGACACATTAAAACAGAAATATCATAGGACAGATATCAGAGAGGTTGAAATCCAGGTCAACACAATTGTGTAGTCAGTATTCCAATCTGCAAATACAGCATGACAAAGAGTACCATCAGGATGTAATCCATGGTGTCATACAATGCACATATACAGGTTATAGATGTCAGGCTCCTGGTAAACGACCTACAAAGCAGGGGCCCACAGACAGGTCCTCTATATCAGCAGGTAGAGGCTCTTCACATACCCATACCATACCAACAAATTCATGTGACCCATGGAACACACAAAGAACATGACAGAGGAACCCAGTACTTAAAATATACACTAACATAGGCCCCCCATACATGTAGGATTGTCAGTCACCTATGTCAGAATACAGTTACATGCACAAAGTACTCCACCCATTGTGAAGCGAGAGGCCATGATCCAGCCTTCACACATGTGCCACAAACTTCACCTGACACTTATACACTATTTTACATCCTCCTCAATTCCACGGGTAAAATAAAAAGACTAAGCATTTACCACCCAAATTGTGTGAAGGATAAGCTATCAAGGTACCACCCCACTGAAACTAAACTAATTTTACCAGATATCTGTCAGGTACACCTCTCATGTCTGTCAGCATTTACCATTGGCTACTGACAATGAATACCTCAAGCCTAGGTTGCAGAGCCAAACATGACATAGCTAAATCAGTGAGTGGAAGGAAAAGAGAATAGGAGATTGCACAAAACATACCTCAAATCTGAGAAGTCTTAACCAGAAGTGTATGGTAGCATCTGCTGTAACAATACATTAAAAAGCAGCACATACAGTACTGTACACTTTACAATCTCTCAGTCTGCAGCCACAGGTCACATCTAGGCATTGGAACTCATGACACATTCACTAATGAAGCAGGAATGGAGGGGTAATGGCAGCCATCTACTTCAAGTTGTACACATTCATCACAACAAAAGGTCCACTTGATATATCTGTATGTCAGTTGATATACTGATTGATGAGATCTGCCCTAGAATCACCTGCTCCTTCTTCATCACTTGCCATATCAGCATTTCCGGCCACTGGTCCAGCCTCCTCCCCCTCATCTGCTATCAATGGTATCTGACGTCTCAGGGCTAGATTGTGGAGCATGCAGCAGGCAATGATAATTTGGAATACCTTGTGGTGCGAGTAGAGAAGGGCTTCTCTAGATAGGTCCAGACACCTGAATCTTACCTTCAGGAGCCCAAATGTTTGCTCAAATACACGCCTTGTCCTCCCATGGGCCTCATTGTAATGGAGATCCCCTGGCATGGTTGGGTACCTCACTGGTGTCAACAGCCAAGAACGGTTTGGATAGCCTGAGTCACCTGTGAACACAAAGGTTGAACAACTCAAAAATGTATGTGGGACTGGCTATATTGTGATGACAAGAGACATACATCACAAACACACACTACAATGGAAACTCACCAGCCAGCCAGGCCCTCTCAGTTTGGAGTCATGCCATTAGCTGTGGGACATTGCTGTTCTGCATGATGTAGGAATCATGCACCTATCCTGGATACTTGGCTGTGACTTATGAGATGTACTGGTCTGCCAGATACACCACCTGAATGATGATTGAGTGGTAGTTCTTCCTGTTCCTATACTCCTGTTCATTGGCACTGGGAGGGACTAAGGCTACATGGGTGCCATCAATGGCTCCTACCACATGAGGAATGTGTCCCATCTCATAAAAGTCTGCCTTCACATAGGCCAAATCAGCTCGGTGGGGAAGCCTGATGTAGCTGTCCAGGTCTCTCAACAATGCACACAGTACATCCTTCAAAACCAGACTGAACATGTGCTGAGACATCCCTGCTGTTAAAGCCACTGTATTCTGAAAAGAGCCTGTGGCCAGGAAGTGTAGCACTGACAAAACCTGAACGATGGGAGGTATGCCTTAGGGATTGTGAATGGCAGGCATCAGATCTGACTCCAACTGAGTACAAAGATCCATGATGGTATGACTATTAAGACGATATGTCTGGATGACATGCCTTTCCTCCATGGTGTCCAGGTTCACTTGTAAATGGTACACTGGTGGTTGTCTCACTCTCCTCATGGCAGGATAACTATTTTGGGAGAAGTGAACATACTATGAGTTATGCAGTATGCACACATCATGTATACTTTGCTTATTCCCTCACACCTAACATCTGTAGAGGATACCTAGCACATCTGTCATCTACAGTACAGCCCATAGATATGCACCGCTTTCACCCTCCATGGTGCACATTGGCAACTATGACAATGGGATTGTACATATGATGCTAATGTTAGAGTATATGTGTAAGACTTAGCTGTCCTGCAGTAATCACACATATGTTTTGGAATAGATCAATATCTTCCCGTGGACTAGGAACCTCTGAGTAGCTGTACAAAGTTATCACCCTATTTACTCTCTCAACACAGCTTTTACTTCACATTTGCACAATGTTACACAAACATGATGGCAGTACATGCAGATATACAGCATTTTAGAGGAGTAAGTGAATAACGCAGATTAGTATACACTTCCATCCATGAAATGTGCCCAAAATGGCAGGTGCCTGACCTACTGGAATGGACAGGTGGACGTGACCTAAGTTTGCCTTCTGGAAGTTGTCATGGCGGTAGGCGGTCGCAACCGCTGTGTAACTTGCCATTGGTAAACATTGCTGCCTTTGGCGGACTTGGGCCAATGGCGATGTCTGCCGGCTGTGATGGTCATGTATGTGGCAGCCATGACCATCATCTTCTGCACTACTGCTCACTTGACTCCTGACACTGTTTCTATTAAGACCTCCACAACGTGAGCTGCTGTGTACTGCCTCTGGGAGCCGTCATGCCAAGTCCTGCAGGTGATAGGGCCCCTGCCTTCACCCCAGAAGAGCTTGAGATGTTAGTGGAGGCGGTCCTACCCCTGTATGAACAGCTATATGGGGCACCAGAGGAGCAGGTGAGTCCAATGTCCTAGCCATGTGTGATAGGTGTTCTGTGTGATGTTGCATCGGGCATGTGAACTTTTGAGGGTGTTGATGCATACATATGGCATAATGTGAAGGCGTGTGTGCAGAGACGATGGGGACGTGTGCCTACTTGTTGTGACTGATGTATACTGACCTCTCCTATTGGTATGGCGCATGTGTACATGACTTTCTGCTTTTGTCAGTGTCATCCATGCAGGTGAATACCCATCCGAAGAAGGGGATTTGGCGTGCTATAGCCAACCAAGTGTGGACCCTGGGGGTCCACAGCCGGCGGAGCGCCCATTGCAGAAAGCGGTGGGAGGACCTGGTACACTGGGCCTGGAAGACTGCTGAGGCCCAGCTCGGGATGTTCTCCCAACGAGGGAGGGGTGCCCGTCGGACCCGGACCTCCCTAATGGCCCCCATTTTTGCACTGGCCTACCCTGAGGTGGATGGGCGTTTGAGGGCACCACAGCAGCCACAAGGTGGTAAGTACTGACTGACTCCATGTACTTTACTCTGGCAGTTAGGGGTTTGCTGTCACACTTTAGCAGCTGTGACACTGTAGTAGGTGCTACATGTATGTTGAGTACTGGGAATACATAGTACTTAAGTTCCCTGACTAAAAGATGGAGATCTGGCCTTAGGGTTGCACATGTGTATGTTTAGATCACCTTTGTAAAGGAATATCTATGACTGCATGTGGAGAGGCACAAATGACAGTGCCACATGTGCAACTCTACTCAGCTATATATTTGTATGTAAGCTGCTGTATTCTCCTACCCATCTAGTATTTCCAGGTCCATTATTCTGAATATATGAATATGTATCTCTAAGGTGTCTGACCACTCCCATCTGTAAAGATCAGCTGTATTTGCTACATAGTGCCTGACATATTTGGTACAGGGCCTAGTTACCTTTTGTCCAGGTACATGTTTTGACTTCATGTGAGGCTGGCATCTCGTCAGTCTATAGGTATTGCCAGTACTGGGCTGTTCATATGGGTTTGTGGAGGTGTCCCCTTTGTCCTTTCAAATCCCTACTATGGGGTATGTGAAGGTTGTAACGGAAGGACATCCAACTATGGCTGTTTGAGTTTGTCTATTTGCCCTTATCATGCATTTACATGCCATTGAAAAATGGGCAAATCACTTTTATCCCAATGCCTTTGTTTAGAGGAGGTAAGTGGTTAGGCTATCCTACCCTTTGACAATGTGCAATGTCTGTGCTATATGTGCCAATGCCCTACCAATAATAGTGCAACATATGGTATTAGCTGCCTACATCACATCACAATGGTTACTTGGGGCAGATCTTGTTGAGTGGGACAATCATTGCTGTCCTTAGCCTAGCTGATGTGGCATGTGTGGACAGGAATTGGTTTTGGCTCACCTCATATTTCATGATGTCATGGTTTAGCTGTACTATTATTTATAATAATACAAGTGTTGTTGTGGGATATGTTGTAAGTGCAATGGCAGTCGTGTATGTCCATGTGTACATCATGTGTACATGACTTTACAGTGGGATATGTGTGTTGTCTGGACTTATCTACTGGAAATCACATATCAGAAATGGTGTGAGTGATGTAGCTGTACTCATGTTGTCATGTCGTGGCTCTGAACTGCATGTCAGGTGGAATGTAATGTGCCCTATTAGGAATTAGTAGGCAGTCCTTTGTTTAGTTGTTGTAACTATGCTCTCTGTGATTGTCAGTGGATGTCTCATGTGTGCTAGGTAGGCCACTGTAGCGGTACATGCATGTATGGTATGATATGGAATATCTGTGAATAGTGACTGCAACCATTCCACTGCGATTTGGTACATGTAGTGACATAGCAGTTCTCCAGACATGAATGTAAAAATGTGATGGCACCAGTGTGGGTCTGCAGCATGCTGTGTCTTCATCAGAGATTGTAGCTATTGAGTCATGTATGTACAGAGGAATCAGCTAGGCATGTGACAAGAATGGCAGGTGCTGTATTGTTTGTAATAGAGTATTCACTTGCATGGAACATGACTTATGGACATGGACTGGTCAGGTGAAGACTCGGAATGTGCATGATATGGTGTTATCAGTCTACTGCATTTCCTAAAGGTGATAAGATTATGGAGAGTAATGACCTGGATTAGGACGAAATATCAGCTTTAGCCAGGGCATGATGAGCATGGTGACATAGGTTTACAGGTGAATTAATATGATGCTCCAGTTGTGCTACCTTGCATGGATTATGATGTCGGTGAGAGAGATGACAAATGGGGTAGATAGAAGTAACATGTTTTGACATGATGTAGGTTCTGTGGTTTTCAATATGGGATTCCCTAGCCAGGAGATGTATACCTACAGTTGTGCATGTTGTAATGTGTGTATGTGAAGAATGTGATGACCCTCTCTCTGCCTCTCTATCTCTTCCTCCCTCTCTCTCGGTTTGTTTGCATCAGCATCACCAGGTGAAGGAGATGGGCACAGATGAGTGGGGATGCTGACGGCCACGAGACCCGGAGTGCTGATACCATGACTGCGAGGGACCCAGTGTCCCGGAGGACAAGGGGAGTGCCATTGGGAAGACTGGATTCAGCACATCATCTTCAGAATCCTCCTTCAGTGGACACTCCCTCGTGGTGGTGGACCCATCTGGGACCACCACAGCACCATCTTTGTCCACCCCGCCCCTTTTTACCACCATCCTCCATGTAGCTGCCCACCCAGCTGGCCGTGCCCGCTCACCCAAGAGGGTGGATGTCTCCTTTGCCGCAGGCACCTCTGCCCGTGTCAGTCCTGCTGCCCTCAGTGAGGAGGCTATTGACCTCCTGAGATCCATCTCTGTGGGTCAGTCGGCCATTGTGAATGCCCTCCAGGGACTGGAGGGCATTCACGGTGCACTGGCTGGCCCACAGAGATCCTTCCAGGCTCTGGCCTCCACACTGACGACAGCCAGTCACCTTTTGTCTTCGGTCCCCCCCCCACCTTCCTCTTCCTAAACCGAAAACCCTCTTCCCCAACCCAGCCACAGCACACAAACAGACAGGCATGCATCCACCGCAACAACCAAGTGTAGCGCTGACAAACACAAGCACCACAAGACCCACCAAAGGCATGCACACAAGCAACATCCACCTGCAGACACATCAACAGTCACTACCTGCCTTGACACCCCCAGCATCACATACACAACACCTGACACACCTGCAGTCACCACAACAACATTCACCGATAAAGCCACATCACCTATCCTACCCACAATCAGCAATCAAACATCCATCCCAGTCATGACAACTGCTGACACCACAACCACAGACATGCCTACATGCAGCACATCCACCATGTCTGCAGTCACCACCTCAACAGACAGTCACCCATCCACAACAGCATCTCCCGTACCTCCACCCCCACTCCTCCCAAGACACATAAACGTCCACACTCACCCACCCAACAGACACCCAGCATACCTCGCACACACATGCACCCAAGACATCCACCAAAACACCTCTTAAAACCACTCCCACTCCCTCCACACCCAAACCCTTTTGCCATGACCGTTCCAGTGTGTCAAAGAAAGCTTTCCCGACTCCTCTCTCATCTCGTGTGACCCCAAAACACTCTGTGTCCCTCCCAAAGTCCAGCCCTTCCACCTCCACCACCTCCCCTGCCCACCTTCAAGTACCCATGCCCTCCCCCGCCAAGAAGTCTGTACCTCCCAAGAGTTCCCAACCTCCCCTAAGCCTCGACCTAAGCCCCCCTCCCAAACCCAAGCCCAAAGATCCCCTTCCAGCCCTAAGCCCAAACCCCCCCTCCAGTGCCCCCCCAACCCGCCCCCTTGATGCCCCTACCTGTGGAGGTTACATGGCAGTCAGGTTTCAAGTTAGGGGCACATACAAGTGCCATAGGTGGAAGTTGCACTTGTCTGTTCAGACTGGCCTATGGCCTTCATCTTTGTATATATTTATGTATATATATATATGATTGCTGTATTTCATTTGTGATATATCACGAATCTACGCAATGTAATTAGATGATTTTGAGACTTCTACGTACTATATTAAATCACTAAAAACAATTTGCATGTTCATCTAACCCTGGAGCCTCTTACCTTCCCTATAGAGCTATTCCTGATCACTGAAACCCGTCATGGGCTGATTCCTAATATAGGGGTTTGATAAATTTACACAAAGGCATATAACATAATACTGCCCTTAGGGTACCCAATTCCTGATACAGGGACCATACAATATTAATGGCACAGAAGCTGTATCACAAAAGGTTTACATTTTGGGTCCCAGAGGAGCAGTTTTGTTCCTTTGCTCTTAAGACAGCAAACAGGAGAAAAAAGAGAAATACCAAAAGAGAAAGAGGATAACATTAGAGGTAGAAGGAGAAGAGAAAAGCGACAGAAAGGAAAGAATGACAGAATGAGGACAAAAGTGAAGAAAGGAAAACAATGAAGAAAGAAGCAGAAAAAGACAAGGAAAGTACAAAATAAAGGAGAGAAAGAATATGAGAAAAATTAAAAACATAGAAAGAAGCAAAAGAAATTAGATGATGGAAGAAAGAAATTGCAAAGAAATAATGAAAGGAATTAATGTAGGGAGAGGAAGAAAGAAGGAATGATAAAGGAAGAAGAATCAGTAAAAACTCAGAAAAAGGGCAACAGAGAAAGGGAAAAGGCAATCAAAAAAGACAACAAGAAAGGGATGCAAAATACGATAAGGAAAAGTATGAGTGAAAGGAAGAGAAAGAGAGTAGAAGTAAAAAGAAAATAAGAATCAGAAAGGAGAGACACAGAGAAAAAGACTACATTGCAGGAAGAAAGGAGAAAAAATGAAAAAGTACAATACATAAATAGAACAAGAAAATGATGAAAGCAAATAAAGAATAACAAAGGAAGAAATATCAAGATAGAAAGAAGGTAAGGCTGAAAGAAAGGAGAGAAAGAAGGAAAGAAGAGGCGAGAAATTGAGAAAGAGTGGAAGAAGGAAACAGAAATGGAGAAAGCGGAAAAACAGAAAAGAAAGAAAAAACAAAGGATGAAGGAACCAAACAAAATTATCGCAAGAAATTAGAAGAGAAAGAAGGCAAAGAAAGAATTATAGAAAAAAGAAAGAAAGAGAGAAAAAAGCAAAAATGAAGAGAATGAAAGAGAAGAAAGAAAAAATAAAGTAACAAAGAAGGGGTAAATAGAGGAAGCGGAGAAAAGTAGAGGTGGAAATGAGGAAATAAGGCAGAGAAAAATAGCTACAGTAAAATAATGGACGAGAAAAAAGAGAAACTGAAAAAGAATGCACAAAAAAGAAGTAGAGAAAGGAAGAAAAAGATAGGGAAAGGAAAAGGTAGTATAAAAAATAGAAGAATTAGATAGAAGGTGAAAGAGGGAAAGCAAGAAAGAATTGATAAAAACAATTGAGAGGAAAGAAAGACATGAAAGCAAGGAAAAGGAAAGAGAAGGAAGTAGAGGCAAGAAAGAAAGGCAAAAAAGAAGTAAATAATTTTACTGAAGAGGGAAGGCAGCATCATCCTGCACAGTCAACTTTCAAGTTGTTTTAAATAGCTGCCCTATTAGATGGGCAGCTGTATATCATCAAGTCTACTAACAGGCAGTTGTCATGTGTGTGGTACTCAGTAGCAGCCTGCAAGCATCTAGTGGCCTGCGATAAACCTGTTGGAGACCGCTAAATTCTAACCCATGTCTAGTGAACCAGAGGCATTTTTATGTTTTACCTGCACAGCGCATGTGCTGTGCTTGTGAAATGTATTGTAAAGAAAAAAACATCTTAAAATGGACTGAGAAACCCACCCATTGGTTGGCTCCAGCAATTCTCTTGACTCTTTGCTTCCTATTAGTCAGGGCCTCTTCCTCGCCTTCAACTTCCTGCTGGGCTTTGAGTCTTCATCACGGCAGTGGAGCATGGAGCAAGTACAGTTTCCTATGGCCAGTGTCCTTCCACTGGCCGCAGCCTCCTGCAGGTATTCTTTTTTTCCCTTTTTGGAAAGTACTCTGAGTGTGCATGGATCTGCAGTTCCTCTCCTTCTCCCACTGTCCTCCCCTTTCCATCACCCTCCTTCAGCCCTCCTCTCGCTGAAGCTTAAAGGAAAAGAGCACTATAATGCGGTCAAGGCTGACCGTATTATAGTGTTGTTTTTAAAAATTTTTTTACTTTGAGTAATATTGAACATGTAAAATACAATGACAAAGCAATAGATTTTGCATAGGTGAAACCTATTGGCTTTGCCAAAGCTTGTTTTAAGGATTGTTACCCTATTCAGTGCCAAGCCAAGAAGACATGTCAAACATGTCAAAATGTTTATCAAAATTAAAAACAGTCAAAGCAAAAACCAAAACGAGATACAGAAATATTACGTGTACCATATTTCATGAATAACTGAGGTTTCATCTAGGGCGACCAACAGACCTGAACTGCCTGATTTGTTCGATCAATTTACTGTTGTTGAGCTTTCCCGCACATGTACGCGTAATGTAGGCATGGTAGAGATCCTCTCGTAGTTTCCGGTTCCGGCTGTGCTTCATGAAAGGCCCATAGCTTGGGATATCTAGAGTCACTTTCCAAGGACCAGCTTCAGGGTCAACGCTGACGGAGATCAATTAGGAGTCCCACGACATGAAAATAAGAAAGAAGAGCCATGTTTGATTATTCCTGCCCATTACCAACATCACAGGATTTATTTATCATTTATGTTTAACTCTTAGAGGGAACATGCACAGTTAATGATAAATAATATATTATTTGTTGCTCATAATGTTTTAGCTTTGCTGAATTTTAATATTACAACTTATATCTATCTTTCTTAACTGGTGAATGTATTTATTTTTAGTTCAGCTTTTTTCTTACCTACGTTGTCCTTCTGGGTGTGAATTGTCTTAGTGATTGCTAAAAGTGGAGGGCTTCCTGCAGCTGCATTATGGCAACAAAGGAATAAGGACCTGAATATCACCTTGGCGGATGGGATACTCAATCATAAACATGAAGGATATCCTGTTCGCCGTTTTACAAGTTTCATAGGATATAATGGAACTTGTAATATGGCGGACAGGATATCCATCACATTTGTGACGGAGTATCCCATCTGCCAAGGTCATGATTAGGACCTAAGTAAACAACTGTATTCTGTTATATTCTGGCTACTCATTTATATACTTGATGATCCAACTTGTGGGACGAAGTTTTAGATGTGTAAACACACTGGTAGTATTTTCCATCCCAGGCTAGAAGAAAAATTGAATGAAGCTCTTTACTGGTTGGAGAGATAGCCAAAAAGTTGTCATAAATAACTGGGCTTGTGTTTTGTAAGGTGTGCCTAGTACCCAAGGACGTTGGGCGCAGAGGCTAGAATCATGTGATTGGAGCCCATTAAGGAATATCACAACATCATATTTGAGGGCCCTCGACCAAGACATTGTTATATGAAAGTTCATGTATATGCCTATCAGACATGAGGATCTGGTTTATGTTTCCTGATTTGATAGATGTCAATCTGGATGCCTCATAGTGAAAGTTTTGGACATGTCTCTCAGAGGTGGGGTGCTTCAGAGTTGGGAGCCTTAGCGCTCTTCAAGTCTGAGAAGTCTTTGGTCAGAGCTCTCCTGGTGCTAGGGTCTCATTCGTGGTCAATCTTATGTGAGGATCTCAGTTAGGCTTCCTAAGACTTAAGAGCCTTAGGCGGAGGGCCCCGTCAGGTATGAGGTTCAGACTTGTGAATGAGAGTCACCTGAAAGTCATTAGGGATCCTTTGTGAACACTGGCTGGTCTGAAAATAATTGTTATCCTGCCAGCATGTTTGAAAGCAAGGAATTCCAGAACTTGTAATCTATGCAGCAGGATGCAGATTTAAAAAGCAGATACTGAGCATCAAGAGGTGTTAGGAATATGAAAGTGAGCATGCAAGAGCACACATAAGCTGTAGGACAGTGGTTCCCAACCTGTGGTCTGGGGACCCCTGGGGGTCCGCAAAGCCTTCTCAGGGGGTCTGCGAGAGCCTAGAAAATTAAAACATATTAAGAAATATTGACAAATTAGGTTCCCAGCTTCCAGTAATGACTCAGACAGGGGTCCCTGGATTCCCATGATGATTCAGTGGGGGTCCCTGGGTTCCATTAATTTTAAAGTGGGGGTCCACGGAAATCAAAAGGTTGGGAAGCACTGCTGTAGGTTATTTGACTGAAGCAGGTAGGGGATGGGGAGGGCTTCCCTTAATTAACTCTCTTGTCTGTTTAGGACAACTACGTGGATCATCTTGTTTCTCAAACAGTGGCAAACCCAATAGGTCTGGCTTTAATAAGCAGCTAAACAAAGGCACACAGAAATGATAGTTGCACATTAAAGCTAGCCTGCTTGACTTTTGCATTGCTTGATATTGATGGTTTTAGTAATGTGATATCTGTAGTGCTAGCGGTTGTGATACTGGTGGTAGAGGTGGTGTTATTGCTGGATGTATTAGTGGTGGTGTTTTAGTTTAAGTATTGGTGGCATTACTAATATTGGTGGTAGCCTGGTATTTATGCTGTAAGTGGTTAGGTGTAGATATTATTGGTGGTGTGTTAGGATTGGTGGTGTTGGTGGTATCTGTGGTGTGTGTATTAAGGATAATGTGGTATTGGTGGTTGCATTTAGTGGTGGTATTAAATAAGCTACTGATGTTGTTAATTTGATGGCGGTAATGGCACTGGTAGTGATATTGTGTTATCGGTGTCGATCATGTTGGTACTGATGGCATTTTAGTGTTGGTAGTTTTAGAGGCGGCGTTAGTAGTAAGGGTTTTAGTAGTGGTGTTGGAATTGGTAGTATCGTAATGGAGGCGATATGGTATTTGTGCTGATAGTATTAGTGTAGGTAGCACTGGCTGTGATACAGATGGTGGTGTTAATGAAAATGGTGATATTGATATGTGTGGTGTTGCTGGCTTTATTGGTAGGTTGGAATTGGAATTGCTTGTTGTTTAATAACAGTGGTGGTGTGGTTTTTGATGTTAGTGTTATTATATCTTGTAGTACTGGTAGTGTGTGTATTGGTGGTGGTTTTGTGGTGCGGTTGCTCTAGCTGCAATGGTATTGGGGTGGAAGTGGCGGAGGTATTGCTGGTGGTGGCCACTGTGGGGGTGGGATTTGTGTTGGTGGTTGTCTATCTCATTGGGCTGGTCTGACCCCTTGATTGCAGCCCAATATGACAAATAAAAATAAATGGGGAGGTCATGGAATAGCAGGCTTGGTTTTCAGTTACAACAAAAGCATTCAAAGAGGCTTTTTAGCACTAAAAATGTATTTTGGGCTGACCCAAAGAACACACTTTATATATAAAGCAATGCAAGCAATGGTCTTGAGGCAGCAGGCTGTTAACCCAATGCTAAAAATACAAAACAGCCTTAGCAACTGAACCTGAAAGAAAGCTGAAGAATTTACCCAAAATACAACTTTCACTGGCAGATGTGATTTGTTTAAAAAAATGTGAGGTTAAATATTAGAAAATCCAGCATTGTATTGCACCATCTTGGTGTGCTGTAAGCCTCCCTCAAGTGTAGGAGTCTACACTCAGGCTTATTTAGATTTTTTAGATTTCTGTGTGATTCTTTTTTAAATGCAGATGCTAGCTAATACCTGCTATGTTTATGCTTTTTTGTGGAAGGAACACAGTTATTCCTGTATAGACTTCATACTACCCATACAGACAACATGTTTTATTCCTTTTTTTGTATTGCAGTCATGTATACACAGTTTCCCACTATTAGTCATCAGGGTACCTGAGGACAAAACTAATTTTGTGTGTCTAAAATCCAGGTGGACAAACCTTTTTCTAGTTGGCAAAAAGACTGGGCAAGAACAACCACGTTGTGTGTTCAAAGCCCAGAGGTACAAAATATCCAAAGGCCATGGGACAAGGCTTCTGTTTTTGTGTCCAAAGATAAGGGATGGGAAATCTACCTCCTACCACTAAGTCCAATAGACCCAGGAGATAATATCCCTCTATAAAGGTCTAATATCCTATAAGATACCACTTCTCCTGTGATTCCATTTGCTCAGAAAATACAGGCTTCTTCATGCTTCTAATGGGTCAGTGGCTCAGGGCAAACAATCCAGAGTGCAGAGATTAGCTGTACGTGTGCTACTGCAAAATGTAATAGGTAATATTACCATTCCCTCAGGTAAATATCCTTTATTGACTATCACAAATTAACTCTGGGTCCATTCTTTGGGTACACAATTCTAAACCTACTTAGCATAATGGTAAACCAGTTGTGTAAAAATCATGTTCTAACCTTTTATTGGTCCCTTCCACTGCATTAGAAGCAAGCAGTCTTCGTGTGGGCTCAGGTAATCCTTCCACGCTCTCCTTGTCAGTGAGCAGCAGGGAGAAAGCTTTAGTTGAATCAAGCACATTGTCTCTGCAAAAAAATGGAAGATGTTTGAATTGTCCCTTTTTGAAGAAACTACACCTCATCCTTGATGAAACCTTGATGAATTATCCAATTAACATTTTATCACCCACCACCCTTTCCTTGGCAAAATATGAGAGATTACACTATAACTAATGCACAAATTAACAAACAACTGCTCCTGTGCTAACATTTGGGTTCACCATCTAGTTTAGCACAGAAATAGCAAATTAGTGATGTCCACCAATATGAAAAAGACTATGGGCTATGACAAGACAGTCCTAAAACTGTTCTTCAGAATCCTTTCAAAAACAATTCATGCAGCTGAACATTTCCAGGACTCAATGATACCTTGTGGCATGTGACATTCCACGGAACTAAAATTTTCAACTGTACTCTAAGGTTTCCCTGGAACCACTGACTTGTGAGCCAAGGAACTGTTATTTATTAGAATGTAAACAATAATCAAATCTATCTCAGTCAACAACATTCACCAGGAGACAGCCTGCTTTGTCTGTATGTAAGTTGAGATATTTATAGATCAGTAATCTAGTTGGGAAGCAACAGAATGCTGACTGTTCTTGAACTTTTCTTTCTGAAAGGCAGGAGGGTCACCTTTATCTGATACACATTTTCATGTTTTCAGGCCCAACAAAACAGTGCCCTTCTCTATAATGGTGCATCAATATCTCATGACTAATTCTGCCTCTCTGACACTTCTCTGGCTGAATTCAACTCATCTCATGTGAACAGTGGCTGGGCTTCCACATTGAATCCAAAGACCATGTTATCAAGAGGTTACGGTCATCCAGGAATCAGATGAGTCTATTGTATTCAATCCAGGACCTTCTCCTCTTAATCTCCGCTATACTGTTCGGAGTTTGGGAATATCCCACTCACTACACACAGATACACTAGACTCTACATTGGCACCTTCACATGTTGTAGTTCATGCTGCTGTTGTCCTGACCATGGTCCAAAAGAAATGTGACCATATATTTCCCACATACATGCAAATACATTGCATTCCAGTTCAAACATGTATCATATATAAAACCTACTGGTTCATACCCAGAGTGTCTAAAGTCTTTTTAAATGTGCTGTGCTTTAGTCAAGAGAATTCCTCAAAGGCAGGTTACAAGGGCACTTCAACTTATCTTTGGCTTATTCTTTTTAACATACAACTTCAAACATGAAGCATACTTAAAAAGATCCTCTTTTAAAGTCAAACTCAAACTAAACAACCTGCTTTTAAAGTCCAGTAGCCAGCTTGGCTGGTGGGTGCTGTGGCCTACTTCTCTTGAAAAGAACCGAAAGGATGTCAATCCACAGAGCACATGTTTGTGGCAGAAGATCACTGCTGCTTGAAGGCTGCGCATCACTGAGGAAGACACACTGAGTTAAAACCCTTATTTTATGAAAGGATCTCTCACATCACTAAACAAAATAAAATCTAAAGAGTTTAATGTACAGCTGAAAATAAAACACCATATTGGTTGAATAACACTAATTGCACAGCCATTGAAACTACATTGCATTTACTTTGCTACCTCTACACAGCACTACTCTTCTTGATAAGTTAGCCTCTAACTGGGAAATTAGGATGAGGTTTAATAAATAAGGAGGCATCCTTGAAAGCAGAAGTAGGGCCATTTCTAAATAGATACTTTCCTCTGTCCAAGACACAAAGAAGCTTAATTCCATGTTTAATGTCTTTACGATCAAAATCTGTGCATTTGTATCATCCACCACCTTGGACATCCCAAGCATGGTTGCCTCACATCAACAAACTTGAACAAACTCTTCACCATTAAGTGCATTGAAAACACAATGTGACAACCACACCACAAGTGTTAATTTTTTAAACTTAATATGCATGCACTACAATGTGAGATCAGCCAGCATGTCCTACACAAACATAGCCAGGCTCATATAAACTAGGTAAACTATGTATCACTGAACACTGGATAAATAAGCATTATCATGCTTGGGTCGACCTACCAGTACCGAACGTATACTTAAAGTAAATCCTACATGAAGGCAGACACCCAAAGCAAAGCAAGGAGGAGACACTGCTGTCATCTTGAAGGGCTAGATAAAATGTAAAACACGCCCATCCTACACAACCTTCAAATACCTAAAAGCCACCATTTCCATATTTCCTACAATTGCCACAGACATTCAAATTAAATACTACTAACCGTAATTAAAAACATTATTGACCAGACTACGAATACCTAACACCCAATAAAATGCTCTCTTCCACAAATACCTTACTGGGAGACGTAGATATCCACGTGGAAAATATGAAGTGAAGCCATGCACCTAATAATCTCCTTTGGATGCAAGATTTACTTCAATGTTCCTCACTACAAACCTAACACAAAAGGTTAAACTCTCAGCTTCATTTCTACTTAACCACCACTAGTAAAATGTTGCCCTTTATTTGAATCTCACTTGCCAGGTCTTCTGTTCATACCTTTTTTTCCTTATGAAAGACAATCAATTTAAACTGATCAAATCAAAACCTACAAAAAATCTAGGTATGACACACAAGAATCACAAAATATACACTGCACAACGAACCACCTTGGCCCCACAAGGATCCTGACATGATTCTAAACATGTTCAACAAAACCCTGTTGAAACATAAACATCTCTGATCCAAGGTACCCCTCCTGCTACTGTGATCTCCCTAAACCTTTCCACAGACTCTTCCCTCCTCCATCCCCCTTTACTCATCCCAAGCCTGAATCCTATTACTATAAACTCCCAATTGACACTTCTGGATTCTTCCCTCATCCACCCCTTCATTACTCCAGTCAATCCAACTAACAAACTCACTTATCCGTGGCTCAAATTAACTCATAATAATACTAAAACTGTACTCATATTTCCTATACTAATCCACCACTAATTCCTTTTGGGTTCCGGAGTAGCGTGGTACTCGCCGAAAAGCGCTTTGACGCCTCGTCAGGGGTAGTAAGCGCTATATCAATATTATTACAATACAATACAAAAGGTGAGCCACCCATAGTTTACTGACCGCTTCAATGAACTGAAAGAAAAACTATGTAATACTGAAATTGCTCTGTGAAACTCTAAATCTCTGATGATTCTTTCCAAACCCAAAGCCTGCACAAAGGAATATAAAAAAGAATTTACATTAACAGCAAACAACAATTCAGGAGAAAACACCTACCTCATCAAAACCAAGAGCTGTCTTTTTTACATGCATTCAATAAAACACATTTCTGCAGGTTGAGTCCTCCCACTTCATTAGAAGCAGTCTAATTAATTACTTTATTTTTCCCATGACAAAATAAACATTAACAAAGAATTGTAACCAACTTCTCTCAAAATAATAATCTCTACCTGAAACATTAGACACATGGCATAAAAGCTGAAGGAATAACAAAAATCTTACTAACAAGTCATTGTTTTACCACATATCAGGTTTCAGAGCTGGGTTCAGCAGGGACACTTCAAAGGTCTTCTATGGTGTTACCACTGATTTAATAAGCATCTGACACTGATGAACATCAGAGGCTGATAATACTGCTTGAATCTAGAGTGGGCTGCAGTGATGATGTCTTGGACTGGTTCTTCCCACCCTAAATAATCAAAACTAATTATTATTGGGAACCACACCTTATCTATTGGACCAATGAACTGCAGTGTCTCTCAAGACTCCATTATAGCACCATTGTTAGTCAAGCTCTATCTACAATCTTTCTGCGAAATATTGATGGACTCTGGCATTATTATACATCAGCATGCTGAAGAGTCACAATCATATGTAAAAACATTATGCATTAATGACATTATCATCCTCATATTATGTAGCAGGAAAATACAGCAACAGATGTCAAATGACTTTTTCATGTTTAAATCCCCGAAAAACTGAATCCATCCTCATCGCCCTTAAGCACAATACCATGCTTAACAGAGCTTTCTGAACAAACACAAACCTAATGACTTCCACCCATCTCTCTCCTCTGAATTCTTTGGGCTTCACCATTGACAACAAGTTATCACTTTGACTTCACATCATTCAGTTAGCTCTAGTCAAGAACAAGTCCTATGTTGGGGCTCATCTCATAAGTTCCAAGAGAATATTTGATCTATCATACCAGTGTTAAATCACAGGCATTCAGTCTAGGCCAGAATACACTATAAAATGTGCTGTCTGACATACAAGGCTTTGCCATTTGGCTCATATGCCTTGGAAGAACATCTCACCATCTCCAACAGATTTAGGGGACTAAGGGCCAGAAGTAAAGACATTTGGAATACCGATTTCCTAATGTGTGAAACGCACTGAGCTTCATTTAGGGATTCCTTGGTGGTCACAAATCGACTTACCTCATAAATATTATTGAGTTAGGTCGCAGTTTGTGACCCATTACAAATCACAGCTATCACAGGGGTGGTGGCCTGCTGAGGTCAGCAGACCACTGTGTCTCTGATTGCTTTTTAATAAAGCAATCTTTTTTTTTTTTAATGCAGCTCGTTTTCCTCAAAAGTAAACAGGATGCGTTTCAAAAGGGAAAAATTAAACCATTAAGTTTAATTTTTTAAGATTAGGCAGTGGTTCCTTGGACCGCTGCCTACACTTAAAAATATTATTATTTACATTCTCAAAAGGGAAGGGGTCTCTTGGGGAGCCCCTTCCTCTTTGCAAAAGGGTTACCACCAAAAGTATTACAGTTTTGAGACTGGAATTCGGTTGCGAAACAGTCATACATACTATACAGATTTGGTAATTGGAAGGGACGCCCTAAACACGCCCCTTCCAAATACCGAATTGCAAATGCAAAATGCGATTCGGTAACAAGTTGCCAAGGGCTAGATGTAGCAAGCAGTTTTGCCCATTCTGTGTCTATGGGAAAATGTGTTCGTACATATGGCCCTAAATCACATTTTACAATTTTTCCGGTCACAAGCGGATCAATTCTGTGAATAATTGATTTTAATCCCCCTTGTTCCATGTGAAGAGCACTAACACCTTTCAGGTGCAGCAGCGATATAGAAAGAACATAAATAAATAAATATTCTAACATTCTTGCCACAGGGATAAGGTAATCAAAAAGCAAGCAATTAAGAGAATAAAGAATACTTAAGGTCCTCAGTAAGATTTAATAAAATAGTGAAAATATCACTGAAATTTGTCAACCATAATATCAATTTATACTTCTGGTGTTTCCAACCTTCCGAAAATGCACTGAAAGGGGAGGTCACCATAGAATATAACAAACTATGCCACAAGGTAATTTTAGAGCCAAACAAAGAGGGGCAATGTAACCAAAATTATAGTTGAAGTTAAGAATTGGATGTCCCTTGATATGCCCTCCACACTACAATCAACTACTGCTGAAGTAGTTAGGAGAGATGAGGCACCTTGCTAGACATCCATCAACTGTAGGTTGAACATCTTTAATAACTGTATAATAGAGGCTCTTTACTTTGTCCTTCCTCTTTAAAATACATCTAGATGTATATGTCCTCAGCATAACAATAATGGATGGTTCTCTTCGGCATTCTGTTTGTCAGTCCCTCCAAAGTCCTATGAATGCTGGGATGGAGGCATGCAAGCGACAGCAATTCTCCATCCCTGTATTCACATTTGCAAAATGCAGTTTTCATATTACAAAGGGACTGGGGCCACAATATATAATAATAAAACAGTATGATGTGAAGAAACCTAGTGAGACTAAGCTGAGGATCAGTAGATCACTACATGTTTTAACCAGTGCCCGAGCCCACATTTACAAATGGAAGCTGCCCCTCATGGACAGCTTCGACCCTGCGGATACAATACCACCCTCTTTGAGGGCTTGGTACCCCATCAGTGGCTTGCAACTGCAATTGCAGTCACAATGCATTGAAACATTTCATTTAAATACATAGAGAAGGAGATGTCCCTTGTGTGCTCCTTCTCCTTCTGAACCGCAAGGAGTCGGAAAGTGTACATTGCGAGTGGCAAAGATATTTACAACTTATAATGTATATAGTGAATATTTTGACTTCAAAGGTTTATGGTTTGAAAACCTATAATTTTGCAAACTGCATACATAGCAACCAGAAACCCATAGGTCCAGAGATGTAGCACACAGAGCAGGGCACACTGAACTTCAACACAAGGTCAAAAGAGAGATCACAAAGGCAGCGGGTGGGGGTAATGCTGGTAACCGTGGAAGCTTTCGATTGACTGAGTGTCAAGAAATCTCGTTTGTGAGTTGTTAGTTTTTTTTCCTGATACAAAAAGAAACCATGGCCCAGATTCAAGAGGGCCTTGTGCCATTCTAACAACACATTGGTGTCATTTCTTTACACTAATGTGGCGTTAGAAGGCCAAAAAGGCCAAAAAGGCTGCAACAAATTTACAAAATGGCACAATGCATGCATTGCACCACTTTGTAACCCTTTGTACCACATTATGCCTGCACCAGGCATAATGTATACAAAGGGGGCATTCCCCCATGAGGGGGGGGGCAATAAAATGGCACAAGGAATTCTAAGAGATTTCCTTGCACCATTTTTTCAGCACTTTTTATGCCTGCTCTGCAGCAGGCGTTAAAAGGAGGCTTCGATTGCTTTCAATGGGCCTCTGGGTGCTTTGCAGGATTAGCATCAACATTTTTTTATGCAAAGCGCCACACTAGCTTAAAAAATGATGACGCTAGTACTCCTGACTACGGCCATGATGCGCCATATATTAAATACGGCGCACACATGGTGGCTTTAGGGGGATGCTAAGAGTTGCAAGAAAAGTGGCGCTGCACCTATAAAATCTGCCCCATGTTTTTTTAAACCAAATATTCTGACATTAATTGTCATCTCTTTGAAACAGTGCTGTATATAGTTCTTCTAGGCCAGCTTCAGTGTGGATAATGCATAGTAACTACAGAGCAGCATAATCCAATATTGGAAAAGCAGATAGTTTCTCGATAAGCATGTTGAATCCGTGTTGGCATCAAAAAGTTCAGCTAAAACCTAATGGCCCTCATGCTTTGAGATATGGTGATTCGGGTTTTGCTCATATTTCACCTTCTCTCTGGTCCAAAACTATTCTTTTATTAAATTATTTCGGTAACTCGTTTAATGTTCTGCATTTGCTGGTCAATATCCTGGAACAAATCTGTGGCTGTACTCACAGAATGACAAATTGAACGATGTTCCTTCAAGGTACTTCATCTTGAAGATCCCTGAAAAGCTTCCACATCAGAGAGATCAACAAAGATCGGCTAGGAGAAACATTATGGATTAGGGGGAGCAACACTTTGTACCTGAATGCCCATTGTTGCTCACTCCTGGGGTGGGACTTCATCGGCCAGGATACTGATGCTGCTGGAGAGGAGGGGTCGTGTGCTGACATTGCTCTAAAAGCGCCTCAAGCCCCTGTGACATGGACGCAAACTTTGTACCTGACTGCCCATTGGTCATCGCTGCTCACTCCTGGGGTGGGACTTTATCCCCCAGGATACTGCTTCTGGAGAAGAGAGGCTGTGTGCTGATATTACACTAAAAGCACCTCAAGCCCCCTGCGGTGTGGGACGTGAACTTTGTACCTGACTGCCCATTGCTGCTCATTCCTGGTGTGTAACTTCATCCCCCAGGATACTGCTGCTGGAGAGGAGGGGCTGTGTGCTGACATCGCTCTAAAAGCGCCTTAAGCCCCTGAGGTGCAGGATGCAAACTTTGTACCTGATTGCCCATTGCTCATTGCTGCTCACTCCTGGGGTGGGACTTCACCCCCCAGGATACTGCTGCTGGAAACGAGGTGCCATGTGCTACATCGCGCAAAAAGCGCCTGAAGCCCCCCGCAGCGCAGGGGGCTTCAGGCCGTTGCCCATTGCTGCTCACTCATAGGGTGGGATCTCAACTCCAAGGATACTGCTCCTGGAGGAGAGGGGCTGTGTGCTGACATGGAGCTAAAAGCACCTCAATCCTCTGCAGTGTGGGATGCAAATTGTGTACCTAACTGCTCATTGCTGCTCACTCCTGGGGAGGAACTTACTCCTCCTATGGTTCCGCTGCTGGATAGGAGGGGCTGTGTGCTGACATCAAGCTAAAAGCATCTCATGCCCCCCCCACGCAGTACGCAAATTTTGTACCTGACTGCCCATTGCTGCTCACTCCAGGGGTGGGACTTCATCCCCCATGATACCGCTGCTGGAGAGGGGGGACCATGTGCTGACATTGCAATAAAAGTGCCTCGAGCCCCGCACGGCAGGGGACGCACGTGAGATGCACCAGGGCACTTGCCCAGGCAAAGTCCAGGTCAGCAATGGGCCCATTTGTGCCCGTCCACAGCTGACCGAGGCTGGGCTGAGCCGCCCCTTTTTGTTTTCATTTAGGAGATCGGTGAGTGCTTCTCCTTCCAACTGTGAACTGGGCTAACTTGGACCAGTGGCACTCCTGCTGGTGGACACTGATTGGTCTGTGGCTGTGGTTTGTGAACACCAAGGGCCCTAAGATGAGTTTGGCGGATGGAAAACTCCGTCTGCCAAACTCCAGACAGGGTGGCCGCCAGAGCTATTATAGGTTTCCTGCTAGGTTGCAGGCAGAAACCTACGTTTCCGTCTGCTGGCCTAGCGGGAAACAGGCTACAGCGTTGTCTCCATCTCACAATCGAGCCTGCAACAATGCTGTAGCCCGCAGGGTGCACCAGCACCCTTGCACCCTCGACCTGTCGCTTTGCAGACAGTGTACATTGTGAGGGTGGTGGCCAGGGGGGCCCTGCACTGTCCATGCCAAGTGCATTGGCAGTGCAGGGCACCCCATGTGGCCCCCTGCACCTGTTCTCCGCCAGCCTTTTCATGGCGGTGCTACTGTCATGAAACCTCTGGCGTAGAACGAGGTTGTAATCCCCAGGGCAGCGCTGCTTGACAGCTAGGACAGGTTTGGGTAGCCGGAGTCACCTGAAAGTAGTGAGGGACACACATTACTCATGTACAATGGCATGGAGTACAACTTCAGTTGGCATACACTGACATACATTGGTTGAAGACTCAAGCTCACCTATGAGCCACACTCTGTGCCTCTGTAGTCATGTCATCGCCTGTGGGACGCTGCTATTCCTTAACACATAGGCATCATGCACAGATCCAGGAAACATAGCTGTGATGTGGGAGATGTATTGATCAGCAAGGCACACCATCTGGACATTTAGAGAGTGGTAACTCTTCCTATTCCTGTAGACCTGCTCATTTGCCCTGGGTGGGACCAAGGCATATAGGTCCCGTCAATGGTCCCAATCACATGTGGTATGTGTCCCATGGCATAGAATGCAGCCTTCACAGTGGGCAAATCTTCACTCAGGGGGAATGAGATGTAGCTGCTCATGTGCTTGAGTAAGGCAGCCAAAACCCTTCCAGGTACAATCGAAAACATTGGCTGTGACATCTCTGCAGCCAAACCCACAGTCACCTGGAAAGAACCACTTGCCAGGAAGTGGAGCACTGACAGTACCTGCACTGCAGGGGGTATTGCTGTAGTGCTACAGATAGCAGGATTCAGATCGGCTCCAATTGTTGACTTAGTTCAGTGATTGTGGCCCTGTCCAGACGATAGGTGATTATGATGTGCCGTTCCTTCAGTGTAGCCAAGTCCACTAGGGGGTCGGTACACGGGTGCTTGCCTCCTCCTCCGCAGTGGTAGGTATCTAATTAAACCAAAAATGAGATGTGTGTGACTACAGGAAGTATGCACACATAATATCACAGTACACAGAGCATGTATCTGGGTAGCAGACTGGAATTGTCTTGGTGTGTACCATCGATACCTATGACGCACATTAAATTGTCGGACTTGGGTACCAGCATTAGGAATTGACAACCGCCTGTCCTGTATGTAGGGACAGATGGAAGTGACCTCACTCCACCCGCGTTTGGCGTCATGGCAGAAGGCAGTCTGCACTTCTGTGCAACTGCTCATTGGTTAACATGGAGCTCTAAGAAGCACAGGAACCAATGATGATCAACGCTGGCGGGGAACACCGGACGTGACCACCATTTTCTCTGTCCCACTTCAATTGATTCCTGACTCTCTAGACATCAACACCTCCACTGCGTGTGCTGCTGTGTCCTGTGTTAGAACCCGAAATGGCCCGAGCTACAGGGGAAAGGGCCCCAGCCTTCACATTGGAGGAGTTGGAGAAGCTCGTGGATGGGGTCCTACTCTTGTATGGGCAGTTGTATGGGCCTCCATACTAACAGGTGAGTACCTCATGGGTATGTTTGATGCAACATGTCTGCATGAAGATGTATTTGTGTGCTGGCAGTGTGTCATTTGGGGGGGTTTGCTGCATGCAATGTGTATGCAGAGGTGCGGGTCATGTGTGTGCTTAATGTGGGATCTATGCAGTATGTAAGCCATTTCTGTTACAGAATGGAGTGTTGAGTTAATGGTGTCCATTCGTCTGTGTTCCCTATGTAGGTCAGTGCCCATCAGAAGAAAGGGTTGTGGCGTGCCATTGCCAAGGATGTGCGGACCCTGGGGGTCCATAGCCGGAGGAGCACCCACTGCAGGAAATGGTGGGAGGACCTGAGATGCTGGGCCCGGAAGACCACGGAGGCCCAGCTGGCCCAACCACCGCCAACCCCTATGCAACGGAGCAAGGACCTGCCCCCTCCCAAACCCAAGTCCAAGGACCCGCCTCCCAAGAAAACCCCCCAGGCCTCTGAGGTGCCTGTCTACCATCACCATGATGCCCCTGACCAGTGGAGTGACTTGGGCTGTCAGAAGTCAGGTTGGGCCTTGGGCGTTGCCCTGTGGCTTTGGCCTAACATTGGACTGGCCAATGGCCCTTTGTATATGGTTGCCTCATCAGCTGTGGGTACAGGTCCACCAAAATACAGTGGTTGGACCAGAGGTGTGTGTCCTGGCTTTCTTTACTTCTGGCTTATGTTGGTGTAGGATTTCCCTGCAGATTGTTCTCGGTGTGTGGTGTGTGTATGGTGTGTGTTGTGAGTGTGTCACTCTCCCCTCCCTCCCTTGTGTGCTAGGTGGCTGTACCCACTGTCATTGTCTTTGTCGACGATGCTTCTCCTGGACTGCCATTGCCTAGTACAGCATCGGCAGGACTTCCAGTTCAAGTTCCATGGGGGACACGGACTGCTCTGTGTCCCTGGAGGTGAGTGTCTCCTTTTCTATGATTCGTTTCCACCAGGCTTTTGGTGGCAGTGGTCCTGCCCCAGAAATCCTGGCGGTCTGCTATGTCATAATATGATGGGCGGGGTGTTGTCTTCCGCCAGCCTGAAGATGGCAACTACCGTGGTCAGTGGACAGACCACACAGGCAGTTTGGGTGATACATTGGCTGTCTATGGGAGGGATCACCGCCATGGTCATAATTTGGCAAACTTCACTGCCAGCCTGGCGACGGACCTACTGTCATCGCCGGCGTGGCGGTCAGCTGACCGCCAATGTCGGAATGAGGGCCTATGTGTCCAATTTAGAGTTTGGGGATGTTGTTACTCTGACATAAACAAGACGGATAGCCCACCATATTACGATCCAATTATAGCCTATGGGAATGGTAATACAGCGGAAGGTATATCTGTCACGTTTGTGATGGAGTAACCCATCCACCAAACTCTAAATCAGGCCCTACGTGTGGATCTGAGATTGAGTGAGTCGTTCTCAGGAACCTGACAGTTTCCCAGGTGGTGACACTTCAGTAGTTTTCTAGCCTATAGGATGGGTAAGAGAAAGCTGGTGGGGGCCAAGGAGTTAGCGGGACACCAGAGGGAGCTCCTCAGCACAACTTTAGATTCTTTTCTGGCCAGAGCAGTAGAGGTAGTTACAAAAGAAATTGATTTGGCCAAGAGAAGGCTCTCTCTAATTCAGTGACCGGCAGAGTACCTCTGCGTCATGTATTGGCGCTGAAGAGGTTTTAGAGGGGGCTCTTGATTCCTCAGAAGGCATGATGGCAGGTGCTGGGTCAGCTCCAGGGGGGCAGGATGATCCCCTGTCAGGGGCAGAACAACACTGTTGCATTAACTTGTCTTTAAGTGCAGAAAGACCCTCGCCAAAAAGAAGCGCCAATCTAAAAATCCTTGTTGCAAAAGGAAAAAAGTAACAGTTCTGGGCAGCAATACCGAGACCCCTGCAGATTCCATGTATGCCCATTAGAGACTCTAGTGACAATGGCCATAAAAATTCTCCGGATCTCCTTTCTCTAGAGAAAAATCAATTGTCTCGAAATTGGCGTCTAAGTTAGGGAATCATCAATCACTGGGGCCAAATCAAGACAGTAGAGTTTCTACCATCAGCGGATCCAGGAAAACATCTAGTTTCCCGAAACTAGGGGTGAGCACTCCAGTGGACCCTCCCAAACTAATGGCTACTATTAATTAATTTGGGTGTACCCTGTCTACATCTAGAGGGGAAAATTCTATGATTCTTCTGAAATAGTATAATAGCATGGCTGAGCATAACAAAATGCTCCCAAAATGTTCCTGAGGGAACCATGGCTGGGACTGATCAATCTACTGGTGCTTCCTCGTGACTCAGTCTCCTCCTGGAGTGTTGCCCCAGCACTACAGTTTTAACTAATGTACCACCAGTGTTGCTGGAAGTGAGGAAGTCCACGGAGCAACTGAAAAACAAGGTTTGCTTTTGGTTGGGCAAGAACGCTAACTTTCTAGCAATGGATTCTAAGGATGTCCTATTTGTGAGGAAGATAGGAATGGGTGGGACCGTCAGTTAACAATATAAAGGGGGGCTATGTTTTCATTAATTGGCAGTATCCCAGGCTGGCCCACCACCTGATCTATTCCTGTAGGCAGCATGGCTCGCTGTCTAATGGGATTCACCTGGTACCCTTGGGGTTCTTTTATAGGCATCTGCAACTCCCGGGGAAGTTGAAGTCTCAACTGCCACTCCTAACGAGAAACAAACCATCCATTAGGACCAGCAATGGATTTTTAGTCTGTTCTGGGCTAGAGGATAATGAATGACTGCCTTCTTCAGGTCTTCTTTTGACAGCCTGGGGGACTGAGGTTACGCTGGCAGGTGAGGAGGTGGACTCCCTTTCCCTAAACTCACATACTGAGGGGACTCTCTGCTGCAGCTTGCCTCCTGGAATATTGCACAGTATGAATCTAAACTACAAGATGGTGATTAGGTGCAGTATAACTCACGGTACTATATTGTAGTGATGCAGGAGACCGGGTCCCCCGGTGTTGCCTCCGCTTCTCTGTTCCAGATGTACGAGATTCTGGCTGTAGCGCTAGGGGAGTGCTGGTGACATTGATACGTATTGCAGGCCATCCAAATCTAATGCAATCACCGGGAAATTCTGATTGTGTGGGTCGTTCTTTCGAACAAGGTTAATTTCTTTGTAATTAATTTTTATAACCTAGCCTGGGATATAGGTTGCTAAATTAATGCTTTGTTTCTCACCCTGTCAATTCTGCAATGAAGAGTGGCTGCCATTTCCACAGATTTTTGAATTTTTTGAATTGTTTTAGTGGGTGATATTAATGCGAAAATTGGTGCAAATACCATTCTGATCTTTTTGAAACCAGAGACACTGACTGCCCAGACGGCTGAAATGTAGGTCATAGAGAGGGAAAAATATCTGAGGGTCCACGTAGGCTGATTCATACTGTTGAGCAGGTGGGTAATATCTCTAATCAGGCACCTGTGGGATGGGGATCAGACACTGTCATCAATTATATTTTTGTATGCAGATCCCTGAGTCAGTTTGTTATTGGGGGTGGGGTGGAGGAGATGGAGCAAAGTGATCATAACCCTATTGAGATCATGCTTGATCTACCAGCTGTTAGACATTCCTCCATAGACCTTGGACCCAGGGGTATGGAGATAAAGGATAGCAGGCTCAGGGTAAGTTGGCGCTATGCTAATATTTCAGTTGTCCTTTGTGCACTGGTGAAATGTAATCTCAGTCTGATCACGGATAGCCTGCTGTCAGCTAACTCATCCCCCAAGGATGGTTGCAATGGATAAGCTGAACAGATCAGCTCGGGAACTAATTACTAGCTCAAACAGGTCTGAAAAGAAATGACATTCTGGGTGGTTTGATACTATATGTAGAGCTGCAAACAAGAGGCTATGAAAGGAGCTTAGTAGTAAACGCAGAGATATACTTAGGATAAAAAAAGACTAGACAGGAACATAAGCTAGCTGTGAAAAATAGAAAACTGGAGGCCAACAAAGAAATGTGGGAGGACCTTGGGCAGGCATGCCAGACAAAAGATACTAAGAGGTTCTGGCATATTGTAAATAAAGAGAGATTCACCACCGGGATGACAGAAGGAATGGGGTCTAACATTCCACCTGAAATAAGGTATGATCATTTTAGTAGAATTTATTCCTATGGGGAGGCCTCTGGGAATGATGGGTTGCTAACTAAGTCTCACCTCAGTCTGGAAATTAGGTTTTGCCGAGAAGAATTGACAGTTGCTATTCAAGAAAGTCCATAAAAAATGGACCTGGTCCTGATGGGATTCCAATGGACATTTATAAGTAAAATGTTCCCCTAAGGCCACCTATTGTTACTAACACTTTAAATGCTGCTGTAATACATGGTATACCCCGATCTTGGCGAACAACATGTATCGTTCATGTTTACAAAAATAGTGATAGAACCGATCCCAAATGCTACAGGTCTATACACTGCTGGATTCCGTGGTGAAGATTCTGTGTCACATTATCCTGGGGAGAATAGAGAGCAGGGCCAAGGATAATGCCATTATGAAACCTGTACAGTTAGGGGTCCGAGAAGGCTTAGGGACACAGGAGCAATGTTTAAATCTACATTGAGTAATTGGGAAATACACAATCACCAAGAAAGGAACTTTCTATCTTGCATTTGTGGACCTTAGTAGTGAGTTTGACAGGGTTAATTGCACTAAACTCTGGGGAATCCTACATAAATTGGATGCACCTTCGTCCATAGTGAAATTCTTATGGGTACTCCATGATGGAATCAGAGCCTCAGTTAGGTATGGCACGGAGGGGGAGTGCATGGAACTTTTACATCTTTTCAGTGGTGTTCGGCTGTGGTGTGTTTTAGATCCCATTTTATACATCAATGGTTTACAGTCCTTTCTAGTTGCCCAATGTAAAGCCATCCTGGTTGTAAATGGCAAAGGCATTCCGGCTCTGTTGTCTGCGGACGAGACAGTCTTACTGTCTCGAACATCGAATAGCTTGCAGGGAGCTGTTGATGCCTTTGTCAGATACATGGATGACCTGGACTTGAAAGTTAATATATCTAAAATCCACTAGTTTGTGGCAAACCTCTGAGTAAACCAGGTCTAGTGGCTATTAAAGGTATGCTTAGCCTTACTCGTGAGTTCTTTTATTTGGGAATAACCTTTGATGGTGGAGGAATTGGCTACCATGTTTCTATAAGCGGTGTGCCCGCTTTAATGATGCTGCTGTTGGCTCCATTTTTTAATATTCAATTAGAATTGGCAATAAGCCTATTTTGCCTCTGTTTGAGGTGTATAAATTAAAGTGCTTACCGGTCTTAACCTATGGGGCTTCCTTTTGGGGCTATCAAAAGAATCTCATTCTGCAACAGGAAGAGAACCGACTTTACAGGTGCTTGCTTAGAGTTGGGCCTTACAACCCTTGCTTTGCATTACATGAGGAATTGGGCTTAGAGCATGTGGAACACCATATGAAGCTCGCCCCCCTGCTTCTCTGGATTTCAGTATCGAGTAACAAGCATGCTGCGCTCAACAGAGAAACCGTCTCGGACTGTTTATCCTGTAAACTGGGACTAATTTACCATGGCTGAACTGTATTAGAAATATGCCTGAAAGCCCAGGTCGACCAGAATTCTGTACTATACAGTTGTTGAATAAAAAGGATGGGATTTGGGTCAAGAAGGAGAATCAGATACTGACAGTGGCCTGAAGAGAATCAAAGGATCTAGGGAAGCTGGCTGTGCGAGGCTTTATTTTGGTTAAGACGTGTCAGGGCCTCAAGCCCTACCTCTTCCAGATTGACACTGCATGGGAGGGCGCTCTTATACCTCGATTTCGGTTTGGAACCATCAGGTGTGACCTTTGTTTCCCATTCGAGCAGTTTGATCCAAACAACATTCTTGTGTGTCCTTGTGACGATATTTCCGCTCAAACTTTGTTGCACTTTACCCTGTTCTGCAACTTTAATGAACCTTTTAGACACAGGTTTGCATTACCCATTTAAAAAAAAAAATGGTGTAATGTCATGAATTGTTAATGTTTTTAACGTTCTCTGTATTTTATGTTTTATTTATCTATTTATAGGATGCTAATTATATATTTTATGTGACGATTTTGTGCTCTTTCATTGTTATCTTTTTTTAACCGAATAAGGATATTGATTGATTGATTGGATTGGATCAGGCAACTATGATTTGTCGAGACGCTTTTCATACCACAGAATCAGTGTAGTTGGAATCCTCTGCACTTTGTGTATCTATTTCATTCATGCTCACTTTCCACTGTGCAGTCTGCACTATATGTTTAGTTGAATACAGCCTATGTAGAAGGAATACAAATGGATAGGCAGTTTTGAAGCCATTGTCTCTGCATTGTACCTTGAATATAAATCACATGCACACTGTGGATCTTGTAATTGGACACATTTTGGAAACAATATATTTATTTTTTAAATAATACCCCAAGAGGCCACTGTCTCTCATATCATAAAGCAATCTAAAACATATCACCTACAGAACAAAGTTTGAAACATGGCCATCCTTGTTCTGTAATGGTTTATAAATTAATTTCTTTAGGTTAATGTTTATTTATTTATTTTTGCAAATTTGTCCTCTCCCACTGACTTGCAAACACTGACATAGTGGAATTTGTTCCCCTCCTCCCTTGCCGCAATATAGTTAGGTAGCTTAAGGTAGATGGAAAAGGCAAACAAATGTGGAGAGTCTATCAGAAAAGCTGAAACAGAAACGTCTAATAAGAAATGAACAAATTGACTGGATTGCGCATGAAACTATCCAAATGCAACCCACTCACAGCAAGGGTTAGTGTGGACAATAGCTCTAAAGTTTTATCACCGCATGTGGCCAAAAATTCTAACACTTCCTCTGTTGGGCTCATTGCTGAAATATGTAATATTCATATGGGCTATACATTAACTTCTGAACATTTGGCTCATCCTTTTTCTTCAGTTTAATAGGATGAGATGGTGTCCCACATTGTTTGACACACCAAATCAATATGACAAGATGCCCGTTTTTTTTTTACACACTCAATCGATATATATCACTGGTAGGCTGCAGGCGGTTATTGATACATCTAGGCAGATCATGGGGTGAGTCATACGTTTTCCAAGGAAGACTTGACATTGGCAATGTGACTCCTTTACCTCTTCAATGGGAAATCTACTGTGGTCTACTACAGGAACAGCCACTCCATTAAAACGGATTTCTTATTTTCCTTCCAGCATTATCAGGCCGAAGGTCTATATACATTTATCATCCCTCACTTGTGGATTGTCACAGATCTCTTCTTTAACAGCAGTGTTGTTTAATTTTTTTATGATACATATTTTTTTTATAATATTCCATCCTTCTTTGCTAGTCGTAAACCTTACATCTTCTTCTTCAGTCAAGCTCCATGTACCTCACTTACAAAAAAAAATAGAGAAAAGGGGTTTTAGGGAACCTTTTCCTATCTACTTCAGAAAATAGGCACAACAATTCTCTCTTACACAACGTGCAAGAAAGTATACCAACTCCCTAAAGGCCTTATTACCTGGCTTTTATTTTAAAACTGACCGTAAACTACAGTTATGTCTCTTTTTATGTGTGAACCATTGAAGTCTAAACGATCATCAATGGTTTTGCTCCTAGTGCTGGAAAGCCCTGCTAGGCGCCTGTACTCTTTATACAATTTTCAGATTGAAACACCCAAAAAATTATGATCCCAACATACCTCTGATTTGACAACAATCACAAAGTATTCATAGACTCACCTCTGCAACAGTACCCAGCATGCCCTTGCACAAATGCATCAGAGGGGTGACACCAAGTCAATAATATCAAAAATACCATAGAAAGCGTATGCAAGTTGGTAATGAAGGTGGCAGGAATTGCAAAACAAGTCCACCAATACAACACTCTGTGAGGCAATGTCCATGAAAAAAGGGAGCAAAAATCCCACAACTAAGGTCCCCTAAGTGGAAAAAAGGGTAGGAGAAAACATATTTTTGTGGTTTCTCTGGTTCAGAGAGACTAAACAGACTATGCAAACAGCCACTACCCAAGTTCTCAGCTAGACAGTATAGTTCTACCAGACTTTGGGAAAGAGATACTTGAATAAAAACAGCTTTCATCCTCAGTCTACATCCAAAAGGAAACAATTAAACTAGTGTCATCAAATTTCCAAAAGCTGCAATGGAATAAACCTAGTGAATGGCGGGAATTACAGACAAAGAAGACACACTTCAGAGAAAGGACTCAAGGAGGTGAATTACGAATGAGAGAGACTCACGAATGAACCCCACGCAGGAGACAGAGACCTCAAGGACAGGGTCGGATTGGCTTACAAGGCAATCTGGCTGTGCTTCAAAGACTGGTCTCACAGGTCAGGGCTGGGACAGGTTATTGGGCTAGTTTTATGGCCTGGTGGGCTGATTTTTGACAGTTTATCTGATATTACCAAAAACTTTTCAAGCAGCAAGAACACGTGTATGCATGCTGCCATGCGTGAAAAGCAACTGCATAGAGTGGCTTGGTTTCAATGAAATCAAAGTTATGAGGAAGGAGGTTCCAGGCTTTTGAACCTAGAACTGCAAAGGACTTTCCACCTCGAGATTTTAAACGGAAAGGGGGAGGTCTAAAAAAATTCTTGGAAGATGACCTTAGGATCCTCTGGGGTACATAGTGAAGAAACTGGCCACTAGGATATTTAGGTCCGGTTCTTTTGGTGCTCTATAAATGAGCAGAAGTAATTTGAACAGAATCCTATTATGAATTGGGAGCCAGTGAAGGTGTGAAGAGCGCCTGAAGCAACGCTCCCACTGGGGAGCTGTAAAACCAGCCTAGCTGCTGCATTCTGTACCATCTGCAGTTTATGGATAAGATTTTTACTGGCGCCAGCGTAGAGGCTCTTAATTTAGGCTGGTTAGCCTGTTAATTTATCTTGGTGCCTGTGCCTATTTTCGGTCCCAGCACGATCCTGCCCACAGACGGTCAGTGGGGCCCTCAACACAAAGATAAACATTCCACAATACCACCCAGTAAAGCTACAGAGGCAGAACACAGAGTGTAACACACAAGCCAACATCCAGAGCAACATACAACTACATTTTGAAGGTACACCCGGAGGATGACACCTCTATATGTTTAAATTTTGGTTTATGAAATGCAACTAGGGCTCGCATCAGTGATTTACAACTTTTTGTAAGTGCAGAAGACATACTTTTACATCTTAGAAAAATTGAAAATCCGTGCAAGTGCTTCAAATAAACAACAGGGCCTAGATCCCGTCTTTAAGCCCATTGGAGCAAACAGAGGAGGCCAGCAGTGAATAATGGATAGGCGGGGAGCCATTTGTAGACGCATCCCTTATACTGCATGTTCTGTTTTTTTCTCCAAGAGTCGCAGACAGCCAAGGCCGTTGAGGTGACATTCACTGCGCTGTTTCTGCTCTCAATGTTATTCATGATGATAAGATCAGAGGCATTCATCTCCTTGACACCCTTGGATCGAGCCTGCATGGCGCTGCTACAGCTGAAGGACCCTCACACAAAGGAGAAGTGCACACATATCTATGCAGAAATAGGAGTGTGAGAACAGCACAGGTCAGCCAGCCAAACACACATGCGCACTTAGGTGCATTCTCTCCTCCTCCCCCTCCCAGCTCCTGTGGCCCAGCCCGCCACTCCCTTCACATGCCGCTGGCTGAGCCAGCAGCTGAAAGATAAAATGATAAAGAAATATTGTTTTATCCTTCAGCTTCTGGCTTAGCCAGGGGGTGAAGCTCGTTCACCACTGCGAAGGAGCTGCCCCTGTTGGCCACCCCTGGCCTCAGACGTGGCAAAATCAGTGCCAGGGACGTATGGGCAGCTCGTGCTTATGGACGTCCGTTGGAGCTCCACTTTCCTTGTTTTTTGTTATTTTTTATTACATTAATAGTAAATAATGCTGCATTATTCACTATTAGTGTAATGAAGAATGGAGCACAATTAGCTGGAATATGGTCGTTCCTGGCAGCTCAGGTCAGTAAAACATGCTTTTAAATGTATGTTGTGTGCTTGCGGACGAGAGCGTGTTTATGTGTGCGACAGTTTGTGTGTGTGTGAATGTGAGTGTGTATGTAAGCGTCTGTGTGAGTGAATGTAAAGGTCAAATGGCGTGTGATGTCACTTCCACCACCCCTGGCATTTTGGTGAACTGACGTCCATGGGTACACACACAGCTGTTTCAGAGCAAGCAGGAATCTGCTTAGCTATGTGAAGGATTCCTGAAATAAGGTGAAGACACGTGACACTGTGTGTTACTTATAGACAGTCACTGCTCCTTGATATGCACTATATTCAATAGACTCAGTTTTGACCCCATCAATGTTAAAAAAATCGGATTCATTAAATAACTATCTGGTTCCTGATTTACAAGAGAGAGACAGTCAGGAACAGTTGACTGTAAGTTTTTACCGGGATGCCTTTATTGTGAGGTAAGCCCACTTACAATAATTAGTACTGCGATAAGGATGAGAGAATTAACTAATGATCCACGTCTTGTACCTCTGCAAACATGAGCTTGCCACTTACTGAAAATGTACTAATTTTACTCTTAAATATTGCTTTCTGATCTCTATTTTTCATAAACTCCTTCCCCTGTAACATCGGCTTCCTATTTTTGAGCAATACACTATTTTTATCCTCAAACACAAGCGTTTCATTAATATCAGCAAACTCTTCTATCAGAGGCTTACCATGGGCCCAAAAACGCCATTTTGTCCCAAAATAAACATGTTTTAGTTTCAGTTAGTAAACCACTTTTGCAAATCCATTATCAGATTGTAAAGTAAACTTTTATCTTTGTTTACCAGTTTGCAACTTTTTGCAAACACAATATATTTGGATTCAGAAGCAGCTTTCCAAGAACTTCTGCTCTGCATGTGCTGCCTCACATTCGTTTGGACAGAGTAATAAGCCCATGTACCCCCGTAATATACTTTGGTTTCATCCCATTTCCCCACGTTTACCTATCATATGCAAGTCTTGGGCACGGTATTACACTGATGCGCACTGCAGTGAAGCAGAAGAGGTCTATTGGCTAACACTCGACCTTGGTTTCAGGAGACCTCGGTTCTTTCTCTGACTGGCACACTTGACCACAGTGTGTGATTCTGAGAAATACTTTACTGATCCCTCTGTTCCAATATCTACTAGAAAAGTACAGCTCATACTAGAAATGTCCGCAAAATGCCAGTGATGACTACAAATGAGAAGGATGTCAACACTATGCCAGGTTTGCCCACAATTGCGCCTGGGATGGCCATCCTTATCTTTATGCCATGACAGTCCTTTTTGCTTTCCTGGTATGTTTGAAGGGCAATCCCACTAACACACTCACAGGTACACAATAACACCAGACCCCCAACACCTCTTGCCACCCCACTCCCAACTGGGATGCTCATCGTCTTTTTTTATTTGCTTACCTCGCTTCATGCCATCAAAACCTCATAATATTGGCATTTCCTAGCCCAACATTTTAGGCATTTGTACATCCATAACACAAATGGGGAAACACACACACACACAGACGGCCATGCACACTCGCATACACACTTTCTCTCTTTCCCTCTCTCTTTCCCTCTTTCTATCTCTCTTCTTTATTTAGACCGGGTTGACTGATTTCCCGTCCTCTTTTCCTAGATGAGATGGATGTGCTCAGGATTTAAACCTGCATGGTATTATCCACGTCACAGTGAAAACAACTGACATTTTCCTGGGGATACTCTAAGGAAGACGTCATTTTAATGACACAAATGCAGAACACTCCGCCCCTTTACTAATGAGTACGTTTAGATGTTGACATCTACCTCCTGGATTTCAGTGGTTTTGTTTTTCTCTTGCAGTGCTAGGGGAGTTTTTGACTGCCAACACTCAGCTAACTCTTTGTGGGGCCATTGGCTAAGAGCATGAGGAAGTGTGCAACTTGCCCAGAATAGAGGGTCATCTAGGACTCATTACATTAAACACGTCTTTGTATGTTCTGAGGTCACAGTCCTCAAGAAGATACTGCGCTCATTATTCTGTGTGCTTTTCATAATAGTAAAAGGACAGATGATATAGGAATGCGGAACAAAATCAAACATTTCAAAATGCAGCAAACGAAGCTGTATAAATGGCTGTCAAGAGCATTGCTATCTCTTGAAGCTACTGTGCAAGTTACTGCATGAGGCGAGTGTTATTTTATACTATTTTATTATTTCCCTTGGTGGTTATTCTCTGAAAACCTGTGGCATATAGTTTCTGGTATGGTTGATTTGTATATGTGCTGTTTTTGTCTACACTGCTCATAAGTGGGTCCATCTCTTTTCAGATGTCCTGCGTTGAAGCCCCCTGCCGATTTCCCTTCCTCTCGTGTTGTCAGTCCTACCCCTTGCATTCAGTGATTCAAAGTCAGTGGAGTGGAGAGGAAGGATATCAGGTGCATAATGTTACCAAGGAAATTGGCTTTTTGACATCACATCTCCCATTATAGACCCACAGGTCCTGGGCTTTAATCTTTACTCATAAAATCCCTGTACCCCACGAGATTAGTATTTTAAAAAATGGTAACGCAGGTGTGTAACTGTTGGACTTTTGGCCATACGCATGGTCATCCCTAGTCTTTTTGCCTCCTTCCTCCTGTTTTTTCTGACCTTTCGCTGTTGGCTCTAGGACTCTGAGCACTTTATCACTGCTGACCAGTGCTAAAGTGCAGGTGCTCTCCCATCTAAAGTTGGTATGATTGGCTTATACCTAGTTGGCATATTTAATTTACCTATAAGTCCCTTGTACAGTGGTATCTCTATATCCAGGGCCTGTAAATTAAATACTACTAGTGGGCCTGCAGCGCTGCTTGCGCCACCCACTGAAGTAGACTTTCAAACCTGTCTCAGGCCTGCTAGCGCAGGGCCTGTGTGCGCAGTTTTCTGCCACAGGGACCTGGCATCTAAATTTACTTGCCAGGCCCAGAACTCCCCTTTTACTACATGTAAGTCACCCCTAAAGTACGCCCTAGCTAGCCCTATGGGCAGGGTGCCATGTATGTAGAAAGGCAGGACATGTGCCATATTGCCTGGCCTGTCCTGGTAGTGACAAACAGCCTAACTTGGTGTCTCACTGCTGTGAGTGCTGCCTTCTCATAGGATTGCATTAGAAATGCCCTGCCTTAGGTGTAAGGGGTATTGTCTGATTTATGAGGGGTAGCGTAGGCGTGTTTGGTATGGTTGTGATGGTGATAATAAATACTGCTTACTGGTGTGGGTGTATTTTTTATTACTATCAAAGAAATGCCACTTCTAGAAAGTGTGCATTTATCTGTGCTTATAATTCTGGTGTTTTGCAGCTTGACTCCAATCCACGTCTGGGCAGAGTGACAGTTGGGGCTTTGTGCATACTTTTCAGACAGCCTGTACACAGGGAGGGTGGAGGTGTCACCAAGGTGCATCTGCATGCTGAATAGTCTTCCTGGGCTGAGAGAAGGGAGAGGCGGGGCACACCTACATTTGTAAAGGCTGTGCCCTGGCCTCACACAATAGGGTCGTTAACCCCCCACTGATGTTTGGAGCCTGTGCTGAAAGGAGAGAGGGGGCACTCCCAGAACCAGTTGTAACTGGCTGGAACCTTCTCTCCCTGTCACTGTAAAACACTGTAAAAATGGACTATAAGTACAGGGGAATTTTCCCCACAATTTGAACACTCTTGGAACTTGAAACTGGACACAGAACGCTGATGAATGGACTCACCAGGAAACCGCCATGGACTGCTGCTGCTGTGCTGACCTGTGACCTGCCTGGTCACTAGGAGGAACTGCCACCATCTGCACCCCTTGTGCTGGCCTGTAGCTGGGCCCACCAGCCCTGTACCTTTTCCTTGATTGCTGTCCACAGGGGCAGGGTGCTGTGGCCCCTGACCCCTGCTACGATCCTGCTTTCGCGAGGGATAAGGCATTCTTTTAATGACTGAGGCTGCTGAGGGGCCATTGCGCTTTGAAAGCGCTTTTCTTTTGCTAACAGAAAAATCACCGCCGCAGCCCGAGCTTGTGGATGTGCTCTAGCGCTTTTAAGGCGCTTGTCTTTCGTGCAAGGAAATCACCGCCGCAGCCCGGGATTTAAAATGTGTGCTAGCGCTCTGAAAAGCGCTCTCCTGCTGTTTAGGATCACCGCCGCAGCCGGGTTTTCAAGTTCTTGCCGAGCGCGAGGATCGCGCTCAGCTCAGTGCCCCCGGGGCACAAGAAACCCCTTTTCAAAGTAACGAGGAGCAAGCCTGCTCCTAGCGGTGCCCCCGGGGTAGGGATCGCTCCAAGGAGCGCCCCCGGGGCACCGGCCGGCCCGACCTGGTGCTGGTGTTGCCGTCGGAGCAGGAGGGAGAGGAGGACGCCTCTCCCTCCCCTGCTCCAGCCCCGGAGGGCTCGCTCTGCAGTGCGCGGCCGGGGAGACAGCCTCATCGGAGGCTCGCCCCCCCCGCCGCCAACTCTCTGGTGGGCCCCCTCGTGGGCCCGAGGCCATCACACAGGGGTCTCCCCTGCTGCAAGGGCCGACGGAGGCCCCGGGAGACCCCAGGAGGTTGCGGGCCCCCAGAGGGGCCCGCTCGCAGATCGGAGGGGGTGCGTGGCGCCCCCCTCCTGAACCCGAGGATTTCCCTGACTTGGGCCCCCCTTGGAGAGGGCCGGTGGAGGCCCGGGGGGCCCTCCAATGAGCACGGGTCCCAGAAGGGGCACGTCAAGGAAGCAGAGAGGGTGCGTGCCGCCCCTCTCTATTTGCCAAGTTAGGGAGGCCCCCGTTTTGCGCAGAAGGGCGCCGGGGGCCCCCTTTATTCGTTTTAGGCACTGGAAGTGCCTCTGCATCATTCCCAGGTACTGTTAAATGGACAAATATAACTATGATTTAAAGTTCTTTCTACAGACTTTCTGAATTGTGTTATATTACCTGCCTGTACTATGATGCCTTTACATATGTGTGCACATGTTCCTTTTATGGGCATGACTTGCTAATATGTTTCCCTAACTTGCCATAGGTTTTCTAATGTTCCTACTATGGGCGTTTTATGATATGCTTATGACAAGTGTCCTAATGTAATTACGTGTTTCCTGACTACTGCTTATGTTGCAGAATACTGAGTAACCTGTGTGTTATATGTGACTACTGCTAGTTTGCAGGGTAACTAATGTGTAACGTTCTGACAACTGCTAAGGTAGCAGGATAGTACTGTTATGTGATGTTGGTCTGATAATTACGTTGTGTACAATACAGTATATGTTCATATAATCTGGTGTTGTGTTTCCTTTGTGGTGGGGATATTGCGTCACATGTGTGTGTGTGTTGTGCAAACGCTTTACGCATTGCCTCCGGGTTAAGCCTGACTGCTCGTGCCAAGCTACCAAGGGGGTGAGCAGGGGTTATCTTGGACGTGTAACTCCCTTGCCCTGACTAGAGTGGGTAAGTTCTGCCTGGCTGAGGTGCATACCCTAGCCAACCAGAAACCCCATTTCTAACAGTAACTCAAAGCATTAAGTGCTATTTACAATTTCAATTTTCATGAATAGATTAATAATGAAAATAATTACAGTGTAGAGGATAAAAGCTCCCATGGTTTCCCCTATCAATGTCAATGTATAGAGATATGTAGTCCTATTTCATTGTCCTCTGTATACTTAACTTAATGACTACAGGAGACCCTGGAGGTTCTACTCACAGGTAACAGCATCAAAATTCCCCAATACGCCAATGATACACAACTATACTTGAAACTCTCCTCCGCTCCAGACATTCAACATCTGAAACACTGCCTGCTTCTCACCCAGACCAGGATGACTTGTGCCTACCTAAAGTTCAAACCCATCAAGGCACAATTCTTGCCACTTCCACACAAGGAACACATAGACTGGGACCAGCTCTCACTTCTAAAGAAAGTGAAATTGTTTCTTCCAGAAAGTGATTTCATAACTGCTGTCCAGGCCTTTGTTCTCTGACATGTGGATGGTGCAAGACCCTGATAAATGGTCTCCCAGACTTCACAAAGCTGCCATCCCACCTTAAAGACATCCTGCATGCAGCAGCATGTCTCTTCCAGGGCCTGAAGAAATGTGATCACATCAATGCCATTTGATGAAAGAGCACTAGTTCTTGCTAGGCTGCCCACCTCCATAACCATGTTCAGCATTTGCAAAGCCATCATAACCAGGACACCCGATTATCACGCAAACAAGTGCATCACTTCTTGTGTCTATGGGCACACCTGCAGCCAAGGTCACCATGTGTGTGGAATCTAAGAATATCAAAAAGTAAAAAAAAAAAAAACAAGGCTGCAAACCTTTTCCAGCTACACACACAAGATTTGGAATATCATCACTTGTATGCATCAGGATCGCTCTAACACTGGTCAAATTCAGATAAAAGTGAAAAATGCACTATTTTAATGAACACGACACCACTATGCAGTAATAATACACTTTTCCTCCCAGAACACAGCTACCTCTTCTATTACTTCTTGACTATATAGCTGCCTTAGACACTTTGTAGTGTCTTTTTGTAGTCAAGAATACAAGACCTTCTCCAGAGTGGACATCTTCTAAATGTATTGACTGCTCATCTACCTCGTGGAATGATCATCCATCTACTGTTTAGGGTCACCCAACTCTACATAACTTCAGAGAAAAACCCAAGACTTTCAATAATATTATGAAAAGGCTAAGTGTATCTTTCCTGCACTCTTTGATAATGCCTCTTCATAAAACTCTATTTCTCCACTATATTATTACTGTTCAACTACTGCATCGTGTTATGCAATTCACTACTCCTTTTTAGCCACGTGCTAATTTGCCCAAAACCCTAATTTCCTCTTTCTAGCCAAACACCTATCTCCTTCTAGCCAATCCCTTTTGTCTTCCATGATGCCTCATCTGTATTCAGAAATCTTGGGGTAATTAACCTTTTGCCTCCACTAAGCTGGTCTTTGCAAACCTGCTCTTATGCCCTGAGGCTTGTTTGTATTACCTAAAACAGATAAATATTTATGTACAATTCAATTAAGTGTGAAATTATTTTATTTTGCTAAAACATTTGAACCAAATAGCAGGTATGACCTAATGGCCCTGATTACGAGTGTAGGTGCTACTTAGCGCACCTGATAACTAATAATATCGCAGACTATGTTATTTATCTGGTGTGATAAATAGCACCTATTACAAACTTGTGGGAAATAACATGGATTTTGGATTAAAACAATCTGCATGGTACTGTAAATATCGTACACATTTCCCCTGTTAAATTTCGACAGGTTTGACCTGCTGAAATATAACAAACGAAGCTTGAGGTATTTAAAGCATCTGATAATTATCAGTTAAGGTAAATACCTTTTACCTCGAAATTCGGATCTGTGTGTAAACACTAGTTTATGCCCGGGTGGATTTCTCCGAACCACTCGTAATCTGGCCTACTATGTTAATTTTTTCACACAAAATAAGACTAATGCTAGCTGTAAGACTTGATGGTACCAAGGACATGCTTCCACTCGAGCCTGTAATTTGGTAGGCCCTTACTGTGCCATTGTTAACCCTAGCCGAAGGGGTTATGAGTGTAGGAGAAGTAAAATAAAGTAAATAGGACTCAAAGAGACTCAGTTACTTTCTGTGTTTTGTACTTCTACTCTTCGACTTGGCACTCAGCAGCATAATGTGGGCTCTTGAAAAGCAAAGGTAGGAGTAGTAATTAACTGTTTAATGTCATCTGTAGTGGCAGGATGCAGGATGTTGTGTTCCCTACCCATAGGAGTTTGATGAGCTGATGTCTATGATGAAGATATGAATATGAATCATATAATAGGTGTTAGAAATGGGGTCTCTTGTTGGCAGAGGTATACACCCTTGTCCAAGTAGGGACCACAATCCTAGTCAGGGTAAGTCACACACAATCCAAATTATCTGTACCCACCCTCTAGTAGCTTGCAACTGAGCAGTCAGGCTTAACTTAGAAGGCAATGTGTAAAGTATTTGTGCAATAACTCATGCAATTACACAGTGAAAACACCACAAAAATGCACCACACAGGTTTATAAAAATAGGAGACAGGCTATGACGATTTGGAAAAGGGTGGGGTAGAGGCTGCAGGTGGGCGTGTGCGCAGTTTATCATCAGGAGTTTTGAAGATACTCTGCGCAGATTTGGTGTCTCCTTCCCGTGGGGCATTTAGTACAGGATCAAGGGGCACCATTTCAGCTCTAGTGCAGCCAAAGTGTGCTTTGCAGGTTGCATTTGGGTGCGGCTCCAGAAGGGGCCTAAATTCCATCTAGATCGTGCCCTGCAGCTCCCAGCCCTGTTTCCACATGTATGGACAAAGTAAGTAACTAAACAAAGAAAAAAAACAGTACCATCAGCTGGGAAAGAGTGTGCTCACACAGCCCATTTAACGCTAACCTGATGAATTTTGGTTGTAGAATGTTTGCCATTGCCGAAGTGTGTCTGAAGGTGACTTTTTTAATGGAGTGGTCAATAAAAAAATGGTTAGCAATGGTAAAGTGTGCAGAGTCGTAAAACCAGCAAAAACAGCGTCAAAAAGTGGAGGGAGGCAGGAAAAATGTTGGGGGTGACCACCCTAAGGCTGTCAGGCCTAACAATGAGAATTACAAGCTGGTGTTAAAATCCCAAAACTTTAATAAAAGGAAAGATTAAAAATGTTTAACTATCTATTATTGGAATGTTATATCCAGCACGTGGGATGTATTGAAATACTGCTGACTTGCAGCCACTACAGAATCCATAGTTACAAGTAAATAACTTGTTCTTATGTGGGACGCTCTTAATTGGCAGAGGCTAGCCGAGTAAACAAAAACAGTTCAGTAAATTACCTGAATTTTGTAGTAGAGTCGATGAGAGTCAAGCTCATCAAATTCAGCTTTGTTTTGTCCCGTTCATTGAGCTCAGCGCCACCATGGCGTGATGACATTAAAAAGCAGCTGAGAATACGCCGCTGAGGTGCATCGAGGCTCTGGTTTCCCTGGCTCAATTCCTGTAACAAAGAAATGTGATATTCAATGAAATAACACCTATTAGCCGGAAGTTGAAGTTTTGATGCTCAGTGCCGGTTCATGATAGCACAATCCATGCCAGATTTCCCAGATCCTCAGACTAGGTGAATCATGCTTATTTAGATTATTGACAAGAAAATGTATTTCATGTACATACGCTGAAAATCAGGGCAAGCTCCAGTCTCAGGATACAAAATTTGGACACCCCTGTTTTAGGCTGAATTTTACTTACTGAAGGAGACATACTGTTGATGCTATATTATGAGGTTGTTCAAAGGTATGTAGGGTTCTCACGTATTTGATTTTCTTGGTAGCTGGAAAATGTTGGTTGCTTTGAAGTCACTGTATAGTTATTCCAATAACTGCAACTAGGTAGGTGTATATTACAATATATAGAGCAAAAGATACAATATAGATTTAGTAACGTAGGCACGGATTGTGGTAGTATAGTACAATTTAATTAATAAAGTTAAGTTCCTCTGATACGCTCCGGTGAAAGCAAAATATCATGTTGTTAGGAGGTTACCAGTGTAAATATTGAACTGCACTGTTTGAGTAAAAAAAATATATCATTAGAATTGTTTATATTTTTTACCGGTAAATATGTATTGAAAAACGAAATGAAAGCTGCAATGACAATATCTAACCAAATTCTATGTGGTCTTTCTGAAGGCACACTCCTGTGGCAAAAGTTCTGCTGGGCGGTTTTGTTTTAGGGCTACCACTATCTGTGCTAGAGTTTTGAAACTTGTGGCTAGAGGCCAGCAACCAGGAGTTGCTCGTTTGCGGGAACCCATATTTGCGTATTTTACCATCTGGGTAGTCACCACTACATAAGAAGGTTAAGTTAATTTGATGAGTTTTTCTAAATATGAAAGATCATAATGCTTTACCTCTGTTTGAGTTAAATTATATTACTTCACCGAATAATAATTACTAGTTCACTTCTCAACGAAGATTGAAAAAATCAATTAAAGGTGCAAGGACTTCAGTATGGCAAAGAGGCCACACTGAAGATCGGCTTACCGAAGGTACACTACAGTACCAAGGTCTGCTGTGCTGTTTTGTTTGTGCACTATCACAATATGTGTTTCCACTAGGCATCTCATTGAATAAGTATTTGTTTTCAAGAAATTATTTATGGTAAAATTTAAGCATGGAGATATTTTAATCTTCAAAAAAGTTCTCTACCTTCCAAATTTTGAGTCATGGAATTGTATGACTTTGTCTCTCAAGAAATGTTAACCGATGTGGTACCCAAATTAATAGAGTGTAAAACACGTATTTTCAGCACATTGAAACAATCTTGAGAGAACTTGATGCCAATGAAACACATTCATCTGTAAAAGCAAAGCATCAATGAATAGATTAATTAATTTGATAATCTGATTGCATAAAACCATAAAATGTACAATTAAAAAAATACATTTCCACAGTCAACATACAAAGCAATAAGGCAGCAGTCTCAGCTATGTTTGATGTTACTAGAATCTTAGTGCATAAAACCCTAAACATCAATACAATTAAAAACTAAGGACACAGATCAGAGCTATTGGAGTTCCTACTACAATTGTTGCTTGTTTGCCTATCCTGGCATGTCAACCACCCTAATGGTTAGCAGGATCATACAAGGCCTAACTGGCACAGTTTCTTGATGAGAGTAACCATTGCATGCACTCGCTGTTGCCTGATACGTCTCAAAGAATATACTACTACAGTAACTATGGCCCCTTCTGAAGTAGCCACAAGAACAGCCATGACCAGCCACAATGTCCATCACTTCTTTCAACTGTGAGCGGCCTGATCTACCTCTTCTTTTAGCACTTAAAAAAGCAACAAAAGTGGAAGAAACAAAGCATTGTCTATCAGTTCTTCCTCATGGAGAACTATTCCCAGGGTTTATATGTACAGCTCCCCAGGTGCTAGAACTGGGAGCTGCCCCGGCCTGGGTGTCATGTTTATCTACTTTATTTTAGGAGCATAATCTGAGACAAATAATATTCACAGCACTTAGACCCCTTTGATTAAAAGCAGATCTCAGCTGCCTTTTCCAGGGCTCAATCTAATGTACAGGCATTTTTCCATTCCTTGAGTAATAAGCTGTCAGCCTTAGTATTCCCTTCATGTTGTTGGCACAGGCCCCAGAGATCACGATCTTCAGGCCTTTCCTTATGAATCTCAACTATACCTTGATTTCTCACTTACTGAGCCACCTTATGTGTACCGCTTACCTAATGATGACTATGGCAGTTTCTTTTGATGGTTATTACAAAAATACCTTTCCTGACACTCCTTGGGCTCCTCGAGAAATTATATTTGGCTACTAAATGTCATAGCCCACAATCTAGTCCCTTCATCTCTGCCTATATATGAATAGTAATGCCTTACGCTGGTAGATGTGAAGTGCTTCGTTTACAACAGATGATTGCATGCCTCCAGCTAAAGGGCAACACCATGCCCCTCCCCCACCCACATGGCCACTTGCACCACCATTGTTTTGATTTTATTTGCATGTGCTTTCCATGAACCTGTAAAAACAAACACCCCTTGGTAATCACAGTAAATAACTTGTTCCTCGGGGACAGTCCCTCAATCTACGTTTGCTTTTCAGAGAGGGATGTTTGCCCCAAGTCTAAAAGTTAAACTTCTTGTTAATTATCATAGAATTAACAACATCAGTTCTTCAACACCCTTGAGGAAGCAATGGAAGCAATTCAGTGTGCCCTCTCGGTCCGAGGACAAGGACAACGATGGAATTGCTTGCAAATAAAAACGTGGATACAAATTCACCATTTAATTGAAGGACGCCCACCATCTTGAAGTTCATGAATATGCTTAAATCATGCACATGTTAAACAATAAGAAGGTAACAAAGCACTTATAGCTCAGTCCCCACTTTATAGGGAAGCTGTTCATCAGTTGGCTTAACCTACTATATCATTTTCTTGCTGTCATGGATACACGAGGAACCTTGCTGGCCTAGAGGAGGAGGACCTCTAGGTATTTTCCAAACACTTTATCTCATAAATGGACCCTCTCAATATCATCACACACTATTTGGAGATCTAGAAAAACAGAAAGAAAGCTGTCCTTATAGGCTGTGTATTTTCCTATTGCTTATTGGTATTGTCAGCAGGAGGAGATAAGGTTGTTCCTGAATTACCAACACTCCCTCTATTGGGTGCCCATCCAACACCAGCCCTGGAGCCTGAAGAACAGTAGCTTCCCATGTAGCACAGAAAGTGTATCTAAAATGAACATTAGCTTGTTGCTGGAGGGGTCAGACCAAGAGTCCTTTTTATAAAGATGAGGACTATTAAGACTTGTGACCAGAACTCTGGTAGTGCTCCAGCTGCTAGCACTCCTCTAGAGACTTAGATAAGGAGTGGGGCCCAGAGCAAGGGAAAGTGTTTGAATCATATGATTCATTATCTGGAATGTTGAATCATTGGGTAGAGCTCTCAATATCATTTCTAGTTAGAAGGCTGGATTGAAAAGACAACAGAATAAGTGGTCCTTCTACACATTGACGGTTGCCCCAAACCACGGCTGATATTCACATATTATGATGATAAAGTGGGCATAGTAGGCTTCCTCTATGGTAGCAGACTCATGAAAGCATGTACAAGGGCTTGCCTTTGTAGCTACTACCAGGTTTCAGGAAAAAACTAAATTCTTGCAGCTTTGACCTCCTTTAGTTTTGCCTAGGTCTTAACTTGCTCTTCTATTTGCTACTACACAAGCAGTGCAGTATATCGTCTCAGACTAGCAAAAAGTATTCTCTTTTTATTGAGCCTTCTCAAAATCCCCCTCTTCATTAGCTAGCATTCCCCTTGTACCAGTGCTGCCTTTGTCAAGTTTACAGCCGGCAACGTCTTCAAGCTAATGTATGCCTGCTGGATCTTGGGTAGGTGAAGTCTCTGGAAGTAATATCATTTCTGGTTCAAGCACCACTGCTTTTATAACAGCTTTTGTGACCAGATTATGGTAAAGCCCTTGCCACATGAATTCCCCCCTATTGCTGCTTACTTTAAGGTCACACTGATGGACTACAGACAATGGCTCTTTATGGATTCAAGGAATAAAAATAGTGAGGAGAATGCATGAACTGCCTGAACGTGAACCAGGGAACTCCAGAATTACAAACAAACATAGACATTTTTTGTAAGATTAAATCTGGAATTCCCTACAAAGTCAGGCTTGGGAACGGTGTCTTCACTACCATTCACTGTCGCAAGGTTGTGCAAGTTTAACAATGCCTATGTTTTATCTTAGACTCATACCTATTGGTTCCTGCACATAGTCCACCAAACATGAATCCCAAATGTGGCACTGAAATCATTAATCAAAATAATATAAGAGATCAAAGCACTCCATGCTGCCAAGTTCAATTTCCTCAAGAGCACAACAAAGCCAACGTTGTTCAAGAAAGGTGATGAGCCGTTGTACCTTGAGCTCACATTGGGAATACTAATTAAACAGATCTTAGGTAGCTCCTAAAGAGAATCCGGCATTCCATATTCAAATCCTCTCCCTACATGTTCACACACAGAGCCTTAATGAAGGTGAAACTCCAGGTCCCTAGGCCAACATTTGGATGCCACTCTTGCCTTTCTGGACTGATGTGTTAGAATTCATTCTTCTTTATGGAATTCTCTTTTTTCTCAGATTTTCTGAAACAAACAGATGTCAAACTTCGCCATAAGCTACCACCAATCACAATTGTGTATACCAGAAAAATGGGTCCTTTTATTACACTTACCTTAAAAGTGTTGTAAATTACTAAATTTTGATCCACGTGGGCAGTGAGGTTAACAAAAATTGGTTGCACCTATAAAAAAAGAAATTAAACTTATTATTTAGGATGACTGTGTGTTCGTGACCTAAACATGAAGGAAGCGTGCAGCACAATATATGTGTCGGGAACAGGATTGGGAGCCCTTTCTTTGACGTACAAATTCTAACGGCCTGGTTTGTCAATGCCTTTCCAGCAGAGATCTGACTTGTATGTAGGTGCCATGCAACTTCAACATACAAAATCCTGGTTCAGAAAGTGAGGACCTGTGTATTTTTTTAGGCAAAGACGTCAGTTATAACTGTAGATGCTCTGCCATTTATACAGATCACAGCGACAGAGAGGAAAGGAGAGAAGTAAAGCAGGTGTTCCAAGTGCTCTATTCAAATGTGATAAATGCCCATAGTACTGTCCCTTTGTGGATATTCACCACAACTTGCAGATGCTTTCAAAGTGGTTTAGTGAGGTAACATTTGTCTTTCAAACATTTGAACTCACTGCTAAACTTACACCTTGACAATGCTGAAAATGTGGGACAATGTGTAGGATACCCCTATATTTAAGGAAGTATAGGTGAATAAAAGTCATCACATGCAAAACTATTTTTAACGTAATAAAAAAAGAAACTTGAAATTCCAGTTGTATTCTAATTCTCCACCTATCAAACTTCCACAAAATGGCCATTTTGCATCTGTGGGTTGGGAAATACTGTCATATTCCAGCATAACCTCTAAAACATAGTTTTAAATGTAGAGACAAACAAAACCAGGCACTAGCCTACAAAAATGTAAAGAGTGGAACAACTTATTTCTACAATACATTTTCACTTGGTCTCTTTTGACAAAACAACATGGATTACTAATTTAAAGTTGACTCAATACTGCACTGATACTTTTGATGATATGTCTATTTTGGCAATATTCAGCATGATTTAGGAATTTTAAAAATAATTATTTAAAATGTTATGGTAGATCCGTAGCAAATTGGTTTTCTTTGCTTTGTATTATCTGATATGCCCTATCAGAGACTTAAATTTGTGATTTGTAGTGTGAGGGTTTATCACATCACAACACTTGTGAGTTTCTAACTTTAGGCATCAATAACATACTTATATACCTTGACTAGTTGGCTACCTCAAGAAAGAAAACTCACAAAGCATCTTTTCGTGTTGTATCTGTTATGGACTTTGAAGAAAGAAGTGAGGGACCAATCATATTGTACTCATGAAATGAATCTATTTATTATTTATTTATTATTACTTCGTAAAAATGAAAAAATGAAAATGTTTTTCAAATATAAAAGAGGATTTTGTTATCCCTATAATGTTGTCCATTGTGCTATTATTTTTGTGAAATTCTATTCATGTTGGTAAAAATTAGGCTGTTCACATTTTAGTAGGATTGTGTCTGTTTATGTTTGTCTGTAAATTTCTGGTGGGTAGTGCTGCTATCCTTGTGCATAGCGGCGGTGGCGGTCCAACCTCCATAGTGTTGAAGGTCTGACCACCGTATTACAATACGTGCGGTTACTTAGACGAAAGACCACTGCGGTCCTGCCCACACTGCAAACAAATCTAGACCGCGGTGTTGGCAAGATGGGCCAATGCGTCTATCAAAGGTCAGACCGCCAGTGCAACCTCCATTCCAATCACAATGATGCTACCTGCCGACGTGACCGTGGACCTCCAACCACCACATTTGAGCTGATGGAAACAGAGGGAAATACGGCTGAAACTCACCTGTAGGCAGGCTCACACATCTGGTGCTGCCATGGAGCCGATCCTACAAGCCTTGCAGTTGCTTGTGCTACTCGATGGTGCACAAAAGCAATGTTGTCATGGACGCAAACTGACGGTAAGTCAAATACCTACCTGTTTCCTCCAAATCCACAACAACTCGATGGGCTGCCACTGACCTGGCATATGGGCTGTGCTCTTTGCCCCAAATATATGTTATGTGCCCCGGTTCGGGGTTGTACACATTGTATGTCCCATGTTACCCCCTTTGGCCAAGTCACTGACGCTGCACTGCCACACTCTACTTCACTTGTGTGCACATCCCAGTTTCAGGGATAGTGATGTGTTTTTAACATTGTGTCACGCAACAGCAAATCCACATCAATATCACATCTGCAAATTGAAGTGACACCCTCACATTGTACACATGCCATGGCCTGTCGTGAGAGAACACATACACCTGTATGGATGTGTCATTGAACCGAAACACATCTTCCCTGAAAAATCCTTGTAATGGTCTCACACATACCACCCACATTGCATAAGAATGTAAGGTAAATGGGATGCAGAATAATTTGTGTGACAAACATCCTAAACACACAATGTAAACAATCCCTGCAGAATAGGTATGGGGGCATCAGAGGGACCCCAGGAAGGTTGCTGCCCTGGGGCACATTTCAATTTGCACATGTCTGAAAAAAAAACTATTTGCACAGGAACTGTGGCCTGATGAATATCAGGGACAACAAATAGCATAACCAAGTGCAATGCCTATGTGGCAAATGTGTAAGTGCAAGTCTAGAAAGCAAATACTCGAGTAATAGCATGGGTCACCCATTTAAATAAAGTAGGTGTAAGGTAGGCACATTAAAGTGGACAAATGTCCATTCAATTGCATAGGAAAGTCACACAATTGAACACCCTCCAAGTGTGGACAAACAAACCTCTAGCTTTATCACATTAAACAAATGCCCAATCTACACCAGGGGCAGAAATGTCATCAAATAGATGTTGACAGTGGCTAAGCCAATAAGAAATACTTACCATATAAAACAATACCCGATGCGATGCCACCCCAACTGGATCACATCCATCCATAGAACATTTCCCCTTGTCCTGGGTGACTCTAGCACTGGAAGGGGCATTCAGTGGGCATTCCAGGCACTTCAATGATCACCCTTGGGTTGGGTGAGGTCAGGTTTTGGATGGGTGGGTTTGGTCTTGGGAAGAGTGGGCTTCACTTTGGGATAGGTAGGCTTCTTGGGTTTGGGTGGGGTATGGCGGAGTCGGGGGCAGGTGTCACAGGTGATGACTTGGATGTGGAAGGGATTGGTTGGGGTGTGGTCGGGGTCCTTTTTGCTTTGGGAGAGGGGGCTGGGTTCCACAGTGGTAAGGGCAAGGGCAAACAAACTTTCTTTGGGAAAATGGGGAGGGTGTTCAGGGAAGATTAGGGGTTGGGAGGTTGAGGAAGTGCTTGTGTCAGGTGTGGCTTGGGGTGTTGTTGGCGCTAGTGTGTTTGAAGTGTGTTTGTGTCTGTGTGTGTGTGTGTGTGTTGTGTGTGGGCGTTTGCACCTCTTGGTAGGCTGTGACGTGGATGTGATGGGTATGATGGGAGTGGTGAATGTATCTGGGTGGGTGGGGGAGGTGCCTGGAGGTATGGTGGATGTGGTTGCTGTGTCAATGGCTGTTGGGGTGGTGTCTGGAGGTATGGTGGATGTGGTGGTTGTGTCTGTGGGTGGTGAGGTGTTGTCTGGGGGTATGGTGGATGTTGTGGTGGTTGCGAGTGGGGTGAGTGACTGTTGAGTGCATGCATGCTTGTGTGTTTTGTGGTGTTTGTGTTTATGTGTGCTGCTTGTAGCTGTTGTTGTGTATGCATGTGTATGTGTGAGCGTGCTTTGGACAGGTATGGGAATGGGGAAATTGGATGGGGAAGAGGAAAGTGGCAGAGTACTGTGGCGATGGAATGCTGCCATGAGGGAGGAGACCAGGGCCTGAAAAGATCTCTGTAGGCCAGACACAGCACAGAGAATGCCTTCCAAGTACAAAAATATCCGTTGGAGTTGGGTGCCCTACACCTGGATGGCATTCAGACTGGCAATCTGATCCACAGAGATGTGCCTCAGGAGGCCAACAGCTTCCTCTGTCAGGGCAGCAGGGGAAACAGGGGCAGGGGCGAGGTGCTTAGTGTGAAGGAGACAGCTTCCCTCTTGGGGGATCGGGCCTGGCCAACTAGGTGGGGAGCAAAAGGGAGGGTGGAGATGGAACTGGGGGTGGCGGACAAGAATGGAGCGGGTGCAGGTCCTGAGTGTTTCGCCACCACTAAGGAGTGTTCACTGGAGGTTGACTCAGAAGAAGTTGATGTGGAGCCGGTCTCCTCCGTGGCACTCCCCTCACCTTCTGGGCTACTGGGTCCTCCGTATATGATGTGCTGTACCAGAGATACTGTGGCCAGCTGCTTCCCCAATGATGTCGGCCTTGTCTCCTCCGCTTCCCTGTGATGATGCTGAAATGACAAAGACAAATTGGGTCAGTCTATATGCCGGAACGCTCTTGAACAACAGCTTTGATTACAAACCATTACCATAATGTACAGTTGCCCATAGCCACAAGGTCCTCCAAAGTGCCTCCAACTTTTGCAACACTACATGTATACAATAGCAATGCCAAGGATACTGTCACAGATTCCACACAAGGTCCTACAATCAGCAAATGTTCAGATATACACAATAACACATCATGAAGAAATTAGGGGCAAATAATCCAGCCATGTTGCAGTAAGAAGTAGCCCGAAGAATGTGACATGGAAACACCCATGTCACACTGTAAAAAGTCACCCCGTACGTACATACGTACATTGTCAAAATATTGTAAAGGAATTTGTACTACTGTTGCTTTGCTAGATAAAACATCTTGCACAGAAAAGTACACTGGAGACAATCTGGTCAAAATGTCTGGGAAATGTGTTGACCAATATCCACTGCACAATGAATCACCTAGGTCTGGGGAAATCACTTGTTTCAATTCAATTTGTACTGCTGAGAACACCCTTCTAATATTGCATTACTAAGAGGCAATAGGCATTGAATGTTATTGTGGCTCAGGGAATCTCCAAAATCTAAAGAGGGCCTTTAAGATGTTTCTTAATGGGAAGGAACATCTCTGCTGTACATTTATGTCAGGCACACACATGTTCCATTGGATTACTCAGTGTATACACTCACATATGATTCCAATATGTCTACACGTCACCCTCTGATGCACGTCAACAGTCAGGTCCACAATTGACATGTGCAAAGCACTTAGCCAAATGATTCAACATCAGTGGCATGGGAATGCACATTGTGAGTAAGTTTTGTAGTTCTACCTGTCATGTCCTTCATTGTTTCTGCAATTGTTCATGATAAATTACATGGAGTAATGGGTTAAGGTATGTGTGACACAACAAACAATGTTGATACACTCCTGTCTGTGGTACTACATGAACTGTATACCCATCATATGAAACTATTTAACAAGAGATTTTGGCATGCACATATATGTGATAGAATCAGACATCATTCCATGAAGACAGGTAGATCATGTATGAAACAGTAGTGGAAATGATACTACAAAAGGGCAAGGTACACATGCTAACACGTAGGCTCAAATACTGATGCCAACAGTGATGTTACCCAAAACATTTAACTTAACATTCACTACTTACCAGGAGAAAGTATTGCTCAGTAACGGCACACAGATGACAATGTCTGCTATGTCACGTGTATGATGGCCACCACCACATGAAAGACAGTAGTGAGCTACCAGCACTCTCGACACACTGAAGACAAGTGGCCTGTTCGGTATAGATGCCAAAATACTCTCTTGAGCAGGCACATGGCTGAGTACAATGCTCTATTTGTTTGATGTTGGGGCTGACACACTAACGGCAAGTGGACTGTTGGGTACAAATGACACCCGCAACATGAAACAATATGAGATGATTGGCCACTGCTCTCAGCATGTGTCTGCTCAAGAGAGTATATTGTTAGTGGACTGTACTCTGTTGTTTCCTTGTTCACCAGGACAAGAGTCAAGACACATCACCATGCACCAACTACCATACCTACAAAAACAATAAATCATCTTGTGTATTGCACATTGGCCATCTCAATTTTTCCTGGGTAGATGGCTGCCCCTAACACAGTGATACTCAAAGTATAGCCTGGGGACTGCATGCAGCCCTCCTGACCTTCACATACGGCCCCCAACTGCATTGATGCTGCTTACTTGAGACAGCACCAAAATTCAGAAAGTTATTAAATAAACAGGCAAGCTTTATTTATACATCAACCGAAGTAAAAGAAAAGAAGCAAATAGGGTTCCCTGCACCACTTAGCTTGTTTTTAAAGAAATTTTGAAACAAACGTCCAAGCATATGATGCAGTTTCTTCAGTATTTAAAAAAGTGTATTTCATGAACATGCAGACACATTTAACCTTAGTATATCAGATTATATCAGTGCATTCGGAAGTATGTTTTAAAACTGATAGTTTAAAAAAATGAATGTATATTCATTTATGCCTCCTTCCACCCCAACAACAATGCCAAAAGTGAATTAAAAGGTAGGTCATTTGTCACATGGAACACTCCGGATGGCCTGGGTTGTTATTATACATATACAACATTATAGTTTATTAAATCAGACACAAAAGAAGGTTTTGTGCAGTGTATATCCTGAACATGTTTATTTCAGGGTGCTGTTATATGTCATAATGAAGAAAAAGGAGGCAAAATGAAATTCCACAATTGCCTAGGATCAGTCTAAGGGGAAGCCGGGATTTATTCTAGGTGTTCTGGTTTCACATTTCACAATCAATTCAATTTCATTCTAAAGGATAAACCAGTTACTTCTTTTTTTTTTTACACTTGACTCTGCCAAGGTATCAATAGCAAGCAGAGATGGCTTATCCTCAATATACAGTAGGCAGCACACAGCAGCTGAAGTGGTGGAGGTGTTGATGGCACCAGTGAACAGGAGGCAAGTGAGTTATTTTCCATACCGTGGCATACATGTACGCCACCTACTCGGTCATCACCTTTGACAGGCACAGCCATTGGGCCGCCACCGTCATAGCCAACAATATTAGCCTATGACTGTGTCCGCCGAGGTTGAAACCGCCCACCACACGGTCTTCTTCCCCTGGCGGCAGGAGGTTCCTAAAGTCCAACGAACGAGGTCAGGCATCCACCATTTTTGCAGTTGAAAATACAGTTTTGTTGACTTTTAAATGCATTATAACATCTGTCAATGTGTGGTAACATCTCAACAGATGTAAAGCTCCCTTGAAATGTAGAATCTCCTACACAGTCATCAGTGTAGTGCATTGCTGGTCACAGATGCCATAGAACCGAGGTGCACTGTGCCCCGCCGGTGACAGTATTCTTGGCAGTCGAAACATACTTCACAATATCAAGGGGCACGAGCGGAGCAGATAGGTGTGTTATGTGCATATATATGTAGCAGACACATGTCTAGACAACCATGGAGATCATATCTGGACATTGAGTAGTAGGCAGTTTTTATGTGTAATGGGTGTAATGTATTACCAGTCAGTAATGTTTTGTCACATGTCAGATATGTTGGTCTGGACACAGTGACTAATGCTCCAACTCATTTAATTCCACAAACAGGTACCCTGGAAAAGATAGGATGTGACAACCTCCAGTCTACCGTCCATTTCCAGACCTCCAGGCCATGGAAGCAGTTCCGTCTGAATAGGCAAATAATTCAAGTCCATGGAGCCAGATCCCATTCTTCAAAACACTAATTAAACATGTATACCACCCATTGTGAGACTCACTGCGGTATTACACTTCCTGGCCACAGGGTTATTTCAATATACAATGGCTATATCTGGTGGTATATCACAACCTATGTTCAGTGGTGTTTTAAGAGACATGCTATCAGCAATGATGAAACACAATGACAGCTATATCAGGTTCCCCAAATGTGAGGATTTAGCCAAAGTGAAGTTTGACTTCTATGAATTTGATCTCCTCGCACATGTTGTGGGAGCCATTGATGGCACCCATATTGCATTGGAGTCACAACATGCCAGTGAACAAGTCTAGCACAGCAGAAAACAATTCCATTCGATCAAAGAGCAAGTTGTCAATGTGCAACGTGTTTGTCAGATCTGTACATTTCAAACGTCTGTGCCCAGTTCCCAGGTTCAGCCCGTGATACCTTTGTAATGCAGAACAGCACCATACCCCAGCTGATGTCACAACTGCAATAGAAGATGGCATGGCTTGTTGGTAAGTTACATCTGTCGTGATCTTGTGTGTGCAATGCCAGGTTCTACAATCAGGAAGTGTGTGACTCACTGTGACAGTTATGTCTCATTACAAAACAGGAGACTAAGCATATCCCAACCATCCTTGGTTGCTAACACCGCTGAGGAATCCAACTATGACAGGGGAAGTCTGCTTTAATGATGTCCATGGAAGCATACGGTGGCCAGTTGAGCTGGCTTTTGGGCTCCTGAAGACTAGATTTCGCTGTGTGGACATCCCTTGTATCCCAGAGGAGGGGGAGCCTGCGGCGCCTCAAGGTGAGAATCCGGAAATGCCAAATAAAGATGATAGTGGTGAAGAGGAAAGAGCTGACTTGCAACAAGATCTCATCAACAACTTCTTCTCACGAGTTTAAGTATGTCATGACATGTCATGACTGACTGTACAATGAACTATTTTTGTTATAATGTAAGGAGTATACTTTTTTAACAGTTCTGAAGCTGCAGCTCTGGCAAGTACTGGCAATGTGTGTCTGATGAGGAAGCTTTTGACACAATAACCTTCAGGAGATATTGCTTTGTTTGTGTGAGATTTATAACATTGGCTGTGTTCTCCAGACGTTTGCTATGTGAATTGTGTCATATGTATGGTTTCATAACTATACTGCTTGTTTTTGCGCTTGTTCAGGTGTCCTTCACCATTGGGACATTTCTGAGGTGTGACATTGGCAACGATTGCTGTTCGGACATACGGAGTGGACATGGATTGTTCCTAGGAATGTAGGTCACAGACTTAGGGTGTAGAAGGCCTGTGCCAAGACAGCTTGCACAGTGATAGGATGGAAGTTTGGAAGACTTCATTGGTCTTGTTCCTTGTCGTGTGGTGGCCCTGATGTGTCATCATGTGGCCAGACAATATGTAGTCCTAGGCCAAATTCATGTTAGTTTCCCTTCACATTGGCTAAACACTCTTTTCGTATAAACTGTATGTAGCTGTTGATGTGTTTCATCAGTGTAGGCTAAAGTGCCTGTGACACATCACTGACATTTGTTTGTGTCACACCACCAGATGCAGAAGCACTGGATTGTAATAACCCTGTGATCAGAAACTGTTGTACTGCCATTTGCCTGAGTCTTGCATTATATGAAGTTGTATTCCTTTTGTGACTTATGCGATTTGGCTCCAGCTGATGACATCAACTAATTTAATGTTTGCCTATTCTACAGGACGAAGTCTGATATATCCCTTCCTTCCATGGTCTGGAGGTCTGTACCTGTAAAGTTTATCATTTACCCAGTATGATTCAATCATATATGATTTGCTATGTTTCAGACGTATTGACATCCTATGAGCTGAACAATGTAATACATTTTCTTCTTTGGCAAGACACTTGTATGTATGTGTTTGTGTGGAGTGTTTGTAATTCTGAGCTGGACATTGTGTGCATGCAACATATCTCTGCTTTAACAAGTAGCTTGTTTTTTCATTGTCTGGTTCACAAGTTCTTACATAACTACTTTGCTAAATGTGAAATTTAAGATAGCAGACAATGGGGTTCTGACTTGTGAATTTATTACAGTGTTAAGGGTGAAAACAAACTTGTGGCAAAAAGTAACATAAATGGAAAGTGAAGGGGTTAGTCATGGTGAATAAAATAATAGGAGTAGGTGCCACACCATCAGAATTCCAAAGTCCAGAGTACTTTTCCATCAGAAATGGATGGGGTTCAGGATCAGCCCACAAAGTGAATGTGTGACACACAAAGGAGGACATTAAGGATGAGGTTTCTTGCTGGCAGTGGTGGGTGCCTCGCCATCTGCACCTCCCGGATTTTTAAATGGATGTCCCCGCTTGCGAGGACGGGGTGGGGTTCAGCTGCTGCAGAGGCAGGGGTGTCTGAGGGTGGTTGGTCCTCTGGCAGGGGCTTCCTTCCTGTTTCTGCCACAGATGTACTTGGGCTTGATGTAGTTGGCCCACAGGACGGGGTAGATGTTGGGGGGAAAGCCCTGCTCAGGATTGTATGGATGTTGCTCATCGCCCCTGTTAGGGTGCCCATGTTGGACTTATGGGCCTCCATATGTTGGTTCATGTTCCTCTGCAGGTGCTTGGTTTCTAGGAGTTCAGACAGCAGCTGGCCTATCATGCCTTGGGACTCATGATATGTATTTACATCCTATGAGCTGAACAATGTAATACATTTTCTTCTTTGGCAAGACACTTGTATGTATGTGTTTGTGTGGAGTGTTTGTAATTCTGAGCTGGACATTGTGTGCATGCAACATATCTCTGCTTTAACAAGTAGCTTGTTTTTTCATTGTCTGGTTCACAAGTTCTTACATAACTACTTTGCTAAATGTGAAATTTAAGATAGCAGACAATGGGGTTCTGACTTGTGAATTTATTACAGTGTTAAGGGTGAAAACAAACTTGTGGCAAAAAGTAACATAAATGGAAAGTGAAGGGGTTAGTCATGGTGAATAAAATCATAGGAGTAGGTGCCACACCATCAGAATTCCAAAGTCCAGAGTACTTTTCCATCAGAAATGGATGGGGTTCAGGATCAGCCCACAAAGTGAATGTGTGACACACGAAGGAGGACATTAAGGATGAGGTTTCTTGCTGGCAGTGGTGGGTGTCTCGCCATCTGCACCTCCTGGATTTTTAAATGGATGTCCCCGCTTGCGAGGACGGGGTGGGGTTCAGCTGCTGCAGAGGCAGGGGTGTCTGAGGGTGGTTGGTCCTCTGGCAGGGGCTTCCTTCCTGTGCCTGCCACAGATGTACTTGGGCTTGATGTAGTTGGCCCACAGGACGGGGTAGATGTTGGGGGGAAAGCCCTGCTCAGGATTGTATGGATGTTGCTCATCGGCCCTGTTAGGGTGCCCATGTTGGACTTATGGGCCTCCATATGTTGGTTCATGTTCCTCTGCAGCTGCTTGGTTTCTAGGAGTTCAGACAGCACCTGGCCTATCATGCCTTGGGACTCATGATAGACCCCCAAGACTTGGCTGATGGTATCCTGGTCATGAGTGGCTCCAATGGCCTCTCTCTGTTGGCCCACAGCATCCTTCCCACATACCCTACCTCTATGAGCCTGCGCCTCTGGTACAGGTAGACCTCTGCAACTGGGTCCTAGACCCTCAGTCGCAGGAGAGTTGATTTGCACCTCAGGATTCAGGACTGAGGAGGGACAAGATAGTAGCAACTGTGCTAGGTACACAGGTTAGGGGCACATTGTTATCTGTGATGTTGAAGCAACTTGGGTGGGAGGTGTTGTTGTGGGCACAGTGAGGCTCACTGTTGCTGTCTGACCAGGATGCCCAGATGGGCCAGGACCGTCATCCACGTCCACGTGTCCAGGAGTGTTGTCATCACTGAGGGGTTCATCCAGAGGTGGGTTGGAAGTCTGTTCGGTGGACAATGTCTGGCCAGGTGCTGTGCCAGCTCGACCTGTTGAGAAATAGAGTACATTGTTATTGGTTGAAGTGTGGAATCTACATCCAAAGGTTTTGTGTTACTATAAGTAGAGATCTTGGACACTCAAGCGGTAGGTTTGCTGATTGTGCTATGTTACCATTGTACTGAAGTTGTTGACATGATGTGTGAAGCTTTCAGAAATTATTAGACTCAAGAAGCTCATTTGATGTGGTGATCAGTTGCACTCTAGATGAGGGAATGAACATGACATCTTAGAAACAGGTAAGCCAACACAGTGGAGAGGAGACATGTGTATTACACCATTCCAAGGCCTAATTGTGTGAGCTACAGATGAACACACAACTTTGTGATATTTAGCTGTAGCCATCGTATGAGCATGCTGGGTCAGTGTGTTAACTGCCACTACCAATCTGATGAAGCAGCTTAACGCCTTAGGAATGCTTGATGAACACACTTGGGAAGGTGTAATTTCTGTATACAATAGTTTCATTTTGGGGCACCAGGACAAGAGCAAGCTAGGTAGACAGACTAACCTCTGAGTTCAGCATGATATGTAGATTGCTCACTCCCATGTGAGTGAACATCATTTGACAGAGGGCACACAGGTGTATTTGGACAAGTGAAGAAAGGCCTGTTGGTCAGAGGTACAGAAACAGGGCCCCCTGCTAGTTGCAGTCATGTCACTTGCTGAGACCCCATACTACACAAATGCTATACTCCCAGGGGAGGGTACATCGTATGAGAGATGGCACATGGGTCTATTTGGATAGGTGCAGGAAGGCCTGTTGGTTAGATGTATAGGAAATTAGCCTCCTGGTAGCTATAGTCATGTCACTTGCTGTCTCCTTGCACTATTTAAATAAATGCTAAACTCCCAGGAGAGGGTCCATCAATTGAGAGATGGCACACAGGCATATTTGGACAAGTGCAGGAAGCCTGTAGGTTGGAGGTACAGAAACAGTGCCTCCTGGTAGTTGCAGCCATCTCACTTGCTTCCTCCCCACAGTACAAAAATGCTAAACTCTCATGTAAGTGTACATCATTTGAGAGATGGCACACAAGTGTATTTGTATAAGTGCAGAAAGTCCTGTTGGTTAGAGGTACAGAAACAAGACCTTCGGGTATCTGCAGGCATGTCACTTGCTGCCTACCCACACTACACAAATGCTAAACTCCCAGGGGAGGGTACATCATTTGAGAGATGGCACACCGGTCTATTTGGAGAAGTGCAGGAAGGCCTGTTGGCTAGAGGTATAGGAAATTGGCCTCCTGGTAGTTGTATTCATGTCACTTGCTGCCTCCCTGTACTATTCAAATGCTAAACTCCTAGAAGAGGGTCCATCATTTGCGAGATGGCACACAGGCGTATTTGGACAAGTGCAGCAAGGCCTGTTGGTTAGGGGTACAGAAACAGGGCCTCCTGGTAGTTGTAATCATGTCACTCGCTGTACTTTCCCAACACTTGACAAATGTTTAGTCTTATATATCTGTTGCCACACTGCAGTTAGGTTGGCCCATACATTTACATGTTGCCTGGGATGATCTTTTGATGTTGACCCCATTCCAACATATTGCATGTAATGTGATGATACATGTGATGTTATGTACGACAATGCACGTCGACAAGCTTACATCTCTGCTACTCTGGGTATTGAATGTTGGGAAAGTAGATGAACAACACAGTGGCAAAAGGTGAGATGTGAGCATGCAGGGAATTGAAGACTTGTGACAGTTTTCTGTGTTGTAATTTACCAGACTCGACTCCCCCAGGTATTCCTGTCAAGCCCTTAGGATGCAGGATGGCCAAGACCTTTCTCCTCCCAGGGAAAGAGTTGTATTGGGGCACTGGGAGGACCACCACCAGTCTGATTGGCATCCATATGTTGCCTGGAGGCCAAGGGCATGCACCTTCCCCCTCCGGTCCTGCCACCTCTTCCTAATGTCCTACTTTGTGCGCAGGGTGGTGCCTACAGCATTCACTCTGTTAACTATCCTTTGCCACATTTCCATTTTCCTACTGAGCAGAGTATACTGGATTTGGGCTCCAAGCAATTGTGGCGCTACTCTTATGATTTCATCCACCAGAACTCTCAATTCATCGTCAGAAAAACAGGGATGTTTGGGACGTGACAGGGGTGTAAAATGGAGTGGGTGGCAGGGACTTACTTTTTAAAAAAAATGATACAGAGTAAATGGACAAAAGTATGTGAAAGTTGTTGAATGGGATATTGAAAAAACGAGTGCCTTATCTGTTAATGATGTGAAAAACGGTGGGCTCTGGTCTCTTTCTTGCAGTGGAGAGGCAAAGGATCATGGTCAGGAAAGTGGTGTGTTTTAGTGTGTTTTGCAGGTGTGTCCAATGTGAAAATATATGTCAACTGTGTCGTTTTTTAATCCGTCCAATGGGCACTTGCTGAATGCTTACCCTGGTGGTCGACCACCGTCAGCTGACCACCACAAGGAGATCGCCATGTCGACTCTGTTTTTGTAATGGGCTTGGCAGTTCCATGCGGCCATAACAGCAACAAACTGCGCACTGCCAAGATTGCAGGCCGCCGTGCAGCTGGCAGGCAGCCATTTGGTTTGGTGGTCGGTGGATCAGCCTACATACATCATAATACAGCAGTCTGGAGACCGCTGGTGCAGTGGTCTTTATGGGACCACTGTCTTGGTGGTCTGGCGGTCCGACTGCCAAACTCGTAATCAGGCCCATAATCTCTAATCAACTATTCTTTTGTATCACAGGTATAAAAATGTAATTGTTTGCTCCTCAGGTTTCTTTCAATAAAGTTAGGCATCAGAATTTCTACCTACACATGTGGGATTTCCACCTCCACTGTGAACTGAGCCTTTAAAATCTTCATAGTAGTCATTACTTTCATTAAAAAACATTTGGAATTGAAAATCTGGCCTTGTTGCAGGCATCATTGATAGATCAATGTGGCTATCTCTAGAAAGGGTCAGTATCCTCTACTCACAATGTTTTCTTCTTTCAATAGGCTGGATTGCAACTTGTTATCATTGGAATCAGAGAAGTCCTTTCAGTTTAACTTCTGTTTCTATCTTTGAACACCTGAATAAAATGTTCAATCATATCACTCAATTACTGTGAAATAGCTCTGCCCAATCACAGATCAATCAATAGTTATCTTAGGAAGTTAGAGATGAGAGGTGTGATCCAGAAAAAAACTAGGGGAGTATTTATGAGAGGCTTGCACTGCAGTTGCATCACTTTTAGTGATGCAGCAGTGATGCAAACCTCTCAACCATATTTATGAGGCCACACAAAGCCACTTTGCGTGGCTTTCAATGACCTCAGTGATATGGAGTAAGGCAAGGCAGCACAAATCGCTGCTTTGCCATACTCTGCATCAGGGTGATGTTCCATGGGTGCTGTGGCGGGGGTGTTCCCATGCAACACGCATGGACTTTGATGCATCCCCAGATTTACAAGGCCATGTAAACCTGGGCATGCGTCAAAACCTTACGGCTCCCCAGGAAGGTGCAACAAGGAAAAATATCTTTATTTCTCCTCATTTTTTCTCTTTCTAAGTGTGCTGCAGCACACATAAAAAGAGGAAAAAGCCTCCCAGGATTGTTTTTCGTGCAGGAAGGTGACCCTTCCTGCACGAAACACAATCTAGCCTACAACTCAGAGGTGCTTTCTTTGGTGCTTGGCTGCTGAAACGGGACCAGCGCAGGGTGAAAGGACAGGAGTGAACCATATGCTATAGATGTGGTGCATTCCTGCCCTTTCACTTTGACGCAGGGCAGTGCAGCTTACTGATTTACTGCGCTGCCCTTAGCCAAAACCCCATAAATATGGGCCCCAGTTCTTACCATCATAGTTTAACCGACTTGCAGTACAATCACACAAAAAATACAAACGTATATGTGAGTTATAAAATAAAAAAGAAACATTGACGAAAAACTGCAAAGTATAAATATTAGTTGTCGTTGACCATGTTACATTGACTAATTTAGCACCATGAATGCTTTAGGTACCAGTGCGCTCTATAATTAAAGTATTTTGAAAACTACATTCGTTTTATATTTGGAAGAAAAAGCAAAGGCCACTGCTCCATACAGGTGAAAGAGGTTAAAATGTCAATATTTGAAAATCAATATCTAAGCCTACTTTGTGTTCCAAGGGCCTCTATACAATTTGTGGGCGGTATCGCTGCATCTTTTCTGTGGAAATACAACTCTACACCATTACAAGATTTATGAAAATAGACTGCTATGTAAAGTTTTTTTGTCAATGGTAATTCGTGTAACTCTTTAACTCCACAAAAATAAACAATGTAAAAAAAAATAATTTTGAAAGTGCACAGTACTCAAAAGTTGAAAAAGTGGATGAATGCATCCACTCACAAACAAATATTTCGCCCACATCTGTAGGCTTTATCAAGGTCACATGACTAAACCATTAAATTGCTCCTATACATCAAATTAAAATCATGTGCCGCTCATTAAAGTGATATTCAGTTAAAATAATCAGCCATATAGCTATATAAATGCACTCTGGTATATTAGATTTAACTAGAACTAAAAATGGCACTAGAATGCTGGTCATAATAGCTCCCAATTGCATACATAATATGCACTTTTTCATCTTAAATGAATGTAAGTCAGCTACAAACACCATTTATATACCACTTGTTCTAGCTACAAATACCTTAACCATTATATAATGACACTTGTACATAGATATCAGTATACTTATTCACTGTTAATATGAACTCAGGAGTTCCGAAAACAGGCTAAACCTTAATCAGAGTTCTGAGCATCAGGCGTCTTTGTGGATAACGTGATTATATTATAATGAAGGATTCAAGCTGTCTTAGTTACAACTCCCTATTTCTTCTGATGTCCTTCAAAAAGCTGGGAGGCAGGACATATTATCATTGAATTTCTTAATGAAATGAATATAGTTAGCAATACATAGGCATAAATGTCTAAATATACTGCTTAGAAAGAAGGCGACTAAAAGGGCACTGACATATGTAGACAAAATACATACGTTATGAACTTGGAGATGATACCAAAACACACTTTTTCCATTAAAACATACTTTACATTCACATTTGCAAACATCTAGCAAAGAGAAGGTAGCAATGGCAAAATGAATGCACCTCCCATAAGTGTCCAATAGTGTCTAGGTAGATTACCCTTATTTCAGAGTGTCTACCAACGGTGCTATACCCAGCTATAACCGTGCTATAACGGTTGTCTACCCCGTTACCCACAGGTAGCAATATGTATGATTAATACCTAATAAATTCAAACATTGCAACCAAAGCACTCTCCTTGTTCAAACATGTGTAGCACAGTCCATAGCATAATTCTTTCAGACCAGTCCATCTTGTGTTGCACGATCTTCTTTTCAACCAAGGGCTTCTACAAATGTGGGGGATGCATCTCTTGCCAGTTTGCATTGAACAAAACGCTAACATTCTCCTACAACACCAAGGAAGTACATCACCTAAGAGAATGTATCTACTGCAACACTAGATTTACTGTGTATTGCACCTCTTATGTGTGTGGAAAGATATATGTGGGCAGTACCACCCGTCCACTCAAGGAGCGGATTCAGGAACATATTAGAACCATTCGTAATGTCAACTCTAACTATCCCATAGCTGTTCACTACAACATGATACATCACAATACAGAAGTCCTCAACATCAAATTCCATGGCATTACACATGTTCCCAGGCACCCAAGGGCAGGGGATCGAGAAAAAAAAATAAGAAAACAGGAAGCCAGATAGATTACTAGACTACGGGCTGTGGAATATGGACTGAATATAGCAGGGAACTACATGTGTTTTTGGACTAACTGACTATGGGGGGAGCCGCCATATGGCCGCTCCGCGGTCGAAAGACCGCGGAGGCCATTATGGCTTTCCCGCTGGGCTGGCGGGCGACCGCCAGAAGGCCGCCCGCCAGCCCAGCGGGAAACCCCTCCCCACGAGGAAGCCGGCTCCGAATGGAGCCGGCGGAGTGGGTATGTGCGACGGGTGCAGTGGCACACGTCGCGTATTTCAGTGTCTGCATAGCAGACACTGAAATACAAAGTGGGCCCCCAGGGGCCCCACAACACCCCATACCGCCATCCTGTTCCTGGCGGGCGACCTGCCAGGAACAGGATGGCGGTATGGGGTGTCAGAATCCCCCATGGCGGCGCAGCAAGCTGCGCCGCCATGGGGGATTCCCAGGGCAGCGGAAAACCGGCGGGAGACTGCCGGTTTTCCTTGTCTGACCGCGGCCAAACCGCCGCGGTCAGAATGCCCTGCGGGGCACCGCCAGCCTGTTGGCGGTGCTCCCGCATCCCCGGCCCCGGCGGTCCTTGACCGCCGGGGTCGGAATGACCCCCTATGTCCTTTGCCACTAAATGGGCAAGCACAGCCACAAGTATTGACAACTGCATTAATTGTCCATTTACAGTTAATTATTGATCTGTTTGGGAACACTAAGAAAGTGGAGTGTTCTTATGACAATATGTGGAAATAACGGTACTTTATATAAGCACTTATTGATTATGTCAGACATTTTAAAATATGTTAAAATGACCTTATATTATGTATGTAATATACTTCACATGGGTTTCGTCTGATCCTTATTTCCAAGAATTTTCTATACATGGTTCTTAATTGTAAATCCGCTTTCCCATCCCATCTTCCTTTCCTTATATCCCACCTGCATGTATCACCTGTTGTATATTACACATGGTACCTGGGTACAATATCTCTATTGTAATCAATGTTTAAATACTTTTCTATATCACCTGTTACTTTTTCGTTAGGTGATTATTAATTAGCATATTCATTTTTCTTTCTTTCATGTCTCCTTGATAATAGTATAATTCCTTGCTCCTTACTTACTCTCCATAGGAATTTCCTACACTAACATGGCCGCCATTATCTGTGGTCTTCTTTTCTTAGATTAGTTCTCTATACTTATTTGAACTCCGAACACCACATTACACGTGCTATGCATGTTAGTTACCCCTCATGTCACCATCAGTATCCATGCTTAAATACTCATCTGGCTGTCATATCAGAGCTGAACCAGTCGAGTATTTGCTCCCCTCAGTTTTTGAACAGCTTTCACCATTCTAAGATGGCCGCAGTTAACGATGTGGGCTGTTTGTCCCATTTCTATTACTTATCAGCTCCCATTTAAACCCACTCCGGGAACCGTTCTAAACTCGAATTCCCGACAGCACGTGGCCAAAAATGCAGGGTGGAAGGAGGCGCAGTAAGTAACACATCCTCCTGTGTGCACTTTTGGCAACAGCAATTAACCAAGCGATTTAAGGTTTTCCTTATGTGACACCACATGCTCTTAAACAAGAAGGATTTTATGCATAGTGTTATGACCTCACTACCATTGCCATGGCACTATGTATGTACCCGCAGAAACAGATGAGTTATCCGGACTCATCATTACCTCACCTCATTTGGCAGGTACTATTAAATTGAGTCCTAACTGTGTTATATACACATTTTGTTATGGGTTTTTCCCTTGTTTTGCATTACCTCCAGTCACTGTTAAATAATCATTTTTTCTAGGTCATGATCGTGGGACGGTCTCATGTGCTTCTGTGTACTTAAAAACATTTGGCTAAACATGGGCTAATTCTAATAATGTTTTTACACTACGACTATATTATTCTATTTCCTTTTTTATTAGCTGTTGGCTATGAATAATTCACACAATGGTTGTGTGTTTCAGTTTCCACATACCTGAATATGTAATTCTTTTTGGGGGGCTGGGCACTTTGTACCCCCTTCTCATTCATCCATATTTTTAGGACTAGTTTGCATATGGTTTATATTATATGGTTATTACCTCATTCTGACTTACCGGCCAGAATTTCTCTAGTGTTAGCTCACTTATCATTCATTTATTTTATTTACAGCACACTGGGCTCATCACTGCTCGTGTCAAATATATTTTCTGATGTACAATCCTGAACACATGATCTGTTAAAGTTCTACTTATACAGACCATCCTACCAGCAACCCTCTTTGGATTACACTACATTTTTCTTCCAGCTTTGATAATTAATGGAGCACAACTATAGACGCAATTACAGAATTATTTTGGACCTTCGAGCCACTCATTGGTCAGTACAATATAAAGTGACTCTGATATCTTTTCATTTCTACTTATTATCAGGTAATAATATCAATAAAAACTACTAATGGTGGACTTATTGACTATTCTCTTTCAATCATTTCCTTTTATGGAAACTTAAGGTATTCTCTATTCTGACCTCTAGTTACCTATATCTGTCTTTGTATGAACTGTATCTCCCACATTAGGATTTCTACACACATACTGGGTGCACATGTTGCACTATCTTTTTTACACATTTCCATACGACACTTGGTGCAGGCATGTCACTGTCTTTTGTTGGGAAATCACTTTACACAACAGGCAGTGCTCACCATGTACACTTGGTTCATACATATGTTAATTTCTATACCTCACAGCCTTGATAAAGTCACTTTGTGACAAAACACGTTTTGGCTGTCAAGCATAAACAACTGTAATGAAGAAATGTACGGGAATATGAATTGAATTGAACTTTCATAATAAAAGAAGATCTTGCAACACAAGACGGACCGGTCTAAAAGACTTAAGCTATGGACTGTGCTACACATGTTTGAACAAAGAGAGTGCTTTGGTTGCAATGTTTGAATTTGCATTCACATTTGTGAACTGCACAATTACAGATTTTACAAGCACTGCAGTGGTGAACCCCAATGTGTGTGTGGGCATTCTTTTGATGGGAAACGTCCTTAACAACGCATCCTTAAGGACGTAACCACGCTTGCCTGAACAACGCATACCTTTTTCTGTGCCCTAAACACGCATGTGCTGAACCACGCATATGCGTGATTATGGCATGGAAAAAAACATGCGTTGTTCCGGAGAGGACACGGAGGACGCATTGAGGTAAGTGGGGCAGGGGTGGGGGGTGGATTAAGGGATTGGGGTGGGTGGTGGGTCGGGACAGGATATTTTTTTTTAAGGGGTGGGGAGTTTGGGTATTTTGTTAAGGGCTGAGGGTGAGGAGGTCGGGCTATTTCTTTTTACGGGGCAGGAGTGGGGGTTTGGGTATTTTGTTATTATTTACGGCTTAGGGTGGGGGCAGGGTAGTTAATTTTTAAAGGGGGGAAGTTTAAGGAAGGGCAGGAGGAGGGAGGAGAGAAGAGGAGGAAGGATCAGGAGAGGATGTGGTGAGGAAAGTGGGGGTGGGGCATGATTGGTGGGTAGTTTTTAGTGGTGGGGTGAACTTAGGGCTTAGGGTGGGTAGGGGGTGTCGTGGTGCTTTAGTTTTTAGGGTCAGGGTATTTTTTTTAAGGGCTCAGGGTGACAGGGGGGTCAGAGTAATTTAGTTTTTAGGGGCAGGGATGGCGGGGCAGGATCGTTTTTTATTTTGTTTTAGTGCTTAGGGTAGGTGGGGAGTCGGGGTAGTTTACTTATTAGGGAGGGGAAGGTTTTAGGGCTGAGGGAGGGTGTGGTGTTGGGTTAGTTTAGTTTTTTGTGTGGGGGTCGGAGTCAGGTTTATTTTAGGGTTCAGGGCAGGTGGGAGGTCAGGGTAGTTTACTTTTTAGGAGCTGGTGGGGGTTTGGGATAGTTTTTTTTTTAGGGCTCAGGACAGGTGGGGTGTCTCGGAGTAGTTTAGTTTCATGAGGCAGGTGGGGGGTTCGGGGTAGTTTTTATTTTAGGGTTCGGGGCAAGTGGGGGATTGGGGTACTTTAGTTTAAAGGTGTGTGGGGTTTGGATAGTTTTTTTTAGGGTGGTGGGGGGGTCGGGTAGTTTAGGTATAAGGGTTGGGGGTAGTTTTGGGCCTCAGGGCGGGTGGGGGGTTGCATGACAGAACCATGCATGACGTTTCGCATGCGTTTCCACACATTCCTTTACTAGGAAAGCTTTTACAACTAAATTTGTTGTAAAGGTATGTGTGTTAAAGGCATGCGTGGAAACGACGAGGTTGTAGTTCTTCACGTGTTGTTAAGGCATGCGTTGTTCCGGCATGCATGGTTCCATCATAAAACCTCTTTTGATGGCATAGAGAGACTACTAGCCAATAGATCCTTTAAGATCTGCGCTTTAGGGAAGGACTTTCTTGAACCTTACAAGTGATTTTATTCTTTGAAACTGGATCTACTGCAAGAACCTGTTTATAATTATCCTTCATTTTAGACTGTGGTTTGCGTAATGAGAAGGTAAATACCTGAATGTCATAGAATTCCTTACTGGTTACCATGTTGATGATGATAACAATTATATAGTTTCACCAAATCTGTGTAGCCCACAGGGGTCCCTAATACCTGCACTGGAAGGATGACCTTAAGGAAGATATGAATTTGGACATAGTAGGTTCCAAACCCAACTCCCAGTGGAAATGTGTGGTTGCTGCAGAGGTAGGTGACACCTCACGTTCTGTCACAATGTTTTAAAAGAATATCCTTCAGTGAATCTAGATGGAAATTCCTGAGAACACTGTGTTTCAAAGGACTACCTCCTTATTTTGCAACAATAAAGCGATCTATGTCACCATCTACTTGACCACCTAGTCTGTTCCTATCCGTGAGTCAAAGGCAATATTTTCATGTGTTTCAAAGAGCTTGATGCAATTGTGGGTTACGGAACAGAAGAACAGTAAATCTACAGAGGCCCAAATGAATGGCAATTTCCCACTTCTAGTGCATGACCAAGGATATTATCCGCCATTGTCTTCTTACCTTCTGGTGTGCCTCTCGTAGCTCAGGAGAACTCTTCACGCTCAATAAGTGAGTCACAACTTGCCAGCTGTAGAAGAATGGAAACTGCAACACTTCCAGAGACTCCTCCACAAACTCCCAAGTCCTGGGTACGCTCTCTGTATGGTCAAAATACAGTGGTCATTTGTCAACTGTACAAACATTTATTTTTCGAGTGTGTTAAACAATGCTCCTTTTTTTAAATGACCATATATTATGTAAAAAGCATGCAACCCTTCAAATGATGATGCCATCTCCTAGTACATGAAAACAGGAGCAACATATCTGAAATTGTTTTAATTCAAACCTGTCTGAAGCGTGCAATGTACTTTGGTTTTACATCTTTGTAACACGCTCACCATATAACGGTACACATCCTTTTTTGACTTAGAAGTCAAGTAGTACAACTATGGAAATTTCATTTCACTATAACTTGCACATTCGCCGTGCACAGTGATGTCATTAATGCTGAAATTTCAGATGTCATTAGTGATGTTATCAATGATATCATATAACATATCATGAGTGATGTACTATGTGAGGTCACAAGCAATGTATAGCGAGTGTGCTAGTTGTACAAACTTTATTTATTCATAACTGGTGAATTTCAGTGATTTTTAGAGTTTAAAATGTTATGCTTTCATTGAGATTTTTACCTCAATATAATGTAACTTTAGCCTTTATTTTTCTTTAATTAATTTCCAGGGTTTTCATAGTAAAATAATAATAATATAATATACTATTACCATTTCCACCTCCTCCGGGGACAGCGACCCATCACCGTGCACGGCCTTCGGCCATGTGTGGTGTGGGTTTTTACCGCAGGTCCTGGTGTGTGCGGGGGCGTGTTAAATGTGAGAGTGCAGTTCTGTACATCTGTGTGCTACGTATGCAATCAACAGACAACCCCACCCACACCACAACACTTTTTTTGGTGGCCCTGCGGTCCCTTTGCAGAAGCCGTGGTAAGTACTGCGACAGGACCACAAAATCGCAAAAAACAAATTCCCTCTGCGGCCCCTTCCACAATGCTCAGGGGGTCAGTGTATCCCTTCCCTGCCCACTTAACCTTTATTTTTATTTGCTTTTAGGATAAAGGGACAGAGTCTCTGAGTCTTAAAATGGCAACTGCAACATTTCTCTGCATGTTGTGACAAGCCAATCAAACTGCACGTTTTGACCTTGCAGTGATACAGTACTCTGTCGTAGTACCGCAAAGGTACTGCAATCTGAAATATCTCTATATTTTGAACCTTAATTTTGCAAAATTACTGAAAATATTTCCACCAAATCACAAAAAGCACACTTTCTATGTAAAGATCTAGCTTTTTCCAAAATTTGGTGTCATTCAATTCAGGTGTTTTGGTAGTAGCCCTGTTCACAATTCCTATGGGAAAATGCACCTGAAACATGATATTGAAAACCCCTTTCTCTCCACCACCCCTTGACAGATCACAGGAAGGAGCTGAGGTGGATGAAACTTTTTTGTTTCACTAGGATTAGTCAAAGAGTGCCAAAGTTATTAACAAACTAAAAAAAACATATCCTATGGAAACACAGTCTTAAATGTAACTACGCAGTAGGAACCGCCACTGTGTAATATGCCAATAATAACCAATTGTGTTCTAAGAAGATGAAGACGGGATATCCGTCACATTTGTGACAAAGTATTCCCTCCGCCTAGACCTAAATCAGGCCCTTAGTCTTAGATGTTGACCAACTACCTACACCTTGGAGGGCTGCAGAACGTAGATACTTAGGCCCTCATTATGACATTGACGGTAAATCCCACTTACCGCCATGCCGACTGCCGGCAACATAACGCCGCTGCGGTGGATAACCGCCAACCATATTATGCCACACACATACCAATCCGTCATTATACAACCACACACACAAGTCCGCCAGCCCAAAGGTCAGTAATAAACTGGCGGTATCCAAACCCACACCGTTACGCTAACAGAACAATACCCATTACATTATGACCCACGAATCACTGCAGCGGATATTCAATGGCAGTAAATCATTGGCGGGACATACCGCTGCGCTCAGAATACTCACACTCAAACAAAACTACACTACATTGGACAATTCAAACTACACACACCTGACACCCACACACACACCACACCCACACCACTATAAAACACACCAGAGAGAGATAAAGCAAGAGCACTCACACAGCCAGAGCCACATAACATCATCACCTATACATCATCCACGCACCTTACATCACACACCCCAACATATCACCCCACACCCTCAGTCACACCACTCACACTACACCCATGGCACCACAACAACACCCCAGGTTCTCAGAGGAGGAGTTAAGGGTCATGGTGGAGGAAATCATCTGGATAGAGCCACAGCTATTTGGATCACAGGTGCAGCAGACATCGATTGCTAGGAAGATGGAGCTATAGCGGAGGATCGTGGACCGGGTCAACGCCATGGGACAGTACCCCAAAACAAGGGACGACATCAGGAACAGGTGGAACGACCTACGGGGGAAGGTGCGTTCCGTGGCAGCAAGACACCATCTAGCTGTACAGAGGACTGGCGGAGGACCCCCACCTCCTCCCCCACAACTAACAACATGGGAGGAGCAAGTCTTGGCAATCATGCATCCTGGGGGCCTGGCAGGAGTAGGAGGAGGACTGGACTCTGGTAAGTCAAATCTCTATTACTATCACCCCCCTACCTGCATGCCATCACAAACCCACACCCTTACCCTAACTCCCATCATTTCACCACCTCCCACATACCCCACCATCACAACCCACTCATCCCAATACCAAGCCCTGCATGCAACACCAATGCATGGACGCCGCTCACAGCCCTGCATGGACACCTATCACCACTGCATGCACACTGGAGAGAATCACCTAGCCCAACAAACAGCAACTCACACAAAGGCAAATCTGCCAAGGCAACAACAACCATAGAGGGCAACACACCCATGCACAATATGTCACACGCAGAAACAATAACACTGCATTCACATCCCCACAGGTACCCCAGCCAATGTCACCAGAGAAGAGGTGCCAGCAACATCCAGTCCCCCCCTAAAGAGGCCCACAGTGATGACAGCAGCTCTGCTCACCTGGACATGGATGACCAACCTTGCCCATCAGGGATCTCCGGACAGTCGGTTACCCAGGCACAGTCACACACCACCACAGAGCCTCCCCCCTCAGGAACCACCACCACAGCACCCACCCAGCGGGCCCATATCTCTGTCCCCAAGACACATCAATCAGCAGTGTGTCCACCACTACAGGGACCCCAGGCCACCCCACAAACACAGGATGATCAGGGACCTGGGGTCAGTGGCAGTGGGCACACGGTTCAGGGGACAGAGGCATAGGACAACAGGGAAGCTGGGAGGACTGCTGTGCGACAGTGGGAGGACAGACCCAGGGAACCAGCTCTCCAGGAGGCACTCACCGCAATCCTGGGAGCATACCAACATTCTGTCAGAGTCACCAGATCCTCGGGGTCTGCGCACGTTCCCAACACGTCCACCACTGAACAGCTCCAAGACTCTGATAGATAAATCACAGAGGCTGAGAGAGTTCAAGAGGGGAAGAGAGGATTAGGAAGGGAACAGCTGGGAAGGAGACCTATAGTAAGAAAAAAAGGTTAGAACACACAATATGACCTGAAATCAATAATAGACTAAGGTTTTAAGCATAGTCATTCTGAAAACATGAGCAATCTAAGAATGAAGTTTAAAATGACTAGGTTTCAAGATGGTCAGATACCTGTAATGGAATCAAGGTGAATTAAATGAAAACTTTCTTATTCAAGCATGAATCAGAAAAAAGAACATGCATAATAGAAGCATACAATATTGCATTTAGAAACTCTGACCTTTTGTGTTTTCTTGAAATGTATTTCTTGAAATGTTTTTTTAACACAGATTACACTCTTTACAGATATATATATATATATATTTATATATAGTAAAGAATTGTGTTTCAATGACTTTATACTATATGAGTTCAAGAAATAAATCACACACTTGTCAACTCGAATAACACCAAACAAATGTCCTAGAATAGTAATATACAATGAACAACATAAAATAAACTTGAGGAGAAAATCACACGTCCTACTGACTCGAATGCCACCATGCAAAATGTCAAGAAATGGTAGCGCGTGATAAACAACAAGGTTTAAATCATCATGAAACGAAACGTCTGTTTTTCCGATTCGTAAACCTTCATGTAAATGTCAAGAAATGGTTGCGCACAATAAACAATAAGTTTTTTAATTATCTTGAATCGAATTGCACATCTTGCCGATTCGTAGCCTCCATGTAAATGTCAATAGATGGTAGCGCGTAATGAAACACAAGTTCTAAATTTTCATAAAACGAATCGCGTCTCTTGCCGATTCGTAAGCGTCCATGTATATGCTAAAAAATGACAGCGCGCAATGAAACACAATTTCCAAACTTCCACAAAACGAATCGCGCGTCTTGCTGATTCACAAACTCCCATGTAAACACTACAAAACACTCAAGTGCACTATTTCTGAGCTCAAAGCAATATGTTAATCAAATAAATAATTAGACCCTAGAATACGATAGTTCTGAAAATAAACGGTGTTGGGAAATAAACCCAACTACCGTCTTACTGCCCAAGAACAAGATTCACCAATGAAGCATGAAAAGCAGAGGACTGGCAAATCAAATAGGCCACCGGGACAGGATCTCTGGAAATAGCTGCTGTTCTGCACCGGGACCTCTGAATAGTGAGCACTGGGATTTGGGCTGGCTCTTCTTTTATAGAGTCTTGGCCCAGCCCACAACCACGCCCAGGCAGGCTGCAGGGAAAGTCTCTGGAAGACCCTGGAAGGGCCACACCCTAACACACTTTGAAAACCTGCAACAATACATTGCAAAGGAACAGTATTTGTAAGCATATTCAAAATCAGTCTTCAGGATTGAACTCTGCAATGCATAAGGTTAGACCACAACAGATCAGCAAAATGCATAAATTACGGTGTTTAGAGAGTGCTGGGTTTTTGCATTCTAGTCACCAATAGAGCGCGTAATGCTCTGGTGTTGACACATTCCCAGGATACTCTGGGCCAGATACTGGACAAGTTGCAGGAGAACATGCGGCTGCAGGAGGGACAGTACCTGGTGATCAGGGAGGACTTGAAGGACATCAACACCACACTGTTCTCCATTGCAGGGGTGCTGGCAGACATGGCCAACACTATGAGGGAGGCAGTGGCACACCACCGGACCCTTGACACTAGCCAAACCGATGAACAGCCCTCCACCTCCGCTGCCACTAGTGGACAGGAGATCCCGCCACAGGACCAACAGGCCACCAGCACCCCTCCCCATGCAGAAGGAGAACCACCCCGCAAACATTACCTGCGATCCAGGCAGAAGCCAGAGACTATTGCCAAGACCCTGCCAGGAAATAAAACTCTCCTGATTGTCACCCTTGTGTCCCACTCTGTCACACTGTCCACCTTGAACTGCCATTGCTCCCCTCCCTATGCCCCCTTGGAAAATGCACCTGTGATACAAATAGACTGGACTCTATCCTGGACTTTCCTCCATCATCACCCCAGCCCATTCCACTACTTCTTAGCACTTAAATAATCACCCTTTGAAAAAATATAAGTATGGAGTATGTCAAATGATTCAAGTATGTATTCATTTAACAAAGTTTAAACATTGCAATTCAACTGTACAGTAATGTATTTTTTTTTACAGATTTTATTAGTTTCTCACTACAATCATACAAGTACATGGAATGTAGAAGTGTCCACATTCTTAACAGCACACATGGAAATGAATATCGTACATTAGGCAATTATCGTATACCATACGTGTCGCAGTCTTAACATACTGACAGAGAGTGGCCCAGCTTCATCAGATACTGTACACCTATTCTGTACTCTGGCTATCAGGTGCAGGTGTCTAAGGAAACTAAATGTATGATGTGGTACCTCTATTGAGTGTAACTATAAAATAACGCATAAACTTCTTAACTCTTAACTCCCCCCGTGTCCCTGCCACCCCCCCCCTTGCCACCCAGTGTTAATGTTAATCATTGTCCTTCCCCCCCCATGCTTTCCCATATACTTTGCTGTGCCCTCAGGTTGAAGAGTTCAGGCATGCTTCCTATTCCCAGCATTAGCCGTCTGGTAAACTATTGTGTGATGTCTCCCGTCGAACGGTGGATACAGAAGCTGGCTCTACTCCTTCTGTGCAGGGGTGCAATGTCTCAGCCAGCAGCTTAATAATAAGCTGATCCCAGGCCTCCTTCAACTGAGGAGAACCTCTACCCTTCCCAAGCTCTATGTGCAGGACCAGTCTTTTACTCTCTGACCATTTCTTTAGTTCTCTCCTCCAGTTGGGAAGATAAGGGCCAGCTAAGCTTTTCCAGTTCTTCGTCAACTCTCTTTTAGCGAGTATGAATGCGATATCCTGAAACCTACTAGTTGCTCGGTTCTTGGGTGTGTGAGGGAACCAATGTAGTAAGCAATGGGCAGCTGTACAAGCAACATCAGGTTCTATGAAATCCGCCACTTCCCTCACCACTGTGTTCCAATATGCTTTCAGCAGAGGGCAAGACCAAAGCATATGTATGAAGTTTGCGCCTCTGTCCCGTATCGGGGACACTTCGCATCTAGGATCCGGAGATGGTCCTGCAGTCTCTGTAGAGTAAGATAAGCTATGTGTAAGATATAAAATTGTATGAGCTAAAACCTAGCGTTTCTGGAAATCTTCGGTACCCTTTCTAGTATTTGGTCCCAGTCACCTTCTGATATCTGGGTCTCCAGATCTACCTCCCATTTGCGTTGCAGCTCCTCGAAGGGCCCTTGTATACCTGCATTGATTGCCCTGTATAAATTTGTGACGGCCTTCTGAATCCCGTCCGAAGTTAATAGATAGATACTTGGGCAATGGGGAGCAGGTGCTCCATTCACCATTTTCCAGTGCGCTCAGATTGCGTGTGTAATCACTTGGTGCAACAGAAATTTGCCTTGCGAAAGATCATGAGCTTGCCAAAAGTCCTCAAATGGCAGAAGACTGCCCTCACGGTAAAGGTCCCCCATCTGCAGGCCCCCAGCCTCCTCCCAGGCTAACAGTCCCTTGTGCAGGGCAACCATTGAAGCCAGGCAATTGGAATCTCCGGTGCATATGGCACAGTCAAGCCGGAGCGTCGAAGACAGCGCCTCCAACACTGGCCGAGGACCCCAACCTCGAGCGAGAGCTTGGGGCCCAGGGCGGGGCGGCCAAAGAACACTCCTGCCAGCAACGACACCGGGGGAGTCAAAGTGTCATCACCTCCCTCGCCAGTCCCTCGTTCCGCCACCCAGTGAGTCAGCCACTGTAGTTGAGCAGCCAAATAATAGGACTCAAAATCAGGAACCGCCAGCCCTCCCTCAGCCCGGAGTCGCTTAAGCTTGGTGAATGCCACTCTGCATCTCCCTTTTCCCCAAATAAACGCTGTGAGCATAGAATCTAATTCCTGAACATTGCCGCAAGGATCCAGACCGGCAAGGCCACAAGGCCACAAAGTAATACAACAGGTGTGGGAGTGCCACCATCTTAATGACCGCTATCCGCCCAGCAACTGAGAGCGGAAGCGAGCTCCAAAAAGCTGAGCTGGACCTCAGGGCCCTAATAGCGCCCCGATGTTACCCTCTAATATGTCAGATCTAGAATGATATATTTTAACTCCCAGGTATGGCATGCACCGGGGCTTCCATGTTACATTCCCCAATTCCTCTGGTGAATCGCTGCGCGCAGACAAGGGAAACAAGTAAGATTTCTATCAATTGATTTTCAAACCTGTCAGTCAGGCAAATAAAGCCAGCAGAGTCTCGGCCTCCTCCAACTCCCGATCAGTGTTCTGTAAGAATAATAGCAAGTCATCTGCAAATAATGCTATTGTATGACGCCTGGTGCCCTGCAGTAATCCCCAATACCAGGTGGCAGTCCGAGCCTGGGCAGCTAAGGGCTCCATTGCCATTTCAAATAATAACGGCGATAGGGGGCAGCCCTGCCTGGTGCCCCTCTCCAATGAGTACTGCTCTGATACACCCATTCTGACTCTAGCCTTTGGGTTTGTGTATAAGAGCCTCGTCCAGTTGACGAAGCCCTCACCCAGCCCCAAACGGACTAGCACTGCATATAAATAATCCCATTCGAGACTGTTGAATGCCTTTTCTATGTCTACAGCCATTACAGCGGCCGCTGCCATCAGAGGGGCAATAGTATCCTTAATATGCATAACTCTCTGAATATTCTGGGCAGTATTCCTGGAGGGAATAAAGCCCGCCTGGTCGGGGTGTACCAATCGAGTCATGTGCAGGAGTAATCTAGTCGCCAATATTCTGCTTAATATCTTGTAGTCTGAATTTAACATGGAGGGGGGTCTATAAGCCCTACGGCTTACTGGGTTTGAGTAGAGGGACAATCAGGGCCTCTCCTGTGGAATGCGGAAGTTGTTTCGTCACACGTGCAGCGTTGTACAACTGTGCCAATTTGGGGGCCAGCTCCAACGCATAAGTGGCATAACTGTACCGTAATGTATACATAGGAAAGACCTGTAGTTGGCTGCAGTCAACACACCAGGAGCGATAGTGGGGCACAAATATCTGCAAATAGAGATGCCAAAGGGTACAGTGAGTGGACATAGAAGTGGAAAAAACAGCCTGCCAGTGACAATGTCAAACACAAAACTGTCAATTAAATGTGAATTTACACTGTCCTACCAGTGTGTCATTGGAAGTATTGACGAATTATTGCACTTCTGTTGTCCTCATCCTCATTCTCTGCCTCCTCACTTTCAATGTCCACAGGGTCCACTGCTGCCACACGGCCATCTACAGCCTCCTCCTCCTGCAGGAAAGGCACCTGGCGACGCAAGCAAGGTTGTGAAACATACAGCATGCCACGATGATCTGGCAGACCTTCTTGGGTGAGTAGCACAGGGATCCACCTGTTAGATGGAGGCAACGAAACTTGGCCTTCAGGAGGTAAAAGGGCCTCTTTATAATTCTTCTTGTTCGCCCATGTGCCTCATTGTAACGTTCCTCTGCCCTTTTCCTCGGATTCCTCACAGGGGTCAGTAGCCATGAGAGGTTGGGGTAACCAGAGGTACCTGCAAATATGGAGGGACAACTGTTAGCCACACACTAACCCTTAGGGCCCACACCATACACCAACACCCACTGGGTGGGAACCAGGGCTCACCTATTAGCCACACCTTGTGCCTCTGGAGTTGAGCCATCACATTTGGGATGCTACTATTCCTCAGGATAAAGGCATCATGCACAGACCCAGGGTATTTTGCATTGACGTGGGAGATGTACTGGTCCGCCAGGCACACCATCTGCACATTCATAGAGTGAAAGCTCTCTCGATTTCTGAACACCTATTCATTTTGCCGTGGGGGACAAATGCAATATGTATTCCATCAATTGCCCCAATAATGTTGGGGATATGTCCCATTGCATAGAAATCAGCTTTCACTATGGCCAATTCCTCCACCTGGGGGAAAACGATGTAGCTGCACATGTGTTTAATCAGGGCAGACAACATTCTGGTTAGCACTATTGAGAACATTGGCTGAGACATTCCTGCTGCCAAGCCCAGTGTCACTTGGAAGGAGCCAGTTGTCAGGAAATGGAGCACTGATAGCACTTGCGCAAGAGGGGGGATCCCAGTGGGGTGACGGATAGCCGAGAATAGATCAGACTCCAATTGGGCACACAGCTCTATGATTGTGGCCCTGTCCAGACTATAGGTGAGGATAAAGCAAAAACAACAAGTGATGGACGGAATGCTGAACATTGTCAAACACTCACCCCCAGTCATAGATCTGGGTTTAATCCATCGTTCTTTTGCTCACCATGCCACCCCAGTTTGGACCCAGCCATATGCAAATCAGTCTTGACCCTGTTCCTCATGGGAACAGTCCAGACCGAACTGCCAAGCCAGGTCCTCACTGGACCGGAAACAAGCATCCTGGGACCGGTTTCGGGGTTTCACCCCTCATCAGCCACGCTAGCTTGAATCCAGTGGCATGGGAAGCACGGGACCCACGTCTGGGCATACCCTTCCCACTTAGGGCGACAAAGCAAAAACAACAAGTGATGGACGGAATGCTGAACATTGTCAAACACTCACCCCCAGTCATAGATCTGGGTTTAATCCATCGTTCTTTTGCTCACCATGCCACCCCAGTTTGGACCCAGCCATATGCAAATCAGTCTTGACCCTGTTCCTCATGGGAACAGTCCAGACCGAACTGCCAAGCCAGGTCCTCACTGGACCGGAAACAAGCATCCTGGGACCGGTTTCGGGGTTTCACCCCTCATCAGCCACGCTAGCTTGAATCCAGTGGCATGGGAAGCACGGGACCCACGTCTGGGCATACCCTTCCCACTTAGGGCGACAAAGCAAAAACAACAAGTGATGGACGGAATGCTGAACATTGTCAAACACTCACCCCCAGTCATAGATCTGGGTTTAATCTATCGTTCTTTTGCTCACCATGCCACCCCAGTTTGGACCCAGCCATATGCAAATCAGTCTTGACCCTGTTCCTCATGGGAACAGTCCAGACCGAACTGCCAAGCCAGGTCCTCACTGGACCGGAAACAAGCATCCTGGGACCGGTTTCGGGGTTTCACCCCTCATCAGCCACGCTAGCTTGAATCCAGTGGCATGGGAAGCACGGGACCCACGTCTGGGCATACCCTTCCCACTTAGGGCGACAAAGCAAAAACAACAAGTGATGGACGGAATGCTGAACATAGTCAAACACTCACCCCCAGTCATAGATCTGGGTTTAATCCATCGTTCTTTTGCTCACCATGCCACCCCAGTTTGGACCCAGCCATATGCAAATCAGTCTTGAACCTGTTCCTCATGGGAACAGTCCAGACCGAACTGCCAAGCCAGGTCCTCACTGGACCGGAAACAAGCATCCTGGGACCGGTTTCGGGATTTCACCCCTCATCAGCCACGCTAGCTTGAATCCAGTGGCATGGGAAGCATGGGACCCACGTCTGGGTATACCCTTCCCACTTAGGGCGACAAAGCAAAAACAACAAGTGATGGACGGAATGCTGAACATTGTCAAACACTCACCCCCAGTCATAGATCTGGGTTTAATCCATCGTTCTTTTGCTCACCATGCCACCCCAGTTTGGACCCAGCCATATGCAAATCAGTCTTGACCCTGTTCCTCATGGGAACAGTCCAGACCGAACTGCCAAGCCAGGTCCTCACTGGACCGGAAACAAGCATCCTGGGACCGGTTTCGGGGTTTCACCCCTCATCAGCCACGCTAGCTTGAATCCAGTGGCATGGGAAGCACGGGACCCACGTCTGGGCATACCCTTCCCACTTAGGGCGACAAAGCAAAAACAACAAGTGATGGACGGAATGCTGAACATAGTCAAACACTCACCCCCAGTCATAGATCTGGGTTTAATCCATCGTTCTTTTGCTCACCATGCCACCCCAGTTTGGACCCAGCCATATGCAAATCAGTCTTGACCCTGTTCCTCATGGGAACAGTCCAGACCGAACTGCCAAGCCAGGTCCTCACTGGACCGGAAACAAGCATCCTGGGACCGGTTTCGGGGTTTCACCCCTCATCAGCCATGCTAGCTTGAATCCAGTGGCATGGGAAGCATGGGACCCACGTCTGGGCATACCCTTCCCACTTAGGGCGACAAAGCAAAAACAACAAGTGATGGACGGAATGCTGAACATTGTCAAACACTCACCCCCAGTCATAGATCTGGGTTTAATCCATCGTTCTTTTGCTCACCATGCCACCCCAGTTTGGACCCAGCCATATGCAAATCAGTCTTGACCCTGTTCCTCATGGGAACAGTCCAGACCGAACTGCCAAGCCAGGTCCTCACTGGACCGGAAACAAGCATCCTGGGACCGGTTTCGGGGTTTCACCCCTCATCAGCCACGCTAGCTTGAATCCAGTGGCATGGGAAGCACGGGACCCACGTCTGGGCATACCCTTCCCACTTAGGGCGACAAAGCAAAAACAACAAGTGATGGATGGAATGCTGAACATTGTTAAACACTCACCCCCAGTCATAGATCTGGGTTTAATCCATCGTTCTAGGTGAGGATAGACTGGCCTCCATTGTTGTGAAGTTCACCAGGGGACTGTACACGGGGGATGTCTCCATCTCTGATTCATCCGCAGCATTTGCAATCTATGGGGCAAAATGGTGGGCAGCTGGTCATTATGTCTCAATTCCAACCACTACAGTTCAATGCATGTTGTGATTGTAACTTTATTTTGTTGGAGATGTCCAAATGGTGCATTTGTGTACTGTGACACAGTTAGGATCCATGGCCTGCCCATCCCCCCCTGAAATGGCATCTGCATGTCCTGTATGGAGGGACAGGTGGAAATAAGGTAATTCCGCTGACGTTGTGCGCGGTTGCGGGAGGCGGTCGATGATACGACCTGCTGATGTACGCCGGTGGTGACGGTACGCACTGCCGCGGACGTCACCGCCATTTTCTATCTGTTCACTCACTTGCTACCTGAGCTTAAACAGGATAGGACCTACACTGCATGTGCTGCTGTGACCTGTGTCTGGAACCTGCCATGGCGCGTGTGACTGGGTAAAGGGCCCCTGCCTTCACCTCGGCGGAGCTGGAGAGACTGGTGGATGGGGTCCTACCCCAGTACCGAATGCTGTATGGGCCTCCAGACCAACAGGTGAGTACACCGTGAGTATGATGCCTGGTGCATGAATGCATGGAGTGCTGTGTGTGAAGTCCTCATGTAGGGGGTGTGTGGTGGATGGGCCCTGGGCAGTGTGCAGCATGTATGGTGGGCCATGTCTGTGCTAATGGGGATGGGAAGGGGCATAGTGGGCAATGAGTGTAACAGGCAGGACGATCGCACTAATACCTTTCCCTGTGTCCATTTCATTGCAGGTCAGTGGCCATCAAAAGAAGGGTATATGGTGTGTCATCACCAAGGATGTGAGGACCCTGGGGTCTACGGCAGGCGGAGCACCCACTTTCAGAAAACGGTGGGAGGACCTGAGACACTGGGCACGGACGACTGCGGAGGCTCAGCTGGGGATGGCCTCCCAACGAGGAAGGGGTGCCTGTCGAACCCTGACCCCCCTAATGGACCGCATACTGCTCTTGGCCTATCCGGAGCTGGATGGGTGCTTGGGGGCATCGCAGCAGCCACAAGGAGGTGAGTACAGAGCCCCAATATACAACTTGCGCCTGGTGGGATGGTATCCGGGTAGGGGGTATGGGCCCTATGAGTGTCCCTAGGCCAGGCCTGGTATTGCAGGGTTGGTCCCATGTTGGGCAGGGTTCTGATGTGAAAGTACTCCAACCAAGCTAGTAGGCATCCACTACTGGGCAGGGGTCTGTGGGTCTCAGGTATGCTGCAATTGGCGTTAGGTGTCCCTATCCATGGCCTGGCGACTAGCATTGTGACTGGTAGTGCATTGCCTAGTGCGTAGGGCTATTACCTGTGTGTGAGTGTGTCATGTACGCCAAGGTTGGTGTTGTTGGCACCACTGACCAAGTATATCCTTTGTGTCTCCCCCCCTTTTTGTTTTGTCACCCTGTCCTTATGTGCATTAGCATCACCTGGCGGAGGAGCAGAGGCACCGGCGACGGAGGGAGCTGCATCCCACAGGACCAAGGAGGCCGAATCCACTGACAGTGAGGGCATCAGTGGGATGGAGGGTGAAGGGAAGACCACGGCGGAGACAGGAGGGGACAGTTCGGACACAGTTTCCTCCTCCGATGGAAGCTCCCTTGTGGTGGCGGACACCTCTGTGCCCACCCCAGCTACAGCCGCCACCCCAGTACCAGCACCTCCCTCCCAGCAGCCCCTCAGCGAGTTTCCTGTGCCCGCAAAAACCAGGAGGGTCGACATCTCCTTCGCCCAAGGCACCTCTCAGGTACTGCCCCAGTTAGCCCTGCTGCCCTGAGAGAGGAGGCTATTGACCTCCTGCAATCCATCTCTGTTGGGCAGTCAACCATTGTGAATGCCATCCAGGGTCTGGCAGCCCAAATGCAACAGACAAATGCATTCCTGGAGGGCATTCACACTGGCATGGCGGCCCAACATAGATAAATCCAGGCTCTGGCCTCCTCTCTGATGGCAGCCATTGTCCCTGTTTCTAGCATCCCCCCTCGAACTTCCTCTACCCAATCCCATTCCCCTCAACCCCAACCTATCCCAAGCACACAGTCAGACGAGCATGCACCCAGGACAACACACAAGAGTGGACATGGCATACACAAGCAACACACTTCATCCCACAGGCACTCACACAAACACCATCCAGAATCAGACATACCAACATCCACTGCCTCCACTGTGGCCCCCTCCTCCTCGTCGTCCATCTCCCTCCCAGTTTCGTCTCCACTCACACCTGCATGCACTACATCCTCATCCACTACCCCCATCACTAGCACACCTAACAGCACACGCCCCTCAGTGGCAGTCACCACCCCCACTTCCATGCACACATCCCATGTGTCCTCTCCCACTGTGTCTGTGCCCCCTCCTCTCAAAGTACACAAACGCAAGCACTCAGACACCCAACAGACATCCACCTCACAACAGCATCCAGCCCATGCACCCAAACACAGCAGACAGACACCTCCTACAACCACTCCCACTTCCTCCCCTCCCAAACCATCTCCCTCTTCCCTCCCCAATGTCCCTAAGAAGCTTTTCCTCTCCACCATTGACCTCTTCCCTACCACTCCCCCTGTCCCTCACGTCAGGCCAGGGTTGTCAAAACCGAGGCAAGCACCTCAGACACCCAGTCCATGGGCACAGTAGTGTCCACAGCTACTCCAGGTGGGAGAGGATCCCATGCACCAAGCAGCCACACTGAAAGGGTGCCTGCACGAAGCGAAGTGCTGCAAGGAAGGGCAAGGAGGCACCCCCAGCTGCTAAAAGTAAGGGCAAGGAGGCCCCCCCAGCTGCTAAAAGGAAGGGCAAGGAGGCACCCCCAACTGCTAAAAGGAAGGGCAAGGAGCAATCCCCTGCTGCTGAAAGGAAGGGCAAGAGGCCTGCACCAGAAGGCAGAAAAGACAGGAGGCCTGGTGCTTGGAACTCAGTCGGAGCCCCCACCACCAACCATGGTGGTTCAGCCGTCCGAGGCTGCAGGGAAAGGGCTTGAGCCTCCCCCCACCACTGCCAGCACCGCCACCAGCAGCCCCAGTGGGCAGCCATCCGAGGCTGCAGGGAATGGGCTAGAGCCTCCCCTCACCACTGCCAGCACCGCCACCAGCAGCAGCAGCCCCAGTGGGCAGCTGTCCGAGGCTGGAGGGGATGGGCTGGAGCCTCCCACCACCACTACAGGCAGCACCACTGCCACCACTGAGCAGCCATCACCACTGGCGGACAGTGTGTAGTCCTGCGTCCATGGGCTGTTGTGCGGCCTGACCCCAGCACATCCTGTGGGTCTGACACCCAGGTGAGAGACTGTGACCATGCACTCCCCAAGATCTGCATCACAGGGCACAATGCCCCCTCCAGAACCAGTGGACAAGTCATCCACTCACCCCATCCTCCCCAGGATGAAGCTCACCGGGCACAATGCCCCCTTCAGAACCAGTGGAACAAGCCATCCACTCACCCCATCCTCCACAGGATGAAGCTCACTGGGCACATTGCCCCCTCCAGAATCATTGGAGAAGCCATCCACTAACCCCATCCTCCCCAGGATGAAGCTCACTGGGCAGAATGCCCCCCCCAGAACCAGTGGAAGAAGCCATCCACTCACCCCATCCGCCCCAGGATGAAGCTCACTAGGCACAATGCCCCCTATAGAAACAGTGGAGAAGCCATCCACTCACTCCATCCTCCACAGGATGAAGCTCACTGGGCACAATGCCCCCTCCAGAACCAGTGGAAGAAGCCATCCACTCACCCCATTCTCCACAGGATGAAGCTCACTGGGCACAATGCCCCCTCCAGAACCAATGGAAGAAGGCATCCACGTGAGAGACTGTAGTCTTGCACTCCCCAGGACCAAGCAGTGGGCAAATCACCCACTTGAGAGACTGTGGCCAATTCCTTTTGTCCTTGCATTCATTCTTAGTGGTACGGGGTGTATATTTAATGTTACTGCATCTGGTTATGTGTATGGTGTTGGAGGTAGGGGTGTTGCGTGTGTGTGTCACTCTCTTTTTCCTCACCCCCTTCCTTGTGTGCTAAGCGGCAGTACTCACCGTGGTCGCCTTCACCGGCGTTGGTGTTGATGAAGCAGAAGGTAGAAGATCATGGGGAACACATGCAACTCGGGCTCCATGGCGGCGTGATTCTTCCTTGAGATTCCAGAGGTGAGTCCTTTGACTTCTGAAATCTGTTTACGTCAGACTTTTGATGTCATTGGTACCGCCCCAGAAAAGGATTGATGTCTCATAATACAGTGGGCGGAACATTGTATTCCACCAGGCTGTAGGCGGTTACAACCATGGTGCCTGTTGGTTTCGCCCTGGTGGTCGGTGCGTTAAAGTGGCTGTCTGTCTGAGCGGTTTCCGCTGTGGTCATAATTTCATATTTTTTGCCGCCGGCCTGTTGGCGGTATTACTACCGCTTTATCACCAACCGCCAGGGTCGTAATGAGGGCCTTAGTGTGGAAACCAAGAAAAGGCAATTTAACCACCCTCACCACCCAAATTATTTGGCCAACTCATTACCCCTAAAAGCTGTAGATAACATATTATGCTTGAAGCATCTGGTGGAGAAAACTGTAAAAAAACATCGTCTATAACTCGAACCACTTAAGAAAATAATGAAATATGCCCCGGAAAAAATCTTATTGGATCAATAGTACATTCAAGACTAGGCTTTGGTAACTTTCTGGTATCTTGGCATACCCACAAAAATTGGTTTGCTGAACTCTTAAGAGTATGTGGATATGTGTATAACTACTACACAGCATCTCACTGAAGCCAGAAGAGAAATACATTTTTAAACATTGGCAGCACAATTCCCCTTTTTTTTAAAAACTAAGAAAGGTAGTGTCCCTTTATTCCTTAGAAATAAAATTAAAGATTATCACCGCTCCAGGATCAATGTGCAAGAAAGAAAATTTATAAATTAGGGTTGAGTCAAAGCTCTCTTTTATAGGTGATAGCATACTAGTATATATTGGAGTAGCTGCACAGTTAACAAGTCAAAAATCAACTCTTGAAAATGCTTAAAATAAAATTAAGTTGAACTGTTTTAAAGTCCTCAGCACCTCTTGTAATGCTGCAATTAATGGTGCTTTGAGACATTTTGTGGTAAGTGCCTTTGAGTGTCTAAATAACAAAGAAGCAAAATAACATTGTGATTATTATTATTATTATTAAGAATAATAAGTACTCTCTCATACTAGGATGTTGGAAATGGAAGTTGAAGAGGCTCAGAATCAAGTTTCAGTAATAGGAAGCAGCTATCCCTTTGTGCTTTGAAAATTTTCGGCTCTAAGTACTCTCACTTTGTGTGAATGCACGCAAAGAGGCTGACATCTCACTGTTTTAACAGATTACATAATTGAATTGTGTGGGTGACAAAGTTATAAATCCTCAAATGTAGAGTTAGGCTGCTTGTTATCCTTCAAGTACTGACGTAAATTGCATTTATGAATGCATTTGTATATGCATTTTAACATCTAAAAGCCTAGTAGAGGATAGTTACTAAAAGGGAAGTCATTTGTGTCTTTGCATATTTGTTTTTGTAATGTGCTGTCATTTATGCTTTTAGCTTCTACTGAAAAGCAGGCTATCATTTATTTTAAAAAATACAAAAAATGACAAATAATCAGTGGTGTTACAAATACAAATTACCAAATTTATTTTTAAATCAGTAAATGGCATTGCAACATTAGTTATTCTGACCATATTGTCTAATATACGTGAATGGCCTTTTTAATTATTTCTACGATCCACGCAGGGGCAACCTGGGAACATGTACATATATACATATATTAGCTACTCGCGGTCACCAGTAGGTAGTTATAATTAGGACCTAGTTTGTATAGGAAGAGTGTTAAATGTTTTGCTTATAAATGTAGTGCCATTTGATGGGGCGTGGCTTGTTGCCAATGGAGAAGGATGAGGTCTGTAGGAGCTCTGATTGTGCTGTGAGGCCGTGACAAGATAGCGGCTCCCGGGTCAGCACTCATCTGACCACCGACACCTCGCTCCCAGAGATGGTGGAAGGCTGGCACTGCTGGGGAATCACCTGACGCAGTGAGTGGCATCCAACACCTGACACGGGGAGTGGCACCCAACACCTGACACAGCTGCAGGGCCTAAAAGGGACACCACTCGGGGCCCACAGGTTATTTATGGCGGTGTGTCCTCTGCCATTGAGGGGCCGGGCTGCAGGAGGCGGTGCTCTGTGTTTCCCCTGAGGAACGACTAGTGCTATGGCCAATGGGGTGAGTGACCCCACCGCCCACGGAAGGCGGCCCTAGAAACCTGGCGCCACTATGGAGACCCAGAGATAGCCCCTTGGGGCAGACTTGTTTTGCGGCATGTGAGGCCAAGTAACTGCACTAAAGAGGAGGGCGCTAGACGGCCCCACGGAGAAGAAGCTGATGCAGCAATTTCAAGGAGTGAGTGCCCTCATCTTCTGTATAGGACAGTCCCCAACACCCGGCACTACTGCTGAGTCCCAAAGGAAGAAGCTCAGGGTCAACAAGCTGGGCCTTGGATTGCGGCTTGTGTGACTATGCTGTAGAGTAATCTGCTGCATATTCCCGGACGTGAGACTGCTGCGGTGGGCCCCAGGGGTGTGAGCTGCCTAGCCTCCCCACTGCTGATTCTATGAAGGACACTGGACCCTAGAGGGCCTGCTGGTAAAGCTGGTGATCTTGGGGTTCAGGTAGGACCTTGGAGACTCCACACTGGAGTGAGAGTCTTGGAGGGGCCCTCTCCTCCAAACCTCCTATAATACCAGAATAGTGAGTGCTGTGGATTGCCGCACCCGCACTGTGCAGGATTACTGTAGGAACATCATTTTACTCCTGTCCCACACTTCTTCTTGAGCTGGCTTGGGAGGCCTTTTTTGGGGCACTATGTGCACTGTGGCAGATGGGGTATTCTGATAGCCACTCTTCGTGCTGGTGCTGGACTCCTGCTGTGCCTCCGTGAGGAGGGTCCCTTTGACAGGTTACTTGAGAGACTTGGGATCTGACCTGACCACCCATTGGTGGCTGATGATTTTTATTGCATCCATTCTTGCCTCTGTGCACTGTCTGCCCCCCTGGGGCCTACTATTGAGATCCCCGGCTCACTCTGTTGCCTGGTGTGACATCTCTTGCTTTGTGTGATGCCTCTGACACCACTGTGGATTTGTCCCAATTGTATTCTGGGGCTGCCTACGACCTCACCTTGGGCGATACAATAGGCTTAGCTCTGAACAAAACTTTCCATTGTTGTGCTGGGTGGGATTGCGCCTACTTTTCAACACCTGGTGCCCAGATCCCTGTGTTGCCCTTTTATATCCTCCCCCAGTTTCCATGTGGAGCCAAAACCACTGGAAGGAGACCCGGTGCCAGTTACGGAGGCTGCCCCCATAGCTGGAAGTGATCAAAAATCACCAGGAGGGTTGGTACAGGTCCCACAGAACAAGCTAGACTCTATCCTGCTAGCCATTAGAGACTCAAAGGAAACTTTGGAGCACAAAACTGACACAGTAGTGGCAGAACTAGGCCTGCTCAGAGCGGACCACCCCTAAATTAGCTCACTGCTTTACGGATACCAAGCTTACCCTGCAGGAGATGATCCCAACAGCAGGGGACTTGAAAACCCAGAAGGGTTGTTATGGGTAGGATCAGAGTACTGAAGGCATGGAATGAGGACTCAGAAGGCTGCACCCACAGGAACAACAATTGAGTGGTGGGAGTGTTCGAAAGAGTAGAAGGCACAGACATGGTCACTTTCCTTGAGGAATGGCTTTGAAGTGTGTTGGTCGCGGAGGTCCTCTCCTCTTTCTTCTCTCTGGAACAGGCACGCAGGGTGCCGGCCGGCCTGTCACCACCTGGCAGTGCGCTTCACCCTATTGTGGCCTGCCTTTTGCATTTCTGTGACCATAGTCACATCTTAAGATATGCCTGAGATCTGGAGGAGATATGTGTCGACAACTGCAGGATGATGATCTTCCTGGATTTCACCTTAGCAGTTCAGAAGCAGAGAACCTCATTCCTGGAGTCCAAACGGAAGCTCAGAGAGCTGGAAATTGAATATGCTATGCCATACCTCTTGCGCCTGCGGGTTATCACTAGCCAAGGAACCATATTCTCTTCGGGCCCTAAGGAAGGGTGGGACCAGTGTTTAATTTGAGCCAGTGGTTTCCGAAGCTCAGCACTGGCACTTAATTGTGAACACCATTACTTTTGACAGCCTGCCACATGGTGGCCCTGTTTGTGGATTTTTGAGACAAGCACAGCAACAGTTATTTATTCATTCAGGATGCATTAAAATGATTAATACCTCCCACTCAAGCCATTCTGATAGCTTTGGGAGCCTGGAATAGTTAGAATTGTCAACCCTCTGGAGGCGTGATGATTGGTAGTTGTATTGGTACAGTAATTGGCTGCTCTGCAGGGGCAATAGGTGGTGTAAGCTGCAGTGGTCTCCTCACGAGGGCCCTGGCACTTATTTTATGACAAATTAAGCACTGGGTGGGACTGCCTTGATCTCAGTCCAGAGGAACAGAAGAGTGCCTGGCGACCCGACTCGACCCTAATCAGGGCACGAACGGCGGTGCACTCCAACAGTAGCACATAGGCAACGTGACCGGAGGTATGCAGTGGAGACGGTGGGCAAAATCACAGTATTATTGGACACAAAGCAGTGGTCACCGTTGACTGAGGACGTCAAGTGGCTCAAACTCAGGCCTTGAATCTGAATCCACACTTGACACTGCCCAGAGTGGAGATTTGCCTCAACTAACCACACAAACTGCTTCGAAACCACTGACCTTCCTTGGTTTCAATGATGTGTATGGTGGGGGGGGCTGCACAAAAGAGCTTTATCTTCCATTCCTATGTTGGCTATCATTATAGTCTGTCTGGGGAGACCCCTAGGGCGGAGATGAGTGCTCCTTTCTGCTTAAATGGCTGAGAGTTTTAGAGGGCTGTGTTTTGTTTCTGTCACTCGAGCAGAAGTGTTGGGGACTTTCTGACCCACTGGTTTGTTTGTTTGTGTATCTTTGTGTGGAAGGGGGATGTTGCCTTGCTGCCCTGGAGAGGCACATTGCCCCCTCCAGAACCATTGGAGAAGCCATCCACTAACCCCATCCTCCCCAGGATGAAGCTCACTGGGCAGAATGCCCCCTCCAGAACCAGTGGAAGAAGCCATCCACTCACCCCATCCGCCCCAGGATAAAGCTCACTGGGCACAATGCCCCCTCTAGAACCAGTGGAGAAGCCATCCACTCACTCCATTCTCCACAGGATGAAGCTCACTGGGCACAATACCCCCTCCAGAACCAGTGGAAGAAGCCATCCACTCACCCCATCCTCCACAGGATGAAGCTCACTGGGCACAATGCCCCCTCGAGAACCAATGGAAAAAGGCACCCACACAAGAGACTTTGGTCTTGTACTCCCCAGGACCAAGCAGTGGGCAAATCACCCACTTTTGAGACTGTGGCCAATTCCTTTTGTCCTTGCATTAATTCTTAGTGGTACGGGGTGTATATTTAATGTTACTGCATCTGGTTATGTGTATGGTGTTTGGGGTAGGGGTGTTGCGTGTGTGTGTCACTCTCTTTTTCCTCACCCCCTTCCTTGTGTGCTAGGCGGCAGTACTCACCGTGGTCGTCTTCACCAGCGTTGGCGTTGATGGAGCAGAAGGTAGAAGATCATTGGGAACACATGCAACTCGGGCTCCATGGCGGCGCGATTCTTCCTTGAGTTTCCACAGGTGAGACCTTTGACTTCTGAAATCTGTTTCCATCAGGATTTTGTGTCGTTGGTACCGCCCCAGAAAAGGATTGGTGTCTCATAATACAGTGGGCGGAACATTGTATTCCACCAGGCTGTAGGCGGTTACAACCATGGTGCCTGTTGGTTTCGCCCTGGCGGTCGATGCGTTAAAGTGTCTGTCTGTCTGAGCGGTTTCCGCCGTGGTCATAATTTCATATTTATTGCTGCCGGCCTGTTGGCGGTATTACTACCGCTTTATCACCAACCGCCAGGGTCGTAATGAGGGCCTTAGTGTGGAAACGAAGGAAAGGCAATTTAACCACCCTCACCACCCAAATTATTTGGCCAACTCTTTACCCCTAAATGTAATGTAAAACAGTGTGAAGCTGTAGATAACATATTACGCTTGAAGCATCTGGTGGAGAAAACTGTAAAAAAACATCGTCTATTACTCGAACCACTTAAGAAAATAATGAAATATGCCCCGGAAAAAATCTTATTGGATCAATAGTACATTCAAGACTAGGCTTTGGTAACTTTCTGGTATCTTGGCATACCCCCAAAAATTGGTTTGCTGAACTCTTATGAGTATGTGGATATGTGTATAACTACTACACAGCATCTCACTGAAGCCAGAAGAGAAATACATTTTTTAACATTTGCAGCACAATTCCCCTTTTCTAAAAACTAAGAAAGGCAGTGTCCCTTTATTCCTTAGAATAAAATTAAAGATTATCACCGCTCCAGGAGCAATGTGCAAGAAAGAAAATGTATAAATTAGGGTTGAGTCAAAGCTCTCTTTTATAGGTGATAGAATACTAGTATATATTGGAGTAGCTGCACAGTTTACAAGTCAAAAATCAACTCTCGAAAATGCTTAAAATAAAATTAAGTTGAACTGTTTTAAAGTCCTCAGCACCTCTTGTAATGCTGCAATTAATGGTGCTTTGAGACATTTTGTGGTAAGTACCTTTGAGTGTCTAAATAACGAAGAAGCAAAATAACATTGTGATTATTATTATTATTATTAAGAATAATAAGTACTCTCTCATACTAGGATGTTGGAAATGGAAGTTGAAGAGGCTCAGAATCAAGTTTCAGTAATAGGAAGCAGCTATCCCTTTGTGCTTTGAACATTTTCTGCTCTAAGTACTCTCACTTTGTGTGAATGCGCGCAAAGAGGCTGACATCTCACTGTTTTAACAGATTACATAATTGAATTGTGTGGGTGACAAAGTTATAAGTCCTCAAATGTAGAGTTAGGCTGCTTGTTATCCTTCAAGTACTGACGTAAATTGCATTTATGAATGCATTTGTATATGCATTTTAACATCTAAAAGCCTAGTAGATGATAGTTACTAAAAGGGAAGTCATTTGTGTCTTTGCATATTTGTTTTTGTAATGTGCTGTCATTTATGCTTTTAGCTTCTATTAAAAAGCAGGCTATCATTTATTTTAAAAAATACAAAAAATGACAAATAATCAGTGGTGTTACAAATACAAATTACCAAATTTATTTTTAAATCAGTAAATGGCATTGCAACATTAGTTATTCTGACCATATTGTCTAATATACGTGAATGGCCTTTTTAATTATTTCTACGATCCACGCAGGGGCAACCTGGGAACATGTACATATATACATATATTAGCTACTCGCGGTCACCAGTAGGTAGTTATAATTAGGACCTAGTTTCCATAGGAAGAGTGTTAAATGTTTTGCTTATAAATGTAGTGCCATTTGATGGGGCGTGGCTTGTTGCCAATGGAGAAGGATGAGGTCTGTAGGAGCTCTGATTGTGCTGTGAGGCCGTGACAAGATAGCGGCTCCCGGGTCAGCACTCATCTGACCACCGACACCTCGCTCCCAGAGATGGTGGAAGGCTGGCACTGCTGGGGAATCACCTGACGCAGTGAGTGGCATCCAACACCTGACACGGGGAGTGGCACCCAACACCTGACACAGCTGCAGGGCCTAAAAGGGACACCACTCGGGGCCCACAGGTTATTTATGGCGGTGTGTCCTCTGCCATTGAGGGGCCGGGCTGCAGGAGGCGGTGCTCTGTGTTTCCCCTGAGGAACGACTAGTGCTATGGCCAATGGGGTGAGTGACCCCACCGCCCACGGAAGGCGGCCCTAGAAACCTGGCGCCACTATGGAGACCCAGAGATAGCCCCTTGGGGCAGACTTGTTTTGCGGCATGTGAGGCCAAGTAACTGCACTAAAGAGGAGGGCGCTAGATGGCCCCACGGAGAAGAAGCTGATGCAGCAATTTCAAGGAGTGAGTGCCCTCATCTTCTGTATAGGACAGTCCCCAACACCCGGCACTACTGCTGAGTCCCAGAGGAAGAAGCTCAGGGTCAACAAGCTGGGCCTTGGATTGCGGCTTGTGTGACTATGCTGTAGAGTAATCTGCTGCATATTCCCGGACGTGAGACTGCTGCGGTGGGCCCCAGGGGTGTGAGCTGCCTAGCCTCCCCACTGCTGATTCTATGAAGGACACTGGACCCTAGAGGGCCTGCTGGTAAAGCTGGTGATCTTGGGGTTCAGGTAGGACATGGAGACTCCACACTGGAGTGAGAGTCTTGGAGGGGCCCTCTCCTCCAAACCTCCTATAATACCAGAATAGTGAGTGCTGTGGATTGCCGCACCCGCACTGTGCAGGATTACTGTAGGAACATCATTTTACTCCTGTCCCACACTTCTTCTTGAGCTGGCTTGGGAGGCCTTTTTTGGGGCACTATGTGCACTGTGGCAGATGGGGTATTCTGATAGCCACTCTTCGTGCTGGTGCTGGACTCCTGCTGTGCCTCCGTGAGGAGGGTCCCTTTGACAGGTTACTTGAGAGACTTGGGATCTGACCTGACCACCCATTGGTGGCTGATGATTTTTATTGCATCCATTCTTGCCTCTGTGCACTGTCTGCCCCCCTGGGGCCTACTATTGAGATCCCCGGCTCACTCTGTTGCCTGGTGTGACATCTCTTGCTTTGTGTGATGCCTCTGACACCACTGTGGATTTGTCCCAATTGTATTCTGGCGCTGCCTACGACCTCACCTTGGGCGATACAATAGGCTTAGCTCTGAACAAAACTTTCCATTGTTGTGCTGGGTGGGATTGCGCCTACTTTTCAACACCTGGTGCCCAGATCCCTGTGTTGCCCTTTTATATCCTCCCCCAGTTTCCATGTGGAGCCAAAACCACTGGAAGGAGACCCGGTGCCAGTTACGGAGGCTGCCCCCATAGCTGGAAGTGATCAAAAATCACCAGGAGGGTTGGTACAGGTCCCACAGAACAAGCTAGACTCTATCCTGCTAGCCATTAGAGACTCGAAGGAAACTTTGGAGCACAAAACTGACACAGTAGTGGCAGAACTAGGCCCGCTCAGAGCGGACCACCCCTAAATTAGCTCACTGCTTTACGGATACCAAGCTTACCCTGCAGGAGATGATCCCAACAGCAGGGGACTTGAAAACCCAGAAGAGTTGTTATGGGTAGGATCAGAGTACTGAAGGCATGGACTGAGGACTCAGAAGGCTGCACCCACAGGAACAACAATTGAGTGGTGGGAGTGTTCGAAAGAGTAGAAGGCACGGACATGGTCACTTTCCTTGAGGAATGGCTTTGAAGTGTGTTGGTAGCGGAGGACCTCTCCTCTTTCTTCTCTCTGGAACGGGCACGCAGGGTGCCGGTCGGCCTGTCACCACCTGGCAGTGCGCTTCACCCTATTGTGGCCTGCCTTTTGCATTTCTGTGACCATAGTCACATCTTAAGATATGCCTGAGATCTGGAGGAGATATGTGTCGACAACTGCAGGATGATGATCTTCCTGGATTTCACCTTAGCAGTTCAGAAGCAGAGAACCTCATTCCTGGAGTCCAAACGGAAGCTCAGAGAGCTGGAAATTGAATATGCTATGCCATACCTCTTGCGCCTGCGGGTTATCACTAGCCAAGGAACCATATTCTCTTCGGGCCCTAAGGAAGGGTGGGACCAGTGTTTAATTTGAGCCAGTGGTTTCCAAACCTCAGCACTGGCACTTAATTGTGAACACCATTACTTTTGACAGCCTGTCACATGGTGGCCCTGTTTGTGGATTTTTGAGACAAGCACAGCAACAGTTATTTATTCATTCAGGATGCATTAAAATGATTAATACCTCCCACTCAAGCCATTCTGATAGCTTTGGGAGCCTGGAATAGTTAGAATTGTCAACCCTCGGGAGGCGTGATGATTGGTAGTTGTATTGGTACAGTAATTGGCTGCTCTGCAGGGGCAATAGGTGGTGTAAGCTGCAGTGGTCTCCTCACGAGGGCCCTGGCACTTATTTTATGACAAATTAAGCACTGGGTGGGACTGCCTTGATCTGAGTCCAGAGGAACAGAAGAGTGCCTGGCGACCCGACTCGACCCTGATCAGGGCACGAACGGCGGTGCACTCCAACAGTAGCACATAGGCAACGTGACCGGAGGTATGCAGTGGAGACGGTGGGCAAAATCACAGTATTATTGGACACAAAGCAGTGGTCACCGTTGACTGAGGACGTCAAGTGGCTCAAACTCAGGCCTTGAATCTGAATCCACACTTGACACTGCCCAGAGTGGAGATTTGCCTCAACTAACCACACAAACTGCTTCGAAACCACTGACCTTCCTTGGTTTCAATGATGTGTATGGTGGGGGGGGCTGCAAAAAAGAGCTTTATCTTCCATTCCTATGTTGGCTATCATTATAGTCTGTCTGGGGAGACCCCTAGGGCGGAGATGAGTGCTCCTTTCTGCTTAAATGGCTGAGAGTTTTAGAGGGCTGTGTTTTGTTTCTGTCACTCGAGCAGAAGTGTTGGGGACTTTCTGACCCACTGGTTTGTTTGTTTGTGTATCTTTGTGTGGAAGGGGGATGTTGCCTTGCTGCCCTGGAGAGGCACATTGCCCCCTCCAGAACCATTGGAGAAGCCATCCACTAACCCCATCCTCCCCAGGATGAAGCTCACTGGGCAGAATGTCCCCTCCAGAACCAGTGGAAGAAGCCATCCACTCACCCCATCCGCCCCAGGATAAAGCTCACTGGGCACAATGCCCCCTCTAGAACCAGTGGAGAAGCCATCCACTCACTCCGTCCTCCACAGGATGAAGCTCACTGGGCACAATACCCCCTCCAGAACCAGTGGAAGAAGCCATCCACTCACCCCATCCTCCACAGGATGAAGCTCACTGGGCACAATGCCCCCTCGAGAACCAATGGAAAAAGGCACCCACACGAGAGACTTTGGTCTTGTACTCCCCAGGACCAAGCAGTGGGCAAATCACCCACTTTTGAGACTGTGGCCAATTCCTTTTGTCCTTGCATTAATTCTTAGTGGTACGGGGTGTATATTTAATGTTACTGCATCTGGTTATGTGTATGGTGTTTGGGGTAGGGGTGTTGCGTGTGTGTGTGTCACTCTCTTTTTCCTCACCCCCTTCCTTGTGTGCTAGGCGGCAGTACTCACCGTGGTCGTCTTCACCGGCATTGGCGTTGATGGAGCAGAAGGTAGAAGATCATTGGGAACACATGCAACTCGGGCTCCATGGCGGCGCGATTCTTCCTTGAGTTTCCACAGGTGAGACCTTTGACTTCTGAAATCTGTTTCCATCAGGATTTTGTGTCGTTGGTACCGCCCCAGAAAAGGATTGGTGTCTCATAATACAGTGGGCGGAACATTGTATTCCACCAGGCTGTAGGCGGTTACAACCATGGTGCCTGTTGGTTTCGCCCTGGCGGTCGGTGCGTTAAAGTGTCTGTCTGTCTGAGCGGTTTCCGCCGTGGTCATAATTTCATATTTATTGCTGCCGGCCTGTTGGCGGTATTACTACCGCTTTATCACCAACCGCCAGGGTCGTAATGAGGGCCTTAGTGTGGAAACGAAGGAAAGGCAATTTAACCACCCTCACCACCCAAATTATTTGGCCAACTCATTACCCCTAAATGTAATGTAAAACAGTGTGAAGCTGTAGATAACATATTACGCTTGAAGCATCTGGTGGAGAAAACTGTAAAAAAACATCGTCTATTACTCGAACCACTTAAGAAAATAATGAAATATGCCCCGGAAAAAATCTTATTGGATCAATAGTACATTCAAGACTAGGCTTTGGCAACTTTCTGGTATCTTGGCATACCCCCAAAAATTGGTTTGCTGAACTCTTATGAGTATGTGGATATGTGTATAACTACTACACAGCATCTCACTGAAGCCAGAAGAGAAATACATTTTTTAACATTTGCAGCACAATTCCCCTTTTCTAAAAACTAAGAAAGGCAGTGTCCCTTTATTCCTTAGAATAAAATTAAAGATTATCACCGCTCCAGGAGCAATGTGCAAGAAAGAAAATGTATAAATTAGGGTTGAGTCAAAACTCTCTTTTATAGGTGATAGAATACTAGTATATATTGGAGTAGCTGCACAGTTTACAAGTCAAAAATCAACTCTCGAAAATGCTTAAAATAAAATTAAGTTGAACTGTTTTAAAGTCCTCAGCACCTCTTGTAATGCTGCAATTAATGGTGCTTTGAGACATTTTGTGGTAAGTACCTTTGAGTGTCTAAATAACGAAGAAGCAAAATAACATTGTGATTATTATTATTATTATTATTAAGAATAATAAGTACTCTCTCATACTAGGATGTTGGAAATGGAAGTTGAAGAGGCTCAGAATCAAGTTTCAGTAATAGGAAGCAGCTATCCCTTTGTGCTTTGAACATTTTCTGCTCTAAGTACTCCCACTTTGTGTGAATGCGCGCAAAGAGGCTGACATCTCACTGTTTTAACAGATTACATAATTGAATTGTGTGGGTGACAAAGTTATAAGTCCTCAAATGTAGAGTTAGGCTGCTTGTTATCCTTCAAGTACTGACGTAAATTGCATTTATGAATGCATTTGTATATGCATTTTAACATCTAAAAGCCTAGTAGATGATAGTTACTAAAAGGGAAGTCATTTGTTTCTTTGCATATTTGTTTTTGTAATGTGCTGTCATTTATGCTTTTAGCTTTTACTGAAAAGCAGGCTATCATTTATTTTAAAAAATACAAAAAATGACAAATAATCAGTGGTGTTACAAATACAAATTACCAAATTGATTTTTAAATCAGTAAATGGCATTGCAACATTAGTTATTCTGACCATATTGTCTAATATACGTGAATGGCCTTTTTAATTATTTCTACGATCCACGCAGGGGCAACCTGGGAACATGTACATATATACATATATACATATATTAGCTACTCGCGGTTACTAGTAGGTAGTTATAGTTAGGACCTAGTTTCCATAGGAAGAGTGTTAAATGTTTTGCTTATAACTTTAGTGCCATTTGATGGGGCGTGGCTTGTTGCCAATGGAGAAGGATGAGGTCTGAAGGAGCTCCGACTGTGCTGTAAGGCCGTGACAAGATAGCGGCTCCCAGGTCAGCACTCATCTGACCACCGACACCTCGCTCCCAGAGATGGTGGAAGGCGGGCACTGCTGGGGAATCACCTGACGCAGTGAGTGGCATCCAACACCTGACACGGGGAGTGGCACCCAACACCTGACACAGCTGTAGGGCCTAAAAGGGACACCACTGTTGCGGCATGTGAGGCCAAGTAACTGCACTAAAGAGGAGGGCGCTAGACAGCCCCACGGAGAAGAAGCTGATGCAGCAATTTCAAGGAGTGAGTGCCCTCATCTTCTGTATAGGACAGTCCCCAACACCCGGCACTACTGCTGAGTCCCAGAGGAAGAAGCTCGGGGTCGACAAGCTGGGCCTTTGATTGTGGCTTGTGTGACTATGCCGCAGAGTAATCTGCTACATATTCCCGGACGTGAGACTGCTGCGGTGGGCCCCAGGGGTGTGAGCTGCCTAGCCTCCCCACTGCTGATTCTATGAAGGACACTGGACCCTAGAGGGCCTGCTGGTAAGGCTGGTGATCTTGGGGTTCAGGTAGGACCTTGGAGTCTCCACACTGATGTGAGAGTCTTGGAGGGGCCCTCTCCCATCCCTCCTATAATACCAGAATAGTGAGTGCTGTGGATTGCCCCACCCCGCACTGTGCAGGATTACTGTAGGAACATCATTGGACTCCTGTCCCACACTTCTTCTCGAGCTGGCTTGGGAGGCCTTTTTTGGGGCACTATGTGCACTGTGGGAGATGGGGTATTCTGCTAGCCGCTCTTTTTGCTGGTGCTGGACTCCTGCTGTGCCTCCATGAGGAGGGTCCCATTGACAGGTTACTTGAGAGACTTGGGATCTGACCTGACCACCCATTGGTGGCTGATGATTTTTATTGCATCCATTCTTGCCTCTGTGCACTGTCTGCCCTCCTGGGGCCTACTATTGAGATCCCCTGGCTCACTCGGTTGCCTGGTGTGACATCTCCTGCTTTGTGTGATGCCTCTGACACCACTGTGGATTTGTCCCAATTGTTTTCTGGGGCTGCCTACGACCTCACCTTGGGCGATACAATAGGCTTAGCCCTGAACAAAACTTTCCATTGTTGAGCTGGGTGGGATTGCGCCTACTTTTCAACACCTGGTGCTCAGATCCCTGTGTTGCCCTTCTATATACTCCCCCAGTTTCCATGTGGAGCCAAAACCACTGGAAGGAGACCCGGTGCCAGTTACGGAGGCTGCCCCCGTAGCTGGAAGTGATCAAAACCCACCAGGAGGGTTGGTACAGGTCCCACAGGACAAGCTAGACTCTATCCTGCTAGCCATTAGAGACTCAAAGGAAACTTTGGAGCACAAAACTGACACAGCAGTGGCAGAACTAGGCCCACTCAAAGCGGACCACCCCTAAATTCTCAGTGCTTTACAGATACCAAGCTTACCCTGAAGGAGATGATCCCAACAGCAGGGGACTTGAAAACCCAGAAGAGTTGTTATGGGTAGGATCAGAGTACCGAAGGCATGGGCTGAGGACTTAGAAGGCTGCACCCACAGGAACAACAATTGAGTGGTGGGAGTGTTCGAAAGAGTAGAAGGCACGGACATGGTCACTTTCCTTGAGGAATGGCACTTATTTTATGACAAAATAAGCACACACCCACAGTCAGTCAGTCTTCCAATAGCATATGTTTGTATGTGTGCTTTTGGTTGGGAATGGATCCACAAATCCTCTGCAGATCATCCTGCAATATAACCCGCAGTCCTCCTATTTGTTTGAGGATTTGAGACAGATCGATGGAACCATAAAATGAATAGAAAAAATGAAAGACTTTGGCCCTCATTATAACTTTGGTGGTAAAAACCGCCTACCAGTGCGGCGACGGCCGCCAAAAGACCGTTGCTATGGCTAACATCCATCCGCCATATTATGACCACAGTCCGATTCCCACCACAAGGATGGCGGAAACCCGGCTGTGGCCATACTGGCGGATGGCGGTAAGGTGGAGCTGCTGCCACCAGCAGCGCCACGTCAGCAGACTGCAGCCAGCCGTATTATGCAAATAATACGACCTGGCGATGTTCTGCTGGTGGGCGCTGCTGGCGGTAGCAGCGCCCCGTCCCATCTCCTGCCGGAAGACCCTCTGGATCCAGGTAAGTCGGGTCTCTGACAGGGGAAGGGATGGGAGGTGTTGTGTGTGGGGGTGTGTCCATGTATGTGTGAGTGTGTGCTTGATTGTGCGTGTGTGGTTAGTGTTGAGTGCCTGCGTGAATCTATGAAAGTGTGAGTGCGTGTATGTATAGAAATCGGGATGCGTGTCTGCGTGTATGTTTTGAAGTGTGTGCGGATGTGTGTGTGATTGGATGTATTCATGCGTGTATGTATGTGTGAATGAGTGTGTGTCTGTGTGTGTGTGTGAATGGGGGATGTGGATGTAGGGGGGTGTTTGGAGAGGTGGGGGTGTTTGGAGAGGTAGGGGCCTTCTATCAGTGACAGGGAAGGAATTCCCTGTTACTGATAGGGCCTGCCACCATGGTTTTCGTGGTATTATGAACGCTACGAAAAAAATGGCGGTAGGCGGGGTCATAATCCCGCAGGCGGCACAATAGCAGCCGCCGGGCTGGAGGTGGTTATCTCCAGCCCGGGGGCTGCTACCACCATGGCGGTCGGAATGGTACATTGGCGGGTTGGCTTCAGCAAACCCGCCTATGTCATAATTTGGCGGCAAGTACCGCCAGCCTGTTGGCGGTACTACCGCCACATTAACTCCGACCACTGGGGTCATAATGACCCCCTTTGTGCATTACATTTGTAGAAAGACTACATAAGTTGCCTTGCCTTATTGTTTTAATTTTTAGTTTTAAAATATATAATATGAGGGAATGTAAGAATAAAATGAATTTCTAAACTTATGAAAATGTGTATTAGTAAATTTAACTTATGGGTCAATTTGTAGTACAACTTATACTAAAAACTGTGAAATTCACTATAATATCCAAAGGTTACAGGAACGTTATAGTTAGGAAATAGCATTCAAAAGCATAGAAATACACTGAAAATCCAAAGGTTACAGGGCCTGTATAACACACACCCAGTAGAGATGCCTTAGTTGACAGGCCTCTGTGTCACAAACCACTAGTAAAATTATTCTTCATCCTGGAGCTATGTGTCAGCAGAGAGGTTAGTCTGTTGCACACCACTACTACACTGTGCCACCACCCTAGAGAGAGGTCTTAGGGAACAGATGAATTTATTGAAAACTGCTACTGCACTCATTCATCACACAGGATAGGGGTCTAAGCAAAGTGGTCAGTATGTCATAAAATTCAACTATGCTCAGCCATCAATGTGGCGTGAAGTTTCAATGCACAGCTTAGTCACAAAGCACCATCATATACATACATCAGCAACGGACATATGTCATGTTAGGGGCTACTTCACTCATAAATAGTACACCTGCTTTAAAAACGAGATTACAGTTTAGATGGTTTATGCAACAAAAATACTAACACTCAGTAGTACAGAAGAATAGTAATTTAACTTACGCAGTAGGTCAGTATATAACTTTCTGTGTCAGAAACTTTTATGAAACACTCACACTCACTGGATGATGTCCTCAGTGATGCCATTTGAGATGTCATCAATGATGTCACTGACAATGTCATGAGTGATGTAATATGTGAAGTCATAATACGTGCATTTCAGTGGGTGTAAATTATAGATAGCTCAGGTAACTATAACTGCTGAATGTCTTTGGTCCTGAGTGTGAGAAATCTGAATCTAACTATACCGTCCTTGTAACTTTTTTTTTCAGGGAATATATATATTACATAGTGGCGGTCTCCACTAGGTGGCTATAGTTAGGGCCTAGTTTCTAAAGAAAAAACTGTTTTTTGCTTGCCTACAAATTTGGAGGCACTTGGCAAATCTTCAAAAAAAAATTCCCAAATAATTCGACAGTCTCATGAGCTGCTGTCTAGAAAGGTTCAGGGTGATCTGTGAAGTGGGGGCCGAGATAAAGAGGGGGTGAAATTTAGAGCATTTCCAAGGTTAATTCCCAAAGTAGAAACTGAACAGCGAATGCGTCAAAAAAACTGGACTGAATTCAACCAAATTTGGCAGAATTGGTCCAGAAAGACCCCTTTTTGTTATTTGGTGTAAATCCGTTCAGCAGTTTTAGAGAAATTAAGGAAAATCAAAATTTGTATATCTAGGGACGTGATGGATTGGTGACCCCCCCCCGATCTCGTGCTGAGATCTGATTGGCTGATAACACTTCAACAAGGAAGTGTTGTCATCCATGTTGGGACTGAGCTTCAGCCGAGTCCCACAAAAAAAAGTTAAAAATAAAGAAAAGGGGCCAGGGTGCAGACACTCTGACCCCTTAGCTCTGGTGGTGGGGTCCTAGAAATACCCCCCAGTGCTAAAAAACATTTTTTTTAAATGTTGCCGAGATTTGCAGAGGATCCACAAATCCGGCAAAAATAGGAAAAAAAAATGGAGCGTGGGCTCCCGCGCTTTGCTTTTTTTAAGCCCCCGGGTGGGCCAAGTCCCGGGGGCATTATTAAAATGGTGGCCTCCCACACAGCCCCAGGAACCACTACCTCCCAGGGGCTTGATTAAAATTGATTAAGGGGTGCAGGCGGCCCCCTTGCAGCCCCAGTGACCACCACCTCCCAGGGCTATATTTATTTTGTGTGCAGGGGGAATGCGCCCCCCCAACTGCCCTGGGGCTTCCTTCATGTTGGAGGAGGGCCACGCGGCTCACCTCGTGGAGCCACTTATGACCCTGGGACTGCTAGCCTCCATGGCTGGCTCCTGCTATGTCCGGGGGCGCCCACATCAGGGGCATAGCTTTTTGCACTGGCTCAGCTGCAACTTTGAAGCTTTAGCCAAGCCACAGCAAACACTCCACTGTTTGACAGCGAGACCTGTCAAGAAGGTCCCACTGTCAAACAGTGGAGCTTTCATCTCTGTTCCCTGCACGCAGGTATGCATGCATTGAACAGAGATGAAAAGTTTGCTTCTGCAAGCAGGGAGCTGCTGTTAAAGCAGCTCCTTGATTGGTGAAGCAGTGGGTCCACAGGGGAGGCCTTGATGCTTCCCCCGCAGTCCCAGATAGCCCGTAAGGGGCTTGTTTTAAAATAAATAATTTAAAGAAACATGTAGGGACTTTGGGGGAGCCGCGGTCCCAGATAGCCCATGAGGGGCTAAAAAGAAAAGTATTAAAAAATAAAACATGAATAGCTCAGTGTGAAGGTCACAGATCTTCACACTGAGCATTGAGGGTTCGAGTCCTGCTGGACTCGTTTCCGTCTTTTCTTTTTTTAAAGTAAAAATATTTAAGGGTCATATAAAAGGTGATCTCACTCTTTTTAAAAGACAATAAAAAATTTCTTTTAAAATTGGGCATAAATATCTAATTCTAAGTACATCATACATCAAAGCCTAAAAACTCTGTCTCCCTCTCCCTCTCTTTCTCTCTCTCTCTCTCGCTTTCAATCTCTTTCTCCCACTCACACACTCATTCAGACACTTAGGCACCGACTCACAGACCCACTCAGACACTCACGCACGCACTCACAGATGCACTCAGACCTTCATGTACCTAGTCACAGCCCCAGCAGGCCTTCAGACATCCACTTACAAACCCACTCACACAGTTAAGCAACCACTCACAGACCCACTCTCTCACACCCCACTCACAGACCCAACGACACCCTCATGCACCCACTCACAGACCTTCGTACACACTGATGCACCCACTAAAACACTGATGTAGGCACTCTCACACCCAGACACTCTCACAGCCACTCTCACGCCCAGATACACCCTCTTACACCTATTCTCACACCTAGAGAGATAGGCCAACCCTTGATGGTAACCCATTCTGTGCATTATTTGTGATGTAGCTCAAAGCTCTATTCTTTGCTGATTGTTGTCCATTGCTTCTTCACCAAACCAGACTGCTCTAGACATTGTAGCTAGAGCATAAAATCAATATCCGGGTTCATCAATTTTGATAAGGATATCCAAATGGACCCATCTAATTGAATTGCAGAAATATCAAACATTATACATTTTTAATAACTGAAATAACAAATACCTTACAGCTACTGACAAAAGAAAAGCATGCTGAATTGCCAATATGTTAACTTCCAATGGGTATTACTTCTGGTATAACAAGAGTCTAATAATGGGAATATGTTAATAGTGAAATTCTTGAATTTGATTATGAGTGACCTATTGACTCCGATGGACCCTGTAAGGGTAATTTCGGTTCTGGTAAATAATGGGGATTATTCTGAGGCACTCATAATCGAGCTCATGACCATTCCATTCTGTAGTGACTTGTATGATTCAATGTCTTCACTTACGATTCCCTTCCAGCTGTCTTACATACTCCTTCAACTTTCTCTGATACTCTTCGGCTGCTTGTATTATACCAGGTGTAACATGAGATGGCTTAATGGTGGAGAAGCGAGGCAGCAAGGTAACGTCAAGCAAGGGGTTCAACGTGTCCACTACACTGGCTGCATCTGGGTCCAACTGCCTGGAACAACCGCAATCAGAAGCAGAGAAAGCATTAGTTTATATCATGCAAAAGAAAGATCATTGTTGTTACATTTGTACATGATGTGCAGTGATAAAATATACAAAGGGACATATTTACAATATTTTGGCACAGAGCAGTGCCGCAAGTCTTCTTGCTGCGCTTCCCTGCGTCAAAAGCAAACGGCAGGAATACGCCTTATCTCCAGGATATGGCGCATTCCTGTCCTAGTTCTCTGAGCTGGTGCACAAATTCCAGCCTAGCGCTAAAGCGTTGCACAGATGATTGTTTTTGTGCAGGAAGGCCCACCTTCCTATACAAAAACAATCACAAGAGGCATTTTCCTCTTTCTATGTGAGCTGCAGAATGCACCCCACATAGAAAAAGGAAAAAATGAGATGAGGAGAAATAAAGATATTTCTTCTTGTTGCGCCTCCTTTATGCCTCCCCTAGGGAGGCGTAGGCTTTTGATGCATTCCCACGTTTACAAAACGTTGTAAATCTGGGAATGTGTCAAATTTCATGGGTGTTGAGTGGGATCACCCACTGAACCCCCATGGATTGCCTCTTTGACGCAGAGTAAGGCAATGCAGCAACTCACGCTGCATTTCCTTACTCCATATTTACAAGGCCACGTAAAGCCACGCAAAGTAGCTTTGTGTGACCTTGTAGATATGGGCCTGCGCCGTTGGTGGGTCAAAAAAAGTGATGTACCGGTTGCGCAAGCTGGTTGAAAATATGGCCCAAATAGTGTAATTAGATGGTCAAATACAGGAATAACACAATTTAATTGATACTTATTTGTTAAATTGATACATTGAAAGAACATCCCAAATTTATCGTAAAAACACAAACTTGCAGCCTAAATAATAAAATATACATACTAAAATAGATTTAAAAGAAACTTAATACAGTGAGATATTATTCTCCTTGACATTTGTACTTTAAATATACCCAATCTATTTAATTATATCATTTTCCATGAATGGAAGACATAACAATAATGTATAGTGGTCCTGCCTTTACCAGCCGTCATTGGGCTTGCATCAAGAATTCTCATGACTGAGGTGCAGCGATGCGATTGCTCCATCATATACTATGCCCAAACTTGTATGTGCAAGCATGACAGATAGGTTCATTTAGTTGGAGATGTCCCAGGGACCACTTGATAATTTCATATTTATGATTTACTGCAAGCCTAACATTCCTTCTACAATTAAACAAAATGCTTTTATTTTGGGATGAGTAAGCGTGGGAGCAGATCAGGCCCAGCTCTAGGGTTTTTTGTTTGGGAAGAAAGCCGTAAAGAAGCATGGGTTTATACTCTTCCAATTACTTGAAGTTGTGACGTGACACAAAACACAGACTATGCTGAAGTTGTACAACAAATTGGTTTTATTTATACTTCTGCTCCTGTTAATGTGCATTGTTTCATAGTAGCCTATACAGTGTGTGCAGTGATGAAGAGCGATGGACTTTGGTTCCCAAGGAGACCTAAGCATGGAGCTGCAGATAAAATACTATATTACATTACTTAACCTGCTGTCTCAGAGAATATGCATCGCTATTAGACACACACTGAATCCCCATTTTTCAGATAAAACATGTATAATAACACAATATGATACCTAAAGGAGTAGCGTACACTGGCGTATTCCGTACGTTACGAAGTAGGAAATAAAAAAATAAAAATGTACTTACCCACTGCATATGCTGGCTCGTCTCACCCAGTCGTCTTGCTTCACTCCGTCGGGCTGCCTCGATGCTCCTGCAGGCACTATAAACCCGGCTTTTGATATAACTCCGTAAAAAATGGTTGTCCAGAGAGTTTCATTTTTGATTTGCGTTTTTGAATCATTAGAGAAGTAATTTAGCTTGGGTAGAAATTGCTGATCTGGGCTGAATTTTTCTGGGAGACAGTTTTAAAAATGGCGGATGTGTTGCAGTGATGATATAATATTTTCGGAACCATTAGGCCTATATACTTCATTTTGGTGTCAAAACATAGGTTTTGGGGGTCAAGTAGTCTTATAGAGACAGAAAATAACTCCTCAGAAACCCTTCTGCCATTTTCCAAAGTGGCGGCTATAATAAAGGAGGAAAAGACATATAAAGAAATGAAACAAATAACAATGTTTTTTAGTCCTTTTATGTATGCACCAAACAATGTTTATCACTCCTGTTTTAGACACATTTTCATAGTTCACTTTATTTATTTGTTTCAGTGGTACATTTGCACAATGTTGAACATTTGAGAAGAGCATATCAACAGGGACATCTTTTTGTAACACAGGTTTTGTGAGTACATGTACATGTGTATTCTGTGGGTAGAGGCTTTAGAAATTTCATAGGTTTTAGCACCCCGTCAATACCTTCCCAACCAAATTCACACGGATCTTTCTCTACATATGCATGATCCAAAACATTTGTACATCTTTTGATCAAGCAGAACTCCCTTTAAATGTGTCCATGCACAGGATATGACATTGGTGGAAGGTCACTTAGTGGGACTGATCTCTTGGACTCACTTACCGAATATCGTCGAATGTGACAGTCAGAACTCACTTTCCACACAATCACAAGGTATTTTTCTACATCTCTAACGTCACATTTTTCTTCTGTCTCAGCAAATCCTTTTAGAATCTTCACAGCTTCAAAAGTTAAAGCTGCAAGCTTTGTTCCAGTTTTGCTCTTAGTGTCACCACCTGTAAGAATATGTGCCTTGATAAGAACACTGGGCATCTCTGGGTCAAGTTCCTTGTACAGAATATGAAACTGGATTAAGTGTCTTTTCTTGCCTGTTCCATAACGTATCCATAACTCTGATAATCCTTGATTTATGAACATTGCAACAAATCTGAATGGCACAATAATAACATCTATGTCATTTGACAGCACAATGACTCGATTGGAACCATTTTGAACAGCCCACTCAATATGTGGCACAACACGAAGGTCAGCTTCCTCCTATTTGCTGTTAAGTTCTTGGCCCATATCTTTTGAATATATCTGCAGGCGCCAAATCCTCATTGACAAGCATTCCAATTGCAATAATTGGAAATTCAGTATTCACTGAGGCATCGGCAATGTTTAACATCTCCAAGTTCATATTGTTCGTTAGCAGAATTTATCAAGTTGCACAGGTAAAGGTGTTGAATTTTTGTTGCAGGCAAGTTCAATTGTTCCACTTGAAGACATTCTTCTGATTCTCTCACACTCTTTGACAGATAGTTCAAGATAACTGTCAAAGACAATGTGCAGTGCTTGCATGGTGCACACTGACTTTGATACCTGTAGAACAGTCTGAACGACCTCTCTGAAGTTTTGCATGGATGAAATCTTGACCATTTGCAATTGTGACATATAGTCCACAACAACAGAGTTTTCAATGAGGACACCTTTTTAAATTGAAATTCTTCAGGTGAAAGTTTTTTTCCAAGTGTGATGTTTCTGCTTCACTGGTTTGGTTGCAGCATCTCCATCAAATAATGCGTTTGTTGGAAGAAGAAGATCATGCAACAGAATGTCCTTGATAAAATTATGCTTTCTTTTGCTACATCCATCTCTCTGTGTGCTTGCAAAAGGTTTTTTTTTTTTGTAACCTGTTTGTAGTGGCTGGTTGGACGAAACTCTTACTATGGCTATTAAAGTGTGGAAGTTTAGCTTTAGTGATTATGTCAAACAGCTTTTTCACTTTCAATGCAAATCTCTTCTGCTTCAGCTCTGCGTATAGTTTTGATCCATGTTCCAGGACATATAGTAGACATGTCTTTATATTGTAATCTACATATTGTTTGGTCACAAAGTTGTGTAGTCGCACAGGCTCAGTCAGGGATTTCCTTGCTGCTGCATGAAATGAAGAAGGCTGTTAACATGTTTATTAAAATGTTCCCCTCTCTTTCCCACAAGTTCATGGTGAGGAACAGTTTCATGATGGTCCATTAATTTTGAAGTTATCACCTTTCTGAAAATATTGCAAATAGAATGGACCTCATGGTAAACTAGCTGCCATTGAGCAACATATTCATTTTTAAGTGTCTGACCAACAATTCCCTTGGATCTTTTCTGTGAGCTCTGGATCATCTGTTCCAGTTTCATATCTGGAGCCACAGCATTGAATCTTCCCTCTGTCTTTCACCACTCTTTCCAAATACCAGGACTCATATCTCAGGTAGCTTATGCAATCGAATTCACGAAACACAGTAATCAGTGACTTCACAGTCTTCATGTGCAGCTCCCAATCACTTTCTCGTTCAGCATGTACCAAGTGTCACTAGAGTTATGATGTGTAAAACATTTCCCCAATACTTGCAAAGTTCTGATTTTTCTTCACATTCTTTGACAAACTCAACAAACTTTGGCCTATATTTATACTTCAATTGCGCCAAATTTGCATCATTTTTTTATGCAAATTCAGCGCAACCCTAACTCCATACTTATATTTTGACTTACACACGGCTAACGTCAAAATACAGAGGTTGCACCATTTTTTGGATGCGTGCACCTACCTTGTGTCAATGAGATGCAAAGTAGGCGGGTGGGAGGAGTGGCTGAATAATTGTGCAAAGCTTGCTTTGCACCATTATTTAACGCCTGAGTCAGACCAGGCATTAGAGGACCTGTGGACCCATTTCCATGGTTAAACACCATGGAATGGGTCCACAGGTGCCTTCCCCAACCCCAGGAACACCCCCACCCACTCCAGAGGGACATCAGAGGATGGAGGACACCATCCCAGGTAAGTAGGGTGATTATTGGTAAGTATGTTTTTTTTAAGTGCCATCAGGGGCCCACTGCATGACACAGGGTTCAATGGCCATGCCCAGGGGACACTTGTCCCCTGTTCTGGCCATTGAGGTGGTCATGACTCCTGTCTGTCCGAAGACAGGAGTCATGTTTTTGGTGGTTGTGCGCCAGGAAATGGTGCTAGTCTGGTTGGAGGCATTTTTTGTGTCATTTTCTGATGCACAACCCCCTTCTTCCCTACCACCACCCCTGCACGCCTAGTGTCTTCTTCTAAGACGCTAGTCCAAGTTTAGCGGCGTTCAATAAATACGGCACCCGGCTGGCATTAAATGACGCAAGCCGGTGCTAAACTTTTTGCCGCAAAACTGCGTTAGCTCAGTTAGCGGCAAAAAGCATAAATATGTCCCTTGGTTTTCTGCCTGCTTTGCATTATGTTTTTTGAATGAAGTGCATCCTATGCCTTGTTCACTTCTGAGATAAGATATGCAAAACCTAATATGTCATTCTTGTTCTTGAAAGCATTCCAACGCAATGTTTTATAGCCTCAGAAATTAAAGGCATACCGTGTACTGAATGAGTTCCTCTCAATGCTGGCTGGAAAGTTTTGCTTCCAAAGATTTTGGCCTCAATAAGTTCATCATCTATGTCACATCCGCTAAGATAACTTCCTGCATACCGCAACACAACTTTTGTCATGTGAAAAATACCCATCATTGGATAAAGATCAGCAAATTTTACTGGATTTCTCGTAAAATGTCAGCTACAATACAGAAAACACCTTCATCGCAGAAAATTGTCAGGATAGGCTGGTCTGCAGATTTGTAATTTTTTTTACAGCTGTGTATACTGTTGTGTAGTTTGTGACTGGAGATGGTATTACTGGTGAAAACCCAACCTTCTTCAGTGGGACAGTATTCTGGGAGATCAGAGCATGAATCCCAGCCCATGGAGGAACTGGCTTTTCTTCATCCTTCAGTCCACGCCAAATAAGCGATATGATAAATTAAGTTAAACCAGTTTTGAGGACCGAATCATCAGGTAGAAGAAGATCAATGTCCTCAGCCACTTTCAACTTTCTGGTAGACGGGAACATGTTGATGGCTTGTACTGATTTTGCACACGTTGGCAAGGCAGTTAGGTTTAAGTTTTTTTTGTTTATGCCTACAGCTGACACAGCTTGTTTTTCTAACAAGTACGTCATTGGTACAGTCTTGAAAAAGCACCATGGCAGTATCATGTGTGCTGAATGTTCCAGACAAAGAAGAGCTGTCTTCAAAATCAAAATTATCAAGAGCAGCAATTGTGAAACCTTTCATCCTTATTGTACATTCATATTTTCAAATGTATGCATGCATGCAGTTTGGGTGGGCATACAAATCTGCTGCAAATACATTCACCTTGCTATTTAGATTAGCAACTCAGCTGAAAACTTCATCTTGGAAGAAACTAGCTGCAGATAAAAACATGATTGTTCTTTGAGACTCATATACTCTGTACTTTGTTCTTTCGTCAATCTCTTTTGTCCTTGTTCTGGCTAAACCACACATCACACATTGAGATCCTCTGCTTTCTGATCAATTGTTGGAGGTGGATGAGGGGTAGCCATCGATCTTCTAAGTGGATGGGCGTTGGCATTAGTTGTCGTCGCTTTCTCAGAAGACTCTGATACTTGTTGTGATTCACTGGTTTCAACTATTTTTTGATGAATTTTTTCAGGCTTTTTTCCATTGTATAAGACCTGTAGCACTTGTTACAGTGATAAAATATTTGATCCTCTTCACCCATCACTTTCAATCTTTCGTGATCTTCATCTTGCCGTATTTCTACAGCATCTCAAACTCTCTTCTGTCCAGCCGCAGTAGATGTTAGCTTTTTTTCGGATTACTTTGGCATACAACACGTTTCTTTGTTGAAGGAGTCCTCAGATTTTGTAGTTAGCAACACTCTATCCAGAGGTAAAGATCCTCTGCTACCACCTGCTTCGCTCATGTTTACAAATCAGAATCAACAGAAAACCTGAAAGAAAAACAACATTAAAATAAATTACCAATATGATGGCTAAAACACAGGATTATAGAGCCGCCATTTTGGAGAAGGAGTTATTTTCTGCCTCTATAAGACTGCGTAACCCCCAAAACCTATGTTTTGACATCAAAATGAGGTATTTAGGTCTCACGGTTCCTAAAATATTACATCGTCACTGCAGCACATCTGCCATTTTAAAAAATGTCGCCCAGAAAAAATTTACCTGGATCAGCAATGTCTACCCAAGCTAAATGACTTCTCTAATGATATAAAAACACAAATCAAAAATGAAAATCTCTGGACAACAATTTTTTTTTACAGGGGTATATCAGGGGGCCAAGACTACTAGGGGCATGTGCCTGCTCTCCACCCAGCTATCTAAGACAGCTGGGTAGAGAGGTTTAAAGTGCATATGTCAGGCTGGTCGTCGCAATATATACACACATATATATGGTTTAGTGTTAAATGATATATTAAATAAAAATGTATAATTTTAAAAATTAATTAGCTTATTTAAAGAATAAATACATCAAACATTTAATAAAAAATATAAATTCATTTTGATTAATTAAATGTATAACTTTTTAGTTAATAAAAAATGTATTTAAATTGAAACTTAATGTTAATTTGTTTTTTAAATATATTTATATTAGCATCAGCATGTACAACCATGTGGGTCGAAGTATAGTCAGTACATATTATTGATTAACTGGCAAACAAGTTTTAGGATACAATCTGCATGTTTGCACTACGCCTTTTTATCATTCACCTATTTTTTGTTGTTTCTTCAGAATGCCAGCAAATTGTTATCCATATTACGTGGCATAAACAGAGAAACAAACTCCTTATCCCAACTCTGTGGAAAAGTAACAGTTAACAAATGCTTCGCCTGACCTCACATCTATAACCCAGTCATAGTCAAGTGTTGCTAAAAGTGTTGGCATCTAAGTCTCGGGAGGAGGGGGCAGCCGCATGGGGGAGTGGAAGGAGGAATGCCCACACATGAAGCAATCATAGGATAGCCCTATATGCCAAGAAATTAGGCTGCCTCTTCTCTCCATGACTAACTGGAGACCTATAAGTGCTACCTATGTCTTCTGCATGAACTGCAGGGGCGTCGGTCTCACCTTCTGGGAATGTACATGAGATACTTTGTCTATTGAGAGCTCATCATGTATTTGGTGGATGACATTTGGTAATTACTATATGGTGTGGCCCCAGTGGGGGTTTGTTGTTTTTAATGTGGGTTTGCAATTATTCAGTGAGCTTGCTCCGTCTGCTCTATGGGGTATTTGTGTAGCCCTCTTAATTCTTCCACTTGCAGTGACTGCTGTTCCTCAGCTGCCCATTGTGTCAGTCCCTTCTGCCATTTAGGTAGAGAAGGTGGAGCGGCACTGTTCCATGCCACTGTTATAGTGCGTCTAGCCAGTAAGACAGCTAGATCAACAAGTCTGGTGTTCACCCTGTCTGTCTTGGGTCTCCTAAATAATCCCAAAAGACAAGTCTCAGTAGTTCATTAGCCAGGCTTTCTAATGGCTATGGCTGGAGTATCAGTGACCCTGCTTCAGTAGTGGGTGAGTCATGTGCATGACCACAACATGTGGAAGAAATCAGCTTTTGGAGTAAAAAATCCTGGGTAGTGTGAAGGTAAAAGCTGTTGGGAAGAATTTCCATAGTCTTGCCAGGGTAAAGTATGCCTTGTGTAGGACAAAATTACGCGATACTCTGTGGGGGTATCACACCACTCTCTGCCATTCCTTATCATTATATACCCTGCCTATGTCAGTTTCCCAGTTTGTCACAGAGCAGGGACAACTTCTCATTCACAGGTTGTAGGTGGGCGCAGTACAGCCACAGGACAAGTTTGCCGGCCAATCCAAATGTGTGCAAAGTCTGTAATAGCTAATGTGTTGGTGGTTCATGTGGAACCACCTGCCATTGGGTGCAGAGTGCTTCTTTTATGCATTTGTACATTACGAATTGCCCTTTGTTTATGCCATATTGGTTGCGAAGTCCTTGAAAGCTCATCAGCATGCCGACCTTTCATAATTCTCCAACTCGAGTGATAGAGCTAACAGACCATTGAGTTAATGTCTTAGGGGATAGTCTGCCAATGCATAGGCTGAGACCAGTGAGTGGTAACTCTGGAACATAGGTGGGGTACGGTTGGGTAAGCAATAAGCTCCGCTTCAGAGCAGTAGCAGCCATTAACATCAGCTTTGGTCCCCCTGCTGTGCGGCAGGAGGTCCGGAATAGCATTCTCTGTAATGCCACTGCATCTAGTTCCAATGGGGACAGTGTAGTGTCACCAAGAGAGAGGCCAGCTAGCCACCTGGTAGGCCAATGCAGCTGAGCCTCTATATAGTACTTCTCAAAATTGGAGACCCCAGCTCACCTCTCTCTGTGGGTAATTGAAGCGTTGATAAAGCTACTAGTCTAAGTCCAATTCCCCAAAGCAGTTCTCTGAGGAGTACAACATTTAATTTAATTAAATATGAAAATGCTAGTGACGGTGTGATTTTTTTCATTTTGTTTAAAAAATGTTTATGAATTAATCTATTTTATTAATGTAAATATTTATTAAACATTTCATTTGATCAGTTATTGTGCTGTAACATTCTTATTCCAGATTATGTTTTTTTTTTAATTATTCTGTAATTTTATTTTACATTAAAATATTTAAAATATTTTTTTTAATAATATACTGTATCACTTTTCCCTATACTTTACTTTAGGGAGCCCTCCGCCCCAGTAGTGGATATCTTTGCCACGATTGTGGAGATCTCTGCACACTGGTAGCATGTGAAAAGTTACTAGTAACAACTTGACATTTGTCATTTCAGTTTTTGAAGTCTGCATTCCCTCGTTTCAGATAGTGTAGACATGTCAGATGACACATACACTCAGAAATGGAGAATAGCAAAAAGTGTAGATTTACACCCTGGTTCATGGGTAAATGTTCATGTGAGTTAATCTGCAAGTAGTATTATACCTTTGTGAATATGGTCCTGTGTGTCTTACTCTTGGAAACCTGTTCCTATCTCGCATGTAAGTCAGGTGTAAGACATACTTACACAATGGTACGCTGTGACTGAGTCCCTGCCAGAGGCTGGGGACGAAAAAGCACCAGACAGAGCGTCATTCAGGGGGGAATGAAATTCAAATAGAGTAGGAGAAGCAACAGCCTCCTCATGGCAATAGTAAAGTCAAATTAGAACTGACTTAAGGATTAATAAGAGATAAAGAGAAGCAGTCGATGTGACAGGGAGCAGCAGTTGACCTAAAACCACTACATGAGAGACAATCAACCATTTATGGATGGGTGGCCATAAAACAGTAGCAAACAAGAAAGAAGGTGTTAAATATCATAGGTAGGCTAGAAATGCTCAAGGACCTTTGAATATGAGATAACTGGCTGGCTGGGTGCACGTTATTTTTGGGGGTGGCAAAGCAATCAGTTATTTTTCCTTATGTTGTTAAACAATTTCATAAAAAATGAATAACACCTGGCCCTGCAACCATACCTCACCTTGCATGGATTAAAGACTGGTAAACAGGTGGTGATTGCTGCACCCAAAGAAGTTGGGCACCAGGGACTCTTGGATGTTGTATATGGTCAAAAAACAATTGACTGAGAAATAAAGGTTAAACTGAAGTTATTGTGAGCTTGGGCTATGACACCTCAGAAATTCACCTAAAAAACACGGTTACATTTCAGTTATGGTTCAGAATTAAAACAAAAAACTACTGCCATTTATGGATGATGTTTGATGGGTGAGAAGCAGGGATGACGGATGAGAAGTAGGGATGATAGATGAGAAGCATGGATGAGAAGTAGAGATGATGGATGAGAAGCAGGAATGAGCCGCAGGGATGAGGAGTAAGGATGATGGATGAGAAGTAGGGATGATGGATAAAAAGTAGGGATGATGGATGAGAAGTAGGGATGATGGATGAGAAGTAGGGATGATGTATGATGGATGAGAAGTAGGGATGATGGATTAGAAGCAGGGATGAGAAGTAGGGATGAGGAATAAGGAATGAGGATGTCCTAAAGTGGATGCCGTAGCCATTTGTATTTTATGGTTTAGTTCACAATACATACTTGTACAACAGCTATACAAACCATAACTCAAACACCAAATGTAATGCTTTTGACCTCAGAATAGTTATACCAATAAATAAAAGCACATATAAGCAAAAAGTAATTAAACAACAATACACAAATAAACTAATGACACTATGCTCTGAGCCATCTATGTCAAAGTGGTAAGTGCAATGTCATAATTAATCTCGTATGTATGATAATTTATATTGGCAATTGTGAGAATGTCAGTGTCTTTTAAGTTTTACTTCATAAGTATAACTGCACTTTAACTGTATTTGTAACTCCGCGCCTTAACGCGGCGTCTCTTTTTGCCCTCGCGGCAGGAACGTGCTGCCAACACTCGGAGCGCCGTTCCCCGCCTTTTTTGGTAACGCGTCCTGGGAAGCGTGTATTACGCTCCCGGTCGCGTTACACTTACCGGTAGTCATTTTTACTTCCTTTTTGTTGGTGGTGGTTTTTTTCTGGTCTTTTTCCCAGCTTGCTCTCTTTTTTTTATATACTGCTTTCTTTTTCCTATTCTCGTCTATGGGCTTTTCCCAATTCAAGATGGCATCCTTTCCCTTTCCTGTGATGTCACTTCCCCTTTTTTTCAGTATATAAGTCAGTCTTGCTCTACCTTGCGTTGCAAACACTTCCTTTTGGTTGTGCTCTTCGCTCCTGTTCTTCGTTCCTGCTTTTTTGTCGTGGAAATTTTTTACCTATTTTTTGTTCCTTTTGTGAAGTCCTGTTTTTTCTTCTTCTCTTCAGGAGTTCCTGTTTGAGGTTTTTCCCCAGTGTTTTTTTTTTTTTCCCCTCTGGGACTCCTTCTGGAGGGTACAGTCTGCTTTGGCGTTTCCTGTCAAGCGGCACCGTGGCTACTAGAAAGGGTCGACCTTATCTGGGATTATCCAAAACCTGTAGAAGACCGGGTGTATTCGCCAACCCTGTATCCAGAGGTGAGCAGTCAAGCGCAGTTCGTAACAGTATTTTTAGGTGAAATATATATATATATATATATATATATATATCACTGAAAAAAACAAAGGTTACAGGGACGTTATAGTTGGAAAATAGAATTAAAAAACACATAGAAATTCACTTAACATGCAAGTTATAGTTACCTTAGGGCATGAGTTATAGTTACTTGAAATAACTCTATCAGCTGAATTTCTATGGTTTTGTATGTTTAAAATGTGAGCCTAACTATAACGTCCCTGTAACCTTAGTTTTTTAAAGTGAATTTCGATGTTTTTTAAATTCTATTTCCTGACTATAATGTCCGTGTAACCTTTGTTTTTTTCAGTGAATTTCTAGGGTTCACAGATTAAACTGACGATATGTTTAGGTCTTGGTGATAATATCATAGCATACGTAAAGAAAACAGCAATTCTTTGAAAAAAACAAAGGTTAAAGTGACATCATTTTTAGGTGTTAGAATGAGATGACAACCCATGTTGAACCAAAAAAAACACTGAAACTTGTCAGTTATAGTTAAGTGAACTAACTATAAATAGCGGCCACATCATGCACTGCTTATGTCCTCTTATAATACAGCACTCATAACATGTTAAATTTAAATGATGCAGTTGATGACACTACTGATGACATCTCAAACTACATCATTGATCACATCACAGATGATATACAATCACTGTAAAAGTTTCAAATAGGCTTCCTGGACTTCAAGTACTTCAACAAGCTACACCTGTGCACAATTTAGAATCTTCAATCAAGTGATAATGAATGTAATCTTTGCCCCAATGCTGGACAGAAAGCATATCTGCCAATTCACCCACATTTGGTGGGAGTTACCCTGTTTTTACAGGTACTCTTCCACTTAGCAAAGAAAAAGCTTTCATATACTTTTTAAATTGTGTACACAATTCAAAAAAGAGCTCACTCTTCATTCACTTTAATGGCACCACCCTCTTAAAGACTTCACACACCCCACAATTTTAAGTCAAGAGGCTGACAGAAATGTATAAGCCACCAATAATCCATCTTGTTTGCTAAAATAAATTACACACATTCCTTAGATGAGCGTAATGGCACACAATCTCAGAGTCATGCTTACAACACAGTGTGAATCAAGCCATCTCTAAGCTGGTCACCCTTACATTCAGCATTATTCAAAAATCTAAAATGCCTCAATCTAAAATCAGCAAAGCTATGAAAATAAACAACTACACCTTATAAACCTTCTCTGCACATAGAATTTGCCTATAGCAATGTCTAACAACTATTTAACAGGAGCACGGGCCCAGACATCAATTGGCGAATAGAATATTATGAACAGAAGTTTCAACTCGCAGTTTTCTGGTGACATTCTTTGGCTTTATGACACAACCTACTTTTATGCCCAGTTTGGACATTAGTTGTTCAACTACATGTGTTACCTGAACTTGCAAAGGGTCACTTACCATAACATCATCCAGGGATATTTTCAAAACATAATGAATTTTAATAATTTCTGTTGGGTACATGATCTGTTAGCAAACAGTTTCCCAAGCGACACATCAGATACAGGACATGCAGTGATGTTGACAGCATGATAATCCTGATGTGATCTTTGAGAGGAAGAATGTGGTTGAAATTCATGAACCACAAGAAATAGCACAGCCTTTTCAGGAATATAGTTCACATGCTCAAGAAGCAAAATTATAACCAGCATTATAATCCAAATTAAAAGGAGAACGACTCCGGTAGTAAACCAGGTATATGTCCATGATGGAATTAGATATCTATTTCGAGAACCAGCAACATTCAAGAAGCCATCTGCAGTGTTGATTGACTGGAGAAAAGTTTTGTTTTCTTCATTCAAATCTGCCTCAGAATCATTCTCATACAGAACAATTTTTTAAAGCTGAGTCATTTCAATTGATATTTCTGTTGGTGGCTCATAAAAAAACACAGCAACAGTTTGAATAGTTGGCATTATTGAAATCACAGCATTAGGTTCTCTCAGGGGAACTTGTACTTTGTGTAAATCTGGAGACACAGCAGACACCTCAGCTCTCTGATTGGGACTCAGGACTTCAGCAAGACTGTACTCTTCTTCAGCCCAATTCATTGTGGTGATCTACTCTGGAAGCATTTTGGTGTCAGTGAGGGTTTAATGAATAGAATCCGTCACATAATGCTTTTTGAACTGATAGATTGACACCTTCCTGTTTCTCTTTAACCATGCAGTGGCATCAAAATTATTGTTTGAGTGCTTTCTATCCCAAGAACTAGAACAAGTGGTCTGTAAGTGTCACGCCTAGGACCACTCACCTGAATTCCCAGGGGTACTGCGGAAGTGAAGATCAATCACCACTTCCTCTTGAGAGCAATCCTTAGTGTCTGAAGGGATGACTTATACAGGTAACTAACCCTAGGTGTAAGGGGGGCTGGAGGGAGAGGTCATAGCACTGGTGTATCTGGAGCTCTGTTGAAAGAATGGCAGGCAAGTATGTTAATCCTTCTGAGCCAGACACCTCAAGTTCTGGTGGCTATGCACACTCCTTCAGTCAGGAGAAGTACTCTGCAACAAGAACACAATCGCATCAGACAACTTCACAATCAGGCTGAGACATGAGTCCCCGAATCTGAGGTCTATGCAGAGCAAGGAACACCACTATCATCAAAACTTTGAGACACATTGGGGGCCTCAATCTGAAATGATCATGGAGGGAATTCTGTTTACCCAGACTATCTGCTGAAGGAAGGCATCTGCCAACTCTGTAGCAGCAGAAAGTTTCTTTAGGCGGCAAAATGAGCCACTTGTGTTAACAGATTTACCACCACCAAAACAGTGCTGGATACTTTGACATACAGAAGATTTATCACAGATTCCATACTGATGGTGTGCCAGAGAGCTGGTGAAGTGGGCATTATTTGAAGGAGGTCTGTAGGGTGAGAGGGCTTGATTTGTTTCAAGCACCGAATAGCAAGCTGGGCAAGTCTGGGCAAAGGTTGTGACATCCTCGGGCGCAGTTTTCCACCAGAACCATTGCAGGCAGTTTTATTTGGGGTTTTTGTTCCCCAGGGTGTGTCCTGCTAAAGGAATGAAATGACACCAATCAAGCACTACTTTCCTTTACTCCAGGGTGGGACTATAATGTAAGTTCTCATGGCAGAAATATATGCCCAATGTGACTGGCTTTCTCTAACCATTCTCAAGGGTCCAGGGTTTCTGTGGCTTCTACTGTCTTTTGCCAAAATTCTACAAAACGTTTTTAAACATATTGTAATTATTTGTGCTGTGAACAAAGAATAACATTTTACTATCCAGTGCTCAAAAGCAGTTACATCATTTGATACACCAGAGTATGGAAAGCTGTCACAAACCCTCAATATTGCCCTTTATACTTGTGCCCCACCTCAATGTGTGCCCTCAAATCTACCACCTGATGGTGCCACGCAATGCCTGGTGGGGTCTAGTCCACAATATGTTACCAATTGTGCCAGACTTTACCCCATTTTTGGAACAACCTGTTCCTTCGTATATCACCTTTTTGGCCAGCATACACCAGTTCATGTCTTTATTCCAGTCCACAATGTCCAGCGGTTCCCTGGTGCCTTACGATTTAGAAGTATTTCATTTTGAAACACTTAGGCCCAGGCCGTCTGTGTTTTCTTGTACTTCGGAGCTTCAGACTCTTTCCAGTCGTTTAATACATTTTTTTAGCAGAGCCATCAAGGTCCACTCTTTACACCAGTTACGTTCAATCTGCAAGCTCCATCCAGTATGTCTATATCACTGAGCAGCACCATAGAATGTGAAAAAAGGTCACGCCCTGCTCATAACCTTGCAAACACAGGTTTGATGTTGCTCCTCCTCATCTTAATTAGGTCTGACCTAGAGCAGTATGAGTGATGCAGGATACAGAACTGGGTGAGCCTGAACCCAGCTTTCATTGCACCAACCTGCAGGGTCCCCATTGCCACTTCCCATTCCCCATCTTCAACATCCCCCATGTCCCCTTCCCATCGCATCCTGAGCTGCAGCAGAGTGTCTCGGAAGTTGTGTTGGATTTGTTTTATACACCAAAGCTCTGGCTTATTTGAGCAGGGGTTTGGTTACCAGTCTGTCCTCCAGTTTCGAGAATTCCATCAGTTCTGTGCCTTTCTGATATCTGGGAAGCCAAAGTATGTCTGACCTGTAACTAATGGTAGGTTTCTAAATATGCCAATTGAAATTCCCTTGCCAGATCTTTGAGGGAACATCATCACCCCTTGCCCACAGATTGCCCAATTTTGAGATGCCTAACGCATCCCATTTGACAAACCCTATCATCTGCTGAGGTCTGCCCCCCTTCTAGTTATTTTGTCACTTCCTTCTACATTTACACTACTGTTGTCATGTAAGGGGGCAGTGTCCTAGAGATCTCTTCCTGTAAAGTGTGGGTGGGTATCCTCTGCTGCCCATCATGTGTCTGTCCACTCTCACAACTTGCTTGGTTTGAGCCAAGAATACCCAGTCATTTATTGTCATCAGCTGGGAGGCCCAGTAGTATTTTTGAGCATCAGGCATGGCTATACTCCCTTCATATGTGGTGTTCGGACGTTTGTATAAAGATCTAGGCAGGAACATAATTTCAAACAAGGAGGCCCTGTCCAGCAAAGAGAGCGGCAAGGTGCACAAGTGCTAGACATCTCCTCTCAGTCTCTCCAGGAGAGGGGTCAGGTTTCTGAGAAAAAGAGCTTGGCGCCTTTTGTTACATAGATAAGCAGGTATTTAAAACCCTCCTCGACATCCTCCAATCAGGCGGTTGCCTCTCTGTACCACCTGTTAGTGCGCATATTTGAAACTTATGACAATTAATGAAGTAGCCCAAGTACTTGCTGAAACGTCTCAGAACAAGCATTATTCTGGACACTGTTAGCCTGGTGTCAGCCACATACATCAATATGTCATCTGCACAGAAGGATATTTTAACCTCCCAGGTATTGTTGGAGCTCAGTCCCCCGACCAGCTGATTATGTTGTATCCAGGCAGCCAGCAACTCCAAAGTCAGGGCGAACATCATTGGCAAAAGTGGGCAACCCTGCCTTGTGCCCCTTCTTAATTTGATTGTGATTGATTGTGCACTGTTAACTTTGACCCTGGTGAGCAGTCCGCTATAGAGCAGCCCGACCCATTGCTTATATTCTGGACCAAAGCCCAGTTTGTTTAGGACTGCAACCGTTTAGTCCCATTCCAGTGTATCAAATGGCATCTTTGTGTCCAAGGATATCACCAGTGTTGCGAGTCTCCTATACCCCGGAGCACCCTAAACAGTCTTTGGAGATTCAGCCTTCTGCTCCGGTTTTCCATAAGGCCGGATTGGTCTCGGATCAGAGACATTATCACCCTCTTCAGCCGGGTTATTAGCACCTTAGCTAGTATCTTAAGTTCAGAGTTTAGCAGCAAAATGGACCTGTATGATGCACATTCCTCTGGAGGCTTCCCCCCTTTGCTATTACTACAATGATGACCAGTCTCTGATCCTATGGGAATGCTCGTTGCTTTTTTGTTTCCTTGTACATGGCTAGTATGGGTGGAGCAATCTTGGTGTCATTAGCCTTGTACAATTCTAGTGGGAGCCCATTTGAGCCTGTTGCTTTGCCTGCTTGTAGATCCTGCATGAAAGTTGCGATTTAATCTGACTCTGTCTCAGCCTCTAGCATTAGTTTGTCCTCTGGGGACAATTGTTGGAACAGTATGGCTGTAAGGAAGTCTTCTATCTCCCCAGTGGTTTTGGTAACCACTGGGGAGGATTGTTGTCCATAGTGACATGCAAATGTGTCTGCGATGGCGGGCCCCCGCTGACCAGCCCTCCCTCTGCATTTTTAATTTCCTGTACTCAATATCTGGACTGATCTCTTTTATTCAACCAGGTCAGGAGCTTCACTGCTTTGTTCCCAACTTCATATAGGTTGTTTGAGGGAGCTCTGTATGTTGCCTGAGCATCATTTTCAGCTATTTCTCTATATTCTTGTTTCAGGCATAGGTCATCAGCCAGAGCAGCATCTACTCTTGAGGCAAGGTGAAGCTCCATGGTCAATATTTCTTACTCTAGGTTGTCCAGTCAATTCATTTTTCCTTTTTGTCTGTGGTGAACAAGGGCCTCACCTGTCCTCTCTCTGATCTCTGTCTTATGAGCCTTCACACCATGATCACTGAGGCGACTGACTCCTTATTTCCAATGAAGTAGTGGTCTGTGCATTTGCAGAGCTCACCTGACATCTTTCGATTTTTAACGTACCAGCAGTCGATTGGCCATACTCATAGAAGTGAATGGTCAGAGATGCCCTTGCAAGATGTTTTACACCTTAAAAGTGTGTGCAAAGTGAGGGGATCATCTATTCCAGATTCGATGCCATACACTCCTGAATAAAACCTGTATTGGGGTTGTGGGTCATCCAGATATCTGCCAGTCGCAGGGTCTCTAAAAAGTCTAGTAGGTGCCCATTTCTCTCTGGCACATTTTGCTGTGACAATCAGTCCAATTTCCCCCTTACCATCATGTTGAAGTCACAACCCACCCCAGGATTTGTAGCAGCAGGTAGTCTATGTGCGGTAGAGCCAAACTGTGTAATGACAGTTCCTCCCAAAGACCAGACAGAGCAACATACCTGCCTTGTGATGCCCATGTCTGTTGGGGGGGTGAAATGTATCACATTTTTATGAGTATGCCCACTCTCTAGACCATGTTTTGTAGCCTGCCAGAACAAGCATTTTGTAGCCATATCTGTCCAGGGCTTTATAGTGGTTGCCCTCCAGATATGTCTGCTGAATCATTCCTACGTCTGGGCCATGGCATTTAAAGCTTTGAGGTGCCTTTTTGTTCCTGTCCCCCCAGAACCGTGGACATTCCAGGGCAGTATCTTCTGTGACTTTCTGTTTGCCATAGGAATCTGGAGCTATCCTCAGTCATGACCCTAGGCAACCCTGCCTTCTTGTAGGGCAGTTTGGGGACTGGGTGGATCAGAGCTGGTGCCAGCCAGTTAGTGCATCTCAATGGTGAACATAAACGGTAAGAATGAACAAACATGGGTCAAAAACCTCTTAAGTAACTTCTGCTTACCTGCATCCCTGTGTACCTGGTCTAGATCTGCCTGCCTCCCCAACGTTGAGAGATCTTGTTGGCCAAAAAAGGTGTAAATCAAAGAGGTGGGCTGGCCATGGTCCTGAGTTTGTGTGGTTCATTCTACCCACAAAATGCTTCCTGTTTTCCCAAGTCATGATCGGTGCCTCATAGTACAAGGGTGTGATCCCTAGGGTTCAAGTTAATATGCCCAAATGTCAGACTGTGCCGGACAACTTCTCGACTCTGAGGCGTTTCTCTGAGTAAGGGCTATCTGTGGTTTGTTAGGCATCACCTTCAATGGGGACAGCCCTTTTCTCCGAGGCCAGCGATCTCATGCCTTCAGTGTTTGATGTCTGTGGGCTGCCTCTCTCTCGATTCCCACAATGTAGTCCGCTGGTGTCTCAAAGCAACTTGGTCTTGAGTTTGAATACCCCTCAATTTTGTGGACATGTTTCCCTGGTTTCCAGCCCTCTATCCAGTCCAAGCCTCTTCTGGGATCACAAAGTGTAATGTCTTTCTCTCAGGCACCACTCACAGCTTTGCGGGAAACATCATCATACATCTCGTGTTTTGCTCTTGTAGCACCCTTTTGACTCTGCCAAAGCTGTTACACAGCTGCTGCACCTGTAGCTTAATGTCAGGGAAAAAACTGATGTTGGCATTTTCATATTGTAGATGCAAACATTACTTGGTGGCCTGTAGGACTGCCACTCAGTCCCGATGATTGTAGATACAAGCAATGATAGTCCTGGGTGAGGCTCCCGGTCGGGTGGTAGAAGTCAGGGGCCTGAGGTGCTTGATTTATTGAAAGAATTTGGAAAGGCCTTTGGGTTTCAGAGTGCTCATGATTAGGTCCTCCAGGAATAGTTTGACACTAGGCCTGTTTGCCTTTTCGGGCACCCTCACAACTCAGTTATTGTTCCTCTTGGAACAACCCTCATAGTCTTCGAGCTCAGAATCCTTCATCAAGCGGTCAACTTAGTTCTTAAGAGTCCTCGTTACAGCATTTAGGGGGTTATTCTAACTTTGGAGGAGGTGTTAATCCGTCCCAAAAGTGACGGAAAAGTGACGGATTTACCACCAGCCGTATTACGAGTCCATTATATCCTATGGAACTCGTAATACGGCTGGTGGTATATCCGTCACTTTACCGTCACTTTTGGGACAGATTAACACTCCTCCAAAGTTAGAATAACCCCCTTAATGTGGCCAGTGAGGCCTCCGTTTCTATTTTCTTAACATCTGGCCAGAGAACCGTGACCTCCATTGTCACCAAGTCGATCCTGAATTCCAAGAAGCCCGCACACCCCCTGGAAAGCCTCCATTAGGTCTTTTAAGGAGAGCTCCATGTCTTGCTTCAAGCTCTCCTGTTGCAAACTGGGTGCTCCATACATGAGGGCAGTTCTGCAAGTAGCCTGAACATTGCATATTGGCCCATCTTGGTCAGTTGTGTCCCTCTGTTACCCTTTCCTTTGGTCAAAGTGTCCGTGCGGTGCCCCCACAGCACCATCACTGCTCAGCTTAGGAGTAGTACACACCATCACCTGCCAGGGGCCACTACCGTAAGAGAAATGCAACCCACAGCCTCCAAGCTTTGCTCGTGGTTCCAGCTTTGTCTATTGCTGTCCAAACGCCCACTAAGGGCCTTTTTATCAACAGCATTCACAGCCAATTCCCCCGGGGCCTGCCTGTGTTCATACCTGCGGGAAGCAAGCAAGGTCGGTGGATCCCTCTGTCATCCTGGCTTCTCTGACAACTGGGGTACAGCATCTGGTGTGCAGGCTGAACCTCGGGACCTCAGTTTCCATTGGTCCTAGCCAGTGTCCCGTGAGTTTGAGCTGCCTGTTTGGCACCGCTGAGTTCTGCAAAACCTCCGCCCCAATGTGTGCCTCCCTCCTTAGTGCTGGATCTGCCACATCTCCATATCACTCCAAGGGAAGCACAAGTGGGTGCAGGCCATGGCTCGCTAATGCCACCCCGCAATGGCCCCAATGGTTCTTATCACTGCTGTGGCTCTCCGCAACCCTCCTAAGTTTTATCCCTGCTAGGATTTATATTTCGGCTGTTGGGATATCCATCATCTTTGTGACGAAGTAACCCATCTGCCAAAATCTAAATCAGGCCCTTAGTCTTTTCTTTAACTTCTTGATATACTTGTACAGGTGGTTATCTAGATGTGAAAGGTCATCTACTTTTGGCTTGCTTGGAACTGGGCTGATACCTTAGTATAAAATCAAGTTTGGTAAAAAAATAAAAGCAATCTCATTCGACTCGGTGTTAAGACTTTTGCAGAGTGGAAGAACTGCAGATTTTTTTATCGGAGAATAAGGTGATAGTGTGTTGTGCACTGAGGAGGTAGTGCCTCAACTCCTGGAAAGTCATTTTGCTGGCCAACAGTTCTCATTCGGCAAAGGTATAGTTCTGCTGTGCAGGGACATCTATTTTAGAGAAGAAGGCTATGGGGTGCATGTGCCCTGTTTCTCAATTTGTTTTTTACAAGGAAAAGTGGCAAATTAATCTATACCCACTTGGGCAGTCCAATTTGTTGTGGGCTTAACTTTCTGTCACAACAAGGGCCACTCACCTGAATTCCCACAGGTACTGTGGAAGCAAAGATCTTCTACCATTTCTCCTTGAGGTTAACCCTTAGTATCTTAAGAGCTGACTGATACTGGTCTCTAACTTTGGAGAGGGAAGAGGGTGGCTGGGGGTTCTGAGAGAAAGAGTGATGGTTCTGGTGTATCTAGAGCTCCTGTGAAATCAATGGCAGATGGGTCTGGTAATCCTTATGAACTGAACCCCCCATGTTCTAGTGCCTAGGCACACTCCTTTAGTCAGGAGAAATACTCTGCAACAAGAACACGATCACATCAGACAAACATACCAGAATACTTCACAATCAGCCTGAAATTAGACTGCTTAATGAAACATACTAAACAAGAATTATTATCACAAATTTGAGTCCATGTGAAGAGCCCTTAAGCACTGACCTCCCCGTGCTGAATCCTGAGCGCCTATCCTTTAGTATCCGCTCAGATGTTTCCAAAATCAATACATGTCTTTAACGTTGCGATACGGCATACAACTACTCCTTTAGCCAAAGCTTTCTTATTCAAACACAAATTGTTGGGGTGTTCTTCAAGAAGAAAAGTCTATACCAAAAACTAGAAGCGCCCAGTTGCTGCACTAACCTGGAGTCCATGTAAAGAGACAAAATTGCTAGAGAACTGAATGGCAGTGAGAGAATGATGGCCATAGTCAAGGCAATGACGGCATGATGGAGCTGGTTGAATGACCAGAATTCCAAGTTCAAGATACTTTCCAAGCGGGGTCAGTCTTCCAAGCAAAGGTCTCCAGTTGCTCTTGTTGCAGGTGGCAGGGTTTGGAACCAAAAGACAGTGCTGATGAGACACAGAGTTCTATCTTCAGTCTTTAGACAGATCTTCAAAGCTGAGCAGGGGGCTGTGTTTGAAAGCTATATTTATCTGGAGTCACCTAGACATTTTTTAAGTGTTTCCTGTCAGTTAGAAGGCTGTCTCTGGTAGGAGGCTGGGTCAGAAAATGAAAGACTGAGTAAACAAACATATTAAGCACTGGAGCCTTCCTGAAGATTATTGAGTGCTTCCTGTCAAGAGGAGTGTTCCTGACAGGAAACTGAGGCGGGGGTAGAGGCTTTTAATTAGATGGCAGGGCAGCTGAACAAATAAACAACAAGCAAGCATACCAGACACCCCTGAGGTCAGCAGGAAGCAGAGGCTTTTAAGTAATCAACACTACCTGTTAGGACTCTTGAACAAATAAACAACAGATAAGCATACTAGGTAACCTTGATTTCAGCAGGGAACAGATGTTTTTAACTAATCAGCACCATCTGTTTGCATTAGCTCTTCAATAAACAGATAGTTGAACAGTGCATAGCAAAGTGTAATGAACCTGACACCTACCTAGCTGAAAGAAAATGTGATGATAATGGAGAACAAATAGCACAGGCATATCGGGGATGCCAGTGATGGGCCAAAGACTTGTTTGTTGGTCTTCCACTTTGGGAAGCCACCCATCAGCAGCTTTAGAAATCTTATCTTTGTTGGTCGCTGAGTTCATAATTTTTAACATTAGATAATTTAGCTCTAGTCTCTTGAACATTCTGAAACAAAGTGAATTGTATTAAAGGGCTAGATGTGTTTGCCTTTGTTACTTTACCAGGGGCATCAAGCTCAGCCACTTCCCTTGGTACTCCAAAGAGCATCACGTATGGGCTGTGATTGCCTGATACTCCTCTAGACAGATTATTTACTATGAACCCCATACAGATTCTGCAGGCAGCTCAATACTGTATCCAGTACCCTAGCAGTCAAGGCTTGTTTGAGCATACCACTGGCACGTTCGATGTCCCATTTTGATTCAATGCAGAAAGGGGGATGATAATATAACAGTTCAACCCTCACAGCAGCCACAACATCCAGTAACGTTTTATGTGCAAATATTCAGGATTATTGTCTGAATGAAAGGTATCAACTGCCCCCACTGCTACTAGGCACTGCATGTTTTTCACTTTTCAACTTGTTTGCATTGTTACCAAAATGTCTGCATCTATCTTACTTTAAGATCAAGTTACAGCAGTAACCTTAGAGGTTTGCACTGCTGTTTTTGAAATCAAGTAATTTTCACAGCTCCCTTCAGAGTGAATTCCTTAACTTTTATGGATTATGGTGTGCTTTATAGTGACCAAAGGAAGCTTAACCTGTAGGACAGCTACCTTTGCTCAAAGTTGCTTACTTTTTATTGTTTCTATTGCCACAGTCTTTGTGATGTAGGCACTATTACACCGCAGCAACCTTAGCTCCCCTTCATCTTTAATTTTTTCAGGGGATGCAAATATAAACGCTAAGGTGAATTATGTTTGCATGTGTTTTTTCCTACAATATAAAGACGTGGACTCCCTAAACAATGTTAAAAAACATTCTCTAAGATAAGGCAAACTAACATCCATTTGAAAATAATGCAAACACTTGTTAGTAGTAATGGCTCATTGTCTGAATAATTAAAATAATATAATCCAATAACAATTTTAAAAAATGTGTGACTTTGTGCACATATATACACTGACTTAGGCTAGAACCCAGAGGCAATGTCCAAGAACATTCAGAATGGATCAAAATGAGAATTAAAATGCACTGATGTGTATGCTTTTAAAATTGAGGAATTCTCTGGAATTCCTGGATGATAATCTGTGGTACTCTATAGGCATTATGCATTCAAACAAGATTCCACACCATACTAGTTCTGTTCTTAGTAATTTATTTGGAGGGCAAAGATGAAGGCAGATAACCAACAAAAAAAGAGCTATCTTGAATGGAAAAATAATATTGTCATCCCAATCTCTTCTGTATTACTTCGTCCCTCACCAAACTAACAGTAGTTGATTTTTATTCCCTTACCTTTCAGAAGAGAAAAATGTCCATTTAACGATCACACAGAGAATTGCTGTCTGGAAGCACCACCTGTATAACAAGGAGACAGTGATAATAAGCACACAAATGCATCCTGGGGCTTCTATCACTCAGAATGTCTCTAACAATTTAATTACTATGGCTACTACTTCAGAATTCCTTAATTGTTGTGAGACATGAAAGGAATAATAAATACTGTATGATTTAAGGAGATATCATGCAGCTATTTTGGTGACTGTTCTAGTAGGACTTTCCCAGTGTGTCACACTTTATGAATCTAATCACATAATGCTCCAGCCTCCATTTCATCTCTTGAAAATGGCTAACTACGCCTATTATTGCAGAAAAAAATCCATTATCAAATCCTTTTAACAGAACTTTAAAAACAGTTTTAAAAAATCTGCACATAACTTTGAGCAAACCATGAATGCTATGATACCAGGATGGTCAGTCTTCACTCTAGTATAGTGGCTTGTAAAACTTTATACTTTGACATCAACTATATCATGTTTGTGTTCTTTTGACTTTTCTTTTTTTTAATTTTATTTTATGATAAAAATTGTACACAAATTAACCACTGAATATAATATGGGGGATAAAGTATCCTCTGACAGCCGTTATAAGTATATTTCAAGTCACTGAGGAGCTCTAAAACCGCAAAGAGGAACTAGGCAGAAGGCTGAATTCCTTCATTAGGGCACAGAACTCTAAGATGACTTTTAATGTTATTTTAACATGAACCATAAGGTATTTAGGGCCTCATTGTTTTGACTTGGGCATTAGCCTGGCGTCTGTCAGGGATGCCTGCCATCCCTGACAGAGGGTCCCTGATCTCATATTTAGATTTTACTGCTGGCCCAGCACTGATCTCTGTGCCTTCAGAGAGGAACCACCATCATGGCTTTTATTCTGAAAGCACTGAATGGTTGATGCACAGATGCAGTCTTTCAGGCAGTCATGCACTAAATATTTTCGGTTTTGATAAGAATGAAAAAAATGATCTCCACATCCTGGAGTTTTCTTCTAGGGTGTGGGATAAAGTATCTTTGTTTTCTGACAGATATTAACAGTTTTTCCCTTGCAGTGAATAGAGAAAAGGTACATCAGACCATCTGCTCTTTATAGGGTTGGTACTCTGATTATTTCAACTGGGGCTACTCTGTTGGCCCATCAGAGTGAGGTTAAATGCCAGTGCCAGGAGGGACACTGTTGTTGGTAAGATGACGGTCTGCCCAACTCCTAACAGAGCGGTCGGATTGAGGGTTTGGCAGACACGGTACTTTGCTACATTTACGGCAGTCGTCTCTGTCTGGTACTCTAAATTGGACCCTTAATTTCTTATATTACATGGCTACACATTACAATTCCCTTTAAAACCCTAAATCCTTGTTTTTTTGGTCTTTGATATGATAGGAATTTGTAGTGTGGAATAATACACCAGTATACAGCTAGTAATTTGATCCATAAACATGTTCTAAGCAGTTTAACGCAGGGCCTTTTTAAATGGCTATAGTTCAGAATGTGTTCCAACAAGCAGTTAGGTTCCCGCTTCCGTATGAGCACGTCTAGCAGTGCAATAAACGAACAAACTCTTTAAAAGTCTCCGCTACTAAAAAAAAATTCATTTTGCAGGAAAACTAATCCACTGAACCTGAAAAGCTAGTTATCAGTTTCTATGTTTAACTAGCAGGTGCATGTCTGCTCTGTGTCTCTCCTTTCACACAGTCGGCTGGCTCCAGCAGCAGGCACTGAGACACCAAACACCACAACTCAGTTGTAGTAAGTTATTACAGTAGGGCAATTATGTTATTTTTATTATTACAGATGGCTAGTCATGTCACAACTGGATCGTTGTGCAAAAACTAGAGGTGAGTAATTTTAAATATATTGCAGGGTTCCATGCATGATATCAAACACACAAAAAGTGATAAGAGGTTGCTTGCAATAAATCCAATCTCTGGCAATAGCTTGGGGTAGCATTCCAACCCATTGTTCTTTTGCCCATTGTGTCCCCTCAGATTAGACACAGCTATTTGCAATTCAGTCTTGACCCTGCTCCAATAGACACAGTCCAGGCTGGACTGCCAAAGCCAGGACCTGTTAGAAATGAAAAACAAGCAACCCAAGATGGGGTTCACCCTGATTGCGGCTCTTTCGACAGGCGTAGCCTGGTTCCAGTGGCACAGTTAGCAAGGGACCCACATCTGTGCATACCCTTGGCCACGTAGGGCAGTCCATCAAATACACAAAAGGTGATAGGAAGATGCTTGCAATAAGTCTAACCACTGGCAATCTCTTGAGGTAGCATTCTAGCCTCTGATTATCTTGACACCATGGCACTTCATTCTAGACCCAGCTATATGCAAATCAGTCTTAGCTCCCGTGTGATCACTTCAGCCTGAACTTCAGACTTTAAAGGTTTACCATTTAGTTATATTTCACAGGACAAATGGCAAGTTGGTCATCAAGCGATTCTGGACCAGAATGGGTAGTTTTCGTGGAATATTTATTTTTCTTTTCTCACTTGCTCTACTTTCCCTACAAAAGTGTTTTTCTGAAACAAATCACTTATGTGGCATAGCATCTTTTACCACACAATCTAAATTTGGATTCACCACATGTAATTAAATGTAGTACTACATGAGCTGAAGTTTCATCATATAGTGTGACTGTCATGAATAGGCATGGAGTTTGGTAAGAAGTCAAGAATAAAGCAAGACTGTCCCTGTGCCACATAAAGTATAGATGAGGAAACAACTTGTCAAGGTGCTGAAAAGGAAGAGGGTTTCACACCACACCAGCGAGTGCAAAAATAAATCCTTTGCCTTTATATATTTTCCAAACCAAAATATCAGGGTGCATTTAGACACATGGGGGCATATTTATAATAAAGTGGCAAATCATAGATGGTGCTCCACTTTTCTTGCGCCCCATTGCGCCTCCCTAATGATATGTGTGCGCCATATATACAATATGACCTACCGTGGAGCACAATACCACAATAGAGTTAACATAGAACGGTATGTGTGCGTCATTTTAACGGCTGCCCTGAGCAGGTGTTAAAAATGCCGCCAAAAATAGTGCAGTGAAATCTAGTAAATTTCACTGAGTCATTTATTTTAGCCTCCCTGCGTGGGAACACCCACCTTGCATACATTATGCCTGGTGAAGGCATAATGTGGTGCAAGGGTTTACAAAGTGGTGCAATGCATGCATTGAACCAGTTTGTAAATAGGGCGCTGGGGAATTGCCTCCTTAACGCCACATTAATGTAAAGAAAAAATTACAGTAGCATGGCGCAAGGGCTTGTAAATATGCCCCATAGAGTAATGCAAAACTGGCACAAATTGCATATTTTTGCATACATGTATATTCTGAGCTAACCACAAATAGCACTTGCTTGCTATTTGCACTTATTATTGGCACTAGCTTTTTTTAGAGGTAAGATTGAGTGCAAAACATGTAAAATGGGGGACAGCATGTATAAAAAGGTCTTTAAAACTATTTGTACTGTTATTCCGTTTTTATAGATAATGGTTGACAAGGCACAAAACGCTGCAAGCACATGCAAGTGTGCCAGGGTGGGTAACTCCCAATATTACCAATCTTGTCTAAATAACCCTAAAGTTTTACTGTGAAAACATAGGCCCTCATTACAACCCTGGTGGTAAATCCCACCTACCGCCGTGCTGAAGGCCGCCAACATACGGTGGCCGCGGCGGAATTCCGCTACAGGTATTACGATCCACATCTCGGAATCCGCCACAATACAGACACCCACACAAGTCCGCCACACCAAAGGTCAAAGGTGATAAACTGGCGATACCAAAACCTACACCATTACGCCAATAAGAATGCGCCCACACTATCATGACCCACGAATCAACGCGGCGGTCTTTCAACCGCGGTAATCCACTGGCAGTACACACCGCCGCACTCAAAATACACACACCTTTACAAAACACAACCACATTGGACAATTCGAAATACACTTACCTGATACACATACACACACCACACCCACACACTCAACACTATAAAACACACACCTGCATTACCCACAAACCCTTACAATTACATTTTGTTGAAAAAGCTGAGAGAGAGAATAGCAAATACAACACCACCATCCACAGGCACACAACACCATCACTCATACAACATCCACGCACCTCACGCAACACACCCCAACACAACACATCACACAGCATAACAAACAGCACCTCACACATCACACACACCACATAATGGAACCTCAAAGACACCCCAGATTTTCAGAGCAGGAGCTCAGGGTCATGGTGGAGGAAATCATCTGGGTAGAGCCACAGCTTTTCAGATCACAGATGCAGCACACTTCCATTGCTAGGAAGATGGAGCTATGGCGGAGAATCGTCGACAGGGTCAACGCAGTGGGACAGCATCCAAGAACACGGGATGACATCAGGAAGAGGTCGAACGACCTACGGGGGAAAGGTGCGTTCTGTGGTATCCAGACACCAGATTGCTGTACAGAGGACTGGCGGTGTACCCCCACCTCCTCCCCCACAACTAACAACATGGGAGGAGCAAGTCTTAGCAATCATGCATCCTGAGGGCCTCGCAGGAGTAGCAGAAGGACTGGACTCTGGTAAGGCAAATCCTCCCTACTATATCCCCCCCCACCCTACCTGCATGCCATCACAAACTCCTACCCCTACCCTCACACCCATCACCCCAACAACCCGCAGATACCCCACTAACACAACCCACACATCCCAAAATCAAGCCCTGCATGTAACACCGATGCATGGACACCCATCACCAAAGCATGTCCAGTAGAGGCTCACTCATGCCCCAAAATCACCAATCACACAAGGGCCACGGCAATAATGCAAGCACAGGAGTAGAGGGTATCAGGTATCAGGGACCTCCGGACAGTCGGTTCCCCTGACACAGTCACAAACCACCAATGAACCTCCCCCTCAGGGAACACCACCACAGCACCCACCCAGTGGGCCCATGCCATTGTCCCCAGAACACGTCAATCAGCAGTGTGTCCACCACTACTGGGACCTCAGGCAAACCCACCAACCCAAGACAATCAGGGACCTGGGGTCAGTGGCAGTGGGAACACGGTTCAGGTGACAGAGGCCAGGACAACAGGGAAGCTGGAAGGACTGCTGTGCGATGGGGGAGGACAGGCCCAGGGAACCGACCCTCCATGAGGCACTCTCCAACATCATGGGAGCATACCATCATTCCGAGGAGACCATGGGCACAGTACTGGCCAAGTTTCAGGAGACCCAGCGGCTGCAGGAGGAACACTACCCTGGGATCAGGAAGGACTTGAAGTCCATTAACACCACCCTGGTCACCATTACAGGGGTGCTGGCAGACCTGGCCAACACCATGAGGGACACAGTGGGACACAAATGGGCCCTTGACACTAGCCCGGACGATGAACAGCACTCCACCTCCGCCAGCACTAGTGGACAGGAGGCACCGCCACAGGAACAACAGGCCACCAGCACCCCACCCCCTACAGAAGAACCACCCCGCAAACGGTCCCTGAGATCCAGGAACAAGACAGAGAACATTGCCAAGACCCCCGCCAGGAAATAAGACCCTCCTGAATGTCACCCTTCTGTCCCACTTTGTCACCCTGTCCACCTTAAACTGCCATTGCTCCCCTTCCTATGCACCCATGGACAATGCACCTGTGAGACCAAGAGACTGAATTCCACCATGGACATTCCTCCACCATCACCCCAGCCCACTGCACACCCCCCTCCACTTATCATCACAGAAATAAACACCCTTGAATCACAAATCAATCTGGAATCAGTCTGTACTTTCACAAATATGTAATTGCAACCTCTCAGAAATATAGCAATGTCAATGTACATGTTCACATACCAATGTTACACAGTTGTTGGCCAGCAGTAAACATAGCAGGGTGCACAAAGTGGGACCCAGATCTGTGAAAGTGCCACAGTGGCATGTCAGGGTCCACACACAGAGCTACAAAGGCAGATTTATGCTAGGTCCTACAACAGTATGAGATGTGGGAAGCAGTTCCATCCTCTTACCTGTGTCTCACTGGAAGTATTGCATGATGATGTTGTTATGGTTGTCTACATTTTCTTCTTCTGCCTCCTCTTCTTCACTGTCCACAGGCTCCACAGCTGCCACAAGACCACCATCAGGCCCATCCTCCTGCAGAAAAGGCACCTGCCGTCGCAAAGCCAGGTTGTGCTACATACAGCATGCCACGATGATCTGGCACACCTTCTTCGGTGAGTAGTATAGGGAGCCCACTTGTCAGATGGAGGCACCGGAATCTGGCCTTCAGAAGGCCGAAGGTGCGCTCTTTTATCCGCCTACTTCACCCATGTGCCTCATTGTAGCGTTCCTCTGCCCTTGTCCTGGGATTCCTCACTGGGGTCAGTAGCCATGACAGGTTGGGGTAACCGTAGTCACCTGCAAATATCGAGGGACAACTGTTAGACATCCTCCAACCATTAGGGAATCTCCCATACCCAGACACCTAATCAAACTGTGTGGGGACCTTGGGCTCACCTATTAGCCACACACGGTGCCTCTGGAGTTGCCCCATCACATAAGGGATGCTGCTATTCCTCAAAATGTAAGCGTCATGCACAGAGCCTGGATACTTGGCATTCACATGGGAGATGTGCTGGTCTGCCAAATACACCATCTGCACATTCATTGAATGGTAGCTTTTCCGGTTTCTGTACATCTGATCATTCCTGCGGGGGGGGGTCAAATGCCACATGTGTACCATCAATGGCACCAATGATGTTGGGGATATGTCACAGGGCATAAAAGTCACCTATCACTGTGGGCAGATCCTCCACCTGAGGGAAAACGATGTAGCTGTGCATGTGTTTCAGCAGGGCAGATAACACTCTGGAGAACACGTTAGAGAACATTGGCTGTGACATCCCTGGTGCCATGGCTACTGTTGTTTGAAAAGACCCACTTGCCAGGAAATGGAGCACTGACAGGACCTGCACTAGAGGGGGGATTTCTGTGGGATGGCAGATAGCTGACATCAGGTCTGGCTCCAACTGGGCACACAGTTCCTGGATTCTTGCACGATCAAGTCTGTAAGTGATAATAATGTGTCTGTCTTCCATTGTTGACAGGTTCACCAGGGGTCTGTACACCAGAGAATGCCGCCATCTCATCACCTGCCCCAGCAGATGTGCCCTATGGAGGAGAACAGTGAGCAGAGGGTCATACACCACATAGGTTTCACAAGGCTGTTTAGCACAATCGTTAAATTATCTCTATGTGCCTTTGTCTGTCCGTATTCCTGGCCTAAATAGGTGTGACCCGGTTAGTTGGCCTGCCATGTGGCCCCCTGTAAGGTGGGACAAGGGGAAATGAGGCAACTGCGCTGGCGTTGTGCAGCATCGCGGTAGGCGGTCGAAGACCGCTGCGCAATTCAGCATTGGTTATCATTGGGCCCTATGGGTTCCAGGAGCCAATGACCATGTACGCCGGCGGTGACGGTACGCACCGTCGCAGACGTGACCGCCATTTTCTATCTCTTTCCTCACTTGATACCAGACCTTCAACAGGAGAGGACCTACACTGCAAGTGCTGCTGTGACCTGCGTCTGGAAGCGACAATGGCTACAGTGTCTGGGGAAAGGGCCCTTGCCTTCACTGCGGAGGAGTTGGATAAACTAGTGGATGGGGTCCTCCACCAGTACATGCTACTCTACGGTCCTCCAGACAAACAGGTGAGTGAACTGTGTGCATGATGGATGGGACATGATTGCATGGAGTGTCGTGGATGGAAGAGACGGGGGGGGGGGGACAGGCCAGCATGTGCGGTGGAGAGTGTATGTTTTCATGGGACAGGGTGGGAGGTTTGTGTCCAATGTGTGAGAAGGACTGTACGGGAAAGTAACATCCTTTTTAACTTCACTATTCCTCTAGGTCAGCGCCCACCAGAAGAAGGGTATTTGGCATGCCATTGCCAAGGGAGTGCGGACCCTGGGGGTCTACCATAGATGGAGCACCCACTGCCGGAAAAGATGGGAGGACCTGCGCCGCTGTACCAAGAAGACGGCGGAGGCCCAGCTGGGGATGGCCTCCCAATGTGGAACTGGTGCCCGTTGCACCATGACCCCCCTGATGTACCAGATCCTGGCGGTAGCATATCCTGAGTTGGATGGGCGCTTGTGGGCATCACAGCAGCCACAAGGGGGTGAGTACACTCTCATTCAGCTGACTCTGCACGCTTGACGAGGTGTCTGGGTGGGGTAGGTGGGCTGTGGGTTCCCCTAGGCAGGGCAGACACGCAAAGGTAGATCCATTGATTTGCAGGCTGATTCCCACTCCAACCCCAAAGGTGGTATTTGCCCTCTACACCTAGTCAGGCTCCCATGGGTACCAGCTGTGCATGAAATGGGTCTAGACAAAGTGCCCCATGGGCATGTGCTTTTCCCCTGCCCTGTTAGTGCATGGCTTAGTGCATAGGGCTGCTCCCTGTGTGTTGTGTCCGCCAAAGGTAGTGGTGTTGCAGGCATTGACCATGTGTCTCCTCTGTCTTTACCCCCCTTTTTGTTTTGTCACCCTGTCTTTGTGTGCATTAGCATCATCTGGCGGAGGAGCAGTGGCACCGTAGCAGAAGGGAGCTGCATCCCACATGGCCCTGGAGGGTGAAGTAACGGAGTCAGAAGGCACCAGTTGGACGGAGGGCGAAGGGAGCTCCACGATGGGGACAGGAGGAGACACCAGCCACTCCTCCTCTGATAGGAGCTCCCTTGCGGTGGCGGGCACCTCTGTGCCCACGGCATCAACAGGTACGGCCGCCAGCCCCCCTACCAGCACCCCCCTCTCAGCAGCCCCTCATCGAGTTTCCTGTGCCTGGTCACCCAGGAGGGTGGGCATCTCCTTCACCCCAGGCACCTCAGGCCCTGCCTCAGTCAGCCCTGCTGCCCTCAGTGAGGAGGCTATTGACCGCCTGAGATCCCTCACTGTTGGGCAATCAACCATTTTGAATGCCATCCAGGGTGTTGAGAGGCATTTGCAGCAAACAAAAGCATACCTGGAGGGCATTCATTTTGGCGTGGCGGCCCAACAGAGAGCATTTCAGGCTCTGGCTTCAGCACTGATGGCAGCCATTGTCCCTGTGTCCAGCCTCCCCCCTCCAACTTCCTCTACCCAGACGCAATCCCCTGTACCTCAGCCTATCCCAAGCACACCATCAGACCAGCATGCACACTCATCAACACACAAGAGTGGCTCAGGCAAACATAAGCACCACACATCCCACAGGCACTCACACAAGCACCATACCCATGCAGACACAACAACATCCATTGCCTCCACTGTGTCCCCCTCCTCCACGTCCTCCTCCCTCCCTGTCTCATCTATATTCACACATGCATGCACTACATCCTCAGCCACTACCTCCATCACCAGCACGCCCATCACCACACACCGCTCATGTGCAATCACCACCCCCACAACCAGGCCCACATCCACTGTGTCCTCTCCCAGTGTGTCTGGGAGCCCCCCTCCCAAACTACACAAACGCAGGCACACACCCACCCAACAGCCATCCACCTCACAACAGCCTCCGGCCCATGCACCTTCACCCAAATTCAGCAGATGTACACCTCCTACAACCACTACCTCTTCCTCCACTCCCAAACCCCCTCCATCTTCCTGTCCCAATGTGTCTAAGAAACTCTTCCTGGGTAACAATGACCTCTTCCCTACACCTCGCCTAACGTCCTTCCCCTAGGGCCAGGCTGTCCAGGTCCCAGCCCAGCACCTCAGCCACCAAATCATCCAGCACAGTGGTCTCAGCAAGTCCGGTCACATCGCGAGCGGCACCCATCAGGGCTGCCAGTGTGCCACCTCACGAGGCCAAGGATCAGCCCATTCCGCCACCTGCCAAGGGGAAGAAGGTGCCCACATGACGGAGGGAGAAGCCGCACCAACCACCAAGCAAGGGCTCCTCTAAGCCAAAAGGGGACAGTGCCAAGGGACCAGCAGCGACATCAAAGGTGGGGAAGGGACACAAAGCGAAGAGCAAGTCAGGACAGGGCACGGAGGGTCAGGCTGAGGGACTAGAGTCACCCCTTCTGTCAACTAGAACATCAACCTGTACGGCGGTGGACACCGCCACCTGCACGTCTGCTGCCTCAGCAACAGTACCCAGCATTATCCCCAGTAGGCAGCCGTCCGAGGCTGCAGGAGACATCCTGCTGTGTCCCTCCACAGGTGCTGACACATGCACCACCGCCAGCACCTCCGCCACAGACACCACCGCAACCACCACTACCAGGCCTGCGGCGTGCTCAGACAGTGCCATCACAGCTGACATGGCTATCATCCCCAGTGGGCAGCCGTCCAAGGCTGCAGGAGACGTCCTGGACCCTGCACAGCATACAGGACACATGACACCCAGCACTGTTTGTACCTGCATGTGGCAGACGAAGTCGCAGCAGGGCAGAGTGTGTCTCTGCCTCCATGGAGTATCATGCTACCTGTTCCCAGGCAATCTTGTGGCACACACACCCAGGTGAGGGAAAGAGACCTGCCACACTGCATGTGTAGCACTCTGGGCACAATGCCCCCTCCAGAACCAGTGGAGATTCACATCCACTACCCCAGTCCTTGGCAGGATGAAGCAATCTGGGCACAATGCCCTCTCCAGAACCAGTGGAAAATCACATCCACTCACCTGATCCTTGGCAGGATGAAGCACTATGGGCACAATGCCCCCTCCAGAACCAGTGGAGAATCACATCCACTTGAGAGACTGGCTTTGCACTCCCCAGGATAAAGCAGTGGGCAAACCACCCACTTGAGAGACTGTGGCTTTGCACTCCCCAGGATAAAGCAGTGGGCAAATCACCCACTGGAGAGACATGAGAGACTGTGGCTTTGCATTCCCCAGGATAAAGCAGTGGGCAAACCACCCACTGGAGAGGCTTGAGAGACTGTGGCTTTGCACTCCCCAGGACCAAACTGTGGGCATGGAGCCCCCTCGTGGAGCAGTGGCGTCGTCCGTTCATCCAGCTGAGGTTCCCCCTCTCCCCCTGAGGTGCCTGTTTATTTTCAATCTGATGCCCCTGCAGTGTTCTCTCCGTTTCGAGTCAGGTATCTTGTGTGGGCTTCACCCACGCATTTTGGGACCACTGGTCCACGGACAATGATTTCATTACTATCAGGACTTGTGTAGTAGGTGTACATATTTGTATATACTGCTATTTTTATTTGGCCTATCTGATTTTTCAATGATTACACTTGTTACAATCATTTCATTTGGTCCTTGCGTTCTTCCAGAGGGTTACGGGGTGTATATGTAATGTTGCTGCATGTATTTGTGTGTATGGTGTTGGGGGTGAGGGTGGGGGTGTTGCGTGTTGTGTGTGTGTGTCACTCTCTTTTCCCTTCTCCCCTCCCCTGTGTGCTAGGTGCAGTACTCAACGTGGTCGTCGCTGGCGTCTTTGCTGCTCCTGATACAAGAGGAGGTAAAGCAACATTGCAGGACCTGTAACTCGGGCTCCATGGCGTCCTAGGAACTCGTTGGGTGTTGAAAGTTCAGTGGTTTCCGTTCCAAGTCCTGTTTCTGCTGTGCTTTTGATGGCGTTGGTACCGCCCCGGAAAAGGTGGCGGATAGGCCTCTTGTAATACAGTGGGCGGAACCTTGTCTTCCGCCTGTCTGCTGGCGGTTACCCCTGCGGTGTTTGTTTCTACTGCCGTGGCGGTCGGAGTGTTAAAGTGGCTGCCTATGATCGTGATCTCATTTTTTTTACTGCCGGCCTGTTGGCGTTATACCGCCACTTTAACATGACCGCCAGGGTTGTAATGAGGGCCATAGACTGCTAACCTTTCATCTACTTTAATTGATGGGTGGTGGAAATTTTGGGGGGCGTAGCAAAAGCAGTGGAAGAGGTCCTTACAACTTTTAAACTTCCCACTCCAGCGTTTCCCACTGTGGGTTCCTGGAGGGGGCTTGAACTACTAAATAGAAGAATTTCTGGGGTGTCAATTAGGAGTAAAGAGAGGTAGCAGCTGGTCCGTCTGGTTTATCCCTTTGCTCACCTGGCCCTGCCCTCTCTATCTGCGGTCTCTGGTGCCGTGGCAACAGAAGCAAGAACACAAAGTAAACAAGGATCTGGGGGCAATACGTACAAAGCCCTTTTGCAATTCTTAACGGTCTGAATCGGTATTTCGGGTCATTAAGAAGTGCAAAATGGCCTTTTCTGATGTACAAACAAAGGTCTTTAGGAAATTGCAAATTGTGATCTTTACCCTGTAGAATTCGCAATTTGCGATCCCCAGAATAGGAAATTGCAAATAGAGATTACCTATTTGCGATTCCTATTCTGATGTACAAAGCATTTCATAAATGCAATTTGGGCATTTAGGAAATGCAATTACCATCGACTTAAAGTCTATGGTAACCATGTGCAATTTTAGAAAAGCACCCGAAAATGCTTTTTTTAAATTGCAATAGAGCACACCCATGCCCTTTGGGCATATGTGTGCTCTACATGTACCCAACTATTTTTGGGGTGCACCAAGGAGGGCCTTTTGCCCATTGCCATCCTTGGTTTTGCATTTCCCAAATAGCGATTTCCTAATAAGAAATCGCTATTTGAGAAATGCAAAACCAGCCCTTTGACACAAATGCAATGGGATTCCTTATCTGCAATTTCCTAATAGCGATTCCTACTTTGTACCAGCCACCATACTTATACCATGCTGGAGGGATTGTTTTGCTGAAAGGTCTTCTGCCTAGGCTTTAGGACCACTTCAGCAAAACTCAAATACAGGAAGGCTACCATGTCTTGGCGGCTGGACAGCATTAATTATTGTTACTTATGTTACAGAAACAAACCCCCAAAGAGGAGGTTTATTTCTGTGAAACAAAATATAAATTGCCCTGACACACTACTTTTCTCCCTGAAGGTGTAGGCAACGGATGATCTTCCATGCCAGGGCATGCCTGGAACATCTGTGTGGGAAAGTGTCCTTAGTAGAGCAGGCCTTCCAGCACCCTGAAGATGGTGAGCCTGCGGTAGATGGTCCCCCACCGCAGGTCAGTCAGCGGTTCCCTCACCTCTAACTGGGGAGAGGGAAATGCGGGTTTATTGGGCGGGATCCCTGCCAATATGCAACAGAGCTCATTCTCTGACAAACAATAAATGAGTCCATAACAAAAAGGTAAAAAGTCTATCTTACATTACAGGGTCCGGTAGGCGTGGATAAGCATGCAAAGCCCTAATCTGCAGGTGTGGCTAAAGGACATGGATGAATAGTTTATAGTAGAGGAACTGTGCATAATACTGATCACAAATGAAGTACAGTTAGCAGAGACTTTAACGGATTGGATAGAAATCATACAAGAGCTCTTTTGTATCAAGGATAACACCGTACCCTGAAATCTCGATCAACACCAAAAATATTGGTAACATGCATGCACTTATCATTTTTCTCTACCCACTACATGAACAATATACACGTTGTTGATGTGATGCATTATTTTATGAATTCTATAATACATCTGGGACTGACATATCTGTGCACCTCAAACAATACTGAATAAAGAATGTTTGTCAGTTTTCAATCTAATCCCTACTGTAATTGAAAATGCCTTTTCGTTTTACTCTGACATAGCATCCTGTATTACCTGTTGTATGTTGATACAAACACCCATGCAGGTAAGGTTTAAGGATCTCGCACATTCGAAATGCAATATTGAAATCAGAAAAGGGGTTATAAACTACTCACATGCTCAATGCAGAACGATGAGGTTTCATATTAAATTAACAAATCCAGGGTCAGTTTGATAAACTCTAAGTGGGATTGGGGTAAACCATGGCAATTTTGAAAAATTAAACCTGCTGTTTCTGATCTCGTGTTCTTGCATCAGCCCGGCGATTGGTAAAGTCCTATGTGAGCTGCACTATCGCCAAGCATGGGCGTTTCTCTTGTCACTTCATGATTTACACACTATGCCAACGCCCTGTGCTTTGTATTGCTAAAAACAATGCCAGGCTTCGCGAATCTCTGTGAACGCCAGACGTCTCGCCAGGAAAGATGTGGGGTTTGCATGCCACGGAATTCTTGCTACTGTTCTCTGAATGCTAAACTATCTGTTTGCCTAGGAGCAGAGACATCTTAAGGAGTTTGGGGGTCCTGGGCCATGAACGTTTGGAGGGATCTGTTCAGAACAGCTTAGAACTCATGGTCCAGTTTCAGTTCTTTAATGCCCTCTTTGGCCAGGTCACTGACAGTACGCAGGCATACTCAGCCAAATTCTGTTTAAATTAAATTTTCAGAGATAGTGGCATGTGTTTTCATAGCATAACACAGCAGCAGCTCGCTAACATTACTGCAAATAATCTCTGTGACACCTTCCCATTTCGTATACATGAGGTCCTGTTTTGATCTAACCGAAACTATCTATTATGGAAGTTGCATGAAACATAAACACAGCAAGTCTCTGCAAAATGTCTGTAATAGACTCGCACATTACCCACAATGGAAATAAATTAAAGTAACACGGTATTTAAAACAATGTGAGAATGGTTCAAGATCAGCAGAGCAACACTCTCTGCAGAACAGAGATGGCTCAATCAGGGGACCCCCTGAAAAGCTGAAGACCGGGGCCAGAGTCCACTTTGCCCATATCTTAAAACGTCTCTGCCTGGGAGTATGTACATGGCTTGAAGTAGCACAAACCTAGCTCCAAAGCAACATAGCTCTGTACAGTCCTAACAGTACATTATGGCAGGGCAAAGATGGATGGAGAAGTGTAGAAAGGTGAAGGAGAAGGTGGCTGGGGAGGGAAGGTTGAGAAAGGAGTACCTGCCAGCCCATCGTGAGAAGCAGAGCACGCTAAATAATTGTGGAGTCAGATGTGAATTAGGTGATGCTTAAAAATCAGGATTTTGCTTAGATGGCTTACCGGGAATCTGATTGCTCCAATTTTTCTTCATTATCACAGTCCTTACACTATAAGCGTTCGTCACACCCACGCCACACCCAGAAATGCACATTGTGCCTAATAAAAAAAGATTAAACTCATCCCCCCCTTCTGGTGTGTAAGGACCAAGTCTATGCAGAAACCTCCTGCGTTAACTACTGAAGACGCCCAACAGACTGAAGCCAGGTATGCCACAGGTACAGTGCCGAGTGCGGTATGCCGCCAATTGCGTTTGTCCCTTGGACGGAATTCATTTTGTCAATAGAGCAAGTAATTCCTGTTTGGCACTTGTAATGCAGGATGGGGAGGTGTTTTTTCGGTCCTAGAGCAAAATGTTTTTATCCTTCATGTCATACTCGGATTTTTCCCGTTTTCTTAGTGTGTGTGTAGTTTGGCGTGGGGATGTTTAAGTCTGCAAAGATGTGTCCCTTTGTTTATGTGCTAGTAAATTAGACACTTAAGGTTTCAAGGGGATGTGTTCACTTTTTATGGCTATAGGTTACTGCCTTTACCTCGCCTGGTACTGTTTGTACGCTGTTGCCAGGCATTTGTCATAGCAAATTTGTTGGGTGGAAAGGAATGCTTTTTCAGGAATGGCTGATTTATATTTTCACCTATGTTTCGACATGGTTTCTGATGGGTGTAGAAGTTATTAAGTTTCTATCTTGTATGGATCTGTTAGTTTAATGTACGTCTTACAGTGCTACATGAAAATTTGCTGTCATGGTTCCCCTTTGCATCTTGTCTCTTGCAATGAGGGTGGACTAATTCGTGTGTGGTCATTATCTTATTTAAACTGGAGGATAATCTTGTACTTGTTGGCTTGCTTTGATAAAGAGAGAAGTGTTGTATCTTGAATAATGCATTATGGGTGTACGTGATGTGACAGGATGTTCCTGCCTTCTTTTATTGTACATGGAATGTTGGGTTAAGAGTGTTCAATGCCTAGGAAGTTTGGTGAACCTCTTACTAAAAATGTAAAACTTTAACAGAGAAGAAAATGGATCTGTATTCATATAGATCACACGCCTATATTCCAAAGGTGCGAAGTTATTTTAGAAAACTCTGATTAATCAGTCTGTCTGGGAGGAAGCAACGTCTCCTTATTCACAAGGAATGGAAACCGCTGGTTGGTTTTTGATTTCACAAAGTGTGTCAAATAACCCAGAGCAGGCTAGAGGTGGTCATTGGGAATTTGTCCACCCCTCACTGCAAAATGCGGGTAGAAACTTCAGCAGCATGTATGGCAGCACGCCCCGATCAGATTCAGGTGGTGGGGCATTCAACGGCGGGCTGCTCTGGATTGTAAGGTAAGTGTGCCCCAACACTGATTCAACACATCTTTAACATGATGCAGATCTCCCCTCTACTTTCAGTTGCCTGACAGGCATCTTTGTGACAATGTGTGACTGCTGGCATCCATTTATCTGCAGAACCAAAACCCTGAGGGCAAACCCGGCATATCTAGACAAAGGCCCCAACATTGACACCAGAGGCTTGTGATGGCGGCGATGAGGGTTTGAGGCTTGAACAATTTAGCCTGGATTAGAAATTGACATCAGGGGCGCTATCTGAACCAGAACTCTTAGTGCCTCATGTATGGCAGCATTCACATGGCAGCACTGGGGGGTAGTGAGAGGTCTTGAAGTGATGATCTGGCCTAAAATAACCCCCCTCTTGCGTTGTATTGATGTGAATTCCCATGTGGCTTATATGGTTAGTGTGTATTTGGCAGTGTGTGAAGACCAGCATACATGCCAACACTCATGATTTAGGCAGAACCCTGTTTATTTTACTAAAACTGTTTTATTTTTTCTTTCTCAGCAATTCACCTTTATTCCTATTTTAGAATGGTGTTATGGAGCTGCACGATGCTGAGCTCTTTGTGCCACATTGGGTGCATTCATCTGATAATAGGACTGATTTATCTGTTACGACTATTAGGATTGAATAATTACCAAGTATGATGAGTCCGAGTGGGTGGTCGCTGGTAAACATGGTTGAATGTCTAATGACTGGTTCACTTTCTGTTAATCTTCACTTCTCAGATTTTCCCATCGTTGTCTCAGTACTTACTCTGTGAGCTTATAGCCCAGGTAAGTCCAAACTCACTTGTCCAAAGCCTGTTATGTTCTCTATGGATTCTCTCGAGGTATTCTCCCCTCTTCCATAAATAATAACCCCACCTTCCCCTTCCTTTTTTTCAAACAAGTCCTCAGTAGATCAATGTAGATGGCCAACAAGGAGGGTTCTAAGCACTGGACCGAGGAATGATGAATCCGAGTATGAAGATTACAGGTAAGTAATCCAAACATTACCCTCTCATCTCCTTACTCATTTCATTACTTAATTGGTGAGGACATATTCACGTAGTATAGCTTCATTATGATATGAATTGAGATTCAGAAAATCTCACATCATACCCAGATGTGCTGCTACATACACAACACACTCATGAATATTCGAAAATTACTGCTCTTGAAATTATATTTGATCCAAAGGATAACTCACTCTGCTCTGTTAAATCGAGTCAAAAAATAGAAATAAAGACTGATTGCGTTGACAGTCATTCAAATGTCCTCAGTCGATACCAAAGCCCTTTAAGCCCTTGAAACCACCATTCCTCTGGTAGAAGAGACCTATCTAGGTTAGGGTTTTGCTTTCAGTCTTGTAAACTAGTGATGTATGGCACATGCAGCACGTGTGCTTTGTTATTATTTGACTGTGCACTTGTTATCATAGTGCGGTAGAAGCACGTGTATTGTTGTTATTTGTATTGCCACATGCGTTGCCTCAACGGACAGTGAGGATTCCTGACAGTGGGCAGTTGGCTTTTGGAGTCCCCTTTGGCTGTACGTTCCGTGGGCCACATTTATATGGAATAAAGTATCTTGCTTATTCTATTATCTGCGTGTCTGCCACCTTTATTCTTCATTACATTTGGCGACGACCTGGACTTTGATTTGGCCTACAAATGCTGAATTCTTCACATTTGAGGAATTTGCCTGTGCGAGGAATTCATCTACGATGCCATTCTCGCTGCCGCTTGGTGTCACAATGTTCTACTGCCTGGAGGAGCATTGCCGGAACTATTTCCTGTGCATGCCTAGTTGGTGGTTGTGTTGTCAACCTATTGCAAGGTGTTTTCTTCACTTTCTGGAGCAGTGTGTTTGTGGGACGCTACCTTATTGGCCCCTCCACCTTGAAAGCAGCAACGTCACTGGCCCCGCACACCTTGAAAGCAGCGATGTCACCCGACAACCACCTTCGATTGGGTTTGTGCACTGGATACTCTGATAGGAAGGGACATCACCATGTTTACATGGCAGCCATATTTGTTTACACATTCACATTGTTATCAGCAGCATTGGCAGTTCTTTCCTCCTTTTCAAATTCTATAAAATGTAATCTCTTATTGTCAGTGCTGAACTTGATCCTGTGGCTTAACTGAGGTACTGTTCAGCTAATATCTGGACCCATTTGTTGACTATGTCATTTTCTATCATTTGAGCACAGGTATCCAGCTGAAGTGTTTGTTTCTTAGTACTGCACATCGTCTCTATTGTTATTATTTCTATTCAACAACTGACATATGGCCTCTCTGCACCAAATTACCAACCTCCACCATTTCTGGCTCAACCTAGAAAACCAACCATAAAATGGATTCAATGGTTTAGATTATTTGAAATCATCTTGTGGCCATAGATGCTAATGGTTACTTGCAAGCAAGATTGCCTTTTTATTTGGTAGCTTTGACCGCGTGGCTCAACACATTTTTGACAGTTTGCCTTCTGTACATGCACCAACTGGAGATGGCCCACGGAATGTTTACCTGGAGGCTATTGCTAGGCTGCACAAGCAATTTTCTGATGAGCCTAATATTATGCTTGAGTGCGATAGTTTCTGTAAGTGTAAACATCAACCAGAAGATAGCATGGAGGAATAGGTGTCAGCACTTAGAGTGTTAGCTGCAACAGATGAGTTTGGTCCCAATCTTGACACATTCATTCAGGATCAATTTGTGTTCAACTGTTATTCAAGGTGGGTGCTGGAAAAACTAAGTTGTGGAAATTCAACATTGGGCAAAGTTATCGATTTAGCCATAAGTGTCAAGACATCGTTAATTTCCTCCAAGATATTGCATCCGGAGTCTGGTGTTATTATAGTAACTCCCACAGAAGAGTCCTCGGAAACTTTATGTGCTGTTAACAATAAAGGAAAGATGTCTTGAAACACCAGCAGGAAAACTGTGGGATAATGTTGCAGATATGGTTTGAAAAGCCACTTCAGCAACTCTGCAGGCTGTCCCACAATCTGCAAGATATGTATTTTAAGTAAAAAATTGGGACAGTTCAAACTTGTGTGTAGGAGTGTTAAACAGTCAAAGAAGATTGGCAATGTGGATGTAGATGTTGGCAAAGAGGATAGGGATATGGTTTCATGTGTGAAGTCTTTGAACAATGTCACTTTAGAAGGTACAAGTCAATCCAAGCCTGTTAAAGGTCCTATGTGTGAGACTCTCATTAGTAATGTGTCACTATTGGTCATGGCTGATTCGGGATCACCTATCACCATTTTAAGGGATACCACATTTCATGACTTTTGGAACACATCCTACACTTTGACTCCCACAGATGTCAATCTCAAGCCATTTGGAGAAAAGGACATTGCTATGCTAGGCTACTTCAATTCCAAAGTCCCTTGCCTTGGTGGAGAAACATACACCAAAGTATATGTTGCTGTTAAAGGCAGGAATATTATAGAATGGCAGAACCTTGCCAAAATGGGTTTATATCAGTTCCTGGGTCCGACAATCCTATTGTGGTTGGTGATGTTCCAATTTCATTTGTTGGTGACGTACAAGAAACAGTTGACAATATTTTGAATGATTTTAAACCACTGCTTATTAAGCATGTGGGAAAAGTTAAAGGGTTTGAACACCAAATCAAGTTAGTCCCTAATGCTCAGCTAATTGCTCACAAGGTCTGCCCAGTACCTCTGAGTGAGAGGGAAGAGTTAAAGAAAACACCTGATGACTTGTTGTCACAGGGGATTTTTCAGACTATGAATTCCTTACTATAGGCCTCACCCATAAAGGTGGTACGTAAAAAGTCTGGCGTGATCAGATTATGTGCCGACTTGCCTTCTCTGAACAAAAACATTGTAGTGGATTGCCACCCACTGTCCAAATCCATGAACTATTCTCCAGTCTAGATGGGGCAACATGGATTCCCACAATAGACTTAAGGTCCACCTATCATCATTTTGCCTTGACTACCAAGACCTGACAACATTTGGGATGCCTTAAGGTGCTTATAGATTTGTTAGGTTGCCCTTTGGTCTGGCGTCTGCCACCAGAATGTTCCAAAAACATATGGCTAATTTGTTTGGGGGCATTGCTGATGTGCAAGCCTACCAAGATGATATTTTGATTTGTGCTAAAGATTTGAGTGAACACAGCAACATTTTGAGAAAGATTTTATCTATTTTGATGCAAAGAGGTATGGCGATTAGATTAGAAAAATGTGTATTTACTACCAACAAATTAGAGTATCTTGGTCATACTCTGTCGGGTAATGGTATAAATCCTAAAAATCTCTCATCAAGGTGATCAAGGGAGCAAAGGCACCGGTGGACAGAGATGCATTATAATCATTCTTAGGGCTTGCTGAACAACATGCACGCTTTGTCCCAGGATATGCAGAAGCTGTAGAGCCGATGAGAATGCTACTGAGGAAAAAGGGTGAAGTTTGAATGGTCGAGTGAAATTGAAAAAGCCTTTGAAAATGTCAAAAATATGATTGTAACAGCACCAGCATTAAGTGCTTTCCCTGAGAATCAGCCTATCATCACCATGGATGCTAGGACTCATGGTTTAGGAGCAGTATTAAGTCAAAAGGTTGCAGGTCATGAAAAAACTGTCTGTTTTTCATCCAAGACCTTAAGGCCATATGAATGTCAGGATAGCACCATTGAGCATGAAGCTCTAGCGTGTATATGGGGACTGCACAAGTTTAGAACATACACATGGGGTACCAGGTTTGCATCAAACACAGACCACAATCCACTAGTGCATATCTTCACCAACTGTACTAAGAAAGACATGACGGCCAGGCTTTATACACTTGTCTCTAAAATACAGGAGTATAATTTCACCATCAAGCATATCTCAGGTGGAAAGAATTTTCGTGCGGACTGTTTGTCCCACATGGCTCTGGGTGTTGATGAGGGGGATGGTGATGCCATACCAGATAATGTGATATGTTTGGCACTATTAGATGCTGTTGGTTAATGTCAGTCAGCTATAAGTGAGCAAGATTGAAAGAGTGTTTGGGATGAAGATTGCACTTTGAGGAAGGTTATAGAGTACATTGTTAATGCGTGGCGAGAAGGGAGGTTTTTAGATTGTGACCTGAAAATATTTTCTCAAGTTGCTAAAGATTTATCTTTGGTTAGTGGATTAGTACTCAGGGGAGATTGCTTTATTCCACCTGCAAAACTGTGCAAGGTCATAATATCTCAGGCACATGAGGGACTTTAAGGAACCACCAAGACGAGCACGAAAATCCAACATTACTTGTGGCCTACTTTGGGCACTCAGGTTAAACTTACAATTGACAGTTGTCCCAATTGTCTGCTGTCAGACAAGCACTGGAGGAGTATGCAGACCCCATTAAACCTGACACATTTTCCTGGGAGTGCTTGGGAGAAAGTAGGTTTAGATTTTTCAGGTTTGTATACCTCAATACCAGGCAACATGAAGTTTGCCTCACTGACTATTTCTCAAAATTGATGTATCTTACATTTGTAGAATCACCAGATACAAAAACTGTTGTCAACTTTTTGGAGCAAATTTTTGTTATTGAGGGTGCAACTAACATTTTGGTTACAGACAATGGCACACATTTTCTGATTGTATGAAAACGTTTTTGATCAGCAATGATATTAAACAACTCAAGGTAGGGCTGTATTCACCTTCCTCTAATGGTTTGGTGGAGCGTGGTAACAGAGTAATTAAGGAAGAGGTGCAGACTGCTTTAGCATCAGAGTGGATGTACGCATGTTTGTCAACCAGAAAGTCTGTCTCCACATTGTCCTACAGAGGTGACTCCTTTTTCATTTTTGAGGGGTAGGAATGTACATACACAGTTATTTCCCTCATGGTTAAGTTAAAGAATTCAGAGTACCTCCCATAACAGAGATGACATAGCCTCAAAGGTGTTAGTCCGACAAGCAAGCATGAGGCAAAATTCTGACAAAACACATGGTCAAGTGTTAGAATATCTGAAAATAGGTGACTGCTTTATGATTAAGAGTCCCATCAAAGTGAGGAAAGGTGAGTCCAGGTTTTCTGCACCGGTACGTGTAGACAAATACAGTAAAGGTGCTTCATTGGCAGTGGGAAAAGGGCAGTAGAACAAAAGGCAATCGGTGAAGCTTATGCCAGAACAAGTGTGTATTATGAATAAGAGGAAATGTCCAGTTCAAAATTCTGACTGGTCACAATGGTTACATCCCACAAGTGCACAACTTGACTCTAGTGACAAAGTAAAAGATAATCAGGTATGTGTTGAGAAGGATGCATTGGTTATCTTAAATGAGAGGTCTATATAAGTTCTGTGGGTTCCTGCAATATAAGAGTTCCTGAGAGGTTTGAGATTTTATATTATCGTTATTGTCTTAGGACTGTGTTTGTATTGAATACGTACTGGTAGATCATACCGTGACTTTCTTTTGAGTTCATTTTATCATTTTGTTTATCTTGTTTTTTCTTTTAAAGGGGGGAAGGTGGTGTGATGTATATTTGACTATGCACTTGTTATCATAGTACGATAGAAGGGTGTGAATTGCTGTGATTTGTATTCGCACAGGAGCTGCCCTAATGGACAGTGAGGATTCCGGACGGCGCTGGTTGGATATGCCATGTCATGGGCCACGTTTATACGGAATAAAGTCTCTTGCTTACTCCATTTCCCGCGTGTCCTCTGCCTTCATTTTTAATTACACTACTTATCTGCTGGATTACTGTTTATAGGATGTTTAGAAATATTATTGTTAACTCTATATATTTTATGAAAGCCAGATGAGCTGGGTATTCCTTAAATGTAATGACGGGAATGAGGATTAGGGATATAGGGATAATGACTAGGACAAGGGACGTATGGGTAATGCCCTGGTTACTTAACTACAATCATAATTATCCTATTCAGCCTCGTGTCAGTCATTATGATGGATTCTGGCCCTCAGGGTGGGTTGGTATAGTCAGGAAGGCTTATGAGTAGTTGTTACTGTTCTCTTAAAGTGCCCATTAGGATTCAATAGAGTTTGTTTTCGCTCCTTGTTCTTTCTCCTGTTTGAAGTGGGAGCCATCACAAAACTGATGGCTGGGACGAGGATGAGGGGTGCAAGGAAAATGAAGAAATATGTTAAACAAAGTGTCTGGATCTTCATATGGGTATAAAAGCTCAGTGTTGGGAGGTTAGTGGGATGAGACTGGTTTGGCTGCAGGGCCTAAGCTGGCCAAATGGCAGCATTGATTCTTCTCATTGTACCGCAGAAGATGCTCACACCTCCATCCAGCTTACTTGACTGGAAGAGGGTGTTTGGGCTTAGCCACGGGTTCTTCTCCGAGGCAAATGAGCATAACAATTTGTATAACTGCTTAAATGTGCTTTTCAAACATATTCTGAAGAAGAACGTACATGTGATATAAATAGGTCATCTATACTGATGTTACAGGTTCAACCAAATCATTTGTAAAGCAAATCTCAACTAGGTGCAGCTCAGAAAGAAAATATTTGCAGTGCCGGTTGTCTTGAGTGAAATAAACTACTGCCATATTTGAAGACCAACAGGTTAATAAATGGTTTGGTTACCTTATTATATGTTCATGTAAAGTACCAGACTGCACACTATTGCACGGGCAGATCTGGGTGTACTGCCACCAGCTTCAGATTCCCTTTCAGATGACTGTGGTAAACTGACCCCATCCTCAGGTGATAATGCTATGATCTTGTGGAGTATCCCAAAACATGTAACACCTGAATTGATAAAATGTAACTCCGTAGCTGTTTTTTGGGTTATCTTTAGCTGGGAACACAGGGATTTGAGGGGACATTAATAACAATGATACTGATGATGCTTAAAAGCCAGATCATGGAGTGGCCTCTGCCATTTTTAGTCACACACTATCTCATGGATTATATACGATTAGTCCAAAACACAAGGGGAAACATGTCTCCTTCAGAAGTGTTGGGCTCTACCTTTGGGTATGATACTGGCAATCAATAGCCATTTGGCATATTTGCACACATGGGGATCATAATTATTGTTATGTTGTGGAACAGACCTGATCTAATAATGCCCTCATTCCGATTTACAAATTATCATGCCCCACACTTGAATATGAAATTAACAACGCTGCCCTCTTGGTATCAATTGAGCTAAATATTTACTGTCTGGGCAAATCGAGTACCAATAATTAGAGCTATGATAGTAATAATGGGAGCATTTTGTATTTATTAGAGACAATCATTCATTTCTCTCAGGAAAACATATGAATGAGCATTGATTTTGTACGTGGGCGCAGAACAAAAGATGCACCCAAATTAGATGAAACAATATGTTTGTATCATTCCTTCCTTAAGTCAACCATGCAGCCAAAGCATATCGAAACACACGGACCAAACCTCTTGTTAATTCACAAAACACCTCCTCACTGGCTTTGTAAAATTAGGGCCAGATTTAAGAAGAGTTGCACTGAACCCAGTGCAGCATCACTTTTCTTGAGCACTATAGCGCCCCCTAACGCCATCATATGTGCACTGTATCTAAGATATGTCGCACCATGGCAGCAGTAGGGGAACTAGCGTCAGATTTTTGACACTAGTTCAGAGCTTTGCAGGATTTGCGTCAAAAATATTGATGCTAATCCTGCAAAGCCCAATGAGGCCCATTATGAATAACGGTGTGCCACCGTTAAATGCCTGCTCTGAGCAGGCGTCAAAAGTGCTGAAAAAAATGTTGCAAAGAAATCTCCTAGATTTGTGACAAGGCGCATGCATGATATAGCAGAAAGAGTTACAAAGTGGCGCAATGCATGCATTGCGCCACTTTGTAAATCTGGTGTGCCGTTTTTGGCCATGTAATGCCACATTAGCGTAAAAACAAAAATGACACTAATGTGTCGTTAGATGGCGCAAGGGGCTCTTAAATGTGCACCTTAGTTTCATGTTCTATGGCAACCCTGGACTGCAGTAAACTAACCTGGAATTTGTATTCTGTACTTACAAGTGGCAGGACATCCGTGTTATTTGCAGCTGGTATAGGTCACCCTCCTCATTGTCACCCGCCAGGCCCAAGCTGAAGATCTGTGACACAATACTTTTTTAACCTTATCTGCAAATAAGGAGAGACCAGGCAAATTTCAGTGAGAAGCCTCACAACCATAAACATAAAAAAGTATATATATTTTTTTTTTAAACCACCCACTTTACTGAAAACATGGCGTGGGTGTTAAATGTAAACATTATCCACTCCTCCCAAGCTAAAGACAACCCAAATAACAGCTACGGAGTTACATTTTATCAGTTCAGGAGTTACATTTTTTCCAATTCATTGTTGTTAGTAAAAATAACAAATAATCCAAAGCATAATCATAACATACTTTTGGATGAATGTTTAAACCGACGTGTACATTCAAAAGATACTCAATTGTACTTTACAAACCTGCATGCAGGTTTTATATGTGTATTATTTTCGCTCCATTAATCCCGTTTTGTTTGGTTGGTTGGGTAGACTATACTCACCGTCAAGTCCTTATAAACAGAAGTAAAGCATAGTGACGTAATATCCGCTTCATCTTGTCAGCTGCGGGTTTCCACGACATGAGGGTCAAGGAATGAGCCCATAAAAAAAAAAGAAGGGCTGCCCGCCCCAGCTGTTGTCAAGAGGCGTCCCTCAGAAGTAACGACAAACGCTTCCTGGCAACGGTGGAACAACAGAACTCACAATGACCAACACTCTATTTCTAGAACATACATTAAGAAACAAGAACCACGTTGTAGCGTCTCCTCCCTCGTGAAATTGCAGGAAGAGCAACAACGATGAAACAAAACAAACTCAGGTCAGTCTAAAATCCTATAAAGAGAAACAAAATTATTATATTACATAGTAATGCAACTTCTCAGGCATGAAATCAAACTAAATATTACAGTGTAATGTATCCTTTCAGTCAATAATACTGGGTATGCGGAGGACCACTACAATTGCACACCCCAAAAATGACAGCTCAAAAACACGGGTACGGGTGGGTGAAACGGAGCAAAAGAATTACAATTTTAGCAAATCAGGACATTTGAATGTTCCCTACATGTTGTTTTTTTGCCCCGTAGTGTGTGGACTAAGGTCGCCCTTGATTTTTCAGATTATTTTGAAAAGTTACCTCCTGAGATAAAGTATCTATTAGTTTTTTTTATTATTCCCCGAAGTGGCTGGATTTTGAGTTTGTTGCAAATCCCAATAACACTTCCTTTTTTTTTAAAGAGAATTTTCCTAATACTGGGCGTTCCAAAATAATTGGTGACTGACATCTGGACACATCTGTTAAAATGAAGACATTTACAGAGTCCTATCACACAAAACACCTTCAAGCAGCCTTATATTCTTCCACTTCAAATGGCCTGTTAAAATAGAATGAATAGCTTTCTGAAAGAAAGAGTTTAAAATGCTGCAAGTGTTGATACGGACATGGAAGATTTTCTTTGCCAGAAACTGTGGGCTTCCTCAACCACTCCACCAGCAACGCGATGAGTTGTCTATTTGTATTAGCATGTTTGTACTTACCTCGTGCCATGCTCTTTCTTGAACGCTGTTATTTTCTGGATGCTTTCCATGTTCTGTGCTCTTGAGGGAAGGTTCCTGGCAAGGCCTTCTCTGCAGTTGGTGGAGTGTTTCCTTCCTTTGAGGACTGCAGGACGTGGTCTCCCACTTTTACTTCTAATAAATTCATTCTTTTACTTGGAGTTGCGGTGTACCTTCTTCTTCACAGTTGACAACGGGAACATTTCTGGTGTGAGCCCTCTGCACATGCCTTCCTGGTCCCCTTGTTGTTGCCAAGGTGTCATCTGGACTGTCTCCTCCTGCTTTATGCTTCTGAATAAGCCTCTGCCTGGCCTCTGCTGAGCACTTCTCTTCGGGCCCTGTCTTCCTGCAAATTCTAATCTGAGGTCCTGGATTGCCAACCAGCTGTGTTGTGGAGGGCTTGCTGTCACATGTCTCGATGCACTGCAAGCCTCTTTCCCTTTCAATGTACTGACCTAAATGTTTCTGGACATGCAATACGTGCCACATCATTATGATATAATGTGGTGGCCATCTCGGATCGGACCATTTCTTCGTGTTGATCCCAAAGTGACATTTCCTCCTTGTGGCTATTTGCTGATTGATGACTGCTTTCTTAAAGCAGTCTTTCCAAAAGTATATTTTGACTCAATTTCTCTCTGGAGGTAAAGCTTTTAATTCTTGAGATGTTTCTATTAGAGCTTGGCTAATCGTCTTTGGTCATAGCTTCAAATCAGTTTGTGCAGATTCAAACTTTCCTTCAAAATCCAGGCAAGCCCCTGTTCAATTGAAACAAGGTTACACATCTTTGATAATTATTTATTTGATTCTACCAAATTTGAGCCTTAAAGGAAGATGGCATTACTTTTTAGCCACTTAGTTTAAGAAGGGCAATTGATTGTGATAACTTACCTGCACCACAAGGTCCTGTTGGTGAACGTAGTGTTTGAAATGAGTATCTGAAAGTAGTTATGAGGCTGGGGAACAAAGTCCCAGAACAACCAAGTGTATTATTAATAAGGTTTAGCCTTTTCAAGAGGAAATAGTCACCTGACGGGAGCTTTGAGGAGTTTTTGCCAGATTTAAGATTCTGGCTTTAACATGTAATTTTGGGGATTCCCTTGAAACTTACATTAGGGACCAATTTGTGTACAGTTGCTACTCGAAGAAGGTTCAGGAAAGTCTTTTGAGTTCTACAGACCCCATCCTAGCTGAAGTAGTTGATGTCACCAAAGCCACTGAAACTTCATTTATATCTAGTAAACTAATGGCTTTGGAACAAACAATTCATTTTCATGTTGATGTCAACCTCTGTTGGCAAAAATCTTCTTTAAATGCAATTTCATCAAAGATTCAATTGCCCAGAAATGTCTTTATGAAGAGTTAACCAGCTTAGTTTAGATATGGATCTAAGTTACATCTCAGCAGTAGCCCTGTCTGTCCTGCTGTAGGTAAACGTTGCAGGAAATTGGGACACCTTCAAAGTGTTTGCAGGGGTGGGATACTTTCTCCTAGTGTCAACAATGTGGGTGTAGATGTTTGTGTTACTGATTTGTTTAATGTTGTGCTCACTATTCACACAGGTTCTGTTTCTGAGTGTAGAGATGTCATTCTACAGCACACACAGAAAAAGCAAAAGGCCATGACAGATTGTGTATGTGCAAGAAGGTGTCCCTTCCCGCACATAAACAATCATTAAAAAATGGCAATTTGCTACTTCTATGTGTGCTGCATTCTGTGTACATACCATGTTAACTTTCATTGTGCACTTTTACAAATATATTTCAGTGCACTATATTTAACAATTTGTTTTACCCCTTACAGAAAGAAAAAGAACCACCCCTTCTTCTCACAATTTAGGAAGCATAATGAGCAGCCAGGTTATGCTCCTTCAACCTTCAGCACCTGCAGCTTTGGAAAAACAAGCGTTCACGTAGAAGGTTAAAACAGATTAAAACATACAAAAAGAATGCAGCCTCCACTCCGACCAACTAAAATAAACACAGATATACTTTTAGTTCAAATATGTTTTAAATGTCTAACTTGTTGAATATAAAATTATTATAAAGAATAGCATTTCTAAAATACTGTAACATTGACATTCTTGCAAATGACTATTAATGTGGCTTACATGATTGTGCACTTTTACGAATATATTTTAGTGCACTATGTTTAACAATTAATTTTATACGTTACAGAAAGAAAAATAACTACCCCTTCTTCTCACACTTTATGATGCATAATGGTGCACCCAGGTTATGCTCCTTCACATTCATGGTTCAGCCTTTGCTATCTTTACTCAAGAAAGGTGTCATGTTTGTGTGAGACGATGGTGTTGCTGAAGCCTTGAGTAAAGACAAAAAGCTGATTATTTCTGCACTAGCACTTTTTCCATTTAATGCTGGAAAGAAGTGTTTTTTAATGGTTGATGCCAGCCAAATAGGCTTGGGTGCGTTCCTTTCTCAATGGGTTGATGGCAAGGAACTTGAGTGCCATCCTTTTTGAATGGGTTGATGGCAAGGTACAGATGGCTGTGTTTGCAACTCACTGCTTTAGACGAGCAGAAAAAAAAGATAGTACTATAGAAAGAGAGGCTCTAGCTTGTTGCTGGGCAGTTGAGAAATGTAGGACCTTTTTATAGTGTTCTGAGTTTAAACTTTTTACTGATTACAAACCCTTGATATACAGGTAGTCTGAAAATGGAGCTGGTAGGGCATCCTCAAAACTAGTTAGGTTGTTGTCAGGTCTTCAAGAGTATTTGTTTTTTATCATGTAAATTCCAGGAGGGAAGAACAGTAGAGCAGACAGTTTATCCAGAATGCCGCTGGAGTCAGAGATTATGACTGGTGACATAGATGATGTGGAATGTGTTGTGGCCTTAGTAGATGATGATCAGGACGGGAAAGGGGATATTTCAATGGCTAATTGGTTAGAAGTCTTGCATATGGATGGTGTTCTGCAAAAAGTTGTTCATTTCATTAGGAATTGTTGACCCGAAGAAAGGAATCTAGAATGAAATGTGAAGCCTCTTGTCAATGTATCAGATGAATTATCTATTGTTGAAGGTATTCCTGTACAGCCCTCCGATGTTAGTTCAGGTGACACTTGTTGGCTTGACTCATGTTGTTCACTTGGGCTTAGGCAGCATCTGTAAAAATCTAAAACAAATATTTTCGGTGGTCTTCCGTGGACAGTCAGGTCAGCAAGTGAACTGATAATTGCAGAACAGGTATTTTTTTCTGACAAGCATTGGAGGCCATTTGAATCTCCCCTACATGTTGTTCCTTTTCCTGATGGTGTGAACTAATGTCGCCCTCGACTTTGCAGGTTCATTTGAAATGTTACCTCCTGAGAAAAAGTATTTGTTAGTTTCGATTGATTATTTCTCTACACGGGTGCATTTCAAGATTGTTGCAAAACCCAATACCACCTCAGTTGTTAAATCTCTGAAGAGGGAATGTACCAAAATAACTGGTGACTGACACCTGCACATTTTGCATCCATTAAAATGAAGAAATGTATTGAGTTGTTTCATATAAAACAACTTCAATAATCCTTATATACTTCCACTTCAAATGACCTGGGAGAAAGAATAAATACGTTTCTGAAAGAATTAGTTCTAACTGCTGTAGCTGTTGTTTTGGATATGAAAGATTTTCTTCACCAGAAACTGTAGGTTTACTCCATTGCTCCACATAGTATGACTAAAGTGTCTCCATTTAAATTGTTACACAAAAGAGTCCAGAGTGAATTAGTGTCTGGACTGGTCCAAACATCTCATTTCTAATTATGCGTGTGGTGTTTCTGACAAGGCTGCTATTGACAGAATCCACATCACCAACATGCTTCTGAAACTCATTTTGACATGAAACACTGGGTTAAAGAAGTTCTCCTCAAAGTTGATGATTAGGTACTCATCAAGAAACTTTATAAAGTCAAGGAAGGGGAATCAAAATGCAGGGCTCCTCTTAACTCCTTCTCTGCCAGGCTTTTTCCCCCTCCTGTGCTGAAACTTTTAATGGCTATTTGGGGCAGTTCACGCTTAGGCCCTCATAACTTTATGTCCACATAAGCTACCCATGCCAAATTTGCGTCCTCTTTTTTCAATATCCTATAGGTACCCAGAGTTTGTGGGTTCCCCTGGAGAAGACCAAGAAATAAGCCAAAATACAGCTATAATTTAAATTTTTTAAACAAATGGGAAAAAGGGCTGCAGAAGAAAACACATGTTTTTTCCCTGAAAATGGCATCAACAGATGGTTTGCAGTGCTAAAATCAGCATCTTCCCAGCTTTCAGGAACAGGCTGACTTGAATCAGGGGTCGCGCGTTTTGTTTACTCAAGGAGGAGGACTGCTGCCGGGTCTCCAGAATCCTGAGGGCGGGGCCGTGAGCCCTTTAAATCTGTGAAGGGCGCGCCCGCTTTGCGGGTCGCGCGTTTGTTTACTCAAGGAGGAGGACTGCTGCCGGGTCTCCGGAATCCTGAGGGCGGGGCCGTGAGCCCTTTAAATCTGTGAAGAGCACGACCTGCAGCGCACCCGCTTCGCGGGTCGCATGTTTGTTTACTCAAGGAGGAGGACTGCTGCCGGGTCTCCGGAATCCTGAGGGCAGGCCGTGAGCCCTTTAAATCTGTGAAGAGCGCGCCCGCTTCGCGGGTGGCGCGTTTGTTTACTCAAGGAGGAGGACTGCTGCCGGGTCTCCGGAATCCTGAGGGCGGGGCCGTGAGCCCTTTAAATCTGTGAAGAGCGGGCCCGTCCTTTGCCCGTCAGTGCCCAGAAGAGGCTGGGCTGGGCCACCCCCCTTGGGTTTTTTTTAAATTTCTTTTCTTGTGCCTTACAAGAGTGTAGTGAGAGCCTCTTGGCTTTCCTTTTTTCCTTATTTTCCTTTCCAAGTATGGGGAAACGTAAGGCGCGCACCAGTCCTGATGCTGCAGGAGTTAAATCTAAAAACCTAAAACTCAATCGAGTAGCACAAGTCCACTCAAGTTGCGTCTCAAGAGAAATTGACAACTTAATTGAGGAGGTGGAATCTATCCTTAAGGAAAAAGAGGGCAAAGCCTGCAAGAGACTGAAATCTGGGACTTTACTTCCGTTCCTAACAGCAGGCCCTAACCTTTCTATTGATGCCCAGCCTCTGAAATCCCCTGTGCAAGTTTCTGCCTTATCTAGCCAGCTGGGTTTATCTAAATCTTTATCTCCCCCTGGTCTAGTGGATAATTTGGATGCTACTTCTCTTGATCCTATCCTTAGTGGCATCCCTTGTGTTAATCGGTTTTTCATTTTGGACCAGTCTGATTTGGTGGGTGACAAACAACCTTCAATCTCCCCACCCGCTATCACTTCCTGTGACCCTCAAGGAGAAGACGTGCTAACAATAGTCTCTAGTTTAAAACGTGAAGTCGGGGAGTTAAAGGGTCTATTGTTTGAGGTTCTTAAACTTCTTTAAAAAACTGACTCATCTCCTCACCGTACTTTGATTCCTGTGCCAACACAATCTTCTTACCCTCTGGGTCCGGTTGTACTGCCTGTTATTTCTTCATCAAGTGGGGACCTTAACAAGGGCCCCTCCAATAAGCCAACCCATGGGAAACAACTGGCTACTTCGACAGCACGTTCGGCATCTTCCCTTTTTGACTCTGGACAAGTTGTGGCCCCTCCTACTCATGTGTCTAATACAAATTGTATTTTTTTGTGCAATGTTCCCCCTCTTGCATCTCATATCAGAGAAGATACTTCCTCTCTTGTTAACAAGGTGGCATTTTGGATCCGTCACACCAGGGGCTGTGCTTCTATTATTCATTCTGATATTGTCTTTGCTTCTCGGGTGCGTGGCTGTCCTGGTGGACGTGACACCATTAAAATTAACTTCATTAATTCTGTACTAGTTAGGGGGCTTTTGCAGATGGAAGCCCGCAACATGTTAAGAACTGACCTTGATATACACCTTAGCGAACGTCTGCCTGCTATTGGTCATAAGATCTTGCCCGCCCATTCTTTTAGGCCCAAGGAAATTCCTCGCAGTGCTCCAGTTTTTGTTGCTAAGCCTGGTTTGTTTCCTTTCCCTGCTGATGGCGCTGCTTTGGTTTACAATCCTAAACATATTGGTACTCAAGACCCCGCTTCTTTAGGGGATACATCTGATGTGGATTGACTACGCTTCTCTAATCCTTGCATCCCCTGTGGTCCACTTGTATTACCTCAAAGTCCTTTAATCAGCCCAGGTGGTCCTATTTCAAGTGCTTCACACTGTATCCCAATAGTAAATCCTAATTTAGTTACTGACACTGATTCTGGCACGCTTGCTTGTAATACTCCATCTTCTGCAGGGTACTTGTTGTCCTGGAATGTGGCAGGTATTAAGAGCAAACTGCCTGATTCGGAGTGGGGGGCTTTTGTGGAATCTTATTCTATCTGCATGTTCCAGGAAACTTGGGCAACGGATGGTGTGTATAGGCAAGGTTATTGTTCTTTTATAAAAAAGGCAATCCAATCCCCTAGGGGAAGGGCGGTACGGGGTCTATGTATCTGGGTCAAGCTGTCTGAGATGGGCAGGGTCAAGGAAATTGCTGTTGATTCCTGTGATATTTTAGCCATAGTAATACAGCCTAGGTCTGGTACCCTTGTGCTGTGTATTAATATCTATAACCGACCAGGCCCTTTTAATCAACAGTCTGATACTATTCATCGCTTGCATAATGTTTTATCAGAACTCCATTCTAAATATCGAGTCATCATTGCTGGTGATCTTAACGCCCAAATTGAACTTGGCTCAGCTTTTGCTGAGTCCACTCAGGATGAGGACGTAGTGTGGAACATTTCCCCACTTCAATTTCATTTTACGCCACGTATTCCTTCCCCTAGGGTGTCTCAGATAATAGACCTTGCATTTACATACGGCCTCCGTTTTGGAAATGGCCGATTTCCAAACGATAACCCTGCTAGGCCTACTTTTTTTAGAGGAAATTATAGCAGTTGTTTGGATTATGTTATTTTGGATTTGCGAGTTTGGCATCTCATAACTAACGTAGAGGTGGGTCTTCCTCGTACTAGTGACCATGCCCCCTTGCAAATTGCATATAACATAGCCCTGTTTGATCTACCCACTGGTTTGGTTGATCGAAATGATCTGTTGAAACTCTCCACTAATAGGCGTGCGGTAAAGTGGCCCTCGTTTTTGAAATCCAACTTATTGAATCACAAGCTTGGAGTCATGATGTCCTGTCACCAACTTTTTGAGGACTCCATCGTATTATCTTCCTCAGAAATTATGTCCGCCCATGAGGGTTTTTTTGCGGAACTCAAGGAGCTTTTCACTAAACCTTCTAAATCCCAATTAAAATCTTCTGCTCCTAGGTGCAAATGGTTTGGCAAAGAGTGCCGGGTGGCCAAGCATCTGCTATCTGGAGCCTTAAAGTCAAAGAACCGGGATGACATTATATATGCGAGAAGGAACTATGTGTCTACTCGCACGCTATCGAAACTCAAATATGAGGAGCATTTATGGGAGTGTCTGGCGGAGGCGGCTAGTTCTCGAGACGCTAAGCTCTTTTGGACTTTGGTTTCGCGTAGTGATCCAGCCCTGTCACCCACTCCTGAATGTCATATCGACTCAGGAACTTGGTTCTCTTATTTTTGTGCATTGCATAGCTCTCGGTCGGATTTTGACGATACTTTTACAGATTATGCACTGTGCCAGTCCGTAATGCCGCCCTTCACCCTGAAAGAAACAGAAATGGCAATTTGCGCTCAAAGATCTTGTAGGGCCCCTGGCCAAGATGGTATTCCTTCGGATCTGTATAAATCAGACCTACCTGTATGGACCCGATATATCAAAAGGGTATCGAACACTGCCATGGCAACTCGATCCTATCCGGTTTCGTGGAAGATGGCGATTATTGTCCCCGTTCATAAAAAAGGAGACAAGAGCTCCCCTGGGAATTATAGACCTATTAGTCTATTAGACAACTTGCAGAATTTTTTTTCGTACCAGTTGCTAACTAGATTAAGACAACGGATAACGAAAAATCAGGTCTTAAGCCATCTTCAGGCAGGATTTAGGTACAAGATCAGAACCATCGATCAGATCTTCCGATTTACCACCATTAAGTGGAAGACCGTAGACGCAGATAAAGGCCATTTATTTGTGGCCTTTGTTGATTTGAAATCTGCGTTTGAACTTGTCCCGCGCGCCAAGCTTTGGGAGGTCCTTAGTACCATCGGTGTTCCGGGCTCTATGATTAACATCATTAAGGATCTTTATTCTGATAACTGTGCTAAAGTCCGCTGGGGTGCTATTGGCGATCTGACTCCTGCTTTTCCAACTGCATGGGGTGTGAGGCAAGGATGCGTCTTGGCGCCTACCTTGTTTCTTTTGTTTATCAATGCTTGTTTGCCATACCTCTTAGACTGTCAAAGTGATGCCCCTAGTCTGGGTGGGCAGAAGATTCCTTGTCTTCTGTTTGCAGATGATACCCTACTGTTATCACGTACTGCCATGGGCCTTTCTAGACTGCTCTCCAGATTTCTGGAGTTTTGCACTGACCATGGGCTATCAATTAATTCAGCAAAAACAAAATACATGGTTTTTGGAGATATTAGGCAAAAAATGAAGAGGCCTGTATATTTAGAAGGTGTTCCCTTGGAAAGGGTGGGTACCTTTGATTACTTAGTGGAAGATTCACATCTCTGGCATGCTCAACGCCAAAAATCGTTATCATGCCTGAAGCAGAGGGCGGGTGGCATTGTCAGATTTGCTTCTAGTTCTCACAAATTTGCAATATCCCCTGCCCTGGAAATATACAAAGCTCAAGCTAGGGGGGGCGCTTAATATGGAGCTGAACTTTGGGGCCACTGTAATTTGGCGAATTTGGCAAGGGCGGAAAATCAGTTTATAAAAATTATGCTAAAGGTTCCATCGAGTACCCCATCCTTGCCCATTCGCCTGGACCTAAATCTTTTCTCAATTTCACAGATTGCTGCCTTAAGGCCCCTGCTGTTTTGGATTCGGTTGTGGACAACAGACGCTCTAACTCCTTTTCATTGTGGCCTTCTCAATGTGGTGGGCCGCGATTCTAGTTTTAAAACTAAATGGTGTGTCTTTGTTGAACAATCTTTCTCTCTGCTTGCCTTAGGGTCCTATTGGCAGGATCCTATTTCTATTCCTAAAAATGCTGCACAGCTGTTAAAGGATGCTTTCTGGCATAATGTTCAGGTTGGCCAATTTGCTAGTTCTATCCCATTGTCTATGCCCGACAACTTTTTACTTGTTAAATGTCATTATGAATTTGAGCCCTTTATGGACGCAAAGTTATCTCCATTTGCTCGTGCCCTTTTTATTAGGTTCAGGATCGGGTCTCTTCCTTTGTGCTGTTTAACGTACAAATGGTCCAGCTCAATTAATAGATCTAAACATTGCCCGATGGGTTGTAAAAGTGAAGAAACCGTTTCACATGTTTTCTTCCACTGTCAAGCGTATCATAAACAAAGAGCACTTTGGCTCATCCCGCTTTGCAAACAATTAGGGGTTAGATCCTATCTTCACGCTGAGAGAATTTTAAAATGCGACCTGTCCGTCCAGATAGCTCTACAAGTGTCAAGATTTCTTGAGTCAATCTGGCGGTTGAGATTAGCAATTTTAAGGAACAGAACCGTGTAGTTAATGTTTAGTTTTACCTATGTATATCTATTAAACTTGGATGTATGATTGTAGTTTTTGTTGGATAGGATATAGATATTGGTTCAGTTTATTATTGATTATTTATAGATCTATGGAATTGATCCCTTATTTTATGTTGTGACCATTTTAAAATGTGATTCATCCACCCAGACAGTTTTATTAATGGTAAAATCTTTTGTATTATTCTGACATCTGAGATTAGCAATTTTAAGGAGTAAGATTGGGGAACTAACTTTTAGACTTACTTATGTATATTTATCAAATTGGACGCGTGATTTTGGTCGTTACTCCTCAGGATATAGATATTGGTGTGTTATATCTTTAACCATCACTGATTCATGGAACTAGTTTCCTTGTTGAGTAGACCTTTTTTTATACTAAGTGATGCTTATCTGTTTGTTTATTTTTTGTTTGCTTTTTTTAAACTTGTCTTGTCTCTCTTAACTGTGTTTTTACTTTACTTTTTTAGTACCCTCCTGCTTTTAAGAAGCTCGCTTTCTCTTTGTTGTGTATTGTACTTTAATGGTTTGTTTTTTACTTACCGAAATAAAGTTAAATGATGATGATGAATCAGAAAACCACATTTTTCAACAGAATTTTGGCATTTTACTGGGGGCACACCCCATTTGTACTATTTTTGTGATTTCAGCCTTCTTTCAGTTAGTGACAGAAATGAGTGTGAATCTAATGCTGGATCCCGGACAGCTAAACACTTCGGAAAAGTAGACAAAATTCTGAATTCAGCAAGGGGTCACTTGTGTAGATCCTTCAAGATTTTCTTTCAGAAAGTAACAGCTAAGATAAAAAAATATTGAAATTGAGGTTAAAAAAAAGAGCCATTTCTGTCAACGTCTTCTTCTATAACATTTTCCAGCTATGGCAGATTTCTGAAAGCAATATACTGTTACATCTGCTGGTGTCAAAGCCCAGCTCACCTGAGTTCTTGTTCAGTTCTGATGGAGGTTGAAGACAATCCGACCCCACCCTGAAACTGCTTGTTCCAGCACACTAGTTTTTAAAACAGTGCACTAAGAACAGAAGCTCAAGGGAAGGGGGGGAAGTGGATAAAATAAAAAAAAGAGACAACACCGTTCTTGCGTTTCCACTGTTGAAGTGCTGCACAAATCTGCGGCCCTTTCTGACTTCTGTAGAAACTGGTGCCTAATGAAACCTAAACAAAGAACAGATAAGTGCAACCTATTCCTAAATGGGTTCCTGACTATCCCTTTATTTATTAGAAATTCTCTTCTAAAAGTACCTCTTGGATCCTGGTCTCTAGTTTCCAGGTTTGGAATGTGTTACTGCTCTGGGATGTGTTTTCTATTACTGTAAAGCTTCTAAAACATTAAACAAATACCGTTATCAGAATTACCAATATCAAACATTCATCATAATATAACTAAAGCCTAAATTCCCAATAGCAGACTCACTTTTCCCATATTTCCAGAATCTTTTATAAAACAAATACTGTACTTTTACATCAAAATACAGCATGTAATTTGTGCAAGTCCTTGATTTACTGTTTGCCTTGCTGTCAATGGTTTCCACTGTTCGATTCCCAAAAGTTCCATGAAAAAAAACAATGTCCGCTTCACAAAGTTCCGCAAAATACTCCTGCAACAAAGAGCCTGAATCACAATGCTCGTGGAAGGCACTTCGCCTCAAACTGTCTATACAGGAATCCAGAAATTGCCGTCAAAGCTCCCTCAGGTAATAAAAAGTTTTGCACTTACTTGTTGCTGGCAAGAGATACTGATCAGTCTAACCTTGTCTTCTTTCTCTTTTGCAGGTTACTCGTAGGAGAGAGGCTGAGGCAAGGAGGAACCGGAAACCGGAAGAAGGAAGAGCCAGCAGCTGCACCCATTGAAGTCAAAGAAAGTCTGTAAAGAGCAGCAGTGCCAGCGCCGAGGGATCTGTTCTCAGGTAAGCGGGAGGTAGACGAGCACAAGCACTGGGTGAGGCTCGGGGGATGCCTTTTATAGACAGGGCTGGGTGTGGTTCGAAGAGCTGGGTGTGGTTTGAAGGGCTGGGTGTGGTCCTCACATGCTGCACATGTTCTTGAAAGGTGTGCAGAGTTTCAGTTATCATGCAAATGAGTTGGATTAACACATGGCCTAGGGAGGAGTGTTTTAAAGAAGCCTTGGTAAAAGCAAGGCCCAATGTGTAAACAAAACAGCACATTAAACAACATACACAGATGCCTAGGGGGGGGGAAGATGAGATAACAAGAAAGGCTTTCAATAGTAAGTTTAAAAGGGAGCTATTACAGAACCCACTAGTGCAGTGAGAGGGGACATGCTCTTTGCTGTGTACAAACCCTAACAGTTGCCCCCCTCAAAGGCCCTCCTACAGGACGGGGTTTTCCTGGATTTTTTTAAATAAAACCGTCTAATCAGCTGTGGGGCATGTACATATGATGCTGGTTCCCATGAATTCTCAGATTCATCATATCCTTTCCATTCTACTAAATAAAACAGACGTCCACTAATTCTTTTTGAGTCTTTTATGCTTTTCACTTCATATTCCAGATTTCCCTTAATTGGTATGGGTGGAGGTGGTGGTTCAGGTCGGGTTTTTGAGTTGTACGGCTTAAGCAAGGACACATGGAATGTAGTATGTACTGGATATTCTTTTGGTAAATCTAATTTTACTGTTACCGGGTTTACTATGGCAGTTATACTAAAGGGTCCAATGAAACGTGGTTGCAGCTTTCGGGATCCCTCTATGTTTAGGTTCTTTGTGGAGAGCCATACCTTGTCACCAATTTTATACATTGGGGCCTCAGACCTGTGTTTGTCTGCTTGTCTTTTCATGCTTTCCTTGTACTTTAATAAATGTTTCCTGGCTTTGTCTTCTATGTCACCTAACCTCGTTAGTCTATCCGTTACTGTAGGCAACAGGGAATCTTCTAACAAAATGGGTATAGCTCTTGGATGATACCCCTGCAAGAAATAGAATGGTGAACAAAGTAGAGCTGAATGCTCAGTATTATTATAAACAAACTCTGCTACAGGAAGAGCTTCCAACCATTCACTAGAATAATCAGCCAATAAACAACGTAGCGTTTGAAGTAAGGTTTGGTTCAGTCATTCAGTCTGTCCATCTGTCTCTGGGTGGAAAGCAGTGGATAAGGCCACATCTATTTTCAGTTTTTCACATAATTTTTTCCAAAATCTGGAGTTGAACTGGCTCCCTCGGTCTGACACCACTTTGCTTGGCAAACCATGTAAACGCACAATTTCCCTTATAAAAATATCGGCAAATTCTGCTGCCGTGGGTAATTTCCGTAATGGTACAAAATGTGCCATTTTAGATAAAAAATCCACTATAACCAACACTGTTGTGAAGGATTTTACAGGTGGTAAACCTACAATAAAGTCTACGCTCACAGTGTGCCAAGGTTGTTTGGGTGTTGGCATTGGTATTAACAAGCCGTCAGGAGCCTTATGAGAAGATTTATGTCTTGCACAAATTGGACAGGTAGTGACAAATTGCTTAATGTCCTTTCTTATAGTGTCCCACCAAAAGTGTTTTTGCACATTTTCCAGGGTTTTTACCCAACCAGGATGACCTGCCAACGGTGAGGCGTGATGCCAAATTATCACCTGTGTTTGTAATTCAGAGGTGGGCACTAACAGCATGTTGTCGTGATACAATAAACCTCGTTGTATTGTGTTATGGGAATCCTTTAACCAATCCTGAGGTGCTATTTGCATGTGTGCATTATATAGATCTGTGATGAAATCCTTCTGTTGTACTGGTGCCAACAACTTTTGGGGAGGAATAATGGGTTCTCCTATTTTATCTTGTTTCATGTCTGAGGTATGTCCGTATCTAGATAACACATCAGATTGAATTTGTTGTGCACCTGGTCTATAGGTTATAACAAAGTCAAATGTGCTAAAAAAATTTAACCAGCGCATCTGACGTGGTGTTAGTGCTTTAAGTGATCCAAAAAACTGTAGGTTCTTATGGTCAGAAAAGATTGTAACTGGGCACTTGGCTCCCATTAAATGGTGCCTCCATTCTGAAAAGGCTACTTTGATAGCTAGTAGTTCCCTTTCAGCCACAGTGTAATTGTGTTCAGCTGGCAATAACTTTTTGGAATAGAAGGCTATAGGATGTAACTGGCCATCTACTGCATCTCGTTGAGAGAGAACTCCTCCTAAAGCTACTTGTGAAGCATCCGCTTCAACAAAAAAGGGCAAGTCAGGATCAGGATGTTTCAGAATTGGGGCTGAAGTGAACTTTTGTTTTAGGAGTTCAAAGGCGTGTGCCGCCTCATCAGTCCAAATAAATCGTTGCCCTTTCTGCAACAAGGTAGTTATTGGGGCCGCAATGTCTGCAAAATGTGCAATAAACCTCCTATAAAAATTGGCGAAACCCAGAAATTTCTGAATATCTTTTACAGAGGATGGTTCTGGCCAATCAGCAATAGCACTGATTTTCTTTACATCCATAGTTATTCCTTGAGGTGACAGGCAGTATCCTAAAAAGTCCACCTTGTTGACATTAAAAGTACACTTTTCTAACTTAGCAAAAAGATGATTTTCTTTTAACTTTGATAATACTGCACGAACATGTTGGGTATGTTCTTCTGAGTTCTTAGAGTAAATGAGGATGTCGTCTATGTATACTATGACACAAACGTCCAGGAATTCGTGTAGGACCTCATTTATAAAGAACTGAAATGCCGCAGGGGCATTACATAACCCAAAGGGCATTACTGTGTACTCAAATAAACCAAACTTTGTCTTGAAAGCTGTCTTCCACTCATCCCCCTCTTTTACTCGGACCAGGTGGTAAGCTCCCCGCAGATCTAGTTTAGTGTATACAGTAGAATGTCTTAATTGATCCAACAACACAGGTATTAGAGGAAGAGGATATTTATTCTTTATTGTAGCCTTATTTAGTCCTCTATAATCGATACACGCGCGCAGGGATTTATCCGGCTTCGGGATAAAAAAGAGTGGAGATGACACCGGAGATGTGGAATGACGGATGAACCCAGACTGTAGTAGGTCATCTAGGTAGGTTCTTAAGTATTTGGTTTCTTCGTCAGTCAAAGTATATACTCTGTTATTAGGTAAAGGGGCCCCTGGGATAAGATCTATACGGCAGTCATAAGACCGATGTGGGGGCAGCACACTAGCCTTTACTGGATCAAAGACGTCTTTAAAGTCAGAATATTCAGGAGGGAGACTTAGTTCATCTTGTGTAACACTAGCACAGTGTAATACTGTGCTCTGTTCTGTACCTGCTTCTTGATAGCAATTGGTTCTACAGAAAGAGGAATCCAAAGTAACAGTTCTATTCACCCAATCAATTTTTGGGTTATGAGTTGTTAACCAGGGTACCCCGAGAATCAAACCAAAATTAGGAGTATCTATCAGATCAAAGCTAATCACCTCTGTGTGCCCGTTCTGACAGACCATAACAAGTGGACTTGTTTGTTTTGTGATTAATCCAGAGGTCAATTCTGACCCATCCACTGCACATACTGCTTCTGGACAAGGCTTTAGGCACATAGGAAGTCCTAAGATTTCAGCTAACTTATTATCCACAAAATTTCCTGTCGCGCCTGAGTCCAGTAGGACAGGGAGAGAATGCCTCACTTGGGTAGTAACAATTAAAACGACCTGAATTATGAAATGTCTAGGTATGTGCGGTACCCTGAAGGTTGCAGCATTAGAGGTTTGATTAAGATGTTTTCTCGAACAAGTAACCTCTCCCCTTGTTGAGCTTAATCGTTTCCCGATTCAGTTGAGGAGGTGGAGGAAACAGCACCCTTTCGTGGAGTTTTAGGCTTTACTGGACATTCTCTGGCAAAGTGACCTGCCCTGCCACAATATAAACATAATTGAAATTTTCTCCTTCTTTCTTTTTCCTCTGATGTGAGTGGACCTCTGAGTGTCCCTATTTGCATAGGCTCTGGTTCAGGGAGTTTATTATCTGTGTCTTTCTTCTCGTGTCTAATAAAAGTTAACCGTGATTCCAGTTTGTATTTATCTCCCTTTCTTTCTCCTAGTCTATGTTCTAATTTCACAACTAAATCTACAAAGTCCGAATAGTCTTTTGGCAAATCAACTATATGAGCCAGCGCGTCTTTTAACTCGTCTCTCAAACCTTTATAAAAAAGGGAGACACGCTTTTCTTCTGGCCACTGTGTCTCGGTGAGTAAACGATTAAAACTAGTGAGATAGGTCAATAAATCCTTGTTACCTTGTTTAAGATTTAAAAGCTCATTATCACTTGCCTGCATGAAAGTGTGTTTTGCAAAAAGGCTGGTCATGGTACGTTTAAATTGATTCCAATTATGGAGGATGGGATCATCTCTATCCACGAAAGGAATTGACCAATTGGCTGCTGTGCCACCCAAATAAGACAAGACGAATGCCACTTTCGTATCATCAGTAGGGAACTGTTGTGGCTTACAAATGAAGTGTAATTGACATTGATTGATAAAAACATGGAATTTGTTACTATCTCCATGAAAACGTTCAGGTGCTGCTAAGGGCACAACATTAGGAACATTAACAGTAACCTCAACTGGGGAAGGCAAAGTTGTATGTTTTGATGGCGCCCCTGTCTCTGAGGAGGTTTTAAACAAAGGCGTAGAAGCTGTGTTCCACTGAGATCCCCTAAATTTATACCTGCTTAAATCCTGTTTTAAAGAGGTATTCTCCATCTTTAATCTCTCTATTTCCTCTTGCATATGTTGCAAGATGCCAGACACTGATTCATTATGAGCCAAGTCCTCATTTAGGGCCTGCGCCATATCCGTGACGTCAATGCCCTCTATTTCTTCCCCGGTATTCATCGTCCACCAGAACTGAAATTTTTTAAGGCTTGTGCTTCTGTCAAAGCCCAGCTCACCTGAGTTCTTGTTCAGTTCTGATGGAGGTTGAAGACAATCCGACCCCACCCTGAAACTGCTTGTTCCAGCACACTAGTTTTTAAAACAGTGCACTAAGAACAGAAGCTCAAGGGAAGGGGGGAAGTGGATAAAATAAAAAAAAGAGACAACACCGTTCTTGCGTTTCCACTGTTGAAGTGCTGCACAAATCTGCGGCCCTTTCTGACTTCTGTAGAAACTGGTGCCTAATGAAACATAAACAAAGAACAGATAAGTGCAACCTATTCCTAAATGGGTTCCTGACTATCCCTTTATTTATTAGAAATTCTCTTCTAAAAGTACCTCTTGGATCCTGGTCTCTAGTTTCCAGGTTTGGAATGTGTTACTGCTCTGGGATGTGTTTTCTATTACTGTAAAGCTTCTAAAACATTAAACAAATACCGTTATCAGAATTACCAATATCAAACATTCATCATAATATAACTAAAGCCTAAATTCCCAATAGCAGACTCACTTTTCCCATATTTCCAGAATCTTTTATAAAACAAATACTGTACTTTTACATCAAAATACAGCATGTAATTTGTGCAAGTCCTTGATTTACTGTTTGCCTTGCTGTCAATGGTTTCCACTGTTCGATTCCCAAAAGTTCCATGAAAAAAAACAATGTCCGCTTCACAAATTTCCGCAAAATACTCCTGCAACAAAGAGCCTGAATCACAATGCTCGTGGAAGGCACTTCGCCTCAAACTGTCTATACAGGAATCCAGAAATTGCCGTCAAAGCTCCCTCAGGTAATAAAACGTTTTGCACTTACTTGTTGCTGGCAAGAGATACTGATCAGTCTAACCTTGTCTTCTTTCTCTTTTGCAGGTTACTCATAGGAGAGAGGCTGAGGCAAGGAGGAACCGGAAACCGGAAGAAGGAAGAGCCAGCAGCTGCGCCCATTGAAGTCAAAGAAAGTCTGTAAAGAGCAGGAGTGCCAGCGCCGAGGGATCTGTTCTCAGGTAAGCGGGAGGTAGACGAGCACAAGCACTGGGTGAGGCTCGGGGGATGCCTTTTATAGACAGGGCTGGGTGTGGTTCGAAGAGCTGGGTGTGGTTTGAAGGGCTGGGTGTGGTCCTCACATGCTGCACATGTTTTTGGAAGGTGTGCAGAGCTGGGTGTGGTTTGAAGGGCTGGGTGTGGTCCTCACATGCTGCACATGTTCTTGAAAGGTGTGCATAGTTTCAGTTATCATGCAAATGAGTTGGATTAACACATGGCCTAGGGAGGAGTGTTTTAAAGAAGCCTTGGTAAAAGCAAGGCCCAATGTGTAAACAAAACAGCACATTAAACAACATACACAGAAGCCTAGGGGGGGGGAAGATGAGATAACAAGAAAGGCTTTCAATAGTAAGTTTAAAAGGGAGCTATTACAGAACCCACTAGTGCAGTGAGAGGGGACATGCTCTTTGCTGTGTACAAACCCTAACAGCTGGACTCTTCTGGTTAGCGGGGATATATAGGGCTTGTAGGTTCATCAAGAACTCTAGGTACCCAGAGCCAATAAAGGAGCTGCACCGTGCAATGGTTTTCATTGTATACCCGTTATACAACAATTCATTTGGTGAAATATAAAGAGTGAAAAATAGGTATCAAGGAAACCTTTGCATGTCCAAAATGGGCACAACATAAGGTGTTGAGAAGTAGTGGTTATTTGCACATCTCTGAATTCCGGGGGCCCCATACTAGCATGTGAATTACACAGCATTTCTGAAATAAACTTCTTTTTTACACACTGTCTTACATTTGGAAGGAAAAAAATGTAGAGAAAGACAAGGGGCAATAACACTTGTTCTTCTATTCTGTGTTCCCCAAGTCTACCGATAAAATTGGTACCTCACTTGTGTGGGTAGGCCTAATGCCCACGACAGGAAACGCAACATGGACACATCACATTTTTACATTGGAATCTGAAGTCTTTTTTGGAAACTACCTAGCTGTGGATTTTGGCCTCTAGCTCAGCCAGCAAATAGCGAAACCTACCAAACCTGTGCATTTTTTAAAACTAGACACCTGGGGGAATCCAGGATGGGGTGACTTGTGGTGCTCTCATCAGGTTCTGTTACCCAGAATCCTTTGCAAACCTCAACATTTGTCAAAACAAATACTTTTTCCTCACATTTCTGTGATAGAATGTTCTGAAATCTGAGAGGAGTCACAAATTTCCTTCCACCCAGCATTCCCCCAAGTCTCCTGGTAAAAATGGTACCTCGCTTGTGTTGGTAGGCCTAGTGCCCGAAACGCCCCAAAAAGCAACAGGACACATCAAATTTTTACATTGACAACTGATGTGTTTTTTAGAAAGTGTCTAGTTGTGGATTTTGGTCTCTAGCTCATCCGGCACCTAGGAAAACCTAACAAACCTGTACATTTCTGAAAACCTGACACCTAGGGGAACCCAGGATGGGGTAACTTGTTCCCCTCAGTCTCTTAATAAAAATGATACCTCACTTGTGTACGTGGGCCAAGTGCCTGTGACAGAGAAGAGCCAAAAAATGTCGAAATTGAGGGGGAACAAAAGCGGGTCCAAAAGGGCAATTTGGCAAAAAAATAATTTAAGGCTGACAAGTGGGGCAGAATTTTCATTGGTAAAGAGGCGACAATGCTGGGTGGTAGGAATTTTGTGGATTCATGCAGATTCCGGAAGGGTCCATCACAAAAATGTGGGAAAAATGTGTGATTTCAACCAAAGTAGGAGGTTTGCAGGGCATTGTAGGTAAGAAAATGGTGTGGGGGGGCATGTGAGGCACACCAGCCTGGCCTCATCCAGATGTTTAGTTTTCAGATGTGTCTAGGTCTCGTAGATTTTTCTACATGGCAGCGTCCCAAAGTCCAAAAAGTGCAGCCCTCACCATACCAAGTGGAACAATTTTGAGAGTTAGACAAGCTGTCATGGCCCAAACGTAAAACCAAAACCCAAAATAATCAATTGTCCTCATGCTTGCCGTTAGGATAAGATCTTTTAGTGTGCAGGGGAGAGCTGAAAGACTGTTACCCCCTTCAGTTGGGGTGGGGGCATAACCACACCCATACTGGGTGGTAGCCACCACCCCAATGTTTTTTTAAAAAATTCCATTGCATTTAGTAGGCTTTCTGCATCCCCGGGGAGGGGATCGGGGGTAATTGTCCCATCTGCCCACTGGTGCCCCATTTATTTGGGTGGGGGTATGCCCATACCCCCACCCTCTTTTTAAAAAAGAAAGGTTTCCTTCGTGTTTGGTGGGCTTTCTGCCCCCTTTGGGGGCAGATGAACCTTACAAAAAATTGGCCGATCTGATTAGACTCCAAGGGGGGCAGAAATGGCCAACAGTAATGGGTCGCGAGGGCCCTGGTTATCGATATTGACCCTGGGCCGTTCAGCCAATGCCCCGGGGGCACAGATGGGCAAAGCAAAACAGAAGAGTCCTTCACAAACGTGCATCAACGAGGGCTGTGAAGTTAACAGCCTAACTGATAAAGTTAAGAAGGGCATCTTTGAGGGCACAAAGAAACACCCCACAACTTGGTGAGATTTTGGGCATCTATTAAAGATTTCCCTGTCCCATCACCCACCACGCTGCACTTTCCCTTCTAACCCGTACCCCAAAAGTCCCTGAGAAAACCACTTCCCCTTTTTTTTTTTTTTTTTTTTCCTGCTTTTCCTCCCGGTGGTTCTTCCGGTTCTGTTCGGACACTGGGGAGCGTTTAGCCAAAGAGAAGACTCCTAAAACAAAGAGACAAAGAAAGGAATTAGAAACAAAGTGAAGAGAAGAAAGGAAAAGACCCAGAGGACAGAAGAGTCCAAAGAAAGAAAACAAGAACAAAGAGAACAGTGACTGTGTAGAACTCTTGAGAAACGAAGGGACTTAAATAAATGAGACACTAAAATAACACCATTACCAAAACCACATTACATCTCTTACAGAGTCCTTTATACTATTCCTTCAATAACGCTATACCCTAACCTCCTATAGTGGTGTCAGAAGTGGGATAGCGACAGTAGAAGAAGGAAGAGACCATAAGTCGTCCTCTGCAATGGAGGTTAAACCCACGATTGAGGACGTTCTCCAGCAGCTGGAGGAGGGGCAACGCCACCTGCAAGTTGTATGGGAGGAACACCAAAGAGAAGCTAGGACAGACCGAGAAACCCTTCAAAGCTCGTTAAAGAGCCAGGCAACCATTATAGCGAATAACCAGCTGGTTCATGAGACCGCCTTACAAAAATTAACGGACACCATAGCCACAACGCGGGTCCAGCCCAACGTGCCTAGCTCTGTCCTCCAGAAGTATCAAGAAGGTGAAGATCCTGATGCATTTTTCACCAACTTTGAGAGAATAGCAACATCCGCCACGTGGCCAGAAGATAGATGGGGACAGTATGTGGCCCCCTTACTGACGGGCAGTTTACAAGCTGCATATCAAACGGTTAACCCTGGGGGAACTACCCCTTACGCAGACATAAAAAAAAGTATATTGGCGCGGGTTGGCTTTGATACCAAATATTACAGGCTCAAATTTAGGAAAACCAAATGGTGTCTGTCAGAGAACCCCCATGCCCTCTATTTCCGAGTAAAGGATTTGGGGCTGAAATTGTTGGGACCCATTGGCACTGATAGAGAAGATGTTATTCGAACAATCCTTCTCGAACAATACCTGGAGGCCTTACCGTCAGCCACCCGCAACTGGATCAAACAACACCCCAACGTAGATACTACTACGACAGTAGATCTGGCGTGTGCATACCATTGATCGGCTGACTTCAAACCTGGACCATCAAAAGGAACAAACCCCACTGGTCGGCCTATAAGACCCTCCTACCATCCTATACCGTGGAAAAACCCAGAGGAGACTTTTATTCCCAGACACAATGAGAAAAATCCTAACCAACATCCCCAGTGCTACACTTGTGGGGAGTGGGGCCATATTGCCCACATGTGTCACCACAAGGAAGAAAAGCCGGAACCCATGGAGATCGGCGTTACCCGTGGAAGAGTCTTTTAAACCGGAAAAGAGAACTCCAAGTATATAAAAGAGATGGTTGTTAAGGGACACAACACTACTGTACTGGTTGACTCAGGCTGCAGTCAATCCGTCATTAGGCCAATCTGGTGGACTTCAAAACTCAAAGACCCAGAAACACCATCTCTATATGTTGTATTCACGGTGACATGAGGGAATATCCTTTGGTATCTGTCTCCGTTGAATGGGAGGACCGACGAGACGTAATAGAGATGGGAGTCATCGACCATTTAGTAGAGGAAGTCATCGTGGGCACCGATTATACATATTTTTCTGACCTATTGGATAGTACACAAAGCAAAAGTCAGACGGACCTATGGTGGGAGGAAGCACCCTTCGCCAGAATACACAAATGTCTGGGGGAGACCGGTACAAACCCAGTAAGAAGGAAAAAAGAGAAGAAAAGAAATTGCATCAATCGAAATAAGAGACCAATGAAATGAGGGATGTAAGAAAGATAGCAGTTACCTCTCTTCCCCCTTTCCACAGTAGCCAAAGAGAGGATCCTACCCTCCAACATGCCTGGAAATCAGCTACATCTGAGATAACGGGAGAGGTGGGTCCCTATTTTCTTGTACAAAGAGGCCTCCTATATAAGATCACAAACTATAATAATCAGGAAAAGAAACAGCTAGTGATTCCAAAACCTTACCGCACCCAAGCCTTACATCTAGCAGATAGTCAGGAGGGCATTTTGGAAGGGAAAAGATGGAAGAATACCTGTTGCACCGATTTTACTGGCCTGGGGTATTTTCACACATCCGACGATTCTGCCAACAGTGTCCTAGATGCCAGTTAATAAACCCGGGGCCCAAAAGGAGAGCACCCCTGTATCCACTGCCTATTATCGACATCCCCTTCTCAAGAATAGGTGTGGATTTGGTGGGCCCACTCATTCCCTCCTCCAAAGGATATACCTATATTCCCGTCCTAGTCAACTACGCGACTCAGTACCCAGAGGCCATACCTCCATCTAGTATGACCACCAAAAGTGTGGCACATGTCACGGTCGTGTTCTTCTCGCGAGTATGGTTTCCCATGGAAATTCTAACAGATCAGGGAACTAAGGGCCAGATGTAGGTAGTTCTGATTTTGCGAATCGGAAATTGCAAATCGATGCGACTCGCAATTTTTGATTTGCAAAATCGGATGCAGAACGGTGTCTCAGACACCGTCTGCGATTCGCTATGGGGTCGCAAAGACCCACCTCATTAATATTAATGAGGTGGGTCGCATTTTGCGACCCCATAGCGAGTCCCTGCACTCACAGGGATGGTGGCCTGCTGAAGACAGCAGACCTCCATGTCTGTGACTGCTTTTTAAATAAAGCAGTTTTTTTAAAAATTTTGCAGCCCGCTTTCCTTAAAGGAAAACGAGTTGCAAAATAAAAAAAATAACAAAACCATTTGGTTTCGTTTTTTCAGAGTAGGCAGTGGTCCATTGGACCACTGCCTGCTCTGAAAAAACATTTTGGGCAACAAATTCACAAAGGGGAAGGGGTCCCATGGGGACCCCTTCCCTTTTGCGAATGGGTTACCACCAGTGTGACACTGGTGGTAACTGCGAATTGCTTTGCGACCGCATTCGCGGTCACAAAGCAATTTAGCATCGCGATGCGAGTCGCAAATAGGAAGGGGACACCCCTTCCTATTTGCGAGTCGCATTCACAATTTGCGAGTCGGTACCGACTCGCAAATTGTGAATGTGCATTGCAATGAGCATTTTACATGGCGCAAACTGCAATTTTCGCAGTTTGCACCATGCAAAATGCTTGCTACATCTGCCCCGAAGTTAATGTCACATCTAATGACTCCGATATGTCAGATAATAGGCGTAAAACACTTAAGGATCTCTGTATATCACCCCCAAACGGACGGCCTTGTGGAGAGGTATAACCGTACTCTAAAGTCCCTTTTGATGAAAACCATCTCCGAATCAGGGAAGGACTCGGACAAAAAGCTACCCCTGGTCCTTTACGCGATAAGGACTCATGTATAATCCTCTACTGGCCATAGCCCCTTTGAGTTGGTTTTCAGTTGACAACCCCGAACCCTCTTAGACATTGCCACAGAGCTGTGGGAGGAAGAAGAGGGTGGGAAAAAGGCCTACTAGAGTACACCCAACAACTAAAGTCCCAAATCCAGACAGTATGGGAGGATGTGCTAGTACATCTCGAGAGAGCCCAAGGCAAACAAAAACGATACAATGACAAGAACACCCATCTCAGACAACTACACTCTGGGGATAAGGTCCTTATATTATTACCTAGTTCGGACAACAAACTATTAGTGAAATGGCAAGGCCCATATAGAGTACTGGGGGCCATAACTCCTGTAACATATACGATTGAGTTGTCAGAAACCCCCCAAAAAACACAAATATACCATATATACCTATTAAAGAAGTGGGAGGAACCTGAAGATACCACCCCTGCTCTGACAACAGGGTTTCTCGTAAACACTGTAAAAGAATTAGAAATCGGGTTATGTCCAACAGGTCAGGGGTCAGTCCCCGAGAAACCCCACATAAACACTTCCCTCCTACCTGACCAACAAGAACAACTAAATTCTCTCCTTATCAAGCATAAATCGCTATTTTCCTTGACACCCGGGAAGACCACCCTAACACAACATCAAATCAAAACCCAACCTGGAAAGGTCGTTCCCCTCCGACCTTATCGAATCCCAGAAGCCCGAGCAATTAGTGGAGCAGGAAGTGAGGAAAATGCTACAGATGGGTATCATAGAGCCCTCTGTGAGTCCATGGTGCTCCCCAGTCGTTCTTGTGCCTAAACCGTATGGGTCCATCCAATTTTGTATTGACTTTAGGCAGTTGAGCACTATATCGCAATTCGACATCTACCCTATCCCACGGGTTGACGAACTCCTAGAACGGCTGGGAAAAGCCCAGTACATGTCCACATTGGACCTCACTAAAGGTTACTGGCAAATCTCTTTGTCACCAGGGGACAAGGAGAAAACAGCTTTCTCTACTCCATCAGGCCTCTATCACTTTATTGTACTTCCTTTTGGATTACACGGGACCCAGCAACCTTCCAGATGCTCATTGATACCTTCTTGCGGTATCACAGCACCTTTGCTGCTGCTTATCTCGATGACATAGTGATCTATAGTGAATCATGGACAGAACACATGGCTCACCTAGACAAAATATTCTACCTCCTACAAAACGCAGGACTCACCGCCAACCTTTCTAAGTGTCGACTAGCATGCAACAAGATTGCATACCTCGGCTAGTATATAGGAAAGGGTCAGATTAAACCCCAAATGAGCAAAACAGAAGCCATCCTCCGAATACCTACCCCGTCCACAAATAAAGAGTTACGCTCCTTTCTAGGTCTGGTGGGTTATTATAGAAAGTTTATCCCACACTATTCCACACTGGCTGCCCCTTCAACTGATCTCTTAAGGAAGGGTCAACCCGCGAAGATAACAAGCCTAACTCCTGCTCAACAACACATTTATTCCGTCCTACAGAAAAGTCTTACCACCAAACCAGTATTACGTTGCCCAGACTTCCACAAACAATTGTATCTACAAAGGGATGCTTCTGACGTGGGAATAGGGGCCGTATTGTTTCAAAAAGATGAGGCTGATAAAAACCACCCCATCGTATTTATAAGTCGCAAACTCCTACCCCGTGAACAACGCTACCCCATAATTGAAAGAGAGTGTCTAGCGATCAAATGGGCCATCGAAAATCTTCAGTATTATCTGCTGGGACATCCCTTTATAATATATACCGATCATGCTCCCCTCACTTGGTTGTCCCGACATAAGAATACTAATTTGCGCATACAACGTTGGTTTATGGAACTGCAACCATTTACCTTTCAGGTGCAACAACTCCCGGGAAATCAACTGTGTACTGCTGATTATTTGTCAAGATACCCCATTGACCAGGAACTCAAACAGTCCCTTTGTGGGGGGGGGGGATGTGTAACCTGTTCGCGAGGGCCCTGGTTACCGATATCGACCCTGGGCTGATCAGCCAATGCCCCGGGGGCACCGAGGGGCGAAGTAAAACAGAAGAGTCCCACACAAACCCAGATACCCACGTTACCATGGAAATAAAGGAAGGACTACCAACACAAGCGGCGTCTGAGAGAAGCACAGAAGACGGTGACGGAGAGGAGAGAGAAGGATAGCGACCAGACCCGGAGGACGAGAGAAAAGCCGCAGGAGGCCAAGACACATAGACGCTGACGGTGAAACAGCGTACAGGAACAATTTCCCGCCACGTCCCTGGAGGGACGTGGCTATCAAATGTACGTACCTGCTTACGGAATCCCTATAACCTAATTATCAGGCGGAAGGGTAAAGCGAGTGGTGTGGGGATGAGTGCTGGGAAAAGTTAACGAGGTGAACTCAGCACCGTTGACGTAAGGAATGAAATACTACTTTTTTGTGTGTTTTGTTTGAACGTCTCACTAACGCGCACTGACAAGGGCTGTGAAGTTAACAACCTAACTGACAAAGTTAAGAAGGACATCTTTGAGGGCACAAAGAAACACCCCACAACTTGGTGAGATTTTGGGCATCTATTAAAGGTTTCCCTGTCCCATCACCCACAAGGCTACACTTTCCCTTCTAACCTGTACCTCAAAAGCCCCTGAGTAAACCACATACCTTTTTTTTTTTTTTTTTTCGCTTTTCCTCCCGGTGGTTCTTCCAGTTCTGTTCGGACACTGGGAAGCATCTAGCCGAAGAGAAGACTCCTAAAACAAAGAAGCAAAGAAAGGAATTAGAAACAAAGGGAAGAGAAGAAAGGAAAAGACCCAGAGGACAGAAGAAAACAAGAACAAAGAGAACACTGACTGTGTAGAACTCTTGAGAAACAAAGGGACTTAAATAAATGAGACAATAAAATAACACCATCACCAAAACCACATTACGTCTCTTACAGAGTTCCTTAAACTGTTCCTTCAATAACGCTATACCCTAACCTCCTACAGCCCCCATAGGGAGCGACCCTTGCCCAAGGGGCTGCCCCAAAACAAAACACACACACCAATCACTGGTGCCTAAGTGTATTTTGTCCACCCTGGGGGCAGATCAGCCTAATAGAAACAGGCCGATCTGCCCCCAAGGGGAGCAGAAGTGGCCTAAAATAAATTTACCCACAGGGGAGCGATCCTTGCCTAAGGGGTAGCTCCCCTTGCATGAAATTGGCAGAAAAAAACCCTAATGTCTGGTGGTTTCTGACCCCTTTGGGGGCAGATTGGCCTAAGAAAAATAGGCTGATCTTCCCCCAAGGTGGGCAGAAATGGCCTAAAATAAATGTGCCCCCCCAGGGGTTCTATCGACCCTTGCCTAAGGGGTTGCTCCCCTTTCATGACATTGTCGTGAAAAAACAAATCCCTGGTGTCTAGTGGTTTCTTCCCCTCTTGGGGGAAAATTGGCCTAATAAAAATAGGCCAATCTGCCCAAAGGAGGGTAGAAATAGCCTAAAAACAATTTACCCCCCCAGGGGAGCGACCCTTGCCTAAGTGGTTGCTCGCCACCTCTAAAAAAAATGTAAAAAATTATCCCTGATGCCTAGTGGCTTCTGCCCCCCTAGTGGTGGGGAGGGCAGAAAAGGCATAATAAAAAAATGTCCAAGGGGCGCTCCCCTTCATTATTTTTTTTTTTAAAACAAACACCCTGGCCTAGTGGGCATTTCTGCAGCCCAATCGCTCTACAATCGGGCTGCAGAAATGCTCAGAAAGACATCAAAGGAAAGGAAAAGCTTTTCCTTTCCTTTGAAGCCTCTCTGCCCGCCCCCACCCCCCAAACGGATGAGAAATGCTTTCATGTCTCTTCCGATCGCACTGGAAGCTGAGCTTCCAGAGTGGTGGGGGTGACCTCTGATGAGGCCAGCACGCGATTGTGCGCTGACGTCATCAGACGTCACGGGGGCAGGGGTGGAAGTGGAAGCACTGTGCCGTGGGACGTAACCATTATGTCCCCGGCAGAGAAGGGGTTAAGGTGCTGAAATTGTCTAAGGGTTGGTGGAGTAGAAGATGTTTGGTGAGGTTGACTATTGAGCAGGCCCATATTCTGTTGGGCGGTGGTAAACTAATTGCTTCTGGGGTTAATTGGAGAGAATTGATCAAACTGATGGTGATTTGTGATATGTGCTCTTGGAACAGATTTTGGGGGTCATTCTGACCCCGGCGGTCTCAGACCGCCGGGGCCAGGGTCGGCGGGAGCACCGCCGACAGACCGGCGGTGCCCCGCAGGGCATTCTGACCGAGGCGCTTTGGCCGCGGTCAGTGCAGGAAAACCGGCGGTCTCCCGCCGGTTTTCCGCTGCCCGTCAGAATCCTCCAAGGCGGCGCAGCATGCTGCGCCGCCTTGGGGATTCTGACACCCCCTACCACCATCCTGTTCCTGGCGGTTCGCCCGCCAGGAACAGGATGGCGGTAGGGGGTGTCGCGGGGCCCCTGGGGGCCCCTGCAGTGCCCATGCCAATGGCATGGGCACTGCAGGGGTCCCCGTAAGAGGGCCCCGCTTGTATTTCACTGTCTGCATAGCAGACAGTGAAATACGCGACGGGTGCAGTAGCACCCGTCGCACCTTCCCACTCCGCCGGCTCGATTACGAGCCGGCTTCATGGTGGGAAGGTCGTTTTCCCCTGGGCTGGCGGGCGGCCTTTTGAAGGCCGCCCGCCAGCCCAGGGGAAAACTCAAAATACCCGCTGCGGTCTTCCGACCGCGGTACGGTATTTTGACGGCTCCCGCCGGGCGCGCGGTGACCGCGCCCGGCGGGAGTCAGAATGACCCCCTTTGTGTCTTCTAATCTCTTATCTGATGCTTATGGGGCAGGTTGTTAGACTGTTACTAATACAGGTTTGATAGTTGCTGGTACTTCCTCAGGGTACTCCTGGGATGATTTTAGCAAGATGGATGTGGTTGACAGAATTATTGTTTATTCTCATAGTTTTACTGGGAATTACCCTCATCACCTTCTGTGTCCAGACTTGTTCAAAAAGTTTCTTTACCTGCTAAGTTTGAAACTTTTTACATGCATTAAAATCTTTTAATTTCTATATTTTTATAACGGGGAAGATGATGTACCAGTAATATTCTGGTGCTTTATAATGAGTTGTGTCTATTTGTATTTGCATGTTTGTACTTACTTTGTGCTATGCCCTTCCTCAAGAGTTGTTATATTTTGAATGCTTTACATGTTCTATGCTTTTCAGAGACGGTTCCTGATGATGGCCTTCTCGGGCAATTAGTGGAGTGCTTCCTTCCTATGAGGCCTGCAGTTCTTAGGCTCCCATTTTTACTTCTAATAAATACATTATTTTACTTGGAGTTGTGGTATACCTTCTTCTCCACATCAGAGTATGGTTTTATTAAACGTCATACTAACTGTGAGAAATTGGGTTGCTGGTTGAGAGGGATGTGAGTCCTTCTCAAGCAACAGCACAGATCTCATCAGGATGAACCACAAAAAGTCACTTAAATAGACAGTGCTTAACCCTCTGGTAGCTAGGCACAAAAGCAGTCTGGCTTAATTTAGAGGCAATGTGTGAATTATCATGCAGCGCTTAAATAGTAATAAAGTGAAAACATAAGACAAGAAAAATCCCACACTAATGTAGAAAAGTAGAGTAAATGTAAGAAATCATTTAACAAATTCAAACATCCTGTGAATAGAACCAGAGTTATGGATTTTTTAATGAAAAATAGTGCCTAAAAGATTAAAGAGATTGGGGAATGTTGAAAGTTGAAGCCAACCTCAGTGGATTGAAGTTCGGATACACAAAGTGGATAGGACCCAGTCTCTGCTTACATTTGGAATTTTGAAGAAAAAAGTTCAGCAGGGCAAGGTAACCGGCAGTATCTGAGGATGAGGTGTTGTCGTCTGGGAGCTGATGGACAACTCACAGTGAAGATTTCTATGTTCGGACATACGCATGGAAGTCGAAAATCTCTAGTGGGATGAAGCTGCAGGCTGTAGCTGACTAACTGGCCCCACACCGACAAAGGTTCCACGAGGCTAAATACCCCTTCTTGGGTTCAAACCGGAAAGCAGGTCTCAAGCATCAGGGCTGACCTCTGAGGGAACAGGGCAGGCTTCAGGCAGCAGGGCAGTTCTCTTGGTGCAGCAGGGCAGCCCTTTGAAGCACACAGCAGGCCACAGACAGCAGATCAGTCCTCTGAGAGTTCTACTGCAGGCCCAGAAGTGAACTGAAGAGTGGGTCTGATGGTCCTGATTTTATACATGGAGCCAGCTTTGAAGTGGAAGAAACATCTAGGGTTTTCCTGCCTCCCTGCCCTGGCCCCAGTCTGTCTGTGGTCACAATATACAGTGTGAAGTTTTTTGTGTGTGACCTGAGGTAGTGTCTTTGAAGTGCAAGTGTGTCAGTGCACAGCTCCGCCCTCCCATCTTGCTTGGATGGCCCATCCTGCCAACGCCCAAGTCCCTCTATTGTGTGGCTGTCTGGGAGGAATACAAAAAGGCCAAATGCCAACTTACACCTAGTCATGTGACCCAGAAAACAGACTGCAGGCACTACATGGCTAGGACACAAAAATGTAGCATTTTCACAATTGTGACCTAAAACCAACTTTACCTTTCAAGAGGATTTTAAATTATAATTCCTTAGACACTAAACATTAAATTTCTACCTGTTCCCAAAAGAAAGTTGTCACTTATTAAATGTAAGACAGCCTTAAAGAAATGGACAATCCCAGTAGTGCTCGAGGCGTTCAATATTCTGGATACCAGCTCACCAAAGTGCTCGGGAAAGTTGGTATTTAACAGGGATTGTATCTCAGCTGATGATCTCACAATCTGGAGAACATACATCTCTCTACCAGATGTCAATGCGACCTGTTTTAGAAACAGTAGTGCCTTTAGCCTACTCAGCTTGTCATAATTTACATTAATAGTATCAATATGAAGCCACATTTCTGATACCTTTATATCTTGTGTGGGGGGAATAAAACACGTCCACAACACGTAACAACCTTAGAGACCGAAATTGTGTAGGCAATGCCTGGTCGCATACTGCAACAGCTTTGATCGCTCAGCACCACATAACTGCCATTGGAAAATACATGAAATGCTGGTCGAGTCAAAGAGATGGGAGTACCCTTCAGAAAACAGGCCAAGTTTGTGACCCCCACATTGCAGTGGCCGTGAAGGGACACCTGCTTGCAGATCATAGAATGACTAACAGTAGTCTCACATTCGCTTCCGCTAAGAAAGACCTCTGTTTCGACATTCAGACATTTATAATCAAAAGGCAACTCCCACTTTTCCTTAATATAGCTATCGCCCAAACGCTCATACCTGCCCACGGCAAGATGTTTGTAGCATTTCGAAAAACAAAAGGTGGATATGGGCAGATTTATAATGCCATGTAGAAGCCAGACAGTCGGAGGACTCTCCGCTATCGTAAAAGGCAATTTTTTCAACTTCTCTATATGAAGCATGGTGAAACTCCCTTTCCTTTGAGCCATTGTCTGTTGTTTCTCAGACAGATTAAAAGCAGCGAACAGTTCACTACTGTTAATGTATCTCCATTGAACAAGGCCATTTTTTGATGTTTGTAACATCTAACCAAGCTGCATAATAGAACGCAGTTGACTTTGTCCATGGTATAAACGGGACGTGTCTGACTGAATAATATCAATCGTAGAGGACACTATGTTTGTGAGTGAATAAATTCTGTTGGACAGGGTGTTCATGCCATTATGGACAACCGCCAAAGCCTCTTCTAAGTTTTCCTTATCTATCGGCCTTAAACGTGCAGCAGCTTCTATCTGAGAAAGTTTCCATATCTTATTATACATAGTATATACAAATCTTTTAGATCGCTGTTTCCTAGGACTTTACAGGAAGTCCTGCAAGTCTATATCTTCAGAAAGTGTGTTCAGGTGTTATTTAACTGCGGCTAACGTGCTAGACTGTACCCATTGTTGACACAGTTTACCCACTCTGTATGTAGTAACTATTCCCGTGTGTTGAGCTGAGATGAAGCGAGGATCTGGCCAGCTAATCTTAAACCCCCCCGAGGAGTTTAAAAAACAGAGCCTGACATCCATTGGTGTCAATTGGCCAAAATAACCACCCGCCAGGACTGGAAAGTGAAGAATTATAGGTACCAGCCTGAACTTTTGCATCTAGCTCTTCTTCTGTGTTATTCAGGAAGAATTGCCAATCATTAAATTTAGCCGGTGTGGGGATACTGGGCATGTTAATTTATTTTTTATTTTTCCTAACCCGAGGTAGGACGTCTGTTGAACAGTGTTATTCAAAAATATCATTTGTATAGGAATCAGGCACGCTCTGAACAAGGCTTCCCTACCCTGTATTTGCCAATTTTGTGTCCCCCATTCACTCTTTAAATCAATATTCTTCTTCCAGTGATCGTAACCTTCAATGGTAAGACGGGAAACAAAAGCATCTGAATATATTCGTTTTGTATCTGTTAGCAAACTTTTCCTAATTTTTGAAGGAGGCAATTTGAAAAAATAGCACTCGAAATTTCTTGTGTCATGACCAGAAAACTAAGTGAATTTTTCTAAATAATTTTTTGGGCTCCCCACCGGTGGCATGTAATTTAATACAGGTCTATGTTTAGTTGCACGGTGCAGGTAGTACTGTCCCCAATTATTGTAGCAGAACATTTCCCCATAATTCATTGTATTTACATATACATCTTCACTTTCAAATATTGAATAGTCCTTCATTTCAGTTAACATAGAATCAACTGTCTGGACATCCCAATCATCGGATACAACACCGGGTGTGATAACATCTGTCATCGATATTTTGAATACATATGGAATTTGAATGACCTCAGTAGACCCGTATATTTCAAAGGGAACTTTGTCCCACATAATCCCATAAGAAACAGGTACTGCTAAAATGTTCACCGGGGACAAGTGTCTGCGGACCGTGTGTGAGGAATGATGTGGAGTTAAAACTTCATCTACGGGCACTACAATTGCGCGTTCAGGAATGTAATGACCATTTATAAGTAAGAAAAAAACAGTCATAAAACCAGTCCATAGAAATAAGGTAGAAAATGTTGGCAGAACCATAAATAGTTCCAGGGATATATCAAATAGTTTGTTTTAAGCCATGAAGATAGCTTGCTTCTCTGAATCATTTTCAATCGCTTGAGTGGATGAGTCTGAAGAAAAGTCATCAATGTCGATGAAGTAACCAGAGCCAGTCTCTGCAAAAACAGTAGCAAGTTCAGTACTTGTAGATGTGCCCATTTCACGTGGAGGCTCATAGTAAATTGTGCCATCAGTCTGTGTTATATTGGTGTATAAGACGGCCAATTCTTGACCAGGTGTTGTCGTGGAAGTGGTGACTGGAAGTAGCAAAAGCTCATTCTCCGCCCTCCCCATGGTCGAGGAGGAATTTATAGCATTATTTGACATTGTAGCATAGTCAATAGTAGTATCAATAGTAGTGTTGGTCACTCTATTCTGAATAGGTATCCCAAAGAGAACCTCATAGGGAGTTCGTCCCCCCAAGGACCGTCTTGGCAGATTATTCATTGCTCTCTGGATCCCATATAGGTGATGAAGCCAGCTGCAGCCAGAACCTAATACTCTGGCTGTTAAGGACTGCTTTAGATCATGGTTCCGCCTCTCCATGATCGAATTTCCCTCGGGATGGTATGGTGAGGAGTAATGGAGTTCAACACCCATCGTCCCCATGGTGTCCCTGAATGCCCTAGAGGCAAATGCAGGTCCCTGGTCCGGGTGGAATGCTGCAACCGCATTTGTACAAATAAAGATCAGCAAATCTTTTATAACAGTTCGAGCCATACCTACAGGAATCTATAACAAGAATCTACAGCGACTAGAATGTATTTGTATGCACCATCCGATTGGAGTGGAGCACAGTGGTCTAGGTACACACATTGTAATGGCCTACTGGACACTACGAGGGACGTCTGTGGTGGGCGTCTGATGTTAGAGCCCTTTATTTGCTGGCAGATGTTACAGCAAAGGACATATTGCTTTGTCTGTTTGTATAGACCCGGCCACCAGAATCTTTTCTGTAAGAGTGTTACCGTGGCCGAAATACCAGCATGAGCAGAAGCGACACCCTCATGCGCTGCTTTCACTAGATCTAATTTCTGGTCTTCGTTGGGGATTGCTCGATCTCCAACCCCGGGAAGTATTACATGAGCAACATTCTGTGCACTGATGTGGTACGAATATTTTGTCGGGAGAGACTTGCCTTCAGCCGAGGCTTTTACAGCAGTCCCTGTTTCATTATCCAATCTCGTATGGGAAAGGATTTGGCTGCTTCGTCAGCCAAAGTATTACCGATAACGTGCACTCCTACACATTGGTGGTCCAATGTATGTACTACATGGATGCACAGTAGCTTATCCTTATGATCAGCCACTCTCCCGCACAATGTCTTGTGTTTTTTGGTGTTCCCTTTAGAATCTCTAAACCCGTTCAGTTTCCAATGATTAAGATAATTATTGTAAGCCTGAACACAGTAATATGAATCACAGACTATCAAAGTCAGTCTTCCTGTCTCTGTTTTTTCTAGCGCTAAAATAAGGTCTTTGAGTTCGGCCAACTGAGCTGTGCAGTCCCCTAGGGTCTGCGTGTAGGTATTATGAGGGTGGAAAACTCCATCCTTCATCACTCCACTCACGGCAGCGCAAGCGGCTGAGTATTGATGTTTGGTACCTACAGCTGGTTGGGCTGAACCATCAGTATAAATGACAGTATCATAGTTGTCTAAAGGTAAAAGATGTAGAGAAGCGGGGCACTCTTGTTTGTATTGGAGAAATTCTTGTGTCTGAAGTTTTGGATCAAAAATATAATCAACATCAGTAGCTGTCAGAGAGGTCGCCCACTGAATCCAGTGTAGGCGTAATGCTTTAGCGTTAGGAACGCTCGCTTTGGTGACGGCCTCTAGTGCTGGCACCGGGGTAAAGACAATGATGCGTTTCTCCTGGCCAAGTGGTCTCTCTTTTATGACAGCCATCTGAACTGCAGGTAGAATTATTTCTATGGGTGCAAAGCGTTGCTCTGCATTCGAGTATAAATGTGATTTATATGCTATTGGCACCGTGCCATCCTCATTGAAGGTGACATACGTAAACCCAAGGGCACCAGCAATTATTCTGATGACCAAATTCTTTTTATTGTCACAGGTGTGTAGGTGTTTAGCTTCTAGCATGTCCTGTTGCAAATCCATAAGGCTGCGCATGTGTTCGACTGTCCAGTGTCTGCTAGAAAAATCAGGACGCATTAAGTCGTATAGTGGCTTGATACGATGTGCATAGTCTGGAATGTATGTTCTGACAAAATTAAAGAAACCAAGTAAAGACTGTAGTTTCTTTAGCGTATTTGGTGGGTGCAGTTGTGCACACTTCTCTAGGAAGTGCAGGCCAGGCTATTTCCTTTGTTTGATAGCTCATATCCCAGAAACAATACACTGAGAAAGGCGATCCTACTTTTCTTGAAGTTGAATTTATAATCAACTCTTGCAAACCCCATAATTAGGCGATCGACCCTTACAAAATGAATGTTCAGGTTGTCGTCCACATAGGATAATGCCTCTGGATCAATATCATGTAGAATTTAAGTTACTCGGGCTGTAAACAGCCCAGGGCTATTCTTATAGCCCTGGGGTAAACGGCAAAAGCGTTTTTGTGAGCCAAATAAGAATGCACTCAGGTCCCGACTCTCTTCAGCTAAACTCTGGCAGAAGAACCCGTTGGAGATGTTATTTTTCAGTGTTGTGCTATTTGAATTTTGTATAGCATATGTGCGTGTATGGTTGTTTAAATGCCTGTAATCTAAGACTATTCTATAGGAATGGTCTGGCTTTGCAACCGGGAATAACGGGATATTCAGTGCACAGGCACAGGGCTCAACTACCCCCTGATATTCTAGCTGAGTGAGGATCTCCCTCACTGGAGCCTTTACCTCGTGTTTGACTGGATATTGTGGCTGAGGCTGGGGTGTAGACCTGATAGGTATTATATGACACGAAGAGTCCCTGTCCCAACCTACATGATTGCGATATAATGCAGGTGCCTGCGGTAGAGCCCAACTGACAGTGTAGGCTTCCTTTTCCGCCTCTGGAACAAGATTAGAGAAAGAAGGCAAAATGACATTTTCCCCTTGTGGGAGCTTACAGGTGTGTTCGGGGGGCCAATCTCTTTCGGCCAATAGGATTTCACAATTAAGTTCTTCCTAAAAGATCACACTGATGGTGCGTTCCACGTCTCCCTCAATTTGGATCTTTAAATCGTAAAGTCTATCTGGTGGGAGTACGCGCCCGTCTGCCATTTCAACTGCAACAAAATCGCTAGTTGCTGTTGCATCCAGATGATCTTTCAGACTCTGGCCACATATCGTGACCTCTGCTGCACTGTCTAGCAGTGTCACTGCCCACGTCTTGTTCTTCAGCAGTGTTCTCAAGTGTATTGGCAATTTTAAGAGATAGTGCTGCCATCTTTTTCTTTTTAAACTGTGGCTTTTGTTGTGAAGTCTTCTCTTCTTTTTTTACTGTAGACTGCGGCAAGTATTTCTTTTGTTTTACGTAGTCTGGACGTCTGTCAGGGCGGACCCCTCTCTCGCTACTCCTACCCAGAGCGTCCTGAAAGGAACGAGAGGGGTGTGAATCAGTATATCTATCAGGAGTTCTAATATTCTCCCTATTTCTGAGAGTATATCTCCTTTCGGAGTTCTCCGGATGCGGAGAATCTGCTCTCTGCTTCTGTCTCTCTTTAAATTGTTTTGGCTTCTCCCAGTCCTTTTTCGAACCCTCTTGTGTCTGTTTTGTACCTTCCTTAGGGGTGGTACCTGTACTTCCAATTTCTTTGGCTTGGCTCCCAGACTATCCCGTCCTATACTATTATAGGTATCAGAAATAATTTTTGTTAGCTGTCTCTCTTGTTCCAAATGTGGAGCTTCTCAGAGACACTGGCGTATAGCCAGTGCTACCGCTTCCTCTTTAATATTACTGAGTATTATCGAAGATACTGTGTCAAAATTACGCATTGATTTCATCCCCAAATCTAGGGCAGGTGCTGCCCTATGCTCATTCTGAATTTGTTTTAACACTTTCGGTAGATTGGCAGTGTCGGGGTACCATGTGTGGTAGTATATATTGCAGTGAAGACTGTACCCCATGTGGCACAGTCATCCACCAAGGGAACCATCTCAAATGGAAAGCACATTGTTAGAATTCTATGTTTCCCCTGTGGTCCCGTGTGGGGAAACACAGCTTCCAGCTGATTTGTTTTCTGGGCTATCCAATAATGTATTTTTTCCCGTTCTGTGGGTGCTTTACCCATAATAGAATGTACTGTTTGTGGATTAATCCCAGTAGCCATTTGGTATCCAGCAGGTGCTGGTGTGCTGGACGTGCTGGTGTTGTGTTCAAAGTCCGCATTACGAACTGAACAAGCTGTCTGTATAGTGTTACTATCTCATCGTATACATTTTGCAGATCTGCTGCCTGCATGTTTTGTATATCAGGGTGAGGTTGTATGTGGCGAACGTGGGCCACAATGGTCCATCATTACCTAAAGGACCTAATCTCACTCGTTGTATGACATGTGGTAGGGCGCCTACAAACCAGTTCTGATGCTCTTGATATGTGAGCAGTATTTCATGATACTAGTGTGCTTGGTACTGTTGAGGTATGTTTGGAATTCTATATGTGTGGAATGTGACTGACCTGTGGTCCTCCTCAGAAAAGGTGACCCAGGAATAGAATGTTTCTGTTTGGTAAGCTTCATTAGCTTCTACTATGAAAGTGACGTCCCCGCCCTCTTCTGTTAAGCCATGCGCTACTAGATGTAATGTTAATGCTTTTCTAGCATTCTAAGGAATGTCTATGGCGTTACCCATGTAAAAATGGGTGAAGCGGTGGAATACCAAGTGGGGAGTATAGTCCTTTTAAGAGTTCGAGCTCGAACAACCTACAGCCTAATTAGGTGTTCCCTGTTCAGCTGAGGAGGATTTTCCCATAGACCACGGACATCTCCGTATAATGGTACTTAGGGTACCTGTTGTCTGTGAAACTGTGATAGTCGGGGTACCCGTAAATTAGTGCCTAAACACCATCGTTGGTGGCACCATGTCATAGTTTGGACTCTTGCTCTAGGCTCGACCGCTGGTTTGACAGTACTTATGTTTGTAGGTGACTATGCCTATCCTACAACAAGTCGCAACTGTAGCCCAATCCTTCCGGCTCACTAGCAGTACCTCACCAAGAACCCAAACAGTTAAAGGTGATTTGTGGCAGCCTTTACGCCTGGACTCAAGAGTATGACATCTCGGGGAATGTCGTGGTTAAACGGAGATTACCCCTTTCTCACAGATACATCATGTCTCAACCAAACACAGGCAATGACGAAGATGCAGTAATGTTTCTATAGTTTTTATTTGATACAATGTGGTAAATCACATGGGCTGCAATGATTAAGATAATGAACAGTGCAAGAAATAGAATTGTAAAGGCGAGAGTCATGATTATGAAGACGCCCACCATCTTGCGTTAGCATGGAAGGACAGAAAGTATGTAGTATGTCCTAGTACCCTATCATGATAGGCCTAACCTTCTACCTAGAAGACAGCTGGGTATGTTAAACCTAATCTGCCAATGCCATGCCCCTGGAAGGAGCCCCCAACCCTTGTTACCTTGGAATGAGGTCTCAAGGTCAAACTTCCGAAGAGCACGAAGTTCGGGGCAGCGTCAAGGTGACGTGCAGCATCGATAGCAGTGATGGTATCTGGTCGGAATCCCTCTGATTATCTGTCTAAAGTGTGATGTATTTATACAGATCTACTTGGACCCCTGACGTAGGTTGTTCCAAACAATAGATAACACTGCATGCTTGGGACGGTAATTTCTAATGTGAGCACCCACAGTTTGTTTGTCTTTGTTGCAAGAGTTGACGCCTTAGCGCGATGACACTGATAACATAACTCTAAACAAAAGGGCCTAACTATAAACAAGGCAGCCATCTTAGAAGAATTAATTAAATAAATGGTCTAAAACAGAGCAAACTAAGTAGGTGAAAAGTCACTAGGTGGCGGGGCACCAGTCTGCAAGCCAAAGGTTAAGCTAACTCCTGTTATCACATTAAAACAAACTAGGATTCACTACAGCCTCAGGCATGTTCTAAGGGGCTACAAAAGTGGGTGGCCCAATACGTGCTGCAGATCCACCAGTAGCATTTAATTTACCAGCCCTGGGCATATTGTACCACTTTACTTGGGACTTCTAAGTAAATTAAGTATGCCAATCAGGTGTAAACAATTTTACCATGTTTTAGGGCAGTGGTTCCCAACCTGTGGGCCGGGGACACCTGGGGGTCCGCGAAGCCTCCTCAGGGGGTCCGCGGCTGCTTAAAACATTTAATAATATTAGCTCCCAGCTATCAGTAATGACTCCTCGGGGTCCCCGTGTTCCAATAATGATTTAGTGGGGGTCCCTGGGCTCCAGTATTGATAAAATGGGGGTCCACAGAAGTCAAAAGGTTGGGAACCACTGTTTTAGGGAGTAGGCACATACACTTTAGCAGTGGTTATTAGTGGCAAAGTGCACTGAGACCTAAGGCCAACAAAAACAAATTCAGAAAAACAGGAGGGGGAAAAAGCAAAAAAATGTGAATGTGACTCTGTAGAGAGGGTTAAGTTGAACAATGCATTACCATCCAAGCACCATCCCACTTCATGAATATTGATTCAGCTAGAGGGGCTAAAGACATCTGGAGATGGCAGATCAAATTAGTTTAAAAAACAAATGTGAACTATTGTGAATGAATAAAGTACAAGTAGTGAAAGAGACCTTGAGCATCTGCAAGATTACTGTACCCATGTCGGAAAGTTTCCTTCAAGAACAACAAGAACGTGAAAGGAAATAAACAAACATGATTTAGTTTGATTGTGAGCAGATGAAATAACAAACAGTAAACCTGCATTAACAAGAATGAAGAGAAGGCTTTAGCAGTGTTCCAGTGGCCAAATATTCTCTACAAATGGAACTGTTGGAAATTGGATTTCTGGTTGGCAGAGGTACGCCTCCTGTCCAAGCAGGAGCAACAACCCTAATCAGGGTAAGTCAGATACACACTAAAAGTTAACCTGTGCTCAGCCTCTGGTAGCTTGGCACAGAGCTGTCAGGCTTAACTTAAGAGGCAATGTCTAAAGTCTTTGTGCAACATTTCAAACAGTAAACTAATAAGACGTGCATTCAAATTTTGGCCATGTAATACCAAGTGATAAGGCAGGAAAGTTGTTACCATGGTTGGGCTGACATGAAGTGGAGACTTGATGGGTGACCCAAACAGAAGGGGAAGAAGGCACGATTTATGCAACAGACAAAGAGATAGCGGAGGAATTCAACAATTACAACGAGGTCCTTTATAAAGATCTCCCCCTAGTTGGCCAACACCAAATCGAGAGGTACCTGAATGCAGTGGGCATGCCAACTCTCTCCACTGAGGACCACTTGGCCTTGGAAAAGAGCTTTTCCCTCACCGAAATGCAGGCGGCTGTAGCTAAGATTAATCCAGACAAGATTCCAGGGCCCAATGGCCTCCCGGCAGAATTTTTTTGAATTCAGATAGATATTTTGGCTCCCTCTTTGCTCAAACAATATACGACAGCACTACAGGAGGGCATCCTCCCACTTCATCTGCGTAGAGCCATGATGGTGGTGATACACAAGCCAGGAAACCCACCCACTGAGTAAGGATCTTACCATCCGATCTCATTACTTAATATAGAAATGAAGGTTCCAGCTACAATTCTGGCCACTAGACTTGTGGGTGTCATCTCTCTCCTGATGCACAAAGATCAGTCTGGTTTTATGCTGAGATAATCTTCACAGACTCCATAATTGGATTTGGTCCGATCCCGTCAAGACCCTCATGTATTTGTCTCCCTGGATGCTGAAAAGGCCTTTGACGCTGTGCATTTCTTTTTATTTGCAAACCCTGAGAAAGATTGCTTTTGGACAAAAAATTTTAGCCTGGGTAAAATTGTTATACAGGGAACCCAGCACGGGGTTAAAGGAGTAATGTCAACAGAATTTCCCATTAACATGGGGAACCGACAGGGTTGCCACCTCCCCTCTCCTGTTTGCTCTCACACTAGAACCTCTAGCACGTATAGGTCATGACCACCCAAACATTATGGATTTTAGGGCAGCGGAGTTCCCGATCACAAAGGAAAAACTTTTGCTATAAGCGGACGATATCCTCCTATATCTTACCCAACCAAAGGAATCAATTCCTGCAGTGTTTCAGGTCTTTCACAGATAAAGTGCACACTCGGGATACACTATAAACTAGGATACATCAGTCCTATACTCGGCAACAGGTCACGTCGACTTAGTAGAGCTCCTTCGGAGGTTAAGAGTGAAATGAGAGGGCTTCCGGTAGTGTGGGTATCTGTGCAACACAAGATCCTTAGAGAAGCATAGAATTCAAGTAAGAATACTGGCATAATTTCACACAGATGGTGATTGTTGGAGAGCACTGCCTCCTACGATATTGGGCAGGACAACTATGTTTCAGATGATCATCCTTCTGCAATTTTTACACACCCCAGCAAACCTCCTACTATAGAATCCCAGATAAGGTCTTCGCTAAAATTGATGACGAACTCCAGAAACTGCTATGGAATGAGGCACATCTAGAATAGCCCTTCAGTCACTGCAATGGAATGCCTACAACGGAGTCATAGTCCTCCCATATATTAGGGTCTATTATTAGGCCTCCCACCTGATTGCAATAAGTGATTGGGGAAACATGGAATTGTTAGAGAGAACACAATTTTCAAAATTAACTTAACTTCTTTATCTCTATGAGGGAAAGGGGGTGAAGCGCTTCCTACAGCAACCCAAGCCCCAATTGAGGTGTGGCACAAGACCAGCAGGCATCTGGGATGGGTGAAAAAAATAACTCTAGAAACTCTATTATGGGTGGGCAGCAGTTTTAAAGAACTTGGGAAGTTGAAGGTGTTTAGCGAAGGATCGCACTGCCATCTCTAAGATGGGTGACTTACTTGATGGGGATGTCCTAATGGCCTTTTCCTCCCTCCATTGTGAATACCAACTCCATGATACGCAACATTTTAAATACTTGCAACTTAAGCATGGTTGCAGAGCAGAGAATATTGCGGAAGATCTCTGAGAGAATGCTCCCCTGGTAGGGAGGCTCTTGATGGGGGCGGGAATAATGAAAAAGGAGGTTTCTTTTGTCTATAGGACCATAAGTAATAATATGCCCTGCATTCTAAAGAAACTTAGAGTTACATGGGACTCTGACTAGGCAATTAGAGGATTTCGACTAGAAGACTGTTCTTATGTTTCCCAGGGAAATAGCAATTAAATCCAGACTGAGGCTTATTCAACTCAAAGTCCTCCACCGATCTACTATGATAGGGCACACTTACATAGAATGTGGAGAGCAGTGTTGTCAGATTGCCTGCGATACAGGGGACAGTGTGAAGACTTTTTTTTATACAAGATGGGCCTGTCTGGTCATACGCTCCTTCTGCCAAAAAATATTACTATAACTGGGTAAGGTAACAAAGACAGCAATGCCTGAGGAAACTAAAGATATACTCTTGGGTATCCCTACCGAGATGGATCTCCCCCGAGCAAAATTGTTATTTTGTAATTTGGGTCTGGTGATTGCCAAAAAGAAATCTGGCCAAATACTGAGAAGCCTCTGAGATATCAACAGTAATGGAATGGAAGAAGTGGATGGCACTTATACGTGGCAGCAGAAGAGTTGCGTTTAAGAGCAGGGGCTGCCTACGTAAATTTCATAAGGTAGGGGGTGCCTGGATTAATTATTATGAGCTGGATGTCCAGGATGAAGCAGCCATAGTGTTTTTAGATCAGAGTTAATAACCCTTGCAACTTGACTGATTGTGCTTGTCAATTTGCTATTGATTCACTACATGCCTTCAGGTCGTTATTATTGAACAATGTGAAGATATCAGGGGAACTGCTACCCTTCCACACTGTTTTTTATGCAATGGGTATTTGTTTATGCCCTCATTGTTATGATTGTCAAAACTGCAAAACAAATATTTTTAAAAACTTCAAACAGTAACACAGTGAAAACACCACAAAAGGACTCCACACTAGGTTAGACACAGAGTATATGTTTATGAACAAAATGAGACTAAAATGATAAAAGTAAATATAAATAGAAGTTGAAATATGAATTTTTAAAGGATAAATATGCAACTAGCACGATTTGGGATATCTGGTAGCGCTGGACTGGGGCAAAGTTAAGAGTTCAAGCTGCCTGCAATGTAGTGCAGGCTGTCTATAGGACCCATGCAGGCCCCACTGAGCAACAGTACCTTAATCTTTGTCACAGCACGAGATGCGCTGATGATGGCCACGCATTTGGGGAGTTGCACTGGATTTCTCCACGCAACTGCTGTGATGCATTAGTTCCAAATGCGATGCACCGGTTTTGAGTGCAGTGGTTCCAAATGCGATACGCCGGGTTAACCCATGTTGGAGGGGTGATGCGTCGATCTCCTCCATGCAGTGCTGGCAATGTGTTGGTTCCAAAGCAGTGGTTCCAGAGGCGATGCTGCAGTTCAGAGAGTGATGCGTCAGTCTGGTCCTTGCAGCAGGGTGATGTGCTGATCCCGATTTCTCAGCACTCAGCTCTCAGTCAGTTCTGATCGGTGCAATGAAGTTAATGTGCAGGTTCTAACAGATGCAGCACTTTATACTCACTTCTCAGGGCCCTGGACTGGATTGGCAACACTTGCCAGAGCAAATCTTGCAGCCAGCAATGTCCTGGTGCTGTCTGTAGATGGGAGGGAAGTCTTTGATGTCCCTGAGACTTCAGAACAGCGAGCGGCGATGCTTGCTGTGTGAAGAGATCAACTTACGCTGATTATTTATGTGAACGGCGTGGTTCTGGTGCGAGCGGGCCTGTTCCTGTATGTAAAGAGCCTAAAAGCATGATTTCAGGAGCCACAAAACCACTTTCAAGGTCCCAGGAGGGGTGCCTTTTAACGGCCAGGAGGTGATTGAAGATGGGTCCGGGAGCTGTAGCAGGTAAGTTGGAAATCTTTTGTGACCCAGAGACTTCAGAAAACAGGAGGCCAGCCAGCAAGCCCTTGGAGTCACTTTGGTTCTGGGATGTACAGCTGCAGGTCCAGTCCTTCTCACTCCCAGGCAAGAGGGAAGCAGGCAGCAGGTCAGCTCAGTAAAGCAGGAGTCCAGCAGAGTAGTAGCTCAGCAGGGTGGCAGTCCTTGTAGCAGCACAGCACTCCTTCTTCCTGACAGGGTATCAACAGGTCCAGAAGTGTACTGAGTTAGTGGTGTCAGAGGTCCGGTACTTATACACAATTGGGCCTTTGAAGTGGGGGAGACTTCAAAGAAGGGTTTTTGAAATGCATAGAGGCCCTTCCTTCCTGCCCTGGCTCCAGACTCACTACAGGGGGGTAGTAGCTGTTTGTATGTGACATTGCCCTTTCAGGTGCAAGAGTCAGCCGCTCCCACCCATCCTGCCCAGGAAGACCCATCAAGATGTTGATGGCTTATCAGTCACACCTAAGATCCCTTTGTGTGTGGCTGTTTAGAGGGAATGCACAAGTCCAGCTGTCACCCAACTCCAGTTGTGTATTGGTCACAGGCAGTGGGCATCAAATGGTTAAAGTAAGGAAAAAGCAACTTCCTAAAAGTGGCATTTCCAGAACTGCTATTTAAAATCCCACTTCACCACAACTTGTGACTTTAAATTGTGAGTTCAGAGATACCAAACTTGACAAACGTATATCTTCCAATTTGGGAATTACATTTATAAGCTGTAAAAGCGTAATCCCAATGTTATCCTGTGGGAGAAATAGGCCTTGCAATAGTGAAAAACAAATTTGGGAGTTTTTCACTACCAGGGCATGTAAAACGTAAAACTACATGTCCTACCTTTTAAATACATTGCACCCTGTCCTGTGGGTCACATAGGGCCTACCTTAGAGATGATATATGTATACAAATGGAAGGTGTTGGCCGGACAAAACATTTATCTTGCCCGGTCGAAGTGGTAGGGTAAACTGTACAGACATGCTCTGCGATTGAAGGCCTGAGACATTGAGACATGGTTAAGGAGCTACTTAAGTGGGTGGCACAATCAGTAACATCTAATTTGCAGGTCCTGGGCACATGTAGTGCACTTAACTAGGGAAAACAAGGCTAGAAAATGAACGGAGGAAGGCAACAAGTTGGGGAGAAGACACCCACAAGGCTGTCAGGTCTAACAGGAACCAATTAGTCTCCTTCCAGTATGAGTCCTTAAGCCAGTACTGAATGTTTTTAAGGAAACAGCATGGACTTGCATTATGGGACTTGTGGTTTTGAGTTTTGTATGGATTGTTGGATTAAAAATTAGATCCCTTGTTGTAAAATGCAGATGACATAATGAGAAAATAGTTCTGGGCTCACAAATGTTAATCAGTCTTCCAATTTATAATTATAACTTCATGAATGGTTTAAAAGGTGCAATTGTTACCCTAACAAGGTGACCTGGTGCTGAGTCTTACCTATGCTGTGTTGCAGGGTGTTAAACTGCAGAAATGTAGGTGTTATAAGAAGCCACAGAGATGGGTAGAAGGTTCCAGTACTTAACTGGCAGAAGATGCCCTTTATTTACTTCGGGAAGGACAAGAAGGTCCCACCAAGGAAGAGCACAAAGAGTGGGATTATATAGTGCCTGACGCACTGCCACTGGAAGGAGTGTTGGTTACCCAAAATGGCTCTCCGGGTTCTACAGGATATAGCTCTTTGCAATAGGAAGCAACTGGGGATTCCTCAGGAGCTTCTGTAGTTACTGATGTACTTCTCTATCTGATTCCAGCTAACCTGTATGGTCTACAAACCTCATGAGCTGGAGCTTGGTTATCTACAATACTGCAATGTTGGCCACAGCCATATTTTGCTCAACTTCAGATTTGAGTGGGATATGATACTAATCTAGAAACACCATATTTTGTCAGTCCTTTATTCAGGAACAGGAACTCTACACAGAGGGGTGTTTCCATTGGAATCAATCTAAAGTAAGTCACAGTACAGGTTGTGCCCAGTGCTCAGAACCATTAGTGCAGATGTGTGTATTACATTTGTGTTCTCTGTTGAGTGTGTTTAAGTAGAGCTATGATAGATATGTCTATCAAAGCGGAAATTAACTTATGTTGCTTGTTTCATATCGAAGGCAAGTACACTGCCAGTTCAAGGAAGCTTTCTAATGATGGGCAAGGTTGGCCTGATTTGCATATGGTTTCCACTGTAATTGCAAAAACGATTCATATATTCTGGAAAACACTACACAAGATATCCCAAATATGTAAAAGCTTGAAATTATGCATTTCTGCCACATACTTCTTTTTACTTAGATCACTGCAACTATAGTAATCGGAACCTACACCTCATAATGTGTCCCCTCTAATATAGGAGTGGTTGTAATAGCTGTACTAAGGCGAGTGCCTTTACACCCTTCTATACTCTATCAGATCTACCTATACTGTCCTTTTCTGCTACATTGCAAGCTTGGTCTCAACAGGCACTAGTTGCTGCATTCTCTGCACCCATACAGACACACTTCCTGTCGTCTGGATATCATAATGTCCATCTGGGTATTAAAGCAGGCCAGCAGCTTTATAGGATTCAAGGACTAACCCTTGCTGAAGCTCACTGACGGAGTGGCTCCAAAATATAATTGCCACAATATCTTCTGTCATCATTGTTGAGCCCTACATATAATAGCTGATATTTCTGTATGCAACATATAACCATGCCAGTTGGATCTACCTATCTATCTATCTATCTATCTATCTATCTATCTATCTATCTATCTATCTGTTGAGAACAGTCCTGCATGGTGTTTTCTTCCACAACTGACCTTCCTCATTAGAAAACGTCCTCCACCGACTTTTCCACCAGCACTTGTTGCCAATTGGCTTTGACTCAAACAGACTCCTCGTCTACTCCATACTACACGTACATCACCAGCATAAACCAGGACTTATGGAAGCCCGGGAGATCCTGGAAACCGGGACACCCTCCCAGGTTTGAGATATAGGATGATATGCTCCATGTCTTGCAAGCTCTTGCCCTCGTTCCGAAGGGCCTCGTACGTAGGCTCTTCCTGATGATCCAGGATTTAGGACAACGCTCTTTAAGGCAGTGGCTTTATTGCAGCCTTTGCTCAGGCAACCCTTTGATGGCTTTTGCTTTTAGGGAGATGTCCATCTCAGCTTAAGGGTCAGTTTGTGACTAGGGTGACCACCCGTCCGTAAATTTCACGGACTGTCCGTAATTTCACCCTGCTGTCCGTTGTCCCTGATGAAAGCTTTAACAGACGGCATTTGTCCGTAATTTTAGCCTTTCACCTAAAGGGCAACGGAGGCAGGGCGAAATTACGGGCAGAGGTGTTTCCCCAGCTGGGCTGGAAGGCAGGGGGTCTTTTGTGCTCTGAGGGAGGGAGGGGCAGACAGATAAGAAAAGGCATTCTTGCCAGGGGGTCTCCTTCCCTAAAGACATGCAAATGTGGGCAACTGGTAAATCTTCAAATACAAAGGGGCTTGAAAACCTGCATTGACTTTACTAAAAGGAGTCACTTGAAGTTTTCTGGTGGCAAAGATATTTCTATCAGAGAGGTATTGTAATGGTGTTCCAAGGTGAGCTGTGGAGTGTGTGGTTTTAATGGAGTGTTATAAAAAAATTACCACTAGGTATAAACTGTATATCATTCAAATCTGTATTTGAGAAGCACTTTTTTTTTATTTAACCAAAATGTATTTGCGCATTTTGTAGCAGCCTTTATTATGATGTAATTGTATTTTTCACAGTTCTTTCAGGTACCTCGGTACCTCATAGTACTAACAAACATTGGGAAAGCCAATAGGTCTAATCTACAAAAGAGTTATTAGCTTTGCTAATGTGTTTTAGCCATTAGCCATGTTATACACCAGAGTAGCTGCTGTTCAGCATGGCTTAATGTTAGTGGCATAGTGGTGTGGAGTGGAGTAGAGTAGCATAGGAGCAGTGGCGTAGAGCCCAGTGGTGCAAAATACAGTGCAGTGGGGTACAGTGCAGTTGTTTAGAGTGCATTAGCGTAGAGTGCAGTGGTTTAGAGTGCAGTGGCATGGAGTGGCATGGGACAGAGTAGAGAGGCATAGAGTGCAGTGGAGTAGAGTGGCATACAATAGAGTAGCAGAGAGAGCAGTAGTGTAGAGTGGTGCAGTGGCAGATTGCAGAGTAGAATCACGTTGCAGGGAGTGCAGTGGTGTAGTGCAGAGTGGTGCAGAGTAGGGCAAAGTACTGTAGAGTGGAGTGATGCAGAGTAGAGTGGCATAGAGTGAAGTGGCATAGAATGCAGAAGTACATAGTACATTGGTGTATAGTATGGTGGTGGAGAGTGCAACTCTGCAGAGTAGAGTGTTAGTGCAGTGATGTAGAGTGGAGTAGAGTGGCACAGAGCAGTGGCGTAGAGTACAGTGGTACAGAGTAGAGGGCAGTGGCGTACAGTGCAGTTGTTTAGAGTGCATTGGCGCAGAGTGCAGTGGCGTAGAGTGGCATGGGGTAGAGTTACATAGAGTGCAGTAGAGTGGCATACAATAGAGTAGCAGAGAGTGCAGCAATGCAGAGTGGTGCAGTGTCATAGAGTAGACTCATGTGGCATAGAGTGTAGTGGTGTAGAGTGGTGCAGAGTGGAGTATTGTAGAGTGGTGTAGAGTAGAGTATAGTGCCTAGAGTGCAGTGGCATAGAGTAGAGTGGTGCAGAGTGCAGAGTTGCAGAGTAGAGTGTCAGTGCATGGTGTAGAGTGGTACAGAGAACAGTGGCATAGAGTACAGTGGTGCAGAGTAAAGGGCGGTGCAGTTGTTTAGAGTGCACTGGTGTAGAGTGCAGTTGCATAGAGTGGCATTGGGCAGAGTAGAGTGGCATAGAATTCAGTGGAATAGAGTATATTGGTGCAAAATGCAGTAGTACAGAGCAGAGTGGTGTAGAGTATAGTGGAGGCCAGAGCAGTGTTGCAGAGTGTCAACTTGTAGTGGTGTAGAGTGCATTGAACTAGAGTGCAGTGGTCAGAGTGGTAGAGAGTACAGTGGCGTAGAAAAGATTGTTTCAGAGTAGAGTGCAGTTGCATAAAGTGGAGAGGTGCAGGGTAGAGTGCAGTGGCACAGAGTGCAGTGGCATAAAGTAGATTATTTCACAGTAGAGTGAGGTGGCTTAGAGTGGAGAAGTGCAGGTTAGAGTGGAGTTGCATAAAGTGGCATAGAGTGTGATGGCATAGAGTAAAGTAGTGTAGAGTGCCGTGGCATAGAGTGCAGAGGTGCAGAGTAAATTAGAATGATGTACAGTGTATTGATGTAGAGTGCAGGGGCATAGAGTTGAGTGTTACAGAGTAAAGTGCATTAGCATAGAGTGTATTAGCTTATAGTGCAGTGGCGTACAGTGCAGCGTTGCAGAGTGGCAGAGAGTGGAGTTGTGCGGATTAGATTGCTGTTGCCTAGACTGGAGTGGTATGGCGTGCAGACGAGCAGAGCGCAGTGGTGTAGAGAGGCGCAAAGTGTGGTGGCTTAGAGTAGATTAGTACAGAGTAGAGTAGAGTGGCATAGTGTGAAGTAGCATAGAGAGCAGTGGCATAATGTGGAGTGGTTCCGAATGGAGAAGAGAACAGTGGCAAGGAGTGGCGTAAAGTGGAGTGATACAGAGTGGGGTGCAGTGGTGTGGAGTGGTGCAGAGTGGAGTGGAGCATGCATGGTGTGGTAACACACTGCCATTACAGACAACACATTTTTGATTGAAATGACCATTACATTTGCACAGATATACAGTTTTTCAAATCAAACTATATTGTGCACAGACGATGATGTGTGGAAATTGCATCACCTAATGCAATGATTTGTTTTAATCATGTAAAGGTATTTGTTTCCAGCACAGTTCAGAATTAACAAAAATGTGCTTGATTTGTACTTCTAATTCTGATATATTCTGAAGTCTATTTAAATGTTTTCATGTGATAGAAAAAACTCTTTCCTAACCCCAGTATCCAGCAAGATTGTTGCATAAATCCTCTCACTTTGAAGTCAGAGAAAGGAAAGTAATCACTAAGTTCCCACCAAAGACAGAGCCTGACATTTGACTTTGTTTGTTGAATGCACAGCAAATATGATAAGATAAGAACAAGATTTACAGGCCTGTTTACAGAAAGGGAGCACTCGGCAGGATACTGTAAATAAGGTTTTGCCAAGGGAAGAGACGAATTCAAGTTGCATAGCCTAAAACAAATGAAGCCAGCAAATTGAAAGCAACAAATTGTGAGTTACAAACCACAAGGCCAATGGCAAGCAACGGGTAGAATGCATTCACAAGGAAGCACTATGAATTTACTTAAAGTGACAGCTGTGGGATACTTTGTGGGGAAAGTCCAGTATTTTAGTCCATATCTTGCAGAGGTTTGGCTACATCAATCACCCAGGTAGTATATCAAGAAGACCTGGAGTGGTTTCCATGTTGCAGGATAGGTCTGTACACCCATTCTATCCGTTTGCCACCATTTCCTATGGTACAGAGCTTCTAGCACACCTCTTGTAGGGTTAGTGCTAGGTAGCAGACATGAAATAGGGCATTTAATGATTATTTAAGGTGGTTGTAAGTAAGGAGTTGACCGGGGTGAAGATGGTAGTCTGCCACAAAGGTTTGGAAATTTAGTAGCTCACTGTTCAGAAACAAAGTCTCCAATTTTAAGGCACCTGCAACATGCCACTGATGGAGTTGCTCTGAGCACAGCATCCTGTGCGAGTGGGAAGGCTTAGCAAAGGTAGTGCAGGAGCATAGGGTTTCTTCGTGTCAGTGTGTTTACAGGTTCTGGCAAGGCAAGAGAAAGCCATGCATGATAACCCCAGATGGTGATCCATAGAATGGTCAGTAGGAAACGATGAGCAGTGCATAAAGCCTTCCTTAAAAGCCTTTACTGGTAAACCCCATCTCATGCAGGGAGGTGGGCAGAAAGCCAGTGAGCCACCCATTGGACATCTGCAGCTGAATAAAAGCATTCTAAGTCCAGAAGATCTAATCCACCCGCAGTCACAGTTAGCTTTAGAGTGGAAAGAGCTCCCGATGGCGCCGCAGCGACCAAATCAGATGTGTGGCCTGTCTGAAGAAGGAATGAAGGACGAGCAGGGGAAGGTTTGCAAAATAATACTATCATTGGGGTAGCACACCATCTTCGCTAGTGCCACATGGCCTCTACAGAAAGCAGAAGAGAAGACCAAAAAGCAAACTGGGCTTGGAGGGACCGTTCGCTCCGCCGAGATTTTCATCCTGGAAATCAGTGTAAGAATGGTAGATATTAATCACTAGGTATCAAAAGGTAACTGGTTCCCAGTTCAATCTGAGATCTAATTGTGTATGAAGGCGAAAACAGTTTTGTTTGTGCAATTTACATCCCAAACATTTTGAAGATTCTATGTGTACTTGACACTTAGGGATAACCCAGATCTCTAGTTTGGCTTTTGCTCAATTTCAAAACCATATTAAGACATGGACTAAGCGGGCAATTGCCTTGCACAACCTTGCAAGGGGTCTGGCCCCTGCTCACCCTTCACAAGCACTAACAGCGAACCATTGCACCAGAAGAGTTTGCCAAGGTGGATGGGTGTTGATTGTTCAACCACTTGTCAGTGCCCCTTCTGTTTCGCTCCTGAGTGCAGACAACTCCTCAGGTACCCAATACCTTCAAATAGTCTTGGTGGACCCATCTTGTCTGATTTTAGGAATTGTCCCACCTTGTTCTTCACTTCTTTATTTATCCAGTTGTTAGCAACAACCCTTTGAATTACTTGCCATGGATCTCCCATTTGATCTTGATTTCATCCTACTCTTTTATTATCTTTGATTGGTAGTCCGGGCTCCCATTTCTGAGATAAATGTAAAGTCCCAAACATACACTCTAGTGCAGTGAGACTACAGGCAAGTTATGGGTACATCACATCCTGTCATTAGGTGTGAGACTGTCACCCACACCATCTGCCCTGCCTCTTTAAAAAAAATTAGGTTGAAAGTCCATGGGCGGTTGGGGTAAGCCAGATGTTTTTGTTCAACTTGTTTAAACTAGCATAAGGTTAATTACCTTAATGTTTCCCAAACTGTTTGCCAGGGGTTTTGAAATGTTCAGAAACATAATCAAAATGTTGCTGTTACTTTCTCTTCAGGAAAGATCGGGTAGATTTGGGTAGGGGTGATGGCCTTGCTGTGAAGGGCATTAATTTACTACTGAACAAGGACGTAATGTGACACCTGAATGTAGCACACCAGGAGGCAATCACAAAAGGTCCACAGTGAATAAATAGTGCGATGTTAAAAAAGAGTAAATAAATGCACTGACAACATAGTGAGGCATGGCCTCTCTTGCGTGTGTCTGTAAAACTGACGTTTGTTCTTGAATTTTTGTCCTGAATTTTGACCCTTTGTCCTGAATTTTTGTCCTGAATTTTGACCCTTTGTCCTGAATTTTTTACAGTCCTGTCCAGAATTTGCCTCAATGCCAGGTGGTCACCCTATTTGTGACCTTGACCAGTATATGCCCACTGAAGGCTCCCATGGTACCTCATGCTTTGGTAGATCCCCAAATGCTCTTATGAGGTGCATCACTAGTTCTTCCCAGGGACACATCACTATGTGCTCCCAGGGCACACTCCGCCTTGCGCTCTGCTGGTGTACAACACCCATCATCGCTTTTGTGCTACATTTCATTCAGTGCCCCATGCCCTACGTCAGCCTGTGCTCCGCTGACGCGCGTCACCCAGTACCGCTGTCAGTGTTTAGATACGATCCTACGTCCATGCTGACTGATGCAGGTATGCATGATGGTCAGTGTTCAGTGCTTAGATTATTACTGGACTTTATGAAAACGGATGTTTACAGATACGGTGGTCTGTGTACATTTGTGCACTCGATATCATAGCCAACACGTTTCCAAGGTCCATGTTTGACTAGTTAGGCAAGGTCCGTTTTTTCTTACGATTCTGGGACTTGTAGTCTTGTTCAACCCAGTATAAAACTAGTGCTACAAGTCCCAGAATTCTAAGAAGGAGCCGGGTCTGGACTAACTAGCCACGCGCGAACCTAAGAAACGTGGCAGCTAAGAACTGTGCACCTACATATCATACGTATCTGTGAACATGCCAACCCGACTGGCTTTGGCAATGCATGCCTGTGAAGGAAGTTAAGTACTGCTGGTATTTCCATATGACGGCACATTACATTGTCTCTGGTTTGTCTGCTGTGCTCTTCCTTCATGTCATTGCCTACAGGCCACGTCGTGTCACGCGTGGGTGAGTAACGGTGCCCCCATTCACTTACTCATTATCATTCACCGCCTCCAGTGCTGTAGAAAACAAACTGCCAGCGCGATATTTCAGGCAGAAATCATTAGAATGCAGCACACATAGGCCCCGCCCCTTCCTCTTTATTTACTGCATGTCTCCCAGGCGCAGTAATGCTTCGAGACCAATGCTGTCCCTGAGCATTATTTTCAGTCAGAAACGAGCAGGTCTGGATGACTGGATCCGTTCACTCGAATAATGTATATCTGAGAGACAAATGAGCAAAACAAACTCGATGACGTCTTTTAATTCTCCTAGACGGTTCCGCTTCACAGTCAAGAAATGTAGATAAGAGTCCCACCAAACTGTGCAGTCTCGTGTACTTTATTATCTGCGCAATAGCCCATATCCTGTAGGAAAAACGCAGTGTGCTTAGTTCTCGGCGAAATATACGGTATTACCACAGGATTTCATTGCAACAGTTGTCCTGCCCTAGGCGTGGTTTTCAAAACCACACTGCATTCTGGTAGTTGTAGTCTTCGTTATCCTCAAGTAGCTGGCCAAAAATGATAGCTTTATAGTGGTTGATAGAAGAAAACACATGCCTTGGCTGAATTGTCCAAAACGGCGTTCAGTAGTGACAAAGCTTAAGTGACAATATATATATATATTTGTAACTTTCTGTTAGAAATGTAAGGAAAATATGTATTTTTCTGGAGTCGACACGATTCTACATATAATTGCTCTCGGAACGTTGCAAATCTTCGAAAACGTGCATTCTCACCATGCTTTGGAGAATGGTGCGGAGAGCGTATTTTTAAGTGCCAAAATCTACTTGGTAAAAAACACACTTCGGTTATTATTGCAAAAAAATATAAACGAGCGCTTGCACAATAATGACATTTAAAATGCACCTTCCTCCTAGCTCATCTTCTGGGACTGGGTCAGCTCTGTACGTTGTCCAATGGTTTTCCTGCTTCTGCTTCAATTGCACTGCATTTATACAGTTTAATTTCACGATTCCCTGCGCCAGGCATCCCCTCGTTCTCCCCTGGGCAGATCTTCGTGGTGACCGCGGGATCCGTCCAGTAGCCCTGTCTGGTATCATCATCTCATGCCCACACTCGGTTGACGTCAGATTGAAGATGCTGGTGTTTCCTCCCCTTTGCATTAAACACGTTTTCTAGAATACATTTTCTGCAAGAGGAAGCCCTGCAGAGAACACGCACTCTCATTCTCATGCTGAGGTAAGCGCCGGAGCTTTTGCGATGACGTTTCTATTCTGCGTTTGAAACTTTTCATCCTAAATCCTCCCACCCGTCTGGGGATGTAATTAACTGTCCACGGACCAATGTCACGCCTTGCGCTCGATAAGGGAGAGTGGCTGCGTCGGTAAGAGGGGACGGTTGCAGACATAGGGCTACTGTGCACCGGGCTGCCAGCTTGATGGGATTAAAGTGAAACTGGCATGAGTGGGCAGGAAATGGATACAGGCTGTAGTGAGGCACTACTGATAGTGCCTAGTGGTACTATTTTGGGCATGAGGCTGTGGGTGAGGTGTGGACTCAGGGATCAGTGGAGTGTGGGTCCAAGCCATGTGTGGGATGTGAGGAGGAGAGTTGGTGCTCGGTGGGGCTGTGTGTGGGATCCCGGAATGAGTGGATGTCCATCCAGGGCCATCTCAGGGTTAAGTGTGTTAGGACGTGTTGGGTGGGTTGGTGACTTCAGAGATCAGCACACGATTTGTGTGGGTGCTCTGAGCTGACTGGGAGATGCTATGCCACTGAAGTGGAGGGGATCTGTGCTTGAGGATTTTGTGGTTGCAGGGCTGTGGGTGGTGTGGGCAGAGAGTGACAAGACTGAGTGAGGCAACGGAAGTTACTTGAGACTTTGTGATGTGGGGATTTATTCTTTGATGCGGGTGTGGTTCAGAGTTGAGTGGACTGCGCCTGGGTGGACTTGTGGAAGGTAGGAAGCGGGTTAATTTCTCAATGTTGTGTTTTGTGTGGTAGGTGATTGCATTCATGAGTGGGTGTTTTCTCATAGTGTCATGACAGAACAGAGAGATACATGTTAAAAGGATGCGTGGGGTGGCTGCTTGAATGTTGTGATTTGTTTTATAGGTGAGTGGAGACTTTGAAGGGAGCAGTAGGACAAGTGAAACATTAAGGTGTTAAGTCAGAATGAGATGGCGGCGGTGGATCAGTCCAGTTTACATTGTGTGGGAATTAATGTAGTGCTGGTGGTTGGCACAAGGCATGGTGAGTCTTGGTTGGGTGGGGTGTGATCAAGGTAGCTTAGAGTTCAAATGGACCTGACTGAGCGAGACTTGGGATCATTTAATGCAGTGTTCGCTAGTGGTACTGGAACCATTTTCAGAGTGGGGGTGCTGCCATCAATGTTATGTTATGTTGGATTATGAAAAATCCAAGCATCACACAAAGAACAAGTGTAGCCAATGTGACACGCCCATTTGGCAATAGAGTGGTGAGACTGTAATATGTAGCTCAGTGGCGTAACAAAATCCCCTGCATTGTTCGGGGGGGGGGGGACCTGAGCTTCAGAGGGCCCCCTCAACAAAGTACTCTAGCTTGAAAGCACATGAGCGAGTTCAGAGGGGGGCCCCTACATGTAGTTTGCATGTGGCCCCTCAAGTTGTGTTACGCCACTGATATAACTGCTGGTGCATTTCGGAGAACGTTGTCGCACATATAATACTACAGCATGTTGTAGTAGCTCTCTGTCATTTGTAATAAAATAAGTTGTAGAGGCCAAAAGTTGTTTTTAAATATTCACTGCTGGTGCTTCCCAATGACATGGTTGGTAAATATCTAAGCGGTTAAATCCTAATTTCGCCTCTCTTCTCTTTAGTCCACCACTTTACACGTTCTGTCTCTACATCTTTCTTGCATGCTGTTTTCATCCCTGATTATCCCTCTAGTCATTATTTCTTTTGATTTTCCCTACCTCCTTTTGTCCCGTTATCTACTTCCTCACTTTTGCCGAGTCGAGGTTTGCTGATGAAAAATAAATCCTGGTCTTCAAAAATGAGTGCCGGTGCCCACCACCCCGCAACCACTGGCACAAATTAAGCAGCAAATGAAGGCAGATCTGTCTAGGTTTGGTGAGAAGTGGGCTCATTGCTAAGGGGAGAGTGGGGATGGACTGACGGTATTGCCGAGCAGTTTTTAGATCTCTGAAAGTGAAGGGTGGGGGCAGACAGCTAAGAGTTAGTGAAAATTGTGATTACTTTCACCTAAGTGAGGTCAAGAAATCTCAGGTGAGTGAGAAGTGGGCAGATTATCTCTGGGCATTGAGGACAAGAGCGCACTCATGCATGAAACCTAGCAGGGTGCCATTCTCATCCAGAGGGAGTATCTGATTTATTGAGCCTTTGTAGGCTCTAGTGAAAAATAAACACTTATAAATACAAACTTATTCTGTGCCCCCAGCCCCGATTATTTTTGAAGCCTCTGAAAAGCCCTCAAAAAGTTAATGTCGAAAAGACCTCTACAAATGATTGTACTTTTAGCCACGTGCATCATAAAAATGACCGCAGCTCTCATTTAAAAAATAGAGAGATAGCCTGATGGTTGGTGCCAGCGGTACTCCATTTGGATCCAGATGCAGAGCACAAAATAACATTTCTCCTGGTGTTTAACAATAAGTGTTATTACTACATCTCTCACAGGTATGCATTTTTATTGACGAGATAAGAATGAACATTTGAATTGCTCTTATTGGAGCTAGAAGCTTTACATTTTAGGTTACCGTACACACATTTTTGGGGTAAGCACCCAAAGCAATGAATCACCTGCCCACTTTAATGGTTGTCTCATATTTCTATTTACTAATCTCTTATCTTTCTGGTTCTAACCTTTTGGCGATTTTAATTTTTTTTAGGGTTGATTAGCTAATGCAGGCCCTATAGAAAAGGGACATGGTTCTGGTCTGTAGAATTGCTTTGCGATTTGTTAAGAGAGAGAGGGATGCAAGCATCATTGCCCAGGGATGGAGTTTTATCGCTTATATGTTAATGCATCTTCTGTTGTTTTAAGTGATGGCTCACGTGTACAAGTAGGAAAATAAGTGCTTTGGTAAAGAGCGCACGTGAGACTTATCTTTTCTGTGATACTTTGTGAGCAATAACAATGCATTCTGCTTTCTGATGTTAACATCCCTCGATTACAGAGCAGGGCAATTTAGTAATTAACTGCAAAGAAGAAAATGCCAGCATGTAAGATGCAACTACTTGGGCATCATAAAATGTTAAAAACAATCTGAAAATTGGTGGCAATTCAGGAAAATATAGAGCTTGCCTGAACACAGGAACATAAGAAAAAAGATTGCATAAACACCAACTATATATGTTTGACAAAGTAAACAGATTTGAGTGAATGCACATAATGTTCTTGTTTTGTTCATTGAGTAAAATCAGTGTTATCTTTGGGAGTTCGGGGGCCTTAGGCAAGACAAACTCTAGGCGCCCCAGCATGGAACAGATTTTCATTTTATTACCCATGTTCCGCTTATAACATTGAATAATACAATAAAGGCTGAGGAGGAGAAATAGACACGTGAAATAGAGAGGGGGTTCACTTTCCAATGAGCCTTAGAAAGTGGGGACCGTGGTCAGTTGCCCACTTTGCTCATGCCTTAAAACGTCTCTATGTAAAATGTCGACTTCTTTGTCGACAGTAATTTTAGCTTGCTTGCTTCATGTGCACTGGGCACCGCCTGTTTTTGTTCTTGGGCTTTTATTCACTAAAGTGCATTCCTAGAGAAGTAGTGTTCATCTGCTTCATTTAACCAAGACATTGAATAATAAAGGGTTGCTTGTGTGCTGCCTGAACATATTTATGTTGTGTGAGACTGTATGTATTCCTCTATATCTGCTGCCAGTGTGTGTCGGTCTCAATGTGTTGTTTGAAAACATAGGTACCAAGCTATCTCTGAACTGGTCTAGCAAAACAAGTATATAAGGGCATGCGCTCTATAAGGCCCTGATTTCTCACTGATTTCTCACTCTGTTTGCCCCCTTCTTTGTTTGTTACCAATTACCCCTCGAGTTTGTGGAATATGGTTCCGCTAACAAGATAAATTCTTCATTCCCTCGCCACTCCTCCCTTGTTTTTAAAATTTCCTGTCACCTCTATCACTTTAATATACCTCAGAGAGGCATCAAGAGCTAGACAGATAGCCAACTTAACATGACCAATGTCGCAGAGCGCATCCCAGGACTTTTATGATTAGGGGGTACCTGAACTCTGTGTGTATGGGTGCCTGTTTGTCTGCTGATTTGTGTGCGTATTTTGCATTTGATATGCTTCCTTGTGTTTCCATGAGTGTCTAGAGATATGATGCTCCGAATTAATATTTATATGGAGGTGTCATCTATGTTAATGGGTATCTGATGTTGTGTGTCTATTTTAGGATGGCTACCTCATTCCATTTCATTACATTTCCGGCCATTTAAATGACAAATTATTACTTTCTAGTGTGTTAGTGTAATTAGTCCAATGCTAGCAAACTAAGAATAAAGTGCCCATAAGGCATTATGTTGTCATACAAATCTCAGGACTGGAAAGAGTTCCCATAATATGAAATTTTAAAGACCTGTGAACACTAAACTTAATTAGACATAAATAGGGAAGAAAAAGAAGCAAAAGGAGTATTTCTTATACAATTATAATAATTATTGTTGTCTGTCATATTTTAATTGTCCTTTATGTGTCATACAAACATATGAGAGCTTTTTAATAAAATTGATCACTTAATATATACATTTAAATTGCATACATACTCCTTTTGCATCCACATTCATACATCCATACAAAAACCAAAGCTAGCCAATAGGGTATACACAGAAACGAAGATTACAAAAGATCGATAAAAAGAAATAACATCAATATGCATTATAATCACTTATTCCATGATGTTGTATAGACTCTTCTTATATCTTACCTCCATACTGAAACCTATCAATTATTTCATAACATGCTATAAGTTCTTCTCAGTGGAGTCACAATAATCAATAATCAGTTCTTCTCGGTGGAATCACAATAATCAATAATCAGAGATTTTTCCTATACCTTATCTCCATACTGAAATTTATCAATTATTTCATAACATGCTATAAGTTCTTCTCAGTGGAGTCACAATAATCAATAATCAGTTCTTCTCGGTGGAATCACAATAATCAATAATCATAGATTCTTCCTACACCTTATCTCCATACTGAAATTTATCAAATATTTCATAACATGCCACACACAAAGGAAGCACTCTAAAGCACACACATTTAAATAAGACCACAAATAAGACAATTAAGCCTTTATTTGTGTGTGTGATTTAGTCTTGGGGATAGTTTAACAATTCACTTCTGCGATTAATTATTTTTTGTTTTTTAAATGATCAGCATCAGGTGAGTAATCTCACCTAAAGGACAAAGGAATGGGGAGAGACATCACACACTTTTTTAAACCCTTAATGAGATTACAGCCATGTTTTCGGTGCCACGGTAGTGGATTTTACAATAAGTACTGCACTCAACAAGTGTCATTTAATGCTCAATGCCAGGTTGGATTTCTGTGCCATACACTATGGCCTTATAGGAAAGTTAAATGTGTCAATCAGGTTTGAAGCAAATTTCGATATGTTTTAGACATCAGAGTATGAGCACTGGGCATTGGAAAGCAGTGTTTCAGTATTAGAGTTCCGGATTACCAGCAAATGAGTCCCAAAACAAAAATGAAAAATTGGTGGTGACTACCTAAAAAGGGGTCACCTAGCAACCACAGGGCCTGATTTAGATCTCAGCAGAAAGGTTACTCCGTCTCAGTGGTGGCGGATATCCTGTTTGCCACAATCTAAATACCACAGAAAACAATGGTATTTAGATTTCGGCGGACAGAATATCTGTCACCATTGCAACAGAGTAACCCCTCGGTCGAGATCTAAGTCAGGCCCAAAATCTTCATATAATATTTAACACAGCAGAATATTTTAAAAATAGCCATTATGTTACAGATATAAACTACCAGCATTTGAAACCAACTTAAACCCAAGGCATAATATAGCCTTATAGCCCCCCACCATAGTAGCTATACCGGCCATTAAAGGCCCGCTACAGCGTTAAAGGCCTGAGCCAAAGGCAGGGCCTTTAATAAGGGAGTAGGACTTTAATGCAGGCATAGCCCAGTTACGGAGGGCTATAAGATTATTAGAACATTCGGCCACTAGAGGGCAGAATGTTTTAATAAGTAAAACAAGTTCTTCATGGAGCCCGAGAGGATTGAAATCCCCTCAGGCTCTATGAGTCCTTTGTTCACAGCAAGGGCTGTAAACAAAAACATTGGAATGTTGGAGCTCCGAGGTTCTCCCACCCATTAGAAGCCCAGAGCTCTCCATTATTTTCACTGGAGCTCCCAATATTCCAGTATTCTAATATAGCTTTAGAACCCGCCGTAGCTGGTTCTACCGGCCATTAAAGGCCCACTCCTGCGTTAAGGGCCCGAGCCGAAGGCTGGTTCTAAGGCTATTAGAACATTCTGCCACTCGGGGGCAAAATGTTCTATTAAATAAAACAAATTCCTCACGAAGCCCGAGGGGATTAAAAACCCCTCGTGGTCCGTGAGGCTTTGTTCGCAGCTGTTGCTGTGTACAAAGAGAACATTGGAATGTTGGCTCCGGGCTTTTACCGGCCAGTAAAAGCCCGGAGCACTCCATTGTCTGCAATGGAGATCCGAACATTCCAATGTTCTAATTAGGTTTAAAATTTAGGGGTTGTATTATAGAAATTGTCCAAGGACTGCCACTGGCCCTTGCATGAGGGTTTCCACGCCTTGTACAATTTCATATTACAGAATGGATCTGCAGCTGTTTTTCCACCCTCCTGGAATACCCATTGCACATGGCAAAGCTAGCAGCCTGAATGGAAAGTGCATGTTCTACCATTTACATAAGGACATGCCCCACACAACCGAGGGCATGCCTTGTGTGTTCATGCTTCATTTAAATTAAGAATGCTCACAGGCAAGCGTCTCTTGCGACTTTCACAGGGAATCATAGTTTGTTGCAAAACAGACTCTAATTGTGATGCTGGCAGTCGGGCAGCAAGGCTGTACAATGCACTGGTGCAAACACTTAAAATGAGTTCCTGGACCACTGGTCGGCTAAGAAAATACAGTAATCAGGTTTCAGATGGCTCCTCAAAATTGGGCTCTGCTGGTACTGCACCATGATAGCTCTGCTCCAGGCTTATGAGTCTGCACTGTCAAGCGGTGGTTATGTTTTTGGTTTATGCTCTGTTGTGTGATTTCTACAGCACCTCCAAAGACAGAATATTGGAGCATGAATACATAATTTTTTTTGGGTAACAGGGTGCATGCCCCCTACTGTACTGCTGACACCCAACAAGAGCCTGCTGATGCAAACTAGGGCATTTTGCTAATTCGTCCCAGCATTTAAATTGGTTAAATCATAGGGACTACCAACTTATTCCCAAGGACAGCATTTTAAACTCTAGATGTCCATGAATTAAACACCTGTTCAATATGTGAGTAGATATGTCTAATTTTAAAACGTATTTAAGAAAATCACTGGATTTGGATTTTTTTCTGTACACGATGCACATTTGGTTTAAGTCATTTCCTATAGAAGATCTGCCAGAAGCAGGAACACATACACTCAGTAGAGCATTTCCCATTATTTTCCATCATCCATTTGCCCAGGGTGTGATGTCATTGTGTTTCCAATCATCCATCTGCACTAAAAGAGATATCAGTGGATTTCCCGTTGTCCATCTGCACATGTATTGACATCACTGGTTCTCAGTCAAAACCACCTCTAAAAGAAAAAAGAAAGCAAAAAGGCAGAAATATAAATCCTATTATATACTATGGGATTTATATTTTGGCGGACAGGATATCCGTCACCGTTGTGAAGGAGTAACCAGTCTGCCAAGATCTAAATCAGGCCCTTAATTTCCTACTGAGAATTTCTATCTGCACAGGAAGTGACTTTGCTGCAATTACCATCATTCATTTGCATCGGAAGTGACACCATTGGTTTCCTGCCAAAACCTTTAAAAGAAAAAGCCAAGCAAAAGGATTTCATTTCCCACCATCCATCTGCAGAGGAAGCGGCATCACTGTATTTTCCACTACCCATTTGCACAGAAAGTGACATCACTCTATCTCCTTACCTCCATGTGCACAGGGACAGATATCACTTGTTTCTTGTTCAAACCATCTTTAAAGGAAGAAGCCAAGCATCAGAACTTAATTTCCCATCCTCCATCAGCACAGGAAGTGACATCACTGCATTGCCCCAGCACCCATCTGCACAATGACATAATTGGATTTCTCATCAATCATCTGCACAGGAAGGGACACAATTGGTTTTCCCATTACCCATCTGCACCAGAAGTTACTTTACTGGTTTCCCACCAAAAGCGTATTTAAAAGAAGAAACCAAGCAAGAGAGCTCCATTTATTATCACCCCCATTCACAGAAAGAAACATCACTGGATATGCCATAATTATTCTGCACATGAAATTACATCACTTCCTGCCTTCTCCCTACTTCAGTCAACTCTTCAGGGATTCCCATCGTCTGGATGTCCACATCTCAGGGCAGACATAGAAAGAGGCACTGCCTATTTGGGCATGTTAAGGCCAAAAAGAGCATTGGGCTAGAAACCATGTTCCAGTGAAAGCTACCAGGAAAGATATAACCATGTGCTACACCCAGCACCCCATACTGCCAATCCCAAAATAATACCCAGATGTAGACAACAATGACACTCATATTGGACTTGCACAACACAGACCCAACCTTGTACACTACCACAAACTACCATACACTGCAAACCAGAGAACATAAATTCCAGCTTATTACCTATCACAAGATTAAAGCCCTCTTCATCACAGAAACACAGTTCACCCAGACATCTTCACACATCCAATATGTTCTTCTTTTCTCAGTCTTCAACATCCATTGTGTAGACTGCACATGTAAGAATGGTGGAGGCCTTGCTGTCATCCATAAGTCCTCCTGGCACTGCACTCTATGCAACCATATAACCCTTAACTCTATGGACTACTGAAATGCCATTTCCTACTACTTGAAACTCAGACAGCACCTCCCATCTCCTCTGCAGGCCTCAGGGTGAGAACAAGGGCTTCTTGGATAAATTCTCAGATTTACTCATCACCTTGTTTGTCTGACATGCCCACACCACCCTCTTGGGTGACTTCAACCTTCCAATCAACACAAGCTCAACAAAATAAGAAATTGCCTCTTCAACTTCATCAATGCACTCAATGTGGTACAGCATGTCACACAACTAACGCACCCTGAAGTCCATACCCTTGACCTTGTCTTCTCAACATCACCAATAATTAATGCAAACTACCTAACTCTTTTGAATGGATTGGCCACTTTGCCACCCCTATCTCCCTGCTCAGCATACTACCAGTAACCAAGGTCAATACAAAAGGGAAGATCAAACCTTCAGATCCTCTGAAGACTTCTCCACAGACAACCTAATGCCTGAACTCATCTCCTACCCTATCAACTCCACGTTCAATGCCAACAGCCTTAATCATTTTTTGGAAAGCATTGTGAACAACCATGCCCCAGTTGTACTATGCAAGTGCAAGCCAAATCCTTCAGCACCCTAATTTTCTAAAGACCTTGCAGATAATAAACAATCCATCCCAGGTGGGAAAGAAAACAAAACTTCAGAGAACCTCCTGATATTGAAGTGCCTTCAGGTGATATGCAGACAGCTCATCACATCAGCCATTGCAACGTGCAATACTATCACTAACAATAAAGCCTCTAACAGAAGCAGAAGGCTGTTCAGGACAATCAAGCACTGCATCAACTTCCTGCTGGACCCAACTATGCCTCACTCCACAGAAAACTGCAATACCATCAGCGTCTTCTTCACTGAAAAAATACAGAAGATCCAACAGCACATTGACAATACCAAGCCTGCTTCATCTCTTATGCCCACCTCTTCCCTAAGGATCCTTAAAGATCAGCCTTTAAAGACCTATCCCTCACAGATCTGGCTGGCATATTCATCCCCTTCCAAGCAACTTCTTAATGCAATGATGTCTTACCATTGTCCTTTATCAAAGCTGTCTCTCTGGAGATGCTCTCTTAAGTCTACTTATCATTCTCTTTTTTAAATATCTCTTTATTGAGGTTTTGCAAAAGAAGCAAACAACATAATACACCCCCCCCCCAAATTTCAGAGGACATGCATGCAAGACATCTTTATTACCACAGATAGTCACCCATGGATTGGGCCTGATCCATGCAGCCACGCAACCAAAAGCGGTCCGCCGGGGTTTTAATCCCCACATACGTGTGCTTCTTCCCTTGCAGCCCATGTTAGTTGCCCTAGCCACCCACGAACTGGAGAGACAGCCTTCTTTCACCCCTAATCAGTCTCTTCTCTCCCCTCTCTCCAGGGAACCCAGATTTATTTCAAATTTGCGTGGGCAACCACTCACCTTGTACACTATTGTTTCTGACCCCATGCACAGGTCTAAAACATCCTCCCATTCCCACTTAGTGGGCAGAGTGGATGCCCCCCAGTATCACAGGATATCCCTATGGACCACCATCAAAGACAAGTTACAGAATTGTAGGGTATAGCAGTCCAGGGTTTGTTCACCCCAGATTCCCAGTGTGATCAACTATGGCGTAAGCCTCATTTAGTTGGCGAGGGTCTCCAATATCCTATCGCCCACCCATTTCCAGTAAGTCCCCAGTTTCAGACATTCCCAGATTCCACAAGGGTGGATTAAGGTTTCTCCCTTGTGAAAGCCCCTAAGGCATCGATCATCAGGTGACATGCTCATCTTAAAGCAATGGGTCTGGGTGTAATATGCCCTATGTAGGATCTTTAGTTGGATTAGTGGGGTACCCAGAAACCTGACTTCAGTCATCGTCCTCCAGTCTTCCCAGATCTACACCCCCTTTTTCCCTTAGGGGGTCCAGGGTAGTAAGGCTATTGTTTCAGAGGGTGGAGTAGAGTTGAGACACTGCATGGCTGGTCAGTGGGGAACCTAGCACTCTACGCTCCAGAGGGGAATTCTCCTCTATTTTGGTCCGCAGTACCTCCCTTTTACCTTGCAGGAATCACAGCTGTTGGTATCTAAAAAATGGACTCCCTGGCAATTCGTAGTCAGTCTGTAGGTCATTAAAGGGGATTATTGCTCCATCCCTCCAAAGTCTCCTAATTGAGAGATCTCTAGAAGATCCCATTTTCAGTGGCCTTCTATTTTCCATAGGCCTTGGACGAAGTCCGATTCCCACAGAGGGGTCCATTGTGTCACCTGACCCTGTCATCCCAGTGCTCCTGTTGCCCCCTTCCAGATATTGCCTACTGTTTGCTTCAGGATCGGAAGAGCGGGGAATCCCCCTCCCCATATAAGCAACAGAGATAACCCCCTGGGGGCCTACAGGCATAGTTTGCATGCAGAGAAGGTTCATTGTGGCGAAAGGGCCCAATCGTTAACAAACAGTAGCTGTGAGGCACAGTAGCAGAGCCGGAGGTTCAGGAGGCCAATGCCTCTCTCTGTCTGTCCTCTAGTCAAAACTGAAAGGGTTTTTTGTGGAATAGTGCCATCCCTGAGCAGTGTTTTCATCACACTGTTCAATCTATGAAAGAAGTTGTCTGGGACAGAGTACTGGGTATTCTGTAGGACGTACAGGAATTTTAGGCAGGTAGATCATCCTATAAAGGGCTGTGCAGCCCAGATGGGATAGCTGTAGCTTCCTCCATCATTCCACGTTGTTGCAGTGGGCTTCCAGAACTCTCTTCATGTTTCCCCGCAGGTATAATTCCTCGTTGGGTGTGACAAAAATACCCAGATACTGGAACTCCTGGGTCGCCCACCGAAACATGCAGTCACCCACTAATGCCTGGGCCTCCAGTCCCACAGAGAACACCACTGATTTATGCCAGTTAATGCAGAACGCCGTTTAAGACCCAAAAACCATCAGAATCTCCAGCATTCTCCACACAGAGCAAAAGAGGTCTGCAAGATAGAGAAGGATGTTGTCCCTGTATAGTGAGACAACATCCTCCCATCCCGGGTCCCACTGGAGGCCTCTGATTTGGGCATTGATTCATGATGCAAGTCACTCAAGAGTGAGCTCAAAGAGTGAAAATGGGCAGCCCTGCCTGGTTACTCTGGACACTCCAAAGTGATCCTTAAGGACCCCACTAACACGAACTCTTGCCATTGGGTCCCTGTATAGTAGACTAATTCAGGATAAAAAATACAGGCTGAAGCCTATCTTCAGGAGGACAGCCATCATGTATGGCCAATCTAGGGAGTTGAAGGCCTTCTTGGCGTCCAGGGCCGTAAGGACCCCTGGCTCCTGTAAGCATCCACGGCATGGCAATCAACCCTTCAGCCTTCTCAGATTGTGCCTTGTGGCCCTGCATAGCATGACGCTGGACTAGTTGGAATCAACAAGGGAGTCAATCACCTGGATTAGGTGGTTTGCTAGGATCTTATTTTGTTTCTGTATTGATCAAGGAGATTGGCCTATAAGAGGCACAGTTTTCAACCGCCTTTCCCTCCTTTTGGATCAAATCAATTGTGGCTTCACGGAGGTAAGATGGCAGTGTTCCTGCTTCTCTGCCACATTGAACATGGAGAGCATTGGCTTCACCACTTTTGAGGTGACACATTTGTAAACCTGTTTGGGCTGGTGGTTTTACCATTATTCAGCTGGAAGATGGCTGCAGTCACCCCACCCTCCGTGATCTTCTCTTCCAGCACCTCAACCCAATTCAGACCCAGGTAAGGGCTGGGAGGTCCCTCATGACGGCCCTCAGGTCTCCTCAATCAGCGGTGACCCAACTATGATAGAGCTGCTCTAAATATTGTGCAAATTCCTCTGCTATTGTTCTGGGTGTCAGTCTGCCACGTGGACCCTTCTGATCCAGCGCTGCCCCTCCTCCTTTTTGGCTAACCAGGTAAGAGGCTTGCAGGCATTGTTGCCCACATCATATAGCCTGCACTGAGTGGCACGGAAGCGAGCTCTCACCTCCTGCTTCACCAGGGCAACATATTCTCGCCTGACTTCCTCAATCCTATGGGCTCGATCTCTGGTGGGGTCAGCCACGTGTTCAGCCTCGAGTTGCAGTAATCATTCTTCTAGCTTCCGACATTCCTCATCTCTGTCCCTTTTCTGGCCCAGCCATCTTGCAATTAACCAACCCTGCAGGTCGGCTCTTGAGTGGACTGAGCCCTCATTCTCCACAAGGTAGTTGGCCGTTGCTGTAGCCCACCATTGCTTTGGTATCGCTTACTTTCAATTCTCATGTGTTAAGTCTCCATGGTATTTCCCAATGACCATATGTACCATAGTGAGCAGTGGTGAGTGGTCTGAAATGCCCCGAAGAAGGAAGGTGGTGTCGGAGAATCTACCCAGCTGATGCATGGGTTCAAGGAAATAGTCCATTCGGGACATAGCCAGCTGCGATATGGCAGCATACGAGTATTGATGTGTGGCTGGGTTCACCGCCCCTCCACAGGTCAGCGATGCTCATGGCTTCTATAAAAGTGGCCAGTCTTGCATCATGTTTTACTCTGATCATGTCATGCTATCCAAGTCCCCCTCTGGCGTCAAATTGAGGTCCCCACTCACAACTCAGACTTCGGCCCTGGGCAACATGTTCTTCAACCCTCATTAGGCCTTAGAGTCCTCATTGTGCCTCTGTCTGGGCCCCTCCGGGGCCTTATGCCCTCTATAAACAAAACCCCACATGCCTAACGCCCACCTCCAAATTACCTTGCCCTGCGGGCTCAGAACTACCCACCACCCCAATGCCCGAGATGCTTGTCGCCCCTTCAAAGTAAACAGTAATCAGATTGTGCTTAAAACTGTGTCGGTAAATCAGAAATGCATATGTCAACTATTGTGTGAATGTGTGGCCCCCTCGTATACCTATCAGTGACCACATAAGGCCAGCCTGTCCGTCTCTCTCATGCAACACCGGAAAACCCCAGTGGTTCCACTGTGTTTTCCCTGTCACCCGTATAAGTCCACTGTCATTGGGATCACCACCGGCCCCTATGCATGCTCCTTGCTGGTCAGGAAGTCAATGGAGGTGTCATTATGTCCTTTGGAAGTGCGCGTCAGTTCAGCCCATCTAGTACTCTTAAGAATTGTAAATGTACGTTGTAGCTCTGTCACTACTTTCACCCATTCCATCTCCACCTCCGCTTTCATCGGGCCGCCCTCATCTTGCAGCAGGCCTTTCATTTGGGCCTGATCACTGTCCAGTCGTCCTTGGTGTGGATGTCTTGCTCAGATGGGCCAGCACAGCCATTTCCCTCCAAACATTTCCTGGCCTCCCTAGCAGATGTAAAGAAAAGGGTGTGCTCCTGATATACCACCTGAAGTTTGGCGGGGAAAATAAGAGATATTTCAAGTCCAGAGCCTGCAGCTGTTGCTTCACGGCCACAGAAGTTTCTTGTGGCCGATGACCTGCCCGGGTGTAGTAGGAGTAGATGTTCACCAAACCACCGTCCAGTCGTTACTGGCCATGTACCTGGGTGTGCTGTTGGATGTCATGTCAGTCTCAGTGGTTTAGGAGCCAGATCACCACTGATCTAGGGGTGCCCCCGGCCTTGGCGGGCATCCAGACACCCTGTGGACTCAACAGTGAAGAATTTGGAGGCCTTACCTCTCAGGACCTCTGTCAAGCTCAGGAGGAGAGGGCATCAGTGCATTCCCCTAGTCACTCTGCCTGGTAGATGGTGGGCTCAGTCGTGGCTGTTTGTTGCACACCATCTTTTTCCCAGGGTTGACCTATGGAGCGCCCAGCAGGAGTTTGTGCAGTGGGGAAAAGCTTGGGGGCCACTTCGCACCGGGCTCCACTACCACACCAATTGGTACGACTGCCTGCCATCCCGGCCCTGCCAATCAAGCTAACTCCTCAGCCTAAGTGGGTACACCCAGACTGTGGCGCCAGTCGAAATCCTCACAGGAGCACATTGCGTCCCTCCACCAGCACAAGCGCCCCAGCTCACCACAGTCCTTGTTGTCGCTTTCTAAGGTGACATCAGTAGTGGAGTGGCCACATCTGTGTAATGCCCATTCGGCACCCGAAGCGCTCAGCCTCTCTCCTCTTACCACATATGGCCAGCAGGTTCACCAGTCCCTCAGTGGAACAGTCCAGCACCTCGTCCTTAGGTGGTCAGGGTAAGAGAAGGGTCACACCCCACCCAGCTTTGCACCAGAGCCCAGGGCTGTGGTCCAGTGACCCCGCAAGAGCTTCAAGGGCTTGAGTCCGGCACCATCTTAGGTCGGCCACGGCCCCCTTAACCATTCACAATGCCTGCTTCACTCAAGGAATCTTTCTAGAAGTTCTCAACACATGTTAGATCTTCTCACTCCTAAGGAAACCTCCCATAGACACTGGTAAATCTGTCAACTACTGGCCCATCACTTACCTATCATAATCGGCAAGGTCACTGGAAAAAATAGTCTATGTTCAACTCCAAGATCACACCAGTGTTAACTTTCTCATGCACCACTACCAACCTGGCTTCAAATCAAGGTGCAACAGAGACTGCTACCCTACACCTTCTAGACGATGCCCTGTCGACCATAGATTAAAATTATCCCTGTCTCTTGATATAGCTGATCCTCTCAGATGCAAACACAAGTTTATTCACATGGGCACCTTCAGGACACATAACACATAAGATCCATATCACATGTGGAGTCGCCCAGAGTTCCATGCTGTCTCCTGTCATCTTCAACATTTACATGGAGATGCCAGATGCTCTCCTCAAGGTTCTCCAATAGGCAAAGGACACAAAACTCTTCTGAAATGTTTCCCCTGCTTCCAACAGTGCTTGCACATCATCCAGGCCTGGATCTCTAGTGCCTACCTGAAGCTCAACCCAACCATGGCAAAATGTGTGTTAGTTACCAAGAAGAACAAACAAGATACATGAAAACCGTGGCTCAATTACATGAACCTTGAGGGCAATGAACCCCAACTCTCACTGAATGCCAGATTTGCCCTGGCTGAAAACTTCACCTTCAACAAACACACAGCCAAAAATAAGATGGATGGTACCAGCTATCTCTTCTAAGAAAAGTCTAGCCATTTCTTCCAGAAAGATACTTCACAACTGCCATTGAATCACTTGTGCTCTCATATCTGGATGGTGATAATGCCATACTCCATGGCTTCCCAAATTCTAACCTGGCACCAATTATGGACATCCTCCATGCCACAAAACACCTCATCCAAGGCCTGAAGAAATATGATCACATCACCCCCATTTTGATGGAACTTCATTGGCCCCTCTTGCCAGCCTACACTATCTTCAAAACGAGTTGCATGATTTACAAAGCCATCAAAACCAGCACCCCTGCTTATCTTGAAGGCAAGCTCACAATCTCTGGTGAATCTCAGCAAGCTCGCAGCCAGGACACCATTAGATTGGAGACTAAGACGTGTACAAAAGAAAAAAACACAACAAGCCTTTTCCATCTATGCACCCAGGATCTGGAAGAACATCCATACATCCATCTGGACCTCCCAAACGTTGCTCCATTTTAGGAAAGTGTTGAAAACTCACCTCTTCAAAGAACATTAAATCACAATGTACTAAGCATCCACAACCCAGCTTTCTCTCATTATTTTTTAACTTTAAGCCTGTTTTCGAAAATGTTAGTGCTCTGATGCCTTTTGGTTAGGTTTGCACTATAGAAATACCATATGTTTTTATACAGCGCTCATGGGGTACAGCGCAGTAAATCAACACTTTTCTACATCCACCTTCTTAATACTATGCATGAGAATCTACATGATGTTTGCTGCTCCCATGGGTCCTATAGCTGCTGCTACATTGCACTCACTGTATATATTTTGCCCTGCCTACCCTATGCTGTTTTTAAAATTAATTTCTAATAATGATGTACATAACAAACAGTACATTTCTCCATATATGAGGAGCGTAATTTCTCCCACAACTCACAATTTCACTGCATTTCATATGCTGTGATCTGCACCTTTAGTGTGTACCTAATAGAGATGCTGCATATCCTTAACTTTACATTATGTGATGCTATATATGTGTTACTCACTCATCTATGTGCTCTGCTCCGGCACGTTCAGCTCCGTCCAGCAGGTGCTGAATTCTGCTTACACTGAACCTTATGGGCAACTGGAAGAGTTCTGTGCCACAGTATGTTCATCCTCTGCAGAGGATGACTTTATGGATAAGTTACAAGGTATATGTCTTGTAGGAGCTTTATGAGATTGCTACACTCCATATCACTCCTAAGTATACCCTGAAAACTGAACCCCAGAGCCCTCAGCATAGACCACATCTTTTATGTTAGGCACTTTGCTGGTGTTACATTCTGGGCATTATAGGTACTGGAGAACTCGTGGGGTCTTCTTTCCGCCTCGGGTTCAGAAATCGCACATGCTCTGGTGAGTCACCATAACTTGTCCCACCACACTGGAAGTTGACCATATCTTTGGACTCAGTGAGGAGTGTGGTAATTGGATTCATTTAACACAGAGCAATAACGTGAGCAGCATAAACACATTTACAACCCATAACCAATTTGGACAAAAAATCAAACTCCAAACCTAATAAAGTTTCAAAGCTTTATTACAACCACAAAGTGAATGTAACATAACTGGTGCACAAGACTAAGCTATAAACATACACGGAAACCATAGGTTGAACAAAACATCTAAAGAGATTAAGGGGGTCATTCCAATGTTGGCGGCGGCGGAGGCCGCCCGCCAGAATTCCCCCCTCCGAAATACCGCGCCGCGGTCAAAAGACCGCAGCGGGTATTACAAGTTTTCCCCTGGGCTGGCGGGCGGTTGCTGAAAAACCGCCCGCCAGCCCAGGGGAAAACGACCTTCCCACGAGGATGCCGGCTCGTAATCGAGCCGGCGGAGTGGGAAGGTGCGACGGGTACAGTGGCACCCGTCGCGTATTTCAGTGTCTGCAAGGCAGACACTGAAATACTTTGCGGGGCTCTCTTACGGGGGCCCCTGCCGTGCCCATGCCATTGGCATGGGCACGGCAGGGGCCCCCAGGGGCCCCGCGACCCCCCCTACCGCCATCCTGTTCATGGCGGCTTTCCCGCCATGAACAGGATGGCGGTAGGGGGGGTCGGAATCCTCATGGCTGCGGAGCGTGCTCCGCAGCCATGGAGGATTCACACGAGCAGCGGAAAGTCGGCGGGAGACCGCTGACTTTCCGCTTCTGACCGCGGCTGAACCGCCGCGGTCAGAATGCTCGTTGGAGCACCGCCAGCCTGTTGGCGGTGCTCCCGTGGTCGGTGGCCCTGGCGGCCACCGGCCGCCAGGGTCAGAATGACCCTCTAAGTCTACCGAACATTAACACTCCATGAGAATAACACAAATTGCCAAAACTATAATATACACATCAAAATCAGATTTCAAAGCAGATGATGGTGACATCAGTAAATCATAAAAATTCAATTAATAACAATCAGTTTTCAGAGTTGGGCCATCATTATCTCGAATACGAATTTGGACTTGCATGTTTTGGGATGGGCTAAAATATGCAGGCTTAACAAGAGAAGAAACACAAATAATTTGGAAAAATCATCTAAGGTAACTCACTAAAAAAATACACTAGTGTAATCATCTAAGCTGGATAGGAAACAAGAAACCACATAATAGATTATACCTCTCCTCCTGGGCCAGCAAACAGGAAAGATTTGTCAAAAAGAGCATCCAAATTTTCTCAGCATCAGTAGACAACAGCATCAAGGGTGGTGCAGAACATGAGCTGCACATAGGGCAGGTCAGCAGTTTAGAATGTTTTGGGTATATTAGTACTGAACAGCATATGTAATGGGAAACATAAGACTAAAGGAAAACTCATAACATAAGGGCTAAATATGGTAGAAGACTTGGATAGGAATAGTATGTGACAGCACACGTATCCCAAGAGAACTCTCTCAGACTGACTAAAAGTTTTAAAAGTCTCTCTCTAACTAGAAATGTCCATAGGTTATTGATTGGTTGACTGTGTGGGCCCATCTTGCCCAAATTAATCAATGACCAACTAGAATTCTAGATGCCCATCAGGTTTGCAACTATTTCGGATTTTATCATGGAAAATACAAAGTCATCTTGATTAATTCATACAGTTCTGCCAAAATATGACACTTATTTGTCGATTGCAACTTTACAGTTGTTTTCCACAGCTCACAGGATGATTCTAACATTTCTCATGTGAAACTAATAAACCTTCCTGTCATGTTCGACAGCTAGAGCAAATACTGTTACATTGGTTAACATAACCATGGTATCTGACATAAATACAATAGGACATTTTCTAACACAGCAGCAACCTAGGAATTAATTCAGGTCAAAGGAAACAGAATGAATCAGTACTTTTCCTTTACTGCTGCAAAAATAAATCTTCAGGCCTAGTCTAGCTAAGAAAACCTAAATACATATTAATTCAATTAACACATATAAATCCTATTGCACACCTTCCAATTTGAATCAAATATGCAAAGCAAATTATTAATTGCAAACGATTCACATATAATATTAGGAAACAGTGCAAACGTATTTATTTCTCTGCACACATGTAACTCAAGTTAATAAATTCATCCATATCAGTATAAGTATGATTAATCCTTGTTCATTTAATACTCATAATATTCTTCATTTTTAATATTCTTCTAATGATAATACTTTTAATATGAATTCATGTCAGCAGTTCACTCAAATATATATGCATGACATCTTTCATGTCAAACACAAATGGAGGTCACATTGTCCACCATATTTTCAAATGTGCACATTTTTACATTTTGTGTTAATTTTCTGTTAGGCTTTTAAAGGAAGGTTTATAAGTCACCAATAACTTCCATGTCACTAAAGTATTAGTAAAATGTTATTTCTATCGTAGGCAACAGCCTTACACCACCGCAACAAATGGCCATGCCAGGGCACCAGATTGCAACACATGGGCTGAATATCGCCACGTTGCTATGGAAAAGAAAGCACCCAAATACATCCTTGCACTGGAGCTGCCTCAGCTCCTCATATTTTCCCCTCAACCCCATACCTTCTGTTCACACTCATATGGGAAAACTGTTCTCTCCAAGGGACACGTGTATGTACTTTATGAACATGTAAACTGCCTAGTAATCAGAAGTACCTATGTACACATTGTCTCTATTCACATATATGTAATTGCTTACAATACATACATAATGATCCATTTGACTACAGGGTTTAGAGTATGGGCGATTCTCCATTTATTCATACATTATAACAATACTTGTAGTACTGCAAGTGTACCTAGTTCACCACTAAGCCATTTGAAAAAAATGATTCAAGCTTAGATTAAAATTCGAAACCAAACAGCCCTGGATTTGATGGTTTAGGTACCCTCCCTAATTGTTGAACGCAATTGGGTATGGAGTCAGAAACGTCTTAAAGTGCAGTCCAATTCCTTTATCTGCAAGTATTAGTTTACAAATATAGGACCTTTAAACATTTCAACATCCTTTGCAATCGACATGCCTCCCAAAATTTGTTAATGTGTTTCTGCCTACATATTTCTTTCTAATGCTTCCCCAGGACAGTTGTCAAGGACTTTATAAATTCCATGTGACTTTTAAAAGGTGGTCCTTATTTGTATTCCCTCATCTCTTAGGGGCTGCAGTGGTCTCCCCAAGCAAATATATGTATAAACATTTTATTCTTGCTACACTCAGGAACACAACAAAGTGCTGGTTGCGAGTTGCTGTGTAAAGTGTGCAAATAGAGAATTTCAAAAACATATGGGGAGAAATGGATGATAGGTGTGTAAGAGAAAGGCTACAGAAAGTGGTGTCACTTGAAGATATTGGACCTCATTCCGAGTTTGGCGGAGGGGATTACTCCATCACAATCATGTCAGATATCCCACCCGCTGTGTTACAAGTTCCACAGGATATAATAGAACTTGTAATACAGCGAATGGGATATCTGTCATGTTTGTGATGGAGTAATACCCTCTGCCAAACTCGTAACGAGGCCCATAATGCTTGAGATACTCTGAAGACTAATGCCCTTTCACAGACCTTCTAATGTTTAATTCACTCATATTTTCATTCTGTAGACATTTTCCAATTGTAATTATTCACAAAATCTTTGTTACTTATTGACAAAGCCAATAAGTTAGACTTTTTTTAAGTGTATATCAAATACTGTGTCATGTGTCCTTGATGAAAGCTCACACCGAGGCTCCAAAATGGTGGTTGGGTGGCACTAAGGAAAAAACAGAATTTTGTGTACGTGTTTAAACCACATGCCTAATTATGTTAGCAACACCCCTTGGAAATGATTCCTTGTCAAGAATCTTAGACCATGCCCTTTTTAGAAATCACCCACTTTTTTCATCCCACTTAAAGCCCTACTCATGCTACCGACAACTAATGGTACTTCTAGAAAGATTTTGTGACAGATTGGATAAATCATATTTTGCAGAGCTGTATGCAGCGATTGCAAGCAGCAGCAAAGTTGTAAGATTTGCAACACTTAAACGTCCGCGAGAAACAGTAACGTTTAAGCTCATTTTGATCATATTTTCCCCTAAAATATGAAAGGCCAATGCTAACATCATATAACAAAACTCTCTATAGTATTTTTCAAAGAAATGCTTAGGCTTACCGAAAGAGCTTGCTTAAAACATTCATAAAATACACAGAACATGTGATGTTGCACTCTCGACACGTACCTCACAGAAGAAAGAACAACGCAGGATATGCACATCTCTCTACTTACACCACTTGCAACAGAAACTGCAGAACACAAAGAAAAAAGACGCAGGACAACATTCACACTGAGATCACACAACACAACTCCTTTCCGGGTCAAAGGCCACATTTACTTAAGTCATGACACAGGTGGAAGTTTAGAACCACAGCCTTGCTTGGTGTGATTATAGCGTATTTCAAAAGACTTCTTTATAAATTGATCCTCACATCATTCATTTCTCTAAATTGATAATCTGGAAATTCTAGGTAGGCAGCACACGCATTAATCATGTGACATTTTGTAGCAGTCACCTATACTGCCCAGGGAATTATAAGGTTGTAAATAAAAACATGTTCATGTTTGGCATCAAGAATAATCAAGCAGTGCCCACACCTCTCCAGTCAAAAGAGTACTCCCTATTTGTGATTTCATGGTCCCTGGCGGATAGAGAATTGGCTGAACGAAAAGTATGTCAAATGTGGGATGATACAAAAAATATGATTAGACCTTTGTGACTCTCAGTAAATTGCCTTAGAGACCCCTCCTTGAAGAAAACAAGCATTGGCAAAGCCAATAGTTTTCACCTCTGCAAATTCCATTGTTTAATCAATGTTTTGTTAGACATGTTACATAGAAGCGTGAGCTGCTGTGCAGCATGGCCTAAAGATTTTTTTTAAAAGTCCTATGATGCAGTTAACACTGAATGCAACATAGTGTTTTTTTAAAAATGCAAGCCATGTTGTACAGTAGCTAGCGCCACTGTGCAACATTTTAAAAATGAAAGCGCCCCTGTGTAATATAAGAAGTAAGTGGTGCTCATGTAAAGCACTCTAATACCTTCGGGATCAAGTTAGTGCTACATAAACATGGCAAAAAATGTAAGTGAATCAAAATCAAAGTGCTTGAATGAAAATGAAAAGGAAATGAGGGAGGAGGGTAGGGGGCATGAGGGAGGTAGGCAGTGGTCACAAAAGAGGTTGTGGGAGTAGGGACGAAGACCTGGTGGGTTAAAAGGGGGTGGGGGGATTGTTTAAAGCAACATCGGGGTGGCGGGCCACTAAGTGTCCCCCTGAAATGTGAGTGGTGGTCATGTAAAGCATTCCAATACCTTTGGGTCATGCTTTTGCTACATAAATACATCAACACAGTAAATAAATACAAACAAAAGCTTGTGAATGGCAATGCAGTGGAGGGAGAATACAAACACATGAACTCCCATGGATTGCTCACTCTGAAATGTTAAAAAAGTCCCTGCAATTTGAGCAGCCAGTGGAAGGACACTGGGCAGTACCCATTGGCCAGTGACCAGATGCTGTACTTGGTCCACGGTCCGTGCAAGGCATATCAGAAGCACATAAATTAAAGGGACTTTGGAATCTGATAGGTTCAGGTAAGCAAGAGGTTGGTTCTAAGTCCCTTTTAAGATTTTTTTTTTAATACTAGAGATTTTGCAAGCAATGTGCAGGCAAAACTTAAAAATTAGTTTACCAGATATTTGCAAAAAATTGACATCATGGAGAATCAAATATCCATGTCACCCCGAGTTCCTGCAGGGTTTTTCAGAGTTTCTCTTCCCATTCATAACCTACTGAAGATCTGATGTGTGAAAGGACTGGTCACACAAAGTGGCTCTAAATTGTGCACCGATTTTTGTGAGCAGTATTTAATTTTGCAGTGCAAACTTTGAACTAATAGGTTACATCGCGACATCTCCAGTTGCAGGGGGTTTCAGAATAACCTCCCTAATGAATATTAGTTAGGCAGTTTGCTTTTTGTAACGCTGTATGATTGGTTACAAACACAGGATAAGAGCCTGCAAGCAACAGCAGACCACTATTAAGGTGTTTTTATTCCCAAATTGGAAACTTTTTAAAGATAGCCTGTGTTTCTTAAAGGAACCATTGCTGCTTTAAATTTAAAAAAATCCTGTTTGGGAAGAGGAATAGAAAGCACGCAGGCGTTCTCTGCTGAAAAAAAAGGGGATGCTGTCAAACGGGTTGGCTTGCTCTTTGCGAATAGATTACCACCTTCCTGGAGGTGAAAGCAACTTTTGAGCATCCCCTGGATGCAGACCAGCTGTGAGATGATTGTGATTTGCTTATTGTCAAAGTGGTTTTTGTTACCTGTTTGGTTCTGGTCACAGGATGGGATTTTCTGGAATACCTTGCACTTGCCTTGCACTGAGTCCTCCTGCCCAGAAAGCCAGGGGGGTCCGGGCATTGCCTCCTTCCTATGTCTTTCAGTAGTACCTAGCAGGCACGTGTGGCAAGTTGTGGTCTCACTTGGCGCACATTGTGGCCTATGGCAGTGTCCAGCATCTACTTCTCCTGCAACAAATCCAGAGGGCAGAACCTTTGACAATATCTTGTAGACTCTGGGTGAAGGGCATTGCATTTGACTAACCACTCTACATTGTCCTTCTTTCCAAAGGATACATCAATCACCTGTGCACAGCTGGATGTCGGTGAAGGACTTTCCCAGTACCCAGTCTGAGACCCCTGATACTGGGGCAAAGCTTGCTAGTCCCTACAGTCAGCATCCTTTCCCCAAGCATTTCAGTCCCTTGTGCATGACTTTTGGCAATGGCCACAAGGGTTGTTTTATGCTCTTTACCAAGTACTTTGCCTTTGCACCTGAAGGATGTGCTTTTCATCATTGCCCTGCTTCAGGTCCCCCTTATCATACCTTGGAACCCTTAGGGCACGAGCTTTGGCTAAGGTCAGTCATCCCAGGATGCAGAGTGTTGCCTTTACCGACACTACCTGGCCTTAAGAAATACTCAGAAGTCTGTTCGGACACTAGTATCGCCCTTTCACATTCTCTAGGACCACCATATATGTGTTTGGCACAATAATTGGAAAAAAAGTTCTGAACCTTTTACATATATTTTGGTGATCCGGAAAGTCCATATCATGACCAGGAAAACGTTCATGAACTCAGTAATGATATCTGTATCTTAAATTTGTACCATATAAAGGAAGAAATAATTTGTCATCCCTGAGGGTGTGGGCTGGTCACCTCTGGAGTTTGGAGGGTGCTCCCTTCATGGCCCCAGTAGCTTTTTTGAGAGCAAGGGCCTTGAAGCGGGAGAACTGGCTCACAAACCTGGTCAGCTGGTTACTAACATCGTATCCTAATTTTGAGTATTTTTATTTTTCCATGAAAGACATTTTCCATCATGTGCCGCAGTCCCAACAGCAGCTATATATTTTTTGTTGAATTTTGTGCAGATATATCAAACAGGGCTTAAGGTTGTTGCACCACTGCCAACAACTAGAAGTCCCTTGTCCCTGCTGAAATTATAAATGAAAGAAAATCTATTTTCCTAGTCCTTGCTTTTTTTTGTGGCTTCTTTAAAGTCATGGTGAAGTCGCATGTAATGTTGACAGCTATGCCAATGATAATGAATGGGATTCCAATTGAACTGGGCTCTGCAGGGTCCATATTACTATAGTGGAGTTGTTATATAGTGAAGCAAACTCTCCAAAACGTTCTCCCAATCCCATTTAGCTACTCGAACTATCAAAAGCACACATCACCAAGTGATTGATACGCCTCCAGAAAGATGGGATCCCTTGAGCCAAGGTCTTAAAGATGCCAGTGTCTGATAATTCAAGCTTATTCATTCATAGACTACAATTTTCGAAAATTGAGATTACAAATTATTTCTGTCACTGTGTTCTTCTCAAAAAGTTCAACAAACTAATGTATGTACTTCATGCCCTTTATGGTATCCCTTTTAATTTAAACTGTTTCCTCTCTTTTCTTCCTCCCAGTCCCATTTTATTTCTTATTTTTATCAATCTTTTCTTAAATCAATGCCATGCATACAAAGGACCACACAAATAGTAGGGTAGGCTTACGGCCACCCTACTAGTCTTCTTGTCTGCCCTTGTAAGTCAGCGGTTTATGATATATTTTCACATAGGATACATCCCAACTAAGTCTAAAGCAAAAGTACCCTGAAGACCTGCTTGTACAGGTAGTGTCATGGTTGAGTGGCCTTTTAGAAAACTAAAATGTGGGCTTCCTTACAGAAACATACACATTTGAAAGCAATAAGCATGAGCTGGAAGTCAACGTGTTCGCTAAAATCCTGTGCCAGTGATGTCGAGCCAGGTCGTTTGCCACGCCTTATGCCCAAAACAAAGTACTCCAGAGCGCAGTATTACGAGTTACAGTGTGTGTGCTGCCCTGTAGTGAGAGCCAAGGCTAACAGTATAACAAGGCAGTTGCCAGGCAAGCCACCAGCTACAGTGTTCTATGTTAACCCCGGAAGCTACAAACATGGCGCCCATTGCCATGCTAGCGCGCTCTATATCACACGCTCTCTGATTAATCCGAGAAAGTACGTTTCCGCTTGGAACGGTTCGAGGAGGCAGAAACATTTCATTATTTCAGACATTCAGAGCCGAGGATGCATGACTCTCAGTGACCATGGCAGCCGAGCAGTGAGCCGTGACCCCTCTCCGGGCCTCGATGAGGGTTTTTTTTATTCCCTTTGATGGACGCGGCCTTCATTTGCAACCCTCGAGTTTTCATATCCTGTGCACTGCATCTAGGTCACCATGACTTTGTCTCACAGAACCCCAGGCGTTTTTGCGTTGACGTTGTTCGAATCACAGCAAGCAACATTGTTTTACCAAATTTAGGGCTGCACAGGCTATTTTTCAAAAGTGTTGACTAGTGCACCTCCTCTTGTGTAGTGTTGTAATTGCATTTATATTGTGCGTATAGATGATGTGCTGAAGTGCTTTATGGCAAGCAGCACGCGGATTACTTTGCGAGTCAGTTAATAGCCCAATTTGGAAACAGATCAGTAATTTGCGACTAGCAATATAGTCACAGACCACTAATACATACCATACAGTGTCACAGTTTCTAATACACTCATATTACACAGCCCTTCTAGACTGCAATTCACTATGAGTCACAAAATCCATTTTATGAGATGGAAAGGGTTTCTGACTTGCCAAAATGTTTTTGTGCATATGAATAAGTGATTTTGATGTTGTAAAGCCTACGATTTACTGAATAGCAGAGTTTGCAACTGCAAAATCCCTTAATTCACCTGGCCTATATTGCTGGCAGGGAGTTGGGAGAAGTGGTACGTTAGTATGGGTGAATGATTGGTGGTGTGAAATGATAGGGTAGGTTCTTATTAGGTTATTGATAAAGGAATATGTAAGCTAGATAAGAATTAGGGTTTTGATACCTTTCAGGCCAGTTAAATACTTGCTTTTGAGAAGGAAAGTGTTATGGGCTATGAGTGGGGATGTGGGCAATTTAAAACATACATATAAAAAAGGATGTCAAAGGCCATGCAGATGTGTTTAGGAGTTGAATAATGACAAGCAATCTTCAAGTAGAAGATGTCTTTGAGGGTCATAATCAAAGTCATTTTTGTTTTGCACAGGGTTTCTGCAACATATTGGGTTAAAGTTTGTACAATTTCATGCTATTGTGACCAGGTGGTGGCAGAAAACAAGAGTTTTGGAGTGTTTGATAGCTTTAACTTTAATGCTGCTATCACAAATGTATATGGATTGACAGGCCACCACCATGTTTCTTTTAACAGAGTTGCAAAGAAAGGGATATTTTTGCATGATCACCCGCCAAGTTTTTGGACTGGTGCTGCTGGTTTTTCAACTTGTACTGGGCCCTACTGACCAGGCCCCAATGCATCTGCCCAGACCCTTCAAAGTGTATGTTCAATTTGCGAACACATGACTGGCTTATTTAACTCACATAGAAATCCCTAGTATATGTTACACAGTGTACCCAAGGCTAGTGAGATAAATGTCACCCATGGAATGCAGCACTTACTGTGCCACCACTGCAGTGTCAAAGTGAAATATTGGCTCTAGGCCCGCCATTGCTGACTAGTCGTGCAGCTTTTAAACTGCCAATTTGACTTGGGAAAATAACTCCTTTTTCCAAGTCTAAGCCTTCCTTTTCACTATTTATAAGTCATGGCTAGGGCATGAGTTATAAGCTCACACAGCAGGATGCAGCATATTAAAAAGAAGGACATGATTATTTTGTGTTTTACATGTCCTGACAGTGAAAAACTTGCAATTATCGCTTTCACTATAGTAAGTTTGATAGTCCTTTTGGATAACATGGGGTTTAGCTAGCCCAATCGCTAAGTGTTAACTTGCATTTGTTATCACTGAATATAGTACTTCGAGGTATCAAATTATTAGTTACATTAAACCCTACACATTGCTCAAGTTGAATTTAAAGTCACCACTCGTTTACCCAAAGTTCTAATAGCCACCTCCAATTAACTTCAGGGGATGTCACTTGCCAGGTGTGACGCACTGCCAGGAACGGGGAACAAAATAACTATTGGTGGCAGTAAGTGTGACCTCCTCCAGCAGGATGGCCAGAAATCTGTGGCCACAGATGGTCGAGCTTCAAAGAGGCAGCCACCTCTAATGGGCAAATAGGGGTCACACTGCAGCCTGCCCGTTCGTTTGTGTAGGTAGACAGGCTGGAATCTTTTCCACAGGAGGAAAACCTGTATAGAACTGGGTTTCCAGGAGTGGTGGCTTATTATACTGGACACACTTCAGGGGTGTCTCCATAGCTTTGACCCAGCGATGAAAAATCTCAACATGATTTGGGCTGAGAGATTCACTGTGGGGTTGTTTAGTGCCAACCCCCACAGGAACTGATATAAGAGGGGTATAGTTCCCACATTTTAATTGTTGCCCTTTTGGCTAGGGAGTTCTTCTGGCCCACAAGTTCGAATTTGGCCTACAAATAGAACCCCCAGCTGCCAGCCTCTGAACACTAATGGACTCTGACAGAACACAAGAAGGATTGCAACTGCTGAGGCTGTGGACCTCAGAAAAAAGGACCACACACAGAGAACTTGCACCTTCTGCACCTACTGACCCCAAGGGTTGGACCTGCTTTCACTTGTGCCAAAGACCTGTGAGTGGACTCCAAGGGCTAATTTGGTATCCTCCTGTTAGGCTTCAGGGACAAAAATGCTAAAGATGCCCTGCACCTGCAAAGTGCCCATCTGACCCACTTCGCACTGGACTCACCCTAAACTCCGGTGGTGTAACCCATGAAATTGAGTAAGCCCCCAAGAGGTGCTTCTCAGGTCCTGGACCATTGGCTGGCGCTAGATTTTACTCTTTCTCACCACAGAATTGCAACTTGTGAGCCAAAGCTAAAAGATAACAGTTTATGGTACTGAGTCCGAGGCTATTATCTACCTATACATGCTTGTTCTGAGGTACCCTCAAATGTAGTTTAGAATCAAGGCTGCAACAGATCAGTTGATGATTGCCCTTCCATCAGCATCAAACCCAACAATAGACACAAGCTACAGAGTACCTCGTCTGACTGACCATAGCCAAGAAAAAGAACCGGAACCGTTTTTAAGTGTTGAGGTAAAACCGTGAGTGGAACCAGCCCGGCACCCACATCCAACCCCACAGTTGCATGAAATTGACTTTTCCCCCGACTACCGCTAAGAGTGAAAAGCAGTGATTTATGAAAACTTTGCAAAAATCATAGTTCTAGTTCCCTTCATCAGATGTTGATAATGTTTTATGGCTTCCCGGTCTTATTTTGTGTTTTAGTAGCACAGTATTTGTCTCCTCTAACAAACACACAATTTTTCATGCAATTAAAAATACGTGTAAATCTACTATCATGTCAGAACCCTTTTTAAAATGTAGGTAGTATAAAATGGACATTTATCCGTGTTATCAACTTTTGTTACTATATAATTATGCACTTAAGAGTCTCTTATATTAAGCAACACCAGTTATTGTGATCTCATCAGATTTAAGTAATACGACATTACTTCAGTGTCAAGGATCATATGATCTCATTTTCTGTGATGTCATTGGGTCGAAGGAAAGTTATGTGATGTCACTTCCTCCACCCTTGCCATTTTGGTGAATTGATGCCCATGAGAATACGAGTAACTTAGTGGGGATGGACTTTTTCAGGTTCATCACAAGAACAGGACAGCCAGGGCTCTTTGTTCGAACCAATGCATTTTAGAGCCGCTTGCTCCTGTTAGTACATTTATTTAAAAATACTAAAGATGGAAGCCTGACCTGTTTCCTGGTGATGCATTTCTACTGGCCTGCTACTGTGTGGTGCCAAATGCTGTGTTTTTTCTTTCCCTAGCAAACATTTTAATTTAATTTCTAGGTTCTCATTGGATTAGCTCAATGTGAGGATTCTCTTTTAGGTATTTGCATGCTTTATAAGTATATTAAATAATTAACTACACATTCGATGCAGGTTTCACTCGAGTCTTTTCCTGGGGCCTCACAAAAGCTTCTAAAAAGCCTATTCCAATGCCTTTCCCGTCATAAGTGATGGCCATTTTAAAACTCTATTTGAAAATGAAATGCCTGTGCTATAAAAATTGCTTTGATCTTTGGTCAATATCAATGCAAATTTCTACATTACCTTTAATTGACTTGTTTTGTGTATTATGTGATATTATCAGACACTATGATTACATTTGTAATTTTAAGTTCTGTTTGCTACTGGAGATATCCCAACAAAAGCTGGACAATGATGATGGTGATGTGCATTTTCCTTGCAGGCGGTGTGGTGGCAACTGGCTTTGCTCATGATGTTACAGTGCAGACAAAGCCAAGAGTTCAGCTTTGGGCCCCGAACTCTGAAGGATGCCCTAATCTCTACCAACCCAGCTTTGCAGGAGCTTTACGTGAAAGCCTTCTCTAATGCCGAGAAACTCTTCCTATCGGAGGCCTACAACCCGCAAAGGACACTATTCTCTACTCTCCAAATAAGGACAGCTTTTGATTGGCTTATGAGCCACCCAGACGCTCCACAGGACTTTGAAGCTTTTTATTATTCTCTCCTGCAGAAAAAAAAGAACCCCTATCGAAAGCACATCTACCTGCAACCGATAGGTAATAGTATAAAGGTACAAAGGAAAAAGCATCAAAGTGCCCTCAGAGAAGATCTAAAAAGGAAGACATTTTGGAATGGGTATCTCTCAACATGGTCAGATGCATGGTTTAGCTGAAAATTAGCAAAGTTCTCTGCACACACTTTACAAACGAGTGTCAGAAAGCAGACGGTTAGTTAGGGGTACAGTACACAGGTGTACAGGGAATGCTGGAATATGAGATTGATGGGTAGCACACCTTCTTTCAGTCTTTAACTGAATAATTTAGCACCAGATGTACAAAGCAATTTTCAAATCGCAAACGGGCCAATTTGTACAATCAGGCTGTTTAGGACCGGAAAATATCTTTTTCAGATGTACAAAAATGCAAAATCTGATTCGATAACGTGTTACCGAATCACAACTTACATCAACGATTCGGTATTTGGAAGGGGTGCGTTCTGGGTGTCACTTCCAAATACCGATTCGGTGTGGTATGTATTGTAATCACAAAACAGTAATTCTTTACCACCATTTTAAAGGTGGTGGTAACCCATTCCAAAATGGAAAGGGGTCCCATTTGGCAACATTTCCCCTTTGAGAACATTTAAAAAATATTTTTTAAGAGCAGGCTATGGTTGCATGGACCACTGCCTGCTCTTAAAAAAATTAAACTTCAAAGTTTCATTTTTTTTCTTTTTAAATGCATCTCCATTTTCCCTTAGGGAAAACCGGCTGTATTTAAAAAAAAAAGAAAAAAAGATTGCTTTATTAAAAAGCAGTCACAGACATGGTGATTTACCGACCTCAGTGGGCTGCCATACATGTGACGGCTACGATTTCTAATGGACCTGCCTCGTTAATATTCATGAGGTACATGGATTTGGCATCTACTATGAACCTTATTTGGAAATAAAAAGGTTTTTACATTAGGAATACTGATTTCCTAATTGTGATTTAGAGATAATCGCAATTAGGAAATTGGTATTTCTAATATTAGTACATCTGGCCTGTAATGTTTAGTTGTTGACGCCATTTCATTGTACTGACCTAAAATACCGTTTCAAAACGATACAAAAAACCCAATTCATTGTACAACCTTGATATTTTATTTTCAGTTAGTTCAATTAACAAAATTAGTACCAGAGTATTTGAAGTGGCTTGCAACCTAAAATCCCCATACGGCACAGAGGAAGATTCTGGTGCACACTTGACCAATTTTAAATTTACTCAGTTACAGAAACAGGTTTTTGCAATGAGAAGTTTGCAAACAAACCTATATTTGCAAACATCTTTAATAAAAAAACGTTCTCCCCATCAAGGCATTCCTTTTAGGTCCTGCCTACTAGACAGCGAACTCACTGTCTGCTTCCATATGTTTTGGTATCTTAGTGAGGGCATAGAGCTCTCCCATTGCTTAGCATTGGTTGGCTTTATTGTCACTCTCATTTGCTTGCTTCTTATTCCTCAGTTTGTGTGGGCTTTCCTTCCTCTTCTTGTTTTTGTCCCTCCCCTGTAGCATTGTTGCATTACTTGGGCCCATCCAGTGCTCTTTTACAAAGCAATAATTTAAGCACTCCATGAAAGTGCATATATTTTCCAGCTGCATTTCTTATACACTTCTCTCTCACCCACGTTCCTTGTTCCAGTCTCTCGCCCATGTGCTTCTCCCTGCCAGCTCCACACCGCTCTCTGGCACCAATTTGCTTTTGTCCCACCTGGAACCTCTGTGTTCCTTTTGTCCCCACATAAACACTCTCCAGGCTTCTTTGACACTCCTTCCCTCTGTGCTGCTTCCCCCACCTGTGCCCTGTGTGTTTCTTCTGCCCTCATCCATACCTCAGTGTTGCTTCTGCACCTTCTCGCTACCCTTGTTGCTTCCCCACCAATGCCCTCTGTGTTGCTTTGCACATTGATATTGATTACAATAGTAGTGTTAGATTGAAGTTTTGGATGTGTTTGTCATTTTTGAGAGGGCATTTGGCCATTGGCAAAATGGCTTTAGATTGGGACAACACTGTGCCATCATCAGTGGCAGCAGCTGTCTTCAATCGGGGCTGAAATGCATCATGATAGCACCCGACTCCAAGCTTCGCTTTCTTTGCAGCAGGCACAGTAACCCTTTGCTCTACTTTAGAGCACCTCCTATAGCAAGTCAAAATGACGTGTCAAGGGAATGCAAAGCAGATAGGGCTATAGCTCAGGGACATTGCTTCTTGGCAGCTTGTTTTCAAGAGTACGCAGCAGCTACAAAGTGCCTCCAGGCCTCTCGCTTTTCTTTTTGTGCTGCTACACACTTTATCTTTTATTTTTACTTTACTGCCCATAAAATGTGTGTTAGCCATTTTAGAATGGTAAAGTGAAAAAAGCCAAGCTATCCACCGATGTATGTGCCATAATGCAGTTGCCATCTTGGAATTGTATTTCTGCCAAAAAAAAAAAAAAAAAAATGTTACACTTTGTGTTGGAAGGCATCGTGACGCACTGGCTGTCAGTTTATATTTTTTAACTTTACTGTTTTTACGGGCCCAACAACATTTTGGAACAGAAAGGGAACTCAGATGCACTGACGTAGCAGTGCCAATAAGCATTGCCAAAGGCAATATGTTGGCACTTCGCTTTTAAAGGCAACACCTATTTAATTTGCCAGTGCTTGCTTGCTTATTTTTGTTGGCCATGCAGAAGTATGGCAGTAGTTTACAGGTGTGTATTCAAGACTTGCACAGCAGTGTGGTGTGTTTTTGATTCTCAAGGAGAGAGGGGGCACTGCACATGTAGGAATTGTACAGATGCGTCATCCGCCTGTGTGGAACAGTTGCACGCATATTCAAGAGAGGCTCGCAGCACACGGAAGGGGCGGGCGGTGCACAGGGGAATACAAATTTAATTAATGAAAATACACACCTTGCTCACTGCCGCTGCAAACCTCCATTCGCTTCTCTGCTGCAGGCACAGGCTCCTAGCCTGCCCTGCGACCAATCCTGACACTGCTCAGAGCAGCATCAGGATTGGCTGAGAGCCTGTGCATGCTCTCTCCAGCCAGGCAACTGTGTTGCTGGGCTGGAGAGAGATTACTGCGCATGTGTGTTTGGCCGACCCAAGACTGCCCCTTCACAAGAAAATTCTAATAAACACAGTTTATTATCTTTTTCTTGTAAAGGTTTTGCAGCTGCCGCTGCTGGTAGGGAACAATGCTCCTCCGCCCTAATGGAGGAGCCGCCCCTGCACGTATTGGATCCAGAGAGATGTGTACATACATGATTGTTCAGAGGCCTAGTGATGAGTTTGTGGTCTGTTTGTGCAGCATGTGTCTTTCTGTGAATGTGATGTTAATATCATATGGATTTTTATTTGTTCTGTCGGAAATTGAGTCAGATAGACTATTCACAGTAAGTGCACAGTCCCATCTTAATTAATTCTTCGTTGATGTTTATGTTGTGCTTTTGGAACTATAATTTCTGTGTTTGGTGCACCTTGTCTAGTGTTTGAAACGAAAGTGTGGTATTCGAAAGCACGTACTAGGGATATTACCCAATGTTGTGCTGATATGTATCTCATTAAGTTTGTGCATGCTCCAGCAAGTGCAAACACATTATAACACATTAAATGGACATATAGATGTTATATTCCGGAAGTGTCACATGTTGCACAGTTGTTCGTTAGTGTGAAACGTTGAGTGTGTTCAATTCTGTTGAGTGCATGGCTTAAAGTCATACAGATGTTAACTGAGTCTGTCCAGATTGCATACAGATCCTGTACTTGGGTGGGACGAGCATGCATGTCTTGCTGAGTGTCCTTCCCTCTGAGGGACAGTGTGTTGCATGTGTAGGCAGATGGGTAGTTTTTTAATTTCCATTTGCCCACGTTGTAAATTATACGGATCTTCACAGTTAATGCAGTTCCTTTGGTGCTAGAAATGCTTGTATTGAGCTCAACAAGCTTCGTAATTCTCACTGCTTGACATCCAGGAGTCTATACAAAATGAGGTGAGCTTTTGTCGAAAATGCCAAATACGATTTTGCATATCAATATGGAAAGTGCAATGTAATTATCAGGGTACTGTGTGTTTCTTCATTTTGGTATTTTTTCATAGCAGCAGCATGGTATGCCAGCTTTTGGCCACTTTGGAGCCCCATGCATACAGACTGTGAAGGAGAGGTGATGAGAAGGTTTTTGGGGCAGACTTAAGAGACCCTTGTGCCATAATATTGCCACATTAACGTAATTGTTTTGGGCGATATTTTGGCAAAAACACTGCACCAGATTTACAAAGTGGAGCAATGGATGCATTACACCACTTTGTGACCAATTGCACCACATTATGCCTGTGCGAGGCATAATGTATGCAAGGCGTTGTTCCCACTTTAGGAGGACCTAAAATGGTGCCAACATTTTGGCACTAACCCTGAACAGTACATCAATAGTGTAACACATTCTGATGCTATTGTGCCCTACCAGGCGCCATGGTGAGCCATATTTTAAATACGAAGTTCACATGGTGACATGAGTGGGGCACTAAGGGGCGCAAGGAAAGTGGCACTATATTGGGTGCAGCGCCACTTTTCTTAAATCTGCTCCTTAGATTCCATACTGCCACATGTTAGGTGTGTGTAGCCCGGTTACATGGTCTACTGTACCCTGCACTCTGCAGACTGTTGACTATGTGGAGCCACTGGTATGCATGGAGTGTCATACTTGTTTGGGGTACATAGCTACTTTGGGCATTGTGCACACTCAGTTTGTGCCAAGCGTCCACAGCAGGCATCAACCATCTAACTTTTACTAGCTATGTTTTTGGCCTCTCCCATCTCAAACTATGTGATTGATCCAATATTTGGTTTTCAACGGTTTCCTGATGAGAAAATAGTTAAGCTGTATGGGCTTAAAAAAGGCCCCTATAGCTCATGCAATGCAGAGGGACACCCCGTAGCTCCCCGGGCATATGAATATATGAAAAATGGGAGTCACAAGGGGCCCCTGCCAGTTTTCTGTTGTACCACTGGGGTTGTACCCTTATGGATGTTGGTATCTTTCAATGCTGTACACCAAAACCTCTGCCCTGTGTTTCGGCCTCATGAACTTGATGGTCAGGATGTTGATTGAATGGAAGTCTCAGGTTGATGTGTAACATATTAAAGCTGTGGTTCTAGTGTGCGTTGTGCGGGTGCACTGAGTTTTGAATTGGACTCTTGCTTCCACCAGAAGCAATTGCAGTGATTGTGGGATATGTGTGACATTGTGGCCTTTTGGTTCATTTCCTGGACACATTTCAGTAGTCCATCCGCACCATGACTGATGGTCTGGTGAAAACCATTCATGTCCTGTTTGAAGGAGTCGTAGGTAATATGATGAATGACAGTTTAGAGTTTACTCCAGATGTTTTGAGTAGAAATTGCAGCTAGAAGCCATGTAATTGGGAAACGTTACTCATTGTTCTGCTTCGTAAATAGATTTCTGTTTTTAGTTTCCTTTTGTGCGTGTATATTTATATATTGCAGAGTTAGTGGCAATAGCATGTGTAGTTATGATTGTGATGGTTCAGCTATAGAAAAACATGTTTTTTGTCTTTCTCATTACGTCGGCCCACTTTAATGAAATTGAAGAATTAAGACAAGGTTTTTAAAAAAAACACAATTCACATATTCATTCCTTGGAAGTTTTTTGCAGACCAGTCACTCCTCTACCAGACCAGAACACCTTTTGCTTCTGGAATTTCACCTCAGAATGTAGGCATACAGACTTGGAGGTGTCTCTAGGGTATGCAAATCTTGCATTGAGGCTGATTTAGGTTTCACCTACAATGCACATGCGTTGTCTGCAAAAGATAAGGATCTTTAAAAAGAAAGTTGAAAGGGACTTGGAGCCCGCTCATTACTTATCTTTACTTGCCATTGGTTGACTCCCATGACACTCCGGTTATCTTGCTTCCTCCTGGGCTTCAGTTTTCATTCCTTCAATTGAGCATGAACCAAGTACTGCTTTCTGTGACCAGTGTCCTTTCACTGGCCACAGGCTCCTGCAGGTACTGTTTTTGTAAATTTACTTTTTTTAGCACCCAGACACCTTTTTTTCCTACCCTCCTCCCTCTTGTTGCTTCTTGTTTTTATGCAGGTTTATATGGTGCAAATTCTACTGAAAGGTATTGGAATGATTTACATGAGCACCAGTTACATTACACAACAACACATTCATTTTTGCTAGTCACAGGATGATTTAGTGATTTGCCCAGAAACATAAGCTGTTGAGCCAACGCTGAGACTCAAACCTGCTTCCCCAGTTTCACAAGTGGCAGTTCTGGCTGTTCATCATATTTAAGTAAACATTGACCACTCCAATAGATCTTGCATAGGCAAAACCCACTGTCTTTGCTAGTGATTGTTTGAGGTGGTTTTATGTAAATATTTAAAAAATGGCTCAGTGACATTTCTGAATGTATTACAAATAAAGGCTTTTTTTTAGAAATGTGGTAAAGTATTAACATGCTAACAGTGCATTGTAAAACAGAGTGAATGTGACATATTTTATTGTTAGTATTTTATGAGTTATTTATCTTTCTCTTTTTGGCTGAAGTAAAAGCACATTAAATTGTAATGAAAAGAAACATTCAGATATATATTGATGTTTTGTATTTTTTCTCTTGAACAATTCAACATGCATCTTTTTACAAAACAAAGATGGTGCCAGGAGTCTGGTGTCGGGAAGCAACTAAAATCTGACATTGTTTTAAACAGTTAATGAATAGAAATACGTCTTCTTATCAGTTGGCGGTAAAAACAGTAAAATTAGTTAACTTCTCAGGCACAACCATATCAAATATTCAAAGTCAAAAAGGTATTCAAGCCAAAATGTTATAGTAAAATGGGGAAAAGATGTTCATAACTACAATAATAGAAGTTAGTTCATTTGGTGGCACTAATTTATCAGCTATAGTTATTAATGTGCAGTGGCCTCAGCACATGATCAGCAAATCTTCTTGCTCAGCAATGTTTATTCAGAAGTATGAAGAGTCCATAATTTGATGACTTGCCACCCTGAATCCTGTTTTATTAAGCACCCAGATATACAAATTATACCTTTCCTCATAAAATTAAATGCTATTAAACAGCCCCTTCCTTCTTATTCCATAGCACTGACATCATTTCCACAAAAGGAGCAGGTTAGCAGAATGGGTATCATGCACAACTTGCCTTACCTAATAGCATTACACAAAGTGAGGTTTCTCTTTCACTCAGAGGCCGCGTTTTATGGGTCTGGCTGCCTTTTTAGTCACTAGAGAAATAACAACAACAAATGATAGAAATATGGATTTTAAAGCTATTACTATAAATTTTAAGAAATGGGAAGAATAAATACATATTTCCACCATCTTCAATCATGATTGCTTTAGCTGAAGATCAATTATTTTGATTACACATGTCTAGTACTGTCCAATTAAGCAATATCATTTACTATCAAACGTATAAGTGTTTTATACTAAATGTATATTCTTAGCAGGAGACAATATTTTGCCAAATGAGAGTTATTAATGTACCCATACCATGTGAGTCCAGTACATGATTCAGAAATATCACTGTCTGCATCTTTGTAGACTTCCTCCAACAATAAAACTCCCCGTGCTAAGCTGATTCACTTTAATAAAAGGCCTCATTTCTAGAACAATATATATGAAAAAACGTGTCCTTTTTTCAACTGGACCTCGAAATTGGTCAACAAGTGATTTTTCCCCCTGCTTCCTCCTAATTAGGTTTCATAGGGCCCGATTCACAAACTGCATTTTGTAATATGTAATGAAGATCTACAGTAACACTGCCTACACAATATGCAATTCACAAACCTATGAGTAGAATTCTTCACCTCTCACAAATGTTCTATGGTAGTCAAGTTTACAACTTAGTAGCAATTGTGGGAGTCACCCAAGTGAGTGGCTGGAAAATAAGAGGGGGTTAAGGTAGGGTAAACAGGAGTTTCGGGATGTATCTGCTGATACAAACACCCATCCACAAAAGAATAAACCCATTGCTATTCAGAAACTGTATTTCTAAAGTCACTACGGCACAAACATGTCACAAAAAAGTTCTTAATGTACCCAAGTCCATTCTTGGATTAAGTTTAGCACCACAAGACCCCAACCCACAGATGCTGCAACACACTCCCATATTAAATAATGGAAACAGCGACTTAAAATAACACTCCACATGAAATAATATTAACTAAATACAATTATTATGTTAAATTGAATGTATATGAAATTACAATTACATATTTCATAATGTTCTAAATTAATAATTAACTTATTTAAAAAATATATGTATACTTACATTGAACTTTTAATAATCATTTAAAGTTAATTTAACTTAGTTGTAAACAACTTTTTTAAGATGTTCTAAATAGTAATTAAAAGTTGAAATGTTAGCGAGGATGTGGTTTTTTGAAACCATAGTTTAACAACAGTATTTATAAATTAATTTGATATATTTTATTTATTTAAATATTTCATAAACTTTTGATGAGTTAATGTACTGTAACATTTTACTTTGGGTTAGTAATAATCATTCTAAATTAATTCACAATTTTATTTTACATTGACTTTGTTATATCTTTGTTAACTAGTAAACTGTATCATTTTTCTCTATACTTTACACACTGGAATTCTACGCCCCGGTAGTGGAGCTCTCCACCTATGTATGAAAAGTTACAAGTAGTAACTTTATATTAGTAACTTCAGTATTAAATGTGACATGCATGTTTACACTTACATGAAAAAACTACAGTCAGAAATGGTGAATTGTGAAGAAAGTGTAGATAGACCTGTTTTTACAGACAGAAATGATGATCAGCAAAAAGTGTAGATTTAAACCTAGGTTACAAGAGTAAATTTACATGTGAGTTAATCTGCATGTGTAACTTTAACTTTATGAACAGGATCTTTAGTGTAGCGGAGAAGATGGATTATTGATGAGGGGAGGGTAGAAGAGGACAATGATTAGAACAAGACAGTGATGAGGAGGGGTTGTGTGGAATGGGGTGACAACCACCCTCCAGGTCATTATGAACACTATATCCGGTCCTTAAATTTTCAACTACAAATCATTGTATTCAGGTCTGTTGGCTTAATGACCTAAATTGGAGAAAAGTAAGACTACGCCACCCAGAATTCAAAAGGTTATCACATGAGGGTTCATGACTGTAAATAATGCCCATAATGACTTGAAGGGTAGAACATTTGTCAAATAGAGTGATGGGCATTGACCGGGAGTGGATGGGAAGTCAATATACCCAGGGGACTAACATGGTGATGCAGGTGGAAGAAGTTATGAGTTGGGCAACATATTCATTGTAAGTGGTCTTAGGCAAGATGGGCATATATGTGAAGCAGGGCTGGACACTAACAAGTGGTGGTTTGGCAGGATGCAACACATTTCCCACCTTTTTTCTCCCCTGTGTTCCACTACCAAAGTTATTGGTGTGTTTTCAGCGAGAAGAGCCCTGAACTATAATTTGTAGATGGCCATATATGTTTCAAAATTAACTGCTTGAAAGCTGAATTGTAAAATGTATGGAAAGAGCCTGAAACTGCCCCTTTGATCCAAAGTTTTTGCTCATTTACTGCAATCACACATCTAAATGCATGTAGTGCAGTTTTGGCTAATTCTGGCTAATTCTGGTAATTCTGCTTTCAGATCTGGATGAAGGGGAGGCCTCTATCTCGCTGCTGGACTCTCTCAGATGCTGCGTTGAATCTTTCTTCCTGGGGCTATGTGTGAAGTGCCTACCCTCTGTTCCTATCTCTTCCCTTAACTGTCACTCACGTCACAACCAGGGGTCAGGGAAAACACAGATCCATACAGGTGAGACAAATAATAATCAAATGGACTTCTTTTTTGTCTGGTGGTGTCCACTAAAGATTCTGCTGTTTCATCAGCCAATACATTTGCACTTATTTTAACATCCTGAAAGTGGTGAAAATTACGACTGAATGTGGTTGAGATTCAATTTAGTGTCCAAAACATTAGGCACAGATCTGAGGACTAGTTGCTAACCTTTTATACTATCTTCCCACCTTATGTCAGAGCACACTGTTTAGTCCACTTTCTCTAAAAATATATTGTCTAAGTAATATATTAATTGCGGAGTGGCAGAAGCCTTACTTCGGAATACTGGAAGCAAAAACATAACTTTAACAAAAGAAAGGAAAGTACAATGAAATAATAAAACTGGGCTAATTTTCAAAATGGCTCAGACTATTCGAATGCCATTGGTAATTAAAGATGGGTTCAGGTTAGCATGACACAGAAATGATGAAGTGAGCAATGCGATAATATTTAAAGGGGCGTATTATTTGTTCTGGAGTTCTTTCTGTACTACTTTTCTCATCATGCATGACCTCCTTCTGAATATTTTGTGTATCTTTCACCCCCTTGAGACAAGATGTGGTTACTTGTAGAAGTCACAAGGTGCAGTGGGTAGACACATTTATGAAATCTCCCTGGCTAATAACATTGGAAAAAACTCCCTACAAATTAAATCAATGTTAATAAAGAATGGTTGAGGTTCCTCCCGTAGGAATCAATTGTTAAAAGGTGAGGAAAATGTGTAACTGATTGGCTACTATCATTGTATAAACAGGGTTTAAAGACAAGGTGATGTCCTGAAAAAAATATGTGTGTGTGTGTCTGTGTTTGTGCTCATGTGCATGCATGTCTGTCTGTGTATGTGATATTGAATGTTGAATGGATGAGTTATTATTCTAGAGTGTTGGATAGTGACAGAAGACCTACCCTTACAACTCCCAGTGGTGTGGTGGTTCTGTTTCTGAATAAACATAATTGAAGCTCTTACTAGTATTTACAGCTTTATTCATTGGCAATTGGGCTGGCACATTGACACATGTCCATTTCACACCTCCTTCGAGACCTCCATGCACAAACATCTCCTGACTTTTTGTGGACATTTACACACATTGGATGCCTGCTTTGCAACTTGGAGGCCCCAACTGCTTTCTGTCAGTGATCAGTGTCTTTCCACTGGTGACTTCCAGAGGTACGTTTTTTAATTGTATTTGTTGCACTCCGTAAGAATTCATGTGTTTGAAGGCTCCCTCCTCCTGTTTCTCTCTGAGTTGTTGCTTACCTGTCCTCCTCCAGCATTGTTGCCCTGTCGTTGTTGCTTGCCCCATCCATCACTGCAATTTTGCTTCATCTTTCCCACCCTCTAAACTCCCCACACCCAGTTTTGTAGCTTTCCCGGTCATCATCCCACCTCCTGCATTGGTACCACATTGTCGCTACTTCGCCTGTCCTCCTCCCGCATTGTTGCTTTAGCTGTTCCCTGTGCTCCTCTTCCTTCAGTCATTGCTTCCCCTGCCACCCACTTCCTTCCCCATCATTGCTTGCCCCATACCCCTGCCTCCTTATCCCCTTTGTTGCGTGCCTCATACACCCAACCCTGTCCCTCATCATTGCTCACCCCTTCCCAGATCTGGCTGCATCACAGCTCTTCTTTCCTAAGCATTGGTAAAGCCAATAGGTCTACCTATCAGAGCGCTATGTCACAGCCAGTGTTGACTGCATCATCGTGCTTTTTTGTGTCCTTTTAGCCATGCTGAACAGCAGCGAGACTGCTGTACAACATTGCTAGACCTATTTACTTTGCTTGTTTTAGTACTTTATTCATTGACTATCTTCTTGAATGTTGATTGGGTGAAGAGGTATTCTATAGTGTTGGATAGTGACAGCTGGAGGCAGTTTTGAAATGTTTGATGCTGACATCTGCAGGAAGATGTGGGGTTAGGAGGCCTACCCTTACAACTCCCAGTGGTGTGGTGGTTCTGTTTTTGAATAAACATAATTGAAGCTCCTACTAATATTTATACCGCTATTTATTGGCAATCGGGCTGGCACATTGGCACACGTCCATTTCACACCTCCTTCCACACCTGTACACAAAATCGAGGAGGAGGGTTACACAGTATGGAGATAAGATCAAATACCCCTCTTTTAGTGCTTGTGTTGCCTCTCCTTTTCTGATACCATTGTGCTCGGGTCTGCTGGGAATCCAGCTCAGAAGCAGAACACTCCCAACGTTTGTCTCTCAGCTGCTATTTGTGAGCACAGCCAGAGAATCTCCAACAGTGGTAGGTTAAATTGCAACACTGGATTTGGAAGACCTCTGTACCACAAACACCAGCATGTGGGTAACACTGCAGTAAATGACAAGGCTCCATTCTGAGATAAGTGGTAGGACAGATCTTGTGTAAATGTTGAAAACAAACAGAGCAGCAGTCACCCTGAGTTACCACCCAGACAATATCTGACAGAGAAAGAAGGATGCTAGACAGTCTGTAGTGGTGCAATGAAGGATTAAAATTAGTGGCTGCATTCTTCAATCATCTTGGCTACAAAACTAAAGAGACCAATTAACACAAGATAAACTACAGTAGCAAGTGCAAGTGAAAGGTGTAATTCAATGTATTTAAGGTAAATAGATCAGGTTTTCGTATTCCTTTAATTGATCGCCACTCGGTCTACAGATTGAAAGACTTGTAAAAAAAAAAGCAAAGTTGCATTCTACTCAGCAGAACGTTAATTGGATGAATGTATAATTTTTTCCAAAAAGCTGAAAAAATGTCTTTCTTGTTTAGAGATATTCCCAGAAACTTGATTTGCCAGGCACTTAAATATATGTGAATTTGACCTTTCACTAAATGGTCTTGTGAAATTACTGCTTTATGATGTACTAGGAATGTAATCGACATATATAAAACACCCCAAGCAGTCCCTATTTTTTAAATTAAATAATAGGGTAACTGACACACCTTTCATACATTTTATTCAATTTTATTAAGCTTTCCTGACCTTTTTAGATAGTATCCTGGCATACCTGAAGAGGAACAAGCCTGTGGATGCTCTGTGCATTTTGGCGCTCACTCTGACTGACCTTTACCCATGTGAAACCTGGAGCTACACCTTCAGCAAATCTCTCCTAGGACAAGGTAATTTTTAACACTAGGCACCCAAATGTGCCGAATTTTCTGTTCAAATAGCTTTACTGTTGCTTCAAAACCTGTGTGAGGGTTCAGAAAGGAATTTTCTAAGTAACCTGATAAATTGAATGATTTATTTCCATGGTTTCCAGATCTTCTCCTGGTTTTGGGGAAATCGGTGCACTTTGAAAATTACCTTTTTAAGGAACATGCTTCTATTCTTGCCCCAGAGCCTCCCATTCAAGACAGGAAGGCTACTAGTTCTCCAAGTCTGTACGATGATCCTGTGAGCTAAAACTCTTTACACAGCACTTCATACCTCTCTTAATATAATAGTGTTTTAAAAGACAGAAACTGTACACATTGTTGAAAAACATTTTTAGCGTTTCAGATTACAGGTTTTAAAATCCAAATTAGAAAATTGCACAGGAACAATAGCAGACTCCATTAATTAGTTTTCAGAATCCTAGAAAATCACCTCATTTCTATAAATTACTGATTTCAATCAAGAGATGTCTAGATTTCTTTATTCTATACAAAAACATTATCTTATGAATAAGGTGTTCCTTATGGTTCGTTAATCCATTTTGAGATCCCAGTTGTATTTACAAATTATTAAAACATGTGATCATGTAAATATAAGGCCATTCTACACAGTTACCTGTTATATGTCCTCTGTATGATGTATGCTTACAGACTAAAAGGAAATATAAAACATTTGGACCAATACATAAGCCCCACCTTATTTTATTAAACATGGCAATTGTGTAGAGATCTTTGGATGTGTTTAGTAATGGTTGACAAAGTCTGTCAACTTCCTTCAAATTAACCCTTTAGTGATCAAGGGCCAATGTTGACGCCAGACAGAACATCTGGTTTGTATATGTAGCTGTGTTTGCCAATCTTCTACTTTCCACTTTTCCTTCCTCGATTATAAAGTACACTATCAGATTTAGGGAGCACATTGCACAAATTAAACTCACAACAGAAAATCTCACATATAGGTTCAAACCTCACAAAACTTGTTTAAAATTCAACCCAGGACTCTGCAATCCTGCAGACAAACAAATGCTTAGCTAAATGCAATATACACAATATTTTATCCCAAAACCTACCTAAATGAATATTGTTGTACTCTTGTCACTGCAGAGTTTCCACAACCAAAGTGTATACTACATGAATCTCCTTACTTTAAAAAAAATACATTCCTATTAAATATAGGGTTACATTTAGGCACAATTAGTGAGATTCACTACTGTATCACTCATTCTTTATTAATTTGTTTTGAGATGATATTGATATATGGAATTCTGAAATGATGAGCCCTAAAACCAAACTTTTATAATAAATACAAGCACAGATACAACATTAATCAAAATACACAAATATTTAGACAAAAATAAATAGAATAATATACATCAATTCAGTTAACAATGGAAGTTTTTCTAAAATGTAAAATTTTCAGACAATACCATCATAACAACAATGACATCTAGTTTAATGTTTTAAACAACAAACATTTCGCCACTAGTGCTAGGCATTTCATATGTAATTGAAAATGGTGTATTAAATCACATTAAAAATGAAACTTTACACTACTTACAATACGTTTTAACAAATGTTACCAATGTACTACTTCATTTTTAAACACTGTATTTCAGACTTAAAATGATTTGTCTGCTATTGCTTTGATATGTTTGCACTGGGTTCACAAAGTATCTCCTCAGTGTTCATAGTTTGTTCCAACCTTTTCCTATTCCCAGGGCAGTAGAAACACGCAACATGACTCTTTATTTTTCCAGTATTATCAGCATATATTATATGATCCTTAGTGTCCTAAATTTACTTGATTGATTAAACACAGGGTCCCTGGAGTTAAATGGAAATGAAGGACCGAATTATGTGGTAGGCGTTAGAAATGGGGTTTCTGGTTGGCTAGAATATGCACCTCAGCCAGGCAGAACACATCCACTCTAGTCAGGGCAAGGGAGTTACACGTCCAAGATAACCCCTGCTCACCCCCTTGGTAGCTTGGCACTAGCAGTCAGGCCTATCCCAGAGGCAATGTGTAAAGCGTTTGCACAACACACACAACACATGTGACGTAAAATGTACACCACAAAGTAAACACAACACTGAGCTATGTAAAAATAAACTGTATTGCACAAAACATAATTAGACCAACATTACACGTAAGTAATACCCTGCTACCTTAGCAGTTGTCAGAACGTTACACAAGTTACTAATACTCTGCAAGGATACGCAGTTGTCACATTAGTAAGTACTCAGGATTCTGCAACATAAGCAGTAGTCAGGAATTACAGTAAGAAATCTATGCACTTATCATGAATACATCATACATGCCCATAAAGAAACAGGATTACCTCTGGCAAGTCACGAAAAACATATATCCATAATGCCCATAGCAAGAACACTAGGAAATCATATGTACGCCAAAAGAGTACCTGTTTTTAAGAAAAAGGCACTCCTAGTGCCTGGAAACAAGAGTATGGGGGCCCCCTGGCACTCCGGTGCCCACACGGAGGCCACGCGGTGCTCCTGGGGAGAGGTGCGGTCGGCATCCTCTGCTCTTGATGAACGGGCCCCTCCCGGGGCTCGCGATCGTGGTAGGGACCTGCCTTGGCCTCCTCACACCCTGTCCTCGGGTAGGGGCCAGACGAGGCCCAACAAGCAGATATGGGGGCAAGAGGAAGGGGCTTCACTCAAGGTCTCCCCTCCCCGTTCTACACCAAATTCTGCCTGGTTTGAAGAAAGGAGCACCCTGCTCCTGAGGCAGAGACCGGGGGAAGGGGGCGCTCTCCACGCCTTCCCCCGAGTCCTGCATGAAAGGATCAGACCCCTCCTGGGGCCTGAGTAGACACTCGTCCGCACCCGATGCGGTGCACGAGTGTTTTTCAGAGCTTCCCGGGCCGCCGTGGTGATCTCTGCAAAATCAGAGGCGGCTGGTGCCCCAGGGGCACTCCTGAGAGCAGACCGTGCCCCGGGGGCGCCGACAGGAGCACGCTTGCTCCGCTTGGCTTCTTCTTGTGCCCCGGGGGCACTGGAGAGAGCGCAATCCTCGACCTGAGTGTAAACTAGACACCCGGGTTGCGGCGGTGATTTGGGGGCAATAAAAAGAGCGCTTTTCAAAGCGCTACAACCAAATCTGCAGCCCGGGCTTTGGCGGTGATTTTCTCCAGTCAGAAAAGCACACTTCTGGAAAAGCACTTTTTGGTCACAAAGGAGTGCTCCCAAAGCGCTAGGCAGCAACAGCAGCACTCCTCGTGCTGGAAGAAATGTACAGAGGTCAGGGACCACAGCACCCTGCCTCTGGAGACAACTGATGAGGACGGGGCGCAGGGCTGGAGAACCCAGCACCAGGTCAGCACAACAAGGGGGTGCCAGGAGTGGCAGTTTCTCCTGGTGACCAGGCAGGTTACAGGTCAGCACAGCAGCAGCAGTCCAAGATGACCCTGGTGAGTCCTTTCAACAGCGTCCTGTCCAGCTTCAGGTAAGGTTCCTGGAGTCTCAAGAATGTCCAAAAGATGTCTAAATTGTGTGGAAGATTCCCCTGTACTTATACTAGGTTTACAGTGTGTTTTACAATGGTCAGAAGGGAGGGGTTCCAACCAGTTCCAACTGGTTCTGGGAGTGCCCTTTCTCTCCTCCAGCGCAGGCTCCAAACATCAGTGGGGGGGTAAATGACCCTATTGTGTTAGGCCAGGGCACAGCCTTTACAAATGCAGGTGTGCCCCACCTCTCCCTTCTCTCAGGCCCGGAAGGCTTTACAATATGTAGATGCACCTCTGTGACACCTCCACCCTTCCTGTGTTCAGGCTGTCTGAGAAGTATGCACAAAGCCCCAACTGTCAGTCTGCCCAGACGTGGATTGGAGGCAAGCTGCAAAACACCAAAGTCATAAGCAAAGATAAATGTGCACTTTCTATAAGTGGCATTTCTGTGATAGTAATAAAAAATACACCTACACTAGTAAGCAGCATTTCTCACCACCATCACAACCATACCAAACATGCATACGCTACCACTCATAAATCAGACAATACACCTTACACATAAGGCAGGACATTTCCAATGCAATCCTATGAGAAGGCAGCACTCACAGCAGAGAGACACCAAGTTCGGCTGTTTGTCACAACCAGGACAGGCCACGCAACATGGCACATGTCCTGCCTTCTACATACATGGCACCCTGCCCAAGGGCTGGCTAGCTAGGGCGTACCTTAGGGGAGACTTACATGTAGTAAAAGGGGAGTTCTGGGCCTGGCAAGTAAATTTAGATCCCAGGTCCCTGTGGCAGAAAACTGTGCACACAGGCTCTGCGCTAGCAGGCCTTAGATAGGTTGGCCAGGCTACTTCAGTGGGTGGTGCAAGCAGCGCTCCAGGCCCACTACTAGCATTTTAATTTACAGGCCCTGGGTATAGGGATACCACTTTACAAGGGACTTATAGGTAAATTAAATAAGCCAATTAGGTATAATCCAATCATACCAATTTTGTAAGGGAGAGCACATGCACTTTAGCACTGGTTAGCAGTGAAAAAGTGCTCAGAGTCAAAACGTCAGCCAACAAAGGTCAGAAAAATAAGGAGGCAAAAAGCAAAACATCTGGGGAATGACCCTGTAAAAAGGGCCAGGTCCAACAGTAGGGTTGACTAAATATGGCAAGTCCTATTGAGTCACAAAAACATTTATGAGTACGCACAGTAGTACTCCTCTACCACTCTTTTACATACTCTTACATGACTTTGTGAATTGGCCCCAAAATATCTAAATGGGACTATCCTGAAAATATTCATTTATATTTAGTATAGCTATTAAGAACTAGACACTATATGACGTTTTACTAACAGGGTGTTGGATATTTCTGGGCCATTTCACAAAGACGTCTAAGAGTACGGAAAGGAGTACTCTTGTAGCTCTAACTTCCATCTTCTAAACGCTTTTGTGAATTGGCACCCAATTTTTTTACATTTTTTTGTTGAAATCTACAAATTATGCAGCATTTAGGTGATTAATGTTGCAAATATGGCAAGTACTTAAGTATGCAGAAAACACAGCAAACTTGTATGATTCCAGTGGCCTTGATTACAAGTAGCAGATTTATATAATTGCTTTTGTTTCATTTATGACTTACTTAGTTGGGACTGTCGGTGACATAGGATTGACATAGTGATACACATCCAAATCACTCTGTTACCAAAGCCTGCTACTGTACTTCACGTTATCATAGTCTGTCAGTACACCCAGAATTACAGATCATGGGCCACTTCTTTCCTGTTTTTTTAGAGGTTGGCGTGTGCAGTTTTGCCAGGATCTCTGACGATTTCCACCAGGGGGTTTCGGAAACAATGAATTCACCTGCAGAACTGGAAGAAGCTCATGGCATTGCTGTGAATGGAAGAGACGGGACACTAACCTTTGGTGTGGCAGGACTTATCCAGTGCTGCAAGGTGAGGTACCCAGGTTCAAGCAGTTGCTCCAGATTACACAGAATAACAGCTTCTCTACCAACCATGCATGACTTTGGGCTACCTCACCAGTAAGCTCAGGCCTAACCAGTCTGGGATGGATTCCCAAAGGTTTTGAAAGTTGGAAATGTGTGTGAATTTCCGATTTTGATTTCCAGGAGTACGTCGGGCAACTGGAGACTTTCATATTCCCAGAGACACTCAAAAATATAAGCATAAGTGCACACTGCGCAAGCTCTCAGCCGCCAATCAAGACACTGCTCTCATGCTGGCAATACTGTTTACCAGCATGAAAGCAGTGTCGTGATTGGCCAGAGTGGGCTGGTTTAGTGCTCGCTTAGGGCCTGGGAGTCTGTGTCTCTTCTCCACCCGGCTGTTGCAGCACAGCCGGGTGAAGAGATCTAAATGCACATGTCGGTTTGGCTGGGCTTATTGTGCGAACAACTCAGCCTTCCCTACTGCCATTATGGCCCCACCCTGCCCTACTCTCAGTGGGCTCTAGTGCCCCATGAAAAATAAAATGATAATAAAATGGATTTATTATCATTTTATTTTCCGCTTTTCCCTCTGATGGCTGTCAGCGGGGTGAAGGGACGGGAGGGGGCTACACTCCTCTGCTATAACGGAGGAGCTGCTGCTGATTGCCATCCTCAAAGTCATGTCCTACCTCCCCATCTGAATGTCCTGCCTTAACATTTGGGGAATTGAGCTTTCAAAATGCTCCTTTGTGTCTAACTGAAAAGATGTGTTTGTTCTGGATATTAACGCACATTGAGTTCTACCTGATGAAAGCTCTTTGTGTACATTGGCCTTTTTAGTTGACTATGATTAGAAAATGTCAGGGTTTCGCTTGTGTTTAGTAAAGTTGCCATCTTTCTGCAAGTCGAATCTGGGACAGTAACATGTTACTGAATCGCTGAATGGTTTCCTACAAGAAATGCATTTTCTTGACGCAAATCTGATTTACTAAATCGCATGGTTTGCGACTAGAAAAAGCTTTGTACATCTGGCTCCTAATGTTTTAACAACCTCAAGCAGCATTACTAGGTCAGTGGCCCATAGCAATCCCCAGTAATTTCTTCCTTGGGAATTACTGACACCAGTAACTCTTGGGGGGAGGGGTGTCCTATCTAGAGAATCAGTTATACTATTAAGAATCCTCTGGTAATTTCTCATATTTCCCTGGTCTTTCACCCAGACATGTTCAGGCAGGTCTCTAGGGGAAACACCACAGATCCCAGAGTTACCGGCTGCTAGCTACTGAATTATTGGGGAATAATGTGAGAATCGGGTTGTTACATAGCCTTATCTTTCCCTCTGAAGCTCACCATTCCTTTACAAATATTACTTACAGTTTATTTTCACAATTCATCACTAAAGGCCCGATAAAAAGGCTTCACACTTGTGGTGGATTTGCCGCACTATAGTTGTCGTGGAGATTTCACCACAAGCGTGTAGGCTCTTTGTGAATCGGGCCCTCAGATTCTACTCTAAGTTAACCTTTCTCAGGCATGTTCTGGAAAATTGACGGATTTTAGAAGGGTCAATATTTCTCAGGCTCCATCCTTCTTGAGGGCATCATGTGTGTGCAACAAACATTTATTTAGTGACAAACTTTAAAGCAGATTTTTTCATTAACAGCACAGCTACTTCCACTAGAAGGCATCAGATGCTGGATCTATCATGTTTCTCATTCACATTCCCTAAAGGATGCTTCGCCTAAACTTAGAAACTGGTCCCACTCCTATGAACAGCCTGCTTTAGTTTTGTTGACCCCCCGCCAAGCAAGATCTTCTGAAATGCCTGTTCAGCCCAAGACGGAGAAGAGAACAACCAAGTCAGCAGCTAATAATGCAGTTGCTGAGTCCACTGCCATCACGGTGTGTCTAAATTCCCACGAAAGTGATGACATTGATCTGCTCTGTTGTCACTGAAGATCCTTTCTAAGACTGAATTTTGCAGAAAGACATGAGTGGTTCCTGATGATCACAGTATAGTCGAGGGCGGCGAAGACTATGATTTCCCACAGCCCCCTGCACAGCCTGCTTCATCAGGAGTGTACCAAATCTTGAGGTTCAGTCATGCGGCCTGGGTGAGAGGATAAACCACCATGGCCTGCCCATTTTCATTGGAAGGTGTTGCTTGGAATCAGGGTGGTTAAAGAGATTCCACTTTTACTGTATTCTCCACTACAGTGCTTGGCCATGCCCACCTCTCTGCCTGAGAGACTGGGGATTTTTCAGGCACAGTTCTTTGCGTATCTCTGCCCTTTCTGCCTGTACCTCTAGATACATGAATATTGTCGGACACACTGGTCAGTTGTGGACAAGGTGCTGTAAAGTGGGTCTGTCTTTGAATTTTGGAGACCTATTGTAACATTAATTACGAGCTGCGTAAAGTTAAGAACAGTGGTGTGCACTCCTTCTACCCAATATGCATATCTGTGTGGATATTGTCTTCTGGTTGTATTCCAGGCTCAACATACCTCTCTGAATGTATAAGTCCACCCTGCCCTCCACATCTAAGCTATGCCAGGCTTTAGTGACATGAAAGTGATCCCACTGCAGACCTGTAGACAATTTTATTTCCCTTGTGAAGATCTGGTTATAGTAACTGTGCACACTGACTACCATAAAATAGATCTCATTCTAACCACATTGGACATTTTCCAGAATTTCCATTGTTCTACATGTGGATTGGGCTTGCAATAAGAGTTTCCTATTGGTTTGTCAATGCAAGTGAGCAAGCACAAATTGGCCACTTTTAGGTTTTTATAAACATCAGCAATTCCTCTTTCCACAGTCAATGCACTTTTAAGCTTAAGCCTGTCACAAGTAAGGGGTGCAAGTGCTTCACCGACTTTGAGGTGATGCCCCAAACACAACACTCACATCCAGAGATATAGGAAAATTATTCTTTAAATAAAAACATTTTCCATGAGAAGTAAAACATATATGCAATGGCGCATTTATTTTAAGCCTACGTTTGTAGATTCCCTCTGATGCACACATTCTGCAGTCGTGATGAGAGGGGTGACAGGTAAATGCCAGGGAAACCTGTATCTCTATTTATTTTGAGAATCCCACAAAATACATTAATGGAGATCATAGTTTTACATCTAAGCCCGCTTGGTCTCCTCCCTTTTGGTGAATAAGCCCCCAAAATGCTACATTTTATTGCTTTTTCCTTCCATCTTTTAATCCACAAAGCAAATCCCCAGATAAACAGAACTGAAAGGGGGTGTCACTGGTTTCCTGGACATCTATTGCAAAGGGGGACAGTCACGTTCAGAAAGAGCAGTATGAGAAGGAAATGGTTGTGATAGGATGGGTTGGATAAACTGGGGTAGGGTTGGATAGGGTAGAATAGGGTAGAATTAGGATCCTTAAAGTAGCAAAGAATGTAACAATCAAGGATTAGGATGACATTTGGCTGGATAGGATTGAATGCAGTTGGCTAGGATAGGATAGGGGAGGGGAGGGCATGATTGGATAGGATAACATAGGATGGAACTGAATAGGCTAGTGGATAGGATAGGATAGATGTTATATTTTATTGTACATATTGCTATTGCTAAAATTATTTTTATTGTCGCCTGACATTATAGTCCCTTTTTCTCATTATTGGTGTAGCTTTTGTCTTCCTTTGTTGACCTCTGCATTGGGTGTGTTGCAGGACAACCTTTGGTTCTATACATTCTAGCTGCCAGTTAGAAAGACTTGATGAGGGGATGTGGCTCAGAAAAAGTGCTTGTTTGCATTGAAGTAGCTTACTGAAATAAACTTCTACTTCTTATAGTTACTTCCCTGGATAGGATAGGAGAGGATAGGGCAGGATAGGACAGGACTGGATAAGATGGAACTGTACATGATATAATGTATATAGTGTACTCCACTGTACTTATGTTTATGCAAGTCATAATTCCTGTACAGTTAGGACAGGATAAGATAGAATAGAATAGGACAGAATATCATAGACTGAAAAGTTAGCAGAATTTATGGGAATTTAGTGGAATGGAGGCGAATGGATGGGCTAAGAAAGAGTATGATAAGCAAGGATAGTATAGGATAGCATAAGATGGCACTGAACATGCTAGGATATATGATATGGTAGGTGTGGTATTCTCCCAGGATGTAAACAGAGGAACCCCACTGGAACCAGCAGTAAGGTTTTAAGAAGTTTAATCCAGAATAGGGACCCATGACTCCATGACCTAGAAAGACTGGCCAGCACCCGGACATCTAGCAACTGGCTAATCTACTGATTGGATGTTCTGAAACTCAAACCAGATTCTTACTAGAATGAGCAGAACACTTTAAATACAAACATAGTGTACAAATAATATAGCCTGCAAATATACCCCAATACTACAGTAACCTCTTCCCTTAACAACAAACAAAACAGAACACAAAGTTGATAATAATTAAGATGGCAGTCTGATTACACATGAACTGCTGGAACTGACATTCTGTGCAAGTTCCCCAGTTGGAGTACATTCATTACACACAAGCACTCATTACGTGCAAGTACTTGGGCTTGAATAAATCAATTGCAACCATATTTAGAAGACCCTACTTCACCTGTACCATTATCAACACCATCTAGTACCTCAGATGCTGCGCATGCTGTTCTCCTGTGTTGTGCAAGTACATCATGACCATCAGAAGCATTCCCAATGTCTAGAGAAAAATCAGTAGTTAGCATAGAACCACTCTCATTCAAATTCAAATTTGTTTCTTATTCTAAACTTCTGGTTGAAAATCAGAAATGGGTACCGCACTACTCTTATTCCATGACCTATGCCCTCTAACAACACAGGAGAAGCGGCAACCCTCTCAATGTGAACAGGACTTGAAAATTTAGATTTCCCTTTTCTGACCTTGAAAGATTTTGTGATAGGGACCCACTGCCTACACACCCCAGTTTGGACCCAGCCATATGCAAATCAGTCTTGACCCTGTTCCCCATGGAAACAGTCCAGCCCCAACTGCCAGGCCAGGTCCTCCCTGGACCAGAAACAAGCATCCTGTGACTGGTTTCAGGGTATCGCCCTTCATCAGCCAGGCTAGCTTGAATCCTGTGGTGTAGTGAGCATGGGGCCCACGTTAGGACGACAAAAGCAAAATGAACAGAAGATAGACAGAATGCTGAACAATGCAAACATCCACCCCCAGTCACAAATATCTGGGTTTACTCCAGAGGTTTTTTGCCCTCCACACCACCCCAGTTTGGCCGAGCCATATGCAAATCAGTCTTGACCCTGTTCCCCATGGAAACAGTCCAGCCCCCAACTGCCAGGCCAGGTCCTCCCTGGACGAGAAACAAGCATCCTGGGACCGGTTTCAGGGTCTCGCCCTTCATCATCCAGGCTAGCATGAATCCTGTGGTGCAGTGAGCATGGTACCCACATCCGGGCATACCCTTACAACTTAGGACGAGAAAAGCAAAATGAACAGAAGCTAGACAGAATGCTGAACAATGCAAACATCCACCCCCAGTCACAAAGATCTGGGTTTAATCTATAGGTTTTTTGCCCACCACGCCACCTCATTTTTAACTGAGCCATATGCAAATCGGTCTTGACCCTGTTCCCCATGGGAATAGTCCAGCCCGAACCGCCAGGCCTGGTTCTCCCTGGATCGAAAACAAGCATCCTGGAACTGGTTTCAGGGTATCACCCGTCATCAGCTAGGCTAGCTTGAATCCTGTGGCGCAGTGAGCACGGGACCCACGTCTTGGCATACCCTTACCACAGGGTCAAGACTGATTTCCATATGGCTGGGTCCAAATTAGGGTGGCATGGTGAGCAAAAGAAGTGATGGACTAAACCCAGATCTTTGACTTGGGGGTCAATGTTTGTGTTTGTTTGCTTTTGCCACCCTAAGTGTGCCGGTATGCCCAGACATGGGTCCCAGGCTCACTATGCCAGTGGATTCAAGCTAGCCTGGCTGATGAAGGGTGATACCCTGATACCGGTTGCAGGATGCTTGTTTCTGGCCAATGGAGGATCTGGCCTGGCAGTTTGGGCTGGACTGTTCTCATGGGGAACAGGGTCAAGACTGATTTTCATATGGCTGGGTCCAAACTGGGGTGGCATGGTGAAGAAAAAAATTGATGGCTTAAACCTAGATCTGTGACTTGGGGCGAATGTTTGATTGATTCTGCATTCCGTTCATCATTTGTGTTTGTTTGCTTTTACTGATGTGAAGCACAGCACCCTGCTACTAATAGTGGTGAGGAGGCATCATATAACATTTTTATTAAAAATATAGACTAGGGTTAAAGTGTCCTTTAAAGCTCAGGTGAATTCCAGCAGTAACCTTTTTTTATTAATCTTAAGGTCACATGTCATGAAATTTGCTTCCTCATTGGCCTGGGGACGTGCCGCTGGCTACGCTGTCTCATGCAGGGAGCACTGAGCCTCGATGAGTTGGTACTGCGGCCTCAGGACCTCTGCCCAGTTTGCCTGAGAAAACTGCAGTATGTGCTGGGATTCAAGCTGCTGGAACGGTACAAGGTAAGATGGACACTGCTGCTAGTGAAGATCAGTGCATGCTAAATGTTTGGAGAACACAGTGGAGCAACCCTGAAACAGTGGAATACAATTGTTTCTTTTTTTTTAACAAGGGCAGTTATCAATGTTAACCAAGGTCTCAAGCCGTGACATCAACTACTTGTTTTTAAGTTTTAAGTAGATACAGGCCTTTTGATGTAGTCTTTTAGAAAAGACTTATTGATGCTAGAATGCTTTTAAGTGTTCACATGTTTAATATCAGTTCTGTAACCAAATTCTTTATCAATTTTCTCTAGCAATCTCTCCATATGTCTCTCTGACATAGTACTCCTTACCTTTTTATTATTACTCTTTTCATTAAAGTTAGCTTTCTGATAGCGTGTAATCATGATTATAAACACCCACATCACCAAATGAGAAAACACATCAGCGTCCAGTCTTTGCATCTCTCCCACAAATCCCCAGAATCAAAACATAAGGTATATACATTTTTAATGTACATTTACGGGACCTAAGAGCAGTATCTTTCAAGGTACCTACATACAATTACTTTTCCAATATCTTGGTAGTCGATATTCTGGCCACAATATTTTGGTAGCACAATATTCTAAAAATGCTTTTCATTCAGGGTATTTCAGCGAGCCACACTTGCTCTGTCCATTATAAACAACGAAAGTGCAATCAATGACTCTCCACCAAATCCACGCTCTTTGAGAAAGCCGTTGTTCGCCAACACCAGGCTCACTGAGGAATCACTGACAGTGTGATCCATTAGAGTTATGTCTGAAGTACGGGACAGAAACATCATCCTTAGGATATGAGACAACATCCTTGAAGCAACCAACTAAAGTAATACCAAATAACTGCAAGCCTCACACATCCTTTGACGCTGCATACCACACAAATCTTTGTTAACTTTTTGAAAGAACAAAAGTCTCTGAATCTGCTTTCTGCTAGATCATGTCCTGAATTCTGAATTACTTCATAATGGAGCATTCCTGTCCAACTCCGATCACGTATCATGTTGTATACTGCAAGGATCACCCCTTGCCAATGCTCTTCAAATCTACTCTTGCAGTTCCTGACAGTCATACACTAATACAACCTCCTCTACCAATCCAATGCTTATGGCTTATGCACTATCAACAAGCACAAACAGTACCATAACCTAGAAACCGGCCTATCTGCCATTGATTCATAGATAGCCAGTAGTTCTGGAATCTCAATGAATCCAAAACTAAAGAACTGATCTTCAGTGCCAAGCGCAACATCACTTCTCATCCATGAAAGTATGCTGCTCGTTCTAAATCACTCAACCACCTCCAAACTCATAGTCACATGCATAGGAACCTTCTTTCCATCCTTCCTAAACTTAAGCAGGGCCTTTGATGGCGGACTGGGTCTATAGTTGGCATATTCCTCCAAAGCCTGTTTTTATTCTAACATTTCCCTTTTTTTTCCACCCGGGGCACTACCCAGTAGTTGCAGTTTCACCCACCATCTCACAACTTCACTTTGCTAACTCATTGTGTGTAGGCATCCCAAACCATCAAATCACCAAGGTCCAGGAACACATGCTCCTCTCCAGCAGCTTCACGGCTCCCTTTTAAGGACGGTTGGGCTTTCACATGGGTACAAACCAGGGATGGGATCCACAAAAGTAGGTGAAATGTTGGTGCAACCACTTGACGTAGTAAGTGTCTGCAGATGTGTTTCTTGACCACTTTAGCTGGCAACTCTGCGGCATTGACATTAGTTGCGGTCTACAATTTATCTCTCTTCGCGAGGACAAGTGGGCCTTGTTCCCCATGTGGCCCTTAAACCCCTGGGTTAGGGTTAGCAGACTCACCACTCATGTGCTCGCTTCTTATCTCTCCAAACATGATTGCCTGGAAATGCTCAGTCTGTCCCATTTGGGAACTCACAAGGGTGAGATAATGAATGGGTTTGCTGTGATCACGTGTGGTGATTACAAAAGTATGAAAAACATCTCTGACTGGACGGTTATGGAGGATGTGTAAATGATTTTATGGCCTGTTGTTCTTGTACAGTTCTAAAGAGACTCCAGATTACCAAGTTTCCTGTGCCCGTAATTGTACATATAGGGCCTGATTCTAACTTTGGAGGACGGTGTTAAACCGTCCCAAAAGTGGCGGATATACCACCTACCGTATTACGAGTCCATTATATCCTATGGAACTCGTAATACGGTAGGTGGTATATCCGCCACTTTTGGGACGGTTTAACACCGTCCTCCAAAGTTAGAATCAGGCCCATAATGTATTCATCTTTATGTATGTTTGTATGTGTTTTACCCTAGTATAAAAATTCTTGTATTTTTTTGAGAGCCAGATTTAGATTAGGGCATTCCCGATGCCTCGGATGGGCAATATGGCAGAAACACGTAGACCACGCTATAACTGAAGACGTCAAGAATTAGTATTTCCCCAAAGTCACCTCTCTTGTTAGGGTTGAGCCTGCGTTGCATGCACTCGCGCATGCGTATCGCAGCGAGACGCTTTAGTATTTAGGAAAGGGCTCGAAGCCCTGTCAACTTCACGTCAGTGTTTTTTATTGGTTCCTGGGCTTGCCTAATAAAATCTGCTTGCTTTCATTAGTCGAAGGCACGCATACGTCATGCCTTTTCCGGTGGATAGCCCTCCTCGAACGCAGCGACCAAGTACAGAAAACATGCGAGGCTCGCTGTTTTTCATCGGGCTTGTGGACTTCTTTTTCTCTAATTTTCGAGCGCGATCTCGCTTGGCAGAAGTCGAGCGCTTTACATAGTTAATTTCACTTTTTCGGGTTATGTACATAAATGCACTTTTGCCCGATAGGTGAAAAGTCGGGTTAGGAGTTTACAACGCGATCAGCTCTAACATGAGCAAACGCGAGACCCGTTGCATTGTAAATGCTTGTTTAACCTTACCATGGCTAGTAAAAATGAAAAACATAAAGTCTCTCGGATCTAACTTCTGGTAATTTTATATCACTAACCACAATCTGTCCAAAAAGATCTTGAGACACTGCATTATCGTGGGTCCTTTGACACTCCCCCCACCACCCCAAAATCTTTAAAATAGCTTTTATTTAGCCCAGTAGGTATTGCACACCTTGGAGTTCCATGACCTTATACAGCAACATGCCTTCGGCCTCCTTCTTACCTGGTGTCATTGAATTCCTTGGTGACTTGCAATATCCTTATAATAATGAAGGGAGTTTTATCCCATATCGCACGGTGCAAGTCTCAGCCCACATAATAGGTACCACATGAATTCAGTGCACAAAGATGTACATGATGTGCTACCTGCCGAGCGCCTCGCCCTCCTGGAACCCGAAAATTCCTCCGGGGATTATTGCGACCTATAAATAAACAAGAACAAATAGTCGGAGCCATGGAAACATGAAAGGCTGTGATGCATATATCTACATAGCAGCTCTATATACATCGACATGAGTGCTCTGGTTCCTGGTACTTATCAGAAAAGACAACGTCAGTTTCCACACATACCTTGCGAAATGTAGCTGCAAGTCACACCACAGCCCAAGTCACTAGAAAACGCCAGTGGGGCATCTAACCGCAAAAAGAATATTGTAGGCTATTAAACGTATCAGAACAGCAGCGTGGAAAATAATATGGTGCCATGTGTAATCGGTATTATCGCAATTAAACAGTGTGTGTAATTTGGAGTGGTGTGTGTTTTTTTGGGTGGGCTATAATTAAAGAAGACAACATCATAGATGAGGATGCCTCATGAAATTTAGACAAGCTTCAATGCTTTGTCAAACCTCTTTTCACTTGTAAAAAGTTATACACTGTTGCCATCTGCTGGACATTTGGCAGCATGAGCACTTGCCAGCAATAGATTTTTTAAGGCATGGTCCACAGCTAACTACATACAGGTCAAGGGCCTCATTTACGGGGTTTTGGCGGAGTGCAGCACCTCAAGGATTCCTGCTGCGCTGACTGCGTCAAAAGAAATGGGTAGGAATGCGCCGTATCTCTGAGATACGGCGCATTCCTGTCCTTTTCCCCTGCGCTGGCGCACAATTGGCTGCCGCGCACCAACGCAGACACCGTGTAACAATACTTCAAATGACCAAAAACTATGGCCATATTGGGACACACACTGTCAACATGGAGGTTGTAAAAAACAGAGAATTGAGCAGAGACTTGAAATATGACCTGGGTAGAAAACCCAAGACAAAAACACCATCCTGATACAAAAGTGAGAAAACCTGCTATCGCTGTAGCCTTTTTTTATCCCACTGAAGGTTTTGACTGCAGTAACAGAAATGTTGCAGATGCAACAAGGAAAACCACTCCGTGAGCATGCGCAAAGAAGGTTCTGCTGAACTTGAAAATGGAGCTTGATAGAAGGGAGCACAGATCCTCTCAATATGCACTCCAAGGACTATATTAAAAATAGGGTGCACTATCCGTTTCTGTGCTGGGACTCACCTTCAAAATGGTGTGCCTGGTGCAAACAGGCCGTACTACTGATAATGGCTGACCCAGGGCAGCGCATTGGCGAAAAGACAGAGAGACTGCTTTAAGCAGCCGCCCTATCTTTCAGTGTGTACATAGCACCTGCCTGCAATTCAAAGTGGAGATGGACATCCCCTTGCAGGCAGGTCAGTGAGTGACTGCACCTGCAAAAAAGAAGTCAAGAAAATAGCATCTGTTGCTTTGCAGAAAGACATCACACCACCACTTTTGTGCCAGGCACTGAACCCATCCGCATTATTATGTGGGCCTCAGAATCTATCAAGAGGTCAGCACAGCCAAAACTGTTGCCATCCCATGTAGATGTGTTCCAGTAGGGTGTAAACCATCCAGTGAGCAAACCTGCGAACCTATGGCACAAATTCACTTCAAGAAGAAGTTCACATGGTCAAGGGTCCAGTGATGCCTCAAGCCTCCTCGGCAATGTAAAGACATATCTTATGGACCTACCAGTGATGAGAGTGATTGTGTCATCATAACATTGCATCCTTAGCATTTTCCAGCCATGTTCCGTGGCCTATGGAAACTGAACGACAAGTATGTCACATTCTACATAAACAAATACATCGGTCAGGTGGCTCCAAATTGTTTCTTTCCTCTTATTGTCTTTAAGGATTTTTTTCCAGAAAAATGGACACTGGTATAACCGACTAGGAGTCCTCCTTCCTTAATCAGTGTGCCTATGTTTCTAGTTAGAGTCTGTGATTACAAATGAGTCATGATACCTCGCTGTGCCTGTTATCTCTTTCATGGGTGGACCACTTTCTGTTGCTTATTACCTACACCAATGCCAGTAAGCATGTTCACTTGAGTTCATACCAAGTAGAAGTCACTAGGAATTTCAGTCTATATTTTCACCTTATTTATATAGATCCTTTTTTCCACTTTGTATTTTTGTTACTTATCTGCATGTACATTTGTGTTTGCATTTGTCATAGTTTAAGGCTTGTTACAGTGAAGAGTGTATGCATACTATCTCAGGGGTTTAGGTTAAGAGACTCCCAGTAGACACACTTTTAGAAGTTGCCACATTCTGTCTACATACCAAGGTATGAATATCATATGACTCCAAGGTACCAGTGCACTACTTTCCAATCCTAGGCCCTGCTTCGACAGAAGGTTGTTTTCAGATGCTTGAGTACAGTTGGCGGAAGTCAACCAAACCAAGACGTGACCCAGTCGCATTACTTCATCTGGTAATCCTATTCCCATGACACCAGACATTGGCATTAGGTCAAAACCCCATCATTAACAATGAAAGATCCAGGCACTGGCAGCAAACCAGAATCAGACTAACATTCAACCGTAGACTTGAACTGTCCTGATTATGGTTTAGTGCACTGGCAGGGATTCTGGGAGATCCATCAACTTATTGTTCTTTGGGACTCAACTTTAAGTTACAACATGTTACAATAAAATTACTAGAGTCTTAGCATCTACTGGCATTGACTGGAAATTCTGTAAGCTCTTCTACTATCATTGTATAACTTTACAAGTGTTCTAGAACCTATATCAATGTTTAACATTAAATATTTTTTTCATCCGTAGAAACTTTTTGCTTGGACAGGAACTCTTCTGTCTGCCTGGGCCGGTCAGAGTTCAGCTGATCACTCCATATCAGAAGATATCCTTCCACTTAGCTCTGACTCTGGGATGTGCGGCGAGAATGAGTCAGAGCTGTTGACTTCTCTATCTGAAGCATTGACTCCCGACCCTTGCACTCCAGCCCCTTTCTTCAGACATGAGATAGAGCACAGTGAGCCACTTTGTTCTATAGAAGATATGAACAACCAACAGGGAACATTTGTGGAGGTCACAGACATCCTTAAGAGGCATGAGGATTGGCTGGGACGCTGCATCAGTGTTCTGGAGAGAGAGGTGCCTGAAGAAGAGGTAGCTGCTCTGGACAGAAGTGTGGACTCCCTTGCGAGATGGGACATGTTCACTGGTCAGCTGCCCATCCTCAAGAAGGAGCTGCAGTTGAGCAAAGACAAGACAGGGTTTAGAAGGACCCTGGGGGACAGGTTCTCATCCCTGAGGAGAAGACTCAGCTCAAGAAGACTCTCAAAGGATGGATGCTCGCCACCTCGATGGGACTTGGAAGAAAGTTAACAGAGACCTCCCACCCCAGTGGAAGTAGAACAGTCCCAGAGAACACATATGATAGGAATTCTTTCTGCATCCCTTTTCAGCTATTTGTTATAATTTGAGAGACAACAGGGGGTTTCCTCATAAAAGCCATGCAGATATGGTGAATTGCAAGACTCATTTTAATCTTTCTACAACTTACTGAAAAAAATTATTTGTATTTGTAAAATAGTGGCCCTGAAATTCAATTTATGCATACCTAGACAGTGTTTGAAATAACCTACAGGTACACCATTTTTCACTGTTATGTTGAGTTGCTAAAGTGTTGGTATCAATGTGTCGGCTTCCAAAGCGATCTGAAAGTGTTGCTCTTTTCACTTTTGTGAAAGTAGGCCTTGCTTATCAGGCAACACAGCTGTCTGCTGGTGAAAAGACTATTGTCAGCTTACTGTGGGTTTAGAGCTTACACATTGCTCACCATTGGTTGGCTTTATTAACTGTCACTCCCATTTGCTTCCTTTTTATTTGTCAGCTTATGTGTGATTTACTCCCTCTTTTTGTGTTTATTCATCCCCTGGAACGTGGACACATTACTTGTGTCCTTCCACTGCTCACTATTGATACACATTTTTTTAAGCACTCCACAAAAGTGAATGTGTTTTCCAGTTGCCTCCCTTGTGTACTTTCCTTTCCTCCCGTCATGCTCTTTGTTGCTCTATTTCTCAACTATGTGCTTCTCCCCCACACTCCCCGATGTTGTGCTTACCTTCTTGTGCTTTTCTCACTGTGTTGCTTTCTCACCTATTTGCTTCCTCCCAACAGCTGCACCTTTTTCTCTCTCACTTGTACACTTCTCTGTCCCTGCTTTCCACGTTTCTCTAATACGTGTTGCTTTCCCCACCCTCCGTGTTTCTTCCCCTTCCCTGTCTTGCATCACCCCACCTGTTCCTCAAAAAAAGAAAAAAATGTTTTTGGGCTATGATTTATATATACCAATTCCACTTGGATCTGTACATAAAAAGGAAAAAACAATATCCCCTGTGTCATCTTGTAGGCGCACGCATGCGTGTTGCAAGTGCCTGTATAATGAGGGGGGTGGACACATCATAGCACCTTTTTTTGTTTTGTACAGCATCATTAAAGACGCATGGCAGAGCCAGCAGGTCCAAAAGCCTGGATCTACTGGCTCTGCTAATGCGTGTTCCCATGAGGAACTTAGGTAGTCTACTGGTCTGGTCATTCACAGAGGAAAAGTTCTGTGTAAAAGGAGCAAGTCCTCAGCAGGATGCAACACTAGCAGTGCGCTGCATGGTGAATGAAGCCTTGAGCACTTTTGGGAGCTGGATCATAGCAGTCCCTGCGTTTCTGAGCAGCTTCGAATTCTTCAGTCCACCTAGACATGCTCGAGTGACTGAGTGGTCAGTTTGATCCTTGACCACCTTCATGCTTCCTAATGCACAGGCACTCAAACTCAGATAACTGTTTTCCTCTTGCTAAAGGTTCAGCATCAGAGAGATTATTATACTATTATATTTTGCTTGCACAGTTAAAGCTGGTAAATAAAATTGGGGCATATCCAACAGCACACAAAACCCCAAAATGCTACGCACAGATTGTCCTGAATGAGCATTCTGGATTTGGACAGCCAGGGTGAACTGACGTCTTCCCTCCAAGTACTTTTCTTCTAGTAGTGCTAAACAAATAATTAGTGGTTGCTCCTTGTGTTTTCCATAATTTTTCAAAAGAACATGTCTTGCATTTTCTACTTTTGAATAATAAAACTTATCACTTTTTGTGATAGCACTTTTGGTACCCGTGTGATTTCTATTTAAATGACCCATCGAAACTTTGTGGGAGTTCAAAACATTTTAGAAGGCATTCACCTAACCTGAACATTCAGGTGAAGCAGCTCTTTATAGAGGATATTTTTGAAAGGATCCCAGCAAGGCCCAGTCAGCATTCCATCCTTCTTGGGTCAGTAACATGAGTACTATTAAACTGGGTTATTTAGGGCTCTTCAAAACAAATTAAATATGGTATTAAGCAGTATGTAAAAGCAAGGCATTGCTATTTCTGTATTACACCTGGAAGGTTAATTAAAGTAAAATTAGTTTCCATATGGAGAAATAAAGTAATGCTTTGCTTATGCAGGTTTACAACCTAGAGTACATTTTGTCCACTAGGAGTACTCTGGAACATCTATAACCTCCTGCGCATGCCTAAGATTGTTTTTGAGTTGCCAGAAAGTCAATCCGAATGTAGCAGGAACCCTACAGAATACTTCCAAATATCAAATAGTATATCCCTAATATGTGAGATTGTGTGCATGTGATTAAGTGAAGAATACTTTTAAGATACTGAGTAGAATTAGACCTAAGCACTTCAGCGAATTCGAATGGGACACCCGCTAGCCAGAAGTATTTTGGAACAAGTACTGAATGAGGTTGCACTGCAGAACTGAAAGACTGCTCAAGTATTCCTAACTTTATGCAAGACTGACCACATGTAATAACAGGCAGGTCACAGATAGTGGGAGCAAATTGTGGAACAAGTATTTGTGACATGCGTTAATTTTTGCTATTCAACCTATGTACTAATAAGCTGCATGGGAAGATTCCTATTTGAAAAGGGTTTCAGAACAAGCCAAATAATTAATGTAAATTATTCAGGTCGCTATTTTCGACTATGTGTGATTGGCTACAAACACACTGATGGGGACCTGCAAGGGACTGTAGACCACATCCCCTCCCTTCACATTGCTAAATAGTAAACATTTTTTTTAAAGGAAATCATGTTACTTCGAGGACTTCAAGGAACAGTGTTGCGTAAAAACAATATTGGTTGCCGCCTGGGTAGAAATCGAGGAATTCCACAAAAGGAAAGCTTCCCTTTAGCAAATGTTACCTCCTCCTTGAGATGTCAGTGACTTTTGAGTGTTTTGGAACTGCAATTGCAGTCATAAACCATTGACACATCTCATTGTGAAGCGCAAATAGGAAGGGGCACCCTTTTTACACCTACGCCTAAGTATGGTTATGAATGGGCCACACAACTCCTTTTGCGGTTCAGAAAGGCTTTTCTGAATCATAAAAGGGGTTCAGTAGATTGTAAATCCCCTGTAGTGGTCTCAAACCCTGTCATGGGTACTCACACCTTTAAAGACTCTATAGTTTTGAGGCTCAGGTGGCCTCCTCAGAGTTTAGTTTCCCCAGCTGGCCCCGTCTCTTGGCCTGATCGCTGCATCTGCATGATGATGACAGCAAATAGACAGGCACTTAACGTGCCCTTACGTGTGAAGTGCGCCCTGCCCCTGTATGAATGAAAAGCAGGGTATCCGACAGGGCGCACAACAAAAGCTAGAATGGCATCGCATTAAGATGGAAACTGCTCACCTAGGACAGGGTTCTGCAAAGTCGGTCCTGGAGAGCCGGGTCAATGCTAGATTTTTAGCATATCCACATTTAGAAACTAGATTTAATGTTGGCTGGTGGGCCGAGCGGTAGTAGGTGGATCCTAGACAGCACGCTACTACAAGATGTGGAGGTTTTGGACCAGTTACGAATAGAGACTGAGTTTTTTTTTAAAGCCAACTTGGGATCGGCTCCGCTAGCTGTGGTATGGGACACTTTTCAAGTGGTTATGAGAGGCAAAATTATGAGCATAGCCAGCTATAAGAATAAGCAGTATACGGATGCTATTTTGCAGTTGGAACAGGAAATGCTTAAAGTAAGGAGTCATCTATCTGTGCGTACTAAGAAGGAGGAGGTTGAGGCTTTGGAGAATAAGTTGAGGGGTTGTGATCTCAGCTCGAGGTGTTACAAGCTAGGGTTGTTAAAAGAGTAGAGGTTAATAAGGTAGCTCACTTTGAATATGGTGAGAATGCAGGAAAATTACCAGCCTGGAAATGCAAGCGTGATCTAGTGAGGAATTTCATCAAGGAAGTAAAGATAAATCATTTAGGCGAGAGATCATCCATTAGTAAAGAAATGGAGGTCGCTTTTCAATCTTTCTTTTCTGATTTATATAAAGAGGAGGTTGAGGTAAGAGAGGAAGATATAGGTAAATGGTTGGCGGATGATATACTCCTATCTATTTCACAAGAGTAGCAGATTATTTTGAATAGCCCAATCTCTGCTGGGGAAATTAGGAAGGTATTGATTGGTAGTAAGGACGGTAAGGCACCTGGGCCAGATGGTATTTCTATGGAACTTTACAAGGCGTTGGCTGAGTTAATAATTCCAGTTTGGGCGATTTTTGAATGGAGGGCCCCTATTCCGGGTTTGTGGAATGAGGTACTTTTGAAACCAGGTAAGAGCCTGCTTAAGTGTGAGTCATATAGGCCTATCTCTTTGCTGAATTGTGATTATAAAATATTTGCTAAAATACTTGCAGATAGACTCAGCAGAGTGGTGGGTCGGTTAATTCATTCAGACCAAAAAGGGTTTATCAAGGGTAGATTTTAACATGAATTGACGTATAACTTGGTGGGGGCCATAGACATGGCGACATCTTTTGAAATGCCTCTGACCGTAATTACTCTTAATGCAATGAAGGCCTTTGATAGAGTGAACTGGAAATATTTAGCTTACATTTTCAGATCAGCTGGTTTAGGAGAAAATTTGTGCAGAACAATAGGTCTTATATATAAAGACCCTATTGCAAGAGTCCTAGTAAATGGCAACCTTACAGAGCCTTTGAAGATAACAAGGGGCACCAGGCAGGGCTGCCCTCTTTCCCCGTTATTATTTGATCTGTATATAGAGCCATTAGCGAGGAAAATAAGGAGAAACTCAGCTATTGTACCCTTTAATTGTGACAGCTGGGTGAAAAAGGTGGCCCTGCATGCTGATGACCTTTTAGTATATATGTCTGATTTACCATCAGCTTTGCCTACACTGCTGACCCTTGCTGAAGACTTTGGCAGAGTGTCTGGATACTGGGTGAATACTGAGAAAAAGGAGGTTATGGCTTGGAATCATAAGTTGGAGGGACAAGTACAACAGGAAATTTGATATCTAGGAATCTCATTTACACAAGAAATTGATCAGCTTGTAATGAGGAATTTAAAGCCGGTGGTAGAGGAAGGGTGTAGATCTCTACAAAGATGGATGTATCTCCCCATGACAATAGTGGGCAGGGTTAATTTGGTAAAGATGATGATTTTGCCCAAAGTCAATTTTTTGAATAGTTCTAGACCTCTTTTAATGCATAAACATTATTTGTTGAAGCTTCAACAGGCTATTACCTCTTTCATTTGGGCATCAAAAGTCCCTAGGCTCTCATGGAAAAAATTGAGAAGGAGAGAAAAAGGGGGGTTAGCACTTCCGGATTTAAAATATTATGCTTGGGCATTTCAATTGAACTCCGCAAAAATGCTCTTCTCTGCTCCTGACTCTTCGGCCATTGTAGTGATGTTTAAAGCTATGGTTGCTACTGTCAATGGAGCCTCTAAGGCAAGGATACTCAAAGTACGGCCCGCGGGCCTCATGCGGCCCCTCTGACCTTTACATGAGGCCCCTGGGGCAACAGGAGCACTGGGCAGCTGTGTGCTTGACTCCCACAAACAAATATCAAATACACACACAATCATTTATTTCAAACTTAATTGGTGTTAAAGGGAGTTACTAGTGACTCCTGCCCTTAACTTTAGAAACACCTTCATGTTTAAAGACTTCTTGCAGTAAAACTAAGACAGTCTCTTCAATATTAAGTGTATTTAGTTAACATGCAGAACGTTTTCGCCTTATTACAATTTATTTTATCAGTGCATTGAGATGTATTCCTTTTAAAGTGATAGTTTTCAAACATAAATTTGGAAACATTCATTATTTCCCTTACCCTGAGAACACCAATAGTAAATTAAAGAGGCAAGTCACTTGGCATGTGCACTTTATGTATGATAGGAACCCAGGCCACCCATACACATTATAGTTATTTAAATCAAACATAGATGCAGGTTTTTTGCAGCACACACCATGAATCATGTATTTCGAGGTCATCTTAAATGTGATAATGCAGAAAAAGGAGGGAAAGTGACACTAAACAATTGCCTAGGATCACACAATTTGGAAAAGTGGGTAAGCCGGGATTCATTCACAGGTTTTCTGGTTTCCCATTGTTTATTTCAGCCACTAGATGTATATACTTTGCTTCCCCTACACCTACCTTGCCACCAATCCCCCTAGTCACCCCACCCTACTGCCACCTCCCTGGCATCAATGCGGCCCCCAGGCAAGTCACAGACCAAACTTTTTGACCCCAGGGAAAATGTTTGCGAGTACCCCTGCTCTAAGGGATTCCTTTACAAATTTGGAGACCCAAAATTTTTCAAACAAATAAAATTCAAAACTCTTTGCGATCTTGCGGCAAGTTGGTATCATTTGAGGTCTGCGGCGGGAGTTAGTTATTATAACCCCTATGTTCCGATTTGGGACTCACCATGTACTCCTGAATGCCTAAAAGATGTTTTAGCACTGCCAATGAGGAAGGTGGGTATAGCGACCTGGGGTGATCTAATTAGTGAAGAGGCTTTAATCTCCCTGGAAGAACTTGAGGTCAAGCTGGCGGGAGCCTTTTCTAGATTGAAATATGCCCAAATAAAAGGTTTGTTATTGAAATCTCGAGTAACATTCGGGGCTGCAGGCTTTTTGGAGGAGTGTGTGTTAGCAGAGTCCCCCAGACTTAAGCGGGTTTCAAGTCGGTATTGGGAGATATTAGAAGGATTGGATGGTGAATTTATACTGCCCGCTTCTCTTTGGGGGAAGGATATGCCGCAAGAGAAGGTAGTGCAGTGGTGGGAATCATCTATGCTATCTCTGTTCAAGATAGTAAAGCCGGCGTCTTTGCGGAAGAACCATCTGTTCACTATACATAGAGCCTACGTATCCCCAGGAAGACTCTCTAAAATAGAGAACAACAAGACAATCAACTGTCCTAAATGTGATTTACAGTATTCCACGAATATACATACGTTTTATGAGTGCCTAGCGGAGGTGCTTTTCTGGAAAGAACTGTGTAACTTCCTCTCTAGTATGTTGGGACGAGAAATTCGGGTTACTCTTCTTTTGACTATTTTCGGGCATGTACAAGGGGAAGGTGGTAAAAGGCAAAACAGTCATAAAGCTCATAAGAACTTGATTTTCTATTTAAGCAGGTGAAAATTCTTTTTGCAACTGTTTCGGTCATACCTGGATCGAAATTACCCTGACCAAAGAGGATTCTAACAGTTACCTCTGTCTGGGTTCAAAGCATGATGTCTACATTATACAGGGAAATTATCCAGGAATTTGACATTTCAACTTCCATCAGAATGCGGGTTGGTGTAGAGATTAAAACATATTTAAATTTAAGTTGCAATGTTCAGCAAGTCACAAGTTTTAATTGGCTATCAATAAAACATATTTATAGATCTTAGTACCTGCAAATGTGTGATATTAGGCGCCTATATAAAAAGTTATTGTTCAATTTACTTTTGTTTGCAATTGAAGCATTCCTACTCCTTGAAATGTGTTCCTACTCAAGGGCAGACATTGGCAGTCTAACGCAGAACAATCAAATTAATATGCCTGATTTACACAAGGGGTCTCAATGTTTTGCGCAAATACTTATATGTTCAAACTCAGAAATAAGAAATGCGGCAGCACAGGCGTTACATGGGAGAATAGTGCCAACACACCACACTCATCCATTGCCCTTCTTTTAAAATAATCTCAACATAAAATCATGGATACTAGTTAGAGAATAAGGGCCTGATTTAGAATCTGGCAGAGGGAATTACTTTGTCCCGAACGTGACAGATACCCCTGTCCACTGTATTGCAATTCCATTATAGCCTGTGGAACTTGTAATATGGTGGACAGGATATCTGTCACATTTGTGGCAGAGCAACCCCTCCGCTAAACTCTAAATCAGGCCTTAAATCTTTATTTACACATGAAACAAGGCTGTGTTATTGGACTGTCAGAGACACATGTGGTGACAGCCTTCTCTGGACTGTGACACTGTATGATCCTAGGTGATTCTAGGCTCAAAGACTGTTTCATACACTCTGATTGTAGCCTAAGAAAGCTGACACACTGTATGACCACCTGCACAGCATGCCACAGTCTTAGTGTGAAAAGAACTGGCCAGTGGTGAGCAAAATGGACAGGAGAAACCACGAGCAGTGTAAACAGTCCAAATTACCAACTTGTATTGATACAGGTGTCTAAGTACCAGCTCTTCTCTACTGGTGCACTCAGTCCTTGGGTCCATTTCACAAAGCTAAACTTAGATGTTTGGTCTGACCTTAGACCAAAAGTCTAAGTTTACAACTTTGGGTATTTACAAAGGGCATTCACATGTACTATATTTATGTCTGCACTCGGGGCAGACCTCCAGCCCGAGTGTGGGCATAAAGATAGTACACGTTAATACCCTTTGTAAATTCTCAAAGTCGTAAACTTACACTTTTGGTCTAAGTTTAGACCAAACGTCTAAGTCTACCTTTGTGAAACAGGCCCAGAGTGTCTGTGTCTCTGCACATGGGTTTGCTGACAGCCCTATCAGAGGACAGCCTACTCTAGCATGGCTTCTGATAGAGCTTGGGGCAACACTGCTACAAATTCATCACCACCCAAGCATGCGCCTATGTTTCACAGGCATGTGTTTCACTGGAGATGAACAGCTCCTCTGTGGCTTGTGAATGTGTGAAGGGTACAGGAAGGAGCATAGCAATGATGAAAGTAAACACCCAAACTGACTGTTGGGTGTTTATACTTTTGCCTTTCAAAGCTGTTCAAGGCAGATTCTTTTTGTGTCTGCTGGTACTGGGCAACAGTACTCTAGCATCCTGAGGCACCAGCCACCACTGGCAAAAGGATTGGGAAGAGTGGGGTGGTGGAAAGGTAGAGGTGGATGTAAAGGAGGAGAACAAGCTAAACAAGATAAGAGTCTAATGGGAGAAGAGTGGTGAAGATCAGCACATGGAGAGGGGAGGTAAATGTTATAGGGTCAGAACCAGCAGAAGGAGAGTAGAGGTGTGGGAGAGGTGAAACATGAAGAGTAGAACATGGGGGGAAGAGATTGATCTAAAGGGTGCAGAACCAGCAAAAACGTTGAGGTTGGAGGGAAAGATAAAAGGTGCAAGATAGTGTATGAATGGGAGTAGTAGATATAAAAGAAGCAGAATCATCTGGAGAACTTAAGTGGCAGGAAGAGGGAAGGATGAGGTGGAAGTTAGAGGGAAGGATCACCAAGAGAAGGTAAGAGGCTGCATAGGGTGGCAGGAGAGAAGTAGCTATTACAGGGGAACAGCCATGGAGAAAACGTTAGATGCTGGGGAGAGGGGAAAGATGAAGTGTGCAGGAGGGGGGAGAGAGAGGGTGAGAGAGGAGCAGAATCAGTGAGCAAAATAAGAGGCAGTGGGAGGGATAAGATGAAGTGTAGGACATGTAAGAGGGAGATGGATGTGAAAGATTCAGAAACAGCAAGACAAGACAAGAGGATGGAGGTGAAAGGAGAGAGGTAGATTTAAAGGGAACAGACCAGCACAAAAAAGTACAAGGCTGGATTGAGAGATGAGAGGTGAAGGGAAGCACATGGATGGGAGATGGTAAGAGGGGCAGAATAAGCAGAGAACTTAAGTAGAGGGAGAAGAGAGAGGGACTAGTGAAAGCAAGATGTAAGGGGGCAGAATCAATGGGTGATTTAAGAGTCAGGTAGATAAGTGAAGTGAAGTGTAACGCATTGAGAAGGGAGGTGTATATAAGAGACAGAACCAGTAATAAACAGGATGAACCTGAGGGCTTTAGTGAGACGGATTTAACAGGGACAAAATACACAAGGTAAGGTAAGAGTATGAGGAATAGATGGATGAGAAAAAGAGTAGAGCATGAAGTGGGAGGTGGATTTAAGAGAGTCAGAATCAACAAAAAAAGATGAGAAGCTTCGGGAGGATTGAATGGGAGAGGTGGATGTAAATAAAGTAGAACAAGGAAAGAAGTTATGAAGCTTGAGGAGAGATGAAAGTTGAAGGAGAGTGCATGGATAAGATGTGTGGTTACAGAACAAACAAGGGAACGTAAGCAGAGTGGAGAGAGGAGTAATGGTGAGAGGTAGATGGAAGAAAGCAGAACCACCAAAAGTTGGTAATAGGTTGGGCAGACAGAGACAGAAGGGGAGAGGTGGAAGTTAGCTGGGCAGAACCAGCAAGAGAAAGTTGAAGCTAAAAAGGAATAGTCTGGAGGGGAGGTAAAAATGCTCTAAAAGTCTTCAGCAGGCTCATAACGTATCCTCATCTTCAGACACCTCTTTGCCACACCTTTTTCGAAAATCCTAGAACAAAGAAGTGAACTTCTAAATCTCTTTCATAAAAAGTAATTTACTCAGTTTACAAAATGCCCGTTGATTTCTGACAACTGTAGGAATTTGAAGTAACATTTGTGGCTGACTCTTGATCAGGGAGTTAGAATATCCTTAATATTACTAAACATTAGTGCCACATTCAATACTGTTTCCCTACCGGCGCTTATAGATCAATTAGTACAAACTGGAATTTAAGGAATACCCATGGTGTGTGTTGGAAATGGTCTTTCTGCAGAGTCACCCCCAAACTTTTTGCCTTCCTCCTTCTCTTTTTCTGACCTTATTTTTGCTGGTTTTAGGACTCTGCACACTTAACCACTGCTAATCAGTGCTCTCTCCTTAAAACATGGTGACATTGGCTCATACCCAATTGGCATATTTAATTTACTTGTAAGTCCCTAGTCAAATGCACTACATGTGCCCAGGGCCTGTAAATTAAAAGCTACTAGTGAGCTGGTGCACTGGTTATGCAGCCCACATAAGTAGTCCCCTAACCATGTCTCAGGCCTGCCTCTGCAGTGCCTGTGTGTGCAGTTTTACTGCCACTTCGGCTTGGCATTTAAAAGTACTTGCCAAGTCTTAAACTCCCCTTTTTCTACATATGTCACCCCTAAGGCAGGCCCTAGGTAGCCCATGGGGCAGGGTGCTATGGAGGTAAAAGGCAGGACGTGAACATGTGTGTTCTATAAGTCCCGGTAGTGTAAAACTCCTAAATTTGTTTTACACTGCTGTGAGGCTTGCTCCTTTCATAGGAGAGCATTACGGCTTCCCTCATATACTGTTTGAGAGGTAGATCCTGTTCTGAAAGGAGTGGCTGAGTCATATTTAGTATGGCCAGAATGGTGATATACAATGCTGCATAAAGGTGAAGTTGGATTATATATTATTATTTTTGAAATGCTACTTTTAGAAAGTAACCATTTCTCTACACTTAAATCCTTCTGTGCCTTCTAATCCACGTCTGTCTAGGTTTAGTTGACAGCTCCCTTGTGCATTCACTCAGACAACCCCAAACTCAAGATGCTCAATCAGACTTGCACACATTTGCATATTGAATGGGTCTTCCTGGGCTGGGAGGGTGGAGGGCCTGACATTAAATGTCAAAGGACAGTAGCCTGCCCTCACACAAAGGATTGCCACACCCCCTACTGGGACCCTGGCAGAGAGGATGGAACTGAAAGGGGACCTTGTGCACTTCTAAGCCACTCTTTGAGGTCTCCCCCACTTCAAAGGCACATTTGGGTATTTAAACAGGGCCTCTGCCCCCTACCAACTCAGACACTTCCTGTAGAAGAGAACCTGAACCAAAACCTGCAACCTGCAACATGCCAAGAAGAACTGCCTGGCTGCCCAAAGTACTCACCAGACTGCTTTCTGAGAAGGACTGCTGCCTTGCTGTTGCCCTGCTGCCTTAATGCTCTCTGACTGTGCTAAGAAGTGCTCTCCAATGGCTTGGATAGAGCTTGCCTTCTGTTCCCTGAAGTCTCAGGACCAAAAAGACTTCATTCCTGTAAGAAGAAATCCCGGTGCAGGGAAAATCGATGCACAGCCTGCCAGAAACGACGGACAGCCTGCGTCGCAGTGAGAAAATCACTGCACGCCGAACCGGAACGACGCAGCACGACTTCGCATGGAGAAGATCGATGCAGCGCAAGCGTAGCGCCCGGAAATTCGACGTATGGCCCACTGGATCGACGCACGTCCAAGCCAGAATGACGCAGCCCGACTTCCTGAGAGGAATCGACGCAGCGCCTTCAGTGCTGTAGAATTTTCCATGCAACGCCCACCGGATCGACGCAACCCCTGTGACTTCGTCCTGCCAGCGCCGGATTTCAACGCATCGTCCTCGGGGAGTCCAAAAACCCTGAAACCCGAAGAGGTCCCAAGACTGAGTGCCAGAAATCGACGCAAAGCCTTCCCTGCGTGAAAAACAACCAACGCATTGCTGTGTGCAGCTCGAGAAATCGATGCACACCTCCCTGTTTTCCACGCATCTCCTCCTCTGCGGTTCCTTGCAGGGATTTTGAACGCAAATTAGGTACTTTGTGCTTGCAAGAGACATTTGTTGCCTTTAAGAGACTGAAGACACTTTCTATCATTTTTACAGTGATATTTCAACATATACTTATTGCATCTTAATCGTTTTGAACTGCATCTTATCAGATAAATATTATATATTTTTCTAAACACTATGTGGTGTATTTTTGTGGTGTTCTACTGTGTTATTGTATGATTTATTGCACAAATACTTTACACATTGCCTTCTAAGTTAAGCTTGACTGCTCAATGCCAAGCTACCAAAGGGTGGGCACCGGATAATTTGGATTGTGTGTGACTTACCCTGACTAGAGTGAGGGTCCTTGCTTGGAAAGGGGGTAACCTGACTGCCAACCAAAGACCCCATTTCTAACAGTGTGGATTACCTCTATTCTTTTTGGGAAATCTAAAACAATCCTCCCACCACCTATTTATGTTATGGACTAAACCATTGACTTGAGGAATTTATTGGGTCTCCACTGTTTAATTTTTATCATTCCCAGTTATCCTTCCTCACACCATCCTTTGGTTTCTTGCTGATAGCTTGCACATATTGATACCCAAATCACCATTTCCTTCCTTAAGAGTCTGGTCCCTGTCCAAGAATATGTTTGAACTCGAATTCTAGCAGTTGATTTCTGAATAAAGAGAAATTCATTAAACTCTTATAATGACCAATCAAGGATCCTCATTTTTAAAGGATCTCATACAATATGGTGTTCTCTTTGGTGGCTGGTGGAGCTGGGTAAATCACCTACATTGATGGAGTAAACAAAACAAATATTAAATTCATTTTCCATCACCTTCTCTTTTTTTTAGCATAGTTTAACCATGTCCCATCCATTTGCTTTTACTACATCCATAAGCAAAACAAAATCATCCCTCTACTCTCTTCTCACTACTGTGAGAATGTTGTAGAGTCAATTATCTTCTCAATAATGCCCTCTAACCTGGCTTACCACCTTCTTGTATTTGGCACCCTTCAAATCATTCAGAACAGTGCTAGGCTCCTCATCTGAGACTGCTTCTTCGCTACGTCATTTATTCTCAGCTTTCTGCGGTCTGCTCGGTTTTTGCTTAAAAATCCTCTTTCGGCAAGGCACTATCCATTTGTCTTTGCATACAGCATTAAAAAAACGTCCCTTTCTACAGCATTCCTTACATGCAATCCAGAATCCTATACTCTGTGCCAACTGAACTCCTATGCCATCCTAAAATGTAGATGGCCCTGATTGGAGGCAGATCCTTCTACTTTCTGGATGTGCAGGACTGGAATTCTCTCCCTCTTGAGCTATGGTGTAACTCCAGTCTTTTGGAAAAGCATCTAAAACTTTCCTTTTTCCATAATAGCAAAGCCTGTACCTCTCCTTTAGAAATCCCCTAGTGCCTGGATGCCCGGTTAGCGTATCATTTTCATTTATCCTATTTGTAGAACAACTACATTTAATGCATTTAATCTATTTTAATAGAGATTTAAAATATATGTGCATATATAATTAGGATGATTAATAATATTTGAACCCTTCTACTGATTCCCACACTAGGTAAGAAGCTTCTTGCAAAGTGACTTGAACAATACCAGATAAATAATGGTCAATTGACATTACTTCCTGTGAGGTCATGCCTTGTGAGGTTAAATCTTTAAAAAAATATTGCGACCTTGCATGTTCCTATTCTGCCCAGGGCCCCACAAATCCTAGAACCAGCCCTGTTGCCAGTCACAGTGTTTGTGACCAAAAAAGGAGTTTCACATCTGCTTCTACTTTCCTTTTGCTATAGAGAACAGTTGAACATCTCTCATCCTGCTTGGAAAAGGACAGAAACCTACTGTAAACACGCTTATGATAAACTCATTCACACTGTGCATTCTTTCTGAATAAGAATGCGCTTCTATTTAACATAGCCTGATTCTGATATGATATTTGTAAACTGGGCCATGCAAGTTTACTCCTTCGCATGGGTATGGAATTAGGAATATCAATAATTAAGAATCCTTTGCAAATGTACTCCTGGAAAAGGGAAATAGTCAGTGGCACTGCACACAGTCAGCGCAATTTTCTGCACCCCTTAGTGCCCCCCCCGACACCACCGGGTGTTCACTGTATCTAAGATATGGCGCAACATGGTGGTAGTTAGAACTAGCATCAAAACGTTTGATGCTAGTTCAGAGCTTTGCAGGATTAGCATCAAAAATGTTGACACTAATCCTGCAAACCGCATTGAGGACCATTGAAAACAATTGCATGCCTCCTTTTAACGCCTGCTTTGACCAGGCGTTAAAAGTGCCAACATAAATGACACAGAAATCTTTTAGATTCCTTTGCGCCATTTTTTCGGCTCCCCTAACAGGGGAACGCCCCCTTTGCATACATTATACCTGGTGCAGGCATAATGTAGCGCTAAGGGTTACAAAGCGGCGCAATGCATGCATTGCGCCACTTTGTAAATTTGGCGCAGCGATTTTGGCCTCATTAGGCCCCATTAGCGTAACAAAAAATACAATAATGTGGCGCAAGAAGGTGCTAAGGGCTCTTAAATCAGCCCCCTAGTGTTTAAATGTAAATGTACTTGGAGAAGTTATTATGCCCTTGTAATTATCCACTGAAAAATGCATGACACGCAAAGAGCCCTGCAAGCTGCTCTTATTTGAGTTCAGCCTGTCTTGCAGAAGGTGCAACCATTGACCTGTCATGCAAAAGGAGCCACTAGAGCTTGCCACCCAGTGCGACGGCATCAGTTGCACCAGCAGCACTGGTGAGCAGCAGATCACGAGTTTAAATGCTACCATCCGGATCAGCCTTCCATCTCCATCTAAACGCTGTTAGTTTATGATCATAACTTGGGCATTAGTAACATTTGTAATTTACAGGCTCAGAAACAACAGAAGCTCGGTTTGAAGCACACATAAAAACAAACATTAAGCTCAAGGAGGACAGAAAATACCATACTGAGTTAGAATAAGGGCATCTAAAGCAGCATCTTACATTTAAAGTGATCAATTCTTGAAATGGTTCGTGGTAAATAATGTTAAAAAGCTTCTTTGGATGAATCCGAATTGATGGTTTCAGTCCACTCTTGAGTGTGTGGTGATGGTGCTACTTTCTCCTTCATTCACCATCCCTGCTGCTACCTAATTATGCGGAGGACACCACCCATTATCTCTGTAGCAGACGGTGAAATCCCCTGCCCAATTTAGAAGTGTGAATAAGTGGCGATAAGCAATCTAATTCCACAGTCATCTTGATGGCAGGTGGGGAAACTGGGAAATTCCTCAGTAGTCAATTGGGCTAGCATTGACCCACCCAAGCTTGTGGCTCCTTGCACTTGTTGCAGCACTGATGTGAAACTGATCTGCCTGCCAGGTAGATCCCCACATTTTGGCCCCTTTGTCGATCCAGCCTTAAAAAGATGACCACAAGGCTAAGCACAGCAGTAACCTAGCATCGGGCCTAAGTGCACTTTGCACCTCAAAGAAACATTTGCTGCCCTGCAACAAGCTCCCCACAACTAGCAGTGGGGCTTAATCAGTTGCCACTCCATAGAGGGCTGGGGGCCAACCACTTTGGACTAGTACTGCTACCGTCCCCTTATTTTGCAATATCCATCCGTTCCTCCCAAGTCCCGTGGCAGGGGGTTGCTGAGTGGTAACAGTCATAAGTATGAGACAGAGAGGTGAAGTTAGGCGTTTATAAGGTTTGATCAGCCAAGACGCATGCACTTGCTCCTTCAAAGCCCATGGAGGTGCATTTCTCCATACAGAGGGTGGGCAGGCTCCCACAGTCCCACTTGGATGACATTCAGGAATCACTATTGTTTAAGAGCACACACGTTAACCAGTGCTAGTGGGGCAGTGAAATTTTGCACTGAGAATAATTCCGATCAGGAGGGTTTTTTTTTTCTGGAACATGACTAGGGTCATGTCCGGTCTGAGGGAGGAACACCATCAAACATGACCTTCTGTTCGGTGGTGGTTAGATAAGACAATCACATTTGGGACCAAGTCATCCAAGAGTTTAATGGCGCAGTCATCTGTCCTCAACCAGCCCCATCTAACAGCACTGGCTCTTTACATGAACAACATAAACATGGCTAGGAATATAGGGATTAAGGCCATTTTTAGCCAACAAATATTGCATGCAACTTTGGACTGAAGGCTGGGTATATAGGGGCCTGACCAGGAATATTCTATGTCTTCTTAAGACAAGTGTTCAGGTTTGCCTCTCCACACTGTACCCTTCACATTTAGGCATCTGGCAGGAGTGAACAACGTATTTGCTGACGCCTCTATGGTCATGTTTTGAAGTAACATGCCTAACAGAACTATGAGCGATGCTTCACAGAGAGTAGTAATGAGATCCTTTTTATACAGGGAGCATCTTTACATTTCTGAAAAGTCTATGGGAGGGAGCAAGTCATTGGCACTGGTAAACAGTTAGCTTTCATCTTTCTTTGTGTGCTTAAAAAGAGTTGAGGAACCCACAGGTGTTTTTTGGGTAAAGAAAACCTTTGAGGGGTGGAAGAGCATCTCCTTGCCTGCGTTGGATTTAAGAAACCAAAGGATGTAACCAAATTATTGGGAGTTCAATTGTCTGCCCAACCTTTTCTGAGGCTTCTCGAATGAGTAGCTTGTGAGCTACTGGTAGTTTTCCAGCTACCTATAAGTAGCTTTTATGTGAAGCCCATCCAAATAAATTAGAAGCTATTGTTTGGTTGAATTGATATATGTTACCCCGGAATTGGAAAGTGTGTATTCGAGATGAAACTCACAGAACGCACATCTTGATACTTGGAGCAAAATGACTGGACTTCCAAAATATATATCAAAAGCTGATATGTGTCCTAAACCAGGAGACTTATCTATTAATAGACTCATCTATTAATATTACCTTGGTGCCAGGAGCATTGCAGCTATGGCCGTTGTGTATTAGCCATTCTGAGGTGTTCCAAATTGACAAAGCCTTTTGTACAGTACTGCTGGCAACGCTATCTGATGCACCTAAGTGTTCACTCCAGGTACTCTTGCATGGGGGTGTCCGCTAATGTTATCTTGTCTGACGCGGTTCCTATCACCACACTAATATTATGAATAGCTCGGTATGATTTTCATTAAACAGAAGTAACTCTTATTACAGAAAACACCCCTTATTTACTTCCTTTCTTTGGTCGTTCGGGACGGCGGCTGGGTCAGAAGCTGATTTATGTGTTTGTATTTTTTTTAATTATTTCCGAGCATGTGTACCTGCTTCAGCTCGCTGGCAGCTCAGAATGATGTGCTGTCAACTGTACACGGATCCTGAAGACCATACAGTTACCTAAACGTGAATCATCGTGACTACAAAAGCAGCGGCGCAAGACTGGGCCAAACGGGTTCCGGAAGGATCTTTTGTCGAGAAGTTATGAGGCAGTCAAGAAGTAGTTGTTACTAAATGTATGTGACCTTTAGTCCCGGCAGCTAATTAGTTTGATGAATTTTGGTCTCTCCGATAAGATCCGTTGACTCAAAAGTGACCTACGATTTAGAGGCACCTTTTTACGATGAGTATCCTGCGCACCCGCTCAGCGAAAACCACAAAACACGCGCTGTCCGGTGCTCATCACTGCGTCACATGCTTAGCGAAGTTACGCACCCCACGCAAACCGCCTGCCAGAAGGGTTGTTTATGCGAACACTGGGTTTAGTCAGCTTGTGGCGGGAAGGCCGCAGATAAAAACTACACTAAACGGAGTAAAGGAATAATATTTTGTTTATAACTGGAAGAGGCGGCTAACAGTTCTTCAGGAAATATTGGCTTTAAAATAAACCCAACTTGACAGCATCTGAGTGGGACGGAGAATCTCAGACGTTGGGCCCGGGTGGAGACGCTGAACTATCGCTCCCACTTCCTTACTATTTTCGTGTTTCAATAGCGAAATGAGGCAGGGTGTTTTTTCCAGAAGCTTAGAAGGTCGTAAAGTTTTATCTCCTAGTGAGAAGCAGTCACGACAAAACCAACTAGTCCCAGCTCAGTAAAGACTGAACTATTGACGTAGCCAATGATTTTTGATTGGCAGTTGATAGAGCGTTCCGTCCTAATAAATTACCTGGATCTGGACGCTCTTGGGTCGATGAATCTTTTGACCAAGTGGGGCTCTCTTCACTCGAGAGTAATCAATCAAATCAACAATCAATAATCAATAACGAACAAAAGCAATACCCTGATCAACATAACACTTCACAATTAATCCAGAAAACATTTTGGCGAAACCATGACCTTTCGGTCATGAATAACCACACCAGTTTATTCAAAGTTAATGAATTTATTTCCCTATATTAACAAAGCTAGCACGATATAAATGTGTCTCAACACCAAATGATATATGTAAATGAACATTAATAGCTGTCCATAACGGCGGAAAAGATGCAATCTATGCAGCATTTGAATAACAATGCATTCGATAATAGCAACGCAAACCACTAAAACTATAATCTGTAATGGGCTAATTGCATACATTAGTCAGCATAACAAGGTCTCAAATTGCATCGTGCAACAAATGAATCCTCATCTAACCTCAAATTAGCATCGGCATGTGGGACTTCATGCGAAAACAATTTAGCAACATTAATTTGGAAAACTCCTAACTAGGGCTCTTATCAAAAATCAGCAGTTGGTTACCTAAAAAGAAACACAATGCAATTGTACAATTTCCTTTCATATTTACCAAATTCAATCAGCATTCAAGGAAGTCTTCGTCTCGCAGGTACCGGATTCGATCAGCATGGGACGGGGCAAAGGGGCAGGGTGGACGGGGCAATTGCCTCACAGCGGCAAGATCAAACTACTACTTCATGCAAAGGGACGAATCAAAGTTAAAGTCTCTAGGGCGAGAATTACTTAGAGTCTCTTTCTCTCGATTAGAGAAAGCATCAAAGTTTCTTTCAAAATGGCGTCGCAGCAAGATGGGCCATAATAGCTGCAATGGGCAATAATGTTCGATAGGTAATGTCCGTAATGTCTGTATGTCCGGTAATGTACGGTAATGTCCGGTAATGTCCTCTCGTGCACCAGGTTTAAATAGACAACAGTTCAAATCCAGTAGGGTCTTCCATTGGAGGGTTCATAGGTTGGCTTCAAATTGTCCAATCAAAAACAACAGTTCACAAGCTTCTACCTAGGCATACATTATCCTTGGAGTCGGGAACGTAAGTTGCAACATATTTTACCAATTAACTCACTTTCAGAGCGTCCATTGTCTGCACCTGCAAATTGACCTTGGAGCAAAGAAGAAGATGCCAGGATGGCACGAAACCTTAAAGATAAGCATGTGAACCGATCTCACTGGAAAAGTACAGCTTCAAGCAAGAATACACGTTTTATTAGCACATTGGAAAAATACGAGCATCTAAACCGTGAGACAAGGCAACTAGGCCAAAGCCTCCACTAAAGTTATGCTAAGCTAAAACATTTCAAACAAGCAAATCATAGCACACGTTTACAGTTATGTCAGACTAGTACAATTCTAATACATCACGTTATATAAAGCACGCTTATAAATGTTGGCAAACTACTCTGAGGGCACATTTGTCCCCGTACAATCTTTATTAGTTCGGTTTAAGTCACACTTGATTATTGCAGCACTACGTTTATGCGCTAATAAATGTAAAAACCTTCATTTCTGCGTCATCAATCCCTCCTCTGATGACTACTTGTCATCACACAAAACTAATCCCACAAATTTTATTCCATTAAAATTCTGTCAGTTCTCTTTGCCTTTTAGTTCCCCTTGTTCTTGCTTTGTATTCTTCTGCCATTCTTTTCATCATTTTCTCTTCCTTCCTTCTTTTAATTCTTGCCATGATCATTAATATTCCCCTCTTTATTCCCCAAATCCCAAAGATGCAAATCAGTACTATTAATATTCCCTGTATTATTTTTAGCAATATTCCATTCCAAATGCCACCAAGCCAATTTCCCACTGAAGCAATTCCCTTTCCAACCTTCTCCCAAACTCCTGGTTCTTTCAATTCCTTCAAGTCTGCACTCTCTTTCGTTAAATTTGCAAGCATTGTTTTAATCTTCACACTATTGTCTGGAATATACGTGCAACAGTGACGCGCACCAAGCATTTTGCAAACGCCGCCATCCTTTGCTAAAAGAATGTCTAGGGCAAGCCTGTTTTGAAGAGTCATAGCTCTTTCCGCTGCAAGTTCAGCATCCATCAGGATTATAGCACCTGAAAACTTTGTCAACATGTTATCCACTATAGTAGACAACTTTCTTATTTTGATGGAATTCAACACAACTCCCAACGAAGGAATCATGGCTCCAAATATATCTCCTACCACAGCAGCTGCGGTCTCTCTTTTCTGGATACGATGAGATCCAGACGTCTTTGGAATCATCGATAGGTCATCCAGTTGATAAACCTTTGGGAACACTATACCCAAATAACATCTCCCCCACCATCCCTTTGGAAGACGATAATAGGCATTATGCCCACAAATGTAATATACACCAGGTATGACAGGATCAAGTCCGTTCAGCATGAATGTCCATTTGGCCTTAAAGATAAACGTATGTTTACATTCACTCGCTCCTACGAAAATGTTATCATAATAAGATTCACCACGATATATACAAAATTTCCCTACATGCCAAGCGTCTAAAGCTATTCTTCCTTGTGTTCTTATTGCGGCAAAAGCATAATTATCTACTGAAGTCCTCTTACCTAGCTCTTTTTCTAATTTCGCATTCATTTGTGCCCTTCTATCATCTGTGCGATCTAAAAAGCTTATTTCTACTGCTGAGAGCGAGCAGGTAAGATTTTCCCTATGAGCGTGAGCTGTTTCAAAAGGTTGCATTGGCTCGAAAAATTCCCTCATTATTTTAGCATCCCAATCTTTAGCAATCTGGCTTAGTTGCGTGATTATAGGAACATATGCAAAAGTAACATCATAATTTGAGTAAAAATACTGTATGTTGGTTTGACCATAAAACCTAGAAGTTACTATACTACATGTAATCCCATATGTAAGAGGCATGTGGTGATAAGTCACCCCTTCCGTTACCGATGTCGGTATCTGTGTACACACATAACAATCTTTCGCATCCATAGTCTCAACATATTCTGTTAGTAAGCGATAGAAAACATTATACGAAAGCTCCTTCTTATCATGCAAGTGTCTCTCATCTAATTCTAGTCTTCTCAATGCTGTTAGTTCAGTGACAGTAACAGGAGCAGAAGTAGAAGCATCAATTTTCTCATTCTCACCCTTACCACTCATTCCAAGCACTATTGCCATTATTATCAGTACACATGCAATTATCAAGCCTATACACGCATATTTACAATATTTCACTCTACTGTTTTGTGTCATGATCTGTATAGAATCAGAGAGCTAGAAGCACCTATAAAGAAACGATTTAGCAATTAGTTACAAAGCTGAACGAGCGCAATGTTCACACAGTTTTCTTCAGAAGCCCAGTCACTTATCGGTTAGCAGCATTTGTCTCAATTCGGCAATAACTCAGTTCGGCAATAACTCAGTCCTTTTTTTTTTTTTTTTTTTTTCCTTCAATTAGCAACGTTGTCTCAAATCGGGTTTAAGAGTCAATCAGGTTATCAAAGTCTTATCAAGTTAGCAAATGTCTCATCCGGTTTAGCAATGTCTCAGCTGGTTGTATCACGTTAGATTATAGCAAGCAATGTCATTTATCAGTTTTTTTTTTTATTTTTTATTTTATTTTCAGTCAATAGTGTCCATAAAACTTTTCTTTTCTATTGGTATCTCTTCTTCTTCGTTCTCGAGGCTAAGAGATACAAATTCGTCAGTCCAATCGTCATTGACTGCATATGCCCATTCAGGACCGGAATATCTCCTGTTTGGTATCCTTTTCCTTTTCAATTTTGCATCTCTCTTTGATTCTGTCTCACTGGTACTTTCCTCTTTGGCCAAGTCTTTTTCATCACTTGAGGTTGGTACCACAACAGACACTTCCTTTCTTTTCTCTTTCACTCTTGGCCCTTCACTGTCGTTCAACTTTTCTCTAGTTCTTTGTTTTACTGGTGATATACTTGGCCTTTTCTTTGCACTGTGTCCACTTGATGGACCTGCGATCTCTTCTGAAGAAGTTTGAACAGTTTCGTTCTGTTCTGCCTTGTCCCCTTTTTCTGGGGAGTCAATCAGGTTTTCCTTTTCTTTTTCTGTACCGTCTGCTTCTGGGAAAGCCCTCCTCTGATCAGGCTCTCCTGCTTCTTCACCTCTTTCGAGCCCTTTATCACCGTTACTTTCTTCAGGCTCCTTGTCACTTTCAGCTGCTTCAGGCTCTTTGTTACCTTCAGCTGCTTCGTCGCTGTCTGAGGTTTCTCCTTGGTCTTCCCCAAGTGAGTCTGTTGTTTCGTCCTCAGAGAATATTTCTCTCTCCTCTATTTCTGCCTGTTCGCTTCTAGTTCTGCTTTGCTCTGTCTCAGCGCTCAGCACTTTGTTATCAGGTACTGGCAGTTTCAGCGCTTCAACTTCCTCATCTGTGGGACACAACACTTTCTTTGTGTGACTGGCGTGAATCCAGTTGGGAACTCCCGCACACTTCACAGCGGTAGTGGTCGTCAGGATCACTTGGAAAGGGCCTTTCCAACGGGGTTCCAGACACGACTTCCTCACGTGCTTCTTTATCACGACCCAGTCACCTGCTTTCAGTGTGTGTCCTGGACCTTGGATCGGTGGCAAGGTGGTTGCTTCCACCTGGTGAGAGAAAGAGCGAACCACGTCAGCCAGACCCTTGCAGTAGTCTAACACCATATCATCTGTAATATTCAAAAGCGCGTTTGCGGGAACTGCAGGAAGTCTCATGGCCCTGCCCATGAGAATTTCGTGCGGGGACAATCCAGTCTTTCTGTCAGGGGTGTTTCTCATTGACATTAACACCAAAGGCAATGCGTCAGGCTATTTCAAATTTGTTGATGCACATATTTTCGCCATTCTTGATTTCAGTGTACCATTCATTTGCTCCACCAGTCCTGAGGCTTCAGGGCGATAGCTACAATGCAGTTTTTGCTCAATGTTCAGCGCAGCGCAAAGTAACTTTATCACCTCGTTATTGAAGTGACTTCCCCTATCTGATTCTAAAGAGATCGGGAATCCGAAACGTGGTATCAACTCCCTCAACAATAGTTTTGCAACTGTAAGGCTGTCATTTCTACGTGTGGGGTATGCTTCAATCCAGTGACTAAAAATGCACACAATCACCAACACATACTTCAGACCTCTATGCACAGGCATCTCAATAAAGTCCATCTGCATTCTGCTGAACGGGCCGCTCGCCCTGCCAATGTGGCTCATATTCACAACCGTTCCCTTTCCTGGGTTCATCTGCTGACAAATGACACAACGATGGCAAACTGCTTCTGCAGCTTGACGGAATCTGGGGTTAAACCAATCAGTTTTGAACAATCTTATCATGGCATCTCTCCCTAGGTGAGCCTGCCCATGATAGAACCGCGCTAGCTGCGATAAGAGACAATTTGGTAAAACAAATTTTCCCTCATTTGAAACCCATAACTCATCTGGTCTCTTTGTACATTGTGTCTTAATCCAGGAAGCTCTTTCATCCTCCCTGACGCTATTCTGTAATGCTTTTAGTTCATCCATTGTATCCACGACCTTCAAGGCAAATGCTTCAGCTGGTTCGAGCTCTGGCTCACTTATCAAATTCCATTCATCCCTGAGCAATATACAGTTCAAGGCACAAAATCTTGCGACTTGATCCGCATATGCATTTCCCAGGGAAACATAGTCCTGTCCTTTTGTATGAGCACTACACTTTACCACTGCAATTTCGGCTGGCATTTGAATGGCGTGTAACAATTCCTTTATTCTCTCCCCGTTTTTCACTGGGGACCCTGAAGAGGTCAGGAAACCTCTTTGTGACCATAATTGCCCAAAGTCGTGCACAATTCCAAACCCGTACTGACTATCAGTGTAAATGGTAACCTTCATCAATGTAGACAGTTGGCATGCTCTTGTAAGGGCTACAAGCTCTGCTACTTGTGCGGAGTAGACTCCTTGAAGCCAGGACGCTTCCAAGACACCTGTTACAGTACATACAGCATATCCTGCTTTCAATATTCCCAATGCATCTCTTAAACATGACCCATCAACAAAAACAATTTGGTCATTTTCATCAAGCTTAGTGTCCTTAATGTCAGGTCGGGGTTTTGTGCAAAATTCAGTCACCTGAAGGCAGTCGTGCTCGACGTCTTCAGCGTTCTCAATTTCAGCATTTTCACCGGGAAGCAAGGTTGCTGGATTCAACGTAGTGCACCTTTTCAGCTGCACATTCGGTGAGTCCAGAATTATTGTTTCACACCTTGTGAGTCTTGCTCCAGTCATGTGTTGCGTTCGGGAGCGGGTCAAAAGTATCTCAACTGAGTGAGGGACCATGACTGTTAATGGATGTCCCATCACTATTCCTTCACTCTGAGTGAGGCTGATACCAACTGCTGCTACGGCGCGCAAACACCCTGGCAGTGCTGCTGCGACCGAATCCAAAGTAGCTGAAAAATATGCTACTGGTCTGTTTATGCCCCCATGGGCTTGGGTCAAGACAGACAAAGAACATGCATCACGTTCATGACAAAACAATGTGAAAGGCTTTGTGTAATCAGGCATACCTAAAGCTGGAGCCCTACACATGCATTCTTTCAATTCAATAAAAGCATCCATCTTATCTCCTTTCAGCTCAATTTCATCCAAGGCATCCTTCTGGGTCAGTTTCAGTAAAGGCTTTGCTAGAGTTGAGAAGTTGGGAATCCACTGGCGACAGTAGCTCACCATCCCCAAAAACTTCCTCACCTCCCTCCTTGTCTTTGGTGGACTCATTTGAAGTACACTTGTTATTCTTTCCTTCATTATTCTCCGTGACCCTTTCTCTATTTGATGACCCAAGTATTTCACTTTCTTCTGACAGAACTGCAACTTTGAAGGAGACACCTTGTGTCCATTCCTTCCCAAGTGGTTCAGTAGAGCAATGGTGTCGGCTGTGCAGCCACTTTCTGTCTTAGATGCAATCAGTAAGTCATCAATGTACTGTACTAGGGTTGACTCGAATGGCAATTCTAACGCTTCCAAGTCTTTCTTTAGAATCTGATTGAAAATTGACGGTGACTCAGAAAACCCTTGAGGAATTCGACACCAACTGTAAACTCTGTCTAAGAATTTGAAACAAAAGAGAAATTGGCTGTCCTCATGAAGAGGCACCGAAAAGAATGCTTGTGACAAGTCGATGACTGAGAACCACTCGGCATCACAAGGGATTTGAAACATTATCACAGCTGGATTCGGTACTACAGGACAGCATTTAACTATGATGTCATTTATTTTCCTCAAGTCCTGCACTATTCGGACCTTTCCACTCGGCTTTATTAGTCCCATGATTGGTGAATTACATGGACTGCTTAACACTTCTTTCAGTACTCCCTGTTTTACAAACTCGTCAATTAGTTGGGCGACTTTCATGAGGGTGTCTTGTGCCATATGATATTGTGGGGTCTGGGGAAATGTTACATTGGGTTTTACGGTCACTTTCACTGGTTCCACTCCTTTCACCAATCCCACCTCTTTTCCTGTCATATCCCACACTTCCTTTCCGACTGTTTCCCGTAATTCAGCTGGAATATCTTCTTCAGTTATCATCGGAAAAAGGTTAATCAGAGGGTATTCTTCATCGACAGTTTCCATCTCGTCCCCTTCTACACTTTCCTCTTCTTCCCCATCACTGCTCGTCTGAATTCTAATTCCATCGTCCGAACACATAATCGAACATCCCAATTTGCACAATAGGTCTCTCCCTAACAGTGCTATCGGGCTTGAGTCACATACCACAAATTTATGTAACCCTTGATAGTTACCAATTCTGACTGGTACTGGATCTGTGATTGGGTTCGTCAGGTGCCTGTTTGCTACTTCCACCACTTGAACTGTTCTCCCTGAGAGTGGCAAATTTGGGACTTCAATGCTCCTAACAGTTGAACGTGTGGCTCCTGTGTCAACTAAGAATGAAACACGGTGACCTATAACTCTTCCCTCCACATATGGACCCTTTTGATCAACTTCCAAGGATGCTGCAAGCACACAATTTCCCTCCTCATCTGAACTTTCACTCTCCCATACATTGTTTATTCCATTCTCACTGTGTAATGGGAACTGTTGTACTGTGCCATTTGTATTCATCACCTGACCCGAGACCTGTGGAGGAACCATCGCTTGCTGCTGATTCATTGGTGCCAAAGGTATTTGCATTTGCTGATTAGGTACCATGGGAAACTGCTGTTGCATTGGCTGCATTTGCGTCATCTGTATACGGGGCATCTGCATCTGCTGCGGCTGCATGGGCTGTAATCCTTGCAGCTGATTTATGGTCTGAAAATTTGGGTTTGGACCTCTCATTTTCGGTCCCCTCATTGTCTGGAATGCATTGACATCATTGTTTTGCTGACCAACACCTGCACCTTCCTGCACCACCATCGGGCACTCGCGTTTCCAATGTCCGACGATTCCGCACACGTGACACGGCATCACCCTTTTCATTGCCTGCACACCATTCGGAGTCACAACAGTGTTCAAATCCGGACCATTACTCCCAAAGCCTCCTCTGCCTCTGCCTCTCGCCTGTGGCTGAAACACCATATTTCCCTGCGGCTGCGGTATCTGCTGTGGGAACCCTTGCAACCCTTGCAAACCTGTCTGAGCTGCTTTAAGTTGCATCATCATCACTTTCTCTTTCAACCTTTTCTGTTTCACCTCCATTTCGTCGCTACAGTATTTCGCATAATTCAACACCTCATCAATAGGTTTCGACTGCCAACAAATCAAATGCGTCTTTATCATCTGACTTATCTCTGGTCTCAGCCCTTCCACAAATCTGAACACAAAATGAAGCATGTCCTTCGCCTCTATTGTTTCCGTGCCACTGTAGTTCTTGAACGCCTTCAACAACCTCTCATAGTAACCATGAATCGACTCTTTAGCCTCTTGGGCAGTCCGATCAATCTTCTGCCAATCCACATTTTTCGCTGCAACCTTCGTCTTCAAATGCTCGATCACCTTATAGTACAAGCTCATTACCATAGGTGATGGTGCACCCGTATCCCTGTCTCTCTCTGGTTCACTTGTCGGCCAACCTACAGCCCTTTTGCAATCTTCCCACAAATCTGCCGGAACCACAATCTCAAAGAGGGTGTTCAGGTCTTCCCAAAGACATTTTGCAAGCTTCACAAACCTATCAGTCTGTTGATACCATTCAATCGGTTTCTCTCTCAGTTTGGGAAAATCATCCGTAAAAGACTGAATGTCGCTTCTGTGCCACGGTACATGTATTAATTTTCCCCCTGCTGTCTCCCTCATTGGTAACATTGTTATTGCATCACTACTCTGTGGTCTCCTCTCCTTGTGCTCTGGGACACTGTCTTTCTTCTTTTCCTTTTTCTTTGCCCATCTGCTTTCCCATTTGTCTAAGCACCTCCACACTTGTGCACTCTGCAGCAATTCTCTAAGGTGCGTTTTCATGCCTGCTGACCTCATGTGTTCAAAGTCTGTGGTCCCGAAATCCAATCTATAGCTCCTGCTCAAGTGGTTTGTCTTGTCTATCTCAACCCCGTTTTTGTCAGCTATTTCTTGCAACCTTCTATGTACCTTGTTCACTTCTCTCGTAATCCTGGGACATAGATACCTCAGCTCTTCTTCCGAGTAGGACTCTAACCTATTCAAACCCATAGTCCCTTCCACCAATTCTTCTGCTTCCATGTTCAACCTTACCCTATTCAGATAGTTTTCTCCCTTCCCACTGGCTGAGCTTTGTGTGGAATTCAGACTGTTGAACCACTGTGTCAGCTGTTGCGCATTCAACCCCATCAGTGTAGCATTCACATCGACTGCCATTGATGGTTGCGGCAACTTTTCAGTGTTCGATGATAGCGGTATCATCAGTGGGGGACTCAACCTCACCACTGTTGACTGAGCACATATGGGACTAAACTCCATCAAGGACCCAGATCCAGTTGGCTGAGCCACTATCGGAGTTGTCTCTGGAGTGTTTTCTATGCACCTCCTTTCCGTCCCACTCTGCACCATTGATCCTTGACTGCTCCTACCTGCGTTAGGCTGAACGTACAAAGGTACCGGTGGACCTACAGTAATGGGTAGGGATATCGCATCTGGGTTCTGTCCATTCCCCAGGTTCTGAGGCATGTTCATTCCCACACTATGGGTCATCATTGCCGGCATGCCCGTCTGACTCCCCGTCATCTGAGCATGTGCTGTTCCCCCCTGCATCTGCTTTTGAGGCATCAAAAACTGGGTTGACTCAGCTTGTGCCAATGTTGGGTTGCGACCATTCTGTACTCCCATTACGGTTGGATCTAGAATCATTCCCGTACTGTTGTCACTGCTGTAGTACCTTGGGACCTGCGGCTGATAATTTTCTGCTGTTTTCAATATAGGCACATCTGGATATATTCTCCTAACCTGCGGTATCTGCGGGGTGAACAGTAAACTCGGGTCCTTAGATCCCGATGGCGTTTCTGAATTCGGAGTTTCACTATTCTGTACCGGTGCCGGAGGGGCAGAACTGGTACTTGGACCTTGTTCACTCGCTGCATAAGGTGGTGGACGGTCGTTCAGCAATTGCATGATGAACTCCTCATCCTCTGACTTGTCTTCTCTATCTTTGGAACACCTCCTGTTTGTCTTACAGGTAGCTTTCTTGCCTATCGCCTCTTCCTTCTTAGCAATTGCGGGAAACAATTTTATCCCCTGCAATATATCTGACCTCCACACTTTCTGTGCATTATCCCACCTAGCGTCCGCTAGTGTCTTTTCTACCTTTCTTATCCTGGTCTCGAACTTCTTTTGCTGTTGCTGTCTAGCCATTAGTTCCCAAATCGCTAGAGCCTCAAACTGTGCTGGCCTTGGAGGTACCTTCATGTCGTACATCGCGAATCTCAAATTCTCTAGGATCCTTATATTGAATGTCCCATGGATCGGGAATGCTACGCTCCCATGTTTCTCTGTCAGCTTGTGCCATTGCTTTAGCCAAAGACACGGAGCTACCCCCTTTTCCTCCATTACAATGTAAGCTGGTGTACCTTCGGGTGGCGTCTCCTCTCCTACGCTCGCTTTAATGTAAGACTCCCCCTTCATCGCACTCTTTAATGCTTTAAAAAATTTAATTTTCTCGTCTTTTATTTCACAAAGTTTGTAATCAATAAGTGACTTTAATTCCCGGAATACTCTTCGCTTGCCTTTCCCCTTCCAATCGAGCCCCACGGACTGCGTCCAATCCGTGCGCGACCCTTCTCTGCAACCAACCTATCCCAGCGCGGCTCCTAGTGACGTCACACTCACACACACTGCGGCTGACAAAGCCTCGCGGCTTGTCCTCCTTCACTCAGCTCCTCTCGTAACAACTTCTAGCATGTATCGCGAGCAACCAAATAATAATAAAACAGATCTGTCGGTTTACTACAGGAAGGGTAACACAATCGCTTCAGGACCTTAGGGATTTTTCACTAGCCTCGGCAGTTATTCCATCTTTCTCGGTCCCCACTTTCGCAAGCAAATCTGACCCGCAGACTCTGCTCTCAACTTGTCAATGATCTATTCTAGTGCACTTAGAATTTGTCAAAGCCCGAAGTCGAAGTTTTCTTTCACTCCCTTAACACACGTACCGACTCGTTGACCACGCCCGGTCAACCTATTAAACCGCCCAGACCACAACATAAAACAAGTGTCTCATACACTTTTCAACATACTCCGGAGTCTCTTGACCTCGCAGGGCCCGTCTCAACAACAACAACCACGTGGACCTTTTTCCGCACAAAGCGCCACATGCACATGAAGTTCGACGACTTCCCTACTCTCACACTCGGAGTCGCACCTCCGCTATTCTCTATGAAGTTCGACGACTTCCCTACTCTTACACTCGGAGTCGCACCTCCGCTATTCTCTAAAATCCTCGCAACCTTTTCAAACAATCTGCGGCAATAAGCTGTGCAAGCGCAAAACCCTAACTTCACTCATACCGTCACTAGTACCGCCAACGCCGATTTCACACCTCCATTCTTTCCATTCGCAAGCTCCGAGATCCCGGGAAAGTCGCGGGGGACTTAGGGCATCATCATTCTCTCAATCTGTTTTACCCAAGAAAAATCTAATTCAACACCATATACCTCTCGAGCAGGGTCCCAAAAGTCGTAACCATTTATTCAACACCATATACCTCTCGAGTGGGGTCCCAAAAGTCGAAACCGTCCTCTGCTACCATCTACTGATAGAGCGTTCCGTCCTAATAAATTACCTGGATCTGGACGCTCTTGGGTCGATGAATCTTTTGACCAAGTGGGGCTCTCTTCACTCGAGAGTAATCAATCAAATCAACAATCAATAATCAATAACGAACATAAGCAATACCCTGATCAACATAACACTTCACAATTAATCCAGAAAACATTTTGGCGAAACCATGACCTTTCGGTCATGAATAACCACACCAGTTTATTCAAAGTTAATGAATTTATTTCCCTATATTAACAAAGCTAGCACGATATAAATGTGTCTCAACACCAAATGATATATGTAAATGAACATTAATAGCTGTCCATAACGGCGGAAAAGATGCAATCTATGCAGCATTTGAATAACAATGCATTCGATAATAGCAACGCAAACCACTAAAACTATAATCTGTAATGGGCTAATTGCATACATTAGTCAGCATAACAAGGTCTCAAATTGCATCGTGCAACAAATGAATCCTCATCTAACCTCAAATTAGCATCGGCATGTGGGACTTCATGCGAAAACAATTTAGCAACATTAATTTGGAAAACTCCTAACTAGGGCTCTTATCAAAAATCAGCAGTTGGTTACCTAAAAAGAAACACAATGCAATTGTACAATTTCCTTTCATATTTACCAAATTCAATCAGCATTCAAGGAAGTCTTCGTCTCGCAGGTACCGGATTCGATCAGCATGGGACGGGGCAAAGGGGCAGGGTGGACGGGGCAATTGCCTCACAGCGGCAAGATCAAACTACTACTTCATGCAAAGGGACGAATCAAAGTTAAAGTCTCTAGGGCGAGAATTACTTAGAGTCTCTTTCTCTCGATTAGAGAAAGCATCAAAGTTTCTTTCAAAATGGCGTCGCAGCAAGATGGGCCATAATAGCTGCAATGGGCAATAATGTTCGATAGGTAATGTCCGTAATGTCTGTATGTCCGGTAATGTCCGGTAATGTCCTCTCGTGCACCAGGTTTAAATAGACAACAGTTCAAATCCAGTAGGGTCTTCCATTGGAGGGTTCATAGGTTGGCTTCAAATTGTCCAATCAAAAACAACAGTTCACAAGCTTCTACCTAGGCATACATTATCCTTGGAGTCGGGAACGTAAGTTGCAACATATTTTACCAATTAACTCACTTTCAGAGCGTCCATTGTCTGCACCTGCAAATTGACCTTGGAGCAAAGAAGAAGATGCCAGGCTGGCACGAAACCTTAAAGATAAGCATGTGAACCGATCTCACTGGAAAAGTACAGCTTCAAGCAAGAATACACGTTTTATTAGCACATTGGAAAAATACGAGCATCTAAACCGTGAGACAAGGCAAGTAGGCCAAAGCCTCCACTAAAGTTATGCTAAGCTAAAACATTTCAAACAAGCAAATCATAGCACACGTTTACAGTTATGTCAGACTAGTACAATTCTAATACATCACGTTATATAAAGCACGCTTATAAATGTTGGCAAACTACTCTGAGGGCACATTTGTCCCCGTACAATCTTTATTAGTTCGGTTTAAGTCACACTTGATTATTGCAGCACTACGTTTATGCGCTAATAAATGTAAAAACCTTCATTTCTGCGTCATCACAGTCACCAATAAATGCATGCATCTTCCGTCTTCCAATCTTGCCATGGGCTTACAAATAAATAAAATCCATTCAAGGGAAGCTAGTGATGCATATAAGTGTGCCGTGACACGTGTGCATCGTGACACTTGGGCACACTTTCGCCATGGTGTGTGCGTGCACACAAGCCACGACGCACGGAAGCGATTTTTTATTTACCATTTTAATATGGTGTACACAAAAAAGGAGTGGACCAGTAGCAGTTTATAGCTGCCAAGCCCTTGTAAAAAAAAAACAATCTGTGTAGTGGAATCACCTTTAAAATCCAGGCCATTCCACTCCAGGCCTCACTTGTTCTGTACCGCTAGGAATTTCTTGGAGGTTGTTGCTGAATTGTGATATTGGATGGTAATCGTGTGCATGCACCAAGCAACCCCACTCCTCACATCACACTTGGGCCCATATTTATACTTTTTTAACGCCGCATTTGCGCCGCTCTTTAACGCAAAAGTGGCGCAAACTTACAAAATACAATTGTATTTTGTAAGTTTGTGCCGCTTTTGCGTCAAAAAATGACACTTATGCGGCGCAAAAAAAATATATACATTTGGGCCTTGGTCACTCAGGCCCTGGTGTGATGTGGAAGTCCAAAAACACCCCAGCGCCAATACAATTTACAACAGGTACTCCACATCGCATGTTTTCTTCTGTCACATGACTCCCCTAAGTCTTCACTAAAGCCAAAGTCATCTCTAACCAGGCCAAAATACTTTGGAGCGTTCCATATAAATCTGCTCACAAAGACAACAACTGTAAAGCCATGAAAGTCCATATGAAGTTTGTACTTGATGCTAAAGTCTCGTTCTCAGGGTCGTACTAGCCTACAGGGCAATCAGGAAGTGCCTGAGGGGCTGGTGTGATAGGTCACTGTGTGTTCCTGTGTTTTTTAGGTTTATGGGCTTGTTAATAGTCTGTTGGGCAGTCTTTGCTGTTGATTTCTCTAATATTTCCACACACATTGCCTGTAGCAAGGAAAAATGTACACAGCCTCTCAAAACTTGCAAAACACCTATAAAACACGTCTTTACAAGTTTAAAACTACCATATTTGCAAATGTGGGCCATTTTTTAGCTATCTGATTCACTAATGGGGGCCACTTTTACTTTAATGCCCTGGCTTATTCTCTGCCCGAGTCTGGTCAGGCACATTTCATGAAATTCTCACTGCTGTTAATGCCACCAATGACTCACTAAGACTGTTCACTCAGTGTCCAGTCCTAATTCTGACTCTACTAACTCTTGGTCTCCTCAGACCCTTGGCAGGGATTTCTCTGACGAACTGCTGAAAATAATTTATTCTGTTCTTCAGACAGACTGTGAAAAGTACAGCTTCTCTATGCGATTCTTCCAGCTCCGTACCCACAGCGAAGTCTGTGTCTCCTTCAGCTCTTATTAAATTGCTTTCTGCTTTCTCCCCTGCAAAATAATCTCATGTTATAACTAAACTCCTCTATCAAATCTTATTCATTTTCCTATATGGATCACCAAGACTGATAAAACCAGTGTTAAACCTATCTTGACAACATTCTCTAACCTTTCTTTGACGGCAGGTAATGTCCTCTCTTGCTCGAAGACAACTGTAGTGGTCTCTCCCCTGAAAAAGCCCAATGCTAACACCACTATATCCAGCATCAGCCCATGTATTCTCACTTTCATTGCTAACGTGACTGAGGGCCTTAGGTTGTCCTGGTTTCAAGAATGGATGGCTGTTGGAAGCCTTTGAATAGTAGGGATGATTTGCTTGAATTGTCAGTGGTCTTCAACGCTGTCTTTCAATGGATTTGGAATAAAAAACAGTGCTCTTCAGTGACCATTGTCTTTTCACAGAGACAGGTTCCAAGCTGTATCTTTGCCTACGTTCAAGTCTCTCTCTTGTGGGTTAGCCAAGGCTCTGCCCTGCCCTACTCTATTAGGCTTCTACGTGGTAGCAATCACAGTACTAGTTATAGGTTTGTAAATCTTCAGATGCGAGTAGGCATTATTATCCCAGTCCTAAGAAAGGTACATTTCTGTTCCTTTCCTAAAACAATCCAAGCTATTTATCATTTTTAGCTCTAGTGGGAGATCTTTTTACTATAGTCGGCGTGGCAAGTATGTACTGCTCATCCATATTTTTCTTTTTAAACCTGAGGTTTTCAGACACCCTTTAACCTGAGACCTCATAACATGCCCTAGTAAGTAGGGTTTCAGCCAGGATATCCAATAGTCCTTTTTGCTCTGAAAAATGCATTTATCGATGCTGATCGCCAATGCTCAAAACTTGCTCCGACTGGTATTGGAGAGCCAGTTAAGTCTTGTAAAAATTGGGCTAACATATTTGCAGTGCTATAATCCTGCAACCAATAGAGCAGTGGGACTCTGAAATGTTTGGAAGAGCTTCAAAATGCTTAGGGAAGCACCATCAAATATGGTGCTATAATAATCTAGGGGAATGCAAACTATAGCTCAAGCTATAGTAGTCTTGTGATCTCACTGATCTAGTGTGTACCAACATATCTCAAGGGTTCCAATTCCTCTTGTACGCAAACAAAGGTTTATCTAGGGCTAGACTGCTTATATTCAGGATGTGCCAGTTGCTGTTTGTCAGATGTTTGAGTTGGATGGATAAACCATTGCACGTAATGATACACAATGATTGAGCTGTCTGTTTTTTCATCCTATTCTCCACTAAGTAGGAGCGATCATTGATTCTTGCTTGTTGCCCTGCTTTATTAATGATCTTGGAAAGATAACCGGTGTATATTAGTTAGTTCATAAAGGTATCTTCATGGGACTCATACATGTGAAGGTCCGAACAGTTCCTCCTAAGGGTACATGGGTGAAAACTATGGCAATGCAATAGGGAGTTCCTGTCCATAGGTTTTCTATAAACTTCTGCTGTTTTAAGGATTTTTGGGGTCCCTTGCAAGACAATTTTAGGCCCCCCGTTCTTAACAACTTTGAATTTTATTACCCACTTTTTCACTAGTTATGGCCTGCATGATTCCAAACAAACGTTTAGAAAAGGGTTTCACACAAACACATTTGAAATATGCCTTTCAGTAGACTCCAAAAATCCTGAAGATGGCACTAGGCAAGAGAGACAGAGGTAGAGGTAGGCCGAGATAACAAAAGAGGTTCTGTTTAACAAATAGAGGTGAGCTAGAGAGAGATAAAGTTAGTTTACTTTCTCAGGGGGCCTCTTGTAAGGTGTGGGGCTCTGGGCAATTGCTCACTTTGCCCCTGCCTTAAAACTTCTCTGAACATTGACAATTATCCCACTAACAAAGACTCCTCTGTCTTCTCTATTTGAGTCAGTATATAACATCCCTTAACTGAAGAGTCTGAAGTAGTGGTCAGTGATAAAGGTCTTCAATTCCAAAACCTAGTTTTAGTTTGAGGATCTATAAATCAAATTTAGACATTTAGGCCCTCATTAGCGTATTTCGTTTATGCAAAAGTAGCTTAAGCTTACAAAATACAATTGTATTTTGTAAGTTTGAGTTGCTTTTGCGTCAAAACATGACGGTAATGCAGCGCAAAAAAAGTATAAATCAGGGCCTTATCTTGGAAAACATTTTTGCCTTTATTTACCTGTACCTTGGTTATAGGCAAATGTAGCAAGTTTGTCTTGAGCTGCATATATCAGCATGAGGTTCGGTATACTGTGCTGGGTTTATTTGTTCAGGTACCTTAGGCCTTTAAACAAACATAGAGCTAAAAGCCAGATGGAGTCAGGTATCGTTTCGAGATCTAATGTTGTAAAAATCAACATAAACAATTAATGTCAACTTTCTAAATGTGTAGGCTGCTTCTAGTGGGGTGTTTTAAGAACACAACTTTGATAACTCTTCCTTAAGAAAATTGGATCTAATGAAATGTATAGCAGACGAAAACCGCCAACGTATGGAAAATGGACAAAGAGATGTGACGATATTTAATACCACCAGGTTTGAGTTAATTCAGGGTTAGAAAATAACAGCTACAACATTTGTTTGATTCCTCGTTTAAAAAAAATGTATACTAAAACTGGTTTTAAACAAATGTTAGGAGCCATAAGATGTAAAATAAAATCTACCAGCAAAAGAAAAACAAGGATGATACTGTCTTTCTTCTATTTGGGGCGAGAATGGAGGAAAGCATAGATAATGCTACAGATGAGGTTAAAAGTAGGAAATAAGGAGACATTCGAGATAGGAAGAGGCTGAGAAGGTACTACTGGAGAGCATGTAGAATTTTATGTATCAAAAATATGAGTTACCAATGTGAAACATACAAAAAAAGTGTAACAGCTCAGACCCGTGGGGTGATGGGAAATGACTGATTCTCAGGACGCAGAGCATAATGTGGCTGAGGAGAAACTGATGAAATAAGATCGACACGAGAAGCCAGAGAGATATGAAAATGAAAAAAGCATGGGCTGGTATCTTGCCATGAACCAATACAACTGGCAGCAGTGATCAGGATCATGTAGCACATGGTATAGAAAGTGGTGGATAAGAGTAAAATTAGAAGGTCTCAACAGTGATGTCAGGTGAAAAAGTGGAAAATGGTAAGTTTTAGTTGAAGGGGCATTCAGAAAATATGACTTTGTTAGCTTGCACAAGTTAATACAAATTGAACATTGTAAGATTTTCCCACAAAAGATTTGTCAGCCTTATTTGATCAAGCTTCAGTTTTGTCCCGTCACTTTTTTTAGATATATAGAAATCTTCTACAAAACGCTGGGTCAAAATGCTTGTTGTTTGTAGGCTTTGAGTTTATGTTTCTATATAAAATTTAATTATTTCTCAGGTTTGTTTTTTAGTTATTTCATAATGACACATATACTACAAATATGCTCCTTAGGTTACAGCTGTGTGATTGTAGTAGATTTTACTGACGGGCTGAATATCAGAGATTTCTGATCTGATTTAATTGGACTTCTGCTAAATGATTCTCAAAAGCTGGAAAGTGATGCTTACTATCCAGATATACCCTCCTTTGGAGAATGGGTTGTTTGGGATTTCTGGAAGAATGATTTCCATCTTTTCAATTTCTCAATATGATTGTCAAGCTTTGGTCAAAGATTGAATCTGCTGAGAGTCCCAGCTGTCCCTGACTCTCTCTAGAGGTACCATACATGGAAATGCCGCACAAGAGAAGCAAGGGAGGGAAAATAAGGGAAGGGACAGACAGTGAATATAGGAGTGCTTGTGGTTGCAGGTTGGTGATGGTAAATCCTGGATCTGAATAGCCACAGCTGGCAGAGGGACCCAGCTCTCGCTCTTGGAAGTGAGAAAGAGTGAGCAGAATATGTGTGATAAAGATGTAGATGTCAGTAACCAATCATATTGTAAGAGTGTAATTTCAGAGAAAACCTCACCCCGACAAACCAGCAAATTTACACAAATCCCAGGCTGATGGAGTGGTCGTGGGGCTGGTGTCAACCTAGAAATCAGAGATACTCTCCAGGACACCCAAGAAGAAGAGACCACAATGAAACAGCAGACTGTTGAATGCCTGATGCAGAGTACAACATAAATGCACATAGCCCTAGGTTAGCAGGGAATGGATAAATGTGGGACCCAGGAAATGACAAAAACATCAAAAGTGCAGGACGCAAAATCGGGTAAGGAAATTAACAGCGCGGCGAGCCAATGCAACAATGGCCTGATTACGAGTTTAGGTGATAATTATCGTACCTGATAAATAACAATACCACTGGGTATGTTCTTTATTGGGTGTGATTAATAACATCTATTGCGAGTTGGTGGGGAATAACATGCTGATTTTGGTGTTTAACACACCAAAATCCACATGATATAGTGAATACTAGGAGTTTTTCTCCCAGTAAATGTTGGCATGTTTGACCTGCTATAATTTAACGAAGCTTGAGGTATTTAACACATCCGATTATTGGATGCCTTAAATACTTACCAACGTGTCATTCAAACCTGTGCATAGTTTATGCATGGGTTGCAATATAGCAACCAACGCAGAATCAGGGTCTATAAATCGTTGCCAAGTGAATAGTGTAGTGTCTGGCGAGTATTATGACGGAAACCTTTTGGCTCCGAACAGACTCCATAGAAGTGTAAGGTAATGGTGAGAGTGAAATGGAATGCAATGGAAGCTTGGTTAGGATGTTGAGTTCGCAGTTACATGCAGAAGCATAAAGACGTGTAATATTCAGCTCCGTGGGTGGCATGATCATTGGCGGGTACCCAGGCTGGGAAGACTCTACAACTGGCAAGAAAATAGGGGATAAGTAACCCAAAGAAGGATTGTGCTCTCCCAGAGAGTTTGGTGTGGTCTAAGCAAACTGCTCGTGCATGCCACGTGTGTTGCTGTTGAAGTACAGAATCAACACTTCATGCATGTGGTGTCACACTCATCTGGCTCCAACCGCAGAGGCGATGTTGGACCTCCAAGCCCAGTAGGGGCAGCCCAGTGTAACCAGTAACGTCTGTCTAGTTCCACAGGCAGGCCCCAAGGAGAAAAAGGAGAAGGATAAAACAAGAAGATGAACGCACGTTACTGCAGGAACTGCTCGGCGGCCTCGTGCATTGTTTAGAAGGGTTGGAACTCCCTGGACCTCAATATCCTCAATGCAGATACGATACACTAAAAATGACAAAAGACAATATTACTCAGAGGTTTCCTAATTAGAATCTCAATCAACGGTTTACACATCCAATACACTTACAGGCATCATCATAAACATTGCATGAAAGAGAGCAGAAATTGATTCAAGAATGTAAGAAAATGGCTCCCTTTTGCAGTTACCCCCCACTTTTTGCCTGATACTGATGCTGACTTGACCGAGAAGTGTGCTGGGGCCCTGCTAACCAGGCCCCAGCACCAGTGTTCTTTCACCTAAAATGTACCATTGTTTCCACAATTGGCACACCCCTGGCACACAGATAAGTACCTTGTAAAAGGTACCAGTGGTACCAAGGGCCCTGTGACCAGGGAAGGTCCCTAAAGGCTGCAGCATATGTTGTGCCACCCTAAGGTACCCCTCACCTAACACATACACACTGCCATTGTAGATTGTGTGTGTTGGTGGGGAGAAAAAGACAAAGTTGAAATGGCATCTCCCTCTGGATGCCATGCCCACAAAATACTGCCTGTGGCATTGGTAAGTCACCCCTCTAGCAGGCCTTACAGCCCTAAGGAAGGGTGCACTATACCACAGGTGAGGATATAGCTGCATGAGCAATATGCCCCTACAGTGTCTAAGTCTATTCTTAGACATTGTAAGTACAGTGTGGCCATATTAAGTATATGGTCTGGGAGTTTGTCAAAAACAAACTCCAGAGCTCCATAATGGTTACACTGAATACTGGGAAGTTTGGTATCAAACTTCTCAGAATAATAAACCCACACTGATGCCAGTGTTGAATTTATTTAAAAAATGCACACAGAGGGCATCTTAGAGATGCCCCTGTATTTTACCCAATCCTTCAGTGCAGGACTGGCTGGTCTGTGCCAGCCTGCTGCTGAGAGACGAGTTTCTGACCCCCCTGGGGTGAGGGCCTTTGAGACCAGAAACAAAGCCTGCTATGGGTGGAGGTGCTTCACACCTCCCCCTGCAGGAACTGTAACACCTAGCAGTGAGCCTCAAAGGCTCAGGCTTCGTGTTACAATGCCCCAGGGCACTCCAGCTAGTGGAGATGCCCACCCCCTGGACACAGCCCCCACTTTTGGTGGTAAGTCCAGGGGGAGATAATGAGAAAAACAAGGAGGAGTCACCCACCAGTCAGGACAGCCCCTAAGGTGTCCTGAGCTGAAGTGACCCCTGCCTCTAGAAATCCTCCATCTTGATATTGGAGGATTTCCCCAATAGGAATAGGGATGTGCCCCCCTCCACTCAGGGAGGAGGCACAAGGAGGGTGTAGCCACCCTCAAGGACAGTAGCCATTGGCTACTGCCCTCCCAGACCTGAACATTTAGTATTTAGGGGCACCCCAGATCCCAGGAAAACAGATTCCTGCAACCTGAAGAAGGAAGAAGGACTGCTGACCTACAAGCCTGCAGAGAAGGAGGAAGACTACAACTGATTTAGCCCCAGCCCTACCGGCCTGTCTCCAACTTCGAAAACCTGCTCCAGTGACACATCCAACAGGGACCAGTGACCTCTGAAGCCTCAGAGGACTGCCCTGGACTACAGGACCAAGAAACTCCCATGAACAGTGGCCCTGTTCAAAACTAGCAAAGAAGCAACTTCAAAGGACTTCACGTTTCCAGCCGGGAGCGTGAGACTCTACACTCTGCATCCGACGCCCCCGGCTCGACCTGCAGAAAACCAACACCTCAGGGAGGACTCCCCGGCGACTGCGAGCCCGTGAGGAACCAGAGACGACCCACCTGAGCCCCCACAGCGACACATGCAGAGAGACTCCAGAGGCTCCCCCTGACTGCGACTGCCTGTAACAAGGGACCCGACGCCTGGAACCAACACTGCACCCACAGCCCCCTGGACCTGAAGGAACCGAACCTCAGCGCAGGAGTGACCCCCAGGTGACCCTCTGCCTAGCCCAGGTGGTGGCTGTCCCGAGAAGACCCCCCTGTGCCTGCCTGCACCTCTAGAGTGACCCCGGCCCCCTCCATTGTTTCCTACCTGAAACCCAATCCCTGCTTTGCACACTGCACCCGGCCGTCCCTGTGCCGCTAAGGGTGTGTTTTGTGTGCCTACTTGTGTCCCCCCAGTCCTCTACAAAACCCCCCTGCTCTGCCCCCTGAGGACGCAGGTACTTACCTGCTGGCAGACTGGACCCAGAGCACCCCTGTTCTCCATAGGCACCTATGTGTTTTGGGCACCTCTTTGACCTCTGCACCTGACCGGCCCTGAGCTGCTGGTGTGGTAACTTTTGGGTTGCCTTGAACCCCCAACGGTGGGCTGCCTGTGCCCCAGAACTGAGACTTGTAAGTGTTTTACTTACCTCCTAATCTAACCTTTACTTACCACCTCCAGGAACTGTTGATTTTTGCACTGTGTCCACTTTGAAAATAGCTTATTGACATTTTTACAAAGACTGTACATGATATTGTTTTCATTCAAAGTTCCTAAAGTATCTAAGTGAAGTACCTTACATTTAAAGTTTTGATGTAAATCTTGAACCTGTGGTTCTTAAAATAAACTGAGAAAATATATTTTTCAATATAAAAACCTATTGGCCTGGAGTAAGTCTTTGAGTGTGTGTTCCCCATTTATTGCCTGTGTGTGTGCAACAAATGCTTAACACTACCCTCTGATAAATAAGCCTACTACTCGACTACACTACCACAAAATAGACATTAGAATTATCTACTTTTGCCACTATCTTACCTCTAAGGGGAACCCTTGGACTCTGTGTACACTATTTCTTACTTTGAAATAGTATATACAGAACCAACTTCCTACAAAGAATAACTGGTGATCTTCCAGGACTCCGGAAAATACAGGATTCTGATTCTTTACAAATACAACTTCAGTCTCTATGAACTTGTCCCAAGGTACTAGATACAACATGTCGCAAAACACAATGACAAACCTTTAGTTCATGGAGAAAGAGTTCAGAGCACTACAGTGAAAGAGTCCAGAGCAATGGGCCTCAAGGAGAGGGTTCAATATTCCAACAATGATCAAAATCCAAAACGTGCTCACGCCTTCAAGGAATAAGTCTTGTAATATTGCTGGTCTATAGATTAATGGACACCAACCTGAGAATAAAGTACTTAGCCTTGACAGTACTTGAACTGGAATCCCATGGCGGCAGGAAAATCAATGCAAGAAGCTCAAGAAGAGATGGAATCGTAGCTCATGAAGGAAGACCCTGGAACTGTCGCATACAGCATAATCTCAGAAAAAGCTTTGGCAGACTAGAACGCTGGAAACTCCGGGCAACTCAGGAGATGAGTGCAAGGAAGAGACTTGCCCAGGACTGGAACACTGGAAGGAAAGTGCAGGAACAATGCTTGTACATGCCGGGAGCAAATTCAAGGCCAAACAATTATGCAGGTTCAGAGGGGGAATTTATACAGTAAGCAAAGAGTTTTCCAGAAGGGCACATGTCCCACACGGAAGCGTGGAATATTCCAATGAACCTGGGAAAAATTAGGTGTTTCATACCAACGGACATGAGGCCTAGCAGGTAGCATGTGCAAACAGTAATTGACAACAACAAGTACAACGGAACCTCAAGTGCATGATGGTACAAGTCAGTGGTTCTAGTGGAAACAGGACTATCCCAAATAGACATGTGATATCTTCAGGTGTAAACAGGACAAAACTTGCATAGCAACAAAACAGGAGAGTCAATGGTTCAGGCTTCCCTGTAGGGGGGAAGTCATAGAGAGCTCGGGGCTGGAGGGTGCCGCAAAGGAAGTACTAGGGGTAGGGAGGTGCCACAAAGGAAGGGTGACATGAGCCCTGTGAGTAAAACCCACCGCACACAGGGCACAAGATGGAGTCGTGACATGTTGAGTCAAAGCACAGCTCCAGCTGCTGTGAAGCAGCTGAAGATGAAAGCATTATAAAGAATCTTGACATTATTGGCTGAGATCCTGCTGGTCAGGCCATATATACAGGTACTGCACTGTCATGCAAGATAAAATTGTACAATTTACGGAGCGCTACTGCAAAAGGTGGTTACTTACTGACACATAAAGAAGCGTTAAAAAAACTGCTGTGGTCAAATACTAACAAAATATAGAGAAGTGCTGGCTGACAGAATGAGTAAGTAGGAAGCATACTGCCATCACACTTACCAGAATCTTTGTAAGTGGAGCTTCCTAACCTCAGCACCGGGCGAGGAGACCCAAGAAGTAGCATGGAGGTTGTGCTTAATGAGCTGCCCAGTACCTGAAGTGGCACACCACCAAAGCTGCCAGGTGGCGGCTCAGAACATCTCCAGAGGTCTCCAAAAGTGAAGATACAATACAAATAAAGTGCTGGGTAAAGGACAGGAGTGCAAGTGTGAACAGGGCTTAGTATGTCGGTGAGGATTAGAAATGGTAGAAGAATGAGAGACAGGGTGATATGTTTGAAGTAGAAAAGGTGGTAAAAATGAGAACTAGAGATGAGAGAAAAGCTGAAAAAGATAGAATTGAGAAATGTAAGCGGTATAAAAGATGGATTGAAAATTGACTTTTCACAGCATGAAGGAAGCATTTTTGCTCACTGTCTTCTTTGATGTGCTTGTATCCTTATGACCATGCCCTGCTATCCCACCATTTCAACAATAATTTGTATTTTGTGGGCACCTATACACCCACTGTGTAAATCAATAACACTAAAAACAGTTTTGATATGCCCAGAATTTTCCAGGCCTCCTAAAATTTAAATCTCCTTGAAAGCCGCCTAGCTGTGGATTTTGGCCTCTAGCTCAGCCACTACCTAGGAAATCCTACAAAACCTGTGATAGAAAATTCTGGAATCTGAGAGGAGCCACAAAATTCATTCCACCCAGCATTCCCCCAGGTCTCCCAATAAAAATGGTGCCTCACTTGTGTGGGTAGGCCTAGTGCTCGTGTCAGGAATGGATCACACAACAGTCAATATTGGTCCTTACATGATTGCAACTGTTGACCCTGGGGTGATCCATCCCTGACACAGGCACTAGGTACAGGCACTCAAGTGGGGTAGCGTTTTTATCAGGACAGGTGAGTAAACACTGGGAGGTAGGAATTTTGTGGATCCCAGCATATTCCTGTAGTTTATGTGACAGAAATGCTAGAAAAAATAAAGTTTTTATTCAACATTTCACCTTTGCAGGGTATTCTGGGTAAGAAAACTTTGGGGAATCCACACAAGTCACACCTCAGTGGACTCCCCCCGGGTGCCTAGTTTCCAGAAATGTCTGGGTATGGTCAGTTTCCCTATATGGCCACCGGGTCCGGGACCATAAACGCAGGTGTCTGTCTTACAAAACCAGGATGTTTTGTGAAAGATAATTTTGATGTCTCCACAATACGATTTAATTTTGGGGCTGAATTAAATTGGGGAGCTCCCAAGAGAGCAATCTCTCTGTGCATGCTGCCACATGCACCTGCTCTCTGGGCTGGGCTAACCTGCTATTGTCCTGCTGCACAGACTGTGCTTGCAAAGGGACAGCAGGTCTGTCCTCATCACCTCCCTCAGAATCACTGGAAGAGGAGTTGTCGGAAAAATCACTCCCAGAGTCTGAGCCATTTTCCTATCTCTCAGATGCTGTCTCAGTCTCTGATCCTACGTCACAGCTATCCTCCATAACCCAAGTTAGGGCTTGAGCAGCAGTCATCCAATGAGACGCCATCTCTGCTACTGGCTAAACCCTCGCTCAAAAACACTAGCCTACGTAGAAAGTCACAAAATCGCTGGTGGGTGTGTGTGTGTGTGATGTGTGCAACAGTAAAGGTCAGGCACCTTACCTTTGCTTCTTCCCGCAGTCAGCACATTCTCTCAAGACACTCCAAAAAACAAAAAAGGCACACTATTACTTCACCTAGTCACATACCAACCGTCACAGTCTTTAGCGCCTCTGGCGCTCAGTCCAACGATCATTATTGGTGCTCCCACTCCCATGACCTCCTCCTCGGATTCCCTCACTACCACCCAGCAAAAGTGCCCTTCATCGCTCCATAGCCCCCCTCGCACATACATTTCATTTGTATTATAGTGCAAGTAATGGCTGGCTTTACTAATCCACTCAGCTATTCATATAAAATACAGATTTGATATTTGCAGTAGGCATGCAGTAGTTCTGTCCCCTGGGCATGGCCATTGGGTACAGTGGCATGTAGGGGGGCCCAAATTAGGCCCCCCAATGCCACTTTAAAAAAATATATATACTTACCTCAACTTACCTCTACTTACCTGGGATGGGTCCCCCCATACATGGGTGTCCTCCTGGGGTGGGCGAGGGTGGCAGGGGGTGTCCCTGGGGCAGGGAAGGACACCTCTGGACTGCTTCCATGGTCTGAGACCATGGAAGTGAGCCCACAGGTCCCTTAACACCTGCCCTCACCCAGGCGTTAAAATACGGCACACATCAGGCTGTGCGCCGTTTTTTAAGGCCCGGCCCCTTCTGTGCGTCAAAATGACGTGGGAGTATAAATAAGGCACACAGGCCTTAAAGTCATTTTTTGGACGGGAACGCCTACCTTGCATGTCATTAACGCATGGCAGTTTCCCGCATCCAAAAAATGACGGACACAGAGGTTTTTTGACATCCGCGGGTCGGACGTCCTAGTTTAAATATGGGGCAAGGTTTGCGCTGAATGTGCGTCAAAATGTTTGACGCGCATTTGGCGCAAACAGAGTATAAATATGCCCCTCAGTACTGTTAGAGAGGAAGTGACTCTAAATGAGGAAGCACAGCAAAGAGTTAAATTTTGTTTTAATAATGTGGTGAAAGGAAGTAATATCTTGATTAAAACACCTGCGGAGACAGAAGAGGTATCTGTAGGCAAGCCAAGAACCACAAGACTGCACAAACAAGCTGCGGGCTCTGTGGGCAACATCCATCCTGAAGCGGCTCCTTCGGCTTGAAGGATTAATTAACTCCAGCAAAGCACTGCCTTGTTCTCCCACTAGTTCTGGTGCCAGGTTTCTCCCTGTCTCGCAGCCAAAGCAGCTTGAAAACTATAATGCTTTCCATCAAGGACCAGATTATTTTCTGTGGTAATACCCAGGACCTACATTTTTCACAGTTTAGTCATAGGCGATGACTGCTTCCCCTTCTTTTGTTTTTGTTTAATGATTGAAACATTTGTGCATGGATTGGCATCCTTACATTTTTAAATTGTAGCCTTTGCGTGTCCATGTATTTAAGACAGGTGTAGTCACGGGACTTTCTTTATTCGTATGTGCATTGTGGCCACTCTGATGGCTAGAATGCAATAGTGTTTACCGTTTAAACGTGGTGTCAGCCAGTAATCTACTTGGCTGTACTCTCTGCAACTCGTGCACTCACTTCGAGTTAATGCATGCCCAGTGTTAATGCAGCAGAGTTTCTTCAGAAACAGGCACACCACTCTGCGCCTGCTCGCATATCCATAAAGGAGGACAGATACATTTAAAAGATACACACCACAACTGGAGCAGCATCTAAAGGACGGGTCGCACAAGTGTAAAGATAAAATCTTGGATTCCAGCGCCTAGAGGGCTGCCTTGTTGGCACTGTGGTCGATATTCTCCTGCCTACGTGCGTGGTGCAGGCCGGGAAATTTTTACGAAAGAATGGAGAAGCCGCGGGTCATTAGAGGGAGAAACTCCTGTGAACAGGTAACGGGGGAGGCACCACTGAAAAGAATAATAAAATAATTAAAAAATGACAGTGGTGAAATGGGTACAAACGCCCTTAAAAACACAAACAATAAAATAGAAGAGGAGACGGGCCAAGAAAGCAGGATGCAAATTTGGGGCGCGGCCCGCATCTTCCACCTTAAGAGAAGTGTACTTGATGACAACGAGACAGACACTAATGCTGGGGCCGCATTAGTGATCGTCCAGTGGTAAAATGTCCAACAACCCATTGAGAGGTATGGGAATATATATTAATCTCTCAATTCATGCAGGGTCTGCCGGTCCCTCGTAAATTAGATATCTCATGATGGGGCTCCTAGTAACTTTAAGTCAAAGGCTCCCCGGTGAGGGAGACAGATGTCGATACTGACTGGGGACTGATGGCATTCTAGTATGCCTGGTTATCTGGGAAGTGAGACAACCAGTCAGGAGCGGCTCCTTCTCAATGGCGAAGGAGCGTCACCCCACTGGCTGAGCCAGCAGCTGAAAAATAAAACGATATTTTAATATCATTTTTTTTTACAGCTGTGGGTCAGCCAGCAGGCACAGGAAGGGGCAGGGCTCATACATGGGAGGGCCGGCCAAACTGAAATGCGCGCCTACGTTTCTCACAGACCCCCAGTGCAATGTCTGTGCAGCAGAACAGGCTGCTCAACCAATCCTGATGCTGCTCTCATGCTAGGTTTATCATGAGAGCACACCAGAATTGCTGGCGAGAGTGTGCAGGTGTCCCAGGGAATGCTGGGAACCACCAGCGCAGGAAGGGGATCGAGGTGAGCAGTGGCAGAGGTGGTGGCAGCAGCGGCAGTTGGTACGTTTAAAAAAAATATATTGTTTGATGTCCCCACCCAGACTCCCCTCCCCTTGCCCCTCTCCTCCCCTTGAGATTTGTGCTGGCGACCGCTGCAAACAGCGCATAATTTGAGCCAGTAGTTGCAGTTGGGACCCGAGAGTTTGTTTTTGGAGACAGACATCTATTTTTCCACATCAGACTTTGAACCAGAGCCAGGAAGAGAAAAACACAACAGGATACATGGAGCAGTGGTGTATTGACACTTTAGAGGGCTCCCCTGCAAGGGGCCCATGCCCCTCATGCAATCACTCAACCGTCTACTGCTTCAGAGCACCATACCCTTGCACACTACCCACAGCATACCAACAGGACTTTCAGTGACAAGACTTTCCAAAAAACACATCAGTTTTCAATGTAAAAATGTGATGTGTCTATGTTGTGTTCTGGGGCATTTTCTGTTGCAGGCACTAGGCCTACCAACACAAGGGAGGTACCATTTTTATTAGGAGACTTTGGGAAATGCTGGGTGGAAGGACATTTGTGGCTCCTCTCAGGTTCCAGAACTTTCCATCACTGAAATGGGAGTAAAAAGTGTTTTTTTGCCAAATTTTGAGGTTTGCAAAGGATTCTGGCTAACAGAATCTGGTGAGAGCCCCACAAGTCACCCCATTCTAATTCCCCTAGGTGTCTAGTTTCCAAAAATATATAGGTTTGCTAGGTTTCCCTAGGTGCCGGCTGAGTTAGAGTCTAAAATCCAGAGCTAGGAACTTTGCAAAAAAACAGGTCATGTGTCCATGTTGTGTTTTGGGGCACTTTCTGTCACGGACACTAGGCCTACCCACACAAGTGAGGTACCATTTGTATCGGGAGACTTGGGGAAATGCTGGGTGGAAGGAAGTTTGTGGCTCCTCTCTAATTCTAGAACTTGCAGCACCAAAATCTGAGGGAAAGGTGGTTTTTTGCATCATTTTGAGGTTTGCAAAGGATTCTGGGTAACAGAACCTGGTGAGAGCCCCACAAGTCACCCCATCCTGGATTCCCCTAGGTGTCTAGTTTTAAAAAATGCACAGGTTTGGTCCGTTTCCCTAGATGCCGGCTGAGCTAGAGGCCAAAATCTATAGCTAGGCACTTTCCAAAAAACATGTCAGATTTCAATGTAAAAAATGTGATGTGTCCATGTTGCGTTTGCTGTCGCGGGCACTAGGCCTACCCACACAAGTGAGGTACCATTTACATCGGGAGACTTGGGGGGACATAGAATAGGAGAACAAGTGTTATTAACCCTTGTCTTTATCTACATTTTTTCCTTCCAAATGTAAGACAGTGTGTAAAAAAGATGTCTATTTGAGAAATGACCTGTAATTCACCTGCTAGTATGGGGACCCCAGAATTCAGAGATGTGCAAATAACCACTGCTTCTCAACACCTTATCTTGTGCCCATTTCAGAAATACAAAGGTTTCCTTGATACCTATTTTTGACTCTGTATATTTCACCAAATGAATTGCTGTATACCCAGTATACAATGAAAACCAAGTGCAAGGTGCAGCTCATATATTGGCTCTAGGTACCTAGAATTTTTGATGAACCTACAAGCCCTATATATCCCGCAACCAGAAGAGTCCTTCAGACGTAACAATATATTGCTTTCAAAAATCTGCCATAGCTGGAAAAAGTTATAGAAGAAAACGTGGACAGAAATAGCTCTTTTTTTCACCTCAATTTCAATAATTTTTTATTTTAGCTGTTACGTTCTGTAGGAAAACCTAGAAGGATCTACACAAATGACCCCTTGCTGAGTTCAGAATTTTGTCGGCTTTTCAGAAATGTTTAGCTGTTCAGGATCCAGCATTGGTTTCACACCCATTTCTGGCACTAACTGGAAGGAGGCTGAAAGCACAAAAATTAGTAAAAATGGGGTAGGTCCCAGTAAAATGCCCAAATTGTGTTAAAAAAGTGGTTTTCTGATTCAAGTCTGCCTGTTCTTGCAAGCTGGGAAGAAGGTGATTTTAGCACTGCAAACCCATTGTTGATGCCATTTTCAGGGAAAATGCCACAAGCTTTCTTCTGGGGACCTTTTTCCGCCCATTTTTCTGAAAAAACGAAATGTTAGCTGTATTTTGGCTAATTTCTTAATCTCCTCCATGGGAACCCACAAACTCTGGATACCTTTAGAATCCCTAGGATGTTGGAAAAAAGGACGCAAATTTGGCTGGATAGCTTATGTGGACAAAAAGTTATGAAGACTTAAGCACAAACTACCCCAAATAGCCAAAAAAGGGCTCAGCACTGGGGGGGTGGAGTGGGGGAGGCCCAGCAGCTAAGGTGTTAAATTGCAAAAAAACAGCTCCACCATGTGGCAGCTTTCAAGAGCCGGTGATGGCAATTAAACTATTGGCTCAAATTAAGCACTGGTTATGACCCAAGAACTCGGGTAGCAAGAGTACTGGCAAGAGTAACAAAGAACAGGCTGCTGCGTCTAGCTACCTCTAAATGACAAGTGTGATAGGTGCTGTAGGTTTCCTAACAGAAGTCTAAGTTTTTTGTCCTGCCAAGCACCACGCATCAGGGGTTGGACTAACATTTTAGTGCTGGTGTCCCCATCACCGCACTAATTTGGTAATTAGGCGTGCAATTAAACTTCTCTTTGTTTGATCAGGCTCCGTATCTCTGGGGTTTATATGAAGTCAACCGAAAGCAGACTAGCTGTCCTGCCCCAGGTAGTTATTATGAGTGCACCAGGTCAGGGAGAAGAGACTCCTTATTAAGGAAAATTGTCCTGGAGATGGCTAGGTTATTTGCTTTCACTAAAAAAGTCAGTAAGATTCTCACATTGACCATCTCTGGGTCATAAGGATGTTTGACTACATTTTCATCTACACTACATCCTCTCTACCACGCAATTGTCACACGTGTACTAATTGTAATTACCATTTTTTGGAAGAAGGTGCACCACTGCGGAAGTACTGGCAACAACAAACTCAGGTAAAGCAACTGCTGTATTTACAGGTCTGTAGACATTGTGTATTTGTGTTGGGGTGTCTGTATGAGTGTGTGTGTATAGAGAGAGAGAAAGAGAGGACACAGTGAAGGGTGCAATTTAAGGAAGTACAGAAAGATAAAGTGAAAAGAGTGGTAAGGAGGAAGCGGAAGGATATTAGGTGTGAGGTATGGACATAGAGGATTTCAGAAAGAAGGTGGGAGAAAAGTGTCAGAGTCAGAATCTGGGGATGAAGGGGGGGGGGGGGTAGAATGGGTGTGATTGAGGCACTCCCAAACTCACTACTCCCTCCACAGTCCAGTATTGTACAATTCACAGTCTAATATTCTCAGAACCTAAACTTTTCTTTGTTTTTCGGTTTATAAGAAATTCATTATTATGTACCATGGATCTGTTGCTGCTAACAAACTTTAGCAACCATTAGGTCTGACTTTTTTAGGCGTATGTTCATTGTTGTGTTATATGTCTGGATGCAATAACCGAAAACTGAGACAGGCAGACAAATACTGGCAATTGTTCTGATTCATTTGCGAGAAAGTGGCACTTAAAATGCAACACATTTAACAGTAGAATGTCACTCATATCACCTGAAACCTAAGGAATTTCACACATAAGCAATCAGACAAGTTGGCAGCTCTGTCTTTGCTGAGTTTAGGCAGCTTAACTCTTTACCTTTGCCTCCTCCAGTGTCGACATAGCTTTCAAGAGGCAGAACATTATTAATGCCTTTACTCCTTATTTGTAGATGTGTCTCTGAAGTTCTGAACCTGGGCTCAGAGGTGACCCCATTCATACACCTGTTAACTAATAACAGTTGTACCCTTCTTTTGGTTACATATAGGCAGGAGGCATCTTTATGGTTTGCTGGACAGTCAGCCAACCCGCCTAAAAGGCAGAAGCATTCCTCTGCCCAGCCAGCAGAGGAGCAATCTCCCATATTTATAGATGCTTGTTTGGCCAGCTTGGTGGGAATACGTTCCCCACACGTGCTCCTGCAACCCCAGAGAAAATATGATGCAGGCTGACTGCCAGGTCTTGGGGGCTGGCTTGCGTTCTTTTTTGATTTGGAAAAAGTGGGAGGAAGGGGATATTTTTTGTAAACTCAACAAAAAATGTCTCTAATGAGCAGGGAACAATCTGCCTGGAATATTCCATAATTTTTCCTGTTCGCAGTAGCCATAATTTGCATGCCACTGGAACCAGGGAAAGAGGCAGATGAAAGCTTATCCTATAAATGGCATGTCTTCCTAAATCCTGAATATGGCGATCCAGTGCTGGGTGCGACACTGACCTAACTGAGGAGCCACCACTGGAAACCAAGCAGCTTCCATACCTCTACAGGAGTCACAGGTACTGTAAAACTGATGATCAGGACCTCCATCAACTTTTGGCAAAAGCCATGCCTGTGCCAGAGTTGAAATAACCTGTTAAAGTTTATTATTGTTCCCCTTGAGTGAGATTTCTATGGAAACAACTTTAGTGATAGCTGACTCACTACAGAGAGATTAAAAATATTTCTTCAAGGAACACGAATATTGTGATGTTTCTGTAGCTCCTACACAAAGCCAAGGACATTAATTCACCCGAAATAGAGTTAGTGGTTATGCGTCTTTTGCCTTCGATCATGTGACCGGGCTCCCCATCTCTCTCCATTTTCCACTCAAAGCCTCTTATCTCTGCCGAGGGACTACCAGCAAGGTAATTGGTGTAAACTACAGACAGTAACAAGCATTGGCATAGTCAACAGGCCTCGCCTTTGGGACCTTATAACTGTTTAGCAATGTAACACACAAGCTGCGAGTTTACAACATTAAAAAGTAGATATGACAACCGGTCATATTTCGTGGAACAGCAATCGTTGAACTGGCCAATTGTTTAAGTTTTTGTGCGTGAGGCTTTGTGCTTATAAATGGATTTAAAAACTGAGGCCCATATTTGTACTTTTTTAGTGCTGCATTTGCGTCATTGTTTGACGCAAAATTGGCGCAAACTTCCAAAATACAAATGTATTTTGGAAGTTTGCGCTGCTTTTGCATCAAAAAAATGACACAAATGCGGCGCTAAAATAGTATAAATATGGGCCTAAGAGCCGGAATGTTGTCTGACTAATTTTGCACCACAGGAGAGGGTGAGGCGTGGCACAACATACAGAGCTGCTGATTTTGGGACAGGGTAACCGGGTTTGATTCTAGGGTCGGCTCTATTTAAAAAAAATGGTTACCAACAAAATAAACTTGTAACAAATAAAATGAGACAATGGCAATCGAAAGGCAGAGTACAGAAAAGGGGTAAAAAAACATAAATGCTGTTGGTAAATTGCTTACTTTTGCCTGCAGCCACAAGACTTTTGCTCTTGACAGCCTAACAGTTTAGGAAATGGTAGGTTAAGAGGTCTTGTCAGAAACCCCACTTCCCAGTCTCTTTCTCTCTTTTGCGCACGCTCACTCTCCTCGTCAGCCTCTACCTCAAAGTGGCAGCCATTTATAAAGAAAGTATACACCATTTGTAAGAAGTACTTATTGTGAATAACAAGTTAGCAATGTGGTGTAACATACAGAGCTACCTGTTGTATTATGCAAACGTGGTATAGAATGTTCCAATGTGGTGAAGGAATCCGGCTGTCTCCCAGCAACAAGTGAGGGTTCTCAAATAGAGTGGAGGAGAGGAAGCGGTTGGCGTGGATGACAGCCAGGCCAGGGTCGTTACATTGAATAAAACTATAACCTGTTCCCAACAAAAGAAGCTCTCACCATGGTCCTTCATTTAGACCTATTGTTGGCGACAAGGGTGAGTCTGAAGCGCAGAGAATCCATTGAGGACCGTCGACCCTGGACCCGGGTAAGAGTGGTGTGGCGGCGCGAGCTAGGAGCCGATCGCATCGGCACAGTAAGGCTCGACGTTTGCATCGGTGCAGCGGAAAGACGCTACTTTTAGCCCAGTTCGGCCCGCATTTCAACAAACTGCTAGTGTGTGTGTGTGCGCGCGATGCCGGCACGCACTAGAAAGGAGAATTTAAAAAAAAGGAGAGCGACAGACGCGCAAGGTTGCTTAGCAACGCGAGTCCAACGGGGGAATAACAAAGACAGTGTTACTCAGTAACGCGACGCAAAGCCAACAACCGCGTTGCGTAGTCAAGGATATGCAGGCATTTAAAAAGGGGATTTTAAAGCGGAAACTTTAATTTCCAAACTCTACAAATTGACAATTTCTGCAATATAAAAAATAACACAAAGTAATATTTAGACTGTTGAGTTGGAAAGTGAACAATGGCAGCACAATTAATAAATCCACCACCAGCATTTTTGCAGCTCCCAGGAGAACCATGCATGGCCTGGGAGGTTTGGAAAGATGCTTTTACCACATATTTGGAAGCTATTGGAGGGGAAATGTATGTAGAAAAAAGGAAGTTAGCAATTTTAAAGCATTGTCTGGGGGTGGAAGGAAGAAAAGTATTGAAAACTTTGCCGTTACAAGACACACAAGGAGGAGATTCGGATCAAGAGGAAGATGTATATGGAAATGGCATGAAGGTGTTGGAAGAAAACTACGGGAAAAAAGTTAACATCGTAGTAGAGCGACACAGATTTTTCTCGTGCGTTCAAAGACAAAATGAAACAATAGATCAATATGTAAATAGTTTATGAAGATTAGTAATTACTTGCAAATTTAGGGATCTGAATGATGAAATCATTCGGGACCAGTTCATAAACAGACTAAAAGATATTAAAATACAAGAGAAGTTATTGAGTTTTAAAAATCCTACCTTGGACAAGACGGTGGAAGTCGTAAGGCATATGGAAAGTACATCTCAATACATCAAGGAACTCAACAACGCGAATTCTGACAGTAAAGAACAAAGTACAGTGGGAGAAGTGCGGAACTCCAAGCAAAAAGTGAATAAATTTGATGATAGCTTCGGAAAAAAAAGGAATGCTTTAGGTGCGGAAGTAGCAAACATTTGGCAGAAGCAAAAAGTTGTCCAGCTGTAAACACTAAGGGGGTTATTACAACTTTGGAGGAGGTGTTAATCCGTCCCAAAAGTGACGGTAAAGTGACGGATATACCACCAGCCGTATTACGAGTCCATTATATCCTATGGAACTCGTAATACGGCTGGTGGTATATCCGTCACTTTACCGTCACTTTTGGGACGGATTAACACCTCCTCCAAAGTTGTAATATCCCCCAAAGTGTTTTAAGTGCAGGAAAATCGGGCATTTTGCGAGGGTGTGCAGAATGTTGGGTGAAAGCAAATTCAAGAAGTCAGTGAATGCGGTAAAAAGAAATGGAACGAGAGACAGTAGCACAAGTGAGGATGAGTTGGAAGTTTTAGCTGTAGAGGATGGAGCCACGGTAGTGTGCACTCAATTTGGAAGCAAGACTTGGGAGTGCAATCCACCTAAGTGTGTTGTGGAGATAAATGGGAAGCGAAAACACAAGTGGGCAGACTCATGTTCACCATTCACTTTAATTGACGAACAAGTATGGGGGGGTTTGAAGAATAAGAAAGTTAAACCCACAGACGTGTCACTGGAAGGGTATGGTGGAGGTAAACTGCCGGTATTGGGTTATTTTGATGCAGAGCTTGGATTTAAAGATAGAAGAGCACAAGGGAAGGTATACGTAGTGCGTCAGGGATGATCATTACTCGGATGGAAGGAGCAACGTGCACTGAACATAGTATTGGATCCTAATCATCCTGAACAAGGGTTATTAACAAAGGAAGGTGTGGAAGGAAAATGGCTAACAATATTCCCCGAGTTGTTTAAGGATAAACTGGGTTGCCTCAAGGGTTTTGAACACCAGATTGTTTTGAAAAAGGACACTGTGCCAAAGGTACACAAGGCACGGGTGGTACCAATAGCGCTAAGAGATAAGTTAAAGGCAGAACTTCAAAGGTTGTGCAGTGAAGGTGTAATCGAACCGATAGAGGTGTCCGAATGGCTGAGCCCGAAAGTGATAGCAAGGAAACCTGATGGTAGGATCCGCATGTGCGTGGACTTGAGGGATCTGAATGACAATATATTGATTGACCGGTACCCGTTACCAAGAATACATGAGATGTTAGCCAGTGTCAGGGGTGGGAAGTACTTCACGACACTGGATTTATCAAATGCTTACCACCAGGTGTGCTTGTCAGAAAAATCCTGACATTTGAGATCCTTTATCACAACTGAGGGAGCGTTCCAATTTGTTAGGATGCCTTTCGGCTTGGCACCCGCCTCTGCAGTATTTCAGAGGGTTATGCAAGGAATATTGAACAATGTGAATAACACATTAGTGTTCCAGGATGATGTGCTGGTTTGGGGGGGAAATGAACAAACACATGACGAAGTACTGACAGTGGTATTAAGGAAATTGGAGGAGGCTGGACTAACCATCAGCAGGAGCAAGTGTAAGTTTGGTGTGGAGGAGGTGGAATATTTAGGGCACACGCTGAATCGACATGGTGTGAAACCAAAATTGAAATTGATAGATGCCATAGCAAAAGCTCCTGCTCCAAAAAACAAAGATCAGCTAAGATCATTCCTGGGCTTTTGCGGATAAGGTACATGTACTGAGAAATTTGATGAAAAAGGGCTGCCATTTTAAATGGTCCAATGAATGTCAAGAGGCATTCGATTTAATCAAAGAAGCTATTGTGAAGGCCATCACATTGAAGCTGTATGATCCAGATCATGAAACAATTATCAAGGCAGATGCCAGTAATTACGGATTAGGAGCAGCACTATTGCAAAGACACGAAGGAAGGGAAAGAGTGGTAGCGTTTGCGTCACTTACATTGAAAGGAGCAGAACCAACATACTCGACTATTGAAAAGGAGGCATTGGCATGCTGGTGGAGTGTGCAACATTTCTGTACATATGTTTGGGGCACAGAATTTGAGCTACGAACAGATCACAAACCACTGATAGACATTTTCACCACCAAGGGGGCCAGTAAAGCTACTCCGAGAATAGCAAAATGGATGTACAGGCTACAAGAGTACACGTTCAAAATGAAATATGTACCGGCTATAAAGAACATAAATGCAGATTGTATGTCTAGGTTACCGGTGGATGATAATGAGAAATTTGATGAGGATGAATGGGTGGTGGCAGACATATCAGAGACCTCGGAAGCCATAGATCGTGAGGAATGGGAAACTGCTGTACAGGAGGATATGTGGCTGAACAAGATAATGAAAGAATTACCACTAGTGGGGGAAAAACGGATGGATGCTGATATGGGTGAATTTAAGCATGTATGGGAAGAATTGTCGGTTATGGATGATGTACTGAGAAGAGGGGACAAATTGGTGGTACCGGAGAGCTCGAGAGAAAGAGTGTTAAAGTTGATGCATGAAGGGCATGGGGGCATGTCCGCATTGAAAAAGAAGGTTTGGGTGGATTTTTGGTGGCCCGGAATGGACAAACAGATTGAGAGATATGTAAGAAATTGTATCGCATGCACGTGTAGTGACAAATCACGTGTGTTATTGGAAACAACCATTAAGTCGCAAGAATTACCGGAGAAAGCGTGGGAAAGAGTGGCCATAGATATATGTGGACCATTTGAGTGTCTGGGTTGCTTGGATAGATTTGCCATTGTGATGATGGACTATTATTCAAAGCGGCTGGAGGTGGCATTTGTGAGGGAGGTGAAGACAGGTAACATAATTGCGTTTTGCGAGGAAATATTTAGAAGGGAAGGGTATCCCGGAGAAATTGTAAGTGATAATGGTCCACAATTTACTTCGGGTGAATTTATGAGTTTCCTCAAGAAATGTGGAATCAAACATTGCAGGACACCTGTGTATCATCCAAGAGGTAATGGTATGGTTGAACGGTTTAATCGAGTGTTGGGAGAAAACATTCAACTGGCCCTATACAACAATTTTTCATGGAAGTCTCAAGTCAGGGACATGCTGTGGAATTACAGGACAACACCACATTGTGTGACGGGTGAAACTCCATTTTTGTTGTTGAAGGGGAGGGTACCGTACACTGTGGCCGTGCCAGCGTGGATGGGAAGGAATAGAGAAAAGGTGGTTAATCTTGAGCAGATGAGGCAAAGGGTGAAGACGTACCAGCAGCAATATGAGTCTAGACACAACAATAAAGTTAAGAGAGAACAGAAGGTATATGAAAGTGGTGTGTGGGTGAGAGTGATGGTAGGAAACTCGGCAAGAAAGGGTGAATCTAAGTTATCGGAACCAAGATGTGTGTTAAAGGTGAAAGGAAATTGCGTCAAGTTATCGGATGGTAATTGGTGGAATGTGAGGAGGACAGTGAGGTGCTCAGAGGTAGAAATAAATGATTGGCTGAAAAGGAAAGGTATGAATGAGGTACGGCCGGAAAGTGAAGAAAAGGTGACCAAAAGGTCCAGTAATAGGGTGAAGGAACCATGAAGGTGATTGAGGGATTTCGTATGCGGTTAATATGTGTATATAGTTAAAGTAATCACATGTTGGGAAAGCGTTGTTGTAATTTAGCAATAGGTTTATTAGAAGTGGGGGGCATAATTGTTATAGGATTGGGGATGTGTTGTATTATGCAAAAGTGGTATAGAATGTTCCAATGTGGGGAAGGAATCCGGCTGTCTCCCGGCAACAAATAGAGTGGAGGAGAGGAAGCGTTTGGCGTGGATGACAGCCGGGCCAGGGTCTTTACATTGACTAAAACTATAACCTGTTCCCAACAAAAGAAGCTCTCACAGTGGTCCTTCATTTAGACTTATCGCTACCGACTTTGGGACTGGGGAACCAGGTTTGAGTCTGGAGTTAGCTGTAAAAAAAAAAAATGCTGATCGTAAAAAATAAACTTGCAACAAAAAATGACATGAAGCGCTGTCCACAAGCCGAGAATTGGCTTTAGAAGGAAATACCTACACCCGGGATGCCAAGGCCAAAAGGGGATGTGTCACGTAGCGAGGTGTGGAAAAAATCATTGGGAAATGCATGCATGTAGGCTCCCGGGGGTGAGGCCACCAATAAACACAATAATCCTAAACCAGAAGCCGAGGCAAAAGAAAAAGTAGTGCGCCAAAACTAACGTATATGGCAGATCGTGAGATGATCCAAGTAACATGGGCAGTCTCTAGGACATGACCAAAACAGCAAAAGGAGGGACAAATGTACCCTATTCACCAACGAAAAAAACGGAATTTTGAAAAGCACATGAAGGAACCAAAAACAAGCGATGGGGCAGGCTGAAGCCCCAAACAGTAAGTACAGCATGTTGAGAGACAGCAAATGTACAGCCTAGGCTCGACCTAAAAATCACTCAGGGATCTGCTGAAAGTGCTGTGGTGTGCCTTGTTTCTATTGAAGCTTTCATGTAGAAGTCTGTAAGAAAAATTAACCATTCCTCAAGACATACCTCAATTCATGAAGAGAGGGTCAAGGTCCAAGGGGTGGGAGGGGATTGTAAAATTGGTGCAAAGGTGGTGTACAGAAGATCCTGCGCTTTCAACAGTACCTTGAGATACAGGTAATACTCACAGACAGAATGCACTGAGGAGCATATTTACAAGTTTTTGGCACAGGGAACCGCCTCAAGCCTTCTTGTTGCGCTGTCCTGCATCAAAAGAAAAGGGCAGGATTGTTCTGCATCTATAAGATATGGCACATTCCTGTCCTTTTACTATGCTCTGGCGCACAATGGCTGCTATGCACCACGATAGGCACCCCTGCACCATGGTGCAAGTATGTCTGCGTTACATGGATGATTGTTTTTGTAAAGGAAGGTGTCTCACAAAAACAATCATGAGAGGCATTTTCCTCTTTCTATGCAGCACATATAGATAAAGAAAAAAAGAGGAGAAATAAAGATATTTCTCCTTGTTGGACCTCCCTTACGCCCCCCAACCGCCCTGGGGAGACGTAGGGTTTTGAAGCATTCCCAGCTGTACCAAATCATGTAAATCCGTGAATGTGTTAAATACCATCGCAGTTGGGAACACCCACCATAAGGCCCACAGCATGCCTTCCTGTCACAGGGTGAGGCAATGCAGCAACTTACGCTGTATTGCCTCAGTCCATATTTACAAGGCCCGGAAAAGCAGCGCAGGGTGGCTTTACGTGGTCTTGTAAATATGGTCCTGCAGTGTGTGCTGTCAGACCATCACTAAAAGTGACATTCCAGCGGCAGAGAGGGGCTTGTATATAAGCCCCTGGCAGTACTTCTATTCTCTTAGCGAGGCTAAAGTCACAAGATTACATATGTATGGTATAAAGTAATTTGCGTCACTAACAGTACAGAAAACGTGACCATCTGGTGTAAATTATTAACTGGCATAAATCTAGTGCGACCACATTTTGAGAAAAGTATAATTTCCTTAAAGGTGATGATCAAAAAGAGTAGTTCATAGTTCTGAATGTTCTACAAAACTTTCAAACATTCTTTATAGGACAGGATGCTTTTCACTTCAAGATAACAATAACAAACACTTGAAAAGACAATTAGAGGCACCATATTAATTTATGAATATCATAGTTATGTTTAAATTTGTATGCATTTAATAGTTGGAATTCTGTCTTTTCTGGAATACAACTTGCCAAAGCAGCGTGCTTTGCAATTCCTTTTGTGGTTATTATAAATGAGTTTCTATAACAGGCATCCTACATTTTCATTATAATTGCAGAATCAAAGACAATGACGAGCTGTTGTGGAGTGGTTGCTTTTCAAGTGGCGATATTATGAAGGTAGTTGGCACACATTGTTTTCCTACAACTGTTGTTGTTGCACAACTGCAGATTGAAGAGATAAATCACATCTATTGAGAACTGATTAAAACAAGATTAAATGGGATACTTTGAAAAAACAAGCATTACCAAAGCCAATCAATCTTTGCCAATACTTGTTGTTTACAGATAATAGTTTTGCCAATGCTTGTGAAATTGTGTCAACATGAACAATGCCAAAAACCATGGCCGGTCATCTTGGAACAGTATTTTCTAAAAGTTCCATGATGGTCATAATATTACATGTAAACCAGTGGTGGCTGGCATCTAAGGAGGAGGGGAGGTGATTAAATGGGTGGTTGTGTGCGCGCTCAAATAAAATAAAGTAAAAAAACGAATTGAAAAACACTTATTGAATCAGGACAGCAAGTCATCCTCGCTCTGGATGTCTTCTACTGGGACTGAAGTGCGGGCCAAAGCAAACTCCCTTGACCAATCATGTCGCTTCTCACATGCTATAAACCAGCATGAGAGCAGCTCCCAGATTGTAGGGAGCGGCCTCTCCCGGTGTTCCCCAGTACAATGGAGGCTTGCACTTGCTCTCAACCCAATTGTCTCAAGACAGCTGGGTTGAGAGATTTAAAGTACACATGTCTGGCTGGCCTTCGCAAGACAGCCGGCCAAAGAGACGTGCACTTTAAACAGTGCACAGGGACCCTCTGCCCACCACTCCTTCCTGCTGCCACTCAGCAGGCCCTGCTCCATCCTTACACTTGGTTCAGGACGGGATGATAAAAATAAAAGGGTGATAAATTACTCTTTTATTTTTCATCTCTGGGGCTTTGGGGGCACTTAAGTGGGGCGACACTCCTCTGCTCCAATGGAGGAGCAGCAACTGATGTAAATTCAATGTGGTGGCCATCTTAGAGGTAAAGAAAATCTAGTTCCAAGAGGAATGACATATTCTGTGGGCATGCAATGTGGTGGCCATCCTCAATCTATAAAAGAAATTGCAAGGTAGTTCAATGTTATTTTCTTATTTGTCCAGGAAAGGCCCATGTTGCGTCTACACTCAATGTGATGGTCATCTTAGAGATATACAAAATAAAATTCCAAGTGTCCAGACACCACTATTAGCTTTGCTAATGCTGGCTCAATTTCACACTTGCATTTGAAAAGCTAATACCAGTGGTGAAGAGGAAGAAGACGTAGGGTGGAAGGGAGGGAGAGAGAGAGAGAGTAAGAGAGAGAGAGAGAGAGAGAGAGAGATACAAAGGCAGCGGGATGGAGGGCTAGGAACAGATCATGACGAGGGTGGTGAGAGAAAGAGAGATGAGGAGTGCCGAGCGAAAGAGCCCAAGCACCTGAATGCAGCTAAAGCTCAAGAAAAAGCGAGAAAAAGAGAATAATGGACAATTAAGTAGTGGAAGAAATTCCTTCACTAATTAAAAACAAATCTGAAACCTAGATGTTCCGGGGTGGGACAAATACAGGTATAAGGAGCAAAGCCATCAAATCAATAGTAAAATGTGCAAAATAACAATGAATTAGGATATGGCCCGAGTAAGTACCAGTGGTGGAGATTAATTCAAGCGGATGCATGATGGAACAACGAATGCATTTACAACGCATGCCTATACAACGCGGTCTTTACAACGACCACGTCTTTACCATGCATGCCTTTACAACAAATTTAGTTGGAAAAGCGTGTTTGGTAAAGTAACATTCATGGTAAATTCTCCCCTGCCTTGCCCCCTAAACCTGATATCATACTCCACCTGCCCAAGCCCCTGAAACTGCCCCTTCCAATCTCTGCTCAGAGAGCTAACCCCCCCGGCCTACCCTGCCCTGTCCTAAAACCTGTCCCAACCTTTCCGAGAAACTACCTCGACCCCCCACCCTGCCCTAAACTCTAAAACCTACCCTGGCCTAAAAACCACTCCACGTGTCCTAAAAACTACCCGACCCCCACCCTAAACCGTAAAATCTACCCTGCCCTGTCCTAAAAAGTACCCGGACCCCCTGCCCTAAACCCTAAAATCTTCCCTGTCTTAAAACCTACCCCACCCTGTCCTAAACCCTACCAAACCCCTGCCCTAAACCCTAAAACCTAACCTGCCCTGTCCTAAAAACTACACCTCCCCCGCCCCAAACCCTAAAAGCTAACCTGTCCTGTCCTACCCTGCACTGTCCTAAAAACTACCAACTGGCCCCCGCCACACCTGCCCTAAGCCCTAAAACCCACCCTGTCCTACAAACTACCCAAGTCCCCATCCTGAACCCTAAAACCTACACTGCCCTGTCCTAAAAACAACCCAATCCCCTGCCTTCGCCCTAAACCCTAAAAGCTACCTTGCCTTGTCCCAAAACCTACCCCACCGTGTCCTAAAAACTACCTGCTCCCCTGCCCTAAACCCTAAAACCTACACTTTTGTGTCCTAAAAACTACCCCAACCCCCTGCCCCACCCTAAAAACTAAAACCTACCCTTCCCCTGTCCTAAAACCTACCTCACTCTGTCCCAAAAACTACGCACCCCGCTCTAAACCCTAAATCCTACCCTGTCCTAAAACCTACCCCACCCTTCCTAAAAACTACCCCACCCCTGCCTTCACCCTACACCCTAAAACCTACCCTTCCCCTGTCCTAAAACCTACCCCGCTCAATCTTAAAAACTACCCGACCCCAGCTCTAAACCCTAAAACCTACATTGTCCTAAAACCAATCCCACCCTCCGCCTTCACCCTAAAACCTACCCTACTCCTGTCATAAAACCTACCCCCTGCTGTCCTAAAAACTACCCTGACCTCTCCGCCCTAAACCCTAAAACCTACCCTGTCCTAAAACCTACCCCACCCTGTCCTAAAAACTACCTGACCCCCAGCCCTAAACCCTAAAACCTACACTGTCCTGTCCTAAAAATTACCCCAACCCACCCTAAAACTTACCCTGTCCTGTCCTCTCCTCAAACCTACCTGGCTCTGTCCTGAAAACTACCTGACCCGGCTCTAAACCCTAATACCTACCCTGTCCTAAAACCTACCCCACCCAGTCCTAAAAACTACTCCATCCCCCCGCCCCACCCTGAATCATAAAACCTACCCCACCCTGTCCTAAAAACTACCCCGACCCCGCCTTCACTCTAAACTCTTAAACCTATCCTTCCCCTGTCCTAAAACCTACCCCGCACTGTTCTAAAAACTTCCCGACCCCCGCCTTCTCAGTAAAACCTACCCTACTCCTGTCCTAGAACCTACCTCACCCTGTCCTAAAAACTACCCTGACCCCCGCCTTCACCCTAAACCCTAAAACCTACCCTGTCCTAAAACCTACCCCGTTCTGTCCTAAAAACTATCCGACCCCTGCTCCAAACCCTAAAAGTTAGCCAGTCCTAAAAGCTGTCCTAAAAACTACCCCGACCCCCCCCTTCAATCTAAATCCTAACACCTACACTGTCTTGTCCTAAAAACTCCCCCATTCCACCACCCGACCTACCCCCTAAAACCTACCCTTCCCATGTCCTAAAACCTACCTGACCCCAGTGCTAAACCCTAAAACCTACCCTGTCCTAAAACCAGCCCCACCCTGTCCTAAATACCACCCTGACCCCCATTCACCCTAAAGTCTACCCTACTCCTCTCCTAAAACCTACCCCACCCTGTCCTAAAAACTACCCGACCACCGCCTACACCCTAAAACCTACCCTGCCCTGTCCTAAAACCTGTCCGGTTCTGTCCTAAAAACTAACTGAGCCCTGCTCTAAACCCTAAAATCTACCCTATACTAAAACCTACCTCGCCATGTCCTAAAAACTACCCCATCCCACCGCCCCGCCCTAAACCCTAAAACCTACCCTGCCCTGTCCTAAAACCTACTCCGATCCCCCACCCTGTCCTACAAACTACCACAACCCTCCCTCCCCAACCCAGGTCCCAATTACCTCTCTCTAGCTTTCTCTGCAATCTTAGCCCGAAAAGGTAAATTGGATATGGGATGACATTTTATTGTGTTCTTTTCACCCGTGTCGAAAAGCATTTACCATCTCACAGACCTAAACACAAAATGAATCATCTGAAGTTAGGACAGGGGTTGAAAATATTGTTTGAAAAGAAGCAATAAGTAAAGTTTACTCAATGTCCTAAATGATGGAAAAAAGGTCAGGAAACTTCTAACCTGGCAGGCCAGAAAAAGAAAGTTGAGGAAGAATCCAGATGCATAGACCAGATAGAACAGGGTTTATTATCTTTTCATTTGTTGAAGGTTTTGCATCTTCTGCTGCTAGTGGGTGGGCGGGGTGACGCTCCTTCGCCCTAACAGAGGAGCTGCCCCTGGTTAGAGGAGCCAATAAGCCTAAAGAAAGGCCTGAAAGGCTCATTTAATTGAGTGCTCTCAGTGACGTGGATATAAAATACAAATGGTCCTGTCTGTCAGTATGTGAGTCAGTTGCTTCCACATTCCTCCTGCCTATCAGCAGTACGCTGACAGACACATTGTAGTGTTTCCTAGGACTGTGAAGCCCTGGAATTATTATTCTCCAAATCCTGCATGCAGAGAGATGCAAGCAGGGGTGATGGGAATGTAATTACACACACACACAAACACACATACTGTAGAAGACTGGAGTCTCCTTAATGGTTTTGGGTCTTCTGTTATTACTGTAAAATATATTTTTTCTGGAAATCGTATTTTTAGACAATGGTGCTAAAAATCTGTGTTCTACAATAAATTCAATGAATTAGGTTTTCACTATGTAGTAAATGTCACAAAAAATTAATTTCAATGTAGTATGTAAATCAAGCACGTGTGGTTTTGTACATAAAACAGACTTTGACACCACTTTTTAGATTCTGATACCACAAGAACATGCAATGTAACATACCTGACGTGTTTCACTTCTAAACATGACAGGCAATTCTAGAGTTAGGTTTAGCATGTTAAAAGAGTTTACATGAAATGTTAATGCTGGTGCTCAACCTAGAGTGGTACAGAGCTGCTAATTTAATTCTCCTCCTATATCTTTGAAATCCCACCTATTTTGAATTGCATCACTTCTCACACCTACCCCCACAACTTTCCCCTGCAACTGTGCTCTTGAAGGTGCCTAGAAGTAATTTAGTTATGAAGCGCATTCCATCCAAAATATATCAAATACAAATAAAATAATTAATAATAAGGCACCAAAAAGCATGTGAAAAATTGATCCAAGGCTATTAAAAAAATAATAAAAAATAATTTGCTACAAGAGTGGAACACCTAGGCAACAGAAATACTCATTAGAATATTTGCATTTCACTTGTAGATCCCATTTTATATTTTAAAAAATTAAAACATTCCAGGTCTGTACGAAGATGAGGCATGAGTGTTGGATATGTAGGTTTACATATAGTATAAGCACGCTTTCGTTAAAAAGTGGCATGATTTGTAGTTGATTGGAACATAGATTTGAGTCCTTACTCAGGACTGGTAACCGGGGATGGCAAGCCGCTCAGCTAGAATATTCTGCAAATGTACCAACGAACAGGAGATGATGAAGACAATTTGATACAATTATGTGTAGTGTAGGCTAAATGTCCTTTCCCAGGACTTGCACAATAGAGGCACTGACTATAGACTTGTATGCAACAATTCCGTTACTTGAAGAGCCGGATGATGTTCTCATCGCAAGAAGAACCAATCAGTTTTATGGGACATAAAGCATATGCAAAATTGAAGATTTGGTAAACAAAAACTATAGGTTAGAGTCATAACTTCCGACGGACTGACAAATTAGCAATTAGTGGGATGGACTGGAAGACCCTAATAAAAAGTCATGACAAGGGGTGAGAAATCAGAACTGCGAGGAGAAAGTTGATGACGTCAGGAGACGCTGTCTGACGTGCTTACAGTTGGGCTTATACTCTGTAAACCTGATCCGTAGCTAACCATTGATGACCTGGGGACGAAGACTGACTTGTTGCTGATCCATCCTGGATAGGTAGCTATGAAAATGTGACTGACAAATTTTGTGCCTTTTCTTCTAGGTACCAACTGTGCTGTTTTTATAGAAATTCCATCTTAGGTAGATTTTTCCAAATTAATGTTTTCACCTAATTGTTCTCACATGAAGACCCACATGCTAGTGCTAATCTTGGTTAGGTAGGCTGATATGGGAGACGTTGACAGTGACAAATGACTGACAAATTCATTTGCTGAATTGCATCATTAATGCTGATATTCACTGACTTATGATTTACATTATTGCTCATGTTTTCCTTTAAGAAAAGTGTTTTCTTTGGATAAACTAATAAAAAATTGCTTAATAAAGATAGAATTAACAATTGATTAGAATTGTAATCAATGGGGAATAAAAGTTGTTAATCTTTTGCATGAGTGATGGTTATTTCTGATTAATATGGTTTTCTTTTTAGTTTCTTAAGTGTTTGATATTGATCTATTGTTGTTGATTATTGGTTCAGTGATCACTGCATGACTAGGATACTCCATGCGATTCAAAAGGTTCATCGACCTATACGCGTCCCCTTGTAAGTTTACTTACTAAGGGCCAGCGCGCTAGCACACTGTAACCTCGGTTAAAATTGGCTAATGATCTTCACCATATAGCTCCCACCTTTTAATATAAGGTCAGCTGCCCCGGGGCAGCAAGGGTATGGGGCTGTGGTAGCTTACAGGGGACAAGTATAGAGAGTTTATGTGCACTTTAGAGGCTGCATGTTGGTTCATGGGATGCCTATAGTACTTTACTGTGTGCGGAGAGGAATACATTTGAGATGTCCCGTGGTGTGAGTGGTACAAGCCCTGTCAGACTCTGATGAAGGTTGTAGGAACATTCCTTAGGTCTTTTGAACTGGAGTAGGCATTAGTGACAGGAAGGACGATGCAACTTTGAGGTGAAGGGGAAACTCCAGGCCCTTTTTGTGCTTGATTCTTTCCTCCCAGATGGGTTACCCTAAAAGTTGAGAGGGAGCTGAGTGGGAAGGCCTCATCCTCTTTTCTGCTTTAGTTTTCGATTACTCTGACAAGAAAATCCCACGTCGAGAACTCTGTATTTTATGACATCAGAGAACAGAGACTGTGGGTTTAGCGGTCTGTGAAATATTCACATAATGTCAGGAACTGCTTGAAACCGTTCCCAGAGGTGGAAGGTGGGATACAAATTATTATCTTCAAGCCTTTAGTAAACGCGAGGTAGAAAGACAGAACAGTGTGCTAGTGACTGGACCCATCCAGCAGGATGAGTGGGAATTACTAGAGTGCCAGAGGCTGGATCCTTAATTGCGAGCTTCCTTCCTGGTGACGACAACCAGAGCTAGAACCCTGTTAGGAATGCAGTAGACTGTCTGGGGAAAGGGAGGAACCAGCTGCTGGAGAAAATAAATCTCTGGATTGCACCCCCTCTTCAGAGGAGACTCTGTCCTATGGAGTCATCAGCCCAGCTCACAGATAACTGAGGAGCTCTGCTGGGGTCTTGGATCCTAAACCTGCTGGAGGAGCTGATTCTGCCTTGAAGGAAGAGGATATACCTGCTGTGGTGAAAGTGTGCCGCCAATGTGCCCTCCAAGAGGGTCCTGTATTGAAAAGGGAGCCCAGCTGAGCATGAACAAGACTGTATTAACATTCCTAATTCTCTAGGTCAGTAAACTGACAGAAAGTGGAACTCGTGATGAAAAGACTCCACTCATCAAACTGCAGCAAACCGTGTGGAAATCTTGTCATCTGTTTGAAGATATGGCAAATTAAAGTTCCTGTTCTCGCACAGGTTTTATTGAGGTCCTCCTACATGTTTGAGGGCTTCAAGCATCTGCTGTGCTTGAACAAGCTATCCACTATCAGTTGGTTGCTTGTTCTGCATTTTTGAAGCTTAGTGAAGAAAAAAACTCAACAGGACCTGGTGTTTTTTTCATTGTTTCCCTTATAGAGGTGTGAGGTGGAAAAGCGGCTCAATGGTCTCCACGGTCTCCGCACTAAATGTGAACCGGAAGATGGCATACCTGCAACCGAAGAGCCTCAGGGTCTTGAGTGAGGGGCCTGTGCAGGTGTGTGTTGGGGAGGGGGTCATCCAGGGCATTATAATGCAAGGAATACTGCACACTTGGGGCCTGATTTACATTAGGCGCACACGTTATTCAATCACAACGGTGACAGATACCCCATCTGCCGAAATATAAGTCCCATTATTTGCTATGGGATTTATATTTTGCTGGACGGGATGTCCTTCACCACTGTGACAGTCATCTGCCTGCTAATATCTAAATCAGGCCCTTGGTCTTGCTCCCCTGTCTGTAGAGTATTAGAGGGAAAAGGCAGCAAATACAAAGAAAACTAGCTCCGCCTTACACCCGAAGTGGAGTGCCATGGGGACAGGAAATTCAGAAGGACCACATATGAATGGTCTCACCTTGAAGTCCATAGGGCTCACGAAGAGTTAAGGCTTCCCCGAAGACCCACACAGTGGGATAACACTATTTATAAATGAAATAGGGCCACGCAAGAATCAGCTGAGTGGAGTGCCCAAAAAGGCCTTTGACCCAGTGCTTAATTTGTGCTTGGTGTTTCTGGTGCGGAGCACCATCACTTATGTCTGCCTCAAGCATTTACTACGAGCAAAAGACACAGATGGGAAAGACGGAGGAAGAGAAAAATGAGAAAGCGCCACAAAGGGAGAAAGTAGAAAGCTGCAAAAGTGAGCTGAAGGGACAAGGAGTGGCGTAAATGGATTGAAGAGGCCCGAGATGGCTTCAGGATTATGCCACCTCAGTATTCCGTATTTACACATTTAATTGCAGCAGCCGTGTGTTTAAGAGGAGGGCTTTGGGCACCGGCACATTGTTATTTACAAATTAAGCACTGCAGTTTGACCTCACCAGAAAATGTTAATATTATGTGGTGTGATGCCCCAAGAGGGCAGTGACACCACAAAGATATTTGTTAAGGTTTCTTGGAGGTTGTCAGGCGCCAAGGCAACCCCCATAAGCACCAACTACTAAAACCCTAGCCTTCTGGGGCCAATGATCATTGACCTCAAGAGACGGTAGGTTGTCTATCAAAAGGTTATACTGCTGCTGTGTCTGTGTGAAGGCCTAGAAAGTGTTGTAGCCTTCTGTCTTCAGACATGGCATAGCAACCCACTGACTGGACAATGATTTATTGAGTGTTATAACTGAGTTCTGAGATTCCCACCCAAATGACTTCCCTTTTGAAACTTCAGATGCTCAGCTATTGCTTCCCTGTGACTCAAGTGCTGAAAATGTGTAATTGGTTTTCAATTAGGTTGATAACAAAATGGGGGCCCAGGGACGCCAGAAATAATAATTGAGGCCCATTATCTTCTCAGTTCCCTTGTGGTCACGGTAGGCAATACTTAAAACGTTTCAAGACCTTTTACATTCAAATGAGTATTTACATGTTGTTCCGGCAGAATATGGCTCAATAGAAAAAGAAAATAATGAGTAAAGTGTAAATCTACAATTGGTGGAATCACGCTTTTCGTAAATACTCCCATCAACCTCATCTCCATGTAATAATTCTACTAAAACTAATCTGACATATGCAATATTTTGAGCATTTACTCATCAGTCAGTGGATTTTACAACATTGCTCAACTCCAAATCTTGCCCTTGGTGACCCTTTTGCAACTTCTATGTTTCCAATATGTATGTTTAGCCCCCAAAGCGATTTCCTTCAATTAATGCTCAGATTACAGGATGTGCTGAACTTCACACAGATATCATACCGCCAAAGTGGCCGCTTACTGGTAGCCCGGTTCCAATGATGTTAAGGATTTCCTGTCCTTGCTTGGCCTTATTATGCTCAATTTTTGTTCCCAACCCTGTTTTGTGCCAACATCAAAGTGTTTCTGCCTTGTTCATAAAGACAGAAGTGTACTCGAAAAGAAAACAAATCAGTGGTGTAATTGCACTCGAAGATAAACTTGTCCAAGTGCAGTCTACACTGACAACTGCTATTAAACAATGAGCGCTTTCCTCGTTTTGTTTACGCCTTTGAGTATAAACAGAAGACCGCTGAGTTGCAATCTCTCTATTCACAAATCAAATAATCTACACATATGTTACCCAAGGAGGCCTCCAGTTGTAAAATATTATGCATAAGTGTTGACAAAATCAATCATTTTGGCTTTTGTAGAAGTATATATTGGTGTTGCGGTACTTACTTTCTCGTCGATGACATCTCTCACAGGTTCCCTGCCTTAAAAATATCCTCCAGATGCAGGACTGGATCCAGAAAACCATTTCCCCAGCAATAGATCTTGGCCAGGTCACACCGTGAGACTTCAGTCATGGTGTCTGATCAAATGTGATTACATGGGACTACTTGTGGTGAAAGTTCCCTACATTTTCTTCAACTAAAGTGCGCAGAGAGAAGCCATAGTATTGCTTACCATAGGGTCTGTTAGAAATGGGGTCTCTAGCTGGCAGTCGGGTTGCACCCTGTCCAAGTAGGGACCCTCACTCTAGTCAGGATAAGGGAGATTCCCAGCTCAGATAATCCCTGCTCACCCCTTTGGTAGCTTGGCACAAACAGTCAGGCTTATTTCAGAAGCAATGTGTGAAGCATTTGCACATAACACACAGTAATACAATGAAAACACTACAAAACGACACCACACCAGTTTTAGAAAAATAGCCAAAATTTATCTGTGTAAAAAAAGACCAAAACGAGAAAAATCCAACATAAAATAATAAAGATATGAATTTTGCAAGAATTACTTAAAAATAAAGTTCCTTGAAGCCAATAGCTCCGTCTGGGGCTATCACGGCGTCATGAACAACAAATCCTACAGTTCAGGCCAGCCGCGTGGCAGGTACGGTGTCTGGAAGACCCGCAAACAGTACTTTGGAAATATAGGGCGCTGTGATCCTCGCAATGAGATCCTTAGTACAGCGTCACTGGCGTCACATGCGTCGGTTCTGGAGGTTGGTGCGGGGGTCGTTGGGCCCTTGAAGCCACACGCAATGCAGGTTGAATTCCGGACTGATGAGAAAGTCAGGAGCGCTGGCATAGATGGCGTCGGGCTGCTGTGCGAAGTGGGACAATGCGTCAGGCGGTGTCCACAGGTCACGGTGCAGACAGCGGCTCTGTGATGGCATCCTTCGGCATCGGTGAGACCAGGGCTGTGGTGTGAAGCGGGATGGTGTGACGTGGGGTGTCTCCAGGTTATGGTGCAGGCAGCATCGGCATCGCTGAAGTGATGTCGTCAGTAGGCCTAAGATGGCAGTGTGGGGCAGGCTCCGTGCGGTGCCCACAGGTCGCGGTGCAGAGAGGGGCGTTTGTTGATGACACAGGAGTCGATGACGCTGGCGAAGGTGGACAAGGGCTGCAGTGCGGGAGGGTGCTTTGAGTACCTCATGAGCGGTGTCCACAGGCCACGGTGCAGGCAGCGGTGCCGGTGTCACCATGGAGCGGTGTCGTCGGGGATACCAAGGTTACGGTGTGAGCAAGGCAATGCGGACTGCGGGCCCACAGGTCATGGTGCAAGTTGTGGCTCGGGGACGGCGTCAAGTGGTGACATTGGTGAGATCAGGGTTGTGGTGCAGCGTGGGGTATGGCTCCATAAGGCATTGTGAGGTCACGGTGCAGTCAGTGGCGTAGTTGACGGTGTCATGGTGGTTTTTCTTCTGTTGCAGCACAAAACACACAGTTCCCAGTGCTGTAGGCAGATGAAGCTGAAGTCTTTGATATCCCTGAGACTTCCAACAGGAGGCAAGCTCTACTTTGCAAGCAGGATACACAGCAAAGTCCAGTCTTTGTCCTCTCTAAGGCAGAAGGGGGTTTGGGGTCCACTTCTTATACCCAGTTCTGCCTTTGAAGTAGGCAAACTTCAAAGGAAAGTCTGTTGTTGACAAGATCTTGCCTTGCCCAGGCCTGACCCTAGGCACACACCAGGGGGTCAGAGACTGCATTGTGTGAGGGCAGGGACAGCCCTTTCAGGTGTAAGTGAGCACTCCTCCCTCCACTCTAGCCTAGATGGCTCATCAGTGTATGCAGGCTACACCCTAGCTCCCTTTATGTCACTGTCTAGCTCAACTGTCATTCTGACCCAGACGTGGAATACACAAGCAGGCAGAGGCACAGAATGGTCAAGCAAGAAAATGCCCACTTTCCAAAAGTAGCATTTTCAAACTGACAATTTTAAAACCAACTTTACCAAAAGGTGTATTTTTAAATTGTGAGTTCAGAGATCCCCAACTCCACATCTGTATCTGCTCCCAATGGGAAACTGCATTTAAAATATATTTAAAGGGACTCCCCATGGTAACCTATGAGAGAGATAGGCCTTGCAACAGTGAAACCCGAATTTGGTAGTATTCCACTGTCAGGACATGTAAAACACATTAGTACATTAGTCCTACATTTAACATACTCTGCACCCTGCCCATGGGGCTACCTAGGGCCTACCTTAGGGGTGCCGTATGTGTACAAAAAGTGAAGGTTTGGGCCTGGCAAGTGGGTACACTTGCCAGGTCGAATTGGCAGTTTAAAACTGCACACACAGACACTGCAGTGGCAGGTCCGAGACATCTTCCCAGGGCTACTCATGTGGGTGACACAATCAGTGCTGCATTAGTAGCATTTGATTTACAGACCCTGGGCACACATGGTGCACTTTACTAGGGATTTATGAGTAAATCAAATATTTCAATCACGGATAAAGCAATCACCAATACAATGTACATAGGGAGCACTTGTACTTTAGCACGGATCTGCAGTGGTAAAGTGCGCAGAGACAATAAACCAGCAAAAACAAATGAGCAAAAATTGGAGGAAGAAGGCGAAAAGTTTGGGAAGAACCCTGCAAAAAGGGCAATTTCCAACAGGGTTGTATAATGAACATCATTATCTTGCATAATGGGAGGAGCAAGGGTGGTGGGAAATCTGCAGGAAGATCCAGTTTCCAAAACAATATCATTACCAAAGGCAAGTAACTTTTTCTTCTGATAGAGACTTCTTCCAGCAAACCCCTAAGACTAGTGCCTTTTAATCAAGGAAGACGTGAAACACAGCCCTTGTGATAAATTCATCACTGTGCTCCTGAACTGTCATGAAGTATTGTTTGGCAAAGGTATACAGAGAATCCAAAGTGGCTACCTGGGAAATATCATTCACTGGAACACATCTTAAAAGAGCAGTAAAGCTGTGGTTGCTCTCGAGGACTGCATAGGAATTCCAGCCAGTGTATCTTTCGTGGCCATGGTTTAATAGATCTTAAATGGTAATCCAGTGTGAAACCATACACTGGGTCACAGCTTTGCCATTCTTAACTCCAGTGAAGGCATGACGAACTGATCATCCCCTTGGTCTAGTGTTGTAAGCTCAACTTAGTTACAAACAGCTCACTTGTGGTCCAGTTTCTGTAACCCCTCCTCTCCCTTGGTATGGCCATGAAGAGGAAAAGGAATGGAAGGTTTATGGTTTGGCACATGCCTAAGGCAGATACAACTTTTTCAGAAACTATGGGCGGGTATGAAGGACTAGCTTGACTTGGCAAAAAAACAACTGTGAAAAGTGGCCAGATCAACAATGCAAGACTCTGGGTTAATATGGGTTTGAATAGGCAGACGAACCAAGCAACTGTGCAACAGTTTCAACTCCAAATCCATAAAATAGTTTAACACAAAATTTAAATTCCACTACAGAACAACATAGGACTCCGGAAGAAACAATAACAAAGGACCTTTCAAAAGTTGCTGCACTAAGGGTGACTTGAATAAAGAATGTTGTTAGAAAGACATTGTAACGGGCTGTTGTTAACAGCAACGGACCCGTTCGATTCTATGGACCAGCACGACTCTGCCACTCCCGACCCAGAAGGGCAATGCAAGCCATCCAATCCCCATGTACGTCTGGGAGCGGAGGGGCAGAGTCAGCCGCTTCGCGCCGTTGGACATTTAAAACCGGAGGTGGAGAGGGAGGAAGGGAGAAGGAGACGCGAAAGGAGCAGGAGCACGGACGAAAGCCTCACCGGGAGCCGAGAAGACGCGACGTTCGACGGAGGAGCCGAAGCACAACTCGGAGACCCAGAGGCCAGCGGTGCGGAGGCGCCCAGCGAGAATTCCGGACATGTTTAGGGAAAAGCATGGCCCTCCCAGGTGGGTGGCCAACCTAAGCTGGGGAAAGGAAGGGGTGGACGGGAGGAGGCTAAAGCACTATTTTTCCTTTTGTTTGTTTGTGAGAGAAGGGTGAGGGGACAGCCCAGAAAAGGGAATAACAGATGGGTATTTAGGTGAAGGGACAACACAGAGAAGGGATTAACAAACGGGTATTGTGGTGAGGGTACAGTACAAGAAAAGGGAACACTAGAAGGGAATTAGGAGGAGGAGACAAGACCACGAGAACTTAGAAAGAAATAGAAATTGAAGCAGGAGGCAGGAAAGAGTAGAAAGGAAAAGGAAAGAAAAGACCCAGGAAAACAGAGAGAAACCTAGCAAGAGGAAAAGGAGAAACAATCAAAAGGAAGCTGAATACATAAGAAGAGAAACTAAGAAAAGAGAGAAGAAGAAACAGCCAACATAAGACAAAAGTAAAAGAGAGACAGAGAAAAGGTCAGAGAGAAGACAGAAGGGGAGGAGGGGAAGGAAGGACAGGAAATAAGGAGAAAACAAAAACCCATAACTAAGGACAGCCTACTTACCGGTTCTTTGTCTTGCGGGGAACATAAACTACTGAACTCATACCTTTAACTGTAAATAAAACTCACCGTAGCATTCGACCACTGACTACGTGTCCTTATTGCGCCACCCGGCCACAGACACATAAAGGCAGAAATATCTGCCAAAAAGAATCCCTTTGCAGTGGCAACTTCAAAGCCTTTATGAGCAAGGGAAAGTGCTCATTTCAAAACAACAGACTCGCACTAAGAAACACTTTTGGACCATTAACTGACAGTGATAAACTTGGCAGCAGGTTTTCAGGCAGCCAGGGTGACATTAACTACATCTGCTGACAGGCAGAAGGGCTGTAATTGGCACAATTAAATCTCCTTGTGTGTTTTACACTTCTTAGGATTGAGGAGGAGGACCCAGGTCATGGCAACCCCAAATCCTTGGGTCTCACCCGGAATATGTCCTAAGCCCTAAAAGTTGTATAAAATCTTTTCCGGTGAAAAGGAGAAGTGGCATGTGTCCCTCACTCCACCACCTGTGAGTTATCCAGGGGAGGGCAGTGTTGAGGGTCGGATAACTCTGTCAGGGAATCTCTCTTCCACAGGTACTATACATAAAGCTCTGATCTGTACCCCAAAATCAGTAAGCATACACAATACTTGGTATTTTACTATATAAGTTAATGTGTATCACTTATCTACAAATAATGCACAATAAAAATATTTATATTATAAACAGAGCAGAAACAATTTTGCAAATGAGGGAAAAGGAAAATACACCCCAATAAAATGTCATCCCACCTCACTATCCTACCCGTTTCACCTACACAGTAACCAGCCACCTAATCACATGGTTAGGAGAGTCCTTAAAAATGTGCCAAGTCATGCAGTGCCTTCCCACATACCTCATTGTGGTTTCAGGTCTGTGGTCCAAACACATGGTTCAGCATTCCCTCCAGCAACCAGCCCATGTGAATGGGGCAAGGAGGTATTGGCTCACACTTAGCTTCGGTGTGATTGTATAGGACATTTTACCAGTGATTTTTGTTCTAGAAAGTGTATGCAGAAACTTACTGCTACTTTTCGTGTTTCTATAGGACAGAACACTCAAGGTCATTTGTCTCATTTGAGCCACCTCACAGCTCCCTCATTCACAAATAATGTGTGCACTAGAGATTTGATATTTTCCTTCTTAGTCTTCTAAGCACACTTTAAGAGAACACATGGCAATCCAAGCACAATTAAAAGGTGCAAAACTAAAACAAAGAGTTAGCTTGCTTTTTAGGCCTATCACCCGCACCACATATGCATGGCATCTGAATACAAAGGCAATGTTAGGTTAGCACTCGCCACGTTACCAGGTCTGTATGGAAGTAACAAGAAAAATGGACAGAAAAGCATTGATACACGTGTAACTCAACAACCCTTTTGCGTACTCAGATCTTTTATGTCTGGGATGGAAGGGTGACCTAAAAGATTGGTGTACCAAATCCTCTTTGCTCAGATTTAGGCAAAGCAAATTAGTTTCACTTGTTCCTCTCACACCTTCTGCAGGACATCTGAAAGTATGGGGATTGGAGGGAATACAAAGAGCGGATCCTTTAACAGTGGACCATGTACCTGTCCCCAGGCAATGATTTGGTGAAAAGTAACTAATGGATCAGCTGTGTTGGAAATTACCATATTTTGCATGGTAGTCCCCCAGATTTTTGCCTTGACTGTTTTGGTGCCCTTAGAACTCTGTACACTTTAACCATACTAACAAGTGGTAAAGTGCTTGTTTACCTCCTTTAGACATAATGAAATTGGTATACATCTGACTGGCTCCTTTAACATATCTATAAGTCCCCAGTTTTTGCAACAAAGTGTACCCAGGACCTGTAAGTTAAATGTCACATGTGGGATGCAGCACATATTGTGCCTCTACTACATTAACAGCAAACCTGACCCCAGGCTTCCCGCTGTAGCCTGACAGCGCAGTTTCTAATACTGCCAATTTGACTTGCCAAAATAAACCCTTTTTACAGGCCTAAATGTTCATTTTAAATACTAACAAATAACCATTAAAATAGGCCTTTGTAATAGGCCTCAAGAAAAAGAAAGAAGGCCCACTCTGGTCAACACATGGCTTAGAAGGGAAAACGTGCAGAAGTGTATTTTGTGCGAGACAAGTACAGGCCTCAAACTTGGTATGATGTTAGACTGGAATGCAAGGACAGGAAGGAAAATGGAGAGAAAGGCCAGGTGCAGGGCAAAGCAGTTACAGCCAGTCCTCGGATACCACAGATAATTTAGAAGGTCACACATATGACAGCCTGAGTCACTTTCTGATACCAGTGTTAGGAGGAGGAGTAAATCATGGGAGATCTGAAGGGGAGACACAAGATGTTTGTGTAAGTCAAGGTTCGGTAGAGGGAGGAGGACAGGCTGTAAAGCTTCAGGGCATGGAAGTAGCATAGGGAGGATACACAGATAGAATTCCGAGGGTGGGATCAAAAGAGACTGCTCGGTAGGGGATTTATACGTATATTATTTATGCCACAGCTGCATTTTAGTGACAAGTAGTCAGATGCGTTTTAGAGAATTATTGCTTTTGCTAAAATGAATAAAGATAATAGAGAGTTGCGCTACTGTGCTAATTGGGAATGTGATAAGTGATGTGGAACTTCAGTTGCGGAACTAGAGTATAAAAGATGCTGTTTGTAAGAGCTGAGTTGAGTGTGGTTTCAGTTATAAAACTGTGCTGTACTCCCGGCCGTATTATATGGATAAATATACTGCATTGCTATCAGAGTCGAGTCACTTCTTTATTTCTTGAAATTCGACTACACCTTAGTACCCAAAAAGGCAGGGTGCACGGCATTCAAAAGTAGGACATATAAACATTTAAAGTTCCCCATGTCCTTATAGTGAAAAATGTCTAATAGGTATTTCCACCGTAGCATGGAAATAGGAAAACCATGGATTACATTACACCTTATAATGCTAATTACGAGTTGGTAGCAGCAAGAAAACATTTCAAGGACTCATAGTTAGACACAATCAAATCTAATTAAAGTTTAATTTTATCCAACTATTAAAGAAAAGGTATTTTAGAAAAATCATCTTTTCTCTGCCTAAAGTCTCCAAAAACGTTCTGTAAGTATTCCAGCTGTCACCTGGCAGCAGATGGCTTCTCTGTACAGAGGTGTGAATTGCTCCCAGGACAGAGACAAAGGATCTTGGGGTGGATGGGTGTTGTCTTTCCCTTGACAGGATGGCCTGGGGACTGTGTCCAGCCACTTGGTGGACTTCAAAGGAGGCCTACCGTGTCACAGACAGAAGTAGCCAATACCTAGGTCTGCCCCTTCAAGTAACTCTCGAGTTAGGATGGCACCAAGCCCTGCAGGAGCTACCCCAGAACTGGTTCAGCGTGACCACAGGGTATAGGGTGCCCATTCCATAGCCACACCTCTGGGTAAGCACAGGGATCTCTGACCTGAAGAGGAAATGTTCTTCCATGTTGTTTTTAGGGAGGAAGGGGCACTGTGGGATAGATTCATGTAAAATACACAGTGAATGTGGCAAAAGCAGGTACGGTCATCCCTGGGATGTTTTGTTTACCCCATTGGTTAGGACTGACTAGGAGCTGCCCCCTTCCACATACTTGTACTGGGCATAAGTGTGGCATCCCCAGTACCCTCCTCATTACACAGCTGTACCTGAGGAAATATCTGTCTTAAGACCTGAGAGGAATGACTGGCTTCTTCTGTACTCAGGACACCAAAAGTGACTCAAAGGGTCATAAGTCTGACCTCCTGTTTGGGCTACTTCAGGGACACAATAATCTTCAAGAGGCCACTTTCATGCATTTCCAGCTGACCAATTCCAACTGGAACTGCCTTAGACCCTGCTGCTGACCTCTGCTAGAGTGAGTCTTGACCCAAAGTGGTGTCTCCAACATGCTGGATGCTTCGCTGCGGTCAAAGTGCTGTCCTGCTGCCTAACCATAAAAACGCTTTGCCAACTTTCTACCTGAAGAACTGCTGCACGACCTGGAGCAACCAGCCAAACCAATCCGTTGTGGGTGATCACCGAGAGGATTGAGTTTGTTGTAGCTCCTGCTACATTCTCCTCCGCAGCTGCAAAAACATCTCAGTGGGACTGCTGTTGAGCAGCATCCGACAATGTCAAACCCTTCTCAGCTACAGCCTGCAACCTTGCCCCAGAGGGCTGTTTGGATGGAAACTCAAATCTTTCCAGGATGGAGCCTTTCCCACCTTCGTCAATGTTTTCACCAAGACCTCACCCTTCGGCTACCCATTGCCGGTGAGCCGATTTTCAGCAACAGCCTACCATCTTGGTTGCCCGAAGACTGCTGCTTCTCGAAAATGTTCCAAGTACAAAGGTAACTTTGTAACTTGGACAAACCTGGCCCCAGTGTCTGACACATGCTCCATCGAGGTCCACCTTAATTTTCACCTTAGTGCTGGTTGAGACCAACCAGGCGACCACAAGCGGTGATTAACGCTTTTTGGTGCTATTTTGTTTTTTAATTCAAACTTTAAAAATTCATATTTCCTGTTCCCTTTATTGGATTTCTATAAGTTTAGTGTCATTTTATTTATTGAAATGTTTTCTATTTTGGGGGTTTTCTTGTGTTGCATTTTGACTTTATTACTGTTTCAGTATTGCATAAATCTTTTTAAACATTTCTTCTAAAGTTAAGCCTGCCTGCCTTCTCTGTGACATAGCTACCATGGGGTTGCGTTCAGGTTTACTTAGTGATTTTTGTGGTTCATCCTGACAATGATTGTGTTTATTATTTGAAGTGTTTTCTCATCCCTTTCAACTAATACTTCAATTTCTTACAGGGTGACTCAGGAAAATGCCTCACAAATGCAAAGCTTCCCTACACAGGGTCCATAAACCCACATTGCCCTGTCTGTCAGTGTACTGGAATGCACTAGTGTTATCGGAAAGGACTTGATCAACACTTCCTGAAAGATAGAAGACAGGCTGTTAGGTAAAAGTGGACTCCCCACAACTCCAGCACATTGATGTGCAGCAGATGGTCTGATGTGGATCAAAGGGCTCTCTTTTTCACCTCTCCAGAGGAGTATTCTAGCCCAACGAGGAGGCATCCATAGTAACAGTTGCCTGTAGCTGCATAGAATGAAGGGTCACCCACTGTAAAGTTGAATTGGCACATCCACCAAAAGTGGTCTGGGAGCACAGAAAGGAAAATTTCTAAGCAAATTTAAGGTTTCCTTGATGCTAGACTCACTGCTATCTCCAGTACCACTGGAAAAATAGAGACCCTCCCTAATACCACAAACTGGTGGTGGTGTGAAGAGAAATTAAAGCAAGGCTGGAGCCTGCATGTTCTTGCGCTAGCACATGCGCCTCGCATGGGAGACACTGTTGTGTTCAGTAAAGGGCTTGGAGCCCACCTGTCCCTCACCATTTGTTGGTTTGCAATGCACTCTTCTTTGCAGCCTTGTAATTCGTCACGGCATGTCTGGCATCATTTCCGGTCCTCTGTGTGGAGCAGGGATCAAACACTAATTAATTTCTACTTAATGAGTGCCCGTCCACTGCTCCTGATGTGATCGAGGTATTATTTTGTTCATTTTAACTTTCAGTGCCCCGCAAACAGAAGACTTGTGACTGGCAAAATCATGTCCAGCAGGACAGACAAAATGTGTAAGTTTTAGTTTTCAAAGCTAACTTTCTTTTATTTTGTTAATTCATCTTTTCTCCGTTTCCACTCATGTCTTCTTTTGCTAATTGGCGCTGTTGTCAAAAGATGTCAATTAACTTCTTCGAAATATGCAAGACCTATTGCATTGCAAATGCTTGTATGCCTTTGTGAAGTCCAAATACTCTCACAACCATCACATTATTGAGACAATTGGAATACCATCCTGTCCGCTTTAAGTATATTGGGGTGACTTAAGGTGCATTTCACGTCAGAATATCCTTACAGACACCACACATCACCGAGGATGACTCCACACTTAGGGGGTCATTACAACCCTGGCGGACGGTGTTAAAGCTGCGGAAATACCGCAAACAGGCCGGCGGACAAAAAAAGGGAATTACGACCCTGGCGTAAACCGCCAACAAAGACAGCCACTTTAACACATCGCCCGCCACGGCGGTACAGACAAACAGCGCGGCGGTCACCGCCAACAGACAGGCGGGAGACAATGTACCGCCCACACTATTATGACAGGCCAATCCGCTATCTTTTCCGGGGCGGATTCTCCGTGGATAAAAACACGGCAGAAACAGCTTTTGCAAAACGTTCACCTTAACACACTCCACGAGGAGCGACGACTCCATGGAGCCGGAACTCCAAATCCTACCTGCCTTTGTCTTTCTGCTCCTCTACGACCAACAGCGACGTAGGCACAGAAGATACCGGTGAGTACTGCATCTACGACACGGGGGAGGAGGGAGGCAAAAGTTAGGGGGACACCCACCAAACACCCCCACCCCCACCCTCGCATATCACAACATACACACCAATGCAGTCAAAAATATCACATGAACAACCCACAATCCCCCCGGAAGAATGCAAAGACAAAGCGAATTTCGGTCAAACATGGTAATGTGCCAATATACATGTCATACAAAAAATACTGATATATATCTCGAAATCTGTCTTAATTATATATACAATACAAGAAGTAGTGCAGATATGTACACATCAATGTCCGTGCACCAACAGTCCAAAAATGCATGGGCGAGGCCCACAATAGATACCTGACCAAAATCGGAGAGAACACTGCCGGGGCATCAGATAGAAACACTACAGGCACCTCAGGGGGAAGGGAAGGGGGGGCACCTCAGCCACATGAATGCGAAGCCAGATCCACGACGGGGCTCCATGCCCATTGATGTATCCTGGGGAGTGCAAAGCCACAGTCTCACAAGTCTTTACAGTGGTTGGTTTGCCCACTGTTACATCCTGGGGAGTGCAAAGCCACAGTCTCACAAGTCTTTACAGTGGGTGGTTTGCCCACTGTTACATCCTGGGGAGTGCAAAGCCACAGTCTCACAAGTCTCTACAGTGGGTGTGTTGCCCACTGTTACATCCTGGGGAGTCAAAGCCACATTCTCACAAGTCTTTACAGTGGGTGGTTTGCCCACTGTTACATCCTGGGGAGTGCAAAGCCACAGTCTCACAAGTCTCTACAGTGGGTGGGTTGCCCACTGTTACATCCTGGGGAGTCCAAACCCACATTTTCGCTAGTATCTGCAGTTCTCTACTGGTACTGGGTGGGACTGGTGCCCAGACAGGATGAGTCTCCCCATGAAAGTTCATGTCCTGTCACTGTCCCAGCTGCACATGGGATATTGATGCGGCGGCCTATTCATACCCACACGGTGTTTGCCTTGTTCAGCGGTCTTCACCATGGCAGTCTTTGCCCTGTTCAGCGGTCTTCACCATGGCGGTCTTTGCCCTGTTCAGCGGTGCTTAGCCATGGCGGTCTTTGCCCTGTTCAGCGGTCTTCACCATGGCGGTCTTTGCCCTGTTCAGCGGTCTTTGCCCTGTTCAGCGGTCTTTGCCCTGTTCAGCAGTGCTTAGCCATGGCGGTCTTTGCCCTGTTCAGCGGTGCTTAGCCATGGCAGTCTTTGCCCTGTTCAGCGGTCTTCACCATGGCGGTCTTTGTCCTGTTCAGCGGTGCTCTGACATGGCTGTTCGGATACTGACATTGGTGTGTGGCATGACGATCTCCACACTGGACATTGGTGTGTGGCATGACGATCTCTACACTGGACATTCGTGTGTGGCATGACGATCTCCACACTGGACATTGGTATGTGGCATGACGATCTCCACACTGGACATTGGTGTGTGGCATGACGATCTCCACACTGGACATTGGTGTGTGGCTTGACGTTCCATCATTGCCCAGCGGGGCTGTGGGATCCTGGTCCCTCCTGGGCTGTGACTCTGGCGGTGGTCTCCTGACCAGTAACGATACTTGGGCCCTCCTGGGCTGTGACTCTGGCGGTGGTCTCCTGACCAGTAACGATACTTGGGCCCTCCTGGGCTGTGACTCTGGCGGTGGTCTCCTGACTAGTAACGATACTTGGGCCCTCCTGGGCTGTGACTCCGGCGGTGGTCTCCTGACCAGTAACGACGGTGCTGGCGGTTGTATCTCAACCACCGGAAATGATGGCGCACTTCTCCGCCGTGACACTCACAACAGGCTGGGCAGACTTCCTCAGGACCTTCCCCACCTTCTTTGGAGTTACAGCTGACTCACCAATCGCCTTCGATCCCATTTCAGTTGTTGTGCCACCAGGAGTCTTGACACTGTCCCGTCGTCCACTCTGCAATTTCAGAGCCTTTACAGGGGGTGGGCTGCCAGTGCCTTGGCTCCGGGTCCTACTGCCTGCCCTGGGGGACGGTGCACTCCAAAAACCTGGAACACACACCACTGGCACTGGAGGCTTTTTGGCTGAGGCGCTACGATGGGACTGATAAACTGGAGGGGGGGGGGGCAAACAGGTCAATTTGACAGAGGGACAGTTTCTGACGGACACTGGGATGGGTAGCTGGAGGGGGTCTGGGAGTGGAGGTAGAGGAGGTGGTTGTAGGAGGTGTCACTTTAGGTGTTTTGGGTGCAGGTGCAGGTACTGGAGGCTGTCGTGAGGTGGATGGATGTTGGGTGAGTGATTGCCGGCATTTGGGTACTTTGGGAGGGGGCGTCACAGACACACTGGGAGAGGACACAGGGGACGTGTAAATTGCAGTGGAGGTTGTGAGTGCAGGTGAGCGGCTTGTGGTGCTGGGTGTCCTGGTGCGAGTCCTAGTGCCTGTAGATGTGGTGCATGCAGGTGTGTGTGTAGACGAGACTGGGAGGGAGGAGGGAGAAGAGGAGGAGGGGGACACAGTGGAGACAGTGGATGTTGCTGTGTCTGTATGGGTGTGATGCTTGTGTGAGTGCCTGTGGTGCCTATGTTTGCTTGAGCTACTTTTGGCTGTTGATTTGTGTGCAGGCTGGTCTGTAGGTGTGCTTGGGATGGGCTGGGATACAGCGGATTGGGTCTGGGTGGAGGAAGTTGGAGGGGGGAGGCTGGACACAGGGACAATGGCTGCCATCAGTGCTGAGGCCAGAGATTGCAGGGTTCACTGAAGGACAGCCTGACCAGAATGAATGCCTTCCAGGAATGCATTACCGTGTTGCAACTCTCGTTCTACACCCTGGATGGCATTCACAATGGTAGACTGCCCAACAGTGAGTGACCTGAGGAGGTCAATGGCCTCCTCACTGAGGGCAGCAGGGGTGACTGGGGCAGGGCCTGAGGTGCCTGGGGCGAAGGTGATGCCCACCCTCCTGGGTGAGCGGGCACGGGGCGAACGCTGAGGGGCTGCTGGGAGGGCGGTGCTGGTAGGGGAGGTGGCGGCTGTACCTGTAGAAGTGGGGCGCACAGATGGTGCCGCCACCACAGGGGAGCTCACATCGGCGGACGAGTCCGTGTCGCTGGTTGGTGATCCTGTGGCCGACCTGAAGCTCCCCTCGCCCTCCGTCCCACTGGTGCATTCAGAGTCTGTGGTGTGGCCCTCCATGGCCATGTGGGATGCAGCTCCCTCGTGCTCCGGTGCCACTGTACCTCCGCCTGATGATGCTGATGCACAAAAGGACAGGGAGAGCAGGAAAAGGGGGGGAGACAGAACAAAGAGAGTTTTAGTGCATGGCATACCGCTACCGTTGGTGGACAAGACAGACGCAGCAGCCCCATGCATTACGCCGTGCTCCTGCCCTCTGCATATGCAATTTCTGGGATATGGCCTACATGGCAATGGTCGAAATCTGCGCACATGGATGGCAAAAGGGCAACTATACATCAACTTGCCTCTGTTCTGAGCAGGGGTAGAGTCCCATATGGCCTACATTATGGAGGGGCCTTGCCTACCTAACTCGCCCTGGCCTAGGGACACCCACAGAACCACCTCCCCCACCCAGACACCTCCACTGCACGCAAAGTCCACAGAATGAGGTTGTACTCACCCCCTTGTGTCTGCTGTGATGTCCTTAAGCGCCCATCCAACTCCGGGTAGGCCACCACCAGGATCCGGAACATCAGGGGCTTCATGTTGCGACGGGCACCCCTCCCACGTTGGGAGGCCATCCCCATCTGAGCCTCCGCCGTCTTCTTGCTGCAGCGTCGAATGTCCTCCCATCTCTTACGGCAGTGGGTGCCCCGTCTCTGGTGGGCCCCCAGGGTCCGGACTTCCTTGGCGATGGTACGCCAAATGTCCGTCTTCTGGTGGGTGCTGACCTACATGACATGCACAAGGAAAGAGGAACAGTCATTACCTACTGCACCGTCAATGTGAGTGGCCCCCTCCCAACTCTGTCCATGTGGCCCATTCATCCCCATGCATTTCTGTTGTAATAACTCTGCCCCCTTCCCTCTCCCACCCAGCCCTGTCCACCCAGGCCTAGCCCATCCAACGTGCTCCCTGTGTACTAACCTGTTTGTCTGGAGGACCGTAGAGTTGCATGTACTGGGGAAGGACCCCATCCACAAGTTTCTCCAACTCCTGTGCAGTGAAGGCAGGGGCCCTTTCCCCAGACGCAGCAGCCATCGTCGGTTCCAGACCGAGGTCACAGCAGCACTAGCAGTGTAGGTCCTCTCCTGTCGAAGGTCAGGTATCTAGTGATTGAAGAGATAGAAAATGGTGGTGACGTCCGCGGCGGTGACGTCCGCGGCGGGGCGCATCATCACCGCCAGCGCACCTTTTCATTGGCTCCTGGGACCCATAGGGTCCAATGTTAACCAATGCAGCATTGCGCCGCGCTCTACGACCGCCTACCGCGACGGTGTCCAACGCCAGCGCAGTTACCCCACAATTCCATTGTCCCAGTTTAGAGGTCAGGCAGCCGCCATTTCAGGGGCCCACATGGCTTCATTTACTACTGCGTCACACATACCGAGGCCTACACTCAAAACATTTCCCGGATGGGTTAATTGTCTGTTGTAGTCTTGTGTGTGACTGTGGGTACATACCTGGAGGAATGGTGACAGTTTCGTCGCTGTTGTCCTTCTTAGGCACCGTCATTTGGGACATATTGGAAGATGGCGGAATCCGCCGGTGTACCGACCGCTGGTGGACCTGTTGACAATGGAAGAGAGACATTTGATCGTGACCTACCGGTTCGACCGTGCCACAATCAAGGAACTATGTACACAGTTGGAGCCAGACCTGATGTCACCAATCCGCCATCCCACTGGAATCCCCCCTGACGTTCAGGTGCTGTCAGTGCTCCATTTCCTTGCAAGTGGGTCATTTCAGACTACTGTGGCCATGGCATCAAGGATGTCCCAGCCTATGTTTTCCAACGTGTTGTCCAGAGTGTTGTCTGCCCTGCTGAAACACGTAAGGAGATACATCATTTTCCCTGAGGTGGAGGATTTGCCTACAGTGAAAGGTGACTTCTATGCCCTTGGACATATCCCGAACGTCATAGGTGCCATTGATGGGACCCATGTAGCTCTGGTCCCCCCCGCAGGAGTGAACAGGTGTACAGGAACAGGAAGAGTTATCATTCGATGAATGTCCAGATGGTCTGTTTGGCAGACCAGTACATCTCGCAGGTAAATGCTATGTTCCCTGGCTCAGTGCATGACGCCTACATCCTGCGGAATAGCAGCATCCCTGATATGATGGGTCAACTCCAGAGGCACCGTGTATGGCTATTGGGAGACTCTGGTTACCCCAACCTGTCCTGGCTATTGACCCCAGTGAGGAATCCCAGGACCAGGGCAGAGGAACAGTACAATGAGGACCATGGGCGGACTAGGAGGGTGATCGAACGCACCTTCGGCCTCCTGAAGGCCAGGTTCAGGTGCCTCCATATGACAGGTGGGTCCCTATTCTACTCACTGAAGAAGGTGTGCGACATCTTCATCGCCTGCTCCATGCTCCATAACTTGGCATTGCGACGCCAGGTGCCTTTTCTGCAGGAGGATGATCCAGATGACGGTGTTGTAGCAGCGGTGGTGCCTGTGGAGCCTGTGGACAGTGATGAGGGTGAAGCTGATGAAGAAGAAAACGACAACAGGGAGTCAGTCATACAGCAATATTTCCAGTGAGACACAGGTGAGTACATTTTCAGGTTTAACATAACATTAACTTTCACACGTCTACCTCTATCCTGTACCTACATTTCACTCACTATTTGTTAACTGAGTTGTCCCCTTCCATTTCAGTTTCACAAATGTGGTAACCTACATGTCAACAGCTTGCACCCTTGAAAGGCTTGTGATGTGTGACATTGGTATGTTGGTCTTCCAATGGGTAACCATTTTTGACACTGTAATTGACAATACAAAGTTCAAAATCATTGACTGACTCCAGTTTTATTATTGTTTTAAGGGTGTTTATTTAAGTGCATAACAATGAAGGGGGGGTTGTGAAATGGGGATGGGTTATGGTGGATGAATGTCCATGGCAGAGTCCAGTCTATTAGTCTCACAGGTACATTGCACATCTGGCCATTGGAAGTGGAGCTGGGGCAGTTCCGATTTGGACAGGGTAACAAAGTGGTACAAAGGGGGGACAATCAGGGTGGTCTTATTTCCTGGCGGGGGTCTTGCCATCTTGCTCTGTCCTGTTCCTGGATCTCAGGGCCCGCTTTCGTGGTGGTTGTCCGTCTGCAGGGGGTGGGGTAATGGTGTGTTGGTCCTGTGGGGGGGCATCCTGTCCACTAGCGCCGGCGGAGGTGGTGGGCATTTCATCGTCCTGGCTAGTGTCAGGGGCCCCTTGGAGTGCCACGGTGTCCCTCAAGGTCTTTTGAATGTCCGTCAGCACCCCTACAATGGTGCCCAGGGCGGAGCCGATGGTCCTGAGCTCCTCCCTGAACCCCAAATACTGCTCCTCCTGCAGACGCAGGGTCTCCTGCAACTTGTCCAGGACTGTTCCCATCGTCTCCTGGGAGTGGTGGTATGCTCCCATGATGGAGGAGAGGGCCTCGTTGAGAGTAGGTTCCCTTGGCCTGTCCTCCCTCTGTCGCACAGCAGCCCTCCCAGTTCCCCTGTGTTCCTGTGCCTCCGTCCCCTGGACCGTGTGCCCACTACCACTGCCCCCAGGTCCCTGTTGTTGTTGGGGTGTTGGGTTAGCCTGGGTGCCCTGTAGTGGTGGACACACCGCTGATTGACCTGTCCTGGGTAGGGAGGTATGGGCCCGCTGGGTGGGTGCTGTGCTGGTGTTACCAGAGGGAGGAAGTTCGGTGTTGGGCTGTGGCTGGGCAAGGGGAACCGACTGTCCTGATGGTCCGGGCTGGTCATCAAGATCCAGTAGGGCAGAGCTGCTGTCGTCACTGTGGGCCTCTTCTGGGGGTGGAGTGGTGTTGTCTGGACCCTCTGGTGTGGTGACGTTCCTTCGGGTTCCTGCGGGGGTATAAGTACATGATTATTGCATGTGTGTGTTTCATGGTGTGCAATGGTTGGGTGTGCGTGTACCCCAGTGCAGGCATTCCTGTGTGGGGGCTTGTGTGCTGATGGTAGGGGTGTGTTATGGGTATGTGCAGTGGGCATGCTTTAGTGATGGGTATCCATGCTTAGTTGTGTCATGCAGGTCTTGGGGTTGGGATGGGTGGTTGGTGTTATGGGTACATTAGTGAGGAGTTAGGGTGATAGGGGAGGGTGTGAGGGTGGGGGGTGTGATAGCATGCAGGTAAGGTGGGGGATATGATTGTTAAGATTTGACTTACCAGTGTCCGTTCCTCCAACGACTCCTGCGAGGCCCTCAGGATGCAAGATGGACAAGACTTGCTCCTCCCACGTTGTTAGTTGTGGGGGAGGAGGTGGGGGTCCGCCGCCAGTCCGCTGAACCGCGATGTGGTGCCTGGATACCGTGGGACGCACCTTACCCCGTAGGTAGTTCCACCTCTTCCTGATGTCCTCCCTATTTCTTGGATGCTGTCCCACAGCGTTGACCCTGTCGACTATTCTTTGTCATAGCTCCATCTTCCTGGCTATGGATGTGTGCTGTACCTGTGAGCCAAATAGCTGTGGCTATACCTGTAGGATTTCCTCCACCATGACCCTGAGCTCCTCTTCGGAAAAGCGGGGGTGTCTTTGGCGTGCCATGGGGTGGTGTGTGTGATGTGTGAGGTGGTGTATGTGGTGATGAGCGTGGTGAGTGTAGTGGTATGTGGTGTTTTTTGCGTGGATGTTGTGTGGGTGATGGTGTAGTGTGCCTCTGTGTGATGGGGTTCTCTATTCTGTGCTGTCTCTCTCTGGCCTTCTCTCTAATTTTGGGTCGTAGGGGTTTGTGGGTGATGTGGGTGTGTGTTTTATATTGAGTTTGGTGTGTGGGAGTGTTGTTTGTATGTGTATCAGGTGTGTGTATTTGGAATTGTCCAATGTGGCGGTGTTTTGGAGCTGTGTGTGTATTTTGAGCGCGGCGGTGTGTACCGCCAATGGAATACCGCGGTTGAAAGACCGCCACGTGGATTCGTGGGTCGTAATAGCATGGGCGTGTTTCTGTTGGCGTGGAGGTGGAGGATTTGTTTCCGCATGTTTATCGCTGACCTTAGGTGTGGCGGTATTGTGTGGGTGTCTAAATTTCGGCGGATTCCTTGCTGTGTGTCATAATAGCTGTGGCGGGCTCCCGCCGCCGCGGCGGTGTGTTGGCGGTCTTCTGCACGGTGGTAAGCGCCTTATACTGCCAATGTTTTAATGACCCCCATAGTCTGGATGAAGGCCCGGTTAGATGACATTGTAGAGCTTATGTTTGTGTCTCAAAACATCAACAGTCCACATTAATGTGTTCAGACGTTATGATCCCAATTGGTCATAAATTTTATTTGCACTGCTTTGGCTACTGTAAAATATTAAGACTGGTGTTTCGAGGTTTTGCTACTTTCCTATATGTCCATTACTGTACCCACTGCACTGATTGCGCTTTGCATGAACTTCACCTTTTGCACTATTCATGGAGCACCTTGATTATTAATTATATAGTGATGGTGACTATAACAGACAACATAAGTTTTATCCAACATAGATGATTGCCACTATCAGTATGAGCTAGATTTTCTTTCAAGGGATTCATCAGAAATGCAGGGATTCCTTAAACTTCAGAGTATTATAGAAGTTGACTCGTGTATAAATGTGACATAACCCAGTTTTGTAAACCAGGTTTTCTGGATTGCAAACAAGCCATATTTTAGAGATCCAATAGTATTTTATTAAGTTCTTTAACAGAAAAGGAGGGCTTGAGGGATTATAAATCATGTATGGTGTAGACGCTTTAAACGAAATCTACTCAACAAATGGCAGCCAGAGAGGTTGTGCCACACAGGAAGTTATAGTTGTGTACGTTCAGAAATTAAAAATGTTCATTGCACTATTTAATTTTGAATTAGTTGGAATTTGCGGATAGTCTTCTATTTAGGCAGACCTGGGTAGGTGGAATAACAAAAGTATGGCCATGATGGGATTTTATTCAATTTTAAGTAATTTCTGCTCATCCACTCCTTAAAACTGCGGGTAAACCATAGTTTGATCCTGTTTGGTTGTATTTAAGATTAACCACCAGCTTGTTGTCATATTCATAAACGTATGCGGTGATCTGGAAGTCACGTAGCATGACAGTAAGGGTCCTAGATGGAGGTTAAAAAGAAAGAGAGACAGGGAAGAGCCATGTAGCACTTCCCACTTCACCTCTTGGGGTTCAGAGCATAAGGTTTCCAGTTGTATTATCTGTGAGAGAGCTGTAAGGAAGGAATACCTTTTTTTCTGCACCAAAATGTGATGATCTAATGCAGTTAGTACATCTAAAGACATCACCGCCTCTACAATATCTTCATCAAGCAGACTTCTTAGACCATCTCTTACTGAGGTCACCACAAGTTCTATACAGAGTACGGCCCGGAAGCCAGCCTGGGCTTTGTCTACAAATGCATTATGTTTCACGTATCATTGAAGTTGCCACTGGTAACTTAACTATTTAAGGGACCAAGGACATGGGTCTGAAATTAGCTGGGTCCTTCACGATTAGCCCAGGCATTTTAGGGAACTAATGTAATATAGTTATCTTAAGATCTCCCTAGACTACTTTCCTATTAGGTAAGTGAGCAATTAGATCTATAATATATGGGGCAGCAGCTTGATGGATATTTTTCATGAGATGGACAGGGCATATATCTGAAGGTTTGCCCAAGGGCTTGCAGTGATCCATCAGTGTTTTACTTTTTTAACTGAAATCTGAGAAAATCCTGTAAATCAGCTCTTACAGTGTTCAAATTGCTTTGTCTTATAATTATGTTTCAGCGCTGGCCTAAAGTGGCTCTCTTATCTTTGTCAGTTATGGTTAAAAAAAGGTCTCCTAATTTATCTGCTCAATCTTGAGAGGGAGTGATTTTATTTGGAGGTCCCAGTTGCTTAGTCTGTTTATGAAACCAAAGATCCGCTTAGAGGTATTTGGTGCAGTTGTGGCACTTTGCTTGACTATTGTGGGGCTAGTCCAGCAAAGTTCGGGGAGGTCGATAGGATATAGTACTAGCATCAGTTTAACGCCTGTTGTGGGCAGGCATTAAAAAATGACTCTAGAATGGTGCAGTGAAATCTTGTAAATTTCACTGCACATTTTTTTTTAGCCTTCCTGTGGGGAACCCTTACAAACATTATACCTAATGCAGGTATAATGTGGCAGAGGGGTTTAGCGCCGCTGTAGCATAAAAAATTATGTATGGCGGCGCCAAGGGGTGCAAGGGGCTTGCATATATGCTCCTAAGTGTTTTGCACACTTGTCATTGGGCTACATTTGGGCAACATTTGTGCTACATTTGGGCTCTTTTTTTCCTCTGGTGGCCATCTTGGGAGATGTATTTGTTATGAAGCTCTCAAATTTCCTCATTTACTGCAGAATCCTGAGTAGAAAATGCTATAAGGTCTCCACTTCGGTTCCATCAAGATGGCGTTCAGATGTGCCATACTTTTGGCATAAAGTCGGAATGCTGGCACTCTAGTTGCTCATTAAAACACTGTAGTAGAGCTGCTGAATACCAGGGAGTTAACTGGCAGTCTGCTGCTGGTGTTGAAAGTGCATGTTTCAGTCTGCATGTCAGAATGTTTTAATGAAATAGAAGAGGAAGATTTTTGAGCACTCACATGTCCTATTTTTTCTTTCTACAGCATTAACCATATTTTCTATGGCAGAATGAACTCCCTCAATTTGTTCCTTTCTGAATTAAATGTTTTAAGTTTATCAGTTTGATTCAATCAAGTTGGCTTCAGGTACGACACAATTTTGTCATAAGTAAGATTTTTAGCGCTCTAGTTGTTCTTTAGAACACTCTGAACCATTGTTGCCAGATTGGGCTAGATCACGCCCAATTGGGGTATATTTTTTTCCAGTTGTGCAGGAAAATATTGGTTTGTGCGGGTTGTCAAATACCCTCCCTGCAAGAATGAGAGAAGGTATACAGTTCGCAAGAGCAAAAATTCTGCACTTACCAATTCTGTACGACTGTTAAGCCAAAAATATCCATCTACTGCCTGCCACTGCCCCATCTTCATTAAAGTAGAAAAATTGGGCTACTTTTTCATTGGCTTTGGGCTAGAGAACGCTCTAAAATCTTGCAATACTGCTCTGAACAGTCTCAGAGGCTGCAGTAGACCACAAGGGAATTTAACTGACAAGCTACTCATGTTTGAAGTACATGTTTTTACTGAGTATGTCAGAATTCATTCTCTTATGGCTGAGAAAGGTAGTGTGAATTTACAGAAAATATGCGTTCATTTTAGCTTCTGAAGCACTTTCCATAACTTCTATAGGAAATCATGAGAAAACTGTTTTCTCTCAAACATGATTAATAAAATCTCAGCAGAAGGCTTTTTTCACAGGGTAAAATCACCTTGGAACACACCACAGTTCATAAAATGAGTATGGTACCATTGCCAAACGGTTTATATTGGTACTAAAATTTGTTATCACCATTTATACGTTCTCTTTTTTGTGACCCTCAAAACCTGCCATTCACTACATAACTTTTCAGTGGGGTGCTGTCATGTACATTGGGCCCAAGATGGCTGCTAGCACTTCCAAGATGATGTGCTGACAATCAGATCTCACCATGAGATCTGCGCTCAGGCCCCACGCAGATATACAACTTTCTTTTCCTTAAATATCTCAAAAACTACTGAACGGATTTACACCAAATCACAAAAAGGTGCTTTCTGGAACAAAAGCCACCTTTCTGCCAAATTAGGTGTAACTCCATCAAGTGGTTCTGGTTATAGTCATTGTCTAAAAATCCCTATGGAAAGTGCATGGGGAAAAGGAGTTTTGGGAACCACCCTTTTTGTCTGCCCCATTTGACGAATCACCCCAAAACTTTCAATACAGCAGCTGAACTGACTGTTGTACTAGTTTTGAACATTTTGTAACGATTCGTCAAATCGCACCAAAAATATATGCAAAACAAAAAACACTTTTCCTCTTGGAACTAGGTCCTAACATAACTACCTACTGGTGACCGCCAATAGGTGATTTAAAAAAAAACCACATATATATATATTTGCTACTTCCTGGAAAGTTTTGAGGTGATCCGTTATTCTGGGGTGTAAGAAAAAGGGGGATGCTAAAAGATATAACCCCTATGCATTTTCCATAGACTTCTTAAGATACAGCCAAATTCAGCAGGAAGTTAATTTTAGGTCCGCAGATTTTGCTCTTGCTGTCTCACTACATTTAGAGAGGAGGTGTCCAAGGGAATACTACTGTGATAAAAAATAAATGTATATCGTTTTAACTAATCTTTACATTCTCGACTCTCATGGGATCGTGAATAGTAAAAAAAGGGTCAGATGAGTTCTAAATACAGTCCAGTACTAGGAATACATATTGTGGTCATTGTTTTTGAGAGGAAGTGTGTGAGAGATAAGTAGAGTGATGAGTAGATAGTTAATTCCTATTTTCCAAAAAAAGATACGATCTGGCAAGACTCTCACTGGGTCGTGAACAGTAGAAAGGAGTAGGTGATCCTTGACTACACTGCAGTATAATACACCAAAGTTAAAAATGATTTAAATAAACACAGAAAATACCGTTGTTCAAAATGTTACTTGAAAAATCTCTTTTCAGAGCTACCCTAAACTTTCATAATGTATTTGTTTGTACTGTGTACCCAATTTTTTCCTTCTTGATGACTCATGGCTCTCTCAAGTGTCTTGTGAGAGTCATCTAGAGCTTTTTCAAGAAGGGATAGAACAAGAAATTGTGAGTAAAAAAAGACCACCTCCTTCAAAGCAATGAGGAGAACAATGTAGAAAAGCAATGTTAAAAAACAAACTACTCCTCTGAGGGCATTTATGATCTTGGACGAGCCTGTCCTGTGCACCACTGCTTGTCTCAGAAGAAAAAATAATTTCCTTTCATAAACACATAAACAGCAAAAATGGGCTTTGTGCAAATATACTGGTTTGTTATCTGCTTGCACGGAGAGTACCTGAGTAGGCACACAGTCATCAGATTGAAAAGATGTAGATTCCCCTGAGCAGTTATCAAGCTCCGCAGTACCAGCTAACTCAGCCTGAGCACAATGTTCAGGGTACATAGCCTTTAAATGTCACCACATCACAGTTGTACTCCTAGAATATTGCATTTTCTGGCTTCAGCTACTGATCTCTTTTTTGCATATGTTACAAATTACATATTTGGCAGACACTTTCTTCCCACCAGGCCTCATTTGAAAAAGTTTCCAGACCAAGGACTTCCTATGTGGCTGAGATAGCTGATTTGCAGGAACAGGAGTCGGGTTCTCATCTGAATCAGATAATGACATTCTGGTCACAAAAATCAGCAAAGTCGGAGAGGTAGCCAAAAAGGTGAAAAAAACAATAGGCAAATGAAGAAACCAGGGGGGAATCTTTCTTTGCTAAATAGAAAATTCCATATTAACCAATCACAATCCTTCCTAGGGATGTCTTTTCTCTCCTAGACATTTCACGAGAGGCCCGTGAGATCGTAAAAAACAGAGAACATTCTTAATATCTAAAATGCAGCTATACATCAACTGTTTTTATACATTAAACAACACTTCTAATGTCTTACTTTCTTCACAACTATAAAAATACACAATTATGAACTTAATTTCAAATTATTAACTTGCAAGCAGATTGCGAGAGCCGAAATGGAAGTACAGCCACCACATAGTCCACGCTGTGGATTGTTTGTTTGCCTCCCACATGGGTCTTGCGGGAGTCGTAGGTTTGCAAACAAAATAATTAATACAATATACATACTGTTTGGAGTAAGTCAAAGTAGTGAATGCTAATTCCAAAACAAATATCATACTACAGACAGCTTTTATCTGTCACACACTGAACCTACATTAAGAAATAAAGTTAATATCAGTAGAAACCTGGGTACTGAAAACAGTGTTTACTATTTGGAGAGAGTTCTATCTATATCACACTGTTTGAAAACAGTCAAACTCTCATGAGAAAAATAGACAACAGAGTATTTAAAAACTGTAAACTTTGCACTTGTATAGCGCACTACTCACCCGTTAGGGTCTCAAGGCGCTGTACGCATACCGCTGTGGAACCCCTCCTGGCTTTTCCCTGTGAGGCACCCACTCATGGACAGCCCCAGGGTGAAGCCAGGCATCCAAGCTCTGTGAGGGCCGCTGTGGAGATTAAGCAAGCTATTGCCCAGAGTTACAGAGTGGGACACATTTATTAGATTAGGCACCGAGGTGAGAATTAGCTGGTCCAAGGGAATTGAGCCCAAGACCCGCCGAGGTGGGAATTGAACCCTGGTCCCGGGCCAGATCTCTGCATCAGGGTCTGCCACTCTAACCATTGTGCCACGCTTCTCCGCTAAAAGAATCTACTAAGACTAGTGTCCATTCTATACAGCAGTTGTAAAAAACACTATTTGCTGAAAATAATCAAAACTGAAAGTGTTAAAGATCATACTACCTGCAGCTTTCACACTGTGGTGCAAACTTTACAGATAGCCCTTCTTCTGAAGCAAAAGAAAAAGGTGTACATAGGTTAGTGCATGGTGCACACACTCTTCCATGTTAACTATCAATTAATATGGTGACACAATTCTCTCTAATAACCGAAGGCTGCTTACCAAAATTAGTCTCTATTACGTAGAATCTTTCTCCTGTTGGAAACATGTTTTGCAGAACCAAAACATTATGCGGAGTAGAATCAATTCAAGTCAACTGTCACTTGCACACAGAGTTACTCTTGAATGTACACATTTATAAAGTGTTCAATACCTCTCCACAGCCATGATGCATTAGGAGCACATGTGTTTTGTAAACAGTTACACCCATTAGCTAAGCCCAGGCTGAGCAAAATTAGGTAGAAAAGCAATTTGGTATTTACCCACCACTATGTAAACCAGCCTTCTCCAACAAGTAGCAGCATTTCTTCATCTGTAATGAAACATTTACATCAATTGACTACTGCAGTAAGAGGTCTTAGGCCCTCATAATGAACATGGCGGTCCACACCGCCATGCCGGCAGTGGCGGAAATTACTGCCACCGGCATGGCGGTCTGGACTGCCATATTCCAAAAACAGGAAGACCGCCACAGGGGGCCCTCCTCCACCGCCAGGCAGCCTGATGATGGCGGAGTTCTCTATCTGACAGGGCAAAAAGAACCTGTGTTCCTCCAGCAATTCTCTGGCGGTTTCCCCCGCCAGGGAAAGGCTGGCGGAAGGGGTGCTCCGGGGCCCCCTGCACTGCCCATGCACTTGGCCTGGGCAGTGCAGGGGGCCCCGTGCACAGCGCTGTCACAGATGTCACTGCCCGATTTATGGGCAGTAATATGCATGACAGGTGCTGCTGCACCCGCCGCACTGCGGCATTGACGATGGCTATATGTGGAGCTGTCAGCAATGTCCTGGCCCAGCATTGCGCTGGGCCGGCTGGCGGAAACACTGTTAAATGTTCATTATCGAGCCGACGGGGTCTTCAACGGGCTCGCGGTCTGCGTTTATCTCGCCAGCATGAACATGGCGGGGAATCCCGCTGTGTTCATAATGACCACCCTACTCTGTAAGAACATATTTACCGGTCTGCTGTACAAACAAATAAGCTGTCTGTAACCTGAGTGGTTGCTGTGCTGTACGTGTCAATATGATCTGTCAACCTCTGATGTTTAATTCCTCTGATTGAAGGTTCTGTAAATTATAATTTCTCCACTCTCTCCTTTCCAAGTAGATTTACAGTAATACATTTTGACTTTGAAACTGCTTGATAAACGTGCTGCGGATGGTTTCCCATCTTGGCGATTAAAACAAAATGTATTTCTATGAAAGGCAGTAGTATGTGTTATTTCAGGGTGGTGAAGGGAAGGAAAATGACTCCCTCCCTCTCTCCCCCCATAGTTCAACGTGATGTGGGAGGAGGTTAAATATTTTCCACAGATAGAAAATGGAAAAATATTTTCCATGTGTAAAAAAAATGTTAGATGTGTAAATAGAAATTCCTTTGGGATTAACTTATGTAGATTTTCTACTGAGTGGTAAGTCCATGATGAATACATTACAGGAACTATATATACACCTCAAAATCTTTCACAGTAGCAGATTTGGAGGAGTGTTCCTGGATTTCTTTGTGGAAGCCACAAAAGTAATATATCTACAATAAATTAAGTAAGAAACTTCTGGGGGTAGATTTTGTAATTTCCAAGTAAGGCTTTGTGAATCCTGACCTCGATGTTGAAGGCACTTGAAAAGAATTTTGGACAAAGACATAATAAATGAACGATGGAATATGCTGCTCGCCTGTAAAAAGGGTTTACAAACAAAAGATGTGGCAAATCAAAGGCAAACAGCTTTGATTTTAGCTACAGGTAGGAAGGAAATGTATGTATTAAAAATTTGAAAGGAATAATAAACTGATTTTTAGCCACATTTAGAGGCTGGCAGCGAGAATATCTGTTGCGATGTAGAACCCTCTCCAGTACACTAAAGGCCATCCTGCCTCATTTAAAGTCAGCCGGACCGTCAGTATGTCAGCGATGGGAGTACTCTGTCTTGGTCGCTGACATACTCCTTCGACTACCAACAGAGTATGGGCCGTCAGAGGTTTGGCCATTTGAATGCCCATCTGATTTAGAGTGAGCATCAAATGGCCAGTTTTTACTGTCCGTCACTGCAAGTTAAACTTGGCAGTAAGGGATAGTGAAAACTGCCAAATTGCCAACACACCAAGGGAGAAAAGTCCCATTGTGTGGAGTTTATTCGTTTTTCTATTTTCAAAAACAAAATTCAGGGGGTACGTTACCATGGTGAGGACCTATGAGCATGCATCCACGCTGAGCTCTGAGGCCGGGGGTCCTGAAACAAAGTAAAAATTCCCCTTTGACTTCCCCAAGATCCTCACAATAGATAATGGAAACAGGGGAGCATCTGCTCCATGAGAAAGGTGAGGGTTCGGTCTCCAGGACGTGATGTGAATAGCAGGAGAGCCACCAAGACAGACTTCCCTTGGCCAACAACTGGTGATGCAAGATGGCCATTGCCAGCCACGTGGGCAGGGTTTCAGTGCTGTGGCCCAGAATTAGGTATCAGAGGCAGCCTACCGAGTACGGGGTGGTGCCCCTCGCTCTCCTGCTTCAAAGAGCTGCAGATTATGCAGTGGTGGGCTGAGGCAGCCCAGTCAGCGCTGTTGCATATTAGATGATAGCTGGGAACACCAGAGGCTTGCCCAGCCTCTGAGGCCCAAGCGTGCAGTATGGCCATGGAGGGAGTTCGCACGCTGTGCCTGCTCCTCTCTGCAACCGGAGAATGCAATTGGGGGTGTACTGAGGGCCATCTACAAGTAAGGAGTGGCTCCACGGAGCATTCACAGCTTCCCCGCTCAGGCAGGGTGGGTAGAGCAGAGGGTCCTAGCACCTCCTAGGAAGACGATGGCGGGGGAACGCAGGAGGCCTGAGGAGGTTGTCGAAATGGGCGATACCCCACTGGGTGGCTGGGGGAGACTCTCAGAGGTGGAGCGCCCACGTGGAGATCGACATTGGAGTTGTTGGTTTAGGGCCTAGAAGTGCAGCCCTCATGGTGTTACACACAACAGACAGAGCACTGCAGAGGACCCCGGCTGCCTTGTTGGACCCTGTGACTTCTATTGGCCGAACTCTCATCTGTGTTTTCCATGCACTTTGGCTTGGATCCGCAATGGCAGGTCCATCCTTGTGCAAAGAAACAAAAAAGGTGCTTCATCAAGGACCTTATGCGGGCCCCAAACAGGTCACTGAGTCCCTATCACTCTCACCTGGTGACACTGCTCATCAGGGCGACTAGGGGGTGGAAATGAGCCTCTTGCAACATGACTTATTCAAATCTTTAAGTGAGCTTGATCATCTGCTGCAACGGCTTGCTACCAGGGTCGATCAGCTGGAGGTTCCGAAAGTGAAAGGCGCTCATAAGCGAGAAGAGATCAATGTGAGTGTGGCTGAGTTAGAGCAGCTATGCTAATGGCTTAAAGATAAATTTGAGGATGGAGAATATTGGTCCAGGAGAAGCAAATTTGAAGCAGGGGCATTCCTGATGCGATACCGGACCCTAAACTGATGAGCTATCTCTAAGATCTATTTGCCTCGCTGATGGAAGCCCCATTGGAGTCGGCATTTGAACTAGACTTCACTTACATGGTGTTCAAAATTTTTTGATCAAGAATAATTTAACACTAGATGTCCTTACCAGGGTCCTTCATTTTCGTCGGAAGGAAGAAATCATGAGTGACCAGACAAAGGGAGCCGATAGTCGTCTTGGGGGTCGCCCTGATGTTATTTTAAAATGTGTCAAGCCAGACTCTAGAAAAACAAACATTGTTGGAAAATTGTGACTGACGTTTTGTGCGCTCATAAGATTCCCTACAGGTGGGGGTTCCCGGCCTGACTCCTTTTCCAATATGAAGATCAACAGGTCTCACTTTCCACCGGGTAGGAGGCCCTGTACCTTTTTCTGTTGAGCGATGACCAAAACATCAAAGGTGATTTTCCTGAAACTCTGCAGCCGAAGTGGCTTAAACAGATCTGAAGATTCAGACACAAGGAGGCAAGGGGAGTGGCTTGAGAGCGACAATGTACCCCTGGAGAGTCCCGCCCCCCTGATTTTTCTTTTTATATTTCTTTATTGCATTTATATTCGAAAGATGACATAATATAGCATAAAGGCACGTGTGATCCATGCGTTGCATGCAACTTCAAGCCAGAACAATAAGCATACGGGAAGGGAAGGGTGTAGTCAGAACATGTCCATGTATCTACAAAGCATAATTATCAAAGTTACTATACAATCATCGAAGTTCGACAAGTTGACTCCACACATGCAGTTTGTATGGCGTACATCCGCACATCTGTTGCCAAATTGCAGGGGGCGTCTATTTGTACAGCCCATATATTCAGATATGTGATGCGTTAGATTATGTGCACGCCGTCGCAATCATGCATCGCTTACAGGGGAGGGGTCGGAGTTTATCTGCGCAGGCCCCAAGAGAGTAGTGAAATCCATTAACATTAGTTCCCATTGTGACGCTAAAGGATACTTGCGCAACCACAATACCTCCTCGCGCTTAAGAGCTGTGCATGCTGCTCTCACCCAGACAGTCAGTAATCGCACCCATGCTTTGTGTACCGGCGGTTCTGGGGATCGCCATTTATGGGTGATAAGGCGCTTGGCCACTAAGAATCCCAGATCTTGAAAACAGGATGTTGCTTTCAAATTTTTGCCCCTAGGGAACTATCCCAGAATGCATGCCTCCCATTTCTAAGGTAAGGGTCAGTCTACATAGCACACTAGGTTCGCTAGAATTGAAGACCAGTAGTGCCTCAGAGTGGGGCAAGACCATACCATGTGCAGGAGATCCGCCCTCAAAGTTTGACAGCGCGGGCGAGCAGCATCTATACGGCTCGTGGTGTCCCCAGTAATGGTACAGCTGGCGCATAGTGCACGACGTCCCAGGTCAGATAACAGCATCTGCGGTAGCAGCGGTAAGCCAGCTTCAGTAACATAGGCGCTGGTGTGGCCGATTTGGTACAGGGTGAAATACCTGGAGCAATTTACTATGTGACCATGCCGGATGGTCAGTGGCCATGTCTACCAGGAGCTGAGAAGAACCAACGAGCTATCCACTGTATCTGTGTTGCTAGGTAGTAATGCTCCAGATTTGGTAACAACAGACCTCCCAGATGCAGTGGGTGGTAAAGTTTAGAGAGGGGTACCCTATGTCGGGAGGTGTTCCAGATTTAATTACAGATTTCCCACACCATAGATCAAAAAAAGGAGGCCGAGAGATATAGTGGTAAATTTACAAAATAATTTAGGCGCCTTGGCAGCACTATCATTTTGACAAGGGCTACCCTGCCCATGACTGTTAGTGGCAGCATCCTCCAGAACGTCATCTGCCGCCGCAATTTCGACATGGCATATGTCAGATTTCTATCAAACAGATCAGCATATGCGTGATATACCTATATGCCAAGCTACCTGAAGGTACTGGGCTGCCATGCCAGGCCATGGGCCATTGATGCGAGGTTCGGCTTAGGCACAGCAGTCGACAGCAGAAAAACACAAGACTTGGCCCAGTTCACTTGCAAGCCAGAAAGCTTTGAATAATGATATTATATCGCTGGGGAAACTCTGCCATATCTCTAATGTACACCAGAAGATCATCCGCATATAAAAAGATCGCATGATTTCCAATGGTATGCCTCAAGATTGCCCTGCACTGCGGAGTGCAACTGCCAGCGGTTCCACTGCGAGAGCGAAAAGTAATGGGGATAAAGGACACCCCTGCCGTGTGCCTCTCCTGATACAGTTAGAGGGCGACACTAGGCGTCCCATTTTGGTTCGAGCCAATGGTAGTGTGTAGAGCAATTTCACTAATTGAATAAAACGCGTGCCTAAACCATATTTGGGCAAAACTGCAAAAAGGTAAGGCCATTCCAGCGAGTTGAATGCTTTCTCTAGGTCTATCACTAGGCAGCCTGCTCGTGGCCAACACATAGGAGCGTAGCCAATCACCTAAAAAACCTACGCAGGTTGAGAGACGTTGTGAGGCCTGGTACAAAGCCATTTTGGTCTTCATGCAAACGTGCAGGCTACAGTGGGGCCAGTCGCATTGCAACAATTTTGGCTAATATTTTATAGTCCGTATTGAGGAGCGCCAGCGGCCTATAGGAGTGCAGACTGGTAGGGTCCTTATGTGATTTCAGGAGGGAGACTAGTGTGGTGCCTCTCAATGTATGGGGCAAGCGTGTCTTCGCCAGTGCTTCCTCATATAAAGTGAGTAATTTGGGTGCTAGTTGAGCTGAGTATGCCTTATAGAATTCAGCCGGTAGCCCAGACGGGCCTGGTGCTTTACCATTGGCAAGAGAGCAAATGGCATTGCGCACCTCGGACAGTAGGAGAGGGCCATCTAGTTCTGAACACTGGTCAGCAGTAATCCGGGGCAGGGGCAACTCTGCGAGGAATTGGTCAATCTCATTCAGAGGAGGATGAGAGACTGCGTTGTACAAGGACTCATAATGTGTGTGAAATGCTGCATGGATGGAATCCTGTGTGCACAGCAAACCATCTGTCGATTTCTGGACAGACATTACCATGTTGTGGGGAGTGTCCTGACGTATCAGTCGGGCAACTAGTGTTCCAGCTTTATCCGCCCTGGCATGTGTATTGGCTGAGTGCGCTGCATAGGTAAGGCACCTCAAGCGTTCAAGGAGCTCCGAATGAGTTTTACCGACGGCTTGCAGTTCAGATAGGGTGCGGGGGTTCTGGACCGCTTCTGATTCATGCTGCCACAGCCGGCGCTCCACAGCGGACACTTCTTGGTCCAGGTGCCGGCGTATACTACTGCTAAGTCCCATGCAGTGACCCCGTAGTGTGGCCTTGAGACAAGGCCATGCCTACATTGGGTTCAAAGTAACTGTTTATCTGTTGGCCAATCGACTCACGGAATGATGGGTCCTCTAACGACGCAGACTGTAGCCTCCATGACGGGACGGGGGAGGGTGGCCCCATCCCAGTAGAGCTGGAGATGCCGGGGGCTGTGGTCGGAGTCAGTACGGGCCAGTTAATCAGCCCGTACAACTGCTGGGACCAGATTGGCCGTGCAGAGTAGTCTATCGACATGCAAATCATGAGGGGCTGAGTAGGAGTATACTCTAATTGTTGCATTATAATGAGGTCAGACATATGTCAATTGCCAGTGATGTGGCCAGGATACTAAAGAACGGGCATTTGAGGTGGCTGTGGTGTGCTGCAATGGTGGAAAGGACCTGTCTAGATGTGTATATAGTACACAATTAAAGTCCCAGCCGATCAGCCAGGGGACATCATGCCATCGGGCCAGTAATCGATTCAGTGCACTTAAAAATGAGACCTGGTCTACGTTTGGAACGTAAATGTTGCCAAGGAGAATGTGGCAACCACTTAGTAGTCCTCAAAAGAACACATACCAGCCATCTGTATCTGCGACTTGCTCTATCAGATCGAATGGGACCCCTGATCTAATTCATATTAACACACCCCGCGCATAAGACGAGTAGTTTGTAGAATATACCTGACCTTGCCACCTCCGTCTAAGTGCCTATACCTCTGAGCTTATTAGGTGCGACTCTTGTAGCATAGATGTATTAGCGTTGCGGGACTTCAGATAGGAGTATATGGTGAAACGATGGGCGGGGTGTGCATGCCATGAACATTCCATGTCACCACGTTAATGTGCGCCATTATATGGAAAATGAACAACCAAGGGCGCCACACTTGGTCGCCATACGGTGGGTAGCGCCCTTAGTGCATGCGATGGAGTAGAGTAGTGCGTGGTAAGTAACTTCCTGAATCGCCTAGTGACAGGTAGGTTGTTGGGCAGGTAACACGGAACAACATATTGTAACAATAACATTGCAAATACCAAAAGAGTAGCACACCGAAACAATTGACCACCCAAACTAGGTGATAGCAACTAAAACAAAAGAGAGTCTGTCTTACAATAGGGGGGACCAGGTAGGGACCCACGATATGTAACAGCAGAAGGACTATATTGGGCACCACTTTAGAGGCAGTCCGACATTCGCGGCTACATACGGAGCATTAAACATTATCAAGAGCTGGGGTTATTTCTGGAGGAGCATGCGAGCTGTGCACAGATGGCCAGGTGGCGACAGAGCTTTCTCCATCGGAAGATGGGGAGTCCGGAGCATCTGGTCCAGAGCAACGCCCCACACCGGAGGGCACGGCCGCCCGCTGTAAGGCACTGCGCCGCTCCTGAAGTCTCTGCTCCAAATCTGGAACCACAGGGAGATCTCTGCCCCTACATGTCTTCATTCGATGTTGCCCCCTGCGGTTCCGCCGGATGTGGTCTCCCTTGTTGACGCCAATTGGGTCAGCTGCGCAGCACCGGCTCCAGGGCTCTCCAGCCAGTGCCACATCTCCTCAGGGGTGGCGAAGAAGTGCGTGTTGTCAGCACCGTACCACGCCTTGCGGCACATCTTTGCCAGCAACACACAGCTAGCCCACAATATCACAGGCCGTAGCAGCAGCACAGTCTGGACACACCAGAAAAATTCCAGTATGCAGGAAGAAAGCAGGGCCCCGCCGCCAGGAAACCCCCGAGATAACGCCGGAGGCAGGCCGCATCCACGCTCCTCCTCCAACTTCAATGTCCACAGCATGGGGCCCAAGCACTCCAGGGAGTCCCCTTCCTCTCGCCGCTGCAGTGGGGCGACTCCCGCTGTCGCAGCGTACTTTGGTGCCTCCTGCAGTCACGCCCCTCTTTGTTCGGGGAAGCAGCCACTGTCAGACAGTTCCCGGAGCCAGCTCACCTTTTTTATTGTGGGACGCCTCTGCCCCGTGGCGTTCTCAGTGTCGCTCGGTCGACTGCCACTGCTACACTAAGGGCTTGTCTAGCTCTCAGCATGCCATTTTGGTGCCCAGACCGGCCACTATGGTTGGTCCCTCTGGCTATTTACGGTCTCCGGGAGGGGGGGGGAGCCAGCGGTCGTCCCCACAGGCCTGTAACGCTCTGTGCACGCTGCCTCTGGTCTGCCTTTCACCTCACGCCTGCCGATTGCCATAGGATAACTCTGTGGCGCTGCGGAGCTCCTCTTGTGAGCGTCTGCCATGATGGCTCCTCAAGCCACGCCCCCCCAGCCCCACCCCCCTGATACTGCTGTGGTACTGAGGTGGAGAGGTCCTCTGGAAGGCCCAGCTAAAGCAGGTTGGACAGACCACTGGTGGCTTTCTGCTGGTGTGCTGCGGCCTCTGGGGTCACTGTGGGTGGTGGGCCAAGTACAGCCATCTCAGACCCATCTGGCAGGACAACGGCAGTGGTGAATTCGGGGTATGCCTTTTCTGGTTTGGGGAGGGTAGGACAAACTACTGGACCTGAACTATTTTTGTGGTTTGAGGGTCAATAGGGGCCCTGGTAGGGAAGGAAGGCAATAAAAGGGTAGTGGAATGGGCCCACTAGCCTGAGAAGAGTTAGCCCGAGTATGGTGGACAACCAGTTTCTGATGCCTGGGGGAGAGGGAGATCTTCGATGTTCACATTCATAAGCCACACAACCACATTTCTTAGACACATTAGGGCTAAACACCTAGAGCTGGAGGCCATTATACAACGCTTAGAACTTGAGTTTGAGCATTCTGGCAGTAGGAAGACCTATAGATCTCTGGGCAAATTCTTAGCCATAAAGTAGTTGTACCATGAATGGGTAACAAAGCAGATAGATTACGTGCACACAAGATTCACATACAGAATTCCCAAAATTACATACCCTCGATATGGGATAGTAACAGCCGGTGTTATACGGAAACACTGGATACCATGCATGTTTTTCACAGACTACTACACCACATTATATAGAGGCAAGGATAGAGATACCACCCTACAAAATGTCTACATTACAGAGGTGTGCTTTCCAGATACAGAGGCCTCTCTTTGTGAAGAGCTCAACAACGCCATTTCCGAAACATGATCCTGCAAGCTATAAAAATGCTTCTCAACAATAAGGCCCCAGGGCCAGATGGCTTTCCAAATTCATTTTACAAAGCATTTGCAGGCTTACTGTCCTCGTATATCTCACAAAGATCTTCAACTCCTTTTTGATTACTCATGAAGTCACCCCTTCAATTATGGATTCTACTTTGACAGTAATTGCAAAATCTGGCAAAGATCCACAGGGATGTGGGTCTTACCACCCGATAGCTCTCCTTAATAGTGATGTTAAAATCTATGCATATATCTTCTCTTAGAGACTATGGGGGGTATGGTGGGATCTGATCTCCTCGTACCAATCAGGTTTTATCTGTAGCTGCCAGTTACGGGACAATATGCGCCTGGCACTCAATGTGATAGACCAAGTAGGAACCATGGAGACACAGGTCCTTCTCTTGCTAGCTACAGAGAAGGTGTTCGAGTGGGTCCACTGGTCTTTTTTTTTAATCAAAAACTATAGATAGAACAATGGTGGGCTCCAGAGAGAAGCCTATGTTTTAGCGAGTTATGCGAGATACAGATGCATTACACTTTTTCCCATTCTATATCATTGACTCAGACACCTGTCAACGTTGCCCCCTCTTGCCTATGGCCTTTGTGTTGATCCTGGAACCTGTGTTCCAGCAAATACATGTCAACCGACTATCACAGGTCTGCATACAAAAACAGGTCAGCTAAAGATGGCCTTATTTCGGTTTATATTTTGTGTTTCTTGACTAATCTGGCAACCTCTCTTCCTGTGTTTGGTAGAGGCGTTATAAAATTTCCAACAGGCCTTTGGCTTCAAGGTTCGCCAGCACATACCTACAACAAAGGGGGTGGTGAAGGATCAATGAGATAGGGAAGCATTCGCCCGAAGACTCAATTTGAAAGTCTCTCAGATTGGGATAGAGTACCTAGCATTGGCAATCCCTGCAAGCATTAGGGACCTTTAATCTTGCAAGTACCTCCCCTACTTGATACATTAATACATTGTTCAAGGAACTTTATCATTCAATCAATCAAGGATGTGTAAAGCACGGCTAATCACCCATAGGGTCTCAAGGCGTTGATTGGTGGGGCCGTTTAGAGATCTCTTAGATTGGTAGGATCAACAGTGTCAAGATGAACGTCTTGCCATGGTTGTTCTACCTCTGTCAATGTCTTCATTTGGAGATCTCCCCAGATGTTTTGAGAACAGTACAGTCCAAAATTTCGGCTTTTATAAGAAATAATAAAGTGCCCAGGATTGTTAGAGCCCTTACAATATGGAGTCCTTTACTAGAGGAATTTGGAGTCCCTAATTTGGAGTGCTCATCTTAACATCTCTTACTTGGTGTTCCCCATAAGCTGACAAACCCTGGTGCCGCATAGAGCAAGATCGATCTCAGGTTCCCTTGCACCATTTGCTGTGGTTGTCTCCCCCAGATGCGCCGCCACCTGGAGTCCCTGGCCCAGGTGACAGAAGTGATACTGCAACACTGGACCACAATCATCAGTATGCACCCACATATCCCTCCCCTCTTTCGCTGGTACTGGAGAATCCAGATTTCCACCCAAGGATGACTGATAAAGGATATCGGAATTGGGAGGGGAGCTCCACACTATGCTTGGCCAATTATATTCCAATGATGTTCCTAAGACGAGGGACCACTGGACCAATGACTTTAAGCTCAGGCCCCCAAACCTCTATCGTGTTACACAACTACTACACTGTGAGCATAGTCCTTGTGTAAGGGTGTGAATGAGGCAGACGACTGGGGTTGAAGATACGAGGACACATGGCAATACATTCAAAGCTCTCTTTAGAATGTACCTTACCCTGGGCAGACCTAGTTCTTTAATGGACATGGCTTATGTGGGACATTGGTCCCAAGACCTTACCCTCACGCTGTCAGAGTCAGACTGGATTTTGATCTAGGGAAAGGCAGAAAAGTCCTCCCTCTGCCTTCAATACAAGGTCAATGCCTTTATGTATAATACTTCTGATGATTATTGGAGGAGGTGTAACGCAAGTTGGACATATATACACATGTGGTGTAAGTGCCCCCTGGTACGGTCATTCTGTGAACAAGTCTTTCTTTGCATACAGAAAATCACTATCATCATCTTACCGCAACTGCCCCAGGTAACACTTATGGGGCACATGGATACGGAGGACCTGCCTTCACCTTCCCAGGTGGAAAAAAAGTTGATAATGGCTCTCATTATGTTGGCCAGTCGAGCGCTAGCCCAGAAATGGCGAAACACTGCACCGCCAACAGACCAGTGGTTGATGACGGCCCGGTCCATCTATGCGATGGAACGTCCGACAGCTATCTTGAGGGACACACTCTGTAGGATTGAAAAAATATGGACGTTACAAACTTATGTAAAACAAAATAGAGACCAGATTCAGCCAACTCCCTAAATACCGCAAATGGGCATAGAGGTGTTAAACGATGTTGCCAACCAAGAATAAGATGAATGTACCAACTGATTGCTATATTCTTTTCATGCCTTGTTATACCACTTGTTCTTATGTGTATGCTCATGTCTATCTGAGCAAACTCTCTAGACATGTCGTTATGGCCATTGGCCATTTAATGGTTTCAAATGTCTAAATTTGTTTATTTTTAAAAGACAAATAAATCCCACATTAATATTTTGCTTTTGAAAATTAAAAGAAACAAAACACATGGTAATAATTTGACTGAGGCATCCGTCAAACTTTTAATAGATTGACTGGAACTGCCATGACAGTGATTTCTGCCAACGTAAGGGATGTCTGCTGGGCCAGGAGACATCTCTAATTTGGAGTGTGGTTACTTTGTCATGACAACATAGTATTTTACTCCGCCGCCAAGTCAGAGTAAAAACCGAACTCCAAACCATGCCCTTAATTAGAAATTGCAGTAAAGTGTAAACTAAATAAGAAAGTAAAATTAAAAGTGTTACTGAAATATATGTCAGTAGAAATATGTGCTGATTCAAGATTCTAGGTGCATTGTATCAGGAATGAGAGGATCTGTGTACTACTGAGACCAACTTGTGCTTTCAAACCACTTGGTACATTGGCACAATAAAGTGGGATGGGAAGGAGTGGAGCAGCCAAAAGAAATGAGATATGAAATGGGAAACTGGTGAATACAAATAATATGCCAAACAGTTGGCCGATCTGCACTTTTGAAAGGCATAACTTTAAAAGTCAAGTAATTAAGCACAGAAACATAAGCTTCTATCAAATAACGTTGTTCGCTATAAACACTACTGCTCTCGGGGGTGCTTCAGTCTAGGGGGCAATCAATAGTGAAACTGTAGGGACAGTGTGGTAACTTTAATGCAGCTTAGGGCTTTGCCATGGATCACCGGCTGAGCATTCTCCTGAACGCAGAGCATCTGACCACAGGTTGCCAAAGAAGTGGTTGGAGGTTCCTGTGATGTGGCCACTATACTAAGCGGTGAGAGATGTCTAGCTGTATCATTTTATATTATTATCGAGTATTCGGAGTAGGAAGAGCGGGTGTCGTGGGTAGATCCATTTGTATAATTTACACATGACTAGGGTGAAGGTGCCCTCTAGCTTCGGTGGCAAACCCAGATGATCGAAGATGTGATAAAAAGTTTGAGTGATGTAGAAAACACTATTTAAACGCGATTCATTTGGCGGGTCGGTGATATGCAAGAGTCCACGATCACTTCTATAGTTCTTTTCTTTGGTACTCTAACTGAGTAGAGTACCTGAGGCCAAAAACTTTTGCAAGTGGTCGTTCTTCCACTCTCTGCTGGTTCAAATTTCTATTTCGGGAAAAGTAACGCTTAAGTGGTTCCTCAGCACCTATTGGTTAAGGGTTCGTAGACTGTGTTCTAGTTCTGATGTGTTTAAATTAGTTGGATAATCCATCTTCAGGAGGATCGGAGTGTAGCTCCCACAGTTGGGTCAGGTTAGGTTGAGGGCCTGATGGAGAGCAATATCGGCCTGTGGGAGGTATATAAGAGGCGTAGTGAGATGGTGAACCTTGGGGTACACCAGAATCAGTGCTGACAGTAGGTGATGCAAATTGGGGGGCAAGCCGATGCTATGCACAATGAGATCCAATTTACAAAGATTCCTTGCAGGTCAACCTACTCTAGACTTTTTGGAAGCAATTCCGGTGGGCTGAGTCAAAGGCAGCAGAATACTTAACTGTAATTTAAAATGCATCATTAATACATCTTTAAAAAAATAAAAAATAAATATTGGTAGCACATTTCCCTAAACACCTCTTGAAAGGGTTGAATTGATTTGGTTTGAGCCAGTTATTATGGGCAAACAGCTACTTTCTAAGAAGCATACAGACGCTGTGGGGGAAGGGCAAGCCTGTACAAAGATGGAGGTCATGTAGCATTTTCTAGAGTTCTGTGACAGAGAGAGAAGGCTTTAAATATACATATCTTATGTGTAGGGAGCCAGAGTAAGTTGTTTCAGTGTTTTATGATTGTGCCATCTCTCCTCAGTTCTAAAATCAATCTTGTTGCTGTATTTTGTAAACGTTGAAGGCAATGTATATGGTGTTTAGGTGTGTGTTAGACCTTACGGTCTTAAGGTGGTCTTACCCCAAATTTTTGCCTGCCTCCCTCAATTGTTCAGACCTTATTTTTGCTGGTTTCAGGACTCTGAGCACTTTACCACTGCTGACCAGTGCTTAAGTGCTTGTGCTTTCTCCCCTAAACATGTTAACATTGGCTCTAACCCAATTGGCATATTTAATTTACCCCTAAGTCGCTAGCAAAGAGCACTAGATGTTCCCAGGACCTGTGCACTAAATGCTACTTAGTGGGCCTGCAGCACTGATTGTGCCACCCACATAACTAGCTCCTTAACCATGTCTCAGACCTGCCATTGCAAGGCCTGTATGTGCAGTTGCACTGCCACTTCGACTTGGCATTTAAAACTACTTGCCAAGCCTTAAACTCCCCTTTATTATATACAAGCCACACCTTGGATACGCCGCAGGTAGCCCATAGGGCAAGGTGCTATGTAAGTAAAAGGCAGGACATGTAAGTTTTACATGTCCTCATAGTGAAAAACATACAGCTGTCTATCCCTATTGTGATTCTTGCTCCTCTCATAGGCCAGCATGGGGAATTCCCTTATACACTTTTAAGTAGTAATTTCAGATCTGAAAGGAGTGGCATTGTTATTTTTGGTATGGCTGGAATGGTAGTGAGAAACCCTGTTTACTGGTGAAGTTGGATTTAACATTACTATTTTAGAAAGTAGGCATTTTTCTGCACGTACTTCCCTCTGTGCCTTACAGCCGACTCCAATCCACGTCTGGTCTGCGCTGTTTGACAGCTCCCCTTGTGCATTCCATCCAGACAGCCATAAACACAGGACACTCAGCTGCATCTGCATACGGATGGGTCTTCCTGGGCAGGAAGAGTGGAGGGGCTCTCACTTATACTTCAAAGGCTAGTTGCCTGACCCCAAACAAGGGACCGATAACACCCCACAATGCATCATCTGCAGAATCGACGCAGCACCTGTTTCATCATCGCAGTGCATTTGGATTTTCCACGCATTGTCCCTGGATTTCTCATCAAACCTGCACCACAGTAAAAAAACAAGGCTGCATGTCTAGAGTCGACGCATCACCTTGCCTGCGAGGAAAGGATCAATACTTCATACATTGCCTTCTAAGTTAAGCCTGCCTGCCCTATGCCAAGCTACCGGAGGGTGAGCACAGGACAATTTAGGTTTATTGTGACTTCCCCTGACTAGAATTGTGGTCCCTTCTTGGACAGGGTGCATCTCGTTGCAAACTACAGACCCAATTTCTTATAGTGTGCCCATAAGGAGAGCATTTCAGTAGTCCATTCGGAATGTAAGTCCTTCCTTGCTGACAAGAGGTGTGTGTGTGTGTATATATAAACAGTTCTTTGGCATGGCCTCTACGAACGTGAACGCCAGTGGTGCCCGACATCTGACGCGCGCCATCGCATCTTTGTATCCACAGTCTCCTCCTTCTTGAAGGAAGACAGGCACTCCACAAGTGAATAAGCAAATAATATTTTATTTAACCAAATGCAACAGGAACGCGTTTCGGCATTGCTGCCTTCGTCAACCTGTTCAACATCATGTTTGTTTGCTTTATATATCGTCACATGATCACATTGGCAAATGTTCACAAATCAAAAAAACGTCTATTCTTCTGAAAAAACAATGCCATTATGTTATATATCTGCCTTTAAATATATGTTGCATGAGTGCCTAATATCATTTACAATCTTTCTTTGATTTTTAGAAATTTTGGTTCGGAAAAACGTCCACAGACATAATGACAAGGATGGTTGTACAATTAAGCCTATTATGAATTCATTCATTCTCCAGCTAATCTATATGAATAGATTTATTGTTTTCAGTACGCAAGTGCTTCTGGCAATCATCGGCCAAATCTATACTTATTATGCCCAAGTGGGATCACTCTTTTTTTTTTTTTCATTAAAGTCACTAATTGATTGCACTCGCCGCACTAACTAATAAAAGGTTAAAATATAATCATTATCTCTTACATAATAATGGTCTTGTTATTATAGATGTATTCTTATCATTTAAGATGTATACAGTTTTTCACTGCTATTAAGCCCATTCGGTTCTTTAGTGTCAAGGGCTACTATATACCTAGACTCTAATATTCTCAACTTCTCTCTAGCCCCTTCTACGATATCCTTCGATATTCCATCACTCACACTATATTTTAGATCATTGGCATTCCCACCATGCATCTCATGGATATGTTGTGCGACCGGATAGGTGTCATCTCTGTTCTGAAGAGCACATAGGTGTTGTAAAATGTGTTTGTGAACTTATAACTTAGTGCTTCCTATGTATATTTTGGGCAACTACATTTCAAGATATATATTACATATTCACTTTTGCAGGTATATAATCCCCTGATCTTATTAACTGTTCTACCTCCTATCACCACTGTTTTGATGTTTTCCCCATTTTTACATGCTTTGCATTTCAAACATTTACAAAAACCCTTTCTCTGATTTAACCAGGTGTTACTCTTTTCTCTCTGTCTGATGTCACTTCTCACCAATACATCTCTCATAGATTTCCCTCTACGATAAGTGATTTGCAGGCTTTTCCTGATATCTCCTCCTATGATAGGATCACTCTTCAACATATGCCAATGTTTCTGCAGTATCACTCTCACTTGTGTGTGCAGTGTTATAAGTAGTTATAAGCCTTTGATTTTGCTGTTTCCCTGTTTTCTATACATATAGCATAATTTTTCTTAGTATATGCAATAGACTGCAACCTGTAGTACAGATGGACTGAACATGTGTTTCTAGAATATGATCTTCATCCACAAATACCACTATAATACGGGCATAAGATTCAGGAGTAGGCAGTGCTTCTAGCCTTTCTGGCCACCACTCAACTATCCACACTGTATTTGGACAAAAGAAAATCACTTATTTTACCCTCATTAAGTTTGAGAGAACTAGCCTGCATCCAGCTAGCCACGGCTTGTAAACCTTTTTTTTAAGTAGGAAGCAGCTTCCTTGTGTCCTCATCTAGTCAGATTATCAACTGAGCGTTACGTGCTGAATGACTCAACCAGACATGTCAGTGGAGCCACATATTAATTGAACAGGCTAGAGCTCAATACCTGACCTCACAGCACTGGGATGCTAGGACTGAGCAACATTCTGCCAATTTCACTGTTTCGGTCCGATCTTATAATCTTGGGTTGAGTTTACTTATTGACCTTGCTCGCTTCATTTACACTGCGAATTCGGCCCTAATTGTGAAGGAGTCTGAGTACTAGTACTGGGATTTCTGTGCCCTTGCAAATTGTACGCTTTAAGAATTCTGTAGAATTTCCATGGACCAACTTATTTATGGAATAGGACTGTAGAATCCGTAGCAATCATAGCAATGTAGGTCTGAAGTCAAAATATGGGTTGCAGTATTTTAGTTCTGAGCCACGTGCTAAAAGCTGCAATAAAGTGGGGTAATGGTAAAGACTGCTGTAGGTCCCTTAAGTGCCTGATCCAGTGGGAATAAAAATAAAATAAATTAAAAAACAAAAACACAAAAACAAAAAAAAACTCACCGTGCATGCCACTGTGCGACACTCCTCTGCCCTAATGGAGGAGCCACACCTTTCATAGGTAGAACATACTTCCTTAAGCAGCCAGAGTGCCTTTATAAGTCACTGGCCTTGGTAAGTATACAATGGGCAGCAACAAACTGCTGATTGCTGCCTAAATGGTATTGCAAATGTTCGGTATATTTTTAAGTGCCCAAAAATATCTGATACATTACTATCAGAAATGAGTAGTACACTGACCATGTGCCATGACATGGTGTCAGTTTTAGACAAGTGGTACTGTGCAAGACCTATCCTATCACAACAGCAGTTACCCTGTTAACTTGGTGGAAGACTTATGGGTGCCTGTGCTGATTCACCCAACTTACACCTAAGCAACACTACCTTGACGCAGACTGGAGCAAAACAAAGCACTATTTGTTGTGAGCAAAGGGCTCTTTTGAACTTTGTACGGGAACGTAACTACTCTTCAAGGTGCTTTTGCTGCTCTGCATCACTTTGTGTGTGTTTGCCCCGGAGGAACTCCTCAGTAACTGTGGCTCTAAGATTATTTTAAGCATTCTCGGCTGTAATTTGTCACTGCAGGCCTAGCATCATTTTCGTTCCTCTCTGTGGAGCAGGGACCAAGGACTAATTGATTCAGCTTAATCAGTTCCCGTACACTACTTCCTACATGCTTGAGGTACTATTTTGTTTTTTTCAAACTTTGAGTGCCATGCAAACAGAAGACGGGTGACTGGCAAACTTGTGCCCAGTAGGCCAAGCAAAACTGCAAGGTTTTATCTTCTATTTTTAACTTTATTTTGCCAAGTCTTCTTTTCTCATTTTGTACACATTTCTTTTGCTCATGGGCGCTGTTCTCAAAAGATAAGAATTATCTTGTTCTAAATATTGCAACGCAACATTGTTTCTTTCTTATGTGTAATTTCCCAAACTATGTTTTAATACATAATCACGCAGTACACCCAAATACACCCCACTCAATCCAATCCATCCCACTCCAATCCAAAACACTCACTACACTCCAATCCTCCCAACCGACCCCACTCTTATCTACCCCACTCCAATTCACCCACTCCAATCCAAAACAATTTGCCCCACTCCAATCCAAAACAATTTGCCCCACTCCAATGCAAAACAATTTGCCCCACTCCAGTTTGCCCCACTCCAGTTTGCCCCACTCCAAAGCAATCTGTCCCACTCCAAGCCAAAGCAATCTGTCCCACTCCAAGCCAAAGCAATCTGTCCCACTCCAAGCCAAAGCAATCTGTCCCACTCCAAGCCAAAGCAATCTGTCCCACTCCAAGCCAAAGCAATCTGTCCCACTCCAAGCCAAAGCAATCTGTCCCACTCCAAGCCAAAGCAATCTGTCCCACTCCAAGCCAAAGCAATCTGTCCCACTCCAAGCCAAAGCAATCTGTCCCACTCCAAGCCAAAGCAATCTGTCCCACTCCAAGCCAAAGCAATCTGCCCCACTCCAAGCCAAAGCAATCTGCCCCACTCCAAGCCAAAGCAATCTGCCCCACTCCAAGCCAAAGCAATCTGCCCCACTCCAAGCCAAAGCAATCTGCCCCACTCCAAGCCAAAGCAATCTGCCCCACTCCAAGCCAAAGCAATCTGCCCCACTCCAAGCCAAAGCAATCTGCCCCACTCCAAGCCAAAGCAATCTGCCCCACTCCAAGCCAAAGCAATCTGCCCCACTCCAAGCCAAAGCAATCTGCCCCACTCCAAGCCAAAGCAATCTGCCCCACTCCAAGCCAAAGCAATCTGCCCCACTCCAAGCCAAAGCAATCTGCCCCACTCCAAGCCAAAGCAATCTGCCCCACTCCAAGCCAAAGCAATCTGCCCCACTCCAAGCCAAAGCAATCTGCCCCACTCCAAGCCAAAGCAATCTGCCCCACTCCAAGCCAAAGCAATCTGCCCCACTCCAAGCCAAAGCAATCTGCCCCACTCCAAGCCAAAGCAATCTGCCCCACTCCAAGCCAAAGCAATCTGCCCCACTCCAAGCCAAAGCAATCTGCCCCACTCCAAGCCAAAGCAATCTGCCCCACTCCAAGCCAAAGCAATCTGCCCCACTCCAAGCCAAAGCATTCTGCCCCTCTCCAAGCCAAAGGATTCTGCCCCACTCCAAGCCAAAGGATTCTGCCCCACTCCAAGCCAAAGGATTCTGCCCCACTCCAAGCCAAAGGATTCTGCCCCACTCCAATCCACCTCACCTCAACCTATTTCAATCCAACCCACCACACTCCAATCCAAACCACACTAATCCAACCAAATCCCTTCTGCCCCACTCCTACCCACATCACTCCAAACCCCACCCCAACTATCCAATCCACCCCAATCCAATCACTCCCTCTCTAATTGACCCCACTCAACCCCATCCCCCCAACCGCAATCCAAACTACCCCACCACAATCTACCACACACCAATCCAGTCCATCTCACTTCATTTCACCCAACTCCAGTCCACCCCACCGGCTCCAATCCATTTCACCCAACTCCAATCCACCCCACCTCAATGTAATACACACCACTCCAAAAATCCCCACCGACCCAATTCACCTCACCCCATTTCAATCCACTACACTGCAGTCAAATCCACCTCACTCTTCTCCAAATCTAATCCACCGACCCCAGTCCACCCCACTCAATCCAATCCATCCAACTCACCAGTCTAATCCGCCCCACTCCAATCTAACCCACTCCAATTTACCCCCCAGTCCATTCTACACCCTTCAGTCCAGTCTATACCACAGTACTCAAAACCACTTTACTGTAATCCGATCCACTCTAGTCTTATCACGCCAATTAAATCCTCACACCACAAATCAATCTAATCCAATCCAATCCAATCCACTTTATCCAATCCAGACACCTCACTCCAGTCCACCCCACTTAATCCAACCCACTCTACCCCAATCCAACCCATGCTCTACCTCAATTTACGCCACCTAATTCCACCCCACCCCACTCCACTCCACTCTATGGCATTCTCTGCCACTGAATCACTGAATTCTACTTCCCCTTACGTAACTCTACTTCCCCCGCTCCAATCTAAAACACTCCATGCCACTAACTTTTAGCCATGCTGAACAGCTGCCATACTTGTGTACAACATAGCAAAAACACATCGGCAAAAGTCAATAGCTCTTGTATAGGTGAGACCTATTGGCTCTGCCAATGCTTTTTTTTTTTTTTTTTTTTTTTTTTTTTTTTAACTTTTAGCACTCCACAAGGCTACATGTTTCCTACCTCTCTTGCTTGTGTGCAGCTTTCTACTAAACATCACTCACATGTGTGCTCTATGTTGCTCCTTCATCCCCTTGTTCAAGCTCTAATATGCTTTCCCCATACAGCCCAGCCTCAAGTGCTTCATTAGTCCCTTACCCCAGCCTTTCAGGTTGCATAGTCCACCCTCCCCACCCCCCCCCATTTTAGGTGCACTGTTTTGAAGAGATGTGAAGTGTTCAAACTATGGGCTTCAGCCCACCTATAGGCTTTCCATTTGCACGCTCCATTGTCACTCAGAAATCCTTTGTCCCCATTTGTCTATGGCATGAATGCCTCTCCTGAGTTCGGCCCTCCCCACCAGCATGGACTAAGTACCCGTAAACATCCACCTCTCCATTATTGGAAGTACAGTTTCATTTGTATTGGAGCACTCCATAAGAGTGTTTGTGTTTTTAGTTCACTCGCTCAGTTTCCTGATTCTGGTACTTTTACTTTTAATTAGTCTCTTCCCCTTTCACGCATGGGAAGTCATGCCGTAGCATTCTTTCAATAATGTTCATTTTTGTAGAAACAGAACATTAATTTTTGTAGGAACAGAGAGATTATGCGACTTGTCCAAGATCCCTGGAAGTTGTGCCAACGCAGATACTCCAACACAGTTTGAGCACCACAGTCGGCAGCTCTGGCTGTAACGCCACATTCTCTCCTCCTGTCCTGAAGCTCCAACTGCAAGGGCACTTCGCAGACTCCCTCCTGCACCCCATGGCTGCCTGCCCCGTCCCTTCCCTACCATCATGAACTGCCATCCGTGAAACACATTTCAACCTTCCCTGTATTCGAACAGACGCCTCTTCCCTGTTCTGTTACTTTTGCTATGGTTTATAGGCTTTAAACCAGTATGAAACTGGTCATTTTATGCCTGAAGTTGAGGTGAAGACTTTCCCAATATGATTACTCGATAAATACCAGGTATGCTTGGTTTCAGTAAATACGTGTGACCGATTCTGGGCATTTAAAAGCGAGTCTGCAAAGAAAATGCTCCTGCTTATCGTGTTACTGTTTACAGAAGAGCCTTGTCAAGCTCAGCAGGCAAGCAGCCCCAATACCTGTGAGAGAAAGGAAAATCAGCTAACTCTGCAGAATGGCCCGTGTTCCTTTTGTGATTACCCCACTTTCTGGCAATCGTTTGTGTGAATAATCTGTTCTCTTCCCCCCCTTCATGAACAGGAAGTCATGCCATAGTACTCCTTCAACAATGCTCGTTTCTGTGGAACAGGACATTTACTTTTGTAGGAAGAGGGAGATTATGTGATTTGCCCAAGATCTCAGGATGTTGTGCCAACACAAACGCTAACATGGTTTCCAAGCTCCATATTCGGCAGCTCTCAAAGGAGTAGCAGCGCCTCAGCTGCAGGCACTTGGGTGCTGCATCTACCTGGGGAACACTTACCATCTGGCCATGCAACGCTGAAACACACTGAAAAGGCCAATAGCTCTCCCACTGTCGAGATTGTTTGGCTTTGCCAATGCTTGTTGCTGATGCTGCATGTCTAAAGGGCAAGACCTACTTACTTTTTAGGTCGAGCATTCAAGCGCTCTGACGTGTTCTAATCTATCTGTAGGCTTTTAACCATGCCCATCACTATCACTCATTCGTAGGCTTGCCATTCAAAAATCCTTTGTGATCATGGGTAAATGCTTTACGTGTCCCTCCTTGGGGCCGTTGTGTTAATGCTTTGGACAACGACCTTGTCACATGGATAACTGCACGATTGCCGACATGTTTGACTGTTAGCAAACTACTTTTTCCTTTCATGTCTCTCCTTCGCGCTCATGCTGGCCGTGTCGCTTTGAATCGGCTCGCTTATGTCAACTGTTTTACTTTTCATTTTCAATGTTAATAAAAGTCCAGTTAGGAATTTACAACGCTAATAGCTGCAACTCGAGAAAACGGGAGTCCCATTGCATTGCAAATGCTTGTTTTTGTTTGTATGCTCCAAGCAGCAGATGCTATCCACATCTACAGCCTCCAAGTGTGAGAGAGGCTAATGTTCCCTGGGGGTGTCCCACATTCCGTGGCCCTCCGCTTGCTCAGGCACGCTGTAAATCTGCTTCTCGGACGGATCTTTCACCCAGCTTGTTGGACAGGCTCACAACATGGCGGCCAGCTGACTAGCACTTCTCTCATGGCCTGCTTATGAAGGGCTATGGGAGCAATTTAGTAATTTAGGGGTCAATATACAAAAACATCTCTGTAAAATATAAAGATTCAAGCTCTCAAAAATCAAGCTGTTTTTCCTTCTTTGGCCGTTGACTCCAAAGACAGGAGAGGCGATGTTGATGCCTGTCCCCTCACATTATCGTTTCCTGTAAACAAATCCCAGGATGATGCAGTAAATGAAGAAACCAGAAGTTTCTCACCGGATGCAGGGCACTGCTTTCTGCGGTCACATGTTCCAGCATGTATATTTATAATGCTGGACAGCATTCTGTGGAACTTCCTAAAAAAAAAAAAAAAAATCTGGGTTCCACTTTTATTATATGCTTCAATTGTACTCAAATTTCAGTTGGCTTTGAATAACTTACAGGCCTCGGGGGTCTGTCAGTAACTAATTAAAACATACCCTGGGGAATCATAGTGTAGAAATGAAAAGTGGAGTGGAAAGCAAATTAAATACGTGCGTTAATGAAGAGGGGAAAAAAAGTAAGAAAATATATGTGGCCGATGTCCAACAACATTTTAAGATTTGTGGTGCAAACCTCGAAGGAGGACATTTTCTTTTGTGAAGCCAGATGTCTTCAGTACTAAAATTTTTAAAAATAAATAAGCGTGTCTTTAGCAGCCCATTTTGTGAGATACACTGCAAAGGCTCTTCTTAAGCAGCCCATGGCTAACCATGATATTTGGACATATTTTATTGCTACTTTTTTTTTTTTTTACATTTGTCGAACACATTTCTAACGTTGACTTTTGTAGGGCAGACAAAACCTGTTGCTATTTTATTTGTTTGCGTATCACACTTCTTAATGGGGGGGGCATCATATTGGATAGTAGCCAGTACGTAATAAATGGCTATTAATGATTTTGATGTTGGATAGTGGCTGGCTATATCCTGTTATGGATCTGTGCTGCGCAAAATGGCGCTGGATGTACATACCAAAGTATTTAGCTTCACTCTGCTCGAGTGCATGGTTGTTCACTGCTTGCCTGGAATGGTGTGTTACTCAAAGCACACAATAAATATTCCATCGGGATGGTTCAGCTTTGGATATGATTATGCCAATTGTGAGTTGTACCATAAAAATGGGGCATAAATGCAGATGTTGGGGCTTATTACACCACAATCCACATTGCAGTATTTACCAGGCCTGTAGTTCACTTATTATCAAGGGTTGTGTAAAATAACTTATACTGGCAACTTTTTCAGCATCTATGTGGATTCACTGGACCCTTATTGAATGCCCTAAGAATTATTTTTAGATCGACGCTTTACAGACCGTGCAGCTGTCTGCTTTGATAAAAACATCTTGGGAACATTTAGAAAGCTTCCCTAGGAATGCACTCCGCCTGTTGCTTACCATTGGCTATGTGGTTTATAACTCACATTTTAAGCCTTTCTATTGGCTGGGTTTATTTGATTTAGTTCGTCCAGGTTCAGTTTGGTTCTCCCAAGGAGCAAAGTCTTTTTACACTACTTCTTGTATTCTTTTTCAAGTACTCAAGTCTGCAAATAGGCCTGTAAATCGTGTTCTTATCTTGTCACATTTGCTGTGCTCTCAAAGTCCAAGGTCAAATGTCTGGCTCTGTCCTGGAGGGAGCGAGTTAACTTTTCTTTCTCAGACTTCAAAATGAAAGTATTTATGCAACAATCTTGCTGGATACTGGGGGTATAGGACAGGGTTTTTTTTAATTTTTTTACACACAACATTTCAATGAACTTTGCAAGTATTTCAGAATATATCAGAATTAGCAAAGCACAAATAAAAGCACATTTTTGTTAATTCTTAAGTGTGTTGGAATCAAATACTTTATTTAATATGATCCAAACAAATAAATACACTAGGTAATGCCATTTCCATACATTATTGTTTGTGAGCTGTATAGTTTATTAGTAAAACTGTTTATCTGTGCGAATGTGATGACCATTTCCATTGAAAATGTTTGTTTGTAAGGGCAATGTGCTACCCCACCATTCATACTCCCTTGCACACTGCACCACTCCTCTTTACACAACTCCACACCACTGCCCCCTGTCCACTACACACTACTGCATTCTATGCCTCTCTAGTCTACTCTACACTGCTCGACTCTATGCCAGAGCACTCCACCGACTCTACTCTTCACCACTGCACTCTAGGCCACTCAACATTGCATCACTCCGCAACACTGTATTCTACACCACTGCACTCTATGGCAATGCACGCACTCTGTATCACTTCACTCTACGCCCCACATGCTATGCCAATCTACTGTATGCTACTCTAATCTACTCTGCACCACTGCACATTATGTCTCTGCACTATACACCACTGCACTTTACCCTGCTCCACTTCACTATATGCCACTTTATTTCACACTGCTCTACTCTACTTTAAACCACTGCACTCTACACCACTACACTCATTGCCCACCACTGTAGTCTATGCCACTGCTCTCTACGCCACTTTACAACACTCTACTCTGCAACACTGCACTTTGCACCACTGAACTCTACACCACTCAACTTTTGCACTACACTCCCTGCCACTGCAATCTGCAGCACTCCACTCTATGTCACTATACTCTACCCCCCCATCTACACTCTATGGCACTCTTTTTTTTTTTTAAGGTCTGTCCTAGACACAGTTCCAGCACTCTTGCCAACCTTGTGTAGTAAAAAAAAATGTTTTAAAAAATACAACACATAAATTGAGGTCACAGGTCAGTACTCTTCGGCCATCGGTCTGTTCTATTGTCATTCAAATTTTGATTCACCTATCCACAGCTTACAGCATGGTGCAACAGATCAGCCTACTTTAGCGATTTGCTTCTTGCACTGAGTAACAGCATTTTGCCTGACCTCGTATCCACAACCACTTAAAAAAAAAAAAAAAAAAAAAAAAAAAGCACTTCAATGATCTCTTTCTACCTAGTATTTATCCTTTTTTATTTGTATTCAATTTTGTAGTCATCGTTGTGATTTAACTGTCTTCAGGTTACAGTATTTCAAAGCCAGTGCCCCAATGTCTTTGCGCCAGTAAGAACAGACTGTGAGATGCAATAAATGTAAAATTGTTTTCTGTACCTCGGAATATATCAACCTCCTAGGAGGCACCCATATTTTCATACTCAAATTAGTTGCATCTTTTTTTAATTTACATTTTATTATAAGTATATGCCTGCCAAGTTTAGGTGGTAGCATTTCTTTATTTTCATATTGTGGTGTATGTCTGCAACAAACAAATGTAAAAATTAAGCACCAGACCCGCTTGGCACTGCAGCCAGATTGGACTTGCCAGTGCCTGTTTGCTTAAAGTTAACAACATTATCAAAAGTGCATTTCATCGCTTGTGTTTGCTCAGAGGTATTCTACCCTTTTTGTCCTCCCTGCATTTGATCACTTTTGTGCTGGCAGTAGCAACAAACAGGCTGTATTATTGCAATGTTATGTATCCTGCTGAAATCGTTGACAAACTGGGAATGGCTCAAAAACATCCTACCTGCCTCAACCAAATTATGCACAAATTTGACAACCTTACCAGGGCACTGTGAACCACATACTAACTATCAACAATTACAACAGGAAGCGCACTTCAAAACCATGTGCACTGTTCAAGAGGCCCCAGATGGTAGGGCCCTGGCTCATCACACCAAGCTCTAGTAGGGAGTACAGACAAGTGCCCCATGTTGACTTCCAGGATCTGTAGGTTATCCATTCTGCCAAATAAGAGCAGTTCAGTGGAAGTGAACCCCCACCCCCTCCTCCCCCAACATCTGAACATAACATTTTTTTAAGTTTAGCCAAAGTTTAAAACCTTGCTTGTTCCTTAAGGGATTCGACTCAAGCACACCCTGATGAGCTATGACAAGCCCCAGTCTTCAACCAGTAACTGGAATATATCCTCGATATTTGGTCAATACACAGTTTCTTCCTCCATCATCTATAAAGCTTTGCAAAATGACTGCAAAGTGGCAATGAGCACTACACAAAAACACAGAAATACTCTTAGACAGTAGTGTACCAAAGATTCCATTGCCTTGTTATAAGCAAGGAAAACTGTCCTTTTGCTGTTTTTGTAGTAAATACAGCACTTATTAGGGTTCAATGGACTTCCTCAGGGCTCTGGACTCTTGCCCTACTACTCCAACAGTAGCTATGCTCCTGCTTTTAGACTGACACAAACAAATTGGTCCTCCTTATGGCGCGCTATTTCATGCTGGTGCAGACTTGAGGAATGGACCTTTCCTCCCACAATTCCAAAACACAGTTACTGTGATCAAGACCAGTAGGTCGAAACGCGTCGGTGGTGATGGATGGTGACTTTTTTTTGACTGCAAATAAAGAAAAGAGTAAATTCTTTCTCCTGGAGTGCAGTGTTGCAGTTGTTACCAACTGTTTGTTTGGGTATATATATATATGCATGTAATTAACATTATTGGATATTAAAGTGTAAATGTGGACTACGCTTTGTTTGGGGGCATTTCTAGACTGTAAGTGGAGTACATCTCTTACACATGGCAGTGGCCACGAAGGAATCTATTTTAATTTTCTGCACTGGAACTGGAGAGAGCCGCAGGGCAGCGAGAAGTGTAAGAAAAGGAAGGAAGCAAAAAAAAAAAAGAAGAAGCGTCCAATACTTAAACATGATAAAAAAAGACCAATTACAACACAGTGTCTCTCCCCTGCACTACTGACATCCTTTTGAATGGACCACACGTGGGGATGTGGTGAAAAAGAAACATAGGCTAGGCAACATGTCCTCTTACTGCTCCAGTAGTTCCCAGAAGTGCTACCCGCACCATGTTAATTTGTGTCTGACAGGAGACTCCCAGCTCCACTCAATATTCCTGCTGACACAGCAAAGCAAAGACTGGATCTGGGAGGCATATGGTAGGGCAACAACGACCTGAAAATAGTCCCCGAGTTGCATTATGGTATACATAAGTTCTGGCTGCAAACTTATTATAAGTATGGGACAAAATCTAATTGCCCGAGTGCCAAGATTCCTCTACCACAATTTGGGGTTCTATTGCAATGGTAAACGAGAAGCTCTTCTATGCTACCTAAGTAGCAAGACACGGGTTATAGATGGGGTATTGACCGCCAGCTCCCTGCATCTCTGAGGCTGCAGAGATATACGGGAATGAATATTCATTAATGGGCCAGCACTCTCCGTACCTACCAGGTAAGCAGCTTTGTTCCTCCTAAATGCTATCAAAATGCTTGAAAATCACTGGTTCTTAGCATGTAGGAATCGTGAGAGAATCCTTAGAAATGTGCAAAACAAGTGTTTAAGGAGGTCAGCAGTGCATAAAATTGGTGTATTTAGGGAGTATATCATTTTCATATTGCGAAACATTTGTTCCAGTGCCTAAGGTGAAACTATTGGAACAAATGTGCAGCCACTTGCCCCAAAACCCACCATGAAACAATGCCAAAGCTCAGAAACCAGTCTGGGCAGCACGTAGCTGGAAACTTAATAGTGTGTCAAGTCACACAACATTGCTTCAAGGACTAGTGCCAGGATCTGGGATATGTTACCTGAGAGATCCAACATGAAGCCACACTGTCTTGCAAAAATGTTTGTACATAAACGGGTAACAAGGAGGTTTTTTTTTAATAACCGGAAGCCCTGCAACACTAAAATATGTACAGGGTTTAAGTTTACTGTGGATGGAGCTTAGGATGGTCTGCTTAACAAGGCCATACAATAACCTTCATCAGAATGCATGTTTAACAGGAACATTGGGACACTGCACATGCACTCTTTGGTTGTGCATGGGCTGCTTCAGGTCTACTCTACAGAACCATTGCTTGCATTTTCACATATATCTAAGCAAATGCTGTTGTGAGCATATCCCTCATGCTACATGGTGAAGCCTGGATAAGGTAGCCTACACAACACCTGCTTCAACTAGCTTTACCACACCCAAAGACAATCCACTACAGCACACACTATAACATGCATACACCATTATGCTCACAGCAAACCACTGTCCAGTGCACAGCACAATCCTCACACAACTCAAGTGAAACAGACAGGAAATAAGCACTTCATTGGAAGCACAAGTGTCAAACAAAAATTCAATTCTTTAAGAGAAGCACACCCCTTAAAAGAGCCACTCTAAATCTTTCTTGCTTGGAACTACCATAACACTAATCAAACTTGAGTAAGGCATAGACTGTATTTGCAATTATTTGTATCAGTTGCTTAAAAAGTTAGACATACAAAAAAAAACGATGGCCTATACCTACATTTAAAAGATGCACCTCTCTATACCGTTCTGTCTTGGTCCTTCCGCTTTGAGGGAGACTTCAAGAGATTCAAGGGCCTAAAGCTCATGCTTTATACCAAGGCATTGGACTACACATTGCATAACCATCACTGTATGTTTCCACTACACCCTAGGAAGAATTCTAATAATATTGGATTGGCCAAACTCATCACAGCTGCTAAAGGTATTACCTAATTTACACCCGGGGTGCACAATCTCCAGTTGCAACACAAAAGGCAACACACAGGCAACAAGGCATATTCAAATAATGCTAATAATGGGAAGTAATGCATAGTGGAAATCTTGTTCTTAAGAGTTTGCTGTGCTACTTTGAAATGGCTAGCTGAGATTATACTTTTAATTCTGAATTCCAGTGGTCTGTTTGCTCCAATAAAAAACATTTACTATTTTTACAACTGGTTCTGGGGCCTACAGTACACTAAGGGACCAGAAAAATAATAGGGGGTATGCTCTCTGGCAGAGGATGGAGAGACACCTGAGCTCGGTACCGCGTGAATAAGCAGGAGCTGCTTTTACGCTTTCCTGCATCATGGCACTCAACTGCCTTCTTGAACTGGTAACGTAGATAGCATTCCGCGAAAAGGGATAAAGACCTGCAATAAACGTTAAATCAGCATTGTCACTATGCAGACTCACTCTTGGCTGAAGATTTCTGCCGTTTTGGGGGAACTCACACACAGGCTCAATGTCTACTGGATCCAAAAGCAAATATCTTCCAAAAGAATTACTACAAACAGGTGGATTAAAATAAACTTGAAAGATACATTATCATCTCGCCTTACTTTGTGAGGCCAGCCTCAACCTGAGAAAGAACCTGCAAAAAAATCACTTGTGATTAAACCAGATTGAGGCAAATGAGTAAATTTGAAGTGTGCACCCTGGACAGCCTTTGGGAGTAGTGGTTGTGTTGCCTTGAGTGCCCTTACCAGATTGAAATGGTGCGGTGGTTGGGGGCATTAAGAATCGCCTGGTGGTTGGCTTATGGTGGCCACAAGCTGTAGGCATGGGCACCAGGTTTCCCAATTGTTACATATGTGACCTTGTGCAAGCAGTGTTTTACTGTAGTTTCAAGAGCAGCCACCAGGGCTTGGTTTCTTCCAGTGTCGTGCATTCAGCCAACAGTCCAAGCAGTGAGACAAGTTGGGAGGGGCAGTGGTGGGAAGTCCTGGAACACCAAGAGGGATTGGGATATCATCAATCTTAGTCCTTAACATGAACACATTAGGACAGTTCAAACCAGCTACAGGGGCTTAAAGGATGACACCAGAATTGTGCAACATATACTGATTAGAAACCTATCGGTGAAGTCAATCATTCTGCAAGTTCATCCTGGCAATTCTTTAGCATCACAATCATATCTGTCAATCCAAACACACCAGGATTAATCACGATTATGTAAAGCTGTATTCATCCCCTCAATATGCAAAAAATGCTTCTACCAATGGCAAACGTTTTCCTACTGCACTGCTATAATGTTAATATCACTAACCACATAACTTGCCTTATTTGCACCGGTACCACATAATAATTCACCATTACAAACAACTCTGCCAGCCTGTCCCCACTCTTGACGCTATATCTATAAGAGCTAAAAATCAATAAAAAACATTTTTGCAATTAGATGGAAAGACTTTAAGGTCACAGTACTTCCATTTAGATTCTTCTCACTGTTCATGGTTTTATAGTGACCTTATTTCATGGAAAAAGGTTAGGGTTATTTCCTTATCCTGATGATTGCGTCATCTGCCATCTTCGTCGTCAAACATAAATAGTGGAGTCCAGCAATTCTACAGAAGCATCCTATTCAAAGGTTAGGGGATCACCAAAGAAAACTCATGCTTCTGTATAACTAAAAATGCATCTCATCCCTGCCACATTCCAGACCGGATGAGGACAGAGGTGGAGAAGCTTCTATACAAAACTAGCTGATAGTACTGTGCCCGAGGCAGGGTGCCTCAGACCAGGACTAAACGAGGGTGCAAGTCTTCATGCCACAATGGCAAAAGTTCCAGGGGTGTGTCTGCACTTAATGGTAGTAGAGGAAATCGAATATGCCATGCCAGAGTTGTGAGGGCCCCCTGGATGACTGCCGGTCCTCACACCTCTTTCAAGCTACATTCCACATTACCTAATTTAGGTTGAAGGAGTGTCAGCTGGTCAGTTAGATTTTGAGGTCCAGTATTGTCCATCTAAACTAAAACCTACATAAGGTTAGTGCTGCTAGACTGTATAAATAAACCCATCATAGCGTTGTATAAACATGCTATATTACTGGAAAAGGAATTTCTGCTAGAAAATATAGCTTGTTTACCCTTGTTGCAGATTCTGTTTTTCTGCTTTCTGAATTGTAGCGTTGGAGGTGGCCAAATCATATGGGGTTATTTTACTGGATTTGCTCCATGTTGGACTAGTGCTGATCTCCGGAATAAAGCCCTCCTGGAGGGCCCTTTGGGCATTGCAGTGCCAGCCCACCGTGGAGCAAGCCCAATGATGAAGCAAGCCACCTTCGGGTGGGTGAAGGCAATTGGCTCTTAGGAGTGCATGCTCCCAGTGACTACACACAGACCCCACTGTGAGGCAGATCTAGTCAGTTCAGAACAGTATATTCTTAATGTTATTGCTCTAGATCGAAGGAGAGTGTACACTGGGCCTGAATTCTCCTCGTCCTCCCAAAAATACATGTCTAGTTAACATCAGTCATCGTAAATGTGTCTTCTGTCAACACCCAAGTTTTCACGTTTAGGAGAAAAATAAGATGTAATGTCCAAACAAACCCAATAGACGGCAGGATCAGGGGAATAACAGGCCCCGGTGGTGTGGGGGAGCACCAGCCCTTCAGGGCCCCTCTACCCCCACTGGGGTCCACAATGAGATTCAGTGACCCCTCTTCACATTCTGCAGGATGTGAATCTATAACAGATTATTACACTGTAAAAATATTTAAAGATACAAATGATACCCTTGTTGTAATTTTAAGTCAATATTTCTAGTGTTCTACAATGTACTTGGAATATGTTTTGGTAAAACTTTAAACAATGGATTTGGAAACACAAGGTTAAACTAATTTAACATTTCTCCACAAAATCATTTCACCAGACAGAGAACCAGAAATCAGGTTCTGAACGGTCTGTCTTCTCCACCAGCTCAATCCCACACTAAGCTGGCACTTCTAAAGGAGAATTAAGGTGATGGAGCTGAAATGAGGAATGCATAACACTTTTTAATCTGCCAGATGTTTGCTTCTGTGGCTCTGTGAATATCTGCATGCACAGCTGCAAAACGAAACTCTTTTTCCTTCCTCTCTCATGGAACTATAACTGAACAAGCAACATCTGATCTAAGCAAGTAAATCATATCGCAGAGGGTGGACCAATTCCCGTCTCCGCTGGCCAGTGTTGAATATGAAATCTAAAAATAGAAATGGTTTCTTCCTGTTGGCAGCAACTCAAAGATTTACTTTGCCAGAGATTGTTTAGAAGAAGCAGACAACATCCTCCTTACTGTCACAGTCCAGCATTTCGCCCAATCATGCACCAAATATTGACTGCAATATTTGAGGAAGTTCTGCACACCCACCAAGCTGAAAGTAATGAATACATGTAAACCAAAGAACAGTGGTCTGGGATCACAACCACCAACCAAACCCATACAACATGTGAGAAATGTGGCGAATGGCCAGAAAGTAGCTAAGTCAAAACAATACAGAGAAGGGTTTCTAACAACCAGGCAATTATAATTCTGACGTCAGCCATAACTGCATGAGCAAAGTTCGACAGGCAGGCATTTTTTTAAGGAAGTTGTGTTTATTTAAATTTTGAATGGCAGAAAGGAGAAATATTGTTTTCATATTTCACAGACTTCAATTGGCAGGCTCACGTGGCCTCATTTTGCTGGAACAGTCAAGAACAAGTTCCATCTATATGTAATCTTTTTCTGAAACAGGTTATACAAAGTAAGTGCACATAAGAATTATACTGACTTCTAATCAATGTCAAAAACAATATTAGAGGAATTTGTGCCGTAGTATCCAGGGTTGCGACTAATTGTACCACATGGTTGACTTGTTTGCCAGAATCAGGCCCACCAGAAAGCTGCTGAAGCACCTTAATATGGTTGCTTCATTTAGATATCCACGTAGTCAATCGGTTTATTAGTCAATTTGACACAGTGTAAGGCACCTGGCAATGCAAGACTACAGAAACGTATTGAGCTAGAAGCCAGAGAGCTCGCATCAGTGTTCTTCACAGACTCTTGCAGTTTCACATCAGACAAGCAGAACCTGATCTTGGGCATGTGCTAAATTTGATGCTCTGCATTTTAAACATGTGCATTAATAAAGGATTAGATCCCTGTGAAACAGGGCTGGCAGAGCAGAGATTTCAAGCTGATTTACGTAAGGAATTCTCTATTGCCCAAGAGAATTTGTGATCACACGGAGTTAAAGAACACATACAAATTCTGCAAGCAGATCTTCTGTATCACGAGGCTTTTCCCAGCATCCCAAACAAATCCAAGAAACCAAATACAAAAAAATCCAAAGCTTTTTCTTCTAGAAAGAAACTTTCCACATTCTAACAAATATCAACATACGAAGATCCTTCTTAACACACCTCCTCCTTTACATCCTAGTTTTTCAAGGGCCTAATATCTAAATATATTGTGACAAATTCCAGTAAATACCTTTCACATCATAGTGGAGAGTTTCAGTGGAGAGTTATATTTTTTTATTTGCCCAATTCTTCAATGGTGACAATAACTATACCTGTAGTGCAAACTAAATGTGGTTCTGTATCAGCCAAGCATTCCCTGCAAAATGTACAAGCTTGAGAACTGGTCAGATCAATCAACTAGCTCCGACAATTACCCCCGCCCTTTGAGTGTAAGACTCACCGACATTCAACATTAAGTAGTAGCATAAGGCCCATGGCAAAACAAAAACATTGTGGGCAACCAAGACGCCCTTATTTCCAAGTCATCACCCTCAATTCATTTTGCCATGTACCTTCAACGTAGCCATATTCCAGTCTGAAAAAGCTGTTACAACCATCAGAGTATCACCAGATTGTTTATATGGGAACAACATGGCTTGTTTTACGAGCTGGTGCCAACAGCCTTGCAACATATTCACTCTTCTCATACTCCATTTTAACCTTTTAGTCCTGCACGGGAAATTTGTCTTTGAATTTTGGAATTGTCGAACAGGACCAAATGTTTTCAGTAGTTTCACAAGTTCAGACGATTCAGTAGCCAAATATTATAAGTATCCAAAGCGGTTCGACACATAGCTCATCTGTTTGGACTGGCTAGTTTACGGCATTCCTGAGCTTTGTACTAATAGTATGGACCCTAGAACTAGTGAGAAAGATTATTTCACCCACTCCAAGGGTGTTAGCGACAATAATCACTCTGACCTATAGCCCTGAAATAAATAAAGGCAACACAAGAGGGGAGGATTCACCCCCTTCACTGCAACATAATGTCCTTTAGATTCTCTTGGAGAATGGTGTCTTTCACAGCGTGAAATACAAAGCGGATGTTTTCAGTGTCTATGGCTGTAGTGAAGTGGTGGAAAAGAGGTTTGCTGCGATTCCGCCGCTTCCTATCAAAACATTGCACCAGGTAGCGCTGGACATCCTCCATTCGCTGGGGATCCCCCTTGAAATCAGAGAAGTACTTCTTGATGCTGACAGTCTTTACTTTCTCCACAAGAAGGTCCATTTTGTTGAGGAAGAGGATAATGGAAACGTTGGAAAAGAGCTTGTTGTTGACTATTGTCTCAAATATGTTCATTGACTCCAGCAGACGGTTTGTTCGCCGGTCCTCCATGAGAACTTGATCGTACTCACTTGACGAGACCATGAAGAGAATGGAAGTGATGCCATCGAAGCACTGGAACCACTTCTGACGCTGGGATCGCTGGCCACCCACATCCACCATCTTGAATGGAATCTTTTTGATAATGAAATCATGCTCCACAATTCCCTTGGTGGCCTTCCGAGCTAGCAGTATGTCTTGCTTGCTTGGGAAGTAGTTCTGGAAATGAGAAGTGATATGTTAATAAGGAAAAAGATATACAGAGTCCAATTAAAGTAATCAAAACTAAAAAAAATAAAAAAAAATTATAATGTTTGCAATGTTCTACTTTGTGGCAGCCAACAACAAGAAAAGTGGACGACATGGCTTTCTCTTAGTGCCATAAGGAGATACATGGCAAAAATTCAGTATGTGATTAAAAACCTCCAATGCCATGTACAATTGTTTAAAATCCGAAACGTGCTGTTTGAACCCAAACAGTCTTCCTGGTATGCCTATGGTATGGTAAATATCTTACAAAAAAGTTAGGTAAATTAAAAGTAAATTAAACAATCCAAGTCTCTGAAGCGTCAAAGATAACATAACAAATAACATGACTTGACATCACTGGAGACCTCACCTATCACACAGGCCGCTGGTCGCACAGTGGCTGGACCTAGTGCATGGCAGAGAGTGAGGTGATAGTTCATAAAAATACTAGTACATAGCACATCGGGTACCCAATAATGCCTGCTATGATGGGAACTGTGAAGCAAAATGTGACATCAATTTTGTCATCTGTGATGTGGAGTCATGAACAGTGCACTGTGGAGGGTTAATGTTCATTATGACTGGCTAATTTCAGTGATTTTTGACACATAATCTAACCATAGTGTTTTAGTGAATTTCTTTGTTTATAAATGCTAGGATCGCAGAAGCAACAATGACCCTAACTTTTGTTAAACAAAGTGTTTCTTCCGTGAAAAAAATATATATGAATACACCCACACATTTATCAATGATATCTGTCGCATAAAGTGTAGATTTGCTATTTACACCATTTATATTACTGCAGGAGGGGCACTGAATCACAAGAGCCATAAACTCAAAGTGGTTTATAATGACCCCTCTCCACCATCAACACTGGAAATAAATTTCACGTTACACCGAGTGCATCGGCAAGTATAGCTTATACCGTGTTGTTCCTTTATGTGCATTAGATATACATACAGGCATTAAAGAGTGCAAGCTCTTTGCAGAGGCCCATAGTTAAATCAGTGATGATCTACAGCATGTTCCAGGTCCAGAAGATCAAGATGGAGCTCTATTGTAGCACACAGCTTTGGATTTGACTTTTGTACTTTGGTAATGAACGTATGACTATGCATTTATGCTCCAAATAACGAATTTTATTGGGCCAAATTATGATTTTATTTTTTAATGGAATGGCATAAAAAAAAACTGACATGCAGTTTACATTCACTTTCAGAGTCGGATGGCCCTTGTTCGGGCCACTTCAGAAAAATTGTCTATTTAACCTCATTCAGTTAACCAAGATTTCTATCTTGAAGATCTGACAGAGGATTTAAACACATGGATCACCAACCGCACCAACACTCAGGCGCCCATGAACAAAAGGCACACAGCAAAAACCAGAACACTAGCCAGCTGGTACACAGAGGCCCTAAAAATTAGTACGCGACACAGCAAACAACTGGAACGGAAATGGAGAAGCAGCAAAGGGAAAGTGGGAAAAGACCCCTTCAAAGCTGCTCAGCGGATGTACCACCAGCTCACTTTACAAATTCAGAGGAGGGCAATAATCAGGCAATTAAACATCAGCTCCAACAGTAGCAAAGAAATCTTTGTGATTGTGTAATACTTCAGCACACCCACAGCTGTCACCGGAGGCCTCAACCCATCAAAAGATCCGTGCAACAACCTCTCAAACTTCTTTGGCAACAGAATCGTAACTGTGTCAATCAACCCCCCACCTCCCCTCCCTGCGACCAGGCCCCATGGCCACATCTAGAAGTCTCCTAGTAACAAAGGAAGTCAATACAAATCACCAATTGGGACATCAATAGCGCAGATGAATCCACAACAATCATGAAGACCATTCTCTCCAGGGCCCTGACGGACCCCAGCCCCCACAACACGTTCAACAGAGGAGCAGTCCATATCTGGGAGGCCCTCATCCCTATCCTCAACACTTTCATCTGTACAGCCAGTTTCCCAGAACCATGGAAACATGCCGCTATTGACATCCTACTGGAGAAAGCCTCGGCTGACCCAACCAAACTCACCAATTACCAACCAATATCTCTCCTTCCCCAACCAGCCAAAGTCAGAGAAAAAGCAATTAACAAGTACCTGTTCTACGAAACACCAACTTCCTAACATCTTAGTCAGGATTCAGACCTAACCACAGCAGGGAAACTGCCCATCTAGCAGCAACGGATGACATTCCGATGATCCTCGACAGGGGGAACCGTAGCCCTTATCCTTCGAGACCTACCAGCAGCCTTCAACTCAATCTCCCACCCTATCCTAATCCAACAACTCCTCATAGCATGCATCCAGGAAGACGCCCTCAACTGGGTCTGCCCCTTCCTCACCGGAAGAACCTAAGCTATCAACATGCCCCACTAAGTGACTGATGCATGAGATCTTATTTTTGGAGTTCTGCAGGGCTCCTCGCTCAGCCCAACACTTTCCAACATTTACATGCCCTGGCTGGCCGACGGCATACGAGCTCAAAACAAACATCTTCGCTTACGCCAATGACATGCAACGGATACTGTCCCCCTCAGACAAAACATCCAACACCAGGAACAAGTTCACCATATGCATGACAGAAATAGCCTCCTGGATGAAATTCAATTGCCTCAAATTGAACGCGGACAAGACTGAAGTGGTACTCTTCGAGAAGAATGTCTTGTCCTGGGGTTCCACCTGGTGACCCAAAGATCTTGGACCCATCCTCACGCAAGTGAAAAAACGCTGAATCATCATAGACAAACTGGACATAAGCACCCAAATCAGTGCAGTGGTCTCTGTCTGCTTCAACACACTAAGGATTCTCGATAAAATCATCACAGGGATACCAGATACCAGCAGAAAAACAATCATCCAGGCACTAATCACCAGCAGACTAGACTATGGAAACATCATGTATGCAGGGATTACCAACCAGCTCACAAGAAGACTGCAGACCGTACAAAACGTAGCATCCAGACTAGTCCTCATCCTCCCACACCGTACCCACATCACACCATACTTTTGGGAACTCCACTGGCTCCTGATATAACAAGCATGCACACTTTAAACTCATCACCCACACCTACAAAGCTCTCCACAACACTACCCCCGACTACCTGAACAGCCGTAATCACTTCCACAAACCTTTCAGACACCTTTGCTTTGCTGGTCTCTTACTAGTACACTTCCCATGCACACACAAAAGCAGAGCTGGGGGCTCACTTTCTCCTAACAGGCCCCTAAAGCCTAGAACAAGCTCCCGCAACACATCAGAGACTTCGCCCCTCTCGACTTCTGCAAGCGGCTGAAGCTCTGGCTTTTTGGGTCAGATCCCAGGACTGCTACAGAGCTCCTGGATACCCCCATGGGTGATTAGCAAACTTCCATATACAATAACATAACAAAACTTTCAGTGTAGTAGTTACTGGAAGGCCAATTTTAGACAGGCAGAACCAAAATTCAGATTAGAAACTATTGTATCTAGTTTACTTGGTAATATAATGAGGCTTAATCAGAGGTTATGCCTTCAGTGTAACAAGTTCAAGTCATGTCCACATTACTTTTTCGCCTATCAGATATCTGATAACACAAACATTTTACCAGAGCAGATCTTCTTTCAGAGTGAAGTGTGTAATCTTGGCGTAGAGGTTCACAGAAAGAGGGATTTAACTGCAATGGCTGGTGGAAAGTGAAGAGATTATGTCCTTTTGACATACAGGTGTGTTTAAGGAAAGGAAATTAGGCTTTGGCTGGATGAGCACTGGAGGTTTTGAGGCCTGTAAAGGAATATAAGGGTTGCATGGTACATAGACAGTACTTCAACATCCGATAGCAATGGTTTGAAGCATGGATATCCATGCCTTAATCAGTTCCAGGTTACAAACACCTAGAAGAATTCCTGCAGACATGTCGAACATGGATTCTTTTATTAGCAAAAAACACGGAAATTGATTTTCCAGAAGACACACCCTGTGTTACTGCATACAAGATGCCTGAAGCCTATTTGCTCATATAAGCTTTAAAGTAAAAACTCAATTGGGTGGCCAGAGCAGCTGAGCAATGCAGAAGGGCTTAGTCAGCTCTTTCCAGGCCAAAATCCATCAGTGACAACCAACAATTTATTGACAGCCTCACCATTTCATTCTATCAAAATTAACATATTATCCAGTTACCCACTGAAACGTCGTTTTAATCTTAATCCTTTGTCATTATTTAGTTTTCACTTGCTATTAGCTACCATACGGCTATTTGCTTGGTTGTTTGATCAAAAGTACCCAGATGAGGCATCTAAGACGACATGTTTGACACTATACAAATCAAATAAACCAAGTAGGTGTGTTGATGACACTGATCATTAGGGAAAAGTGAATTAAATTGTGGCAGTGGGCCAGACAATCACTTTTGGGGACTGGTACTTATTTTTATCAAGATAAATAAATTGTCTGTCGCTCCTTCCCTCGTTGGATGCCCTGCGGTATCAGCTGCTATGCTTCTGTGCTATGTTCTTGATTGCTACATACTCTGTTCTCACTTCTCCATGTACAGGCGGGTCCTTAGCACGGCACTATCTGTGTCCTCTCTGGTAAGTCACCCCCAAGCTTACGCTCAGCCTACTTTAAGTCCTTCATCTGACTCCTGTTCACCCATGGCTGCCGAGTGGGGGCATTTAAGTTTAGAGTTGGTACCTGAATAACTGAGAGAAGGTGAAGGTGCAGGGAGTGGCGAGACAACTTAGACAGTAAGAAAAGGAGGTTGAAAGAGTATTGGGATGCTTCACGCTATTTAAGAAAGCAGCAGTGCAACTAAAGGGAATCAGAGTAGAACGTGGAACACAGCAAAGTAGAACAAATTATGGCAAATTAGATTGCTGGAGAAATTTGGGCAGTACGAAATTTCATTGAAGGTCATACTGATGAACTTGCTCACTTGTCTGACTTTTCCAGGATTCCATTGACTAAATAGTACATCTCAGAATTGGGAACTTCCTGAATTTATAGAAGGGTTACTTGTCCCACAGCTTCTCGAGTGTGCACCTAAAAGGTTTGAGGCCTAGAGACATGGGAGGCTTTAAATAAAAATAAAATGATCATGATGGTTCTAGAAATACTCATGCTTGACCAAACGAGATAATCCACACAAATAATTTATGGAAATTACACACGAAGTCCTACAGCCATTGTTACTAGAATCACCTACTTCAACTATGATGTTAGGTCGAAAATAGTAGTGTGAAAAAGAGGTACACAAAATAAATAAAATAATTTTAAATGCTTCATAAAGTAAAAGATACACCTGTATGATGTTCCCATCAATGTTAAAAAAATAAAAATGTAATTAAATAGCATGTGTGAATTCAAGAAAGACTTGCAAATGCCTAGAGCGCATTATGAGAGAATTCAAAACCTTGTTAAGCTGAGGAAGCAAATCAAAGAGTTTAAAATGAGAGTATTTATTGAAAAATGTGATTATCCAGATATTAGATTTTTCAAATTTACATAAGGGAGTATTACAGTAGGAAAAAAGTGGTCAAATGGAGAAAAGACCCAAGGATTATGTGGAAATGTGAACAGTGTGGCAAAGGTATTCAAATTATTCAACAAATAATGTTAACCTATCAGACTTTAAATTATACACAAAATTGCTCAAAATTTACTTAAACTCCGGTTGTAATGTAGCATCTGAGTCAACAGGTTTACAGGACAGCTCTGCCAATGTTTTAAGATTTATACGTTTTTAAAAACCCTGATAGAGGTCTGAAATGAGTGATTAGTAGCTGGATTTTGTATTGTATTGTTAATGAATGAGTTTACATTTTTGGATAATGATTTTACATGTATGGTTTGTCTGCTTTTAAGACTTATATTAATGGAATAATTCATGGACTTATACACCAGGTTTGAAGCCTGATTAAGAGATAAAAGCAGAAAGAGGATGAAAAAAAGAGGAAGAGAATGATTGATAAATAGGAGGCATAAAGTGTCTAAAGAGGAACCAGCAAGGGTGAGATAACGAGACAGGAAGGGTAGTATGGTGGGAGAAAGAATCAACAATTGGAACTGAGAGCGATCCGAAGACATTTTATCAACTAAGCAACGGATAAACTTTATGATCTAAAGAGCAAGATTTCATGCTATGAACCACTAGATTCAATTCAGCTTTATTTCAGCAAAATAGTGCCCTTAAAGCAAATTTATCACACGATCTTCAATATAGACACATTATAAAGGAATAAAACCATTAGATTCTTGAGACTAATTAAAAGAAATTAATCTAAAATCTTATAAAAAACATTTCAAAAAGTTTAAAATATAAATAGAATTGCAATATATACACTCAACGTGCTGAAATTGATTAAAGCATATTTACAAATGCAATTCTTCATAAAAAAATAAAAAAAGTGTAACTTGGGCCTTAACCACCATGTTGTATCCCATATTACTAAAATCAATATAGACAAGATTGTATTAATTTCCCATTAGGGGAGATTCCCAGCCTGTAATTTCATTTCTAAGCACAAGACGTTATGCCCTGGCAATTAAAATCTCCTGTTCAATATATATATATATATATATATATATATATATATATATATATATATATATATTCAATCAATAAATATATATATAAATTAAGAATGCGGGAAGGGCGCAATTATAAACTACTTATTACGATTTATACATTGGTAGTCAAGGATTTAGTTCTAATATGCCATATTGCCTCTAAGAATTTTGCCAACGCGCATGCCACAGTCCCGCGTGGACTAGTTCTGCAAATCCTAAGGTTCGAATGCCGATCTCCAATACCAAAGGACTTGCAGAGAGGCCTAATCCAATGTTCCCTCTGCATAGTGTACGCCGGACAGTGGAATAAAACGTGGGCAATGTTCTCTTTAGTCATACATCCCGTAGGGCAAAGATCTATTTGACATTCAGTTTGCTTCTATCTAGAAGTAAAAGCCCGTAGAGGTAGGGATTCGGTTCTGAATCTGATATAAAGTGCACGTTCATGAGGTGTTAAAATCATATCAAGATACGGCTCAAATTTGCAATTACATTTAGCTAATAAAAAACTATCAGTTAAACTTGCGGGCGAAACTGATGCTAACTGTGCGACTAACAAATTTGTCCAATCTGCGTCCTTCAAAGTTTGGACAGCACTCTTTGGTAGATGCAAAGGGTCTGTCAAAAACAATCCTAGCCCCAATGTGGAGAAGGCCTTTTTCATGTATCTGCACCATGGAATTTTTTCGTTTTGCGGGGCAGCTAGCACCACTCTTAACCATATTCTATATGGTCTAAAACATCTGTAAACCATAATCTTAACTAATACTGCAGTGGCCTCATGGCGGCTATATCTGCAATCAAATATAAATTCAAATCCATTCGAATAGGGAGTGTCTGGGAACTCAAGGGGATTTTTTTACAGGGCCTTAAGAAAAAAGTTCTCTGCTCTCTCAAGTCTTGTTTGCCACATCCCCACAGCTCAGTGCCATAAAGGGGCTCCTCCTCTAGCTTGGCTTTTGTGCATCTCCATTGCTGGTGTGATACAGAAACTGGGAGATCTACTGCCAAATCTCAGAATACCCCATGCTTTTTATTTCAGGGACACTAGTGCATTTTAACAATTGAGCTTTCCACTTATGCGAGTCCTACATCCTTATTCCCAGATCATCAAAATCTGAAACTCTTTCTAAAGTTTTGCCATCCAGCGATATAGTTTTCTTCACTCTGCGTTTAGGATCACCAAACACCATGTATTTGGACTTAGTGGCACTGATTTGTATGCCAAACTCCCTACAAAACCCTGAAAATTTCTCAAGGGGTCTATCAAGCCCAAGAGCGGTTTGTGAAAGTAGGAGAGTGTCATCCGCAAACAAGAGGCACGGGGTCTTTACATCACATAGTTTTGGAGCATTATTTTCACAGTCATAAAGATAGGGGGATACAAGCATTTATAAAGAGTAAAATAAAGTGTGGAAGCCAACACACATCCCTGTCTCACCCCCTTCTGTAATGGAATTTCCCCAGTCAGTTCGCCATTCATTCCTATGAAAAATTGATTTCTTAACTTGGCGTGAGGGCTCCATTTTGTCTAACATTTCAGTTCCATTTGTTCTGTGCTACGAGCAAAATAGTAAGTCTCAGTCCAGCTCACTTTTTCTTTCTTGCAAACATGCTGGTTTCCTAGAGTTGCTTTCGAAAATTTGTAGATGGGTTAATCACCCCGTGTTCTAGAAATGTTCTCTGTGATTTAACATCCTGTTCTTGTGGTTCAAAGGTGTTACGGGAAATGTTTGCTTGAATGTGTTTGGAAATTATCTCGCATGTATAGTGTGGTAAAGTGGTTTGGTTTTTTTGCAATAAAGGACATCAAAGGCTGAGGGAAAAGTCAGTTTCTTTGGCCAAAGAGTTTCATTTTGACACTCTGTGGAAGTGGCCTGCTGCAGTGAATAAAATGCTATCTTGAAGCATAATCCGAAACCTTGTATTATATCTTGTGCAAATTCAGCCTCTTACAAGAAGAGACTCATAAATTTATTTCACATACCCCAACATTATTCTGGCGCAACTTTCAGAATATAACTCCTGGATCAGCTTTAGCAAAGGGCCTGAAATTTCAGCCCTACCCTGGATCCCCCATAGTTTACCTCGAGGGACCAAATCAAAGGCAGACTTAAGGTCCAAAAAAGCAACAGAAAGTCTTCCAGCATCAAGGTTAACAGTTTTCCATTTGATTGTAAGAAAGCGGAAGACCTGGTCTACTGTACTGCTCCTTTGCTAAAGCCCGCCTGGAGGTGGGATAAGATATCATTTTCCTCTAACCAATCCTTGAGCCTACCGAGGATCGGATAGGAAAAGATGTTCTGCAAGTTATCTAGAATACTTATAGGTCTATAATTCCCTGGGACTGATCTAGCCCCTTTTTTGTAAATTGGAACAATTATTGCACCCTTCCAAGAGCGGGGGGATTTCAACCTGCCAAGACTGCCTTGAACACATTATTTATATAAGGTCCCCAAAAAATTAAATCAGATGGAATTCCATCTAAACCAGGCGCCTCCCCCGATTTTTGGGCTCTGATAGCTGTCACAGTCTCTCCTAAAGTAAACGGGGTGAGCATGTCTGCACCTGGACTAACAATCTTTACTGCGTTCGTTGTAATCGCAGAAGGTGCAATCTCCTGTCTGTAGAGTTCAGTAAAATAATGCGAACAATTATCAGCAGAAATATGGCAGTCAGGTCTAAGGTTTACATTCTGTCCTTAATGGACAATCAATGTCCAAAATTACTTTGAATTATTTTTATTTGCTGCTAATAGCAATTCCTGCCAGGTTATCTCTTCCCATTTACTCTCGCTAGTCTTTATTGTGAGAGCATACTTGCGCCTTGCAAGAATTATCCTTTCTCTATCTTTTGAACTTATAACATCCAAGAGTCTGCCCTTGGCCATTCTACATGCTTTGCTAAACCGTTCACATTTGCCTTCTCTCGGCTGCAATTTTCCCTTACTCTGAAGAATAAATCCTTTAGAGAAGAAAAGAGTTCGATGTGGGATGCCATGATCTGGTGTGGTGTGCGCATGCAAGGTGTGGCATATAATTTATTGGTGGAGACTAGATCATGCAGTTTAACCACTAATTTGTTAGAGTTTATAAAAGTCTCCAATTTCATGGCTCGTTTGTTGTTTGACACTTATGGGAAGCATACCCTCCTAATCTCGCTGGGTTTTATTTATTGTGGAAAACCACCTAAACCACCTATGACACTCTACCAGAATAGGGGAGCGATCACTATTGCATTGCTCTCCCACCCAAAGATCTTTAAATTCATACCAAATCCTTACATCAATAAGAACGAAATCAATAGAGCTGCTATAAAGACCCTCTGAAAAACGTTGGATTAGCGGGGGAATCTGAAGGAAAACGCCCATTCCCTGACCAAAGACTGTGCATTGCCAAAGTCAATGACTTGGAGGGCCCTGGTGCTTGTTTTAGGTTGCTTCCTTAGCGATGAAAAGACTGGAAAGCCCATATAAGATCCTCTACCCGAGTTAACCTGGAGAAGAGGGAGTTGGGCTCTATGGACACATTAAAATCCCCTGCTACAATAACAAAATGTGAGGGAGAAAATTCAGAGACCAAGGCACTCAGCACACTAATGGTATTAGACGTGTGACTCTGCGAACCAGGTCTATTGTAAATATTGAAACATAAAAGCCTAGATCCATACTTTAGCTTAATTGAAACTGCCAATATATAGAATAAGTCAACATGTATTTCTTCCTTATCGCCCAACTGGGAGATTTTTATCCAGGTGACAAGACCCCCACCTGCTCACCCAGAGACAGAAATTACAAAATGAGGTAACCCCCTGTCGATAGACATTTGAAGTGGCCCAAGTTTCCTGAAATAAACAAATATTAAAATTATCAATAAACTGCCCCCACTCCTCATTAATGATCCTATTACGTATACCAGCTACATTACAGGAAATGAATCAAAGGATTCATAGACCAAGGAACACCGTTCTCTCTCGTTGATATCTCATAATTAGGAGTCGAGTTTGATTGTTCATAAATATCTGCAGTGTTTCGATCTTCTGCAAGGGAAAAACTCCTGGGAGAAGTCAATTCGGAGTGTGCTTGAGATTCTATCTGGGGTGTACCCCCGTTAAGGGATAAGTTGTTATGAGTTGTTATGCAGAGGGGCGGATAATGAGCACAGTCAATCAATATCAGAAAGATTAACTGATTGCAGTATTCTCAGAGGATTCCGTTTCCTAACAAAGTCTGTGCATTCCGTCCTGCATTCCCTTCGCAGAGGGATTTGGATCATAGGTCCTGTGTAGGTTGGTGCATTAATCATAATTGAGACTGGGCAGTTAGGTCCCATATTAATAGGCCCATTACTCACGACAGTGGGGGGGAACCCTTACTTCATATGTTTTGCAAATCTCTTGGTGAGCTCTGTTTTCAAGACAAGTTTGCACTCACTCCCAATAATCGTAGGATGCGTCTTCACAGATGGAGCTGAAGATGTGGGTCTCATCTTATCTTGCCCAGTACTCATATTAGAAGTTGCCCCCTGGACTGATATTCCTCTCTCCGGCCGGGAGTGGGAACCCACTACAGGGCTCCCCTTTGCCTTGACCCATCCTCAACTTTAAACAAGGACAACAAAAGTCTGATCCCTACCTTCAGTTCAAGGAACTGCCCCCAAAAGAGCCCAGCCTCTTTTAGTCTCGAACAGGTACGACTCAGGAAAAATATTGTGCTGGACAGCACTTCGAAGAAATGCTGGAGGGCCTTCAGCGTTACCCCCCTGGGGTTAAGGCTCCTTTGGCAGCGAATTCCGTCCAGTTATTGCAGCTCATGAGGGGAGAGGAAGGGCTTAAGAAATTAAAACCAAAACCAAGAGGGGTGGCCCTGCTTTTTCTCTTCCTGGCGATGACAGGATGGATCCTGGACTCCCCTCCAGCAGCAGCAGCACAAGCAGCTAAAGAGCAAGATTTAATGCTATGAATCACTATATGACTAATCAGTTGTTTTGAAAAGGATCCACCTATCTATTATCCAACGCCAACTTTATGGATATGAATTGTAAAACAAAACCATGACTGACTTTTCATTTGTACTCATCATGTATGATGGTGAGCTGTGGTCGGCTTCCTCAAGAATGCCTAGGCCTCGGGATCAGGCTCTGTGCCTCCTTCTCTCCCGCTTGTCGCAAGGAGCATCTCATGGGCTTTGGGGTAGTGCTGTGTGTCCTCCACCTTGGTTTGAGCCGCTCCCTGTAAGAGAGGAGATGTCCTGGCCTCTGTGTGCCCTCCACCTCGGCTCGGGCCGCTGGCTGTAAGAGGAGAGGTCCTGGCCTCTTCATGGTGTCTCCGCCTACAAAGAACTGAAGAGGGAATCAGATCCGCCATCTTTAGTTCATATATTTACACTCTTTTGTCCTCAATATTCCCAACTCGGGGTCTCGTATCAACACTAAAAAAAGGGCCAGCAAGACCAGAGTATCTCCAGCCCCACCCCAAACAATAGGGGGCCCACCTGATCACAAGCCTTAAAAGCACCATAGAAAGTAAAAAAGGTTCACCTGAATACAAACTCTTCCTCACTCCCAGACTGGCGGCCGTCTTTGTCACTCCCTGCAAGCTCCTCCTTTCTCCAAATACACTATTATTATTTAATGAGCGTACCCCCTCCAACTCCAAGTACATTAACATTCTTTAGTGGAGAGACGACCCCCCCTACCCCACTCCTATATACTGCCCCCACAGCAGAGCATAGTGAAGCTCACAGACCTCCAGCCATAATTTACAACAGACCCTCTAAAGAGTACCTAGGAAACTCGCCAGTCCGCTCTCAGTTAAAAGTACAAGTTCTACATAATAAGACTTCGCATGCTGACCCCCACAGAACCCTCCAGCCCTGCATTATCTACCCTCTTGAAAACCCATGGCCCCCAACTCCTTCTCCATCCCCCTTCCCCCAGTCTCTCCCCCACAGCAGCAAAAAATCTCAAACAAACTGATTAAACAACACCCCGAACTGCTAATCGCTGACACTTATTTCAATGCTTCCAAAGGCCTAGAAAGAACAGACCTCATTTTCTACACTACACGCCCTGTGAGATGGAGTACAATTCTAACTAATTATCTTCACATCTCCGAATCCACCAACATCCCGTATGGTTTCAAACGTAAGATCTCCAACTCGCCCACTTTCCAGGGCAATGCCAAAATTACCTTCTTTAGGAATTGAACCATCCTGATACAAGCTAATGATGCCAATCTACGCTCTTTTGAATCCATATTCCCATTCCCTACACTAGAGAGCCATTTCACAGCCACAAAACTCTCTCCCCGAGAGACCTCCCCCACAGATTTACAACCAGAATGAAGCAATCACGAGAACTACCACAAACTCCACTCCCCGCCACCACAACTCACAGCGCCCTAACCCTCTGCCAGTAATTAACCCAGCAGCCCTGGCCATCCACAGTTCCTCACCACTACAACTCTCTAGCATAATATGGTTGACTCACTCACCAACACTCTCCCTATCCCATCCCAAACCGGCCGCTCAGCCCTGAACTCCTACACAAATCCCATCTCTCTTTCTAACCAATACCCCGACCTCCATCCCCCCCCACAAACTTCACCCTCTTCCCCTGCCTCAAAGACCACTAAGGAGGTCAACAGAGTGGCTCACGCTCCCATCTCCTTCTACCTACCCTCCACTAATACACTAAGGTCCTCAGCTCCAAGAGACCCACAAGATTCCCCCCTCCCCCCCCACAAGTCTTGTCATTAAAAATAGAGATCCGAATAGCATGTCTAACCGCACTACAGTGGTTTCCTCGACTCTAACTCCCACCTTTGATGAACACCATCTGACTCAGACTCATCATACCCCGTACAATATGAAGTGAAACATGCATACTCCCCCATTAAATCACCCGTCCATGGACAAAATAATTGAGCGAGTAATTAGCCTGGAAAACCAACTAGAGATGGTAATACAGCGCATCAACAATATCACTAAACCCAGATCTGAATCATACACTGAGGGACACCAACACATTATGCCTTGGTAGAGCCAAACCTCAATCAGCTGGTCCCCATTGCCCCTCAACTTCAAAGCTCAGAGACCTAAAAGAACGAGTGCAACATTGTTGCAGAGCGGAGCCAAGGAACTAGTCCAATCATACAAACAGGAACTTTCCAAAATTAACCACTCATCTAAGATTCATGTCATCACGGGACTAAGTCAAAACCACGCACTATCGAGCTCGACCAGGCCTCCAGCACACCTCATCAATATCCCCTTGACCCCCGTCACTCAGTACCTTAAGAACAGAAGTCAAGCCAAATGCGTGCTCATAAACTGCAGGTCTGCAGTCAAACATGCAACAGAACTAGCAGATGCCATCCTGAACCACAACATTGACATTACTTTCATCAAAGAAACTTGGCTAAATGAATATTCACAGCCGATCATGGACACACTAGTCCCGCCGGGATTTTCAATAAAAAAAAGACAGGAAGAACCGCCACGGTGGAGGCATCGCTATTATTCACAAGAACATCAACGTAGGGGTAAAAGACACTTTCAACTACAGCTCATTTGAATATCTCACTGCCTCCATAAGGATGAAAGATAACACCAGTATGATCTGTCACCTGCTCTACCACCCACCTGGCAACAGTCCCCCCCTTTCGTGAACACCTTGCCGATCTAATAACACTGCTCACTCTCACACCAATAACATCATCCTTTGGGACCTCAACCTCCAGGGGAAGGATAAAAACAATACTCTAATCCAATCCGTAAATGACCTCTTACACAGCTAGGACCTCTCCGACCTCTGCAAAGGTCAAACCCACAACAAAGGCTCAACACTGGATGCTATAATAGCTCAGGAAGAAACACTAATGATTGACAATATCCTCCCGTCGACTGGTCAGATCATCACATTATTTTATGCCATCTCAACAAAGCATTTCATCACCCAACTCGCACGCAAAAATCTTTCCAACAGAAAAGAAACATAAGACAAATTCCAATAGCAGTCCTAGAAGAAGGAATTAGTTAACTTCTCCCCCCGAATCCTGTAACCTCTCAACAACTGAACTCACCACCCACTACAACTCAACAGTATCCTCCATACTGGACCAAGTATCCCCTATGAAACTGAAAAGGGTGAGAAACACGCCCTCAAGAGCTTGGTTCAATACAGATCTAAACACTGAACAAAGGCAACTGAGAGCAGCTGAAAGACTTTGGAGATCGAACCCATCCACAGCGCACCTTGAGCAACTCAGAGAGAACGCAGAAACTACAAAAAACACATCATGAATGAAAAAAACACATTCTTCCACAATGTGCTTGATAGGGCCAAAAACCGCCCAAAAGAGCTTTTCAATATCATCAACAACAAACATCCAAACCGCCCCTAATAAACCCTCAGGCCTCCAAGGAACGATGTGACAACTTTGCCAACTTCAATGAAAACAAAAATCACAAAGATTGAGCTCTCCCTGGAAACGGACAATCTGTGAGCCACGGAGAACCTTCCTCCCAGAAAGGAAAACAATCACCGCTCTCTGACCACAGACTCCCTACCACCTATCTCTCCAATTGTAAACAACGGATGTCATCTTATACAAGAGCCTAAGGCAACTCCCAGAAGCTTGAATGTCTTCAACACACTCTCTGAGGCGGACATCTCTGCTCTATTGGCTACGTCCAAACCATCCTCTCACCTTGCAGACCCCCTCCAAGCCTACCTGGCAAAACTCAACCATGCTCTTACCCCCATCTGGACTACGATTATTAACAGCTCCCTGCAGACCGGCGTGATATCAGACTGCCTAAAGCTCGGTTAAGTCACGCCAATGCTTTAAAAACCAGGAGCAGACCTGAACGACATCAACAACTTCAAACCAGTCTCCAATCTACCCTTCCTTGCCAAAACTCTAGAGAGATGTGTTCTCCCTCAGCTAAACCAACACACGATCTTCTGGACCCTCTTCAATCAGGATTTAGAAAAGGATGCAGCACAGAAACAGCGATTCTGAACATAGTAGAGGACCTTCACAAATCTCTAGATACTGACCGATGCTGCTTGCTCATTCTACTAGACATATCGGCGGCCTTCGACACGGTCGACCACAAGCTTCTTCTGGACTCCATCCATGAAAGGATTGGCATGGAAGGAGTGTCCTACGCTGGTTATCATCTTTTATACAGAACCGCCTTCAACAAATAAAAATAAACAACATGACCTCTCACACAACTTCAATCACCAGAGGTGTTCTGCAAGGCTCTGTACTCTCGCCTACACTATTCAATACCTACATGGATCCCCTTACCGTCATTCTCAACTGAGCCAACATCCCCTTGCATCTGTATGCAGATGACACCCAGCTCTACATGTAAATCTCCTCAAAAGAGGATGTAGACCGACTAAATTCCACTCTCAAAGAAGTACAACTATGGCTATCCTGCAACCACCTAAAACTCAACCAAGATAAGACTGAAATTCTTCTCATATCAAAGACAAAGCAGTTCCCCCAGATGCAAGGATGGATAAAATCCATAAACGCTCTTAAATGCAATCTTACTCCAACAGATTCTGTCAAATCCATAGGAATCACTCTGGACACCAATTTGACTATGAAGGATCATATAAAGAATAGTGCAAAGAATGCTTTCTCCAGCCTGGAACTGCTGAACAAAATCAAACCATTCCTACCGCCAGATGGCCTAAAACAAATGCCACACAAGCGCTGGTGCTTTCCAGATTAGACTACGGGAACGCCATCCTCACAGGCACTGCAAAAGTCCATCTTGCACCCATGAGATCCACTCTCCATACAGCAGCTAGAATGGTAACAGGAATTAAAAAATATGACCACATCTCCCCTGCCCTGAAAGGACTAAAGTGGCTCGCAACTAAAGCTTGCTGCTGCTTTAGAACTGCCTGTCTAACTCACAAAGCCCTGCACACTGGGAAACCAGCATACTGCGCCTCTAAACTCAATTAGACAGGACAGACAAGAAAACTAAGAGGCTCAAACACCCTACTCCTCATCCCACCTAAAGCCCAAAAAGAAAAAACCCAGACATGCTCCTTTACAAGCAATGACCCTAAAATCTGGAACTCCATCCCACTACACATCCTTCTAGAACTTCAAGAAGCAGCTGAAGGAACTCCTCCTCAACCAACATCTTAGCTAGCGAGTCATCCATCACCCCAAGGCCTATTCCCCTCCACTGCGATGTCTCCACCTAACTCCTGTTTACACTCCAATATACACGATTATGGGAAACTATACTTTTATTTTATATATTGATTTGTTTGATAACATGTACTATTGGTAAAGCGCTCTGATACCCTTAGGTCATGCCAGCGCTATAGAAAACTCTCTAAATAAATAAATGTACGAATGAAGTACATTTGTGTTACTTGTATACTACATGTGATCAAGCTTCACATCAAATTCTCTTTACAGATGACCGCCACCCAAAAACTCCTTTCAGACTATGCAAATGATTGGATTCTTTGATGAGAACCATAGAGCTTTATAAAATTAAACATTCCCTTAACGGTTTTTAGAATGTCAGAACGGGTTTACAAATTCCAATTTTCCCCATTTCGTGGTTTCGGTTTTTAAAGTAACATCTGAAAATATTGACTTTAAAAAAAAATAAAAAATAAGACTCAAAAATATAGACTGTCAAAATATTAACCATACATAAATATTTCTCTATGTAAACTTTTGGACCGCCTGTACACACTATGAAGCATAAGCTCCTAAAGGCATTCAGACTGGAGTTACACTAATAAATTAAACCAGACCTAGGACAAATAGATAGTGGCTAGATTCGAAACAGGTCGCAATTTTTTGTAAGTAAATATTTACATAAGGTTGATATTGTCTTTCAGGAATCTATGTTTTTATATCGAGCTCGTTCCGTAGCCGGCTTGCACACACAAAAAAAAAAAAAAAACATTTTCTAATTTGCCCTTCATTAGCATCACCCCTCAGTTCCCAAAGTGCATTCACAAGCCTCTACAAGGCCATGTTCAAGTTTATTAAAGCATAGCTTACCAGCTGGCCAATGCGGTCCAAGTTATCCAGGAAGTACTTCACTGACTCGCCCTGTAGAAAGAAACATCTGTTTTAACGAACTGAAATCGAAACCACAAAGCATATCCTAAAACCATATGTCCGATGAGCTGGGTTACTAAGAAACACTAAAAGGAATCCACCTGATTGGAAGTGGGTCCTGTGTGAAGCTGTCAGTGACTAAAACAACATATGCAAACTGTCTACATGTGAAATCTAGACTCATGAGTATCTCCGGCTCTCAGGGGGTGCAAACAGGACATGCCTTCAGGATATCCAAACAGAATATTTATGAGATGAGTGGGAAAATATAACCTATTCAATTACCTGCCTATTCAACGGTTAGCCTGAAAACTAGTCCCAAGTAAAATATTAAATATGCAAGTAAAAACGTGTGTAATTCCAGTTTTTCACGTAACTCGTCTCTATCCAATGCGTGCCGATTATCCATTTTTTCTCCAGCTGAGACTGGTTTCAGCAGAAAGTATGTTGCTGTACCTGAACCAAAGATGTGTTCTTCAACCGCAAGACATTTTCTGCTCAAACATCGTGAGCTAGTATCTCAAGTGACTTTTGCATGCAAGCTATGCACTTGGGAACAAGTTTTATTCAAGAGACATATGAAACAGACTGCACTTTGCTTGATTTTTAGGAAATATGTGTATTTTGCAAAGATAACTTGTTCACCCGCAACTACTGAAAACCCAATAGTTTTTCCAGGTAGAGTTGGGCATCAGGCTGCAAAATGAAAAGGTTTTTATAGCAGTCCTCCAAATGCGCCCAGCCCAAAAATTATATGCCTACTGTGTCATGTGTTGCTCTAAGAACTCAACATTTACTAGGAGGGGCTTGCTGTGACGAGGCTGTGGGACTGAATGGTGTTAATCTTCGCCAAAAGAGCACAAGCAGGAACAAAATAACCCTGCAGGTCGCTGAAAGATGTGTCTGGGCTCGCGTTTTGGGGGGAAAGAAATTACCGGATTCTTTAATTTAAAATAAAAAAAGTCTCGAATGCCAAAGAGTCTAGTACTCACAGTTACACGAAGAAAGAATTACATCGAAAAATAGATACTTTTTAAAATTCTGAACGAAATATGAAACTAAGCATTTAACCAAAATCATTTAATAAATGAAATTACAAGCAGCTGCCAGATTTTTGGAGGCGGTTCTGAAAACCTAATTGTACTGAATGGATACCTATCTGCAGCACCTGCGAAGGGACTTCCTGAAGAGTTCCACAGTGAGAATGACAGATACATACTCAATCTTCAAGCGAATTGGGCTCTAATTCTGGAAGTGAGTATTTTTACTATTGGACTTTTATTATACTAGAAAAATACTACTAGAGTTGCTACTGATATAACTTACTTTGAAGAAAACCTATGCATGCCAATGACTACCCTTTCTAGAAAAGAACATGGCTGCCAAGTTATTTGTTCTCATGATCAGAACTTGCATGATGAATTTTTGCAGATTAAGCCAGGTATTGTCCCAATGACATGGGACCAGTTTCAGCACTTTATGAAAACTTATTTTTGAACCCAGCATCTTTGGATCTCAGGTCAAAATGGGAAACAAGGTTGCAGGATGAACTCAACAGTGGGAGGAAATACTGAAGAGCAATCGCGAAAGTATCAGAGAAGCTAGTCTTAAATTTCTCCAGTTTAAAATACGACAGAGAAGACACTCGTTGCGAGATAAGATATATAAAGTGGAACTCAGGTAAGGGTCAATGTTTCAGAAAAGGTTCAAATTTATGTAAACCATTGCACACCCTTCAAACGACTGTGGAAAAAAGTAACTTGCAAGAAAAGTGGTATTCAGCCAACGGATAGTGCTTATGTAAATCAAGCCAGCCATTCTATTTGACTTAGGAGGAATTGAGAGGAAGCCTAAACGTGAGTGTAGATGGGCTCTATGGCAGTCCCACAGTAGCTGAACAGTATTATCTTCACATCCTGGATGAAAAAAAATTATCCCACGTGCACAAAGGTATGTAGCATTTTATTGAACATAAACGTTGTAACAGATAAGTCCACCAACCAGTTTAATAGCACCATTCCCTCACGTTTTAGGTCTTAATTTTAGCAGGGGTGTGGAATTTAACAAAATACTTACTTGTCCATGATACAGGCTGCTTCATAAATCTACTTGTCCTGTAAAAAAATAAATCTGCTTGTCCCTTTAGTGCCACGTAGTGCGATGACAAGTTATAGCAGCAATCTCATATAAGAGCTCTGATTATGCCAGGGCGCATATGATAATAGGGCTTGAATATTAGCAATTTCCTTATTTTGCCACCTTTTCGCAGAGCCACATACTGGAGCTGAAGGAAGCAGTAAGAAATAGTTCCACGGTTGGAATACCTTTGAGCCTGTGCAAACCTACTAACTTGCATGTTTAAGGGATTTTCACCAGCTTGTCTCTAATCTATTCCTATACTGAGAAAGGATGAAAATTTAATCCTGGCAGTGGCAGAAGTAGACGTTCTTTCAGGGCTGGGGAAAAGTGGTTGGAGAGAAAGTGAACTTGTAAACGCTCAATAGATTTTAGTATGAGCAAATCCTCACATGCATATTTGCTTGTGCTAAAAAATACACTTCACAAATATTTTCTAGGAGTACAATTTCCTGGTCTACTTATGTAAATTCTTGTAAATTCACGAAAGCCATAATTCTACACTAACGCAAATACACAAACCATGGGTGCACTTTTGTGACTTTCTTCAAGAATTGGGTCCCTAATTAGGTCTGGCGTTAACCAAGACACTGTTTTTATTACAATTCTATTTCTCTCTATATCCATTAACCAGCTGGCTTTACTGTGAGTGATGGCCATCTACTCTATCAAGCAGCATATTGGCACACAAAGTTGTTTTTTAGTGTCAGAAACTAATGTGGCAATGCGTTCTTTTTGCCTCAAAAAGATTTTTTCTCTTTGCCAATGTTTATTACAATGGTGAGGGCCTGGCAGCTCTCACAATAATAACGTTTTATAAAAGCCATTTAAAAACAAGACAATAATTGACAAAAAAAAAAAAGACTGACCACCAATGTCAGATCGGTTGGCTTTGCCAACACTTGATTATTTTTATGTTTCCCATAATCTTGTTGAAACTGATTACACTGGTATTCCACTATGAATACTGTTTGGAAATACTAGCATGCATATTCACATTTAATGAATGATTCTTTAAAAAAATGGTACCTACAATGTCACAATTATTTAGCAAAAACGGTTTGTTTTTTTCCTAGCTGCATTTTTTTTCTGAACATATTTTGAAAGCAATGAATCATCAGTCTTACTTACAGCCTTCTGCAACCATTTACATCTAATCAGAGAGCAATCTGGGAGCATTATATGTAGCCTCATATTGTTAAACTTTTCAAACATGTGTGTACACATCTACCGGAACCACTGTCAGTAATGAAGCTGAGCTTACAACAGTGTCCACCCTAATAATAAAGGCATTGCATTAATGAACCATAAATACAAGTTTGAACAGCATGAACATATAAACACAAATATTACCTCAACTGCAGACACTCCCCTTCCCTGTAAACTGGCAGCAAAAGGGTTTGTGCTGCAGGGAGTTGGCCCTACTAGTACAAAGGACAAAAGAACAATAAAACTTGTTCTTGAACCCAAAAATATGTCCTGGGCTTTGGGCTACAGGAATTCCACACCCCTGATACATTCTTACTCTCTCATGTTCCTCCTCATCTTCAAGCTCACTTGTTCCCATTACTTCCCTCTTTCTTGCTTACTAAAGTATGGGGCAATGGGAGAGGCCACTTCAGCCATTCCTTTTCTTCTGTGTAAGTGACCACTTTCTCTCGGAACCTAATGTTGACATCCACAGTCCCCCTCATGGCCATACACTTGGAGGTCAAGTGCCTTTTTAAAAAAAAAAATGTTTACTCTTGAATGGCTTTATTTTAACATGAGAGACTCTAGCAACTCCACTGACACTACTTACGTCCTCCCTACTGCTGCCTGAAGTGTGATGCATCTCGCACAGGCACTGCAAGCAGCAACCATCTTTAGATGGATTTTGAAACCATTCCATCCATGTGGGAAGCAATAAGTGGTCTTTGGAATATATTAATAAATAAAATTCAAAAATGGCCACCAGGAGTAAGAATTTGCACACTTTGCAGTCACAAAATGGTTATTACTACAGTATAACAAACACAATCCAATAATGGCTAGTCGAGTGTGTGGAACAGAGACTACCTTCTTCTAATGGTGTTTGTGATACTTTGTAACAAAGCATGAGTGGGTATGCACAGCCATCTTACAATGGTTTTTGACAAGTGAAAAAAAACAAAACATTAGCAGATGAGTGTGTGTGTGTATGTGCGCCCCCTGCAAGCCCCAGAAATACAAAGACATGTAAAAGTGCCTGGACCCCTCTGTACCACACAATGTAGATCAAAGGAGGGTTGCCCCCCAAGAAACTGCTTCTACGATTTCAAGTAAGTGGAGCCACAACTAGTGAGTTTGCATACTCCCATCTTGCTTCAATGTTTCTGTCTTTGGTAAACTTCAGACACTGCTTTGCTATAGAGGCTCAACACCAGGATGGCCTGTGTTCTAGCCAGCTCAAAAAGGGTCAGACTGGTAGTGTCCACATTTCCCCATGATCATGACCTAGTCTCTATTTGCAGGATTAATGCAGCTCCTGCTTTGCAGGACAAATCAGCTCTTAGTCTTTCTACAAGTGACCACAGTAAGGCAGTGGCTGGCGGCAGCTTTAGGAGGGAGGGGGTGGGTGGGCAACATACACACACACACACACACACACACACACACACACACACGTCCATTAACACTCATAACATTCCAACATGCACGCATGCACCAAACATTAATTTTAAAACATCACACACACACACACACACACTTACCTTCAGCCTTGGAGGTCCCAGGAGGGTTGGGACTGCTGCCTTCCCTCCAATGAGGGAAAGCAGCAGTCTCAGACTCGTCACAGAGTGGGATGTGGTCAGTGAGACTGCGGACCCCACCCCACTCTGTGACGAAGTGTCACTGATTGACACTCGCCCTGGGCGCTTCAGGGATTACACCTGAAGCACCCAGGTCGAAGTCAATGGGTGACGCTTTCCTCGTCACCTTTGCTGAGCCGAGGAGGTCACGCCCATAGGAGCTGTGACCTCCTCAGCCCAGCAAAGTTCAGCTCAGGCAGCCAGGAGTCTGCGCAAATTGCACGTCTGCTCCATTCTGCCTGACCTGAACATGAAGGGTGTCAGGCTGACCATTGTTCGGCCTGACAGACACTCTTCATGAGGGGCAAAAGGTAGGGGGTGTGTGGCCCCTCTGCCCTAAAGGTCGGGCCGTGCCTGCAGTAAGGCCTCTACCAAGAACCAGACTGATCTACAACACGAGTAGGAGCACTGTACCAAAGTAGAGGTTCTGTTCCAGCTAATAAGTATGATCTGGGTGCAGGAAGAATCCCCTACATGTCTAAGAGATGTGCATTTCACGGCCTTAGGGATTTACTTTTATGTCACTATGTAGGGCTCAAAAATCAATTCTAAAGTTTCAAAGTGCAGTCTTTTTGAAAAGTTGAAAAATGTGTGCCTTTTTATTTGTCCTGTTCTTTCTACCGGGTTTCAGCACAAAGAATGCCAAATGAGTCAATGCTTTATCAGTAAAGGGTGGATTTGTTTCGAATGGCATAGTTGAGTGACCACTGCTAGACAACAGCTACCAATAGAGGCAGAGGGGTGAGTTTTACCAAATCACACAAGACTGGTGATGGTGAGGTGTCCCAGTAAAGGCTGGGAGGTGGGTGCAATACTTACCCCTGCTCAAGTTTGGGTACTCCCTGAGTGATTTAACAAGGAAAATGACTAACGCTCTGCTCACAAACTGCGATAAAGTCCTAGAGTACATCCAGGGGACTTGCAGACTGTCAAGCTCCCAGGAGAAAAAACACACAGGCCTGAAAAATAAATGTAGACAGCAGGGAGGCACAGCTTCCCCTAAACATGCATAGTACCGTTGTTCAACGTCAGAGTAAAAAACACAGTTTAACGGCATGTATACTTCATGCATTATATATTACAATACCCATATGTTGTTTTGAGGACTCAAAAAAGAATTTGCAAAAAATAGGACTTGAGCTACCAAACTGTAATAACTGACAAGATTTGAAGATTTATATATAAACATTCATTAAAAGAACTTGATTCACTCATCTCCGGGTCAGAACAATCGATGAAAAGGTGATAAAACTCAAACATTTATCCACACTGAATTCATAATAGCATTGGCCCTGACCCAATCATAGCTGCCAAAATCACAAACTACTTCGGAAAGAGCTGGACAGGTGGTGCCACCAAATGCGTGAACCTGAAGGGTGTGGAGGGAAACATGGGAAACCCTAGTCTAATCTAGGAGAGATCCAGGCCTGCAGCCAGCACTATAAATTCAGCTCATCAAACCAATGCTGGCTGTTCATATATGACTCACTGTGGTTTTGTAAGTCCAGTTTCCCAGTGCAGTTCATATCCTATGCGTCAGATCTCAGCCCAAAGTCACCAGTAGGAGTACACAAGAGACTCTTGCTCCAGAAGTTATGTTAGTCAGACTCACTTTTGGGAGTTGGGAAATCATACAGTGATTGAAGTGAGCAAAAACTCCCTTAAATTAAAAGAATGTGTTTTATATCGCCTTGCAGAGATGTGCTATTTCCCAATCTCAGCAACAGCAAATATGACTCAAGGACACCCGGTTCAAAATTCCTTAATGTTTGTTAACTTGTTTAAAAAAATAAAATACTAAGTTAAATGTAATTCTATTATCTTAACTGTGTAGTATTGTATATTTAATGTCACCGAGTCCTAGTGAGGCTCAGAGTGTGTCTTAACCGTTTTTATCTGTTTTGATAAACTATATTTTGATGATGCTGAATATGCAATAAACTTCCGATAAGTGTGACTGTCTCCTTTCTACAGAAACATCTTATTTATATATACTTGTTGCTTTTTAAAGGGCAGAGGAATTAGTCCGGGTATCAGACGAATCAGTCTGCAACTGCTCTCCTTCAATAATTTAGCTTTTTCTGCACAGGAATACTGTTTGGCATGCTTTGTTACCACAATTATGGGTCGAACTTACTCTAAACACTGCAGCAGGACAGCAGAATAAACGCGGAAGTACATTTAAATTATGAAAAAACAACATGCCCCACTCTTTTTTATTATATTAATTTCTAAGGATTTGTTAAAGTAGTCCAAACAGTGCACAACAACAACACTACTGGTTTTAGTGCTCAGTAGCATGAACACAGATCTCTAAGTAAAGGGGGCAACATTTAGTGTTGCATAAATTATAATTCCAATTCAGTACAAAGACATAGCTCACGAAACTATGGGTGAGTGTAAACCCTATCCTAATACTCTTTTTACTCCAAAAGGACGCTTTCATGAACCCCACATGAAACATAACATTTAGGGAGCATCCACACTGTCATTAATGATGCTTGCAGCTAGCATATCATGAGCATTCTTCTTAATTAGGTTTCTCAGAAAACCATCAGGTCTCCTTCCACTTGGCTGCAATATCTCCACTGGACGTGAGCCAATAACCGGAATATGTTTACATATCTAATCACTGCCAATACATCCAATGTTCCTACAAGCGTTGTTTTTGGGCCAAAGACAAATGACCCATTTACCAGAAGTGATGTGGTACTTTTTTCATAGACCTAGAGGAAAGTAAAAATTAATAAAAAGCTCAGTGTGTAAAAAGGAGTTCCACGCAACAGGAGGAGCACCAGAGGCATTCTGGAGTATACCTCTGAACAGAAGAGGCAGTAGTTTGAGACCCTCACAATAGCTCCCCCCAGCTATTTGGTAGTTTACTTTTTTAAGGAGTAACAGGAGTTCAAACCCTACTGAGTCTTGTGAAACACAAACACCATTTTTAATTTGGGACCGCAGGGATATGGGAAGCCAGAGTAGACCTTGGTTGGGAAAGACTGAAATTGGCAAGAAAGTTATTTTAACATGTGTGAAGTAAAATATAATTGTAAGGCAGCTGGCAGGAGACCATATATATCCACATGGGGATCACTGGATTGGATGACACTACTGACTAGCACAGCTGGGAGTTGGACTGGGAACTAAAAACAGCTTTGCAAAAAGTTTTAAAACCAGTTGCTTCTTGTACTAAAGAAGCCCAACAAAGGAGATTGTCTCAAAATATTCTTCTGGGAGTCGCTCTACTTCTCCCTTCCCCCAAATTCTTAAAGGATTAGGTCAAACTATGCATTTTTTACATTAGAGTCTGCAATACTTCACAGAAGCATCATTTCTCTAGAGCAGCAAAGCTGTGCCACATTATAGTAAGACCTATGGAAATCTTCGCCAATCTATGTGGCGCAGATTGGCCCTGCCCCCACCTGCAAATGTTGACGAGCTTTGGTTGAGGGACACATTCTTCTGGAGACAATTTCTTCTCCTCCTCATCATCATCATCATCATCATCTGGTTCTGGTGGCGTGTAGAGGCCAGATACAGCAGAGAGGAAGTTTCTCCCTCTATTACAGCAAGGACAATGATATGGGGTTTAGCAGACAGCCCGCCATCCATCATGGCAGCGGAGGACATTACGTCCACTACTACAACTGACAACCTCCAACCAAATTCAGAGATCACCGTCAGCCTAAACGTGATCTCTGTACCATCAGAGGAACCACTTCGGGGTACAAGTCTGGTGGAAGGCAGCAGTCAGTTTTGATCTCCGCCATCAGTTTTGAGGACACTCCATCCCACCTTTTGATTTTCAATATCAAATGACCCTCATCTCATACATGGTTCTTTCCCTGCTGGGGTATTGATTTCATTTTTCTGTTCATCACTGCCAGGTTTTCTCTGGCGGTGTCAGACAGAAAAACAGGATATCAAACTCTCAGCCCTAAATAAGTCAGACAGTGAAGGACTGTTATTCAGAAGGCGAGCACTCCGTCAGGCTGTTTGAGTAAGCTGTCTACCGGCAGAATCAAAGGGGGCAATGTTAACAGAAAGCTGACTGTCTAAGTAGAGCGGATGGACCGATATTTTGTCAGACAGGGTACTCCACCAAGTTTCTGACGGAATATCCTATTTGCCAACCTCTCTTTTTATTTAGAGCAGTCAGAGTAACAATAGTGACTGAATGGTTAGGTCACACCAAAAAAAAAAAAAAAAAAAAAAAAAAAAAAAGGAAAGGCTTGGTGGACCTTGCAGTTCTCATCCGGTGCCAGATTCTCCGACAGTCGGAAGTTGAATATAAAACACCCTGAGCTGAAGGAACGCTAAGAACTTGGGAGCAAAATATAAAAATGATGTAGGTTGAGCAGTAACAAGACTCCTCGTTTCATAAATTAAAGAACAAACTTTAATACAAAGTAAAAAAACAACAATGTATAACTAAAATGCATCATTAGGATGACATTTGAAAATGCTTGTGCAGTAAATATCAGAAAATATTCTTAGTCACTTTTCATAAGGAGCTTCTTTCTCTGTAGCCTATTCAGTGACTGATCATGTACTTTAAAAGTGCCTTTATAAGGTCGGTCATAAGAGCAAAACATTCAAAAAACGTTGTTTTGTCCAGGACCATGTCGTAGTCTGCTCACATTCCTTTTAAAGGCAACCACCGAACCAAGTGATCCCTACTACCAATGCTCGCTTGGTTTCTCTACCCTCAACTGCCCCCCCCCCTTCTATGCACAGTTTTTCTCCTTTGTATGGTAACCCCTATCTTTTGACTTCTGTCTTTTCCCAACTTTGCCATACATCATTAATACCACCACTACTCTTGCTAAACCTTACTGAGAGGCTAACAAAAAGCATATGTACACAGGCTGCACTAACCTCTCCAGTGAGCACAGAGGATATGATGGAGTGACATTCAGGCTACGAAAGCTATTCCCCACTGTGCTCCAAAACGTGCAGTTTTCATGAGCAAAATACGCAAGCTGAACCAAACAAGACACCTAGTGGTGATTCAGTCAGTGTTTTTTGCAGCCCTACATTGGAAGTCCATAATCAATGCAACACAGCTAGTCCAGGAATATTAATATTCACCATTCCATATTATTATACTCTGCCTGATAGCAACATCCACCCCCCCCGTCCCAAACATCGCACTATTACATTCCCTTCGTCGACCTCATATGGGGTGCCCACAATGTCTGCCCTTGGCTAAACACCTGTTACAAATGTTATAAATTGTATAATCGCGCCTCAACGTGTATTGCATTGCCTGAATTACTTTTACATGTCATTCATTACCTCTTCCACTTTACTATGTCAAGGGCCTTTACACTATTTCCTTACATCACTAATACGCTGACTGGAATAAACAGAAGTACCTATGTATGTATTTATGCAACAGACAAGACTGATGTAAAGGTACGCATGCTTATGGGAAAAAGTACGGTTAACAGGTAGTTTTAGGTTTATTGCTGTAGCAAAAACAGTGTTAAGTTAAAAGAAAAGCTTAGCAATACAGTAATGGAAAGCTGCACGGTCAAGGGAATAAATGTATTTAGGGTTCATTTTAGGATGGGGATATGGAATAGTTTGGGGGTAAGAAACAGATGAACAAGTAACTTACCTTTGATCTAGCACTTTCTGGTGGATACTCTCTCTAACCAGGGATTACTCACCTTAGAATACTCCCCAGGTGCCAGACTTGATCCATAAACACAGAACTAGCATATAGCAGCACGCTCCTAATTGATGCCATGCAGTTCCATGCTGGCTCCATACCACCAAGGAAGTGATGGAGTGGAGCTTTATGTAAGCGCCACCCTAAGCACTTACATTTGTTTCTTCTCTATTTCCACTGAGCCCTCAGAAGCAAAGTGTAAACAATTGTTGGTGCCAGTGTGAAGATTCCTAACTTGGAACTTTCAGATATTGAAAAAGATGCAACTCCACATAATGAGGAGGTAGGGGGCAATGGGGAATCTCTGGTTAGATAGAATATCGACTAGATAGAGTAGTACCAGAGGTAAGTAACTTGTTCCTCTGATGGAAACTTCTACTGGAGATTGCTAACCTTAGAATGAATACCAAAAGAGTATCTTCGCTTCGTGAAGAGTCTGTGGGGTTGGGCTCTGAGCAAAACGCCTTGGAGGACAGAACGGGTGAAATGTCATTCCCGCCAGACCGGACTGTCAAGGCAGCAGTACTTCGTGAACATGTGCATTGACACCCACGTTGCAGCCTTGCAGATGGCATGGACAGGCACTCCAAATGCCAATACAATGGCAGCAGCATCGGCATGGAAAAAGAGCTCCCGGATCTTCTGGAGGATGCTTCTTGGCCAGAGTGTAGCAGATCTTGATGCAGGTGACAATCCACCTCAAAAGGGTCTTTATCTACACTGTCTTCGCTCCAGAGACTCCTACAAAAAGCAGACTTTTCAAACAGTGCTCCTTGGTACAACCCAGGTACAGTACAAGCTTTGTTTGGGGTACTACTGCTAGAGCTTCTCCCCCTTTTTCGAAGGGTGAGGGGGCAAAGAATGCAGGTAGGATGTGACTGACCGCCCAACTTGGAAAGAACTTGTAGCATTAGGCAACACCCATTTATCTTGAAAATATGAGGTGAGGGGAGACTGCACCAACAGATAGTCTTCAAAGTCAAGAGGCGCAGCTACACATCAGCTTGAAGAGCAGTCACAAAAAACTTTAAGACCAAATCAAGGTCCAACTGTGGCAGCACAAACTTTTTGAAAGGAAATGGGTGTCAAACCTTTTATAAACCTCATCACAACAGGTGACTTAAACTAGGATGGTTAGTCTGACGAATGTACAAAGTCTGAAGAGGGGGTACATTTAAACATTTAATGGTAACCACTGCAGGCCTTTGTGAGCCAAAGACAAAATGAACAAAAGAACATCTGACAGCTTGGCTTGTTAGGAAATGCATCTCATAATAAGCATTCTAGCAGAAATTCAAATGCATAAACCCTTTGACACTGCTTATTCTTAACAGTGGTGAAAATATCTATTCAGCATTCTTGACACTGTCACAAGATGCCCTGCGTCAGCTCGGGATGTAGATGCATTTTGTAATCTACCAGATCCAGTTTGCTTCGCTCATTAGTGCTAGCATTTAAAGATCACACAGGTGGTTCATGATCTGGAAAAATGCCCTTATGTGACAACGAACTCTAGAGGTGCAGAGCCTTCTGGCACATGTCCAAAGCCCCAATCCGCCCTTCTTGTTGCAATAACACCCGGTGGTTGTGCTGTCCACAAGAACCTGCACCAGTCTCCTCTTCATGGGAAGTAGTTGGGGGTAAACAAAGGTTGGGGTAGGTTAAGTTCAGGAGTTGGGAAAGATGGCTGAGTTAAAGACATGTACAAGGGGCAGGGAGAGGGAGTGTCAGAGGAAAATGCATATGAAAGTAAGGCAGGCACCATAGTTGTAGACGTGATTTTGACCACACAAATGCAGACAGGGTAGTCGTTGGCTAGATAAAGACAATGAATACTATGTAATGAAGTTGTTTTTGTAAAGGGGGGGGCTATAACATCTGAAGACCAAAAGAACGCTCATATAATGCCCATACCAAACTGCCTTGTGGAGCTCCTGATAGTGGGCTTATGAGGGACGTGGGGTGCAGGGAGACAAAGCAAAGCAGTCAAATTTTCAAAATCCCCGAGGTTGAATATTAACTAGCTCATATTTTTATGGCTCGTGACATGACAACATTCAATACTGATCGGTCACAGGAAGTAAGATAAGTGAAATACTAAACATGACAGAAATAGAGGAACATCACAAACACTAAAGTAGACAATGAACGCCAGTACTGTTGAATCGATCCCACATGTGCACGTCATGATAAAATGTATGGAAAGTATCAGCTACATGTTTGTAATGAGCATCGGTCTCTAGAGTGCGGACAGGCTCCTCCCTCTTAGCCAGTGAAAATTCTGTTTTTTTCACTTCCGTTGGATCCCCAGAGAATAACCAGCTGGGGTTGCAATGGGACAGAAATTCTCAATATTCGGATGCCAAGTGAAAATATTTGAGGAAGATTAAAAACTTTCTCATCAGAATATTCTAGCCCTGGAGTAATATCAGTAAATGTGTTTCCTGGACTATATTTGGGCAAAACTGCACTTTTCAACAATGTTCTAGAGCTGCAGTTAAAACAATAAACAGTGCTGTTTTAAGAAAGCTTCCTCGATGGTAGGGGCGATCGCAGCATCTTCAGCTTTCTAGCGCTGCTGTGTGACAGAGGCATGAGCAAAGTGAGATGCTAATGTTACTGTATTTATATATGGGCAGTTATGAAAGGAGCTTGATTAGTCTGCTGGTCACACCCAACAAACTCATAACATGGATTTATCGACAAGCAGACCTCAAGCATTATTACACTGCTTATTACTCACTACACCATGTTTGTGATGGAGCCTTTGAAACCTGGGCAAGAAAGTACCAGATGCAAAGCCATACCAATAGCCGAATGTGCACCACACAGATACAAATAAACCACCTCAAGCCACACTTCTGCTACTTCTAAAAACCATAAATAGGCGCAGTTAATTTTGACGCACTTTACCACCCTCATCAGGATAGAAGGCCTAGACCTTTAACTCAATGAGCCGTCCTACTGGTTCTATCTGGCTCGCTGACTTTAGTTCTCATCACCAAGGGTAAGATTTAGCCCTGTGTAAGTGGGAGGACGAGCCACCCTGCATGTGTGAGTCTCACCCATGAAGGGTGAGACTTGACATCTCCAGATAAAGTGATCTGCTCATGAGCAAGCTAGAATTTGGTAGACTGTGGAGGTTGCCATTCGATTCAAGGTCGTCTCTCTGTAAAGTCTGCAGAACACTATTCTCAAACTGTGCCTAGAAAACCCAATAAAAAAGCTGCTAAGGAGCTCTTTAAGTCCCTGCTTCTGCCCGATTTTCTGTTCACGTGAACTGCAATCTCTCTCTCCTCAAGAGACTAGAGCGGTTTTTGGCCTCTGTCCATCGTCTCAAAGGCCCAGCCAGCTCTCGACGTCTGCTTCCAAACACCAATTAAAGAAATCATTCTGTTCCTTCTTACACCCCTCCCCAGTCCCCGGCTAGGACACTCCCCTCCTCTCCCACTTGGACCCAGGCCACCAAACAAAGTCCCCACGGTGTGTACTCGAAACGTTACCACAAATGTATAATAACTTTAAGGAAACTTCTTCGCATAGAGAGAAGCCTGCAGAGGCAGCCACTCGGTTTTGTTTGCAAACAACGTTCCAATCAAGCACAATTTAAACACATAGCTGCAACGAGGGCAGCATGCTTGATGCATACTTGTCACCAAACGCAAAAAGAACAGTTTTGCTAATGTCACCAAAAGGTGGGCACCGCGCTTCCACTAATAAGTCATTTTCTCATAGGCTTAACACAGTGGCTGGCAGAATTCTGGAATTTTCCTGAGCAAGAAACAGACACATTCAATCTGCACTACACCCTCTTCAGTTCCTAGTGAAGGTTCCAGCCTAGAACGAGGCACAAGCTAAAGTTGTGAAATACATATTTTTCGGGAAACAACGTCCATTTTATACCAGGAAGATAGTTACTGTTTTCAGCAGTTGCTGATAGAGGGAATTCAAAGCAGATTAAGATGTATGGAAAAAGAGAGGGGCTTTAAGAAATTGCCATTTCTTCTTTTCCCGGAACACTAGGTAGGCGAAAGGAGTAGTTTGACAACATCCACAAATGCGTAAAGATTATGCTTGCGTTATGGATGTAACTGAACTAATGGGGGGGCTGCTCCTGCCTTCCCAGGATCCCAAGATGACTCCAAACGCTCCAACAGCAGTTCTTAGCCTCTTGACCTCTGTGGACACCCACTGAACCACTACTGCAAGCCGGAGACCCCAGCCTAAACTATTTCTACGACAAAATAAAGAAGCAAGCGTACAAATAAAGTATACATCATACATTACACAAATTAATAAATATTTTATTAAACAAAAATAACTACATTTCAATGGGATATTCAGAGCTTTTAAAAAAATGTTTTTGTTTCTAAACAACTAAGCAATATATGACACTCCAGCATATCACATTGCCCTTTTTGATCATGTATGATCGCATGTTACCGCGTGTAACAGTGCTTCAATTGACGCAGCCAGTCCTTCACACTAGATTAACTTAGTTGTACTTGTGCTGCTCCTCGAAGTCAACCTAAAGACACCAATTCAATTTTTAGCCTCCAATTTAAATTTCTTACATATTTTAGAGCATTTTAAAATGTCGAATATTGCTTGTGTATGCATATATAATGTATTAATCGACTATATAAATTTTCTAAACAGCCACACAGAGGGTCCCAGACTGTCACAGACTCCAAGTTAACAGCCAATGGCCTCTAACATCTTTGACTTATTTACAATGGCATCAACATCCCAACACTCAAACATACAAAGGTTCTTTTTTTTTCCTTTTAAGATTATTCATACATACAAGAGTACATCCTTTTCATTGTCTGCATTTATCTTTAAAAACAACGAAGGAAAGTTAGTCTTTTTGAGTAATTCTAAACTTTGTCACTCAAATTCTCAGTCAACAGCTGTTTGGACCCAGTGCTAAGGTGGTTCATAAACAGGCACAACACAGAGATGCAGAAGTGCCCGAGGGTTTACAATACAATGTGGATGTTTTTAGACGGATATTGAGTGATACCTGAATGCTTATAGCAGTAAAACATAAAAAGCCTCCAAGTACAAATGAGCATTCATCGGTGAAATAAATGTGGAACTATACTTTTTGCAACTTCGGTTTTCCCCAGAGCATTTAAAATACATAAGCTACTGTACATAACATGAACAAAAAAATAGACCAATGACAAAAAGCAGAAATACTATAACTCAGGAGCACTAAACATAAGGCATATGCAAGGCAAAATAAAATACACATTCCCATCACGTTACAAGCACCTCTGCCACAAGCATGAAGAGGTGTTTACAAAAAAAAGAAAAGAAAAAAAAAAACCTTCTTTTTCTGATTAAAATGGTTGTTGGCACACTCCCCATCCGAACTTATTAAGAGTGTGTTTTTTGTAGATTGTATCGCTAACCATAGTAATAGCTATGATGCCCTGTTGTGCATGTGCAGTATTGCTGGGACGGGAATGCCCTCTGCATGGTGTTATGGGTGTACTGCCATGCCAGAGTTACTCTAATGCATACAATGTTATTGAGTACTCTCGACTCCAGCCCCAATCAAGAGAGTATACTGAGGACTGCCTCACATAACAAGTGTATGAGACCCGGAATGCGGCTCTGTGCTCAGGAGAGGAGCACCATTTGTGACTTATCAAGAGAGTCTAATGACCTCTTCTCAGCTGAACGGACCTTGGCAGTGGTGGCAGTATCCCTTCGTAAACAGAGAGCAGGCTTTTTTAGCGTCTGCAGACAGCTTTAAATGTCACTTGCAATTAGTTTAGAATTGTTAACTTGATACATGTCCAAGTGCAAGGCATTCAGGAGTCATCCAGCGTCCACTTTTCATATTGCAGGCATGGAAGCGAGACGCATCGGCATGTAAATTCTTGTTCCCTCTTCTCTGCACTGGGCGATTGGCCTACTTCCCTCAAATCCTCTCAAGCTCTACCTAAATCTTATGTGGCGAAGTCCCTTGTTAATCCTGTGTGCCTGGATAGCACAAGTATGTGGTGTAGGTAGATGGCAGGGTGTGCCTGTGAAGAGTGTGACTTGCAGGAGTTGGTGGAATCCATCTCACATTGGCACTGCAAGCTTGCTGTGCTAGCTGGAGGTTAGCGACAGCCTGCCAGGCTAGCACTGTGCATGGCTAGCATTTCTGAGGGGTTTGTATGGCAACAGCCTGAGGTCTGGGAGTATGGAGACAGGGCTTCTTTTTGACATACAAAAGTAACCTTGTGCTCTGAACTTCCCTTTGACTGCTCCCCGGAGCACTCTCTTTAGATTAGATGGAGGGTGTGGGGAGTCTGCAGTCAGTGGTCTCTTCTGAAGTACAAGGATGGCGTTTATCAGGATCAAACACCTTTCTTCTCCCAGAGGTAGTACTTCCACAAGGCTAATAGGTGTCTTGTCTGAACGCTTCTCTTTGCACTTGTGTTGTGGGTTTATCCGAGTGATAAACTGCATTGCCACCTCCTGCTTCCTACCATCACCTGGAGACAGACTGTGTTTATATTGCAAGAAGAGGAACAAGGTTAACAAGCTTTCTCAGACCAGTTTCAGACCAAGATATGTGGAATTCACAAACTATGTCTGAGAAATTAGTATAAAATAAAGACTCAAACTACTTGTTAGTGCTCCAGGCCTTTAAATTACTGGTGTTGGTTAATACCCCACAGGGTGTTGGGGGAACCTCAGATCTAGGACTGGTGTCATGCAGCCTCTCACAATGCAGTCTCCTTTTATCATTTGCTGGGGATCGTGGACCTCAGGCTTCTGGGACCTACTCAAAGACCTCCTACGAACTCTTGTGAATCCGCCTCGAAATCTGTCATTTACCTGTGTACCTTTGCTTGGGCAGGGGGCTCCACTATGGGTGTGAACTGAACCACAACCTCTTTGGAATGGACGTTAGTGTTTAGACAAGGGCAGGGACAGTCCCAGACAAACTCAACGGCAGAAACCTTGTCCACAGTGTGTTTCTGCAATATTCCAGGTAAAACAGTGGGACTGACTTCACTCGAGCCTGATTGGGGCTGTAGGCATTACCCTCAGCCTGAGAAAGCCACTAAAGCAAGACACACTAAAGACTAACCTATGGGTCCCAGAAGCATAAAGATGTACACTCCTCACTCTATGTGCCTGCACCTGTCCAGCGTTCCCCACTCAGTAGTCTAGCATTGCCTTGGCTGTAGAATCAAATTAGCAAATGCTTTGTCACCTGGCCATATGTCATGCTGCTTTGAGAAGTTTGAACAATAAAGTACTTTTGCTTTTAGTAAAGTTAAAGCACACACTGATAAGTTGATAGTTTACTTTCGAGTGCCTAACTTCACCCACCTTTCTAAGTAATCCTTGGACTACTCGCCTCACTACTCTATGAGTCAAGTGTTAAACGGGTGAACTTGGTGCTCAGTTATCTGTGTCCATAAAAGGCCAGGCCGTGGCACAACAGTGGTAAATGTACCGAACTCCCAACATTAGGGCCTAGTAATCTCTGTATGCCCTGTGACTCCCAAACTGTTTCTCACAAACGTGGTTAAGCTAAAATGATCTGAGTTGTATGTTGTGTAATGTGTGGCATTGTTGAAGTGATGCTGAGCTTGCATTTCTCTGCCTCTATACGTAGGGTGTTGCAATGTATGAGCAAGAGCATAAGGAGTATGTCAAGTGGGTTCCTTAGGGCGGAAGTAGTGTTTTGTATACTGCAGTAGCAAACCTACACAGTGTATCCGAGTAATACTGGATGTGTTAAGAGTTCCTTTCAATGCATTAGGGTGGATGTTAGTGTTTGGAGTGAAACTGCAGCAAGAGCCTTTGTTAACAGTGTTAGCCCACAAGATCACATTATCTTGGAAGAGTAGGATATAGGACAAGTAGTGTGGGATGTTTGTGTATGTGCTGCAGTCTGTGCCCATAGTATTCGTTGCTTCTTGGTAGCTGACCTTTGGGTTTCACACATGCCTATAGGCATCTACACAACACCAGACTGGAGAGAGGTGCTGTGGAGCACTCTGTGTGCTGACACTAAAATAGCACGATCAAAGAATGCCCAGTAACATGGAACTTAACATTCAGACTACACAATCTTTTTTAGAAGCAGAAATACTGCTCAATGAGCGATATTTCCCTAAATAAGCAAAGTAATCGTTGGAACAACTAGATTTACTAATGAGGCGTTGTGTGGCTTTGTTTTTTTTTTTTTTTTTTAAAGGTATATGTACTGCCTACGTCTACATATTTTTTGTCAGCGTGATAGCAACTGTAGGAGCAGCCAAACCTTAAGACAACATCTCAAAGCCCATATTTCACCTAATGAACGCACATGATCATGAATGAGTGGATATATTATGCCTATGAAAGATGTAAAAACATTTTTTTTATTAAATGTGAAGGCATTAAAACATGAATTATACTTGAACATAGCTAAAAAGCACAGCAGACTATTAAAGTGTGGACAAGTATAAAAACATCAAGAAAAATGAGAAAGAATATAATAATATTTTTTTTTTAAAAAAGCAATGGAACTTAGTGGTGGTAATATCCATCAGTTCAGTTGATAAAAGAAAAGTGTTTAAAAAAACAACAAACCCACTGGGAATGCACAGCGGGCCTTCCATGCTCATACACTTAGAAACAAGTATTTGCAATGAAAAAGGTCTTGCATTGATTGAGTTAGAGCTATTGGCATTGTAAATTCCTAACTGGACTTTTCTTGCCACATAAATTGGTCAGCCCTGCCTCATACTTTCGTCTTTTCCTGCCATCTAATTCCAGTGGTCCTGCATACAACTAAAGCACTTCCATTTACCTTCTTCCTCTATCTGCAATGAAAAAGTGAAAATGTTGCCATTTTGCATCCTAATGTAAATCTGCCATGCTAATTCCAATAGAATACCACTTTCACCATCCCACCATCAGAGTTGCCGGCTGGCTAACATAATCCCCCCCAAAAAAGAAACAAGACAGCCACAGAGGAGAAATAAGCTAGAAGGGTCAACTAAACATATAACATATCACATGTTCAAACAGTCATAGTGTGATAAGGATGTTAAGTTGGCCTGAATCATGGTCATAATTGTAATAAAGTGAGATTATTAAAACACACACAATTATCATATAAATCTTTTTCAGAAATAAACTATTGTCATTAGACTGTAATGCCCAAAACAGCCCCTAGAGGGCACTATAACAAAAATATAATTTGTAAGAAACATGGTCATGTAACCATATTGTTAGCCCCTAGAGGGCATAAGCTCACGACAAAAACAGGAGGCAGTAACACAGTGTAACCAAATACTTAGCCCTTAGAGGGCGTTTTTAGGGCTAGCAGGCCTACTGCAATGATATTACTAACAAGGCATTTAAAACAAAACTTCTCCCAGCAGTAAAACAAAAGTTCTAGCCATGAGAAAGATTAAAAGGCACTGAATGGTGGGACGGTTTATTAATTTGGCGTCCCCACTTACATAGTGCGGGGACACACAGATGATGGAGACAGAAAGAGGGTTTTGAAGGTGGTTCCATAGTCCTAGGACCACCACAGACTGAGTTATGAGCAAACCTGTTTTGTAAAAGTTATGCCCTGCAAAGCATTCTATGAAGAGTTTTCGTGCAGCAAACATTATAGGATGTTGACTGCAATGCTCAGAACAGTCCCTAAAGGACTACACAATAAAAAAAAATAGCATTTGGAAGAAAGAAAAAGTCATGTAACCATACATTCATCCCTTAGAAAGCCACATGAAAAAAGAATGGGAGAGAGTAATGTAGCGAAACCATATATTTGACCCCTAGAGGGTGTAGTTCATTATACATTTTAAACATTAGCAGGTCTACTGCAATTATATCACAAACAAAGTCCATAAAACATAATTTTTCCCCGCTGTAAAACAAAAGTTCCAGCCATGAGAGAGCTTAAAAAGATAAAAATTGTGGTAAGGATTATTATTTTGGAGTCCCCGTAACAGTGTCAGGACCCAGAGATGATATAGACAGAAAGAGCACACTGTGGTCAATGTTTTGAAGGGGGTTCCATTGTGCTAGGACCACTACAGGCTGAGTTATGAGCAAAAAGGTTTTGTAAAAATAATGGGGGAAGTTTCCATGCCACGTATTTTAGTATGCCGATATGACTGCAATGCACATGATAGTCCCTCGAGGACACCACAATAAAAAAAACATTTGGAAGAAACATGGTCACGTAACCATACAGTCAGCTCTTTGAGAACATAACCACATGAAAAAAGTATGGGGAACAAAAGTAATGCAGTGTAACCATATACTTAGCTCCTAGACTGCATAGTGCATTACACCTGTTCAAGATTAGCAGGCCTATTGCAATGATATTAGAAACAGGGCCGATAAAGCATAACTTCTCCCAGCTGTAAAACAAAAGTTCCACCCATGAGAGAGCTTAAAAAGATTGTGAATAGTGGTAGGGGTTACTATTGGGGAGTCCCCACTAACAGTGTGGGGACCCAGACATGATATAGACAGAAAGAGCACATTGTGGTCAATGTTTTGAGGGTGGCCCCATTGACCCAGGACCTCCACAGGCAGTGTCATGAGCAAAAATGTTTTGTAAAAATAATGCCCTGCAAAGCATTATGGTGCAAGTTTCTGTGCCACAAATATTTTAGTATGTTAATATGCCTGTAATGCTTAGAACAGCCCCTAGAGGGCACCACAATGAAAATAGCATTTTTAAGAAACATGGTCATAGAACTATATAGTTATCCCATAGAGGACATAACCACACAAAATAAAACAATGGCATTAAATAAAGCAGTGTTATCATATTTAGCCCCTAGCGGGCATAGTGCATTACACATTTTCAGGGATAGCAGGCTTATAGCGCTGATATTACAAACAAGAACCTTAAAACATAAGTTATTCCCAGTTGTAAAACAAATGTTCCAACCATGAGAGTGCTTTAAAAAGCACTGAATGGTGGGAGGGGTTATTATTTTGGGGTCTCCCCCCAGAGATGATGTAGACAGAAAGAGCCAGTCTGCTGATCGTTTTTTAGGTGGTCTCATTGTCCTAGGACCATCACAGACCGAGTTATGAGCACAAATGTTTTGTGAAATTTATGACCTGCAAAGCATTATGGGGAGAGTTTCCCGAGTGTAGTGAATACTGTGGTATCGGCTCACCCGCAGTGCCGGAAGAGCCGCTTTCAGGATTTCCATTTTACTTAAAGCATTTACCGATTTCAAGTGTTTTAAAGGGAGAACCAGAAGAAATGCCTCTGATTAGGTAACTGAACAATGTGACCAGTGCTCCAATACCATAGTTAGAGTACACGTTCTTGTGCCTGTTCGAGCCGTGAGCGCCATGGCCACCATGCAGCACGAAGCAGAGCGACAAAAAAAAAAAAAAAAAAGTTCCCAGCGTTTAAGTATACCTGCAATCGTGCAAAAATCCACTAACGGAGGCAGTCTACAAGGCGTGACATAAAAAGCCTCGAGGCGGGTCAAACGTAAAGCATTTACCAATGACATCAAGTGATTTTTGAAAGGCAAGCCCAGGAACGAATGAAAGTGATGGACATGAGATGGGTGTGGTTAAAAGGCCACAATACTTACAGTAGGTCAAAGCAAGTTGCACGCTCGATCTAAAAACCCCTACCATGCCGGCGGCAGGCCAGGCTCATCATGCCAAACTGAAAATGGCTGTTTCACTTGAAATCAAGACCACATTTCAATGAATGTGTCTTAGGCCCATACAAGGATGCATCTTAGTGACTGAGTTTGGTGTAAGTTTATCTGAGATTTCTTGGCAGACACTACAGGTACCAAGTAAAAATACTCATTTGAGGTGGTTGAAGGTTGGGGGTTTTGGGTGCAATAGGTGGTATAAAGATCAGATTAGGAACAAAGGGGGACAAGATGTATCCACCCTCAAGGTTTTGGAATGTGGTGGAGGGACGCAGGGGATAATATTAGTCCCAGATTTTGAAGTGGAAGCAAGAGATTAAACAGGGGGAGAAGGTGTCTCTCGGAAGACGTGCTGCACACTGCTAAAAGTCTCTTTGAAGCACTGTTACCGCTTGAGCAAACACTGACCAGGCCCCAATGCCTCTTTGTTTAGTTAATTATATTTAACTGAGGTGTTTAACCCCCTCTAAAACCAGTCCGATGGTCAAGTGAAAGGAGTTAGCAATGAAGTTGACATAAGATGTTGTTTTTTTATGTGAGGCTCAACACCTCCATGAATTGGTAATTCGCAAAACTGAATAGGTCTTGGAGCCCAAAAGTTCGCTCTTCAGATTATAGCACTACAAGGAGACACAGGATGTGCAGCATGGCTTCAAAGAGCCATGATCTGTCACTGTATTTGAATTTTATGCTGAACAGAAGGAAGACGACGTAACCCGACAGTTAGTCGATTTGGATTTGAGCGCAGGTTTCCTGGTTATAAGTTGTCAAGCTACCCCGCTTGACCAAATTATGTGATCAATTACATAATGTTTTACTTAAATATCACTTAACCAATCGATTTGAGAACACATTGAAGTATTTCAGTTCAGGATCTGCGTAACACCAAAACCTCAGTTGTATTTGGGGGTGGGGGGAGGGATTGAGTTGAGTGGCTCGAGCGCGAGGCTGATGGCAGCTTTAGCCTGTTGCTCACTATGGCATGGAGCATACACCAGCACTGAGGTGGTCCCCACGTTTCAAAAAAATGGGGCCCTGGTGGCACAAGCTTTGGTGGAACAATGGGGTTACCCAATGAGCCTGCAGAGCAGAGGAAAAAACAAATCCAGAATCCTGAATTAAGATCATTTACGAAACTGCCAGCGTGCCTGAAGATATTTAGCAAAATGGCCACAGGGGTCGAGTGCAGCCAGGTACAACAGAGGTGCAGGTATAAACCACACAGCACTGCGTTTGCTTGCCTCCACCCACCAGCTAACACTACAGCCTGCTCCTTAAGGCATGTTCAGCCAGTCCTTCCCAATGGTGACTGCCAAGAAATCAGCAGCTGACCTGACTTGCTGGACTTTAAAATGGCGGTGCACCGCATGGTGTTAACTCGGGAGGCTCTTCCCAGCTGAGGTACTTTCTTTTTCTCTACAATTTCCCCACAAAGCTTGGCACTCTTGTAGCAAGACATTCAAAGTCATCTACTGTGATTTATGAATGGCACTTGATGGAGGGCTGATCATAGTTATTGGCTCAGTCACTGGCACTTCATGAAAATTGTTAAGCCCTATTCCCGAATTGAGGAATCTCAGGGTTTTGGAAGCACACTCAACATCCTGCTGTTACGTAGGGGCACCTAAATACGGAGTTAATTTCCACACATAATCCAAGAGAACACCAGAGCTCAGGGACACAGTCTCTGTTCCTTACGGCACCCACCTCACTGAATGGGTAACTCAGACATTAACCCATCTGGATCCACTGTTGTGGGGCAAAAAGCCTTAAAACTACTGGCTGCAACAGCGTCCTGCAACATGGTGAGTGATTTATAGCACCCTCAGGGAGACATATATCAGTGGCAAGCTTCCTGCATCTGCCTCAAATACACACTAATCCAATTATAACGGACTGGAGCTAAGGTCCAGAGCTCTGTCCTCCCTTGAGTCCGTGATGACCTCCGTCCATATCTCCGGAGGTCTGACCATAGTCGAGCCTTAAACGTTTCAAGGCCGAGCCCCCATACCCTGACTCTCCAATTAAGGGGAAATCTGACAAACAGTACTATGGACATGATCTTAAAGAAACTAGCTGAAGGACGTGACATGGCTAAATCGACAAAGTCCAAGACAGACATGATGCAACTAGAATTGTGTGCCATATGATCATACATTAACTCCATTAACAAAGTGGCAGAAGCAGAGAATCAGTTAAGAACCGTAGAGGACGTGGATGCCAAATCAAAGGAGGTCCTTGTGAGGTGTCAGGCTTCCTCCAAATCCCTTCAGAGGGAAATGGCAGAACTAAAAGATGGAAATCGAAGAGAAAATGTACACATTTTCGATATCCCTGAAGAGACGGAGGAGTCAGCGGATTCTTGCATCTCTTTTCTGAAAAAGTGGGCATGACAAGCAATGGCCCAGTCTTTTACTAAAGATTTTGAACGAGAAAGAGCTGCACAGAGTCCCCTCATTTAAATCATCGAACAAATCCATAACACAAATTATATGTAGACCCCCTACGATACCAACATACAAGGATGATATTGAACTACATGTGTAAGAACAATCGTTCTGTGGAATAGCCACAATGCATACATCTCTAAGTTTACTGTGGACGTCAGGGAAGAATTTCTAGCACTGCGACCTAGACTCAAGAACTTAAACCTTCAATTCTCTTGCGCTGGCCCCGCAAAATTTAGGGTCGACAGGACACATCATATTTTTGTTGATCATAAAGACTGTCAGGCTTTCTTGGATGAAAGGGATGGTCTAACTATGGAGACCCAACAGATGCCTGCCACCTAGAGAAGCTGGTCTCTGTCACTAGAAATTATTTGCCACCTGTGATCTTACGGTTGTTCATAAGCGTGACACTCTCCATCTTGTTATCAACAGTTAGGTGTACCTATTACAGTTAACGTTGTTCCGATGTTTTGATTATTGTTAAGTGTTACCGTTTATATCTGTCCCTCCCTCATGATAAGATATGCTTTGATATAACATATTAATACTCTTTGCTCAGTTGGTTTCTGCCTACCTACGATCTAGGATATGCTTCCACGATTGCTGGATACTCATAAGTGCTACATGTACTCTTAGAGAAGGGGATCTATCAATATGGTCTGCTACAGCCAGGATTTTCGCCTGTCCTAGAAGGTTTGTGTCTACAAGGCCTGAGGGCTTTCACCTACTACTATGCGTCCAAGTAGACTTCTTATTGCAAGTCACCAGCTCTAATGAGTGCCCAGAGCTTCCACTTATATTTGACACTCCTCCACAATGGGATAAGCTCTTGATATTACAGATAAGTGTACCCGCATACCTGTAATATTTAATGCTGTATTGATGTTTTGTGTAGTGTTCAGTACTACTGTTAATATCTGGCACTCCTTCACGACAGTATTGTTATATTATATCAAAAGCATATCCTATTTGTTCTGCTGTCTACCTACCTACGCTCGCTAGGTACTTGTAAGTGTCACATGGGTTCTTAGAGAAGGGGATATTCCAATACGATCTGCTAGGGCAAGGGTATCTCCCTGTTTGAGAATGTTTGTGACTATAGGGTCTATTTTGCAACTATTACTAGGCTATACACACACACACACACACGGTTCACTTATAGTAAGGGGCATAGTTAAATGCCTTACATTTTAGCCGTTTCCATATAGAGTTAGATCTATATCGCAGACAGTTTGTGTATGTTCCGATAGATGTTTATTATCCCTGTTCTGTGATTCAATATGTTTATTGCTTTTTGGATCCTTACCACGCTTACACTGGATTAGAATTATTAAATCTGTGGCTGCTGGGATGCTGCCCTGCAGTTGACTCTTCCACATTCAGTGCTAGGGGTGAGGTGGGGTTGGTGGTAAAAGGGGGAGCGGGGTGTATTCGGGATGGCTCTATTTACAGTGTTTTCCTTGTAGTACATATTTGTATTTACTTTTTGTCTGACTTATTCAAGTTCGCTAACGTGACAACCCAACCCATTAGATTCACTTTGCCTACTCACTGACAGCAGTATGTTCTTATGCAGAACCTCATATGCAACATATTTTCCCATTTATATCCAAGAAGTATGAATAGACCAGTACTAATTCCACTAGATGTGTGGTATTCTCTGTACACCCTGGGGCACTCTAGAGCTTTGGTGGACCCAATGCTCATGTATCTCCAAAACATACATGCTTTCCTACACTATGGCTAGCTCTCCCTTCAGAAAATCTGAAGTTGATCTCACTGAATGTTAAGGGTATTAATCACCCGTCAAATGCAAAAAAAAAAAAAAAAACTATTTAAACTCAAAGCAGATACATTTTTATCACAAGAAACTAAGACTGGACCTAAGGAAGTAGCTTCCTTTGGGAATAAATGGATAAGCAGAGTTCTCTGCTCCCCCGCATCAAATAAGAAGAATAGGGTGGTGACCTTAATTGCCAGAAACTCTAGCCTGACCATAGATTCCCATGAGACAGACATGGAGGGAAGATGAACCCTCACAAAACATTAAAAGCATGGTCTTTTGTTAAAGTTTATGGGCCAAACTCAGATGACCCAACTTCTGGGATTACTCATCTGTCCCACCAAACCTCATCCCCGGAGATGATCTGATTGTAATGGGTGGCGACTTCAACCTCCTCCCAGACAAAACTTTATCCAGGCAGTCAAGAGCCTCGTTTCGGGCACCAAGGTCCCACAATTCTCTCCTCAGATTATGCTTGAGATTTAACCTGCATGACTGTTAAAGATTACAACACGCTCATACCAGGAACTACACTTTTTTCTCTAACCCACACAAGCCCTACACAAGAATCAATTACCTCCTAATCTCCAACCTAGACATGCACCTCATCAACCAAATAGATATCCTTCCCAGGCTGGTCTCCAACTACTCATGTATTTCCTTAAGAGTCACAGGAATTAACTTGAAGCTATCTTAAAAGACCTGGCATCTTAATGATGAATTCATTAAAGATACTGCATCCTGGGACATATTGGAAAACAAAACATTCTTAACTACATCAACAACAGTATCTCTGCAGATGTTTTTGCTGGCACTTTTTGGGACACACTTAAAGCAACTATTAGAGGCACTCTAATAGACATACAAGCAAAACTAAATAAAGCCCATAGTAGCAAATTATCAGTTAGGGCAAGAAATCAAGATCCTACAGACACATCACCTGACCAACCTGGACGCCTCCACACTCACTCTCCTAACAAATAGAAAGTATGAATACAACAGGATACTGAGTGAGAAAGCAGGGATAGGATTAATAAATATAAAGGCTTGACACTGTGCAAGCGAATGGGATGCAAGCATTTTCCCCGCCTTATCTAGAACAAACAAAATCAAAAAGCATCACAGCAATCAAAGATAAATCACATGTGACACAAACCAATCGACAAATAATATTAGAGGTCTTCAGAGACTTTTAGGAGTCCAATGAAATGTGCACAGTGTACCAAGAATGTATACGTCTACCTGACATCTCGAAGGAGGATAAAAAGACCCTTAACTCAGCATTTAGTTTGGAATAGATTATAGCAGCAAATCAAACAAAGCCCCTGGGACAAGTTGGTTATACTGCAAATTTTTATAGATCATTTGCGGCCTCAGGCACCTCCACACTAGCAGATCTTTTCACCAACTTTGCAGATTCTGGAGCAATTTCAGTTGCCACAAATAAATCCACTATAGTGGTGCTCCCAAAAGATGGCAAGAACCCAACGCTAGCTCAAAACAATAGGCCAATTTCACTAATAAATTTAGACGTGAGGATCTATGCTAAAAATCCTATCTGAAAGGCTGGACCTGTACTCAACTCACATAATTAGTCATAACTAGGTAGGTTTCATGAAGAATTGTATGTCTAACAACAACACATGCTTTTTATGCCACATTCTAGAAAACGTCACAACCACCTCTTCTGGGACTGTGGCGGTTAACGTTAGATGCTGAAAAGGCATTTGATAGAGCTCCATAGCCATTTCTCTGGAAAACATCATAAAAATGTTACCTTGGTGATTATTTTATTAGAATGGTTATAGCAGCCCCCGCGCTAGAGTGCGGGACAGTGATCTCATATCCCCTTCCTTTGCACTAGAGACCTGAATGAAGCAGGTTTGTCATCTCACCCCTTCCCTTTTCATCTTAGCCTTGCAACCCTAGCTCCATACTGCCCAGTTAAAAAACATGATCACTGGTATTCCCTTTAACAGGGCCACTGTGAAAGTGGTGGCTATCGCTGACTATATTCTAATCGTGAGTTAAAACGCATGTTATTCTATTAGGGCACTAATAGATACAAATGATTACTCCTTAGTGGCAGGCTATAAACTTAACAAGGACAAATAGGAGGTCAAGGATTAAACAATTTATGTACCAGAGGCCTCTTAGATGATGCAGGGCTGGGGAGGCAACCACAGAACTTAAAATACTTAGGTATAGAATAGGAGTCAGATCTGATATAAACCTTACAACACAATGGAAAAGTAACAAAGAAAATAGAATACTTTTTGGGTGGGTGGAACCCTAAATTCATCACCTGATGGGGGCCGTACTGAGACGATTAAATTGATGGTAACCTCCACTGTCAACTACCTCATTTAGTATGCTGCCACTATCCCTGCTTGAGGATTTCCATCAGAAACTAGGTAAGCCTTGGGAAAATATATCTGGCTAAACAAACGTCCCAGGAAATCAATTAAGGAACTTAGACTTCTTACAAACCTGAGAGGCGTAAATCTGTCCTATTTTAGGAACTATCAAACCCTATTTCTCGCCTAACAGGGCTCCTTGTGGTTCTCTCAATTGCCAGACTAGAACCCCTTCATGGCTCTCAGATGAATAAGAGATCCTTGAGGTATACATGCTATTATGCTTTTATCCACCAAAATTAGACACTCCCACCCTGCCAAATACATTTTCAAAAACACCTAACGGAACTCCTCAAGACACACAAATGTCAAGAGGTCCCAATCAGTCAAACTAACTTGTCTTCGCTCCGGAATAACCCCAAATTCAAAATACACAGTACACCTGTAAATTGGTGTTACTGGTCCTCTAAGGGCATCCAGTTCTTAAAACAGTTAGGTACTCAGAAATCACCTCTCTCCTATAAAGGAATCCAGCGGCAGTACAGCCTGTTGGAGTGGGATTTTTAGGACTTCACACAGCTTAAAGCTTGCATAACTAAATCCAAGTGCTCCCATGGGGATCCCTCCCTCCTATACTTATATCTTCACTCAACAAATCCGGACACCAAATCTCCAAATTTTTTCACCTTTTAAAACCCAACCCCAGGCGCCTAAGCTCTGCCCCACTGAAGAAATCAATCAGGATTTATAAAGCGTGGCAAATCACCAGTGAGGGTCTCAAGGTGCTGTCACTGCTAGCTGCTTTGTGGGGCTCTGTTCATTCAAACAGCCATGTCTCTAGACCTTGTCTGAATTTCCAGAACAATGGGGTGTTCCTGAGGTGCAGGGTAAGGTCGTTCCAGGCTTTGGCTACCAGGTGAGAGAAGCAGTGCCCTCTGCTGTTGGATTGGTGGATCCAGTGGGTGTCTACAAGGAAAACAGAGGCAGATCGCAAGTGTCTGGTTGGTCGGTGGAAGGTCATTCATTTGTTGATGTATGCTGGTCCTTCGTTGTGCAGGGCTTTGTGTGCGTGGGTCAGCATTTGCACTTGCATCTCTTCTGGATCTGAACCAGTGGAGCTTCTTGAGGTCCGGGATGATGGGAGTCCGTCTGGGGAGGCCAAGGATGAGTCTTGCAGCTGAGTTTTTTACTGTCTGTAGTGTCTTTAGGAAGCGTGCAGTGATTCCCGAGTAAAGAGTGTTCCCATAGTCCAGCATGCTGGTGACAAAAGCTTGAAGGATGATCCTTCTGGTGTCGATTGGGAGCCACCTGACGATCTAACGGAGCATAAGTAGGATGTGGAAGTAAGCCGGCGAGACTGCGTTTACCAGTTTCTGAACAGATAACTTACTGTCCAGGATGATGTTGAGGTTGTGGGTATGGTCTGTTATGGCGGGGAAAGGGCAGAGTTAAGAAGGACCCCCAAGTGTCTTTCCATGGAGAGGTGTTGTTCTTAAAAGAGGAGTAGTTCCGTCTTGTCTGTGCTAAGCTAGAGACAATCGTCCTTCATCCAGTCAGCAACGTTAATCATACATCTGTAGAAGTTGGTTTGCATGAATGGAGAGGTCTTCTGAAAGTGAGAGGAAGAGCTGAGTGTTGTTACAAAGGAGATGATGTTGAGTCCATGCGATCTGATGGTGTTGGCCGGGGAAGTTTGCATGTACATGCTGAAGAGGGTGGGGCTGAGGGCCGATCCTTGTAAGATGCCGTAGATGATCTCCTTGACTTCCAAACTAAATGGTGGGAGACGGATTCTCTGAGTTCTTCCAGTGAGGTATGAGGTGATCCATGTGAGGGCGTCTACCTGGATTCCAATTTGGTGGAGTCTGCTGATCAAGATGTGGTGGGAGACTGTGTTGAAGGCGGCTGACAGGTCCAGGAGGATAAAGGCTGCTATTTCGCTGCTGTCTAGGAGGGTCCGAATGTAATCAGTGGCTGTGATCAGGGCTATCTCGGTGCTGTGGTTGGCTCGGAGTCCAGATAGAGAGGGGTCCACAAGGTTGCAGTATTCCAAATGTTTGGTGAGTTGCACATTGGTTGCCCTTGAGAACCTTTGCCGGAAAGGGGAGCGGGGAGATGAGCTAGTAGTTCTTCTGAGCTTTTGGATCAGCAAAAGGTTTCTTCAGGAAGGACCTCCGTTCAGCGTGTTTCCAGTCTTCAGGGAAGGAGGCCGTTGTGATGGAGGCGTTCAGGACTTTGAGCTTGTCGCCAATCGTCTTGCTACTGAGGTTGAAGATGTGGTGGGGACATGGGTATGTGGGTGCTCCCGCGTATACAGAGTTCATGATAGAGACTGTGACTTGAGGCTCCCAACAGGTGAGAAGGTGTTTGGTCTTTCTGTGCGTGGTTGTGAATAGGCTGATGCGGTCAGCGTGGGGGGGGGGGGGGGGCACTTGGGTTTGAAGTACTCTTAAATGGTTGAGATCATGTCATGGAAGAAGCCCGCCAGGGTGTCACACAGTTCTTAGGAGGGGGAGATGTTGGTTCCGGTGGCTGTGGGGTTGGAAAACTCCTTCACGGTGGTGAAGAGTTCCTTGCTGTGGTTTTTGTTGGCTTCTATGCGGTCCGATAGAGCATTCTTCTTTCTTTCTCTCGGGAGGTGGTGGCACTGGTTGAGTGCTGTTTTGAAGGTGGTGTGGTCTTCTGTCTTTGCTAGTACAGCACTTTCTTTCTGGTTACTGGCAGGTGTGTTTAGAAGACTTCAGCTCCAGGGTGCGCCAGCAGGCTCTCCTGGCCGGTACTTGGGGGTTTGGTTGGCTTTGTGGGGGCAATCCTTTTGGCACATTCCGTGACCTGCTGGGAGATGACATCCAGGGTGAGGGATCGGATTGTGTCCGAGATCTACGCTGCATGTTTGCTGAGTGATTGTGCGTGGAGTAGAATGCACTGGAGTTGAGCTGTGGCAATCTCAGTCAGCGTGATGGGTGCAGTTGTGTTTGTGGTGTCTGGCATATTTGGTTGCTTCAGTGGTGCAGTTGAAGTGGCAGTGCTGGCAGGAGAATGGTCCTCTTGTGGTATGTCGAGATGTGCAGCAGCAGTTATTGTTGATGCGCCTGGGGTCCAGGGCTCAGAGGTCTGTAGGTGCACAGGGTGGAAGAACCAGTGGTCCTGGCTCTGGGCCCGGTCCAGGCATGGACAGGCTTGCCTTTGGCGTGGCCTCTATTAAGTAGGTCCTGGGAAGGAGGGGAGCTAGGAGGCAGTGGGGCATGGCAGGGCACGAGGTAGGAAAACGGGCGACAGGGAGGCACAGAAATGAGGGCGGTCCAAAAGTAAAGGGGGGGGGGCTAAAAGCAATAGCTGTAAAGAAACAAGGGAAAAGCAGGGGAAAGCACTCGACACGGGGGAAAAGAAAGAAAGCAGTAAAAAAAAGAATTAAAAAAAAGGAGAAAAGCAGGATCAAGCCCTCAGAAAACAGGGGAAAGGAAAGAAAACAGGGGAAAAAATGAGGGAAACGCAGGAGAAACTACTCAAAGCGGGGAGGGAGGAAAGAAAGCAGTAAACAAAATTAGGGAAAAGCAGGAGAAAGCACTGAGTAGGCGAAAGGAAGAAAGAAAAAGCAGTAAAAAACGAGAGAAAGGCAGGAAAAAAACACTCATAAAATGGGGGAAAGAAATACAAAGTAGTAAAAAAACAAGGGAAAAGCAGGAGGAAGAACTCTTAAAACCGGGGGAAAGGAAAGTGAAAGCAGTTAACAAAAAAACAAAAAAAAAAAAAGGAGAAAGGAGAAAGACAAAGAAAGTGGGGAGGACAGGGAAAGCAGTTACAAAAAGGAGGAGAAAGCAAGATAAAACAGTTAGAAAACCGGGGAAAAGGAAAGAGAAAGCAGCAGCAAAAATAGAGGGATAAGCGGGAGAAAGCACTCAGAAGACAGGGTAGAAGCAAGTGTGATGTACAAGCATGGGGAGAGCTGGCCTAGGAAGAATCCAATAGCATCTGTTCAGGTGACTGGGGACTGATTTGGAAAGCGGTTGTTTCCCACAACCTTGCTCGTTCCTTGTCCCAAGCTAAATATTGGCTCCTTCACCGATCGTTTTGGACACCCTTACCAAGATGTCCCTTAGGGAATACCCAACGTGCTGGAATTGCAACAAAGAGATCGGGGACTTGCCCCACATACTCTTCTTTTGCAGCACTGTCTCCCCTTTCTGGGATAGGGACTACGACTTTACAGGGCTTCTATTTGGAGTCCAACTAAAGCGTGACTTCATCTCTCTTTTTCATGGATTCTTAGACCCACAGGTCAGTTCGCCCAACAATAGCCTATTATGACAAGCCTGTAAGTCTGACCTCAATAATTGGAAAGACTTGAAATACTATTGAGCCCTTGGCAGACCTGGAATTTGCAAGAGGAGCCTACAATATTGCATTCCAACACTCACCCTGGAGACTGCAGCACAGACCCATATGGAGAATGTTGGACAACTACTTTGCCAGCAGCAAATCCCCCTGAAGCTCTCCTCTGTCACCTTCTTTGTTACATGCTTGAATTTAGCGCTTAGTTTTACTTACTAGTGCCCACACAATAAGGAGGTTGGCAATGGCTGATTAATTAGATACCCATGTCTCATCTTGGTATCCCATATATTTCAGGAAAATATCTGCTTCACTGGGCTTTACCTGCATCTTCTCGCAGAATGGATACCACTACTAATCTTTGTACTTTTGGATGCATTCCTTCACCATCTTGTCTGCTGTCTAGGGATATCAACATGGATAAGACGGTCTACAGATTTGCCATGTCAATTGCTGTGTACCCACTCCTTTCCTTATTTTTGTTTTATCCTTCCTATGCTCTCCTCTTACCATTTGTATGATGTATTGCATGCTTGTTCGATTAATTTCATTGCAATATGTGACCTGTATCGCTGTTTCATTAACGTTTTCTATGAAAATCAATAAAGATTTTGAAATAAAAAACTCACTCACTTGTATATGAGTTAATATAAGAAATAATCATGGTTCACATTTAATTACAATATAAGCCGTATAAAAAAAAATACATGAGAAACTGAGAAGTGTAAATCTTGGCAAGGACGGAATGTAAAAAAAATATTACTTTCCATAAATGTCCCTCAAATCAGCGACATAATCAGATTTTCTTAAGACACAAATAAGTGGAAAACATACTTGTTCAGTTTTAAGATCCTTTATGTTATTTTTCATGACGTGTTGCCCGATTTACAGCTTTTGATAACTAGGCCCCTGCTCGGGCTCCACCAAGCCATGTGGCTTTCTCCGAGGCTGTCCATATCCCCGTCCCGCAAGTGAGTACCTCACTGTCTTATAGGACTTTGGACTTAAGGGGTCCCAGTTGAAGGACATACTCTGAAAGGTGAACCACATTATCAAGGTCATTCAAATGTATCCACATGCACGGAGGTCTCGGGTATGCTGTTGAGAAATAGTCTACGAAAAACTGGCACTAGATCAGCAATGGACCACACTCACGTACAGTACCGAGGGCAGGTGGAGATTATGGTGGGAGTGAGACGGCAAAAATGGCTGACTGTGTGCAGTACTGGGGGGCGCGTGCAGAGAGAGCCAGTGTGTGAATGTGAGCGTGCCAGAGCGACCCTGACAAAAGTTACACGTTTCAATGTTCGGTGGGAGTGAGACAAAAGTTGTATTTAGTATTTGGTAAGTAACAACTTAACTCCCACGAACAGCAGGGCACTCTAAAGAGAATATGTTTTACAGCAGGAAAAACTCAAACTTAAAGTGCCACACACACCACTTTCTTGTTGGTGGGGTCGGGAGGACACCCGCTTACAAAACAAGCACTGGCAAAGCCAATACATCTCGCCTTTGAGACCTACTGGCTTTGCCAATTGTTAGCCATGCTGCACAGCATCACCAATGCCAGCTGCATCATTTTGTAGCATCAAGCACGCGCGCACCGACAAAATGGCGCAAACATATTTCATCTGGTTGTTTACTGATCTGAGTGGGATGAGTGACTAAAAATAAAACAAAAAGAGACACGGGGTGAGGAAATGGGGGGAGCGATTGTGTGTAGAGAACGCAGGTGGTGAAGCAACATGGAGGGCATTATCAAGGAGAGCAGGAGGGCCCAGGAAACTACCTGGGCGGCTCGGGACAGTTGTGGAAAATGTAACTTTTATAATGTTATGAATGGAAACGTGCTGAGAGAAGTGGCAAACACGATGAATGGTAACAACGTATGGACTCTCATGTAAAGGTTAAGAAAAGTGTCGTTTTAACTTTTTTTCAAATTATGATAGTGGTTACAGTAAGAATGTTAATGTGCATATTGAAGTACAGGAAAGGCTGCAGATAAAAAGGTTTAAACAGTGCATGGGAGATCACATGGAAGTGCAAATATGTATGCACACGCACACCTCTACACACTAATATATATATATATATATATATATAAAAAACAAGCAAAGCTTTGTAAGTTGGGGCAGTATTCTTAAAGAGGGACAACTGAGATTTATGAATAGATATGTTGGGGGCTCTGAGCACATTTCCTACTTACCCACTCATGTGCAGGGCGAATTTATCACATACTGCGAAGGCTTCACAATAGAAATAATCTTCCGACAAATAAAATAATCCAACCACCAAGTATGCCAAGTTTCCTAGGTCCAATAGTGACTAGATGGGCCAGTCCAGTGTTCTATTCTTCTGGAACGTGTAGTCTTATTTAGCCCAGTATAAAACCAGGAGCTACAGGTCCCACAATTCTAACAAAAAGTGGGACTTGGCTAACTAGTTACGCATGGATATGGCAGGTGTGTACCACTTCGTACAATTGTATTATTTTACCCCTTGGTTATCTCAGAGGAAACAAAAATAACGTTTGTCCTGCTAAACATGAAATAACCCACCTAGTTACAAGACTACTATGGGCAACGAGTGGTGGCCCGAAGGATGAGGCATGCCACCAAGTGGAAGGGAGTGATGGGGCCCATGCCCTATTTTGGGAATGGTCATGAGGTTATGTCCACTAGGAAGCATTTGTAATAAATTCACCCTCCAGCCAAAAGCACAGCCGCAGCATTACAGCGTCATCATGAAGAGAGCGCCAGAGAACAGCAAAATGACATCTTGTTTCAAGAGGAACGAGCGCTCAAGCAGCAACATGGAATATTGCCCGCAGCTTTTAAGATCCTTATCCCTGGGGCTTCTGTAGATGCCGAATGAAACCAGACAGGCACTATCACACCTACGTGAGAGCCTCTAAAGCAAACTACTGATTTGAGAATAGGTTTATTAAAAGTGGGTTACGAGGGATTTTTATTTTTGGGGGGGGCGTAACCATACACTTTCCCCCTTAAGATCTGCAACTGAATGAAACAGAAGGCGTTACACCCTGACGTGTCTGTCGGATTTCCCCTAGGATTTTTTTTTATTTTTTGCTCTCTCTCCCTCCCCCTCCTCTGTTTTTAAAGCCCTAAAAATGTTCCTCATTTTACAAAATATTGGGTTTCTGTCACTTAGTACTCCTACCAACCTACATACCTCTCCCCTTCCACTGCCTCTTAAGCTCCTCTCCGTGCGTGCCCTATAGTGTATTTTGACATTGCATGCCTACGTGGTTGTAGGGAAATCTGAAGCTTAGTCTCCCCCATCCCCCCTCCCCATCCCCCATAAAAAAATCTTATTGACCAAGCCACGCCCCAGAACGCAAGCCCAGTCATGTCAACGTGCCCACGTGCCTGCCTGCCAGCCAGATGCGTCGGTGTTGCCTGTAATCACGGATAGCAAGTTGAGCGGTCATGCACCAGCTTGGGAGATATGAGGTGAGCTGTGGACGAGTTTTTTTGCACGACAGTGGGAGTCCTGGGTTAGGAAGATCCTGATTTGAACCTTGACCCAACTCTGCAAGCCATGTGGTACAATGGAACAGATTAGGCCCGCTGCCATGTAGTCACCCAGCGTTGGTCTATGTGCCCGGTGTTCTGACAAACAAATATCTTGGGAGAGCCGAGACCGGGCCCAGGGATCACGGAATAAGTTGGGACTAGTTCCCAGGTCCACGCTAGCTTAGCAGCAGCCACGCATGAATTAGTCAGGTCCGCCAGTCCAGAATTCCCAGTGAGGAAACATCCTTCTTTTGAGTTCGTTTATGGGAAAATAAATATATGTGGTTGTCTCGTAAAAGACATGAAAAGAACATGGCTTGGAGTAAAAAATACATGGGTGCACAGCCTATGACACTTTAATCCTTCCCTTTAAACATTAAAGTGGGACAAATGAGGACAAAGTGAATTGTGCCTTAGTGGGTCAGAACAATACTAATAATTTCTTTAGCAAACTCAAAAACACGAATCGGTGAAAAAAAGCCCAACTCAACAGTAAGCGTTCCTCTGACAGCGATAGGCTCCACATGCATTAAATCTAAGGGGGCAGCCTGGACCAGCGCAACCTACTGAATCAAACGGATACACTTCTGCTCGAACAATACAATTATATTTTATTAGCGGACTATATGGAATGCGCAAAACGCTGGCAATAACTACCCAGTGCAGCATCGGGTAAAAGAAGCAGCATGACAGTATTTTTTTGTTCTTTAGAACGGAATGGCTGCGATGCTCACAGGTATAAGTGGCTATTGTTCACATGTGCACATCCACCCAAGAAGAACCGCACTTCAGTGTCAGGGCTGGCGGGGCTAACGCATACATTACTTTCTCATTCTCTAGCCTTTATTTTAGGTGCGGTCTGTTGTCGAGGGCCTAGAAGCGCTAGCATATTAAAATACACGCACACGGTGGATTTAGGGTCAGCCATTCTTGCCTGTGTTTGGATGGCTTTCTTTTCTGTCTCATTTGCCTACTTCTTATTTGCTAGCTTTCCTCCTTATTCCATGTCCCGCCACTGGTGCATTTCCTTTTTAATGTCTTAAGTGGATCACTTATGTCCTCCAAATGCTTCCATTCAAGGAGGTTTTTCTTTTTCTTTTAACACTCCAGAAGGCTTTGTGTTTTCGTCCTTTCTCCCCCGTGTGGTGCTTCACCCCTCAAAACCTCCCACTTCCGGTGGCTCCTCCTTTCCTCACGGTTATTCCTTTGTTATCCGTTTTTCCCCCTACATTTTAAACATCCCCCCCTCCAAAGAACCTCCCGCCAGGCCCTCTTGAGCCTACGCTGCTTATTGATGTGCAATACATTTTATATATGTACATAAATAACCCTTTTTGGAGGACCCACTCAGCTGCAATTATTTTGCAACACTTCCACTCGTTTTTCGTACGCTTGTGCACATTTTTTCTTAATTCATTGCTCAAACACTGGCTCTGCCATCTTGTAACAGCAATTTGAAAAAATAAGAAAAGCTATGTGTTGGACCTGGCTTTTTGGCAGGGACATCCCCAAACTTTTTGCCTCCTTCCTCCTATTTTTTCTGACCTGTTGTTGTTGGCTTTTGACCTCTGGGCACTTTACCACTGCTAACCAGTGCTAAAGTGCATAGGCTCTCTGTGTAAATTGTACTACTGATTGGTTTATCCATGATTGGCTATTTAATTTACTTATAAGTCCCTAGTAGGGTGCACTACATGTGCCTAGGGCAGGTAGATTAAATACTACTAGTGGGCCAGCAGTACTGGTTGTGCCACCCACTTCAGTAGCCCCTTAACCCTGTCTCAGGCCTGCCATTGCAAGGCCTGTGTGTGCAGTTTCACTGCCCCTTCGACTTGGCATTTAAAAGTACTTGCCAAGCCAAGAACTCCCCTTTTTCTACATACAAGTCATCCCTAATGTCTGCCCTAGGTAACTCCTAGAGCAGGGTGCTGTGTAGGTAAAAGGCAGGACATGTACCTGTGTAGTTATATGTCCTGGTAGTGTAAAACTCCTAAATTCGTTTTTACACTACTGTGAGGCCTACTCCCTTCATAGGCTAACATTGGGGCTGCCCTCATACACTGTTGAAGTGGCAGCTGCTGATCTGAAAGGAGCAGGAAGGTCATATTTAGTATGGCCAGAATGGTAATATAAAGTCCTGCTGACTGGTGATGTCGGATTTAATATTACTATTCTAGAAATGCCACTTTTAGAAAGTGAGCATTTCTTTGCACTAAAATCTTGTTGTGCCCTTCAATCCACGTCTGGCTAGGTTTAGTTGACAGCTCCTTGTGCATTCACTCAGACACCCCCCAAACACAGGGTACTCAGCCTCACTTGCATACATCTGCATTTTGAATGGGTCTTCCTGGGCTGGGAGGGTGGAGGGCCTGCTCTCACACAAAGGACTGCCACACCCCCTACTGGGACCCTGGCTGACAGGGTTGAACTGAAAGGGGGCTTGGTGCATTTCTTAGACACTCTTTGAAGTCACCCCCACTTCAAAGGCACAACTTAGTATAAAACAGGGCCTCTGCCCTACCTCATCAGACACTTGCTGGAGAAGAAACCTGAACCAGAAACTACAGCCTGCCAAGAAGAACTGCCTGGCTGCTCAAAGGACTCACCTGTCTGCTTTTCTACAAAGGACTGCTGCCTTGCTGTTGGCCTGCTGCCTTGCTGAACTCTTGTCTGGCTGTAAGAGTGCTCTCCAAGGGCTTGGATAGAGCTTGCCTCCTGTTCCCTGAAATCTCAGGACCAAAAAGACTTCTCTCTTCCTCTTGGACGCTCCGTGCGCCGAACTTTGACGCACAGCTTGTTCCGCGGCAAGAAAAACGCCGCACACCGACGCTGATCGACGCGACGTCTTCGGGACGATCGAAACTCTGACGCACGGCCTCGCAAGGACAACACCGCCCGACTTCCCGGGAGAAATCGACGCGACGCCTGCCGTGAGATCAAAACTTTGACGCACGGCCTCGCAAGGACAACGCCGCCCGACTCCGCAGGAGAAATCGACGCGACGCCTGCCGTGAGATCGAAACTTCGACGCGCAGCCCCGCAGAACGACGCGCAGCCGGAAAACAAGCAGGAAAATCCACGCACAGACCCGGGACATCTGGTACTCCCCGCAAACCCCAGTAAGAGACTGTCCGCGTGCCGGAAAACGACGCCCGACTCCCCGCGTGGAAAATAATGACGCAAGTCCGTGTGTGCTGAGGAGAAATCGATGCACTCACCAGTTTTCCACGCACCTCTTCTCCTGTGGCCTTCGGAGATTTTCCACCCGAAACCAGGTACTTTGTGTTTGAAAGAGACTTTGTTTACTTTCTAAAGACTTAAGACACTTTATATCACTCTTCAGTGATATCTTTACAAATTCATATTGCAACTTTGATCGTTTTGACCTGAAGATACCCAGATAAATATTATATATTTTTCTAAACACTGTCTGGTGTATTTTTGTGGTGTTATGCAATGGTGTTGTATGATTTATTGCACAAATGCTTTACACATTGCCTTCTAAGTTAAGCCTGACTGCTCGTGCCAAGCTACCGGAGGGTGAGCACAGGCTGATTTTGGATTGTGTGTGACTTACCCTGACTAGAGTGAGGGTTCTTGCTTGGACAGAGGGCAACCTGACTGCCAACCAAAAACCCCATTTCTAACATTGGTGATCAGCGGTGAGGATAGGACTTGTGTTTGTGCAGTGACATACAGTAGCTAAGTATTTCACTACCTACCCACAGTTGAAGGTCAACTTGATTTTTCATCTTTTTTGGCTTTTGGTTCTCTGATGTCCTCCTGGATATACTATTGATATTTTTGGACTTGAGATTTTTGGTTCTTGCTGGTAAAATCTTATCAGAATGGGATTGTGTACCTACTCATTCTTTGTTCGTACTGACCACCTCACTAAGGCTGACCTAAGGAAGCTTTGCAGAAAATGGGGCCTTCCTGTAGCAAGGAGATCTACTAAGGTGGAGATGCTACATCACTACATAGTCTGGGGGGAGGAAAGATGGGCAGAGAGAGGCAGCAAGAAACCAAATGACTAAGTACCCCTCAGATGAGGAGGAGGACTACGCACCTGAGGAGGAAGACTACTCAGATTTGGACAGTGACCCAGAAATAGATGAATGGCTCCGAGGTCAAAGGCGACAGGAGCAACAATTAGAGGAGTATCTTGCAGAGGTTGAGGCAAAAAGACTCTTAGCCCTGGAAGAAGAAAAGTTTGCAGCTCAAGAGCTGAGCTGTAAAGAGCTGAAACTGGAGGCCGGAAGGGCGGAGTCCAGTTCAGATGGTGGCAGCAAAAATCTTACATCTAGTACTGCTGAAGAAGGGCACAAGCCCAGAGATGTGGTGCCCAACTTGAAGAAGGGAGTTGACACACCCCAGGCGGTCCAAGGGTATGAGGTAGTTCCCGTTATGCACAGGGTCCCTGAGAAGGATTGGGGAACTGGCACAGGGAGTCATATTCCTACTGGGGGGAGGGACACTTTACTGACTCTAGCAGAGAGTGACAGAGAAAAGGGTTCCCCCCGGGTGGACGTCCTGGATATAGAGTGTAGAGACATCCCAGAAGAGTATGGGTTGAGTGTCAGGGACAGACAGATACTGTCTCACCAGTCTCAGGAGGGTGAGGTAGAGTGCTTTTCCAAGGTTGAGTTACTGGGTGGTTGGGTGAAGGGTACTGTGGTTAATACATGTGAAGGGCAGAATGATGTAATTGCTGGAGAGCATATGTCTGGTCCTTATTTTCCAGAGCTACGCCAACACCAGGTGGAGTGTGAGTTCTGACCCCAGGGAACTTACAATGGAGGCAGACTTCTGGGTGAGTACCAGAGAGTCTGAAGAGGCATTTGGGGGTGCTCCTGAAGGGAGTGGTCTAGGTGGTTCCCAACCAAGTGAGGTGGGAAGGGACTGTAGTGTCCCAGGTAGGTCCCAGGTCCTAGAGGGTTCCACGAGGGAACACCAGGAGGGAAGCCTAGCCTGTACCGTAGGGCCACCTTTTGAGGGAAGCCCCGCAGTGTCAGAAGAACTTGGGGGGGGGGGGTGACTGTAGCCAGCATCCCAACAGTTATGGTGTCTGGCAGTACCCCTCCTAGTGAGGGGGTGCAGAAGTCCAGACATAGGGTTGAGAGGGGGTTGCAGACCCCAGTGGAGGACCTTGAGAGTCAGGGGACAGCTCTGAGAGCAGAGCCCCCCAGGAATGACCCAGGTGAAACCGTTTCTGGTTTGGGGGAAACCCAGACTCTGCCGGATGGGCAGAGGTCAGGAGACCTGCGCCAACCAGACTCTTGTGTGTCCCTGGTGGAGGGTCAGTGTGCCCTCCAGGAAGTCCTGGCGTGCCAGGCAATTGTTCAACTTCAGGGTGGTGACTCTGAGTTGAATGGGCAGGTGCAGAGGTTAAACTCTGACCTGGTGGGGGGTAGGTGTGCCTCCCAGGAAGTCCTGGTTTGCCAGGCAGTGATCCAGTCTGAGGGTACAGACCCTGGGCTGGAAGACCAGGTTCAGGGTGTCCCCCCGGACCTGGAGGGAGGGGCTACTGATAACAGTGCCCCTACCATGTTGTCTTCTGAGGAGGCCACTCCTGGTTGGAGGGTGCTGGACCCCAGAAGGGAGGGAAGCCTCACCCCGGGCCCTAGTCCAACCTGAAGGTACAGACCCCAGGTTGGAGGGCCAGTTGCAGGTTAACAGCCCTGCACTGGTGGAGGAATGGTACAGGGCGACTTCTGTAAGCACCCTGACCATGTTGGACTCTGGGGGTACCGCTCCAGGAGGGAGGGTACAGAGCCCCAGAGGGGAGGACCAGGTTCAGGCTGTCATCCCTGACCTGGTGGAAGGGAGAGTGGTTAAAGGGTGCCCAACACCTGGGGCTACCGCCCCCCACTCTCCACAGCCACAGTGGTTGGAGAGCTTTGAGAGGCCTGGGGCCTGGCTCTCATCCCTGACAGCTGTCAGTAATCACTGTGGCTTGCTGTCCGGGTGGACAGAGTTATCCCTGGGGAGGGGACAAGTGTCACACCCCGGGGGTAGAGTGGGCAACACCACTGTGTTGGTCATGGTGGTACTATCCTGTACCTGGGATACATCTGTGAGCACAGTAAGGTTAGGTGCTGCACAGATGGGATCCGCAGGTAAGGGAGAAAGGTTCCCCATGGGTTGGCTTAGTGCGCCCTGAGAGTATGGACAGAGGGATCCAATTGGAGTCAGGAAGGCGAAGAACTGGAGCATGCCCCTGCTGTTGTGGGCCTGGGTCCTTGTTCTGTCGCCTCAAACAGGGAAGTACGTCAGGATAGTGATTGTTCTCCCCTGGCTTTAGGCTGGTAGGGGGTCATGTTGGACCTGGCTTTTTGACAGGGACATCCCCAAACTTTTTGCCTCCTTCCTCCTATTTTTTCTGACCTGTTGTTGTTGGCTTTTGACCTCTGGGCACTTTTCCACTGCTAACCAGTGCTAAAGTGCATAGGCTCTCTGTGTAAATTGTACTACTGATTGGTTTATCCATGATTGACTATTTAATTTACTTGTAAGTCCCTGGTAGAGTGCACTACATGTGCCTAGGGCAGGTAGATTAAATACTACTAGTGGGCCTGCAGCACTGGATGTGCCACCCACTTCAGTAGCCCCTTATCCCTGTCTCAGGCCTGCCATTGCAAGGCCTGTGTGTGCAGTTTCACTGCCCCTTCGACTTGGCATTTAAAAGTACTTGCCAAGCCTAGAACTCCCCTTTTTCTACATATAAGTCATCCCTAATGTCTGCCCTAGGTAACCCCTAGAGCAGGGTGCTGTGTAGGTAAAAGGCAGGACATGTACCTGTGTAGTTATATGTCCTGGTAGTGTAAAACTCCTAAATTCGTTTACACTACTGTGAGGCCTGCTCCCTTCATAGGCTAACATTGGGGCTGCCCTCATACACTGTTGAAGTGGCAGCTGCTGATCTGAAAGGAGCAGGAAGGTCATATTTAGTATGGCCAGATTGGTAATATAAAGTCCTGCTGACTGGTGAAGTCGGATTTAATATTACTATTCTAGAAATGCCACTTTTAGAAAGTGAGCATTTCTTTGCACTAAAATCTTGTTGTGCCCTTCAATCCACGTCTTGCTAGGTTTAGTTGACAGCTCCTTGTGCATTCACTCAGACACACCTCAAACACAGGGTACTCAGCCTCACTTGCATACATCTGCATTTTGAATGGGTCTTCCTGGGCTGGGAGGGTGGAGGGCCTGCCCTCACACAAAGGACTGCCACACCCCCTTCTGGGACCCTGGCAGACAGGGTTGAACTGAAAGGGGGCTTGGTGCATTTCTTAGACACTCTTTGAAGTCACCCCCACTTCAAAGGCACAACTTAGTATAAAACAGGGCCTCTGCCCTACCTCATCAGACACTTGCTGGAGAAGAAACCTGAACCAGAAACTACAGCCTGCCAAGAAGAACTGCCTGGCTGCTCAAAGGACTCACCTGTCTGCTTTTCTACAAAGGACTGCTGCCTTGCTGTTGGCCTGCTGCCTTGCTGAACTCTTGTCTGGCTGTAAGAGTGCTCTCCAAGGGCTTGGATAGAGCTTGCCTCCTGTTCCCTGAAGTCTCAGGACCAAAAAGACTTCTCTCTGCCTCTTGGACGTTCCGTGCGCCGAACTTTGACGCACAGCTTGTTCCGCGGCAAGAAAAACGCTGCACACCGACACTGATCGACGCAACGTCTTCGGGACGATCGAAACTATGACGCACGGCCTCGCAAGGACAACGCCGCCCGACTTCCCGGGAGAAATCGACGCGACGCCTGCCGTGAGATCAAAACTTTGACGCACGGCTTCGCAAGGACAACGCCGCCCGACTCCGCAGGAGAATTCGACGCAACGCCTGCCGTGAGATCAAAACTTCGACGCGCAGCCCCGCAGAACGACGCGCAGCCGGAAAACAAGCAGGAAAATCCACGCACAGACCCGGGACATCTGGTACTCCCCGCAAACACCAGTAAGAGACTGTCCGCGTGCCGGAAAACGACGCCCGACTCCCCGCGTGGAAAATAATGACGCAAGTCCGTGTGTGCTGAGGAGAAATCGACGCACGCACCAGTTTTCCACGCACCTCTTCTCCTGTGGCCTTCGGAGGAGATTTTCCACCCGAAACCAGGTACTTTGCGTTTGAAAGAGACTTTGATTACTTTCTAAAGACTTAAGACACTTTATATCACTCTTCAGTGATATCTTTACAAATTCATATTGCAACTTTGATTGTTTTGACCTGAAGATACCCAGATAAATATTATATATTTTTCTAAACACTGTGTGGTGTATTTTTGTGGTGTTATGCTATGGTGTTGTATGATTTATTGCACAAATGCTTTACACATTGCCTTCTAAGTTAAGCCTGACTGCTCGTGCCAAGCTACCGGAGTGTGAGCACAGGCTGATTTTGGATTGTGTGTGACTTACCCTGACTAGAGTGAGGGTTCTTGCTTGGACAGAGGGCAACCTGACTGCCAACCAAAAAACCCATTTCTAACACTATGCATGTGCATGGAGGGCGATGCATGGGTGCATATACATCACAGGGCTACCGTCAAAGCATCATGACACATATACACACATGCATCACCATGTATTCATATACGCTAAGACTTCTTTCTTTCTTTATAGTCCTGTCGATCGACCCAGTAGCCTCAATTGGCGATTTCCCCCTATTTCCGATACTAAACAGCATCAGCAAAAATCACTGCAAAAGTCAGAGGGTGTGCATCAGCAAATCCAAAAATCAAGATTGCCAGGCTTTTCCAAAGCCGTTTTATTTTTAAACTCAACTTTGCGTGTTTAAACTACATCATAGGTTAAAATAGTCTGAAACCAATAAACATTTTTCTTTGTGCAAAATAGAATTATATTTGCTTATGATGCACATTACAACTCAAACGATTTCTATACCTGTTGAAAGTAAATAGGCTACTAGAAAGCATCCGTTCGGTTCAATTAAAACTAGGTGCAATGGTTATTTTTCTCATTTACAGTCTTTTATTACAAAAACACGTTTAGAAATCAGCAAGTTTTTTTCTTCGTTTTATTTCCCTGGTTTTGAATAAATAAATGTCATGTTATCTTGCCAAGACCGGAACTATTGGTTTTGCCAATGCTAATTTTAAAATTGTGTTTCATTAATTGTTTAATCTTTTTTCAAAGAAGGCTTCTCCCTAGACTGCTAAAAAAAGTGCTTACCATAAAGAAGCCACTACGCTTCTCTTTATGTGTTTAATTGGAGCCTGGCACTGGCAGGCGACATGGGTTCTCGGTCAACTAACAAATCTTCGATAAGGCTTAGAAAATAAGTAGTATATAACATAAAAAGTGCCCCCTGACAGCGCATATGAGGCTTTAAATAATATAAAACAGATTGAACACACAATGGCAAACCTTAAGCAGCACAATCTTGGCAAAAGAGTCTGCGTATCTGAAAATCAATTTTTCACAGGTTCGGCCATATAAATTGAGAACTTTTACCACCCTTTCTGTACATCAAACTACCACTGCTCGCCTTCAGAGCTGAGCTCATCACTGGTTATCATGTTTTAGGTCAAGCTTGACAGTGCAGTTGTCTGCAACAACTAACGTTACCATTTAAAACAAAGTATTCCTAGACTGGACTTTAGCTCAAAACAGCTCAGTACCTTCGGTAACGCTTTTTCTGGTGGATACTCTATTAAAGTGCCAGGAGCCAGACTGGATCTGAGAGATTTAACAGCAATGCACTGGCACACCGGAAGGTTGCATCATGCGGTTCTGTTTAGACTTCGTTCGACCCAAGTAGTGACAACTGTTCTAGCACATAAGCACCATCCCTGAGCACTGACAACAGTTTCTTTCCTGCGTTTGTCTACAACCTCAAACGCGAGGCTCAACAATGAGTGATACAAGTGTGCAGATTCTTAGAGTAGGACCTTTTGAGATCAGTAAGGAGATCATTCCACAGAAGTGGGAAGAGGGACGGCGATGAGGAATTTTCTGTTAGATAAAATATCCACCAGAAACAGCTACCGAAGCTTAACCACCTCATTCTTCTAATGGATACTTTCAACTGCAGATTTCACACCTTTAGAGGAGCCTGTAGAATGACTCATCAAAACGTCCTACAGGACTAAATGGGAGCAATATCCTTCCCTTTTGACCAGACTGTCAAGGAAGAAGTGCACGGACACCCATGTCTCATCCTAACAGATGTCAAGTACCGGCACCTTGAGTGCCAGTGCAGTGATGGCATCCTTGGCCCTTGTGGAATAGGCCCTCACTGCTCGGTTAATTGCTTTTTGATTAGCACATAGCAGATCTGCTCAGAGGACTATCCACCTTGACAAAGTCCTTTTCTGCACTGCTTTGCCATCGTTTCACTGCCTTCTCTTTCTTTGCACCAGAGACTGTCGGGTGGAGGTTTAGGTTATGGGGTAATCAATGTAAAATAGCAAAGATCTTTTAAGGTCCTGCTGATTGAGCCTTTTCTCCTCTTTCAAAGGATGAGGCTGGGCAAAGAACACTAGCACAGGATAGTGATGGATTGTCCAATCTGAAAAGCAGTCGCAACCTTTGGATAAAAAGCCTTAATTGGTTCACAGTACCTCTTGGTCTGGGGGAAAAGGCGATATATTGTGGCTGCACCAAGAGTGTCGGTAATTTGCTCAAGCAATGAGCCGAAGTCATTGCAACTAGAAACACCATCTTCAGTCAGGAGTCAAAGCAAAGAGCAGTGCATGTGTTCTAATAGCATGCACATGAGAAGATTGAGAACCAAACTCAGATCCTACTGTGGCATTACAAAGGGTTTTGGAGGGATTGAGTAAGTCAAGCCTTTAAAAGAAATCTCACCATAACAGGGGGTTTGGACACAGACAGTTGGTCTGGTAAACCTAAAAAGGCCAAAAGTGTTGAAAGATAATCTTTAACAGTGAACAATGCAAGTCGCTGCTGGGACAAAGATAATACAAACACACAAAGATAACACAAACAATAGGGCGATTAACAGTTTGTCCTGCAATGAATCAATATTACAGGTACCACACAAGGCTACAAACTCGTCCCAGCATATCCAGTCTTGGTAGAAGAATGGTTGGCAGCCAGGATGACATCCAAAACTTTGGGAGGAAGATCGAATTACATCAACAGCCACCGCTCAATTTCCACGTACAGAGGTGCAGCTTGTTCTGGTTTGGGTGCTAGGCATTGCCCTGCTACTGTGACAGAAGGTCCTCCCAAAGTGGTAACCTGATTGAGGGATCAATGCAAATGCTTCGAAGTTCCTGGTACCACACTCTCCTTCCCAATAGGAGCCACTAGGATGACTTGGGTCTGGTCATTCATGCTCTTCTTCAGCGCTAGGGCAAGGAGAAGTAAAAGGCAGAAAGGTGTACAGCAGTCCTGTGCGCTTGCAAGAGCAAACTGGTTTGAAAACTCAAGCGTGCAAACATTTGGACATTGTGGGTGCTTTTTAGTGGTGAAAAGATCAAACCAAGGTTCTCCCTTTTTTTGGAAGGTGCGCCCTGTGCCACTTCAAAGTGTAACCACCATTTGTGATCTGCCACATGCCATACACTGAGCACAACTGCTGTGGCGTTCAAAGATTCCACCAGGTGGTTTATGACCCGGGAAATGCCCTGTCTCTCCAGCAAATTCCAGAGGAAGCATATTCCCTCCTGGCACAGGACCCCAGCACACCCATACCCCTTGCAGTACACCACATGGGTGTTGATGTCCATGTGAACCCTAATCAGCCTCCCTTTAATGGATGGTAGGAAGGCCTTCAAATCCAGGCAAATTGCCCAAACTTCAATAGGCTGATGTAGAGACAGGTCTCTCTACACCAGAGAACAGATTCCTATGATCTCCATCTCTCCCATCCCAACTGTGATGCACATGACATCACAGTCAGCTCTGGATGGGGTAGAGTCGGGCCTGCTGCAGGCCAACTGTGACTGAGCCACCAACACAGGTCTTTTGCAGCTTCCTCTCTGGAATACGATAGGATTCCCCTGGTGCTGGATGAACTGGGAATTCAGCTTCCACTGCAGAGCCCACCCATGCCACCTGAAATGATAGACTATCAGGATGCTGGTTGCAGAGAGGCCAAAAAACCTCATAGAAACTCTCACCAAGACCAAGCCTAAAACATAAGAATCATAGCCTGAATTTCATGGACTCACTGTCGTGGGGGGAGCCATGAAACTGCACCGTATCCAGGTTAGCTCCAATGAAAGGAAACCTCTTCAAAAGGAGTCAGATATATATTGGCATTTTCGTCAGTTCCTTAATGTCAGCAGGATCGCCAGAATTTGGAGGTGGTCTATGACTGCCTATTGCAAGCCTACCTTCAATAGCCAGCTGTAGAAAACTGGTATGCCACCCAATTAAGTTGTGTTATGACCACTGCCATCACTTTCATGAACACACGAAGAGCACTGGTAAGGCTGAAGGTGGGCACAGTAAATTAAACATGCTCCTAGCCTACTCTGAACCTCAAGTGGAGTCAGTGGGACAACAGGAAGGGTACATATAGATGCCTTGCAGGTTGAGAGCCACCATCCAGTAGCCTAGATCCAGTGCAGCAGAACTTGGGCCGTCAAGAGCATCCAGAATTGGTGTCTCTGCAAGAAAGCATTCAAAGAGCGGTATCTACTATGAGATGAAGCCATCGCTCTACAGCTCAACAAATTAACAGGAATTATAGACAGCCCTACTTACTCAGCAAGAACCCTCTCTGTGACTCCTTTCACCAAAAAGAGAGTGCACCTTCTTGGAGCTGAATGGGCAAGTGCTCCACTGAAAGATATTCAGATGTCGGTGGGAGGTTCAGAGAGTCAAAAAGGAATTGCAGTGCATAGCCTTGTTGGGTGACCTATAGGACCCACCTGTGTGATGTGAAATTGTGCCAACTCACAAGGAGGTATTTGACCCTGCCTCCCACAGGATGGATGTGCACCTCTAATGGCAAACTAAAGCAGCCTAGAGGCACATGCTGGGAGAGGAGTTAGGGTGGTGGGCCTCTGATGACCTGGACGTTCCCTGCTTGATCCCGGTCACGAAATCCAGAAAAGACTCTGATGCCTGTTGGGGCAGTGGTGGCCCTTGGGCAGTACACTAATACTCTGAAGTTGTCTCAAAAGTAGTGAAACTGGTGATGATACTGTCTTTTTGAGAGGTAGAAAGACAAAGGAAGTGCCCCATGGCCAAGATCTCTTTAAAGAGTTCCAATGCTTAAACAGCCTTCTCTCTAAACAGGAGAGACTTACCAAACTGCTTGCCGATTAAGGAGGCCTAAGTGTCTCCAGAGAAGCCCACACTTCATAGCAAGCCTGCCACTCAAACTCCCCACTAGTGCCAACTTCTCTGCCCAAGCAGTATGTGGCGTCCTGTCCAGAGCAGATAATATACTTTGCTGCATCCTGAGCATCTTGGGTGGTGTAGGCAACCTGAATCAAAGTTGGGAGTAGGCTTTGGAATGGTCCAGCAAAGGCGAAGTCCTGCACCCTGCCTCCAGAGAGCGCGTCTAATGACCTTTCACCACGTGTACAGGGTTCAAGGTACAAAGATATTGCCTTCGGCCACACACTGCACCTAGGCCCTAAAGCCTGCAGTGCACGATCATCCCAAGTTTGCTAGCCATAAAAAGAAAGCTAAAAAGATGGAATAAACAACCTGCCTACCTACCAGTTGGAGAAAAAGCTTACAATTATAAGTTTCTTAAACTTCCCTAAAAACAAATCTTGTCAAAAAATCCTTCTGAGAAAATCATGCATAAAATCAGATGATACAGCCAATTTCTATTTGTTCCATTGAGGGAATCGAGAAGAGTACAACCTGTAAGTGTGCTGAAGCAGTTTTCATACAGAGGATACTCCTGCCCACCCGAACATACTCCATGCATCCACTAGGTCAGCATTAGCCTCCATTCAGGTTTAGAGTGGATTTACATGCCCTGGACAACTGCAGCAGGTTCTTATCGTTTAAAGTTCTGTTGGAAGCCAGGGGCCCTGGCATATGTAATATCTACAACCTGAACCTCCAAACAGAACTTATAATTATATTAAAGTGCTACCCATGCAGGCTTCTGTAGGGTCCACGCTATCATCTGTTTCAAACTTACACATAATTGGTTTCTTACATTTGTAGAGACATTCAAGCACCAACTATATAACACAATGGCTAGATCAGTTTATAAAATCACAAGTCGATTTTAGAAGGTTCAGCAGTTGTCCCACCATTATGTTGGGGTGAAGTGTGTTGGGAAGAATCCTATGAGGTCCCCACCTATGGAGAAAACCAAGGCAGTATCTCCACAAAGTAATAGAAATCCCGTCCGAAAGGTGGACAAGGGATAATTAGGCCGTGCCAAGATCATCAGGCCCTAGTGAAGGGCCACAAGGGATGGTGCAAACCTGCAGCACAGAAGGGACTGCACATCAACTGTTCAGAAGGAATTAGCCTTCTGGATTTCAAAACTAGTAAATACTCGGACAGTACTAGACCTTGTGAAGGTGCCCAATAGCCCATCAACTACAAACAAATGGTGCAGAAATGCCAATAACACAGTGCAATGCGGTCTTGTAAGTGGAGTCCATCTCACCACTAGAGAGCTTCACACAATGAATACTTCTAGATAGGTCCCCATGTGCAACCTCGGTGTTGGAGCAACAGATAAATTATGCAAAAAAGAAGAGACTTCTGGGTAGTTCCCAAGTTTAGGTGGAGAGGCGCTCCTGTAAGGAGCGCCCTGCAACACCAGTGACACTCTGGGTTTGCTCACCTCAAATGGGACAAATGATTTTGCCATTTGTACAGTAAGATCTTTAAGCATAGGATTGGCACAGTGCCATCCTCGCCAAGCTGTAAAATTACAAGTCTTCACCTTTCCAGGCACAGTATTACAGCTCTGGATTGGTATAATACCATCCAAGCTAACATGGAATGAGCCAAAGCAGCCCCTGACATGTGTTTCGCTATCATTATAGCTCATTAGAGAGGTTTAGCTTTGTCCAGACACAAGGGACCACACTGGATGAGTCAAAACAAAACCCTATCAGGATTAGTGACGCATTAAAGGGAGGCTGCAACTATCAAAGAATCTGTTGAATGTAAAGATACCAGACATTTATCATCTTAGTGATTAAATGAAAGCCTTAAATAAAGCATCCCAGATTCTGATGAAAATTCTTAATTTCAGCACGTAGTCCCCTCACTTACTAGCAGTTGTCAAATCTTCATCTCTGTCGCATTTAATGCTCTTGTTTTCAGAAAGCTTGGGAACCAAGTGCAGCACCCAGCTCAGCTTACTTGCTATCAGTTGGTTTTGTCGGTCCTATCAGAGTGGATTGGAAACAGGACGCTGACTAAAGGCAACATGGCCGACCGTTATCCCAGAGTCTGCCACTCCCCAATCTTCCAGACTCAACACAGGTGCAGCACATTCCTAGAGGATGAGGTGGGGCCTAGATGCTTCTCCTCCTTCATGGCAGGCGAAGACTCCACAGCAAATTTAAAATACTAAGTTTACCCTCCGATACCTACCATCTGTAGGTAAGCTAAATAATCTTGGGTAATCATGATAAACTGATGGACAGCGTCCAACCACCTGCCACATGTAACCGACATCTCCTTCCTGCTCAACCACTATGAAAAAATCTACTCTATCACAGCCAGACAGCCAAAGCTCCCGAACTGTAGTCAACGCAGAAACACGCTCTAGGACCAGTCTTCCTTACATAACATGTCAGAAGCACCCAGTCAACTCTGCAGATTATCCTACTACGCAGTGGCTAGATCCAAATGGAGAGCTCAAGCATGGAGTCCCAACTATATAGAGTGACCCTAACTCACAAGTAACTAACTATTCTACATGAATTGTGCGTAGGAACAAGGTACCGCCTTTTGAAAAGGTCCTATAAAAATCTATTCGTTTTCACACTTTGTTTGATTTATACATTTTTACCAAATCCTCAATTTTACGTTTTTGAAGGAAAATAAGTGTCTCTATCGTGAGCTGTGCCGCCGAACTGATGCTGGTAAGAGAGCTTGTGTTGTGGGTCCAAGGCTGCGCAAGATGTTACTTTTCTCTAACCTAACATACGTTAAACATCTGACATTACTTTACTCCCAGCAGGAATAACGCATATGTGCTTGATAATTAAGGGAATCTGCAGAGATAATAAACGCCTAGCTTAGCTTAAAACTGCATAATTACCGGCTCACACCAGGCCCAGTGACTATGGCTTCTTTCCAGATGCCAAACACTGTTCTCACCTCCAACAGTACAGAGTAAAATACATTTAAGACTGCACATGATATGCTACACATTTTTCTAAGGTTTATGATAGAGTAAGAAAGAAGGGAAATGTGGTGTTTAAACATAATACTACCAGTTTCCAGACGTCACTATTAGGACAAACACATACATCTCAATCCCATTGTGCTATCCAAATAGGCCAGTCAAGGTGTTACACATCTTATGGACAACAAGCTTATGTTCTGATTGATAAGGTTTATTACCCAGATATGCGTTAAAAAAAGTTTTACACATTTTGTGGCTTATGGATTAGTTTGACCTGGCCTCTGTGTGAGTGAAGTTTATTTCTAGTAAATATGTGGCATGGGATTATGCTCCTATACATGCCCAAAGCATTCCTGATCTGTGCCCGGACAACAACCAGAGGCAAAACAAAATCTTGAAACAGGCACCTCAGGTTATTCCAAAATGCATCAGTCTAAAGTGCCAGGGTTCGCGCTCATTACTGATGTCAAAGGCGAATACTGGAGATTTGTGTTCTTCTTGATATTTTACTGCGGTCTGGATAGGCGCAATTATTATACTGGTTGAATAGATGGCCAAGCACTGTACGCCTTGCTTCAATGAAGCTTCCGCCCTGCTTTCTCACAGTTTGTGCCAGGACTTTCTGGTGGGAATGAACCGATCAACTGCAGCTGGGATATTTTGAGCCTAACAGTTTGCATTCAATGTAAGCTCTCATTTCTGTGCCTGCACCTGAGTTCATTGCATACTGCAATTATTAGAGGATGCTGCAGAATGAGTTCTCAAAACAAAATATAAAGAAGGACATGAGAAGAACTCAAATTATCTTTTGGCTACTGTTTTTTTTTATTGTTATGCTTTCTAGTTGTTTAACCCCTATTGACATCAAAGCTCTTATGACAACGATGTACAACAAATCCCTTATTTTTTTTTTGAGAAGTCATTTGATTTGAAAAGTTTATCGAAAAAGCAGAACCTTCTTGAAAATAGGTTTTTAGGGGGTTCCGAGGGTGGATTCAGTCAGGAAGTGGCTCCTTTACCACTACTCCAAGTTATACACCATGAAAATGTTATCAACATATGCATCTCAAATGGAGGGTTGAGAAGAGACCGCCCGCGTCTTCAGAGTAGAACCCCAATTATTCCTATATGGCATCTAGTTTTGCCCAGAATCATGAAGCGGGAGTGTGGTGGCAGGCCCTAGTATGGCACACTTTTGGATGCACAGTCCTATTTTTTATTTGACACATTTAGGGGCAGTACTCAGAGATCAAGGCTTGAAGGCAGTGAGATGTAAGTGAATGAGGGAAACACACTTGACGTAGGCGACCCTGATAAATGAGAATAATACACGGGGGAGCAGTCTATGGTGACTGGGGTTCAGCAGAGACTCTTGTGAACAATAGTTCATTAATACTTTGGCATTTCCCAGATACAACATAGCAAAGTGCTGGAGTCAGTTGCTGGCCTCACAAAATCAAAGGGGGACACGTCATGACCATCTCCCAACCAATTCATTTGACAGTGGAATCTTAAAGTCCAGTACCACGACTGTGCATGAAGTTCTGCCAATACTACTTAACACTGCAAAGCTCCTAAAGATGCCTCTGCATTGGGCAATTTCACTTATAAGACCAAAACTGTCCTCTTTCAATTGTTTTTTCTCCTTCATTTGCAAAATTCCATTACATGAATATCAGTGCGAGATCAGTACGGTCAAGCTCCTAAACTGAAAATATCCACATCCAACTTTGTTTGCAAATAATTTAGCAATTTCACATCGGGATTGAGAGCCGCTATTGTTCGTGAAGATAAACGCACCCAACCCCAGACCCAAAACGAAAACCTTATCTTAACCAGCTAGATCATGGGTACTCAAACATTTTCCCGGGGGCCAAAATGTTTAGTCTATGATGTGACCGAGGGCCGCATTAATGCTAGCAGCGTGGCACTCAGGAGGAGAAAGTTCCACGGGGTGGTGCCAGTAAGGTGGGTGTACTGGAAGCAAAGCATATACAGCCGCTGAACTGCACAATGTGAAACCAGAACACCTGGAATTAATCTCAGTTTCCCCACTTTACCAAATTGTGTGATCCTAGGCAATTGTTTTGTTCCACTTTCCCTTTTTTCCCCCATCATTATCACATACAAAAGGATGCAGACACACGACTTCAAGATGTGCAAAACCTTCCTGTGTTTGATTTAATAAGCTATAATGTTGTTCGTGTATAAGAGGAACCCAGCCCAAGGAGTACACTTAGCAAGTGACTTGCATCTTAACTCACTATTGACACTGTTGTTAGGGTGAGGAAAAAATGAATGTAAATTCATGTTTGAAAACTATTGCTTAAAAAAAAAAAAACATTGTTATCAAGGATCTGATAACGTGATGTACGAAGGTGAAACGGAATATATGTTAATGAAATACACTTTCTGAATTTTAAATAGATTTTATCATATTTTTACATTTTTGATGCAAGAGGTCTTTAAAAATAAAGGTGTTTCTGAAGTTAAACAGTGCAGAATAACCTAGTTACTTCTTTTCTTTAACTTCAGTTAACCTTTACATAAAGGCTTGTTTCTTTTTTATTTACCTTCTTCGTTAATGTTAGTGCCGATTCAAGAAAATGGTAGCCCTGTGCTGCTTTTGACCTGGGGGCCGCATGTAAAGGTCAGAAGCCGAACTTTGAGTATCAATGAGCTAGATGAAGCTACCTGTAAATCAAAGGCAGGTCTCATTAAGCCGGAGTTCTACACTGCCTGGTGCCGCTTACAGTGGATTCTTCTTACAGAGGCGTTGAACATTGTTCACAAGGGCAGCATCCATGGAAGGTCTTTAGGTTGCACGTTTGAGATACAGGTACGCAAAATTAACGTAAACAGGAATCACAATCTGTGGCGCCTTGAAAATGTGGCATTCACCGTGTCTCGTAGACCAACCAACGGCACCTCGCTTTTGAAACTTAGGAAGAGTTGTCAGCACTTTCAATGGATAATAAAACGCAGCAAATGATTTATAAAGATTTGAGATTCACATGGATGTTTGTTATTTTTCTGAAGGGTGGCTGTAAACGGGGAATTATAGTAGCAGTGTTTTTTTTTTTTTTTTTAATAAATTAGCTACCAGACCATGGATTTGTGGAGGTGCTTTACAGAAATGAGATACTCCGAGGCAGGTTACGGAGTTATCATCGCGGTTGGGGCGAAGGCCCGCGACCATCGGGAGCTCAGAGTGGCCGGAGCGGAAACCCCACCGCGGCCCTGAGCATAGGTATCGCGCCAAATTCTGGCGCACCAAACAAAGGATTCTGTGAGAAGGCGGAAGCCCCCCCCCTTGTTTCCGGCCCCATCGTAGGGGCAACGTCGAGCGGAAACGGAAGGGAGGGGGTGCATCTAGGTGTATCAACCAATAAGGGGGGGGCGCAAATTTTTGAATCTAAACAACGAGAGGGTGCCACAAATTCGTTTAAAAGGGGCTGTCTGGCACCCTGGTCAAGCGCAGGTGACCGGGCAGCCGAGTGGAGGAAGACGTCCAGACGACCATCCCATCGTGCATCCAGGCGAAGCTAAGGAGAAAAACAACGAGGGGACCGCTCATCGTAGCGACGCGACCCTCGCCACTGGACTCACCTACAGCTTGGAGCCAACTCTACCGGCATCCACCCGGCAGCTTTCTCTCAACGTTCAGCATAAGCAGGAGGGCAACGAGGGGACCGCTCATCGGAGCGACGCGACCCTCGCCCCCGGGACTGTGCAGCAAGACTTCGCGGCGCTGCTGCGGCCCGTCCTAGAGTCACGCAGAGCGGCAGCCATCCCCCGGGACCCGGAGAAGGACCCATCGGGGGGCGGCGTGAGGAGAGACTGCACCCGTCCACCCCCCCGTTGCAAACCAGTTACCTTGCCTGTGTCATTGAGACACGCGGAGCGGCAGCACTCGGTCCGCCCGGGGCCTAGCCCGCTCTCTCCCGCGCCGCCATCCCTCCCGGGGGGTGCAGTGTGAAGAGAGACTGCACCCGTCCACCCCCCCGTTTCAAACCATCACCTTACCTGTTCCGGGCCGCGAGAAGGATAGACGCGGCCCGGCCAACGAAGCAGAGGACGAGAGGGCGGGCAGTGCACGCAGCCGCGAGGCCCCGGAGGTACACGCGGCCGCACAGGAACAGGGAGCGAGAAGGGACAAACTCACCTTCCCCGGGCCGCGTTTTGCTTCCTCGCACACGACGCATCCGTTCACGACATCGGGCCGATCGGGCCTAACGGGGGCCACACCCACAGGGAGGCGGGGCCACAGGCCCAGCACAAACAGCCTGCACGCGGCAGGGAGCAGGACTAAAGGAACGGACACGCAACCGAGCTGTGCAGAAATCAAAAAAAAAAAAAAACTTTTAGCGCAGACACATCCCAGCTGTTACAGGCAGAGCCAGCACAACCCCACTCACTTGCACAAGAGACAAAGCGGTGCATGGACAGAGACTACAGCACACCGGGTCAACAAAACTGAGGAAACCAGTCAAGCACACACCAAGCAAAATACAGCCGGGGACAGCCAGAGAGGCGACGCGACCTGGCTGTAGAAACACCACACGGGCATCACCGGGGACAGCCACCATCTAGGGCGACGCGATCCGCGCATTGACCAAGTGTGTGCAGGGTCAGCCCAGTGGGGGCTGAAAGCAGCACCGATCAAGGCCCTTGGGGGACAGAGCAACATGGAGTCCGCAGAAGCCAGCGAGGGCCTCGATTTGGAAGAGATCATCAAAGCGGCCAGGGAGGCGGCGACCACACGCAGCAAGGACTGGATCTTGAAACAAATAAGAGGAGCAGGAGCAAGCGAAAAGGAAACGCAAGAAGCGCATGGGGACAGCAGCGCGATTAACCCAACGGGAAGCAAAGCGACGCCCCCAGAAACAAAGAAGCGACAGAGAAATACGAGCAGGGGAGCAAAGAGAGGGGACAAGAAAGAGACAGGCGAGCCCACAGAAGCGGCAACCCCGGGGCCAAGCAAGAAAGCGAAGACATCAAATGGTGAGCAAATTAGCATGATTGTGCAAGAATGTCTGAAATCAATGGCACCACTATTATTTGTAAAGCCAGGGGGGGGCGAGTAGACGAAACACCTAGGGGCACAGAACTAAGGGAAAGCTCCCCCACCAAAAGGGCAAAAGAAAAATCCCCCTGGGTAGTCAGGGCAAACACAACACCTGAGAGAAGCATATCACCAGACAGTGGGGGGGGAGGAGCAAGCCCTCCCAAGATCCCCGGCCCGACCCACACAAGCCTGGGGTTCAGGGCCAAGGGAAACGGCGCGCAGGCGGCGACACACAACAGCAGACGGGCAGGCTCCCGAGACATACAAAAGGGGGACCCTAGGTAAACCCTACATGGTGGCAAGGGCCCCCGGCCTGGCAGGCCGCATCCCGCTAGCGGTGAAGGAGAGGATATGGCGCAGGGAGTTCATAGACATTTTTACCCTCCTTGAGATTCAGGTAGAAGGGCTAGACTTAACCACAGTTGACAGAAAGGAGGAAGAAAGGAGAGAGCGCACCAGAGTTAGAAAGGAAAGGAACTTTGACAACTGGCTTGATGCCTTTAGGATCATGGCGTGTATAATAGTGGAGAAGTTCCCCCATTGCGCAAAGGACCTGTGGGCTTTACGAAGCAAAGATACACGAAGCACAAAGGCAATTCACAGGGGAAGCCTGGCTAGAATATGACAAAGGGTTCAGGCTAAAAATGCAAGGGCACCCAGACATGGAATGGGACGATGAAGATGTAGCGGGATACATGCATAAAATGATGGTAGCAAGGGAAGCTAGGAACTGGGCCCACAAGGGCGAGCAGCCCTTTCGCGGGAGCTTCCAGAAAAGCAGGCATGAAAAGGGAAAGCCCTACCAAAAAAGACAGCCATACACACAATGGAAAGGGACCCAAACTGGGAGAACGGTGTCAGCAATTTGCTATAAATTTGAGAAAGACGAGTGCACATGGGGCGCGGCATGTAAATTCAGACATGTATGCTCGGCATGTGGGGGAGGCCACCCCGCATCAGAATGCAAAAAAGGGGGCGGCGGCAGCTTCAAGCGAGAGAAAGACAAGAAGAAATAAACACACCAACCACATATCCTGGCTAGGGAGAGATGTAGAACTAGCAGCATCCCCCATCAACACAGTCAGGTTAAGACAGCTGGCCAACGAATACAATAACCAACAAGACGCAAAGTTAATATGTGAAGGGTTCGAGCAAGGTTTCAAGATACCGTCCACACTCTTATCAATTAATAAAAAACCAAAGAACCTGCGCTCAGCAAGCGAATACCCCGCAGTGGTAAAGGAAAAAATTAAAAAAGAAATACAGCTAGGGAGAGTAGAGGGCCCCCTCCCCTCTGCTCCCCAAAAACTGACAATATCCCCCCTAGGAATAGTCCCCAAAAAAGAGGCAGGCAAGTTCAGGCTCATCCACCACTTATCTTATCCAGAAGGCGGGTCAGTGAACGATGGCATAGACCCGGCGCACTGCGCGGTAGGATACGCATCAGTAGATGATGCAGTGGATTTACTGTGCGCAACAGGGCAGGGCGCGCTAATGGCTAAAGCAGACATCGAAGCAGCCTTTAGGCTCCTCCCGGTACACCCGGAGAGCTACCACCTGTTGGGGTTCAGTTTTGAGGGCAAAACTTACTTTGACAAAGCCATGCCCATGGGCTGCTCCATATCTTGTGCGTACTTTGAGAAATTCAGCACCCTCTTAGAATGGGCATTACACAAGCGATACCCCAGGGGCGGGAAACTGCACTACCTCGATGATTTCCTATTTATAGGCAAACCCAATGGGTCTGAATGCCAGGAGTTACTGGACGCATTTCAGTCCCTGGCCTCTTCACTGGGCGTGCCTCTGGCGGAAGACAAAACCTCAGGGCCAACCACTAAGCTAGTATTTCTGGGAATTGAATTAGATTCAATAGCAGGTACATCCAGCATGCCGCCAGACAAAGTTAAAGACCTACAGACCAATATAAATGGGTTGCTGGGGAGGCAGAAAGCCACCCTGGGAGAGCTCCAAGAGCTCATAGGCAAGCTAAATTTCACCGCCAGAGTGATCCCTGCAGGCAGAGTATTTTCCAGGAGACTCTCTCAGCTGACCAGAGGGTTGAACAAAAAGCACCACCACGTAAGACTCCCATCCGGGGCCAAACAAGACCTGCAGACATGGCAAGCATTCTTAGCAGATTTCAACGGGACCCTCATATGGAGGGAAGGGTGGGTGACGGCTAAGCAAATAGAACTATATACGGTCGCAGCAGGCAGCACAGGCTTCGGGGCAATATTGAAAGACAGGTGGTGTGCCATGAAATGGCCAGAATCTTGGGCAGCACGTGGCCTGAACAAGAACATCACACTTTTGGAACTATTCCCCATCGCAGTGTCCCTAACAATCTGGCAGGAGCAGCTGAGAAACATGAAGCTCACCCTATGGTCAGACAACCAGGCGGTAGTGTACGCCATCAACAGAGGGTCCGCCAAATGCGCAGCTATTTTAAGGTTATTGAGATATATGGTGTTCAGGCAACTGGAAGGCAATTTAGAATTAAGAGCTAGACATGTGCAGGGCTCAGCAAACTCTAAAGCGGATGCCCTCTCTCGTTTCCAGATGGAAAAATTCAGGAGCTTGGCCCCCGAGGCAGAGGAAGAGATGACCCCATTTCCACACAGCCTGTGGGGACTGGTAGAGGGGACTTAGCAGCTTTAATTGCCCACGCCTTGGCACCAAAAACAGACAAGCGCTACACAACGCATGCAGCCAGAGTGCTTGCAGTGACAGGCCTAAAGTCCTGGTCTCACCACGAAGAGTCACAAAAAGCGGTAGAACGCTTCATACAATGGGCATTCTCAGAAAAGAAAACTAAATCATGGGCACAAGCCCACCTAACAGCAGTAGCACACGTTGGTAAGCTGGCAACGTGCAGGGACCCCACGAGCTCCCACTACATAAAAACGGCAATGAAGGGTTGGCGCAGGCTGGAAGGGCCAGCGGTGGACAAAAGGCACCCCATAGATTTCAGTACACTGAAACAGCTGTCAGGAACCCTAGGGGCCATATGCCGCAACAAATTTGAGCATAGACTCTTCAAGACGGCTTTCTCACTGGCATTCTTTGGGGCGTTCAGGATAAGCGAGCTAGTGGCCCCGGCGAAAACAGGCCACAAGAAGGCAGGAATCCAAAGAAACGACGTGCACATAGGCCGAAGTCAAATGGCAATCATACTCAGAAAGTCCAAAACAGACCAGCTGGGAAAAGGGGCAACGATAAAGCTAAATTGCATCGACGACCAGGAGGTTTGCCCAGTGTGCAACACCCGGGAACTACTACAGCTCATCCCCGGAACGCAAGGCTCACTCCTAACACACGAAAATGGGGAATGCCTGAGCTTGTTCCAATTCAAATCAATACTCAGAAGGGCATTGGCCAAGGCGGGCTGCAAGCCAATAATTTTGGTACCCACTCATTCCGGATAGGGGCTGCCACCACAGCAGCCCGCCACGGCATGTCAGAAACAGGCATCAAAGCAGTGGGTAGGTGGCGCTCCAAGGCATACAAAAGATACATTAGGATACACCAAGGAGGCGACTACCCCTAAGGAACCACAACAGTCACCACACAATCTCCCTTTCCACCCACAGGTACACATAGAACGGCATGGGTGGTCGGTCACTCCTTCATCCACAGAACAAAAACTTGGTGGGAATCAGCAGCCAGCACCGGCAGGCAGCTGCCACGTTGGACTAACCTAAAATGGTTCGGTTTCCCAGGCATGAAGTGGGAGCACTTCATGAACAGAATCGACGAGCTCCTGGCCTCCCAGCACCACGCACCAGACGTACTGGTAATCCACCTGGGGGGGAACGAATTGGCTCAACTAGGGAGGAAAGGCCTTTTGGAGGCCATAAGGTCAAACCTCACAGCAGCAGCCAGACGCTTGGGGGGGACCACTTTGATCTGGTCAGAAATCATCCCCAGACAGCAATGGAGGGGGGCCATATCATCGGGCGCCCTGGACAGATCACGGAAGAAACTGAATGTCACGGCCAAAAAATATTGCATCCAAAATGGCTGGGAGAGTGTGAGGCACGGGCTAATCAACCTTCAAAGACCAGAGTATTTTGCAGCAGACGGGGTACACCTATCCAGGAAGGGGACAGAATTATTTTGGGACAACCTGTGGGCAGCTTTACGGCTCGCCGGTTGCAACTAAAGCAAACAAAGGGGGAGCCGCCCTTGAGCGGTAACCCAAAGTGCGGCGTGGCGGAAAGAAAGGGAAAAAAGAACTACAAAGGCCACACCCAGCGCAGCGGGGTGGCAAGGCTACTTACCTTGGGATGCCTCACGGCAGGGTAAGACAGTCAGGGGAGGTACTCGGTAACACGGCACTCGCAGCCCGGGTCCACTGGAGAGCGGGACACAAGGACCAAAACAAGGTAGCGAGCTAAGCCTAAACGAAAACACGAGTACACTCCTAGCGAAAAATGACAGACAACGCGGGAGAGTCATTGGAAACAAAGAGCAAGCAGCATGTAATAGATAATTATCGTCTAATTAGAAAGTTGTTAAAGAAAGCGATTATGACACAAATGTATCAAGGTATAATGAATTTATGGCCTTTACAACAACACGTAAGATTGATTTATGACCCTCATAAAAGAAGGGCTGACATGCTGTAAATAATCCCTCAATAAAACTGCGGCCAATATGTTCCAACAAAACTACAGACTGTTATCTTCTTTGCGGGAATGGGCCGTCTGGAGGGGTTTGGGGCGAAGGCCCGTGACCATCGGGAGCTCAGAGTGGCCGGAGCGGAAACCCCACGGCGGCCCTGAGCAAAGGTATCGCGCCAAATTCTGACGCACCAAACAAAGGATTCCGTGAGAAGGCGGAAGCCCCACCCCCCCACCTTGTTTCCGGCCCCATCGTAGGGGCAACGTCGAGCGGAAACGGAAGGGAGGGGGTGCATCTAGGTGTATCAACCAATAAGGGTGGGGGGCGCAAATTTTTTAATCTAAACAACGAGAGGGGGCCACAAATTCGTTTAAAAGGGGCTGCCCGGCACCCTGGTCAAGCGCAGGTGACCGGGCAGCCGAGTGGAGGAAGACACCCACCCACCCACACCAACAGATCAGCAGGCACCCAGAGCGTCGCAGGCTGGGTTACGAGATGGGAACGGCTACAAGAAGCGGAAAGAAAGGGAAAAAAAGAACTACAAAGGCCACACCCAGCGCAGCGGAGTGGCAAGGCTACTTACCTTGGGATGCCTCACGGCAGGGTAAGACAGTCAGGGGAGGTACTCGGTAACACGGCACTCGCAGCCCAGGTCCACTGGAGAGCGGGACACAAGGACCAAAACAAGGTAGCGAGCTAAGCCTAAACGAAAACACGAGTACACTCCTAGCGAAAAATGACGGACAACGCGGGAGAGTCATTGGAAACAAAGAGCAAGCAGCATGTATTCGATTATGACACAAATGTATCAAGGTATAATGAATTTATGGCCTTTACAACAACACGTAAGATTGATTTATGGCCCTCATAAAAGAAGGGCTGACATGCTGTAAATAATCCCTCAATAAAACTGCGGCCAATATGTTCCAACAAAACTACAGACTGTTATCTTCTTTGCGGGAATGGGCTGTCTGGAGGGGTTTTGCATGAGTAATTACCGTTTTCATTCCGTTTTAAGATTACTGAACGTCATGCACTCAAAACAGGGCAGATAAATAAAAGCCATGCTGACGTGATGGGGTGAGGGCTAGAAAGGTCTAAATGGGTGCTATCTAATGAAAACGGAGATGTCGATCTTTGTAAATTTTACAAAAAACTGTTCACCCACGTTTTCTCAAAAATAAATGAACGAAAACAACCGCTCCTATACGCTAATGCGACCTGAGTTAACTCTGGATTGAGAGGAAGTCAGGGCGTCTCCTGCACTGTGATTCCGAGGGAGGGGCAGAGAAGTGACGAGCATTCTCTCTCTCCAGGGTACCAGCTTACCTCGAAGAAATGTGAATGTGCAACTGAGTAATCAGCAACGCTAGAGTCTAATTGGGAGGCGCTTTAATTGATGCGAGGCATGTACGGATTCACAGGCATAAATATTTATTCTTTTACAGAGGTAAAGTAAGAATGTTCCCAGCGAAGTTCTGGAGTGTGTCAGTCCAATGGTAACGTATAACAAAGTTTTGAACTGGGTGCAGTTTGTTTGGCTATTACCAAAACGATAGTTTGAAAGCACTTATTTTTAATCTTAAACCTATTTTGCGAGAGCCTCTTTCCATATTGTTTGTCACACAATTTTAAAATAGTGAATTCCATACTGACTGTGCTTTAGTTAGCATTTGGGGACATCGTACCAATATAGATACGCGTTACTTTCCCCAAAAGCATCCACTAGAATTTCGAATCCGTCCAGTTCCACGCGCCGACATAAGCAATGAACGCATCAACCAGTTGAGCTTTCATAAAGTAACAGTGCATTCGCCCCAATTACTTTAACGTGCACTTATTTTTCAATTGCACAGTTTGTATACATTTTTCAGAAGGTGCAAGAAGGTTGCTGACCCCTTCCCAATGCACCGAGGATCACGTCTCCCGTTGCTTTTTTAAGGACTTCAATGGCTCCACAAAAAACATGCGTACACAAACGAGCGCGCGCGACATTGGATTAGCTTCCAATGGGCAATAGGGGGCGCATGAATTAAGCTTCATGGATCAACACCTTGAACTAAATAACACGCAAGAGTGTGCAAAAACAGACAAAAACAACTACTGCTTTCACTCGATTGCACCCTGCCAATATATAAAGTGCGCATTGCATAAAATCCGGACTGAAATTGGATTTCTGCTTGGCCACCAAAACGTTTTAAAAACATCTGCTCCGACTCGAACAATTTGCTGAGTAATTTGATCACAGATTACTGGTTCTCTTTGAGCGCGAGCTGTTCACTTGCGGGTCAGCCGAAGTCTCCTCACAGACTCGCCGTCATTTCCAAAGCGGCCTTCGGTGCCCTGGTGCCCGCTGACACGGGAGCGCGCGCTTTCAGTGCCAGGAGACGGCAAGGACGCCCCTCCGAGTCCTCTCACATCACGTGACAGACCACGGTCTCCAGCCGCGACCCTCGTCTCCTTCTTGAAGCACTAGTGGCGAGAGGCTATTAACCTCCTGGAGTCTGTCCAGCAGTGGACCAAAAAAAACAATCCAACGCCTGACACTTGGACACAAAAGAGCTGACCATTACAACAAGCCTTTCCAACTCCCTCACAGGGTAGAACAAACAAGAGACGTGGCTGACATCCGGGGTCAACTCGCACAAAATGCATAAAAGAGGCAGCGCATGAAGGAGACCGCTGACTGAGCCCAAAAGGGGAGAACCTAAGGCCTAACAGCGCCGCGCAGCTCAGAGACGAAAGAAAGGCACTGACCGGGCTTATCGGCACGCCTGGATTGCAGCATTTATTTCCACTGAAAGTGTTTCCCAGAACAATCAGTCACTAAAGAGGAAAAAACCTGCCCCATAAAAAGCACTGGCATGCATACACAGGCATTGGGCCATGAACGCAGAAGGGCAGTGACCCCCTAAAGTTGCGTGCAGACTAAAAGACAGCCAAGTGCAGAAACAAAGACACGTACTGTACCCAGACCACCAACGACGGGGCGAGAGAGACGACCAACCAGGCACAGGTGCATTTCTTCCTTGTGTGGTAAGAAATGTAAACCCGGTGGCTGCTTTTTGATACAGCTCTGCAGGTCAGTCTTTATAACTCTCTAACCAAGTACTTTCACAGCATTTCACTGAGAGCTGTAATCACTACGAACCGATTATGCCGTCATCAGGAAACTGAAATGAAACACAACCCGCACACATGTATAAGGTTAGACGGACGTGAGGCATCTTGTGAAGAGGGAGGTTACAAAGCCTTCTAGGGTAATAACTCAACAACTTAACACGCATAAGTATCCATATTTCAACAGTGCCAACCCCACTCGGCCGTCTGCCCAACTACATTTATCCATAAGGGATAATTTATTAGGTCTGGTGTTATCCAAAACCTTTTTAATTTAGCTAACATGTATACTTTCTTAAAGAGGTTTTCAGTCAGCTGACTGTCTTCATTTATTGGTTTGTTGCCGTGTCAGTTACACTTTTCTTTCATGCACTACATGAGGCAGGGGGGTCAGCCCACTTTTGCTACTGGCTATCTGCGGTGTGCATGGCCTAAACTAAGGTTTTAAAACCACTGAAATTTGCCAGTTACAGTTTAGTGAACTAGTTTTAACTTGTGTCCAGGTCATGCACTGCTTATGACCACGCATATTTCCTGTCTCATGATGTTAAATGACATCATTAATGGCACCCATGACGATATCTCAAATGACATGATTGGTGACATCACTGCTAAAACCAAGGATAACAATACATGAGTGTGCTATTCATATTCCTTCATAAATACCTACATCATAAATAAGAAATGTGTTGTAAAGGGTCTGTAGTCATAAAATACCGTGTGCACGTGTGGGTGCATAGAATTGAAATAGCCTTAAGTCCCGAGGCAAGCATTGCTGTGCATGGTGAAAGTTGTATGGTGCACGGTATAATAACCAATAAAGTTTCGGGTGAAAGTAGTAATCCACGTTAAACAAGGTAAAGAAAGACTGAGTGGACCTGATGTTAGTTGCAGAGGCATGTTTTAAACTAAGTTGCAGCCTAAAGCCAAAGCCTATTTAAAAAAAAATCATTAAGAAAAGCAAAAGCTTCTCCTCACAACAGAATTTCCACAGTGTATGCCTGGGCAAGCATCCATGTTAAATAGTTGTTTTACAGTGCCATAGACAAACTCCAGGTGGTTGTCCATAGGGACCAGAAAAGGTTGCCAGATCCTTATCATTGGCAAATCCATAACTTTCAGCCTATTGACTTGCAATTGGGGATCATGTGAAATCTTTATCAGCGTGATCCCATTAAGGTAAATAGAAGACAAACTTGTATATATGCTGGCTGTTCAAGGTTTAAAAAACAGAGTGAACCTATTACATCTATAAATGCATTATGTTTGTGAGGTAGGGAAACACCACTAAGAAGAGGGCAACATTCTCCAAATGTGGGTGAATTGACAAATATGCTATAGATTCAGCAAGTGGTCAAAGGTTATGTCCATTATCAATTGACTGGTGATAGAAAATTGAACTAAGGATTAGCTTGTTAAATAACTTAAAGAACACAAAGCAAACAGGAACTTTGCACAGTGATTGGATGATGTAATCAGTGAGGTCAATAATTACATTACTTAACATGTCATGCATTATGTTCTATGTGAGGTTTAGGCTCTGCATGATGTGGCAGCACGTTTTAATTTGTCCAGGAAACCTTAACTGGGGAGTTTTTGTGGGTTTTTTCCTCAATTTTTTTAAACATTAGTTCTTTTGTCATTTCAACTCCTATGTATAACTTCACTTTAACTGTAGTGTTTTTCGAGTAAATATCTAATTTTACTAAAATTAAAATGTCCATCTTTAAGTCAGACCTAACAGAGAGAGGTTAAACAGTTCTGGGCTCGGAATTCAGTGTTGTCTATTTTGTGTGTACTTAGTTATTTTTTGGGCGACTGACCGAATTTACCTTAATCTTTAGGAGAACATCACCTAGATGATTGCAAAGATGGAAATCAGGCTGCAGAGTAACCTTTTCTATAAATAATGCTTCCAGTCGAACAGCAAGTCATTTGTCGTGATAGGTTCTGGCGGTATATATTCGAGACAGAGATATATCACAACAAAACAAATCTGACTCCTCCCAAATATAATGTGGGCATCATGTAACATTTAACCCTGGTGGGGTGTTCAACATGGACACTGAATAAACACCTCTTTTAGCCACCCTGATAGCCACATGTGTTTTTGCAACCACTTACAATTTTCGAACATGAAAGATGCTTATGGTGATATATATATATATATATATATATATATATATATATATAGAGAGAGAGAGAGAGAGAGAGAGACACAGAGAGAGAGCGAGAGAGAGAGCGAGAGAGCGAGCGAGAGAGAGAGCGAGAGAGCGAGCGAGAGAGAGAGCGAGAGAGAGAGCGAGAGAGAGAGCGAGAGAGAGAGCGAGAGAGCGAGAGAGAGATAGATCTAGAATATATTCACTAAAAAAAAAAAAGTTAAAGTAATGTTAAAGCTAGGTAAATGTTAGTGACATTCACGTTTTGAACAAAAAAAAAAAAAAAAAAAACACTTAACAGTTAGCTAGCAGACCTAACTATAATTTGAGCTCCTGAATCACACTGTTTAAGATCCCACATATTACATCTAATGACATGTTCTATGACATCATTTATGACATCACTGACAACTCAAATGACATCACTGATTCCATTATCCTAGCTTCTTTTGTATACATTGCTCTACTCTATAAACTGGTATTGTGTCACCGAGCCTCTTTAGGACTTGGGCACCCAGCTCAGGGCCTATGTTAAATGGTGAGGGGGTGGGTCCCTCTCCCCTTCCCCAAGCTGTTATAAGCCTCAGGGACCTATCCCCCACAACCTGCATGTGCAAAAAAGAAGCGTGCCCTGGTGCAAACCCAGGGCAGCCATCATACTTTTGTTGGGGGCCATAGGGGGGAGCTCCAAGGCCCCACGGTCCTAGCTTGCTCCCCACATGCAGCTAGAGCTGGCATTGCTCCTGCCCACACGGAGCAGCTACTAATGCTATTCCTTGCAGGTGGGAGCAAACGTTTGAGCAGTTTCTCTGCCCACTTCACTGCAGGTAGGCAAACAGATCAAAAGTCTGCTCCCAACGAGCGGGAGCATTTTTAAAAGCTCCCACCTGCTGGGAGCGAACTTGGTGTTTGTTCCTGCTTGGAGAAAAAGTTACAAAATGTTCCTGCCAAGTGAGAGCCAACACATGTTTCCATGCATGTGAATCTGCAGCTGGGAAACTGCTATGTCCTGGGGGTGCAGTACCCCAGAATATAGCTACTGAGCCAGACCAGGGGATGGGGTACACATGGCCAATAGTGACTCAGGAAGAGAAGCAGCGCAGCCCCTCAAAGTAATCGCCCTGACGGGTGGACCTCCCCAGGTCTTTAAAGGCTTGGAGAGGGGGGGTCCTCATCGCTCTTCACCACGTTTTGTACAATTTTGTCTCCCAGCCGCTATTTTTTTCCCAATCCAATGAGACTGCACCATTTTTGGGTATTTTTTTTTTTGAGTTGCAGGTCTGCTGCGTGATCCCTTTGAGGTTGGAGGGGTCAGCCTCACCTGTGAAAATAGTCCAGTGGCAGCATGGTTCCCGAGGGGGGGGGGGAAATTCTGAAGCACATTCCGGAACATGGGACACAACAACCTGAAGGCCATAATATCATGGTGTTCCCGGCCTACACATGGAAAGTACAGGGTCTCAGAAAAATAAAAACTGTCTCAATAAAGAAGAGGTTGAGGGACTTAAACGTCCGTTACAGCCTGATGTTCCCAGTGAGGCTTAGAGTACAATGTAAAGGTAAGGCTTTCTACTTCAACACACCTGAGGAGGCAGGAGAATGGCAGGACACAATGGATTTGCCTGCACCTGGGCAGTCTGCTGCAAACAACTACCCGGCTGGGAGCCCCAGCAGGAAATGTGCACAGCTGATGGGGTCATTTATGTTTTACAGGGCGCAATGTGTAGTATACCCCAAAAGTCTTTCAAGGAGCTGGACAAACAGTAGACCTTTTATGGGCAGAAGGAAGGAAGCGGGTCAGGCTGTGCACTCTCAAAAGGACCTTGCAACGGGAAGGGATGGAGGGTCCATGTATGGATCTTTACTATCTGGCAACAAAACTGCAGTATGCAGTCCAATGGCTAGACAAGGGGAGTAATATGAGAAAAGATTGTTGGAAGGAACGCATAGGTCTGCCCTCCCTGCCCTAACTTTTAATGTCTGAAACTATGGTCCCCAGCTTTGTGCCCCTTGTGGTTGAGCAGATATGCAAGACCTGGGAAAGCGTGGTCATTACAGTGGTGGGTAGAGCCCCGTATGTGCCTGAACTAAACATATGGACTCTGCAGCCTTTTATACAGGTTGCCTGCCAGGTGAAGGTGGAAAAGTGGAGAGTCGGGGTTTTGCCAGGTACCAGGGGATTTGTATCCTCACAACAGATTTATGCCATTGGTTGGGGTGATAGAAACATTTGACCGGGGAGCTTGTCTGTTACTGCAATATGCAAAGCTGGCTGCCATTGTGCAGAGTATTTGTCCATTCCCGATGTCCTGGAGAAGACTCCAGTGCTTGTGGAACTATTGGGCCTGGCAGGCGGGAGGAGTTTTGTCTCACAGCTTTACAGTGTTGCCGGAGGATGCTCCTGCACTAGTGCTGGCAATTCAGGGCAGCCGGCATGTCATGGGGGAACAACCTACTGAGGTGGAATGGCATATGGGCCATGAAGGGGTGTTTAAAGCTTTATAAAACACTTGCTTCAAGCGGAGTTAATATAATTTTATATACCAAGTCTACTCGACACCCAAGTTATTGAGTAATATACAGGGAGTGCAGAATTATTAGGCAAGTTGTATTTTTGAGGATTAATTTTATTATTGAACAACAACCATGTTCTCAATGAACCCAAAAAACTCATTAATATCAAAGCTGAATATTTTTGGAAGTAGTTTTTAGTTTGTTTTTAGTTTTAGCTATGTTAGGGGGATATCTGTGTGTGCAGGTGACTATTACTGTGCATAATTATTAGGCAACTCAACAAAAAAAAAATATATACCCATTTCAATTATTTATTATTACCAGTGAAACCAATATAACATCTCAACATTCACAAATATACATTTCTGACATTCAAAAACAAAACAAACAAAAAATCAGTGACCAATATAGCCACCTTTCTTTGCAAGGACACTCAAAAGCCTGCAATCCATGGATTCTGTCAGTGTTTTGATCTGTTCACCATCAACATTGCGTGCAGCAGCAACCACAGCCTCCCAGACACTGTTCAGAGAGGTGTACTGTTTTCCCTCCTTGTAAATCTCACATTTGATGATGGACCACAGGTTCTCAATGGGGTTCAGATCAGGTGAACAAGGAGGCCATGTCATTAGATTTCCTTCTTTTATACCCTTTCTTGCCAGCCACGCTGTGGAGTACTTGGACGCGTGTGATGGAGCATTGTCCTGCATGAAAATCATGTTTTTCTTGAAGGATGCAGACTTCTTCCTGTACCACTGCTTGAAGAAGGTGTCTTCCAGGAACTGGCAGTAGGACTGGGAGTTGAGCTTGACTCCATCCTCAACCCGAAAAGGCCCCACAAGCTCATCTTTGATGATACCAGCCCAAACCAGTACTCCACCTCCACCTTGCTGGAGTCTGAGTCGGACTGGAGCTCTCTGCCCTTTACCAATCCAGCCACGGGCCCATCCATCTGGCCCATCAAGACTCACTCTCATTTCATCAGTCCATAAAACCTTAGAAAAATCAGTCTTGAGATATTTCTTGGCCCAGTCTTGACGTTTGAGCTTGTGTGTCTTGTTCAGTGGTGGTCGTCTTTCAGCCTTTCTTACCTTGGCCATGTCTCTGAGTATTGCACACCTTGTGCTTTTGGGCACTCCAGTGAAGTTGCAGCTCTGAAATATGGCCAAACTGGTGGCAAGTGGCATCGTGGCAGCTGCACGCTTGACTTTTCTCAGTTCATGGGCAGTTATTTTGCGCCTTGGTTTTTCCACACGCTTCTTGCGACCCTGTTGACTATTTTGAATGAAACGTTTGATTGTTCGATGATCACGCTTCAGAAGCTTTGCAATTTTAAGAGTGCTGCATCCCTCTGCAAGATATCTCACTATTTTTGACTTTTCTGAGCCTGTCAAGTCCTTCTTTTGACCCATTTTGCCAAAGGAAAGGAAGTTGCCTAATAATTATGCACACCTGATATAGGGTGTTGATGTCATTAGACCACACCCCTTCTCATTACAGAGATGCACATCACCTAATATGCCTAATTGGTAGTAGGCTTTCGAGCCTATACAGCTTGGAGTAAGACAACATGCATAAAGAGGATGATGTGGTCAAAATACTAATTTGCCTAATAATTCTGCACTCCCTGTATACTCAGGCCATTCATCCTCATGTCCACAGTGTAGTGAGAATAAAGCATATTTTGTACATATGATGTAGGGGTGTCCACGGGTACAGGAACACTGCTGAGGGGTGGACAGCGCTGGAGTGTGCATCTGCTTGGTCGATTGACCTATGTGTAAGGGTGGGTTCCCAAGAGCAAGAAGAGGCAGACCAGTCAGTGTTTTCTACTACTACTAGGGCTGGTTCTGGTAAAGCGCAGAATTCCAATCAGATGGATTGCCCACGTTCCGCTATTGATCTGGGAGTGGCTGCGGGTTATGGCTGAGTGTGCTGTGGTGGGAGAGAGGCATGTGCACAGGACCCACGGGGACGATAAAGTAGCGGATGTAATGAGGGTATGGGCAAGGATGCTCAATAACCCCCGTATGCAAGGCCAGGAAGCGGGAGAGGGGCAGTAGGGAGAGGGGTGGTAGAGTTCTGGGATAGACACGCACAGGAGGGAGGTTTTAAAGTGCAGCTTCCGGTATGGAGCAGCAAAGATGCTGACTGGGTTCTGGTCAGGTGGACGGGAATATCTGAAGACTGACATCACTCTCCCAATATTATTGAAGGTGGGGGGGCGGTTGTTTACGGATGACATTTTGTGTTACTATATGATGGACAACGTTTAAAATGCCATGTTTGTATATGTTACTGAACCAATAAAATTATACGTTAAAAAAAGTGGTCTGTGGAGTATTAAGAGGGCCGGATGAAATGTGAGCCTGCACAACTCTTATTAAAGTAAATGTTCATCCGACCTTCGCTCAGAAAACATTGTCAGAAGTAGTCGGGGCACTCCTTAAAAAACAGGGACTGTACGGGCAAAAACGAGACGTCTGGTCCAAAAAAGATGCTACTAGGTTGCAACTGCCAAAAGTAGCAAATACCCAGATACACTACCTAAATTGTTAAAAAGTGGAGCAAATACATTTTGAAGTTTTGAGCTTTCATTGTAGGACCAGGATCAAACCAAATACTAGGTCCAGGCTTCAGTCGACGTCTGTGACTCATCTGCCAGGGTCTCCGCGTGTGGATTTCCTTCCCAAACTACATTTGGTGTGAGTGGGTGGCTGGGATGCCATGGGCATCTTTGAGGAATAGTTCCCTACGGGGTCATAGTGGGTCTTGTGAACGTTCAACCGCTGTGACTGTGGTGCTTTGTATCTAAGACTAACTTTCTGACACAGCTCTGCTTAGAATCATTCAGAGTGTACACCCTAACACCTCGCAGGGGAAATGCAGTTTTCAACAGTATCCAGCCTTTTTTTTTCCGAATCGACATCCCAGTTCCGATTTAACAATGAAATTATTATAAGAGAAACGTGTCGCTGTAAGCCCAATGCAACAGTCAGTCTAAAACGCACAATGCGGCCCTTGTTCCACGCAGACACTGTAGCGAGGAAAATAAGTTGGCAGTCCTTGTTTTATGCGGAGTAAATAAAGAAATAATGAAGCAACCGACAGTGACGTGCACCCACTCGCTGGTAGCAAGAACTGGGGCTGCAGGGGGAGATTAGAGGGCTTGAACTGGAGGACGAGGGAGAAAACACTAACCACATGAGGCGTCTGTCGCCATCTGCGTCACACTGAGAAACCTTTCAGAGTGTATTAGTTTCTGGTCTAGCAGAAGAGCTCTTCCAACAAAGAATTTTTCGATCAAGTGGCAGACAAACAATGGAGCCTGGGTATAACACGTGATCAGGACGCCGCCATGTTTGAAGAGAACACCTCCATACAAAAACGCTCAGAGCCAACCCGAACAAAGCCCGGGGACTTTCCTTTGAGCCTCATGCTGAGGTACTAAGCCATCACGCTTTCAGCCACAAAAACAATGCAGATAAACCACGGTCTTTAGTATGTATGGTAGAGGAATACACGTAGATACTCTGCACATCTTTTTCTCATAAGTAAATAAAATAAAATGTGGAAATATTTCAAAACAAGGGCATGTGTGTTTATAACAAATAAAAATAATGGGTGGCGTTTGTGAAAGGTGCTAAAATTTAAGAGAATTAATGCTCCTTAAAAATAAGGGTAGCTGTGAGGACAGTGTGAAGTGCTGCCACTTGAATACAATCAATACGTTGCAAGAGTTACACTTCTAGGACACATTTATCATGCAAATTCATTTTAATTTTTAAAACTTCAACTAAAACAATTTAAAGCAACGAATGAGGGAATGAGGTCACGTTCAGAGTTAACATACACCTGAAGGTTTCTTGGCACTATAAACAATATACAAGGTTCATACTTGGGACTTTGTATAACGTGCATTGGGGTAAGTGTGCAATACCATAAAAACAGCTTCAGAGCCTGTACTGCTTGAGACAGCAATACATATAGGAAACCAGAGCACTCAAGCTGTACTATGTTTTTGCTTTTGCATTCTGGGAGACTTGCAGTTTATTTTTGCTTTTCACATTACAAAAAGGAAGAACAGGTAGTGCAAAGCACAGCTTACAAAAACTATTACTCGCATTACTTCATCCTGCACTAAAAGATAGTCATCCTTATTACTTTACCATGCATTGGTCAGCAGAATGAGATCTCATGGATTACTTAAAATTGCATGAAATTAAATAGTATTATGACCATGCTACCCTGCATTGAACGAACAGAAAATACTTTTGATGACACCTAGTGGACAATACCCATTATCCATTTATTAAACTAATTGATTAGTATATTGTGTTTTCATTCTTTCTCTTGCATGGCCGAGTGCTTTGTGCAGATTTCAATTGAGATTTAAATACACAGGAAATGCATATTACCACTAGTACTAGATATTAGATCTAAAAAAACTGTCAATGTAGACACCTAAAGGTTCCCACCCCGCCCCCCCAAAAAAAACTGACTAAGTGAGGATTTATAATGTTTAAATGAAGAAAGACTGGCACCTTTACACATTGAGGTGATCCAAACCTACTAATTAAGGGCAGAAAATGACTTGGCATCTTTCCAATTGCTTTTCTTAGATTTAACTGTATGTTTTCAATATTTAACGTCAGAAGCGGAAGGAAAGCATATTTTAAACACAGGTTATACCGCAGTTTACCATGCACTCACATTTTGTGTCCTGCGTGACTTCTTAAATAGTCTCATGAGATGAAGATTGCATACAAAGTGAGAATTATTTTTGTATGGTAATTGAAACCACAGCAAGTCTATTTGGATTCAAATCTACATGAATTAATTACATTTGTAAAGCACAAAAATAGGTTTTGCAAACCAAGGGCCAGATGTATCATCACGGCCCTTTGCCAGTCGGAAATAGCAATTTTTAAGAAATTGCTATTTCTGACTCGCAAAGTGCCATGTATCACATTTGCGATTCGGTAATAGCGATTTCTTAAAAACCGCAAATGCTATTACCGAATCGCAAATTGCGATACCGGCCCCATTCGCAGCAATGAGCCTGTTGGCCCATATCTGCGATTTTTTTGCATTTCCAAAATTGCGATTTCTGAACTAGAAATTGCAATTTTGGAAATGCAAAAGCCCAGGGTGCTGGGGGCCTAAGGCCCCCTCTGCTGCACCCCAAAAATGTTTTGGGGGACATGTAAGGTGCACACATGCCAAAAGGGCATGTGTGCTTTACATGTTCAATTTAAAAATGCATTTTTAAAATTTGCACCAGGTTACCACCTGGTTTCATTTCATGGTATTTTGCATGTGCAAAATACCAATCTGCGAAAAATCGCAATTTGCGATTTTATGCAGCATCGCCTTGCGATGTGGATTTTGCAAATCGCAAATTGCGACTCGCAAAACCAGGTCGCAACGCAAGAAATCACAATTTTAGCGATTTCTTATTTGTGGTCTGCGAATGCCTTTCATGCATCGCAGACCACTTTTTTGCACTCGCAAACGGCCGAATTTTGCGATTTGCATCGGTTGCGAGTGCAAAAATATTTCATACATCTGGCCCCAAATGTAGTAATCGTTCCCTTGATTAAAGAGAGCTTCTCTGATTATGCCACAAACAATTCAATTTTGCTGCATTCTTTGCCCACTTCCCTGGCTCTTAAAATCCTGAGCATATTGCTCACACTGCTGTAAACAACGCCCTGGACAAAAAAAGTGAACATTCAAGGACTGCATGTTCTCTTCTGTTTACTGGAAACTAGTCAGCAACTAAGTCCTGTTTCACTCCTACTAAAAGAGCCCAACTAAACAAACCCAAAGTAACAGCTGCGTGGCTCAAGGAGACTAGTAAAAATCCCACACAAACAAAACATTATCAAAAACAGTAAGAAGAAATGGTGGCCAGACGTCGCACCTGGTGACTTATTTACCCCTGAAATCGACACGGATGTGAAGAAATACCAGACTAATGGAGCCAAACTGTGGCAGAAAGGTAAAGTCAACCTAAACGGCTCCCCAGTGCACTCACCAGCTGGAATTCACTTCTCCTGTTAAAGGCTTCCTTGATCCCTGAATCTCTCCAAAGGGCACGGAGCGCGGGCACATACAGCTGAAAGGTGGACGGCTCGACAGGCACGCCCACCTTGTTCTCAAAAGCCATCAAAAACATTCCATGCTTCTCATTCTCGGTGTACTGCCAAGGGATCCCCAGTTTATCCCGCGCATCCACCAGGACCCTGGCTCCCTATGAGACAAGAAAAGAGAATTACTGAAGACATGTGAGAAACAGCTCATACAACATATTATGATCACTGAAACTTGATTATAGTAGCCAACAAGTGATTAAGTACCTGCATCAAACTAACTACACGCGATGCAGACAACAGAATAGTTAAGAATGCAGGAGAAATAAGGGTCCATTTCAGTTCAAAAAATGAAATTACCAAAATGATTTTCGACTGTTCATGCTTATCACGCTTGATAACAAATGCTTAAGCTACTGTTAACATAGGAAGAGATTCACAAAATGTTTTGAGCATCCAGGTTAAATTTAGTTGTGCAAAAGAGGCTGGAGACTCGGACTCATCCTAATATTTAGAAAAATGTGTGCATTTAGACTGCCAAAGGAGCGTACAACTGTTGAGAATCTAAGGGCAGGGTCATCTTCCTCAGTTGCAAGTTTAAGGTGCAGGTGGTTTTTGGGATAATGATAAATACTTACAAATTTACTCGGTGTTTTTGAGCTCTTAACATTAGTGTCACTTAACTATCAGTGTGGAAATTGTGTGAAAAAAAAATACATCCGACCAGCAGTATCAGCAAATACATTACAAAGCCTTCACACTTCACATAATCGTCATGGCTGTAAATTTATTCTATCCCATCCAGATATAATCTCTATTTTTTAGTGAAAACAACAAAAAAACTATTGAAATTAATAAGCCATGTAATTCTTACTGAGTCTGAAGAGAGAGTGAGTAACTGGCTAGCACAGTTAAGGAGGATTGTTACTGATGACCTAAGACTTGGAAGAACACATTATTGGAATGTTTGCTTTTTATTAATACTTATGCATATACTTTGACATAACAGATTTTCACATGCTCCAATATTAAATAAACAAAAATACAAAAAACCTGCATGTAAAACATTTTGAATATTATTCTATATGAATTATAATTAGCATGCCAAAAGACAACATATTTTCAAAACGTTAATGTTGCAAAAAATATAAGTTCCTGTTTTAAATTTTTTCGAGATTTGAATGCAGCGGCTGTGGAGACATTACTCTAATTCAAGAGTACTACATCAACGATTCACAAAACAGCTACAGAAATAAGATTGTTTCCCAATTACAGATGATAAACATAGTAGACTAAATCGAATATTTTTACGTAGTGGCTGGGACATTTTTTGTTTACATAAAGATACAACCTCATAGCTAGAATTCAAGTTACAATTACATTAGTGTTACATAACATGCATGCAAGTTATGTAACTGGAGGGATGGGAGTTTCAAGCGATCAAGGAGTGTAACAATGCAAACGGGTGTGTCATTAGAGGAGTGGTCAAAGACATGCAATCAAAATTTTGTGGACATCCACAAAGAAGTAGAGTTTAGGAGCATTCAAAACAATTTTGTTGCTCTTCTTACACTCAAGCAAACACCCAAATGAAGGTGGGGAATGTAAGATTAAATAGGGGCTGAAATTCACCAATTAATATTGCAAAAAAAAAAAGTGTAAGATTGTGTGACATGTATTGGAAAGGTTTTAAGTACCACAAAACAAACAGAAATATAATTAAACTTGCAATCTAACAGTACTTTATATAAAACTAATGTAATGCATAATATATATATACACACATCTTAGGGTCACAGTCATAGGTTCAAGACATGTTTGTGTAAAATACCATGATTTTCAAAGGCATTTAAACGATATGCATATTGTGCCAGAGTAGAAATGACACCCCGGCAAGGCAATTAATCACTCACTTACTATGAGTATGTTAATTTTTTTTCGAAAATCCTTGTGAATTTTTTTTCTTAAAAACCTCGTTTGTAAATGAATCACGGCTGACTTGCCACATAATTTGCTTCCTGTTAATCTTGTTTTGACCATTCTCACTTTCCCTACTGTTGCCCTCAATTTTCCATTCACATCCAAACATTGAGGGATCTGCTCTTCTCCCTGTTTCAGTACTCTCCTCTATTAATCCTCCTCACACCAACGCTCATGCAGTTTCTCTTTCTCTTCAAGCCCACGTGCTCTTCTATCTGTGTGGTCGCTCTGATACCAAACACAAACGAGGGGACGTAGCCACAGAACAGGAACTCCTAATTTCCACACTGAACCGTGATATCACTGATCCAATTTTTTTGTATAATTTTTTTTGACTTAATAAAAAACTTGCTGATAAACTCCTGTTCGTAAAATCAACTAGTTTAACTGGTAACCAAACCTATCATGAGACACACATTGCTGTCCAATGTAAGGTGTTCCTAAATCATTCCTTTATTACCCTAGCTAAAGCACCCACAGGCATCACATAACCATAATGCAGTATATTTATATCTTCATACTGCAACATGAAGAAGGTAAATAAAAACCAAAAATTCATTGTCTGCCTGGAAAATAAGTATAAAAGGAATGCTTAATAACACTACAAATTATTCTCATATGTAGTCAGGAAGCAAAAATTAGTAAAATTAAACTGCAAAGGCTAAAAAAAAAAAAAAAAAAAAAAAGAAGAAAACACCAACTGGTATCACAGAAACCCGTCCTGGCATCACCAGGCATCAGCACCAGACAGAGGAAGCGTTTCCTTGTTGTCTCAAATCCACTGGGAGTAAACATCCAAAGTTCTTTAATGCCATTTAAAAACCCAAAGCAACCTCATTCGAGCCAGCGAATCCTTCCCAACTGTAGCGGTATGATTTGAACCGGAGACCCATTTGCATGACAGAGCGAGCAACCGTGCACAAGGTTCAGCTTTATATATATATATATATATATATATATATATATATATATATATATATACAGGATCCACAACGTTCTTGTGCCAAAAATATGTCACATTTATAATCAAGTTCAGAATGATTATGCCCTGAATGATTACTAGGACTGTGTATGTGCGTAAATGGGAGGCTGTGTCAGTGAATCTCATAATTCCACCTCTTCTCCCTTATGGATAAAGTAAGTTCTATATACTCAGTATATATTGCATCTGAAACTGCCTGCACCATATTTAGATATGGCTGTATTGCACTGTCAGAAGTTCATACCCACCAAAACAGAATTCCTGCTATTTGCCAACAGCAACAATTAGACAAAATATGGTTCAAAGCTGTAAACCTGGACACACTGGAACCCCAACTCAAACACAAATCAAAGTTTCTCTGGTTCACCCCTGATGCTCCCTCTCCCTTAAACACATCATCAAGAAGGCCAGGTACAGAATCTTGCTACTGAAGAAAGTGAAAGCATTCATCCCAGAAAGAAATTTCAAAACCGCTGTTGAAGCCCTGAAACTCATCTTGAATGTAGTAACACCCTGTTCCTTGGCTTCCTAGTGTCCACTAGCCCACTTTAAAGAAATCCTACATGACTCGCAACATGTCGTGTCAAGGGGCTGAAGAACTATGACCACATCACCTTCACCCTGATGGACTTGGAGTGGCTCTCCTTGACAGGCCCACAACATTTTCAAAACCAGCTGCATCACCTACAAAGCCTTCAAGACTGCACCTTAACAATTCTGGTGGCTTTCTGCATGCCCACAGCCAGGACGCCATTAGGATGGAGATGCAACCTGCGCTACTGCCAGACCCAAATATCCCATACATGATATTGTCATCTAAGACACTTTAACAGCCTCATGTGTGTGCCCCTGAAAGTACGAGCACAGCAGGATAAACAAACACAATGATCACAGCTACGTAGAGGGAAAGTACTTTTTTGTGGAAGCACACAATGTCTGCCCAATCAAAACATACTCCTGGCTCCCAATGCTCCTCTCTAGTGATGATCACATCATTGTCTGGCAACTGCTGCACTGACAAGCCAGACCATAAAACAGAAGGAAAAAAAGAAGGCACAAGCCCTTCTCCAATGATTCACCTTGGATCTGGAACAACATCTCTGTATCCTTCACAATAAAAGGAATGAGTTGAAGACGTAGCACTCTAAAGAACACTACTTCACAATTAAGTAGCTGTCCATTTTCGCTCTCAAACCCCAGCTTTCCCTCCAAACACTCATTGACCGAATCCCTCCCTTGGGCTACGTACAGTACTATCCAATGCACCTTGGCTAGGCTTTTGCTACACAAACTGCAGATGCATAGATATCTATATATATATAGATAGATATAAGTTTGTGACATACTAGAATCGGACTCAACCCATACACTATATAAAATTTAGCGAACCCAATCAGGTCTTCCATTCTATAATGAAACCCCTTCAACCTTCCCTGGGGTTTTCGCTCATCTTTTCTAAGAGGCATTGTCTAATCTATGATTCAGTATATGCGTTTAAACAGTTTCTTTTTCCATTTACCGCGATGTACACAGTAATCAATTTTGCATATTTTCGAGCGCAACTTTGTAGTTTAGGTTTGCGGTCTAATCACACTGGGTGAAAAAGAGCTCCTGCCCCTCATAAGTAAAAGCATCAGTGAACAAATAAGCTGTGTCTCGGTTCACAGTGTTTGAAAGATAAAGTTTCTGAACTTTCAGACACTGCCCTTTGAGCGAACAGAACACGTCTGATTAGGAAAGCAGTCTGAGCCAAAATCCGGGCTTTAGCGAGTGGGCCAAATAGCTTTATTTTGTACAGCTTCACGCCCACGCACAAGCAACTGCAGCACGTTCAAGATGAAGCTTTTTTTAAATGCACGAAGTAAGTTTTCCTTTGCCTTCAAACATTTTTAAGCATAATTTATGTAAATAAGCTTTCAGCCAGCCCTCATATGCTGGACTGTAATTGTTTCTTTAACATTTTTCTTTCGTCTGCTACAGCATATGGCAATGGATTAGTCCAATTTAGCCAAAGGCTTGCTGTACTGTGAAAGCATTCTGCTCCTTCACAGAGAACATGTCAACACACAAAGTAGTTCCCTTAAATGCCAGGTACCATGATGGCAATATGCGTTACTTAAGTCCCAAAAATTAGGTTTGCTTTTCGCCAATTTTTTTTATTTTTGTATTTTAAGATTGAGGAGGACCTGGTAGCTAAAGACCATGGCAAAACAAAACCAGCATTGACAAGGCCAAATAACTGACGGGCAACACTAGAACTACTTGCTTTGCCAATGCTTGTTCATGGTGACATACTTCAGTCTGTCCAGCTGGATAGTTTCTTTATCTCTTTAAGCATCTGCCAGGATGAATTACAATCTCCACTTTCTGGGTTTGTTCGTAAACGTTAGAAATCAGCTTTGGGGGCCCGAATAATGTGTGTGTGTCCCCCCCCCCCCCCCCCCCCCCCCCATCAGCCCTCTGCCTCTTCCAAAGAGCATTTAGCATGGCAGCCTGTAATCCAAGGCATTCTTGTGGGTTGCCCTCTTTCACCTCTGGGGGACTCTGAAAACCACTCACCACAGCTGCCTATAATTTAGTACATTCCTGCGGGCTGCTAACCTCCTGAAAACCAACCAAGAACCAAAACCGTTGCCCTCTTTAGGATGACCGGCAATCATGCATGCACAGTTAGCTCGTGGTCCCTCGTTTCACTCCACTCATAAGCACAGCTTCATGATCGAGGCAATGAGAGATGTCCAGTCCACTACTCATCCCACATGACACCAACACACTTCCCACACCCTTCCAACTAGACACCAATGTGAATTAAATGTAAAGTGCATGCATTCTACCCCTCAATCCATCTTCCATCATCTACACACTTGAGTGGAGTGACTGAAGTGAGCATATGAGTACCACGCTGGTCAATCACACACAACTGCAAAAGCTCCCACTGCGGTGGAACACTCGTCCAACCAAGCACTCTGCCGTTGGACAGTGGGCTAACCGTACTCTAAATGCATTTCAGTAACACGTCAGGGGGAAGAAGAGCCACATAAATGCAATTAAAATGCAATGTAATAAAATGCTCCACTCTGGGTGGTTTGAAACCCAGCTTCTTAATGTGAATATCAAGGTGGTGTGGTGCATGGGCAATTCAAAATATTACTCCCAGTATTAGGCAGTTAAGTAGTCCTGCACACTATAGTCATTCTGTGTGTCCTACTTGCCAATTCAGATTGGCAAATATAAATATTTAACTTCTAGAAGGTCATGGAACTTCCTTTCAGGACTTGCAGAGCCACCTTTCAGAATTTCCTCTGTACTGCTTTCATGCAGATATTTCGCACATACAGACTTCCTCTCCCTCTTTCCTCACACCTCTGCCCCGTAGATCACAAAACAGAGCATTTGAAGTCACTGCTGTGGGCGTGCACATTTGCCTTCCTACACCTCATTGCCGTCCCTTATCCTGGAACAGCAAGTCCTCGCCGTACAAGTATCAATACATTCCTCGTGGCAGCAGTGGGACCGATGCCATTTGTAATTCCACTAAAGGTTAGCCGAAGAAGGCTTTAAAGAAACCTTATAACTTCACCTACAGAAAGCCTGCTCCTCACACCTGCACTATAACAAAGGTGTGCAACAGATACTTGTTGACTGGATACCCTATCACCTTATAAATAATTACAGTCTGTCACTGGCATTTAAAGTGTAGAAGACTTACCCTTCAAGATGGTAAAAAGCCACCTGGAATTGAAGGTCTATTTGCGAAACAAAGCATACAAACCCTATGGCTACACCTCCGACAGCCCTGCAAATTCTCATGTTTCGGAGGTTTTGCACATTTATGCAATTGTTCTATTACCAAAGATATTTATTGAAATATTATCACATATACAATTATACACTTTTTACTATGCCAACTGTTGCGCCAACTTTTTAAGGTACGTTTTTTACTGTGCTCCTGCCCAGATGCATAAAGGTGATTTTAGGCACAGCAGATTCACCACGACACAACTGAGTGATAAAGGAATTGTTGAAATACAGTCACAGAGCCAGAGTATGGACTGTCTCAGATGTAGCTGTGGGACTTTTCTTTTGCTGTCCTAAACACGTAAAGGTTAGGTGTGTGGTGTAATTGTAGCCACGAAGGTAAAGGAGCACTGAAAAGAATGGGATACCATTTAGTAGACCACCGTGGTTAGTTGCGCAACTCCAAACGACGCAGTAGCAGTATTTTAAAGGCAAAAACTGGGCCTACTGCTGTTGCCTTATGCAGATGCCAATTCCAAGTAGGGTTTAGCATTCCATGTCCTTCATATATTTGAAAGCCCTTGCAGACAGTTGCCGCCTAGTTGGGAATACCCTGTGCCCCGGCAGGGATGTTACGCTGCATGGGGTTACAGATAACATTCTGAGGAGTGGATTAGGCTTTTCACGGGACGATTTTACTCTTTACTTTTGAAAGCGTAAAAGGAAATCTCATTACAGAGGACACTATTTTTGAGAAGGTAAAACATTGCAAGTATACATTTTTTATATTAAACTCTGGTTATTTATTTTTGGTAATACTTGATTACTTTATAGATTGAAATTCACATGAATCCAGATACATTAATCAGGCAGCAACAGACTGGTCCCTCCTTGTGTTACAACACTGCTGATGTGAAATTATTACTAAATTAGTGCTGGTGGTTGTTTGTGTAGAGTACTGTATGTCAGCTGTTCTCCTTCTGTCTAGAGCATTAGTCCATTTATAGGGAGTAAAGCAGAGCAGTGTATTACTTTTCTGAAGGGCTGATGCTGCATATGCCAGAGTACCACAAGAAACCATTGGTGAGCCATCGCTGTAGCAAAGACAAAAAAAAATCACGTCTACCCCAGATGACCCAGTGATCTTGTCTTTGGTCTCAGGAGGACCATTATAGAGTTGGGAGCTAATGGAAAAATCTCCACATTTGTGGAGCAAACTCTAAGTCATCAGTAGGAGACTCTTCTGCAGTGGCAAATCCACTATACGATGTAGCTCTGGCACACAGTTAGTCTGGTGGATGTAATTCCAAGGGAATATACTCCACAGAAGAATCCCATTCAGGGAATTGATTATTTGTTCCATAAAGGGCTGGTGTGTCACGTATGACCAATTCGAAGTGCTGATAATGGTATGAACAACAGTACTAGGTGATTCAATATCACCGCCTCAGCTGGACATAGATCTAAAGTAGTGAGTGGTGACCTCAGCAGATGTTTCATCTCTGATCTTAAGGAGAAGCTACTCTTTGCGCAGTTTGTCCCACCTATGTGAAAGGTGGGGTATCTGCCTCATGTATTTGATGGTTGGGACGGCTTCTTTATTGCTTGTTTTTTTTTTTTAAAGATTTTTTGGAATGTTGCCAGGTTAAATTAATTTCTAGGATTTGGTAGCGGAGAGCACTAGAGCCGAGTTCTTTGACATGAATTGAGGTCTCACCGTGGTCTGTTGAATCAAATCCGGCCTGAAAGAGTGGGTGTGCAATGCTGAATCCCAGATTGGGATTGAAGTACAGCGCATAAATAAGGAATGCATATTTTTCAAGAACGTCTTTCACATTTAATGGATATTCTACTATCCTTCAAATGTCTATTCACTGTGCGCTCTGTAAATGTCCAGATAACAGTTCAATGAATGGCTAAGTGTGTGTGTATATATATATATATATTATTATTTTTTTAGAACGAACAAAGAAATACAATTTCTATTGTAACAGCTTCAATGGGCTCTGGAGAAGCTACTATTCCCAGATATGCACAAATCAATCTAAAAAAATATTCTATACTAAATAGTTTTATCATTTTTCAACAGATGTACACTATCCCTGTTTTCTGCTCCCCACATAAAAGTATTGAAATACTTAGCCAGGTTTGGTTAGTGTATAAGGCCGAACCAACACAGCGTGGCCACTATCGTACCTAACAAAGGTACCAAGAGAAAGACATTTGAAAGCTAGAATGAAGAAGTGAAAGGATCTGAAGTACATTTTCGTTTGCATCATCTGAAGTAAAATAAATCCAATACAAAAACAACCACCATTTTGAATGATTACTAAATTAGACTACAGCAGGTACAAATGCACATGAACATGAAAAGAAGTTTGCCAGGATGGCTATCTACAGATACTCTGGTAAAAAAAAAAATATGGCCAGAAAGGGACTTGCAATGTACGAATAAGGAAAAGTCTCAGATTATCTGAAGTATGTGGATCACAAGTGAATAAAACACACTGAAGGTCCGCCTTGTACCAGAGATTTGAAGTCTACAGTAAGGGCTTGCCACTGACGCTTGTAACGCATCTCAGTTAATCTCTTCAATATGGTGGCAAAGTGGTCACTTATTTTCAGTAAATTGGGGCTTACTGCTCCACCTGCTGTGCCCCCCACCCCCGTTCCCACGAAGGAATAAGCTTAATCTGTTCGTAACAAAGGCACTTAATTTATTCCATATATCTTTGTCAGACAGCATAATACACCTTCAAACACAATTCATATCGTATTACATTATGCATTAGTCGCTGTGAATTATTCAGCCAATGAAAAGAGCTTAAAAACTGTTTCATGCAGTTAGGAATCAGTTTACATTCCGGAGGCATCCACCTCTCAGAGACCTGTGCCATGCAGCTACGCACCACGCATACGTTCTGCCGTCACTGCTCTTGAATATTCTTTCCTGAATAATGCACCATTTAGTTGGCCATGAGTAACTCTTATCTACTTTTCTAGGCCTCAAGACGCAGGGATGTACACAATACAAACCATCGAATTGTTGAAATCTACGATTCACTACCTGATCTTTGCTAGTTACAAATTGCCCCGGTGGTGGTCCTGTTACTGTACCCTGCACTCTTCCGCCTGGAACCCGTCATCTGGCTTTTCTCCTGGGAGTCGTGCGCCTGACTTTCAGTGCTTTGATTCATCACGTACAAAATGCTGGGTGTCGTTCCACCATCCTGGGAGATCTCATGTAGTAAGTGCTGCACTGCGATCAACATCCTCGGGGGTGCAGAGTGCATGTACGAGGCTCATTATCCCAAGCACCGCATACCCAACACAGTACAGACCCTGTGCTTACACACAGGTGCAAGACTACAGTGTGCGGAAAATGTCACTCTAGTTTACGAGATTCAGGAGAACTATGGACTTTCATTCTTTGCTTCTTACGTCCTTCTGCTCACTGGACCATGTCATGCTCAAATACTCGTTTGACCTCCATCACACTTCTCTTGAGGTTCCACTTTGCTCTTTTATGCTTCATATAAATTCCCCAAGGCTACCCTGCTCTAACTCTACTACCGAAGTTACGTCACTATTGATAAGTCCACCACATGCCACCTGAATGACTGCCAAGGACATATAGCCTTATCAGCATCATGGCTGCCTTCATAGGCCTTAGTAAAGGCTCGCAATGTCCACAGCCAGTCCTCCTGAGAAATATTTGCACCTTTAAACAAACATCCATGACAAATTATGATTACACTGACAACAATAAAAACTTGACAATTCTACCCAATTATAAGACGTGGCCCTGAAATATAAAGACTTAGTAAAGAAGGGTGTAGCTTTTCAGGAAATATAAGGGAAGGTATTCGTTATGCTGCACTAGATTTACTCTCCTTAATGGGACATTAAAACTGTCAGACCTAGTTCTTTGAATTTTACATAGGGGCAATGTAGTGCTATATAGGACCTGTTAAACAACCACATGTTAAGATCACACAATTTCAATGGGAAGATGTTATTTACCCATGTTTTCTGTTTGATTTTGCACAAACTAGCCAGTAAATGAGTATCTATTTGTGATACGTTATGTTAAGTTTTGGAAAATGGTCCTCTCTGTAGGGTCACCCCCAAACTTCTTCCCTTCCTCCTCCTCTTTTTTCTGACCTCAGTTATGTTGGCTTTGGGACTCTGGGCACTTTACCACTGATAACCAGTGGTTAAGTGCATGTGCTCTCTCCATAAAACATGGTAACATTGGCTCACACCCAAAATGCAATTTTAATTTACTTGTAAGTCCCTAGTAAAGTGCACTAGATGTGCCCAGGGCCTGTAACGAAATGCTACTAGGAAGCCTGCAGCACTGATTGTGCCACCCACATAAGTAGCACCAGGTCTCAGGCCTGCCATTGCAAGGCCTGTGTGTGCAGTTTCACTGCCACTTCGACTTAGCATTTAAAACTACTTGCCAAGCCTTAATCTTCCCTTTATTACTAGTATGTCACCCCTAAAGTAGGTACCCCATAGGACAGGGTGCTATGTAAGTAAGGCTTGACATAAACCTGTAAGTTTTACATCTCCTGGTAGCGAAAAACTCCCAAAGTCGTTTTCACTGGAGTGAAACCTGCTCCTCTCTTAGGCCAGCTTTGGAAATTCCCTTACATACGTTTTAGTGGTAATTTCTGATCTGATAGGAGTGGAATTGTAATGTTTGGTATGGTTGGAATGGTAGAGAGAAATCCTGCTTACTGGTGGAGTTGGTTTTAACATTACTATAGTAGAAATGCCACTTTTAGAAAGTAGGCATTTCTCTGCACTTACTGCTTTCTGTGCCTTTCAGCCGGTCTCCCATCCACGTCCGGTCTGTGCTGGTTGATAGCTCACCTTGTGCATTTCACCCAGACATCCATAAACACAGGACACTCAGCTGTTTCTGCATACTGAGGGGTCTTACTGGGTAGGAAGGGTGATTGGGCTCTCTCACTTCAAAGGCTAGTGGCCTGACCTCACACAAAGGACGAATAACCCCCTCACCCCACACAGATATCCTGGCAGACAAGACTGGTTTGAAAGGGGATCTGGTGCTCTTCAAACCACTCTTTGAAGTCACCTCCATTCCAAAGGTACATTTGGGTGTGTATATATTGAGTCTGTGACCCCCCTCAGATCAGTCACTTCTGGACCTACAACGCTGTCAGAGGGACTGCTGTGCAGCTTGAAAGATTCATCTGAACTGCTTTTCTGGAAGGACTGCCCTCCTGCTTGTTGCCCTGCTGCACCCAGACTCTGTTGGAAGGACTTGGTCTTCCCTCATAAGTGATCTCCAAGGGCTTAGGCTGAGCTTGCCTCCTGTTGAGAAGTCTCAGGACCATCAAAGACCTTACCAGAGGGAGAAAATCCACTGTGTCGGAAAACTGATGCAACACATGCAAAACTTGACGCATCACCTGCAGAATCAACACCGTGATGTCTCACGGCCAAAAAAAACAACCCCCCCCCCCCCAAAAAAAACCAAAAGGCGCTGCAGCAACTCCCGAATCAACACATTTCATCATTGCAGTGCATTTTGGATTTTACACACATCATCCCTGGGCGTCAAAATATCCCCGTAAAGCATTATGGAGCCAAGGCTGGGCACACTGAAATCGAAGTATCACCGTGCCTGTAAGGAAAGAATCTACACATCACCTCCGATGCGCAGGAAAACAACAATGCTTTACTTTCATGCGCATCACCTCCTCTGTGACCTTCCAGAGTGCGTTTTTTTTTTTTTTCACATATTCCAGGTACTGTGTTAAAAAGATAAAACCACTGATTCTTATGGATTAAGACACATCTAAACCTTTAAAAAGTGATATATTGACTGTATATATTGGACTCTTGTTGTTTTGGTCTTATTTTATTCAGATACATATTATGTAATTTCCTAAAGTGCCATGGAGTAATTTTTGTGGTGTTTTCACTGTTACTGTACAAGCTATTGCACAAATTCTTTACACATTGTCTTTTAAAGTAAGCCTGCCAGCTCTGTGCCAAGCTAACGGATGGTGAGCACAGGATAATTTAGGTTGTGTTGGGACATACTCAGACTAGGATTGTGGTCCTTATTTGGATAGGGTGCATACCCTCTGCCAACTAGAGACCAAATTTCTAACATTAAGGCTAGGTTTTGACCTCTTAGTGCTTTTTTCTATAGTTTTTTAAAAATATAGTACAAACTCGACCCAAACGTATTGGATCGCTTTACATGAGCACCATTTAACTAACACAAGGTCACATGCACTCTTTATAGCTATGGGGAGATGAAGTGTTTTGTTCAGAATCGCAGAGTGGTGATCCAATGCAGAGCCTCAAAACTGGTTCCCCAGTACCACAGTCTGCAGCTCTGGACGTAATGCTACATCCTAAGCAGAGGGTGGAAGGCAGGGAAAAGCCACATGAAATCTCTGATCATTATGGGCCCAAAATTCCAAGAGAACCTTGAGCTCTGCCGCAGCCAGGCTTCAGCATTCAGTGACTCGCACACCTCGGTTTAGGCCAACTGGTCTGTAATTGTGCAATTCACATTTTGCTTCCACCCACATCAGCATGCTGCACGAGGGAAACGAGTCAGCCTTTCTCAGCTGCTGGCAACCTTCATGGTGAGTGAAGCATTCCGCCCTTTCTCTCGGAGCACATCCTGACAGAAAGCAGTTCCTTCGAGTGCCAGGGAATACTGTGGAAATATGTGTTTTTTGATACAAAAATGTTTTTAAGCTTGCCTTATTGCAGGTGTTGCACGTTTGTTTATTTTCTTCCTTCCCTTTCAGCATCTTTCGCAAAGTTCTTTGGATTGCTGAGTTAGGAAAGCCAAGTGCATTTCTTGTTTTTATTGAGTCAATCTGCTCAGGCTTCTTCAGTACACTCCCTTTTGTACAACACTGCACTTCATTTTCACTGTCGAAGATGAAGAGCCAGGTTTTCAATTTCTTGAGGGACTCCATTAAAGACGTGGCTGTCCTAATGTGCTGGGTGAGATAGCGCCAGGATTTGGCTGCAAGGAAGAGTACGTCCTGCCTCCTGTTGTGCTTTTATGGATAAAGGTGGGTGAGAGGGAGGGGGCGAGCGAGACTGAGACCAAGCAGAGGTTTCTAGTTGGTTGGTGAAAGTGCAGTATGAGGTTGAAACAGGTGGCGCCCAGGGTGTGTAACACCACGTAGGTGTGAGTATCTTGAACTGCCATTTTTTCTGAATGGGGAGCCATTGAAGTTGTTGGAGCAGAGGTCGCTGTCTGTGTAGCGAGGAAGGCTGAGAACGATTCTCAAACTGTCCCAACACGCACCAGACAAAGAAACCTAGGGGAGAGGATGTGGCGTAAGGGCCAGAACTGCAGACTTTGGAGCTGGGGGAACATGGTTCGAGCCTCGGCACCGGCTCAACATCCTGTGATTCTGGGCAAGTCACTTAATCTCCCCCTTGCTACCAAAAAAACAAACTTGTTCTTGTGTAATGTCACCAGTGCTCCGGCAAAGAGCTGCTAAGTATCCAGGTCGCACTAACTGAACTCTATTGGAGGTGAGGCAAAAGAAAAATAGTGCGTCACATTAAGTTACATGGCTGATCGTGCAATAATCCATGTAAAAGGGTCAGTCTCCAAGGTGGTAACAAAACATCCTCAAAGAAGAGCAAACCAAGCATTTACCAATGCCATCAAGAGATTTTTGAAAGGCACGCCAAGGAACAAATGACAGTGGTGGGCGTGAGATGGGCATGGTTAAACCCCACAGAATACATGACATGTCGAGAAAAGCAGCGCTTGCGTGCTGCTATGCATGCACTGATGTCGTCTCATGCACTCGCTGTGGGTTCCACAAGCCTCTCGTGCTTTACTGCTTCTGCTCTCCATCCACAGCCCAATGAATGACATAACTCTGTTCCGAGATGCACACACTTACCAGTTCTAATTAGGTTCTTGCAGTCATCACAATTTCCTCTCCCAACCTAAGCACACTCTTAAAGTAAGAACACCACTGTCTCCATTTCCTGCCTAGGACAATGGCACACGTGATGGAGAACAGCCTGACACAAGGCGGGGTGCCTGGCAGGAAAGGGCCTTTTGGTAGTGAACAATGCATGTTACATGAAGGAGGCCTAGGGAGATGATGTTGAACAGTGAGCTTTTCCAGCTGTACTAATTTCATTCCCTATTTCCTCTGTTGCATGAATCATCCAGTGAGGTCAATTTGACTAACATGTCTAAGCATGAAAGGTACATAGACAGACCCCTAAATGCCTTATACATAAAATACAGCAAATTAAGAAAATTAAAGGATACACGTCCATAAATTCATTAAAGTATTAGGTGATTATCTGGACAGCTGTTTGGCTGTGTATCATGAAACAGCCTATTATGAGAAGTGGCTACCAAGTGTAAGTCCCAATAGGCACGCAATAAGACTCCAGCATCACATAAATGATCAAAAACTGGATCCGGCTTACCGATCTCCATCTCCACTGTGATCTAGTCGAAGCACTATGAACATGCGGAGAAGTACGCTGCTGCAGTCATTTATTATATACAGGTATGATCATGCAGCAAACGTAATTAACATAAGGGCTTCTCAGGAAAAGAGCATAGATGGATACTAATAGGCAGCAATCGAGGTTCAATAACCAGATGTTTTAGCAGAGTCAGTGGTATTGGGCAATGCGAGAGTAGAAGTTTAAAATGTGTGGTACACAGTGTCTCAAGGCAATAGCAGAGCTATTCGGGCATGTGTCTGTGGCGAACAGGGCTTTAAGGACAACTCTGGTCCCAACTGACTGCTGGATAGCACAATTATAGGACTAACAGTTGAAAACCCTATAAACTACAGGTAGGGTTAGTGGTGACCTATACATTCTCATTCTATGACCGTCCTGACCTGGTAGAAGGCAACTGACTGTAGGAGAACTTTTGCGACTGCTCTGCTTTTAAAGAGACAATGGGACGTTTTAGCGAGATCACTGATTTCCAGTTGAGAAAATCAAATATCCTGTTGTCTATAATGTTGCTCTAAATTGTCATAACTGAAATTCTGTGGCCGTTCCTTGCTATCCGCTACTCTACCTACTTTTCGTGTCTCCTTGGAATGCTGACTTGACTAGTTAACGATTCATTAAAATGTGAGATTGTACCAAGTTAGCAAAGAGTTCATCTATAAATTTCTTCACGTTCCCTTCCAGTCTCAGCCTTGGAAAATACAAAACCTCTTATATGTCTCTTACTCAATTGTCTAGCTTTTTCACACTAAACAGTGATAAAACTAGGCATACTTGGAGCTTTGAGTGAGCTTTGTAAATCATTAGTTATGGGCCACTTTGCCTTCTACTGACCTTTTTCAACTCCAAAATCTTTCCTACATCACCCTTCTAACATTATCTCTAGTCACTCGGTTACATTTTGAGTCACTTGCCTTTTTGTTCACTCGCTCCATCTTGTTGAAGGGGCTAACTACAATGGCTACAAAGGGCTGGCTCACTCTTTAACGGCTGCTCCAGTCCTGTTCTATGTTCTGGGTTGTGCTTCTCTAGTCTTATTTGTTATTCTATGCACTACAGGAGCATAGTGAAAAATAAAACAAACGTTTATGCCCCCGTTTTTAGGTCACGCGCGCAAGCGCTTCGACCTGTTGTAATCTGTGGGCTTTTAACCACGCCCATCACTATCACTCGTTCATGGGCTGGCCTTTGAAAAGTCCTCTGTTATCATTGGTAAATGCTTTACGTTTGTCGCTCCTTGGGGTGGTTTCGTTATCGCCTTGGACACCGACCCTGTTCCATGGATAATTGCACTTTTGCCGATTCGTTTGACTGTGAACAAACTTCTTTTTCCTTTGGAGTCTCTCCTTTGCGCTCATGTTCATGGCGGCTATGGCGCAACGAATCGGCTCACTTTTGTCAACTGTTTTACTTTTCATTTTCAATTTATGTGGCAAGAAACGCCCAGTTAGGAATTTAGAAACGCTAATAGCTCTAACTCGATAAACGCAGACCCACTGCATTGCAAATGCTTGTTCATAATCGTATTTCACTCTAAAGGACCTATATGCTGGTGTCACTTGTGTTCTCCTAGCCCACACCCCTCTGTTGAACTTGCCCTCATGTGCTTTATCCCAAACTACAAATTACTTTCTCGCGCACAGGTTCCTTCTTATTCTCCACACTGCTCTGTTGTCCATATTATAAACTTCTTCCACACCCCTGCTTGTTGCTTTCGACATTTTCCTCCATGATCGTTCCTCCCCCCACACGAGCAACCTCCTTGTTGCTTCCCTCCACCTACCTTGAAAGAAAGAAAAAAAAAAACACACACACAAAAAAAAAAAAACGCTCTAGCACTTTTTTTTTTTTTTTTTTAAATTTACAAATCTAACTTGGATGAGTAAATAAAAGCCTGTGCATTTTATAGGCGCCTGCACGCATAACCCAGACTTACAACATACAGGTCCACCCAAGTCATGGGTGCAATGGAACTGTATGTGCAGGAATGGAATTACCCGTCTCCCACTTTGACTTCAATATTATTTACTAGATTCATCTTCTGCATCAGGCACACACAATTATGTGATCACCCACCATACACCACACAACGGGCTTTCTCTTAGGACACACCAAACACCGCGGACCACTATCTGTGTGTGCAAGGGACACTTACCTTGCACTGTTGCTGCCGCTGACCTATTTCTGAAGGAAAACTTCTAATGATGCTGCCTATGGAATTCCTAACTCGAGTGTCAGTCAATCTTGCTTCATCTTTTAATGGAGCAAAAGCCAAAACGGTTGGCTTCATCGATGTTTTATTTTTACTTCTTAAGACGTTGTGTTGTGATTAAGTATAGGGTTTTGGAAAACCTTTTCACTGCACGCCTTTAAACATCCTACCTAAAACACCCAAGCCTAGCAGAAGACCTCTATTTACAGGAATTCCGGGTTCTCTTCAGGAAACACAATGTTTGGGCCCAGTGCTGCTCCTTCCTCTTCCCCGAGTTTGCAAAGTTGGATAAGCCTCCTGTGGAATGTTAAAAGGACTGTTCCGGAAGGAGTCTTCACTCTTTATCTTTGAGCTTAATTTACACAGCAGCACCGGGACAGGGTCTATTATCATCTGGAACCCAGTGCGTTTGCAGTAAAAGGACAACTGAGTTATTGCACCAGGCCTAGGTTATCATCCTATTTAGATAAAGCTTGCAAGACTCCAAGGCCAAAGGAAGATTCGTAAAAAGCATTTAAAAGCTTGCACTACCTTCCACTGGACTTGCAAAAAGGAATTCTTTGCATTGCAATGCAGCAATCAAGTAGATACCGAGGGTTATTTAGGTGCCTGCATGAGGCTGAGGGGGCGTCATCAGCTAACAAAGAGCTTAAGGACCAGGATTTTCTCCTGGTTTTAGTGTTCCTTTTGTCTGCAGCCATGGCAGGATCTGCATGCCCTTGCATGAACTCTGTGGCACACAACGGCTAAGTCTATCCTGTGCTCTCGCAGAAGTGTAATTCTTGCTTCAGGCACACAATTCATGATATATCAAACCATCAGAGGTATCCAATTAAATGGCACAGTGCACAAAAATTTGCAATACAAAACAAGCGTAAATTATGTCTATCCATGATCACCATTTGCTCCTCTTTGGCTAATTAACAAAACCTCATTACTTTCACCGTATGTAACTCATGCAGCATTTGCGAACAAACTTGATGTGGCCTGTGTCCCTAAATCAATTTACGCATATTTGAAACACTTGTCACAATGCAACAAAGAAATTGGAGGATCTTATTTGTATTTTATTTTTATCTTGCTATGAGCTCTTCATTCAGTTGTAACAGATGTGCTGACAGGTTTGCCGAATCAAGCTTCAAAACGTTGCAAGCCCCAGTCCTGCTCCATCTGCACGGAGATAATGCTCTGGTCACTGGCCTACCCGACACCACATTGGAACCACCGATTGCTTGGGGCTGCACATCTCATCAAGAACTTGAAGTTCAACCATAAAATTCACACTGCGGAAAGTCCGCTCCTCCTCTAAGGGTGTTTCATCTTAAAGAGCTGCTTAAATTGTCATCCACACCAAATAGCCCAGCACACCTAACTGAGAAACTAACCAGCCTAGATGGTCCACATCATGCCAGGATACCACCAGACTGGATATAAAGAAATTCAAGAAAGAAAAACCCAAAAGACAGTCTGCCTTCATATACGCAACATCCGCATCAAAACTGCTCCAACCATGCAACAATTCAGAAAGAAACAGAATTCTCCTGTCTTCAAAGAGGACTATCTCCTATTACAGTAGAAACTTTTTTTTTAACCTACCCTAATATAAACTTTCTTTGAACATGTCCCTAGACTGCTGCCCCTGTTAAGTGCTATGTTTCTCACCGTCTAGGTTTGCCTACAGAAGTACCCTCCATATGTACAAATGTTTGTAAAGCAGCAGTGAATGGGTATTGGCCATATTTGCAATAATAGTGTGTTGACCACTGCTGACAAACATATAGCAACGTCCACTGCTATAAACTAAGTAAAGGTTTATATATGTATAGTCTACAACTGAGCTGCTAATCTATGAAATCCCAAATTATTTGCTATTATATATTAATTCCATGCTTTCCATTTCAGGCAGTGGACTCCCATGCATACGCAATTACCTTTTTCAGGTGTAAATGGACAAATGACTAACCTTTGGCAACGGCTCAGGGGGTTGATATTTGGCCAGTGCGTAGCAGATCTTATTGCAGAGTATGACCCATCTGTAAATTCTAGTTTTCTACACTGCCCAACCTTTCTCCACATACCCTACAAAGAGTTGGTCATCCACCCGGAACTCTTTTTTTACGATCAAGCTAGAACGCCAATGTTCTTTTTGGGTCCAAATGGTGGAGTCTCTCCTCTTCCTTAGAAGGATGCAGGGGTGCATAAAAAGTAGGCATGGCGATGGCTTGGCCTACATGAAGGGGCATAACCACATTTGGCAGGAAAGAGGCCCTAGTGCGAAGCACCACCTTGTCAGGATAGACAAACGTAGGGTGGCTTAGATGACGAGGCCCGCAGCTCACTCACTCTGCGGGCAGATATAATCGCCACATGAAAGACTGTTTACAATGTGAAGTTAGAGAGGACAATTGTGAAGGGGCCTGAAAGGAGCGCACATCAAAAAAGTCAGAACCAAATTTAGACCCCATTGGGACATAAAGAATGGGAATGGAGGAAAGAAATGCGCAAGACCTTTGACAAAGCTATATACAATAAGAGACTTGAATGAAGAAAATTGATCAGGCAACCTAAAAACAACAACATAAATAACAGACAAATATCCCTCAAGAGTGTCTAGAGCAGAGCCCCGCTGGGCAAGGAAAGGGTGAACAACAGGGCCTCGGAGGAGGGAGGGTGGTTGCGTGGTACCAGACTGGTTTGTGCACCATGCCACAAATTTCTTCCAACAACAAGCAGAAAACATTTTGGTGGAGGGACGCCTGGCTGTCATGATTATGTTACAGACTTCAGGAGGGAGGGTCAAAGTCGGTCAACAGCCGCTCAATCTTCACGCAAGAAGGTGGCGAGTGGACAGGTTCATGTGAAGAAACCTCCCCTGCTGCTGCAACAGAAGATCCTCCCGAAGGGGCAGTCTGATCGGAGGATCGAAGGACATGTTCAGCAGCACAGGATTCGAGACTCTCTGTGCCCAGTCTGGAACCACAAAGACTACTTGGGCACGGTCTCTCCTGATCTTCATAAGAACTCTGGACAGGAGTGGTATAGGCAGAAAGGTGTACAGGAGGCTTGAACTCAACTCAAGACGAAAAGCATCTCCATGTGATTGCCACCTTGAAAAACGCCAACATGCAAACCTGTTGACATTGCGCGTTCTCTGCAGAAGCAAGCACATTGAACCAAGGCTCTCCCCACTGCTGAAAGATACCTTGAGCCACCTCTGGATGGAGACGCCATTTGTGATCTGCTAGGCATTTTCGACTGAGATCGTCCACTCTGGTGTTCAGGGAGCCCCCCACCCCCAGATGTTGACCTTCCAGGGATATGCCCTGCTGTTCCAGCCACGTTTAGAGGCACAGAGCCTCCTAACAAATGGTCCACGACCCCACCCCGTCCTGCTTGTTGCAGTACCACATGGTGGTGTTGTTGTTCACGAACACCTGCACCATCTTTCCCTGGATAGAGGGAAGAATGAAATTCTATGCAAGCTGGGTTGCATACAGCTCAAGTATGTTGATGCGGAGTCCCATTTCTGCCAGAGACCAGATGCATCTGATCTTCACCTCTCCCAAATGGCCGCCCCATTCCAAGAGTGACATCTTTCAGTACTGTCAGATCTGGTTGGGGAAGGGAGAGGGATCTGCCTCTGGCCCAATCGCGGTTTGTTAACCACCACTGTAGATCTTTCGCAGTTCCTTCCAAGATCTGGACCAGGTCAGAGAGATTCCCCTGATGATGCGTCCACTGGGGCTTCAGGTCCCACTGCAGAGCCCGCATATGCCATCTGGCATGCGTCACCAGCAGGATGCAGGCGGCCATGAGGCCCAGCAGCCTTAGGGTAATTCTCACCAAAATCCAGGATAGAAGCCGAAACCTTGGAATCCTAGCCTGAATATCCTGGACTTGCCGCTCGGGAGGATAAGCCCGAAACTGCACTGTGTCCAGAACAGCTCCAATGAAAGAGCTTCTGAGTCTGAGAGGGAGTCAGATGTGACTTTGCCAAGTTTAGAGTGAACCCCAGCAAATGCAAAAGGTCCGCCACAGTCTGGCGATGGGGGACAACAGCCTGGGGCAAACGCCCCTTTGACAGTCAGTCATCGATATAGGGGAAGACTGAAACCCTTGATCTCCACAGGTGAGCTGCAACCACCGCCATCACCTTGGTGAACAACCGAGGGGTCTGGTAAGACCAAAGGGGAGCAAAGTGCACTTAAAGTGCTCGTGGGCATGCAGGGAGGGGATGAGGAAATGTGATTCCAGCCAGTCCAACACTACCATCCAGTCTCTGGGTTCCAGGGTAGACAAAATCTGAGCCAATGTGAGCATCTTGAACTTCTTCTTGAGGAAGAGATTGAGGGATTGAAGTTCTAGGATAGGGCAAATACCTTTGTCCTTTCTGGGGACCAGAAAGTAGCGGGAATAGCAACCCAGCCTACTTTTGGCACGGAAACCCTCTCTATAGCTTCCTTGGTCCTGAGAGAAGGGACAAATGATCCTTTGTCATAGAATAGTAAGATGGTGGCATGGATGGATTAGTCTCGGAAGGGAGTGGCCCATTTGGACTAGCTGTAACTCTCACTTGTCTAAGTGATGGTGGCAGGATTCGCATTCACCTGCCCCACTCAGTCCAACTGGTCCTTGATGGTGGTATGGGGGGAGCCGGGGTGCAGGCTAGACAGGGTTAGAGGCTGCCGCGGATGGGGGGGGGTGGACTGTCCAGACCATTGGCCACCTGACCCACGAGGTGGGTCCTGTGCCATCAGCCACACCGAGGCTGAGCAACATGCACGGCAGTTGGACGGGAGTTTGAGCAGTTGGTAACTCCTACCGTAGCATGAAAGGGGCAAAAGGCACATGGGGGGGAATGAGGGGCCGCCACGAGGCCCAAGGACCTGGCCATAGCTGAAGAATCCTTGATGCGCTTGAGAACAGAGTCTGCCTGGTCTCTGAAGAGACTGGTGCCATCAAAGGGCATGTCCATCAAAGAATCCAGGACATCCCTCGAAAAGCCAGACGTGCTCTGTCAGGCATGGCGCCTCAAGGCCACTGTCATGGAAACCGCTCTGCCTAGCAAGGTGGTCATACCTAAAATAGTACAGTCCCAGCCTCCTCCGGGACCTGTGGCAGCACTTGTGCAACTTTATCCCACAGTGTGTAGGAGTAACAGCCCAAAACGCATGCGGTTTTCACTGACAGATAACATCTTCTTCCCGAATGATTTCAGCCTTTTGGATTCCCTATCCGTGGGAACAGTACGGAATGCACCGAGGGAGATAGAGGCTTCGACCACTAAGCTCTCAGGGGTGGGGTGTTGTGCCATGAAACTCAAGTCCCCTTGTGCAGGGCAATGGCGGTGGGCAATCGTCCTGTTCACAGGAGCCTCTGTGCTGGGTTTGGACCAGGTACCCAGTAGGACATCAGTGAGGCATCACTGAACGGGAGCCGGGATTCTGAGGTGGACGCTCCCGGTTTCAGCACCTCTGTCAAGAGATTAGTCTTGATAGCCTAGTGAAGTTGAAGATCATGAACTTCAGCCACCCTCCTCACCACCACAGCATAAAAAGCTCCCTCCTTCATAGCCAGAAAGCATGCCAGTATCTAGAGGAGTGGCCAGTCCACTGGCTTCAGCAAAGTTCTCATTCAAGGCCATTTCAGGTTCATAAGGATGGTATTCTTTAGGCTCGAACGACCCCTCCCATTCACCCGGGAGGCCTAGCACAGAAAAATAGGGCTCAGGACCGAGCGAGGAGGGAAAAGCTCCTGCTGGCACGGGAGTTGGTGTCATGCGAGGCCCATCCAGCTCCGTGTTAGAGTCGGGGATTACAATGGGTACCGGTGGCACCAGGACCGACATCAGAGAAAGTTAAAGTGGTACAACTGGCACCAGTCCGCATCTAAGACTGATTTCCTGGGAGCCCCTTGGCGCCAAAGGGCCGGTGCGGAACCTAAAAGGGGCTCCCCTCCAACCGCACAGACCTGAAGGTGCTCAGCAGGTTCGGACTGCCCAAAAATGAGGCATATGGCTTCATAAAACTGAGTAGGGCAGGGGTCGCTCCGGAGCGTGGATTCGACCCATGCACAGGTTCTGCAGAAAAAGGTCTAGAATGTTGACGCTGCCTCGACCAACAGATTAGGTGAAGCTGAAGGGCACTTCATTGTTAGGGACCTCTCTCTCAAAGCCTTTGGATGCATGGCCCAGCACTCGGAGCACGGCTCAGAGTCAAGCCCGCACCTCAAACATCACTAATGTACGAGGTGCGGAACTGTCAGGGCATCGCTCTATGACAGGATCCGCAGGGCTTGACACCTGTCTTCCTAGAAGACACCTCTTGACACCAGGTGAAAATTCTCCCAAAAAAAATAAAAAAGCTTGATAAAAAGTTGATAAAGATCAGTCAAAAACTGATGGAGGAGTAGCTCTTTGGATCAGTGGCTGGCTTATGTGCCTTGGTGGCGCCTATGTAGGATGCCCAACTGCATTCTCTGTGCTGACTGCGCAGATGGACATAGCCGATCAATGCCACCTACCAGCACACAGGAGTACTGCTCATGAAAATATTCCTGATCCAGTCTGACGCTTGAGGAGAATTCAAAGGTAAGCAGCCTGCAGCTAGACGTCTTTGATAAGATACTATAAATAATAAAATAGGCATTGTAATGCCACTGAGACAGTTCAGGGAGTTAAATGCTGTGTACAGAGAGTAGGAATTACAGATCTGAACCCTTGCATGGCTGACCCAGCCCTACAAAATAAGTACCATAATTTAATTAATAGGAACACTGGTTACTTACAGACACTACAAAACAGAAGTAGCAAGCGCTCTCTCTGTTGTTCTTACCTGTGTGTGCACAGTAAAAATGGTTTGAATGTAACCAAAGAAGGATCTTCAAAAGCCATTTCTACTGATGAATTGATCAAGCCAATAGAAGGAGGGACTTATTTACAGTAGTGCTGTATGAAAAATAGTCAAGTGCTGGATGGGCTAAAGCAGCAGCTGACCAGGCAAAGAACAGTGACAGTACGTCACATGGATACCACCGGGGCCCGGTTCCTACACTACGAAACCGCCTGCAGATTTATTTTTTCAATTGCTCCCACATGAAAGTGGTAAGACACTGGGTACTTCCTTCTAGCTCGGACACAGAAATATGTCAGAGCAGACAGTGGGGCGTACACTTACGTAAGGATTTGTAGAGCGGAATGTTATAAAGTAAGAGTGCTCAACTATACAGAGAACAGAAAAACACAAAGGGAAACATAACATTATGGATGGGTAGTCATCGATAGAAGGGTTGCCCCATGTGACATGAGATAGAGGAGTGCGAAACTCCAGTTGTCTGTGAGGTCACTTGGAACATAAAAGGAGGAAAACTCCATATTATTGACAGCTACCCACCTACAATTTATTTCATGGAGAGGCATGCACCTTCCTACTACACGGTCATTAAAGTAACATTAACCTGTTGATTCGCCACTCATCCCCAACATCCACATCAGTGATATCCACCCCTGAAATAACATAAAATGTAATTGGTGTCTTGCCATGATACCCCAATAACCTCCCCAATCATTCTCAATCATTTTAAAAATGTTGGTACCCGATGTCTGCGACTCTTCCCCAATATGCTTTGGAGCTGCACAGGGTCAGCAGATCAAAAACAAACACAAAAATCCTGTCAGCGCAGGTCCTCAGAAACCAATGCTGACTGGGATGACAATGGATGGTGCCACCCACATTCTCCAACCTCCCTGAAGCATGGGGAGGCCAGAGAGATGTCCTTTCACTTCGAGCTTTTACTCTGCTCTGTACGGGTACCTAGACTCATATATAAGATAGTGGCAACCCTATGGAAAGGAACACTTCTCTTGGTGACATCACTACAGTGGAAAACAACTTCGCTTTTTCACTGGTCTTTGTGTTACAGCAGTGAAAAACAGCATTTCGAATCTCGTTATTCATGCTAATGGCTTTGGATGTGAGCCATATATAGACCATAATGAATAGTCACCAAAGAAGTCCAGGACAGACCCTCATTCTGACATTCTTCAAACACACAGGAAAATATCTTCAGTAAGCTGAACTCTTAAGTAGTCCAGTCTTAAGGAGGATACCGGAGCAAGGACGAATCAAGAGTGTCCAAGAGTGGAGTACTTTGCACTGCCAGAGAATGCCTGCCATATTTTACATTATTTCATGGACGTTGACGAATTAAATGCCTTGAACCTGGCTCGAAGTCCCTGGGGTATAACATATGTGGCGATGGTGGCAGGTTGAGTTCTTCATACCTACATATGTTCCGAAACAACCTGCAGGACTGATTTCACAGTGTGTGTAGTCTGTCATTGAGATACTTTGAGAGGCAGGCTACAGCACACTGCTGTAGTCTACCCACACAATAACAACCTTGGCAGTCCAATCAAGTGTGATGTTTGCAGGAGTGGAAGTATTTTTCAAAGCATGCAGAGAAGAATTTTGCTGCTCCTAAGCACAATGCTGATTTGAGGATATGTCAAAGTTAATCCCGAGATTTTTAAACCTTCTGGAGGTGGTGGCTTTGTGGACCCCAGAAAGAAGTATGCGTGTGTTGTAATTGTCATGGACTAAGTCCGCCTTGAGGGACCCGTTTGTCAGGCCACTCGTATCCCTTACCAAAAATACATAAATAAAAACTGTAGCAGACATGGCTGCAATGACAGATTGGGATCCTAGAACTCCGAGTCTCTCTCTTCCTTGAATGTTGTTGGTACGGAACGCTTGGAATGGGCCGGATGTGCAAGGTAAGACATGGCTTGGGTTGTTGCATTATAAATCTTCACACTTTTTGTCTCCAAGAAGATGGTAGTCACAAGAGTGTTGTGAATTTTCATAGAGGAAGCAGTGCAATGTGGGTTTTGTTAAACCTGTTGCTTTCACATCAAGTGCTAGGAATTCAATAATCCCTTTGTTCACAAAACTACCTTAAACATCCTTCACAATAGGACAAATCTATTTGTACTCTTTGGGTATTGTTTAAACACAGCAAAACCAGAACAAATTCAGCATGCTGTGATTTTTTTTGGAGCACACTTTATACTAGGGACAGAAGCAAAGCAAATCTGTGTATCTGGCGGGTGGTTACCCTCAAGTTTCTAGAAGGCTGATAAGACTGACGATCTGGAATGGATGTCCTAGAATGTGTCAGTTCAATAGCTTTATGAACTAGTCACAACCTAAAATTGCAATCTTTCTTTATTGTGTAGCCAGAGAGACCTCTTCAGATGTGTGTGTGTAACTTAATCTTGTTGTACTGCCCAACATGATTTAACTTTTTTGAAGATTATATAGTGTATTTTTTGGATGTGGAGAGTAATTTTGTAATCTGGAAAGTTAGCACATTTCTAGATTTTCTAAGCAATAACAAAGACATGGGCAATGCGATAAATTATTTCCCGTACATCACAGCTATTAGATAAATGCAATCAAATGCTCATTTTCTTATACATGTCCAACTTCTCCAGATCAAATTGGTGCAAGAGCATAACCAAGCTACATGCTTGAGAACTAGACAATTACCTCCATCCCATCACCCAGGGGCGCTGAGGATGCAACTGAAATTCAAATCATGCAACTCAGAAATGCTAAACTGCGAACAGAGAAAAGCCAGCACACATTCACCGGGACACAGCAAAGCTGCCCTCCTTCAATGAAATCTATTGGAAAATCTGTGGCAATTTAAAAAAAAAAAAAAAAAAAAAAAAAAAAAACACACCTCAAGAGTGCTTCTGGACCACAGCTTCACCAGAAGCCCCTTCTGCTCTACGCATCTTCCACGCTGTTGGTCACCCACAGAAATTCTAAACTACCACGACCCTAGTCTTGCTCCACCTGGACCAAGCAAAAAGCCTCTTTCTAGGAGCAACACTTCTTCTATTTCGAAGGCTTCAAACAATCCTGAATGCAGGAACCCAGACAACTATACTTGCATGTCAAAATGATTTTAGACCTCGAAGCGTTTCATTGACCACCTGTGGTCAGAGAGTCCTCCTTCATAGCACTCTTCATTACCTACATGGTCATCTGTGGCAACAGGACATGTTTGAATCCAGTAAAACTTCAATGATAGGCCTAAAAGAACACCCGCCTTAAAGAGATCACACCTCTATCTCAATACATGCAGCAGAAATAGGACTCCAGCCAGGCAAAGACAAACATCCAACGCACCCCGAAACGAAGCGATGCGGTAAAGACTTAGCTCTTCCCACTGGATGATTCAGGATCCTATCCACACAAATATAAGAACCAATCTCCTGCAAAATAATAAAAGGCACGACCACATCCAAAGCAGTCTCACTCCTGTGTTCCCTTCCACCGAGAAGGGCAGGCGCACAATCGCAACACAAAAGGAGGAAGCTGCTGCACATAATGCACAATTCCAGATCACTTGCAACACAGACCATACTTGTAAACTTCACATTTGCCAACACCTACCGAGATGCTATGCAAACATATGTATACGTTCACTCCTGTTAGCTTCAATACAAATACCAGGGTAGCTGCATGTTGTTTAAGTGCACCAGCCTAGTCATCACACTTGACACCAAAACAATTTCACACAAAAGTCACATTACAAACCCACCCCCTTCTGATCAAACACATACTATGAAGCAGCATGCAATGAAGTGCTCTGTAATCTAACTACAAAAAGCTATTCCTCGGCTTAGATACTCTTTGAGCAACAGCAACAGTCGAACACATCAGACATAGTGGCCAGAAGACAGCATTGTTACACAGCAGAAACAAAGTGCATGAAACATACTGTTCTCAGATGAAATACTCCCCAGAAATTTGTATCAAGGATTTAAAATGTCACATTGATAGTGATGCACAATATTGTGTCTTTCGGGATAATGGTCCAAGGCTACTTCCTGTCTTTGCATGAATAGTCTCAAGTACAATGATCTCACAGGGTGGTGCCAAAAATAATAAAGCCTGTGAAGGTAGTCATTGGCAACACCACCACAGAACACTAAGCCATGAGAATGATAATCCAAAGTGCTAGGCCTGAAATATTCACAAAACACTAGGCATCAACACTGCATCATCTGCCAACCTCTCTAGGGTCTCTATCATAGAGGTGACCACTACCTTGTCTGCCTGTCAGAGTCATTGGTAAGTCCAGTAAAACAAAAAGATGGAATTTCAATTAAAAACAAGTCTAACATTAAAAACAAACATTAAAAACAAAGAGTAACTTATTTAATAAAATATTAATAAACAAGAAAAACTAGTGGCCGGAGATGCGGTTCAATGCCAAAGCCATTCACCGGGAGGTGAAGGCAATGGCTTACTCTCCTTCTCCCTAGCACAAAACCACAGCACCCTAACCTCTGCTCCAACTGCACTCCTCACACCTGCGCTAGATTGTGGCATGTGACTAGATGCAGGCAAGGGAGGGCCTACGTACAGATTCTGCAGGTACGAATACCAGCACTGGGCAAACCCTATAAAATTCCCGATCTTCACTGTTTAAAAGAAATAAAATAAACCTCTGGTTTCTGTCTGGTTAGCTGGAAGTAGATATGCGAGTCATTGCGCTTTTTTCTTTACTTCAATTCATGCTACACAGCAGCCTGTGTTGCTGTGCAGCATGTCTAAAAAAATATTGAAAAAAAAAATCTCAAAAAGGCAAAACCTATTGGCTTTGCCAATGCTTGCTTTTAAATTCTGCTTTGTCTGCCCCTTCTACAGGTCACCAAGCATTATGTATTTGTTTTAAATTGACAGAGGGCAGTACGGAAACTACGAACATGGGAGGGCTTGGAAAGGATTGAGGGCTGGTGGGAGGTAAATAGGAGTTAAGCCCCCAAAAAAAACAAAATCCATGACATGGCAAGCACTGGTAAAGTCAGTGCTTTTTTTCCCCCTGACATGGGGAAAAGAAAGGAGACTTGGAAGGAGTGGGAATAGACAAGAGTAATCAAGGATGCAGGGGAGGTTGGGGGGGAGGGGGGCGGGCAAGAAGGTCACAGGGGTGGGAGGTATTGCGTCAAGCTACTACCAAGCAGGAGGGGATGGGAGGAACAGGACAAGGAACGACAAAGCAGGAGAAAGAGGGAGGGACAGGGAAAGCAACAGGTATGGGAGGGTGTTGGGAGAGAGAGGAATAGAGGTGGCCTGAACTCACATGCCCTTTTATGGAGTGTCAGCATAAAAGTAACAAGTATCTCTGCAAGTGGGCGGCCAGTGGATGGATACTGGCGGCCAGTGGATGGATACTGGCTGCAGAGGGGAAACTGTACTTGGTCCAAGCTCCATGGAAGACTGCAAGAAAGTGGAGGCAGAAGGCACTGCCTAATGAGAACTAAGGAAATTAGTGACATTGAAGCCAAACAATGATAAATAATGGTAAGCAATGTGCGGGCACCAGGTCCATTTTAATCTTGTGTACAGGGGATTTTGAAAGCACAGCAGCTGTGCAGGTGAAACCTAAAAAGTAAGCAAATTAGGATGACAATAAAGGCCAACCAATGGTAAGCTATAGGTGGGCTTTAAACGGACAGTAGGGGAATTATTTATGGAGAATTGGCATAGGGCAGCACCGCAAGCCTTCCTGCGGTGCTGCCCTTTGCCAAGTTGAAAGGGCAGGAATGCACCACATTTATGCAATATGGTGCATTCCTGTAATTTCCTCCTGCACTAGTGCACAATTGGGTGGCTAGCGCCAAAGCAGGCACGCTTGCACAATGGTGCAAGGGAGTCTGCGTTGCATGCAGGATTGCTTTTGTGCAGGAATGGGCATCTTCTTGCGCCGCTGCAGCATCAGAAAAAGAGACACTCAGGTAGGGCAACCCTCTCATAAATAAGCTCCTAGGTTTTTTTGAAAACCAAAAGCTTGTGTTCAGGGAAGTACTGAACCCCCTTATTTAGCACATACACTGGGAGGAGTTCTTGATGGGCCTCTTCTGTCTGCAACCCCGCAGATAAAGGTTAATCAATAACGTGAAAGGATGGATAGGTGTGTGAGTGAAAGGATGGATGGGTGGGTGAGTGAAAGGATGGATGGGTGGGTGAGTGAAAGGATGGATGGGTGAGTGAAAGGATGGATGGGTGGGTGAGTGAAAGGATGGATGGGTGGGTGAGTGAAAGGATGGATGGGTGGGTGGGTGAGTGAAAGGATGGATGGGTGGGTGAGTGAAAGGATGGATGGGTGGGTGAGTGAAAGGATGGATGGGTGGGTGAGTGAAAGGATGGGTGGGTGGGTGAGTGAAAGGATGGGTGGGTGAGTGAAAGGATGGGTGGGTGGGTGAGTGAAAGGATGGGTGGGTGGGTGAGTGAAAGGATGGGTGGGTGGGTGAGTGAAAGGGTGGGTGGGTGGGTGAGTGAAAGGATGGGTGGGTGGGTGGGTGGGTGAGTGAAAGGATGGATGGGTGGGTGAGTGAAAGGATGGATGGATGGGTGGGTGAGTGAAAGGATGGATGGGTGGGTGAGTGAAAGGATGGATGGGTGGGTGAAAGGATGGGTGGGTGAGTGAGTGAAAGGATGGGTGAGTGAGTGAAAGGATGGGTGGGTGAGTGAGTGAAAGGATGGGTGGGTGAGTGAGTGAAAGGATGGGTGGGTGAGTGAGTGAGTGAGTGAAAGGATGGGTGGGTGAGTGAGTGAAAGGATGGGTGGGTGAGTGAGTGAGTGAAAGGATGGGTGAGTGAGTGAGTGAGTGAAAGGATGGGTGGGTGGGTGAGTGAGTGAGTGAAAGGATGGGTGGGTGAGTGAGTGAAAGGATGGGTGGGTGAGTGAGTGAAAGGATGGGTGGGTGAGTGAAAGGATGGGTGGGTGAGTGAAAGGATGGGTGGGTGAGTGAAAGGATGGGTGGGTGAGTGAAAGGATGGGTGGGTGAGTGAAAGGATGGATGGGTGAGTGGGTGAGTGAAAGGGTGGATGGGTGAGTGAAAGGGTGGATGGGTGAGTGAAAGGGTGGATGGGTGAGTGAAAGGGTGGATGGGTGAGTGAAAGGGTGGATGGGTGAGTGAAAGGGTGGATGGGTGAGTGAAAGGGTGGATGGGTGAGTGAAAGGGTGGATGGGTGAGAGAAAGGGTGGATGGGTGAGAGAAAGGGTGGATGGGTGAGAGAAAGGGTGGATGGGTGAGTGGATGGGTGAGAGAAAGGGTGGATGGGTGAGAGAAAGGGAGGATGGGTGAGAGAAAGGGAGGATGGGTGAGAGAAAGGGAGGATGGGTGAGAGAAAGGGTGGCTGGGTGAGTGAGTGAGTGAAAGGAAGGATGAGAGAAAGAATGGACGGATGAGTGAAAGGGTGGATAAATGAAATAATGGTTGGATGAATGAACCAGGATGTGGATGGATGAGTGAAGGGTAGAATGGATGAAAAAGGGTGGATGCGACAAGTGAAAGGATGGATAGATGTACGGAATGAAAGGGAGGATCAAGAGATGCACGAGGGCATTTTGAAACCCAACATTAGAGGTTGCAGCCTAGTGGAGTGAGTCATCTGTCTACAACTGGGCAGACAAAGGTGAGCGAGTCGATGGATGGATGTGTGAGTGAAAGGGTGGAGGTACACGAGTAAAAGGGAGGATGGATGATGAGAGAAAGGATTGGTGAGTGGATGGATGCGTGAGTGAAAGGATGGATGGATAGATAGATGAGTGAAAGGGAGGGTGGATGGATGGATTGAGGGATGGCGTGAGGGAGTATGGGAGAAAGGGTGGATGAATGGAATGAAAGTTGACGATAGAGTGAAACTATGGATGAGAGAAAGGATGGATGGGTGAAATAATGAATGGGTGAAATAATGAATGGGTGAAAGAATGAATGGGTGAAAGAATGAATGGGTGAAAGAATGAATGGGTGAAAGAATGAATGGGTGAAAGAATGAATGGGTGAAAGGGTGGATGGAGGGATGAAGTGGTAAAAGAATGGATGAGTGAAGAAAGGAAGGGTGAATAGATAGACTGGTGAGGGAACGCGTGGATGAGTGAGTGGATGAATGAAAGGGTAAATGCATGAATGATGAGTGGATGGGTAGGAGGAGTGAAAGTGGATGGGTAAGTGAATGGGAGGATAGACGGATGAGTGAAAGTATGGATGGAATGAAAGTGGATGAATGACAAAGGATGGATGCATGCAGGGGTGTATGGAGAGACTCAGTGAAAAGATGGATGCAAAGGTTTGGAGATGGATTGATAGGTTTGGATATGGATGAGCGAACAGACAGAATGGTGACAGACTGAATGAAAGATAAAAGAATGAGTGCTTTACAGAGTTTAAACGCGAAATTGTGGCTATCATCAGGTGGATGGAAGAATGAACGCATGAATTGATAGGTGCTTGGATGAGAGAGAGATAAGAGCTCTTCCGAGAAGGGTTGTGATGACTTGCTGCGTTTGCTTGGTGCCATAACAGCTGGTTTTTAAGTGGGGTATTTTAATTTTCTAACTACTCCCTTGCTTGTGTTGTCTGATAGAGGAGACAGAAAGCACAATGGAGGTTGCGTTGTGGAAAGGAGTCAGTTAAAGAAGACCAGGAGGAATTTGCTTCAAAATCCCTCCGAGCAACCATGGTCCATTTTTAGGAAGTCTGTGTCGACCTTATTTTAGCAGCTGGCTTGGTTTGGCCATAAGAGATATTGAACGAGGGATCTTGAGCACCGGATTAATTCCAGCGTGTCATCAACATGGGGTACATTTACAAGTAATGAATTTACATGATTTTAATTTACATAGTCCGTGGTTAGTCTGACAATCTAAATATATACATATTCCCCACCACTACTATTTATCATCGCACCTACACTGGGACTCTATGGAATAAATGTTTTACATGGTACAGGAGGACCTCATAAACCCATAATTACATTATACTGACTCAAAAAAACTTTACTCAAAAAAATTGCAACACAGAACTCTCACATCGAGGTTATCCTGAAAATCGAGCACGGATAGTCTCCATAGATCTATATTAGACATCGCTGAAAGTGGTTTCAAATCTCAGGTTTTACCCTAAATAAATTCTCCTTCAAACAATTTCCCACGTTTGTTTTTAAGGAAAAACTGAGATGCATCTAGCCCTTCAAACCAAACACCTAACCCATAGAATTAAAGTTTAAACGAGGATATCTTCCTTTTACGTCTCAGTTGCCCGTCACTTTGTAAGGCTGCTATACACACACAAATGATGCATTTCTTTAGAACTGCCATCTGTTCGCTCCCCCCTTTCAGCTGGGCTCTGGGGTTAGATGACAGCAAACTTCCTTCACATGAATATTTACATTCTTTATCGTAAACAAAACAAACGGTTTCCAACCAGTTAATGAAAGATGAAAAAAAAAATTCCCAACGAGCTGCATCAGAGGAGAGAAGGAACTGCTCATTAGGGGTTAATTGGATTTAGGCTGATTGACCAGAAGCGGAAGGGAAACCAGAGGGTCAAAAGGAGAGAAGGACGTATCCTTCCAAACATGCTTCATCCAAATGGCGTTTATGCGATTTCATTGTTTTTTCTTCTGAAATGAATACTAGGGAAATGGTCCCAATTCAGCAATCCGAGAGCTCGCGCTGGCAAATCACCACATCACAAAAAAGCAGTGAGAATGGATGCAAAAGACAGACACTCACGTCAACAGAACACGGATAGGAGCCACTCCCAAGAAAGCACATCACATACGCTCAATAAATAACACAGCAAGGCCCCATAGGTGGCTATGACCGTGCTCCCAGCAGCACTTGCGGCCAAGATGCACCAAGTGCAGGCAAGCAACAATCCTCACCGCTAAATAAGAAAGGCATAACCAAAAGGCAAAACCTGCCAGCCACACAATCATTTACCAACTCAATGCAACAATGCCACCAAATCTTAGCCACTATAGCAGAATACCCAAACAAGCATTTGCAATTGAATGGGTCTCGCATTTGCCTCGAGTTAGAGCTATCAGCATTGTAAGCTCCTAACTGGACTTTTCTTGCCACATAAATTGAAAATGAAAATTAAAACAGTTTCACATAAGCGAGCCCATTTAAAGCGCCACGGCACGAGCGTGAAGGAGAGACACAAAAGGAAAAAGAAGTTTGCTCGCAGACAAACGTATCAGCAAATGTGCAACTATACTTATAACAGGGTCGATAGCCAAGGCGGTAACAAAACTGCCCCAAAGACGGACAAACGGAAGGCATTTACCAATGATAAAAAAGCGATAATGATGGACGTGAGGTGGGTGTGGTTAAGAGCCCAAATAGATAACATGACTCAGAAAAGCAGCACTTACGCGCCGCTATCCTCGACCTAAAAACTATCATAAAGAGACAAGCAAGAATCCGACCTACGATGAAACCCTCAGACCCATGTAAAAGCCAAACTAGGTGACGAAACTACTGGCAAATAATAGCTATAACACAGTCAGCTACATAATACAACTTCGCAGAAGAGTCAGATTTGTATTTCATGTTTTTGGGGCCCTCTATGCAAGGATCATGGTCTGCTGAAGTAGTAACTTGTTTCAGAGCCAGAAACCCAGCTTCTAAGCCGGCGTCAGCACTTCACATACACTAGGACTCTGGACAGTTTACATCATCTCCTAGAGCGCGAAGTGCTGAAACTTTAAAACGCAATTGAGTAAAATATCAGCTGTGCTGTCTACGGTTAGTCTATTGACACGATCTCATGTAATCCCACGATCCTCATCATGTTAATATATATATTTTTTAAATCAACTTAACGTTTTAGACTCGCTCTCTATTGCACTTTACATTACATAGCCCATGGCCTGCTCATAGCTGAAGGCAATAGGTTCTGTTATTAACCAACTGATGGGACTCTGCCCCCTCACTTGGTCCTTTTGGCTGCCAGCAGTTAAAGATGTATTGCGGACAATGCCATTACGTACTGTGGACCCCAGTATACAGCTTTCCTGTCAATCTCAACTGCCTCCATCTTATTTAATAGCATTCACACATCTTCCTGCATTCCCCTCCTCAGAGGACTACTTTATTGTCCTATGGACTGGATTTGTTGTATCCTTCCCATGCTTACACTCAGGGAAATACTCGTTTTTATTTTTCATAAGGACTCCTGGGGGGTGGAAGTGTTTTCTTGCTCTCCCTCCCCCGTTTGCTGCTTCTACTCTCAAACCCGCCACCTTGCGTTCTCAATTTTGACCCTCCCATCCCCCCCTTTACCTAAAAACTCGACTGAACCTCCCTCATTACTCCTCACTCCCACACGGCTCTGGCCTGGACATCTGCCCCTCACCCACACCTCAGTGGCTCCCCTGCGTCCCAGAGTCATGCTTTTTTATTTTTTATTTTAATGAATTATTTTTGGAGAGCCGGGCAGCTGCAATTGGCTACCTGGCCACACCTTTCTCTTTCATGCACTCTAACACATATTACTTATATACTGATCCAAGATTGGGTTTGCCATCTTTGAATGGTAAATTAAAAGTGAAAAAAGAAAAGAAATTAGTCAGGGTGCCCTGATGCTAAGTGTGTGTGCGTGGTGACACATGCAAGTATACACCATCACACTAAGGCAGCTTTTTTTTGTTTTTGTTTTGGCAATTCTATTCTGCATTGTCAAATAAACAATTGTGGTTTTCTCAAACAAAGTGTCTTCCATGTAAAATAATAAAAAATTAAAAAAAACTCCAGTCACTGTGGAGTGCTCCAATACTTTCTAAACTCACACCATAAAGAGTATCCAGGCATACAAGTTCTGCAGACGAAACACTTTATAAAGTGGTGCGCGGGAAGGCGTCAAAACTCTGAGCCATTCGGCTTTTTCCGCACAAAGTGTAAGCTCCCTCCTGGCTAAAAATAGTTGGGTACTTGGAGCAGAAACAGGCACGCTTCTGTCTCTCCTGTTACTAATAATATAGGCTTCTGAGACGAGACCAGAACGGTGGCGACACATTTCCATCAACAAGTGAAGTGGTCTTAGGGTACCGCTGACCAAACCAGCCCACAGGCAGCGGCAGTCCAGTGGGAGGGAACGAAACCAGTGTCCATGACAACTGCTCCTTCCTCAATGCTTGTAGATTTGACCTCACAATTGTAATGGCAGACACACTCAAAACAAGTGTGTGAGAGAGCATGTTGGAGCCTTGTATTTGAGCCCAAAGATCCGCACATACCTATAGTTCACATAATACCCAGACATTAAAGGACACAAGGATTAACTTGTATCAAGATTTGGTTTAGCCTGTGTTGTTTGTACGTCAGTATATCGTACACAGATAACATCTGACATAAATACTGGGTTTTAAATATCACTTACAAAAACATTGTCCCCTTTGATAGTAGATTTTCTACTGTTAACTCTAATGAGGCAATATTTTTGAAGATGATATTTAGGTCACAATGTGTATTTAAGATAATAACAGGACTATGAAATTCTGGTACCACCTTCTCAGTCTTACAACCTCGGGTGCTCTTGCGGGCTTCCACCTGCTAGAACGAGCACTGGCTTATTGTAATTGTGGAAACCAGGCAAGTTCATCCAACAGAAAAATAGAAGGACTGCCAGGACTACTCACTCTGACAATTTCCTCTAACAATAGAAACCTTGTCAGATCTCTGTACCACGATCTGCCCCAGGTGTCCAGGGTAGTGCAAGAAGAACAGACCCCTGGCATTTTTTCATGAGTCACAAAAGATACATTTAAATACAACAAATCTAAAAAGAAAATAATTTCCACAGATAGCAGGGCTTTTACAACTGCAGGACGGGTGTGGTCCTAGGTCACACCTTCCAGGGTCAAACCAGTGTCATCTCCGATTTGTTGCCTTAATCACATTTGCCAAGAAGCAGTTCCATATATTCGCTATCCTGTTTATGAACTAAATAACTTACAATATCACTTCTGAATCACATATCCAGCATCCACTGTATCTCTATTTCTTTACCTACAAAAGAAAACACGTGCCCCTTTCTCTACACCGAGTACCACGAGGAATTTGTGTGATCATTATCCCACCTTTTCCTTGTCTCATGCACAGAGTACCTGCTTAAACTCTACGGTCTTTTGTAGGACTAGGAATCTGTCTCTTATAGGTCTACATTCTGTCTTCTAGACATGTGGTCCTCAGTACTGCACACAATCCGACAATTAACAAATTCTCCATTAACATTCTCTATTAACAAATTGAGTTGCTTCACACACAAATGGTAAGAATGAGTAAAATACAACAGAATCTCTTAATCTTGTTTGTTTCACCTCATGTGTCTGACCCGGCTGCACAAATTTGCTGTAACACATTTTGAACAACACTAGGAATCTCACACAAAACCGGTTACCACATGGGCCACACCATTTACCTACAACACAGCAACTAAGTACGTCATACGGAACAGCTGCACCTCGTCCACCGGAGAGCGCTTCACGCCCTGATCATTGTATTTTTGTCCTAGACAATTCAATAGAATACAATATGATGGTCGTGGCATGAAACAGACCGAATACAACTTCCTTTCATTCTTGCAACTTGTATCGCTCCCTGGGCATCACAGAATTGCTGGGCCCTTTCTCAGAGCGGTTTCATTGTTTTGCAACATTGAGATCCCCAAACTTGTTACTCAGAAGACCCAGCTCTGCATAACCTTTTGGTAACCCCCAACCCTCTTAGGATGTACCGCTTTCGCTAGTTTGGTGCGCTAAAGGAACATAGTGCATGGCACCTTGTAACTGCTATGCCACAGTTGGAAAATCCATTAGCTGCAGCCCCATGGGTCACCCGGCTAAAGGCCCTCTTTCCTTATCACTAGTGACTTGTAGGGTCAGTGGGAGGTAGTGGCATTCAACCCATAACATTCCGTGCTTCCATTTTTCGTCAGCCCATTAAAGCCCAAAGGCCATATGTGTGGTGGCTTTTGCATTGAGTTTCCAGTTACAAAATTCAAACCCATTTTGCTGTGGGATGGATATGCTGCACACAATTCGAGTTACTGTGGTGGGTCCGCACTGAGAAAGGCAGTGTCCTCTTCGATATAATGAGATTGGTCTTGTGCTCAAGCTACGAATTAGGTGGGTTTAGGTACTCTGCACCCTCAAGAGGCACTGCTCTCAGTCCACAGTTCTTATTACCCAATCTTTACATGTTCCATGGGCCAGAGGAAAGAAAGGCAGCTTTGGATTTGGGAACCGTCCATTTGTGACTTACTTAGGCCTACCTAGCAAGTATCCTTTCACCTGTACACTTGAACAGTTTCTTCGTACAGCGGGAGGACAGTCTTACCGGATTCTATACAGGCTACGCTGAGAAAGTATTCATTAGTTCCAATTGCCCATAAAAGATAGTAGGTTCTGCCATAATGTTTCTCCCTTTCTGACCAAAAAGTCCTCTTTTTGTCCTTTAAGAAATGTCATCCATTTCTGTTGGCATGGCAAAAGATACAATTTATGCAACCTTGGAAAAAGAAAAGGAAGAACTCCTAAAACACTGCTGAAACCAGGATCTGCAGGAAAAGCAAGACTCCGCTACGGAGCAGAAAGGCCAAAGACTGGCAAAGGAGGTAAATGCTAATATGTACAGACAGGGTCTTCTTGATGAAAACACAGGATCTCAGGAGCAGGAAGTGCTACAGAGGCATATTGAGCATATTTAGGAATATATCATTTGTTCCTTCGAGGCATCTACGGCAACCGCTCCATGAAGTGATGGTCCTGGTTCTATGGTCGCCAAGTGCTTAGAAGTGACGCACCATATTCCAACCACAGTGTTCACTGTGGTACGGATGAAACCAACCAGGTGGAAAAAAAAAAAAAAAAAAAGAGCCTAAAGCTCCAAAATATATGGGGACTACCTACTATTCACAATGAGCTGCACTAACTAATAAATAGTTACAGTACAAGCGTATTACTTGAGGAGCAAGTTTATGGGACAAGAGATATGAAAATGAGTTCACAGGATCAGACAACAGGGTATATATGAGCTGTGCATCGGAAGACAAATCATTTCGGAGCTAAGCCGGAGAAGAACATACACACATTGCCAAAGTAGTTGCTTCACTTTGATGGCATTCTGCCCTTTCACAAGGAGCATATCCACACACTGTCAGTAAATTAGCTAATGCTGAAGTGGGCTGACCCCTTACCCCATTATGCATGCTGTTGTGGGCAGAAGAAAGATGTGACTAGCCCAATAGATGAAAGGGACCGACCAGCTGAAAGTCTATGTAAATACACATTATATATATATATATATATATATATATATATATATATACACACACACACACACATACATACATACACAAACACATACACATACACACACACACACACACACACGATTCATGTGGACCAAAAAAGGAATTTCAAACAAAATGAAGGTAAATCACATAGGATCCCCTTTAAGTATTTCCTAATGTTGCAGACATTCAACAAGAATAAAGTAAACCGGGGCAATGAGTCCATCATGTTTACTGGGAGAAGTAACTAACATACTGGCAAGAGAGGGAGATTCTTTTAAGGTTGTTAATGTTCAACTCTTTGGAAGTTACGGCAAAGCCTACATCTCTCCAGCATAAATGGAAGAAGGTACCAAATATGCACCAATAAACATTCAAACCAAAACCATTACTGTTGGTGATTAGTAAATCTCTTACAACACGATCTAAAATGATATTACAACTAATCGATAAGACACCAAAAATTGCACACATTCCATTCGGATTGTATTTGCTTAGTTTAAACCACTTGGTTTTTTTAGAGCGCACAGCTAAGCATGTTGCAAGGCAATCAGTACATTTGATTTTGCTTAGTAATTAATCATAAAAGTACATACAGCTAAATTAGAATAGGATAAAAAAAATAGAAAAGTACTGAGCTTCTGCAATGTACAATGGATTTTAAGAAGGACTCTACAGTAAAACAGCCAATGCAGTCCTTTAGCATCTGTAAAAAACACAAAGCAGGTCTGCATTTGGTAACATTGTAACGTCTTGACAACGAGATAAAATTTCTCTTAGAATATATTTTGTGGATTTGACAGAAAAAAGTGAAATGTAAACACAACTGGACTGAAGAGCCATCCATCACAAGGGCAAAGACAAACACTATTAACGCTATATTAAAAGGGAACCATATAATGGCGAATATTACCAGTTCTGGACCTAAATAATAAAGCCCTTTCCGAAAGACTCATTACGTTAGGCAAATATGGCTCAATTCTAGCAGTAGTCTGTGCATCTACGTAATGTCTCAAAGATGGGTTACTTATTTCTGACCTTCTCTAGTAAAGCACCTACTGTCAGAAAAAGTTATTTTGATTCAGAACCGGCCATGTTTACATATGGTGTGAGGGATCTTTAGACAGTAGGATCCCACAGACAAAATGTGCTAGAGATTCTGTCTTATGGAGCACTTAGTAAAGTGGAGCCAGTCATTCCAGGACGGTACACAGAGGTACTCTGAGCAGTGTACTGGGTGCCTTAACATTTCTCAAACAGAGTAACCAACTACCAAGCTCTATTTTAAATCATTGTTTTTTTTGGTCGGTTTTCTTGCTCTTTATTTTAATCTGACCTAAGAAGCAGCAGCACCTTCGGAGCCTACTCTGAGAGCTGCTGAGGACTTATTACTAACCAAAGAAACAAGTTTACAAAGGTGAGGTGAGCACATACCTGAATATGTCCGGAAACATCAACAGCAAGAAACCAACTAAAATTGAATCCCAAAGGCAGGGTTGTATCAAAGGCAGACCTGAACATCTGAATATTAAAAGGACACCTTTCAATTTTCCGAACAGGTCTTAAAGGCTATTTCATTTTCACAATAATTTTCGGGACTTTTAAATAACAGATCTTGCAACTGTGTGAGGAGCGAAACTGATAGGGAATACACTTGTGGATTCGGTAATCACGAGGTACAGACTTATCTGAGGCCGGGCACTAGGCCAGGGTTCTGCAAAGTCGGTCCTAGAGAGCTGGGTCCATGCCAGATTTTTATCATATCCACATTTAGAAAAATGTAGATTTCTGAAACATCTTTTTTCTGAATGTGGATATGCTAAAAACCTGGCATGGACCCGGCTCCCCAGGACCAACTTTGCAGAACCCTGCACTAGGCAGAGCAAGATCACAACAAAAACAAGGCTAGTGAAGGAAGATCTAAAACAACGGAGGCTTTTACATTTTTCTGCTATTACAGAGAAAAGATTAAGCTGGCTAGATCTGGTGGTAAGCACAAAAGAGAGGGCCATGGCGAGAATAGATGTCCTTCTTCTTAACAAGTCACGCAGCAGGAAAAAGAGCAGCTGTGGCTCAGACGTTTACATGATTAAATTGGTCTGTAGAAGACGATGCATCCACCTAGGTACCGAGTGGCGCAATCCACACACCAGGATACTTGTTGAAAAGAAATTAAAAGGATACAGGTTGCTTATGCAGATGAGCTTCCTGCATCCTGGTCATTTTGTCTTGCTGCCCTTTGTGCGCCATCCACGCAGATCCTCACTCAGGCAGAGCTGAAACAAACGGTGTTAATCGCGGTTCCATTCACTCGGTTTGCTTCTGCATAGTTTACCTCTGTGCCTAGGGTCATCCTTTTGTGCTGTTATCGGTGAAACTGCCCATCCCGATTCTGGCAATGGGATTTGTGCACAAGGTTATTCTCCAGTGTACTCCATGATGCACCCCGTACGTGAAACGCAATAAAGGTATCCGTCAGATCCTCCCCGCCCAACCCTACTCCATTTAAAGAACGAGCTGAACGCACCTCTTAAAAGAACGCTACAAAGTTAAAGTCCACTTGGAACCCATCTTCCCTCCAAATTCTGACTGACGGTGTCTTTGGCGCTCCAGCATTGATGCCTTGTGGGGCTATTCAAACACTACATGCATACATACAACTTGCTCCCAATGCTGAATGAGTAGGTTCGGTGGCAGCAGGCATTTAGCACTACTTCTGTGGCACCTCAGGCCTGCCTCTTCACTTTGCTCGAGTCAGACGTCAACCCTGAGCATTTCCTTCCTTGTCCATTACTCGCTTTCCTTCGCTGGCTGAGCAGCGGCCTCTGTGACCTGGATATCTCCATTCCGTGCCCCCTGAACTAATCACCTCTGCAGCACGTGGGTTCTCTCAGGCGCGGTGACGCACGCTACATTACACGGAGGGGGGGGGGGGGAGGGGGGGGGGTTAAGAGTCTTTTCCATCCTTCATATCTTTTCCCGGTGCTTCCTGCGAGGGGCATCTCCAGCTAAGATAACACCCCATTACAATGACCTCGGCTATCAGTCCGTGCACTTAAAAGGGAAAACGTACGGTCCGCATTCTTTTCCTCCACATTATGTGGCTGCTGAATGGATGTCCTGTTTGGGAACTCAAAGTAGACAGCATCTCTCCACTCACTCCATACTTTGACACAAATAGGACACCAATCCGGAGCTCTGACAGGGCTTCAATTCAATTTCCCACATACCTCAAATTGCTAATTCAACGCTACAAACAATGAACAGTAAACAGAGTAGTCTCTTATTCGTATGTCTCAAAACACTTTGGAGTCTTGTTGGAATTTAGGCTCTAAAGAAATATGAAACAATTAGAAATTGGGCATAAAGAACCCATCCTGGAAATTTCTCACCATTCTTGTGGTTTAGTTTTCTAAAAGCCATTATTGGGCTTGGCCACTGTTCGATGGAAGGCTTAAGCTGGTCTACTTGGTGGGTGAGCACAACTCACTACAGTACTGGGCAGTGCACACCTGATGAAGGCATGTTTTACCACATTTCACCTCTTTGCTTTGGTATAATCCTCTATGGCACTTAGGCCTTAGGCTCAAGCGCTTAAAAGGCTCAACGAGTTTGCTACTAGAGACAGACACCAAGGCTGTCGGATATGCTGATTTCAAGAGCTCCAAGGTTATTAGGTTATGATTTTTAAAATTTGCACTGAAAAATGAAAAAACTCTAACAAATAGATGCATTTTGCGACCATAACACTAGTCAGTAGCAAGAGCAATTTCATGACCTCTCAGAATCCGAAGTCAATAAAATATAATTAATTTTTGAATAAGGGGAAAAAAAAAAAAAAAAAAAAAAATTTTTTTAAATGACACATTTTGCCTTAGCCACTACTAATCAAATTGACATATGTGGCAATTAAACCTCCAGATTTCAAAAGGTGCTTTTGTAATTGAACAGAATTTATCGAAACGTGTACCTTATAGTGGCCTCTATGAAACAGTTTGCCACATAAACAAGCATCTGCAATGCAACTGGTCTTGCATTTGCTCAGCTTAGAGCTATTAGCGTTGTAAAGTCCTAACCAGACTTTTATTGCCACATAAAATGGAAATGAAAAGTAATAGTTTTACACAAGTGAGACGATTTAAAGAGACATGCCATGAGCGTGAAGGAGCACACAACATGAAACAGAAGTTTGCTCACAGTCAAACGTATTGGCATATATGCAGTGAGATCACGCTGCTTAAGGAATAAAGTAGTCCAGAAACCATGCAGAAAACATGGAGCCTCATAGGTTATCAGTAGTTGGCCTGTGCGCTAGAGGAGGGCTAAACACTGGAAAAGGCATGACGTATGCATGCCTTTCACAAATAAAATAAAGCGTTTTTTGAAAGGCAAGGCTATGAACCAACGAAACTGACAGGCGTTTAGTGGACGTGGTTAAAAGCCCAGAGAGAGATTATAGCAGGCTAGAGCGCTTGCGCGCTCGACCCTAAAAAGCACAGAATAGCAATACCTGAAGTCTGAATTTCTTTAGACTACAAGGACCGTTGAAGCTGATCTTGTATTTTGCCTCAACACCACCCTTAGCTACATGTGAGCAAAAGAAAAAAATACCAAAATGTAAAAAAAATCTATATAAAAAAAAAATAAAAAAAAAAAAAAAAACACACACACACACTTGAACAGGCTTCTCCCATATTTACTACAAATCGGCTTAGTTTTCGGAACAGTCTTTCAGGAAAATGTTGATGAAGATTGTGTTCCAAGTTCAGGTTTGCTATCTCTGTGCTGGCTGAACATTTTCTTGCCTCATACCTTAATTGTTCATTCAGTTTGTACTACACATAAATGTTATTTTAAGTTGATGCTCCCATTTGCATCCCCACAGTGTCCTATCCCTTTTTGATAGGAGTTTTCTACTCCACATTATACTGCTTTTAGCCGGCCAGCATGAATGTAAACACTGCTCACCAAATGTCTCTCTTAACAAGTTATGGACATGGTGAAAGGATTTGGACTCAATGTGGAATCTTGCTCAAGACTTCTACAGGCCCCATACCACTCCACTGCAGTCAAATAACACCTACCTTTTGGTCAGTCCTCCTTTCATTTTTTTTTTATAATTGCTGCCAATCCCTGTGTGTGGCTTTGAATCAAATGCACTTGTTAAGTTAGCGAAAAGAATATCCACCTCATTGCTGCAATCTACACTTTTGCTAAGCTTCTCATAAATACTCATGAGCTATCGTTAAGACATAGTGCACTTACAACCCTGCTGACTGATATACTAATTGGTCCACTTTTTGTTCAATCATATATATATATTTTTTAAACAGTTGCCTCTCTAGGGCGTGACAGCCTGCAATACAGATCAAAGGCATATAAATGCACTTCCATGTGCAAACGGTACGCTATGTGTCTTGTAAATATCTTCTGCGTCTGCTGTGGCCGCACACACAGTTGTCAGCATGCGATGTGAGCAGTTTCAGGTACCATAATTAAGGGTGGTAACTGCATATGGTCTTCATTGAGTGGAGGTAATTTCATGAGATAATGCTATGAGATTTAGGTATTGCTGATGAGCCATAAATATGTTGGGCGAACCGTATGCAATATACAACTATGAAACCAGTGGTCACTGGCGGGAGGCCTCCCCTGGGTAGACAAGAATCGATCACAGAAGGCCCAGGCATAGGCTAAGTGGGGCATCGTCCTGAAGACGGTGCTGAGGTTTTAATGAAAAAAGGTAATAGGCACTCTATAATGGGGCATCAATAACATCTTTTGTCAATTACGTTCTGACGATGTCTGTGTATCAAAGGGGAAGCGGGACTCTCCAAATAACACTGAAATTCCCTTACATCCTCACCCCCATTTCTGATAAACAACCACATTGTGGATACTTTTAGACTTTAGGGAGACCGACACACCATTCCAAGTTGACGATCATGTATTTTACTGTACTTTTAAAAAGGGATAACTTGCCATAACAGCAAGGTATTAACTAATATGTCTAGAGCTGCCATTTTTATAGAACAATTGTGAAAAAATATATTTGGCATTCTGGGAGACCTCATGAATTCTTTTCCGAAATGTGGTGGCATTAAAAAGTTTAAAAAACACTGGTCTACAGAAAAACGTATTTCAAAAATAAAAATTCACACCAAATAAACAAAAGACCAATAAAAACATACCTATAAAAACAAATATGTAGCTAATTATATCACCAAGCACATGCACAAAACAGTCCTACAATAAATGGAAAATAAACATAAACGAATTTGGGAATTAGTAATAGGCCAATTTTTGTGGGGTTTTTAGGGTCTTCATTTTTCAATCCACTTTTTTGAGTCATTACTTGTAGGCTCAGGGAGCGCCACATTTAGATGCAATTCCATGGGTAATTAGTACTGTGCTAAGCCCCTCAATTCTGATGTGGCCGGTAGACGTCAAAGATATTCCCAAATAAATTCCAACAAGTTAAACTTGGTGAGATTTGCCAGGGAGGAAAAAAGGTTCATAGAATTTTGCAGCTCTGAAAAAGGGAAAACAATCAATTTTATCCTTCAGATGATCCCCCTCTCCCTTATCCTGGTCAGCACAAACGCAGAATCTAGAGGTCAAACTCTTCAAGGGAAAAAACAGCAAGGTGTGATATGGTTTTAACCCAGGGACACTATCAATCCCCCACAGAGACTGGCCACCGACCCCAAATATCGAAGATGGGAACTTAAACAGGGACTAAAGGGTATGATTTCCATTTTTTTTTTTTTTTTTTTTTAAACCATGAGAAGTTGTGAACTACTCCAAAAAATTTGGGAGTTAATCAAAATGTCACAAATACAAAGAAATCTCTGTGAATCTAACACTACATAACGTACGGAGTTCATAGCAAACAAAAATCCTACGTGTCGATTTGCAGTTTTGTAGCGACGAAGCATGGACTTCTGCCTCTTTCCAGAACAGGAACTGAAGAAAAACTCTGAGACCTGCTAATCCTCCCAAAGGAAGCCAGTGTGTGAAAACACATCAGCCCAGATGAATCCATGCGGGAATAAGAGCTGCGTGGATGCCAAATACAGCAAACGCAATTAGACTGGCCTGGTTAGTCATCAGCGAAGTAAGGAAAGACTAGCAGACAGGAAAGATGCAGCTAAGCATGCCCAGATTCAGTGCGACAGTAATTCCTTGATCTCGTGCTCTTAACAATACTGTTTCACGTCACGTGAAATCCCCTCCGCATCCTGAAATTTAATGAACAAGACATCAAAAGACCCTCGGCTAAACATCAGACCAACTTCCTGCGAGATCCGGGCTTTCCCGGTGGAATCCGAGAACAAGCAGCTGCTCAGAGACTTTTTCCTCCCAAAGACCCTTCCAATCGAGATTCTAATTGTGTAAAGCTTATAAAAAATGTTTTAATTTGTTTGTGCTTTTGACAAATGATTCCCACATGAAACAAATAAAAAAAATGATTCTTCTTAGAAAAATAAGTTTCAGAAGACGCATTATTTAACGCCGCTTGTTAAAAGAAGGCCTGTTTAACAGTATGTGGACCAGTGCTAAAAGCAAGCATGGAATAAATTCAAGGGGAATCTCGATTTTTTTCTTCTATTGAGCTTTTTATTTCTTTATGTTTATTTAAGGTTAAACATTTGCACGGTATGTTCCTTTAGGAAAATTGATTGATTCGCAATGTTTTTCTACTACTCAAATGCACGATTTGGAAGTGTCTGGATATTTAAGCGGTGCTTTATTCTGCATTGGTAAGGACTACCAAATGTTGGCAACTGAGTGAATTTACACACAGTGAAATAAAATGCTCGACAGTATCACAGAAGGCGATCGTAAATCATGGTTTCTAATCCCAGCAACGCACTTGCCTAGAGGTCAGTAGCCACTGTACCTCGCTCTTCTTCATAGTCGAATCTGTTGAAACACAACATTTTTACATGTATTCTAAGAATCCAAGATTTTATAACATTTTATCATGTTTGTAGTACATATTAATACTTAGCTCTTAAAATACAGCTTTCTTTATGGGTGCCGTGGTATTAAACAATGTTTGTTTTCCAGCGGCAAGATTTTTTTTTTTTTTTTTAATGAAGTAGAAAACTAACACACACACACACAACAAAAACACTTTAGACGAGTTTGGTTTAATATACATATGTGCTGTAAAAGATTTTTGTTTTTTTATGGCAACAGCAATAGGCTTTTAAAACGTTTTTGTATTTACCTTACCTTTTATTGACAAAAAAGTGTGCTGAAACTGTAAAATAAATAGCTTGGATTACAGGAGAGCAGTTGATTCTTTTTCTTGAAACTATACTAACAAAAAAAAACTGAATATAACTTAAAAATGCAACATTAAAGTAATACAAAAATGTTATGGTACCACGGCACAAACAACTAATACAAAGCAGACAATGCCTGAAAATTTGGGGAGGAGGTCAGTGCGAGGGAAGTTCAGCTCAGAGCTCTGACGTGGTTCTGCTTTCCCACGGCCTCAGACAAATCTGGGTGATATGTGACAACAAGTTGTAAGACAACCACGCAAGCAAAAATGACGCAAGCCTGATCAACGCAGTCAGCACCACAACGCATCTTTACCACGCATGCCTTTACAACAAATTGTGTTATAAAAGTATATGTGGTAAAGTAACACGCCTGGTAAATTCCCCCTCCCGCCCTGCAACCTAACACACCCCTGTACTTAAAACTACCCCACTATCCCACCGAGCCCTAAACCTAAAAAGTATCCCGACCCTGCTTTTAAAACTATCCCAGGCCGAACTCCACAAAACTGCCCGACCATCTGCCCTCCCCCACCCTTAATATATAACCCGCCCCACGCCCCCTAAAACACACCAGCCATTCACCCAGCCCTTGCCTGTAAAACTACCACGCCCGAGGCCCAAGCCCACCAAACTATACCTATCCCCCCCACCCCTTGCTCCAACATCCACCCAGACTTCCTCTGGCCCGGAGCTCTAAATTCCAAAGCCAACCCCAATCCTGCCGTCCTGTTCCCTAAAACCCCCCATGCATCCCACAATACCTCCCCAAACTACACCAACCCCGAGGCCTAAATTCCCCAAACTACCCACCCAAGCTCCAAAAACCCCCATGCATCCCTGAAAACCTCTCCTCCCCATACTACCCTGACCCTCCCTGCCATGCAGCCCAAATTCACCAAACTACCCCGACCCCCACCCACCCTTAAAATCTACCCAAAGCCCAAGCCCAGCCCTAACCCCCACGCAAAAAAAAAAAAAAAAAGAGATTTCCCCCACCCCTAAAAAAAACGACACCAGACCTACTTTCTTTGATTGACTGATTCTTCTTTGTGCTCCTTCCTGCTTCACCACCCATTCTCCCCTGGGCCCTAAACCTCCCCTGCCCTTTAATCTACCTCACCTCCCCCTCACCCAGCCCTGACATCCACCAAGCTACCCGACCTTCCCCAGCCACACTTCTCTTTAATCTACCCTGACCCCCTCCAAGCCCTGAGTCCTAAACCCCTTCTCAAACACCCATAAAATATATTTTTTTAAACTCCCCAACTCCTTAAAAAAAAAAAAAAAAAAAAAAAGAAACACCCAGCCACACTTACCTCAACGATCAGTCTTCCTGCTTGCCCACCCATTCGCACAGCTAGACCGCTGCCTTAATCAGCTGCCTTAATCAGGCATATGTGTGGTTCAGCTTGCAGCCTTCCGATACACGTGGCTGTGCCCATGTAGTTTAGGGCGTCTCCCATGACGACATGCATGTATGTATGCATATCAGGGTAGAAAAACAAAGACAATAATATTGTACTTCTAATCTAGGCATCCCCTCATCCATACCATAATATACGTGTCACAGACCCCCATATCTTTCCAAAACGTTCAACAGTCTCACCTTTTGTGTAGGACATATTCAGACATCATGCAGCAATCAGATCATTACATCAATGTGACACAGAATGAGAGTGGAGGACCCTCATATTTGACAAATCTCGCATTTCTCCCCCATCAGATTCATGAAATGCATTGTAAGGCTGGCGTCGAGGCACGTTGACATAATTGGGCCTTACCATAACCGTGGTCTGGGGCATCAAGGTGATATGGGATCCAAGAACAAATTCTCTGTTCACCCAAATTAAGAGTGGCAGGAGCGTACCACAACACCGAAGCAAGTGGAAGAATAGGCAGGGAGGTGATAGTATCATACTTCCAAAAACCTTCAGCTGAAACTCTCAAACTAGCCTCTTTAGTCACCTTTTCCGGTGCATCTGCACTACATACCAATCAACACCTACTAGGGATACTAACTTTGTAAATCTGCACTTAAAAAAATAAAAAGCGGAAAAATGCACACGGTCAGGAATAAGGCTAGTCCAGGAGAATATATGGTGGTCACTTGAACTGTCATCGAACCCTCTGCTGACATCAAATTTGGGCTCAGCAAATCCATTCTTGGTGAAGCAGGAAATTTAGGTATCACCTTGAGAGCTGTAAACATACCTCATATCACTACCCACAGTCACGAGTAATATCCGACTGGGATATACATTTAAATGGAAGTCACACTGGAAACATTTCCCTCTGCTCACAATTACATACAAAATGTTCTTACAGAGAAAAGGCAGAAGCACAGTAGCCAACAATTGCACACTCAACAAAATATCAGTGAAAATCTGAATTCCAGATCAGATCCTTCAAAGAAGAAGGCCACGTTAACAGCAGTTTCCAAACACCAGCGAGTGAAAGTGAAAAACTGCATATTTTTTTATACTGGGTGTAAATAACTTCATATTCTAGCTAGTTTAAATGAGAATGACAGCTTTCAAAGTAGAGGGCCCAAAGCCCAAAATGGTTTCTCCATCAAAGATCAATTTGATGGACAAAAAGTGCAGACTGGCAACAGAAATTGTATATCATGGTTCACAGAGTTGGGATCTGCAGACATGTATCTGGCAGATGGAACTTCTAAACACAGAAAGTACAGCAGAATTTCTACTGCTGCAGTATTGGGGTTGAGCAATGGGGGTTGCCAGGGGATAGGATACAGGTGCAGTGGCATTAGGAAGGTTATCACCTCGAATTAAGTCTTAGCTTCATGGCTACTTATAATCCTTTCCAATAGTTAGCAATTTACATTTCTGCAGTCTCAGACAGCCCGAAAAGTGTTTTTAAGGCGGGAAAGGTGGATGTGACACACCCCAAAACAAATGATAAATAATGGTGGTAGTGCTGAAAAATATTTCCCAAGTGAATTAAAAAAAATACTAAATTGCAAGTGTAGGAAGCTTCCTCTGTATATACTATTTCGAAATGAGATATAGTGTGCACAGAGTCCAGGGGGGTTCCCCAGAGGCTTAACAGAGGCTAAAGTAGATAATACTAAAGCTCTCTTTTGTGGTGGCATGGTGGAGCAGTTAGGCTTATCAGAGGGTAGTGCAAAGCATTTGGTGTACACACAGGCCATAAATGAAGCACACACTCAATGAGTAACTCCAGGCCAATTATTTTTATATAGCAAAAACATATTTTGTTACTCTATTTCTAAAACTACAAGATTCAGTTTGTAGATAAGTACATTTGTAAGTAAGTATCAAATATATGTATCAATACCACTTTATTTAAAGTTGTCAAGTTAAACAGTATTCAAGAAGATAGCAAATATCTGTTTTAAAAGTTGACAATGCAATTTTCAGAGACAGTCCTGGGGGAAGAAAAGTTAGTTAGGGGTTTTGGAGGTAAATAAGTACCAGACTTACAGTTCCAGTCTCCAGGGGGTTAGGATGTCCACAGATCGGGGTTCAAGTTAAACCCAAAAGCCACCAGCAGCAAAGGGGGCTGGCAGGGTGTAGAGGTCAAAGTTGCTGATGTGTTTAAAATGAGATCCTATGGAGACTGGGGGCACTTGGAATAGGGGAAGGTTTGAAGCACCTCCACCCAGTGCAGGCTTTGTTCCTGGTCTCAGAGAGCACAAAGGCTCTCAACCCATGGGGTCAGAAATGGTCTCTAGTGCCGGACTGATCAGTCTGTGCCAGTCTGCCACTTGGGTAAAAATACTTATCTAAGATGCCCTCTGGGTGCATTTTTCAATAAATCCAACACAGGCATCAGTGTGGGTTTATTGTGCTGAGATGTTTGACACCAAACTTCCCAGACTTCATTGAAGCCATCATGGAGCTGTGGAGTTCGTAATGACAAACTCCCAGCCCTTGTACTCAGGATGGCCACACTGCACTTACAATGTCTAAGAATGGATTAGACACTGTAGGGACATACTGCTCATGCAGCTATGCCCTCACCTATTGTATAGGGCACCATGCCTTAGGGCTGTAAGACCTGCTAGAGGGGTGACTTACCTATGCCACAAGCAGTGGGTTGTGAGCATGGCGACGTGAGAGGTGTGCAGGTGCTAGGGCCAGGTCAGCAGGATCCCAGCACACCCTCAGCCACATTAGCATTAGATATCAGCAAAAAGTGGGGGGTCCTGCAAACAAAGGGGCAGTTCCCCACAGCAAGTTTAACTGGAAGGCACCCACAAACTAATTTTCAACGTTTCAAAAACTCACCCATATCTAATCATGCATGTGCTTCATAATAAATTATTTCTATTGATTTTTTGGAACAGCCCAAGAGATTTTGTGAAAGCCAAGGAAAGAGGATTTGTGAATGTTAGCAATACTGCTTTGCTTTCTGTAAAGTTACTTTTTTGTGAATTGGCTTCATTGCTGTGCCTCAAAGTATGTATACATTTCATATTTTCGCAACAGTCACTACACTTGTGTAGCGTATAAAGCACCTACACTCTGCTAGAATGCCTGTAACAGTTGAATAAAGTCCACTGCACAACATGGTGCGTGTGATACACATCCATTCACAGGAAACTTAAGTCACATTATTAATGACTGGGTTTTCCACTTGAGACAATACCAGGATGCACAGCTATAATTAGGATTACCAAGCAGGATGATTTCACGGCATTGCATCTATTGTTTTCCTAGGACCACCACAGCAAATAAAAGGTTAACTTGTCCTACAGGGGCTCTTCAAGTTTAAGGGTAATATTGCAGTAGTCTGTCTGAGAACTTGGAAGCCATTTCATCTTCTGGATATGGATTAAACAGACTACCAGTGGTTTTTAACTTCTGGTCTGCAAACCCTTGGGGCCTACGACACCTACTCAAGGGGTAAGCGATGATTTGGAAAATTCAATAATATTAGCTGATTTATGAAGTATATACACATAAAAAAGCAAACTGTAAACCTGTACATAAGCAATCAGGAATTGGAGGCTTAACATAAGTGTGGGCAGCACAACTACAGCAAACAAAAGTAATGACAACTTGCGGCATCAACTGAAGCACTACAATGTGCTTACGAAAAGAGGATACAGTACGAAAAAAGGAGACAGTTATATATGCTAGAGTCGACTTCCAACCGTCCCATGAAAATTAAAATGTTAAATGTTGGTATTTTTCTTTTTCTATTTGTTAATTGCAGAAAATATTTAGTGATTTGTGAATTTGTTTGATGTATGCATGTTTATGTAGTTCTGTGGATTGTTGAGGTTCAAACTGTAAAGGTTGATCTGGCCATGGTACCCATCTTCCAATAGTGATTGATTAGGCTACACAGAAGTCAAAAAGGTGGGAAACCGCTGGACTAGATGTTGCCATTGTTGCAAAATATAGTTGAATCTTGTGGACAACCAGAAGGTTGGAAAGGTAACGACAGGTTTGGAAAGGTGTCCACCCCTGGGATTAAGATGGGCAGAAGCCACTATCATTGTGGTAAACTGGCATCACTGGGTAAAGCAACAAGTACCCAGTGAAGCCAGCTTACCAGAAAGTTACTTGCTAAGCACCCCTTTGTTCTCAAAACTTGCACCAGAAATCCCCAATTGGAGGTTGCAGGTACTGATCGAAAATGCAAGCGTTGGTAAGGACAATAGGTCTGGCTTATCGCTGAAAGTACATCTTCAGTCACTAGCGAGTTTAGGTAATCAATTAGTACTCATGTTTGAACTTAATCACTCATCCACGTACTTGTGCATACATCAACTAATGCTTGCATTCACCCACAATAAAGCACACACACAGCTCCAAAGGCATATGAAAGGGTGGAGAAGAAGAAAAAATAAATAAAAAAAAAAAAAACACACTTCCTAAATGTGGAAAGTATATGCTTGCAATTATATATATGCATGCGCGCAAGTCTTGGAATAATACTGTACATGCTGTATCACTGCCTTCAAACTCCAACATGGCCACCAGGTTTATAAGCAATGCGTTGTCTCTCTCGGAGGGGTAAGAGGTTCCCAACCTTTTGACTTCTGTGGACCCCCACTTTATCAATATTGGAACCCGGGGACCCCGCTGAATCATTATTGGAATCTGGGGACACCCCCACTGAGTCATTACTGGAAGCTGGGGACCTAATCTGTTAATATTATTTAATTTTCTATGCAGTCCCCTTGAGGAGGCTTCTCGGCCTCCATAGATCCTCAGACCACAGGTTGGGAACCACTGTACTATACAAATATTATTGCAAGATGGATGCGCAATATACATTGCAATGAGATGCAATACTGGAATGGTATTGTAGTACTGATTCCAGGCGGTTGATATAATGCTTCCAACACCCATCTTGGAACAGTAAAACTGTGATACTGTATGGCAAAAAAACATTCCACGAGGTTGCCTCATTTAAATGTAGTGGCTGTGTGAACTGCAGCACAATCCAAATGAAATAAGCAGAAAGCAACTGCAGACAGTACCACTGTCTGCAGTTGCAGGACGCTCCAAATAGACAACAAAAATGGAAAAGGAAACAAGCATTTGCAAAGCAAAGGACCTTGCGTTTGCTTGAGTTGGAGCTATTAGCACTAACTGTACTTTTCTTGCCAGTTAAATTGTAAATGAAAAGTAAAACTTTAGTGGACAAAAGCAAGCCGATCCAAAGCGCCATGGCCTTTAGGAGCATGAGTGCGAAGGAGAGACAAAAAGAAAAAGTTTGCTCGCAGTGAAATATATCGGCAATCGTGAACTATCCATGTAACAGGGGCAGTCTGCAGGGCGGTAACAAAACCGCCCCAAGAAGGTACAAACAGAAAGCATTTACCAATGATAACAAAGGAGTTTGGAAAGGCAAGCCTGGGTACGAGTGAAAGTGATGGGCATGCAGTGGGTGTGGTTAAAAGTCCACAGTACTCAGAACAGGTCAACGCGCTTAAGGTTTCGACCTAAAAAATGAAAGGGGATCTGGAAAAGGAGAAATTAAAAACCAAGAGACACTGTGAACAGACTACTGCCTTTAACATAAGCTTTGCACAATAAGTGAGGCCTATTGCCAATGCCGTACCTTCATAATAATAATAATTTAAACATTAAAAAAAAAAAAAAAAGGAATATATATATCACACTTATGAAATTCAATATAGCTTTACCTCTTGAACCAATCAAGCCTACAGCCTTTATCATTGGCATATCATCAAAACAAACTCAAAGCTACTGTACTGAGCTTAAGCTTTCGCAAAGAGCAACCATGATGTATACTGCCTTATATTTACAAATATGTGCAGTCTTCTAGCTCATAGGACAGGTTCAGGTTCAGGGTCAATTGACAGGCATTAACTTCTGTGCAGACACTAGATTAGTGGGATGACGGGATGAAATATATAAAGTGGCAATACCAAATTCACATTCCCATTTACTATGCAGTAGATACTCCCCTGCAACTGCAAATCATGAGGAATACAGTCATAAAATTGCAACTGTATATAGTAATCAAAACCATATACAGCCCCTGCTAAGAGGGCTTGAAAAGGATTCACATAGTGCAAATCTTCTAAACCCAGGCCCTGTCACAGATGGCAGCCAACACCACAAACCTGGACTCCTACAGTAATCTGTGAGATTTCATGTAAAAAAATGACTGCCTATATCCTCTAACACCTACTCCTAGTAAGCCACCCTAAAATGCCCATTTGTCTTTAACATACGCTTTTCACATTAAATGAGTCAGGCCACTATTTTGCTAATAACATTTTGCAATAAACAGAATAGACCTATCGCATCTGACAACATTTTCCAATGAACTGATAAGGTTCTAGACGTTGTCATGGTCTAGTAACCATATCAGACCTACTACATAAGTTGAAAACATGCCATTTCCTAGACAACTGCATCACCCCACATCACAGCGACAGAGCAGGGGAAACCTCAAGTACAATCCTCAGTTTACAACCAGCAAACTGTTTTCGATATCCAGGTAAGCTAAGAAGGGCTGACCTATGGTTCGCCCTGGCTTTATATAGTTTTCTTCGTGCATTTTAAACAGTTAGGGCCCACAATATTCAGAGTCACTAGAATTATGTGATTGTGCAGCCGCAGCAATTTTCGCATTATTATAGATCTGCTGCATTTGACACAATCTATCATCTGCTGCATCATCTGCAAATTTTAAGAAATATATATATATATTTTTTTGTTTCTTGCTTAAACTTGAAGTTACTAAAAATGCAGCGACCCGTGTTGGTGTGCAGTGGAAGGCGCGTTCCAAAGCAGCACTGGTCACCTTTCTGTTGCATATTGCTATATTTTGGTGTTAAACTGGTAGCAATGAGGTGCAACCAACAACGCCCATATATTGCAACCAAGTTTAAAGTAACAAAATAATGCAGTAGTACTATTACAAAATGTGCGGAATTATGTCGCATAATTTGGCTTTTCTTGCTGCATAATTTACTCAACCCTGCCTCATAATTTGCCCCTCTCATGCTGCATAATTCCAGTAGCCCCAACAATAATGCTCAGAAAATAATACGCAGCAGTCAGCAGCAAATTGCAACCTATACATTTACGTAAAACATATCTGCTACTATTTTGTCCAGCACCGTACACCTACCAAACAAAACCACCAAATGAACAGGCTGCAATAACTGAAGAGATCTGTCACACACTGCAGTACAATTCGGAGTTCTTTAATATGTCAACCAATGCAGGTCCAAAATATCTGTATACTCCTACCGCTTCTTTACACTTCACAGTGACACTCAGATATAGGATGATAAAAATGCCCATTCCAAAAGATACCTCCACTTTTCTCTACTTTCAACCATGCCAGCTCAGGACCACAACTATAAACAAAATCTCAGAATGCACAACCCAGGGCAGCAGCCAGCTAAGCAGACTATATTGTAGGAAGTATCATAAGGAGATATGCTGAGCTGTTCAAACCTACCGGCATACTGAAAACCATAAAACTACACATCTGTCTCCTACACTTAACCATCCATCACAATGCTACGATCTGCATCCCATAACACGATAAATGCATCTCGGTTTCAGGGAGGAAGTCCTAGTCCTCAGCGCGCAGTTAAAACAGTCAAAGAGCTGCCTATCAGCAGCTACAATTAACACTTAAATTGAGCAATGGCTGCCTATCTAGTCGCTCAGAGGTCAAGGCTAAGCTGACTAGCGCTCAACACCAACTCTAGCATTATTTCCTCAGTAAAGACCTAGTAAACCATAAAAGACCTAGTAAACCATAACACCATACTGCAGTTATGAAAAATACGAGCATACTGGCAGGTATTTGGCTTGGTCGGTTACGCGTAATGGCCCTGTGAATAGTATTACACATGTTTAGGACTTGAGTACTGCAACTTCTACAACAGATCCACAAGAGATAGCTAAGGTCTTTCTTCGACACTATATCGATCTGTATTCTGATGTATTAAACCCCCTCAAAGAGATCACCCAATTCTTAGTGAATATCAATATTCCAATCAATCACGGCTGACCAGTAGGCTACATTTATTAGTTCCATCAGTCTTGCAGCGGTCAAGTTAATTCTATTCTTAAAGCGAAAGCATGTGGATCGGATGGGATTGCGGTTGAAATTTATAAGCTGTTAGCTCCTCAATTAAAACAATTTCTAGTCATTTTATTGAACAGTATTCTGCTGGGGAATAAGGTTCCAGATACCTTCACTCAGTCGGTGGTGGTTAGTATTTTGAAAAAGAGAAAGCCTTGTCAGGATGTTCAGTCATATCACCCTATACTAGTCTATTAGGCACATATTCTAAAATATTTAAGATTATGGCCCTCATTATGACTTCAGCGGTCTTGAAAAAAGACCGCCAAAGCCATGGGAGCCACAATACCGCCACCCTATTTTGACTTTTCCGCTGGGCCAGCGGATGGAAACAGCGTTTAAGTCACATCAACATTGAAGCTGGCTCATAACAGAGCTGGCGGCAATGTTGATGTGCAGCAGCACTCGTCGCGCAGTCAGTGAAATGCACGATGAGGCTGTGCCTGGGGGCCCCTGCACTGCCCAAGCCAAGTGCATGGGCCCCCACGGGCACCCCGAGTCCCCCTTGCCGCCAGACTTTCCATGGTGGTGTTTACCACCATGGAGAGGCTGGCGGTTGGGGACTCATAATCCGCCGGCCAGCGCTGCCCTGGGGGTTATGACCGCCTGGCAGAAGCCTGGCGGTATAGTGGAGGGGCCAGCGGTATGGCCGTGGCTAATGCGCCACAGTCATAATACTCTGGCGGAACACCGCCAGCCTGTTGGCGGTGTTACCGCCAGGGTCGTAATGACCCCCTATGTCTAATCGCCTTTCTCCTGTCAGCATCAGTTAAACACTCGGATCAGAATTGTTTTCTAGTGAATGGATACTTGTCAACAAATACCCATTACTTGTTTCAATCAATGGATTATTTTACTGCAAAACAAATCCGTGCTACTATCATATTTTTTGGATGCTGAAAAAGCGTTTGACAAGGTTCAATGGAATGTCTCTTTCGTGGTTCTGGAGAAGTTTGCTTTTCCAGCACCTTTTAGTCAAGAATTAACAAATTTGTACTTGCACATGAAAGCATCTATAGGCATTAACGGTAATCTAGCAGGTCAGATCGAAATAAGCTGGGGGAAACGCGTCAAGGGTGCCCTCTGTTGCCCACTTTATTTGCATTTTTTCTCCAGCCAGTATCATCGGCTCTTTAACAAGATGTGTCAATTTTAGCCCCGGTCAAAGGGTCCGGAAAGTTAAAACTGTTTGCGGATAACATGGCACTTTATTTGGCTGCTGAGCGGGCCAATATTAGGCAAGCTTTCTGTAGAATTTAGCAGTTTACGGCAATAGGGGGCTACATAATAAATCATTTGAAATCAGAGGCTTTACTATTTAATAGTACCCCAGAGATACCAGCTACTGCCATGCAAGCTCACTATTCACCAATCCGAACCCAAAAGATATTTGGGGGTTTGGGTTTCATCCAAACTGGAGGAGCTCTATGTCTTCAATTACAAGACTACTCTGCAGAAGATGCATACATTACTCAACCAATGGCAAGATCTTTCTCTGTCAATTATGGGGCGGGCCAGGTTAATTAAAATGTCTATCTTCCCTCTATTTTTTTTATGTGCTGATATCATGATTAAATGTACTCAAGTTATGATGTTTATTTTTTGTTTTTTTAAAGACAGCCGATAAGGAAATTAGACAATTCTTGTGGCAAGGTAAAAAAAAACAAGACTCAAATTACAAACTCTACAGTTGAATTGTGCTACCTAATCTACTGGGATTGCAATCGAGTGTACCTCTATGTAAGTGCTGATAGGGTTTAGGTTTTCATCTTCAAGATTTTTTTTAAAAAAATGATAAATCGGTAGAGGATAAATTCAGTCTAGTATGTTTCATCTACTCATTGCAGGGTATTGGGAAAGGAAACTGGCCCCTGCAAAAATACGACTTATTTCGGGACATATCCTGTCTATTGCAAGTACCACAGGTTGTCAAATAAATGTGAAGCAATGGCCATTATATAAACATATTAGCTGCAAGGCAGTGAGAGCCGCTAACTTGAGAAAAATCGCATTGTTCAGTAAGTGGACGTTGTACCATAGCCCAGCCAAACTTCATGACATGCATCCTGCTGTCTCGTCGGTATGTTTTAGATGTAGTCAGGGTAATGGAGACTGGCTGCACATCATTTTTACATGTCCACTTTTGAAAACGTTGTGGCTAGACTTCTTTCAGGAACCTGGGCGTAAATTACAGCTAATTCTTGTCCCTGACCCTCAGATCGTGTTATTTGGTTGGAAAAGGGCAGTTTTGGGTGAGACTATTGGGCAACAACAGCTAGTATTCAATGCGGCTTTATTAGCCACATCATGGATTCTAACTAAATTGGAGGTCAGCTAAAATTCCATCAGTCGCAGATTGGGGAACAAAAATGAACATAGTTCAATAAAGGGAAACACTCAGAAGAGTCTGCGTTCAAAAGTTATATTTAATAGAGATTGGCTCAAGTAAATATTATAGTCATGTGTGGGTTAAGGTGGGCAGGGGGTTGGAGGTGGAGCCGTTAGTATTCACCAGTGTCCACAATAGCAGGTTGACCGAGATTTATGAAGTATTATCGTGATTAAGGTGATGTGTTATTTATTTATTAGATATAATCAAAGGTGCAGGCTCTTCATTCTGTAACAGCTGTTCTGCTGCTACATTAAGGAAAGAAACACACACACACATATTATATATACACACACACACACACACACACACAAAGCATCTCGGAGGTGATCACGTATGACATGGTAACACTTCCTAAATAGGATCAAAACCACGATAATTGTTCCAACCACACATCCTACACAGTGTAGCGTGCTACCCATGTAGGCAAGGTGTTCAGTGCCCCACCCAGGGGTAGTAGCTGCTATACAAATGCTGCAGTACTATAAGTTTTACCACAAGATAACCATCAGAAATACAGTAAAACAATACTGAAGCCCTCCCAAGAGGGTCCAACAATGATTCTCACAGACCACATCTACCCCAGGATTTGTCAGACAGGGTAACTAACCCACAAATGCTTGCCCACTACGGTAATCTGTGAGATTCCATGTAAGAAAAGAAAATATCCTTGTACAGGATTTAAGACAATACAACAATCCACCCTAAAATGCTCATTAGCTTAAACATTTGCTTTTCACAATAAATAAGTCAGACCTACTGATTTTGTCATACTAAACAGATCAGGTCCCTAGCTTTGAACAAAAGCTTGTCACTTTACCCCTCTCAGTCCTGCTTGAACGAGCATAAGCGTTCCCTGGTTGCAAAAACTGCTATAAAAGAACTCTCAGTCAAAGCCAACCGCATCTTCCCAACCACCTGCTGTGCTCAAGGCAATCAACACGTGGAGGAGCCAAAGCCCCTCTTCCTTGTAATACTTCTTGTGGCTCTTTTTTTCTGTTGATCGCACAGTGTCAGGCCACATCTTCACTAAATTACAAAAACAATTTTCCATTCACAAAAAGTACTCTAACTTCTAAGCCACACCATAATGTTGGGGCGTTACTGCATGAATTGACACCAGAAAAAATAAAAATTATACATGAGAATAATAATAAGAATAACTCAATAGTATCACATACACCACAATTTACACAACCGCAGACGTACGTAGGACTTCACGAAAAAAGTAATTTAGATCACCAATTGATTTAAATGGTACAAAAAGTATGCCAATTGTGAATTTATAGCCAACATGGAGACAAAATGCCCTACAACAGAACACATTAGAGGAGAACTCCAAACTTACATTCAACAGAGGACAAACATGCCATTAATTCTACATTATAGCACAAGAAATGCAAGCAACCATTAATCACTTCCCACGCAAATAAACCTTCCGGACAACAGGCTGAACAGACACCTGAGAAGAGCCATACAGCCCCCAGATCATGGCAAAGATCATGAACTAGGAAAGATCCATGCTATTGGAAATTTGGCACACTTACCTAATAAGACACAAATGACAACACATTGGCACAAGAGGAAACTGAATCGAGTCTGAGATTGAAACCTCGGAACAGTCTGGAGAAAGAAGAAGGAAAAAAAAAAAAAAAAACACATCCCTAGACTACCAAAGTGATTTGTGATGCCGTACTTACACCTGACTCCATGCTCTGAAAATAGTAACAACACGTAAGTTTGTAGAAAACTATTCCCCAAAATCAAAGACAGTAAACATTTTGTTACAAAAGAAAGTGCATCAATCCCAAACCCTTAGTATTCCTGTCTGGCAATGGTATGAAGCAAGCTGAAAGGTCAAAAGTGCCAAATGGTTCCACCTCAAGAAAGGTGATTATTAATCAGTCCCTTTTCTTAATCACTGACGTAGTAGTTTCACTTTTCCCATTCAAGTATAGGCCTACTGATAAACATCCTTACACTGGCTAAACATTGAAGACTGATTACAAACTCACCACCATGACATAAGGCCTGTTGACAGCTGTGGAAAGTAAACTGCAGGGGTGGGCGAACTGTGTTGGCGGTGTATTGGCCACTCCGGGTACGCATGTAACAGAGTTCCGGGCAAATTCCACTGACCACCACAAGTGGCGAGCGTAAGCTGGCAAGCAAAAAATTGGTGTTGCCTAGTGGGATTGTCACAGCGTTAGGAGAGCACCCAGTGAGATTTTCCCAACACGGGCAGTTGCAATCGTTTCCTTTGAGAAAATCTACTTGAGTCGCAGCAAAACCAACTGAAGCAGTAGCACCCTCTGGCACGCCACGTGGCACCGTTCAAGCTGATTTTCCAGCACGGAACAAGCTCCTGACGGGGGGGTTGGGGTTTGGGAGAGAATCACTGCTTGCAGGGACTTGGTGGAATTTCGCAGAGTTTTCTTATACTCTGTGGAGTGAAACTCCGTGAGTTACGCCAACCCCAGTAAACTAACGTTTGATGCCATGCAGCCATGGCACAACAGTCCTCAAGCTTCCAGAAATGCAAGCAAATTTATGAAAGTAGCTCTGCATCTGAAAGTCACACCAACCTCCAGTTTACTCCTCTCTTGGCACAATGATGGAACCCTCTCTGCCAGGGGTGCTACATTCAGTTAACCATTGTTCCACTGTAAACCACCAAGTGTGTTTTAACATACATGTCCTTGCACCAATATGTATTCCTGTCAAGGAAATCCCATTTGACCAGTTGTAAATGGTTTCTACTGGTACTAATGGTTAGCCTATAGTCTTTTGGACATTTAATGAACTGCAGGAAAAAATAATCCAGTTGCGTTTTGGAAAGGTTTGATGTGTTAGATGTTAACTTTTTCTATTTGTTTTTTACCAGTAGAACTTGCTTTTTTATGCTGGACACAAAGTCTGGACTTCAGAAATCTATATTCGCTACCTGGATGCATTTGTGCCATTTGCAAATCGGCCACTAACTGCCACCTAGAAGTGCCACCACACCTAAGAGGACATTTTGTCACACAGTAGGGATTCATTGTGCTGCCAATAGGAAAAAAAAAAAAAAGAGAAGAATCCAGTATTTAATAGAAGACTTGACTCATCTCCTTTGGAAGGCTCACCCTAAATATATATTATAAATCTCATCATTTAAAGTAACGTTTCTACTTGTTCGGTCAAGTTCTTGACTCTAAGCAAAAAAATAAAAAAAATAAGCAGGGCTCTTCAAAATGACCAGAAGCCACACAATGCTTCGACGCTCTGGGACGACCACTGCCTTTTCATAGATAAAACTCTCAGCCCCTTCCACCCACGCAATTCCCATTAGTGAATGCGGATGTGTTTCCATTCTCTTCACCAACTGCTGTGACCCTCTGCCTATGTTGCTCTTACCCGGCAGAACACACACACAAACACTTTTTCAAACAGCATCAAAAAAAGTGTGGCTCTGGAGGTCAAATTAAGGTCACATTCATGATGAAATATTCCCCACGGGTGCTATAGGCTCACAAAAGTTACACCATTTGAAACAAGCATTTGCAATGCAATGGGTCTCCAGTTTACTCGAGTTAAAGCGATTAGCGTTGTAAACTCCTAACCGGACTTTTCTTGCCACATAAACGGAAAAGTAAAACATTTTCACATGAGTGAGCCGACGGCCGCCATGAGCGCAAAGCAAACACACAAAAGTAAAGAGAAGTTCGCTCGCAGTGAAACATATCGGCAAAAGTGCAATTTTCCATGTAACCGGCAAAAGTGCAAATATCCATGTAAAAGGGTCGATGTCATGCAAAGTGCTGGACTACTGCCCAGTGAGATCGCGCTGCTTACGAAATAAAGAGAAAAAGTAGTCCATAAACCATACAGAAAACATGGAACCTCATATGTTTTCAGTAGTTGTCCAGTGCAGTCAAGGCGGACTAAACACCGGAAAAGGCATGCCTTTCACTAATGAAATCGAGCAAATTTTTAAAGGCAAGCCCACAAACCAAACAAACTGATGGGCATGACATGGGCACTGTTACAAGCCTATGGAGCAGTGGTTTTCAAACTTGCTAATGTGCCCCCTCCCCCCGGTAGGGAAAAAAATAAAAATACAAAATAAATAAATACATCGCCCCCCCCTCAGAATTTTTCAAAACTATTCTATTAAGTTGGCAGTATTTAAATAAGTCTAGACGTATTTAAACGTTGCAGTTACATTCTGTTACCTTTTTACAAATGCAATAAACATGTTTCTGCTTTAAACAAAGCACTATTATCTGCATAATGTTTCTTTTGGCCAGAGCCTGGCGCCCCTCCTGGGATCACTTGAGGCCTCCCTCAGGGGGCTGCCCCCCAGTTTGAAGACCCCTGCCATAGAGAGATAACGTAAAGGACAGAGCTTTGCGCTCAATCCTAAAAAAACATACAAAAAAGAAACTGAAAAGCTGTGTTAAAGTAAAATAATACACTTTTGTGGGTTCCTACCCAGTGGGAGAAACTATTGAAATAGTCATTGAGGCTTGCCACAGGCGCACCACAATTCTATTCACAATTGACTTTCCACAGTCCTCCATTGCTTCAGTAAAGTTAATCATCGCCTGTCAGCATCTTATTTATGGGCAAAAGGACCACCTTCACCTCGATTCTATGCACAAGCAGGGCAGGTAAATTGTATTGACAAAGTACTCTATAAACTAGATCTGTCTGCAGTGTGGAAAGCTTTGGACAGGGACATCATCCGCCAACAGTGTCAAGGCTTGTGAGTGAGATGCACTTAAGTAGATTTTCAGAGCAGAGCAAAAAAAAAAAAAAAAAAAAAAAGAAACACATGGGTCAGCCACTGATGTACAACTAGTACTACATTTTGGCAGTGGTCAGTGCACAAGTTACCAAATAGGAAGCAAACAAATGAGTGACAATGAAGCCAACCAATGGTAAGCAATGGGTGGACTCTAAGCCCACAGTAAGCTAAATGGATATGGGATGCCTAGTAGGAGAGACCTCAAAAAGGGTTAAATAACTCAGGGGAAGAACTGGAGCATGATTTGTGCAACATCCCACAATTTGACCAACTCAGTTTACACTTCTTAATATATTTATCTACATTATTTGCTCGTTATTGGTTTGTGTCCACAGTATTTTATTGTTTCAAGTCACAACTGGTATGTCCAGATCTGTAGTTGATTTCACTTGGATGTTAGTTTGAGTGCTAGATGTAGAACATACAATAAAGCAATATACTCATCTTAAAACTTTATCATTATATCACCAGGACATTTCCAGCTATTTAAATATAACTGAAATATTATTTTTTTAGTCGAGCCTACCAGACTGGTTGTGAAAGATCTATTGTAAGCTTACATTGGGCTTAGAGTCCACCCATTCCTTACTGTTGGTTGGATTTATTGTACCTCATTTGCTTGCTTATTACTCAATGGCTTGCCTTCCTCTTCTTCTGTTTTCACTCCCCAGGAGCATAGCTTCTCTACGATCCCTTTAAATGGCTTAACTAACCTTCCACAGCTCGCATTTAGGGAACCACCTTTTTTTTCGTTTTCATTCAGCACTCCATAGGAGTGCATCTGTTTGCTAACACTCCCCTCTTGTGCTGTTTCACCCCTCCAATAGCCCACTGTGCTGAGCAGCACCACCACCTCCAAGCAAGTCTGTAAAGGCACAGCAACAGGGATGCTTTTGCTGGGGTATGGCTGAAAAGCAGACAAAGTTTTTTTGTTTTTTTTTTGTTTTTTAAATCTCCTGCTTTCCACACATTGTGTGAAAACACAAGCTTTGACACAGACTTTCAAAGCTTTGGGGCAAGGACTATTTACTGCACTCACTCAGCTGGCACTCTGCAGATTAATATATCTGCCCCCTGGTCTAGCGCAGAGTAGCAAACAGCTGAATACAGTGCAAAGTAAATTTTGCCTGAAAGTGTTTTTCCTTCACAATCTGATTTTCCTTATTCTTCTTAAATTATGTTCAGAAGATATGGGTTTGCTTTTAATCCAGTATTCTGAAATGCTTTTTGCCTTTCTTCTTTTAAACAATGCTATGCAGACAAACATTGTCAAAGCCCACAGCTCAGTATCTGCATTATGAATGTGAGGCATACTGTCTTTGCCAAAGCTTGGTTTTTGCAGTCCCAGACTGACTTTCTTAACAGTTATTTTCTTGACATTCATTAGTCCCAAGCAGCAACCCACTGACAAGGCCTAAATAGAGTGGAGTGGCATGGGATTACTCATGATCCCATTCAGACGGGACCTGCCCTGGCTGTTAAGCCATATTGTCCGTACAGCAGTAGAACCAAAGCTGACAAACATGGCATGTTGATGTCTGAAGTGGCTTGATGTGAAAAAAAATGTGTACAGACTGAAAGGCAGTCCGCGTAATTTCCAGTGGACGAGATTAATTCAAGCATTCCACTCATACTTCTTCCTCAATGGGACAGCAGCAGAAACCATTCTAAAAGGACAGTTTTCCATTTGTTCAGTCTTTTTAAATATAGGCAGTAAACAAATTGTTTTCCAAGTGTATTTCTGTGTAAAATCAGTAAAAATGGAAATCAAGGGCACAGTATAAAGCATATGATTACAGCAACTGTGCTGACAACAGATTTATTCTGATCACATTAGCACACCTAATATTCAAGAATCATACTATAGCAATTTACCTAGACTATTCTAGAAAAATCCAAAGCCCTAGGAAAAAACAAATACTACTCAGAAGTCAAGCAAAATCTCCGAACCATGGGCCTTCAATTCATGCTCCTCTTCCCCACGCGCATAAAGGTGAAGACTCAAGGTAACATGTTTTTTGAGTGGCCTGAGGACGTGTGGGCCAGGCTGGAAGTTTGGAACAAAGCTGGTCCACAGCTGGGAGGGCCCCATCACTCTCCGCCCTGATTGTCACAGTGGGAAACAGAACACAGAAGAAACAGACGGAGGTCCATGCAACCTGGTACTAGGCCCGCTAAATTACAATCTGCAAGGATGGCAAAATGGATGGATGCCGCTTCCTCAGAGGATCCAGATACTCTCACTGATTGCCCTGAATTTATGATACGGGAGGGTGCAGGAGCAATGTATATAGTGACTGCCATAGCAACTGCCCGACAGTATTCCATTAAGATAATTGTCTTCATTCACCAAAATGTATGCAGCTCTCTTCACAAAAGAACACAAATCTTAAGTAAGTAAAAGACTTTTAAAGTGCTCGAATGACCAAGGGAGTCTTGGTGCTAGTAGTCCCTAACAAAAACATTTAAGCTGGTGACAGGTTAGTTGAAAGCTCAAGAGAAAAGCCAAGTTTTCAGTCCCTTCCTAAAGTGACTTAAACTGGATTGAGATTTTGGAGACCAAAGGCAGAGAGTTCCATAATTTGGAGGCGCAGAACGAAACTCCTGTCACCCCACCTCCCTTTTTTTTTTTATTCTAGCAAAGGCATTTGGTTTGAACGTACCAGCCCATAGTATATGTCTGGGTAAATACCATTTAAATAACTTTTGAAGGTACTCAGGACCTGTCTGGTGAAGGGCTTTGTGGACCACATAGAGGCCTTGAATGTGATCCTTTCCTGGATAGGGAGCCAATGAAGGCTCCAAATTGACTGTGAAATTGATCGAAATTTTGTAATCTTCGGAGCATTTTGCAGAGGCTGTTATATAGGTAATAGTCCCTGTTGATAGCCCTAAAAGTAAAGCATTGCAGTAGTCCATTGGAGATGTAATCAATTCTCTAATCACAGCATTTTGAAGAGCTAAGGGAATGAATGGAAAAAATCTTTCTTAGGATTCTGAGAAGTTAAAAACAGGCTGAGGTGGTTTGACTAACTTGCTCTGAGAAAGATAGGTTCTTATCAAAGATAATGCCCAGATTTTTTTAACCTTGTTTACTAGTGTTGGGAGTGGGCCTAAATCTGACGGCCACCATGCATTAATCGGTCACAAAGAGTACTACCTCAGTTTTGTCTGAATTCAATTTAAGACTATTTTTCTCCATCAGCTCCCAACCTGTGCCACATAGTTCCTAATGTTGTTAGCCATTTCCTTTTCATTAGAAGATATTGACAACACGATTTGTGTGTCATCTGCATAAGAAATGACAGTGAAGCTGAAATGTCAAATGAGATTGGCTAAAGGAGTAACAGACATTAAACCGGGTCAGGCTGAGTGAGGAACCTTGCGGCACCCCACAGGGGAGGGAGAAAGGGACAGAGGTAAAGTCCCCACAGGCAACCTCTTGCTCTCTGTCTTGCAGAAATGAGCTAAGAAGAGAAAGGGCAGAGTTTCTGAAAACAATGGTCTCCAGTCAACTAATAAGAGTGATTGCCAGTATCAAAGGCGGTAGATAAGTCTAACAGAATCAGTGCCATCTCCCCTCCCCCCCCCACACCTGCTGATCCACCACCATTATTTCTTCAGAGGCTGACTCTGTACTATGGTTGGACCTAAACCATGTTGAGATGAGGCCGGAATATGGTTAGGGTCTATTAAAGACGATATCTCAGATTAATTGCTTTTTCAAGGATATTCCCTGGTAAAGGAAGACAAGTTAGTGGAAGAATCAAGGCTTATTTCCTGACAGCAGGGAACTTTCTATCTAACAGAATCTTATTCAGTAGGTCTGTAAGAGGCACTGCTACTGTATCAGAGACCAAGTGCAGAATGTGGGTGGGACAGGTAGGTGAAGGGCCCCCAAATTTAGTGGATAGGGTAAGATTAGCAACCTTTGATACCAAAAGCAGGGATCGAAAAATCTACTCTACCATTTGCTTGCCCATTTTTTTTTTAAGAGGTCGAGCTATTTTTAGAACCTACTCGCCCCTTCAGGAAAGTGGTCTAAGAACAGGTGTTCTGTTCAGACAGAAACTGAATTAGCAATTAAGGTTCCTTTAAATCTTATTCTTGTCACATTTGCTCTGTGTTCAGAGACAGCAGTCAAAAGTCAGTTTGTTTTCTTGCAATGCAATACTTTTCCTTGTGACCACAGAGTTCCAGGATTTGTTGAGGCCAACTGTCTGACCTGTGTGAAATGAGAGGCTGTGGGTATCAGGTTTTACCTAACTCACAACATTTATGTAACTAAGTCAACTTAACAAACATTTCAAAATATATTTCAGTAGTTGTGAAAGACAATTTTTTGCAATTGTGTAATGAAAAATTTTTAATAGGATGAACAAAAAGGTCAGAACACTTTACTTGGTGATGGGCAAATGAAATATTTTTTAAACTTAATATTCACAGTTTATTGTTAATACACAATATTGTGTTATCAGTAAAGCTGCAAGTTAGTGAAAGGTTTTTGGACATTTCTTGGAAATTTACTTTCTGTAAATGACAGTGCACTTCTACATAATGCTTTTGTAATATACTTATTAAAAGTGAGTGTTTAAACAAACTGAGAAACACTCCTGCCCTGATGGCAAAGCTATTAGTATACTGAGGGGCAAGTCATGCATTGATCATGTGTACCCTAGATGTGGGCTAGATTTATTATACATGGAGCAAACGTTTAGTGTATTTAATCAAACAAAAGAGGACTTTTTTTTTTTTTTTTTTTAACAGCAGAAATGCTTAACTCGCAAATTTGGAGGTGCACTCATATGTGAGAATGAAGAAAAAAGTGACTGTAAAATACAATATTTGCATAGGAGCACAAAATTTGAGACCCGTTTCCGGGTCAAGTACATTACAGTTAGGTCGAGTAGATTGTTCAAGCTACTCGACCTGCAGGTCTAGTAACATTTTAATGATTTTTCGAGGCCTGAAAAGCAAAGAGAAACTTTCAAAAAGTTCAAGGTTCCCATCTATATTAACTTCCTGCTTAACTGTAGATTAAGTGCCTTGCCAAGGGGAACACAAAATATGTCATTTCTGGCCTGCAGTGAAGACTTGAAAAATCTTATTCACTTTAAAATGAAAAAAAAGAAAAACAAATAGTTCATTGCAGAAGGATTGATCAGGGCGGAAGGCAGTAGTATGAGGAGAAATTTACCGATGGCTTTTTCTACTTGACAGTAGCTATACCTCAATTTCTGTTTTGTGATCTACGTTTTAGTTTTAATTCTTTAATTTCCTGTGAATACCAGGGAGCAGAGGGCTTGTCCCTGAGTCTAGTCCTTGTTTTTTCTGAGGCCAATAATGTAATTACCGGTTCTATCCAAATTTGCAAAATCAGTAGTTGCTGCTTCAACGCTGTCTGGAAAGGAGGATTTGTTAGTATCCAGATTAGCATCTAGTTTCTTAAGGTCCATGTTCTTCCAAGATCGGGGCTTGTAGTTGACTAGTCTGGCAATTTTTAAAGTAGTTGTTGGCGGGAATTTTAAGTGAAAACATAAATAGCCCTATGGTCTGTCCCAACTAGGCACAGAGATTTAAAAAAGCTGAGCGCGGGGTTATTTGTAAAAACCCCATCCAGCATGTGGTTTGCATGGTGCATAGGTATTTTGACAATATGTCTAATATCACAACCACTAGGACTATCTACAAGGTGTTCTGTGTCGCTATTTCCAATTAATTTAAGGTGAAAATTAAAATCTCCAATTCTACTAAAATTATCAAATTTCATGCAAGATAGCATGGCATCTTCAAGTGTTAGGATGAGTTTGTTCCTAGGTCCCGGTGGCCGGAATTATAAAAATACTATTGAATGATTTTTAAGCTTAAACCTAAACATAAGCGCTTCACTGTCCTGCAGTGAGATAGGTTCAAAGGTGGCCTTGAGATAATCGCAATACCTCCACCTTCCATAAAATTACCAAAATAGATTAATCACAAAAAATGAACACTGAAATATTACCCATTATATATGCAATCATTTGCACAGGTCCAGTGGCTGGTAAAGTAGTGGAAGAAGGTAGATCAACTTTCCATCTATAGCAAAATACATCATCATCATCCATCAGGATGTCTGCCGCATTTGCAAGAACGACTATTAGAGAATGCTGCAGTCCACTGATGTATTAGCTAACAGTGTACCCTTCAAGCAAATTCTGCAGCCACAGCCTATGGCTGTACAATGTCAGCGTCCTGCTGCCACAACAAAGAACGTTCTACTTTCCTCAACTAAAGAAAAGCCTGAAAATAACAAACAAATATCATTTCAAGAAAATGCTTATTTACATGTTTAAAAATGTTTAAGCTATAGTTCAGTTTTATGACGACCATTTAAAAAAACTATGTGCACATTAGATATGGGCGAGCCAACAAATTAACAGGGAGAGTCGAGCCGGAGACAAGCTGGTTCGGATGTTCAAGCCCATGCACGAGCCAAGCCCTGAAAAAGGTTGAGATGTACATCATACAACAAACATGTAAAATATAATAACGCCTCTTCAAAAACAAAACAAAAATGAAATTCTTTACCATGTAGAAGCTTTGACATTAATACGTCACATTATAAAACTGCACCAAGCATTTAAGTGGTAGTTTGTAAACATGAACCATTAGTGAAATAGGAGGCAAGACAGTTGTCATATAACTCTCAACGTGGCCCAGATTATAACATAGCAACGTCATAGCGTTTTAAATCGAACACAATAGGTTTTTGCGTAAAAGGCATTGTGAACGGACAGATCTGAAAGTGCTTCCTTACGTGATAATGAAGGAAAACGTTTTGGTGAAAAAACATTTGCTCAAAGGCACACAATTTAAGAGGGCAAGCAGCGATTTGTCTACCTTTGTGGTTTCTCTTTGTTCCAATCACCCAGTAAGTGGTTATCTAATTGTCTTTCCTTCTGCTAAGAATCTGTTTTTAGCTTTGTGCATTTTTCCGCAGTTTCTATTCAGCGAGAAGTCGACCCGCAGGTATTAGAGCGATTTCCATTAGCAACGCTTACATTACGCAGCACCACCATTCATTGTCATTAGGAACAGGGAAGCTGAGTGGTTTGCCCAGAATCACATGATGTTAAGCAGACGCCGAATCGCGAACCTGGCTCTCCATTCAGTTGGCAGCTCTGGCCACACCCAGGAATAAGGAGGGAGGGAGGTATTAGGCACATGAAGGCGTGGCCCGCCATGGTCCAACAGGACCTCGAGCTGAGCTAGAACAAGGCTTCAGGCTCGAGCTTTCAGTGGCTCGCCCACCTCTAGTGCACATTACAAAAGAGAATGTAGTGACAGGAGCCTGTTGTGGGTTCTTGGGCCCAACCTTTGGACTTCCTTCCTACTTAATCTCTTGTGGACCAGTGATCAATTAGTAGTCTATAAATTCTGTAAAATATCTCCTCCCTTTAGGCCAGTGAGACATTTTAGGTCTCACCTGCGATAGCACGTGCATGTATAGATAGCAGCACGGCTAAAAATAAGAATGAAAAGGACTAGGATGCATCCAGCGCTAATGCACCTTTTTTGAAGAGAAAAGTATTTGCTGGCCGCGCCACAGCACATTTTTCAATTAGTGTTAGCCACACTGCAAACCATCCGCACTACTGCACAGCTTGCCTACAAAACAATGCCAAAGTCAATAGCTCTCATAGGCAAGACCTATCTGCTTTGCAAATGCTTGCTGTCTTTCTTGGATTGACTCCGCTCTCACAGCAAAGGCCACTTGTGGTATATATGTGCTACAAAAGCGAAATTAATAAATCTTGAAAGCTACCTTAATTGTCTAGTTATTTACAAAAAAGTAATAAAATATGTATTTTCCCGCCCATTTTCAGCTACAGCCCAACACTTCGTTTCACTTAAACAAAAGAAATTAGAATGCCTGTGCACTGGAGTATGACGTATGAATCGACTGATTGTACTCTTTTTCTTCGGTTCTCCGAAATAAGGAAAGAGTGTGCCCACAGCCCGCAAATCCCTTCAACCATAACTGGATTTCAAAGGCCAGCCTTGAAAGTCAACTGAAAGTCACAACCTGCTTAAGCCAATTTGTATGCCACATTGAGAGGGTCAAGCGATAGACATTTTCTACTGCAGCCTGCAAATTTCCCCACCATTAAAATGCTTTTCTCCCTAGGTGTACAAAATAATGGAAATGATTAATCTGTTGCAAAACAGGCTTCACTCACCTGTGTCCAATCTGGGGAAAAAGTGGTCTTTCAAATGTCAGTCCATGGTCGATCATATGCCAGACACCCTTTCATACCCAGCATTTAACAACTTTTAGTTGATTCTAACATGCACACAGAAAGCTACTTGATTGGAAAGCATAAAAGATTGTACAAAGAAGCATATGCAAATGCTTATAGCAATGCATAAGCATTTAAAAACAATTCTAGTGCTTCCTATATGGAACAGAAATATGTGGTCTACTCGTCGTTATATCGTACATAACAAAGAGACATCCTCTTCATTACCATTTAAATGCTGCCTTCACCTTAAGTGTCTCCCATCCACACATACACCTCACCCAACACCCCCCCCCCTAATAGGCTGACGTAAAAACAAAAGTCTTTCAACCATGCACTCTGAACGGGCGCTTAGTACCCATATGCAAACTGGACCACCTTATGTCCTCTTCAGGGGGATGAAGAGCTAAATTAATGCTACAATATAAAATAACAGTTTCACGCCTTTATACATATTGACAGTTTCTTACTGAAGGGTCTTAGCCAGATAAGGTGACCAGATTGATACACATCATTAACATAGCACCTTTCTCTCCATGTGCTTCCATATAGAGCAGAGGATCAGGAGAGTGGTAGCCTTGCCTTGCTTAAAGTTTCCTGATGACTACGATTTGTTAAAGGGAATCCCTATACCGAATGCATGATGTCCACAAATGAGTATGATCACCAGGTTCAGCCTGGCTAGCAGCCGTTCACTTTTAAGATTGCAGGATATAATAGTTGACCAACCTCTCCGAGATTTATGAGAGGCCAGAGTTCTAAGTAAGCGAAAAAAACTGAAATCACCCCATGGAACACAACCACACACAATGGCCAGAAGGCGCTCACCTCAGCCTGCCACACAGTAACAGGATGTTTGTGGCTTCCCTTCAGTTCACGTCTCGTGGAATCTTCAGCAACAGGCAAAGCTGGGCAGACCGATTCTTCCCTAGCCCAAATCCACCTTTCCCCCTCCATGTGCAACTGTAACTGTGGCATATGCATGTGGAGGTGAAGTTGCGCAAACTTGTAGGAGCAGCATTTGCGGAGCATTATTGCATAATCAGCCATAGATTTAATGTTCATTTCCTCTCTCAGACATCAACTGGATAGAAATATGGGGTCAGAGGAAAATTAGAATTGGTTGGGGCATTTTCTTTTTTGTGTTTTTTGTTTGTTTTGCAGTTCCCCCACTTTTGTGAGGAAAGTTCTTTATCAACTTGTAGGAAAGTACCATCTTGCCTGGCATGTTACCCCCATTTTTCACTGTATATATGTTTTTTTAGTTGTATGTGTCACTGGGACCCTGTTCACCAGGGCCCCAGTGCTCATAAGTGTGCCTGAATGTGTTACCTGTGTAGTGACTAACTGTCTCACTGGGGCTCTGCTAATCAGAACCTCAGTGGTTATGCTCTCTCATTTCTTTCCAAATTGTCACTGACAGGCTAGTGACTATTTTTACCAATTTACATTGGCTTACTGGAACACCCTTATAATTCCCTAGTATATGGTACTGAGGTACCCAGGGTATTGGGGTTCCAGGAGATCCCTATGGGCTGCAGCATTTATTTTGCCACCCATAGGGAGCTCTGACAATTCTTACACAGGCCTGCCACTGCAGCCTGAGTGAAATAACGTCCACGTTATTTCACAGCCATTTTACACTGCACTTAAGTAACTTATAAGTCACCTATATGTCTAACCTTTACCTGGTAAAGGTTAGGTGCGAAGTTACTTAGTGTGAGGGCACCCTGGCACTAGCCAAGGTGCCCCCACATTGTTCAGAGCCAATTCCCTGAACTTTGTGAGTGCGGGGACACCATTACACGCGTGCACTACATATAGGTCACTACCTATATGTAGCTTCACAATGGTAACTCCGAATATGGCCATGTAACATGTCTATGATCATGGAATTGCCCCCTCTATGCCATCCTGGCATAGTTGGCACAATCCCATGATCCCAGTGGTCTGTAGCACAGACCCTGGTACTGCCAAACTGCCCTTCCTGGGGTTTCACTGCAGCTGCTGCTGCTGCCAACCCCTCAGACAGGCATCTGCCCTCCTGGGGTCCAGCCAGGCCTGGCCCAGGATGGCAGAACAAAGAACTTCCTCTGAGAGAGGGTGTGACACCCTCTCCCTTTGGAAAATGGTGTGAAGGCAGGGGAGGAGTAGCCTCCCCCAGCCTCTGGAAATGCTTTCTTGGGCACAGATGTGCCCAATTCTGCATAAGCCAGTCTACACCGGTTCAGGGGACCCCTTAGCCCTTCTCTGGCGCGAAACTGGACAAAGGAAAGGGGAGTGACCACTCCCCTGACCTGCACCTCCCCTGGGAGGTGTCCAGAGCTCCTCCAGTGTGCTCCAGACCTCTGCCATCTTGGAAACAGAGGTGCTGCTGGCACACTGGACTGCTCTGAGTGGCCAGTGCCACCAGGTGACGTCAGAGACTCCTTGTGATAGGCTCCTTCAGGTGTTGCTAGCCTATCCTCTCTCCTAGGTAGCCAAACCCTCTTTTCTGGCTATTTAGGGTCTCTGTCTCTGGGGAAACTTTAGATAACGAATGCAAGAGCTCATCCGAGTTCCTCTGCATCTCTCTCTTCACCTTCTGCCAAGGAATCGACTGCTGACCGCGCTGGAAGCCTGCAAACCTGCAACATAGTAGCTAAGACGACTACTGCAACTCTGTAACGCTGATCCTGCCGCCTTCTCGACTGTTTTCCTGCTTGTGCATGCTGTGGGGGTAGTCTGCCTCCTCTCTGCACCAGAAGCTCCGAAGAAATCTCCTGTGGGTCGACGGAATCTTCCCCCTGCAACCGCAGGCACCAAAAAGCTGCATTACCGGTCTCTTGGGTCTCCTCTCAGCAAGACGAGCGAGGTCCCTCGAATCCAGCGACTCTGGACTGTGGGGGTCACTTGGACAGTGACTCTTCAGCCCAAGTTTGGTGGAGGTAAGTCCTTGCCTCACCTCGCTGGGCTGCATTGCTGGGAACCGCGACTTTTGCAGCTACTCCGGCCCCTGTGCACTTCCGGCGGAAATCCTTTGTGCACAGCCAAGCCTGGGTCCACGGCACTCTAACCTGCATTGCACGACTTTCTAAGTTGGTCTCCGGCGACGTGGGACTCCTTTGTGCGACTTCGGGTGAGCACCGTTTCACGCATCCTCGTAGTGCCTGTTTCTGGCACTTCTCCGGGTGCTACCTGCTGCTGAGAGGGCTCCTTGTCTTGCTCGACGTCCCCTCTCTCTCCTGGTCCAATTTGCGACCTCCTGGTCCCTCCAGGGCCACAGCAGCGTCCAAAAACGCTAACCGCACGATTTGCAGCTAGCAAGGCTTGTTGGCGTTCTTTCAGCGGGAAAACACTTCTGCACGACTCTCCACGGCGAGAGGGATCCGTCCACCAAAGGGGAAGTCTCTAGCCCTTTTCGTTCCTGCAGAAACCTCAGCTTCTTCTGTCCAGTAGAAGCTTCTTTGCACCCGCAGCTGGCATTTCCTGGGCATCTGCCCATCTCCGACTTGCTTGTGACTTTTGGACTTGGTCCCCTTGTTCCACAGGTACCCTAGATTGGAAATCCACAGTTGTTGCATTGTTGGTTTGTGTCTTTCCTGCATTATTCCTCTAACACGACTTCTTTGTCCTTAGGGGAACTTTAGTGCACTTTGCACTCACTTTTCAGGGTCTTGGGGAGGGTTATTTTTCTAACTCTCACTATTTTCTAATAGTCCCAGCGACCCTCTACAAGGTCACATAGGTTTGGGGTCCATTCGTGGTTCGCATTCCACTTCTGGAGTATATGGTTTGTGTTGCCCCTATCCCTATGTTTCCCCATTGCATCCTATTGTAACTATACATTGTTTGCACTGTTTTCTAAGACTATACTGCATATTTTTGCTATTGTGTATATATATCTTGTGTAAATTTGCTATCCTCTCACTGAGGGTACACTCTAAGATACTTTGGCATATTGTCATAAAAATAAAGTACCTTTATTTTTAGTATAACTGTGTATTGTGTTTTCTTATGATATTGTGCATATGACACAAAGTGGTACTGTAGTAGCTTCACACGTCTCCTAGTTCAGCCTAAGCTGCTCTGCTAAGCTACCATTATCTATCAGCCTAAGCTGCTAGACACCCTATACACTAATAAGGGATAACTGGGCCTAATGCAAGGTGCAAGTACCCCTTGGTACTCACTACAAGCCAGTCAAGCCTCCTACATTGGTTGTGCAGCGGTGGGATAAGTGCTTTGAGACTACTTACCACTCTTGTCATTGTACTTTTCATAAGAGAAAAATATACAAAACAAGGTCAGTGTATATACACATAGCCAAAAAGTTTTGCATTTCCTCTTTTCATTCTTTTCTAAGTGCTGAAAAGTACTTCTAAACTTTCAAAAAGTTCTTAAAAGTTTAAAAAGTTTTTTTTTCTGTCTTTCTAAAAAGTTCTGAAAACTTTTTTTTTCTTTTTCTATCACTTTTAACTCTCTCTAAAAATGTCTGGCACAGGCCAAAATGTTGATCTGTCCAAACTTGCATATGATCACCTTAGCTGGAAAGGAGCAAGGAGTCTCTGCATAAAGAGAGGTTTGAGTGTAGGGAAGAATCCTTCCTTAGAACTGTTAATTAACATGCTTAGAGAACAGAATAAGGCTAAAAGTGCCCCATCTGTAGAAAAAGTAGCTAATGGTTCTCAATCTGATCCAGGGACTCCCCCAGGAAAAGATTCTGGTAAGAAACTTCCTAGCCTGCCCATTACTAGACAGTCTAGCATAGTTGGTAATGATGAAGAGCCACACCATACAAATAGTGTTGTCTCACATCATAGCAAAAGCATTTATTCACACCACGGTGGTACTGATGTTTCTGTTAGCCAAGCTGTTAGGGTGCCCTCTGTAAGGGACAGGTCTCCTTCTGTTCATTCCCATCATACCTCTGTATCTAGGAATATCCCTCCCACCAACCCTGATGACAGAATGTTAGAGAGGGAACTCAATAAGTTGAGGGTGGAACAAACCAGACTGAAGCTTAAAAAGCAACAGCTGGATTTGGATAGACAGTCTTTTGAACTAGAGAAGGAAAGACAGAAGTTGGGTTTAGAAACCCATGGTGGCAGCAGCAGTATTCCCCATAGTCATCCTGCAAAAGAGCATGATTCCAGGAATCTGCACAAGATAGTTCCCCCTTATAACGAGGGGGATGACATTAACAAGTGGTTTGCTGCACTTGAGAGGGCCTGTGTTGTACAGGATGTCCCTCAAAGGCAGTGGGCTGCTATCCTATGGCTATCATTTAGTGGAAAAGGTAGGGATAGGCTCCTTACTGTGAAAGAAAATGATGCTAATAATTTCCAAGTTCTTAAGAATGCACTCCTGGATGGTTATGGCTTAACCACTGTACAATACAGGATAAAGTTCAGAGAGACCAAAAAGGAGTCACAAGACTGGGTTGATTTAATTGACCATTCAGTGAAGGCCTTGGAGGGGTGGTTACATGGCAGTAAAGTTACTGATTATGACAGCCTGTATAACTTGATCCTGAGAGAGCATATTCTTAATAATTGTGTGTCTGATTTGTTGCACCAGTACTTGGTGGACTCTGATCTGACCTCTCCCCAAGAATTGGGAAAGAAGGCAGACAAATGGGTCAGAACAAGGGTGAACAGAAAAGTTCATACAGGGGGTGACAAAGATGGCAACAAAAAGAAGGATGGTAAGTCTTCTGACAAGGGTGGGGACAAATCTAAAAATGAGTCTTCATCAGGCCCACAAAAACACTCTGATGGGGGTGGTGGGCCCAAATCCTCTTTTAATCAGAACAAGGAAAAGAAACCATGGTGCTATTTATGTAAAATAAAAGGCCATTGGACAACAGATCCCAGTTATCCAAAGAAAAGCACCAATGCTCCTACCACTACAACCCCTACTGCTACCCCTAGTGTCCCTACTAATAGCAGTGGTGGTGGGAGCAAACATACTAATAGCCAATCCAAGGGAGTAGCTGGACTCACTTAGTTGGGGTTGGCCTTGTTAGGGAGGCCACAGAGGCTGTGTTAGTCTCTGAGGGGGCTATTGATTTAGCCACCTTAGTTGCTTGTCCCCTTAATATGGATAAGTACAAGCAGCTACCCCTAATAAATGGTGTTGAGGTTCAGGCCTACAGGGACACTGGAGCCAGTGTGACTATGGTCATAGAGAAACTGGTCCACCCTGAACAACACCTACTTGGTCACCAGTACCAAGTAACTGATGCTCACAACAACACACTTAGCCACCCCATGGCTGTTGTTAATCTCAACTGGGGGGGGGGGGGGTTACTGGTCCAAAGAAAGTTGTGGTAGCCACAGATTTACCTGTAGACTGTCTACTAGGAAATGATTTGGAGACATCAGCTTGGTCAGATGTGGAGTTGGAGGCCCATGCAGCAATGCTGGGCATCCCAGGGCATATTTTTGCTTTGACAAGGGCTCAGGCCAAAAAGCAAAAAGGACAGAGAAGCTTGGATCCTGGAACAATGGACCAAGTGCTCCCTAAAGCTAGGGCTAGTAGAAGCAAACCACTTCCTACTATCCCTCCCTCTACAGTGGATTCAACTTCTGAGGAAGAAGAATTCCCTCCCTGTGCAGAACCTACACCAGAGGAGCTGGAAGAAGACACTGCTGAGCTTTTGGGTGAAGGGGGCCCTGCCAGAGAGGAGCTGAGTGTGGCACAGCAAACCTGTCCCACATTAGAGGGTCTCAGACAGCAAGCTGTCAAACAGGCTAATGGGGATGTCAGTGACTCTCACAGAGTTTACTGGGAGGACAACCTCTTGTACACTGAGCATAGGGATCCTAAACCTGGAGCTGCCAGGAGATTAGTGATTCCTCAGGAGTACAGAAAGTTCCTCCTAACCCTGGCACATGACATTCCCCTAGCTGGGCACCTGGGTCAAATGAAAACTTGGGACAGACTGGTTCCATTGTTTCATTGGCCTAGGATGTCTGAGGACACAAAGGAATTTTGTAAGTCCTGTGAAACCTGTCAAGCCAGTGGCAAGACAGGTGGCACCCCAAAGGCACCCCTTATTCCACTGCCTGTGGTTGGGGTTCCCTTTGAAAGGGTAGGGGTTGACATAGTTGGCCCCCTTGACCATCCTACTGCTTCAGGCAATAGATTTATCTTGGTGGTAGTGGACCATGCCACAAGATATCCTGAAGCTATTCCTTTAAGGACCACTACAGCACCTGCAGTGGCAAAGGCCCTCCTGGGAATATTTTCCAGGGTGGGCTTCCCAAAGGAAGTAGTATCAGACAGAGGAAGCAATTTCATGTCTGCATACTTAAAGGCCATGTGGAAGGAGTGTGGTGTAACGTACAAGTTCACAACACCCTATCAACCACAAACAAATGGACTGGTGGAGAGATTTAATAAAACTCTCAAAGGCATGATTATGGGTCTCCCTGAAAAACTCCGCAGGAGATGGGATATCCTTCTACCATGCCTCCTTTTTGCCTACAGGGAGGTACCCCAGAAAGGAGTGGGCTTCAGCCCCTTTGAACTTCTTTTTGGACACCCTGTTAGGGGTCCACTCACACTTGTAAAGGAGGGTTGGGAACAACCTTTAAAAGCTCCTAAGCAGGATATTGTGGATTATGTACTTGGCCTCAGATCAAGGATGGCTGAGTACATGAAAAAGGCCAGTAAAAACCTTCAGGCCAGCCAAGAGCTCCAGAAGCAATGGCATGATCAGAAGGCTGTTTTGGTTCAGTACCAACCAGGGCAGAAAGTGTGGGTCTTGGAGCCTGTGGCCCCAAGAGAACTCCAAGATAAATGGAGTGGACCCCACACAATTGTTGAAAAGAAGGGAGAAGTCACCTATTTAGTTGACTTAGGCACTGCCAAGAGTCCCCTTAGGGTGCTCCATGTCAACCGCCTGAAACCCTACTATGACAGGGCTGATCTCACCCTGCTCATGGCAACAGATGAGGGACAGGAAGAAGACCGTGATCCTCTACCTGATCTCTTCTCTTCCACAGAACAAGATGCTCTGGTGGAAGGTGTAGATTTGGCTGATTGTCTTACTGCTGAGCAGAAAGACAATTGCATAAATCTCCTAGATCAATTCTCTGAACTCTTCTCTACTGTGCCAGGTACCACTTCTTGGTGTGAGCACACTATAGATACTGGAGACAGCTTGCCTGTCAAAAGTAAGATCTATAGGCAGCCTGACCATGTCAGGGACTGCATAAAGCAAGAGGTCCAGAAAATGTTAGAACTAGGAGTGATTGAGCACTCTGACAGTCCATGGGCTTCTCCTGTGGTACTGGTACCAAAACCCCATTCCAAAGATGGAAAGAAGGAAATGCGGTTTTGTGTAGACTATAGAGGTCTCAACTTGGTAACCAAAACTGATGCTCACCCTATACCCAGGGCAGATGAGCTCATAGATACACTGGCATCTGCCAAGTATCTAAGCACTTTTGACTTGACTGCAGGGTATTGGCAGATCAAATTGTCAGAAGATGCTAAACCTAAGACTGCATTTTCAACCATTGGAGGACATTACCAGTTTACTGTAATGCCTTTTGGTTTGAAAAATGCACCTGCCACTTTTCAGAGGTTGGTGAACACAGTCCTGCAAGGGCTGGAAGCTTTCAGTGCAGCATATTTGGACGATATAGCTGTCTTTAGCTCCAGCTGGGATGATCACCTGGTCCACCTATGGAAAGTTTTGGAGGCCCTGCAAAAGGCAGGCCTCACTATCAAGGCTTCAAAGTGCCAGATAGGGCAGGGTAAGGTGGTTTATCTGGGACACCTTGTTGGTGGGGAACAGATTGAGTGGTAGGGGGAACCCAATCAATAATTGTTTGGATTTTCCCCTGTAGTGGTGCAGACTCAGGTGAGAGCCTTCCTAGGCCTCACTGGGTATTACAGGAGGTTCATTAAGAACTATGGCTCCATTGCAGCCCCTCTTAATGACCTCCCTTCCAAAAAAATGCCTAAAAAGGTATTATGGACAGCAAACTGTCAGAAAGCTTTTGAGGAGCTGAAGCAGGCCATGTGCTCTGCACCTGTCCTGAAAAGCCCTTGTTACTCTAAAAAATTCTATGTCTAAACTGATGCATCTGAATTAGGAGTAGGGGCAGTCCTATCACAACTTAATTCTGAGGGCCAGGATCAACCTGTTGCTTTTATTAGTAGGAGGTTGACCCCTAGAGAAAAGCGTTGGTCTGCCATTGAGAGGGAGGCCTTTGCTGTGGTCTGGGCACTGAAGAAGTTGAGGCCATACCTGTTTGGCACTCACTTCATTGTTCAGACAGACCACAAACCTCTACTTTGGCTAAAACAAATGAAAGGTGAAAATCCAAAATTGTTGAGGTGGTCCATATCCCTACAGGGAATGGACTATACAGTGGAACATAGACCTGGGAGTAGCCACTCCAATGCAGATGGACTCTCCAGATATTTCCACTTAGACAATGAAGACTCATCAGGTCATGGCTAGTCTTATTGTCCTTCGTTTGGGGGGGAGGGGGGTTGTGTAGGAAAGTACCATCTTGCCTGGCATGTTACCCCCATTTTTCACTGTATATATGTTGTTTTAGTTGTATGTGTCACTGGGACCCTGTTCACCAGGGCCCCAGTGCTCATAAGTGTGCCTGAATGTGTTACCTGTGTAGTGACTAACTGTCTCACTGGGGCTCTGCTAATCAGAACCTCAGTGGTTATGCTCTCTCATTTCTTTCCAAATTGTCACTGACAGGCTAGTGACTATTTTTACCAATTTACATTGGCTTACTGGAACACCCTTATAATTCCCTAGTATATGGTACTGAGGTACCCAGGGTATTGGGGTTCCAGGAGATCCCTATGGGCTGCAGCATTTATTTTGCCACCCATAGGGAGCTCTGACAATTCTTACACAGGCCTGCCACTGCAGCCTGAGTGAAATAACGTCCACGTTATTTCACAGCCATTTTACACTGCACTTAAGTAACTTATAAGTCACCTATATGTCTAACCTTTACCTGGTAAAGGTTAGGTGCGAAGTTACTTAGTGTGAGGGCACCCTGGCACTAGCCAAGGTGCCCCCACATTGTTCAGAGCCAATTCCCTGAACTTTGTGAGTGCGGGGACACCATTACACGCGTGCACTACATATAGGTCACTACCTATATGTAGCTTCACAATGGTAACTCCGAATATGGCCATGTAACATGTCTATGATCATGGAATTGCCCCCTCTATGCCATCCTGGCATAGTTGGCACAATCCCATGATCCCAGTGGTCTGTAGCACAGACCCTGGTACTGCCAAACTGCCCTTCCTGGGGTTTCACTGCTGCTGCTGCTGCTGCCGCCAACCCCTCAGACAGGCATCTGCCCTCCTGGGGTCCAGCCAGGCCTGGCCCAGGATGGCAGAACAAAGAACTTCCTCTGAGAGAGGGTGTGACACCCTCTCCCTTTGGAAATGGTGTGAAGGCAGGGGAGGAGTAGCCTCCCCCAGCCTCTGGAAATGCTTTCTTGGGCACAGATGTACCCAATTCTGCATAAGCCAGTCTACACCGGTTCAGGGGACCCCTTAGCCCTGCTCTGGCGCGAAACTGGACAAAGGAAAGGGGAGTGACCACTCCCCTGACCTGCACCTCCCCTGGGAGGTGTCCAGAGCTCCTCCAGTGTGCTCCAGACCTCTGCCATCTTGGAAACAGAGGTGCTGCTGGCACACTGGACTGCTCTGAGTGGCCAGTGCCACCAGGTGACGTCAGAGACTCCTTGTGATAGGCTCCTTCAGGTGTTGCTAGCCTATCCTCTCTCCTAGGTAGCCAAACCCTCTTTTCTGGCTATTTAGGGTCTCTGTCTCTGGGGAAACTTTAGATAACGAATGCAAGAGCTCATCCGAGTTCCTCTGCATCTCTCTCTTCACCTTCTGCCAAGGAATCGACTGCTGACCGCGCTGGAAGCCTGCAAACCTGCAACATAGTAGCTAAGACGACTACTGCAACTCTGTAACGCTGATCCTGCCGCCTTCTCGACTGTTTTCCTGCTTGTGCATGCTGTGGGGGTAGTCTGCCTCCTCTCTGCACCAGAAGCTCCGAAGAAATCTCCCGTGGGTCGACGGAATCTTCCCCCTGCAACCGCAGGCACCAAAAAGCTGCATTACCGGTCTCTTGGGTCTCCTCTCAGCACGACGAGCGAGGTCCCTCGAATCCAGCGACTCTGTCCAAGTGACCCCCACAGTCCAGTGACTCTTCAGCCCAAGTTTGGTGGAGGTAAGTCCTTGCCTCACCTCGCTGGGCTGCATTGCTGGGAACCGCGACTTTTGCAGCTACTCCGGCCCCTGTGCACTTCCGGCGGAAATCCTTTGTGCACAGCCAAGCCTGGGTCCACGGCACTCTAACCTGCATTGCACGACTTTCTAAGTTGGTCTCCGGCGACGTGGGACTCCTTTGTGCGACTTCGGGTGAGCACCGTTTCACGCATCCTCGTAGTGCCTGTTTCTGGCACTTCTCCGGGTGCTACCTGCTGCTGAGAGGGCTCTTTGTCTTGCTCGACGTCCCCTCTCTCTCCTGGTCTAATTTGCGACCTCCTGGTCCCTCCAGGGCCACAGCAGCGTCCAACAACGCTAACCGCACGATTTGCAGCTAGCAAGGCTTGTTGGCGTTCTTTCAGCGGGAAAACACTTCTGCACGACTCTCCACGGCGAGAGGGATCCGTCCACCAAAGGGGAAGTCTCTAGCCCTTTTCGTTCCTGCAGAAACCTCAGCTTCTTCTGTCCAGTAGAAGCTTCTTTGCACCCGCAGCTGGCATTTCCTGGGCATCTGCCCATCTCCGACTTACTTGTGACTTTTGGACTTGGTCCCCTTGTTCCACAGGTACCCTAGATTGGAAATCCACAGTTGTTGCATTGTTGGTTTGTGTCTTTCCTGCATTATTCCTCTAACACGACTTCTTTGTCCTTAGGGGAACTTTAGTGCACTTTGCACTCACTTTTCAGGGTCTTGGGGAGGGTTATTTTTCTAACTCTCACTATTTTTTAATAGTCCCAGCGACCCTCTACAAGGTCACATAGGTTTGGGGTCCATTCGTGGTTCGCATTCCACTTCTGGAGTATATGGTTTGTGTTGCCCCTATCCCTATGTTTCCCCATTGCATCCTATTGTAACTATACATTGTTTGCACTGTTTTCTAAGACTATACTGCATATTTTTGCTATTGTGTATATATATCTTGTGTATATTTGCTATCCTCTCACTGAGGGTACACTCTAAGATACTTTGGCATATTGTCATAAAAATAAAGTACCTTTATTTTTAGTATAACTGTGTATTGTGTTTTCTTATGATATTGTGCATATGACACTAAGTGGTACTGTAGTAGCTTCACACGTCTCCTAGTTCAGCCTAAGCTGCTCTGCTAAGCTACCATTATCTATCAGCCTAAGCTGCTAGACACCCTATACACTAAGAAGTGATAACTGGGCCTGGTGCAAGGTGCAAGTACCCCTTGGTACCTACTACAAGCCAGTCCAGCCTCCTACACAACTCACGAGCGACAAAAAGAGATGTCTTATTTAACTCTTCTACAATTCAAAGTCCTTATTGGCCTACCTACTAATAAAATACAACATATTAGCCTATCACTGTTGAAAATAAACCAGTTAAGGAGAATTCCCCAAACCTATATATCTAACAATGTGTTCATCTAGTGATGAGCTACACATGAAATATGGCTTGGACATGGAACAAATGAAAAGACAAAAGAATAGGGAGTGGTGTCTCCCGGTAGAGAACAAATGGGAAGCAAGGCTGGTGTAGGTTTTGAATCATCCCCATGTCAGCACCTTGGCAGGATGCCATTGGTGGTTTGGAATTAGACTTCTATTGGGTGTTGTAGAGAGGCCAGATAGGACTCTGATGGTCAGCAAAATTCCTGCCCAAAGAACGCCAGATAAGGGTTGCGACTCACTGTACACCTTATATACAATCTACAGTGAATGACTTCACAAAATGTGAAGTCATGCAAAACCTTTCAGAGACATTTCGGGATTTTAGGTCACAATCATCATTAAGAACATGGTCAGTCTATTGTGAAAACACTCTACTACTCAAGTGTAGGTGGGTTACCTGCAAAAGTTAAACTTGCTTGGTGTTGTGATCACCTCGTTTGAAGAGTTCAAGAGAACATAGAACTGACCTGTTGAAGCTGGACAACTGGAAACTAGCTCTGGTATCTAAAAAAACAAAGCTTTTATGGATTTTAATGCGTGGACTGCTAAAAATTAATTCACTAATTAAAAGGAGTGAAGATCACAGACCTTCTTCCTAACCCAACTGTTCATCTTCTGAATCAATATAGGGAGGCAGAGTCCTTTTGTCAACACTGTCAGCTATTATCCAAAGGCGGAAAGTGTGCCACTAATTGCCGCGCTTCCTCTAGTTGTACAGGTTACTACGCCCTATTTCAGGCAAATTGTATCACTTGTGCAGAGAGCTGGGTGGGATATGGGAGTCATCGAGATGGCCAACGTCAAAGAATCCTGTTCAAACAAAAACAATCATACAAGGGTGGTCTTCAGGAATTAGAAAAAGGTTTGAGGAGCTACAGATACTAAATCGCGGTCCCTTTCTGTCATCACTTTCCAGCAAGCTACATATTGGAGACCCCAATAACCAGAAACAACATTGTTTGCTGCATGGAAAGGTCTACTGAGAAAGACATTGTTTTACAGCAAAATTAGTGAAAAGGAGACTCACAGAAAGGTTATCTGGTGTGAAGGGGAGGATGAAGTCTCTTCTCAATTCAGTAGCTCTCATTGGCAGGGCTTTAAGTAGTCCGGGTCCCTCAGAGTTTCAGGCACTTAGTAATTAAAAACAGACATTGAGACAGGTCTTTATCGGGCTCTATGTTCATGTCCTTAACTTTACTGCCGCAAAAAAAAAAAAAAAAAAAAACCTGATAGATGCCTGAACAATCAATGTACAAAACTTTCAAGTCAGTGATTGTAGTTCATGTACATACTGTATGTTCTGCTCAATCCCTAAAGTATTTTAGCATACCTTATGTGTGTGAGATATTTTCAGGGTGTGGTTTCTGTATTTTTTCTTGTATCAACTACTCCTATATAGTGCATACTTCAAATTAAGTGACCTCCAGGTGACTATAATGAGTCTCTATTGACAGCGCTAGAGTTGAGGTTGAAGGCACTGCAAGTTTCTCAGAGTGCTTAGGATTCAGGTGTTCAGAATACATGGCCAGCCAGTTCTTGGCATCGCTGCAGGGTTTATAGAGCAAATGTAATGTTTTCCAGTTGCAATTGCGATTCTGTCAATGTGTGCGACGGAGGCACACAGATGTCAAAATATTGACAAGCGAAAGTAAAACAAAATGAAGTGCTTACAGGTGAGTCGTGCGTTGTGTGTTTGGGGTGGTGCCGTGAAGGAGATCAGTGTAAATGCATTCTGGAGGCAGTGAAAGATGGTGCTGAAAGAGAAAGATATTCAGATGGCAAATGGACGAGAAAGAAAAAAAAAAAAAAAAAAAAAAAAAAAAAAAAAAAAAAAAGAAGAAGAAGGAGTATGCTTGTCGAACAGAGAACATAATGGGGGTGATTAAGAACTCTGAAGAGCACCACCCCTTTTACATTCCTTGTTAATGTTTAAATCACAGCCTCACAGAGTTGTAACATTTTCAATATCATTTACAACGAAAGTATTTGTGTTATCCTTTTAGTTTAAATGGCTAACAAACATTAACAAAGCCAATAGTCCTGGCTGGTTTTAGTTGTAGGACAAATGTTGTGTTATACAGTTGGATCCAATAAACTGAGAGAAACCAAAATGCTGGTTGGATGGCACACTATGTGAATCACAGAAAGTTAGTTCACATGTTTAAGCCACACCCCTTTGAGAGACCCCTCCCCCACCTTCCCACTTGTCACCGCACTTAAAGCCCTGCTAATCGGTCTGTTCTCCACAAATGATGGCCTAGGACAAGTGACTCAAAAATAGTGCGATGGGAATACTTGAAGCCTCTGAGAAGAATAACCAGCGATTATGGTGGTGTCAGAAACTCGCATGTTATTTCAGCACAAGCCTTTTGTACCGTGGACCAATGACACCAGTCTGGTTGGTTGGGATCCAGAGCCATTTAAGTGATGAACACTGGAATGAAATTTATTTGGCCTTCAAGTGACGCAAAAGAATTTCTATAAGGATACATTTAATGTATAGATCTTGGCAACCGAGTGAAGGATTGCTTAGTGGAGCCACGGTGAACCCTTTGAAAAGAGTCAATACACTTTCCTTTCTAAAGATAATAAGGAGAAAGTCAGTTCACTATTAATATACGAACAACACGAAAGTACTTCCTTATCTATACAGCAGTAAATCTGCTGCTTGGGGCGGAGTGGGGGGGGGTGCAGGATAAAAGAGGGGGCAAATGCAGCAACAGCAGGACTATGTATAGGGTTCCTCGAATTATGCAGCAGGTCAGGAACATGTTTTGTGGCAGTTTGATTAAGTTGTGACTTAAGAAAGGCAAATAATGAGCCCCTTTTTTGAGGCAGCGCTAATTCATTATTTCGTAATTTTTAGGCATGTTAACACTGTCTGTGCACAGACTTCAACTCAGTGGCATCAGTTTAACACCTAAATACATCAATCAGCAACTGTAGAGAGACCAGCTCAACTGACTTAGTGAGGTTCCGCAACAATTTGATGCATCCTTCTTTACAAGCTGCCAAAACCCAAAGAGACATTTTTACAAACATGTGCCGTCATGCGTCCCACAGAATGTTATCTGGTTGTTCCTGCATCTTCCGCCAGGGCTGCATTACTCCGCCAAATGGAATTAAAAGGGGTTGGCATACTGCTCGACTTTGAAGTGGCACCTACGTCAATGAGAAGTTCTGGCAGATGAAGACTGCTGCCCAGGGGCCTATAGAAAGGACTTCAAAACGGCTTTTAACATTTTTTCCAGCAGAAAAGAACTGCGCATTGATCTTATGCAATTATTTTAGGATTAAAAAAACTAAAATAAACTTATTGTAAATAAAAGGTCGTCAACAAGTGTTTCATGTTACTTCACAGCGACACAAGAACGAAAAAAAATGTCCTGTGGCATTTTGTGATAGATCTTTTAATTATCACCAGACATTGCTACACTAAAGCGTTTATGGGCGTCGGATGACGCCAATACACAGCCTGACGGGCAAAGGAGCTTCAGCTATGTTATTTGCTAAAAGTTGTCATATTACAGTACCTTCTCATTAAGTGTTGCTTTAAGGCCACTTACTACACGTGTGAACCTCAAAAGTCAGGAGGCACAGATATCCAATATGAGTATGTAGGTAAACAAACTTGTGTCAACTCACCCGCATTTTGAGTATCACGCGCTTCCGCCTGTCCATTCACCTAACAGGATTATCCTTTAAAAAGCCCGACTTTTGAATTATATTTAAAAAAAAAAAAAAAAAAAAAGGGAGGTTGACGGGTGTGAGTAAACAAATCCTGCTATTATGTCCCCATGCGTTGCATTTTGATGTGCCTGCAGTCAGTCAGCTGACTTTGCTGTACGGAGTCATTCACCCGCAGGCCTAATTTATGTTAAGTAACCAGATCTCTGCAGAGCTCAGCGTGTTTTGCGCACACTGTTGTGATCATCTGACTGAGGGCTGAGATCGCCCACCCTGCGGTGGGGTTATGACAGGACGCCCCGCAGGCAGGCAACAAGACAGGGAAGGCATTTCACTCAAGCAGGGGGACTGCTGCACAGCGGCGAGACGCTTCAAACCGAGATGCCACGAAATCCAGTGTAAAAGCCACGACAGATACTTTAAAAAACAAACAAACAAACACATGGCTGCCCATATCAATCGTCAATCAATCAATAAATCAAGATTTATACAACGCGGCTAATCACCCGATAGGGTATCCAGGCGCTTACAGATCCCAGACTTGGTTTGCACAGCCAGGTCTTGAGAGCCATTCGCTTACATCTGGCTCACAGGCGTAGTACTGACCTATAACCAAAAAGACTAATGCATTTTATAACGTTTAGTTTGTTTTTTGACCTTATAGATGGGTAAAAACAGAAAATGCCAAATGTGCCTGGTTAAAAATAAAAACATGAATTGGTAAAGCCAATAGGTCTGGCGTCGACTGCCAGGCTTTGCCAATGTCTTTTTCAGTCTATTTAAGAAAAGCATAAGAAAAAGAGAGAACTTTTGTTTTTTGTTTTTAAAAAGGCACACTAGCCCACCAGTCGCTAGCAGTGAAATCGACTACTTTATGTGTGGCTGACAATACCGTGCTTGGGCAGAATTTTGTCAACCACACAGAAGAAAAACAATAGTTGAAGTGGGCTCACCCTATGCAGTATGCTCTAGTGGGAGGAAGCAACATGTGAATGACCCTATTGCAGACCAAGGAAAGCAGATGGCCTGCTGAAAGTCAAAGTAAGCATGGTGATAGTAGATTTTTTGTAAAAATCAATAGGTCTTAGTAAACGGCAGACTCAAATAAAGAGAAACAGAGGACTAGCAGTAGTTATTCACGCAAGGCCTGGGCCCTTGACAGCTATGCATATACAAAACAGAAAGGCGCAAATATTGTTTTTTTCAACAGCCCATGTTCCAAAATTGAAATGAGGGGTTGAAGGAGTACGTCTCGGAAGAGCGGTAACAACTGTGAAACATGCCATGTCGGCCAGGTTTTAAATCATAATAAAAAAATAAAGATAGTTATGAAAGTCTGCAAGAGAATACACTGGAGAAGGCACCGCAAAGCACATACAGAGAAGTTGGTTCGAAGGTATCACTAAAGAAAAAAAAAAAGCTGCATTAATACAACAAGTGGTTCAATTCAGTCACTTACAAAAGGCCTAAATACCACTCACTACTGAAAGTCTATTACGCTGTATAAATACCTCCAAATCACCTATTTACCAGTGGGTTTCATTACTCAAATACTCTGGACGTTCATCAGTAATCCTCATTACTCCCAATACAAGGCCTCTTTCTCACAGTTTTAATGTGATGACGCTGGTTTCACACCAGATAACTGACAACATGCTTATCCCCATTCCGAAAAATCATAGACGACATATATAACTCTTACAAACTAAAACTGGTTTATTTCCGTTGCTTTTTTTTTTTTTTTTTTTTTTTTTTAAACAGATTCCCATACAAAGGAGAGGGCGGGATATCACAGGACTGCTCCTTCGTACAATGAAATAATGAATGTGAGCATGGCCTCTTGGCCAATAATAGATGGTGGGAAATGTTGGTGTACAACGAGGATGTCTTGGAGTCTGAGTAACAGATTACTGGTAAGTAATTGGACCACTGCCACCCCGTCAGCCACAAACACTGTTACATCCATGCTTTCACAAAACAGTTGTTACAAAGCTCCCAGTCACAGATCTTTATACACAAGCACTTCTGACTGCATACTCCCAAGACCAACCTATATTGCTGACCAATGGTATGTTTTCAGTCCTAGTCTATACCTCTTGTCCCAAGCTGTCAGCCTCACATCAAAGTAGATTTCTTTGAGTGATACCAGGATGAGTAGCATTTGCATTTGTCTTTGAGACATATGATAAGACTAAGCACCAGTAATTTGAATCCTTTAACTCTAAATCTAAAAGCAAGAGAGCGCCCAGCGAGTGAAAAAGTGCATTTCTGCCGAGTTACGTTAACAGAGCGATGCAGAAATCTAAATAATGCACATGCTATTCTGCCACATTAGGACACAAAACTGTCCAGACATATCTTCCTCGACATGGAAGGGAAATCCTTCTTTGCTCAAAAATTTAGGGCAGGTCTGAGCACTACATATCTGGAATATAGCGTACTCGACATAAGGAAACACTCGAGTCCACAACACCCAGAGCACAGTCAGTTGCCACCAAAACACCACATAGGTTTAAAGAAGTCCACAACATACCTACTTAAGATTTTAAAAATCCTCAATAACAATACGGCCAATTGAAGCTCTTAAGGGATTTCCTCCCAGGATGTTGACAGTTACTGCACTATATTCAATGGCCTTTAAGTAAAGAATGTCCCAGGACCAAATAAGAAAACATCCAACATTACATCATTCTATAAATATTACAGTCCTTTAATGGAGTGGCGCTGTTAAACACTCTTTTGAAAAATGTTTGATATTTGATGCGTATCTTAAGGACAGATCAGTGGAGCCTCTGGGGGTGGAGGTGAGGGCAGGTGCGACCTGTGCCCCAGCTCTGTTCTCCCCCCACCCTGGTGCCCCCCCCCAAACACCTGCTGAATCTACCAGAAGGCAGACACTGTACCATGCCACGTACATTAAACTTTCCAAGCACATTTCAGTACAGAGCAGTTATTTGCTTAAAATGAATATATCTGACTTTGTATGTATGTACATACCTCTGTATCTAAACATACATGTATACATAGACATGCAAAAAATACAGATCGAGTCAGGTTTAACATTTTAAGACTATATTTTAAAAAAAATTGCAGGTGACCTCATCTCATATCTGTGGCCCAATGAGCGCACCCCCCCCCCCCTTCACAGATTTAAAATACCTTCTTGTTTGTCATTGAGCTGAACAGAGGGAGGCCCCCCTTGCGCTGCAATCTCCACTTCCGGTGTGAATACACCACTGTGTATTGGGGCAGAAAGAGGCAATTGGCGAAGACAAACCAGCGGCAACACTGACGGAGGGAGGGCTCTGTGCTAGCCAATAGGAGCAGAGGCCAAGTCTGATAATACAATGCGGTCTCCGTGTGTCCTGCAATCTCTGCGCAGAAGCCCAACAACAGAGCATTCGCCTCTGATGCAGAGAGATCTATTTGTGGACTGTCCCAACAGTAATATATCTGACTGAACCAGGGAAGCAGACACTTGTTAAGTGCTGAACAGTTTTCCATATTGCAGAATATCCTGCAAACTGAGTTTTTAGATTTCTCAAAAAAACAAAAGGACACTTTTAAAGGTGATTCACACCTGAAGTGTTACTACTTAAGGCCAATAAAAAAAAAATAAAAAAAAAAAAAAAAAAAAATTACAATAAAAAAGCCACACACCCCGTCCGGAGATCAATTATCTACTCGGAGTTATGATGTTCAGCCACTAGTTTTGTATATATGCTTGTTATTTGGCACTTGCAAACTTGAAGTTCACTCATTCACTTGCACGTCATCATTTTTCTGGAGCGCCTTACTGTGATGCACCGTGTTCGTATATTACCGAGTTGCTCTGTACAGCAAATGTGTATGTATTTTTTCAAAAGGCAATTGTTTGTTGTGAGTTGCCAAGAACGTCTAGGCTTAAACTTCCCAGCGGGGACAACTGTTTTGTTTTATTACTGACTTGCCCCGGTTTCCAGGGTTACAAGGCTGCTCCATATTTTTCGATATATTTACACAACAATAGATGCATCAGACCATAACAAAAACTTTGGAGAAGTCAATAGGTCTGGCTTGCATTTTGAGTCCATTCTTTCTTTATACAATGCATCTATAAGATAAAGAATTCAATGTGTGATCATTTAGTGCACGTTTGAGTTGCAAACCTGTGTTTAGTGCATTTCAATGCATGCAATCAATAGGAAGAAGAAGAATACACCAAATCGTCAGTGGTACGAGGTGAGAAAGATACACTCCTTTGGTCGGAGCCAAAGGCCAGTGAATGTACACTTTAAAGGGTATGTAACAATCCGACATGCAGCTATCAGCCAGCGCCCGTACATCTGAGAAGACTAAAAGCTAGTAGCTAGAAGTATCAACAGAATCCAATTGAAAATAAAAAAATTGGATTTGAACAGGTTTTGAAGGGCAAAAACTGGGTTGAGTGCATAGTTGGACAGGCAAAGAATTCCATAGGTTTGTCTCACTACCATAGAGCTTCAATTTAATCACAATGTTATAGTGATGGGGAAACAAATTTTCACCTGGTGTAGTTGGCAGGCACATACTCCTCCCGTGAGGCAAACTGGTGAAAGAGAAGAGACTATAAACAGTGCCCATGAATACATCTCAGGCCCACATGTTCGGAGGTGGAACCCCTCCCCCTCAGGGTTTATAGATTCCCCCCCAAATATCCATACGTACCAATATGGCCTGATTTCAGAGAAGCAAAATCTAGGATGTCTCAGTGGTTAGCTTTTAATTCCCTACAACAACAGGTGTGGGCAGCATTCACTAGATAACACTCCTCTCCATCACCTGATGGTTACAGAGGCAATTCGCTTCATATGACCAGCATCCATACTGGTTGAAAAAAGAAAAGAAAAAAAAAAAAGGGGGGGGGGGTGGGGGACACACGAAGCAGCGAGCTGGACACACGTGACAGTCAATGATTCAAGTTCTGCCATCAGCATAGGGGCTTCCAAATCTCTGGTGTTACTGACATACAGGACCTGGAAACGCGAGGCTTTAGATAAATGGGTTAGAATAGATAGACAGACAGACAGACAGACAGACAGACTTGGGTCCAGGGGAACTGTTCACCTTATTAGACCAGGACTATGCCAAGGGTGGTGGATGAAGTGATAAAACATTATCAGTAATGCCCATTACAGAACACAATACTACCTAGAAAGATTAACAAAAATTACCTGCACAAATAAGAACAGTCCCATGTAGTCTCAAAAGAGGCCTAAACTGAGAAATAGCCTATATGATATACTCGAGTTATGCTTGACCAACAATCCTTGTGAAACACATTCAAACAAATGGAGGACCCCTAGAGTGGTCAGGGCACTCATATATATATATATATATATATATATATATATACACACATACATACACACACACACACACACACACAGGGAGTGCAGAATTATTAGGCAAGTTGTATTTTTGAGGATTAATTTTATTATTGAACAACAACCATGTTCTCAATGAACCCAAAAACAGTCATTAATATCAAAGCTGAATATTTTTGGAAGTAGTTTTTAGTTTGTTATTAGTTTTAGCTATGTTAGGGGGATATCTGTGTGTGCAGGTGACTATTACTGTGCATAATTATTAGGCAACTTAACAAAAAAAATATATATATACCCATTTCAATTATTTATTATTACCAGTGAAACCAATATAACATCTCAACATTCACAAATATACATTTCTGACATTCAAAAACAAAACAAAAACAAATCAGTGACCAATATAGCCACCTTTCTTTGCAAGGACACTCAAAAGCCTGCCATCCATGGATTCTGTCAGTGTTTTGATCTGTTCACCATCAACATTGCGTGCAGCAGCAACCACAGCCTCCCAGACACTGTTCAGAGAGGTGTACTGTTTTCCCTCCTTGTAAATCTCACATTTGATGATGGACCACAGGTTCTCAATGGGGTTCAGATCAGGTGAACAAGGAGGCCATGTCATTAGATTTCCTTCTTTTATACCCTTTCTTGCCAGCCACGCCGTGGAGTACTTGGACGCGTGTGATGGAGCATTGTCCTGCATGAAAACCATGTTTTTCTTGAAGGATGCAGACTTCTTCCTGTACCACTGCTTGAAGAAGGTGTCTTCCAGGAACTGGCAGTAGGACTGGGAGTTGAGCTTGACTCCATCCTCAACCCGAAAAGGCCCCACAAGCTCATCTTTGATGATACCAGCCCAAACCAGTACTCCACCTCCACCTTGCTGGCGTCTGAGTCGGACTGGAGCTCTCTGCCCTTTACCAATCCAGCCACGGGCCCATCCATCTGGCCCATCAAGACTCACTCTCATTTCATCAGTCCATAAAACCTTAGAAAAATCAGTCTTGAGATATTTCTTGGCCCAGTCTTGACGTTTCACCTTGTGTATCTTGTTCAGTGGTGGTCGTCTTTCAGCCTTTCTTACCTTGGCCATGTCTCTGAGTATTGCACACCTTGTGCTTTTGGGCACTCCAGTGATGTTGCAGCTCTGAAATATGGCCAAACTGGTGGCAAGTGGCATCGTGGCAGCTGCACGCTTGACTTTTCTCAGTTCATGGGCAGTTATTTTGCGCCTTGGTTTTTCCACACGCTTCTTGCGACCCTGTTGACTATTTTGAATGAAACGCTTGATTGTTCGATGATCACGCTTCAGAAGCTTTGCAATTTTAAGAGTGCTGCATCCCTCTGCAAGATATCTCACTATTTTTGACTTTTCGGAGCCTGTCAAGTCCTTTTTTTGACCCATTTTGCCAAAGGAAAGGAAGTTGCCTAATAATTATGCACACCTGATATAGGGTGTTGATGTCATTCGACCACACCCCTTCTCATTACAGAGATGCACATCACCTAATATGCTTAATTGGTAGTAGGCTTTCGAGCCTATACAGCTTGGAGTAAGACAACATGCATAAAGAGGATGATGTGGTCAAAATACTCATTTGCCTAATAATTCTGCACTCCCTGTATATATACACACACACACACACACCTACATTTTCCAGCCTCACAAATAAGTGTCCAAGCATATATAAGTTTTAAAAACAGCCCAATTAAAAAAAAAAGAAAAAAAACACGCACACACCTGTTGCCCGTAAAGGCATGGATTCATATGGCGTCCAGTAACACTGGTCTATGAAATCTACGACAACCACAAAGCAGCAAAAATTAAGAACCTTCTCCCAGGCCACAATTATTGTCAGGCCCCAAAGTCTGCCCTAAATCCCTGGAAGTGCCTTTAAAAGGAGGCTGCAGAGTTACAGGTTTGTGAAGGAACAACTGATTTTTCAATAATGTTACAGTTCTTCTTTCTATGGACCACACCCAAAACATACCAATTCACACAAACCTCATTAAAAATCATCTGCTTCCATCAGCGACCATGTGCTTCACATCACCATCCAGTTGTAATGTAGCCTGTATCCCATACAAGGCTTTCAACATCACCTCACCCATGTACCCAAATAATACACTACAAACTACAGGAGGCAAAGGAAAGTACAAGCAAAAACACCAAATCCTGCTTGGGCACAGAAATTTCAAGTGCCAGAAAAACTCCAATCAAGCCTTCTCTTACCAAGCCCAGAGACTGTAGAACCGTCTACCTGAAAACATCAGACTGAACACCAACCACCCTCTTCAGAACCTATCTTAAAGACCAGCTTGTTGCATACCTTGGTTTTTATTCAACACCCATCTCGGTATCTATGAAAAAATGTTAAAACTTCCCATTGTTACTTGTAAAGCCCTCCCTTGCCCACGTGACTGGGATGTAGCATATAAACAGCACTACAAATACAACACTCAGAAAACGAAGATGTGGTTAATGGGGTGGTGTCATCATTCCTGCCAATGAAGGTTTCAGCTGGTATTATTTCACTTCAGGTGATAAATGCATTTGTGTAGATGCAAAAAAATATAAACAAATCTGTCAGCGCTATCTTACCTGCTGTGATATTTAGAGCCACATGAATTTCTTACTAGCAAAAGTAAGAAATTATTGCACTAGCGCCTAGTTTACCAATCGTGATCTCAGCACAGGTGAAATTCACTGCTTGCAGAATTGTCTAAATAAGGAGAGCCTAGATCTTTAACAGTTTCTCCCAAGGAGGAATCGTTGAAAACTTGCCTGAATGGAAACATAATCCAGTGTCCGATCTGTTTCATTCATGCACAATTTTGTTTGTCATTCTGGATGCCAGGTTATATAAATTTGTACCTACAAGTTACATTTTTCACTTAGACCTGAAAGGACTGAGCATCTGTTCTTGCACACTGGCTCGTCAGTGAAATGCCAGTGCAAGACATCCTTGTACCGTGGAAATGAATGGATTTTAATTCCCAGATGTTTGCCCATTCAACACATTTTAGGTTTGGGGTGGCACTCTCCGACAGCTGAATACCAGAATGTACCTAAAAAGACGGCAACAAAAACATACCAACAGCTGTGGGGATTTGAAAGTAAATCTACATGTTTGTAAATTAAATGGACGAAAACACTGAAAAGCTGCTGGTGAGACGTAGATCAGTGTGAGGTACAAGTGTGCCAAACAATAAAAAAAATTAGAAAGTTAAACCAAGAGTTTTGGTTACTTCTCGTTGGCATACACCTACTTGAAAGCCTCCACAGGATCCGAATCTTATAGGGGTCTCTTCACTGTCATGTGTATTGTTTTATCACTCTTGACCTACATGGAATGGGATGAACAGCCAAACCGGGGAGCAACAGAACGGAAAGTGAGAATCCATGAGGAAAGTAGCCAATTATGGGTTGCCCCAGAATATTCCACGTGCTTGTTAAATGTGAGGTTCAAAATCCAAGGGCGAACATGCAGGAACTAGGATGGTGGGGAACGGACAATGGGGTAGAGAGCAGCATAAGGTACTTTGAACCTCATACATTACTCTCAAGCACCTAATTGGGCAAGAGTATTGTAATAATTTGAGCTAAGCTTGAAGGTAGCTTAGCAGGAAAAGTCACATCCAATTGAGAGTCATACACTTATTACCAATGCCAGTTCCTTTCCTGGCCTCACATTGCAAACAAACAGAAGAAAGTGAACACTAAGAATCAAAATTAGAGTTATTTCATTTTAAGGCTATATCAGCCATCTGAAATTGTTGGAGTATTCAAAACAGGTTAACGAGTACAGCAAACATCAAGCGAGTCAAGTCTGTCAGAGTCCTTAATGCAGATTATTTTCTCAGACCATAATGGTTTTCAAGAATTGTATCTATTTCCCACTATAAACCTGCTTGAGAGCTTCGGAGTAACAGTCACCATTATGAAGACTTTAAACATTTATATTACATTTTCGTTGAACTTAGGCTGGTAACTAATACAAGAGATATTTCCAACTAATCACAAAGACCCTATCTAGCTCCAGAGACTTTGATAGCAGGTACAAAAAGTGCTGGACAAATCTGCAGGCAATAAATTAGGTAATAAAAACTAAATTTACATCCTCCAAAAGCAATTGAAGAGAACACGCAAGAGGTGACAGAGACCATAAGAGGAAAATTGAATAACTGGAACACATGCATATTAAAGCATAATACTGGTTTATGGACACCAAAAAGCCATTTTGTCGGGATTAAAATAAAATCACTTACATAAAAAGCACCTGGGCCTGAAGTTTGGAGTTTCACTGTACAGGACTCAAGAGGCTGTAGGCATGCTCGTCTTACAAATTCTTACTTTTTTCAAACGCTGCCCTTCTTAGTGAGCTCCTAAAGCAGAACATATCAAATGTTCTTGGGGTATTCATTATACGCATGAAGGGGACTTTATTAAGACTAAGAATAAAGATGATCTCGTACAGTGGCAAAAAAACAGAGCTAAATTTTAGAAATGAATTACTGAACAGTAGAGTTTCAAGCACTTTTAATAGCTTTTTCTTCTGATCTGACAATGTTATGTTAAGACATGGGCCTCTGATCAGATGTACCACAGTTTGAAACATCTGGTAGCCAGGCATTTGTCAAAAAACTGTTGTAGTTGAAAACCAGCTTGCCTGAACTGCAAAACAGCTGTTGACCAGGGAGTTGTGGTTTGCAAGGTGAAGACATTTGAGGGAGAGCGGTTAGCTTTGAAGGGTTTTTGCCATGTTGCACGTTATTAAACTCAGTTATGCTGTGAACATGGAGGCAGAGTAATTCACAGATTAGCTGCTGATGCATGCTCTTTAGGCCTGTGCAGGAGAGAAGTATTTCTCTTTTTTTTGCAGTGCAGTACAATTGGCCATCCTTGTGGTAGCGCCAGATAAATTGGCTGCACCCGTATTGGCGCACAGGCTGGATCAACCCTTATGGCAAAGGAAACAAGATTTCTCAAAGCAAGATAACTAAACCGAAGGGTCATACTTATCACTAGGTCATTTTCAAGGACAAGATAGAATTTAGGCTGGGATTTCTGTGTTAAGCAAGTTAAGACAGCTTTCTCAGTTACTTCCCCACATCTGGTGAACATCAGTCATTTCTGAACAGCTAAAGCACCACAGAGTCCCACAACAACTGAAAGGCCAGAAGCCTTGAGGAACAGCCTGGTACAAATGTTCATTCTTGATGCTTCTCGCTCAAGTCAGGCAGACTTTCCAATTGTTTTTAAGGTAGAGTTCATAACTCTAGGAAGTGCTGTTACCCTTCAGTTTTAAAAAGGAGTCACATAAACAACTCTAACCACCATTTCAGGAGACATCTACTAGTCGTAAGGCCAAGGACGAGTGTAGATATGTTAGGAAGTAGACTATTCGGATATGAAATGCAGAAATGTAAGATGAAATGCCTCGGGTTTCTCTTTTACATTATGTCCGCTGAGAGCACATTAATAATTACCATCATTCTGATACCAAGATGTGTGGTCAAATAATACCTTTGTGTTGTAAAATGCCAACAAAGGTGCATGTCTGCTATTTCTAGAGGCCAGAGTGTGGATCCATATCTATATACAATGCTTCCTCTTCCAGGAGGTAGTCTAACACCGAACATTCCTTAGCTGAAGGAGTATAACTCACTGTAGAGAGCAGCGAGAGCCACCTGGCAGATTTCCTTTTCTCACAAGAGGGTACACTATGCATTTGGACAATAAATACAAAGACCCACAAAACCCAGGCTCCGAAAATAAATATCTACGTGCAGAACCATAATGTGACATGAAACCACTGACCTGAGGAAGCCCGTGAGTAATGGAGATGAAAGTGTTCATCATCTATAGTTAGGGGGTGAGGACATGGACATGTGCTTTTGAAACTGAAATGTTTCATTAAAGCCCATAAATCAATTATGCTATGCCACACACTGGAAAGTGGATAAAATTTGTAGCGGTTTGTTTGGGAAACATATTGTGAAATGGAGTCCATGCCTCCTTCATTTTAAGTATTGAAAAGACTGCTTGATTTTGGAATCGTATTGCAAAAAAGTGTACCATTTGCACTGGATCCTATATAGGCCAAAAACATTGATCTTTAAAAAATATACACACAGTGAGATTTGAGCCAGTCTGTTTCATATGTCGGGTGCCTTAAGTCAGGACCCTTCAGGCACTAGATTGAAACAAACAGTAGAGGAGACAGGACAGAAATTTTCAATTCTAAAGGTGTTTTTAACTGAGGCATGGAAAAACAGATGAAATTGTCACTGGGTCAGATATTAAAAAAAGAAAAAAAAAAAAAAAAGAAAAAAAAAATCAGGCTGCTGCTATAAGTGTCAGTCATATGCTGGCAATTATATTTTAAAGTTAATAAAAATGTAACTGCCATGCATAATTTTATTAGTTCTTATAACGGATAACAGGCACAAAAAAACTCTTAAAACGCAACATAGAATTCTTATTAGCACAATGTAAATATAGTATTAGCCTGAAATCTTTCCAGCCTGAAGACATATTTAAACTTACGAGTAAGAATGAGAAAAAAAAAATGGAGGAACACAGATCGGAAAAAAAAAGGCATTGTCAAAGAAAAGAACACTCCACCAGCCCTTGCACCAAAATATCCTTATTTTTAGGTAAATGTGCAAATGTGAAGAGCCACAATATCATTACTTACAATAAAACAGAGCCCATAGCTGAAGTGAGGTGACCCATTGGTTTAAGCTGTATGCTATGGAGGGGCTGGGGTAAAAATGTAAACAACAACTGAACAGACCGATGGATGAAGAGGACTGAACAAAAGCACCGTGGTGTACGTATTTGTTTAGCAACAATGATATTTTATTAAATGCAGAAGGTGAAACAGCTAATGGTGTGCCTGAGAAAACAAACACTGCCAAGTCAGGAGGTCTGCCGTTGGCAAGCCTGCAAACTTTTTGATCTCTTTTTTTTTTTTTTTAACACATAGGCAATAGACATTAAAAAGTGTAAAATCAAAAAGTAAACTTTCTGCTGTCTAAGGATGGCATGAATGATTGAAAAAAAGCTATTCACTGCACAAAAAGTTTACCAAATCCATGTACTACACGGTACAGTACTGTTTTTGTGTATTAAAAGGTTTGAGGAAAGTTGTGAGTGCAGTATGCCCTGCCAGACGGCTCCGAAGACTTCATTTGACACACGCGATGGCAGTTTATATAGACGTTCATGGATGGTGCACTGTGAGCACTACAGTGGTGGGCTGTAATGTATTAGACTTGTTTACTTTGGCAAAACCTGCCTTACCCGCCATGCCAATGAAGAAACTTGTGCTGTACTGGCACCGTCAGAGCTGGCTCCCACACAGCGCCCTAAATGTAGAGACTGCACAGGAGATATTATGATAAGCCCTGGTAAAATCCCCTGACTTTCCGAGTGCAAATGCGCGGTTCATATTAGTGTTGGTCTTCTTTATGGTTGCTGACCTTTCAGATCTGCCAGAACACCCTTCCACCAACTCAAGATTAATTTCACACAGTCCATCAGACAGCTTCCAGGCTGTAGCTTGTTGATACCAACATTCTGGGCCGACCTTGAACCAGTCACATGAACTTGGCACAACAATGATCCAAGGACTACAAAACTGAACTAGTCTCAATAAAAATAAACTCAACATTAGACAAGCAGAGAAGAGTACAGGTTTGTCACCCAGAGTATTATTTAACACCTGGTCTTTTAAATTTGAAGTATATTACAATAAAACTTAAAGAAAATGATCCACCATATTCAGACCCTCATGGTGTGGGATTTTGAGTGCTACAGCACATAAAGCCTGACGCTTCCTAAACATTCCAACAGTCGGGCTGTAACAGTGATCAGTCCAGACATGACACAAATAGCATTACAACACGCGTTTTCTCAAGAGGAGGTCTGCACAAAGTCAGGGGTAAATGATGGAACACAATTAGGCCGCATAGCTGGATTGCTATCCTACAGGTGGAATTAACCCAATTATCAGCGAGAAGGAGCGGTGCCTTGAAGCAGTGCGCCAGGTGCAGACTAAATCCAGCTTCACAACTTTTCACCCTGAAGAGCAGATTAAACATTCTCTAACGTTTCTAGGTAAATTTGAAGTTCAGTTTGGTCAAAAAGGAACACCTGAGTTTGTCTGAATACTGTAATAGAATCCTCTGGTTCCGGCCTAGGACTGGAAAACCGCCGGACCCTACAGGGCATTTTCTTCCAGCGCAAGAGCTGAGAAGCTCGACAAAGTGTCAAGGGTTTGGAGATATTAATTCCAAATATGAAATTTAAACGTGACTCGACCAATCACCACCATGCTTCACAGGCACTTACCACCAAAGTGACAAAGTGCTTTTGTAAGACGACGGGCAATGTCTTAGATGACACTGGCTTTTGAGCTTAACAACGCTTTCCTGCATGCCCAGTTATGCATTCCATTCCATTGGAATATCAATGTTTCCACGTGAAGCCTTTTGACAACACACATGGAACCACAAGTGACACACTGGAAATCCCTCATGACAGGAACACAATCACGTGCGGCACATCACCACAAATAGCTTGGTTTCAAATAAGACTTCAAGTTTCAAACACTCTCCAGTCCCTACTAATAATACAGACAAGAAAAGCAACCGTCGCCAATGTTAGCCACGACTAGTGCCTGAAATGGAAGTTTATAAAAGTGTGGGTACTCATTATTTACAGTACCCATTTTCTTCTGGGAAATGCCACTACTCTTCTATTAAAAAGTATTGGCATCAGTGCTGAAAGTGCAGGTACTCTAACTTTTATATTAAAAAAGTGCAAGCACTCATTACCTGCTCATTTAATGCACTGGCCACGATGGTCAGCAATGTGCAGACAGTGGCCATAATGTATTCAGTCCTTCCTCGATGTCTGATCCTGCAACATGGTCAGGTTTAAGTAGCCTGGGCCAACCAGTCAGTTACTGATGTGAAAAGTAGTTTTGATGACGTCAAAAAAAGTTATTTGCCATGTAATCAGTGACTGATGATCGATGTGATGGGTTAACGATACTGAGGATAGGTGTTATGACCATTGCTGGATATGGCACATAATCAAGATCACTGATGTACTTCCTACTTTAACAAAAAACAGGAATCTCATCTACATAAAAATTTGTTTTATGCGAGTCTTCACTATATGCAACCTTTCTATGTGTTAATTATTGGCAATAAGCTCAACATACCGCACTTTGGCGGTTATCACGCACGACATGGAAGCACTGATCACATAGGATGAAAAACAAAGACATCACCCTTCCAACCACACACCCAACTAGTCGTAGCATGCTGCCCATTTAGGCAATGACTTAGGGCCCCACTGAGGGATAGTAAGAGAAATATAAATGCTGCAATACAATACTGTAAAAACAAGAAGTGGAAGACAGTACATTCATTTCTCACTGTTCTGAGTATTAGAGAAAGAAAGCAGATGAAGAAAAATAAGTAATGGCACATAGTCAGTGATACGGCTCTATTTTAAAATACCAGGCACTGAATCCGAGCAATTCCATGGGTGAGAACCTTTCAGTTCCAGTCAAATAACCTAATGTATTCTTTCTTCTGAGTTGAAAGACACTGAGGGAAACATAACACATAGTCCTTGTATTTCACTATTAAATCTTGTATGTATTCTTTTTATTTTAAAAGTTAGTGTACATCTTCCTTCACAACCACGCCTGTATGAAGCACTATACAGCATAATCGAACCACCCAGAAAGACTTTTGAAGATTGCAAGGGCTAAGGTTGTGCTTTACAAATACCTACTTATTCAATCTGACCCTAAGAACCCTTCGATACACAAGAGAGACTATGCAAATCCATTTTTTATAAGTCATAAGGAAGTCAGAGGCATGCTAAGCTATCACATACTTCTGCAGTGATGTCATTCTATAACAATGAGCCAAGAGACAGAGGCTCAGCCCAGGAAGCCCATCACATTAAAAATGGTCAACGTATACGTCCTCCTACCAGCAGGAATAATGAAGGCAAACTCTGTGACAAATCAAGCAGGCCTTCATGATGTGACATGGCAAAGTGAGCTTAAATGCGAGCAAGAACCTCAGAGTGCACGAAAGGTTAGCAGAACAGCTTAACCAATCTCATTTATCATCTACATGGATTTACGTAGAGTGAGAAAATACAGTAGGGCAGTACAAATGGATGTGTATAACTGTTTCTACAGCTTAAAAATCCAAAGGTCCCTTGTTTTAATGCCTTTTAATGAACCGCTCGAAAACATATGCCAGTTGTTACAATAAATGAGCTTTTGGAGTAACACCACTCCATAGTGCCTAGGGTCACTACATTACGGTCAAATTATAGCCCAAATCTGAGACCTAATATACAACTTGTTTAGGGTTACTGTAATTTATTCTGGAGAAGGGAGTACATTTGGTCTCAAACGTACACTCTTAGCATCGCACGAACTACATTTTGGACTTGATATCGTTGATAAGTTGTGATTTAGGTTCACTTATATATGATATTACAAGTACAAAGCACAGGCGTGATGGGTATATTTCAGCACATAATTTTTCATGTAAGCTGCTACCTTTGGCAACCTTTAAATGACATCCATGCCTACAGACCTCCCAGAGTGGCAATACAGCTGGAAAGGCTGGCACCTCTTCTTTAATCCTTCAAACTGCAAAGAGTGACCATCTAAAGTGATGTGAACAGAACAAGAACTGAAAAGTAAACAACTAGCAGGCACTGTACCTTGATGACGTTCTCAAAGATGGTGTCCCTGAAATCCAGCAAAGCCTTCTGATCAAACTCTTTGCCATGAATGATCCTCATCTGCTTCAGAAAGGTAGACTTCCCACTCTCTCCAGCTCCAAGGAGAAGGATCTTCACCAGCCGCCGAACAGCACGCCTCTCCCGGGATAGCATGGCATCAATGTCTCGACTGCGGCGGCGGGCCTCGCGTTCAGAATCCCGGTTCCTCTCTTTACTCTCGCCCCGTTCCCGGCTAGCCTCAGCGGGCAATAGACATCGGCTCAGTGTCCGGACCACAGCAGCCATGGTGACAGTTTGGGCCGACAAACAATTCAAAGTCCCAGGCCTAAATCCAACAGCATGGAAACAAAACCAAGAGATAGATAGCCACCTCTGTAAGTGTTCTGGAACACCTAATATTAAGTTTTGATGCAGGGACTGTAATGAGACAACATTGTGTGAAGAAGCCCACCTTGAAGGGGGGGGGGTAGAATAATAATGACTATAGATCTCAAATAACACCCATTTGTTGCATATGACCGCTAAGCTATCTCTTCCATTCTGTATGGCAAACTTTGATAAAGTTGGCAAGTGCTGCTAGCGAAAAAAAAATGTTCACATGATAGAGTATGGATTTCTCCCAGTTAATTTAATACATGCATTTCTATAAACTACTATATAGGACAAGAACAATATCCTAAAACAACCGTTTTACTGAATTCAAATCTATTTCGAACCTACGCTGACCCCATGTTAACGGGGTAGCTCTGCTCCTTCTTCAACCCTTAAACGAGGTCCGATCCCCAGTTAACATTAAATGAAGGTATCAACTAACAAGCAGGGGTATATTTTTCCACCCCGTCCAAACAATAGCTGTGGTACCAGAACTATTTTAGATTGTATGTGCCCCAAATGTTCTTTAAAACTGCAAAATGTGACCTGGGAACCACGAACCTGAGCGTTAAGGCGTAGATGCAGGAGTAAAGTTACTATGCCCTAGTATAAAGTGTGTGGTAGTGTCAGTGTAACCAACCAAATAGTGAAAATGTACTAAAGTGCAGGATGTGTGGCTAGCTCCGACCGACGCCGTCTCGGCTAAGAAAGGCGTTGCTGGTGGAGAAAGAAACAGCAAAACACCAAAACCGTCCAGCACCGCTTCTTCATTCAGGAGAAACAGAGTAAAGTCTGCAGTCCCCAAAACTCGGCGTCGCAGAAAGTTTTTGTTTGTTTCTAATAAATGTTCGGTGGTGTCCCGCCCAGCGCTGCTGCCGCTCCTGCCGGGAAGAGGGCGGAATCTTGAAGGAAAATCGGGACTGGTTTTGGAGTCACAAAGGGAGCACCGCAGACATCCTTCCACCCGCCTCCAGCCTGTCTCAGTGAGCACCAGCCCGCCCCATAGACTTGACGGGCACGACCACAAAACAAGCACGAAAGAGCAGGAAAAGAAGTTCGAAACAAGCCCAGCCCACAAACCAATGTACGTAGGTGCAAACCTGAACGTTACTGTTGAAATGATGCAGGGCCCCTAAACAATGTGGGAAAAGCGCATCATCATACATTCAGTGGCTTCGTTAAAGCAAATTATAGCCAAAACAGGTCAACATTAAAAAATGCCTCTTTGTGTTCCAAAAATGTACATCGGCATATACAGTTGAACAACCGTTTCACAGTAAATGCACCACGATTGATGAGAGTATTGACCGAAATAAAAATAAAGCATCAAATGTTTATATATTTGGATACGATGTCTGTAAAGTGAGTGATATTTTGCATCTAAATTTGGTTGTACTAGACGTTTTGTTTTCACTGCCTTCGCTTTGAAAGACAGTCATCGTTTTCCAAGATGGCCTCTATGTTTACCCGAACATCAGCCTGCCGCGAATCACAGTTTGGAAGCCGACTTCTGCTCTTGCTATATTAGTACCCGGTACATCTTAAAAATGCTGGCCATGCTCCCGAGATGAGTTTTATGTTTTGTTTTCTAAACAGCAAACCAACTATATGATGCATACACAATAAGCTTTAAAAGACAATTCTGGTGGGTGGGGGGCGGAGAAGAGTGTGAGATAGAGAGAGCGAGAGACCAATATGTGGATTTAAGGAGACTGTTGTACAGAACTTGGAAAATCATTTGTAAAAAATAAAAGTACATGCAATAATAGAACCACAATTGATGTTTTCTGTATTTACTTCAATTTTACAATAAGCCTACAAGGCTGTGCACTGTGTTATATTTCTGGAAGTTTCAATATTTTTTTCTTTAGGTTTCATGTGAGTCTACGGCTGGAACGTTTCCCAAATGCACGCAAAGGATATAAACGTTTACAAAATGTAACACTTGCGTAGAAAAAATATGTGCTTTAATATAGTAGTTTAGCTATTTTTTTTCAAATCATACATTCATAATAAGTTCTTTTGAAATTCAAGTTTTGGCAAATTGGTCTGATGGTTATTATTGATTTTATTATTTTTGTGTTGCATGCATATGCCTCAAAGCAGAGAGGAAGACAGACAGACAAAAACCTTTTTTAGTTTTGAATTATGGTACATGAAAATATGATTCTTATTGGTGTAAAAATAAATTAACTGCAACCCGAAGTCAGAGTTTAAACACAAGAATGACTGAAAAAATAATTTAAAAGATAACTAATGGAAGGATAGCATTGGCAAAGTATACTGTTGATCAATCTACTCTGGCAGTGAATTCTGACACATCCAATCCCTCTATTGTGTGACTGTCTTGGAGGAATTCACAAAGTCCAGCTGCGAATACACCCAGTTATGTGGCCTAGGAGAGGCTGCAGGCACCAAATGCCAAAGGTAGAAAAATACATCTTTTCTAAGTGGCAATTTTCAAAATTGTAATTTAAAATCCGACTTTACGATTAAAGAGGATTGTAAATTGCAAATTCATAGATACCAAACATGAAATGATTATCTGTTTAGTACTTATTATATGTAATAAAGTAACCCAGTATTTTCCAATGGAAGAGGTGTGCCTCATGATAGTGAAAAACAGATTTAGAAGTTTTTCACTACCAAAACATGTACAACTTAAAGGTACATGTCCAAACTTTTAATTACAATGCACCCTGCCCTATGGTCTACCTAGGGCTTACCTTAAGGGGAGGCATATATGCAATACAAGTGGAGTTTAAAGTTTGGCAAGGGTGTTATATTATCTCAAAAAAGTAAGCCAAGGCCAAAAAATGGCTGTGCCACTTGGGAAGAAAATAAGATATTTCCCTTGTGTGTGTGTGGGGGGGGGGTCTGAGCAATACACTCTCCCTTATATATCAATACTTCATAAAGAAGAGTATTCCCAGCCAAGAACTCTTCTCAAAGCAAAAACACTGTATTGATTCAAAAGAAAATAACTATTTTCTTTATATGTGACCCTCACCCACTCTAGTAGTGGCATGTCTCATCATCGGGTCCACCCCAGCCCCTAAAAGCTAGGGTGGGCTAAACCATATTAAGGGAGCACTTTTGATATAAATCCTATTATTTCTCTGTTTTTCCCCCCATCTGGGACACATTAACATAACAGTGTTGACTAGAGGGGCACGCTTTTCCACCCGTTGAGAGGTATGAGTGATAACCGAAAGTGGGTGAGTGTGGCTGTTCTTTACAAGTCTTTCATCTCATGTGTATTGTTAGAAATGGGGTCTCTGGTTGACAGTCGGTTTGCAGCCTGTCCAAGTAGGGACCCTCACTCTAGTCAGGATAAGGGAGATACCCGCTCAGATAACCCCTGCTCACCCCTTGGTAGCTTGGCACCAGCAGTCAGGCTTATCTCAGAAGCAATGTGTAAAGCATTTCCACATAACACACAGTAATAAGTGAAAACACTACAAACGGTCACCACATCAGTTTTAGAAAAATAGCCAATATTTCTCTATATAAAATAAGACCAAATACAAAAAAAATCCAACATACAGTAATAAAAATATGAATTCTGCAAGATTTACTCAAAAATACAGTTCCTTGAAGTCGATAGCTCTACCTGGGTCTATCACAGCATCGTGATCAACAAAACCAACAGTTCAGGCCGGCCGCAGCGTTGTGGGCCAGGTACGGTGGCGGGAAGACCCGCAAACGGTACCTTGGATTTGCGTGGCATCGTGATTCTCGCAGTGAGCTCCGGAGAGTGGCGTCGCTGACGTCTCGATGTCGGTTCCAGAGTCGGTGCAGGAGTCGTCGGGCCCTTGAGGTCACACGCGTTGCAGATCGAACTCCAGGCTGATGAAGTCAGGTGTGCCGACGTGGATGGCGTCAGGGCTGCGGTGCAAAGCGGGACGATGCGATGTGCGGTGCCCACAGGTCACGGTGCAGTCAGAGGCTCGGTGACGGCGTCCAGCGGCGTCGGTGAGACCAGGGCTGCGGTGTGAAGTGGGGCGGTGCGACGTGCAGTGTCCACAGGTCACGGTGCAGGCAGCGGCATCGTTGTTGCTGAAGCGCTGTCAACAGTAGGCCCTAGCCAATGGTGCGGGACGGGACTGTGCTTCGTGACCCTCACAAGCTGTGTCAAGAGGCCACTGCGCAGGCAGGATGCCTGGTGACGACACAGGAGTCAATGGTGCTGGCGTCGGTGGACCGGGGCTGCGGTGCGAAATGGGACGGTGCTTTGTGTACCTCATGAGCCGTGTCCAAAGGCCACAGAGCAGGCAGCGGCACCGTTGCCAGCAGGAGCGGCGGCGTCGGGGATTCTCAGGCTGCGGTGTGAGCAGGCGATGTCGGAGTGCGGGGCCCACAGGTTCGTGGTGCGAGCAGCGGCTCGGTGAAGTCGTCCGATGGCGGCGGCGGGGAGACCAGAGTCACGGTGCAAAGTGGGGCAATGCGACTCCGTGTGGCATCGGTAGGTCACGGTGCAGGCCAGCGGCGTCATTGGCGGCGTCGCAGTGGTTTCTCCTCTTGAACAGCACAAAACACACAGTTCCCAGTGCTGCAGGTCAGGGAAATTGAAGTCTTTGGTGTCCCTAAGACTTCCAACAGGAGGCAAGCTCTGCTCCAAGCCCTTGCAGAATTTTCTCAAGCAGGACACACAGCAAAGTTCACCCATTGCACTCTTCTGAGGGAGAAGCAGCAAATGCAGGCCAGTCCAGCAACACAACACAGCAAAGTGACAGTACTCCTTCTTCAGCTCTTCAGCTCGTCTCCTGGGCAGAGGTTCCTCTTGATTCCAGAAATATTCTAAAAGTCAGGGATTTTGGGTCTTCTTCTTATACGCAGTTCTTCCTTTGAAGTTGGCAAACTTCAAAGCAAAGTCTCAAGTGTTTGCAAGATCTTTCCTTGTCCAGGCCAGGCCCAGACACACACCAGGGTGTCGGAGGCTGCATTGTGTGAGGGCAGGAACAGTCCTTTCAGGTGTGAACGACTACTCCTCCCTCCTCTCTAGCTCAGATGGCTTATCAGGATATGCAGGCTACACCCGCCCCCTTTTGTGTCACTGTCTAGAGAAGTGCAAAACAGCCCACCTGTCAAACTGTCCCAGACAGACAATCCATAAACAGGCAGAGTCACAGAATAGTATAAGCAAGAAAATGCCTACTTTCTAAAAGTCTATTTTCAAACAGACAATTTAAAAACCAACTTCACTAAAAGATCTATTTTTAAATTGTGAGTTCAGAGACCCTAAACTCCACATTTTTATCAACTCTCAAAGGGAATCTGTGCTTTAAGGATATTTAAAGGCAGCCCCCATGTTAACCTATGAGAGGGATAGGCCTTGCACAGTGAAACCCGCATTTGGCAGTATTTCACTGTTAGGACATATAAAACACACTAGTATGTGTCCTACCTTAAACATACACTGCACCCTGCCCCTGGGGCTACATTAGGGATGCCGGACATGTAGTAAAAGGGAAGGTTTAGGCCTGGCAAGTGGGCACACTTGCCAAGTTGAATTGGCAGTTTAAAACTGCACACACAGACACTGCAGTGTCAGGTCTGAGCCATGGTTACAGGGCTACTAATCTGGGTGGCACAACCAGTGCTGCAGGCCCACTAGTAGCATTTGATTTACAGGCCCTGGGCACCTCTAGTGCAATTTGCTAGGGACTTACCAGTAAATCAAATATGCCAATCATGGATAAACCAATCAACAGTACAATTTCTATAGGGAGCACTTACACTTTAGCACTGATTAGCAGTGGTAAAGTGGGCAGAGGCAATAAACCAGCAAAAACAGACCTGATAAAATAGGAGGAAGAAGGAAAAAAGTTTGGGGATAACCCTGCAAAAAGGGCCATTTCCAACACCCCCCCCTCCCATCCTAAAGCCAGGGTAGGCCAATCAATACCTTGCTGGACTTCCCTGCTCAGGGCGATAGAACCTGGACAATGGCCCACTACTGCAGGAGCTCCTGCCAGTTCTACGCCTCTCTGAACCCAGGTTGATCTCTCAGTCAATACTCTCAGGGTCCACTGAACTAAGCTTGGGGGACCTCTTCTCCTCATCTGAGAACTCCATCTGTGCAGCACCTAACCTTACCATGCTCACAGATGCACCCCGGTAGGCAGACAGTACCACCAGGGCCAACAATGTGATGTGGCCCATTCCACTCCTGGGGTCTGACTTCAGTTTCCCTCTCAGGGAAAACTCTGACCAGAAGGATAACAACCAACAGAGGCCACTGACACCTGTCAGTGTCAAGAGCCAGGCCCCAGGCCATGCTAGGGTCTTTAGCCTCTGTGGTTTTAAAAAGTGGGGGGCAGTAACCCCAGGTGACTTGCACCCTTTTTCCACTTCCCTTCCCACCAGTTCAGGAATGGTGTTTTGAGACTGGTCACTCACCTTTGGGCCTGTACCCTCAAGCTGAGCTAGAGACAGGGGTGGGCTCTCCCTCCTCCTGTCCCTCTTGCTGGGATCTGGTACCCTCCGCCTCGGAGTGGTACCCCCAGACAACTGAACTGCGAGTGTGCCCCTGGCGGCCACCTCTCCCAGTTCCCCTGACACCTGGGGCAACTCATTCCCCAGAAGGCAGTCTATGGGCATCTAGGGACTGACTATGACCCGCCTCTGGGTCACCTCCCCACCACACTCTAGGGATACGAGGGCCATAGGACGGAAGAAGTCCTGCCCATGGGCTGTTGTCACCCTACACACCTGGCCGGTGTACTGCTCTGGGGAGACAAGCCTTTCCACCATCATGGTATGGCTAGCCCCATTGTCCCTCAGAGTAGTGACTGGGACCCCTTTCACTGTTAACTGGTGGAAGTGATGACTCCCACCCTCAGGGATCACCAACTCACCCCCTGAGTCAACCTCCCAACTAAGGGATATCATGGCATGGTGTATGACCTGCCCCTGGGGATTACCTCCCCCTAAGGCCACATTAGCCACCTCGGTAGAGGGGCCACCAATGTGGGTTGTCTTAGGACAGACAGAGTCCCCTTTTCATGTGTCCTAACTGGGAACACTCAAAGCACCGGGGTTGAAAATGGGGTTCCCTGGGCCACCGCCTACCAGAACCTCCCTTCTTCCTGTCAGAAGGGACCTGGGACCCTTTTTGTCCCTCCTTATCCTGGTACCTGTCTGCATCTCCCTTGACTTCCCTCTCCTTCTTCTGAGAACTCTGCCCACCTTTGGCAGAGTCTTCCCCCATAAACCTTGTGGACCCTGGTACTCACCCAGCGGTCCGCGGCCATAGCAAGCTTCCTGGGATCATTCAGCTTACTATCAGTCAAGTGCTGGCGCAGCTCTGCAAAATACAGACTAGACAAGTGATTCCACGCAATTAAGTTGTACTGCCCCTGAAAATCTGTCACATTACTACCCTTCACCCAACCATTCAATGCTCTGCAAAACAAATCTACACATTCTAACCAGGTCTTGGACTCAGTTTTCTTACTGTGCCTAAACTGATCCCTGTACTTGTACTTGTCAGGAGTGAGACCATACCGAGTGAGAAGGGCCTCCTTCATGTCAGCGTAGGGGAGGTTGTACCCCTTACCCAAAGCTCGCAAAGTGTCCCTCCCCTCCTCTCTGAAGTGGGTCCACAATCCTGCTCCCCAATTCTTCTCAGGGACCCCATTCATGTGGATGGACGCCTCATATCCCTGAAACCACCTCTGTATGTCATCTCCTTTCTTGTACTCTCTCCCTACGTTTTTAGGAGTGTGCACAATTCTGTCTGACTGCACTGAGGAATTGCTGCCACCATCCTGGCTGGACCTGCTCCTCACACCCAGTTCTTTTACTTTAAGCTCATGGTCCAAAAGCATCTTTCTTTCCTCCCTGGCTGGCTGCTCCCTCTTAACCTCCCTTTTTAATCTCTCCAACTCAATCTGGTGCCTCCTGGCTTCTCTCCTGTCCTCCAGCTCCTCTGGAGTCAGGCCTTTTGATCCACCACTGCTGCTTGGCACAGGGGGTACCTCCCCCACTGGCAGCTCCTGCACCGTCAGTGCATCTTCCCTAGAATTTGTGTCAGCAGACTCTCCATTTGGATCCTCAGACTGCCCACTGGCAGTTCTGGCTGCTACCCAGGCCCTTAGCACCATCTCTAGCTCCTCCTTTTTGGCGAGGCCTCTGATCTGAACTTTGAGGTTTTTACAAAGTGCTCACTGAAATAAAGTTGAGCCCACCCTGGCTTTTAGGGCCTGGGGTGGACCCGATGATGAATTACACCACTACTAGTGTGGGTGAGGGTCACATATAAAATAAACAATTCTTTTCTTTTGAATCTATACCAGTTTTTTGCCTTGAGAAGGAGTCTTAGAGTTCTTGGTTGGGAATACTCTGCTTTGTGAAGTAAGGGGGTTAGTTTGCCAAGTCGAATTAGCAGTTTAAAACTGTATTCTGGCTGCAGTGGCGGCCCAGGACATGTTTTAAGGGGCTACTTAGGGGAGTGGCACAATAAGCGCTGCAGGCCAACTTGTAGCTTTAGATGTACAGGCCCCGGGTAGATGGTACACCATTCTACAAAGACATATACGCAAATTACGTATGGCATTTACCTGTAAGCCAATTTCACCAAAGCTTAGAGGAGTTAGCACAAGCAAAGTAGCACTGATTAGCAGTAGTAAAGTGCGCAGAGTTCTAAAACCAACAAAAATGATTTTCAGCCAAACAATGGAGGGGAAACAGCAAAAAGTGTGTGGGAAGACCACCCTCGGGCTGGCTGGTCTAACATGTGTCCCCCAGATTAAATTAGAGAGAACTACCCAACCTATTGGGTGATCTCATCACTAAGGCGGAAGGACCTGGGTAGACCATCAGCATTAGAGTGGTCTGACCCAGGGCCATGTTCAGCCATCTTCATCAGCAATCATGGGGGTCTGTGGTCCCTCTGAACCCAGAAGTGAGTCCCAAAGAGATATGGTCTCAGCTCCTTCAGTCCCAAACCACAGGACACTCTTCCCTCTCAATAGCACTCATCCTCTGTTATTAGGGAAGTAGCCTCCTAGCGGTGAAAGCTGTAGGTTGTTCTAAGCCCTCCTCAGTTAGCTGTGATAAGGCTGCCCCTATACCATTCTCTGAGGCATCTGTTTGTACAATTAATTCTTTGGGAAAGTCAAAAAACCTGAGCCCCGGGGCTGTGCACATAGCCTTTTTGAGGGAGTCAAAGACTTTCTGACCGGCCTCTGTCCAGATCACATTCTTTGCCTCTTCTTGGAAGTTTGCTCAGTCAAGGGGACAACAATGGTGCCATTGCCCTTGACAAACCTCAGGTAATGAATGAATGAAATTAAATTTACAAAGCGCACAAATACCTGAGGAGTCAAGGTGCTAGAGAGTAGCTAGTAAGGCTCAGGAAGGCCCTCACTTCCGTCAGAGTTTTAGGGGTTCCCAGGCACGCATAGTCTCTATTTTCTCATGGAGGGCCTGCACCTTACCCCCACCCACAAGGTGTCTCATGTACACAACAGACTCCTGTCCTATCCGATACTTGCTGGCCTTGATAGTAAGTCCTGCCTCTTGCAGAGCTGAGGTGGCCCTCCCAGCTGCTATGTCATCCAGGTAAGCAGCGCTGAAGGCCCCCATCCCAGCCAAACCCTAGTCCACCAGCCTCTGGAAGGTGGCAGGGGCATTCTTCAGACCAAAGGGCATTACTTTGAATTGGAAATGGCCCTCTAGTGTGGAAAAGTCTGGCCTCTCTTTAGCCCCCCCAGTTAGGGTAATGTACCTTGAAGTCAAATCAAAAGTACTCAGGTCCTTGGCAGCCCCTATACTGTCAATGAGCTTATAAGCTCTGGGGATGGGGTGTGCATTAGCCATGGTGACCGAGTTGATCCCCCTTTAGTCTACGTTCTGGGGCGGCGCCTGGGGGAGCAGCTTTGGGTACTAGCACCACTGGGATGGAGCAGGGACTACTGGATTGCTCATTCACTCCCAAAGCCACCAGCTTAGAGACGTCCTCCTTGGTCCAGGCCCTCACTTTATCAGACAACCTGTATATTTTATTTTCAATAGGCAGGCTATCTACAGTATCATTATCATGGGTACACAGATGTTTAAGCCCTGGAGTGAGTGAATACAGTGAGGCAAATTGTCCCAGCAAATAGCAACAGTCCCTCTACTGTACTGGAGTCAGGGTAGGAAGAATGTTGACACCCTCCACTGGTCCATCTTTCTCTTTAAATGACAGGAGGTCAGGAAAAGGTTCACTCTCCTCCTCCTCCTCATCTGTCTCTAGCAGCATGGTGACTTCAGACCTTTCATGGTAGAGTTTAAGGCAGTTAAGATGGAGTATCCTTAAGAAGTGTCTGGGGGTCTTGAGGTCCACCATGTACGTGGCCTCCCTCTTATTCTCAGCTACATCATAGGGCCTAGTCCAATGGTATTGGAGGGCCCAGGGTTCCACTGTCTCTGTCACTCACACTTTCTGTTCAGGTCGAAACTCCACCATGGAATCACCATTGGTGTGCCCATACTGGTAACATTTATAACATTTGGGGGCAATCTTACCAGTGCTCATATCAGTCAAACTTTTTTTCTGGTGGCCATATTAGGAATTAGCCCATTTCCCTGTGAAATGTTTGGGCATCTGGGGAGAACTCTTTCTTGTTTTTATCTCTCCCACTTTCTTTTGGTGGGAACCCTGACCACCCTTTTGGGAGTCCCCCAAGATGCTTTTTTGGACATTCTGTTTCTGACTAAGAGGTCTGCCTTCTCAGCAAGCATCCTGAGGTCAGTAAGCCTGCTATCCACCAGGTGTTGGCGCAGCTCTGTAAAACAAGTATTGAGCACATGCTCCCTCAAAATCAATTTGTACAGCGCAACATGATCATTAACTTCGCAGCCCCTCATCCAGCCCTTCAGTACCTTGCTGGATAATCTAAGAAATCCACTGGCTTGGGAGTCTGTGGCTGTCCCTGAACTTCTGAAAATATTTCTCAAGAGTAAACCCAAATTTAGCAACAAGTATGGCTTTCACAGGCTTACTTTGTCTGGATCATCTACCTCAAGTGCCAGAAGTGTGACCTTCCTTTCTGTTGGCATGTGTTTCCATAAGCTACCCCGCCAGTAGTCCACTGGAATCTTGTGTACCTTCAGATGTACCTGATATGCAGAAACCCACTTTTCTATATCATCTCCCACCACATGATTGGGCAATAGGTCTTGAGGTATGCAGATCCTCATCTCTCCAGTGGTGACTGAAGGTATGCTGCCATAAATCTTGAAGCCCTCCTCACCTCTCCTTTTAGCTTCATCTTGGGCAGTCGTGAGATCCCTCCCCACCTCCCTGCCCTCCAGCTCCTCAAGGGACAGACCCCTGGCAAACACACTGCTCCCTGCCCCACCTGGGCATCGACTGGGGTTGAGTTTGTCTCTCCTTGCAGCTCCAGACCCAGTTCTGGAAATTCAATCTCCACATCACTCAAGATGGCCCCTTCCTTATCTGGGTCATCCTCTTCTGTGTTAATATGCCAACCCTGTACCTCCTCAAAGGCTGTGAGGGCTACCTGGAGATCAGGCTTGGTAGCTTTCCTGCCTGCTTTCAGCAATTTCTCCTTGCAGAGCTTCAGCTGCTCAGCCTTGCTGAGGGTGTCAAAGCTGATCAGATTCATCTCCATGGTACCAAAAGAAAGGTAGGCTCTTAAATTTAGAAAAGGGGGAAAACAGGCAATTGAAAACTAAGAATAATTTAAAAGAGGTAATCTCTCATGTCAAATGATTTATATGGGATCTCTGTGTTACATATATCACTTTATGGCACCGCACAAACACAAGTCCTGCTCCACAGTGCTGAGCACCAATGTGCAAAATTGTGGTGTTGTTTGAAGAGGGGGTCTGACCACTATTCGAGAAATAGCCACAATCAACATCAGGGTGAACCACAAAATTCACTAAATTAACCTGTACTTAACCCTCTAGTAGACTGGCACAAAAGTAGTCAGGCTTTACTTAGAGGTCATGTATAAAGTATGTATGCAGCATACAAACAGTAACAAAGTGAAAACACAACACAAGAAAAATAAAAACCACCACCAATTTAGAAAAATAGAGTAAAATGTAATAAATTATTTAACACCAAAATGCCCAAACTCCATTTAGTAGAACTGGAGTCATCATTTTTTAAAGTTTATAATAAAATCTAGCATCTAAAAGATCAAAGCGCCAACCATGGACATCTAGTTGCACGAGACCCAATCAAAGAAAAAAAATATGGCCAACCATGAAGGATCAAGCACAGTCAGCACTTACCTGCAGACTTAGAAGAAATTCTGGAAAAAAAATTCTGAGAAGGTAAAGTTCAGTGGGTCAAGCCTGCAGGCAGTGTCTGAGGAGGAGTGGTCGCCTTTGGGGAGCCACTGGACGACATGACAATGAAGAATTTTATTTTTGACTAGGGGCCTGATTTAGATGTTGGCAGTATGGGCCCGTCGTTGACTTTTCGACTGTAAACCTGTCCGCTGCCATGACAGTCCTTCCACCGTATTTAAATGTTGATGGTCCCATAGACGAAAGCCCACATTGGAACTGCTGCCTCTGCCAAGAAACACCTCCCACGTTGGTGGCAGGAGAGGGAAAAGTGGATGCTGGGAGGAGGCCAGCCACCCTTTCAGCTGTGCAGAATTGGATGTGCCTTACAACCCAAAAAATAGTGGCAGTCTGACCTCAATGTCTGAGTTGGCTGATTGGGGGGGTTAAAGGGGTGAAAACTCACCTTTTCCCCCCATTCTACACCTGCCTTTGACTGCACAACACCTGGTGTCACTGCTGCCAACGACCCTCGGAGAAAACATGCCCCCCCCCTCCAGTGCAAGTCAGTACGTGTATGTTTATATGCAATGCGATTGGCTGGCTGAGGGGGTGAGTGTTGGAGTGGGTGGTGTTGTGTCAGAATGTGTGGCATCTGCATATGGCTTTGATGTTGTGTGTTGCATTGCTGCGTGCACCATTCAGGTGAGTGGTGTGTGGTTGTCATTGTCATGATATGTGTAGTTGTGCTTATGTGTGAATGTGTTTGTGTAGATGAGTGTGTAGTTGTGTTGGTTGTTGGGGTTGTGACATGTGTGTGGGTGCATTGTTAATTGTGAATGCATGTTGTGTCGTAGCTGTCAGTCAATATTTGTTTGAGGCATGTATGTGCTGTGTGGAATGGGAAAGGATACTGGTGTGTATGTGTTGTGTTGTGTGGAGAGTGTTGTGCAGGGGGACATCTATGGCTAAGGTACAGTGTGTGTGCATGTGTGTGACTTACCTCTATTCCATAGCCCCGCCCTTGTTAGATGTTTATTGGGCCCTGCGATGTCCTTCCTCCGTCAGCGAACTGCCACCAGTCCATCGCCTGCAGACCTCTAACATCTAAATACAGTGGGCAGAACACTCCCGATTTGATGGTCATCTCGGGTCCGCCACTGACGTGGCTTGGCAGTGTGACTGCCAAGATCTAAATTAGGCCCTTAGTCTCTTTTTTGGAAGTCCAAACTTTTCAGTGGGTCGAAACTGGAGGCTCTAGTGGATGAGAGTTCCAGGAGGCCAGATACTCCTTTGCTGGGAGCACTGAACAAGATTTTCTGCTGCAAAGAGAATGTAGCAGGAGCTGCCATGCAGTCTGGCTGGCCGGCAAGAAAACGTAGGCAGATAGACAAGCAGGTTGGTCCTGTTTTTCTGTCAGTTCTCAGAGCAGTTTTTAGCCAAAAACATTTTAAGTCCCAAGTTTTGGATTTTGGCTATCTGGACACATTTAGGGCCAGATGTAGCAAAGGTTTTTCCCCATTCTGTGTCTATGGGAAAAAGTGTTTGTACATATGGCCCTTAGCACCAACCAAGGGTAAAGGATTGAGAGGCACCAATTGGGAGGATTAAGACTCACAGGGTGGGCCCTGGTGCGAGTTCAAGATGGTAGGAGCCTCATGTCCCTGTGACTCTGAACAGGAAGCCAGCAAATTAGCCCTTGGAGTCACTCTGGCAGACCTGGGTTCAAGTGATGAATTAGTGCTCAAGCAGCGGGTCAGGCCTCTGAAGGTTCAAGGCAGGCTTCAGGTAGCAAAGCAATTCGAGGTGTAGCAAAGCAGTCTTGTGGAGTACACAGCAAGCCACAGCAGCAGACAGTCCTCTAAATGTCCTTCTGCAGTTCCAGAAAGTGAACGGAAGAGTGGGTCTGAAGGTCCTATTTTTAAACCTAGTGCCTTCTTTCAAGTAGGAGAAGTTCCCAGAGGTTTCTCTTTGAAGTGATTTGAATTTCCTGACTCCCCTGCCCTGGCTCCAAGCTGTCTGCAGGGACAATGCACTGGGGACAAGCCCTTTGTGTGAAGGCAGAGCACAGCCCATTCATTTGCAAGTGGGACTGTACCCAGCTGCACCCTCCTGTCCTGCCACCAGATGGCCTATTCAGGCAAACCTAATTCCTCCATTGTGTGACTGTCTAAGAGGAATTCACAAAGCCCAGCTGCCAACTACGTGCAGTCATGTGACCAAGGACAGGTTACAGGCACCAAATGGCAAAGGACAGGAAAATGCCAACTTTCTAAAAGTGGCATTTTAAAATTTTTAATTTAACATCAGACTTTACCATTAAAGAGGACTGTAAATTACAATTTCATAGATACTAAACATTAAACGCTTATCTGTTCCCAATCAAAAGTTAGCACTTATTAAATGTAATAAGGCAGCCTAATGTTATCCTGTTGCATACGTAGGCCTCACAGCAATGAAAAACAAATGTATACGTTTTTCACTACTAGGACAGTTAAAACTTCCAAGTGCATGTCCAAGCTTTTCATTACAATGCACCCTGCCCCATGGGCTACCTAGGGCTTACCTTAAGGGTGACGTATATGTAATAAAGGAGGAGTTTAAGACTTGGCAACAGGGTTATATTACCAAGTTAAACTGCCAGCTTAAACTGCACTTATGCTGCAATAGCCGGCCTGGGATATGTTTTAAGGGGGTATTTAAGTGGGTGGCACAGTAAGTACTGCAGGCCTACTAGTAGCATTTAATTTACAGGCACTGTGTACATGGCATACCACTCTACAAGGGACTTATACGTAAATTAAAAGTCCCAGTTTGTTAATAGCCAGTTTTACTGTGATTAGAGGAGTGAGCACAGAGTGCTCTAGCACCGGTTAGCAGTGGTAAAGCGCACAGAGTCCTGAATTCACCAAAAATGATGATTTTCAGCAAAAAATGGAGAGAAAACAGCAAAAGGTTTAGGAATAGTCCACCCTAAGGCTGACAGGTCTAACACCACCCACACTCAAATTAACTTCTCTTCTGATGAAGACAATTCTACGCTCTTTGGTATTAGACAATGTTTCAGTGGTGTGCTTTAGGTGATTTAATTTTATGCCTATGAAATCTAATTGCCTGGTTGCAGTGTTTCATAATTTGTGAAGTTTATCTCAACAATATCTTTGGGATCTACGTTGTCCTGTAAGGAAATGCTAAATTGTTTTCCTGATCATTGAAATCTTTGCATACTGTTTATTTCTTTGTAGCAGGGAAAGAATACAAAATTATGATGGATTGTGTTATTATATTTATGGTATGTATTCAAAATCTATTATTTTACCACAGTGCCTTTTGCAGAAATACCCTGGTATTTAAATGATCCTGGGTTCCAAATTAGAACACAAATGGAATTATCCTTGGCTTTAACCTAAGGGGCGAGTTGCATAATTTCTGTTGTTTTTATTATGTCATGATTGAAAGTATATGCCCAATAGTAACAAAGTGACAGATCTCTTTTAGATTTTCTAGATCGATATTTGGGATCTGCAGCATCTGAAGTTATTTTCAGTTTAATCTCCTGATAATTTACTCTGACACCTTGCATACTTTTATTGATTCTAAATGTCAACAGTGGCTCTAGTGCTGCGTTAAAAAGGGGATCAGAAAAGGAAAACAATATTTGTGTGGTATATCTGCTAAGTGTGGTTTTGGGGTTAACATATCAACTTTGATTCATGCTATTGTGTTTTGGTGGGAGACCATGCTATACAGAAGATTCGAAGAAGAAGAATGATTCAAGCCTGTTAAAGGCCTTGTGACATCTAATGCTCCTACGCACATTCCTTCCTTTCATTTGTTTGCCTAAGACAACTATGAGCCTGATTCAGATGTCAGAATATTCAGACAATATCTAAATCAGGCACTATGTTTCAAATGAACCTGGCACTGAATGGGGCTAATCTTCTTTTGCCAAAATGAGTCAGTTCTTCTTTCACTAGTTATAGGCATGGAATTCAGATGTACTAAGCATTTTTACAGTCACAAATTGTTAAATTCGGCAGTTACAACTGAAAAAAAAGTTTTTTTTTCAGACGTACTAATCCCATTTTAGAAGCCAGAAAAGTTTTACGACTTCTAAAATGGCATTACAAAATGATAACAATTTGGTATCTGGAAGGGTCATGATTTAGACTTCCCTTGTAAATACTGAATTGGTATGCTATGTATCAATTTTTTGTGACTGAAGTTTGGTCACAAACCAATGAAACGTTACAGAGAACACAAATGTGGTGGTCAGCTATTCCCAAAAGGGAAGCAGTCCTTAGGTCCAGGAATTTTTTTAATTTAATTTAAAAGCGTTGATAGACATGGTGATTTGCTGACGTTAGCAGGCCATCATCTCTGTAATGGTATCCAGTTGTGGTGAGTTCCAATGTGTGACCTACCTCATAAATTTCAATTTGCTGCCAGAAGACTCTGTTTTCACCCAAGATAACACATGTGCTACAAACATTGCACCGTTACGGGGGTATGTTTAGCAGTGAGCGGTGACGGCTACTGTGTGAGCTTGCTGCCCCAAGACACACAGCTGACCAAGCCACAACAGTACAACAGATGAGGACACGCCCACTACCGTGGAGCCCGCTGCATCCCTGCAGCAGATCTGGAGGGCCGGAATTGGCCCCTCAGTTCACTTCAGTGGCCAGCCTACTGGAACGAGAGCACCGCAAACAACACTAGCAGCTCTTCCCCAGAGTGTGCGAGGGAGCCTCGGCTTTGGGCAGTTGACACACCCAGAGGGCTTGCTCCCCGCAGAATGACAACACAGAAGGTAATCCCACATGATTGCAGAGGTAGCCGAGTTCAGGTGTACAGGAGCGTGGATCTACACTTATTGAATCTCAATACAGCCAGGAGGCCTATGGGGCCCCTGCTGACCATGATGACTTCCAGGGCATGAAGGCAGATACACTAGCCCCCAAACAAACTCCCAATCGGACCTTGAATCAAGCCCACGGGGCTCCTTCCCCACTGCACTACATAAGAAGCGGAGCTGAGGTGAGCGAATGGCTGGAGGTCTGGTGACACAAACACACTCTGTGCTTCAAGTGTCCCCCCCAGATGGACTAGAACCGGAGCGTCGGACCCGGTCTTGTGGTGAATCCAATTTAGTTTTATTGGGAGTCAGGAGATTAGCTTAGCCCTTTGGCTGGCAGGCCTAAGCCCCTGTCACCTAGTGACTTTATCCTACTTAACTTGCTCTGTTTTAATCCATTTATTTTAATATTTCTTTCAAGATGGCTGCCTTTGTTTATAGTTATGAAGATGTTTTCATTTGCATTATCAGTGCTATTCTTTTAATGTGTCATTATCAGCATCATAATCAAGTGATGTACGTAGGTATGAGCATCATGTCCCTTCCCACTTACGTGCAACAGGAACATAATGTACACTTGTTGGGGATTGTTTATATAATTGCCGCCACAAGCCTGCCTCCTTGTTTGGGAACATACCTGCGTCAGGGGACCTACATTATCTCTATAAATCCATCTCACACGGACAGAGTCATTAGAAGGATTCCTTCCAAATGCCATCTAACCTGCACATCACCTTGCTGCAGAACTCAGCCTTTGATTCACAACGGAATCTGACCCAGAGACCCCATTCCAAGGTAACAAGGGTTAGGGGCGCTTCTCATGGACATGGTACTGGCAGATTAGGTTTATCATACCTAGCTCTCATTAGGTTAGAGATTAGGTTCTCTATGCTACAGATTTTACATCTCATGTTTATTGCAAGATAGTGGGGTTTTTTGTATTCACAAATCTTATCTTCACAATTATACTTCTTTTATTGTTCGTTATTCTAATCATTGCAGCTCATACATTTTAGTGTAAATTGCAGTCTTTTCAATAAATATATTGAAAACTTTCCTGCATTTCCTTTATTGCCTGTGTGTGACTGAGATTTGTTACTAACTTGAGAAAAGGGTAATTTCCGTTCATCCACGACTTCCCTGAGATGTTGTAATCTAAACCAGCATTATCGCCTAGGAGCAAAAGTCCAGCTAACACAGTCTGATGGGGAACCACAAATGATGGTGCTGATACAGCATAACAAAATTGGCAAGTATCCCAAAAGTGAAACACAGCTGCCTGATGATGTGCTGGTCCCTGGAGTAACACCGGGGCCACAGGCCACCCAGTTCAAATTCTCATCACTATAAGTGACTTGAGAATCACCATGAAGGTGCAGATCAGTGGAGTAGGCTAAGAGCTGGAGTAGCTACGACAAGACACGCAAAAGATCTCAGAATGGGTCACAATGGCTGAAAATTGGATTTCCAACACAGAGGACACGATTCAGATGCTGACTGCCAACGTAGCCCGATTACAAGAAAAGATGAGTCACATGGAATGCAGGGTTGGAAGATGCAGAAGGCAGCTTCTGCCAGAACAACCTACGCTTCGTTGGAATACCGAAGGGGCAGAGGGCTCCCACCCAGAGACTTATCTCACCTTCTGGCTTAAAACATGGCTGTTGCTGGGGGCTCTTTCACCCTGCTATGTCATCAAAGGGCCCACTGTTGTTCATGGTGTGGCCTCCTCTTTGGACCCTCTTGCTCCATCAAGACCAGTAATTACACTTGAATTATGCAGACAGGGTCACTATAATGAGGAGGCCAGACTTCAGGATACCCTAGTGCTAAACTCCACAAACATTCAGCATTTACCCAGATGACATGCTACAGGTGCAGAGGCAGAGACAGTCCCATTTAGTGGTAAAGCAAAAACCATTAAGCAACTGACTTATATGCGCATGTTCCTGGCTAAGCTCAAGGTCTTCTATGACAGGAAGATGCACTTCTTCAAGACTTCCCAAGAAGTCTGAGAGTGGCTGGAAATCTGGACGCCGCGCTTGCAAAGCCAGATAGCAGTCCTGGGGAACAATGCCTACACAAGAACAGAGCCCATGGGTGTATAATGAATCATGTTATCGTGCATCACACTTCTTGGTCATTAATGCCTGGTGTTATGACCTCCTGGGCGACCCCACCTTTGCATCCGTGAAATGGGCGTTGGGGACACCACTCATGACTCCTTTCTATACAATGGGGGTGGTGGTGGTAGTCTTCCTCTGACGACTAAAGTGGTCCTGAATCAATGGAGATATTCTCTCCATCAGATGGGATGTGGGGGGAACTGATGGATTGCACACTGCTCTGGCCTGCGCAGGTGGCTGTGCTGAAGAGCTTTCAGATATGGGACCTAATAGGGATCACTACTTTAGGTGATGTTAGTTGAACAGTCCTTAAATCCTTTCAGACCCTACAGCTGGAACACCAGCCCCACCATAGTAAGTTCCATAGTCCCCTTCAGCTTTGCCATGTGCTGACCCCGTACATTGTGGCCCTGTCTCACATTCCTGATTTCAATCCACTGGAGGGTAACATTCTTATGGGAGACCTGGGAGACCACTAGATTGCAAAATTATACCAGACGCTTGTCCCCAACCAACTAGATGCATTACTTGCCCTCTGGGAGCGTGGGAGGTTGATGTGGGGGTTCTGGAGAAAGAGGATTGGACTGAGGCTCTGGGGGCGCCTTGTGTGGCGTCTATTGCAGCCAGACTTAGGTTGATTCAGTTTAAATACCTCCATAGGGTGTATTTCACACGACATCAATTGTGGCGAATGAGGATGATTGTCTCCCCAACCTGTCTTTGATTTAGTGCCGAAGACGGCACATTTTTGCATACGATATGGGGCTGTCCTACATTGGCCCGGTTTTGGAGCGGGTCGACATCCTGCCTGGGCGGGGACTTGGCCTGGTTTGTTGTGATGGACCCGAAGCTTACTCTCATTCATATGATGGACACAGTGGGCGGTAATAGACACAAACTGTCACTATTATTTCTGGGTCTGACCCTGGAAAAGCGAGCTATAGCAAGGAAGTGCAAGACCACGCCATCTCCAATCCCTCTCCCCCAATTCCCTGGCAGTTTGGTAAAAAGGGATGGACCACTGTATGAGCATGGAGGTGGCGGTGCACAGGGTTGGCCGCAACACCCCAAGGTCTGGCAGGAGTGGCCTTATTATAGGGAAATGAGTTGGAACCTGCCCATTCCATGCAACAAATGGTTAATGATGAAACTCGAATGTTCATGTGGTGAGAGGACTGGGAGGGTGCGGACCCAGTGATCTGATTATTAGTCTTGGTATGTACATTATTGTTAGAACATGGGTATGGGGTGGGGCAGGTATCTCCTTTTGTTTATGCCTTTCTTTCTTATGCTTATTTTGTCTGTTCGCCTTTTGGGCCATGTTTATATTTCAAAGCCAATGAAATGTGTTATAAAAAAAAGAACATGCCCGTGTGAAAGGACGGGGGGATCCGGGGGGCACATGGAGGTGCTGCCTTTGACCCCGGAGAGAGGACTGCACAGAGAACCCAGACCACCACCACAGCACAGAGGAGGGGACAGCTGCAGTGAGCATTTGGCAATGGTCGATGGGCCCCTCGTGGGGTGGGCGGCTCTCCCGGGACAGCAAAGACTGACGCTGACTAGTCGCCTCAATATATCCTTTATCTATTGTTTTGGACAATGCATGTCTGACCTTGGGTTGGAACCAACCTTCTCAATGAACTCTGTACGTCAGCTACATATATGCAAATCTAGCTGAGTTTGTTGTGCAGAAATCCATATGCAAACACACTCGCGACTGCTCGGAGAATAGACAGGAACATACACCTCATAACAATTGTTTACATGATTGGGAACGGGTGACAGATGCTTTAAAAAATATATATATTTATTCTCTTTTTTTAACAAATGATGCAAAAACAGTGGATACACGGTATCATCTATTACAGAATAATCAACGGACCCCAACAGAAAACTCGTACAGCATGTCACAAGTGTGCAAGTATCGTTCAGCCTATGTGTTTACTGGGTGAGCGTGTGGCGTTGAATAAAAACTCAACCTCTCCCTGAAGTGTACACTGCAACATGCAGTGCCTGACGGGGCTCATAAGTTGTGTTCCCACTCCAGCGCCAGTAGCATAACATCCCATTCCGTGACATATGCATCTTTCCCAGCCTCTCGTCAGAGGAGGCGCTGTAAGGCATCATCCTCGGCCTGTGCCCATGTTTGGACTTCTCCCTTGCACATCTCCACCAGGAGGCGGGCATGGTCCCCTTTCAATGCATAGCTATCCTGTGATGCGCCAGGGTGAGGTCCATGTGCCTACTCAAGGTGCCTGTCAGTTTTTGGGTGGACCATCAGGCCGACCAAACAAGTCTTGGGTGAGTTGATGTTCTCTCTACCGTCCATCGCATGAGGTATGCGCACACTTCCGTTTAGAAGAGGCACAAAGCAGTGTATTGCCACGTCCCGTGGTTGAAGTAGGCCTGATCAGCAGTTAATCTAGGAAAACAGTGTGACAAATATCTTGTTTAGGCGTGCCGAGGTGAGGTTGTTGCACTGTACTTAATTCAATGACAGGAGTTTGAATTGCCCATTCTCTGAGACCCTTGAAATGTGTCCCGGAATCTTGTCCAAGTCAGCAGCCATAAGCTCTATATGAAGATCTTGGCTCCATTTATAGCTCAAGTCCAATATTTCTGGTCCTACCGACCTATCCATTGTATTGTATAGGTTGTTTATACGGTGGTGGCTAGGGCTTCACTTAAACAGGACCTGCAGCATTAGGTTGGTGTCCGGTTGCTTGCCCGAGTCTCCCAATGTCTGGTCTATAGCTCAAGTAAGCACTGCATGAGTCAGGAGTTGCTCCACTGAGATGTTGTAGTCCGCACAGAGCTCCTTGAATGGGCTGATGGCCACCCCCGATAGCCTCAGTGTGGTGATCGAGGTATGCCTTCACTGTGAGTGATGCACCGGCCAGCTGACACCACGGTGGAAGATCTGGCGAGTGCACCGTTCCTCTCACTGTCTGCGCTAGTACCACTGCCAGCAATGTCAGCACTACCAGGCCATTCAAAGGAATTATGGGGTGCTTTCCCCTTGTGCCTCCACCCTGATCACGCCCTCAATGGTATCCCGCTCTGTTCTGTGAGGCCAAAGGTATCCTACCTCTAGGGCCACCCCTTGGGCCACCCATGTCATCAGCCACTACAACTAGCTGGCCAAATAACACAGGTCATACTCTGGTACCCCAGTCCCCTGGCCACCAGGGAGAAGCATATTTTGTTTAGAGCCCATGCTGCCATCCCTGGGACCATTCCAGCTCAGTGAGCCAGCTGTTCAAGTCCATAAACACAGTTTGTGACAGCAGCAGTGGCACGTTTGCGAATACATTCAGGAGTCACAGTAACCCCCTCCATCTTGGTCAATGCCACTCTATCCATTGGCGATAGCGGTAATGATCACCAGAACACCGAAGAAAACCATAGCGCTGCAACCATCTTACCCAAGCTACCTTTCCCGACATCCACAAGGTCTCTAACATGTGCACCCCCAAGTAACAAAAGATGAGCATGGTAGTTGGCATATTTGTGGGCACCATCCCATACAGCACGGCCACCGACTGTTCAATTAACAGGAAAAGGCATGCCTTTCATACGTTCATACGCAGAACGAACAGCACCCTGAATTGCTCAAGTGTTCACATAATGGGTGGCAATCCAGCAACATCATTGTGTAATTATATCAATATATCATCTGCATACAGAGAGATAATGTGGGTATCCCATTCTGTGGTATGCCATGCTCCGAATGCTATGTGTGCAGTCCGAACACCGGGGGCTCCATTACTAGTGCAAATAGTACGGGTGACAGTGGGAAGCCCTGTCAGGAGTCCCTGTGTATTTACCATTGGTCCAAGTATTTACGGACAATGAGGATCCTTTCCCTGGGATCTGAACCCAAGATCCATATCCAGGCTATGAGGTTGCGATCAAACGCACTGCATTGAAGAACCACAAAAAGGTAAGTCCAGGATATCCTGTAAAAGGCATTTTCTATGTTCACTAACAGTGCCGCCGCTCGGCTGTGGTCAGCCAACAGTATGGGTATGATGTGAAAAAACACACAGAATATTCATAGAAGTACTCCTCCCTGATGCAAAGCTGCACTGGTCCAAGTGACCAAGAGTCTGCAGGCCCAACAGAATTCTGTTCGCTATTATTTTCCTGGGTCTTTACAGGCTACACTGAGGAGAGACAATGGTCTGTATGACTTCCTGTCCATTACTCCTCCTCCTTTTGGGATCATGACTATGATCGTCTCGCTAGAGGACTCCGAGAGATATCCAGTCGTGTGCTCAGCAGCATACATTTTGTCGACGGGCCTAATCACTTACGCCTGTGCGCAATTATAAAATTCCAGTGGGAAACCATGGCTGCCTGGTGTCTTCCCAGTTGCTGTCACACCTGCTGATTGTCCAAGGCCATTTCCGAGTGCAGCGGGTGTGCAGCTCGCACAGAATGGAAACAGCACTGGCGGGCAGGAAGCTGCTTGGCGTTTTAGTTGTTTTCGGCCTGCAGCATCCTGCCATTGTATTGTATTGTATTGTAATAGTATTTATATACCGCTTACTACCCCTGACGAGGCGTCAAAGTGCTTTTCGGCGAGTAGCACGCTACTCCGGAACCCAAAAGGGATTAGTGGTGGATTAGTATAGGGAAATATGAGTACAGTTTTAGTATTATTATGAGTTAATTTGACCCGGGCTATGTGAGTGTTAGTTGGATTGACTGGGGTAATGGAGGGGTGCAGGAGGGAAGAATCCAGAAGTGTTAATTGGGAGTTTATGGTAATAGGATTTAAGCTTGGGATGAGTAAAAGGGGGATGGAGGAGGGAAGAGTCTGTGGAAAGGGTTAGGAAGATCATAGTAGAAGGAGGGGTTTTGGCTGAGTTAAAAGTGAGATAAATGAGGGAGAATTTAGTAGGGTCGTTTGGGAGGTCCTGGTAGTAAAGTGAGGTTTGGGTGAGTTAGATGTAGAAGAGGAGGGAAGAGCTTAGGCAGGGGTTTTTAGGAGATGAAGGTAGTAGAATGGATTTGGGATGAGTCAGAGTGGGAATGTGGATAGATTGATAGAGATATGACATATGGTGATGGGTAGACAAAGTGTGATATAAAATGAGAGCAGGGATTCATAAGTATCTAATATAACAACTTATCTAGGAGCTATGCAATGACCTATGAACATGTTAAGCATAGAATAACATACATATATATATAGATATATAGATATATACACACACACACACACACATACATACACACATGTACATACATATACATATTGAAACCATGAGTAAATATACATTAGTTAAACAGGTTTGAAGAGTATGTGTGTAGATTATTGTTATGACATAGTAGCAATACATATTTTCTAAAGAACTATATATAACTAGAATATACACATAATCAGATAAAATAGGTATCAACATAGGCATATGCAGTCCTTAGCTGTTTGAATATGATGGTTATGAAGGAAAGAGCCCCGCTGATCAACGGCTCTGAGGCAACTGAACATTAGTGAGTTTTCAATGTTTTTTGGGCATTCTAATTTAAGTAGTATTTGTGTGTCATCTGCATAGTTGTAGCATGTGAGATGAAAATCATTGATCAGTTCTGGTAATGATATCATGTAGATGCTGAAAAGAAAAGGTGAGATGATTGATCCTTGGGGGACCCCTGCTTTTATGAGGTAGGGTTTGGACGACAAGCGGGAGAATAGATGATATTAGTTCTTTTTTGATTGCGCTCCTTACCTGATACTTCCGGGTTTTCCCTCATTCATCACAGCATTCTCCGTCAATTCTTCTTATTGGGCAGTATTCCGTCGTGGTGTCCTTGGTCTTGGAGGAGCCTCCACAGGAATTCCTGAAAAAGACACATTTTAAAGTTGCAACCAGCTTATTTGGGTAACATGCTAGTGCACTATACATGTATTTCAAGACTGCTTTAAAATGCTAGAGGTACTTAACTGACTCTGAGCTTGCATTTGTGGAATAAAGGAGGAAACATTTCTTCTTGCCTTGAGGAAATACAGAGACTATAAAAATTACTATTGTTTACTTGGATTTGGTCTGCAGATATTACCACACTGAACTTTCTGCATCCGTACTTGTATTTTAGACTTGACATTTTCTATTTTATTTTTGACATTATTATAATGACTGAATACTGGGCACATGAAGTAATGCATTGAACTAATATGTTATCTATATATGTGTATATATATATATATATATATATAGTTCTCCCCTTACGTATTTGCTTTCCAGCCATTTCTTACAAGCCTAAACTGTGATTACATTATTAGATACATGAGGTATACTAATGTTTGATGCACACTTGATAATTAGGAAGCTCATGAGTGGCACCTATCACCTACCCACCAGTATTTCTTTTACCTTCATTATGTGGTATTATCAGTTGTCCTAGTTATTCCTATACAGAAGAGGAGATTCATGCAAGTACTGAGTTATTATTTACTGTGCATTCCTCGTAAGAAGTACTGGAGATATATTGTAAAAAGGTCTCTGATGCACTTTCGATTCTTTTACTACACCTTAGATGGGTCCTGATAGACACACCTCCTGCAGCATAGTCTTCGGTGAACCTTCTCTCTTGTCACTTCCTTTCCCCGTTTCCCCATCGGTTGAGGTTGACTTTGACCATTGTTGGTTCACCTCAGTCACCTGGAAGGTTGGGACCTAGCATTGTGATCTCATCTCGTTCCCGCAGAAAATCCAGGTGAGAATCTGACAGTTGCTAACTGTTTAGTTGCCCACCTTATTTCTCCCTCCTTGATGGGACCTTCTAGTTGCTGACTCTTCCCTAGGGTCAGCGCAATCCTGGGGGTGCCTGCCAGGAAGAACGCCAGGCTTTCCTCTGGTTCCTCCTCTACCGGCCCTTTCAGAGACTGATAGTTTTTTGAGAACACCACCACTCTATGAGCACCCTCCACCCACTATACTCCCAAGAGTAGCCAAATTGACTGATCCCCATCCACGTGGGCTTGTGCCAAATGCTCCCTGTAATCATAGAGGGCCAGGTGTAAGATTATTTCAGTATGCTTCTTCCTCACGCAGATGAGGTCCAGACATGTCCCCATCCGCAACCACCCAGATCTTGAAACCCTGGAGCTCTTGCGCCACCCAGTTCATCTGTGTGTGTAGTGTCAAACGCACCACGCATGACTTCTTGATGCAGATCCCTTTATGCACACTTTAAACTCATCCCCCTATAATAGCTGTGAGGCGGTTGTGCCAGCGTTGATTTCAAAAAAGTATTTTACTTCTCCCATTAAAGTGCCACGAAACGCGCATCCTCTGACGCTTTGCTGTTAAGATGCCAAGAGGAGATATGCGTCCTCTCCCTTCCCCACTTCAGGGAAGAGAGGGCCATGATCGGAATCCATTTTTGCGAGATTATTGGTATTGTGCGTGTTGACGTGGAGAAACCCTAGCTATATTTTAGTCACAAGAGACTGGATAGTGGATTTCAAACGCTAGGTCGATGAACCGAACCGAATATGTTTTAGGAATAATGTCTTTCGAAATACGTCATAGACATCACATATAACATATGATAATCAATTCAACTTCAATAACCACACCAGTTTATTACAAATGTAATGATTTATTTCCCTATATTAACAACGCTAAGGTCACAAAAATAATTCTCAAACACAAATAATACATATATAGAAACAACAAAGGCTGAGTCGAACGCTGGATATATCTAAGTTAAATCAATGCAAAAAGACAAATAATCTCAATGGTTATTACCCAAAACATAGCAAAAGAATCTGAGCAAGAGAAATTTAATACATCTGATAATGATAAGACAAAAAAAATCAATAGCTATTCATGAGCATGTGAGTAACGCCTCAGAAACCACTAAATAGCATCAACATGTTGGGCTTCTTGTAAAAGTTTTATTAACACAAATTTAGAAAACATCTAACTATGGCGCTTTCAAAAATAAGCAGCAGTAAATAAACATTTGCAGCTGGTACCTGAAAAACAAAAGACAAATAACAATTCACAGCTCATACATTTATCAAATCACTACAGTAATGAATAACAGCGTCTACTTGTCAACACCAGAACAGTACGCGCTCTATTGGCGTCAAAAAATGCAAAAAAACATCACTTTCAAAATAACATGATTCATGCATTGTGCTGATATGTTGTATTTTACCCTTTTGCATTGCAGAGCTCAATCCTAAACACTTATTCTTAATATGTTTACAAATACTGTTTCTTTGCAAGGTATTGCTGCAGGTTTTCAGAGTGGGTTAGGGTGTGGCCTCTTTCCAGGGCCTTCCAGAGACTTTCCCTGCAACATGCCTGGGCGTGGTTCTGGGCTGGGCCAAGACTCTATATAAGGAGAGTCAGCCCAACTCTCAGTGCTCACTATTCAGAGGTTCCAGTGCAGAAGAGCAGCTATTTCCAGAACTTCAGTTCCAGTGGCCTTTTTGATCTCCCAGTTCTGCTTTGAAATCTTCATTGGTGCATCTTGTTCCTGGGTGGTAAGACGGTAGTTTGGGTTTATTCACAATACCATTTATTTTATCTAGAATTATCTCATTCTAAGATCTGATCGTTTATTTATGTCAACAATTTGTTTTAAGGTTATAAAAAGTGCACTCGAGTATTTTTGTTAAAGTGTGTACATGGATGTTTATGAATCAGCAAGAAGCGCGATTCGTTTATAGTTTTGAAACTCATGTTACATTGCGCGTCAGCGTTTATTGACATACGCGTTGAGGTTTACAAATCGACAGGATGCGCGATTTGTCTGAAAAGCTTTAAAAAGGAAAAACTGTGTTACATTGCGCGCCAGTGTTTATTGACATACACGTGGATATTTATGAATCAGCAGGAGGCGCGATTCGTTTGAAAAGCTTTGAAATCTTGAGTTGCATTGCGCGCTGACATTTATTGACACATACGTGATTGATCACGAATCGGCAAGAGGCGCGGTTCATTTATGAAGCTTTAAAAGCTTGTGATACATTGTGTGTTACTATTTATTGACATTTATAAGAAGGTTTTGAAGTGGTACGATGTATAATTAAATTTAAGATAATTTCAAAACCTGTTGCTATTTATTGTGCAACCATTTCTTGACTTTGCATGGTGGCATTCGAGTCAGCAGGACATGCAATTTTTTACTAGAGTTTATTTATGTTGTGAACTGCATATTACCATTCCAGGATAATTGCTTAGTACAATTCGAGTTGATAAGTATGGGAAATATTTCTTGAACTATTGAACCCATTGAAACATATTTCTTCTCTAGTGTTTTAAGAGTGTAATCTGTGTTGAAAACATTTCAAGGAAAATATATATAGGATCAGAAGTTCTAGATGCAATATTATATGCTTCTATTATGCATATTCTTGTTATTCTAATTCATGCTTGAACAAGAAAAGTTTTATTTGAATTAATCTGGATTCCATTACAGGTATCTGATCATCACAAAATCTGTTAATTTTTAAAACTGCAATTCAAGATTGCTCATATTTTCAGAAGACTATGTTTATTAATATTTACTTCAGGTTATATTGTGTGTTCTAACCTTTTTTCCCATTAAAGGTCTCCTTCCCAGCAGTACCCTTCCTAATCCCCTCTTCCCCTCTTGAACTCTCACAGTCTCTGTGAATTGTCTATCAGAGTCTTGGAGCTGTTCATTAGAGGACGTGTTGGGAACGTGCGCAAACCCTGAGGATCTGGTGACTCTGACACTACTTTGTCAGTGGGACAGCAACATCAGGCACCAACATCAGGAAAGGAACAAGAATAAGGGTAGGGGTGAAGGTTTAGAATTTGGACTATAAGATACACTAAACCATCTAAGTATAAGTTCCGTATTGAACAGACATAAACTAATAAAGTACCAGAATGTCAATAGACTATCTGGAAAACTTGAAATGTCAAAGTGACATATCATACAGAATAGAATCTCTAGAACTCAGAATACACGAAAATCCCAAAGAAGACCCCGATCAATGGTGACTGATCATTAAATTAAACTTGTTAAATTAAAATGGTTGGTCATAACTTTCTCACCTCGTGCTTTATCCAATCAGAACATTACCAGCTTTCCAAATGATACAATTTGTTTACTCTAAGCTCTTCTATTTGCTGTTATTTCATTGACAAAGTCTTAACTCATACATTTGTATCCTGCATTTCCTCTTCTGCAGCTTCATCTGTGGATCCTTTGTTTTCACTCCACCGGAATACGAAGTCACAGGAAAACGATTACAAAATATGTTATAACACCATTTCTTTTCCCTCAAGGAAAGACATACAAGTTAGAAACTACATAACTACAAACAATGTAGTCAGTCAGACTACGGAACACACTAGAAACATTTTATACAGCTTGCATTGCACAGTGACCTTGCATCTGCTTCTACTTCAGTCCAGCAGAGACCACTTAATACACATTTAATTCTGACATTTATTTTAGTTAAGAAACACACTCTCTTGTAAAGACAAAATAATTTAATCAGCTTAATTTAGCATGGACAAAATATAGGCCTTACATAAGATTGTGGCCATTCAGTTAGTCAAAATTCTCGTAAACACAATTTTATTATTAAAATTAATTCACACATTAATTTGTAAGTATAATTACGTAAAGACTAAACATTTATCAAGAAAATCCCAGCTCTCACATGAGTCACCCAAGCAATATGATAGGAGGTGAGCAGCAGGTCTTTTCTAGTGTGTATCTCATTTATATAGGAAAAGTGTGAATATTCCCTGGTTGTCAGATGTGCCTGCCACCATGCATCTAGCAAGTGCCAGTTTCCCTGCCAAGTGCTTAACTGCTTGGAGTGTGCCTGTCCCCACCAAAGGTGGATGTGATCGGTCTAGGGCTGCTTCTGATACACAACTAAAGTCACCCCACCACCAAGGAATCATCCCGTGTTCCCTCTAGCAGCTCGGTCATAGAATGCAGGTATGCCGCATGTCCAGTGTTCAGTGCATAGATGCCCAATATTTGAATCTGGTACCCATCCAATTCACCACTCACATATAAACATCTGTTCTCTATGTTTATTTTCTGACCTTTCAGCTGAAAAGGCATCCCTACTGCCACCCACACCAGCACGCCTCTTGCGTATGCTCAATATGCGATACAGAAAAGTTGGCCTCTCCAGCGAGCTTGCAGTTGTGACCTCCCCCGCCCCACCAGGTCAGGAGGGTGGGTCTCTTGCAAAATACTTGTGTGGACAGATTGTGCCAATAGATAGGAGGGACCCTGATGTCGTTTGGCCGGAGTCCCCAACCCCCTCACATTTCAGGTGATAAGGTTAATTACTGTCGGGTGTGACATGACATGTTTGTGTTTGTCCTTGGTCGGGCGTGAGAATAAAGGGCTAACATCTTGGTGCCTGTGTGGCCTGATGGAGGGAGCCGCTCAGTTAATTTCGTAATGTGTGGCCCCAGTCAGCAGAGCTGGTCATGATTCCTTGAAGGAGGCTACCGGCGTCGATCAGCACATCCAGCTGAACCCCCTAGGAGAGGCCAGGTGGCTCCTGTCACTCAACCCATCATCTGCCATGGTATGCTCATGCCCTCCAAGTGAGCTGCGTCCATACTTGCAAGGATCCCTGTTGTGACAAGGCACCATGTGTTTCTGTCCAGTCCCATGCCTTAGCAGTATCCACGAAAAAACAAATTGACCTCCCTTCAAAAGTGACACACCTGGGCCGGGAAGAGCAGGGCATTTTTCAATCCCATTTCTCGTAGTCTCTGTTTCATTGCATGGCCAGGGTGTAGTCCAAGAAGATGAACACCTTACTGTTATCGATCATGTGGCGGCTTCTTTGCTGTGCTTCGTGCAAGATTATCACTCTGTCCTGGAAAAGCAGAAGTTTTGCCAAAACCGGTCACGGCAGGGACCCAGATAGCGGGTCTCTGGCAGGAACCTGATGTGCCATCTCAAGGGAAAAAAAGGTTGATGGCCTGCAGGTGCCACTGTGGCCTTCAGCCAACTCTCCAGGTATTTAACCATGTACTGCTGTTGCATGGCCTGGGGCAGACCCACCACCTGCATATTGTTGCTTTGGGTGCAGCCTTTGACATCCTCGGCCCTTTCTTCAAGCCGTCATAAATAATCCTTCAGATCACTCATCTGTTGTTAGAGGTCCAATGTTGGAGTTTGTAATAGCCAGAGCGAGTTTTGTGCACTGGACACCTGCTCATGCAACTTCTTCTGATCCTCGGGAAGGAGACCCATTTCCAAGGCCACCACGTCTAGCTTGGCCTCCAAGGAAGTACCAGAGGAGTTCACCGCTGCTAAGATCTGCACCACTCCGTCAGGATCGAGAGGTCAAGCTGTCCACAGGCACCTGACATACCTATTGCCTCCTCTCCGGCTTCGGACACCCTCTCCACTCCTGTGTCTGTACTCTGCACCATTTACATTGCCCTCAACTTCCCCATCACCTGTGTTGGTGCCTTTTTGCCTATACTTAAGCCCCTCCCTGTTGCCTCCAGGTGTCCACCCCTATCAGTGGGAGGTGCCCACAAGTTCTTCTCCACTTCCAAGCCAACGGCCTGCCTGCTCGCCTCTTTTAGCACAGAGGCACGAGCAGCCGTGCAGCCTCCAGCTATCTCCAAATGTTGAGGGGGCTCCTCTTGCCCCAATGTGCCCACTCCTCTGTTCTTTGTCTACCAACAGGGTCTCTGCTGGTGGCTGGCTTCCCTGCCAGTTGGCAAGGAAAGACAGGCAGCCACCTCCTGACAGTGCATTCCTCTATGGGCCTCTTTCTTCAGTGTTGCTGTGTTCCTGCCCTCGCACCCTCAGGTCGGCCAGCACCGTCGCTGTTCACAGGGCACCCTGGGGGAGGCCCGAACATCCAGGCAGATGGGGAGAGCGCGCTCCCAACTGCCTCACAGTAGCTCCCTGCCTTTCAGCCACACAGTGTCCTCCTTTCTGCTGTCCGGCCGCCCTCCGCAGGGGACAGGGACCTGTCTTTGTTGCTCTACCCCGTATCCCTGGTAGTGCTGCCTTGTCTGGCCTGCTATTGTGTGCACAGGCACTCTCTCCACTCCCTCTGCTCGGGGAGAAAAGGGCCTGCACCAGATTGGGCCTCACAGCCCCTCTCATCTCCTTCTGACTCGATCCCACAGGCGGAACCGTAACTCTTGCAGCCCGAGGCAATGCAGGCCTCCGCGAGGGGGAGCCTTGCCGTCCAGCCACCTCCCACCTTGCACAACTCCTGTTTCTCTCTTGGAGGGGTTCAGTTCACCGTCCCCCCTGGCGTAGGCACAACCGTCTGGAGCAGTCAAGACCCAAAGCCACTCAGGATGCAGGCAGATTAGAGCAGAGGCCCGACGGAATTCTCTAAGCCGGGGCCACCATCTTCCCTTCCAAAGCCATGCCTACCAAAGCCACGCCTGGTGACAGATGCTTCATGCTAAAAAAGTGTAGGGAGGGGGGAGTTTGAATTGTCTGAGTTTAGTTATATTGACTTTTTGTTTACACCACAACTTGCAACACCTGATCACACCTCCCATATCCATACACTGGAACAAACCCCATGACAGAAGCAAAAGATACCATTACTGGCATCTTGGAATGTTAATTGCCTGATTATTAAAATCAAGAGTAAAGCAGTGTTCCAGTAGCTTAAGTGCTAAGCTCCTCTGGTGGCACCGTTACAGTAAATGCACTTACTGGGTAATAGTTGACCCTTCCTCCTACGCTGAAGTGGATATACCAGAGTGTTTCACACCGGTTACACTAATACATTCCGAGGGGTTGCTGTCCTACTTCACAAATACTTCCCCCTGCTGGTCACAAAAACCAACTGCAACAACCTAGGTCGATTTACTGTAACTGAAGGGGAAATAGAGGGCATACATTGGATGGTTGTCTCATTTTACCCCCAACATGTGTGACACACACACTACGGACTCTCAAAAAGGTGATGCTACAATCCTGTCCACCACACCCCTGTGCGTATGACAAACACTGGTGGCCGGTGACTTCATCTCAGTCATAGACCCCAAGACGTGGCACAAGAAACCCCCAGATATATAAATCTATCAGTTTGAAGTCATGGACGACTTCCTTGATGGAAGCTTGGTGACTGCTGCATCCATAGGCCAGTGACTTTAACTTCTACTCCCACTCTCATAGATCCTCCTGCCCTCAGTAGACACGGCCAGGCTGGTGGATTCCTGAATCCTTTTGGGAGCTCTAACTGATTATGCCATGATAATCCTCAGACTAGGGCCACTTAGAAGTCGTCAACAGTCTGGGCAATGACAACTGAGCACCTGGTGGCTTCTAGATGCCACATTTGATGAATTCCTACGACCACAAATCACTGACAACCTAGACAAGACTAAAGACACGATTGACTCCTCTACCATATTTTGGGACGCCCCAAAGACAGTACTAAAGGGACAGACAATGTCCTACCAGGCTGGGAAACACAAAGAAATAGTTGATTTCGAACATGACATACACAGGACAAGGGAGGACTATTTGGAACCCCAGATGACAATACGAGGCACAGGGGAGGCTGGCACTTAGACAGAGGCTGCTGGACCTGCCATCCCTAGCACACATGACAACACAATACAGACTACATGAGTTTGGGGACAAGAAAGGGAAGCTACTACACTCGCTACAGACAGAGAACAAAACCAGCAGCTGGTCCCCAGCCTTGGTCCAAACACAGACCAGACTATCATGGGCCTCACCTCATAGCCCGAGAATTTGCGAACCAAACAGGGAAAGAAGACTTGAATTTGCCTAATTGAGGTCAGTTAAATGAATCAATCCTATTCCATTGATTTTACAATATGTCTGTAGAGGTACATGTCAGGGTTCCCCAATGTCCCCTTTGATACTTTTACAAGCTGTTGAGCCCCTTGAAGGCTTTCGTCGTGAGTTACATACCCACCACTGGCTCTATGTGGGAAGTAAATCCCTTTTGATACCTTTATACGTTAATGGCAGTGTTACACATGCAGGATCCGGAAACCAATGCGACCCCTATCACTAAAAAGGTTATTAATTTATGTGGATACTCAGGACTACAAATCAATTGGGACAAATCTGAAATATTTCCAACCAACAGATAGCTCCACCTCTTTTAAAGGAGAGTCTCCACTCCAATGGAGCATATATGGCGTGAAATATTTAGTGATTTATGTGACCAGAAATACCACAGAGCTAATTAGGTGTAATTTTGGGGCGGTCTAGGAACTTCTGAAGACGCAACTAGAGCGCTGGCTGCTGTGCCCACTATCAATGCAGGGGCAGATTTAAATTAAGTTAAAATCTAAATTAAAATTGTCACATCACCAAAGTTTATATATATACATATATATATATATATATATACATATATATATATATATATATATATATATATATATATATATATATATATACACTTATGGCTATATATATATACACATGTATATATATAGCCATAAGTGTATATATATATATATATATATATATATATCCATTGCATACTTACATCTAAGTGTGATTTTATGCTTTATGTTAAGATTGGTCATAGTCTGTGATTCTCACGTTATAGTTGACCTGTCCATAGTTAATATGTGTTCATATTAAGTTACCCATAGTTTAACATAGGCCTCAGTCTGAACATTCTTGCTAACATCGAAAATGTACTTTAGACTGTTGAGTGCTATCTTTATCTTTATTCTTCTTTCAAAAGCCATGCTAACTGCAGTAGTTTCATTAATCCCATAACCATTTGAATATCGGCGTTCAGCAGTTGCTGTTGAGGCTTATTTGTAGGACTGGGCAAATATGCATTAATTGGGAAGGTCTGGCTCAGTAAATGATGGAAGGGGGCTGTCAGTGCAGGACCTATTCTTATTTTTTATGGGCAAGCACATTTTACAAAACATTGGCTCGGTGAGCAGGCATCTCCTATGCATGTAAGGATGAAAATAACATTCTCCAGGCCTCTTTCGATAGCGACATTGTTGTGTAAAAGGGAAAAAGAGATGAAAATTGATGTAGTTGGAATAACTGAATGGGCTTGATGGGGGATAGCAAAGCCTGCTGTTATTGTTTGCCCTACTCCCCTTAGGCTATGAGTGTAAAGCATGCAGGATGTTTTTCAATCTATACATGCAACCTGTGTAAGAACTAAGGGCCACATGTACAAAGTTTTTTTTTGTCACATATGGCCCGAATCACAGAATCGGGCCGTTTGAGATGAGAAAAAAGCATTTGGCGCTGTACAAACCCAATTTTGCGATTCAGTAATCTCCCTTCTCTTCCTAATTGCGAGTTGCAGTGCGATGTATGATTGTTTTGTGACAGTGAATGCGGTCACAAAACAATCGCAGTTAGCACCAATTTCAAATTGGTGGAAACCCCTTTTGCAAACGGGAGGGGGTCCCCATGGGACCCCTTCCCTTTTGTAAATGGTAACGAAAATATTTTTTCAGAGCAGGCTCAAAAAAATGAAAAGAAAACTTTTAATTTTTGATTTTGAAATGCATCCCGTTTTCCTTTAAGGAAAATGGGCTGCATTTAAAAAACAAACAAAAAAAACTGCTTTATTTAAACGCAGTCACAGACATGGTGGTCTGCTGTCACCAGCAGGCCACAATCTCTGTGACTGCACCCATTCCCAATGGGGTCACAAATTGCAACCTGCCTCATGAATATTAATGAGGTAGGTCATTTGTGACCCCATTGGGAATCGCAAACAGTGTGAGGTACACTGTTGTACATATGGTTTTGCGACTCGCAAATGAGCCACAAATTGCGAGTCGCAAAACTGTGGGTTGTACATCTGGCTCTAAATTCAGAGACAAGCATTTTATTGTAGCTGTAGGCAGATGATACCCACCACCACCTGAGGCGTCCATCCAGTGACACCATTAACTCATTGAAATCATAGTTTTCAGATTCAACTGATAGACACTCTGTCAATTATAAAACTTGCGCCCTAAGGTAACTATAACTCATGCCCTCACCAAGCAGTGCTAATTACCCAACACATTACATCAGTAATATTACTTTCATAACATAATTTATAATATCAATGTAACATTTGCCGTAAAATTATTGAGGAACAAACTGTGCATGGGGGGTTGCAAGTTATAATTACCTTAGGGGACGAGTTATAATTACTCGAGATAACTCTATCTATAACTTTATAATTTCTAAGGTTTGTGCGTGTAAATTCAGAACCTAACTATAACGTCCCTCTAACATTTGTTTTTTTCACTGAATTTGCACACACACACACACATATACACACATTTGTATACATCTATGTACATCCATATAGCTTTATATATATATCTGTATATCTATCTCATATATATCCATACATATATCCATTGCATACTTATATCTAAGTGTGATTTTATGTTTTATGTTAAGATTTGCCATAGTCTGTGATTCTCACGTTATAGTTGATCTCACCATAGTTAAAATGTGTTCATGTTAATTTAGCCATAGTTAATATAGGCCTCAGTCTGAACATTCTTGTTAACATCGAAAACCTAGTTTTGGCTTTTGTGTGCTATCTTTTTCTTTATTCTTGTTTCAAAAGCCATTCTAACTGCAGCAGTTTCAATAATAAATGCTTTCAGTTGTTTTAATCTTATGAGAATGCACTTTTGATAGTTTCACTGTAACATTTTAGCTGATTTCGAGCTCCTGTGTCCAGGACAGTCTGACCACAATTTTTCAACCACTGCAAGATATCGTCTGATGCCATGCAGCTGTGAGCGTGGTTGTGTGATGCCTGTGAAGGAAAACGTGGACACCTTACCATCGAACGTTAGATTTTGATTGGTTCCTGCGTTAGATTTTGATTGATTGCTGCTTCTTAGGAACCGTAGGGTGTTGTATTTCTCATTAGAAATTGTATGTTAAACTATGGGTTGCTAAAGAAGCCACATTCAGGTTGTTCCTGTCCACCTTTGAATGCAGATGCCCCGCTGCCTCACTCTCGAGACTGTATGCTTATTTTATTGTTACTCGTAGAGTTAAACTCTAAAGCCAATTTATTTCCCCATTGCCTGATCGGAACCTTCATTTAGTTCTGCTTAGAGGCTTCATTTGCTGACGTATATGGTCCAAACCTCCCAGACCTCACTTGAAACGTTAGCCTAGCGTTAGGAAATTTCCCTTCAGGGGAACTGTATCTTTCCTGATTTGACCAAGAGAACCCTTAAATAACTTGGCTTTGTGTTTGCTGTTTCAGAATTGTTTTGGATTGTACCAACCTCCCCCACATAAGGTGGTTATTGATTTATAGCTAACTTGAATGATTTTAGTTTGTAAATCTGTTAACCTGTCAATAAAACATTTATGGTTTGCTAATCTACTACTCCCTGTCACCCTTCTGGAGTAAAATATGGATCAGTGTTATTGGTATGTTATTGAACTGCTAATGTGAGGCCTCACTTGGAAAGAAAGGTCCATCCATTCCAGTGCAGCTTTTTGTTTTTGTGTATAGGTATTTGTTGGCATTTGTCCAATACATGGAACTATAATGGCATGCTGTTACAACCGTACCGGATAATGTCCTGAATTACAGAGACTTGTATAATCCTGCCTCCCTACCCCACAGTTACAATCTACTTTCCTCATGTGTTAGCATAGAACAACAGATATTGCTTTGCATAAAGTGCTAAGGCAAAATAAGGATACAGTGTGCATAACAGTTATAGGAAACAATGTGTATATTAGTCCACCTTCCAGAAAATCAGTGCATATTCTCCAGTCCATTTCCACAATCCATTTCAGGGGGGTAGTGCATTAGCGGGGTCCAACAATTTGGAGAGCATCGCTGCCCATGCCTGCAAGTGATCTGCAAGTCTGTTGTCCCTTGGTGTTTTGCACATATGGCATTCCTCTGAATATGCCCATTCAGTCATATCCCGCAACCATTCATCAAATGTAGGAATTACTGGGGATAAACACCTAATGGCTGTCTTTCACTTGGCCAATATGAGCCCCAGTAAAATACATTTTCTGCTCAATTTCTTTTTCTTTTTCACAGGGATCCCACCTAACACACACTGTTGCATCTCTCTGTATGTGGACCAACTGTTGGTCCTGTTAAGGGCCTTAAGCACTTTCTCCCACTAACCATCCAACCAAGTGCAGTCCCCCATCATATGTAGAAAGCCGGCATTTAACTCAGTCCACCGGGGACAAGAAGAGGGACGTGCAGCGTGTATTGCACGTAGTGTGAAAGGAGTAGCGTAAACCCAGTGAATTATATTAAATTGGACTCATTTAAATCTTGCTTTTGAAGAAGTGGTCTTCAGCCATGGTGGATTCCCTCCTATTCCTTGGCTGTCAGGGGTTTCCCCAGCACTTGCCATTTATTATGTGTCGGGAGGTCTGCCCTTGGAAGGTCCTCTCTCAGTGCACTGTAGATGTGTGAGATTAGCCGTCGACCCCCCTGCTAAACTAAGCAGAGCCCCACATCATCTGAGACTCTGGGTGGGGGCTTCGGGGAATGTGGGCCAAATTCCACAGGCTGTTGCCACTATTTTCGCATACTGGAGGAATTTACCTGTCCCCAAGTTGAATGTTTCTTCGGTGTCAGTCATAGTGATAAAGGGGTTGTCAGGGTACGGGTCCACCAAGATGTCCCAGCCTCCCTCCAGCCATCTGTCCACCGACATTGTTGGTGCTTTGGGAGAGAATGGGCAAAGTGCCCAAAAAGACATGTCAGGCAGAACGGGGCCCTATGTAGAACCAACATCACCACTCTTTCTCAGGTCCTGCAGACCTGTATAACTATGTATGGCATTGAAGTTGGAAGTCTTGCACCCACCATTAGTAATTCCAGCAATGGGATGCCATCACAGGTGCCCCTCACTAATCTGGTTTCCCAAGTATCATGATCAAACAATCAGTGCACTGCTTTTTGCAGTTGCGCTGCAAAGTAGTAGAGCTCCAGATTTTGGAATTCTAGCCCAACCCCCCACCATGTGCGTTTAAGAGTAGACAGGCTTACCCACTTCCTCAAGTGGCCCACAGGAGTTCAATAATCATCTTATCTAGCTCCAAGAAGTGCTTTCTAGAAATTGCAAATAGGATCCCATGGAATCTGTAAAGACATCTGGGTAGGATTATCATTTTAATTAATGCCGGCTTCCCCATTAAGGACAGATGTAGTGTGTTCCTAAATGTTATTGACAGCTTTAATCCTTTGAATACTCTCCCTGTATTGGCCACCTCAAACTCAGGCCCCTGTGTGTTGGACTAATCCCTAGATACTGGACATTCATCGTTCCAAGGGGAGATCTAGTCTAGGAGGATCTGAGGCCTGTCTACCAGTCCATTCTCCCAATAAGATCAGTTTAGATTAAGAGCAGTTGACATGAAGACGGGACACCTCGCCGAACTCAGCGAAGAGGGCTAGCATGATAGGGACTGAATTTAAGGGCTGCCACAGATAAATCAAGGCATCATTGGCATACAGGGAGACCACATGTGTATTATCTCCAATCTCTATCCCCCAGTCCCACAGGAAATCCCGAAGCAACAAGCCAGTAGCTCCATTACTAGTGCGAATAGCATGGGGGACAGAGGGCATCCCTTCCTGGCTCCTCAGTGTAAAGAAAACCTCCTCAACACCATTCCACCCACTCGTACTCTCACAGTCGGGTCTCTGTAGAACAATTGGACCCATTGCAGAAAGCAATCTCCAATGCCTACCTTCCGCAGCACCTTCCATAATTATTCCCATGACAGGGAATCAAGCACCTGTTTGATGTCAAGGAGTGCCAGCGCATATGGGCCTTCCTCTGGGTTGATTGCATGCATGACCAGAGATAGTCTGCATAAGTTGCAAAGGGTCTTCCTACGCTGGATAAATCTGCATTGGTCCTCCTGGACCAACTGCAGTATGTGTGCCAGAAGTCTGGATGCCAGTACTTTACTAAGGATCTCCACATCTACATTGAGGATCACGAAGGGGCAATATGATGTTACTTCTGTTGCATCCTTATCTGGTTTTGGCAGCATAACTATAAGTGCCTTCCTCATGGAGGCAGAAAGCAGCCCCTTCCCACATGTATACTTCCAGCAGTCGGTCTGCCATCATCCTCACCCTATGTTGGTAAAATTCTGCCGGCAAGCCATCTCTGCTCGGGGCCTTAGTGGTCTTCAAGGCCCGTATTGCTACCATTATCTCCTCTCTAGTCAAGGAGGCGTCTATGTTATCACTTTCCTCTCATGTTAAGGAGGCCATCCTCTGGCCTGCTAAATATGCTTCCCACTCCTGTGCAGCATTGCTCAGTGGCGTTGCACAAGCATTCCTCAGTTGTGTGGCAAAAGCTTCTGTAATGCCTTGGTGCATGTGTATTATTTGCACCCATACATCGTTGCCTCCCACCATTGGGGGACCGTGAGTGTCATTCCGGAGAAGTGTTGCAAGTAGTCTGCTAGCCTTATCGCCCTCCATGTGGAGTTTCTTCCTGTAACTGGTGCACATTAATTTGTCTAAGTGATCCCATATCTTCAGCAACTCTCACTTACATTCTTTCTACTCGAGTAGCTCCAAGGCTGCTCAGGCATACCCTTCTCCAGATCGCCAAGCCTCTTTTCCAGGACATCTAGGGATCTAGAAAGGTGATGTTTCAACCCACATTCGCCACGCAACAACACCTTCATAGCATCCCATTCTACTGCTCCTGCAGTCGCACTCCCCCAATTCTCGATGAAATAGTGCTGTAGGACCTCTGCCACAACTTCTGTGAACACCGTATCTGACAGTGCCTCCGCCCGCATTCGACACAAAGGCACCCTTTGTGTTCCCCTAGACATTCAAATAGATACCAGTAAGGGTGAATGATCTGATAGATACTGTGTGCCCCAGTGGCAGATACAAAGCAGGAATACAGGAATACACCCTGCCTCCTGGGAATCTCACCCTCCACACATCCCGGAGTCCCATGCCAGTCATGATCCCTTTAAGAGCACGTATCATCACTGGTTTGGTGTTCGTCTTAAGGGGGAGATAATCCAGACCAAAATCCAAAATACAATTTAAATCCCCAGCCAGGAGGACCTCAGAGCTTATATGATCAGCAGCTGCACTCATTACTGACCAAAAGAAGTCCGCATCGGCCACAGTGGGAGCATACACATTCACCAGGCATATGTCTCTTACATCTTATGCTCCTGAAACAATTACAAATCTCCCATTTAGATCCAGTTTGATTCACTTGGCCACAAAAGGGACTCCGGGTGCCACCCAAATCAGGCCCCCTCCCCCAGCATACCTGGAATAGGAGGTCACAAATATCTGTCCCTGCCCCATCTCAAGTGTGTTTCCTGCAGGAATGCCAACGACACCCCATAACACTCGAGATAGGAGTATACCCTCCTCAGTTTTTCAGGGAAGCCCAATCCCTGTATGTTCAAGGTAATAAATTTCCAGGCAGTAGCCATAAACCCCTCCAGTGCAGCTTGATTACTGAAGTTTGCTCCAAAGGGTGTGCATGGTGCAAATCCCACCCCCTTCTCCATCAGGAACATGGGAGTGCATATTGTTGGACTTATCTGTCCATATCGGTTACTTGGCTTGAGGGACATTGTGTTAGGGGACTGCGATGACAGACTACAAGAAAACTCAACGTTTATCTGCCTTGAGATTAAGAAGCATAAAAGAGTTCTGACCAATGAAATAGATAAGGATAATGACATCTGTTTATGAACTCAAGGAGTGTGTAATGACTGTGAAGTCTATGATTACTCGGTGTTGACTGGACTTTGAGGAGATCAAAGCAAGAATGAAACCATTTGCCATGCTTACCAATACAAGCATTTGAAGTAAGGATGTGCTGTGAAACATTAAGGCCCTCATTACAACATTGGTGGTAAAAGGCGCTTAACGCCGTGCAGAAGACCGCCAAAACACCGCCGCGGAATTCCGCCACAGCTATTATGACCCACAGCTCGGAATCCGCTGAAATTCAGACACCCACACAAGACCGCCACACCAAAGGTCAGTGATAAACTGGCGAAAACAAAACCTCCACCGTCACGCCAACAGAAACACGCCCATGCTATCACGACACACGAATCCACACGGCGGTCTTTTAACTGCGGTATTCCATTGGCGGTACACACCGCCGCGCTCAAAATACACACACATCTCCAAAACACCGCCACATTGGACAATTCCAAATACACACACCTGATACACATACACACACCACTCCCACACACCCAACACAATATAAAACACACCCCCACATCACCCACAAACCCCTACGACCAAAAATTAGAGACGAAGGCGACAGAGAGAGCACAGCAATAGACAACCCCACCATACAGAGGCACACCACACCATCACCCACACAACATTACACGCACAATACACCACACCCCACTACACATCACCACACACATCAACACTTACACCACCCCACACATCACCCACACCACCTCATGTCACGCCAAAGACACAGAGGAGGAGCTCAAGGTCATGGTGGAGGAAATCCTACGGGTAGAGCCACAGCTATTTGGCTCACAGGTGCAGCACACATCCATAGCCAGGAAGGTGGAGCTATGGCAAATAATCGTGGACAGGGTCAACGCAGTGGGACAGCATCCAAGAAATCAGGAGGACATCAGGAAGAGGTGGAACGACCTACGGGGAAAGGTGCGTTCAGTGGTATCCAGGCACAACATCGCGGTACAGCGGACTGGCGGCGGACCCCCACCTCCTCCCCCACAACTAACAACATGGGAGGAGCAAGTCTTGACCATCATGCATCCAGAGGGCCTCGGAGGAGTCGGTGGAGGAATGGACACTGGTAAGTTAAATCTCAACTATTATATCCCCCACCCTACCTGCTGCATGCCATCACACACCCCCACCCTCACCCCCTCCCCTATCACTCCAGCTCCTCACTAATGTACTCATAACACAAACCACACATCCCAACACCAAGCCCCGCATGGAAAAACAAAGCATGGTCAGCCCTCACCAAAGCATGCTTACTGCACATACCCATAACAACCCCCTAACCATCATCACACAAACCCACACACAGGAATGCTTGCACTGGGGTACACAAACACCCACCCATTGCACACCATTACTCACACACATGCACTAATCATGCTCTTATATCCCTGCAGGGCCACTACGGAACGTCACCACACCGGAGGGTCCAGACAACTCCACTCCACCCACAGAAGAGGCCCACAGTGATGACAGCAGCTCTGCACTACTGGATCCTGATGACCAGCCCGGACCATCGGGGGCCTCGGGACAGTCGGTTCCCCTTGCACAGGCACAGCCCAACACTGACCTTCCACCCTCTGGTAACACCAGCACAGCACCCACCCAGCAGGCCCATACCTCCGTACCCAGGACACGTAAATCAGCGGTGTGTCCACCACTACAGGGAACCCAGGGTAACCCACCACCCCAACAACAACAGGGACCTGGGGGCAGTGGTAGTGGGCACACGGTCCAGGGGACGGAGGCACAGGAACACAGGGGAACTGGGAGGGCTGCTGTGCGACAGGGGGCGGACAGGCCAAGGGAACCCACCCTCCACGAGGCCCTCTCCTGCATCATGGGAGCATACCACCACTCCCAGGAGACGATGGCGACGGTACTGGCCAAGTTTCAGGAGACCCAGCGCCTGCAGGACGAACTGTATTTGGGGTTCAGGGAGGAGCTCAGAACCATCAGCTCCGCCCTGGGCACCATCGTAGGGGTGCTGAAGGACATACAAAAGACCATGAGGGACACCGTGGCACTCCAAGGGGCCCCTGACACTAGCATGGACGATGAACTGCCCACCACCTCCGCCGGCGCTAGTGGACAGGACGCCCCGCCACAGGACCACCACACCAGCACCCCACCCCCTGCAGACGGACAACCACCCCGCAAGCGGTCCCTGAGAACCAGGAACAGGACAGAGCAAGATGGCAAGACCCCCGCCAGGAAATGAGACCACCCTGATTGTCCTCCCACTGTCTCACTTTGTTACCCTGTCCCGATTGGAACTGCCCCATCTCCACGTCCTATGCCCATATGGTCAGTGCACCTGTGTGACTAATGGACTGGACTCTGCCATGGACATTCCTCCACCGTCCCCCATCACCATATCACTATCCCCCTCCATTTTTGAGCACTGAAATAAACACCCTTGAACCACAAAACAATCTGGAGTCAGTCTGTGATTTGGTAAATATGTATAATCAATGACAGTGTCAACATGCTTTCCATTTTTATAGCCAACATACCTATGTCACACATCAAAAGTCCTTGAAGGATGCAAGCAGATGACACACGTTGCTAACCACACCTGTGAGACCGTAATGGAAAGGTACAACTCAGTGACCAAATACTGCTATGAAATGACAGACAGGTTAGAGGTAGAAGTGTGAAAGTGAATGTAATGGTAAAAAGAAATCTGTTCTCACCTGTGTGTTACTGGAAATATTGCCGTATGACTGACTCCCTGTTGTCTATGTCTTCTTCCTCAGCGTCCTCCTCATCACTGTCCACAGGCTCCACAGGCTCCACAGCTGCCACAACACCGCCATCTGGACCATCCTCCTGCAGAAAAGGCACCTGGAGTCGCAAAGCAAGATTGTGAAGCATCGAGCAGGCGATGATGATCTGGCACACCTTCCTTGGTGAGTAGAATAGGGAACCACCTGTCATATGCAGGCACCTGAACCTGGCCTTCAGGAGGCCGAAGGTGCGTTCGATCACCCTCCTAGTCCGCCCATGGGCCTCATTGTAGCGTTCTTCTGCCCTGGTCCTGGGATTCCTCACTGGGGTCAATAGCCAGGACAGGTTGGGGTAACCAGAGTCCCCCAATAGCCACACCCGGTGCCTCTGGAGTTGACCCATCATATGAGGGATGCTGCTATTGCGCAGGATGTAGGCGTCATGCACTGATCCAGTGAACATAGCATTTACCTGGGAGATGTACTGGTCTGCCAAACATAACATCTGTACATTCATGGAATGATAACTCTTCCGGTTCCTGCACACCTGTTCACTCCTGTGGGGGGGGACCAGAGCTACATGGGTCCCATCAATAGCACCTATGATGTTGGGGATATGTCCAAGGGCATAGAAGTCACCTTTCATTGTAGGCAAATCCTCCACCTGAGGGAAAACGATGTAGCTCCTTACGTGTTTCAGCAGGGCAGACAACACTCTGGACAACACGTTGGAAAACATAGGCTGGGACATCCCTGATGCCATGGCCACTGTTGTCTGAAACGATCCACTTGCAAAGAAATGGAGCACTGACAGCACCTGCACTTGAGGGGGGATTCCTGTGGGATGGCGGATTGGTGACATCAGGTCTGGCTCCCACTGGGTACACAGTTCCAGGATTGTGGCACGGTCAAACCTGTAGGTGATGAGTAAATGTCGCTCCTCCATTGTCAACAGGTCCACCAGCGGTCGGTACACCGGAGGATTCCACCATCTTCTCAAATGTCCAAGCTGTCGGTGCCTAGGAAGGACAACAGCGACCACAGAGTCACCACAATCCCAGGTATGTACCCACAGATACACAGAACACGACACCAAAGACAAAATCTTCCTGTATGTGTGTCGAGTGTAGGACCAGGTATGTGTGACGCAGTTGTAAATTAAGCCATGTGGGCCCCTGAAATGGCGGCTGCCTGACCTCTAAACTGGGACAGTGGGATGTGAGGTTACTGCGCTGGCGTTGTACACCGTCGCGGTAGGCGGTCGAAGACCTCGGCGCAAAGCTGCATTGGTTAACATTGGACCCTATGGGTCCCAGGAGCCAATGATGAAGTGCGCCGGCGGTGATGAGGCGCACCACCGCGGACGTCACCGCCGCGAACGTGACCGTCATTTTCTAGCTGTTCAATCACTTGATACCTGATCTTCGACAGGAGAGGACCTACACTGCAAGTGCTGCTGTGACCTCGGTCTGGATGAGACAATGGCTGCTGCGTCTGGGAAAAGGGCCCCTGCCTTCACTGCTCAGGAGTTGGAGAAGCTTGTGGACGGGGTCCTCCCCCAGTACACAGTACTCTACGGTCCTCCAGACCAACAGGTAAGTACACAGGGAGCACGCTGTATGGGCTATGCCTGGATGGAGAGGGCTGGTTGTAAGAGGGAATGGGGCAGAGTGCAGTGAACATGAAGGACTGTGAATGCATGTGCCACATGGCAAGGGCAGGGATGGGGGCCACTCACTTCGACGGTGCTCTTGCTAATGACTTCTCTTCTTCCCCTGTGCATGTCATGTAGGTCAGCGCCCACCAGAAGAAGAAGATTTTGTCGTGCCATCGCCAAGGACGTCCGGACCCTGGGGGTCCACCAGAGACGGGGCACCCACTGCCGTAAAAGATGGGAGGACATTCGCCGCTGGAGCAAGAAGACGGCGGAGGCTCAGCTGGGGATGGCCTCCCAACGTGGGAGGGGTCCCCGTCGCCCCATGACCCCCCTGATGTTCAGGATCCTGGCGGTGGCCTACCCTGAGTTGGATGGGCGCTTGAGGGCATCACAGCAGACACAAGAGGGTGAGTACACAATCATTCTGGTGACTTTGCGCGCAGTTGAGGGGTCTAAGTGTGGGAGGAGGGCTGTGGGTTTCCCTAGGCCAGGGCGACTTCCATAGGCTAGGCCCCTCCGTAATGCAGGCCATGTGGCACTCCACCCCACCGCAGAGTCATAGTGTGGAGTGGTGTAGAGTGGGCTAAGTGGTTTAGAGTGAAGTGGAATAGAGTGTCATAGAGTGCAGTGGCATAGAGTGGAGTAGAGTGTCATGGAGCGGCATAGAGTGAAGTAGAGGGTCATAGAGTGGGGTGGAGGAGAGTGTCAGAGTAGAATGATGGGGCGTGGAGTGGAGTGTCGTAGAGTGGCTAGGTGTAGATTGGAGTAAAGTGTCACAGAGTGGCGTGCCATAGAGTGGAGTGGTGTAGCATAGAATGGAGTAAGGTGTCATAGAGTGGAGTAAAGTGGCGTGGAGTGTCATAAATTGGAGTGGCATAGACCAGCATACAGTCTTGTAGAGTGGAGTGTCACAGAGTGGCGTGTTGCAGAGTGGACTGTTGTAGAGTTAAATGGCATAGAGTAAAGTCATAGAGTGAGGTGGCATAGTGTAGAGTGTCGTAGAGTGGAGTGGCATACAGTGGAGTGGCATACAGTGAAGTGACGTAGAATGGCACACAGTGTTGTGTTGTAGAGTAGAGTGTTGTAGTGTGGAGTGGGATAGAGTACTGTACAGTTGAGTGTCATAGAGCAGAGTGTCATAGATTTGGGTGACATACAGTGGAGTGGCATACAGTAGAATAGAGTGCCATAAAATGGAGTGGTATAAGGTGGAGTATGCAAGATATGGTAGCGCACTGCCATTGAAGACAACACAACCTCAATTGAAATGATCATTACAATTGCCTATGCAGTTTTACTGATAAAACTTTCAGCGCATAATTGATAATGTGTGGAAATGGCATCATCTAGTGTATGGATTTGTTTTGACCCTACTATAATATTTATTTCCATCATACTTCAGAATTACAAATCAACATGCTTCATTTGTGCTTCCTTAATTCTGATATGTTGTGAAATATTTGCGAGTTCATTTACAGACATTTGAATTTTGTTATGTGCTAGGAGAAACCCTTTCTTTTCTAGCCCCTAGTATCCAGCAAGATTGTCACATAATTCCTCTCACTTTGAAGTCAGTAAAAGGAAAGTGAGCACCAAGCTCCATTGGAAGACAAAGCTTGACATTTGACCTCTGTCTTTGAATGCACAGCAAATGTGACAATATAAGAATAACATTTAAAGGCCTATTTACCCAAAGTGAGCACTTGTGGAAGAATACAAGGAACAATGGTAAACAGGTTATACTCCACAGAAGCAACAAACACTGTCAGGCAGTTTAAAACAAAACATGCACAAAGAAATCAAGCAAATGTGAGTTACAAACCTAAAAGCCAATGGTAAACAATGGACTGAATGCATTCACAGAGAAACTTTCGGAAAGTACCCAAGATGTCTCTTGATAACCAGACAGGTGCGCTGTCTGGTAGGCTTCAACCTAACTAGGAAAGTTGATAAAGTCCCTCATTTTTTGCTAATATATTGTCTATAATTTTATAAGCAATAGTAATTTGTTCAAAATCTATGCAGGACTCCAAGTCTGTCCCTTGATGGACTTACAGTTGCTTAAATCTTACCTGCATGTGAATGTATGTACTGTATTGTTATGAACAGTAACAATGGACTGTTATGGCCAGCCAAACTGCTTTGGGGTTTATATCCGAAAATGTGTTCTCTTACTAGAAGAGTGGGTTGTGTCATGATATGAACCCTGGGCTGATTTGCGGAGTGACTGGTCTATTTTGTCAGAAATAATTCTGATTTGTGACACATGAAAGAGTGTAAGAAGGGACATTGCATTACTAAAATGGAATGAGCTGCTAGAGGTGAATATTGGATGAATGTCTGTAAAATGTGCCTCCTATGCACAAGAGAAAAAGGGTGGTTAATGCTGAGACTGATTGTGTGCTGGGAAATTCTGATAGGTTATTATGTGCAGGAGGTGTTGAGTGGCTGCTATGGAGAGGAATCTGAGAAAGGGAGAGAGACATCAGGAGGACCTCAGAAGTCCACGATGACCATGCTAGTAACATAACAAAATAGGGACACTCGAGCTGGCGTTGTGAGAGCAAGTCCTTTAGTATGATTTTTAAAGGAGAGACTACTTTGTCTACCAGAGGTTCTGGTGAACACATGCCTGCAGAGGACACGGGATCACTAAACACTAGTGAATGGGACACATTTTTGCCCGGCCAAAGAGTTGTGTATGTAGTGCTTCATTAAACTAAAAATCCCATTATTCTTCTATTGGGCTTTGTATGGCAAGTGGTGATTCTGCTGTGGTTGGGTGGTGAGTAGCAAGGAACCGAGTTGGCCGCTGTTTCCGGAATGCTGCTCGCATATAGGGTTCCTTGTTTATGTTCTCTAAGTACCAGGATTTTCAAGTTTCTGCTCTCCTGGGAGCAAACAAAAATCTCTACCACATTGTACTCTTGGAATAGCTTGAATTTAGAAAGAGATATATAATTGTAGAAAAAAGTAAATAAAAAAGCAAGGTGGACCTCGGAGCAAGATCTGGATGAAATAGAAGATGATCAGTGCCAAGAGGCAAAAATGGTGGTCCGTTCACTAGCCATACCATCCACACTCAGGCCTATCCAATGTTACTACTTTTACAGGGAGTACTCCTCAGAACGGCTGTGGAGAATGAGGAAATCCCAAAACCCGAAATACTGAGAGTCGATACACACAGTGATGGGCAGAGTCCTTGGCAAGCCCATTCCTTTAGACCCCAAGGTGGCCTTACCGGGAGTGGTGGGGGGCTGGGCCTTTACGTACCCTATTGATGATAAGATGTTTGTTGCAAGAGTGATATTGCACACCACAGAGGGAGCAGGGACCACCCCCTACTCAGTGAGTAAACAATGGGGATGCTGCGCTTAAGCAGAGGAACTGGTTTACACATGCAGGGGATACATTGGGAAGTATAAAAGGGTCTGCGGGCCATAGTGTGAGGATGCCCAGTATCCATAGCCTCCCATGCAGATGCACTATACTCTTCCTGCTTTTTGTTACCACTTTGGAACTGCTATACGACATTGCTAATCTCCTGCTGGAATGGGTGCAGCATTTCCTTGCCTGTTGCTTAGCTTGTATTGTTTCTGGTTAAAAAAAAGCAATACAAATAGCTTGAAAAAAGAAGTAAAAGTGAAGGAAAGTGCCTTTAAAGAGGTTTTCCAATGCATCGTTGGATGCAGAGTGGGAGTGTGCCTCACTCCTAAAGGAAATGTTCCTAAAGAGAGACAGATTAGCTGAGGCAAAATTTGTCTTCTGACATCTGAAAGTGAAGACAACTCCTAATGCAGTGCATAAAAGTAGAACAAAGCAACAGAACAAGACATAAGAGCCAATCCAAATGCAGGAAGCATGTATGGAACAATCAAGGTTTATTGTCTTCACCTGAGGGAGTCTAAGGTTTCTGTAGCAGTAGAGTAAACTATATTGAAGGTTACCAGGGCCCATCATAGTTGGTGTCCTTGGAGACGATGTGTCTCTCTGAGGTATGCGGTGTACCTGGTTGTTACTATGCCAGAGGCTGAGTCATTGAAGAGCTGTGAGGAGTGAGTAGAGCAGCCTGGTCCCATGGCCGGACTGTGAACCCAAAGCAGTCCTGGCAAATTTTGTCAGACTTGACCCCATAGGGTGCATAGCGAGCAAGCCTGACCACTACAATTGGGCTTGGGGTGTTCTCCTCCCAAGAAAATTTGGGGAAAATAGCAAAAAGGTGCATTCTACAACACATTTTCCTTTTATATTCAATTGTATTACTTATTAGTGCATAGTAAATGATGCCCTTTAGAGTTCAACAGGATACAGCAAGCTTTATTGAGGCTTTTTCAATTATTCCCACACCATCACCCTCTATCAGTGCCTCTCATCTCTCCATGGCTACTTTCTCACATGTATTTCATTTATAGTGCCTCCCTTACTAGTGTAGGGTGTTGGAGCACATTACATCACACAACCTTACAGGGACAATGAATCATGCATGTGTAAATCAGTGTATAAAAAATGTTGCATAAGACGGGGGAGCTACAAAGTGTAGGGTTCACGTCATCCATACTGGTAGGTATTTTTTAAGAGTGCTTGGTCTGGGGAAGCACAAACTCAGGATTCAGAACATAATACAGTGGCTAGGGTTGACTTTACTAATAACAATTTATTTCTACCCAAGCAAACCCATTTTAGCAAAATTAAAATAATCAAAGACTGGGAAAACAGAACTTTGTAACCTGTAAAACGCAGTTTGCATACAGCTCTTTGATGGAAGTTCATAGTTCACTGTGCTAGATTATGATTGTAATGTGTGAACTACACAGTAAAAAAGGATCTCTGTGAAAAAGCAGTATCCAGCTGAGCATTGCACATAAAATACTATTCTGTGATTTGCATAATACACGTTCTTGCAGCAGGTATATTAACCCTCTGTGCTAGCTGAGTCCAAACTACCACTAGACAAACCCCCCATCTCTCTCCAGCAGGTACATTAATCTCCAGAATTATCATCCCACTTTTATTGCTGCCTGAAACTGTTGGATATACAAGGGAACCTGCAGTGCTCTTAAAACTGCTGCCCTGCTACAACACCCCCAGCAACAAAAGCAGCATTCCACGCTTGCAGACTCCCTGGGAAACGCCCAATGCCCAGTACGGCCAGTCCGGCCTTGCCTGGTCCTCAGACAGAAAATAAGTCACTGCTAGGGTGAGCCAGAAGGCTGCCAAAGCCTCAGAGATCAGGCAAGCCTTATCTGTCTAGTGTGGAATGGCTCAAGCCTTTGCAGCTGGTAGTTCCTGGAGAGTAGGAGAAGCAGAAGAGGAAATGGGAATCCTTCCAGGGTTTGCCTAAGACTAAAAAATGGCACGAAAGTCTATGTGTAAGGAAAGGGTGCATTAGATTTTCTGAACCTCCAGGAAAGACCCCTGGTTCCACGGATACATATTTGTAAGGACTTTAGAATAAGTTGGGACGTCATGATATGAGTGAATGGGGAACATCTTATCCAAATGTGGTTTTAGCTGTCCTTTTACCTATCTCAGTGTGCTGAGGTGTGGTGTTGGAGGGTGCCCTTGTTCACTCTCTGGGATCGGGGGGAAGCAGAAGAATCTTGCTTGTTCTGTAGATTGCAGCACTGCTACTATTGTACACTTTTGCAAGTGTGAACAGTATAGTGCACTAGTAAAAGGTTGGTCTCTGGGTTACCAGTACATAGTGAGATGCATGTCTGAAGAAATGCTCTACTGAAAGGTCTTGCAGTGGGCACCCTTCAGGCAATCCAAAGAAGGTGGCATGGGTTAGTCAGACCTTGCAGATCCAACAATAATACATCTTTTCAGGTCTTCAGTCCATATGGAGCAGCATAAAAAGTTGAAGAATTCCTGCCAGCAGTGGCCTCATACACTTTCTGCTGCCCGAAGTTGGTTTTTAGCACTCGGTCCTAGAGAAATGCAGACTTTACAACCCTTTGAATGGCGTGGAGATCTGATCTGATCTCCTTTCTCTTGTTTCAGAACATTACAGTGAGGGCAACTGACCACCTAGCATCTGGAGCAAGAAGGCAGCTAGTTTTCTCTAACTATTGAGCTCCAGATTGGTCACAGCAGCTCCTAGGAGGATATGAAGCAAGGGAATGTCATTTCTCAGAAGAACTCTCCTTGGGATGTTCTTCAGTATTTTTTTATCTATTACATCTATATGGAAAAAGCAATGTGCATTGGGGCATCGATAGATGAATGGTAAGTCTACATGTCATTATAGTCTCAGTGGTTTAAAAAGGCTTTTACCTATAGTACGAGTACAAGGTCATATCTTTACCAGGAAGTCTGTTAGTAGTGTTGGGTGTGTGTCCTGTGCTGGCTGAAGGTATAGCAACCAGAGACTTTCAGGAGGGTGCTGCATTCTGAAGGGACAAAGGTGGACACCAGAGCTTGTGAAGGGATTCAGGTGGAAGAGCAAGAGAAGTATTTACTGTGATGTGTGGGCGCCCCTAGTGTAAAATATAAGGCATTGGTTGAATGATGCAGAATTGAAACTGTCAGAAGAAACCAGGAGTAAGAAGTGTGGAGAGTTGGAATGAAAGGTGCATCTAGTTTCTTGTGTCTGATGCAAGGACATAGGCCCTCATTACAAGTGGCAGAATTTCACCTGGAGCGATAATGGAATTTCACCACCTGTAATTCCATGTGTCAATGAGCTCGTGGTGAATTACTGGGTCCACAAACTCTGCCCCAAAAACACCTGCGTGAGCAGGTGCTGCCAGCAGGACCACAACCTGGCTCTCAGCTGACCTCTGCGGCAGCTCAAGATGGAGCACGCAGTGCTCCCACCAGAAAGATTCAAGCCTGCAAGGACGACCCACAATACTCCTGAACCTTCCTCCGCTCTCACGCAGACACCTTCTGTCTACTCAGACCATCAGAAAATGACACCTCATTTCTCACCCCAGTTGGGGAAAACACTCTGAAAAGGACTCAGTAGCTTCAGGTGCCTATGGCTATTTCCCACTTCCCAACAAAAACTGTTAATCACTAATAATTTTTAATGCAGGGATACTGAACAGAATTGGGGATTCTTGCCCTTCGAGGTCCCCCCACCACATTTGACACACATTCATTGGATGTTTGAAATTTGGGATCCTTGACCCCTTGTTTGATGATGATTTTGCTGTGCCACCCATTTACCCACCTATGTCTTAGTGCCCACTTGCTGGTTGTATGTGATTACATTTCAAAAGTTCATATGGGCACAGCACAAACCATTTTGCATGTGCAGCAATAACACAACTTTAGGGAAGCAAAATTGTTTGTTATAGTAACAGGAGTTACCACACATATCGGGATTTACCTGCTCGCTGGTAGTGAGGGCCTCGTTTAATGGACTTTTTTCACTATCCTCAATTGAAACATTACTTGTTGGTTGCTGAGCTGTAGAAGGAAAGCAAAAAACTTTGCTACTTAATTATGCATGTACAAGACATTTAGCAAATATCGACTTTTTGTTGAAGCTAACATTAAGGATTTTTGAACCAGGCGACAGATATTGATTTGGACGAAGTCGAAGTCAATATGCTGGGCTAGAAGCAGTAAACCCAGAGCTGTAGGGAGGCGAAGAAGCAGGCGTGCAAAGTAACTCATCCTCTTACGGTAATGCACCAGAACAACTGTCCTACCTTAAGGTTTCTTTGGAAGCTCTTAGACATGGAAGGTTTCTCAGGATAGTACAGCACGATTGATTTAAATGTTTATGAAATTAAACTTCCACTTTTTGATATTATTAGCTACTGACGAGGAGATTAGGAGCCAGAAGCTACATGTAACATTAAGGTTTGTGGTAGTCAATATCTGTGTACCTCTGAAAGCTCTTTGCCTTGCTATTATTGAAGTTAAATGAAATGGAAAATTTAAAAAAAGAGGGTTCGTTACTTACAAGTATTATCATTAAGTAAATCTATTTATGTATTCCATGCAGTCAGATTTTATTTAACAGTTAAAGGCCCAGAGATACAAAGACTTTGGGTTAGGTTTACATTACTTTTTCAACTTAGACCCGATGCATAGTGTTGGTTTGGTATTTACAATTTAATGAAAATTAGGACCTGCGTTTGATTGTACACAAAGTAATGCCAAGTTGTGTAATACGCTGCTCGCGTTACTTTGTGTTAAGGGGGCTTTTCATGGGGATGCATGGGCGTTCCCATGCAACCACCCCTGGGTATTGATACAAAAGTCTATCTACAAAGAAGTGTAGACAGGAATTTGTGCCAAAATCCTGGTCATCCTGGAGGCAGGTGCAATGAGGAGAAATATTTTCATTTCTCCTTGTTTTTCCCTCTTTCCATGTGTCCTGCATTTTATAGCACACACACGAAGAGCAAACATCTTTAAAGCATAGTTTCTCTGCAGGAAGGGGCCCCTCCTGCACAAAAACTATGCTGACTGTAACTCAGACAACTGTGCAATATGGCTCAGTAGGCATGGCACTGTTCTGATGTTCCTCATTCGCACAACACAACACACCAACTTTACTTGCTGCACTGCGTTGCATGATTTCATTGTAAATTTGCCCCAAAGTGTTTGCCTTTTTGGGGAAGTCCAATTATCTTAGTAAAGAACAACTGACAAAGGCTTCACTTTTGAACAGAGCATGAACATAACATAGGTGTATTAATTCATTCATAGGTCAATCATACATACGTATGGACAAACATACAGATACTTATACATATAGGTGAGTAGGCACACAAGCATCTATACATAAGATGTAAACCTACAGAGCGACTAAGAAACATCCACAAACACCAGCCGAAATAGGGAACATCTATGCATCAAAATACATAGACATACAATTAAATATTGTATGTTATAGATCAAGAGTTGCTGGGACACAATTAAACATAGTCCTACGTACAATCAGCACACGGACACACAGAACAACAGATATGGAGTCCCCCATCAATGCATGTCAAAGGGCAGAAAGCCATCCAGGCACACAACTAAATAGACATGTTGAGGCCTGTGTCCACAAATTGGTAAACATACATGCATGTATAAAGGCAAGCTACTAGACCAAAAGGCAAATTCCACACATAACACAGCCCATATTCACGGATGCATGCTTACAAACACAAGCACATACACTGCTTACAGTCAAAAGAAAAACGCATAAAGATAAGCATATTGATAACACACATAAGGGAAGTGATGGATTATGGGACTGATAAAAGAACAAATGGATGGGTAGACTGCAGTATGATGAATTGCATGACAACCGATGCATACTTTCCCACCATCAAACTTAGGGCCAGATGTAGCAAAGGTTTTTCCCCATTCTGTGTCTATGGGAAAAAGTGTTTGTACATATGGCCCTTATTTCCTTCATATTTGACCCAAACAACAAACAAACATTGGGCCTCCACATCATTTATTGTCCACCAAAAATTAACTATGATTTCAATGATCACTTTGAAGAGCTTACCACGCACATGCACCTACACTACACAACAAATGTCTTACTAGGAGACCTCAACATCCCATTAAATATCAAGAAAGCGATCTAACTGCCAAACTGGAAGACATATGGAAATGACACAACCATACTTAAAATATCAGCACACCTACTCATTTGAAGGGGAACACACTTGACGTTATTGCATCAAATCATAACCTCATCACTCTGCAAGACCACCTAATTCAAGACTTGTCAGACCATGATGACATTCCGTTTCTGATTGTCAACCTTTCTGTCAGGGTAGTGACAACCTAGGCCAAATTTGGATAAGATACTTGAAATATCTCTGCATGGATGCGCTCATACTACTCTCTGCTACTAGTGCTATCAATCATTGAATTCACTCCCTCACCAAACATTACACAGATTCAATGACGAAAATTATAATTGAGCTAGCATCCTTAAGACCAAAAATCAGTTATAAACAATACACAGTTCCTCTAGAAATCCAATGAATTAAATCCCAGCAACAGACACACAAGAAAACGTGAGAAAAATTGGAGACACTGGAAAACCATTTGGAAGCCCTCTCAATTCTCGTCATCAGAAACGAAATCCAACTAATTCAAACGCCACGCGAGCAAACCACCAAATCAACCAAAAACTCTCTTTCATACCAATGCTTTAAACCGAAATAGAAAACCAAGCACAACCCACAACTTTTCACTAAGTTTTTTTATAGAACAAATTGACAATCTCTAAGACAAGCTACAACTGTGTTAAATCTATTATAGTCTTTCCATTTGCGAAGAGATCAAGCACTACTCATCTTTCCTTCCTGTAGATCTTGACCCACACACCAAGATCATCTACACAAACCCCTCTACCTAATCAGGAAGCCAGCATCTGTTGTTACGAACTGCGCTGAACTTCTCACCTCTGGATTTCGGATTGGCGAATACACCAAGTCTTCTACAGGTCCTGGATACTCCCAGATAAGGGCGACCCCTTCTAGTAACCACGGTGCCGCTTGACAGGCTACGCCAAAGCAGACCGTACCCTCCAGAAGGAGTGCCAGAGGGAAAAAAAAACAAAACACTGGGGAAAAAACCTCTAACAGGAACTCCTGAAGGAAAACAAGAAAACACAGGACTTGACAACAGGAAACAAAAATAGGCAATAGCCAGGTTAAAAGGCAGGAAAAAAGGAACAGGCAAAAATATCCCAAGGCAAAAGCAGGAACAAAGAACAGGCAAAAATCTCCCAAGGCAAAAAAGCAGGAACAAAGAACAGGAGCAAACAGCACAACCAGAAGGACGTGTTTGCAACGCAAGGAGGAACAAGACTGACTGACTTATATACTGAGAAAAGGGAAGTGACATCACAGGAAAAGGAAGTAACACCATCTTGGATTGGGAAAAGCCCATAGACCAGTATAGGAAAAAGAAAGTAGTATAAAGAAAAACAGAGCATGCTGGGACAAAAACAAGACAAGATGGATAGAGACAGGCAAAAGGACCAACAAAAACCCACCACCAACAACAAAAGAAGAAAAAAGGGCTACAAGTAAGTGTAGAGCGACCAGGAGCGAAACATATGCTTTCCAGAAAGGGTAGTCAAAAAACGCAGGGAACGGCGCTCCGAATATCGGTAGCGCGTTCCACCCGCGAGGACAGAAAGAGACGCCGTGTCAGAGCGCGGCGTTACATCTGTATACAAAATCTGTTCTGTAGACATTGTATCTCTTCTCAAAATAATCAACCCCTCTTTAGAATAAGCAATTTTTATAGAAACACTCAAATGTGCCCAAATATCGATTCTTCTAAAACAAACCCAACTTTGACCCAAACAATCTTGAAAATGTTAGACCCAACTGCCAATCTTAAGAATAATCATTTAAAAGGGTAGTCTTGAACCAATCGGCGAACTACATATTAAACAATAATGCCCCTAACAAGTTTTAAATGGCTTCAGCCCCAAGTGCAGAACTGATAAAGCCTCTTTACAAATTTGAGATGATATCCTATAAACAATATTTGATAGAAATGCATTCCTATTGATGGTATTAAACATATTTGTAGTTTTCAATACCATCAACCACACTCACTCACTACTGAGTATCTTATCACCCATAATGATCAGAAAAGGTAAAGTTCAAGCAGTCCTTACCTTCCGGTCACCCAGAATACAATTTGTATTTATAAACACTTCTAGATCTGCTTCCTATTCAATACAATTTGGAGTAACTTAAGACTCGTCCTTATACCATATCTTTTCAGTGTCTGCATTGTGCTGCTTGGCACATTGGTCCATGATAAGAAAATATCCTTACTTCAATATGCTAATGACACTAAGCAATATCTTAAAGTTTCCAATTCCTCTGACATTGCATATCTTAAGTTCTTTCTCAAAAAGCTAGTTAAGTGGATGTTAGCCTTATTTCTAGAATCAAACCAAACCAAAACTGACTACTACTCTGTACAAGCAACTTTCCCTTACCAGTCCTAAAATGTCCGACTGATTCTAAACGGGCAGTACACCCTCAATAGTATTATCACGAATCTAGCTTCAACCGAACCGCACACATCAGTAAGCTAAGCGAATCAACATCACAGCAATTTACATCTCTTAAGGAAAATCAAACCCTCTTTTCCTCCATCCTCCGTCTTTCACATATTAATAGAGGCAAAGCTCTTGTTGCCAGTCTACTGAAAGACCAGTAGACATGTAAGCCGACAGACTACATAGATTAATGAGCCCCAGTGCAAATTCCAAAAGGCAGACACCCAGATTCAGAGACTAAAATAAATACTGCTTGCCTAGCTCATAATGCAAAATATATGTTTATATCCATCCACACACGCAAACAGACATAAAGGTACACACCAGGCATTCGGGCACCCTTACACCCAGACTAACAGGCATGCAGGACCCCATTTTACACAAGTACCAATGCATAGTCAACACATAAATTTATCTATAAGCACAAAGTCACGTATATACACAGACAACACAAATACAGCTGTATAGAACATATATTTAGACATATTTACAGTCATAGGCCAAACACATTTACTGAAGGCCCACGTGCATTATGAGAGGGAATCAGTGGGGACGGGATATCCTGGCCTTGTTGAAGATCTGCTGGGCGCCTTGCTGCAGACCTTGTCTGCATGGAAGCTCCATGCCAGCCTCAGGAGCCCAGATACATGTCCAAAGTGGCTACCCTTCACCAGCAACATAAGGAGATCTGACTCAAGAACCAACTTTTACACCTGGAGGTGAATTGAGTAGTGTCAACCTGACAATCACCCCCTTCTCTGCACCTTTTATTGTGTTTGTTGGTCCTCTGAAGCTGCTTGCTACCTTGCAAAGATCTCAATCCCCGTTGGCCAGTGAGCAAGCCGGATGGAGAAGAGCCTAGGTGTCCCGGGTGTGTGGTTCTTGTCCTGCTGGGCCGCCATTTCTGTGGCAAATTGTAGAACTCCTATTGCACCCTTTTTCGTTTGCTGCTGTTTTTCTTTTCGGTTCAACCAGTTTTTGGAGTTCATGAACCAAAGGATGACAACTGGTAGGGCTTGCGAACTTGTAACAAAGTAACCAAATTAAGGTGACGACCCAACCTCCATTTTGAAGTGCATTCTGAGATCGAGAGTGTTTCTTGTTTACAGTAACTACCTGCACGGTGTTGCTTTCGTGTTTATCATTATCAGGAGAGTTGTGTTGTTCGCAATCATTTAGTTGTTATGAAGGGAAAATGTCTACAACATAAAAAGAGTCACTGTTAATTCAGTAAGAATAGAAAACTGAAATGTCAAGACGGCTACATTAGCATGCAGTCACTCTTTTAAAGGTGACGTACGACCCATCCTCCTGCATCAACAGAGTGGATGTTCAGACTGCAGAGTTTAAAACACGTACCACACCATTTCAGAGCCATCGCCTTGGAAGCCTTGATAACAAGAAGACATCTTTTTTCATCACCAGCGTTTTTCTTCATTAGCCTCAGATGCTTTCCTTAATATTGCAACAGCCACTTTAGCCAATGTGGACAATACAACAGTGAATATAAAAGAGGCGAGAACATTTCCACGCAGTGACCACCTCGCTCCATGCCGTCATGCACACCTAGTCCTGAACTTTTGACCTTCAAATCATTGCTATCAAATCTGTCAGTCTAATTAGTTCTATGAAAGCAAACCTCGACTACAACACCTAGAATGCATTAGGCTGACAATCAAAGGCCCAACAATGAAAATTGTGTCCATAATGAGGTGGTCTCCACATTTCTACGCATATCCAACAATGGGAAATGTGTCCATAATGAGTGAGGTGGTCTTCAAAGTTCTACGACATATACAAGAAAGGGAAATTCAAAGATTCGAAGTAACTCCCCATCAGTGCTTTAAATGGGCCGCGACTGTCCGGTACGGAGTACTGGCAGTTTTTTATTTTTAGAGGGAGAGTACCTTCACTTCTCAAGAAAAACGTAATACTTTTAATTACAGAGTACCAGCACTTCTCAGAAACAAGCAAGTACTCTGTAACAGAGTACCTGCACTTTTATTGTTCCATTTCAAGCACTGGTCCCCATCAATAAAGGGGTTCATAATTTCCAAACTCCAGTTTAAGAATTAACTTTTTTGTATCTCTGCTTGTCGAGTCCGGCAGGTGTGGCTGGAGCCCATTCACTTTTTCATTTAATAAAGGGCCAGTCACGTTAACTGCCCTACCCTCATCTGTTTGTATTTTCCCAAATAGCAACAGCACATTTTTCAGACTTTTTGTGCACCAGGCTGAGGGTTCTCTGAATGGAACACATCCCTTAATGTGTCATGATACGCACACATTTAATTGAGTAGTCTTTAAGTTCAATACTGCACACATATAGAAGATGCTTTTTGAGGTTCCAGTTAAGGTTGTTGCATGTTTAAAGAGCATAGATCTAAGAAATACAAAGACCTTTTTAATGCCACAAGACTGAGGAATATAAAACCAAGGGCCTAATTTACAACAAACTGGCGCATCATTCATGATGCACCTGTTTGCTTGCGCAGCCCTGCGCTCCTCCTAACGACACCATGGTAGCTCGTTATCACAGCTGCGTCAGAATTTCTGGCACAGTTGTGGTGCTTTGCTGGACTAGTGTAAAAAATGTTGACCCTAGTCCAGAAAAGCTCAAGGAGGCCCATTTAAAACAGCCTAGCGTCATTTTAATGGCTGCCCTTGAGCAGGTTTTAAAAAATTATGCCAGAATGAGGCAGTGAAATCTACAAGATTTCACTGCACCATTCCTGTGGGCCTCCTAACGGGGGAACACCTCCATTGCAAATATTATACCTATGGCAGCACAAGGGGCTTGTAAATGTGCCCCCAAGTTCCCTTTGCATAACGCAGAAGAGGGTCTCTTGAAGTAGGCACAACAGCCATCTTCACATTTCATCCTCGTCATATTGGGGGTCATTCAGACCCCGGCGGGCGGCAGGAGCCGCCCGCCTGGAGGGAACCGCCATATGGCCGCTCGCGGAGGCCATTCTGGCTTTCCCGCTGGGCTGGCGGGCGACCGCCAGCAGGCCGCCCGCCAGCCCAGCGGGAAACCCCTTCCCACGAGGAAGCCGGCTCCGAATGGAGCCGGCGGAGTGGGAAGGTGCGACGGGTGCAGTTGCACCTGTCGCGAATTCCAGTGTCTGCTGAGCAGACACTGGAATTCAAAGTGGGGCCCTCATACGGGGGCCCCTGCAATGCCCATGCCATTGGCATGGGCATTGCAGGGGCCCCCAGGGGCCCCACGACACCCCTCACCGCCATCCTGTTCCTGGCAGTCGGAACCGCCAGGAACAGGATGGCGGTGAGGGGGTCGGAATCCCCCATGGCGGCGCAGCAAGCTGCGCCGCCATGGGGGATTCCCAGGGCAGCGGAAAACCGGCGGGAGACCGCCGGTTTTCCTGGTCTGACCGCGGCCAAACTGCCGCGGTCAGAATGCCCTGCGGGGCACCGCCAGCCTGTTGGCTGTGCTCCCGCATCCCCGGCCCCGGCGGTCCTTGACCGCAGGGGTCGGAATGAGCCCCATTATGTCTTACAGTAGTCACCGCCCCAAATTTCAGGTCCAAGTTTATCTGTGGGACCATCTAACACCCAAGAGAATTCCACAGGGACACCAACAAAAAAACCTCCAATTTCCTGGCTCTAGTTAATCTAAAGTTTCACCACAGAGATGCAGGGGTGGTTCCTTTGCAATAGCGAAGGAGTATCGGCCCCTGGCTAAGCCAAGAGCTGAAAGATAAAACAATATTTAATTATTGTTTTATCTTTCAGCTGCTGGCTCACCCAGCGGCATGTGAAGGGTGGGGCGGGCTGGGCCACGGGAGGTGGGAGGGGCGTTGAGGAGAGAGTGCACCTAAGTGCACATGTGTGTTTGGATAGCCATCTCAGGCCGGCCAAACACACATCCCCACTCAGGTTTCTCCAGGCCGGCTTTAGCATGAAAACACTGCTAGGATTGCTGGGGAGCCTGTGTTGGTGTCCCAGTGAATGCTGGGACACCAGAAGAAGAGGCGCGATGAACGAGGCGGAAGGAGACGGAGGCGACGGGAAGAGGTAAGTTTTTAAAATGTAATTACTTTTTTTCCCCGTCTCCATTTTCATCCTTTTCCACCCCACCCCTTGAGATTTGCTGCGGCCGCCGCTGCAGAGATTACAACGCTGAATAAAGATGCTAAAAGACCCCCACGTTGATCTTGCCATGAAGCAATAGCCAAGATATTTAATGGCAATGGCCCTCTGAACTATCTTTGTGTCATAATACCACTTGAATTTCCTCTTATGGGGCTTGCATCAAAAAATTATTTTTGTTTTAGAGATATTGATCATTAGTTGATATTTACTAATGTACCCATACAAGAGATCTAACTGCACCAATAACGGCCTTTCCTTCTGTCCAGTTAGAGCAGCAGCGTCAAAATACGTGAGCGTGGAAGCATCTGTTTTCACATTCATTGGGACAAATGAAGTTCACCTGTTAAAATATAGAGGTAACTCTTTAATACATTTTTTAAAATGACATGGTGAGGTTACTAAAACCCTGTAATAATAAAAAAAATTAAATGAAAAGGTGAGGTTACTACAACCCTGTAATAATCTCTTCTCAATAACTGCTAGGTTCAACAGGGATCTGGCTGTAGCCCGAATGACAACCATTAATCAAAGTCAAAAGTGCTTTACATATCAACCAATGCCACAAAAAGTGATTAAACATGTTTAACACATTATTTCTCAAGATGTGAAATGAAAAATAGTCATGAATTGAATGCAGCTTTTGTACGCCCACTTGGACAACTGGGATGGTGGTACGTTCTTCAAGCCAAGTCCAAAGCCTCATGAGGCACAATTTGGCAAAAATCTGATTAATAGCCAATCTATGTTATCTCTCATGCATGTGAATTTCATTAGCAATTAGCCAAGACATGGGGAGACAGCTATTCACCAAAGAGACCACCAATCCACTTCCAATCGACTTCAAATTTCAGGATCCTACTTGTGAGAACATCCAGCCAAGGATCACCATTGCCCTAACGGACAGAACGATGTTCATAATTTCCTTAACAGCAAGTGGAGTTTCCGAATTTGTTACCAAAACTAGCACTAGATAATTAACACCATCCCCTCTCCTCCGGTCATGGAATATAGACTCCTTAGATAGTGGGACATTTTCCTTATGAGATACGAGGGGTTACTTGATGCTGCTGACTAACCTTGCCCCAGTAACTAGTTAACAAAAGGCACAGGTGACCCATTCCTTAAGGGCATGCATCATTTTGAGCTGTTGGCCTCTAATAAAGAGCTTCTATTTGTTCTTTAGGATGTTGTCACACAGAGGATGCTCCCAGCACCCTTGGAATACACACTGTCTGCCGTAGCCCATGTTGTGGGCAGAGCAGGGGGCCCCCTGTGGCCCGCAGCACTGATTTTCTGCAGTCCTTTCCATGTTGGGGACTCCCCATTGGAAAGGTTGGTGGAAAGTGAAGTTGTGATCAGCATGGCGTGGCTGAGCACGACTTTGACCGCTGCCTACCCGTCAGGATCTATGATCCTGGCGGTGGCGGCAGTCCCCTGATCGTCAGACCACCAGGATCATAATATGCCCGTCAGAACTGCCTGGCGTGCAATGGTCCCACTGCCACCGTGGGTTTGGCGGTCCTTGGACCGCCAAACTCATAATGAAGCACGTAGTCTCTACAAAGAAAGCCTAATGAATTAAATGTCATGCAAGAAACTGAAAATTCTTCTTGGGTTCTTCACACCATTTTTCAAACCATCTGAGGGGATCATGTACCACTATTTTCATTTTATAATCTGACCTTGAATTAACATTTTATTGGGTGTTGTCATCTGTGTACTTTTTTGTACTTACATTATTATTCTATAATTGTTAATATTTTGTGGTATTATTAGTGTTGTCTTCAAACAAAAATTGTCAACCATTAATTGTCATTAACATTTTAATACTATTGTGATAACTGAATTTCCCTGTACCCTGACTAAACCCAAACCATCTTCTTTCAGCTTACCCTTGGCTATTGATCCACATTTATTACACAGGTGTGGGACCGCAGCGAGACCGGTCATATCTCAACCAGACATACAATTACTCATACTTCACATGGCAGATTATAGAAGAAGAACCCCATGCAAGCTGTTTTTCTTGCGTTAGAGAATATAACATTCTCCGGCCGTATTTATTACAATTCACACAACAAATGTTTTGTTTTCCACATAAATACGACAGTAAGTAAAGTACAGCATAGTGGCCACATGGCCATATCTAATACATAAATTCTCCTACCAAATATTCCATAACTAATACATGAATACATTAATTTACATCAAATTAATTTACATCAAATTAAGGAGTCATGCTTGACCACCCTCAGGCCCCTTGTGGTGTTGACTGATTCAATTGACTTGACTTAATTGACTTGAACCCAGGGCAAGACCCTGCCGTTCTCTCCATAAGTTGTCTTCTACAAGGCGAACTCACTTGCCCCCTCAAGACAGAGGGAGCTTGGGCCAGCATAACAGCTGTACCCCCAAACAACCATGCCAGAGCTACCCAATACAGGGATTCCCCCTGGCACCCATTGGGAGGTGGGGCTTGGTCCAACTGGGGCCATACCTTGGTCCCGATACCAGCCCACCATCCCCCGTATCCCCAGGGCCGTGTGATGGAGTACCCCAGCTGGCTATGGACAATCGCGGTAGCGGGCATCCCCAGCCTTCCAGTAGTGACCGCAGTACTTCTGCCCCGGATTGAGCTAAATGCTTAAACAATCCAATTCCATACCAAATTCGCCTACACATATTCTTGATGCCACTGTTGTCTACCAGTTTTTTAGTGGCCAAACATGACTCCTCCTCCGCCAAACAGTGATTGAACATTCCCCCATAGGGCTAAACACAGGGATGGGAGGGTGGGGAAAAACGGGAGGGTGAGCACTCTGTTGCTCGAAAAGACCCCAAAAAACAGGTGGGCGGCGGCAGCAATCGTCTAAGGGCAGGGGGCCCAGGCAGCAATGTGTAGCCTGGGCCAGCTTGATACTTAACCTGTCGTGCCCCCTGACGATTGCCTGGGTGACCCCGCCACTGATGTGAGCAACCAATGGTTGCTCACTGTAAGAAATTCAAAAAGTGGCCACTGTTGACCCCTGCCTCTGACCGGTCCGATCCGGCCCCCACCTGTCTTCGGTGCCTGTGACCTGGCGCCTTGGCCCCTTGTCCACAGGTGTGGGACCGCAGCGAGACCGGTCATATCTCAACCAAACATACAATTACTCATACTTCATATGGCAGATTATAGAAGAAGAACCCCATGCAAGCTGGTTTTCTTGCGTTAGAGAATATAACATTCTCCGGCCGTATTTATTACAATTCACACAACAAATGTTTTGTTTTCCACATAAATACGACAGTAAGTAAAGTACAGCATAGTGGCCACATGGCCATATCTAATACATAAATTCTCCTACCAAATATTCCATAACTAATACATGAATACATTAATTTACATCAAATTAATTTACATCAAATTAAGGAGTCATGCTTGACCACCCTCAGGCCCCTTGTGGTGTTGACTGATTCAATTGACTTGACTTAATTGACTTGAACCCAGGGCAAGACCCTGCCGTTCTCTCCATAAGTTGTCTTCTACAAGGCGAACTCACTTGCCCCCTCAAGACAGAGGGAGCTTGGGCCAGCATAACAGCTGTACCCCCAAACAACCATGCCAGAGCTACCCAATACAGGGATTCCCCCTGGCACCCATTGGGAGGTGGGGCTTGGTCCAACTGGGGCCATACCTTGGTCCCGATACCAGCCCACCATCCCCCGTATCCCCAGGGCCGTGTGATGGAGTACCCCAGCTGGCTATGGACAATCGCGGTAGCGGGCATCCCCAGCCTTCCAGTAGTGACCACAGTACTTCTGCCCCGGATTGAGCTAAATGCTTAAACAATCCAATTCCATACCAAATTCGCCTACACATATTCTTGATGCCACTGTTGTCTACCAGTTTTTTAGTGGCCAAACATGACTCCTCCTCCGCCACAGGCCTGGATGGTTTCCCGACCAACCAGTCCTCCCCCCAAATTCTGTTATTGAGGACTGCAGCTGAAAACCTCACCTCTGTTGAAGGACAATCGTTCCACCGCCCAAAAATTGGCATGCCAAAAAGGGGGGGCCCACCTAGAAAAAACCACTCCCTGGGACAACCAGAGATATGCAAATTGGTTGAGTGCTGTAACTCCCTGTCTGGGAACACCTGGGCGAGCCGGTGTACCCCATTCCAACAAGGACCTCCCCTCACATCCCAGTAGAAGAGAAGGTCCACTTCACTTTTTCCCGGCCTGTCTGTTTCCCTGGTTCCGGGCAGAAGTTGACTTCGACTGCTACTGGCAGTGTGACCGAGGATCAATGCACTGGCGGTAGCCACGTGACCTAAAATCAGATTTTCAAAGAAGATAAAATAAACATCAGAAGACATATAAAAACGGTGCAAGTCAGTTGCAGTTACATCATTTTAGGTAGCATGAGTCCCTTTCTCACTCAGGCGAAGCTCTGTTATCCCGGGAATAAGGGAATGAACCTCTCCCACAACTGACAGGGGGTGAGTTTAGTGGGTGTCAACAATAATTGAAAACCAGGCGTCCCTAGGCGGTGGCTCATGGAGAACTAGCAGCCCTCGAATCACCCAAAGGGAGCTCCCCTGTACGTATGTTTACACGACTCCTGTGCCCTTGTCGTCCTGTGGTCAGTACCAAGATTCCTAAAATATTCCCCAGCTGTGGATGATTGTCAGCAACACGAGTAGTCTCTAATACAGGTGTGTCATGCGAGTATGACCGTCCCGAGGCCAACTAGTCACCCCTCCCAGGTTCCTACGCTGCACTCCTGGGGTACCTGCAAATTTATAATACTGCCACCACTAAGGAACCCTATTGTATTTCAACCGTATTTGGCCAATATTTAAAAAATTCCCCAGCAGAACCTGATGTTTAGGCACGGGTTCTGCTGCAACACCATGAAGTTAGAGAAGTGGTGTGATGGTCGACCAACAAACACCTCATCCCCAGAGTCACGCTATCATGTGCCCTTGTCGTCCTGTGGTCAGTACCATGAATCCTACAATATTCCTCAGCTCTGGATGATTGTCAGCAACACGAGTAGTCTCTAAAACAAGTGTGGCATGCGAGTATGACCGGTCCCGAGGCCAACTGGTCACCCCTCCCAGGTTCCTCAGCTGCACTCTTGAGGTACCTGCAAATTTATAATACTGCCACTACTAAGGAACCCTCCTGCATTGCAACCGTGTTTGGCCAATATTTACAAAGATTCCTATTTAATGCCCCACAACTGTTTCAGAAGTTATAATATTTCTAGTATTTCATGATGACTCAATGTTCCTGGAAATAGATAATGCACTTCCCTTGAGTTTGAGTTTCAACCTACCAAAACTGCAATGAGACACCTAAGAAGGCTCAAAGAATTGGACCCACAGTTCGGCATTAACTGTTGATAATGTCAGGGGGTGCGAGTATGACCATACTTAACCCTAGCCAGGCCAGGAATGTGTAATGCATGTAGGCCTGCAGTGGCCCAGATTACATGTGGATGATGTCTTAACACCTTTATAAAGTACTGGGGAGGTTGGTGAGAAATTCTCACAGCGTCCAGCTCATCTCCAGAGTGCTCACTCATATCTCATCATGAATACTCACCTGCCGCCAGAAATAATCCCAGGCGTCCGGTAGCGATATCTTGTCATGAATACTCACCCACCGCCAGCAATAACCCAGACATCCAATAGCTATGAGAACAGAGTATTCACGGCAAAAGTATTGAGACCAAAATTGTGCGAAAAAGAATACTCCTAAAGCCGGCAAGAGAAAGTTAAATTGTAATGTAAACACAAACTGTATTACAGCTCTGAATTACTTCAGGGGTGTCTAGAATGCGTGTAGCACAAAAATTTAAAGGAGGTGAAACCAACCTGTCTTCCACAAAGGCGAGCTGAGGGAGAGTGGAGGCCCTATCGACAACAACTGGCGAGCATGCCTGCTCGTTGATCTACAAGAGACTAGACATAAATCAAACACAAACAAGCACAGTCAATGGTAGGCCATGCCCCACCAAAAGGGAAAACAATATGAAACTACCGTGTGACCCGCAACATGGAACACGCAACCTTCTGATCTGGGGACGGATGCGCTATTGTTGCGTCAAAAAGGTCAGCCGTGTCACAACATACATACATGAGAGAAGAGCACACCTGGTGAGTGCCAACATAGCCCAGAGTGCACCAAAACACCACCCCAAGGGTTCTCTCCAGAGACCGATGTGCACAACTCAGATGGACCAAAATTAAAGACGCATTAGTACCCATGGCTGGTTAACACCAGGGAACCCCTCTTATCCCCCCCTTCCAGCGCATGGATCTAAACATAGCATAGTATAACATACAGGTTACCACTTATGATCAACCAGCACTATAGTGAATCAATGAACGCTACAGCAAGAGGAGCACATTAAATACAAACCAGGGATAGGCATGAACGAGTACACCCAGTGCCAGCAAGTGTACAACTTGGAATATCCATCAAGCAAGTGGCCAGTGCTAAGCACATACAGGTTTCTAACAAAGACCCATCAGCAGGGCGCACAAGTTGCTTCTAGGCACATCGAGTCCAGCCAGGGGAGCCACGATATGTACACACAACGAACCGGTGTATGGCCCTACTGAGCATTCTTGAATTGTAAGCCATGGAAATCTGCCTTGAATCTACCCACGGTAAGAATCTACCCACTGTACGTTCACACTCTATATTTGTGTAATGGTAGAAAAAACAACCAATGGCGAAACCGAGTATACACAATTGCTATAGGGGAGAACTCAAACAGTGATACAGCGACGCCACTTACTGTCCTTTGGAAGCAACTGTATTTAAAAACAACTAACGGATTAAGCCTCATCGTCTACAACGGTGCTTCCACCTTTCATACGTACGTACGTGTGACTCTTGCAACATACCCAGAATCAGTGGGAAGAAGTTTCACTGAAACAAAGCCAGTGAGCTCAGAAAGCCAGTGAACCCGCTGGCATCGCTATACGGAGCGATTATGCCTTTGTGTTGAAAAAACACCAATGTTTTAAGTTTGCGTGCACTGTGTGCAATTCACACAATAATCCCCCCATCACACGCTAAGACTGAGAACTCTAGCTATGCAAACAAACAGCTCTGTACAACTTAACGGACTAATGTAGCCTATAAGAATTCATTCTATTCCTAACGTGCAAAGCTGCTGAAGTATCTGTTTTCGTGTACGAGTCCCAAATTACCTCATAACTATGAGGGCATGAAGCAACATGGGAAAAAGGAAACAATAAGGGGCCAGGCCTGTCCTTGTTGTGCAGGCAGCCGCAGCGCTGCATTGCTAAGGAAACACGGCGGGTGTCTTTGTGGGGGCACCGAGACCACACTGAGGTGCGCCAATCTATAAAACCCACGCTAACACACTCGAGCCAAAGTGAGGCCTCTTGGACACCGCTCGTGGGTTGCAGCACACACCCGAGGAGAGCAGTTGCCTTTTCCCTGTTTATTTCAAGACTGCATCTAATTAGATCTATTCTTTTCAAATCCCAGCCCTCCTGGACTAAATAAGGACGAGGAAGAAGGTGAAAAGATGGTCTCGTTCCTGACTGGGGAAGACTGGCTGCTTTAATGAACACTCACCCTGCAGACTGTAACCGATGGAAGCATACGATGCACTCGAGTCTAATTAATGATACACATCCTAATGAAAACTCCTGGGCTCGCAAACGCTGCTTGTTAGATAACAATGACGAAAGATGTCCTTTTGACAATTTCCCTCTACTTCGGAGATTAGAAGGTGTGTGCAGCGAGCAGCCTCTCCTGCGCGCAGGTTAAAGGCCGTGGGCCTGTTCTCAAGTTCTCAGTTGCCCAGGGACATCCGAGTTTGAAAAGGTTTACACCAAACGAGCGAGCGATTCCACAAGATGGTGCTAAGTGTTGCAGCTGACAGACTCGCTTACTGTAAAGTTTTCAATAGGCAATAATCGCAATCCTAGGAGCACCAAGAAAAGGAGAGGGAAATAACAAAGGAGAACTCCACACACCAAAGCCATTACGCCAAAAGAAACATCGCGCCGACCCCTAGGAGAGACTGCCGCCCCCTGCCCCTCTTCAAAACCAGGGCACACTACTAGACTATCTCCACCTCACCTCGGATTCTGCATGGCCGCCTCCGCACCAAGGTCCCCGACACGGCAACAGGCGCTACTCCAAACCAAAGCAGGGGACAACGTCCTTCACCCATCGCCGAATCAGGAGCCCCAGGGAGGCGACCCCCTCTGCAGAGAAAAACGGGAGGGTGAGCACTCTGTTGCTCGAAAAGACCCCAAAAAACAGGTGGGCGGCGGCAGCAATCGTCTAAGGGCAGGGGGCCCAGGCAGCAATGTGTAGCCTGGGCCAGCTTGATACTTAACCTGCCGTGCCCCCTGACGATTGCCTGGGTGACCCCGCCACTGATGTGAGCAACCAATGGTTGCTCACTGTAAGAAATTCAAAAAGTGGCCACTGTTGACCCCTGCCTCTGACCGGTCCGATCCGGCCCCCACCTGTCTTCGGTGCCTGTGACCTGGCGCCTTGGCCCCTTGTCCAGGAGTCATGGAGCCTTGTGAGCCCAATTTTCCATCTCAGCCAGACTACTCAGTGCCCTGCTCAATGGACAACCCTAGAACTCTCCATCAGTAACTCATCTGTCAGCAAGGGAGTTGTTCTTGCCCAGTGCTTAATTTATGAAACAATGAGTGCCTGTGCCAAAGCTCTGCTTAGAATTCCATGGCCGGTGCTATTAAATGTTGACATACCAAATACGAAGGCTGCACATTTGGTGCCTCTTTAAAGGAATACCAGACACTCCCTGCCCCTGTATCTCACTCTTGCACATTCCTGCTTTCTCCCTTTGTGATTTTTTTAATGTCTTTCTTGTGCTCCTTTCTGTTTCATGTGTTTTTCCCTGTAATACTCTCCCCAAATGTTTGTCTGATGAGCAAAAATAAGTAGCAGTCTCCAAAAGAAAGTGACGATGGGCCCAAAGGGTCACCGGTGGCTCAAACTAAGCACCTTTTTACCATATTAAAAGAAAACATTGGTCTTTTGGATAACAAACCCAACTTAGTTTGAACTAATCATGCCAATTAACAACCCACTTTGGCTCTCCTACAGTTAAACAAACTGCTTGATACAGACACTAAATTGGATCATCATTCAGAATTGAAAAAATAAATTTTTTTCAGATTTATTTCTGACCAGGCATGGGTAAAAAGTGTGTAGTGGTATCATTGTTGGATGAGCTGAGAATAGTGGTAGGCAGTAGACTTGTTTGGACGTTTGACCTTTTTAGACAGTCTAGCAACATTCACCACTTTTATTCATCCATTCGGCCTTCATTGCTTCATTATTTTTCAGATTAAACTGAACAAGGCTCATTTGTGATGGACATCCACCAATATGTTATCATTCCCCTTTGAAGCTTCTTTCCTGCTTCTGAACGGGTGGCCCTCAGGGATGCGGCATTCTAGCCTTTACATTTTAGGTCTGCGTTTTGACAGGGCAGCTTGTTAAATAGACAGACTGCTATCTGTATAATTAAAGTATTCCTCGGATCTGCCTTGCTTTACTGAAGCTCTGCAAAAAAAAAAGTACCCGATACTTAAAAGACTCCCAAAAACGAACCATGATGGCTCTTGGGCTTCCATCTTTATACTGATTTCACTGACGGCGGATATGTATTCCAGGTCTGCATCCTTGGAACCGGTGTTGCTCAGTTCCACTTTCAGGTGTGCTGACCAGAACACTTTCCAGAACTGGCCTTTGCCTTCAATGATGGTCTGTCCAGCACTACAGTGCCCACCACAGACGTACAAAGAGACATGAGCAGGCTGAAAACACGTATTTATTACCCCTACTCACAGAGATCATGAAGAGAGACAGGAATCTGTGCCCAGTCAAAAACCGCAAGAACAAAAGATAATGGAGGCCTCACCCCGCTCCCCCTGCCATCTACCTAATGGCAGCTGCGGTCAGTCATTTGCAGCGCAATGTCTCAGGACGGACTGTGGCATTCCTAAAAGAATGCCTACTTCCTCTTTTCTCTCCATGGCTTCTAGTGGTCTCTCCTCACGACTAGGAAATGGCAGCAGTGAACAAATGGCAGCTGTGGAAAGGAGCCTCCCCTCCATCATGTACTCTGGTCCAGGCTGGGGGCTTCCAAAACGGAAACCACAAGCCTTTATCCCTCATGCACGGCACGCTATCCACCCTGGCATTCACACATGAGAAATATATGGATTTTGGCTTTCAAGAACCTGGGTTCATCCTAAGCTGCTGAACCTTTTAGATGAATGGGCCTATAGGTGCACATTTATGTCTCACAGGTAAAAAGGCCTGTTACTACAATGCCACCTCAGTGACAGCAATTATAGTCTTCTATCATTATTGTGGCGCGCTTGGTTTGGACCTCTGGGGTCAGGACAAGGTCCAAAAGCAATCATTGTCAAAAACCGAGCCTCGGTCAAAGTGTGCGCAGGAATATAGAATGTGACATGACCAAAAAAAAAAAACACAGGATCACAGGTATATGCAGTTTGGGCACACAGGACAGATGTCAGGACTGGACATCATGCAGGAAACATTCCCGTCCCAAAACAGACCTACTGGCTTTTGCCATTGCTTGTTAATTCTTCCGTGTAACCGCTGAACTCGATAAAACACATACGCGAACTGATTTTTTATGTATGTCATTTGCAACCAAATTCCCATATGTTCATATTTTCTTTCAATCAATAGCAAACATTTACTTCTGCAAATAAATGTTGAACACCTTTCTGTATTTAACCATCTTTTATTTTTTTATGTTTTGTAACTATGCATGTTGCTTTTATTTAATAAGGATTGGAAGTGTTGTGTTTATGCAGTAAGCTACACCTGTGCTACAGTTCTGTGCCAGGAATACTGCTAGACAAAAATCTAAATTCATGCTAGTCGGGGAATAAAAGGTGTCCTGTCAAACATAATATCATAATTATGGTTTCCACAGTGACACAGAAAGGATGTTATAGAGCAACCCACGGAATGAAGGATCTTGTAAGCTTCTTTAAGAGCCATTTGAAGGTTATATGCCAAGACACAAATTTAAAATCACGTTAATGTTCAGAGTAATCCATCACTTACAACCCAAGGCTAAAAATGTAATGCTTAAGAGGTAGATTTCCTGTAGTCCAGGGAGAAGGCACAGAGAGGAGGAAACTAAATATGCCTGTCTGTCGATTGCCATCATTTTCTGTGTTTTTGTCTCAACTAAAATGTAGTTAAAAGGAACAGACAGAAATACTTATGTTGTGTATACACTTTTGATTAATTGCTTCGCTAAGTTTTCACTTGAATTTGACACTGAGACAGGGGTCAAGTCAGCACCCAGGCAAGGTTTACCCTAGCACCAGAAAAAGGAACATTTTTGAAAATCACTGACAGTACAGCCTGTAATCTTATTACAGTAGCACTCTCACCAGCAACACTCCGAAATCAACTCCTATGAAAAAAACAGCCTTTACCAGAATATGAGAAATTGAATTATATCCAACAAAAACCTAGGATTTAATGATCCTATATCATTTGATCTCCTATAACCTTTTACCTTGTGTAATATCACATAGATGTAAATATTTCACGTGGATAGGCTATCCTATCCTGAGGAAAGCTCCCTATCTGCTGTAGGCAGAGATGACTTGAGCCCTCTTTAGCATCTCTTGAACTCATGGAATCCATTGTGATTGAGCACCTTTTCCACCAACATATTACATACAATCTAGGCCCTGAATTGTATTCCTCCTTGGCATGATGATGGACCAGTAAGAACCTGGAGGCCAACCTAGGCACTTATGGAAGGTCAGAGTTTTCTCCAGTAAACATCTGGCATGCATTCAGAGAGGATGGATCCTGGTATCAGCCAAGATGACTCCCTAGTGAGTAGCAGGGCTATCTTACACTCTGACCTGGGTGAGACCAAGATCCAGGTTAGGCACCACTAGTAACAAAGAAAGTGTGTTAATGGTAAGTGGTTCCCTGGCATTACAAGAATTATTTAGAACACTCCAAACTATATGGAAGGAGTTCAGAGGTGAACACCAATCACACCGATACTGGAAATGTGTACCCAGTGCTGGCTGGCTATGTCTGCTAGCAGTCACTTTGGGGAGAGGAGGGTATACAGAGTCTGAAACCAAGGCGGTCTAATACTAGAACATCATTTGTTATGTTAATGGTATTTGTTATAGTGCAAAATGGCTCACTCCCGAAAGTGTATCTCAGCGCTTTGCAACCGGAACGGCAAGTCCAGGAGACCAATTAGAAGAACATTCATGCTTTTTAGAGTTTTTCGAATTTGAAAATATCTTGGCACATACGGATTTGCAACAGAAGCGTGTTCCAGTGAAAGAGGCAAGATATGAAAAGAATCTGGCACCAAATCTGGAAGTGCGGTTACGATTGATCTTTTGTAGGGCCTGATTTGACAGTCTAAGGAGTCACATAGGCTGGTTTTAGATGCGTCTATCGTGCAAGTTGGTGGGAAGCTGTTGGGTTAATGCCTTATGTGTCAAGCAGCACAGTTTGAAAATAGCACGTTTCCTAACTGGGTGCCAGTGCAGAGTTTTCAGATTTGGGGCAGGGGTTGAACGACAAGGGAGAGTACAAATTAAACAGGCTGCTGTACTCTGCACTACCTGAAGCTTAGCCAGCAATGGTTCATTCCCATAGTGCAGGTGATTCGTAATCAGTGCCTGGACTAGAATTTTCCTCAGTTAAGCAGGGAGCCATGAGAAGACTTTCCTAAGTAAACGCATTGTGGCAAAACAGGTGACCCTAGTTGTGCTGAACAAGTTCTTCATAGAAAGTGTCTATTCCTGATTATCGCCAAGGTTTTTAACCAACTCTTTGGGGCATGGAGCTTAGCCTAATTCAGCAGGCCACCAGTCCGTTGTCCAGGACTTCTGAGCTTTACAAACCAACATGGACTCTGTTTTTTGGCAATTTACTTGGAGGCAGCTGTTGGTCATCCAATCATCCAATCAGCAACTTTCCTCATGCACTTCACATACCGTGTTTTAGTACTATCTGGAGCCTGCCCAGAGGAGATGACTAATTGGGTGTCATTGGCATAGGACACAATCCCGAACTCGCAAGATCTAACAATCTGCACAAGCGGGGCCATGTAGACATAAAATAATGTCAGGCTCAGGGAGGAACCTTGCGGGACTCCTCTATTGACCCGCATAGTGCGGGAACTAAAGGAGTCTATGATGATGGTTTGGGTCCGTTTGCTAAGGAAATCCCTGAGCCAGTGAAGTACTGGACCAGATATACCCGCAACATACAGTCTGTGGTTTAAGATTGAATGGAGGACTGGGTCAAATCCTTTGACAAGTCGTGCAAAACCAGCATAGCTGGAATACCAGTATCCAGTGAGAGTCTAATGACGCCACTGACTGCCACTAGTGGGGTTTCAGTGCTATGCATTGCTCTTAAGTCTGATTGGGAAGGGTCAAGGATCTTGTGCTCTTTCATATAGGTGGCAGGTTGTTTATTTATGTGGCTTTCTAGACATTTTCCTTACAGCGGGAGCAAAGATATAGGACAATTGTTGAGAGGATTTGGGGATTGGTGTTAGGGTTTTTTAGTATCAGAGACGCTTGTGCTGACTTCTACTCAGCCGGGAGTGAGGCAGAGTCTAGAGAAAGATTGAAGAGGTCAATGATGGAAGGAGCAATACAGTGGGCTAAGGAAGAAGTGATCTTAGGAGGGCAGAAGTCCAGTGTCCCGTGGGGAACCTGATTTGGTGCCAGTCAACACTAGTGCAGGGGTACTATTTGGGGAAGGCAGATTGAAATCCACAAGGACCTCTAGTTGACTCTAGGCAGCAGGAAAGTTGCATTAATTTTATCTTCATAAAAGTCTGCTAGAGAATCACATAATGATTGGCAAGTGAGGATAGAATGGTTGAAAGCACGCAGCTTCACAAATTTGCTCAGCGTTTTGAAAAGCTCATTATTGGAGGTTCCTGTTAGGTTTATTTCCCTTACAGTGTAGAGTTTGTGGGCTGCTTTAATGTGTTTATGATAGCTGTTACTCACAACCCTATAGATTTCTTTGTCTGAAGGACATTTAGGGCCTCATTATGAGTTTGGCGGTCTGCCCCAAGTGTATTACAATGTTCCCGCTGGGCAGACCGGGAACAGTGCTACGGTAGTGGTCTCGGCTCCCTTAATCAAGCAAAGGGCAATACCGTAGCACTCCATTACACTTGAAATGCGCACTGTCTGCAAAGCAGACTCAGGCCGCCGCCACTACTTCAGGAACCTTGTTCCTGGTGGGAACAGCAGTCTTTATACAGGTCCACCTGCCAGGGTTGTAATGTCGTGGTCAGACCGCCTGGAGTGCGGTGGTCCGACCATCACCGCGTGTGTGGTGCTCCTCGGACCACCACCCATGTAATGAGGGCCTTAGCCTGGCACCACCTGCGTTCTAAGCGTTTACACTTAGATTTTTTTGAAACCTAGTTCATCAGAGTGCCTAGGAGCGTGGCCTCTGGATGCAATTATAGACACCCATTTAAGTGGAGCATTTTTGTTGAACGCCTGATTCAGAGGGCTATGGTATGCTTTTAAGGCTTGATTTATGTCTGTATGTAACAAAGTTGCTGGGGATGCAAGAATTTTGGAGATGGATTGGGTGACACTGACTTCCAATTTCTCCTTAAGCTACCACTTCCTTAGCTAGATTTCTTAGCCACTTGGCAAATAGAGATTTGTAGTTTAGTCTGGTAGTGGTCAGTCCATAAGAGAAGTAGTGGAGGTTCACTGCTGATTTCAAGAGATTTAGAAAAAATGAGATCTAATGTGTGGCCTGCATGATGTGTAGGCCCTGTCACTGTTTGTTGGAGCCCAATCATCTCCATATCCGTTAAGAGTTGGGCTACACTAGTACCCTCAGAGTTTTCCCCAGAAAAAATATTGGGCACTATAAATATTGTAGCAGAAATATAAACTGTCAAAATATCAAAAAAGGTAATTATAGGTATATTATTCTTAAATAAATGTACCTTGACAACATACATGCATTTAAGGTTTTTAGATGTGAAATGAAGCTTCCTGTGTATACATACCTTGACATTATTTTGGTGGGCAGTACTTTGGCTACTGTATTTTTGTAGCACAATATTTATGTTGGATGACATTCTGACATACTATCTGCGACCTCCCCTCTCTTTTACTGTGCATTGTTGGAGAGGGAAAAGCATGTTACTGAGCTGGTCCCCAAAAGCCTACCACAAATGCCTGTCCAGATGTCTGAAGTATATCTGGTGAGGACGTTACTTTCCTGGGATTATGGGTGGATGAGTGCCACTTTTAGCCCCTCATCTTGGAAACCTTGAGCTAGCCAGTTTTCATCATTCAGTGTGCATCCTTGTGCAAGCAGCTCTGTGAACCAAACTTCATTGAGTGCTGCAACTACAGAATGTGTGAAACTTCTGATTTTCTTCTGTTTGCAACGAGGACACGGAGGTACCTTCTTGCCTGTAACATCCAGTGGGAGCCCATCCAACCTGGAAGCAAACACAAAAAACAGAGATTGGTGGAAAATTGTTTTCACCCACAACATTATCTGTAGAGTCTCGGTCTTTTAAAGCTGTTGTGTTGCATTTGTTTTCACTCTGAGAATTCTGCCTGTGACCTTCCCTTATCTTTTTTGGGGAGACTGGCCTGCCCATCCATTCCATTCAGGCCCTTCCTCCTTGACAAGGGCTGCCATCTATCCCAAAGCCGGGGATAAGTGTGCTCCAGTAACAACTGTACAGCTTTCCCAATCTGATATTTATTGTGGACTTGTGGCTAACTTGCTGCCTTTGAGTCTGAGCATCTAGGTTCCAATCCTGGTTTAGGAACTTTACCAAAAATCATTTGATTTGGGGGAAATCACTTATGGTCCCCGTGCCTAAATCATTCCGATCCCATTAAGGCGCAGAAAGGGAGGTACATGATATCCTATATTTAGGAAGTATTTATGACTGTGTCTAGTCAAACTACAGGCCCAAAGGTGTGATGTTTTTGAGTATGAGTTTATTTCACTTTGCCCTTGGAGCCTCTAGGACCCCTTACAGGCATTGCTCTTAAAGAAAGAAGGCAACAGTATAATAGTTGTCCGGAGACTGTGAGATAACCTTCGCCAAGGAGTGTCCAGTAAAATAGGTGTCATTCCTTTGAGCTGTTCTCTTTTTTTTTTTTATTGCACCACATTTCTTTTTGCTTTTGGAAAAAACAACAATTACAATATGACAAGTCAAGTCCTTAGCTTCTTCTCCCTACACCAAACCTCTCCTGTACATTCCTAACCTGTGAGAAGGAAAGAATTGTTTTGATACTCTGTAGATGCCTGACACTTTTTCCTCCAAATCATTCCCAAAACACTTGAACCTCAGAGTTGCGGCAGGTGGGGATCAAACCCAGATGTTCACAGCAGTTGAGTAATTTCAGGCTGTTTAAATGAATGGGCTGTTGATTGATCTCTTTGTTCTCCTGGAAGTGTCACTTTGGGGTGTCACACAGGCTCCTGCAGCTTGCAACTGTCATCCTGTTGACCCTTACGTTCAGCATTTCTCTAGCAAAACAGACAGTGCACATTCCAAGGGTGCTGGGCAGGGACGCCCTGCAATATGTTTCTGCCAGCCTTTTCATGACGAGGCCCTCCACTATGAACAGGCTGGCAGAAACTGGACTCCTGATCTGTGTAGCGGCACTGAACTCAGCACCGCCGTGGCTGACCACAAATCAGTTTGCGTCAGCCCGTTGGGGACCATGTACCTGGTGGGGACGGCGGTCTGACCGGCAGAGTCATAATGTGGCAGTCAGACTGCCTGGAGTGCGTCAGTCCAACCGCCACCGCGGCATAGGCAGTCCTAGGACCGCCAATGTCGTAATGAGGCCCTAAGTTTAGTTTATTTCATTTCATTCGGGTGGAAAATGTGATATTATATTGTTTATGTCAGAAATATGTGAATATTATGCGGAATTGTTTGGTTTAATTATTTTATGTGATGATTGAGTTTGTTTTCAAATGCGGTTGATGATGGTTACCTTTTTTAAATAATGTATATAGAATTGTAGAATCAGTCTTTATTAACATTGGGATTTTGAATAATTGTTTGAGCGATCTATTAAAATATTATATTTATTGCTAAGTCTTGGTATGTGGGTTTAGAATTAGTCATAGGTTTTGGGGACTTTGGCAGGTTGCTATTTATTTTACAATATTCTTTTGGCTATGATTTCCAAGTAATATACTCCTTTCTTATTTATGAAGAGTTTGACTTTAAATTATAGCATGTCGTACATTGTTTTAATTTGTTGTCTACGTTTAGGGGTAATTTGGCTGGAAGATTGCTCCATTCATAGTTGGTACCTCTGCTCTTTTTGTAAAGCTTCTATAAATTTGTGGAATGTAAGTTGAGTTCTTCCTAGTGGGAAGTAGAAGGTGTTGTGCAATCGTTCCACTGTGTTGTTTGTTTTGGCGTCCTATGCCAAAGTGCTGTCATAGGCATTCCACCACAGAATTTGGAATTTGGGTTGAGGTCTGTGTCGGAAGCAGTGCAGTCTTCCAACCAAAGTGTCTTCGAAATAATCCACTGGGGAACTAATGGCTTCATTACAAAACTGGTAGTCCTGGGACCAAGAGCCCCACGGTCGGACCTCCGCAGCTGTGGCGGCCCGACTGCCACATTACAAGATTGGCGGTGGACCTGCCTAAAGAATACTGTCCCCACCAGGATCAAAGATCCCGACAGGGTGATGGCAGTCGGCCTTGTAACCAGCCATGGCGGTGCTAAACTCAGCGCCGCCAAGCTGATTACAACCTCGCTTTCCACCAGCCTTCTCATTGTGGGGGGCCCACCATGAAAAGGCTGGCAGAAAGCCCGTGCCGGCAGCCACAGGGGTGCCCCTGCACTGCCCATGCCCAGGGCATGGGCAGTGAAGGGGCCCTCCTGCCGAGCACATTTGGAATGAACATTGTCTGCTTTGCAGACAGTGTGCATTCCTAGGGTACTGGTGTGTTAGGATTGGCCTCAGCTCCCTTAAGGAAGTTGAGACCAATATCCTAACACTGTTCCTACCGGTCAGCCTGGCAGGAGCGCATATTGCAATGTTCCCAGAGGTCAGCCCGGCAGGAACATTGTAATTCGCTTGGGGGGAACGTCACCGCCATGGCGGTGGCGTCCTTCTTGTGAGTTTGGCGATCTTGTGGTGGGCACACCAAACTCATAATGAGGCCCTAGGTTTGTCTTCATTTTGTTGGTAGAAAGTGCTTTCTATTAGTAAAGTGTAGTGATTGGCTACTTCTTTGACATATAAATAGGCTAGTGCTATCATTTTTTTTAATTTCAGGGGCAAATTGGCATTTTGTTTGTAGAATATTCTACACTTAGTGCAGATTTTTTTGAGGTGTCACCATACACTTTGATTGAAATGATAGTCACAGCCTTGTATGGATGTGTGGGGGTACATTTTTAGAATGGTTTGAATCATGGCTTGCTCAAAGTCTATGATTATTGTTTAGGCATAGTAGTTAATTGTTTTGTTTTTATATAGTTTAAGAGGTCATAGTAAGTGCTGCTTCGTTTATTTGGTAGTAGGGCATACATAAAAGGGATGTTTGTGTTTTGTCTGAGTGAATGGTTTGGAACACATTTTGAAGGTTCCATCCATCATCCAGCTTTGATATTGGCTACATTTCATTAAGTTGTCTGCTGTGGAGAATATTAGAATTTGTTTCTCATTATTTAGGTTGTCGTGTACAAGGCACGGTTCCTCATTATGTGTAATTTTTAAATGTTCAGGTAAGTGCATGTCTTGGTATCTTCCAGGGGCAGATGGAGTGCAATAATTTTTTTAAAAAGTGGCTATAGATGGTAGTTGGCCGGTCATGTATTAAAGGTTTTGCTTGTGTTTTCCTGGGAGCTAGTGCTTGCCTTTCTTATATCCTGCAGTATCTCTCTTACTTCTGTTTCTGTCTCATTTGTGGAGTGGTTGCGCCCTCTTATATGAATTACCTCATCAACTTTTGTAGTAGCACTTTCACAGCATGCATTAAAAAAAAATTTAGTACATTTCCAGTGTATATTTCCTGATAACACACTTTCTTGGATGTAAGAATAGCCGTGTGATTTAGTAACTGCTATCCTTTCTGTGCAGTGATAAAATTGTCAGCTTTTGTCATTGTATCTGAAATATTGTAATAATGTAAATATATATTATGTTTTAATTTTTTCACATATGTTCTAAACATGTACAATTGCAACCACTTCTCTTTTGTATACATACATGTATGTTCTGTTTAGATGTTTAACACAGTTGTTGTAACTTTTCTATTGAGGGTGCTCTAATGTGAAGCAGGTGTTTTATTTTCTGGTGGATAAAAAAAAAACATACGTTTCATTTTAAATGTTAATTTGTTAGTAGTTTGTAGACACTGAGGACATTTGGTTTATTTTTGCTCGCTATTTTTATTAATTTATGTATAGTTACGTTCTTATATTTTTTGATGGTTTGTGATAGTTGTTATTTTCAGTTTAACAGTTGTCAAGTCATGGATTTTGCTTCTAGGAAGTCTATGTAAGGAAATAGAAGTTGAAGAGTGTGTTAATATTTATCAGGTATTTTAAATTTTTAAGTTTAATAAAAGTTACATTTTAGTTTAAATTTAATTTTTACAAACTTGGTTAGGTAGTTGTTGCGATGTATATACTTCTTTTTTAATTGTTTGGTGAGACAGTCTGGCAGAGTTTCCTTGTCTTGCAGCATTTTTTAAGTATTTAGTTGTTTAAATTAGTGCGCCTTTTATATATTTGATTTCCCATATTTTTATGTTTCAATATTGTATGCATCAATATTATCTCAGGGATCACACCTAGGGGCATAATAGCCATTAAATGCCCTACCCCCAAGTTATAGGCCAGGGCCACAGGTAAATGACTTTAACAATCTGTTTAGCCCGAGTTATAAGGCCTATTTAGCTATTAAAACCTTTGTCCTAATTATTAAGGGATATTATTCTACCTATAATAGGAATAGACAAACATTAAATGTTGGAGTAGAGGGTGTATTCCAGTCATTATTGGCCCTCTCCCACCTCATTGTCTTCACTGGAAACTCCCAACACTCCAGTGGTCTAATACCTAGTAATATTTGATGCCTGCTTCATGAATCACATCCATACTACTCTTACTAACCTCAGTCCATGCTTCTTGATGCAAGGATTGTGGTGAGATAGAGGAATTAAGTGATCTTTTGTAATGTACTTTTCTGACAAAACACAGCATTGGAGGCATATGATGATTTACAAAGAATTTGCGTGGAGGGTCAGTCAGAGCACATTCTGAAATATAAATGATTGTCTTTGCTTACAGTTTTTAGTGTGCTTTGTTCCTAGAATTCAGAAAGTGACCTTCTTTTTCATAGCACCGAGCAACCTTGAGTTGCAATCCAAAACAAGCTGGTATGTTTGTTTTGGCATGAAATATAGCTTAATGGTGGCTACATGCAGGATCACCTCCAAAATGTATATTTTTATAAATTTTTCTTGCAGCGTAACTGAATTCAGAATACAGCTACAAAAATCCATATGGATTTAAATAGATGTATAAAAAAGAACTAAATTAGCCATAAGTGCGATTAGAATGACTTGCATAAAACGGGACTTTAGCTGAAATGGTAAGCTGTTTACATACACTTAATTAACATATTACATCTGTCTCTTCTTCCTGTAGTTACGCAACACCCTGAGGTAATCATACGCTACGTATGATTGAGTATGTGAAAACATCCAATAACCCCTATCCAGAATTTGCTCTTAACAAGGCTGAGCTTGTGTGCACACACAAAATAACATGTTTCAAATACTGGGACCTCAGGAATTTCACTTAGATTAATTACATTTGAATGTACAATATGGATGCGCAATCTTCTTAGAAGATCTTCAAACATAATAGGTTTCATCAATTTCAATTTGATTTGATGTAATTGAATCTTTAAAAGCATGAACTTAATTTGAAAGCTAAATGGCAAGTTTAAATATTTTTCTTTCTTCAGGGAACACAACAGGAAAAATGCTTGTAACTCGTAATAGTTTTGGCAATTTCACTGAAACCTGTTAACAGAAATCTGGCCAGGGACAGTGTAGTCAATCTACTCTATAAGATGTTATGATTCATAGCCCCAAAAGAGCAAAAGGTGGCAAGAATAGCATGAACAGCTTATCCTTCATCCACCATCTGAAGGGCATCTTCCCCTAAAGCCTAATGTAAAATTGTTTTATAACCTCTTAAAATAATATCAGAGTCTTAGCTTTATTGCACATTAAAATCCATTTTAAATGTACTGCCATCTTGTAAATCAGTGTTCTTCAATGCACACTTAGACCGACAGCTTTAGTAACCTTCCCCTCAGTTTGTAGTCGGCATAGAAAATTGACAAACTGAAGACATAGCAGCCTGCTGTTTACCGCATCCTACTGTACCACTTGCTGAAGGTCTTCTCACAGTCTTCCCACAAGAAGGTGCAGCACATGTCTGTTAGCCACTATCTTGAGTTTCTGTTTGACCATGTGTCCTTCCACCACTTCCTTCATTATAGAAAATGTCTAAAAGAACATCAACAATGATGTGAATTTAGCACTGTAAGCTCCTCCAGCTCAGAAGATGAAGTGCTGGTCCACAGAGATTGCAAATTCTCAATACGATTATTTTTGCTGTTTGCTAGATTTTTACATTAAACAATTTTGGACTTCACAAGGCTTATCAGTTTTGCTTTTTTCCACCCTGAGTTTGTGCCTTGTCTGAGTCGGAGTCCTGACTGGAATGGCTAAGGGCAATCAAATTGATGCAAGAAGAGTTAAAACTGACATACTAAACATTTTCTAAAAGGCTAGGAATCACAGGCAAAGTTGTAAATATCTGACAATTTGCAAAGACGTTGGGATTAAGCTTTGCTTTCTGTTAAAAAGAACAGTAGCCATTACTAAAGCAAGATTTTTCTGGTCTCATTAGGTTAGAAGGACACCCCTGAAAGGCTGCCCAGTTTAGGAATGAAGCCAAACACTATATGCTGAGAGTGCAATATCGCAAAAGATTACTTTGAACTGTGTTCTACCATGTAACCGCTGACGAAATATCGACCTTCAAAACTATTGCATCCACTGCGTAAATCTTAACACTATATCACAAGGTAAATCTACATAAAAGGATACGGAGTTAAGAATAGTAAGTATCTACTTTCCCTAAGAATATATTCTATGCTATGTAGCGGGTCCAATATTTTTGGATGCTGATATATCAAGCGCGATATGGTGCATACATTCATTTTGAACACATAAAGTATACATGCGCTAAACTGAAACCCATGTGGAACAATATGAAAACCCATTGTACAGCGACTTCCTAAAAGAAAAGTGACATGCAGGAAGTCTCAGCACACAAGAAGATAATAGGTGGTGGGGCATGTTTTTAAGCCAACCAGAATGGCCATCAATCAAAATTCTTGAATCCTGATCTCCGTTGTGTCGATTTCAGTTGAAGGCAGTTCTGAAAAGTTACATTTCTAGGAGTTTCCTGAACTTCTTGTTAGTGGGTTCCACTCTTCAGTTGGCATTGGGGGTGCTCCGAAGTGTAAGCTCTTGTGGAAGGTGCCCCAGAGTGTCAATTCTTGGGACCCTATTGATCCACTTCTATATTTCATCCTGATCAAGGATCAGGTTTTGATCTCATGGAACAAAATTGAGCAAAGGACTCTGGTTGGGAGATATCAAGGTCTCAGCTTCAGTTTGTGTGTTTTATCTTATCTCTAGTACACTTTGTGGACGGTCCACAGGACCTTATATTTCATCCTGGCACGTCCATTTATTTAAAAGATAAACATGGGGAGTTCAGTTTCAAGACAATCTTCATCAATAAATCAAAATTCCAGTGCTTTCGGAAGTGACATTGTGCAACATATTACCTCTGTAAGTTGACACGTCCCATTTTAGCCTGTCCCTCGCACTTTATTTACACAGTGCTTAATTTGTAAATAAAAACGTGCCGGTGCCAAAGCTCTCCTCTTAAACCCGCGGCTGCTGCAATTAAATGTGCGAGCACGGACTACCTAGGCAGATTAACCCTGAAGGCATCGCGGGCCTCTTTAATCTATTTACAGACCCCCCCTGCACCTCCAGCTCACTCTGGCAGCTTTCTGCTTTCTAACTTTGTGACGTTTTTTCGCTTTTCTCTTTCTCCGTCTTTCCCATATGTGTCTTTTGCTGCAAGAGCTCGCAGCAAATGCTTGAGGCAGAAGAATAAGCCCCAGCTCGCAAAAATAAGTGCTGGTGCTCAGCACCGGAAACAACAAGCACAAATTAAGCACTGTATTTACAGCAAAGGGACTTGTGGTATAGCACAGAGTGGAAAGAATAGAAAGGAAACTGGCCTCTTAGAGACAAGTTTACTTTCTGTTCCAACTTCTGGCTCAAGACACCCGTGGAAGCGTCAAGCCTACCGGAGAACAGTAGCTGACCCCTTGTTGAGGTAGCAGACCCCTTGTTGACGTCCTTGCTTCAAGGTCATGACCTACATGCGTTCAAGCACTGAACACGTGTTTGCTTATAGTACAAGACTATTCTGTTCTCAGGACAGAGGACTCTATCTGCTGAAGAAAAGTAATACCAACTGAATAACATTCGACCTTGGAAAACGACTGCAGGAAATGATTAAAGCTCTTAAAAGCTTCGGTTTCAGCATTCAGCTCTCTTCACTTCTCATTTGCATGTTGACTAAGATGCAACAGGATTCAGTGCATCAGTAGCCGCAGGGTGTTCAGTGTCTATACAACCGAGTCATTTTGACAGCTCATCGTTTCCATTTCCTTGTAGACTTTACATCCATAATTAGGAAGAAGTGAAACAGATGACAGATGGATCCTGCTGAAAGGAGCCAAACAATCTTGAATTCTGTCAGCAATAATCAGGCGCGACTGCATGAAAGCACTTTAATCTGTTAAATTTCATAAAATATATTTATTTTTACTGCTTCTGATGTTTTGATTTGCACCCGTTCCTGCGAACCGATTACACTGTAGTACCGTGATGCAGATGAATTTCTGATACAATGTTTTGCTTCGAACCACTTTTTGTGATGCAGCGCAGACCTTTCACTCATACCTATGAGGCCCTGCAAAGCCACTTTGCATGGCTTTGATTAGCCTCATATGCATGGAGTAGGGCAAGGCAGCGCAAATGGCTGTGTTGCCGTATTCCGCTTTAGGGAGGAGTCCCTTGGATGTTGCAGTGGGTGTTCCCACACAACATCCATGGATTTTGATGCATCCCCAGATTTACAAGGCCATGTATACATGGGGATCAGTCAGAACCTTACGCCTTCCATGGAGAGGCGCATCGAGGAGAAATATCTTTATTTCTCCTTGTTTTTTCTCTTTCTATAGCGGCTGCATTCTGCAGCAAACATAGAAAGAGGAAAACACCTCCCAGGACTGATTTAGTGCAGGAAGGTGTCCCTTCCTGCACAAAAACAATCCTGCATGCAACACTGGCACCCTTCACCATGGTACAAGGGTGCCTGTGTTGGTGCTAGGCTGTGGAAACGGAGCCAGCGCAGGGGAAAAGGATAAGATTGCGCAGTATGCAATAGATGTGCTGCATTCCTGCCCTTTCACTTTGACAGAGGCCAGCGCAGTAGGGTGACTTCCTGTGCTGCCCTGCACCAAATCCCCATAAATCTGGGCCTGAATGTTAATGTATATTATATATTAACCCAACTCTCACATTTTCACAAAAGGCATCTACAGAGTTAAAACATTGTTGATATGCATCATTGTAAAAGTGTTTCTAACTTTTCAGTGCTTAAAACATGTATGATACCTTTGCCTCAAAATCACACAGGGCTGGAAATTATATGTCATGTAGTCAATATTTCATAAAATCCAACTTCTCCCTCAAATAAACTATTTCACACAGAACAGGGCAACTTTATAATCCACAGGGACCCTGGTATACTGTAAATACATCAGAAATGTGCTACTGGCAGAGTTAGTTCTGAATCACACAACATACCAATAATGGGAAGCCTAGATTTATAGAATATATGAGTTGCAAGAAGAAAATCATAAAAAGGGATTTCCAAAATATTGTTAAGACCTTTTATTTGTTTCTTAACCAATCCATCATGGAGGCTCTATCATTTATTCTTGCCAGCATTTCCTAATCCATCATGGTGATTTCACATCTTCCTTTATGTCACTCCCTGTTTTTGGGGTATACAAGGAGCAGAATGGTCTTTCTCCTTTGTTTTGCAACACTCCTTGTTCCTGCTGGTGTGTCTTCCCTCCTGCTGGTGTCTCCTCGCTCCTGCTGGTGTATCATCACTCCTGTTGACCCAAACACTCACCTGCAGCCTGGGGAGACCTGCAAGGACCAAGGAGGGCCATTCTTTGCCTCGCTTGTTGGGTGGGCTGGAGACATTTCTCTCTTAGGGGGACATATTCTTGTTCTCTGTAGTTATTTCTTCCCAGAATTCCTGAGGAAGATATTTTACTTAACCAATCCATCATGGAGGCTCTATCATGTATTCTTGCCAGCATTTCCCAGTCCATCAGGGTGACCTCACATCTTCCTTTATGTCACTCCCTGTTTTTGGGTTATATAAGGAGCAGAACTGTCTTTCTCCTTTGTTTTGCAACACTCCTTGCTCCTGCTGGTGTGTCTTCCCTCCTGCTGGTGTCTCCTCGCTCCTGCTGGTGTATCATCACTCCTGTTGGTGTCTTCTTGCTCCTGCTAGTGATTCTTGCTCCTGTTGCTTTCCTTCTGAAACTTCCTATTCTCCCAGTTCTGGCTTTTCCACTAGCCTTATGTGCACCTTCTGTGCCTTGCTGCAGTCCTGGGCTTCTTCCATCAGTAACAGTAATCATCAGCCTACCAGGACCCTCCTGGGAGCTTCAGTTCCATCATGGCTACCTGGAGGGGTTGCGCCTACCTTTGCCAGTCAAGGACAGTCAAAACTTGCACTCGTGGATTTTCCCATCACTCAAAGGTTGTGAATAGAATTCTGTCCACTGAAGAACCTGGCTGCTACTGGTTGGGGGGCTGAAACCCACTCAAGTAGCAACCACAATTCCTATCAAGGTGAAGACAGAAGCAATCCCCTAATTAACCTGTGCTCAATCCTCTGGTAGCTTGACACAAAAGCAGTCAGGCTTAAATTAGAGGCAATGTCTAAACTAGTTATACAGCACTTGGTACAGGTACCAAGTTAAGCCCGTTCAACAAAGTACCTTAAATCTGGGTTATGGAACATTGTGAGATCCTGCGGGGAGGATACGTCACACATCTACGGTTCCTATGGGCTGCGGGCTGTATTGCGAAGTTCTGCATAGAGGATGCGCTGTGCTATATAGAGGAAAATACGGGGAGGTGCAGGACCGCAATGAGAGGTCCTGTGTCAAGGATGAGTCATGCTGTGCTGGTTTCGAGGAATTGCAGGGCTGCTATGTGAGGACTTATGTCATGGAGGCATTGCGCATCGCCAATTTTGACGAACTGAGGGGTCCTGCATTGGAGATGTGTTACACAGAGGAGGCTTCGATACGGAGCTGTGAGGCGATGCGGAGGTGCGAGGTGATGTGGAGCTGCGAGGCGATGCGTAACACTACGTTGGTCCTGCTTGGACCCCGGCTGGGTCGGCAGAGCACCGTAAGGCCCACTTACTATCCATTCCACAGGGTGGTACGAACCATAGCATCAAAAGAGGAAGAGGTGACAAGTACAGTGTGAACAGCTTTGCCCTCATCCATCTGAAGGACATCTCCCCCCAAAACCTAAGGTGAAATTGTTTCTTTTATACCTGCTGAAGGTAGCACCAGAGCCTTTTCATTATTGTGCATTAACATATATTCTAAATGTATTGCCATATTGGAAATCGGTATAGTTCACTGTATACTTAGCCTGTAACGTGGGCCCTAAGAACATGGAGTACCACTGTACTAGGAACTTACAAGCAAATGAAATGTGTCAATTATGTGTAAGCCAGTGTTACTATGTTTCAAGGAGAGCACACAAGCTATTTTTCACTGGTTAGCAGGGGTAAAGTGTGCAGAGTCCTAAAGTGAGCAAAAACAGAAACAACAGGAGGACTGAAGGCAAAGAGTTGGAGGGAAACCATGCCAAGGAGGTCAAATCTAAAAGATATTAAAAAATCAAAGACGTACATATAAAATATATATAAACAATGAGGAAGGTGTCTTAACAATTGCACCAAATGTACATAATATAGATGAATACACATCAACACAAGGGTTATATAACACATGGCTTATAACAAACTGAACATAAATCCAATACACAAATGTATAAATACAGAATGAAACTGTCATAAATAGCACACATTGTTATTTAATCACAGGGACCCGACAGTGTAATTGCAAGGTCTTTGCAGGATCATAATGAACCAGTAGGACATAAGCAAACTGTATTGAAGAAATTGTTATAGTAGTTACCCCTTTGTAAGGGAGATTCACTTTCAGCTGCAGTGAGACAATCTAGTCCCCATATAATCTATTGTAAAGGTATGCATGCTTTGGAAATGAGAATGAGTAAAGTCTATAGTTCTTAGTGGACTGACATGTTCACTTCTGATGACTGCTTCATTTTTTATTTGTACAGTCTCTCTCAGGGCTGAACACTGCCTCTGACTCACAAAAGCACTAGTCAAGGAAAAATTACAATGTATTGTGTGTGTTAAAATAGGATTACCCTGAAGATGAAAAGACTTGGCTTTTGTGTGGAGTTTTTGCCCATATCGCCCACTAAACTGGAATAAAACGCATTTCCTATGAAAATTGGGAACTTTGGGTTGCTGTTACCAATATATTTTCAATTTCCACCTGTGCTCTGGAATCTTCCACGACTTATGGTTATTAGATATACAAAAAGACCAATAGATCGATATTAACTAGTTGAGGTGAACTTTTTCTTTTCACACCACTGAGATTAGAGCGAGGTGTCTGTGGTTGGTGTTTGTGATGTAATGCTAACATCATGGAATCACAACTTAAAAATTGTCTAGTCACAGTAAGTATTTTTCCGTGCCTTTTGGGTCCTGGGGTCCTTCGAGTCTTGTTGTTAGATTGTGGCTATAGGGAAAACATCAAAGACCAATCTATGAGAAAATATTAGTTGTGACTGGAGATTGCTTTCAGTGGTGGATTCCTCAAGGCCTTAGCAATTTTAAAAGTAGGGATGGAGTTCCTTGAGCAACGAGATCTTGAATTAACCTAATGGGGTGTCAATCAAAGTTCACAACCAGATCCAGTAAGATCTGGACTTTAGCCGCTTGCTAGTTTGAGGTCAAAGTGGGGGATGCCCAAGTGTTCACAAACGATTTTAGAGCACACTAAGGAGTTTTGTATGTCCTGATTTCATATCATCCATGTGAAGAATTATGTGCTATCATATAGATGTCCAAGTGGGATGGCAAGAATTCTAATTTTTGTGAAGGCGAGAAAACTCATCAGGGAGAGTGACCACTCAAAGGCAATTGTCTGTACGTGATCACTCATCATTATTGTTCTGGTACACAGTTTCCACTCCTCATCCTTAACATTGCTGGTACTCACCTCAAACTAGTAATGCAGACTTCAGCGCAGACGGGCTAGGTAGTTTTGGTCTGAACAGTCAGTCTGTCATGGGCATGTTTCAAGTTTTCAGAGACACTCTTTGACAGGCAAACAGATAGCCCATGCCGAATCCCTCTAGCTTAGCCTGACCTGGATGGTGGGAAAAGACATCCCACACTTCTAGCTTGGCCCCCGAGCTGGGGGGAGAGAGAGGCTGGACACACAGCTCCATATTCAGGAAATACGAGCCACGTCCAAGCAGATTCATACAGGTGTATTTCTTCTCCTTTTGGGACAGTTGGACAGGGGCCCACTTCCAAGCAATTCATGTGATTAAGGTAACTTTTGGCGGATAGCCAACCAAGAGACAGAAACATGTCCACACAGATGTAAGATGTTATGGTGTCTTGGAATTGTTCAGGCCATAAATATTTATGTATTTTCAAAGACCCTACTTTTCTTAAAGCTAGGTAATTTTCTTTTACATGCTCCCACTCCAAAAATTCCCAGACTTCCAATTAATGTTTCTGAGACATGAGACCAATATAGAACAAGAAAAATGACCTTTTCTCACCTATAAAATTTCTTCCAGGAAAATATAACTGTGTCTATTTTGGGGATCTTCCCCATTTTACACATTTAGGAAGGATGGTTTCCCAATTAGAATTTTGACCCTCTTCTCCTTATTGGTCAGTGTTAGACTTTTAATCCTTGGCGTGGTCTCCCTTAAATATTTGCCTCTGTTCCCTAGGTTGTTGATGTGTGATGGACACTGATTTTGCTGTTTTTGTTACTCTGGGCACTTTACCACTGCTAACCAATGCTAAAGTGCAAGTGCTCCTTTGCAAAACATGTATGTAATTGGCTTAAACATGATTGGCATATTTGGTTTACTAGTAAGTACCTAGTAAAGTGCGCTAGAGGTGCCAGGGCCTGTAAATCAAATGCTACTAGTGGGCCTGCAGCACTGGTTGTGCCACCCACATAAGTAGCTCTGTAATCATGTCTCAGATCTGCCATTGCAGTGTCTGTGTGTGCAGTTTTTTACTGTAAATTCGACTTGAGGCCTAAACCTTCCCTTTTCTTACATGTCAGACACCTCTAAGGTAGGCCCTAGGTAGCCACAAGGGCAGGGTGCAGTGTATGGTTAAGGTAGGACATATAGGGGGTCATTACAACCCTGCTGTTTTGGAGGAAGCACCGCCAACAGGCTGGCGGTGCTTCCATGGGGGATTGCGACCGTGGCGGAAGCGCCGCGGTCGCACCGCCGGCACCGGCGGTTTTCCGCCACTTTTGGCCCAGCGGAAGTAATCCTCCAGGGCAGCGCTGCTTGCAGCGCTGCCCAGGGGATTACGAATCCCCCTCCCGCCAGCCTTTTCATGGCGGTAAGAACCATCATGAAAAGGCTGGCGGAAAGGGGAGTCGCAGGGCCCCTGCACTGCCCATGACACTCGCATGGGCAGTGCAGGGGCCCCCTGCCACGGCCCGTGCAGCTTTTCACTGTCTGCACAGCAACTGCACCCGTCGCACAGCCGCACCACCGCCGGCTCCATTTGGAGCCGGCAACTGTGTTGCGGCCGAGATCCCCGCCGGCCCAGCGGGGATCTCATAATGGCCTCGGCGGGAGTGTGGCTGCATTGGTGGCCGCCCGGCGGTCCAACCGTGGTGGGCGGCTGAGGCCATAGTAATGTGTTTTATATGTCCTGACAGTGAAATATTGCTAAATTCGTTTTTCACTGTTGCAAGGCCCGTCCCTCTCATAGGTTAACATAGGGGCTACCTTTAAATCTGATTAAAGTGTAGATTCCCTTTGGGAGTGGGTGGACATGTGGCGTTTGGGGTCTCTGAGCTCACAATTTAAAAATACATCTTTTAGTAATGCTGATTTTAAGTTTGTGTGTTTGAAAATGCCACTTTTAGAAAGTGAGCATTTTCTTGCTTATACCATTTCTGTGACTCTGCCTGTTTGTGGATTCCCTGTCTGGGTCAGTTTGACAGTTGGGCTGGTTGCACCTCACACTAGACAGTGGCACAAAGGGAACTGGGGCGTAGCCTGCATACCCTGACGATCCATCTGTGCTAGGAGGGAGGGGAGGAGTGGTCACTCACACCTGAAAGGGCTGTGCCTGCCCCCACACAATACAGTCTCCAACCCCCTGGTGAGTGTCTGGGGCCTGGCCTGGGCAAGGCAGGATTTCACATTCCAAAGAGACTTTACTTTGAAGTAGGCCTACTTCAAAGGAGAAATTGGGTATAAGAAGGGCACCCAAAACCACAGACTTTAGAAAAACCCCTCTGGAAACAAGAGGAACCTCTGCCTGGAGAAGAGCTGAAGAGCTGAGGAAGAAGAGCTGCCCTGCCTGTGACTGTGCTTTGTGGAGCTATCCTGCAGTTGCTGCTTCTGCCAGAGTAAGAGGGCAAAGACTAGACTTTGTGTGCCTTCCATCTTGAGGAGAAATCTCCAAGGGCATGGTCTAGAACTTGCCTCCTGTTGTTTGAAGTCTCAGGGACAGAAAAGACGTCTCTCTGCCAGCACCTGGCGTCTCTGGAGAGACTCCTACTCTGCCCTGTTGTGCCCATCCAGTTCCTGGGACCCTGAAAGGAGAAGCTGGCAGCCTAAAGACAAGGAAATCCACGCACAGAGCGGCATGCGGGGAAAAGATCGACGTAACTCCGATCTGCGGCTGAAGAAATGACGCGCCGCCTGCTCCGCAGCTGAGAAAAGACGCTCGCAGGAAACGTGACCAAAGAATCGATGCACGGAGCAGGAGAAACGACTGACGGAGGCTGGGAGATCACAACCCGTGCTGCTGGGTTTTCGAATCATCGTGCGGCTGGATTTCCGACTCAAGTACCGCTGTGCATGGAAAAACAACGCAAGGCCTGCCCGGACCCGAGAGTGCTGATCAGATCGACGCATCGCTCTCCTGCAGAGAGAAGAAACAACGTACCCCGACCCGGCGAAAGGAGAAATGACGCACGGTCCCGCTCGTGAGTGGAATCAACACCTTGCAAGCCCTTTTTGATGCACACTCGCCCGTGCAGGGTTATTTTTGACGCGCACCAAGAACATTTTCACGCTAGCAGTGCTAGTGTGTGTTTGAAACTACTTAAAGACTTTTTTTGCATTTTTATTGATAACTTGAATTGTGTGTTGTGGATTTTTGTCATTTTGGTCTTGTTTTGTTTAGATAAATATTTCCTACTGGTGTGTCATTTTGTAGTGTTTTCATTAAGTTACTGTGTGTGTTGGTACAAATACTTTACACCCAGCACTCTGAAGTTAAGCATACTGCTCTGCCAAGCTACCAAGGGGGTAAGCAGGGGTTAGCTGAGGGTGATTCTCTTTTACCCTGATTAGAGTGAGGGTCCTTGCTTGAACAGGGGGTAACCTGACTGTCAACCAAAGACCTCATTTCTAACAGTCAGTGAAAGGGCAGTTTTCCTAGCCCTCTGAGCAACTGTTCCAAGTCCAGAAAATGAAGGGAAAATAGAAATTTCCACATCTCATCCTTCACCATACAGTTGCAAAATCTTCTGGCAAGACCGTCTTCTCAGCCTAGCTCATCTCTCTGCCTTGAGAGTGATTACATCATTTTCTGTAGAGTTACTAAGTTGTGATTCATGACATTTTCTAATTTAATCCTCTTGTCTTTGTATCATTGTTATCAGCTGTGCCCTTTTCCCAAATCTGACATAACTTAATTAAGCTGCACAATACTTTAGTTCTTTAGTTTTCCAAAATGGCTTAGCTGATCTTGTCCTGGGATTCCCTCTCTCCCTCACTTAACTCTTCCTAGAGAAGACTCTCGCTGGCCCCTGCAGGATTAAAGCTAAATCCCACCCATTCTAGGCCATTTGCTTTACACAGCAGTGGTTAAAGCTTCCTCGAAGACTGAGATGGCCCTTCTCTACAAAGCAAACAAATATCCCTATTCCCCTTTTGACATGTTGCTGGCATGTTAGAAGGGAACTAAAGGGCAGAAAGACCTTTGTGTCAGAGGAAGATTTAATCAGTGTCAATAGGAAATTAAGAGGTGCGAATGATCCTAATTGCATGTTAACCACATGGGGCTTAATTGCAATGAAATGAGTAAGGCCATCAGAACAGAGATGTTACTTTAAAGACAGAAAATATGATGTCACACTTAAAGCTTGTTTAATAAAAATCCATCACTATTAATGAACTGTTTTATAATAATCATATGAAGAGAGAAGGAATTTGCAATGTATTTTCTACAAGTTAGAAAAAAATAAATTATAGAAGTATGCAACTGCTCTCTTGTAGCTTATGTTGTCTTTTTAAATGTAACTGTGTTTGGCTTATATTTTGACTTTATGCACCAGATCGCTGGGCCAAACCTTTTCAAGGCATGAGTATAGCTAACTTACACTCGGTTAAATATGGTATTTTAAATATAAAAATAGATTCAGATTTGCTCCTAATACCGATAACCATGAGTGGTGTAAAGGTATAAAACTGTTCTTATGCTCATGTCATAAGGTTTGCTCCAAGTGTTAGAATGAAAGGCTATCCCGGCAGACATACCCTTGAAATTGAAGAAGCGTAAGCCATCTTTACACTCTTTACATTCTGACTTACAAAGATGTCAAATATTCTAATTTAATGTAAAGTGGTTTCCACAACAAGGGTAGGAAACATGCAATTTGTGACCTGATTAGCAGAACCAAACTACTCTGAGGTAAAAAATGCCAGCAGTCAAGAGCCGAAGCGAAAGAAAGCAAAGAAAGGTTTTCCTACACAATCCCTGATGGTTTTCTGTAAATCATTATGGAGTTGTGATTACCCATCCTTCGCCTTACATATGAGACCATTCTACCACTTTTTAAGGTCATTCACATCACAGACCGCAGATGACACTGCACCATACCCTGGTGCTAGAATCTCTAGCTCTTCCTTTGAAATTGTCATCCGGCACTTTGCAGCTAACTCAGGGGTTCTGATCACATCTGACATTGATGTCATGATTGTGGTAGTGAAAGATGGCGCCAATTATGCTGGATAGGTTTCCAGGCCTTCTGGCATTGTATTTATAAAATGGCTTAGACATTTTCTAGTTGAAATGTGCTTGTGCCAACCTGAGAGATGTGAATAAAATATAAATGCATGTAGAGGAGAAGAATCTTCAATATGGGAAGGAATATTGGGAGCTTACATTTCATTAGAAACAATGCTTCATTTTAGCGTTGTATTTATGTAGGATATACAGATCAGGATCCTAGATGTGAAAAACAGAGCACTGTAGCATTATGTGGTGCATAGCAATGCTAGAAGTGACAACATCAAGGCCTGCAGGGCCTTGGACTCTACAAAATGGCTAGGTCAAGGAGGTTTGAAGAGGGAGTTAGATCCCTCTGTCAGCGGTTGGAGTTGACTCTACATTAAAGAGATGTTGCCTGAAGGGCAGCACTCTCAGCTGCCCTCTGAAGTGCAATGTGGAGGGAGCCTGGCAGATTGCTATTGGGATGAAGTTACAGACTCACTTAAGACTTAACAAATAATGTATTGAAGGGTATGAGTAAGAGGATTCAGGTCAGCTGGAAGTCATTGTTATGGTCTGACTTGACAGCGCAGTTGGTGCCAGACAATTATGTGAGTACCACTAGAGAGTGACTGCGGCTCCGCCCATACGTTAGGAGCCAGGAGTACATGTTTTGACTGGGCAAAAGTTGTGGGCTTCCAAAAACAGCGATCCAACTTTGATCATTTTATTTATTTATCCAGCTGGCTGAACTTCAAACTTTCAGGGGCGCGCCAATGACATTGTTGCACTCTAAAAGTGTACTAGATTACTAGACAATTTCTGGTGTTTATCTTTCTCTGGAACAGGACAGATGAGAGGAAGGCATTCATTATCCTACATGGATTTTTAGGTTTGGCTTGACAGTGCAACTGTCACCTGACCTTTTAACTTACACCAGTATTAATTTACAGATCGTTACTTCCACACAAATACATGTGCTATTTATTTATAATTATATATTGTATAAACTGCAGCTACACAAACTTAACAGGATATACAAATCATCAATCAAAAAAGCTAAAAAAGGTACTACTCAGACAGAATTAAAAATGCTCAATCTACAACCAAGGAATTTTATAAAATTCTAAATGAATTTCGAAAACCTACATGCATGAAAGGAAGTCATCCCACTTCTCAAGATTTCACAAACAAATTGGCAACTCACTACTCAACCAAGGCAGACACATTGGACTCCTATTTAAAACAGAAGAAAAACATCAGCACCAACCCCTTTCCTAAAATACCCTCTAAGAATAAACCAACCCAACCTCTACAGTCCTTCAAACAAATATCCCAGGGTGAATTTATGGATTTGGCCAATGCAAGCAGACCTTCCGGTTTCCCTTCTGACCATTGCCCACCACAAATCTTCGAGAACATTCTTCTATCTACTTCTGCTGCCACACCTGTAAGAAGGATCATCAACAACTCTTTCACTTCAGGAACTTTTCCTGTAGACCTGAAAAGGGCATACATACGACTATTATTAAAGAAAACAAACTTAGACCCGCAAGACCCCAACAACTACAGACCAATCACAAATGGACCTTTCCTTGGCAAATTGATAGAAAGAGCAGCATTCGCCCAGATGTCACAATTCATTGAAGACAATTCTATACTTTCAGACTTCTAAACTGGATTCCGCCCAGGAAGAAGCACTGAATCGGCACTCATAGGAATCTGGGATGATCTTAAAAACACAGTTGACCGAAATGGAGTTGCTGCACTACTTCTCTTGGACCTCTCAGCTGCCTTTGATACGGTTGACCATGACACCCTAATTCAAAGACTCCACGAAGCCAGCATACAAGGGATTGCTCTCGACTGGATTACTTCCTATCTTCAAAAAAGATCTAATATCATCCACTCACCCCCCTACTCGCCCGAACCCTACCTCACAAAAGCAGGGGTCCCCCAAGGATCAATCATCTCACCTTTGCTTTTTAACATCTATATGATATTTTTACCAGAACTGATCAATGATTTCCATCTCACATGCTACAACTATGCAGATGGCACACAAATACTACTTAAATTAGAATGCCCCAAAAACATTGAAAACTCAGAAATCTTCAGTTGCCTCAGAGCCATTGATCAGTGGATGACCTGGAGCCATCTCAAACTAAATACCTCCAAAACAGAAATACTCATATGTGGTGACTGGACAAATTATGACCCTCTGTGCATCTGGCCTGACGATCTCGGACCACCTCCTCAATTATTCAAGAAAGTTATAAACCTAGGAGTCACCATGGATTCCAAGTTAACTATAAATGCCCAAGTGGACAAATTAGCATGAACAAGCTTCATCACCTTGAAGACTTTACGACACGTCTTCCCCCACCTCGGATTTCCACACAAGGTGCAAGCTACTATCTCACTTGTACTATCCAAACTGGATTATGCCAGTGGCCTCTACCATGGATCATCTCGATCTATTATGAAAAAACTACAACGTATCCAGAATTCCGTAGCCAGGCTACTATTACATGTATAGCCCCAAGCCCACATCTCGCCTGCCTTGAGAGCACTACACTGGTTACCCGTTGCCAGAAGATGCAATTTCAAGCTGCTTTGTATCACCCACAAAGCTATATATGGAACAGGACCGCTTTTTATCAGAAACAAAATAACCAAATACATCCAACAAAGAAACCTCTGCTCAAGATTGGCACCCCGCCTTAGAACACCACCATACAAGAAAAAGACTATAGGTGGTACATCCTTCTCCGTTCAAGCAGCCAAACTATGGAATTTATTACCCTGAACTATAAGAGCCACAGATAACTTTCTTGTCTTCAGAAAACTACTCAAGAGTTGGCTCTTTCCTTCATAACCACCATATTCTAACAACTGTGGACTGCATATGCCTATGTTGATAAATATTCTTTCAGATTATTTGTATATTTCTAGTTATGTATAGTTCTTTAGAAAATATGTATCGCTACTATGTCATAACAATAAAATACACACACACTCTTTAAACCTGTTTGACTAAGTATATTTTACCCATGGTTCTAATCATGTATTGTATGTGCATATGTGTGTGTATTCATGTGTGTTTGTATGTGTGTGTGTATGTGTGTATGAATTCCTGCTCTCATCTTATCACACTTATCTACTCATCATCATATGTCATGTCTCTATCAAACTATCCTCCATTCCCACTCTGACTCATCCCAAATCCTTTCTACTACTTTTCATCTCCTAAATAACTCTGCCTAAGCTCTTCCCTCCGCTTCCACATCTCACTCACCAAACCTCACTCTACTACTGTGACCTCCCACACAACCCTACTAAATTCTCCCGCATTTATCTCACCCTGCTACTATGCTTTCCCTAACCCTTCCACATACTCTTCCCTCCTCTATCCCCCTTTACTCATCCCAACCCTTTGGGTTGAGTAAATGAAGGATATAATCCCAATTAACACTTCTGGTTTTTTTTCCTCCTCCACCCCTCCATTACTCCAGTCAATCTAACTAACAAACTCTCATATCCGCGGCTCAAATTAACTCATAATAATACTAAAACTGTACTCATTATTTCCCGATACTAATCCATCACTAATTCTAGTTGGGTTCCAGAGTTGCGTGCTACTCACGGAAAAGCGCTTCGACGCCTCGTCAGGGGTAGTAAGCGCTATATAAATACGATTACAATACAATACAGTAATGCTTCAATTTACCATACAACATTCCTTTAAAGCCCGACCTAATGGCATTGCCAAAACGTGTTCGTTTTTAAGTGGTATTGCTGATTTACACATGAGAAAGCTAGTGCTTGAGATGAAACACAGTCCATTATTAATGTCACCAGATTAGTGGTCAGGTGGGATAAGTAGTTTTGAAAATTTTCAAGGCAGGGCCCTATTAGGCAAAGTAATTTAGTTTGGGTCTAAAAATCACAGAACAATGTTTCCTCACAGTCATTATGTAAAATTGTAAATATTTCGAGAAAACTAATAGGTTGCAATTGGACTTGAGGATGTTTGGTCAAACAGTTTAGGGAAAGACTAATATTCATTCAATTACAGTAAATATTTGCCATATAAAGCATTGTAAGTGAACGAAATGTTTCACATGGAAACAGAAGGACCATCTTGAAACAAAGCTCCAATACTCTGTTCTGTGTTTTTTTCTTGCAATAAATCAGAAATGAAATTAAAAGTATACATAAGCAAGGAAGCTAAAAAAATGTGATGTTGGCGAGACCCTTTAATTTCTCACATTAAAATATAAAATGTCAGACATTGCAGTGGTCTTCAGTTTCTCCTTTTAAGAGCATATTTTGCCAACTATTTTGACAGAATCCTATTGCTTTACATAGATACTTTTGAAGTGGCTTAGGAAGCTTTTGTATTCTCGCTCTTTCCCTCCCAGTCTTCTGCCTTGCCACCAGCACAGCCCTCAGTCCCCAGGGTGTGGGCTGCCCGTTCAGTGAAGCCCACCGGGTTAGATGGAGCCCATAGGCCTTTCTCCCCATCAATGTCCATGCCTCTGTTCCCTAAGCGGAGGGCCAACATGTTACAAATGTAAGATGGAAATTTGGAATGAGATGTAGGGGATGTAATGGATGAATGGTGTCAATTGGGCCCTTAGAGAAGAAGACGTTTGCCAGGTTCCTTTCTGGTCCCTGGCACGTCCACCTTTTCAGAGTCCCTTTGAGAGCAAGGGATGAAGGTTTCTTAAAAATGTGGATTTCCCTGTTGACATAGATGAGCTCCCAGACTGGTCCTGGCTGACGGTTTTATCTCAGATCTGTGATGAGTTTCAGCGCTTTGCTGAGCAGGTGTCATGGCCGCCTTGCAACGTTGGCTTTGCAGAATAGGAAGCGACTGAGCTCTCATTTATCACGGCTGCCTCTAGGCAGCCTTGTGTCGAGCATTCCCGCGTTCAGCCGCGCTGCTCTGTAGCAACTGCAGTCTACACCTGACCCGGGGCAGTACAACAGCACCGCGAGGGGTGGGAATAACAGAACTGTCCCTTGACTGCACTTGGGCCGCTTTCTAATTAGGAAGGCAACTGGCTCTCCTCTCAGCTCACTCAGTTTGAAGCTATTTAATAAAATAAAGCCGCCAAAATTAAGCGTGCTTTTGTTCCCCTAATATGATAGAGAATGTCAATCCATTTATTTTACATTTTCCACGTCATTAACTTCCTGAGCTAGTTTGGCAGGAAGAGGCCAGGCTGCTAAGGAGGCGTACCTAACTTTAGCTGAACAATATCCCTGACAGCCGAAAAAGATGCAAAAAGGGAAATGGAAAAAGGGAGCGAGGATGAGGTGGGTGGTTGATTGATGGTTGCACTTAAGCATGACAGGGTGATCTCGTGAGCAGGGGTTATTAGGTACTCCTGGTATACATCTGCTGGCGACGAGGATGGGTCCCATCATGCGAAATGTTGCGGAGGTATTCACGTGTGGGCTCACGGGCGAGAGCTACAGCGATCTTTATTGCTATTGTTTATGTATATTGTGCCAACGTATTCGATTCATTAAGCTCTAATATTATTCTTATGCAGATTATGAAGAATCCGGTCATCGTACATAAAGGCAGCAATGCAGAAAGCAAATGAGATGGCCTGCTGTTGGACACGGAGTATAAACTTTTCACTTTGCCTCTGCAAGGGGATGAAATTACGATTATGCGCTGGCCCTGCTGACAATGGCACACTGTAATTGAACTGGCATCTCAAGATGTGCACTGTATGGTATTCAGCGGTTAATTTGAGCTAATGATTTCCGGGGCTCGGCAGCTCAATTTAATTGACAACCCCAGCACTTCTAACACTTTGCCACATGGTGGCACTGTTTGTCTACGTTAGGGAGGAACACAACAACGGTTATACAATAAACATGACTAATATCTGCGCCCCCCCCCCCCCAAATCGTTCAATTAGTTTTAGGGGTCTGGAATAGTCTGAATTGTCACACATGTAGTGTGCGATTGTTTGTAGTTGTGTTGGATCAGTCATTGGTAGCTGCTGGGGCAATGGGTTGTAAAGTGGCCTCCTGATGAAGGCCTTGGCACTTTTTTTTTTTTTTTTTTTACAAATTAAGCACTGGCAGTTTACTAGTTGCAACCCACCAGAGCGTGTGAAACCATCTGCAGGAAGCCCTACTGCATTGAGCACAATAATGGAACATCAGGGTGTTTGTTTTCAGGACCAGCCCGCCTTTTAATGTACTCTATTTAGTTTATGCATATCTAACTTTGTTCTACAGGGACTTTACCAGGGTCACGATTTTGAGATAGCCACGTGCTTTAACCAGTGCTTAATTTGAGCAGGTGGTTGTAGGTGGGGCCCGCCAGCACTCATTTGTGGGCACCAGGACTTTTTCTCCCTCACGTATTGACCCAGAACGGGTCAGAAAAGAGACAGGCAGAGAAGGGGAAAAGAAGTGGGAAGAGAAAGACAGGAATACAGTGACAGAGCGAGCAAGCAGGGATGAAAAAGACCTTGCAAGAGTGTGATAAAGGGGCAAAGAGTGCAGGAGGATGGTGGGTGAAACAGGCAGAAGGTAGAATCTAAACTAAGCAGCCGTGGGCTTCGGCAACAATGACATTCAGGAGCATCAAACTTGCAAGATAAACTTTGGGCATTGGCATTTATTCCTTTACAAATTAAGCACTGGTGTAAAATACTTTGTCAAGTTTATTCAGAGCCCCGCAATGTGATGTATAAAGACAAATAATGTGCGTTGACTCAGTGACCAACCTTAGTTTCAATAGTCTTTGGAAAATCATAGTTTGATTCTGCTCTGAGGATTGGTTGAAAGTGGCCCAGCATGTTTTCATCTTAAAGAATCTATCTAACGCAGAGTAAAGAAAATATCTCTTTACCGAGGCAAGCATCATGAAAAATCACCAATGATAAACTGTTGGTAATTGACTTAAATTAGATTGGCAGATAATTCATCCCAGGTGTGACCTCGAGCATCGTGCTTGGGATGATAGTGAGCATGTGGTGGTGGCACCAACTTGCTCATCTGTTGCCTGACTCCAAACATGACCAATTTTTAGTGCCCTTTGTTCACCCTAGGGGTGGTCGGAATTTGTATTTCTCTTGTAATGCAGAAATACTAATAAAATTCCGCTGCTCTTCTACACCCACAGAATTACTCACTTAAGGCACTAGTTCTTAGTTATTTATGAGGTTCTCAAGCCTTCACAAGACTCTTGTCCAAACAGCAGACCACTGAATAGAAAGCAAAACAGTTCTAACTAATGAGAGGCAGCAAGCCGTCAGATAAATCCCAGTTTGTGCTGTCTGACGGCAGTGTGTTCTTGCAGTTTGGAATAGAACAGGCTTGCGCCGAGGGACGTATAACATTTTAGAAGACAGTCAGACTATTTTAAAATGAAGGTGATTGAGTGACTTGCTACGAGCTGAGACCTGGACTGGAGCCTGGTTCTTGAGGTCCAAAGTCAGCCGAACTAGCCGGTAGGTCAGATCTGCAGACTAGAGTCATCCAACCTGCTCTATATTCTTGCTTGCATTGCTAATTCCGGTTTATCGCCCCAGTTATCATGGCACAGTAATGCACTACTTTTTAGAGCAGGCCCACCACCTTAGAGCATAGGGGCCGCAGGAGGAGTAAATCCCTGGACCAATGCCACGACCAAACCATAAACAAAAGGAGCATGGCAAAGAGCACTCAATGTGGGTTGCAGCAATGAGGACGCCTGTTTTGTTTCTTTCTTATTCTGCATTTCTCAGAGGTCTGCTATCAGGAAAGAGTGTTTCTTCTTGCGTGAACAATGCAACCTTAGTATCGGGTACTGGGGGAGCCCCAAAGAGGGGAGGTGTATGAGCTCCAGGGGCAGGCAGAACTCCGTAGAACCTCCCAGAGTTTTTATTTAAGTCCGCTGTGTTTTGCGGAGTAAAACTCCACGTGTTCCGCACACCACTAGTTCACTACGCACTCTCCTTTGGGACTCACTGTGTGTTATTTGATATTTATTTTGTTCATTTGGCAGTTTTTCTGTCGGATCATCCTGCTCCCTGTGCAGTTTAGTGGTACAAATTCAGACATTTCTGAGTGACTTATATTTTTAGAGCGGTTTTAACGGTACTGTTGAGATGGCTGCTCATACCAACATTTCTCCACCACCATCATTTTTACCACTTCCAGGAGCACCTACTCTTCCTTGGGAAGATTGGGTAGAGATGCTTGATAATTATATTATTGCTTTAGATGGACAAAGTTTTTCTTCACAAAGGAAAAAGGCTATTCTATTGAGCGCTTTGGGGAGAGAAGGTCAACAAATTCTTTAATACTTACCTCCTGTCTTGGGGCCCAATGGTCAACCTATGGATGATGTATTCAAGGAAGCCATTTAGAGGTTGGAAAACAGATTTGCCAAAGAGACTAATCTTGTATTAGCTAGATATACATTTTATACTCAACCTCAGGACCATCATGAGTCAAGGTTGAGGGAGTTGTCTGTCAAGTGTAGGTTTGGGACCATGACAGAGGAATTAATATGGAATCAACTCATTGTTCAGTGCCGCGATAGGAAGATTCAGGAGAGGTTATGGGCGGCAAAGAACCCTACATGTTCACGCAAAAGTGACTGAAGAATCACAACGCTGCATAAAGGAGTTGGAAAGAAAAGAGAAATCTGTGGATGTTATGATTTTGTCAGGTGACTCTATGGGGTCTCAACAGGAAATGGGGATGGTATCAAAGTATGTGTTGTCTGCCAAAAGCAAAGGGAAGGAGTGCTCTCGTTGTGGGCGTACTTATCATTCGGCAGACTCCAAGAAGTGTTTTGCCATTGCTAAGGAGTGTTGCAAGTGCGGCCGCAGGGGGCATTATGCTCGTGTATGCAGGGAGAGTGGGAAATCTTTTAAGGATGCTAAATCGAGTATAAATATTGTAGGAGAGTACTGTGAATCTTCTTGTGAAGACAGAATACTTGTGGTGGGGAATGGTCAAAGCATGATGGAGAATGAGAGTGAATGTAGATATTCCAGGCCCTCAGCTCTTTTCTCTATCGGTGAGGTTGAAGTTAACCTTATGGTAGATTCAGGTTCGGTGTACACCATAATTCCTGAGAGCCTCTTTATATGTCATTGGAAGAATGAGAAATTATTTCCTAAGGATATTTCTCTGGGTGGGTATCAAGGGATGGAAATCCAATTGCTGGGTTACATGCTTAAAGAAATTCAATTTGGTGAAAGGAAAGTCTTGGGGAAAATGTATGTAGCGGTTGAGGGTCCACCTATTTTGGGATGGATGAATCAATTCAATCTCAACATAGTAATTAGTCCAAGAGCATCCAATCAAATCCTGGTGGTAGAAGATATGCAATTGGAGGATATTCTGGAGGGAGTCAAAGATGTATTTAAAAAAAAACATTGGGATGTCTAAAGGGCTATGTGCACAAGATAATTTTGAGAGATGATGCCCACCCAAGTCAACACAAAGTGCGTAAGATACCATTTGTTGTGAGGGATGAGGTAAAAAAATTAATCAGCAATATGTTGTCTGAGGGTACTATTGAACCCATTGAGGTTTCTCCTTGGATTTCTCCAGTGGTCATTACATGGATATCTGATGGGAAGGTGAGGTTCTGTGGACTTGAGGTCTGTAAATCAAAATATTGTGGTGGACACTTACCCTCTTCCCAATATTAATGAGTTGTTAACAGCTGTAAAAAATGGTAGGTATTTTCTAAATTGGACTTCAGGAATGCCTACCATCAGATTAGACTTCATCCGGAGTCTGAGCACATTGCGGCATTTGTCACTCCAGAAGGAACCTTCCAATTTACCCGTATGCCTTTTGGTCTGGCATCTGCTGCAAGCGTATTTCAACGTATTATGGCAAAGATTTTTGGTGATCTTAAAGATGTGTTATTTTTTCAGGATGACATTCTTGTTCTGGGTGAGACTGTTGCTGAACATAATGTTACACTAAAGAAGGTTCTCCAGGCCATTGGAGAGGCAGGGTTGAGTTTGAATCGAGAGAAATGCACTTTTCTGGTGGACGAAATTGACTACTTAGGGTACTCTATTTCAAAGGCGAACATTAAACCAAAAAAAAGTATTTTAGAAGCCATTAGGTTGGCACCAGCACCGGTTGATAAGGATCAACTAAGGTCTTTTCTGGGTCTGGTTAAATACTATTCCAAATTTGTGGAAAAATTTGCAGACAAGACTGAAGATTTACGGAAATTGTTGAGGAAGGGGAGTAAATTTTGTTGGACAACTGAGCAATAAAGTTGATTTGACAAGATCAAGAATTAAATTTGTGACGCTGGTCTTCTAACTGCTTTTGACATTAATTTGCGTTCTGTTCTAACAGTGGATGCCAGTGGTACTGGTTTAGGTGCTGTGTTATCGCAAATGCATGGGAGTCAAGAAAAAACTGTTGCATTTGCTTCTCGAACCTTGACTCTGACGGAACGCAATTATTCGGTAATCAAATGTGAGGCTTTGGCTGCTGTTTGGGGTGCAGAGTATTTGAGAACGTATTTGTGGGGTCTGGAGTTTGTATTGAGGAGCGATCATAAGCCTTTGATAAAGATCTTGTCTTCTGGAGGTGCTGGTAAAGGGTCACAAGGTTAGCCAGACTTTCTGCGAGGTTACAAGAGTATGTGTATCCTGTTGATTATGTTCAAGGTTGGAAGAATGTCCAAGCTGATTGTTTGCCAAGATTATCCCTTGACTGGGAGAGGGTTGATGCTCAATCAGTAAAGAGTAGTGATACTGGGGATGCTGTGGTGTCTGTTCTTGATGTGATTGAGTGGGGTTAAGGTACGTTTACAGAGGAAGAATGGGTGAGTGAGATGGCTGCGGATGTTTGTCTCAAGCAAGTTTTTAAATTGGTCTCTGAGGGAGCTAGAAGAGAAAGTTCTCTTCCATTGTCGGTTAGACCGTATCTTGGTGTGTTGGACGAATACTCATGTTGTGGAGACAGTGTATTGATGCGGGGAGAGCGTTTTATTCCACCCTGTGGTTTAAGGTTCAAATTGTTTTCTTTAGCACATGAAGGTCATTTGGGTCAAGGGATGACAAGCAGGAGGTTAAAAGAGCTTTTTTGGTGGCCAGGTTTGGATGTTCAAGTTAGAGGTTGGGTGGAACAGTGTGGACTGTGTAAGGAGAGTTAGAAAGGGCTGAAAGTTGGAGTAGGCAAGGTTGACACATTGAAGATCCTGGGAGGCCCTGGCATTCCATTTGTTTGGATTTTATTGGTCCTTTGTCAGAACTCCCACTTCAGATGCGGTTTGCGGTAGTTGTGGTGGATGTACATTCAAGATAGTTGATGGTTAAGTTTGTGCGTGACGTGACCACAAGCACAACCATAAAGGTTTTGGAAGATATTTTTCTGGAGTAGGGTTTTCCGGTGGTTTTGATTACTGCCAATGGTACCCAACTCACCGCAAATGAAATGTGTTCATTTTAAAAAAAGTGTGGGGTGAGACATTCAAGGACCTCTCTGTATTATCCTGAAGGCAATGGAATTATGGAGAGGATCAATAGATTGATCAAGGGCACAGTACAGTTTGCTCTTGCCAATCATTGTTGTGTGAAGAAAATTATGGTTGATATGGTGAGGGCCTATTGTCCACGATTCACAGTGTTACCGGAAAGTCTCCTTTTCAGTTGATGAGGGGGCGATCAGTGAGTTTGAAGTTGATTCCCTCATGGCTTCAAGAGTAGGTTGTGTCTGGTTGTGAAAAGGCTGTGATCTCACAAAATTCTAATAAATTGAATGTAGGAGATTGGGTCAAAGTCGGGTCTGGTAGGATCGAGGGGATGTTTCAAGATTTAGAAGACCCCTTTGTGTGAAGAAGGTTGGAAAGTACCAGATTGAAATGTAAGGAGGGGAGAAGTGGAATGTTAGAAATGTGGCACTGTATCAGAGAGGTGGTGTGTGTACCAGGAGGGAAGAGGTGGAAGGTTGTTCTGGTTCCTTTTTTATGGGTGATGAGAGAAAGCCGGACGTTGATGCTGGAACGTTTGATTCTGGTGCGAGTGGGGAAGCTTATGAGGTGTCCGGGGAGGATGAGTTGCAAGATGCACGCGCACTTCAGGTGGAGACAGTCACTCTTAATCATCCTGTGAGGGTACACAAACTTCCAAATTACTTGGATGATTATGTTATGAAGTAAGCTTCATGGTTAATTTTATTCTTTTTGTTTTTTTTTGTTTTATGTTCCATTTTCATTTCTATTTCATCTATTTGATGTGAAGAGAAGAGGATATATGTTGTGCTTCAGTTCTCTGTTCTATTCTAAAGAATGTATGTGTCTTGACATTCTGGAGGTGACAATTACTGGCTTCCCTCTGGTGTGGCTGGACGCTAGGTCATGTTGTCCCAATAAACTTGTATTTGGACATCTCTACTTTGTGGGTATCGTTATTACTCACCACAGACGCCTGTTTTGTTTCTTTCTTATTCTGCATTTCTCAGAGGCCTGCTATCAGGAAAGAGTGTTTCTTCTTGCGTGAACAATGCAGCCTTAGTATCGGGTACTGGGGGAGCCCCAAAGAGGGGGGTTGTATGAGCTCAAGGGGCAGGCAGAACTCCGTGGAACCTCCCAGAGTTTTTATTTGAGTCTGCGGTATTTTGCGGAGTAAAACTCCACGTGTTCCGCACACCACTAGTTCAAACGACACCCTGAAAGGTCATGTACATGGAGAGGGGTGGTCTCTATCACATGTCAGGAGATGTGCAACAGATTAATCTACGAACATCAGTAAGCCTGCTTACCTATAAATAACAAGCAACCCAGGTTGTCTGTTGTACTATCACTACTACAGACAAGTTAGTTCTGTGTGCAGGCCTTTTCACACCCACTCCTTGAAATGAGTGCTATTAACTGCTTAGCATGTTTATGAGAACGCACAAAGGGGGTGCAGGGGGCACGAAAAGTTGTGGCAGGCAGAAGGCAGTCCAATGCAGTGCTTATTTTTAAAAGAGACATAAACACAGGGCCAAGGGGCATATTTTAGAGCCCCTAGCTCCACTTTAGCGCCAGCATAGTCTAATTTTTTTATGTTAAGGCGGCACTAAAGTGGCTTTTTCCTCATGCCATATTTACAAAGTGGTGCAATGCATGTATTTCTTTGCGCCATTTTTTTCAGCATGTTAACCCCTGCTCAGTGCAGGTGCTAAAATGAGGCTCCCATTGTTTTCAATGGCCCTCTACGTGCTTTGTAAGATTGGCATCAAAATGTTTGACGCTGATCCGGCAAAACGCCAACCTATCATAAAAAATGTTGACGCTAGTTCCCTAACTACCGTCATGGTGCTCTGTATGTTAAATACGGCGCACACAGGGTGGCGCTAAGGGGTGCAAGGAAAGTGTTGCTGCAGTGGGTGCAGTGTCACTTTTCTTAAATATGCCCCTAAATGTTTTGCTTCGGCGCTGTTAAAGCTGTCCAATGCAAATAAATAATGATAAATACTAAGGCTGCCTAATCTTTATTGCACTTCCTGACTCTTTCGTCCATCACCCTACACTTCCTGAATTTTCATCTCACTGTAGCAGTTTCTTTTTCAATCTGATTATCTACTTTTATCAGTTTTCTATCTTTTTTTTCCTTCTCCTTTCTCCATGGTCTGCCCCTCTTTCTCACTCTCTGGGTAAATATATAATGATGAAAAATATATTCCAGTCCTCAACAATGAGTGCCAGTGCCTATCATCTGGTTTCATAAAGTAATCATTGAACCAGATTGAGTCCAGAGGCCAAGGCATTAAGGAGCCTTTCCATGTTCAATTTGCTCCAGGGACATGCAGGACTGTAGCTGACTGGAGATTTACCCATGAGTAGCTTTATTGCCCCATAAATACAGAATTATGGGGTGGTCTGTCCAAAAGCCTTTACTATCTAATTGTATTAGATGGAGAAATGTGGGAATTGAATCTATGACCTGTAGAAATCAGACCCTCCCAGGCTTCCCTTGAGCGATGCACGAGCACCACAGATACGAGTCTGAGGAGACACTGCTTGACTGGTCAAAAGAGCCTCAAATCAAAGTTGAAGTCACCTACTTGACAAGCTCACAAACGTCCGGAAGTACTAAAGTTGAGAACCCACTTAGATAATTTTAAGAGTTGTAATACGATTTCAGGTTGCATGCAGACAATAATACGTCAGATCCACGTTATTTGGGTCAGGTGCATTTATTAATTCCCGACATGGGAAAAATTCTGAAAGTGCAAGAAGAGACAGCCAACACGTGTTTTGCCCTATGTTGTTTGTTCACCTAGGGCTTTCTCAAGGCATTAAGTTATTCATCAGAGTATGTTCATTTTTAAAATGCAGACAATCCGTTTTTTAATACCGGAATCCTAGAAGTAATCATGAAGTCGTAAATACGGCGTGCTAATTGGGCGCCATATTGAAAGTACTTCCAGATGCTTGTTTCTCCTGGGGAAAACTGGTCCAAACCCCTACCTGACTACCCACTTTTCAAATGAACATTTGTGGGCATTCCAGAGGAAGCGAAATTTGAACCTTCTTCATTAGTGTTTGAACCTCACAAAAGTCTCTGCTTCTCAAGAGCTTGATAGGCTTGTGAAGAAACTCCTCAGGGGCTTGGAAGGTTGTTACAATATCACAATCAGAAGGTTGGGAAACATATCTTTAAAGGAACATGTCTTTGGGTGCATACGCTATTTGCAGGTATAATCGTGTCAGAGATATAAGTGAGGGGCTATATGCACTATCACACATGCACTCAGACTACACTATGTCATCAACACTTCCTTGATGGAAGATTTAATTAGAAATGTCTCCACTGTGCAGGCCTGAGCTTTCTGATACCACCTTTTCCTCCTCCACTTCTTATTCTTAATTGATGGAAACCTATCCACAAGTTGAGAATGACAAATACCAGAACATCGGATTGGGGGTAGATTACCGTTTTTTGGTGACGCCGTCATTCTACATTCTCTCTCATGTTATCAGTGTCAATACCATTTTGCGCACCCTCAGTTATGAAACCAAAAAAACACATCCATGTTGCCCATTTTTAGGACTGACGTTAAGCCAAGACTTTTTGATTTTACTAAAATGATAATATACTTAAATAAAGGGACTTTTATCCACCCCTTTTAATCTATTGGTCTGGTATTCTGTCATTTACATTTTATTTCCATTCGCTAAAGCTTATAGCATAGGGCCCTGAGCCAACTCACATCAGCCATTGGCTAAGGTCACTTAAAATAACAGCATTTCGACCTTTCACAATGAGCACAACCTTGCACAAAGTAGTTCCCTTCAGTGTCAGGGCCTAATATAGCAAATTATACTTTTTCAGACCAAAAAAATATATTTTTGCTTTTAGCCAATGTTTTTTTTCTATCTACTAGTGAGGACTCGGCAGCCCAAAAACAACACTTTACAAAAAAAAAAAAAAAAACAACAAAGTAAAACAAAGAGTTACAAAGCCAAAAGACTAGTAGCCAATGCTAGACCTACTGGCTTTGCCAGTGTTTGTGTAAACAAGAAAAGTGGTGCAGGTGCAGCCTCATGCAAACAGTCATTAGCAAAGCCAATAGGTCTCGGTTTTGTAACCTATTGGTTTTACCATTGATTTTAAGCCATAGTGTGGGCACACCTTGATCTTGTAGGTGCCCAAACTGCACATATGTGTGTCTACAAAATGACGTGGGCACTTTTTTTTCTCTTTAGTTATGGATCTGAGTTGGATGAGTGACTAAAATTAAAAGAAAACATGCAAAACAGTTTTTTAACTTAAAGTGCAGGTGGTAATGAAAGCTAAATCAACACATGGGAAGCCTGTAAGAAAGAGATGCCAAAGCAACATGCGTGAGGTTAGGGAGGACAGGAGAGCAGCACAGAGGGTGTGTAGGGGGAAGCAACATAGAGGGTGCAGGAAGCAATGTGGAGAAGCGCAAGGGTGAGTGCAACAAGGAGGGTAGCGAGGAGCAGCACTCGGGAGACAGAATGCAATAAAGGGTGCAGGTGACGAGATATACATGAGGGAGACGGCTCAAAAACACACTCACTCTTATGGAATGCTTAGCAGAAAAAAAGTAGAGCTTCCAAAGCAAGCAGTGGAAGCAGCCATGCCAGCCAATCAAAGCAACAATAAAGAAGCAATAATCCATGGGAGGGGCACTCCAAGATTGACAAGCTGAAACAGGAATAAGAAGCAGGCAAATGAGAGTGACTGGAAAGTTAACCAATGGTAAGTAATAGGTTGGCTCCAAACCCTTGTATGTACTTGGTAAGCCCCAATATTTCTTGCAACAGATAGTGCTCACTAGTAGGTTCAACCCAAAAATGGGTTTTCTGCCTGTTATACATGCATGTGAGTGTGGTACCCCTCTGCAAAAGCTTTAAATAAGCAACTCTAAAAGCTGTTTCAGTCCCACCAGTCCTGCTAGTAGGTGACATGTTACGCATGAATTTATAATTGGAAAGTGCTTTGGGAATGAGGGTAACAAGACAACATACATTTAATTTCATTATTTTATAGTGTGATGTATCTCATAAACTGTCCCAAACAGGAGAATGGTCTATCAATTTGGGTTTAATAGCTTTTCTGAGAAAGGATCAATGATGATTTGCATATGGTTACCCAGCTTGTAAAACATTGAATTTGAACAATCCCCTTAGGATTTCTCAGTAGTTAAGCATCATAGGCCCAAGTGTTTCCATCCAATACTGTTTGGCTGTTTAAGTCTCCCTAAGTGAGAAGGGTGTGTTCAGACTGCGAGGTTTGATCTTGCTGTATGTAGGGACATACATCACCAGTAAGGCTGAAATGGGTTTGGGGTGGCATGTGTCCTTGTGCAGCAGAGACGTAGGCTAGCTGTTTGTGGGGGTTGAGGTCAAGACTTTGGAATGGTTTCCCCCTTGGTTATTGACTTCTGTTGCCTATAGGCAACTTGATGCTGCTTAGGAGAATCCTCAAAAACCCAAATCTCAGTTCTGACATTTTCTTCTACTTTGTTTTTCCAACGTTTGCCACATGGACTCACCCTCTGATTAAACCTATGCAATAAAACAAACTTTTATTTCACGTTCTTCCATTGCACTTCCGAGTGCAAAAAATATTTCTAATTAGGGAGCCCCACTGAAGGAATAAGTAGTTACTTGGCAAACATTTTTCACCGCAGTAATGTCCCTGTCCTTATTGAATCACATTAATCTTCAGAAAAGTTTAAAGGAAAATAAATTGGTTGGAAAACAAGATTTCCTTTTTGCGATTCTTGTGGGAATGCTTCACTATGATTAAATACGCTCTCTGGCTGCATGCTGGCATTATCTCTTTAATTTGAAATCCATCAAAGATCTAGCTGCGATAGAGGTAACTTATAGTCTCTTATAATTTATTAATATTGCCATCATTTCTTCTGTCGGCAGAGCCAATGAACGCTAAATAACTTTGATGATTACTTCTGAGGATCAGACAGACCCAGAAGAAATGCCTTCTTTACGCTTTTGAATCAACCTAATTGTTTTTATCTTAGCCAATTAGTCGCAATATCCGATTTACAAGTTACAGAAAGGTAAAATATGTAAACGAGTATACCGCTTGATTTAACGTTGATGACGACAATGTCATGTTAGACACTGCACGTCTGTTTGATTTCACTGAAACGTTTTTTCCTTACCGCGCCCGTGCATACAAAACACACAAAAACGAAAAATAATAAAATGAAAAGAATAAAAAGAAAAATAGCCGCATTAAAGTGTAAAGATGGTACGGAGGATAATTTTAAAGAACTTCATATTCTGTTGCATATAATATGGAAACGAATGTTTTGTTTTGGTGAAATCCACATGGAGATTGTTCCAGACAGAAACAGCATATCCTCATTTGTACTTCTGTGAGACTCTCATACAAAGCTGATCACTGATTCACAACCCGCTGGAAATGGCAGAGATTTTTAGTGACACCGCCGGGTAAAATAGGTGTAGAGGAGAGGTTGGTTTTGTACTTGAAAATCAACTTTAAAATGCATCAATTCTTGTGGTGGCACCCACTGGATGTGTGTCCTTATGGGATAATATGATCAACTCCAGCCTAGCTGCAGCATCATGCAACACACCACTTCAGGGTACAAGGATAGATTTAGGGAGGCTGGCCAAGACGTAGTTCCCGTAGCCCATCCTTGCAATAAGAAAAGTTTGGACCACTGCGTGGAACCAATGGGTTTAGACAATGTGATGGGACAAGTCGCAGATTAGATGTCTTAAAAATATATACTAATGTGATGGGTCAAACACGGATTCCATAAAAAAGCCCAATGACCTGGAAGAGTTACCCAAACATGAACCTACATTGGATTGGAAGCTTATACTTTTTTTGCACCGTAAATGAAGATTTTCTTAGTAAGCTATGAAGGAAAGTCTTAATTTTATTAAAGACACAGAGGGGGTGATTCTGACCGCTGCGGACGGCGGTCGGCGCCCGCCAAGCGGTTCCCGCCGAAAGACCGCTCCGCGGTCAAAAGACCGCGGCGGTCATTCTGGCTTTCCCACTGGGCCGGCGGGCGACCGCCGAAAGTCTGCCCGCCAGCCCAGCGGGAAACACCCTTCCCACGAGGACGCCGGCTCAGAATGGAGCCGGCGGAGTGGGAAGGTGCGACGGGTGCAGTTGCACCCGTCGCGAATTTCAGTGTCTGCAAAGCAGACACTGAAATTCTTCGTAGGGCCCTCTTATGGGGGCCCCCGGAGTGCCCATGCCATTGGCATGTGCACTGCAGGGGCTCCCAGGGGCCCCGCGGCACCCCCTACCGCCATCCTGTTCCTGGCGGGAGAACCGCCAGGAACCGGATGGCGGTAGGGGGTGTCAGAATCCCCATGGCGGCGGAGCGCGCTCCGCCGCCATGGAGGATTCTCAAGGGCAGCGGGAAGTCGGCGGTACACCGCCGACTTTCCGTTTCTGGCCGCGGCTGAACCGCCGCGGTCAGAATGCCCAGCGGTGCACCGCCAGCCTGTTGGCGGTGCTACCGCCGACCTCCGCCATGGCGGTAATTACCGCCAGGGTCTGAATGACCCCCAGAGTCAAGTATTTTCGCATAAAAGCATTAGATTTTTTAAACTTTGAGTATACCTGTGAGTATCTTAACGAGTGAATGATGCTTAGCGGCTTTATCATATGTTTTGTTTACAATTCACTAAAATTTATTTGTATGGCATTTAATTTGAGTAAATAGAAAATACCAGTACACAGATATTCACCACCCTATATGTCTCATGTAAGTGTTTGAGGGCACCTCCTGCTAGACATGCATGGTCCCTGAACCACACAATAATAGGGTAAGATGTGTGAGCTTTGAAAACATAATTCACAAGTGAGTTTTTGCATTTCACATGAGTGTGGTGGCTTTAGAGCTGGTTTGCTGTGTTGCACTTCAATACATGTGAGCATACCTTATAGCCTCTTTTATGTATTAGATCTGCGTTACCATCCTAAAGCTGGGGCCTCTTTCACCGCCTGCACAAATAATTGTCCATACGACAAGGGATTAGTTGGGCTCTGATGTATACATTTTGCATATTTAGATAATACTTGGTCACCTGTAGGTTATCAATAGGGCACCAAGCGTTCTCCTGTGAAATACACAGCTGTGGCTCTATAAAACCACTCATTGATTGATGCTCCATTCTATTTTCTATTTTCTCTTTTACATGTTGTAGCTATTTCTGAATAAGACATTTCGTTTTCAGGTGAGAGACTTCTGCCTCATAAGTATGAATGGAGTGCATGTATAGGTAGGCAGGGATATACATACAGCCCTGATGAAGGCCCCAAACCCGGATGGGCTCTTGGCGAGGGCCAAAACATGTTGGCAAATCAGGGGCAATTGAGACACTAATGCTCAATTAAACCTCGTACCCAATTTTGCATTTTCACCTTCCTGGATCTCTGCTAATCCAGGCAAATACTTCATATAAGAACTCCCAAGTCTGGTTGAGTCCGATGGGCTGGTGGAACCATCCAAACCGGGGGTGGATAGGCACAGATGATGAAGCATGTCACTGTTTAGTGGGTGAGGCATCTAGTCCAAAATCATTGGATGCCTTAGTGGGACTTGAAAGTGTTTTCTCCTCCTTCTTTTGTTCCTCTTTTCCTAAGTGTCCCATTGTGTATGGAATATTTTCTGGGAGTATGCAACTAGGATTCTCTCTCGATTTTCCTTTGTGAAAACAAGATAAAAGTCTTGCAGTCTGAAACCTTCCCTTTTATGTCACCCATAAGGTAGGCCCTATGTGACCCACAGGGCAGGGTGCTATGTATTTAAAAGGCTGGACATGTAGTTTCAAGTTTCACATGCATGGTACTGCCACTACTGCAAGGCCTATTTCTACCATAGGATAACATTGGTATTACTTGATTGCATTTTATAATTGTAATTACCAATCTGGAAGAGATAAGTTTGTCGAGTTTGGTGTCTCTGAACTCACAATTTAAAATCACAACTGATGGTGAAGTCGGATTTTAAATTGCTGTTCTGAAAATACCACTTTTAGAATATTAGAATTTTCTTACTTTGGTCATTTGGTGCCTACAGCCTCTCTACAATATACATCTGGGGTGGGGTGACAACTCGACTTGTGTATTCCCTCTAAATAGCCACACACAAAGGGAGCTTAGGCGTGACTGATGAGCCATCGACAACCTGATGGGCCATCATGGGCAGGATGGGAGAGAGGGGCTAACACTTAGAAGTGTCCTGTCTCACACAATGGGGCTGCATACCCCTCTGCAAGAAGGAAGGACCTTGTACACTTGAAAGACCTTTCTTTTAAGTCTCACCCACTTGAAAGCAATGACTGGGTATAAATACTGGACCTCTGACACCACCAACTCAGTACACCTCTGGACTTGTGGATACTCTGCCAGGAAGAAGGACTACTGGGCTGCTACCAAGACTGCCATTCTGCTGAGCTGCTAATCTGCTGGACTGCTGCTTTGCTGAGATAACCTTCTGCCCTCCAACCTGGGAGTAAGAAGGACTGGATTTGCATCTCTCCATACCAGAACCAAATTGACTCCAAGGGCTTTCTGGCTTGCCTCTGGTGTTCTGAAGTTTCACGGACACAAAAGACTTCCCACTCACCTGCTATAGACCCTGGACCCGCCTTCAACCTGCTCCTGACCTCCAAGTGGCACCCCTCCAGTCCTGGGCCCTTAAAAATGATTTTATGGTTCCTGTAATCCAGCTTTTGGGCTCTTCGTGACTGCAAGTTTTTCGCTCGCATCTAAACCGTGGCCCTCACACGAAGAATCAGGACGAGCTGCCACAAGTTCGCCTCTTCGCACAAGGACACCCAACCGACTCTTAATCCCCACGGACCACTGCCAGCAATGCTCTCCTCGCTCCCAGCAAACGTCTTCACTGTGATCTGGACTCTTGGCTGAATTCTGAGAAGTTAAAACTTCAGTGGGACGTACCTGAGCCTTATCCGACCTGTGCTTCATCTTTTGGATTTGCACTGGTCTAGAGCGATCAAGATTGTGGTTCCTGCTTGAAAAGAGTGCATGTCTCTGCTAACCAGAAACCCAATTTCTTAAATGATTCTTGTAAATAATAGAACAATGTGACCCATCCTTGATTCCATCATTGCTAACCGCATCCCTTCCCCGAATTGAAACTGATTGGGCCAGCCACTTTCTCATCTTTTTACACTCAACCTTCCCGACACAACCACTTTCACCAGAGTTTCCCCCCCATTCTCATGACCCATTAAAAATCTTTCATCTAACCTGATGGAAAAACTGCTCCCACACAAACTTTACACACTGTCTATTAATACTGGCATTAATACCATGCTTGACACTTACAACAAAGTCATCTCCCAGGTTGTGAACAGGACTACCCCTCTGAAATCATAATGTATAACATCCTCACATCTGTAGTTCTCCTCTGATCTAAATAACAAAAGGCCTGAAATGCAAACTTGAAAACAATAGAGACACTCCAACTTACTAATAGTTTGCACACATCTGAAATCACTAAGAAAGATATACAAACCTCATATCATTCATGTCAAATTCCACATATTACTCAACTTTAAACCTCCGAAAACCAATTTAGAGCCCTCTTACAGTGCACGTATACCAGCACAAATACCAACAAATCCTCTCTAGCTGAGGCTCTCACCAACATCAGCTGCAACAAGCGCAAACCTCTATTGGACAGTTTCCCCAGCAAAATCACAACACTCCATTCTGCTGCTTCATCCAAAGACTTCTCTACAGTAATCACACTCAAGTTACCCAACATTTGGAACGCCTTCAAACCGATCTTGCAAGTAGACCTCTTTATCACTGACAAAAGTAATTAGCCTACTTCCCTCTACAATGATCTCATAATTGCTGCCATCATCAAAATGAACTTTACCTTTTTTTCTGAGGGTTACGGTACAATCACTAGTTGGGAACTTAAACCTTCTTTCTTTTCAATGTGTCCAAATTACCCCTTTACTCAAAAAACATAACAGCATTCTAAACCAACATGAAAATTACCACACAATCTCCAAACTCCCACTGTTAGGTACAGTCATTGAAAAATGTGTTGCCTCACAATGCTCCAAATACATCAAGAAAGAGAATCTACCAACAATCCATCAATCTAGATTTGGAGTGGGATACAAAATAGAAGCAGCTTCATTAGAAATCCTGTACAACATACACCGACTGTTGGTCACTGGAGATTGGGGTCTTCTTATCTTACTAAAGCTTGCAGCACAATAGGTCTCTCCAGATTGCTCACTGTAATTGAGCGTCACTTAAGATTTAAAGACAGTGTTCTCAAATTCTTCTCCTCCTTCTGCTCCAAGTGCTCTTAAATGCTAATACTCAATGGTGATGTTTCAGACTAAACCCCTATTATTTGTTCACTTCCACAAGGATCCATTCTACCCTCCCACTATTTAGTCTTTATGTAGAACCACTAGCTGAAATCTGTAGTGGATTAACAGTCTCCAGAAACACCACTATGCAGACATCACACAAATCTATCTGAAAACAAATTCCTCATCATACATAATCATGCTAAAATTGGTCCTTTGCAACTTCTGAGCCTGGAAGAAAAAGAACATTCTCAGCCTTAGCCGGAAAATGATTGAATTCATTCTATTCTCCCTAAGACTCAAAATATCATTGAACCAAGACTTGTTACAGCAACTGGATCTACCTGATTTCCTCCCAATTTTATCACCAACAGACATTTCCCTTGAAATATTATTACACTCTTCTTATCAATGGGTCTTCACCTTATAAAATACCAAATTAACAAATTTACATCTTTATATGTTAAAAAATTAAAACCCATTTTGCAATCAGAACACATGGATGCTACAACTTATGCATTAATACTTTCTCACCTGGACTTCAGTAATGAGGAAGTGACAGGGTATCCCAATCCACCCCATGCCTCTAAAATATTCTGGTATTCCACAGCTACACTGCTATACACATTCTTGAAATTCAACCATGTCTCCCCGATTGTAAATTGAGCAACGCTGGCTCCCAATCGAGACCAGAACTAATTTCATATTGGGGTACCTAGCTTTCAAAGCAATCCATTCCAAAGCAAAGCAAGGTATGATCCGCTTAAGGTCTTGGGGGGCTCCAGAGAACTCAGAAACAAGAACAACCTTCTTCTGGAAATTCCCTTATTCTGAACATCAATTGCCACATCAATCATTCTCAGGAGCTACCTCTTTAGTTTTGAGCTCCCTGACCATGGAAATCAGAACGGCACAGACTTTTCTTTTTTTCTTTCTTTCTTTCTTTCTTTCTTTCTTTCTTTCTTTCTTTCTTTTTTTCTTTCTTTCTTTCTTTCTTTCCCCTTCTTCCAGCTCATTAGGAGTTTTATGTAAGACTATGTTTCACGTTGATATTTTTCAGTAAAGGGCATCTTTAAACTTGGTGCTCATCCAGTATATAAATCTATATCAATAAATACACAAATTCATGATACTTGTTTAATAAAATGTCTTGTAAATAGTTTTGATGTGTCACAAGCAGTGAATAACAAAAATATAAATGAAAAAATATTGTGAGTGAAAGAATCCTGTGAAAAATATTGTCACTACAAAAATATAGTGGAACAGAATATAGACGATAAGAGTATTGGGCCTGATTACGACTCTGGCGGATGGGATACTCTGTCACAAGTTCCATTATATCCTATGAACTTGTAAAACAGCGGGCACGATATCCATCATATTTGTGACGGAGTATCCCATCTGCCTAGGTCGTAATTAGGCCCAGTGTATTTTTTATGTATGTATTATCATTTAAAAAAATATTGTTGTGCATGCTATTGTTTACTTTAGTGTAGTTGTACTAGATATTGTTTTTCACTTAACATAATATTTATTATATTATTTTTTGGTGTTAATATTGTTTGTGCATTTGTTACATATTTTCTAAGTATTGTTTGTAATTTTGAATGGGTAATTTTCTCTTTGTAAATTTTTAATTAGGTATTAATAATTTAGTATTGAGTTGTAGGGTATGTATAGTAATAGCGTGGGAAGTTATTTAAGTTATAAACTATTGTTTTTATTTCCTTTTTTGTGCCAATTAAATGTTTAATTTTTGGTTAATAAAGTAAACTGATTAATTGATAATTTAATTAAGTGTCTATTTTATTTTTGTATAATCAAAAAAGTAATTTGTATTTTAGTGACAAGTTCTTGGGTATGTAGGGGAACACTGCTTACATTGAAGAGGTGATAGTAAATTTAACTCCTCCAAAGTCCAACACTTCTGCTTTTGATAACATTGGAGTAGGAAAAGTAAATATAACCCCTCCAAAGTCCAACACTTTCCCTGCTGTTGCTTACGTTGGAGTGAGAATAGTAAATCTAATCTTTCCAAAGTCCACAACTTCTCGTTATTTTGCTTAAATTGGAGATAGATTAGGTAATCTGATTCCTTTGAAGTCTGCTGGTGTTGTTTATCTTTGTTGTTATTTTGTAATATTTTGTATTTTTTCTTTAGTGCTTATATTATTTGTTAATCCCCGTGGTGCCTGGGGCGAGGCGGTCTCGTTCTTGGCCAAGGTTCCCATGTGCCGGGGACGAGACCAGCTCATCCTGCACCTGGCCCATGGGGAGGCGCTAGCGCTCCCCCTTAGGCTTCCCACCCAAACCTCCCGTCAGAAATGGAAGGGGAATTGCTTCCCATTCCACCCCCGACTACCCCCACATCCCCCCAGTGACATCTGATGACGTCAGCTTGCATTGCGCACTGACCTCATCAGAGGTCAACTTCCATCCGGAAGAGAAATGCAATGCTTTTCTTTTCCGACCGGGAGGTGGGGCAGGCAGAGGCATGAAGGGAAAGGCCTTTCCTTTCATGTCTCTGTAAGCATTTCTGCAGCCCGATCGTGAAGGGATCGGGCTGCAGAAATGCCCAGTAGACACCAGGAAGTTTTTTTTTTATACATGAGGGGAGCTACCCCTTAGGCAAGGGTCGCTCCCCAGGGGGCAATTTATAAATAGTCCTTTTCTGCCCGTAGGGGTGGCAGAAACCAACAGATGGCGGGGATATATTTTGTTTTATCGTTTTTGACATGTGGGGAGTGACCCCTTAGGCAAGGGTCGCTCCACTGAGGGGAAATTATTTTTAGGCCATTTCTGCCCCCCTTAGGGGCAGATCAGCCTATTTTTATTAGGCCCATCTGCCCACGGGGCAGAAACTACTAGACACCAGGGATTTTTTTTGTTAGTCAGTTTCATGAAAGGGGAGCGACATCTTAGGAAAGGGTCGCTCCTCTGGGGTCAAATTTATTTTAGGCCATTCCTGCCCCCATTGGGTGCAGATCGACCTATTTTAATTCGGCTGATCTGCCCCGAGGGGGGCAGATACCACTAGGCACCAGGGATTTATTTTTATTTTTTACAGATGGGGAGCGACCCCTTAGGCAAGGGTTACTCCCCTGGGGCAAAATTGTTTTAGGCCATTTCTGCCCCTCTTGAGGCAGATCGGCCTATTCCTATTTTTGTAAGGCCCATCTGCCCCCAATAGGGCAGAAAGCCCACCAGAGGCCAGGGAGGATATTTTTTTCTAAAAAAAAGGGTGGGAGTATGGCCATACCCCCACCCCAAATAAATGTGGACAAAGTTGTTCTACCCACTGGTGGCCAGATGGGATGGAAACCCCAGATCCACTCCCTGGGGGGCACAAAGCATACTAGATGCCAGGGAACAAAAAAGAAATAGTGGGCTGGTGGCTACCAACCAGTATGGGGACGTAATGCCCCTACCCCAACTGAAGGGGGTAACAGTCTTTCACCTCTTCCCCTGCCCACTAAAACATCTTATCCCACAGCAAGCAAGAAGACATTTGATTATTTTGGGTTTTGGTTTTGCATTTGGACCATAGAGCTTGTCTAACTCTCAAAATCATCCCACTTGGAATGGTGAGGGCTGCTCTTTTTGGACTTTGGGACGCTGCCATCTAGAAAAATCTACGAGACCTAGACACATCTGAAAAGTAAACATCCAGGGTGGTGTGCTTCACATGCAGTCCACACTATTTTCTTACCCACAATGCCCTGCAAACCTCCAACTTTGCTTGAAATCACACATTTTTCCCAAATTTTTGTGCTGAAACCTGGTTTTGGTCTGCTTATCTAGCAAAGTTTTTAAGCAATCCTATGCTTAAAGATTTTGCTGTACAAATGGCAAAAGACTTTGTCACTATCTAGCTCGGCGTGGATAGCACTGTGCTGATCCTATGCTTAAAAACTTTGCTAGATAAGCAGACATTTGAGGTGAGTTCTCCTTTGTTTTTTGCATGATTTATGCGTCACTCTAACCCTGAAAGGGGCCTTGTTTTGACTTAAACTGGGTGCTCCCTTGTTTCTGGGCAAAGCTAAACCCCTCTGAAGAGCTCTAATAAGAGCGAAACATGTGCCAGGGGTTGCTTTACTCATCCCAGGTTGCTTGGACGGTATTTGACCAGTCCAAAGCTGTAATACTGTGCTTGGAGTGGTAAATGGCTTTTGTCATTTTACAGCTCAGCGAGGATGACACTGTGTCAATCCTATGCTTAAAGATTTTGCTGTACAAATGGCAAAAGACTTCGCCACTATCTAGCTCGGTGTGGATAGCACTGTGCTGATCCTATGTTTAAAAACTTTGCTAGATAAGAAGACATTTGAGGTGAGCAAATCTAGAGTATCGCTGGTGTTGCAGGGTGCTCCTTACTAGAGCTGCTCTCCACCTAAATTTGGGAACTTCCCAGAGTTCTCCTTTGTTTTTTGCATAAATATATATATATATATATATATATATATATGCACAAATTTTATTTATTTAGTTCACAGTAATAAATCTAGGTTTATATTAATGTTAATATTGAAATTAGGTTCCACATATGTTTTGGTTATGTAGCTGTTGGGTATTTCATACTTTTAAGTTACTGTGAATATATAATAAATAAATGTTTTCTATTTAAAAAATATTTATTGTTTTTATATTTTTTTACAGAATATATATGTGCATATTTTAACATTACTTGTTAAAACTATTTAATTGTAATTATATTATTAATTTCGAGTGTAATATTTGAAATAGTTATAATGCAGTATATATTAAAATGTGCATATACTTAAGCTCTTTGATGACATTCTTTTCCACTATATTTTTACATGATATTTTGATCATTTACATACAAAGTAGATTTTTTTGACATGATATTGTGGTGTCACAATATTGCTGTTCACAATATTCTATCATACAGCGCAAGCAGAATTGAATTCTCGTTGCAGTCATTTAGCCAGAATACACTTTTTTCTTGTGCGAGATCCTCCAATATGTGACAACTTCTGGTAAATTGAGTGTCTTCTGCCTTCTGATATATGAAGAAACTCAACTCTGTGATTCATGGATGTCCAATGGTGGTCTACGAGGTCTTTTTATTTTTTAAAGAGTCTTTTTATTAGTAATTAGTCAGCAGTTCTCCTGGTAATGGGGCAATACAAAATATTGCATTAATGACTTGCATATACCTATGATTGACGGTACAACATTAACAATAGCAAAAACAGTGACAGGAAATGCTTCAGTCACTATGCAGTTTCAGCTTCATCAATGATGCATTACACGGAAATCGGGCCTACTTCTCCCTCCATTCAGTCTCCACCCCAGGAGTTCCCATACGTACTTTGAATTCAGTTGTAGCTCGTCACTCAACATGTAGCCATTCATGTCCCGCCAATCTCAGTATCTGAGGGGCTCCATAGCTCCCCCTCCTCTAGATCCCTTAGCACACTGCAAACACGCAGCAGCCGCAGCCACAGCCGTCCCCACATTCCCCAGGTTGTGCCCTTGTGTTTTAGAGGATATTCGGTCCTGGGATTGCATACCCTCTTCATGGTACCCATTCCGACCCATGTGCATGTTCTCCAGTAGTGTGGTCAAGATTTCTAAGTCTACCTGTAACTCGTCATCCCTAAGTTTCATATGTACTCCTTTGTTAATGGCCCACTCTTCCACGTCCCTGTACCACAGTGTAGTGGAGGGGGCTCTCGTACCGAACTATCCTATGGCACCCTCCTTTTAGCCAAGACTAAAGCTAACTGTAGGAACCTCTAACTCATTTTGCCTCCTCTGGGTCATTGAATAATACCAAACAGACACACCTGGAATGATTACTCTATCGCCATTGCTGTCACCTCCCTCATCTTCGCTATCACTTGCACCCAATAATCATGCACCCTCGGGTACTCCCATGCCATATACAAGAAAGAGTCCCCTCCTGCCCCGCACCTGGGACAGACTGCCCCTCTGCCTTCATACATCCTGCTAAGCTTGATTGGTGTTATTTCTGATGCACATAATTAAAATGAGAGAATTTAAATCTAGCGTTGCACAAGACTTTCTTCACCACTGCACAGGTCGTGCTTCATTCTGGTTCAGTATAGGGTGCCGCTTGTTCCTCCCCCGATGCTCGCTGTGCAACAGTCCAAATTCTATCTTCCCTGAGTGTCTTAGAAATGTGTCACCATGTGCCTCCTCGACCCCACCATTAGCATTAGTTGCAGGGTTTCTGTCAATCGGGGTGTGTTTGAGAATTCTGTCCAAATTTTCCATGGCGTGCTCACCAGTTTTGCATATTGCAGTTATTCTCCCACCCCCAGCGAAAACGCCTCCCATTCGAAAGCAAAAGTGAGGAGAGTCTCCCTTGGGTACAGATCACCCAGCGTCTCACACCCCCAGAACCCCCATCTCACAATGGACATGTCTTCCCCAATACTTCTAAATAGGAGCAGCGTCCACATGTCTAGCACCCTAGCAAAGGGCATTCTTTTGAACATTCTGATGACCTCTCACTACCACTCTGCCACCCGTCAGATCAAATAAGAGGTACCAGGTGGCATCCGCGATCCGCGCATGAGAAGGACCATCAAGGAATGCGCATCATAAGTACTGTGCCGGATTCTCGTCTCCCAGTTATTGTCCCCAGATGTCTGTTTAGCAGCATACTGCAGTTTAGATGCGTAACAGTAAAGTTCTAGATCCAGGAGGGCCATTGTGCACCCCAACGGGTCTCGCTTGAGCTGCAGCAGTACCACTCAGCTCTACTCTCAACCCTCAGAAGGGAAATCATCAAGCTGTCTAGTATCTTGAACAAACTACACACTAGTGGTTAAAGAACATTTTGGTTTACTAATAAACACTAGGGTAGGAACACGATGTTTGCTGCGCAACTCTCCCTTTCATGGAAAGTGGCAGTGTGTGGCAAAAGTGAACAGACTTAGTTAGTCCACCCAATAATGGCTCAATGCAGTGCCATTGCTGGTCGTCCATTGAGTGCCCCGCCATGATACCAAGATACCGGAAGGAAATTGTCTCCCATTGCAGTCCCAGTGGAGCCAGATCCGTCTCAGGTGCCCACTCAAGTGCCCCCAGTGGAAACAACAATGATTTCTGTCTATTAATATGCAGACCTGCCACACCCCAAACATCTCCAATTGTGTCATAAGCTGGGTACTGCCTCCACAGGAAGCTGCAAGTAGAACAACACATCATCTGTGTTAGAAATGGGGTCTCTAGTTGGCAGTGGTTTGCACCCGTCCAAGTAGGGATCCTCACTCTAGTCAGGGTAAGGGAGTCACACACCTAAGATAACTCATGCTCAGCTGCTTGGTAGCTTGACACGAGCAGTCAGACTTATCTCAGAGGCAATGTGTTAAGTATTCATACCCACTCAAACAGTAACACAGTGAAAACACTACAAATGGACACCAAGCCAGTTTAGAAAAATAGTCAATATGCAGTTTTAAGTAAAACAAGACCAAAATGACAAAACTCCAACATACACAACCAAAGAAATGAATTTTTAAAGATGAAATCCCAGTTAAGTGCTTAGAAACACAATAGCTCCAACTGGGGCTTTCACAATGTCATTGATGGAGCTGTTCTCAACAAGCGCCGGTCATTGAGTCGTATGGACCCCAGGTACAGCACCTTTGAAAACAATGAAACAAAGATGTTGCACAAAGTCAGGGAGGTGAGGTGTCGCTGGAACCGGTGCGGCGTTGGTTCCTTTCAGCTACCGGGGAGGTGAGGCATCAGTTCCTTAGGGGTGAGGTATCGGTTCTTTATGGTTGCAGGGGAGTTGATGCGGTGTTGGTGGCAAGGTGTCAGTTCCTTAGGATCCAGCAGGGTCAATGAATCTAGTGGGTCAAGACGCGATGGGGCGACCTCTTTAAGTCGCGGTCCCACCACAGGGCCACAGGCACCACTGCGGAGTCGGGCATCACGGATGTCGGTAACATGGCACTTGGTACTCATGATGTTGCTGGACTTCAGAGGTGCTGTGGCGGCTTCGGGCCATCATCGCCGGGTCTGCAGCATCAATCGTGGTCATGGCACTTCAGCTGGGACCACAGCTTCGGATGCAGGCAGCAGCATGCATTTGGCCAGCGGCGCTGGTTCTACAGTTGTCCAGAGTCGATATGCAAGGTCCTTTTTGTTTTTCGGCCATCTTTCACTACCAAGGGCCCAGGAACTGGAGTGGGCACCCTCTAGCGAGCCAGGGTCCTCAGCAAGAGAGCCCAGGGGCTGGCGGGTGAAGTCTTTGATGTCCCTGAGACTTCTTAACAGGAGACAAGCTCAGTTAAAGCCCTTGGAGAACCTTGGAAAGCAGGATGTAGAAAGCAAAGTCCAGTCCTTTCACTCCCAGAACAGATGTAACAGTTGCAGGCCAGCACAGCAAAGCAACAGGCAGAGTGACAGGTTCTCCTCAAGTATCCAGCTCTTCTCCCTGGCAGAATGTACTCAGTCCAGAAGTGTTCTGACGTTGTGAGGTCAGCAGTCCAATACTTATACTAATTTCTGCCTTTGAAGTAGGCAAACTTCAAAGGAAACTCCTTGCAATGCACAAGATCCTATCTTTCCCTGTTCTGGCCCAAGACACACTCCAGGGGGTTGGAGACTGCTTTGTGTAAGGAAAGGCACAGCCCTAGTCAGGTGCAAGTGTCAGCTTCTCCCATCACTCTAGCCTAGAAAGACCCATCAGGATATGCAGGACACACCTCAGCTCTCTTTGTGTGAATGTCTAAAGTGAATTTACAAACAGCCCAACTGTCAGTCTGTCCCAGATGTGTATTCCACAGTCAGGCACACTGAAAGAAAAAGGTCAGTTTCTAAAAGTGGTATTTTCAAACTTACAAGTTAAAAAACAACTTCACCACAAAATATACTTTTAAATTGTGAGTTCAGAGACCCCAAACTCCCTACCTCTATCTGCTCCCAATGGGAAATTACACTTAAAGGATATGTTAAGGCGATCCCCATGTTATCCTATGGGAGAGATAGGCTTTGCAAAAGTGAAAAACTAATTTAGCAGTATTTCACTATCAGGGCATGTAAAACACACTAGTACATGTCCTACCTTTTACATACACTGCACCCTGCCCATGAGCCTGCCTTGGGCCTATCTTAGGGGTGATTTACATGTAGTAAAATGGAAGGTTTGGGCCTGTCCAGTGGGTGCACTTGCCAGGTTGAACTGGCAGTTTAAAACTGCACACATGGAAACTGCAGTGGCAGATCTGAGACATGCTTACAGGGCTACTCGTGTGGGTGGCACAGTCAGTGTTGGAGGCCCACTAGTAACATTTGATTTACAGGACCTGGGCACCTCTAGTGCACATTACTAGGGACTTACTAGTAATTCAAATATGCCAATCATGGAGGAAACCAATCAACCAACCCAATTTAGACTGAAAGCACTTGTGCTTTAGCACTGGTCAGCTAACTGCTAACGCCAGCAAAAACAAAGTTCAGAGGTCAGAAGCCAAAAAGACAGGGGAAACCATCCCAAGAGCTGACTGGTCTAACAATCTGCATATAGGAATAACAGATGTGTAACGTTCCTCACCACAATGCTGGAGTCCCCCCATGTTTTTCCAAAACTTTGCAGCCAGTGGCTCTATTGCCAAGGTGAAGAGGAGCGGTGAGAGTGAACAGCCCTTATTATGAGAATAAGTGCATTCAAATTCAAAAGCTTGAAGTTGTGCTTCCAAAATCGTTTTATCCTTCTCAGTCTTTTAGCACCCTCATGTGCGCCTTAAGAGTATCTCAAAAAAGCAAAACTGTCTATGTAAGCTTTGCTAATGGCCACGAAAATGGGCACATTACTAGATAACAGTTTACAAACTGTTGAGTCTTCTAGCAAAGATGTACTGGTGCACCACTTCCAAAAGACTGATTTACTACAAGAACTAGGATCTAAAATGGCTTACATGGGTCATGATTAGAAATGAGATAGTTATGAGTGAGGAGAATGAGCTTTGCCCTTCCTGTTTTGGTTCTAAAGTTAAATTAAAGTCACCTCAATTACCATTCTCATCATTTGGTTACGTAAAGCACTAAAACTATCCTGACCATGCTTAAAGGCCTTACATATCTGGCACAAGAGCTTACTATAAAAGCTTGCAATTCACAGTGTGAATTGAAAAACTCAATTTTACTATCATAATTATGTGGAATTGTAGTGAATCCTATCTTGTTTTAATGGGAAGCAGGCGTTAGCTTAGCCTTCTGGCTTGCAGACCTGTGCCGACGTCACCCAGTAACTTTTACCCTACTTAGCTTGCTCTGTTTTAGCACAATTATTTAATTATATTTTTCAAAGATGGCTGAATTGTTTTTAGTTAGGACAATGTTTTCGTTTCCTGCTATCAGTGCCACTCCGCTAAGGCGTCGCTATCAGCACCAACGATAGATAAGATGTAGGTATTCACATTAGGTACTTTCCCACTTTGTGCTTTTGAGGGAATTGTCAATGTAATTGAAGCCCCAAGCATGTCTTGTTATCTATTGTTTGGGAGCAGGCCTACATCAGGGGTCCGAGCAGATCTGTATAAATGCACTTCACATAGACAGATAGTCAGAGGGATTCCTACCAGATGCCATTGACGCTATCCATGCTGCACGTCGTCTTGACGCTGACCCAGTCTTCGTGTCCATACGAAGTCTGAGCTACAGACCTCATTCCAAGGTAAAGAGGGTTGGGGGGCTCTTCTCATGAACATGGAATTGGCAGATTAGGTTTAACAAACCTAGCTCTCTTTAGGTTAGAGATTAGGTTCATCATGCTAGGGTAGTAGGACATGTTTCCTATCTCATGTCATTTTATGTTATTGCAAGATGGTGGAGGCCTTTGGATTAATGACTCTTGTGTTCACAATTCTGCTTCATGCACTGTTCACTATCCTTATCATTGTAGCCCATGAAACTTATCATAGATTGCAGTTTTGTTAATAAAACCTGTTGAAAAATCACTGCATCTCCTTCATTGCCTGTGTTTGATTGAGACATGTTGTTCATGTGAGAAAGGGGTAATCTCTGTTTAATCACAACACTCCTTGAGATATCGCACTCTTGAGTCCATGCATAAAGGCTACCACAAAACACCTTTGCCTGTTTGGGTTTTTGGTGATGTGCTGCTTGTGAGTCGGGAGGGTTGGGATGACAGTTGCGACTTGTTGTAGTGTGGCGATAGTGATAGAGCGTTCCGTCCTAATAAATTACCTGTATTTGGACGCTCTTGGGTCGATGAATCTTTTGAGCAAGTGGGGCTCTCTTCACCCGAGATTAGTCAATTTAATCTAATCAATAATCAATAACGAACATAAGCAGTGCCCTGATCAACATAACACTTCACAATTAATCCAGAAAACATTTCGGCGAACCATGACCTTTCGGCCATGAATAACCACACCAGTTCATTCAAAGTTAATGAATTTATTTCCCTATATTAACAAAGCTAGCACGATATAAATGTGTCTCAACACCAAATGGTATATGTAAATGAACATTAATAGCTGTCCATAACGGCGAAAAAGATGCAATCTATGCAGCATTTGAATAACAATGCATTCGATAATAGCAACGCAAACCACTAAAACTAAAATCTGTAATGGGCTAATTGCATACATTAGTCAGCATAACAAGGTCTCAAATTGCATTGTGCAACAAATGAATCCTCATCTAACCTCAAATTAGCATCTGCATGTGGGACTTCATGCAAAAAACAATTTAGCAACATTGATTTGGAAAACTCCTAACTAGGGCTCTTATCAAAAATCAGCAGTTGGTTACCTAAAAGAAACACAATGCAATTGTACATTTTCCTTTCATATTTACCAAATTCAATCAGCATTCAAGGAAGTCTTCCATCTCACAGGTACCGGTTTCGATCAGCATGGGACGGGGCAAAGGGGGCAGGGTGGACGGGGCAATTGCCTCACAGCGGCAAGATAAACAGACAAAACTACTACTTTATGCAAAGGGGCAGATCAAAGTTAAAGTCTCTAGAGCGAGAATTACTTAAAGTCTCTTTCTCTCGATTAGAGAAAGCATCAAAGTCTCATTCAAAATGGCGTCGAACATCAATTGGCATCGTAGAAGATGGCAAAATGACAGGTCGGCAAGATGGGCCATAATGGCTGCAATGGGCAATAATGTCCTCAATGGGTGCAGTGGGTAATGGCCAATGGCTAATGGCTAATGGCTAATGGCTGCTTTCTTCTTGTGCACCAGGTTTAAATAATCATCAGTTCAAATCCAGTAGGGTCTTCCATTGGAGGGTTCATAGGTTGGCTTCAAATTGTCCAATCAAAAACAACAATTTACAAGCTTCTACCTAGGCCTACATTATCCTTGGAGTCGGGAACGTAAGTTGCAACATATTTTACCAATTAACTCACTTTCAGAGCTTCCATTGTCTGCACCTGCAGATTGACCTTGGAGCAAAGAAGAAGATGCCAGGCTGGCACGAAACCTTAAAGATAAGCATGTGAACCGATCTCACTGGAAAAGTACAGCTTCAAGCAGGAATACACGTTTTATTAGCACATTAGAAAAAACACGAGCATCTAAACCGTGAGACAAGGCAACTAGGCCGAAGCCTCCACTAAAGTTATGCTAAGTTCAAACATTTCAAACAAGCAAATCATGGCACACGTTTACGGTTATGTCAGATTAGTACAATTCTAATACATCACGTTATATAAAGCACGCTTATAAATGTTGGCGAACTACTCTGAGGGCACATTTGTCCCCGTACAATCTTTATTAGTTCGGTTAAAGTCACACTTGATTATTGCGGCACTACGTTTATGCGCTAATAAATGTAAAACCTTCGTTTCTGCATCATCAATCCCTCCTCTGATGACTATTTGTCATCACACAAAACTATTCCCACAAATTTTATTCCATTAAAATTCTGTCAGTTCTCTTTGCCTTTTAGTTCCCCTTGTTCTTGCCTTGTATTCTTCTGCCATTCTTTTCATCATTTTCTCTTCCTTCCTTCTCTTAATTTTTGCCATGATCATTAGTATTCCCCTCTTTATTCCCCAAATCCCAAAGATGTAAATTAGTACTATTAGTATTCCCTGTATTATTTTTAGTAATATTCCATTCCAAATGCCACCAAGCCAATTTCCCACTGAAGCAACTCCCTTTCCAACCTTCTCCCAAACTCCTGGTTCTTTCAATTCCTTCAAGTCTGCACTCTCTTTTGTTAGATTTGCAAGCATTGTTTTAATCTTCACACTGTTGTCTGGTATATACGTGCAACAGTGACGCGCACCAAGCATTTTGCAAACGCCGCTATCCTTTGCTAAAAGAATGTCTAGGGCAAGCATGTTTTGAAGAGTCATAGCTCTTTCTGCTGCAAGTTCAGCATCCATCAGGATTATAGCACCTGAAAACTTTGTCAACATGTTATCCACTATAGTAGACAACTTTCTTATTTTGATGGAATTCAACACAACTCTCAATGAAGGAATCATGGCTCCAAATATATCTCCTACCACAGCAGCTGCAGTCTCTCTTTTCTGGATACGATGAGATCCAGACGTCTTTGGAATCACCGATAGGTCATCCAGTTGATAAACCTTTGGGAACACTATACCCAAATAACATCTCCCCCACCATCCCTTTGGAAGACGATAATAGGCATTATGCCCACAAATGTAATATACACCAGGTATGACAGGGTCAAGTCCGTTCAGCATGAATGTCCATTTGGCCTTAAAGATAAACGTATGTTTACATTCACTCGCTCCCACGAAAATGTTATCATAATAAGATTCACCACGATATATACAAAATTTCCCTACCTGCCAAGCGTCTAAAGCTATTTTTCCTTGTGTTTTTATTGCGGCAAAAGCATAATTAGCTACTGAAGTCCTCTTACTTAGCTCTTTTTCTAATTTCGCATTCATTTGTGCCCTTCTATCATCTGTGCGATCTAAAAAGCTTATTTCTACTGCAGAGAGCGAGCAGGTAAGGTTTTCCCTATGAGCGTGAGCTGTTTCAAAAGGTTGCATTGGCTCGAAAAATTCCCTCATTATTTTAGCATCCCAATCTTTAGCAATCTGGCTTAGTTGCGTTATTATAGGAACATATGCAAAGGTAACATCATAATTTGAATAAAAATACTGTATGTTAGTTTGACCATAAAATCTAGAAGTTACTAAACTACATGTAATCCCATATGTAAGAGGCATGTGGTGATAAGTCACCCCTTCCGTTACCGATGTCGGTATCTGTGTACACACATAACAATCTTTCGCATCCATAGTCTCAACATATTCTGTTAGTAGGCGATAGAAAACATTATACGAAAGTTCCTTCTTATCATGCAAGTGTCTCTCATCTAATTCTAGTCTTTTCAATGCGGTTAGTTCAGTGACAGTAACAGGAGCAGAAGTAGAAGCGTCAATTTTCTCATTCTCACCCTTACCACGCGTTGCAAGCACTATTGCCATTATTATTAGTACACATGCAGTTATCAAGCCTATACACGCGTATTTACAATATTTCACTCTACTGTTTTGTGTAGCGTACTTAGTCATGATCTGTATAGAATCAGAGAGCTAGAAGCACTTATAAAGAAACGATTTAGCAATTAGTTACAAAGCTGAACGAGCGCAATGTTCACACAGTTTTCTTCAGGAGCCCAGTCACTTATCGGTTAGCAGCATTTGTCTCAATTCGGCAATAACTCAGTCTTTTACCAGTTAGCAACGTTGTCTCAAATCGGGTTTAAGAGTCAATCAGGTTATCAAAGTGTTATCAAGTTAGCAAATGTCTCATCCGGTTTAGCAATGTCTCAGCTGGTTGTATCACGTTAGATTATAGCAAGCAATGTCATTTATCACCCTTTCAATCAATAGTGTCCATAAAACTTTTCTTTTCTATTGGTATCTCTTCTTCTTTGTTCTCGAGGCTAAGAGATACAAATTCGTCGGTCCAATCGTCATTGACTACATATGCCCATTCTGGACCGGAATATCTCCTGTTTGGTATCCTTTTCCTTTTCAATTTTGCATCTCTCTTCGATTCTGCCTCACTGGTACTTTCCCCTTTGGCCAAGTCTTTTTCTTCACTTGATGTTGGTACCACGACAGACACTTCCTTTCTTTTCTCTTTCACTCTTGGCCCTTCACTGTCGTTCAACGTTTCTCTAGTTCTTAGTTTTACTGGTGATATACTTGGTCTTCTCTTTGCACTGTGTCCACTTGATGGACCTGCGATCTCTTCTGAGGAAGTTTGAACAGTTTTGTTCTGTTCTGCCTTGTCCCCTCCTTCTGGGGAGTCAATCAGGTTTTTCTTTTCTTTTTCTGTACCGTCTGCTTCTGGGAAAGCCCTCCTCTGATCAGGCTCTCCTGCTTCTTCACCTCTTTCGAGCCCTTTGTCACCGTTACTTTCTTCAGGCTCTTTGTTACCTTCAGCTGCTTCAGGCTCTTTGTTACCTTCAGCTGCTTCGTCGCTGTCTGAGGTTTCTCCTTGGTCTTCCCCAAGTGAATCGGTTGTTTCGTCCTCAGAGAATATTTCTCTCTCTTCTATTTCTGCCTGTTCGCTCCTAGTTCTGTTTTGCTCTGTGTAAGGAAATGCCTCCTTGGCATGGTTGCCCCCTGACTTTTTGCCTTTGCTGATGCTATGTTTACAATTGAAAGTGTGCTGAGGCCTGCTAACCAGGCCCCAGCACCAGTGTTCTTTCCCTAACCTGTACTTTTGTATCCACAATTGGCAGACCCTGGCATCCAGATAAGTCCCTTGTAACTGGTACTTCTAGTACCAAGGGCCCTGATGCCAAGGAAGGTCTCTAAGGGCTGCAGCATGTCTTATGCCACCCTGGAGACCTCTCACTCAGCACAGACACACTGCTTGCCAGCTTGTGTGTGCTAGTGAGGACAAAACGAGTAAGTCGACATGGCACTCCCCTCAGGGTGCCATGCCAGCCTCTCACTGCCTATGCAGTATAGGCAAGACACCCCTCTAGCAGGCCTTACAGCCCTAAGGCAGGGTGCACTATACCATAGGTGAGGGTACCAGTGCATGAGCATGGTACCCCTACAGTGTCTAAACAAAACCTTAGACATTGTAAGTGCAGGGTAGCCATAAGAGTATATGGTCTGGGAGTTTGTCAAACACGAACTCCACAGCACCATAATGGCTACACTGAAAACTGGGAAGTTTGGTATCAAACTTCTCAGCACAATAAATGCACACTGATGCCAGTGTACATTTTATTGAAAAATACACCACAGAGGGCACCTTAGAGGTGCCCCCCTGAAACTTAACCGACTATCTGTGTAGGCTGACTAGTTTTAGCAGCCTGCCACAAACCGAGACATGTTGCTGGCCCCATGGGGAGAGTGCCTTTGTCACTCTGAGGCCAGTAACAAAGCCTGCACTGGGTGGAGGTGCTAACACCTCTCCCAGGCAGGAATTGTCACACCTGGCGGTGAGCCTCAAAGGCTCACCTCCTTTGTGCCAACCCAGCAGGACACTCCAGCTAGTGGAGTTGCCCGCCCCCTCCGGCCAGGCCCCACTTTTGGCGGCAAGGCCGGAGAAAATAATGAGAAAAACAAGGAGGAGTCACTGGCCAGTCAGGACAGCCCCTAAGGTGTCCTGAGCTGAAGTGACTCTAACTTTTAGAAATCCTCCATCGTGCAGATGGAGGATTCCCCCAATAGGGTTAGGATTGTGACCCCCTCCCCTTGGGAGGAGGCACAAAGAGGGTGTACCCACCCTCAGGGCTAGTAGCCATTGGCTACTAACCCCCCAGACCTAAACACGCCCTTAAATTTAGTATTTAAGGGCTACCCTGAACCCTAGAAGATTAGATTCCTGCAACTACAAGAAGAAGGACTGCCCAGCTGAAAACCCCTGCAGCGGAAGACCAGAAGACGACAACTGCCTTGGCTCCAGAAACTCACCGGCCTGTCTCCTGCCTTCCAAAGATCCTGCTCCAGCGACGCCTTCCAAAGGGACCAGCGACCTCGACATCCTCCGAGGACTGCCCCTGCTTCGAAAAGACAAGAAACTCCCGAGGACAGCGGACCTGCTCCAAGAAAAGCTGCAACTTTGTTTCCAGCAGCTTTAAAGAACCCTGCAAGCTCCCCGCAAGAAGCGTGAGACTTGCAACACTGCACACGGCGACCCCGACTCGGCTGGTGGAGACCCGACACCTCAGGAGGGACCCCAGGACTACTCTGATACTGTGAGTACCAAAACCTGTCCCCCCTGAGCCCCCACAGCGCCGCCTGCAGAGGGAATCCCGAGGCTTCCCCTGACCGCGACTCTTTGAATCCAAAGTCCAGACGCCTGGGAGAGACCCTGCACCCGCAGCCCCCAGGACCTGAAGGACCGGACTTTCACTGGAGAAGTGACCCCCAGGAGTCCCTCTCCCTTGCCCAAGTGGAGGTTTCCCCGAGGAATCCCCCCCTTGCCTGCCTGCAGCGCTGAAGAGATCCCGAGATCTCTCATAGACTAACATTGCGAACCCGACGCCTGTTTCTACACTGCACCCGGCCGCCCCCGCGCTGCTGAGGGTGAAATTTCTGTGTGGGCTTGTATCCCCCCCGGTGCCCTACAAAACCCCCTTGGTCTGCCCTCCGAAGACGCGGGTACTTACCTGCAAGCAGACCGGAACCGGGGCACCCCCTTCTCTCCATTCTAGCCTATGTGTTTTGGGCACCACTTTGAACTCTGCACCTGACCGGCCCTGAGCTGCTGGTGTGGTGACTTTGGGGTTGCTCTGAACCCCCAACGGTGGGCTACCTTGGACCAAGAACTGAACCCTGTAAGTGTCTTACTTACCTGGTAAAACTAACAAAAACTTACCTCCCCCAGGAACTGTGAAAATTGCACTGTGTCCACTTTTAAAACAGCTATTTGTCAATAACTTGAAAAGTATACATGCAATTTTTATGATTTAAAGTTCCTAAAGTACTTACCTGCAATACCTTTCGAATGAGATATTACATGTAGAAATTGAACCTGTGGTTCTTAAAATAAACTAAGAAAAGATATTTTTCTATACAAAACCTATTGGCTGGATTTGTCTCTGAGTGTGTGTACCTCATTTATTGTCTATGTGTATGTACAACAAATGCTTAACACTACTCCTTGGATAAGCCTACTGCTCGACCACACTACCACAAAATAGAGCATTAGTATTATCTATTTTTACCACTATTTTACCTCTAAGGGGAACCCTTGGACTCTGTGCATGCTATTCCTTACTTTGAAATAGCACATACAGAGCCAACTTCCTACATTGGTGGATCAGCGGTGGGGTACAAGACTTTGCATTTGCTGGACTACTCAGCCAATACCTGATCACACGACAAATTCCAAAATTGTCATTAGAAATTGATTTTTTGCAATTTGAAAAGTTTTCTAAATTCTTAAAAGACCTGCTAGGGCCTTGTGTTAGATCCTGTTTAGCATTTCTTTTAGAGTTTAAAAGTTTGTAAAAGTTTGAATTAGATTCTAGAACCAGTTGTAGATTCTTAAAAAGTATTCCAACTTTTAGAAGCAAAATGTCTAGCACAGATGTGACTGTGGTGGAACTCGACACCACACCTTACCTCCATCTTAAGATGAGGGAGCTAAGGTCACTCTGTAAGATAAAGAAAATAACAATGGGCCCCAAACCTACCAAAATACAGCTCCAGGAGCTTTTGGCAGAGTTTGAAAAGGCCAACCCCTCTGAGGGTGGCAACTCAGAGGAAGAGGATAGTGACTTGGAGGAAAATTCCCCCCTACCAATCCTATCTAGGGAGAACAGGGTCCCTCAAACCCTGACTCCAAAAATAATAGTCAGAGATGCTGGTTCCCTCACAGGAGAGACCAACACCTCTGAAATCACTGAGGATAACCCCAGTGAAGAGGACATCCAGTTAGCCAGGATGGCCAAAAGATTGGCTTTGGAAAGACAGATCCTAGCCATAGAGAGGGAAAGACAAGAGATGGGCCTAGGACCCATCAATGGTGGCAGCAACATAAATAGGGTCAGAGATTCTCCTGACATGTTGAAAATCCCTAAAGGGATTGTAACTAAATATGAAGATGGTGATGACATCACCAAATGGTTCACAGCTTTTGAGAGGGCTTGTGTAACCAGAAAAGTGAACAGATCTCACTGGGGTGCTCTCCTTTGGGAAATGTTCACAGGAAAGTGTAGGGATAGACTCCTCACACTCTCTGGACAAGATGCAGAATCTTATGACCTCATGAAGGGTACCCTGATTGAGGGCTTTGGATTCTCCACTGAGGAGTATAGGATTAGATTCAGGGGGGCTCAAAAATCCTCGAGCCAGACCTGGGTTGACTTTGTAGACTACTCAGTGAAAACACTAGATGGTTGGATTCAAGGCAGTGGTGTAAGTAATTATGATGGGCTGTACAATTTATTTGTGAAAGAACACCTGTTAAGTAATTGTTTCAATGATAAACTGCATCAGCATCTGGTAGACCTAGGACCAATTTCTCCCCAAGAATTGGGAAAGAAGGCGGACCATTGGGTCAAGACAAGGGTGTCCAAGACTTCAACAGGGGGTGACCAAAAGAAAGGGGTCACAAAGACTCTCCAGGGGAAGGGTGATGAGACAACCAAAACTAAAAATAGTAAAGAGTCTTCTACAGGCCCCCAAAAACCTGCACAGGAGGGTGGGCCCAGAGCCTCTTCACAAAACAATGGGTACAAGGGTAAAAACTTTGATCCCAAAAAGGCCTGGTGTCATAGCTGTAAACAGCATGGACACCAAACTGGAGACAAGGCCTGTCCCAAGAAAGGTTCCACTCCAAACTCCCATCCAGGTAACACTGGTATGGCTAGTCTCCAAGTGGGATCAACAGTGTGCCCAGAGCAAATCAGGGTCCACACTGAAGCTACTCTAGTTTCTGAGGGTGGGGTGGATTAAGCCACACTAGCTGTCTGGCCGCCTAACATGCAAAAATACAGACAGCAACTCTTAATTAATGGGACTAGAATAGAGGGCCTGAGGGATACAGGTGCCAGTGTCACCATGGTGACAGAGAAACTGGTTTCCCCTGGCCAATACCTGACTGGAAAAACTTACACAGTCACCAACGCTGACAATCAGAGAAAAGTACATCCCATGGCAATGGTTACTTTAGAATGGGGAGGGGTCAATGGCCTGAAACAGGTGGTGGTCTCCTCAAATATCCCAGTGGACTGTCTGCTTGGAAATGACCTGGAGTCCTCAGCATGGGCTGAGGTAGAACTAAAAACCCATGCAGCAATGCTGGGTATCCCTGAACTGGTGTGTGTGAAAACAAGAGCACAGTGCAAGGCACAGGGTGAACAAGTAGAGCTGGAGTCGGGAAGAATGGCCCAGCCTACCAAGAGGAAAGGAAAGTCAGTTGGGAAACCAACTGCAACACAGCAAAAGAAAGGGAACCTCTCTTCTCAGGAAGAAGTTCTGCCCTCTGAGGGAACTGAGCCTTTGGAGCTTGAACCTTATCAGGTTGAGCTCTTAGGCCCAGGGGGACCCTCAAGGGAGGAGCTGTGTAAGGGACAAGAAACCTGTCCCTCTCTTGAAGGCCTTAGGCAGCAAGCTGCTGAAGAGTCCAAAGGCAAGAAAAATGGAACGCATAGGGTCTATTGGGAAGATGGACTCCTGTACACTGAGGCCAGAGACCCCAAACCTGGTGCCACTAGGAGAGTGGTAGTGCCTCAGCTGTTCAGGAAGTTCATCCTAACATTGGCCCATGACATTCCCCTTGCTGGACATTTGGGACAAACCAAGACGTGGGAGAGGTTAGTCAACCACTTCTACTGGCCCAATATGTCCAACATGGTTAAGGAGTTTTGCCTCTCCTGCCCCACCTGTCAAGCCAGTGGTAAGACAGGTGGGCATCCAAAGGCCCCCCTCATTCCACTTCCAGTGGTGGGGGTGCCCTTTGAAAGAGTGGGTGTGGACATAGTTGGTCCACTAGAACCTCCCACAGCCTCAGGAAATATGTATATCCTGGTAGTAGTGGATCATGCTACCAGGTATCCTGAAGCTATTCCCCTTAGGTCGACTACTGCCCCTGCAGTAGCCAAGGCCCTCATTGGTATCTTTACCAGAGTGGGTTTCCCTAAGGAGGTGGTGTCTGACAGAGGTACCAACTTCATGTCAGCATACCTAAAGCACATGTGGAATGAGTGTGGGGTGACTTATAAATTCACTACACCATACCATCCACAAACTAATGGCTTAGTTGAGAGATTCAACAAGACATTAAAAGGCATGATCATGGGGCTCCCAGAAAAACTCAAAAGGAGATGGGATGTCCTCTTGCCATGTCTACTTTTCGCTTACAGAGAGGTGCCACAGAAGGGAGTAGGATTCTCACCCTTTGAACTTCTGTTTGGTCATCCTGTAAGGGGACCACTTGCCCTTGTTAAAGAAGGCTGGGAGAGACCTCTCCATGAGCCTAAACAGGACATAGTGGACTATGTACTTGGCCTTCGCTCTAGAATGGCAGAGTACATGGAAAAGGCAACCAAAAACCTTGAGGCCAGCCAACAGCTCCAGAAGTTTTGGTATGACCAAAAGGCTGCACTGGTTGAGTTCCAACCAGGGCCGAAAGTCTGGGTTCTGGAGCCTGTGGCTCCCAGGGCACTCCAGGACAAATGGAGTGGCCCTTACCCAGTGCTAGAAAGGAAGAGTCAGGTCACCTACCTGGTGGACCTGGGCACAAGCAGGAGCCCCAAGAGGGTGATCCATGTGAACCGCCTTAAGCTCTTCCATGACAGGGCTGATGTGAATCTGTTGATGGTAACAGATGAGGATCAGGAGGCAGAGAGTGAACCTCTCCCTGATCTTCTGTCATCAGACCCAAAAGATGGCACAGTAGATGGAGTGATCTACTCAGACACCCTCTCTGGCCAACAGCAAGCTGATTGTAGGAGAGTCCTACAACAGTTTCCTGAACTCTTCTCCTTGACCCCTGGTCAGACACACCTGTGTACCCATGATGTGGACACAGGAGACAGCATGCCTGTCAAGAACAAAATCTTTAGACAATCTGACCATGTCAAAGAAAGCATCAAGGTGGAAGTCCACAAGATGCTGGAATTGGGAGTAATTGAGCGCTCTGACAGCCCCTGGGCTAGCCCAGTGGTCTTAGTCCCCAAACCTCACACCAAAGATGGAAAGAAAGAGATGAGGTTTTGTGTGGACTACAGAGGGCTCAATTCTGTCACCAAGACAGATGCCCATCCAATTCCAAGAGCTGATGAGCTCATTGATAAATTAGGTGCTGCCAAATTTCTAAGTACCTTTGACTTGACAGCAGGGTACTGGCAAATAAAAATGGCACCTGGAGCAAAAGAAAAGACAGCATTCTCCACACCTGATGGGCATTATCAGTTTACGGTTATGCCCTTTGGTTTAAAGAATGCCCCTGCCACCTTCCAAAGGTTGGTGAATCAAGTCCTTGCTGGCTTGGAGTCCTTTAGCACAGCTTATCTTGATGATATTGCTGTCTTTAGCTCCACCTGGCAGGATCACCTGGTCCACCTGAGGAAGGTTTTGAAGGCTCTGCAATCTGCAGGCCTCTCTATCAAGGCATCCAAATGCCAGATAGGGCAGGGAACTGTGGTTTACTTGGGACACCTTGTAGGTGGAGGCCAAGTTCAGCCACTCCAACCCAAGATCCAGACTATTCTGGACTGGGTAGCTCCAAAAACCCAGACTCAAGTCAGGGCATTCCTTGGCTTGACTGGGTACTACAGGAGGTTTGTGAAGGGATATGGATCCATTGTGACAGCCCTCACTGAACTCACCTCCAAGAAAATGCCCAAGAAAGTAAACTGGACTGTGGAATGCCAACAGGCCTTTGACACCCTGAAACAGGCAATGTGCTCAGCACCAGTTCTCAAAGCTCCAGATTATTCTAAGCAGTTCATTGTGCAGACTGATGCCTCTGAACATGGGATAGGGGCAGTTTTGTCCCAAACAAATGATGATGGCCTTGACCAGCCTGTTGCTTTCATTAGCAGGAGGTTACTCCCCAGGGAGCAGCGTTGGAGTGCCATTGAGAGGGAGGCCTTTGCTGTGGTTTGGTCCCTGAAGAAGCTGAGACCATACCTCTTCGGGACTCACTTCCTAGTTCAAACTGACCACAGACCTCTCAAATGGCTGATGCAAATGAAAGGTGAAAATCCTAAACTGTTGAGGTGGTCCATCTCCCTACAGGGAATGGACTTTATAGTGGAACACAGACCTGGGACTGCCCATGCCAATGCAGATGGCCTTTCCAGGTTCTTCCACTTAGAAAATGAAGACTCTCTTGGGAAAGGTTAGTCTCATCCTCTTTCGTTTGGGGGGGGGTTGTGTAAGGAAATGCCTCCTTGGCATGGTTGCCCCCTGACTTTTTGCCTTTGCTGATGCTATGTTTACAATTGAAAGTGTGCTGAGGCCTGCTAACCAGGCCCCAGCACCAGTGTTCTTTCCCTAACCTGTACTTTTGTATCCACAATTGGCAGACCCTGGCATCCAGATAAGTCCCTTGTAACTGGTACTTCTAGTACCAAGGGCCCTGATGCCAAGGAAGGTCTCTAAGGGCTGCAGCATGTCTTATGCCACCCTGGAGACCTCTCACTCAGCACAGACACACTGCTTGCCAGCTTGTGTGTGCTAGTGAGGACAAAACGAGTAAGTCGACATGGCACTCCCCTCAGGGTGCCATGCCAGCCTCTCACTGCCTATGCAGTATAGGCAAGACACCCCTCTAGCAGGCCTTACAGCCCTAAGGCAGGGTGCACTATACCATAGGTGAGGGTACCAGTGCATGAGCATGGTACCCCTACAGTGTCTAAACAAAACCTTAGACATTGTAAGTGCAGGGTAGCCATAAGAGTATATGGTCTGGGAGTTTGTCAAACACGAACTCCACAGCACCATAATGGCTACACTGAAAACTGGGAAGTTTGGTATCAAACTTCTCAGCACAATAAATGCACACTGATGCCAGTGTACATTTTATTGAAAAATACACCACAGAGGGCACCTTAGAGGTGCCCCCTGAAACTTAACCGACTATCTGTGTAGGCTGACTAGTTTTAGCAGCCTGCCACAAACCGAGACATGTTGCTGGCCCCATGGGGAGAGTGCCTTTGTCACTCTGAGGCCAGTAACAAAGCCTGCACTGGGTGGAGGTGCTAACACCTCTCCCAGGCAGGAATTGTCACACCTGGCGGTGAGCCTCAAAGGCTCACCTCCTTTGTGCCAACCCAGCAGGACACTCCAGCTAGTGGAGTTGCCCGCCCCCTCCGGCCAGGCCCCACTTTTGGCGGCAAGGCCGGAGAAAATAATGAGAAAAACAAGGAGGAGTCACTGGCCAGTCAGGACAGCCCCTAAGGTGTCCTGAGCTGAAGTGACTCTAACTTTTAGAAATCCTCCATCGTGCAGATGGAGGATTCCCCCAATAGGGTTAGGATTGTGACCCCCTCCCCTTGGGAGGAGGCACAAAGAGGGTGTACCCACCCTCAGGGCTAGTAGCCATTGGCTACTAACCCCCCAGACCTAAACACGCCCTTAAATTTAGTATTTAAGGGCTACCCTGAACCCTAGAAGATTAGATTCCTGCAACTACAAGAAGAAGGACTGCCCAGCTGAAAACCCCTGCAGCGGAAGACCAGAAGACGACAACTGCCTTGGCTCCAGAAACTCACCGGCCTGTCTCCTGCCTTCCAAAGATCCTGCTCCAGCGACGCCTTCCAAAGGGACCAGCGACCTCGACATCCTCCGAGGACTGCCCCTGCTTCGAAAAGACAAGAAACTCCAGAGGACAGCGGACCTGCTCCAAGAAAAGCTGCAACTTTGTTTCCAGCAGCTTTAAAGAACCCTGCAAGCTCCCCGCAAGAAGCGTGAGACTTGCAACACTGCACACGGCGACCCCGACTCGGCTGGTGGAGACCCGACACCTCAGGAGGGACCCCAGGACTACTCTGATACTGTGAGTACCAAAACCTGTCCCCCCTGAGCCCCCACAGCGCCGCCTGCAGAGGGAATCCCGAGGCTTCCCCTGACCGCGACTCTTTGAATCCAAAGTCCCGACGCCTGGGAGAGACCCTGCACCCGCAGCCCCCAGGACCTGAAGGACCGGACTTTCACTGGAGAAGTGACCCCCAGGAGTCCCTCTCCCTTGCCCAAGTGGAGGTTTCCCCGAGGAATCCCCCCCTTGCCTGCCTGCAGCGCTGAAGAGATCCCGAGATCTCTCATAGACTAACATTGCGAACCCGACGCCTGTTTCTACACTGCACCCGGCCGCCCCCGCGCTGCTGAGGGTGAAATTTCTGTGTGGGCTTGTATCCCCCCCGGTGCCCTACAAAACCCCCCTGGTCTGCCCTCCGAAGACGCGGGTACTTACCTGCAAGCAGACCGGAACCGGGGCACCCCCTTCTCTCCATTCTAGCCTATGTGTTTTGGGCACCACTTTGAACTCTGCACCTGACCGGCCCTGAGCTGCTGGTGTGGTGACTTTGGGGTTGCTCTGAACCCCCAACGGTGGGCTACCTTGGACCAAGAACTGAACCCTGTAAGTGTCTTACTTACCTGGTAAAACTAACAAAAACTTACCTCCCCCAGGAACTGTGAAAATTGCACTGTGTCCACTTTTAAAACAGCTATTTGTCAATAACTTGAAAAGTATACATGCAATTTTTATGATTTAAAGTTCCTAAAGTACTTACCTGCAATACCTTTCGAATGAGATATTACATGTAGAAATTGAACCTGTGGTTCTTAAAATAAACTAAGAAAAGATATTTTTCTATACAAAACCTATTGGCTGGATTTGTCTCTGAGTGTGTGTACCTCATTTATTGTCTATGTGTATGTACAACAAATGCTTAACACTACTCCTTGGATAAGCCTACTGCTCGACCACACTACCACAAAATAGAGCATTAGTATTATCTATTTTTACCACTATTTTACCTCTAAGGGGAACCCTTGGACTCTGTGCATGCTATTCCTTACTTTGAAATAGCACATACAGAGCCAACTTCCTACACTCTGTCTCAGCGCTCGGCACTTTGTTATCAGGTACTGGCAGTTTCAGCGCTTCAACTTCCTCATCTGTGGGACACAACACCTTCTTTGTATGACTGGCGTGAATCCAGTTGGGAACTCCCGCACACTTCACAGCGGTAGTGGTCGTCAGGATCACTTGGAAAGGGCCTTTCCAACGGGGTTCCAGACACGACTTCCTCACGTGCTTCTTTATCACGACCCAGTCACCTGCTTTCAGTGTGTGTCCTGGACCTTGGATCGGTGACAAGGTGGTTGCTTCCACCTGGTGAGAGAAAGAGCGAACCACGTCAGCCAGACCTTTGCAGTAGTCTAACACCATATCATCTGTAATATTCAAAAGCGCGTTTGCGGGAACTGCAGGAAGTCTCATGGCCCTGCCCATGAGAATTTCGTGCGGGGACAATCCAGTCTTTCTGTCAGGGGTGTTTCTCATTGACATTAACACCAAAGGCAATGCGTCAGGCCATTTCAAATTTGTCGATGCACATATTTTCGCCATTCTTGATTTCAGTGTACCATTCATCTGTTCCACCAGTCCTGAGGCTTCAGGGCGATAGCTACAATGCAGTTTTTGCTCAATGTTCAGCGCTGCGCAAAGTAACTTTATCACCTCGTTATTGAAGTGACTTCCTCTATCTGATTCTAAAGAGATCGGGAATCCGAAACGTGGTATCAACTCCCTCAACAATAGTTTTGCAACTGTAAGGCTGTCATTTCTACGTGTGGGGTATGCTTCAATCCAGCGACTAAAAATGCACACAATCACCAACACATACTTCAGACCTCCATGAACAGGCATCTCAATAAAGTCCATCTGCATTCTGCTGAACGGGCCACCCGCCCTGCCAATGTGGCTCACGTTCACAACCGTTCCCTTTCCTGGGTTCATCTGCTGACAAATGACACAACAATGGCAAACTGCTTCTGCAACTTGACGGAATCTGGGGTTAAACCAATCAGTTTTGAACAATCTTATCATGGCATCTCTCCCTAGGTGAGCCTGCCCATGATAGAACCGCGCTAGCTGCGATAAGAGACTATTTGGTAAAACAAATTTTCCCTCATTTGAAACCCATAACTCATCTGGTCTCCTTGTACATTGTGACTTAATCCAGGAAACTCTTTCATCCTCCCTGACGCTATTCTGTAATGCTTTTAGTTCATCCATTGTATCCACGACCTTCAAGGCAAATGCTTCAGCTGGTTCGAGTTCTGGTTCACTTATCAAATTCCATTCATCCCTGAGCAATATACAGTTCAAGGCACAAAATCTTGCGACTTGATCCGCATATGCATTTCCCAGGGAAACATAGTCCTGTCCTTTTGTATGAGCACTACACTTTACCACTGCAATTTCGGCTGGCATCTGAATGGCGTGTAACAATTCCCTTATTCTCTCCCCGTTTTTCACTGGGGACCCTGAAGAGGTCAGGAAACCTCTCTGTGACCATAGTTGCCCAAAGTCGTGCACAATTCCAAACCCGTACTGACTGTCAGTGTAAATGGTAACCTTCATCAATGTAGACAGTTGGCATGCTCTTGTAAGGGCTACAAGCTCTGCTACTTGTGCGGAATAGACTCCTTGAAGCCAGGATGCTTCCAAGACACCTGTTACAGTACATACAGCATATCCTGCTTTCAAAATTCCCAACCCATCTCTTAGACATGAACCATCAACAAAAATAACATGGTCATTTTCATCAAGCTTAGTATCCCTAATATCAGGTCGGGGTTTTGTGCAAAATTCAGTCACCTGAAGGCAGTCGTGCTCGACGTCCTCAGCGTTCTCAATTTCAGCATTTTCACCGGGAAGCAAGGTTGCTGGATTCAACGTAGTGCACCTTTTCAGCTGCACATTCGGTGAGCCCAGAATTATTGTTTCATACCTTGTGAGTCTTGCTCCAGTCATGTGTTGCGTTCGGGAGCGGGTCAAAAGTATCTCAACTGAGTGAGGGACCATGACTGTTAATGGGTGTCCCATCACTATTCCTTCACTCTGAGTGAGGCTGATACCAACTGCTGCTACGGCGCGCAAACACCCTGGCAGTGCTGCTGCGACCGGATCCAAAGTAGCTGAAAAATACGCTACTGGTCTGTTTATGCCACCATGGGCTTGGGTCAAGACAGACAAAGAACATGCATCACGTTCATGACAAAACAATGTGAAAGGCTTTGTGTAATCAGGCATACCTAAAGCTGGAGCCCTGCACATGCATTCTTTCAATTCAATAAAAGCATCCATCTCATCTCCTTTCAGCTCAATTTCATCCAAGGCATCCTTCTGGGTCAGTTTCAGTAAAGGCTTTGCTAGAGTTGAAAAGTTGGGAATCCACTGGCGACAGTAGCTCACCATCCCCAAAAACTTCCTCACCTCCCTCCTCGTCTTTGGTGGACTCATTTGAAGTACACTTGTTATTCTTTCCTTCATTATTCTCTGTGACCCTTTCTCTATTTGATGACCCAAGTATTTTACTTTCTTCTGACAGAACTGCAACTTTGAAGGAGACACCTTGTGTCCATTCCTTCCCAAATGGTTCAGTAGAGCAATGGTGTCGGCTGTGCAGCCACTTTCTGTCTTAGATGCAATCAGTAAGTCATCGATGTACTGTACTAGGGTTGACTCGAATGGCAATTCTAACGCTTCCAAGTCTTTCTTTAGAATCTGATTGAAAATTTACGGTGACTCCGAAAACCCTTGAGGAATTCGACACCAACTGTAAACTCTGTCTAAGAATTTGAAACAAAAGAGAAATTGGCTGTCCTCATGAAGAGGCACCGAAAAGAATGCTTGTGACAAGTCAATGACTGAGAACCACTCGGCCTCGCAAGGGACTTGAAACATTATCACAGCTGGATTCGGTACTACAGGGCAGCATTTAATTATGATGTCATTTATTTTCCTCAAGTCCTGCACGATTCGGACCTTTCCACTCGGCTTTATTAGTCCCATGATTGGTGAATTACATGGACTGCTTAACACTTCTTTCAGTACTCCCTGTTTTACAAACTCGTCAATGAGTTGGGCGACTTTCATGAGGGTGTCTTGTGCCATGTGGTATTGTGGGGTCTGGGGAAAGGTTACATTGGGTTTTACGGTCACTTTCACTGGTTCCACTCCTTTCACCAATCCCACCTCTTTTCCTGTCATATCGCACACTTCCTTTCCGACTGTTTCCCGTAATTCAGCTGGAATATCTTCTTCAGTTATCATCGGAAAAAGGTTAATCAGAGGATATTCTTCATCGACAGTTTCCATCTCATCCCCTTCTACACTGTCCTCTTCTTCCCCATCACTGCTCGTCTGAATTCTAATTCCATCGTTCGAACACATAATCGAACATCCCAATTTGCACAATAAGTCTCTCCCTAACAGTGCTATCGGGCTTGAGTCACATACCACAAAATTATGTGACCCTTGATAGTTACCAATTCTGACTTGTACTGGATCTGTGATTGGGTTCGTCAGGTGCCTGTTTGCTATTCCCACTACTTGAACTGTTCTCCCTGAGAGTGGCAAATTTGGTACTTCAATGCTCCTAACAGTTGAACGTGTGGCTCCTGTGTCAACCAAGAATGAAACACGATGACCCATAACTCTTCCCTCCACATATGGACCCTTTTGATCAACTTCCAAGGATGCTGCAAGCACACAATTTCCCTCCTCATCTGAACTTTCACTCTCCCATACATTGTTTATTCCATTCTCACTGTGTAATGGGAACTGTTGTACGGTGCCATTTGTATTCATCACCTGACCCGAGACCTGTGGAGGAACCATCACTTGCTGCTGACTCACTGGTGCCAAAGGTATTTGCATTTGCTGATTAGGTACCATGGGAAACTGCTGTTGCATTGGCTGCATTTGCGTCATCTGCATACGGGGCATCTGCATCTGCTGCGGCTGCATGGGCTGTAATCCCTGCAGCTGATTTATGGTCTGAAAATGTGGGTTTCGACCTCTCATTTTCGGTCCCCTCATTGTCTGGAATGCATTGACATCATTGTTTTGCTGACCAACACCTGCACCTTCCTGCATCACCACCGGGCACTCGCGTTTCCAATGCCCGACGATTCCGCACACGTGACACGGCATTACCCTTTTCATTGCCTGCACACCATTCGGAATTGCAACAGTGTTCAAATCCGGACCATTACTCCCAAAGCCTCCTCTGCCTCTGCCTCTCGCCTGTGGGTGAAACACCATATTTCCCTGCGGCTGCGGTATCTGCTGTTGGAACCCTTGCAACCCTTGCAGACCTGTCTGAGCTGCTTTAAGTTGCATCACCATCACTTTCTCTTTCAACCTTTTCTGTTTCACTTCAATTTCGTCGCTACAGTATTTTGCATAATTCAACACCTCATCAATAGGTTTCGACTGCCAACAAATCAAATGCGTCTTTGTCATCTGACTTATCTCTGGTCTCAGCCCTTCCACAAATCTAAACACAAAATGAAGCATGTCCTTCGCCTCTATTGTTTCCGTGCCACTGTAGTTCTTGAACGCCTTCAACAACCTCTCATAGTAACCATGAATCGACTCTTTAGCCTCTTGGGCAGTTCGATCAATCTTCTGCCAATCCACATTTTTCGCGGCAACCTTCGTCTTCAAATGCTCAATCACCTTATAGTACAAGCTCATTACCATAGGTGATGGTGCACCCGTATCCCTGTCTCTCTCTGGTTCACTTGTCGGCCAACCTACAGCCCTTTTGCAGTCTTCCCACAAATCTGCCGGAACCACAATCTCAAAGAGGGTGTTCAGGTCTTCCCAAAGACATTTTGCAAGCTTCACAAACCTATCAGTCTGTTGATACCATTCAATCGGTTTCTCTCTCAGTTTGGGAAAATCATCCGTAAAAGACTGAATGTCGCTTCTGTGCCACGGTACATGTATTAATTTTCCCCCTGCTGTCTCCCTCATTGGTAACATGGTTATTGCATCACTACTCTGTGATCTTTTCTCGTTGTGCTCTGGGACACTGTCTTTCCTCTTTTCCTTTTTCTTTGCCCATCTGCTTTCCCATTTGTCTAAGCACCTCCACACTTGTGCACTCTGCAGCAATTCTCTAAGGTGCGTTTTCATGCCTGCTGACCTCATGTGTTCAAAGTCTGTGGTCCCGAAATCCAATCTATAGCTCCTGCTCAAGTGTTTTGTCTTGTCTATCTCAACCCCGTTTTTGTCAGCTATTTCTTGCAACCTTCTATGTACCTTGTTCACTTCTCTCGTAATCCTAGGACATAGATACCTCAGCTCTTCTTCCGAGTAGGACTCTAACCTATTCAAACCCATAGTCCCTTCCACCAATTCCTCTGCTTCCATGTTCAACCTGACCTTATTCAGATAGTCTTCTCCCTTCCCACTGGCTGAGCTTTGTGTGGAATTCAGACTGTTGAACCACTGTGTCAGCTGTTGCGCATTCAACCCCATCAGTGTAGCATTCACATCGACTGCCATTGATGGTTGCGGCAACTTTTCAGTGTTCGATGATAGCGGTATCATCAGTGGGGGACTCGACCTCACCACTGTTGACTGAGCACATATGGGACTAAACTCCATCAAGGACCCAGATCCAGTTGGCAGGGCCGCTATCGGAGTTGTCTCTGGAGTGTTTTCTATGCACCTCCTTTCCGTCCCACTCTGCACCATTGATCCTTGACCGCTCATACCTGAGTTAGGCTGAATGTACAAAGGTACCGGTGGACCTACAGTAATGGGTAGGGATATCGCATCTGGGTTCTGTCCATTCCCCAGGTTCTGAGGCATGTTCATTCCCACACTATGGGTCATCATTGCCGGCATGCCCGTCTGACTCCCCGTCATCTGAGCATGTGCGGTTCCCCCCTGCATCTGCTTTTGAGGCATCAAAAACTGGGTTGATTCAGCTTGTGCCAATGTTGGGTTGCGACCATTCTGTACTCCCATTACGGTTGGATCTAGAATCATTCCCGTACTGTTGTCACTGCTGTAGTACCTTGGGACCTGCGGCTCATAATTTTCTGCTGTTTTCAATATAGGCACATCTGGATATATTCTCCTAACCTGCGGTATCTGCGGGGTGAACAGTAAACTCGGGTCCTTAGATCCCGATGGCGTTTCTGAACTCGGAGTTTCATTATTCTGTACCGGTGCCGGAGGGGCAGAACTGGTACTTGGACCTTGTTCACTCTCTGCATAAGGTGGTGGACGGTCGTTCAGCAATTGCATTATTAACTCCTCATCCTCTAACTCCTCTTCTCTCCTTAACTTTTCCTCGTCCTCTCTATCTTTGGAACACCTCCTGTTTGTCTTACAGGTAGCTTTCTTGCCTGTCGCCTCTTCTTCCTTAGCAATTGCGGGAAACAATTTTATCCCCTGCAATATATCTGACCTCCACACCTTCTGTGCATTATCCCACCTAGCGTCCGCTAGTGTCTTTTCTACCTTTCTTATCCTGGTCTCGAACTTCTTTTGCTGTTGCTGTCTAGCCATTAGTTCCCATATCGCTAAAGCCTCAAACTGTGCTGGCCTTGGAGGTACCTTCATGTCGTACATCGCGAATCTCAAATTCTCTAGGATTCTTATATTGAATGTCCCATGAATCGGGAACACTACGCTCCCATGTCTCTCTGTCAGCTTGTGCCATTGCTTTAGCCAAAGGCACGGAGCTACCCCCCTTTCCTCCATTACAATGTAAGCTGGTGTACCTTCGGGTGGCGTCTCCTCTCCTACGCTCGCTTTAATGTAAGACTCCCCCTTCATCGCACTCTTTAATGCTTTAAAAAATTTCATTTTCTCGGCTTTTATTTCACAAAGTTTGTAATCAATAAGTGACTTTAATTCCCGGAATACTCCGCTTGCCTTTCCCCTTCCAATCGAGCCCCACGGACTGCGTCCAATCCGTGCGCGGCCCTTCTTTGCAACCAACCTATCCCAGCACGGCTCCTAGTGACGTCACACTCACACACACTGCGGCTGACAAAGCCTTGCGGCTTGTCCTCCTTCACTCCGCTCCTCTCGTAACAACTTCTGGCATGTATCGCGAGCAACCAAATAATAATAAAACAGATCTGTCGGTTTACTACAGGAAGGGTAACACAATCGCTTCAGGACCTTAGGGATTTTTCACTAGCCTCGGCAGTTATTCCATCTTTCTCGGTCCCCACTTTCGCAAGCAAATCCTGACCAGCAGACTCTGCTCTCAACTAGTCAATGATCTATTCTAGTGCACTTAGAATTTGTCAAAGCCCGAAGTCGAAGTTTTCTTTCACTCCCTTAACACACGTACCGACTCGTTGACCACGCCCGGTCAACCTATTAAACCGACCAGACCACAACATAAAACAAGTGTCTCATACACTTTTCAACATACTCCGGAGTCTCTTGACCTCCCAGGGCCCGTCTCAACAACAACAACCACGTGGACCTTTTTCTGCACAAAGCGCCACATGCACATGAAGTTCGACGACTTCCCTACTCTCACACTCGGAGTCGCACCTCCGCTATTCTCTAAAATCCTCGCAACCTTTTCAAACAATCTGCGGCAATAAGCTGTGCAAGCGCAAAACCCTGACTTCACTCATACCGTCACTAGTACCGCCAACGCCGATTTCACACCTCCATTCTCTCCATTCGCAAGCTCCGAGATCCCGGGAAAGTCGCGGGGGACTTAGGGCATCATCATTCTCTCAATCTGTTTTGCCCAAGAAAAATCTAATTCAACACCATATACCTCTCGAGTGGGGTCTCAAAGAGCGCAACCGTCCTCTCGAGTGGGGTCCCAAAGGGCAAAACCGTCCTCTCGAGTGGGGTCCCAAAGGGCGAAACCGTTACCTCTCGAGTGGGGTCCCAAAGGGCGAAACCGTTACCTCTCGAGTGGGGTCCCAAAGGGCGTAACCGTCCTCTGCTACCATCTACTGATAGAGCGTGCCGTCCTAATAAATTACCTGTATTTGGACGCTCTTGGGTCGATGAATCTTTTGACCAAGTGGGGCTCTCTTCACCCGAGATTAGTCAATTTAATCTAATCAATAATCAATAACGAACATAAGCAATGCCCTGATCAACATAACACTTCACAATTAATCCAGAAAACATTTCGGCGAACCATGACCTTTCGGCCATGAATAACCACACCAGTTCATTCAAAGTTAATGAATTTATTTCCCTATATTAACAAAGCTAGCACGATATAAATGTGTCTCAACACCAAATGGTATATGTAAATGAACATTAATAGCTGTCCATAATGGCGAAAAAGATGCAATCTATGCAGCATTTGAATAACAATGCATTCGATAATAGCAACGCAAACCACTAAAACTATAATCTGTAATGGGCTAATTGCATACATTAGTCAGCATAACAAGGTCTCAAATTGCATCGTGCAACAAATGAATCCTCATCTAACCTCAAATTAGCATCTGCATGTGGGACTTCATGCAAAAAACAATTTAGCAACATTGATTTGGAAAACTCCTAACTAGGGCTCTTATCAAAAATCAGCAGTTGGTTACCTAAAAGAAACACAATGCAATTGTACATTTTCCTTTCATATTTACCAAATTCAATCAGCATTCAAGGAAGTCTTCGTCTCACAGGTACCGGTTTCGATCAGCATGGGACGGGGCAAAGGGGGCAGGGTGGACGGGGCAATTGCCTCACAGCGGCAAGATAAACGGACAAAACTACTACTTTATGCAAAGGGGCAGATCAAAGTTAAAGTCTCTAGAGCGAGAATTACTTAAAGTCTCTTTCTCTCGATTAGAGAAAGCATCAAAGTCTCATTCAAAATGGCGTCGAACATCAATTGGCATCGTAGAAGATGGCAAAATGACGAGGTCGGCAAGATGGGCCATAATGGCTGCAATGGGCAATAATGTCCTCAATGGGTGCAGTGGGTAATGGCCAATGGCTAATGGCTAATGGCTAATGGCTGCTTTCTTCTTGTGCACCAGGTTTAAATAATCAACAGTTCAAATCCAGTAGGGTCTTCCATTGGAGGGTTCATAGGTTGGCTTCAAATTGTCCAATCAAAAACAACAATTTACAAGCTTCTACCTAGGCCTACATTATCCTTGGAGTCGGGAACGTAAGTTGCAACATATTTTACCAATTAACTCACTTTCAGAGCTTCCATTGTCTGCACCTGCAGATTGACCTTGGAGCAAAGAAGAAGATGCCAGGCTGGCACGAAACCTTAAAGATAAGCATGTGAACCGATCTCACTGGAAAAGTACAGCTTCAAGCAGGAATACACGTTTTATTAGCACATTAGAAAAAACACGAGCATCTAAACCGTGAGACAAGGCAACTAGGCCGAAGCCTCCACTAAAGTTATGCTAAGTTAAAACATTTCAAACAAGCAAATCATGGCACACGTTTACGGTTATGTCAGATTAGTACAATTCTAATACATCACGTTATATAAAGCACGCTTATAAATGTTGGCGAACTACTCTGAGGGCACATTTGTCCCCGTACAATCTTTATTAGTTCGGTTAAAGTCACACTTGATTATTGCGGCACTACGTTTATGCGCTAATAAATGTAAAACCTTTGTTTCTGCGTCATCAATAGTCGCCTACAAACATAAGTACTGTCATCCTAAACCAGCAGTCTTGCCTAGAGGAATAGTCAAACTACGACAGAATATCTACATCAGAATAAACTTGATTATTTATACCTGAGATCTTTAGGGTTTTTCAATCAAGTAGAGATGTTGTTCATATACAGTCAATGTATGGTGGAACAAGCTAGTGTTGTTGTGTTGTTTCAAAGGGGTGAAATCATCCATCAACATATAAATATCTCAAATTTATATCATACGTGCCCTTCTTCCTATCTTCTGCAATAAAGTGGACTTCACATGGTCTCATGCTTTGTATGTTTTCTCCAGATATTTGGTTTCTTACTCTTCACTTTGATAGCTGTATTCTATTCCTATGGCTCTATCTTCTGATAAAAGTTTTGCCTTAAAACCTCTGTTAGTATGTGGATCCATGTAGACATTCCCTTATAGTTAAGTAGTGCTATGACCTAAAACCTAGGAGGCCTATATCTTAGTGGTTCATCGCTTGGTGGGTAAAATCAGTTTCACATTCTTTTTAAGTTAACGCACTTAGATCTGAGTTGATGAATAGGATGAGCTTTTTTCCAATCCACCACCACTTTGATAAGTTAAACTTTCTTGGCTTAGATCTGACTCGGCTCCATGTCCGTACCTACCCTTGGAACAAACCTTTTGTTACAAGTCATGAAGGCTGTAGCTGGAATGATAGTAAGAAGTTAGAGCTGTTAACTGTTGTTTCCACTATCTGCCCTTCCTCCGGTCCTTTAATAGCAAATAGGAGACTTATGAGAGGCAAATGATGGAACAAGGAGTCAACCCTGGGTATATGAGAAGTGAGTCTCATGCTCTCTGTGCCATAGGGTCCTAGTTGCATCTCACTGTTGAAGCCCACCGAGGCTGAAACTGCTTTGGGAGTGCTTGCTTTCCCATTCAGAGGGAGCATAGCCTAAAAGTTCATTAAGGACTGTTAGACTGAAGCATGAGAGAGACTGAGTTACATATGGCTGCTCCTCGTTTAGACTGACAAGGTGAGCAATAGCACACACAGAAGGGCCTGTGTGTGGCTCGGTGATTGACACCAGTGACATTTGTTGACATTCCTCTAATCACCTGTGTTGTTTTAATGAGTCAATGGGGTGAGAGGGTGTGTGATGTCACTTCCGCAACCGGTAGTATTTTGGCAAACTGACGTTGATGTCCAGTACTTGTGAAACTCATAAATGTACTACTTGTTTAAAAAATCAACATTCCACAAACAATGCTGATATATTCATGTAAGCTATGCATACTCAGAACTTTGCTTTGCGGGTCCGTTTTCGTCACTAAGTCACGCAACAGCAAAAACAATTGCACAGAACCGGATTCATACATAAGCCATATTACTGTACTTTAGCAAATTAGGTATTCATTGCAAAGCTGTCATTAACACATTTCAGGTTGAGCTCTAGACATGGCAGCAAAGATGCTTAATGAAGCCGCGGAAACATAACAAGTAATTGAGTTCAGCAAAATGATAAATCAGACCCCATAAGGGCCCAACTGCAAATACGAGATTTATTTCTCTCATTAGCCATGGCCTGCAGTCACTTCTGATGTAATAAAGGCTACGGCTGGTTTATGATTAGAAATATGTAATTAGAGGAAGATTAGAACTAATGGAGTTTTTATCATCTTTTTATCTATCAAGCGTATGTGCCTGGTAATAAGTCTCGTATTTTTGGGCAACCCAGGGGATTTTAACGCCGGTGAAGCAGACACGTTTTCGTGGCCTTTCCACGTGTCGACAGATGTTTCGCCCGCGTGCCGCAGCTTCATCATGTCAGAGCTGAGTTTCTGGAAGCCGTTCCTCTCCTCGCGCCCGCCGGATGCTCTTAGCAGGCCTGATCATGTCAGATGGATGGCTCGCTCAGCAGGGCCAGGGCCCCTTTCTACTTCACTGACACCGGGTCTAGTGAATCGCCTCCTTGCAGAAAATTGAATTTATTCGGTGTGAAATGTTATTTGCGTTTGACTTGGTGCGGAAAGATAAGTGAATTGTGTTCATTCTAAATTAGATCTGCTTATTTTTTAATCTGATGGTAAATAACGTTTTTAAACAACGTATAAACACCATCACCTAGTTTTTGCTTTCGATCACCAAGAGGATAACCTTCAGACTCCTCACCCACGCACACAAAGCCCTGCACAACCGCGGACCAGAACTCATCAACCACCGCATCTCCTTCTACACTCCTCCTCGCACCCTACGCTCGACCGGACAAGCCCTGGCAGCCGTACCACGCATTCGCAAAGCCACTGCCGGAGGCAGGTCCTTCTCTTACCTAGCAGCGAAGACCTGGAACTCCCTTCCCAGCCACCTTCGCGCCACACAAGACCACCTTCACTTCAGACGGCAGCTCAAGACCTGGCTCTACGAGCATTGACCCCCCCCCCACAGCGCCTTGAGACCCTTACGGGTGAGTAGCGCGCTTTATAAATGCGACTGATTGATTGATTGATTGATCACCACGTTCAAAGCAAGCCCCCCCAACATTTGGAAAGAAGAAAGCGGATATTTTAATAGGGGAAATTATTTCCTCCATTGACTTGTGTCGAAACTGGGACAGTTTCAGGTGGGAGAAAGCAAATTAAAGCTGCGTTTGCTTTTTAAAATGGGGAATCTTGGTCACACATATCAATAGACCCATCTCAGGAGGGAGAATTATAACTGCAACATATCAATGATTATACAAGAGGATGCTCATTTTCACATTATAAGATTGCTTCACTCTTTAGGGATTAGTTGCATTTGTATTTCCTAAATGTAAGGCTTTGGTCCAAGTTCATTTTACTCATGTCTTTGTAATTAGGCCTTTAAAATTCAATCAGTACAATGTGGGTCTATAAATGTTGTACGCACACTTGTCTCCCGATCTACAGGGATTTAATTGGGAGAAAAATAACTGAATCAGTCTCTCAAAGGGGCGTGGCCGATGTAATTAACGGTGGGGCTTAAGACACCTAAGCTAAAAATCTGTGCTTAGCATAGTGTGTCACCCAACTGGTGTTTTATTGCTTGTTTCTGTCATTGCATCCAGATATATCATAGAACAAGTAACGTTCACCTACAACAAGCCTGGACTACTGGCTTTGTCAATGTTTTTTAGTTGCAGAAGATAAGCAACAACAATGGATTTGTACAAAATAGTTTAAATGCTTCAGTTCTGAAATGAGTCTGTGAAAGAACTGTAGCAAGTCTAATTGAAGTTGCTTCAAAGGCAGTGAAGGGTGGTATTGGTGCTGAGTTAATTTTTTATTCCCTTCGAGGGTGGGAGCAAAAATGGAGAGCCCGATAGCGACTGGTCTCAGCACCTGCTTTTTAGTACTGCTGGTGGGCTGTCTATGTGCAAGCAGGGCATTTAGAAGTCCTATTAGCAGACTCCTAAAAAACGTTTTGACTCCTGCACTTATAAGGTCTCAGCAGAGATATTGACCATGTGCTGTCGCTTCTGATGATCTATTTTTTCTAGAAAAAAATGAGCTTTTAGCCCGCCTATTACTTACCACTAGTTGTCCTCCTTGTCACTTTTAATTCCTTCTTTTTCACTGGTGAGTGTGTGACTGATCATGTCGGCTTTTCCTCATCTCTGCGTTTTGTTTTTTTCCCCTGGACATTTATAAAGTACTGATTCATTTGTTGATTAGTGTTCTTCTGTGCTGCTTGTGCTCGGATTGTGGTACCTTTTTCTGTGAGTGTGTATTTTGTTTGTATGTTCTTTTTATGTTCTCCTATGCCACTCTATCAATTTTTAAAGTATATTTAACCCCTTTTGTTTTTAGTTTTGAGCCCACGCTCCCCTCGCTCATTGTTTGCTTTCCAGGTCTTTCAAAACTTCATTTACCAATAAGCCACTTTTCTCTGCTAGCTGCATGAGAAAACAATTTATTTAATTTTAAAGAAGTTACATGTTGCAGCATTCACTAAGGGTGTGTTTGTTTATGACTCGTCCTCATTTTGGTTGCATTCCTTGTAATGCCAACTTCCTACTCAATTTGGGAAAGCTAATGTAAGTTCCATGTTTTTAAATTGTAGCAACTGGTGATATTGATGCATTCCCAAAATGTATGAAGGGGTGTGCTATCCCTACCTCTGCATCCTCAAGTCACATTTACCTCCATTTACCTCTATGCACCCCTGAACCCTCAAATCACTCTTGTCTCCCTTTACCTCTACCCATCCATGAACCCTCAGGTCACCATCACGTCTCTTTACTTCTACCACCCTGATCCCTTAAGTCACACTCAGCCCCTTAACATCTACCCATCTGAGCCATCGGGTCAACCTCATATCCACCCTGAGCCCTCAATTCACCTCCACCTCCTTATACTGCTACCCACCACTGAGCCCTCAAGTCACCCTCACCTCCATTTACTTCTATCCACCCCCAAGCCCTCAAAGCACCCTGACCTCCATTTACTTCTATCCACCCCCAAGCCCTCAAGGCACCCTGACCTCCATTTGCCTCTCCCCACTCTAAGCCCTCAAAAAATGTAAAAAAAATAGCTTTTAGCCTGCCTCTTACTTACTCCTAGTTGTCTTTGCCACTTTTATTTTATTCCTTTTCGTTGGTGAATGCATGTCTGATCACGTCGGCTTTAACTCACCACCGTGCTTTGGTTTTCTTCTCTGGACATGAACCAAGTGCTGATTGATTTCTTATTTAGTGTTCTTCTGTGCCGCCTGTGCTCGGATTGTGATAACCTTTCTGTTAGTGTGTATTGTTTGTACACATTTTTATGTGCTCCTTTGCAGCTCAATCTAATTTATTAGCAGCTTTTAAGCCTCCTTGTTTTTCATCTTGGGCCTGTCACTCTCCTCGTTCGCCTTACCTCTACGCAACCCTCAACTCTCGATTCACCCTCACCTCCCTTTACCTCTACTCTCTCCTCAACCCTCAAGGCCCTCTTACCTCCCTTTACCTCTATGCATGCATGAACCCTAAGGTCACCCTCACCTCCCTTTACCTCTACCCATCCCTAAACATTAATATCACATTTATTTAAAAAAAAAAAGCATAATAAAGTATGTTATTTAAAAAATACTTACCTGCGTTGAAAAGTAATGTATGGTAAAGTTACAAATACTGACCTGAATGGTAAAGACTGCAAGGTAAAGGTGATAACAGTTTTTGGGATGCTGCTGGTTGTTTTATGACCTTCAGTATGTTTGGTGGACACATCCGCCTCTTTGAGAGTTTGGCACCGGCTCACCTGCCACACCATATATTTTTGGTCATGCCTGAGACTGCGCATGCACTGTCACTTACAAAAAGTATTGTTTACTTAGGGGGCTGACGGGTCACCCACTGTTTACCATTGGTTGCCTTCATCGTCACTCTCATTTCCTTACTTCTCTTTGTTCAGCAAGTGCCAGTCCCTCTTAAAGTGATTCTTTCCTTGCACAGTATCCTTCCACTGCTTGCCATTCAGAGGTACTTTTTGATCCTTTTACTGGCACCCCCCTCTTCTCTCTCCCTTCCCACATTGTTGCTTTCCCTGCACACCCTCTTCCTGTGCTGTTGTTTGTCCTGTTTGCCCCTCTCAAACGGTGTCAAGCTGCTAGATAGTGCTTTTTTTCTAACTTTCAGAAATGCAGCATAGCAGCAGCGCTGCTGTACAACACAGCTAAGAGCAGTTGACAAAGCCCATAGTTCTCCCATAGTCGAGACCTATTGGCTCTGCCAATGCTAGTTTTTCGCTTCAAATTACACCCTGCTGGCAGTGTGACTCGCTGTACATGAAATTATTTGCTAAAGGGCTGCAGAGGTGTTTGCGCATGGTCCGTGGATTGTAATTGTGAATGTCTGAGTTTTAGGCCATTGAAGTGTTTGCAAAGGAAAGACTATGCCCTGTTACAATTGTCTTTTTTCTAAATCACCAGAAAAATTTTCTTTATGGTGCCCAACATTAAAAGCCTTAAATTAGTTGTGGGAAAAATGCATTAGGGAATGGAATGGCTCCGACATTTGAGTGCAGAGTTTTCCATATCTACTAATCTATGGTAACTGTACTTTCTGGGTTGACATGGCACTGATGTGTCGTGTTCCGGAACCCATGATTATTGGCCTTCCCTCGGGACAACAATGCTTGTTGAGCCACACTAAACATCATACTTCTGCCTGGCCTCTCATTCTGAATGTTGTCGTCGAAATTTAGGGTGATGCACATCTATTATTTCCATTACTATACAATATCACCACACCTTTTTAGGGCCATTGCAATTAGGGCTCCCAGTTTTATGGTATTTATTTTTTGACGTTTCTGTTTGTACTTAGACATTTATTTGTTGCTAATTTTATCCGCACTTTTCCATATTTATTTTGAGGTTTGTGAAAAAATGAGGCAGAAACTAGTATATTTCCACATTTATTTAACCAATAAATGTACACTCTTACTTGAAAGCCTGACAAGTTACAAAGACATTGACACCTACAGATGATAAATAAATACACTTATATGAACACGAACATTTTAGTGTCAAACTTGTGCAAATCTGCCACACGTTTGAACATCATTACTAAAATTCTTCTAGTTCTTATCCCCCTTACCTGTCCATCCGTACAGCTATTGACCTGGCAATTATTTAGAATCGTTCAAAGAAAACAATGGATTTTCCGTTTTTGTCACATGTAAAAATAAATACAGATGGAAAAATAAATTACATTCTGACTTGTATTTATCTGTAAAAATCAGTAAAAACGGAAAAGTGGAAGCCTTAATTATAAAGTCAACATCTGAAATGTGGAATGCCGTATTTGGTTACGCTCCTTCTTAAAAAGTTGCTGTAAATTTGGTGAATCAGTTTCACCCTTGCAGCTAATAAGGTTGGACTTTATCAAGCTTAAATAGTTGATGCTCTCAGGAGGCTTATATAAAATGAGGACCCTCAGATGAGGTCGTTTTTCAAACTGCAGACAGTGCATACCCAATCTTGCCACAGACCTAAATCTTTTCCTGGGCACTCAGATCAATTCTTGCCAGGGCAAGAGAATACACCATAGAACAAGTAATAAGATAGGCAATACACAAGTGGACCTTCCCTTGTAGCCCTTAGACCTATGAATCGATTCTCAAAAACGTCAGCTGCATTCCCTGAGTATCTACCGCCCAAAATTAATTCACAAGTTTTCAAATCTACATGCCATGAATTTGCACCCCATGCTCTGGTCTGTCTTGCTCGCATATTGGAAGAAACCCAGGCAGTATAACACCTCCTCAGAGCGAGCCATTCATTCTTGAGGTTATCCATTCCCTGTGAACTCACATTTATCTACTAAATTTTGTTAGAAGAAGTCCTCTAGGTGCACACTTTCCCTGCCACTAAAAGGCATTACTAACACCACAGCTTTGTCAGTAATCAAGTAGACTATAATAGCATCAGCCTGATCAGTAGAGTTGATCAATGAAGCCCCATCAAGTTATGACTGATAATGCATGAGTCAGCAATCACTGTGCCTTCTTCCGAAGTGAATATTATGGAACTAATGGCTAGTCAAAGGGGCCTGCCAACCTCCCTTCCTCTCTTTACATTTTTAGTTTCTTCTCATCTCAAGTTTTCATCTGTCTCCCTGCCAGATGACCTTAGTACAGAATCCTGAAAGTCTCAGAAAAAATCCTGTGCATTGTATTTCAGGGATAGTCAACTTCTGCTACTTCTCTGGTTCAATTGGCATAGCAGCCCTTTAATAGGGTACCTTTTTCCTCCCTGGTGCTGTCCCTTTCATTGAACCATCCCTCTTTTCAATATGTCTTGAATGGTGAAATACTGCAGGTGAACTTATTTTTAATTATTTTATTTTTGCGATTTTATATAGTGCAGACATTGCCCTGAGGCATCACAGTGCACCACATTAAAACAAGAATATAACAAAAACAAATAGAAAATATACATGTACATTAAAGGTGGAGTGATCACTAGGTTAACCTCTTCCATGAGTTATAGTGCTTCACACATAATCATTGAAAAAAATAACAGCGAAGAGGAGGTAGTACAGTACCATGTGATGATCATCAATTGATCATGCAGGTTAAGGTTGGGGGGATTGGAGGGTGTGAGAGACGGGAGCGAGAGGAGGTAGAAGCAGTTTAGTCTAGGTGTCGTTGAAAGAGAAGTGTTTTGAGGTCTTTTTTTGAAGATGACATAACAAGTGATCAGGTGAAGTCTTGGTTGGAGGGAGTTCCAGGTTTTTCTGGTGCTTCTGGAGAAGGACTGGTTCATAAATCCCTCATGCTTGAAGGTGGGTGATTTGAGGAGGAGCAATTGAATGTTTCTTGAATCTTGGCTGGTACCTGAGATTTTTTAGTTTCTCAAAGAGGTGTGAGGGTAAAGATGAGTTCTCGCTTCTATAGGAAGCCACTGAACTGAGTGTAGAAAGGGGGAGATGTGACTGAATGTCTTGTGAACTGTCACAAAGAGGGTTGTCACATGTTGGACTGCACTGAGAAGACCTAAGTGGACTTTGGGAATATGGGAAAGAAGTGCAATTCCGTAGAAGAGTCTGGAGAGCATGAGCGGCTGGACTACAAATCTAAGGTCTGGTCCTGGGATGAGGTTCCTAGTTTCCCTGGGCAGCCTTAACTGGAATCAATAACTTTTAGCCATGGAGTAGATATGGCTCTGAAGGTTACAAAATCTATTGTGGGCGAAACCAAGAGATTCTGCATTCTGAATGATGGAGGGGAGGCCTTCAATTTCCGGAGGGGTGGGGTGGGTCTATCCATTCTTGTGCAGAAGAGTTAGCTTTCATTGGAAAGATGAGAATTTTTTTTTCACTGGGTTTAGTTTGAGGTGTTTGTTTGCCATCCAAGCTTGAATTCTATTTAGGCAGTTGGATAAGCCAGTGAAGTCTTCTGGGCAAGAGACCTTCAGGTCTGTTTGGGTATTGTCTGCATATAGGTCGAAGGGGACTCCTGTGTTTCTGAGGATCGAGCAGAGAAATTTGAGGTAGATTGAAAAGAGTTGGGGAGAGACTCAAACCTTGGGGGATGGCATGTTGCAGGCTGACTACATCTGATACAGCTTTCACAATTTTTACAATTTTGGAAATGTTTTTTGGGTATGAGGTAAACCACTTAAAGATGACACCAGCAATGTCCATTTCGTACTAAAAAAGGCTGGTGATTGACTGTGTCAAATGCAGCAGAGAGGTCAAGGAGCACTAGTAGATAGGAATGTTCAGTGTCAAGGATGCAGAACTGCTGTCTCAGTGCTGTGGCCCTGATGGAATCCAGATTGAGGTTGTTGTCCTGGGATGTGGGATGACAATTGAAAGCTTATGCAACTTTCAATCACCTTGCCTAGAAGTGGCAGAGTAGATACCGGTCGAAAGTTGTTAAAGTCTTCAGTGTTCTGTGAGTGTGTTAGGAGAGAAGAGATTTGACCCCTTTTTTCACACTCTGGGAAGGAGCAATGATCCAGGGATGTATTAATGAGGATTGTCTGGATGGAGAGAAGCAGTTTAGCTATGGATTTGCTGATTGGGCATGGGATTGCATCGCAGAGATGATTAGAGGGTTTTAACTTGGATAGAGGTAGTAGATCTGCCTCTGCAGTTGCAGAGAAAAAGGACCACAGCTGCAGTGCCTTGGAAGGCAGTTTCTCCTCTTTTATGTTGTTGAGTTTGAGTGGAAGTGAGATGTTAAAGTCTTTGACTTTTTTTTCGAAGAATTCTGCAATGTTATCGAACACTCTGAGAAAATGACATAAAAGGTCTAAGTGTTAATATGTCAATCGATGAGTTGTATTAAATGTTCCCTCTTACCCTTACTGGTTGAGTCTGTCTCATTCATGGGAATCCAGAGACCACACATAGGATCTCAGATGTCTTAAATACTGGCTTAGAGAGAGGGTTTTTGGCTTTCTTAATTATTTCAGACAGTTGTTTTGGTCAGTTCTTGGCTGTATCCAGGAGGGACCTTATATGGGATGTCTTGGCTGTGAAGATGTGGCCTTTGTAGTTTTGCCTCGCAGCACAAAGTTGTTTTAGATTTACTGGTGAGGGACCATGTTGTCACTCTTTATCCAACTTTCTGATATTTTTCTTTCTTTGTAGACAGATTTGAAGTACTAGGGGCCAGAGGGTTTGGGTGTACTGTATTTGCATTTTTAACATTCATGAATGTTTTTTCATAAGAACATTCATATTGACTTTGCACATGCCCGTGTGCACATTTATTTTTTTGTCTGCATGCTCCAGCGGTCTAAAATTGGTTTTCAAAGCCTGTTTACAGTGGAGTGCCATGAAGCTGACTGCATGGTATTGATAGTTATCCTAATGCTTGTCTAGAAGTCATCATGTGTTTCAGTCAGACAGCTCTCACAAACCAATTGGGGGCTCACAGTATAACATCTATGTGCCCAGATGTAAACACTTGCCTCTTCAGAAATGTTTAAAAGAAATCGAAGGATAAGCTGAAAATGCCTGCACTGAGTTATCGATAGCCATTGGTGATGTGGGCCTGGTGTCAACTCCATCACCCCTGCCTTATATCAATAAAGACATTTGTGATATCATCTGTGATGATATGTGTGATGTCATGAACAGTGGATTGCTAGTCTGATGTTTTTTTCAGGGATCTTTCAAGCATTTTATGTGCACTTTAAACTAGATCTTATCCTGCTGCAACAAAACAGATTCATCATCCCATCCTGTTATAGATAAACAGGAGAATTGTGTTCTTCTATGAACATTAATAAGTAATCCACTTGTTACAAGTTCTAGGGCTCTGTAGCTTTTTTTGGAATCTGGGCACTATTCTGGTGTACAACCAGAGTCAGAAGGGTCTGTTAAATTGTATTTGGTTGTGTTTCATACTGTTTAAAAGTAAGTCATATTGGATAGGTCAGTGGTTTCCAAACTTTATAGAACCACAATCCCATTTTTAGAATGACTATGTTTCGTGACCTGAGACTTGAACATGAAGTAGGTGATTTTATAATGTAACTAAAGCATCATGTGGTAGCGTACTATCATTTACTGACAGCATTTAAATTTAAAATGTTTCCTAAATTTGCACAGACATACAGGTTTACTGATAAAACTATATGTCACACAAATTATAAAGTGTGGAATACTGGTTTCAGTCAATATTTAATCATTGTGCATCACCAAGTAAAGTTGTTGTTGTTGTGTTGCATAGCTCAGACCCAAAGGACGACACAGGTGACTGGTAGGGGTGCAGTTTTCTTTATTTTGTTTTGCCACACAGGCAGGTGGGCTAACAGGCACTTCTGTCCCCATTAGATGCTAGCCGATAGTGGCGGCCCCCCGCTTCTCCCCGGCACCCTGCCTTGTTCTCTAGTGACCAGAATTGGTGTCCAGTGACCACATGAACACCTGGTGTGCGTGTGGTCCTAGTGCTCCATGCGTTCGTCGTGGCAACATCTCCCCCTTTTGTGACAAAATATACCCATTTCCCACAGTCACCTTTGCTGGGCATGTTCTATGCCCCCCTTATGCCACTAATGTGTGGAGATGTAGAGATGAGAAAGAGAGAGAGCGAGAGAGAGAGAGAGGGACTGTCTCAGCAGTTATTATTCGAGTCAGTTGCCATAGTTCTTCAAGATGTCTTTTAGGCTTCCTGCTCACACTTATTCGACGGGAGCTCTCCTTTCCATGGTGATTTTCCTCTCTTGTGTCTTCGGCCCGGAGGTGACCCTCCCCACTGGGTACAGCCACTTCCATTGGCTCTCCTGTGTCTTCGCTCAGAAATGTCCATACGTCATTTGGCCGTGCTTCTCCTTTGGCATCGTCTGATGCTCTGAACTCTCTGAAGTGAGACCTTTCCCTGGTTGTGGATTAAGAGCCTGCTGCTGCCCTGATCATCGACCCTTTGATGTTAGTTATCTTTAGAAGTTGGCTCATGAAAGGGCTGTTAAATTTTCGTATTTGCCATTGGGATACAAGGACCACGTCTCCCAGTTTTAGGCCAGACGATTTGGCATGGCGTTGTGCATCACATAGTCATGTGCGATAATGTCATTGTGATCTGACAGGGCCTTGGGTTCTAGTTGAGGCAGATGGGTCCTGCTCGCTCTCCACAGTACCATTTCTTATGGGCATTTCCCCATGGAGCTATGTGGGGTTTTGCGGCATTTCTGAAGCACTTGGCACAGTGCTTGTCCCACAGAGATCTGCACCAGCTTTGCCCGTTGGACAGCCTTCTTTATGTTTCTCATGAACCTTTCTACCATGCCATTTGTTTGTGGCCACAGTGATGTTATTTTCCTGTGATGAACTCCCAGATATGCCATGAACCTGCAAAACTCTTCTCCTGAGAATGGGGGTCCATTGTCCGTTTTGAGTGTCAGAGGTGCTCCAAGCTGCAAAAATGTCATCCAGAATTGGTAACTTGGCAGTGGCCAATGCCAACGACACCTGGTGCACTATGGTAAATCAAGAGTATTCATCAATGACGACTATCAGATAGCCACCGGTGTCCAAAGGCCCTTAGAAGTATGCGGACAACATTGTCCAAACAACCTCGGGAAGTTCAGACATGCGTAGCTTTTCTGGCTTGGGTGGCCTGCCTGTTACCTTACAGAGATGACAGTTTGTAATCATGTCTTCTACCAGATGGTCAAGTACCGGGATCATACTTTCTCTCTCAAAAATGTTTTTGTTGCCAGCAGGACTTTGTAAGACTAGTGCAAGGCTGACTGTCCATCTTCGAATTCTCTTCGGTATAGCTACCCTGGTGCAGTAGCAGTATCCCTTGCTCTGTTTCTGATAGTTCCTCCTGTACCTGTTTGAATGCAAGTATTTCCTTTCCCTGACCCCTTCATCTACTGGGCTACCAATGGTCAAGTCTCCAACTCTGTTGTTGCATGAGTATTTTGACTGTTTGTAGCGTGATGCCAGCCATTGTCTCCTGCGCCAGTTCTTCCATCAGTATTGAGGTGGGTGTTTTTTGTTACAGCACAAGGTTGAGGTATTCCTCGGCTATGGAAGATGTCTCTGTTGCTCGGGTTAAGGGATGTTGCGACATGTAGTCAGCAGGGTTGTGCTCCTTCCCTTGTTTGTACATCATTTTGAAATTGTAGTCAGCCGTATTTCCCAACTTTCAAAGCATGATGGAATTTTTACACTGGCGTTGCCGTAGACTGTGACCATGTGGTCTGTCACAATGGTGAATGGCTTCCCATAGATGAGCATGTGGTAGTGCTCGCATGCCCAGCCCACCATTAGGCTTTCTTTCTGTGTTTGAGTGTATGCTCGTTCTACTTCCGACAGGCTCCTGCTTGCATATACAACGATGTGTCTTGGCGGGTCTCTTTCGGGCTTATTTTGTGCGAGAATGGTTCCTAACCCCGCTGGGCTAGCGTCTACGGTAAGCTCTGTACATAGGGACGCATCAAAGTAGGTGAGGTGATACGTAGCTGGTGTCACCATTGCTATTTGAATGCCAGGGTGCTCACTTCCGTTGGTGTTTGTTAATATTTTGTGCACACGCTGTGTTATTGCAGTGTTTTCTTTAATATTTTTTCTATACACTGCGTTTGTATGGCCAGAGTGTGCTTGTTAATAGATATGAGTTGAGTTTCCATAAGCTCTTGACTTTAAGATGGCCACCAGGGCTGCTATGCATCGCATTGGTTTACCTGCCTGACTTAAAGATGCCGCTGATCAGGTCATGCTCTCGCAAAATCTCGCATAAGCTGGAGATCAGCGCAGGAGGTTTAATGAGCCAGGCACGGTCTGGCGTTGCTTACCGCTGATTTCCTTGTTTGCGGGCGTGCAGCCAAAGGCACTCGAGGTCGCTCTGTCGTGTTGGATCCATGTGGGTGCAGATTTGGATCCGAAGACAATAAAGGTGCTTGTGCTTCGCTCCAGTGCAGGAAGCGTGTCATGGTGTGCGATTCCTCCATTGTCACCAGTTGTGCCACAATGCCCACACCCAAAGGACAACACAGTTGACCGGTTGGGGTATAGTTTTCTTTATTTTGTTTTGCCACACACACAGGCGAGTCTGTCCCCACGAGGTGCTGGCCAGTAGTGCCGGTTCCCCGCTTCTCCCTGGAACCCCGCCTCGGTTCCTAGTGACTGATAGTGGTGTCCACTGACCACACATGGACCTGGTGTGCGTGTGGTCCTTGTGACCCATGCACTCATCCTGCCGACAGTTGTGATCCTATTAAAAACCTGTTTCCATCACACTTCCGCATAAAAATGTGCTTCATTTTTGCTTTCTTAACTGCTGCATGTGTAAAGTTCATTTCCGGTTTTTACATTTTGTTGTGTGTTACAAAAAATGAGAGCCTAAAGCTTCCCTTTCACGTTCCCTATACACCGGCATGATTGACAAATAATTCACTTAACTTTTCTTTGTCTGACTACAAAGTGAGAGTAGTTAATAAGCGCCAGTCCCCAGGTTAAAAAAATAGTAATTTGTTAGAAGACATAGCCTGACCTTGTACTTCTGTCTTTAAAGAGCAGCAAGTGTAAAATTGGAAATACAGAATTTAAAGACATCATTATTTATTGCTTGGACTTTCACTGCCCACCAAAAATCAGCTCCAAGTGCACGCTTTAGGAAACTCTGGGATCGAGGCTAGCATGGTTACAATAAGATTAGTGCTTTGCTTAGTGAGGCGTTTTATGTTATAGAGGCTGTCTAGATCCTGTTATTGATCTGTGTAGAGCATTATGTGCATGGTTGAGTGTGCCGAACGACAGACATTACTGTTTATTTTGATCAACCGGGGTGCTCAGTTGTTACTTCCGGTGACTATTGTGTTTTGAGGCCTACTGTTATGTGGCTTTGATGAAGTTTGCCGTATGAGAGTGGTACGTTTTGAGAAGTCGAACCGGGGCACGGCCACACCCTCATTTGCAGAAGTTACGAGGTCTAACGTGTCTACTAGCAAATTATAGATCTTACTTAAGAAAAGAGCGTGGTGTGAGTTAGTAGGGCAAAGCGTATTGATAGCATGCCTGTGCAAAAATCAATGATGGGCAACACAACTGTAACTTACTTGAGTCGCCAAGTTTGGGCTATTTAAAAAAATGCAAAAAAATAGTTAGACAATACTTTGATCCGAGAAGGTGCCCCGTGAGAGGTGGAATTTGACACGTGGTATGGGATGAGGGTTGTGGCAGGAGGTTGCGAGGGTGTTTTACGCCCTAGCCTTTAGTGATATGATAAATGGTGCGGCCACGAAGGTCATCTCCACAATCAGTGCACCATCAAGGAATGTCGATAGCCACATTTTGAATACAAATTCTGAGACCTTTGCATCAGTAATTCCGAGCAAAGACGCGAAAGAATAAATATACGAAGGTAGGTCTTTGTTACCGAAAGAAAGTCATTTATCAAAGATGGTCAACAAAGTAGAAAATGTCTTACTACGGGCTTTTATCCTAGGGGGAAACAGACTGCATGACTAATTGCAAGCACTTACATGGCACGTTTTGCTCCTGTTTTATTTGACGTTCGTGTTTGACATGCCATGAACACGGTTTCCCCTTTCAATTTAAGGCTATTGATTTCTCTGCTCTGAAAACCATAAATTAGCATTCGGCCGCTTCAGCAGTGTTTCCCTCCTCTGTAGATTGTGGAGCTGGAAAAGGTAGATATCTAAAATAACTGTTAAATTACTTATTTTTTCAAATGTTATCAGTTTCCTGTGCCAGGCATTAAAATGCGTTACAGTAAGCAAATTCTGTCTCCATCGCTGACCCCTGGTGACAGTGGCTAAACTAATTGTATAGGATTTTATTGCGTTTAGCGCCAAACAGGGAGCTTAAACATTTCAGACCAAAAGTACCACCTGCGATTCATAAGTGTAGCCGCTAGATGGCAACCTACCTCCAGTGTTCACAACAGGAAATTAAATGACAATTTCCGTGTCCCTACAGTCCTAAGGAAGATAAACTTCTTGGTTCTGGATAACCAGACTGCCTCACCTACAGTCCCCATGTATTCAAGCAGTCATTGACTTAAGTAATTAACCAACAGATTCACAGGGACAATCGAGCTAGAGCGAGCCGAGAGAAGGTCTGGCTGGGAAATGAGAGCTCATACACGAGCCGAGTCCTGTTTGGCAGGCAAGCTGTGCAAATAACACCATATATAAAAGTGTGATAAAGAAACTTCAGAATTGAAAAAAAACGCATTTCATTAACATGCGGAAGCGTTTCGACTTAATACATTAAAGTATATCATAGCACTGAGGCATTTATTAACCCCTTCGCTGCCAGGCCTTTTCCCCCTCCTGGGCCAGGCCTTTTTTTGGCTATTTGGGGCAGTTTGCGCTTAGGCCCTCATAACGTTTTGTCCACATAAGCTAGCCAAGCCAAATTTGAGTCCTTTTTTTCCAACATCCTAGGGATTCTAGAGGTACCCAGACTTTGTGGGTTCCCCTGAAGGAGGCCAAGAAATTAGCCAAAATACAGTGAACATTTCTTTTTTTTTTTTTAAATGGGAAAAAGTGGCTGCAGAAGAAGGCTTGTGTTTTTTTCCCTGAAAATGGCATCAACAAAGGGTTTGTGGTGCTAAAATCACCAGCTTCCCAGCTTTCAGGAACAGGCAGACTTGAATCAGAAAACCCAATTTTTCAACCCAAATTTGGCATTTTACTGGGACATACCCCATTTTTACAATTTTTTGTGCTTTCAGCCTCCTTCCAGTCAGTGACAGAAATGGGCGTGAAACCAATGCTGGCTCTCAGAAACCTAAACATTTCTGAAAAGTAGACACAATTCTGAATTCAGCAAGGGGTCATTTGTGTAGATCCTACAAGGGTTTCGTACAGAAAATAACAACTGAAAAAGAAAAATATTGAAATTGAGGTGAAAAAAACAGCAATTTTTCTCTACGTTTTACTCTGGAACTTTTTCCTGCAATGTCAGATTTTCGAAAGCAATATACTGTTACGTCTGCTGGACTCCTCTGGTTGCGGGGATATATAGGGCTTGTAGGTTCATCAAGAACCCTAGGTAACCGAGCCAATAAATGAGCTGCACCCTGCAGTGCATTTTCATTCTATACCGGGTATACAGTAATTCCTTTGCTGAAATATAAAGAGTGAAAAATAGCTATCAAGAAAACCTTTGTATTTCCAAAATGGGCACAAGATAAGGTGTTGAGGAGCAGTGGTTATTTCCACATCTCTGAATTCCGGGGTGACCATACTAGCATGCGAATTACAGGGCATTTCTCAAATAGATGTCTTTTTTACACACTCTCTTATCTTTGGAAGGAAAAAATGTAGAGAAAGACAAGGGGCAATAACACTTGTTTTGCTAATCTATGTTCCCCCAAGTCTCCCGATAAAAATGATACCTCACTTGTTTGGGTAGGCCTAGCGCCCGCGACATGAAATGCCCCAAAACGCAACGTGGACACATCACATTTTTTGAAAGAAAACAGAGGTGTTTTTTTCAAAGTGCCTACCTGTAGATTTTGGCCTCTAGCTCAGCCGGCACCTAGGGAAACCTACCAAACCTGTGCATTTTTGAAAACTAGAGACCTAGGGGAATCCAAGATGGGGTGACTTGTGGGGCTCTGACCAGGTTCTGTTACCCAGAATCCTTTGCAAACCTCAAAATTTGGCTAAAAAGACACATTTTCCTCACATTTTGGTGACAGAAAGTTCTGGAATCAGAGAGGAGCCACAAATTTCCTTCCACTCAGCGTTCCCCCAAGTCTCCCGATAAAAATGATACCTCACTTGTGTGGGTAGGCCTAGCGCCCGCGACAGGAAATGCCCCAAAACGCAACGTGGACACATCACATTTTTTGAAAGAAAACAGAGGTGTTTTTTGCAAAGTGCCTACCTGTAGATTTTGGCCTCTAGCTCAGCCGGCACCTAGGGAAACCTACCAAACCTGTGCATTTCTGAAAACTAGAGACCTAGGGGAATCCAAGATGGGGTGACTTGTGGGGCTCTGACCAGGTTCTGTTACCAGAATCCTTTGCAAACCTCAAAATCTGGCTAAAAAAATAGATTTTCCTCACATTTTGGTGACAGAAAGTTCTGGAATCAGCGAGGAGCCACAAATTTCCTTCCACCCAGCGTTCCCCCAAGTCTCCAGATAAAAATGATACCTCACTTGTGTGGGTAGGCCTAGCGCCCACAAAAGGAAATGGCCCAAAACACATCGTGGACACATCACATTTTTTCATAGAAAACAGTGCCTACCTGTGGATTTTGGCCTCTAGCTCAGCCGGCACCTAGGGAAACCTAGCAAACCAGCGCATTTTTGAAAACTAAAAACCCAGGGGAATGCAAGATGGGGTGACTTGTGGGGCTCTGACTAGGTTCTGTTACCCAGAATCCTTTGCAAACATCAAAATTTGGCCAAAAAAACACTTTTTCCTCTCATTTCGGTGACAGAAAGTTCTGGAATCTGAAAGGAGCCACAAATTTCCTTCCACCCAGCGTTCCCCTAAGTCTCTCGATAAAAATGGTATCTCACTTGTGTGGATAGGCCTAGCGCACACGAAAGGAAATGGCCCAAAACACAACGTGGACACATCACATTTTTTCACAGATAACAGAGGTGTTTTTTGCAAAGTGCCTACCTGTGGATTTTGGCCTATAGCTCAGCCGGCCCCAGGGGGGGCAGAAATAGCCTAAAATAAATTGGACCCCCCAACCCCCCCCCCCGGGAGCGACCCTTGCCTACGGGATCGCTCTCCCGCGTGACATTGGCGCCAAAAAAAAATCCCCGGTGCCTAGTGGTTTCTGCCCCCCTTGGGGGCAGATTGGCGTAGCAAAAATCAGCCGATCTGCCCCCAAAGGGAGGCCCTGTGACAAATCAGCGCGCGCTCGCATGCTGACGTCACAGGGGGGGTTGGGGGTGGAAGGGGAAGGGCTTCCCCTTCCATCCCTGCCTTGGGGGGGTGGGTGGGGAGCACGGGGGGAGCGCTAGCGCTCCCCCCAGTTCCCGTGCCTTGGACGAGGTGACCTCGTCCAAGGCACCCGAAAGGTTAAAAGTGACAGGTGCTTAAAAATACTTATGCCCCGCCATAACAGCTGTGGTGTGGTTTAGCTTAGCTGCGCGCGCTGCTGTAACACGTACGTAGTGAAATAAGTACAGTACACCAGGCCTGTATTTTGCACCCTGTCAGCAGGGGGAGGGTCAGTGCTCGCTGTGATCTCTTGTTATGACTGCCTCCACCCACTGACCTTTCTTTATTTATCTACTCGCCCCTTGTGACCAACAGGGTCAACCCATCAGGCTCATACGTGAGTGGAGTTGGGCGGGCCTCCCCTCCAGCTGAACGTTACACAATGGTAGTTCCTGCGACCAGTTACGTCTCTGGAGCAACACTACATTTCTCCCCAACAAAGAAAAATGACAAACAGGCAAAGCAACCAACTGTTAGACAAAGAGGGTAGTACTCGAAGTGTTAGTTCACACCAGATGGTCCCATAGCTTCTAGGTTGGAGCTGGATTTACCCCTCAGAGCATATCTGGTGCACCTGGATCTATTAGTGTTAGTCTCAGTTCCCCGATCACCAAGGGGTGTCCCATTGTCCGGACCCTTTTCAGAAGGGTGGAGGGCTGACACAGGAGTACCAGAAAAGACTAAAGGACAGCCACTAGAGCAATGGACAGTCTCGATCACCATCCAATACAAAATCTCATTCTGCGACCCCATCCTAGGATGGTGAAGGATAAAGCCTCTTGAACATGGAAACATTCTTGGTGACCGTGGAAGTTCCTCTTCGGGATACAACCATAGTTCCATTCCTAACACACAATGACCCATGGGCTCTGATCGAATGGTAAGCAAAACGTGCTTCGTGGTGACTGCGCTTTCAGTAGCACAGCGTCTCCTACTCCTAGATCGGAAGCCTTTGCATGCCGCTGGCTACTAGCTTGTCGGTTCCCCTTAACTGTTTTTTTGTGCACACAGAGGTCATCTTTGGGCCCAGGTTTCCAGTGACGATGATGAGGTATGGAGTCAACCACTACCCTCCTGTGACAGGACGAACAGTATAAAGGCAACGGAGAGGCGTTGGTGTTGCTCAGGTAAGTGGTTTATTCAAATTAAAAGTTTGCTTTTAGGGAGTATTGGTTTTTAGAATTAAGGTGTTGTTTTTCTTCTCTGACTGGTGGTTTTCTCTGTTTCTCTTTCTTCTCTTTCAGGTTGCTGCTCTGGTGGTCTCTCGGGTGGTTCCAGTGTTGGGATACCGAAAACAGAAGGACATAAACGCTACGGTAAGTGGGGTGGAACAATACGTCTCTTTCTCTCTATACTATAACAGACTGGGGAAGAGGTAAGAAAGGGGTGGGGTTGTGCCAGTGAGGAGTTGTGGGAACGAAGTGACCACTGCCTGGGGTTTGTAGTGCCTTGCAAAGTGTCTCACACAGGTTTGTCCCTGTGTCTTTTAATTCCCTCCCACTCTACCCTTCACCCTTCTCTAGCTCTCCTCCCCAGTCCCCTTTAAAGTAGTGCCCCCTCTGTGAGTCCAAAAGGACCGTACCTTGTTTAGCCACGACCCTCCAGGGTCGTGGCTGGCGCTAGGGTGGTCCGTCTGTTGATCCCCTTCGACAGTGTTGACCGGTTCCGGCACCTCGTGGTACGCGGGATCTCTTCTTTCGGGATTCCCCGTCTGGCCGTCTCCGTAGATTTCCTCGTCCTTGGATTTCTTCTCCATGTGCTCTGCTTTTCTCTCCGTTCTCCTCTCTTCGGGCTTCTCTCTCCCCTTCCTCGGTGCACTCGGGCTCTTTAGCGTCCCGGGCCGGAAACCCTCCTGGGTTACCGCGGCAACGTCTGGTCGCCGGCCTCTCTGTGGCCGCGTTTCCCCGGCAACGCGGGAACGCGGAAGTGACGTATCGGATGATTCCGATACGTCACCTGCAGCACTGCTCGCCGGATTGATTGGGGATACCCGGTCACACCTCCCTAACGACATGTGAGCCGGGGCCTGCCCAGTGGTGGAATGAGGAGTCTGCCGATAATTCCTCAGAAAAGTATATATGGCATATTACACAGGTTGCCCATCAGCAGAGGCTATTCGGATGACTTTATTCAGTGACCTCATAAAGCGTTCAACCTGCGGCCAACGGGGTGTGATTTTCCTGTGTCGGATGCCGGTGGCCTCAAGATATGACGCTATTTCCTGGCTCTGGAATGGAGGGCCTTTATCTGTCTGCAGCTCTGTGATGATACCATGGGTAGCGAGAATCTTCTCGATCTCGGGAATCACAGCATCTGCCTTCAGGGCTGAGATGATCTCTACTTCAGGGAACTTAGAGTAATCATCCAGCCTACTATCAGGAAGGCTCCCAAAGTCTAAACTTGCCGACACCCAGGGTTGTTGGGGCCCAGCCTCAGTCTCCATCAGTGCAGGCCTGCTGGATTCTTCTGATGCCTGATACCACTCGCATGAGCGCACAAGCTGCTCAACCTTTCCAACCATCAGATGGAACCAGGCTTTGGTTCGTAGTCAATTCTTTGTCTTGACCATCCCTTGGTGCCCATGATGGGCAATTTGGACCACTCTGTCAGCATGGGAAGATGGAATAACTGGGCGAAGACCCCCTAATAGGCATCCATCAGGATCAACTTACAGCTCTTGCCTAACGTGATGCAAACTCTCTAATATTCGCTTCGATTGAGGCATAAGTGCAGACGTGTTTCCTTACAGCATGCCACTGGTTGGTTTGTGTAGCTTGTATGGCCTTTTTGAGTCAGTCATTTTGTCTGGTGGCTGGAATGATGGCATCTGCCAAAACGATCAACTGCCGCGACCTGTCGGATATATACTGCACAATCTCCTCAACTCCTTGAGTGTCTTGCTGTTCCTCTGGGGTAGCTTCTGAGGGTGATGGGTTAGGTAATCCGCCGGGTTGTCGAAGCCCGGCCGGTACTCAAGACAACACCAATAGTATTGCTGCTGGAGTAGCCATTTTTCGATTCTTAGTAGCGCCTTGGAGGCAGTCCCATTGAACAGGGGAATGAGGGGCTTTTGATCAGTGATCACTACAAATGGTTGTCCATATACATAGAGATGGAAGTGTTTGCAGCCCCAGTGCACTACAATAGCTGCCTTCTCAATTTGCGAGTATCTTTGTTCAGAGTCTGTTAGTGACCTACTCGCAAAAGCTACCAGCGACCACGCCTCGTTATCTTGGCTCTGGCGCAACACTGCTCCTAACCCTTTTGGACCGGCATCAATGGAGATCTTGGTTTCCTTTCGAGGGTCAAAGTATAGAAGAATGGTGTCTCCTGACAAGGCATCCTTGGTAGCTACGAAGGCTGCTTGTTGAGCAGGCCCCCAGACCCACAGCTCTGCTGATTTTGTCAAAACTCGGAGGCGCTGAGTCAGTGAGGAAAGGTCATTAATGAAACGGCCACAGTAGTTGACTATTCACAGGAAACTGTGGACTTCTGTGACAGTAGTGGGAGAAGGACCTGCTTTGATGTCTTGTACTTTGTTTTGTTTTGGTCTGGTGCTATCCCCTCTGAAGAGAATACATACCCAAAGAATTGGATCTTCTGTGAGAAACTCACTTTTCCGGCGGTGGAGAGTCAACCCTGAGTCCTTTATCCATTGGAGCACTCCTCTGAGTCAGGCATGATGTTATAGAATGGTCTTTGCTTGAACTAAAATATTTGTCACTGATATTTATAACTCCAGGAAGGTCTGCTAGGAGCTCATGAATTACATTTTGAAATACTTCGGCAGCTCTGGATATGCCAAAGTTGAGTCTCTTGTAATGTCTGAGCCCAACATGAGTCGAAAATGTCGTGATGTAGCGTGACTCCTCTACGAGAACTAGTTGGTGGTACCCTGAGCGTAGATCTAACTTGGAGAACCAACAGGCCCCACTTAGTTCGCTGATCAAATCGTCAATTGTGGGGGTCAGATGTCGCTCACGTTTGATGTCGACATTGGGGAGGTGCATGTCTACGCATATTCACACTTATCCTAGTTGCTTCAGTTTCTGCGAAACTACAATCAGCGACACCCACAGCATGGGCCCAGAGACCCTTTCGATGATGCCGGCAAATTCAAGTTGGTCCAGTTCCTTCTCCACCTGTGGTAGAAGTCAGTGCGCCGATGTCTGAGTGCCACTGGTTTTACAGACTCGTCTATATGCAGCTATATCTCTTTGTGATGGAGACAGCCTATGCCGTTGAACCTTTCCTTGAATTGTTGTAGGATATCAGCCATGGATTCTTGGTGTATTCTGAATGCAAATGTGACAAGTCCTAGGACTTCGGCTGTCTGGCATCCCAACAGCACCCCTTACATCCCTTCTGCCACATACACGGGAGCATGAACCAAGCAGGGTTCATAAGTGATTGACTTTACCGCACCTTGCGCATCTTTTCCCTCACGCTGGGCAGTCAGAGTGTTTGTGTTGTCCCCCCCCACAGTATCTGCAGAGTCTTGGTGTTCTGCCGGTGTTCCTTGGTCTCGTCTTGTTGGGGGATGGCATCACCGCGTTGACTAGCTCTTCCTTCACCGGTCTTTGGAGCGCTGCTTGTAGGTGGGATGCTCTAGCTTTGGAGAGTTCCTTAATCTGCCCCATTGTGTTGATGTCTGATAGTGACCTCCCAGATACTTCGAGGACTCTTTCTCTCAGTTTCACTGACACACACCCTTGGATAATCTGACCCCTTATTTCTTCGATCTCATCCGCAAAGTCGCAGGTGTTAGCCAGTTCTTTTAAATGCATATAAAACGAGTCAATCGATTCTTCGGTTTGCTGGTGGGCCTGCCGGATTATGAACCCTTCGTAATCCGTGTTGGCCATGGGTTCAAAATGCATATTGAGGGCCCCTATGAGTCAGGTGCATCTTGGGGGTGGCTTCTGTAAGATTCTTTGAGATTTCTGTAGATTTCTTCCCCTCTAGGTGTAATAGCATGGCTCACATATGGGCATTCTCTACTCTGGTGGTCTCAAAGAAGAGTAGGACCCGTTCCACCCAGTCCTTCCTTCTGGACGCTTGTGCCGACTGGGCACCCTCAACAACAAAAGGTTCAACTGGGGGAATGTTGGACATCTTGGCAGTTACGAGGTGTGAGCTTGTGTATCCTTAACACTTGTGGATGCACCAATGTTGTAGTGGTGACATCAGAGGTCTCTGGCTGAAATACGCATTCCCTGCATTTCTTGCCACTGTGCCAGAAAGACTGTTGTTCAAGTGCACTTAGCTGCCCACTTTATATTTGTTCACACTTCAGTCTTATGTGCCCTTAGTTGTATGCTTGGTCTTTTTTCATAATCTGCTGATCCTTACCGGATGCTTCCTGAGCAGAGTGTGGAATCTGCTGCTCTGTAATACAGACTGCCTGGAGCCATGTGGCTGTGTCTCACACAGACGGACCTGCGAATGCACAGGGACGGATGCAGGCACAGTGGGGGGGGGCACCCAGGGCAGCGGAGGCACAGGTGTCGTCGGTGGGGGAAACAGGCCTCAGATCCTGCAGCCATGGACGCCGAATGGTGCAGGATGGCAACTGGGACGGAGACCACGTGGGCCGAGCACCGCATGGTAAAGCGCAGCCGGCGAAGCGTGGTGACAGGTGGGTGACGTCGGACCCTTGTCGCCAAATGTGGTGTTGTCAAGCTTTGCTGCTCACGTGCACTGCAACACATGCGTATCGAAATAAGTACAGTACACCAAGCCTGTATTTTGCACCCTGTCAGCAGAGGAGTCATTACTCGCTGCAATCTCTTGTTATGACTGCCTCCACCCACTGACCTCTCTTTATTTATCTACTCGCCCCTCGTGACCAAAAGGGTCAACCCATTAGGCTCATATGCAAGGGGAGTCGGGCGGACCTCCTCTCCAGCCGAATGTTACCCAATGTTAGTGCCTGCAACCAGTTACATCACTGGCACGACGTGAAGTCAGAGGCAAGTCAGTTGTCATGTTCACCAGATATGTGGCCTTGATTCTGTCATGGAACAGACACAAGAGTAGCATGTATGGCAGAGACCGTGAACTCATCCATTTCAAAGTGCTCTCAAATGCAATAAGATAAAAACAGGAAGCACAATTAAATTTAATATTTGCAAGATCACACTGTTTGGTCAAGTGGGGAAACCAGGATTTAGCCCAGGGTTTTGACTATCACATTGTGCCATTCAGCTACTAGATGTTATCTCCTCCCTTTCCTGTTTTACATCAAAGATTAATGTTTTTCCTTTCATTTTTGATGCATTAGATTAGAGTGTGGAGGCAGGCAGAATTCATATGAAAGCTTGGTTTCTTTAGGGCTTGAGGGTTGAAGAGTACCTCGAGCTGAGTAGGGGCCAGGCATCTAGCTCGATCCTGCTTTGAGCTTTCATTGGCTCACCCACCTCTGTGAGTAATGTACAACAAATGTTTGACACATATACCCACTGGCAGCGATGTTACTAGATAATTCCAGTGTTTGCACGACACAAGGATAGACATAGCTATGAGCATGAAATGCTGGAATGGCGGCCCTTTGGAATGAAAATGCAGGCTAGCATGAGCTATTCACAGAAGAGCATGGGACTGGAAAATGGCCAATTTAGTTTGGAATTTTATGGTATGGAAGCTCCTGCTAACAACCCGAGTTAACTTAGTCAAAAAAAAAAAGTTACTTCGATTATCCTTTGCATCTAAAGCAAGGAATGCAATTAGATTAGCTGGTAAAAGGCCAGTGTGAATTAAGCAACTGCTCTCTGGCAACCGGAAGCCACCAGGTGGCGGTGACCTGGATATGTTCCATGCATACATGTAGTTGCCCATGCTAATGCGTGTGCCCGACTGCTCCCACCCAAGGCGTTGCACATAGAACTGATTTGAAGTAAAATACAACACTTTAGGAATTGTAATGGTCCAGTCGGCATGGCCATTGATCAGGCCTGGCTGTGCTGCGACATAGGACACGCTGCTGTTATCACACACACACACACACCAGCATGCAGTTCTTGTGTAAGACCACGTGCCGTGTTTCCCCCATTTATTTATAGCCTCTGGTCACACCGAGCTAGAGGATGTAGACAGTGCATATCCGGGGCAAGAAATACATAACAGGTTATGCTGCAAAGAGCAGCACAGCTCATTACATTCTTCCCCAAACTTGGCATTAAATTTCAATCAATCGTGTGACACACAATGGCCATATTTATAAGCCCCTAGCGCCATCTTGCGCAACATTATCGTCATTATTTTTTACGTTAATGTGTCCAACGAGGCCAAAATCCATACAGAGTGGCGCAATGCACTACATTATGCTTGTGCAGGGCATAATGTATGCAAAGGGGGCATTCCTCCAATAGGGGGGGGGCATAAAAATGGTGCAAGGATATCTATGAGAATTCCTTGTGGCATTTTTTTTGGACCTTTTAAGGCCTGCTCCAAGCAGGCGTTAAAAGGGGGCTTCCATTATTTAGAATGGGCCCCTATATACTCTGCAGGAGTAGCACCAACATTTTGATGCTACTCCTGCAGAGTACATCAATAGCGTCATGAATAATGATTCTATTGCCCCCTACCCTGCGCCATGGTGCGCCGGACTTTAAATAAGGCACACATATGGCTGTAGGGGGTGCTAAGGGGCGCAGGGAAAGTGGCGCTGCACTCGGTGCAGTGCCACTTTCCATAAATCTTCCCCAATGTCTCTCAGTCTTTGGCTTGGTGGTGGATTGGGCTGGCGATCACAACGCTGGCGGCGCGAGCGTCAGAGATCATCTGAGGCCTCAGAATGGCCATCAGATGGGTGTCCTTGTGTGTCCTGTCTAGGAGGGGAGTCACTGGGTGTTTGTTCCCTCAATTTAGGTACTTCCTGCGGCGGCTCCCAGGTGGTGTCTTCAAGGTCTGAAGTGTCTTCGGAGGGCTCGTTGAAAGTTGCCTTGCGGAACCATGAAATATTCCTTGTCACTTGTTCGACTCCTTTTCTTGCAGGGATCATTGTACCAGTCACGCTGACACCTGTCCACAGTCCGGGCTCAAAAGGGGTTTGGAACTTCCACACAGGTCTCCTGTCTCTGATGGACCCCATTACTCAAATGCCTAGTTGTCATCCTTCTCTTCTTGCTAGCTCGAGTGTTTGTTTCCCTCCTCCTGGGGCTTGTTGTGTGGTACAGTGTGGGGTCCCACGGTAAGCCTTGAGAAAACACTGGAGACTAAGTTCCAGACCAGCTGCCTTCAGCATGGCGATCCGGATGGCCTTGTTCAGTTTGTGCATGAAGCGCTCGAACTCACCGTTCGCCTGAGGCCACTGTGAGGCAGTTCGTCTATGTTGTGTGCCCAAAGGCATTAGCAAGTTGTGGAACTCTGTTCCGTGAAAGGGCGGCCCATTATCGGTTTTAATCTCTTCAGGGAGTCCTAACATTGCAAAGACCTTTTCTAGGATGGGAGCCATGCTTGACAAGGCACTAGAATCGATTACTTTAACATTTGGATACTTGGAGTACCCCTCTATCAGTACTAAGGTGTTCTCCCATCTAGGAAGTTCCCCAAATCAAGACTAAAGCCCTCATTAAGACTTCAGATGACGGAAAAGCCCGTCTGCTGAAGTTCCGAGGTGGAGGTTGCTGCCAATGTGGCTGCCTCCCCACCGGGGCCTTTACGAGTTGCCTGCTGACCCAGCGGGAAATGGCCTAAAACATTGTCTCCGGCTCGTCATAGAGCCGGAGGCAATGCTGTAGTGCATAGGTGTCACCAGCACCCATCGCAGTGTTCACTGTTTTCTAAGCAGACAGTGGACATTGCAACAGGGCTGGCCAGGGGGCCCCTGCACTGACCCTACCAAGTCCATGGGCAGTGCTAGGGGCCCCCTAGCGCACCCTGCACCCTGTCTTGGCCAGCCTTTTCATGGTGGGGTTACCACCATAAAACCGCTAGCAGAGAAGGAGGTCGTAATCCCCAGATTAGGACCGCCAGCACCGCCAGACCGTCGTGGAGATGAAAACTGGTGGTGCTGGCAGTTCGACCGTGGCACCACCGCCTCGGTTGTAATGTGGTGGTCATTAGACTGCCAGGGTCGTAATGAGGCCCCAAGTTTGGACCAGGGCATGGTTCCTCCGCAATGGCTGGTTCTGGTTCTTTAGGTGTACTGGTCAACTGACAAGTTGGACACTGTCTCACAAAATCATCCATGGTGACTTCAATCCCGGGTAACCACACCTTTTCACTCATCCGTGCTTTCATCTTTACAGTGCCTTGAAGTCCTACGTGGACCAGTGCCGTCACGTGGTTGGAGGCTGTTGGGGATCCCCAACTGGTGTCCTCTCAGAATCAGATCACCATGAGTCGTGCTGAATTCACTTTGGACTCTCCAGAATTTCATCAGTCTTTCTCTATCCGGGCTCTCACAGTCATTTGCACCTTTGAGGAAGTTTTGCCAGGAACCCTTGGTTAGTGCATGCTTCACCTTTGCCAGCACGACATCATTGGTGGAGGCGTCTAAGTTCTCTTTCAGGCTAAATGTTTGGGGACAGCCACCTTGGACTACCACTTGCACATATTCTTCAACTGCTTCATCAAAAACTGTGCTTTTATCAGTAGGTTGTGATGGATGTTGACACAGAATGTTCCTGTGTTTCTCAAACAAAAAATGATTAGTTCCATAGAGTGGCTTATCATTAGCATGGCATAATCTACCTGTCACCTAGTTAGGTCTCATGACACTTTAATAGGGGTGATTAACCCCTGGAGCCACTGTAAAACATCTCCCTGATGTCACCACTCTGCAAATCTCAGTGTTTTTAAAAAATTTCTTCTCAGGTTCTTTCAGTATTGTCTTTCTTTAATGATCATTGTTAGACTTGGCATCCTTGGCGTGATCTCCCCTAACTTTTTGCCTCTGCTTCCCAGGTTGTTGATTGTGTGCTGGACTCTGTTTTTGTTACTCTGGGCACTTTACCACTGCTTACCAGTGCTAAAGTGCAAGTGCTAATTATATGTGTGTTAGACCGGACAGCCTTAGGGTGGTCACCGCTAACTTTTTGCCTGCCTCCTTCCACTTTATAGACACTGTTTTTGCTGGTTTTAACACTGCGCACTTTACCACTGCTAACCAGTGCTAAAGTGCATATGCTCTCTCCCTTAAAACATGGTAACATTGGATCATACCCAATTGGACTATTTAATTTACTTATAAGTCCCTAGTAGAGTGCACTATGTGCGCCCAGGGCCTGTAGATTAAATGCTACTAGTGGGCCTGCAGCACTGATTGTTCCACCCACTTAAGTAGCCCCTTAACCTTGTCTCAGGCCTGCCATTGCAAGGCCTGTGTGTGCAGCTTCACTGCCAAATCGACTTGGCATTTAAAAGTACTTGCTAAGCCTAAAACTCCCATTTTTCTACATATAAGACACCCCTAAGGTATGCCATAGGTAACCCATAGGGCAGGGTGCTATGTAGGAAAAAGGCAGGACACATACCTATGTAGTTTACATGTCCTGGTAGTGTAAAACTCTGTTTTTACACTGCTGTGAGGCCTGCTCCCTTCATAGGCTAACATTGGGGCTGCCCTTATACATTGTTTGAGTGGTAGCTGCTGATCTGAAAGGAGTAGGGAGGTCATATTTAGTATGGCCAGAATGGTGACATTAAATCCTGCTGACTGGTGAAGTTGGATTTTATATTACTATTTTAGAAATGCCACTTTTACAAAGTGAGAATTTTTCTGCACTTAAATCTTCCTGTGCCTTATAATCCACGTCTGGCTGGGTTTAGTTGGCAGCTCCGTGTGCATTCACTCAGACACACCCCAAACACGGGACACTCAGCCTCACTTGCATACATCTGCATTTTGAATGAGTCTTCCTGGGCTGGGAGGGTGGAGGGCCTTCTCTCACACAAAGGACTGCCACACCTCCTACTGGGACCCTGGAAGATAGGATTGAACTGAAAGGGGACCTAGTGCACTTCTAAGCCACTCTCTGAAGTCTACCCCACTTCAAAGGCACATTTGGGTATATAAACAGGGCCTCTGCCCCGACCAACTCAGACACTTCCTGGAGAAGAAACATGTAACCAGAACCTGCATCCTGCCAAGAAGAACTGCCTGGCTACCCAAAGGACTCCCCTGACTGCTTTCTGTGAAGGGCTGCTGCCTTGCTGTTGCCCTGCTGCCTTGCTGCTCTCTGGCTGAGGTGAAGAAGTGCTCTCCAAGGGCTTGGATAGAGCTTGCCTCCTGGTCCCTGAAGTCTCAGGACCAAAAAGACTTAGGGGGTCATTCTGACCCCGGCGGTCTCAGACCGCCGGGGCCAGGGTCGGCGGGAGCACCGCCGACAGACCGGCGGTGCCCCGCAGGGCATTCTGACCGCGGCGCTTTGGCCGCGGTCAGTGCAGGAAAACCGGCGGTCTCCCGCCGGTTTTCCGCTGCCCGTCAGAATCCTCCAAGGCGGCGCAGCATGCTGCGCCGCCTTGGGGATTCTGACACCCCCTACCGCCATCCTGTTCCTGGTGGTTCGCCCGCCAGGAACAGGATGGCGGTAGGGGGTGTCGCGGGGCCCCTGGGGGCCCCTGCAGTGCCCATGCCAATGGCATGGGCACTGCAGGGGCCCCCGTAAGAGGGCCCTGCTTGTATTTCACTGTCTGCATAGCAGACAGTGAAATACGCGTCGGGTGCAGTAGCACCCGTCGCACCTTCCCACTCCGCCGGCTCGATTACGAGCCGGCTTCATGGTGGGAAGGTCGTTTTCCCCTGGGCTGGCGGGCGGTCTTTTGAAGGCCGCCCGCCAGCCCAGGGGAAAACTCAAAATACCCGCCGCGGTCTTCCGACCGCGGTACGGTATTTTGGCGGCTCCCGCCGGGCGCGCGGTGACCGCGCCCGGCGGGAGTCAGAATGACCCCCTTAATCTCTTCAAGAAGGACTCCTTGTGTGGCGAAATTTGATGCACAGCCTGCCAGAAACGATGCACAGCCTGCACCGCGGTGAAAATGTCACCGCATGCCAAACCAGAACGATGCAGCCTGACTTCGCAACGAGAAGATCGACGCAGCGCCAGCGTAGCGACCAGAAATTCCACGCAAGGCCCAGTGGATCGACGCATAGCCGAGCCGGAATGACGCAGCCCGACTTCCAGAGAGGAATCGACGCAGCGCCTGCCGTGCGGTAGAAAGTTTGACGCAGCGCCCACCGGATCAACGTAGCTCCTGTGACTTCGTCCTGCCAGCGCAGGAAATCCACGCACCGTCCCCAGGGCATCTGAAAACCCCGCAACCCGAAGAGGATCCACGACCGAGCGCCAGAAATCGACACACAGCCGTCCCTGTATGGAAACTAAACAACGAACTGCCGTGTGCAGCCCGAGAAATCGACGCACACCCCTTTGTTTCCACGCTTCTCCTCCTCTGCAGCCCTTTGTGGAGATTTGTCATGCAAACCAGGTACTTTGTGCTTCAAAGAGACTTTGTTTGCTTTTAAAAGATTTAAGACACTTTGGGGGTCATTCCGACCCCGGCGGTCATGGACCGCCGGGGCCGGGGATGCGGGAGCACCGCCAACAGGCTGGCGGTGCCCCGCAGGGCATTCTGCCTGCGGCGGTTTGGCCGCGGTCAGACCAGGAAAACCGGCGGTCTCCCGCCAGTTTTCCGCTGCCCTGGGAATCCCCCATGGCGGCGCAGCTTGCTGCGCCGCCATGGGGGATTCCGACCCCCTCACCGCCATCCTGTTCCTGGCGGTTCCGACCGCCAGGAACAGGATGGCGGTGAGGGGTGTCGTGGGGCCCCTGGGGGCCCCTGCAGTGCCCATGCCAATGGCATGGGCACTGCAGGGGCCCCCGTAAGAGGGCCCCACTTTGAATTCCAGTGTCTGCTCAGCAGACACTGGAATTCGCGACGGGTGCAACTGCACCCGTCGCACCTTCCCACTCCGCCGGCTCCATTCGGAGCCGGCTTCCTCGTGGGAAGGGGTTTCCCGCTGGGCTGGCGGGCGGCCTTTTGGCGGTCGCCCGCCAGCCCAGCGGGAAAGCCAGAATGGCCTCCGCGGTCTTTTGACCGCGGAGCGGCCATATGGCGGTTCCCTCCAGGCGGGCGGCTCCCGCCGCCCGCCGGGGTCTGAATGACCCCCTTTATATCACTTTTCAGTGATATCTCTACATTTACTTATTGCATTTTTGATCGTTTTGACTTGCATTTATCCAGATGAATATTATATATTTTTCTAAACACAGTGTGGTGTATTTTTGTGGTGCCATATGGTGTTATTGTATGATTTATTGCACAAATACTTTACACATTGCCTTCTAAGTTAAGCCTGACTGCTCAGTGCCAAGCTACCAGAGGGTGGGCACAGGATACTTTGGATTGTGTGTGACTTACCCTGACTAGAGTGAGGGTCCTTGCTTGGACAGGGGGTAACCTGACTGCCAACCAAAGACCCCATTTCTACCAATGTGTAGTTAGCTTTTCCGTGATTGGCATATTTGATTTACTAGTAAGTCCCTAGCAAAGTGTATTAAAGGTGCCCAGAGCCTGTAAAACAAATGCTACTAGTGGGCCTGCAGCCCTGGATTGTGCCACCCATATTAGTAGCCCTCTAAACATGGCTCAGGCCTGCCACTGCAGTGTCTGTGTGTGCAGTTTTGAACTGCCAATTCGACTTGGCAAGTGTACCCACTTGCCAGGCTTAAATATTCCCCTTTTGTACATGTAAGGCACCTATAAGTTAGGCCCTAGGGAGCCCCATGGGCAGGGAGCAGTGTATGTTAAGGTGGGACATGTACTGATGCGTGTTACATATCCTAACAGTGAAATACTGCTAAATTCAGTTCTCACTGTTGCAAGGCCCATCTCTCTCATAGGTTAACATGGGGGCTGCCTTTAAATATCCTTAACGTGCAGTTCCCCTTTGAGAGCAGATAGAAATGAAGAGTTTGGGGTCTCTGAACTCACAATTTAAAAATGCATCTGTTAGTGAAGTTGGTTTTTAGATTATTAGTTTGAAAATGCCACTTTTAGAAAGAAGGCGTTTTCTTGGGTTAAACGTTCTGTGACTCTGCCTGTTTGTGGATTCCCTGTCTGGGTCAGTTTGACAGTTGGGCTGTTTGTGAATCACCTCTAGACAGTGACACAAAGGTTGCTGGGGTGTAGCCTGCATATCCTGAAGAGCCATGTGGGCTAGAGTGGAGGGAGGAGTGGTTAGTTACACATGGATGGGCTGTGCCTGTCATCACACAGTGCAGTCTCCACCCCCCCTGGTGTGTGTCTGGGGCCTGGCCTGGGCAAGGCAGGATGGATCTTGTGAACAACAGAGACTTTCCTTTGAAGTTTGCCTACTTCAAAGGCAGAATGGGGTATAAGTAGTGGACCCAAAAACCCAGACTTTAGATCACTTCTGGAACCAAGAGGAACCTCTTCCAAGGAGAGGAGCTGAGGAGCTGAGGAGAAGTACTGCCCTTGTCTATGACTGTGCTTTGCTGGGCTATCCTGCAGGTGCCGCTTCTGCCTGTGAAAGAGGACAAAGACTGGTCTTTGATGTGCATTCCAGCTTGAAGAAGAATCTCCAAGGGCTTGAATTGAGCTTGCCTCCTGTTTTGAAGTCTCAGGGCCATCAAAGACTTCCTCTGCTAGCACCTGGACTCTGCTGAGACTCCTGCCCTGCCAAGTGGTGCCCTATCCAGTCCCTGGGCCCTTGAAAGGTGAAGTTGGCAGAACAAGAGATGAAATCCACGCACAGAACGCGGTGCGGGGAACTTTTTGGCGCACCATCTGCAACGCAGCTGATAAACCATGCGCCACCCTCTTCGCGGCTGGGAGATCGACACATCGCAGCGATAACAATGTAAGCCACACGCAGCACGGTCTTCCAACACAGTGTGACTGGATTTCTCACGCATCGTCCCTGGGCATCAAGTCATCGTGAATTGATGAGGACCGGAGATGCCCCATCCGAAAATCAATACATCGCTCTCTTGCGAGGGAGAAAAATTACGCATCGCCGACCCGATCAGAGAAGGAACCAACACACTGACTTACTTGCGAGTAAGGAATCGACGCATCGCTGACTTTTTCGACGCACGCTTGCCTGTGCGGCTTTATTTTTGGAGCAAACCAGGTACTTTATGTAAAATCAACGTTTCCATTGTTTTCTATGGAGAAAGACTCTTATTCTTTTGAAAATTCAAATGTTGACTTGTATATGTTGGATTTTTGTTGTTTTGGTCTTGTTTCATATAGATAAATATTACGTATTTTTCTAAACTGGTGTGGTGTCCATTTTGTAGTGTTTTCACTGTATTATTTTGTGTGTTGGCACAAATACTTTGCATTTGCTTCTAAGATAAGCCTGACTGCTTGTGCCAAGCTACCAAGGGGGTACAAAGGGGTTATCGAAGTGCGTTTCTCCATTGCCCTGACTAGAGTGAGGGTCCCTGCTTGGACAGAGTGCAAACTGACTGCCAACCAAAGACCCCAGTTCTAACAATCATCCATGGTTTTAGTTCTTTATTATTGAGAATGGGTCTGTCTTCTGCTGTATGGTTTGTAAAGATGTAGGTGCAAACTGGAACAACACAACCTTTTCTCTTTAATTGTTCTTCTTGCACATGAATGTGGACAATGATAGAGGATAGGGTGGTGGGATTGCAAGGAAGAAGGCAACCCTCTCCACACAAGGAAGATTGGAGAATAGAGGCATGGTCATTGTTCCACTCTGGAATTTCTCCTGCAGGTTGCAGGTATGAGAGCTGCTTTCAGAGCATGATGGGCTCCAACGTATTACATTTTATTTTATTTAGAGAGTTTTATAAAGCACAAACATTACACAAGGGAGCACTGTACAGGCAAAAAACACTACCTGTTATCATAAATAAAAGCCCCCAAAGGCCTCATTCTGCTCACAGGCTCCTTCAGTGTGGGATTGGGTTTATCATTTTTGCAAGGCTGATTTTGGTTTCTAGTGCAGTCCTGAATAGACGGCAAGGGTCATAGGTTTTCACAAAGAGGGAGGAAGAATAGAGATGAAAAAACTGTCTGCACCCTAGCACAGAGCATGGCAGGCACTATTGTTCGAAAGTGGTACTGAGCCCACTGCTGCCCATAGAGATAGAGGAACTGGTGGGCCAGGAAGTGCTCCCTCACTAATACTGTGCTCTGTAACATAATGACAGACTAGACACTGCTCTGAGAGGTATTTGAACCATGAAACATTAAATCTTACCTTCGCCAGTGAACAATGTGAGCCACACTGCCCCTGGCCTAAGCCTCTCACTGCAATAAACCCAGAGCACACATTTGTAGCATGAAAGACCATTTTATTAGGACAAGCTTGTAGTTAATTAATTCATTATATGCAAAAATACATCAATTACACATCTTCACTAATACATCCCCCTCCCTTAAACTGAAAATGTTAACATTCTCTAACGGAACTCCCTTTACCCGGCTACTTCATTCTTTCTTTTCCAATTTGCAGCCCTTTGCTTTTATTCCCAGTCTCTCTCTCTCTCTCTCTCTGTCTCTCTCTCTCTCTCTCTCTCTCTCTCTCTCTCTCTCTCTCTCTCTCTCTTTCTCTCTCTCTCTCTCTCTCTCTCTCTCCTAATTGCCCCAAGTGAATTCCACTTTGTCTTGGTTCACATCTTGAACCTACTCTTCTTCTTGTCATTCTTCACCACCACAACCTAAGGGGTGGATATGCCCACACCTGACGCTCTATCCACCCAAAATTACAGCCACCCAGGAAAATTTGTGAATGGTGTTTTCCTGCCTCAAACCATGGCTGTAGGTCTTTCCTTAAAAGCATGCATCTCCAACATGTAGAAAGCATTACCAAATCGAGATACTTGCACTCCATCTGCCCTGAACAAGTAATCCTCTTCTTAACAAACATATGAATGCTCCAGAACTCTAATTCTTGCCTGCATGCAGTAAACCCTCGTCGCCTATTCAACTTATGTCAGGCCTTGTCCATAGCATGGATCTTCTTTGCTCCCCTTCAGTGACTTCTTGGAACAAACTCTGCCAAACAATATTGGTACCTGATCACATTTTCTTAATCAACAACAAATCCTCTTTTGTGTGTTGAAGCAATGTCAACCCCTTTTTAACTAGATAATTTTCTCCTAAATAGATAAGTAGCATATCTGGACACCCCTATTGGAGAAATGTTGTGCCAGTGACTGCAATAAATGCCACTCTTTCCCCACCACAGCACTTCGTGTCTGGTACTCGGAGGTCCCAATGATCAGCCATATATTTGCTGTTCTGTGTACTGCACTCACAAATAAATGACTTACAATCCAAGTAATTGCATTTCATGTGTCGGGACCCCAAACACAATCTGCAAATACAAAAACAGAGAAAAGTATTGATACTAAAACATTTTATTCAACTGGCTAACCTGCCATAAACTATTAGCAATTCTACTTTCTGACATATCTTTTGCAGCACTTAGAATACCATTTTCCACTTCTCCTTATTTCTTGCCATGTCAAGCCTAAACTTAATGCCTCAGTCGCTGCCCCTATTCTAAAAAAATGAGTACCAAAAAGCTCATCTCTCAAATGCGATTTGTTCAATGCCATTCGCATCACCCCAAAGCACTGGATGATATGGGTTGTGAACCATCCTTCTGACGAAAAATTCCCTTTCCCTGTTTTCCTGGCCAAGTGAGAAACTTCTACCACTCCTTAATGGGACAAATCTGCTTTCTGCCACTGGACCTCAACCAAATCAATTTACCGCCTCCTTTTTGGTCCATTTTGTATGCTCACAGGCATATTTTCAGCCTGCCACCTTCAAAAACACCTATTTGTGCTCACCACCCTTAGATGTAAGCGTGCCTACCTATTCAGATACCCGAAAGGCACTGTAGAACATCCATGACATAAGTAATGTAAAACCTTTAACTTCAAAAATGTCATAACCACAATGTGGTAGCACCTCCATCAATTGTTCCAAAATCTCTACAGTCATTGGCTTACACACTTTTGGCTTTGCCACTGTTTTCTTGCTCTGACCTCATAAATCTCTCCTTACCAAACCTCTTCCAACCGGGTAATATCCCCACTAAACCTTTCCATAAAACAATATAACCTCAAGTTTCCCCACTATGGTGGTTTGTAACTAAGCCCTGCCAATCCCACTCAGAACAAAATCCATTAGGTCCCTCTCATGCCTCACTACCTCAAACCCCTCAGTCCCAGATCTAGGGCACCCAAAAGTTATGAATTCCGTTGATGCTTGCAAGTACCTGTCTTCAACACTTACATGTTCCCACATATCCCTCGTCCCCTGGTTGTGGCCTGTGCCACTTGCACGAAGACATGGTGGGAGACCAGATTTAGCCATGCTCCCCTTAGGTACCCTCAGTTTCAAACTTGTATGTGGAGAGATACAATGTGTCAATGATCTGTCTTTCATAGGGTATAGTGACATAATGAGATTAAAAAGAGGCTAACAATAGGTTGGTCAAAACATGCAAAGATGGCAACAGCAGCAGCTTGCATGTACTAGTGATCCTAGTATTCTCTCCATCCTTCTCTCCCCACCCCAATTGTCATCTACACCTCCCTACTGTTGTATTCCCACTCAAATATCTCTAGGAATGTCTGTCACTCTCTCCTTCACTCTCTTTCCTCTTACTCGCATGCTCTTTCTCTCCTCTCTCTCTCGCTCTCCCTCCCATCTGTTCCTTTCTCCCTCTCCCTCTTTCAGTTACCCCTGTGTTATCCCTAAGGGTAAAATCTTATCATGTCATGAGGAGTACACTCCGACCATGTAGTCATTCCAGGACACTGAATACCATTTCCTGCCTCAGGGACTGGTCAGGCAGTGTTTGTAGGACTTAGCAAGGACAGGGTGGGGCAAAGGAGGGACAGCATGAGTCGAGACAAGCTCTCCCTGAACCTTGAGAACAAAGTAACTGAGGGGTAGGGAATAAGTATAAAATGTAAAACCTCACCTTCGTCCTTGTGATAAACTGCTCAGCCCTCAGTAGGGTGGCTTCCTGTGAACGGGCGAGCCCGAACACAATCTTCGCACCAGCCGGAATAGACGTGTCAGACCTCTCCGACACGTCATTTTCGCGTTCCCACGTTGCCGTGGGAACGCCCTCGGAGGACGGCTGGCGTCCTAGTGTTGCCGCGGCAACCCAGGAGGGTTTCCGGGCCGCGGCAACGACGCGGCGGGAAGTTCCCGATTTAAAGGGACTGACGAACGACCAAGAGAAGAAGGAGGAGAAGGAACAAGACGGGAGGAGGACGGAAGACGAGGGAGAGATCAGACCATCGCGGAGTGCAGAGAAGACGGAGAGGATTATCCAGGACTCTACGCCGAAGGAACACCCCAGCTCCAGCCACCACCCAGGAGGGTCGTGGCTTGCTAAGGTACGGTCCTTGTGGGACACAAAAGGGAATATTACTGCTAAGAGGGCACTGGGGAAGGGGACAAAGACAGAGTGAGGGGAGGATTTGGACGGGAGTTTAAAGAGCACAAGAAAAACCACAAGAGTCACATTAAGTGCACTATAGAGAGTTTATTCACTTTTCCCTACCTCACAACCATCACCCCTCCCTTACGTCACCTCTTCCCCTTTAATTAAATAAACCATAAAAACATATTTAATACCCCACTTACCTTAGCGTTTTCCTTTTTCCCCACAGTATCACACCCTTGGAGGCTGCCAACAGACAGGGAGAACACCCACCTGAAAGAAGAAGAGACAAGAAAAGTCAAGAAGAAGAATAGAAGACAACGCCATAAGAACTGAAACCATAGGAGAGGGAAAAGGGACAATTGGAGACAATCCCATAAAACTTAAATAAATCACTTACCTGACCATCATAATTACTCTCTGTGGGTTTTTATACCGTTCGTCCTGCCACAGTGGTGTCAGAAGTGGGATCTGAAGGAAAGGAACCATCCCACGGGTAACCGAACGATATACATAATGAGTGACGATCCGTCCCTGGAAGATATGATTAAACAACTAGCAGAAGGCCAACGCCATCTGCAGTTAGTATGGGAAGCTCACCAACGAGAGGCGAAAGAGGACAGGGAGGCCTTACAGTCAGCCTTCAAGAGCCAAGCGACGATATTAGCAAACAACCAACTGGTTCACGAAATGGCCATGAAGAAATTAACGGAAACAATCGCCGCCAGCAAAGTACATCCCAATGTACCCAGTTCGGTGCTGCAAAAATATCAGGAGGGAGAAGACCCGGAGTCTTTCTTCACTAACTTTGAAAGGGTGGCTTCTTCAGCTCAATGGCCGGAAGACAGGTGGGGTCAATATGTGGCGCCGTTGCTTACAGGTCTCCTACAAGCGGCCTATCAAGCAGCGAATCCCGGGGGAACAACACCATATAAAGACCAGCATCCTAGAACGGGTAGGCCATGACACCGAGTATTATCGAGTTAAATTTCGGAAAGTAAAATGGGGACCAAATGAGGACCCCCGAACCTTCTACTTCCGCGTGAAAGATTTGGCTTTGAAATGGCTGGGTCCAATCGGGAATAGCAGAGAGGAGGTTATACAGACTATTATCCTCGAACAGTATCTAGACTCTTTACCTACTTCAACAAAAAATTGGATATGACAACATCCAAGGGTGGATACCGACATGGCCATTGACTTAGCCTGCGCATACCATCGATCCACAGATGTGAGAGGTATGCCACCCAGACCCAACATAAAACCTGTTGTACCCAATCCAAAACCTTCGCCCAGATTTCCGGTAGAAGACCCGGGTCCACGTCGATTTACAGAAGGTCCTCCTTTACAGGGACCACAGTGCTATAACTGTGGAGAGTGGGTGCACATAGCTCGTATGTGCCCGCGGAAACCAGAGGGAAGTGAACCTATGGAGATAGGAGTGACCCGGAGACGCGTACTCTGTACTGGACAGGGAGACCGTAAATTTAAACAAACCCTGAGACTGAATGGTCGGTCTGTATGTGCTCTAATTGATTCGGGTTGCAGCCAATCCGTGGTTCGCGAAGATTTAATAAGCCCAATCGATAGGGAATCCAGTAGGTGGGTCACGATTTGTTGTATTCACGGTGATAAGGAACAGTACCCCGTGACAGGAGTTAACATAGAGTGGGAAGATTACAGGGACTTACATCCGATGGGAGTAATGTCTCAACTTATTGAGGAATGTATCATTGGTACTGACTACGGACACTTCCCAGAACTTCTGGATCATGTTCGAAAACCCAAAATTCACCAGGATTGGTGGTTTGAGGCTCCTTTTTCCGAAAGTAATATTGAAGGTCCTTTACCTCGTAGGAAACTTTCACGTAGAGAGAAACGAGATAGAAAAGTACAATTCAGGTCTCATAACGAGCAGGAGCAAAATCAAGGACTTATAGCAGAAACACATGATGCGCCCCTAAGTTTCCACCATCAACAGAGAGAGGATCCTTCCCTCGCTCAGGCTTGGAAATCGGCAAAAACAGAAGAAACAGGAGAGGTGGGTCCTTACTTCCTGGTTAAACGAAATCTCCTATATAGGGTGACCACTACCCGGGATGAGGATCACAAACTTCAGCTAATAGTACCCGAACATTTTAGGAATCAAGTCCTGACCCTAGCTCACAATCAACCAGGGGGAGGACATTTTGGGAGGGAAAAAACAGAAGAGTATCTCCTCAGACGCTTTTATTGGCCAGGGGTTTTTGCCCACATCAGGAGGTATTGTTCCCAGTGGCCCCGGTGTCAGCTGACAGAACCTGGTAGGCCCAGGAAAGCACCACTTATGCCCCTTCCCATCATAGATATACCATTTAGCAGGGTGGGGATGGATTTAATTGGACCCTTAGTGCCTTCATCTAAAGGACACACATATATATTGGTGATCGTTGACTATGCCACCCGATACCCAGAGGCCATTCCCTTGACCAGTATGACCACAAAATCTGTCGCACAAGCAATGATAACAGTTTTCGCTCGAATAGGGTTTCCCCGAGAAATACTCACAGACCAAGGGACCCCATTCATGTCTAATCTCATGAAACAAGTTTGTAAGACCTTAGGGATTTCCCAAATAAGAACATCCGTTTATCATCCGCAGACAGATGGATTGGTGGAACGCTACAATCGGACCATCAAAACCCTACTAAAGAAAATAGTCACTGATTCAGGGAGAGATTGGGATAAAAAATTACCGTTAGTTTTGTACGCTATCAGAACTCATGAGCAGGCATCCACAGGACATAGCCCATTTGAATTAGTGTTCGGACGGCAACCACGCTCCCTTTTAGACATGGCCATAGAAACTTGGGAAGAAGAAGCTGAGGAAGGGGGAAGACCCTTGCTGGAATACACCCACAACTTAAAGTCCCATTTACAAGGGCTATGGGAGGAGGTACGAGAAAATATGGAACAGGCACAAACAACACAAAAACACTATTATGACAAAGGGAGTAAGTTGAGAGTTTTTCAGCCAGGAGATCAAGTCCTCATAATGCGTCCCACGTCTGAACAAAAACTTCTCGCCAGATGGCAAGGTCCTTATCAAGTGATCCGAGCAGTCTCTCCTGTTACTTATTTGATTGAGTTAATGGCTAACCCTAAAAAGACACAAATTTATCATGTAAATCTATTAAAGAAATGGGAAGCGTCGGAGAACACAGACAATGTAGCAGAAATGGGACAGTTTCTATGTCCAAGTAAGGAATTAAACATTGAGTGTTACTCTAACTATCAGCACAAAAATAATAACTTACCCTCTATCAATGAGTCATTAACCAGGTCTGAGAAAGGGCAGTTATTTTTCCTATTGAGTCACTTCCAAAAGTTTTTTTCAGAAAACCCCGGAAAAACCTCTTTGATTTATCATCAAATACGAACCACTCCGGTAAAGTAGTCCGCTTACGACCTTATCGGATTCCAGAAGCGAGAAAACACATCATAGAGGATGAGATCCAGAAAATGTTAGCTCTTGGAGTGGTGGAACCCTCTAATAGTCCCTGGTGCTCCCCAGTAGTCCTAGTACCAAAACCTGATGGGACTGTAAGATTCTGCATAGATTTTCGGAAACTTAATGACATTTCTATGTTTGACACCTATCCAATTCCTAGAGTAGACGACGTCCTTGAAAAATTAGGAAAAGCTAAATATATGTCCACAATAGACTTGATTAAAGGGTACTGGCAGATTCCTCTGGCCCCAGAGGATAAAGAAAAAACAGCCTTCTCCACCCAATCTGGGCTTTATCATTTCACAGTGTTACCTTTTGGCCTACATGGAGCTCCAGCTACCTTCCAAAGGTTAATGGATAGGTTACTAAAGCCCTTCCAAACATTCTCGGCGGCTTATTTGGATGATGTAGTCATTTTTAGCGAGTCATGGGGGGATCATCTAAACCATCTGGAGAAAATTTGCCATACCCTGACAAAAGCAGGATTAACAGCCAACCCCAAGAAATGTGTTCTAGGGAAATCCGACATCTCGTACCTCGGGTACAATATTAGCCAAGGCACTCTTCAACCCCAAATAAAAAAAGTAGAAGCCATAAAAAATGCCCCTACCCCTAAAACAAAGAAGGACCTACGCTCTTTTCTGGGTCTAGTAGGCTATTATCGTAGGTTCATACCTGGATATTCCACCCTTGCTGCGCCTCTCACGGATCTCTTGTCCAAATCCAATCCTAACCACTTGTTACCCTTTTCTGACCTTCAGACGAATAGTTTTGAGGGATTAAAATCCTATCTGACTAGGGAACCGATATTACAATGCCCAGACTTCACCAAACCATTTCATCTGTATACAGATGCTTCCGATGTGGGACTAGGGGCAGTTTTGAGTCAGCCTGACGGAGAGGGCCGGGATCTCCCTATCCTATTTCTTAGCAGGAAACTATTCCCTCGGGAACGCCATTATCCTATCATCGAACGAGAGTGCCTCGCCATTAAATGGGCAGTGGACAGTTTACAGTATTATCTGTTGGGACGACCCTTTATTCTATACACGGATCACGCTCCCCTCACCTGGATGGCCACTCATAAAGATTCCAATTCCCGGATTTTAAGATGGTTCCTTGAACTGCAGCCTTTTTCCTTTCAGGTTCGGCACGTCCCTGGGTCGCAACAAGGTCCTGCTGACTATTTGTCCCGATACCCTTGCACCTTTTCGGTCCTCGACCAGGACCGGTCTTGGGAAGGGGTGTGTGAACGGGCGAGCCCGAACACAATCTTCGCACCAGCCGGAATAGACGTGTCGGACCTCTCCGACACGTCATTTCCGCGTTCCCACGTTGCCGTGGGAACGCCCTCGGAGGACAGCTGGTGTCCTAGTGTTGCCGCCGCAACCCAGGAGGGTTTCCGGGCCGCGGCAACGACGCGGCGGGAAGTTCCCGATTTAAAGGGACTGACGAACGACCAAGAGAAGAAGGAGGAGAAGGAACAAGACGGGAGGAGGACGGAAGACGAGGGAGAGATCAGACCATCGCGGAGTGCAGAGAAGACGGAGAGGATTATCCACGACTCTACGCCGAAGGAACACCCCAGCTCCAGCCACGACCCAGGAGGGTCGTGGCTTGCTAAGGTACGGTCCTTGTGGGACACAAAAGGGAATATTACTGCTAAGAGGGCACTGGGGAAGGGGACAAAGACAGAGTGAGGGGAGGATTTGGACGGGAGTTTAAAGAGCACAAGAGTCACATTAAGTGCACTATAGAGAGTTTATTCACTTTGCCCTACCTCACAACCATCACCTCTCCCCTACGTCACCTCTTCCCCTTTAATTAAATAAACCATAAAAACATATTTAATACCCCACTTACCTTAGCGTTTTCCTTTTTCCCCACAGTATCACACCCTTGGAGGCTGCCAACAGACAAGGAGAACACCCACCTGAAAGAAGAAGAGACAAGAAAAGTCAAGAAGAAGAATAGAAGACAACGCCATAAGAACTGAAACCATAGGAGAGGGAAAAGGGACAATTAGAGACAATCCCATAAAACTTAAATAAATCACTTACCTGACCATCATAATTACTCTCTGTGGGTTTTTATACCGTTCGTCCTGCCACAGTGGTGTCAGAAGTGGGATCTGAAGGAAAGGAACCATCCCACGGGTAACCGAACGGTATACATAATGAGTGACGATCCGTCCCTAGAAGATATGATTAAACAACTAGCAGAAGGCCAACGCCATCTGCAGTTAGTATGGGAAGCTCACCAACGAGAGGCGAAAGAGGACAGGGAGGCCTTACAGTCAGCCTTGAAGAGCCAAGCGACGATATTAGCAAACAACCAACTGGTTCACGAAACGGCCATGAAGAAATTAACGGAAACAATCGCCGCCAGCAAAGTACATCCCAATGTACCCAGTTTGGTGCTGCAAAAATATCAGGAGGGAGAAGACCCGGAGTCTTTCTTCACTAACTTTGAAAGGGTGGCTTCTTCAGCTCAATGGCCGGAAGACAGGTGGGGTCAATATGTGGCGCCGTTGCTTACAGGTCTCCTACAAGCGGCCTATCAAGCAGCGAATCCCGGGGGAACAACACCATATAAAGATATAAAGACCAGCATCCTAGAACGGGTAGGCCATGACACCGAGTATTATCGAGTTAAATTTCGGAAAGTAAAATGGGGACCAAATGAGGACCCCCGAACCTTCTACTTCCGCGTGAAAGATTTGGCTTTGAAATGGCTGGGTCCAATCGGGAATAGCAGAGAGGAGGTTATACAGACTATTATCCTCGAGCAGTATCTAGACTCTTTACCTACTTCAACAAAAAATTGGATACGACAACATCCAAGGGTGGATACCGACATGGCCATTGACTTAGCCTGCGCATACCATCGATCCACAGATGTGAGAGGTATGCCACCCAGACCCAACATAAAACCTGTTGTACCCAATCCAAAACCTTCGCCCAGATTTCCGGTAGAAGACCCGGGTCCACGTCGATTTACAGAAGGTCCTCCTTTACAGGGACCACAGTGCTATAACTGTGGAGAGTGGGGGCACATAGCTCGTATGTGCCCGCGGAAACCAGAGGGAAGTGAACCTATGGAGATAGGAGTGACCCGGAGACGCGTACTCTGTACAGGACAGGGAGACCGTAAATTTAAACAAACCCTGAGACTGAATGGTCGGTCTGTATGTGCTCTAATTGATTCGGGTTGCAGCCAATCCGTGGTTCGCGAAGATTTAATAAGCCCAATCGATAGGGAATCCAATAGGTGGGTCACGATTTGTTGTATTCACGGTGATAAGGAACAGTACCCCGTGACAGGAGTTAACATAGAGTGGGAAGATTACAGGGACTTACATCCGATGGGAGTAATGTCTCAACTTATTGAGGAATGTATCATTGGTACTGACTATGGACACTTCCCAGAACTTCTGGATCATGTTCGAAAACCCAAAATTCACCAGGATTGGTGGTTTGAGGCTCCTTTTTCCGAAAGTAATATTGAAGGTCCTTTACCTCGTAGGAAACTTTCACGTAGAGAGAAACGAGATAGAAAAGTACAATTCAGGTCTCATAACGAGCAGGAGCAAAATCAAGGACTTATAGCAGAAACACATGATGCGCCCCCAAGTTTCCACCATCAACAGAGAGAGGATCCTTCCCTCGCTCAGGCTTGGAAATCGGCAAAAACAGAAGAAACAGGAGAGGTGGGTCCTTACTTCCTGGTTAAACGAAATCTCCTATATAGGGTGACCACTACCCGGGATGGGGATCACAAACTTCAGCTAATAGTACCCGAAAATTTTAGGAATCAAGTCCTGACCCTAGCTCACAATCAACCAGGGGGAGGACATTTTGGGAGGGAAAAAACAGAAGAGTATCTCCTCAGACGCTTTTATTGGCCAGGGGTTTTTGCCCACATCAGGAGGTATTGTTCCCAGTGGCCCCGGTGTCAGCTGACAGAACCTGGTAGGCCCAGGAAAGCACCACTTATGCCCCTTCCCATCATAGATATACCATTTAGCAGGGTGGGGATGGATTTAATTGGACCCTTAGTGCCTTCTTCTAAAGGACACACATATATATTGGTGATCGTTGACTATGCCACCCGATACCCAGAGGCCATTCCCTTGACCAGTATGACCACAAAATCTGTCGCACAAGCAATGATAACAGTTTTCGCTCGAATAGGGTTTCCCCGAGAAATACTCACAGACCAAGGGACCCCATTCATGTCTAATCTCATGAAACAAGTTTGTAAGACCTTAGGGATTTCCCAAATAAGAACATCCGTTTATCATCCGCAGACAGATGGATTGGTGGAACGCTACAATCGGACCATCAAAACCCTACTAAAGAAAATAGTCACTGATTCAGGGAGAGATTGGGATAAAAAATTACCGTTAGTTTTGTACGCTATCAGAACTCATGAGCAGGCATCCACAGGACATAGCCCATTTGAATTAGTGTTCGGACGGCAACCACGCTCCCTTTTAGACATGGCCATAGAAACTTGGGAAGAAGAAGCTGAGGAAGGGGGAAGACCCTTGCTGGAATACACCCACAACTTAAAGTCCCATTTACAAGGGCTATGGGAGGAGGTACGAGAAAATATGGAACAGGCACAAACAACACAAAAACACTATTATGACAAAGGGAGTAAGTTGAGAGTTTTTCAGCCAGGAGATCAAGTCCTCATAATGCGTCCCACGTCTGAACAAAAACTTCTCGCCAGATGGCAAGGTCCTTATCAAGTGATCCGAGCAGTCTCTCCTGTTACTTATTTGATTGAGTTAACGGCTAACCCTAAAAAGACACAAATTTATCATGTAAATCTATTAAAGAAATGGGAAGCGTCGGAGAACACAGACAATGTAGCAGAAATGGGACAGTTTCTATGTCCAAGTAAGGAATTAAACATTGAGTGTTACCCTAACTATCAGCACAAAAATAATAACTTACCCTCTATCAATGAGTCATTAACCAGGTCTGAGAAAGGGCAGTTATTTTTCCTATTGAGTCACTTCCAAAAGTTTTTTTCAGAAAACCCCGGAAAAACCTCTTTGATTTATCATCAAATACGAACCACTCCGGTAAAGTAGTCCGCTTACGACCTTATCGGATTCCAGAAGCGAGAAAACACATCATAGAGGATGAGATCCAGAAAATGTTAGCTCTTGGAGTGGTGGAACCCTCTAATAGTCCCTGGTGCTCCCCGGTAGTCCTAGTACCAAAACCTGATGGGACTGTAAGATTCTGCATAGATTTTCGGAAACTTAATGAAATTTCTATGTTTGACACCTATCCAATTCCTAGAGTAGACGACGTCCTTGAAAAATTAGGAAAAGCTAAATATATGTCCACAATAGACTTGATTAAAGGGTACTGGCAGATTCCTCTGGCCCCAGAGGATAAAGAAAAAACAGCCTTCTCCACCCAATCTGGGCTTTATCATTTCACAGTGTTACCTTTTGGCCTACATGGAGCTCCAGCTACCTTCCAAAGGTTAATGGATAGGTTACTAAAGCCCTTCCAAACATTCTCGGCGGCTTATTTGGATGATGTAGTCATTTTTAGCGAGTCATGGGGGAATCATCTAAACCATCTGGAGAAAATTTGCCATACCCTGACAAAAGCAGGATTAACAGCCAACCCCAAGAAATGTGTTCTAGGGAAATCCGACATCTCGTACCTCGGGTACAATATTAGCCAAGGCACTCTTCAACCCCAAATAAAAAAAGTAGAAGCCATAAAAAATGCCCCTACCCCTAAAACAAAGAAGGACCTACGCTCTTTTCTGGGTCTAGTAGGCTATTATCGTAGGTTCATACCTGGATATTCCACCCTTGCTGCGCCTCTCACGGATCTCTTGTCCAAATCCAATCCTAACCACTTGTTACCCTTTTCTGACCTTCAGACGAATAGTTTTGAGAGATTAAAATCCTATCTGACTAGGGAACCGATATTACAATGCCCAGACTTCACCAAACCATTTCATCTGTATACAGATGCTTCCGATGTGGGACTAGGGGCAGTTTTGAGTCAGCCTGACGGAGAGGGCCGGGATCTCCCTATCCTATTTCTTAGCAGGAAACTATTCCCTCGGGAACGCCATTATCCTATCATCGAACGAGAGTGCCTCGCCATTAAATGGGCAGTGGACAGTTTACAGTATTATCTGTTGGGACGACCCTTTATTCTATACACGGATCACGCTCCCCTCACCTGGATGGCCACTCATAAAGATTCCAATTCCCGGATTTTAAGATGGTTCCTTGAACTGCAGCCTTTTTCCTTTCAGGTTCGGCACGTCCCTGGGTTGCAACAAAGTCCTGCTGACTATTTGTCCCGATACCCTTGCACCTTTTCGGTCCTCGACCAGGACCGGTCTTGGGAAGGGGTGTGTGAACAGGCGAGCCCGAACACAATCTTCGCACCAGCCGGAATAGACGTGTCGGACCTCTCCGACACGTCATTTCCGCGTTCCCACGTTGCCGTGGGAACGCCCTCGGAGGACAGCTGGTGTCCTAGTGTTGCCGCCGCAACCCAGGAGGGTTTCCGGGCCGCGGCAACGACGCGGCGGGAAGTTCCCGATTTAAAGGGACTGACGAACGACCAAGAGAAGAAGGAGGAGAAGGAACAAGACGGGAGGAGGACGGAAGACGAGGGAGAGATCAGACCATCGCGGAGTGCAGAGAAGACGGAGAGGGTTATCCACGACTCTACGCCGAAGGAACACCCCAGCTCCAGCCACGACCCAGGAGGGTCGTGGCTTGCTAAGGTACGGTCCTTGTGGGACACAAAAGGGAATATTACTGCTAAGAGGGCACTGGGGAAGGGGACAAAGACAGAGTGAGGGGAGGATTTGGACGGGAGTTTAAAGAGCACAAGAGTCACATTAAGTGCACTATAGAGAGTTTATTCACTTTGCCCTACCTCACAACCATCACCTCTCCCCTACGTCACCTCTTCCCCTTTAATTAAATAAACCATAAAAACATATTTAATACCCCACTTACCTTAGCGTTTTCCTTTTTCCCCACGGTATCACACCCTTGGAGGCTGCCAACAGACAAGGAGAACACCCACCTGAAAGAAGAAGAGACAAGAAAAGTCAAGAAGAAGAATAGAAGACAACGCCATAAGAACTGAAACCATAGGAGAGGGAAAAGGGACAATTAGAGACAATCCCATAAAACTTAAATAAATCACTTACCTGACCATCATAATTACTCTCTGTGGGTTTTTATACCGTTCGTCCTGCCACAGTGGTGTCAGAAGTGGGATCTGAAGGAAAGGAACCATCCCACGGGTAACCGAACGGTATACATAATGAGTGACGATCCGTCCCTAGAAGATATGATTAAACAACTAGCAGAAGGCCAACGCCATCTGCAGTTAGTATGGGAAGCTCACCAACGAGAGGCGAAAGAGGACAGGGAGGCCTTACAGTCAGCCTTGAAGAGCCAAGCGACGATATTAGCAAACAACCAACTGGTTCACGAAACGGCCATGAAGAAATTAACGGAAACAATCGCCGCCAGCAAAGTACATCCCAATGTACCCAGTTTGGTGCTGCAAAAATATCAGGAGGGAGAAGACCCGGAGTCTTTCTTCACTAACTTTGAAAGGGTGGCTTCTTCAGCTCAATGGCCGGAAGACAGGTGGGGTCAATATGTGGCGCCGTTGCTTACAGGTCTCCTACAAGCGGCCTATCAAGCAGCGAATCCCGGGGGAACAACACCATATAAAGATATAAAGACCAGCATCCTAGAACGGGTAGGCCATGACACCGAGTATTATCGAGTTAAATTTCGGAAAGTAAAATGGGGACCAAATGAGGACCCCCGAACCTTCTACTTCCGCGTGAAAGATTTGGCTTTGAAATGGCTGGGTCCAATCGGGAATAGCAGAGAGGAGGTTATACAGACTATTATCCTCGAGCAGTATCTAGACTCTTTACCTACTTCAACAAAAAATTGGATACGACAACATCCAAGGGTGGATACCGACATGGCCATTGACTTAGCCTGCGCATACCATCGATCCACAGATGTGAGAGGTATGCCTCCCAGACCCAACATAAAACCTGTTGTACCCAATCCAAAACCTTCGCCCAGATTTCCGGTAGAAGACCCGGGTCCACGTCGATTTACAGAAGGTCCTCCTTTACAGGGACCACAGTGCTATAACTGTGGAGAGTGGGGGCACATAGCTCGTATGTGCCCGCGGAAACCAGAGGGAAGTGAACCTATGGAGATAGGAGTGACCCGGAGACGCGTACTCTGTACAGGACAGGGAGACCGTAAATTTAAACAAACCCTGAGACTGAATGGTCGGTGTATGTGCTCTAATTGATTCGGGTTGCAGCCAATCCGTGGTTCGCGAAGATTTAATAAGCCCAATCGATAGGGAATCCAATAGGTGGGTCACGATTTGTTGTATTCACGGTGATAAGGAACAGTACCCCGTGACAGGAGTTAACATAGAGTGGGAAGATTACAGGGACTTACATCCGATTGGAGTAATGTCTCAACTTATTGAGGAATGTATCATTGGTACTGACTATGGACACTTCCCAGAACTTCTGGATCATGTTCGAAAACCCAAAATTCACCAGGATTGGTGGTTTGAGGCTCCTTTTTCCGAAAGTAATATTGAAGGTCCTTTACCTCGTAGGAAACTTTCACGTAGAGAGAAACGAGATAGAAAAGTACAATTCAGGTCTCATAACGAGCAGGAGCAAAATCAAGGACTTATAGCAGAAACACATGATGCGGCCCTAAGTTTCCACCATCAACAGAGAGAGGATCCTTCCCTCGCTCAGGCTTGGAAATCGGCAAAAACAGAAGAAACAGGAGAGGTGGGTCCTTACTTCCTGGTTAAACGAAATCTCCTATATAGGGTGACCACTACCCGGGATGGGGATCACAAACTTCAGCTAATAGTACCCGAAAATTTTAGGAATCAAGTCCTGACCCTAGCTCACAATCAACCAGGGGGAGGACATTTTGGGAGGGAAAAAACAGAAGAGTATCTCCTCAGACGCTTTTATTGGCCAGGGGTTTTTGCCCACATCAGGAGGTATTGTTCCCAGTGGCCCCGGTGTCAGCTGACAGAACCTGGTAGGCCCAGGAAAGCACCACTTATGCCCCTTCCCATCATAGATATACCATTTAGCAGGGTGGGGATGGATTTAATTGGACCCTTAGTGCCTTCTTCTAAAGGACACACATATATATTGGTGATCGTTGACTATGCCACCCGATACCCAGAGGCCATTCCCTTGACCAGTATGACCACAAAATCTGTCGCACAAGCAATGATAACAGTTTTCGCTCGAATAGGGTTTCCCCGAGAAATACTCACAGACCAAGGGACCCCATTCATGTCTAATCTCATGAAACAAGTTTGTAAGACCTTAGGGATTTCCCAAATAAGAACATCCGTTTATCATCCGCAGACAGATGGATTGGTGGAACGCTACAATCGGACCATCAAAACCCTACTAAAGAAAATAGTCACTGATTCAGGGAGAGATTGGGATAAAAAATTACCGTTAGTTTTGTACGCTATCAGAACTCATGAGCAGGCATCCACAGGACATAGCCCATTCGAATTAGTTTTCGGACGGCAACCACGCTCCCTTTTAGACATGGCCATAGAAACTTGGGAAGAAGAAGCTGAGGAAGGGGGAAGACCATTGCTGGAATACACCCACAACTTAAAGTCCCATTTACAAGGGCTATGGGAGGAGGTACGAGAAAATATGGAACAGGCACAAACAACACAAAAACACTATTATGACAAAGGGAGTAAGTTGAGAGTTTTTCAGCCAGGAGATCAAGTTCTCATAATGCGTCCCACGTCTGAACAAAAACTTCTCGCCAGATGGCAAGGTCCTTATCAAGTGATCCGAGCAGTCTCTCCTGTTACTTATTTGATTGAGTTAACGGCTAACCCTAAAAAGACACAAATTTATCATGTAAATCTATTAAAGAAATGGGAAGCGTCGGAGAACACAGACAATGTAGCAGAAATGGGACAGTTTCTATGTCCAAGTAAGGAATTAAACATTGAGTGTTACCCTAACTATCAGCACGAAAATAATAACTTACCCTCTATCAATGAGTCATTAACCAGGTCTGAGAAAGGGCAGTTATTTTTCCTATTGAGTCACTTCCAAAAGTTTTTTTCAGAAAACCCCGGAAAAACCTCTTTGATTTATCATCAAATACGAACCACTCCGGGTAAAGTAGTCCGCTTACGACCTTATCGGATTCCAGAAGCGAGAAAACACATCATAGAGGATGAGATCCAGAAAATGTTAGCTCTTGGAGTGGTGGAACCCTCTAATAGTCCCTGGTGCTCCCCGGTAGTCCTAGTACCAAAACCTGATGGGACTGTAAGATTCTGCATAGATTTTCGGAAACTTAATGAAATTTCTATGTTTGACACCTATCCAATTCCTAGAGTAGACGACGTCCTTGAAAAATTAGGAAAAGCTAAATATATGTCCACAATAGACTTGACTAAAGGGTACTGGCAGATTCCTCTGGCCCCAGAGGATAAAGAAAAAACAGCCTTCTCCACCCAATCTGGGCTTTATCATTTCACAGTGTTACCTTTTGGCCTACATGGAGCTCCAGCTACCTTCCAAAGGTTAATGGATAGGTTACTAAAGCCCTTCCAAACATTCTCGGCGGCTTATTTGGATGATGTAGTCATTTTTAGCGAGTCATGGGGGGGATCATCTAAACCATCTGGAGAAAATTTGCCATACCCTGACAAAAGCAGGATTAACAGCCAACCCCAAGAAATGTGTTCTAGGGAAATCCGACATCTCGTACCTCGGGTACAATATTAGCCAAGGCACTCTTCAACCCCAAATAAAAAAAGTAGAAGCCATAAAAAATGCCCCTACCCCTAAAACAAAGAAGGACCTACGCTCTTTTCTGGGTCTAGTAGGCTATTATCGTAGGTTCATACCTGGATAGTCCACCCTTGCTGCGCCTCTCACGGATCTCTTGTCCAAATCCAATCCTAACCACTTGTTACCCTTTTCTGACCTTCAGACGAATAGTTTTGAGAGATTAAAATCCTATCTGACTAGGGAACCGATATTACAATGCCCAGACTTCACCAAACCATTTCATCTGTATACAGATGCTTCCGATGTGGGACTAGGGGCAGTTTTGAGTCAGCCTGACGGAGAGGGCCGGGATCTCCCTATCCTATTTCTTAGCAGGAAACTATTCCCTCGGGAACGCCATTATCCTATCATCGAACGAGAGTGCCTCGCCATTAAATGGGCAGTGGACAGTTTACAGTATTATCTGTTGGGACGACCCTTTATTCTATACACGGATCACGCTCCCCTCACCTGGATGGCCACTCATAAAGATTCCAATTCCCGGATTTTAAGATGGTTCCTTGAACTGCAGCCTTTTTCCTTTCAGGTTCCGCACGTCCCTGGGTCGCAACAAGGTCCTGCTGACTATTTGTCCCGATACCCTTGCACCTTTTCGGTCCTCGACCAGGACCGGTCTTGGGAAGGGGTGTGTGAACGGGCGAGCCCGAACACAATCTTCGCACCAGCCAGAATAGACGTGTCGGACCTCTCCGACACGTCATTTCCGCGTTCCCACGTTGCCGTGGGAACGCCCTCGGAGGACAGCTGGTGTCCTAGTTTTGCCGCGGCAACCCAGGAGGGTTTCCGGGCCGCGGCAACGACGCGGCGGGAAGTTCCCGATTTAAAGGGACTGACGAACGACCAAGAGAAGAAGGAGGAGAAGGAACAAGACGGGAGGAGGACGGAAGACGAGGGAGAGATCAGACCATCGCAGAGTGCAGAGAAGACGGAGAGGATTATCCAGGACTCTACGCCGAAGGAACACCCCAGCTCCAGCCACGACCCAGGAGGGTCGTGGCTTGCTAAGGTACGGTCCTTGTGGGACACAAAAGGGAATATTACTGCTAAGAGGGCACTGGGGAAGGGGACAAAGACAGAGTGAGGGGAGGATTTGGACGGGAGTTTAAAGAGCACAAGAGTCACATTAAGTGCACTATAGAGAGTTTATTCACTTTGCCCTACCTCACAACCATCACCCCTCCCCTACGTCACCTCTTCCCCTTTAATTAAATAAACCATAAAAACATATTTAATACCCCACTTACCTTAGCGTTTTCCTTTTTCCCCACAGTATCACACCCTTGGAGGCTGCCAACAGACAGGGAGAACACCCACCTGAAAGAAGAAGAGACAAGAAAAGTCAAGAAGAAGAATAGAAGACAACGCCATAAGAACTGAAACCATAGGAGAGGGAAAAGGGACAATTAGAGACAATCCCATAAAAGTTAAATAAATCACTTACCTGACCATCATAATTACTCTCTGTGGGTTTTTATACCGTTCGTCCTGCCACAGTGGTGTCAGAAGTGGGATCTGAAGGAAAGGAACCATCCACGGGTACCCGAACGGTATACATAATGAGTGACGATCCGTCCCTAGAAGATATGATTAAACAACTAGCAGAAGGCCAACGCCATCTGCAGTTAGTATGGGAAGCTCACCAACGAGAGGCGAAAGAGGACAGGGAGGCCTTACAGTCAGCCTTGAAGAGCCAACGATACCAACTTAGAAAGTCGTGCAATGCAGGTTAGAGTGCCGTGGACCCAGGCTTGGCTGTGCACAAAGGATTTCCGCCGGAAGTGCACAGGGGCCGGAGTAGCTGCAAAGTCGCGGTTCCCAGCAATGCAGCCCAGCGAGGTGAGGCAAGGACTTACCTCCACCAAACTTGGGCTGAAGAGTCACTGGACTGTGGGGGTCACTTGGACAGAGTCGCTGGATTCGAGGGACCTCGCTCGTCGTGCTGAGAGGAGACCCAAGGGACCGGTAATGCAGCTTTTTGGTGCCTGCGGTTGCAGGGGGAAGATTCCGTCGACCCACTGGAGATTTCTTCTGAGCTTCTGGTGCAGAGAGGAGGCAGGCTACCCCCACAGCATGCACAAGCAGGAAAACAGTCGAGAAGGCGGCAGGATCAGCGTTACAGAGTTGCAGTAGTCGTCTTTGCTACTATGTTGCAGGTTTGCAGGCTTCCAGCGCGGTCAGCAGTCGATTCCTTATCAGAAGGTGAAGAGGGAGATGCAGAGGAACTCGGATGAGCTCTTGCATTCGTTATCTGAAGTTTCCCCAGAGACAGAGACCCTAAATAGCCAGAAAAGAGGGTTTGGCTACCTAGGAGAGAGGATAGGCTACTAACACCTGAAGGAGCCTATCAGCAGGAGTCTCTGACGTCACCTGGTGGCACTGGCCACTCAGAGCAGTCCAGTGTGCCAGCAGCACCTCTGTTTCCAAGATGGCAGAGGTCTGGAGCACACTGGAGGAGCTCTGGACACCTCCCAGGGGAGGTGCAGGTCAGGGGAGTGGTCACTCCCCTTTCCTTTGTCCAGTTTCGCGCCAGAGCAGGGGCTAAGGGGTCCCTGAACCGTGTAGACTGGCTTATGCAGAATTGGGCACATCTGTGCCCAACAAAGCATTTCCAGAGGCTGGGGGAGGCTACTCCTCCCCTGCCTTCACACCATTTTCCAAAGGGAGAGGGTGTCACACCCTCTCTCAGAGGAAGTTCTTTGTTCTGCCATCCTGGGCCAGGCCTGGCTGTACCCCAGGAGGGCAGCTGCCTGTCTGAGGGGTTGGCAGCAGCAGCAGCTGCAGTGAAACCCCAGGAAGGGCAGTTTGGCAGTACCAGGGTCTGTGCTACAGACCACTGGGATCATGGGATTGTGCCAACTATGCCAGGATGGCATAGAGGGGGCAATTCCATGATCATAGACATGTTACATGGCCATATTCGGAGTTACCATTGTGAAGCTACATATAGGTAGTGACCTATATGTAGTGCACGCGTGTAATGGTGTCCCCGCACTCACAAAGTTCAGGGAATTGGCTCTGAACAATGTGGGGGCACCTTGGCTAGTGCCAGGGTGCCCTCACACTAAGTAACTTTGCACCTAACCTTTACCAGGTAAAGGTTAGACATATAGGTGACTTATAAGTTACTTAAGTGCAGTGTAAAATGGCTGTGAAATAACGTGGACGTTATTTCACTCAGGCTGCAGTGGCAGGCCTGTGTAAGAATTGTCAGAGCTCCCTATGGGTGGCAAAAGAAATGCTGCAGCCCATAGGGATCTCCTGGAACCCCAATACCCTGGGTACCTCAGTACCATATACTAGGGAATTATAAGGGTGTTCCAGTAAGCCAATGTAAATTGGTAAAAATGGTCACTAGCCTGTTAGTGACAATTTGGAAAGAAATGAGAGAGCATAACCACTGAGGTTCTGATTAGCAGAGCCTCAGTGAGACAGTTAGTCACTACACAGGTAACACATTCAGGCACACTTATGAGCACTGGGGCCCTGGGTTACCAGGGTCCCAGTGACACATACAACTAAAACAACATATATACAGTGAAAAATGGGGGTAACATGCCAGGCAAGATGGTACTTTCCTACAACAACCAACTGGTTCACGAAACGGCCATGAAGAAATTAACGGAAACAATCGCCGCCAGCAAAGTACATCCCAATGTACCCAGTTCGGTGCTGCAAAAATATCAGGAGGGAGAAGACCCGGAGTCTTTCTTCACTAACTTTGAAAGGGTGGCTTCTTCAGCTCAATGGCCGGAAGACAGGTGGGGTCAATATGTGGCGCCGTTGCTTACAGGTCTCCTACAAGCGGCCTATCAAGCAGCGAATCCCGGGGGAACAACACCATATAAAGATATAAAGACCAGCATCCTAGAACGGGTAGGCCATGACACCGAGTATTATCGAGTTAAATTTCGGAAAGTAAAATGGGGACCAAATGAGGACCCCCGAACCTTCTACTTCCGCGTGAAAGATTTGGCTTTGAAATGGCTGGGTCCAATCGGGAATAGCAGAGAGGAGGTTATACAGACTATTATCCTCGAACAGTATCTAGACTCTTTACCTACTTCAACAAAAAATTGGATACGACAACATCCAAGGGTGGATACCGACATGGCCATTGACTTAGCCTGCGCATACCATCGATCCACAGATGTGAGAGGTATGCCACCCAGACCCAACATAAAACCTGTTGTACCCAATCCAAAACCTTCGCCCAGATTTCCGGTAGAAGACCCGGGTCCACGTCGATTTACAGAAGGTCCTCCTTTACAGGGACCACAGTGCTATAACTGTGGAGAGTGGGGGCACATAGCTCGTATGTGCCCGCGGAAACCAGAGGGAAGTGAACCTATGGAGATAGGAGTGACCCGGAGACGCGTACTCTGTACAGGACAGGGAGACCGTAAATTTAAACAAACCCTGAGACTGAATGGTCGGTCTGTATGTGCTCTAATTGATTCGGGTTGCAGCCAATCCGTGGTTCGCGAAGATTTAATAAGCCCAATCGATAGGGAATCCAGTAGGTGGGTCACGATTTGTTGTATTCACGGTGATAAGGAACAGTACCCCGTGACAGGAGTTAACATAGAGTGGGAAGATTACAGGGATTTACATCCGATGGGAGTAATGTCTCAACTTATTGAGGAATGTATCATTGGTACTGACTATGGACACTTCCCAGAACTTCTGGATCATTTTCGAAAACCCAAAATTCACCAGGATTGGTGGATTGAGGCTCCTTTTTCCGAAAGCAATATTGAAGGTCCTTTACCTCGTAGGAAACTTTCACGTAGAGAGAAACGAGATAGAAAAGTACAATTCAGGTCTCATAACGAGCAGGAGCAAAATCAAGGACTTATAGCAGAAACACATGATGCGGCCCTAAGTTTCCACCATCAACAGAGAGAGGATCCTTCCCTCGCTCAGGCTTGGAAATCGGCAAAAACAGAAGAAACAGGAGAGGTGGGTCCTTACTTCCTGGTTAAACGAAATCTCCTATATAGGGTGACCACTACCCGGGATGGGGATCACAAACTTCAGCTAATAGTACCCGAAAATTTTAGGAATCAAGTCCTGACCCTAGCTCACAATCAACCAGGGGGAGGACATTTTGGGAGGGAAAAAACAGAAGAGTATCTCCTCAGACGCTTTTATTGGCCAGGGGTTTTTGCCCACATCAGGAGGTATTGTTCCCAGTGGCCCCGGTGTCAGCTGACAGAACCTGGTAGGCCCAGGAAAGCACCACTTATGCCCCTTCCCATCATAGATATACCATTTAGCAGGGTGGGGATGGATTTAATTGGACCCTTAGTGCCTTCTTCTAAAGGACACACATATATATTGGTGATCGTTGACTATGCCACCCGATACCCAGAGGCCATTCCCTTGACCAGTATGACCACAAAATCTGTCGCACAAGCAATGATAACAGTTTTCGCTCGAATAGGGTTTCCCCGAGAAATACTCACAGACCAAGGGACCCCATTCATGTCTAATCTCATGAAACAAGTTTGTAAGACCTTAGGGATTTCCCAAATAAGAACATCCGTTTATCATCCGCAGACAGATGGATTGGTGGAACGCTACAATCGGACCATCAAAACCCTACTAAAGAAAATAGTCACTGATTCAGGGAGAGATTGGGATAAAAAATTACCGTTAGTTTTGTACGCTATCAGAACTCATGAGCAGGCATCCACAGGACATAGCCCATTCGAATTAGTGTTCGGACGGCAACCACGCTCCCTTTTAGACATGGCCATAGAAACTTGGGAAGAAGAAGCTGAGGAAGGGGGAAGACCATTGCTGGAATACACCCACAACTTAAAGTCCCATTTACAAGGGCTATGGGAGGAGGTACGAGAAAATATGGAACAGGCACAAACAACACAAAAACACTATTATGACAAAGGGAGTAAGTTGAGAGTTTTTCAACCAGGAGATCAAGTTCTCATAATGCGTCCCACGTCTGAACAAAAACTTCTCGCCAGATGGCAAGGTCCTTATCAAGTGATCCGAGCAGTCTCTCCTGTTACTTATTTGATTGAGTTAACGGCTAACCCTAAAAAGACACAAATTTATCATGTAAATCTATTAAAGAAATGGAAAGCGTCGGAGAACACAGACAATGTAGCAGAAATGGGACAGTTTCTATGTCCAAGTAAGGAATTAAACATTGAGTGTTACCCTAACTATCAGCACGAAAATAATAACTTACCCTCTATCAATGAGTCATTAACCAGGTCTGAGAAAGGGCAGTTATTTTTCCTATTGAGTCACTTCCAAAAGTTTTTTTCAGAAAACCCCGGAAAAACCTCTTTGATTTATCATCAAATACGAACCACTCCGGGTAAAGTAGTCCGCTTACGACCTTATCGGATTCCAGAAGCGAGAAAACACATCATAGAGGATGAGATCCAGAAAATGTTAGCTCTTGGAGTGGTGGAATCCTCTAATAGTCCCTGGTGCTCCCCGGTAGTCCTAGTACCAAAACCTGATGGGACTGTAAGATTCTGCATAGATTTTCGGAAACTTAATGAAATTTCTATGTTTGACACCTATCCAATTCCTAGAGTAGACGACGTCCTTGAAAAATTAGGGAAAGCTAAATATATGTCCACAATAGACTTGACTAAAGGGTACTGGCAGATTCCTCTGGCCCCAGAGGATAAAGAAAAAACAGCCTTCTCCACCCAATCTGGGCTTTATCATTTCGCAGTGTTACCTTTTGGCCTACATGGAGCTCCAGCTACCTTCCAAAGGTTAATGGATAGGTTACTAAAGCCCTTCCAAACATTCTCGGCGGCTTATTTGGATGATGTAGTCATTTTTAGCGAGTCATGGGGGGATCATCTAAACCATCTGGAGAAAATTTGCCATACCCTGACAAAAGCAGGATTAACAGCCAACCCCAAGAAATGTGTTCTAGGGAAATCCGACATCTCGTACCTCGGGTACAATATTAGCCAAGGCACTCTTCAACCCCAAATAAAAAAAGTAGAAGCCATAAAAAATGCCCCTACCCCTAAAACAAAGAAGGACCTACGCTCTTTTCTGGGTCTAGTAGGCTATTATCGTAGGTTCATACCTGGATATTCCACCCTTGCTGCGCCTCTCACGGATCTCTTGTCCAAATCCAATCCTAACCACTTGTTACCCTTTTCTGACCTTCAGACGAATAGTTTTGAGAGATTAAAATCCTATCTGACTAGGGAACCGATATTACAATGCCCAGACTTCACCAAACCATTTCATCTGTATACAGATGCTTCCGATGTGGGACTAGGGGCAGTTTTGAGTCAGCCTGACGGAGAGGGCCGGGATCTCCCTATCCTATTTCTTAGCAGGAAACTATTCCCTCGGGAACGCCATTATCCTATCATCGAACGAGAGTGCCTCGCCATTAAATGGGCAGTGGACAGTTTACAGTATTATCTGTTGGGACGACCCTTTATTCTATACACGGATCACGCTCCCCTCACCTGGATGGCCACTCATAAAGATTCCAATTCCCGGATTTTAAGATGGTTCCTTGAACTGCAGCCTTTTTCCTTTCAGGTTCGGCACGTCCCTGGGTCGCAACAAGGTCCTGCTGACTATTTGTCCCGATACCCTTGCACCTTTTCGGTCCTCGACCAGGACCGGTCTTGGGAAGGGGTGTGTGAACGGGCGAGCCCGAACACAATCTTCGCACCAGCCGGAATAGACGTGTCGGACCTCTCCGACACGTCATTTCCGCGTTCCCACGTTGCCGTGGGAACGCCCTCGGAGGACAGCTGGTGTCCTAGTGTTGCCGCGGCAACCCAGGAGGGTTTCCGGGCCGCGGCAACGACACGGCGGGAAGTTCCCGATTTAAAGGGACTGACGAACGACCAAGAGAAGAAGGAGGAGAAGGAACAAGACGGGAGGAGGACGGAAGACGAGGGAGAGATCACACCATCGCGGAGTGCAGAGAAGACGGAGAGGATTATCGAGGACTCTACGCCGAAGGAACACCCCAGCTCCAGCCACGACCCAGGAGGGTCGTGGCTTGCTAAGGTACGGTCCTTGTGGGACACAAAAGGGAATATTACTGCTAAGAGGGCACTGGGGAAGGGGACAAAGACAGAGTGAGGGGAGGATTTGGACGGGAGTTTAAAGAGTACAAGAGTCACATTAAGTGCACTATAGAGAGTTTATTCACTTTGCCCTACCTCACAACCATCACCCCTCCCCTACGTCACCTCTTCCCCTTTAATTAAATAAACCATAAAAACATATTTAATACCCCACTTACCTTAGCGTTTTCCTTTTTCCCCACGGTATCACACCCTTGGAGGCTGCCAACAGACAGGGAGAACACCCACCTGAAAGAAGAAGAGACAAGAAAAGTCAAGAAGAAGTATAGAAGACAACGCCATAAGAACTGAAACCATAGGAGAGGGAAAAGGGACAATTAGAGACAATCCCATAAAACTTAAATAAATCACTTACCTGACCATCATAATTACTCTCTGTGGGTTTTTATACCGTTCGTCCTGCCACACTTCCTCACTCCAGGGCATTACAAACATTGTTCGTAGTCCTGCAATCTAGTGCATTCTGGGTGTTCTAGTCTTGTTTTGCTTCCATTGTATCAAGTAGGTTAAAACACCAGAAAGCAGTGATCTGTCAGTGAAGGGTTCAGGACTGGAGACTGTCCCTTATGACCCGCAGTGCAATGGTCACTTAGCTCCAAGAACACTATAATTGATGATGAAGGAGAAACAAAATCACGTTTTTCCAGTGGAGACTCAGCACAATCTCTCAACAGAAACTGACTCCCGGGGCTTCATCCATGAAAGTGAGGGAGCCTCATGCTCTATACAATGGCTGATTCCTGTCCCAAGAAAACCTCCGTTATGGTGGCGGATAAGCCGTGAGAAAGTGAAGCGATGTGCTCAGAGCAGATGGCATCGCTGCCTTGGGGCTTGCAGCGTGTCAGGGGCAGGCCTGACTGAAAGTAAAGCTATTGAGCTGTGGCAGGTGAGATACCCACAGAAAAGCGAGGAGCAAACCCAGGACTGAATAGCTGTGCTTGTGTCAGCACCAGAAGAACGGCACGAGGGCAGAGGGAGAGTGCTACACTAAGGGTCCCTGTGACTGTGTCCCCCCAACAAGGAGAGGCAGCAATAAAAAGACCTCCCTGTCAGCCTCTGACGACACGCGGGCAGTGACGTCCAAGGCACACAGTGGTGGATGTAGAAAATGAAGAAAGACCTTGCCTTGATTCCCAAAGCAGAACACCTATTCCAAAGCCTAGTCGGGGACATAAGGGAGCAGTGCGAGATCTCAGTGCCCCTGGATGTCACAAGAAGGGAGTGAACATGCCTAAATCAGGTGCCATCCATTCAGGTTGGCCATATCTGGATTGGGAAGGTCCATTCAGTTAGCCATCTTACATAAAGGCAATGATTAGGAACTAACTGGACACTCAGTTTAAGTTGAGGCACATGTACGAGAATGATTAAAGAAAAAAAGTTGCAAGAAACAAGGTTCCAGTACAGACACTCAGAGTAAAAGTGATTAAAAGGGAAGCACGCATGAAATAAACAGTGTGTGGGCACAAAGACAGGGGCCACAGCACACAAAACTAGACACATAAACAGTTTGGGGTACCAAAGGAAAAGGTGAGAGGACCATTTCAAGTGCTGTCTCTTCACCAGCGTTTTAGCAATATTGATTAACAGCACAGGACCACCATAACTGCAAACGTTCAAAGGAAATGTATACAACAATCAGGATGCCCGACACATTCAAGAAAGAGGTCAAGAGTAACACATCTTCACTGCTGTAACATGAAGTGTTTGGCAAATCACAATTTCAGATCCCAGCAGCCCGACTAAATCATACATACTTTTGAAGTTTTGTAATTTGTGTACCATTGAGTGGAAAGGCAGCAAGCAGAGCCTATTTTGTTTGCACAGCGAAGATATTGCATGGTGACGTTTCAGTCCACATGGAGGTGTATGAGTATGCCTACCCTAGAAGCAGGAAGGAATTCGGATACATATTTTGGTATTCCCCTGGTGTCATTGGGACAGCGACCACATGTGAGGGGGATAGACCAGAAGTCCAACCAAGGGCAGATGACCGCAAACAGCTAACAGAGTGAAGTGTCACTGGAGAACAGAACTCCTTAAATAAACCCAGTGTGAGTGACTGAAATATTAGGAGCGGCTAGAGGCACTAGATGGCTTTCTCGAAATAACAGTAGAATCATGACATAAACAAAAACTGAAGCTGCTGCTTGATCTAATAGGACATGACAGTCAACGGTTCATGGGCATATCAGACTGCACAGACATAAGAAAATGACATGGTGACTATCTAAATCCATTATGCAACTTTACAAATGCCAGCAATGATAGTGTCCTTCTCATTCCGTCAGCATAGGTGTTTCCATTGTAAAGCGCACAGACTTCCCAATTCAAGATGGCGAAAATCTTCTTCCAGATCAAGTAGCGAAGAGACAGTATTCAACGGAGCAGAACTATGAACAGCGTGCCTGACAACTGTGCATTTTGTTGGGCTTCTTCACTTTCATACCAGAGGGCCATTCCTCCCTGTGCACCTTTGTTGTTTGGTCACTCCCTCTAATGATATTCTGCTAAACCTCTGCACTGTGCTGTTCGAGCTATGAACATGCTCCTGGGGTCCTGCTGCTCCTATGATGTACTCATTTGAGTCCACTGTTGGAGTGTTCCCCAGCGCTGTGGGAGACGCCTTACTTTAGTCTGCAGTGGTGTGTACTATCAATTAACCTGGCAGATAGTAGGAATATTGATGTTCCAGTTGATGTCCACACATAGTAATGTGCTGTGTCTCGCACAGTGGACAACTACAAGCGAGGGTAGCAGTTCTAAGAACTCTGTGGGGCCATCCCAGTGTTTCTCCCTTCCTTTATCCTTCTTATCTGTTTCTCCCAGAGCCTTATACGCAGTGCTTGATCTACTGAGCACCTGGAGTTCAGACTCACAGGGATGCACAGGGTTGGCTTTGTCATCCACACCATAGAATCCTGACAGAGGCCTACTCATTTAGGCTTTTGGTCAATCAAGGTATAGAGATATGTGGGAGGCGTGTGTCACACGGGGCATCCAGCATAAATTGACACCTATGAGGAAGTATCGCGAAGTGACACATTTCATGAAAGAGACCAGAACAACACCCGACATAGGAGGTGAGAGAAAGAGACAAGCCTCATAAAAACAGGGAACACTACCACACACCGGAAATGAGAACACAAATACAAAAGGCACCACAAATGAGAGAGACATTTATGAGGCAGCTACCAATCTCACAAAAAGAGTGCACAATCCAAAATAATAGAGTAAGGCACATACGTCAACGAAGTCAAGAACAGTCAGCAGACCGGGATGTGAAAGAACATGCGACTATAATTTCTTAGCGGCGAAATTCACCAGCTCCAAGCACTGTGTCCAGTGGATGAGAATGTGAACATAGTCAGGAAATAACAGCTCCAAAATCACCCAAACACTGTTTCTCACATCTCCTTGAATCGACTGAATCACCAGCTGAATATTTTTTCTTGTCTGAAAAGCCCGTCAAAACATTCGCTGACATCAACAAAATCATCAATTCTATCAAGGTCAAGAAAACACCTCTACAACATCACTACACCCAACACCTAGGTCAAGAGAACACCCCTGCCGACAATCACCAAAAACACATCTGACTGTGATGAATGAGTATTTCCAACCATCGAGCACAGGCCTCAAAATCCCATGTCAGCAGGAGATAAACAAATATGGCCATCATGTCATCCCAGCAACAGGAGCAGTCTGACTGATGAAAGAAATACAGAGCTTGTAGAACCTGATGCAAGAAAAAAACTATTTTTTGGAATTACTTTTTAGTGGGAGGAAAATATTGTGCTTGCGGATGGGAAGATGACATGTTATTGGTCGTCATTATTCTGTATACGAAGGGGGAGATAGTATGCTGAGAGCAGGGCACTTGAACCCTTCCGACGCAGTCCTACCAGGACACTGGACACTGCTTCCTGTCGCAGAAACTGAACCAAAAGTGTTGGGAGGAATAGGGAAGTTCAATGTGGGGCAGCACGGGAACAGCATGGGTGGAGACAAGCCCCCCTCCAGCAGTAAAAAAATCAGAGGGATGGGGTAGCCGATAAATATATAAATTAGAACCTTACCCAGGGGTGACTACTTCACTACGAGCCAGAAGCTGAAAAATAAATCAATATTTTATCATCGTTTTATTTTTCAGCTGCTGGCTGAGCCAGCATGTGCAGGGACGGGTGGGGCTGGGCCATGGGGGGCTGGGGGAGAGAGAGAAGTGGAGTGCACTTAAGTGCGCATGTCAGTTTGGACAGCCATCTTAGGCTGGCCAAACTGACATGCGCACTTAGGTTTCTCCAACCCGGCAGAGCAACACAGCTGGGTTGGAGAAACTGCACATACCCCAGTGAACTGTCTGAATGGCAGACCAAGCCTGATGCTGCTCTCATTCTAGGTATAGCATTAGAGCAGCGTCAGGATTGCTTGGGGGGCCTCTGGTGGTGTCTCAGGGACGGCTGGGACACCATCACCATCGGGAGAGAAGAGGAGTGAGGCGGCCAGCGGCAGCAGCAGCAACATGAAAGGTAAGGTTTTTTTTTTAATGTTTGTTCCCCCCGCCCCCCTCCCACCCATGCTCCTGCCATTCCCTTGTGGCGGCCTCCAATGTCCCTACCTATGTTCTTGTGATCATTTACCCTGCTTTGAAGACCATACTTATCTGTTCCTCTTCTTCCTTTCATCTCTCTTTCTTGCTCGATCTTTTCAATTTCAGTTTTCTTCTCTGCTCTTTCAGTTACTTCCGTCTCCTGCATGGGGAATTATCTCTTTTGTGCATCCTATTAATTTCTCAAACTCTTTTTTTGCTTTGACTTCTCTACTCTTTCGATTACTTCTCTCTCCTCCTTTGAGCTGTGTCATCCCCTCTTCCCCTACATTTCTCTGACTCTCAAGACCATTGTCTTTTTTCGTTTTTCCTTAATTTCCTCCTCTCCTCTTTAATTTGATTCCCTCTGTTTCCTAAAGTACTATCTTCCAACCTTCCATTAACATTTTTCCCTCTCTCGTCTCTTTTTCCTTCCTTTTCTTCTCTTTCATCTGCTTCCAACTTCTTCTTTTGGATTTGTCGCCCTTCCCTTCCCCTAAATTTCTTCCTCGCTTTGTCTCTCTTCTGTTTTTTCTTTCTTTCTTCTAATTTATTTGCTCCCCTTCTTCCTTTTGAAGGCCGCCTTCTCCCTTCCCCACTAACTCTCACTCGCTTTTGATTTCATTTGCTTCCCCGTTCCTTAATGATCCTTCCCTTCTGCCAATCCATTTCATCTCTCTATCTTCTTTTTAGTATTTCTCCTTCCTCTACTCACTGGTGTAGCTGGGTCTGTAAGGAGTTGGAGGTGGGGCATGAACTTAAGATTTTCCCAACAATCACTATGGCATATAATGTTAAAATACATTATAGGACAAGCGTGGTGCATGACAGAGGTCTAAGGTGCATTGGAAAGGAGAGGATTGCAGATTGGTTGGAGTACTAAGTGAGGGAAAACACAATAGGGCATATTTACAAGAAAGTGGTGCATCAGCTATGATGCACCACTTTTCTTGCATCTTCCTGCATCACCTTAATGTCACCATGGTAGCGTAGTATTTACAATACGGCACACCATGGCGCACTTTAGCACAATAGCGTTAACATTTTTTACGCTATTGTGGCGCAAAAACTATGGAGATCGTCCAGCAAGGTTTGGGGAGGCCCATTGGAAACAATGGGAACATCACTTAAAATGACAGGAAAAATGGGGCAGTGAAATCTTGTAAAGTTTGCTGCGTCGTTTTTTCTGGGCCTCCTAACGGGGGAACGCCCCCTGGCATACATTATGCCAGACGCAGGCATAATGTTGCACAAGGGGTTACAAAGTGGTGCAAAAGCCACTTTGTAAATCTGGCTTGATGAAAAAGCCTCCTTGACGCAGCCTTAGCGAGAAAAAAAAATGACGCTCAAGCGGTGCAAGGCGACACTAGGTGCTTGTAAATATGCCCCAATATTTTTTAAAATGACCAACGTTTTTCAAGGGCTTTCAAAACAGAGAGGAGAGAGTGTATGTGCGCTATTAATGCACCTGTACCCAAATATCAGAAAATAAATTTATTGGGGAGGTTTAACACCCCAAATACCACCCGGAATTTACACCCCTGCCTCTACTCTTTGTGATACCTTTCTTTACTTCTTAAGGATCCGTCTCTTCCTCCCTTGCCTTTCCTACTCTCTTCTGTCTCCAAATGCTCTCTGCCTCCCGTCACATTCCTCTTGTACTTCCAGTTTATTGTTCTTTACATTTGGGTACAATAAAGGAACAATAAAAGCTAAGAAGTACAGCCGAAAGACATTAATGCAGAAAGGGTAATAACGCAGCTTATAAATGCTCTTAAATTTTAGGATCAGGCCGAGAGCAAATCCCTTGTCACGAGAATATTAAAGAGGGGGAACTATTACAGAGCAGACTTATATCACCAAGCCCTAAATTGGTAGTAGGTAGAGCTGAAATGCTACACACGGCTCTTAAAAAGCGTGAAATTATTTGATCTAAACTGAAAAACACGGCACTTAAAAACAAGCATTGAAAAAGCAAGTTTGAGTTTTACTTGGTGCATGCTCACAGAGCACAACAAGCACGCATAATGAAGCACACTCACACACATGCACATATGTAGTAGCCACAGAACAGGACATATGTAGGCATCCTTACACACACAGACCTGCAAACGCCCATGAATACAGTTTAAAAACAGAAACCCATTCACACAGTTCAAAAGACACAGAGGCAGGCATGCACACAGACTACAGACCTATAAGCATCAATGTACAAAAACAGGCACACGAGCACACATTCGTAGAAACCAAAAAAAGGTATGTACCACTGCAAGTAAAACTCAAATACAGAGGTATAAGCACTCATATACCCAGAACAACACACCTTCAGATTCCTATATACGTGCAAAAAGGCATACATGCGGACAAAAAACGCCCATGTCGATAAACAACATAAAGGTAACCCCGCAGACGCAGACAGCGCACGTGCAGTTAGACATGGATGAATAAATAGATGGAAGAATGAATGGAAATACGCTTTTGGGATGAATGGATGGCTACATTGATGTATTGGGGAAATCCTGCCTTCACGTCCACTTAAACTTTATCCACACTGCGAGATACTTACAGTTCAGGTTGAGAAATGACTGGAGTGTCACTGACCATTCAGACTATGGCCTCCCCGTTAATAATTAATCAATGAAAATGTCAGTTCCATGGCCATTCTAGACCTGTATTCTTTGGAATTATCATCTTTAGGTAGCAACGCAGTGATCGACACGTGTCTCCAGTTCTTGGCCTTCACTCTGTGTAATCAGGTGTATCCAGCACTGACATTTAGTACACGCGTTCCCTTTCAGCACATGATCGCTCTGGCAAGAACACATGCAACCCTGCAGTGCGATTTACATGTATGAACAGTTGGTAAAACGCACTCAAGCAGGTTTAATATTCTATGAAAACTAAAAAAAATATATTTTGTGTATATGAAATTGACAATTTAGCTTGTTTTGGTACTTGCAAGGAATTTATAGTTTGTAGAGAACTTGTCGAACACAAATGTTTATATAGGGTTTCTCAAACATTTTGATCCTCTGTTTATAATTTTCACTGCACATTTCAAATAATTTTAAATGTGACTAACAGAAGATAATATCCTCTAACTTACTATGAAATTAATCAGTTCAATTCAAGACACAAATTCCCACAGTAAACGTTTGCTGTACATGAAAGCAATGCTTCTCTTTTTGTTTGTAGACAGCCACTGCTGTCCTATGCACTCGACCGATTACAGCACATGCCTAGCTTCATCAGTGTCTTTGTAAGGATATAAGACCTGGTTTAGTGCTGGGTAGTAATGGGGAATCTTCTGAATTCAGGAGGAAAATGCATGCTGATTAGGAGGAAGAAACTATGAGCTGAAATTTCTTCAATAAGCTATCTATATGGCGGAGGAAACGTCAGAAGGCGGATTCTCTTGAAGTTTTAATATTTTCCTCTAGAACGTGGGGCATTATTCCATTACCGTGCATCCTTTAAATAGGTGCTGAAACCTCTGCAAGAGTGTGCACCAAAAAAACGAGGAAAGTTCACAGTAAGGATTTAACAGCTAAACTCCAGTCACAATTATATAAGGATTAGGGTCATGGGCGTCAATGCACCAAAGTGAAATTGTAGAGGAGGTGATATCACACGCCCTTTGACCTCTACTTTCGTTCACAGACACATACTTAAGTATACACACAAATTCACACTTACACACACATTCTCTCACATAAACACACTCTCACCGGCAAGCACACACACAGCATACATTTAAAAAGCATTTTTACTTACCTCAGCTGCCATGAAATGGGCACATCCACATTTTACAGCAGTCACTGTTTTCCTGGCAGTGAATTTGCCACCTCTGAAGCCAGGGGTCGTAAAGGCAGTGCCAGGGGTCGCAGCCGTGACCCTTGGCGACCCCTAAATGACGACCATGATTAGGACACGTGTTTTACAGCGTAATGTACACCTGCGTGGTTTCGTGGCACTATCCATTTTTATTGCGAGACAAAAGATATTTAGAAACTGCAAATTAGCGTTAAAAGTTTGGAGTCTTGGCGCAATGCTTCGTGTAGAGTCGTTAAAGCTTTGAACATGATTCACTTATTAACTGGTAATATATAAAGTGAAGGACCAGTCACAAAATCTTCAGTTTTACATTCCAGATCTCCTCTTCCATTTTCTGAAAACAGCTGTAAATTTTGCACAAGGGCACTGAACACTTCTGATGCCAGTCGTTGTGGTGTATGTATAAAGAGTAGTAGAGTTTTACTACTAAGCTTGTCTAATTGAGGGCACAGACTAGGCAACGGTGGTACAACACCAACGTACACAAGTTAGGGCTACAAACAGGGAACAGCTATACACACTTCCTCGCAAACACACAGAGCAATTACAGCATATGCAAAAGCTGTGCAAGGTTCCTTCACATACACACTGCGATAGCAACACACGCAACAAGAGTGGCCACTGCCTCTCACACAAAGAAAAGGTAAACATATCCAGCAGCCTTAGCCTTCCTCACATATAGGCAAGTTTACAGTTCACTCATCATAATGTGTGTATTTATTTCCATAAAATGGTGTGTGTGGTGCATGAGTGAAATGCTGGTGCAGATGTTTGTGTGGTAGGTGTGTCTATGGCTGTGTGGTTGTGTTACAACACAAGCCAGGATTCCCATTTTACATGCAGCAGCATAATGTGCTAAAGAATTTAGACCACATAACAGACTGAGGGCCTCATTACAAGATTAGCGGTCTGACCGTCAGACAGCCATGGTGGCGGCCGCCAAAAGTCTGCCATGTTGGTGGTCATACAGACCGCCATATTACGAGTTACACAGGCAGGATCGCCAAATGCCAGCCAAAAAAACAACACTGCCAGGACTCTGGAAGGCGGGAAAGAGGCGGTCCCACCACCAGTCCATCAAACAACCATCGAACATTTTATGACTCACAAATCAGAAAGGCGGTTCTTCAATGGTGGACAACCAATGGCGGTGCAAACTGCGGCATTTGGCGCTCACTACAATAAAACACAACAACAGACTGGATAGCTCAAATTCCATACAGCTGACACACATCCACACACCCGACACACCTACAAATGGCAGTATAGGACACACCCCTTCACACACCCCAATCCTTTGCAACAAGAACGCCACACATAGAAGCCAGAGCCGAAAAGCAGAGACGCACAGAAACATACATTAGGTCCCCCTCCAAACTTCACATAACACTCATCCAACAACCGCACAAAACACCCACCACACAAAATAGCACCTCTACAGATCACACACCAACCGTCACCCCCTCACAGCACAGCAGCACACCTCATCATCGATGTTTTTTACTTTTTCTTGTCCTCGACCACTACCATGTCACCACAGAAACATCTCCGTTTCACTGACAATGAGTGAAGGGTCATGGTGGAAGAAATTATCAGAATAGAGTCACACTTATTTGGAGCCCAAGTCCAGCAAACTATTATTGCTCAGAAAATGGAAATGTAGCAAAGAATAGTTGACAGGGTGAATTCTGTAGGCAGCTATCCACGCACAAGGGACGACATCAGGAAGAGGTGGAACGACCTTGGGCGAAAGGTCCATTCCATGCCTGCAAGGCACCAGCTGGCAGTCAGCAAGACTGTCAGTGGTCCCCCACCTCCACTCCCAAGTTCACATCATGGGAGGAGAAGGTCTTGGGCATCCTGCATCCTGAGGGACTGACAGGAGTACTTGGAGGAGTCGAGTCAGGTAAGTCACAACACAAAAGATTGTCACCAAAATGTATTAGCATGCATGCTCACTGAGCACCTTTTGCCGCCTTAACAGCCAACCCACTCACCACCCCTGTGTCCAACTGTCCGAATACCCCATCTGGCATCTCACAAGTGAACCTGACTCACTTGTCTGCACAGTATCTGTGTTTGGTGTGGGTACTACAGCGACTGACAGCACTACCACTCCCAGCAGGCACTGTTCTACCATTAAGAAAACCTGAACAGTGTACCAGATTGAGAATAGCCTTGCATGTAAACTGAGCAATGGAGTAAACCCACCTGAATGCTCCACAATTGTACAGCCTGTGGCAATGACAGCAATGCTATGGATATCTGCCAGTGAAATACCACTAACACACAGCTGCAACTGTGTCCTCTGCTAAACTGTCCCTTCCACCTCCCATTAACTTTTGAATTGTACTCACCTGGAGGGATCTCACATATTTGCAGTGTGCTGTACTTGTTGTAACCTCACACAAATGACCAGGTAGAATGGTTACTCCTAATTTGGTGGCCAGCTCAGTGTCCACATGACAGTGTGCAGCTGTCTGTTGACTCAATAATAAAGTACTGCTAACTGGGAGGTACCATTAAACAAATAAGGCTAAACTGCTGCCAAGGTTTGATTCAATAAACAGACAATAAACAGACATCCAACTGCCAAGATACTCTGAAATCCTGAAGCAAGTTGACCTAAATAGGAATTATCTGTACCACATATATTAGGTCTCCTGCACTGAAAGCAGGTGTCAATGTAATATGAGGGGATCAAGCAAACCCAATCTGTACATGGGGCAAAACATATCTATCTCACAAAGTTGGTACCACATGTTACATGACAATCTGTGTTTGTCTGTTCCACATCTTCAACATGTCTACGCGCCATTGAGACCATGGAGAACACACCTGAGATAGTCACCTCCCCCCGTAGAAGCCCTCATTGAGGACAGCACTCCTGAATGTGTGGACAATGAGGATGGCCCCAGCCCATCTGGGCTACCTAGTCAGAAGACAACTGCTAGCTGCACCCTGCCCACATTGACTCCTCCCAGCCCTGTTGCATCTACATCCCAGGCAACCAGTTACCTCTAATCCTGTGTCCCAAGAACAGTTACAACCATCATGTGCCCCACAGTACAGGTACCAGAGTTACAACTTGACAATCCTGACAATGAAGCACCTGGCACCAGTGGCAGTGGGCAAACTGTGCTAAGGGCGCAGGCACGTGGGGGTAGGGTTTGTGGGAGGGATGGTGTGGGTCGGCGGCATGAGGCAGCTAGGGGAAGTTCTGGCCAGGACACCATCTACCAAGTCTTGGGAGTCTACCAACAATCCCAAGGCGTGATAGGCCAGGTACTTGCCATGATGGGGGAGATCAAGCAGCTGCAAAGGGACAACCACTAGGAAGTCATGCAACAGTGGGAGGCCCGCAATGCCTACATGGTCTCCCTAACTGGGGTGCTGAGAGATATCAACACCACCCTGAGCAGGGTTTGTCCACAACATCAGACCCCTTCTATTGGCCAAATAACACCTGCCGCTTCAACATCTGTGGCAGCCAGTGGAATGGAGGCTCTGCCAGGGCAAGGAGATGTCTCAGACATGCCTGCCTCTATAGCTGAGGAACTCCCTGCAAGCGTGGAGGTCCACCCAAACAACCAGGAGGTGCAGATGCCAAGACTGCAATCACTGCCAGGAAGTGATCCTCCAATGGCTGGTTCCCTTTGTATGCCACAGACGCACCCTGTTGACTCTTCTGCAACCACTGTCAAATTAACAGGGATAGAAGGACACTGGACTTGGGACTTCAAATGTTCTGGCAGCTACCCTCTTGAGAACATTCACCATGACTGAAACCTTCACTGCCTTAAGCTTATTTTTTTACTCAAAATCATCTTTATGTCCCACGCATATGTAAATAAACACAGCTAAAACACAAACTTTGTTTGAGAGCTATTTGTCATCTATGCTGAACAGTGAACTCTTAAATGTTTTGCATGCACATGAATGGCTCATGTGAAGGTAATGTGAATATGGACATGTCACTGGTACTTTCATGCCTGGGTTAAATACAAACACAATGACACAAGTGGAGAATCATCAATCACATTTGTTGCACTGTGCTGCACATAGGCGGACTGTTTGAAATGGGGTCTTTGACTGGGAGTCAGGGTAGCCCCTGTCCAAGCAAGGACCCTCACTCTAGTCAGGTCAAAGGAGAAACACACATGGTTAACCCCACTCACTCCCTTGGTTGGTTGGCACGAGCAGGCAGGCTTAACTCAAAAGCAATGTGTAAAGTATTTGTACCAACACACAAAGTAATACAGTGAAAACACTACAAAATGGACACCAAACCACTTTAGAAAAATAGGCAATATTTATCTAAACCAAACAAGACTAAAATGACAAAAATACAACATACACAAGTTAAAATTTGAATTTTTAAAAGAATAAGGTGGTCATTACAACCCTGGCGGACGGTGTTAAAGCGGCGGTAAGACCGCCAACAGGCCGGCGGTAAAAAAATAGCAATTACGACCGTGGCGGAAACCGCCAACAAAGACAGCCACTTTAACACTCCGACCGCCACAGCGGTACAAACAGCGCGGCGGTCACCGCCAACAGACAGGCGGGAGACAATGTACCGCCCACACTATTATGACAGGCCAATCCGCTACCTTTTCCGGGGCGGATACACCGCGGATAAAAACACGTCGTAAACAGGAATTTCAAAGGGAAAACGCTCACCTCTACACACTCCACGAGGAACGAGGACACCATGGAACCGGAACTCCAAATCCTACCTGCAATAGTCTTCCTGCTCCTCTACCAGGAGCACGAACGCCGGAGGCGAAGACCATGGTGAGTACTGCACCTACGACACAGGGGAGAGGGGAGGCAAAAAACAGGGACACACACACGCAACACACCCACCCCCACCCCCACCCTCACCCACTACAACACACACACTAATGCATATCAATACATCACAGTTACACCCCCCAAACCGCTCCCGGAAGAATGCAAAGACCAAAGATATATATATATATATATACACCATGTACAAAATATATACCAGGCATAGAAGTCCAGGTACTGCACAAAGAAAGTCCGTGGAACACTGGGACCACACGGTATGGGCGAGGCCCATACAAGATCCCCGACCATGACGGAGAGAACACTGCAGGGGCATCAGATACCAAGAAAACAGGCACCTCAGGGGGAGGGAAAGGGGGGGCACCTCAGCCGCTTGAGTGCACGACGCCAAATCCACGAGGGGGCCACATGCCCACTGTTCCATCCTGGGGAGTGCAAAGCCACAGTCTCTCAAGTCTCTACAGTAGGTGGTTTGCCCACTGTTCAATCCTGGGGAGTGCAAAGCCACAGTCTCTCAAGTCTCTACAGTGGGTGGGTTGCCCACTGTTCAATCCTGGGGAGTGCAAAGCCACAGTCTCTCAAGTCTCTACAGTGGGTGGGTTGCCCACTGTTCAATCCTGGGGAGTGCAAAGCCACAGTCTCTCAAGTCTCTACAGTGGGTGGGTTGCCCACTGTTACATCCTGGGGAGTGCAAAGCCACAGTCTCTCAAATCTCTACAGTAGGTGGGTTGCCCATTGCAACATCCTGGGGAGTGCAAATCCACAGTCTCACAAGTGGATAACAGTCTCCACTGGTTCTGGAGGGGGACTGGTGCCCAGAGTGCTTCATCCTGTGAAGGACAGAGGTAGTGGATGGATGTCTCCACTGGTTCTGGAGGGGGACTGGTGCCCAGAGTGCTTCATCCTGTGAAGGACAGAGGTAGTGGATGGATGTCTCCACTGGTTCTGGAGAGGGACTGGTGCCCAGAGTGCATCACTCACCCCGTGACTGACCCAGTTGCGTCAGTGCCCCTGCGGCTCATGAGCTAGCGGTGCTTGATTTGGTGGTGCCCTGTTCAGCGGTTCTTGAGTTGGCGGTGCCCTGTTCAGCGGTGCTTGATTTGGCGGTGCCCTGTTCAGCGGTGCTTGAGTTGGCGGTGCCCTGTTCAGCGGTGCTTGAGTTGGCGGTCGTTCATGGGCCAGCGGGGCTTGTGCTGGCGGTCCTTCATGGCCCAGCGGTGCTTGAGTTGGCGGTCCTTCATGGGCCAGCGGGGCTTGTGATGGCGGTCCTTCATAGGCCAGCGGGGCTTGTGCTGGAGGTCCTTCATGGCCCAGCGGGGCTTGTACTGGCGGTCCTTCATGGGCCAGCGGGGCTTGTGCTGGCGGTCCTTCATGGATCAGCAGGGCTGGGGCTGGCTATGGCCTCCTGGGCAGCTGGGCTGGGGCTGGCGGTGGCCTCCTGGGCAGCTGGGCTGGGACTGGCAGTGGTCTCCTGGGCAGCTGGGCTGGGGCTGGCGGTGGCCTCCTGGGCAGCGGGGATGATGGCGGTCTTCTCCGCCGTGCAGCCCTTCCCAGACTTGCCGGGTTTCTTGTGGCCCTTCCCCACCTTGGAAGGTGTCACAGCTGACTCCACACTCCCAATGGGACCCCTGGGAGCGGCTTTGGTGGCTGGAGTCTTCCCCCTCTCCCGCCGGGCACTGGCCAACTTCTGATGCTTCACAGGTGGGGGACTGGCTGTGCTGTGACTCCGTGCCACACTGGCATTCCTGGTGGCCGGTGCACTCCACATACCTGTGACTACAGGCACCACTGGTCCCGGAGATGTTGTGGCTGTGGTGCTACTTCGGGACCTATGAGATGGACGGGGTGGGGGAGGTGTGGGAAAAAGGTCAAGGCTGGACAGGAACATTCTTTTGGACACACTGGGACGGGTAGCTGGAGGGGGTTTGGGAGTGGAGGAAGAGGTGGTGGTAGTAGGAGGTGTACGTTTGGTGACTTTGGGTGCAGGTGCATGCGCTAGAGGCTGCTGTGAGGTGGATGGCTGTTGGGTGGGTGTGTGCCTGCGTTTGTGTATCTTAGGAGGGGGCATCACAGACTCACTGGGAGAGGACACAGGGGACGTGTGAATGGTAGTGGGGGTGGTGACTGCACATGAGCGGGGTGTGCTGGTGGGTGTGCTGGTGAGGGACGTAGTGGCTGTAGAGGTAATGCATGCAGGTGTGAGTGTAGACGAGACTGGGAGGGAGGAGGGAGACGACAAGGAGGGGGACACAGTGGAAGCAGTGGATGTTGGTGTGTCTGCATGTGTGTGTTGCTTGCGTGAGTGCCTGTGTGGTCTGTGGTGCTTATGTTTGCCTGAGCTTCCCTTGTGTGGTGAGGTGTGTGCAGGCTGGTCTGATGGTGTGCTTGGGATAGGCAGAGGTACAGGGGATTGGGTCTGGGTGGAGGAAGTTGGAAGGGGGAGGCTAGAGACGGGGACAATGGCTGCCATCAGTGCTGAGGCCAGAGTTTGAAAGGCTTGGTGAAGGGCCGCCTGACCACAATGAATGCCCTCCAGGAATGCATTAGTTTGTTGCAACTGCCTTTCTACACCCTGGATGGCATTCAAAATGGTAGACTGCCCAACAGTGAGTGACCTGAGGAGGTCAATGGCCTCTTCATTGAGGGCAGCAGGGGTGACTGGGGCAGGCCTGAGGTGCCTGGGGCGAAGGTGATGCCCACCCTCCTGGGTGAGCGGGCACGGGGCGAAGGCTGAGGGGCTGCTGGGAGGGCGGTGCTGGTAGGGGGGTTGGCGGCTGTATCTGTAGATGCGGGGGCCACCGATGTTGCCGCCACCACAAGGGAGCTCCCATCAGAGGACGAGTCCGTGTCGCTGGTCTCAGCTCCTGTCCCAGCCGTGGAGCTCCCCTCGCCCTCCGTCCCACTGGTGAATTCCGAGTCCGTAGTCTCGCCCTCCAGGGCCATGTGGGATGCAGCTCCCTCGTGCTCCGGTGCCACTGCTCCTCTACCTGATGATGCTAATGCACACAAGAACAGGAAGACCACAAAAAGGGGGGGGTGGCAGAAGAAAGACATGTTGAGTGCATGGATTACCACTACCATTGGCAGACAAGACAGACACAGAAGCCCCCTGCACTACGCCGCGCTCTTGGGCTCCACATTTCAATTCCTGGGAAATGGCCTACAAGGCTATGGACGACATCTGCACACATAGATGACACAGGGGCATGAATAGCTGTACTTGGCACTCTACAGAGGTGGGGTGGGGTGCCACAGGGCCTGCCTTATGGAGGGGCCTAGCCTACGGAACTCGCCCTGGCCTAGGGAAACCCACAGCCCTCCTCCCCCACCCAGACAACTCCACTTCGCGCAAAGTCAGCAGAATGAGAGTGTACTCACCCCCTTGTGTCTGCTGTGATGCCCTAAAGCGCCCATCCAACTCCGGGTAGGCTACCACCAGGATCCTGAACATCAGAGGGGTCATGGTGCGACGGGCACCCCTCCCACGTTGGGAGGCCATCCCCAGCTGAGCCTCCGCCGTCTTCTTTGTCCAGCGGCGAATGTCCTCCCATCTTTTCCGGCAGTGGGTGCTCCGTCTGTGGTAGACCCCCAGGGTCCAGACATCCTTGGCGGTTCCACGCCAAATATCTTTCTTCTGGTGGGCACTGACCTACATGAAATGTACAGGGGAAGAAGAGAAGTCATTACCAACTGCACCGTCAAAGTGAGTGGCCCCCATCCCTACCCTTGCCATGTGGCACATGCATTCACCGTCTTTCATGCACGCAGCACTCTGCCCCCTTCCTTCTTACATCCAGCCCTCTCCACACAGGCATAGCCCATACAACATGCTCCCTGCGTACTTACCTGTTTGTCTGGAGGACCGTAGAGTAGCGTGTACTGGGGGAGGACCCCATCAATGAGCTTCTCCAACTCCTCCGATGTGAAGGCAGGGGCCCTTTCCCCAGACACACAAGCCATTGTCTCTTCCAGACCGAGGTCACAGCAGCACTTGCAGTGTAGGTCCTCTCCTGTCAAAGATCAGGTATCGAGTGATTGAACAGATAGAAAATGGCGGTCATGTCTGCGGCGGTGCGTACAGTCACCGCCGGCATACATCGTCATTGGCTCCTGGGACCCATAGGGTCCAATGTTAACCAATGCAGCATTGCGCCGTGGTCTTCGAGCGCCTACCGTGACGGTGTACAAAGCCAGCGCAGTTACCTCACATCCCATTGTCCCACTTCAGAGGTCAGGCAGCAGCCATTTCAGGGGCCCACACAGCTTCATTTTCAACTGCGTCACACATACCTAGGCCTAGACTCAACACATATACAGGCCACCTTTTGTGTATGATTGGTCTTCTGGGTAAACTGTGGGTACGTACCTCTGAGTTGTTTGACTCTGTGCTTTCTGTTGTCCTTCATAGGCACCGTCCGCTGGGACAAGTGAGGAGATGGCGGCATCCTCCGGTGTACCGAACGTTGGTGGAACTGTCGACAGTGGAGGAGCGACATTTGATAATCACCTACAGGCTTGACCGTGCCACAATCCAGGAACTGTGTACCCAGTTGGAGCCAGACCTGATGTCAGCAATCCGCCATCCCACAGGAATCCCCCCTCAAGTGCAGGTGCTGTCAGTGCTCCATTTCCTTGCAAGTGGCTCTTTTCAAACAACTGTGGCCATGGCATCAGGGATGCCCCAGCCTATGTTTTCCAACGTATTGTCCAGAGTGTTGTCTGCCCTACTGAAACACATGCAGAGCTACATTGTTTTCCCTCAGTTGGAGGATTTGCCTACAGTGAAAGGTGATTTCTATGCCGAGGGACATACCCCCAACATCATAAGTGCCATTGATGGGACACATGTGGCTTTGGTCCCCCCCCCCTCCCACAGGAGTGAACAGGTGTACACAAACTGGAAGAGTTATCATTCTATGAATGTACAGATGGTATTTTTGGCAGACCAGTACATCTCCCATGTGAATGCCATGTTCCCTGGCTCAGTGCATGACGCCTACATCCTGCGGAATAGCAGCATCCCTTATATGATGGGTCAACTCCAGAGGCACCGTGTGTGGCTATTAGGTGAGCACCTGGAAGCAAGTCAGTGGGAGTGGTTGTCTGGGTCTGGGGTTATCCCTCCAGGTTAGTGTGTGTCTAACAGTTGCCCCTCACCATTTGCAGGTGACTCTGGTTACCCCAATCTGTCATGGTTACTGACCCCAGTGAGGAATCCCAGGACCAGGGCAGAGGAATGCTACAATGAGGCCCATGGGCGAACTAGGCAGGTGATTGAGCGGACCTTTGGCCTCCTGAAGGCCAGGTTCCGGTGCCTCCATATGACAGGTGGATCCCTATTCTACTCACCAAAGAAGGTGTGCCAGATCATCGTGGCATGCTGTATGTTTCACAACTTGGCTTTGCGACGCCAGGTGCCTTTTCTGCAGGAGGATGGTCCAGATGGAGGTGTTATTACAGCTGTGGAGCCTGTGGACAGTGATGAGGAGGAAGCAGAGGAAGAAGACATGCACAACAGGGACTCAGTGATCCTGCAATATTTCCAGTGAGACACAGGTAAGAATACAAACCTGCCTACTACATGTACTTAAACACTACTACCTCTCTACTGTCTGTCTTTTTCACCCAGTGTATGGTCACTGAGTTGTCACTTTCCCTTACGGTTTCACAGATTTGGGTCCCACTATGTGACATCTGCTTAGATTCCTCATGGACTAGAGCTGTGTGACATAGGTATGTTGACATTACTATTTTAAAAAACATTTTGTCACTGTAATTGCTAGTACACTATTTCGAAATCACAGACAGACTCCAGATCATTTTGTACTTTAGGTGTGTTTATTTAAATGCTCAAAATTGGAGGGAGTAGTGAAATGGTGAGGGGTGATGGCGGAGGAATGTCCATGGCAGAGTCCAGTCTATTAGTCTCACAGGTGCATTGCACAAATGAGCATAGGAAGTGGAGCTGGGGCAGTTTGAGGATGGACAGGGTGACAAAGTGGGACAAAAGGATGACAATCAGGGTGGTCTCATTTCTTGGCGGGGGTCTTGGCATCATTCTCTGTCTTTGTCCTGGATCTCAGGGACCGTTTGCGGGGTGGTTCTCCCACTGCAGGGGTTGGGGTGCTGGTGTGGTGGGCCTGTGGCGGGGCGTCCTGTCCACTAGCGCCGGCGGAGGTGGTGGGCAGTTCATCGTCCAGGCTAGTGTCAGGCACCCTTTGTTGTGCCACAGTGTCCCTCCTGGTGTTGAGTACTTCCTTCAGCCCCCCTACGATGGTGCCAAGGGTGGAGCTGATGGTTCTGAGTTCCTCCCTGAAGCCCATATACTGTTCCTCCTGCATGCGCTGGGTCTCCTGATACTTGGCCAGTACCGTTGCCATCGTCTCCTGGGAGTGGTGGTAGGCTCCCATGATGGAGGAGAGGGCCTCGTGGAGAGTGGGTTCCCTTGGCCTGTCCGCCCCCTGTCGCACAACAGCCCTCCCAGTTCCCCTGTGTTCCAGTGCCTCCGTCCCCTGGACCGTGTGCCCACTACCACTGCCCCCAGGTCCCTGTTGTTGTTGGGGTGGTGGGTTATCCTGGGTTCCCTGTAGTGATGGACACACAGCTGATAGACGTGTCCTGGGGATGGAGGTATGGGACCGCTGAGTGGGTGCTGTGCTGGTGTTTCCAGAGGGGGGAAGGTCTGTGGTGGCCTTTGCCTGTGTGAGGGGAACTGACTGTCCAGAGGTCCCCGATGGTCCGGGCTGGTCCTCTAGATCCAGTTGGACAGAGGTGCTGTCATCACTGTGGGCCTTTTCTGTTGGTGGTGTGGACATGTGTGGACCCTCCTGTCCGGTGACGTTGGGTAGGGGTCCTGCAGGGGTATAAAAGGATGTTTATTACACCTGTGTGTGTAATGGTGTGCAATGGGTGGGTGACCGTGTACCCCAGTGCTAGCATTCCTGTGTGTGAGCTTGTGTGATGATGGTTTAGGGGGGTGTATGGGTATGTGCAGTGGGCATGCTTTGGTGATGTGTGTCCATGCTTTGTTGTTGCATGCAGGGCTTGGTGTTGGGATGGGTGGTTTGTGATGTTGGGACATTTGTGAGGAGTAGGGGTGCTGGGGGTGAGGGTGGGGGTATGTGATAGCATGCAGGTAGGGTGGGGGATGTAATAGTAAAGCTTTGACTTACCAGAGTCCATTCCTCCAGCTACTCCTGCGAGGCCCTCATGATGCGGATCCGCCAAGACCTGCTCCTCCCATGTTGTTAGTTGTGGGGGAGGATTTTAGCCACAAAGCTGGCAGTGCAACGTTTATCAGCTGCGTTGCAATTTCCCTGCACAACATTCTGTGCGTGGATTTTCAGCTCTTGTCTGCCAACTTCACCTTTCAAGGGCCCAGGGACTGGATAGGACACCCCTTGGCAGGGCAGGAGTCTCAGCAGAGAGTCTAGATGTTAGCAGAGGAAGTCTTTGATGGCCCTGAGACTTCAAAACAGGAGGCAAGCTCTACTCAAGCCCTTGGAGATTCTTCACAAGCAGGAATATACCACAAAGTCCAGTCTTTGTCCACTTTCACAGGCAGAAGCAGCAACTGCAGGATACCCCAACAAAGCACAGTCACAGGCAGCGGCATCACTCCTCAGAACTTTCAGCTCTTCTCCTTGGCAGAGACTCCTCTTGGTTCCAGAAGTGATCTAATTTTTAGGGATTTTGGGTCCAATACTTATACCCCTTTCTGCCTTTGAAGTAGGCCTACTTCAAAGGAAAGTCCTGTTGTTCACGAGATCCTGCCTTGCCCAGGCCAGGCCCAGACACACACCAGGGAGTTGGAGATTGCATTGTGAGAGGGCATGCACAGCCCATTCAGGTGTGAGTGACCACTCCTCCCCCACTCTAGCACAGAGGGCTCATCAGGATATGCAGGCTACACCCCAGCTCCCTTTTTCTCACTGTCTGAAGGGGATTCACAAATGGCCCAGCTGTCGAACTGACCCAGACAGGCAATCCACAAACAGGCAGAGTCACAGAATGGTTTTAGCACGAAAATGCCTACTTTATAAAAGTGGCATTTTCACACTAACAATCTAAAAACCAACTTCACTAAAAGGAGTATTTTTAAATTGTAAGTTCAGAGACCCCAAACTCCATATTTCTATCTGCTCTCAAAGGGAATCTGCACTTTAATAATATTTAAAGGCAGCTCCCATGTTAAACTATGAGAGAGATAGGCCTTACAACAGTGAAGACTGAATTTAGCAGTATTTCACTCTTAGGACATGTAACACACATCAGTACGTGTCCCACCTTTAACATACACTGCACCCTGCCCATTTGGCTATCTAGGGCCTACCTTAGGTGTGCCTTACACGTATGAAAAGGGAAGGTTTAGGCCTAGCAAGTGGGCACACTTGCCAAGTCGAATTGGCAGTTTAAAACTGCACACTCAGACACTGCAGTGGCAGGTCTGAGCCATGTTTACAGGGCTACTAATGTGGGTGGCACAACCAGTGCCGCAGGTCCACTAGTAACATTTGATTTACAGGCCCTGACCACCTCTAGTGCACTTTACTAGGGACTTACTAGTAAATCAAATAGGCTAATCATGGATAAGCCAATTTATACATACATTTTACATAGGAGCACTTGCACTTTAGCACTGGTTTGCAGTGGTAAAGTGCCAAGAGTATCAAAAACAGCAAAAACAGAGTCCAGCACACATCAACAACTTGGAAAGCAGAGGCCTCAGGGGAGACCACGCCAAGGATACCAAGACTAACACTGACCAAATGTCAGGGATCTCATAGTAAAGTAAGTCTCTACATCTTTATGCATCTGCATAGGCGTCAGTAACAAACATCCCATAGACCAATGAAGTAAGGCACATGTTAGACTTTGTCCATCCAAATAGGCAAACAGATTGGTGGAAATTGTCATCAGCTAAACCCCTACCAAGTGCTAATACCATGCCTACCAAATGAACGTACCCCAAAATACAGACAGAGGTCAGCACAACTGTCTCTAGTCAGGGAACCTTCCACTTACCATGGTCAGGTATCTGTAAGCATGCTATTCACCTATGTCAGTGTTGATACACATGCACTGTGGCCTGCAATGAGGTAACACAGTGACAGCTACATAGAAGGCAAATAGTATCATTACCAAAACAAAGAGAAGATTGAGTGAATGGATTGCACAGGAAGACATGTTTCAAAGAAACATGATCAGACACATGACACTATTGGACCCAGATAACATGGCAAACAGGTCTGTTGTGTAGAACACAACACTGTCATCCCACTGTCCTGACAGCCTGGGCATTGGACCCATACACCACCAAAATTACGTCACAGAGTACCTAGATCAATCCATGTCCACTTCACAAGTCAGACCAGCTAAACCCACCTGCCGGTGACACAAATCAGAAATGTGCACATGAGGATGGCATTGCAAAGAGATCTAGAAGGAAATAGTGGTGTACAAGGAAATTAGGCAGGTAAAGGCAAACATGACCTAGAAATACATGTTCCACATACACTGGTCCCTCAGAATATGCATTGTGACTGCCCCTAACAAAGGAAATTATCACCCGAAACACAACTCCATGTCCTAATTTGCCTGAAACGCTGAGCTGTTTACTGCTAGGCAACAAATAAACTGTCTGATGGTTAAACAAAGACCCTTCTCAAACATTCCTGACCTCCACACTACCCCACTGAGTCAGTCTCATTACAGACCATCACATACTTACACTCAGGTAAAGTACTGATTGATGAGCTCTGCCTTGATGTCTCCTTCATCCTTATCATTGTCATCCTCAATTGGCATTTCTGCATTCTGACTCAGTGGAACTACTGGCTCCCCCTCATCTGGGATCTAAGCGATGTGACGCCTCAGGGCGAGGTTGTGGAGAATGCAGCAGGCCACAATGATTTGACACACTTTGGTGGGTGAGGTGAGGAGGGCTCTACCAGACTTATAAATTCTACGGAATCTTGCCTTCAGGAGCCCAAAAGTCAACACCACGACACGCTGTGTCCTTCCTTGGGCCTCTTTAAAGCGTACTTCCCCTGGCGTGGTTGGGTACCTTCATTGGTGTCAACAACCAGGGTCAGTTTGGGTAGCCAGAGTCCCCTGTAAGTAATTGTTACATGTGTGCAACCATTAGTCTAGGGCATCATAACATTTTTGCAGCAGACACACTAACACAAATGACATATGTAACATACCAAGCAACCAGGCCCTCTCTGGGTACAGTTGTGTCATCAGCTGTAGGATAGCGCTATTCCGCATGATGAAAGCATCATGGACTGAAACTGGGTATCGTACAGATACTTGGGAAATGTAGAGGGCTGCTAAACAGGCTGCTTGGACATTTATGGAATGGAAGTTCTTCCTTTTCCGATAGACCTGTTTATTGCCATGTGGGGGAACCAAGGTTATATGGGTACCATCAATGGCTCTCACTACATGTGGGATATGTGCCAAACCATAAAAATCAGTCCTCACACGGGTCAAATCCTCACGTTGTGGAAATAGGATGTAGCTGTTCAGGTGTTTCAACAATGCAAACAGTTCAGCCTTCAAGACCAGACTGAACACAGGCTGGGACATCCCTGAAGCCAGGGCCACTGTATTTTGGAAAGCACTTGTACAATGGGTGGTATGCCATTAGGATGACAAATGGCAGGCATCAGATCTGGCACCAGCTGACGACAGAGATCCATGATTTTCTGCCTATTGAGTCTGTAGATCTGAATCACATGTCGATCCTCCATGGTCAGCAGGTCTGCTAGTAGACGGTACACTGGAGGTTGTCTGGCCATTCTCATTCCAGGGTAACTATGTGAGAGAAAATAAGGAGGTACGTCTATCTCTCATTGTGTCCATTGTGTCAATACATATGTCTCATATAATGATGTGACATGCCATATGATACATTTGAAACATGGTTCACAGCACAGACCAATGGTAATAATTGCATATCAGTGATATGTCATCCTCTGGCCTCAATTATGACATGGAAATGCAAACGTACCTAAGTCTCTGTGATACTGACGTCTAACTAGGCATTTCATTAAGAAGCCACAAAAACTATCTTGCCCATTGACAAGAGGGTGCTGACTGTGCAACAGAAGATTCCTGATTTTTAGCTAGACAACAAAACAACATGTCCCTTCATTCTGGACATTCATACATGTTTGGTCAATGCCAGCACTTGATATAATGCAGTAGATAGGTTTCCCAACTTGTGACGCATCATGAAGTTAACTTTTCTACCATCTAAGGGCTTTAAAATGGCGACTGCCTGACATATCATACTGGACAATAGGAAACGACCGCGACCGCCTGCGGAAGTTGTCATGGGGGTAGGCAGATGCCAACGCTGTGGACATTGCTATTGAAACACATTGTTCCCTGTGGCGGTCTTACCCAAAGGCAGTGTCAGCCGGCAGTAATGGTCGTGTACATGGCAGCCGTGACCGCCATCTCCTGATGAATCTCTCAATTTTCTCCTGACACTGCGGCCAGCGAGACCGCCACAACTTGAGCTGTTGTGTACTGCCTCTGGGAACAATCATGCTACGCCCAACAGGCGATACGTCCCCTGCCTTCCTAACAGAAGAAATGGAGAAGCTTTTGGAGGAGGTCCTACCCCTGTATGAACAGCTCTATGGTGCACCAGAGGAGCAGGTAAAAGCAGCATATACACATATGTTTCTGTAGGTCGACTAAACTTTGATTTGTTTAGCCTATGCTTATGGGCAATATGTGAGAATATGTCCTTAAAGCCCTGTAGATACTATCAGTGTGCTTAAATGATTGAGTTCCTGGGCAGGTCACTATGTGAGGAGACAGGTGTGGAGTTTTGAGACATTGTGGAGAGTGTGTAATTAGTAATCCCTGACCCACCTTTTGACTATTGCACATGGGTAGCTGAGGTGTAATGCCAGCCATCACCAGGTAAATCTCATCATCTGCTGTGCTTGATGTGTGGACATATGTGCTAAAATGACAGCAGGAGGTGTTGATGCATGTTGGTTGCCAGTTTCTAAACAAACATGTGCCCTCACTGTATCTGCACATATATCTGTGGCCACATCTGGCATTGTGTACTGTTGTACTGAAGCCAATTGATGACACTCTGTGGTCTTAAGCTACGCTCAACAACATCATTGCTAATAGGCTATGGGATGCATGAAGTATTCTGATGCATCTAACCTCTTGGGACACGGTAGTTTGTGGTGATTTTGTGTGCTCGACCTGCAGAGAAAGTTGGCATTCAATAGCCACTTTATTGAAATATTGTCATCTGGACTGTCTTTGTATACCTTCAGCACTGCAAGTATGAGCCTGTAGCCACACCCTGTATCCATGTACAGCCTGCAATAGTTACATATCATGCCCCGCTACTGAGGTTCCTCGACTTCAGCCTCTGCCCAATGTCTGTGTTTGACTTGTTGAACTGACTTGTCATTAACTCTGCCTGTTTTTGTGTGGTACTTGTGAACATGATTTTCTATCTTGTATATGTCATCCATGCAGGTCAACGTCCATCAAAAGAAGGGGATTTGGTGTGCCATTGCCAAGAAGGTGCGGACCCTGGGGGCCAACAGCCGACGGTACACCCACTGTTGGAAGAGGTAGGAAGACCTGAGACACTGGGCCTGGAAGACCGCAGCCCAGCTGGGGATGTCCTCCTAACGAGGACAGGGTGCTCGTCGGACCATGACCCCCTAATGGACCGCATTTTGGCAGTTACCTACCCTGAGATGGATGGGTGTTTGAAGGCCCCTATCTATCAGTCCTGATGAAGACCCTTATGGAGCAGTTATCTGGCCCAGGAGCGTGAGGGGGTCAAAACGTCGACGGTATTGCTCATGCCTGGATTGGTTGGATTTTCTTGGAGAGAATTGAGAATGGAGGATAGGACTCTATTTTTTTAAAAGAATTGATATGATGATTAAATGTGGTTAAAGGATTAACCAACAGGCTTCTTTTTTTTAAGTGTAAATATTTTTAAGAATCATATCTGGAATGGTTTGAGGGATCATTTCTCTTTCTTTACTATAAGAACACGAGCACTTTATATCTTTTACACTGGTTTTTCTCTCTCTCTTTTTTCTATGATAGGATGGGGGTTATGAATTGTATTTAAAAGATATTTATGTGGTAATTTGTAATAAATTGTTTTTGAGATAATTGAAGGGTAATGGTGTGTATGTATGTTTAAAGTGTTTTTCTTTTTAGTTTGTACCTAGGGGTGTTGTTTTTTGTAATTAGATAGACCCAAACCCCTTTGGGGCTAATTAGGGTTACCCTCTGTGGTTGGCAAATACATGGGTGTTTGAAGGCAGCACAGCAGCCACAATGGGGGAAGTACATACCAAAGACATATTTGCCCCTTTAACAGATGATTGAGTAAGGAACTCAAGCTCTGACAATGTGGTAAGAGTAATGTGTAATAGATCTTCTGTGATCACATTGATGTATACGAGTCATGTATTCGGAACAGGTGTGCACATTAATTTTGTTTTGAGACATGATACACAACTATGGGGCCCCTCAGTCCTATAGCACGGAAAGGAGCACATATGAGAGCTTTTTTTGGTTTCCAGTGATCTGCTTTTAATACCCTGGTGGTTGTTAGTTCCCACCAACAGAGCACTCTTCCCTAATGCCATGGTAGAAAGGTAGGTTGGTTCTTGCTCTCTGTCCTCTGCTATCTATCAGAGGGTATGTCTGTGTGAATTGAAGTCAGGTATGGGCAAGTCATCTCCAGTATCTAATGGTTTCTGATGTGTCACAGCATTATGTGATGCAGTGGTGTCCATCACACATGTTGCAAGTTACTTCCCTTTGATAAGTGAGGAATGTGCTATGACATGTGATGTCCCATCAGAGCTGACAATATGCATGTTAGTTACCAATGTGCATATGTTACACTTCCACAGAGACACATATGTTGGTATCAGATGTAAGAATGTAATTACCATGCTGATGTCCTAATAGCAGACACTTGACACATAGCGTGTTCATGGTATACTTGTGTCGATATGATAAATTGGCAATGGTTGTTCACCCAAAGCAATGGCAAAGACAGTACTGGGTCAACATCATGAGTATGTTTGAAGACAAGTTTCATGCCTCACTGTTGGATATTATCATGTGTACTTGCTGTAACCATGTAGCTACAACAAATGAGGCCCGGGTTTTTTGGAACCTTCTCGATTGAAAAGAAACTTATGTGGTGCTGTTGTAGTAGTTCTTATACACCTGTTTGTAGGTTGGTAAGTGTGACCTGACGGTTGGCTTTCATCATGGTTGTTGTACCAGTTATGTTGGCATCACATGTGCTTGTCACATCTGTCTGTGGTGAATTCACCACAGACAGATGCTAGGCTCCCACGGGGGAGACCGGATCGGCTATATCTTCATCTGAGTCCTCCTCCAGTGGCCACTCCCTAGTGGTGGTGGACCCATCGGGAACCACTCCTATACCATCTTTGTCCACCACCCACAGTTCTATCACTGCCCTACTTGTAGCTCCCCTCCTATTTGGCTGGCCTGCTCATCCAAGAGAGTGAGAGTCTCCTTTGCCGCAGGCTCCTCTGCCCCAGCCTCTTTTCCCCCTGCTGCCCTCAGTGAGGAGGCTACTGACCTCCTGAGGTCCATCTCTGTGGGTCAGACGGCCATCATGAATGCCACCCAGGGAATGGCAAGCTAGATCCAACAGAGCAATGCATTCCTGGAGGACATTCAGGGTGCAATCTCTGGCCCACAGAGATCATTTCAGGCTCTGGCCTCCATACTGACAGCAGCCAGTCACCCCTTGTCTACCATCCCCTCCACCTTACTCTTCCCAGTCCAAATCCCCCCTCCCCTGACACAGCCAAAGCATACAAACAGACAGGCATGCATCCACCTCTATATCCAATTGTAGCGATGACAAACATAAGCCCCACAAGACACACCATTGGCACGCACACAAACAACATCCATCTGCAGACACAGCAACAGTCACAACTTGCCCTGGCACTCCCACCACCCCTAGCGTCAAAGACACAACACCTGGCACACCTGCAGTCAGCACCGCAACATTCACTGACCGAGCCACCATACCTATCCTACCCACAGACACCACCCCAGCAGACCCTCAGACATCCACCCCAGTAACCACTCCCGCAGACACCACAACTACTGACATGCCTACATGCAGCACATCCACCATACCTGTAGTCAACACCCAAACAGACAACCACCCACCCACCATGGCATCTCCCAGCACCTCCATCCCCCTCAGCCCAAGACACATAAACACCCTCACTCACCCACCCAACAGATACCCACCAAACACAAGCACACCTTCCACAAAGATGCACCCAAGTCATCCACTCCTACATGTCATACAATCACTCCCTCACCTTCACACCTTCTGATGACTGGCCCGCGTGTCAAAAAGTGGTCCTCTCCAACCTTGACCTTTTCCCTACTCGTCCCCCCTGAAACCTCCAAAAGATCTGTTTCCCTCACCGAGGCCATCTCTTCCACCTCCAAGGCCTCCCCTATGCCCCTGTCAGCACCCATGCCTCTCCCCCCACCAAGAAGAGGTCCACCCCTCCCAAGATGGTTGCCCCCCTTTCCAAACCAAAGCCAAAACTCACCTCTCCCAAGCCCAAACCCTCCCCTATTCTACCCCACACAATACTCCCTGAGATTCCTGCCGGTCCCCTTGATGCCTACCAGTGGAGGTTACATGGCAGTCAGGAGTCAAGTTTGGGTACCATTTAGTGCCTTTGGGGCAAAAGCACATTTGAATATATGGACTGGCCAATGGCCTTGGGCTTTTATCTTTGTGCACAAAATATGTTGGTTTTCTGGTTACATCTTTGTCCTGCATTTTCTTTGGTAGGTTTGAGTTGTTCCTGGCTGACATTTGTTGCGTGCCAATATTTTGTTGTGTGCTGCTTGCTGCTTCATGTATCATTCGCTTAGTATGTGAGTTTGTGTGAAGGGCTGTTGTCCCTTAGGGGTAGGGTGTGTGTTGTGTGATAGGTACGTGCATGTATCTGAAATGTTGATGTTTGTTGCGTTATATGTCTGAAGTTGTGCTGTGTCACTTTGTGTGTTTTGCCTGTTTGAGGCTGCGTATATTATGCATGGCATGATGGGTTTGATGTACTGTGTGTGTGTGTGTAGTTTGCTGGGTTGTAGGATGGTGCTGTGTGTGTTCCATCACACATGGTTGTACATTGTGTTTTATGTGTGTCGTGTTTGTGGCCAGTGTTAGTTGTGAGTGTGTGACATATGTTTGTATTTGTGCAGTTGTTATGTTGTTGTCATAAGTTTGTATGTTGAATGGGGATCTGTGCGGCTGGGCCTGTACTGTGTTGCTGGGTATAAATGTCTGGTATTGGCATGTAGTGTGTTTGTGTGTGTGTGCGCGCTGCAGTGTGCGTGATGTGTATGTGTGGGTGTCCGTGATGCAGGATGTGAGTGCGTGTGTCACTATGCTGCTATGTGTGAGTACAGCCCTTTTCACCCCCGTCCCTATGGTATGTAATGTAACTGCACAAATTTGAACATTTCACATATGTAACAGGTGAATGTGTGTACTTACGGTTGTTGTCATCCTTGTCGGTGATGTCTACGTTGCCTTTCTGTGAGCAGGAGCAGTGGGATGAAGTCTAGTTGTGGTTCCGTGGCGGCTCTGGACGTGTTTTGCTTCCTGAAGGTGAGTGTCTCCCTTTACACTATTCGTTTCAGCCTAGTGCTCTGTGGTGGTTGGACCTCGGAGGTCACACTGGCGTTGTGCAACCTCCTAATCTTTCCGGTGGAAACATTGTCTCCGCTGGACTGTTTGTCCCTCCATTCGACCGCGGCGGTCTGTCCTGCCTGGTGGTGCCGGCAGTGCTTTGGAGGTCTTTTCTGTGCACCACTGCCAGACTCCTAATTTGACAGTCTTCTCCGCCAGCATTTTGGCACAAATTAAAAATATTGTTTTACGTAAATACATGTACACTTTTTACTTCTCTTTTCTGATTTCCTTCATACAAATATATAATTCTTCAATCACCTTGACTATGTCAGAAGTCTTTATTGCATTATCTTTCTGTTACATTGCATTATGAATAGGTTTCCTACGAGTTCATCAGACATTGCTCCAAATATAAATTTTATGGACACTTTTTTTTTTTAAGTCCAACCAATCCTTCATCCACAGATTACCCTGCTCTCTGTGGCTTTGTATAAAACTTGAATCATATCATTGCAATGTTCAACATATTTGCAAACTCAGGGCCTAATTATGTGTTTGGTGGATGAGAACACCCATCCGCCAAACTCCCGACAGACTTATTACAAGTTTCCCACTACTGAGGTTTCAGCCCATCAGCCTAGCGGCAATGCTGTTGCCTGCAGGGTGCACCAGCACCTTCGCAATGTTCACTGTCTGCCAATGCATGGGAATTACAGGGCCCCCCTGTGGCCCCCTGCACCTGTTGCCCACTATCCTTTTTATAAAGTTAATACCAGCATGAAAAGGCTTGTGGAGAACAAGGTGGATCAGCAGGGTGGCGCTGCATGCAACGCCGCCCTGGCTGATTGCGACTTCCACCCTCCAGCAACCCGTTGGGATCACCAGTCCCCAGCAGAGACGGCGGAATCCTGGTGGTCTGACCGCCAAGGTCTTAATGTGGCGGTCAGACTGCCACAGCAGCAGCGGTCCTGACCGCCACTGTGAGGCTCAGGACTGATAGCCTCGTAATGAGGCCCTTTGTCTCAAGTATTGTTTTAACTTCTTTGTACGCAAGTGATATAGGTTGATAAATTGCATCTAAAGTAACAGCTATGTACTTCAATAAGTGTTGTCCTTTTAAAACAGTGCACTTAGTAACAATGCCTTTTTCCTTGCCGACCATCCAAAACCTCCAAACAGTTCAGAAGAAAGTTCCAACCACTTCTTCCACTCTGTATGTGGTGGTCCTGCTTGAGTCAAATATGGTGAAGGTATAACCGCTGTTCTCCGAGTCAAGCTTGGAAAATGTGAATGCAGAACAAGTTCAAAGCTAATAACACTTCTAAAGATGCATGCCACACTACTCTCACAGTATAACTCCAATAGGACTTCCTCCTCGACTTCTGCACAGAGAGCTGGCGTCAGTAACTACTAACATTGGTGGGTGTATATTATAAGAATTCTTTCACCCAGAGTAGTGACAGTATGTTTTTTACACAATAGCAGATCCAAAGTTAATTTTTCACACACTTTTACAGCTAACAGTATGCAGACTTCAGTTTCAATGTTTTATCTTTTTTCCCCACAAGCAGATTTGCTCAGAAGTATTTCTTCTGAAATATGTGACACTGACTGTTGCATGCACATCCCTTTATTAAGTGTGCAACCAGCAGTAAGGAAAATGTTCCCGAAAAATGCAGAAAAGAAGGCAATTTTACAAGCTGGATCATATAAGAATTGCGTTGACATTTTTGGATCATAGCATGTGAACAAAACGGCACTCCAAATCTGTATGGTGATTTATTAATCTGAGCATCCCTTGCTCTTTCACCTTCACAATCTTTTTTAGTTTCAAAGTGTAGTGACATACTTATAATCATAGGCATAAAATTGATTCTTTGCGATTGGATAGGAGCCAATATCATAATGCCCTTAATGTAGCGTGCAGGAGAGTGCCATGTAAGGAAGCAGAAAGCAGCTAGTGCTGAAGTCATGGATGTTGGGTTTCAATGGTTTAATACATGAAAGTCTATTATTAGTAAAAGGAACAGTGGTGCTGGTTCTATGGCAATGCAGATCGATGAAGATGTGAAATTTGCCACCTGCTCGGGGATTCATAGAAAGGGAGCTGCAAAATGCCACGGCGGCTATCATATCCACTTTTCTTGCACTGTCCAAGCTGATGACTTCGTTATCTTTTATAGACAGAGGTAAAAGATATTGCAATTACATGCCCTTTCTTGTCATAATCCTTTGTAATCCGGGACTTGATATATAAATCAATTTTTCAGATGCAAACCCTGCAATTCACAAAATCATAGGGTTTGCTACTTCATAACAGCTTTTCAGAAGGCAGAAAACCCTGTTAATGGGTTGGAAAAGCGTTTCCAAGTCGTGAAAAGGCACTTTCAATCCTTTCTGAATCACAAAGAGGAGTGTATTTGAAAAGGGGCTTCCCTCTCTTCATGTGAGTAAGAAAATAATATATAAATCATTTGCAGCTGAAGCGGGGAGGGGGGGTTATCCACTGGACTATTTCCTCAACCCCCAGATGCCTGGCCTGCTCACATAGAATACCTCTGTCTATGCCTGCATCTTGAGATGTTCTGAGCTACAGGGACACAACAAACTCCAGAGGCGTCTCTGCAACTGAACTTACATGAACCTGCCTGAGTCCTGCTGGTATCTGCTAGAGCGAGCCCCTTACCCCCAAGAGGTGCCTCCCCAGGTACTGGACCCTTGGCTGACATCAGAGCACACTTCTGCAAGAAATTGAGAAATCCTGAAGTTTTAGGCCCTTGGTGACCATAAATGGACCCATTTGTGCTGAGACTCTGCTGCCTGTGATGATAATCAGCGTGAACCTCTGGTAAAACGTAATCTTCTTGCTACAGCGACCACCAGCGATGACCCGGAATGCGAGATCTGTCTTAGTGCAACATTAATGAAGACAAGTGGTGCCCTCCAGCATGAAGCTCCAGCAATGACCATCTGTTACACCTGACCAGATCTTCATGCTACCGCTATGGCAGTCCACAACACCAGGTGTGCTCTTCACACTATAGCTGTGACCATCCATGATGCTTAATCTCGAGGCCGTTCCTAAATGAAAAGACAGTTGAGTTTATTCTTAGGGCATCAAGGATGGAGTTCCGAAGTCTGGCAGTCAGGCAAAGAAAGACCTGTTTGTCGGTTTTACTTTTACCTTGATTTAGGTATTTCAAAAAGGAGGTTGTTTTTTCTCGTGTGGATATTTCAATACCAGTTGTGTGGAATTTGTCTTTTAGGTAAGATAGAAGGTCATCCTGGATGTTCTTGTTGGTAATGCTGGGAATTTTTATAGTTTTTGTGAGCTTCCAGCCATTGCAGTTGCTTGAGGACAGGGGTGATATTGGCTGACTTGTTTGCATTGAAACAAGTTAGACTGACGCATATAGAGTTGGTTTGAGAGGTGCAGTTGATGATTTTGGTAATTCAGAAAGGACAGCGTTGCCTCCATCAAAGACATGAGGACTGAATGACAGTCCTGAAATTTGTAAGGGGAATACAAGGTTTGATTTTCCTTAGACGGTGTAGTTGATAAGTTACTGATTTTGTTAGCTTACTGATGTGTGAGGTTAGGCTGAGGTTGGAATCGATGAAACCGAGGGATTTCGGTGATGGTGTCAGAAATGTTGCGATGGCCAGTGGGTGAAAGAAGTTGAGGGTTTTTGAATTGCTGGACGGAAGTTACTTGTATGGAGTAGAAGGAAAACAATTTTGCTTGGGTTTAGTTTTAGAGGTTTAGCGACATGACATGTGACATGACAGGCTTACCTGATAATACACCCATGTTACATTCAAACCAAACCAAGTGTATGCAAAACAAGAGAAGCACTAACTGTTTATAATATGTATGTTTAAAATGTAGGGCCTAGAAAACAAATATTTTCAATGCGATGCCGGCGAACAGAGTGTGTGAGACAGCTATACTATTTTAGCAGAAGATAACAAAAATAACAGAAACACAACAGAGAAAAATCTTCCGTTTTGCTTTCCTGAGAGTTAGTTGTAGTGATTAATGCTGCAAGTCCTTCTGCCCTTGCATTACAGTGCAGATATGAAAGGCTGCACAGCAACTCTTCCTCGCACCTTCCATATGGTATCAATGGGGAGAAGGTTAGGAAATGACCTGTGAATTTCAGGGGGGAAGGCTTAAAGACCAGAGTTCCATTATGTAACTGCAGGCCTGGCAGCTTTCTTTGGTATATTGGAATAGTTACATAGCTTGGCATTAAAAAAATTGGGAAATTTACTAATTTGTGCCCATCATGCATGGTGTTGTGATTATTGATGTAATTTCAGAAGTTGCAGTGATGTTATGATTGATGCCATAGAACATGCCATGCGTGATGTAATATAGTAGGTAGTTAGCAGTGCATGACGAGGGCCTGCATTGTAGTTGCTGTTAGAAATTGGCTGTCTAGTTGGCAGAGGTATGCATCCTGTCCAAGTAGGGACCACAGTCTTAGTCATGGTAAGTCAGACACACAGCCTAAATTAGCCTGTGCTCACCCTCTGGTAGCTTGGCACAGAGCAGTCAGGCGTAACGTAAGAGGCAATGTGTAAATTATTTGTGCAACTCTTAATTACAGTAACACATGGAAGGACACCACATAAAATAGTCTATACAAGTTTAGGAAAATAGAAAATCTTTGTCTGAGTAAAACAAGACCAAAATGACAAAGATCCGAAAACTGGAAATCGAGAAATGAATTTTTAAAGATTAAGGCCCTCATTACAACCCTGGCAGTAAATCCTGCTTACCGCCGTGCTGACGGCCGTCAAGATACCGTGGCGGAAATCCGCTACAGGTATTACGACCCACATCTCGTAATCCGCCACAATACAGATACCCACACAAGTCGGTCACGCCAAAGGTCAGTCATAAACTGGCGATAGCAAAACCCACACTGTCACGCCAACGGGAATAATCCCACAGTATCACGACCCATGAATCAATGAGGCAGTCATTCAACCGCGGTAATCCATTGGCGGTACATACCGCTGGGCTCAAAATACACACACATTTACAAAACACAACCATATTGGACAATTCAAAATACACACACACCTGATACACATACACACACCACACCCACACACTCACACCACTATAAAACATACACCCACATTACCCACAACCCCTTACAATGACATTTTTGGAAGAAGCAGAGAGAGAGAGAATTTCAACCACACCACCAGCATCCACAGGCACACAACACCACCACTCATACAACATCCACACACCTCAAAGAACACACAACAACACAACACATCATACAGCACAACAAACATCACCTCACACATCACCCACACCACATTATGGCACCCTAAAGACACCCCAGGTTTTCTGAGGAGGAGCTCAGGGTCATGGTGGAGGAAATCATCCAGGTAGAGCCACAGCTAATCGGATCACAGGTGCAGCAGACGTCCATTGCAAGGAAGATGGACCTATGGCGGAGAATTGTCGACAGGGTCAACGCAGTGGGACAGCATCCAAGAACACAGGATGACATCAGGAAGAGGTGGAACGACCTACGGGGGAAGATGCATTCCGTGGTATCCAGACACCAGGTAGCCGCACAGAGGACTGGCGGTGGACCCCCACCTCCTCCCCCACAACTAACAACATGGGAGGAGCAAGTCTTGGCGATCATGCATCCTGAAGGCCTCGCAGGAGTAGCAGGAGGACTGGACTCTGGTAAGTCATATCTTTACTACGTTATCCCCCCCACCCTACCTGCATGCCATCACAAACTCCTACCCCAACCCTCACACCCATCACCCCAACACTCCACAGAAACCCCACTATCACAATCCACACATCCCAAAACCAAGCCCTGCATGTAACATCAATGCATAGACACCCATCACCAAAGCATGTCCAGTAGAGATACTCACCCAGGCCCAAAAATCACCAATCAAACAAGGGCCAACCCAATAATGCAAGCACAGGAGTAGAGGGTAACTCACCCATTGCACAAGATGGCACACACAGATACAATAACTATGCATATACACCCCAGAGGACCCCAACCCAACGTCACCGGACAGGAGGTGCCAGCCATATCCAGTCCCCCCACAGAAGAGGCTCACAGTGACGATAGCAGTTCTGCACGCCTCGATCAAGATGACCAGCCCGGCCCATCAGGGACCTCTGGACAGTCAGTTCCCCTGCCACAGTCACAAACCATCACTGAACCTCCCCCCTCAGGAAACACCAGCACAGCACCCACCCAGCGGGCCATTCCCTCTGTCCCCAGGACACGTCAATCAGCAGTGTGTCTACCACTACAGGGACCCCAGGCAACCCCACAAAACCAAGACAATCAGGGACCTGGGGTCAGTGGCAGTGGGCACATGGTTCAGGGGACAGAGGCACAGGATAACAGGGAAGCTGGGAGGACTGCTGTGCGACAGGGGGAGGACAGGCCAAGGGAACCCACTCTCCACGAGGCACTCTCCAACATCATGGGAGCATACCACCATTCCCAGGAGACCAAGGGCACGGTACTGGCCAAGTTTCAGGAGACCCAGCGGCTGCAGGAGGAACAGTACCTGGGGATCAGGGAGGACTTGAAGTCCATTAACACCACTCTGGTCACCATTGCAGGGGTGCTGGCAGACATGGCCAACACCATGAGGAAAACAGTGGCACACCAACGGGCCCCTGACACTAGCCTGAATGATGAACAGCCCTCCACGTCCGCCGGTGCTAGTGGACAGGAGGTCCCGCCACAGGAACAACAGGCCACCAGCACCCCACACCCTGTAGAAGGAGAACCACCCCTCAAATGGTCCCTGAGATTCAGGAACAAGACAGAGAACATTGCCAAGACCCCGTTCAGGAAAGAAGACTCTCCTGATTGTCACCCTTCTGTCCCACTATGTCACCCTGACAACCTTGAACTGCCATTACTCCACCTCCTATGCCCCCTTGGACAATGCACCTGTGATACCAAAAGGCTGGACTCCACCATGCACATTCCTCCACCATCACTCCAGCCCATTGCACATACCCCTCCACTGAATACCACTTAAATAAACACCCTGAATCACAAAACGATCTGGAGTCAGTCTGTACTTTCACAATTGTGTTATTACAACCTCTCTGACAAATAGCAATGTCAATGTTAATTTTCACATACCAACGTTCGACAGTTGTTGAGCAGCAGTAAACATAGCAGAAGGCAGAAAGTGGTACCCAGATCTGTGAAATGGAAAGCCAAAGTGAACTGTCATGGTCCATACAGAGAGGTAAAAAGGCAGAATGATATAAGAGGAGCAGTGCCAGTCTCTTACCTGTGTCTCACTGGAAGTATTGCATGATGATGTTGTTTTGGTTGTCTATATCTTCTTCTTCTGCCTCCTCTTTCTCACTGTCCACAGGCTCCACAGCTGCCACAAGACCAACATCAGGCCCATCCTCCTGCAGAAAAGGCACCTGGCGTCGCAAAGCCAGGTTGTGCAACATACAGCATGCCACGATTATCTGGCACACCTTCTTCGGTGAGTAGTATAGGGAGCCACCTGTCAGATACAGGCACCAGAACCTGGCCTTCAGGAGGCCGAAAGTCCGCTCTATTATCCGCCTAGTTCGCCCATGTGCCTCATTGTAGCGTTCCTCTGCCCTTGTCCTGGGATTCCTCACTGGGGTCAGTGGCCATGAAAGGTTGGGGGTAACTAGAGTCACCTGCAAATATCGAGGGACAACTGTTAGACTCACACCAACCCTTAGGGACTCTCCCATACCCAGACACCCATTCAAACTGTGTGGGGACCTTGTCCTCACCTATTAGTCACACACAGTGCCTCTGGAGTTGCCCCATCACATAAGGGCTGCTGCTATTCCTCAAAATGTAAGCGTCATGCACTGAGCCAGGATACTTGGCATTCACATGGGAGATGTACTGGTCTGTCAAACACACCATCTGCACATTCATGGAATGGTAGCTTTTGCGGTTTCTGTACACCTGTTCATTCCTGTGGGGTGGGACAAATGCCACAAGTGTACCATCAATGGCACCAATGATGTTGGGGATATGTCCCAGGGCATAGAAGGCACCTTTCACTGTGGGCAAGTCCTCCACCTGAGGGAAAACGATGTAGTTGCGCATGTGTTTCAGCAGGGTAGACAAAACTCTGGACAACACGTTAGAGAACATTGGCTGTGACATTCCTGATGCCATGGACACTGTTGTTTGAAAGGACCCACTGGCCAGGAAATGGAGTACTGACAGGACCTGCAATAGAGGGGGGATTCCTTTGGGATGGCGGATAGCTGACATCAGGTCTGGCTCCAACTGGGCACACTGTTCCTGGATTGTGGCACGATCAAGTCTATAGGTGATAATGATGTGTCTGTCTTCCATCGTCGACAGGTCCACCAGGGGGCTGTATACCGGAGGATGACGCCATCTCATCATCTGCCCCAGCGTACGTGCCCTATGGAGGAGAAGGGTGAGCAGAGGCTCATACACCACATAGCTTGAACAATTGTGATATAATCAGTGTGTGGCGCTGTCTATCCGTATTCCTGCCCAAAAGTGCTGTGACGCAGTTAGTTGCCCTGCCATGTGTCCCCCTGAAATGGCGGCTGCCTGAACTGTAAGGAGGGACAAGGGGAAATGAGGTACTGCGCTGGCGTTGTGCAGCTTCGCAGTAGGCGGACGAAGACCGCAGCGCAATTCAGCATTGGTTATCATTGGGCCCTATGGGTTCCAGGAGCCAATGACGATGTATGCCGGCGGTGACGGTATGCACCGCCGTGGACGTAACCGCCATTTTCTATCTGTTCACTCACTTGATACCTGACCTTCAACAAGAGAGGACCTACACTGCAAGTGATGCTGTGACCTGAGTCTGGAAGGGACAATGGCTACAGTGTCTGGGGAAAGGGCCCCTGCCTTCAGCGTGGAGGAGTTGGACCACCTGGTGTCTGGGGTCCTCCCCCATTACACGCTACTCTACGGTCCTCCAGACAAACAGGTGAGTACACTGTGAGCATGATGGATGGGACATGAATGTATGGAGTGGGGTGGATGGAAGATACAGGGGGGATGGGCTCAGGCCAGCATGTGAGGATGGTCAGTGTATGTGTTTCTGGGCCAGGGTGGGAAGTTGTGGCCAATGAATATGAAGAACTGTATGGGGGAGTAAAATCCATTCTTACTTTATTTTTCCTCTAGGTCAGCACCCACCAGAAGAAGGGTATTTGGAGTGCCATCGCCAAGGAAGTGCAGACCATGGGGGTCTACAATAGACGGAGTACCCACTGCTGCAAAAGATGGGAGGACCTGCGCCGCTGGAGCAAGAAGATGGTGGAGGACCAGCTGGGGATGGCCTCCCAACGTGGAAGGGGTGCCCGGCGCACCATGAACCCCCTGATGTACCGGATCCTGGCAGTGGCATATCCTGAGTTGGATGGGCGCTTGAGGGCATCACAGCAGCCACAAGGGGGTGAGTACAGTCTCATTCAGCTGACTCTGCACGCTGTATGAGGTGTCTGGGTGGGGGAAGTGGGTTGTGGGTTCCCCTAGGCCAGGGCAAACATGCTAGGGTAGGTCCATTGTTAGGCAGGCTCTGTGGCACTACAACCCCAAAAGTGGTAGTGGCCATCTACACCTAGTCAGGCTCCTGTGGGTTCCAGGTGTGCATCAAATGGGCTTAGGCACAGTCCCCCATGGGCAGGTTATCTTCCCATGAACTGTTAGTGCATGGCCTAGTGCATAGGGCTGCTCCCTGTATGTTGTGTCCGCCAACAGTGGTGTTGTTGCTGGCACTGACCATGTGTCTCCTCTGTCTTCCCCCCCCTTTTTGTTTTGTCACCCTGTCCTTGTGTGCATTAGAATCATCTGGTGGAGGAGCATTGGCGCCGGAGCAGGAGGGAGCTGCAACCCACAGGTCCCAGGAGGGTGAATGTACGGAGTCTGAAGGCACCAGTGGGATGGAGGGCGAGGGGTGCTCCACGACGGGGACAGGAGGAGACTCCAGTGACAGCAACTCCTCCTCTGATGGGAGCTCCCTTGCTGTAGCGGGCACCTCTGTGCCCACTGCAACAACAGGTACAGCTGCCACCCCCCCTACCAGCACAGCCCTCCCAGCAGCCCCTCAGCGTGTTTCCCGTGCCCGCTTACCCAGGAGGGTGGGCATCTCCTTCGCCCCGGCACCTCAGGCCCTGCCACAGACAGCCCTGCTGTCCTCAGTGAGGAGGCTATTGACCTCCTGAGATCCCTCACTGTTGGGCAATCAACCATTTTGAATGCCATCCAGGGTGTCGAGAGGCATTTGCAGCAAACAAATGCATACCTGGAGGGCATTCATTCTGGCGTGGCAGCCCAACAGAGAGCATTTAAGGCTCTGGCCTCAGCACTGATGGCAGCCATTGTCCCTGTGTCCAGCCTCCCCCCTCCAACTTCCACTACCCCAGACCCAATCCCCTCTATCTCAGCCTATCCCGAGCACACCATCAGACCAGCATGCACACTCATCAACACACAATGTGGCTCAGACAAACATGAGCACCACACATCCCACAGGCACTCACACAAGCACCATACCCATGCAGACACACCAACATCCACTGCCTCCACTGTGCCCCCTCCTCTACGTCCTCCACCTCCCTCCCAGTCTCGTCTCCACTCACATCTACATGCACTACATCCTCAGCCACTACCTCCATCAACAGCACGCCCATTACCACTTACCACTCACGTGCAATCACCACCCCAGTACCATTCACACGTACCCTGTGTCCTCTCCCAGTGTGTCTGTGAGCCCTCCTCCCAAAGTACACAAACGCAGGCACACGCCCACTCAACAGCCATCTACCTCACAACAGCCTACAGCCCATGCAACCTCATCCAAACTCAGCAGACGTACACCTCCTACAACCACTACCTCTTCCTCCACTCCCAAACCCCCTCCATCTTCCCGTCCCAGTGTGTCTAAAAACCTTTTCCTGGCTCACATTGACCTCTTCCCTACACCTCCCCCCCCATCCTTCCCCTTGGGCCAGGATGTCCAGATCCCAGCCCAGCACCTCAGCCACAAAATCCTCGAGCACTGTGGTCCCTGCAAGTCCAGTAACATCACGGGCGGCACCCATCGGGGCTGCCAGTGTGCCACCTAGTGAGGCCAAGGATCAGCCTATTCTGCCACTTGCCAAGGTGAAGAAGTGGCACCAACCACCCAGTAAGGCCTCCTCCAAGACAAAAGAGGACAGTGCCAAGGTCCCAGCAGCGACTTCCAAGGTGGGGAAGGGACACAAGGCCAAAGAGAAGTCAGCTCAGGGCAAGGAGCCTCCGGGTGAGGGACTGGTGTCACCCCTTCTGCAAGGCAGAACAGCAACCTGTTTGACGGTGGCCACCGCCGCAACCACCGCCACCTGCATCGCCACCTGAACCGCCACCTGCACGTCTGCTGCCTCTGCTACAGTCCCCAGCATCATCCCAAGTGGGCAGCCATCCGAAGCTGCAGGAGACGTCCTGCTGTCTCCCTCCACAGGTGCTGACACCTTCACCACCGGCAGCATCTCCGCCGCAGACACCGCCGCAGCCACTGCCCTGCGACGTGCCCAGCCAGTGCCACCACAGCCGACATCAACATCATCCCCAGTGGGCAGTCGTCCGAGGCTGCAGGGGACGTCCTGGACCCTGCACCCACTACATGAGGCACCACAACCAGCACTAGAAGTACCAGCAGTTGGCAGGCCAAGTCGCCGCAGGGTGGAGTGTGTCTCTGCCTCCATCGAGTATCATGCTACCTGTTCCCAGAAAATCTCGTGGCTCAGACACCCAGGTGAGGGAATGGGAACTGCCACACCCCATGTGCAGCACTCTGGGCACCAAGCCCCATCCAGAACCAGTGGAGAACAGCATCCACTACCCCAGTCCTTGGCAGGATGAAGCACTCTGGGAACCAAGCCCCCTCCAGAACCAGTGGAGAACAGCATCCACTACCCCAGTCCTTGGCAGGATGAAGCACTCTGGGCACAAAGCCCCCTCCAGAACCAGTGGAGAACACATCCACTAGAGAGACTGTGGCTTTGCACTCCCCAGGACCAATCAGTGGTCCAACCACCCACTTGAGAGACTTGAGAGACTGTGGCTTTGCACTCCCCAGGACCAATCAGTGGGCAAACAACCCACTTTAGAGACTTGAAAGACTGTGGCTTTGCACTCCCCAGGACCAAGCAGTGGGCAAGGAGCCCCCTCGTGGAGCAATGGCGTCGTCCCATCATCCGGCTGAGGTGCCCCCTCCCCTTCCCCCTGAGGTGCCTGTTTTTTTTCGACCTGATGCCCCAGCAGTGTTCTCTCCGTTTTGAGGCAGGTATCATGTGTGGGTTTCGCCAATGCTTTTTGGGACCACTGGCCCACGGACATTGAATGGAACAGTATCCCGACTTGTGTAGTTGCTGTACATATTTGTATATACTGATCTTTTAAAGTTATGTTGGCCTATCAGGATTTTCGATGATTACACTTGTTACAATCATTTTATTTGGTCCTTGCGTTTTTCCAGGGGGTTACGGGGAGTAAATGTTGCTGCATGTGTTTATGTGTGTGTTGTTTTGGGTGGGGGTGGCGGTGTTGCGTGTCACTCTCTTTTTCCTCCCCCCCTCCCCTGTGTGCTAGGTGCAGTACTCACCGTGGTCGTCGCCGCCGTCTTTGATGTTCCTGGTAGAAGAGGAGGTAAACCAACATTGGTAACACCTGTAACTCGGGCTCCATGGCGTCCTGGTTCCTCGTTGGGTGTCGAGTGGTGAGTGGTTTCTGTTCCAAGTACTGTTTCCACCATGCTTTTGTTGGTGTTGGTACCGCCTCAGAATAGCTGGCAGATTGTGCCTTGTAATACTGTTGATGGTACATTGTCTTCTGCCTGTCTGTTGGTGGTTGCCGCTGCTGTGTTTGTTGCTACCGCTGTGACGGTCGAAATGTTAAAGTGTCTGTTTGTATTGGCGGTTTCCGCCATGGTCGTGATTCCATTTTTTTTACCACCGGCCTGTTGGCGGTTTTACCGCCGCTTTATCACCGACCACCAGGGTTGTAATGAGGGCCTAAATGTGAAAACAGTACTCACAAGTCACTAGCGGTCAAAAGGCTATTTGAGGTCACAAGGGACCGGTGCAAATCCAAACTTCAGGCCGACCGCGATGGAAGGTAGGCAAGTTACAGAACCGAAGCAGGGTCCTCTAAAACAGCACCTTTGATGGAGCAAAGCATCAACATTAAAGGCACAATGCATTGGATTTTGCAGAAATCAGCTGCAAACCCCACTTATGAGGCCCAGAAGTGAAGGGGGGCACCTCAGGCAAGGGTAACACTTACAGATGGCAGGATCCAGCAGCACCAGGAGAGTTGCAGGCAATCTTTGATGTCCCAGAGACTGCCGAGAACAGGGGGCAAGCCAACAAGCCCTTGAGAATTTTGGGTTCAAGGATGGAAGAACAGGTCCTGTCTTTCTCCCTTCAGACAAGAAGCAGAAGGGCAACACAGCAAAGCAATAACAAAGTGTCCATCCCTCCTACAGCACAGCACACAGCAAGCAGTAGGCCAACACAGCAATGCAGTTGCAGAGTGGCAGTCCTTCCTGGCAGCATGTCATTGGTTCCATTAGAGTTCAGATTTGGTGGGGTTTGGAGTCTAGTATTTATACCCAAATGTGCCTTTGAAGTGGGGGAGACTACAAAGAGGACTTTGAAGATCACAAGTTCCCTGCCCTTTCCTTTTTGGCTTCAGGCACTCTACAGGGGGTAATGCAACCGTTTTTGGGAGGAAGGGCACAACCCTATTCAGGTGTAGGTGGGGCAGTGCTAAGCTCCGCCCCCGTCAAGACATTTAATGGACCATTAATACCCATTAAGTCACAATTAAGCTGCCATTGTGTGCGACTGTATAGAGGGAATGCACAAAGCCCAGCTGCCACCAACCCAGAGGTGTATTCAGAAACACGCAGAGGCGTAGAATGGTTAAAGTAAGAAAATGCCAACTTTCTAAAAGATGCATTTTCAGACTTACAATTTTAAATCCGACTTCACCATGAGTTATGATTTTAAATTGTGAGTCACAAGACACCAGACTTCAAATTACTATTGTTTCCCAATTGGAAATTACACTTAAAAGCTGCTTCAAGGTAACCCCAATGTTAACCTATGTAAGAGATAGGCCTTGCAGTGGTGAAAACTGATTTTCATATTTTTTCACTACCAGGACATGTTAGACTTAAAAGTACATGTCCAACTTTTTAAATACACCATACCCTGCCCTTGGGGCTAACTTGGGTCTACCTCAGGGATCATATACATCAGTGACAGCTGCCACTGAACATGGGTGGCGGGGCAGGACAGGGCGCAAAGGGACTGGGGGGCTTTAAAAAGAAATGTAAAAAAAAAAAAAAAACACTTACCTTCGAGGGTACACGCGTTCGTCTCCCCTCCATCCTCTTCCCGGCTGCTGCACCTGCTCCCAGCCAATCATGTCGCGTCATGATTGGCCCGCTTCGCTGCTCAGACTTGGGATTCTCATCCTCCAGCGTTGAGATCCTGGTTTCAGCTGTTTGTTCAGTCTCTCCATCATGAGGTCCATCTGTGCATTTAGCTTGCCCATTTTTGTGTATATTCCCTCAAGGCTAGGTCTCATTTCCAGTAGGATTGCTTTTATGTCGCCCTCACTTCTGTTACTGTTATCAGATGGCACCAGGGAGGCCTGTCCCGGTCGTGTCCCAGTCAGTCGCTTCTGCTCAATTGGCAACTTGCCTTGTCTGAGGTCCAGTTTCCCCATATCAGCGATGGAGTGACACACGCAGAGTTCGGTGGGCGGAGGGTCCGCATAAGATCTTAGCGTGTCCCACTAGGGAAGTGTGTGGAAACCGTTGTTTTGGTGGTCACAGGGCGACCAGGGAGGGGTGGTTCTCTGGGTCTCACACTACCTCTTGGTACAATATTCGATGCTCAATGCCACTGGGGTCTAAGAGTTCAGGCTATATCAGGGGCACTCAGGGTAGATCATCAACTTGTTAGGACCACTGGGCGGCCTTCAGGTGTAACACTCCCAAACCATCTGGTATGCTCCCAGAGGATGTGCCAGCAAGGGGAGGGCGGCATCAAGGTGAGCAATAACACTAGCTCCAAGCAGTTTAGAGCTCAGTATGGACCCCCCATTGCCTCCCCCGTGTAGCATTTGGTTTGGTAGGTTTTAATGGAATGGGATGGGGCTGTGCCTCCACTTGGTGTTCTGTGCGGTCTTCCAGGTCATCTGGCCCTCCATGCAGCAATCGGGGCCTCAGGGAGAGTGTACCACCAGCCACTCTGTGTTCTGAGGGTGAGCGTGACACCGTCATCTTCACTGCTCCTGCAGCGTCCATCAGGGGATTCGGCAGCTTGGCAGACTAGATGTAGGCCAGGTGTGGCCCCGCAGCTCATCCAAGGGGCAGCAATGGGGAAACGGTGGCACAGTGTTTGGTGCTCCGAGGTTTGCGCAAACTAGGGCAGGTTTGTAATCAAACAAATGGAGTGGGTGAAAGAAAGCTCTGCTCTACGTGGCCATCTAGGCCAGCCCCTGGCCCCAACCCCAGTCCTAATCCAAAATTGCAAAGTTCTACACCTACATAGCTTCAGCAGGAATCCTGGGAATGCACAGCTTGCCGCTGGTCAACCATTTTAGGGATGGCTGACAGAACACTTCTCTAATTCAACTAGTCCCTTCTCAGTGTTAACAATTTGCACATGGTGACAATTTCCTACATTGACTGAACTTCAAATCACTCCACTATTCTGGTGATTCGAGTTTGAGGGGATTGGTTTTGCCTTGGCATAGTGTGCAGTGTTTTAGGGTCACTCGGTTCACAATAGGAAAGATGGAGATACAGAAATAAAAAAGGCTTTTTCTCCACCAATGATTAGCCATTACTACGTTTTAACTGCAGGCCTAGAAATTGGCGTCACAGTAATATCAGACCCCATCTTTCAAGGAATCTGTTGTCGACATTCCGGCATTGGTCTCCAAGAACACTAGACTTGGCTTGGTATTGTGAATGGGAGGCAAATTTCACCCCCGCTGGCAGTTTCGAGCGATTGTGAGATTATCTCCTCGGTGGGACTTCTGCAGAACGGAGAGCAAAGCCGACAGAATTAGCTATTACAGGGAAAGGGCACTTTAAAAGAAGCGATTGTAGGACTCCCGACGGGCTGGTGCGCGGTACTGGCCCGTGACTGACTCCATTACCAGCCAGCTAGGACTCGCGCCCATTACTATGGGCTGCGTCCCTAGTGCCAGTCCTCAGCACAATAGCCTGCAGAGGAGAATTAAAAGCGACATAAACAGAGCAATGTGCCAATAACAAATTACCAAGCGCTATAGGACAATGTGAACGATATGGGTCTCCTGTGGCAGATAAGTAAAAGACGTTGCAATTTAAAGTGAAATGACAGAGTTTCTGCAAAGATGAGACAGTGGGGAAATGGACTGGCGTTGGCAAGGGATGCTGCAGAGATGACTGATGGAGAAGTCATTGAGAGTGTGCCTTTCAGTGCACACAGGATCCATTAGTATCATATCCCAAATGCAACAGAGAGATAAATCCGACCACACAGTGGATAGTCTGACAAGGAGCTAATTAGCAATTTAATAAGCCATTTGCTTTCATAGACACCGGAAGGAACAAACTGTACACAAGCAGGTTATGCTGACTCCCTACACATGCACGTGCATTAAAAACAATCGCAATCGAAATATGAGATTAAATTGACACCACTGCAAATAACAGAGAGAAGAACGCATCCAATTCCGAACACGCCTTGTTCCATAGCATAGACTCAGAGGCGTCCACTCACCAGCATAAGTTATAGAGGAAGTGACATCACGTGTCCTATGATCACATGATAATGCCCTCTTGGCCCTGAAATGTCTCCAGCTTTCAGCTGATTGGTTAGAAGAAGGGAAGGTGGTGGAAACAACAGTTTTTTTGTTCCTGTCATATCCTTGTTCATTCTTGAGAGTAGTAGGCAGTGTCCGAGTTACCTTACCAAACATTAATTTGGGGTATTAGCTGCTATTCCTGTCCACCCCTAACTGATCTCTAAGCCTTTTGACAATGACAGCGATGCACTGATACGCTTTCTTCAGTGAACGACTAACTCATAAAGGCTGTTTTGCCTGGCAGTGAGGGACAGTGCCAACTGACCATTCCTTTCCCCCGGGCTAAATAGGATTGACAGACAAAAGGCCATACCTAGAGGCTTGTTTAACTATAAATGAGGCAGGGGGACCTTCAGGTTGACAGAGAGGGTCCTCTGTTGCCATTGCGAAGGAGAATTCTCTTCACCAAACTATAAATAAGGCCCAAATTAATTAAGAGTACATGGTGATCACAATACAAACCCAGGCCAGATTTACCAGTTCCCATGCAATACAACGCTGTGCAAAATCTCCCTTCTTTCATTGTGTGCACTGACAAAATATCCACAGAGTTGTATTTATAATGCTTTACATGCTAATGATATCACTGGCTATGCAATTGCATAGAATGCTGTGTTTGCAAATATGATTTGATGTTGTTCCACGGTGCAAAGGCAATGAGAACAATGTCTCCCATGAGATTTGCACAGGAGTCACACCCTTGAAAACAAAATATTTTTATGCAGACAATCACACAAGGAGAAACCACATAATATGTCTATCTTTCACTTGTTTAACATCATGCAAGTGCCACACACAAATTAATTGGTAATTTGGGGAGCAACGTTATATGCATAAACAACACATGTGCTACACTCACTGTTGCTAGTTATACTCATTATTGACTTGTTTGATACAAAAGTAATAATAAACTGATGAGGCCTGTAATAAGAGAAAGAATCACACTACAGGTCCATGTAAAAGTAAGCGTTTTATGGTGTTGAATGCCCAGTCACCATCCATGCACTGAAGTGTGGCAGCTGACTACATTTAGCCTGCAGTCTGGTTGAAAAGCATAGCTGCTAGTTGTTTTATGGATATTTTGCTTGCTCTACTTCAGTGTAGTGGGTGTGGGGGGTATAGCCATGAATGTCAAAGAGCCTTTTAGGAGACTTATCATGGCTACCCAGGCCAAGACGCTGTCCTCCAGCTGCTTTGGCCTACTGCGTGCCCTCAGAAAGACTCTTAGATGGTCACCTGTTGCAGTTCGGAGAGTGGTGGTTCAATGTCTGATCTTATCTCACCTTTGACTAAGGGAACTCCCTCTATGAGGGAGCCCGATTTCAGTCATCAAAAACTGCAGGTAATTCTGAAAGCAGCAGCCTGGATCCTATTGGGTATCCCCAACTCTCAGTCTGCCTCTACAGCGCTCCCCGCATTGCAATGGCTACCCATGCTCTATCTCTCTAGCTCAGATCAAATAATAAACTTAGCGTCAGGAAACATCAGTGGCAGCTGCAAAACCTTTTAAACAAAGAGATGATAACCTATGTTTATTATCGTTTTGTTTAAAAGTGGCGGGCCACGGGAGTGACGTGCACTGAGGGGGAACACTCCCCCTCAGAGCCACATGTGTGTTTGGCCGGCCGTCTCAGGCTGGTCAAACACACGTGCGCAGTAGGCTGTCTCGAGCCCGGCAACTGTGTTGCCGAGCTGGAGAGAGCCTGCACAGGCTCCGCCAATCCTGATGCTGCTTTGGGATATTAAATTCAATTTTAGCACCCCCGCGCCTCCTCCCCACACCACCCCTTCTGCAGCTCAAGAGCCACTACTGGCCATACCTTCTTAACGTTGCGAAACCCATCAGGTAGCCATGCGCTTAATAAATGCTCTGAATAGAATAGAATAGAATTCACCAAAATGCCAGGAGTAGCAGAAGTGACATCACACACCCTTTGACCTTCAATTTCACTCACACACAAATGCTTACACATATACACTCATTCACACAAACACACACACTCTCTCTCTCATGTAAACACACGCTCACCTGAAAAGCATTTTTTTTACTTACCTCAACTGCCAGGTAAAGGCATATTCCAGCTAAATGTACTCCGTTTGTAATTATACTAAAGGTGAATAATTAAATATTATTCACCATTAGTGTAATAACTTGAAAGAAAATAGAGTGACGCTCCAACCTATGTCCATGAGGACGAGCTGCAACTGTGTTCCTGGCAATGATTTTGCTACTTCTGAGACCAGAGGTCGGTCACAAAGGCAGTGCCAGGGCTCGCAAGGGACAAGCAAGGGGTTGCACCTGCGACTCCCTGCTTACTCTGTAATGACATCCATAGGTATAGCCAGGGATACTGGAATTATGCAATTGTGCGATGGCAGCGTTTTTTGCATTTGCCACATAATCCATCATCTGCTACATAATATGCAGATTACAATAACAACAGTTACTAAAAATGCAGTGACATGTGTTGCAGGGCAGGGGAATGCCATTTGCAATGGTTGACTGATCATCTTTCTGCTGATTATTGCTATATTTGGGTGTTAAACTGTTACTAATGAGGTGCACGGTATGCCAAGATAGTGTTAAAAAGTGTATGAATGAGAAAATTAAGTAATACTATCATAAAATGTGGCACATTATACCGCAGAATTTGACCTTTCTTGCCGCATAATTAAATCAACTCTGCCGGATAAATTGGCCCACCCCTGCTGCATAATTCCAGCGCCCTGGATATAGCCCAAATGGCAGAGCATCAATTGATAATCCGTTTGGGCTACCAGTAGTCACAGAATGGTCTTCACCTTAATTCAGATGCAAATGCAATTTCATCTGTGTCTGTGTTTGTTTTATATGAACAGTTTTATTCTAGGCCACATTAGGACGCAGCTTTAGTTACAAAAGGCTTGCCTCCAAAAAATGGGAACCTATGTTTCTTAGTTATGTTACTTGGGGCTTAATTAGCAACATCCCAGAGGGGTAAACAAAATAAAGTGCACCACATACTTACTCAAGTCATAACCAGGGGTTAAGAATTTATTGGGGCTACACCTATTTTCCATTATAAACGTATGCCATGCAAAATGCAGCATACCGTGATTATTTTTTTATATTTCAAACAAAAATCAGCATGTCCCAGTATTTACAGGGACTGTTCCCCATTACATTTCGGTCGGTTTAACCCACAGAAATGTGCTGAATGTAAAAAATGCGAAGGTGCGTCCTGCGGTTAGCTCACGGTAATTTCAAGGTGCGATAAAGATGACACCACACGTAACTGTGCTTCCTGTGCAAAACCTTAAATTGCACGGGCCTTCCTTCATTATCGAGGCACTGGCCGTGCGCACTTACCTTACCACCCACCCAGCCTTCAGCTCACTTAAGGCCTCAGATAAATTGGCCACTGGTTACTTGGGTGGGCAAAAATGTATTATGACGTTGGCGCAGATCATGGGAGTACTGCAGATGCTCGCTGCCTGACTTCAACGAGAGGGAGGCGAGAGGGCAGCAAAAGCTTCCCTTTCACATCACATCAAAGAGGAAGCTCTTTTCTGCCTCCATCCCCCGCCACTTAGCCACCGAGCTAAAGAGGCCAGTTGGTTCAATGAAACCAATTTACTTCGTCATTAATGTCACCGTGTCGTTCAGAAGACAAGGGCCTCGCAGTAATGCCACCCACACCGCGTAGTACCTGTGACAGCCATTGCCTCACAGCAAATTATGTGTTTTTTTCTGTAGCATTCACTTAATACTCAGCCCTGCAGACGTCAGTTTTCCAGCAACCCGTCAGCTTCCCATTTATTAAACCTGTGTTTTTTTTCGTGCTCTTTTTTTAAAGCATGGCAACTCCTCTTCTAAATCCTTCAGCCTGCATTGGGGGTAAAACCTCCCCCTGAAAGGTTACCTCCCGGCCGGTGACAGAATTGAAGGATTAGATGCAGAATAATTTGGTCCCCAATCAAACCGGCAGCTGTAATTCAATCCGCGGACGCGGCCGATGTCATAAATTTGCCAGAAAGTGCAGCCGCAGCGTTTGTGAACAAGAGCTGAGCAGCACAATTGAATTACAGCGGCAGGATGCAGGCGGGACCCCAGGTACGCTATTGTTATTAATGACATCAAGTGAACGACCACTTACGATTTTAATGAAATTGAATTTTAATTTATAGCGTAGGCCGAGAAAGAGTGCGCTCGTGACACCTTAGAAGAGAACTTTGACCCGGGGCCGGAAGGGGAAGGCGCAGATGCAACGCTAGGGCTGGGATCTCGAGGGAGGGCGCGAGACAGGTAGATGAAATAAACGTCTCTGAGGCTCGGGCTGTCCAGGATGAGCCTGCAAAGAAGACGAGTGTGGGGATAATTGTGGTTAGTAGGACAAGAGTATTAAAGCACAGTTCCAGGAGAGAGATATTCCCAGTGGCCACGGATGAGCGAATGGAACAACATTTCAAGACAGGAGGTTAGGAGAGATGTAACAAAATGGTACTTTACGCGCAGGGTAATTGGATTGTAGAGGCCTAGTGAGGTGAAATGCGCAAAAGCCGAGCAACATTGAGCATTAAGGGCTGCTCCGAGGGACAAGGCGGGGACAAAAAAGCGGCCTACGAAAGCTGCGGCGTATCACCGGGGTGCGATTGGTCTTTTTTTAATCTATTTTATTTTGCCAGATTCCTATTTTGCAGGAAGTGCTTCAGGTGAAAACTTGACAACTGATTGGGACTGGGTATTAGGGCGCAATGCTAAGAGGTTTCCCGGGGTTTAGAAGTGGGAGTTTGCAGTAAAATCGGGACTTTCAAGTTATGCATTCTGATTGCACCCACCTGTGCATGTAGAGTTGCTTTTTTGCCTTTTCATGTGCAAAACAATACATTTGATATTCTCTTTTAATTTCCCTTATATTCACAGAAACCCTCAATCCCACTAGCACCCATTTTTCATCCGGCAGCACGATTCCGATTTACGACCGCCTCCCCCAAATGTACTACTTTATCCCTTTGCCTACCATACTTAAGAATGTCCATCTTATGCTAACTTGTGTAATGGCAGGCTATGGTAGCACCCCTTATCTTCATTTTCAATGCAGAATTTAGGGCTTTGGTAAAAATAAAACTAGGAGTACAGGCATGCAAAGTGGAAACTAAGGGATATTTACTAAAATATGACACAAAGCAGCTCAGCAACCACTGTTGCTCTGGTACGTTGTGTCAAAGTGAGAGTGAAAAACAGCACTATATCTACTAAGATGGCACTCCTTTGCTCTCTACCAGGGCTGGCGCACACAAGACTGCCATGCTCCAGTGCAGACACCGTTGCAACATAGGGCAGTGGTATGTGCCAGTGGTGTAACACAACCTTGGGTGGCACCCCTGCAAAGTACGTTTGAGGGCCCCCTTCACATCCTCAACCTGCTGCCTATCATGTGTCAGTTTCTTTTTGAGTAGGGCCTGTGGTCCTGGGTGTTGGAACAACAAACTCAATGTTACCAGGTGGTAATTCCGACCAGTAAAGGAGCCAAGCCTGTTTTTTTTAAGTGAGTGCTTCTTCCTGCTAGATCTTTTCTGCTCCTTCCATCTCCTACTACACAATCCCCCTTCTTCCACCCTCATCCCACCGAGAGGCACCTGCATGCATGAAATCCTATGCTATTGTTAAGTCTGATTGGTTTTACGTCTGGTAAATATGGTTATGTAAAGTAATTCCTCACTCCATGAGGTTCAACTGGTAACTGGCATGGTACTGGTGCAATGTTACCTCATGGTAATGTAAATTTTGCATGCAGATTTACCACCCCGCGAGTATCGTGCAACTCATAATAAAACCTCACCGCAAAAGAAAAGTGCTATTTGTTTGAGTTCAACATGTTCTGTGGTCAAAGTGAAAGTATGACACTTGGAACATTTTTGGTGTCGGTTATTTAAAAAATGGAAGTGTGTGGTGTGCAGTGCTTAATTTGTGCTTGTTGTATCCGGTGCTGAGCACTGGCACTTCTTTTTGAGGGCCGGCGCTTATTCTTCTGCCTCAAGCATTTGCTGCGAGCAAAAGACATATGAGAAAGACAGAGGAAGAGAAAAACGAAAAAGCGTCACAAAGGGAGAAAACAAAAAGCTGCTAGAGTGAGCTGAAGGGGCAGGGAGTGGCTTTATATAAATTGAAGAGGCCCGAGATGGCTTCAGGATTACGCCGCCTCTGTATTCCGTGTTCCCACATTTAATTGCAGCAGCTGCATGTTTAAAAAGAGGGCTTTGGGCACCCGCACCTTTTTATTTACAAATTAAGCACTGGTGGTGTGTATGTTTGAAGGTGCATATGCTGCAATAGCAAGCATGCTTACTTTGAGAGGCCACATTTAGGGCCAGATGTAGCAAGGGTTTAGCGAGTCGCAAACGGTGAAAATCGCCGTTTGCGAGTCGCTAAAGCCTCATTGCTATGTAGAAATGCATTTTGCAAGTCGGATCCGACTCGCAAAATGCATTTCCAACTCGCAAATAGGAAGGGGTGTTCCCTTCCTATTTGCGACTCGCAATGCTATGCATTTTCATTTGCGACCGCGATTGCGGTCGCAAATGAAAGCGCAGTTACCATCCACTTGAAGTGGATGGTAACCCAGGCGCAAACGGGAAGGGGTCCCCAAGGGACCCCTTCCCCTTTGTGTCTGGAAAAAATTATAATTTTTCAGGGCATGCAGTGGTCCAATGGACCACTACCTGCCCTGAAAAATACCGAAACTAAAGGTTTCGTTTTTTTTTCAAAGTGCAGCTCGTTTTCCTTTAAGGAAAACGGGTTGCACTTTGAAAAAAAAAAACTGCTTTATTTAAAAGCAGTCACGGACATGGTGGTCTGCTGTCTCCAGCAGGCCACCATCCCCATGAGTGCCCTGAATCGCTATGGGGTCGCAACTTGCGACCCACCTCATTAATATTAATGAGGTGGGTCTTTGCGACCCCATAGCGACTCGCAGAAGGTGTCTGAGACACCTTTCTGCATTCCAAATTGCGAGTTGCAATTTGCGAGTCGCTGGGACTCGCAAATTGCAACTCGCAATTTGGAATTTTGCTACATCTGGCCCTTAATGTAGTTATTCTCAAAGTGACACTTTTATTTTTGAAATTGTTTTAGCTAAGAATTAAGTTCTGAGACTTGTCCATACCCAGTGCTCGCAAATCTGTAGGGATGAATATTTGTATTTTCAACATTGTTTAAACTTATGTTTATATGTTTATACTTACCATTTACAGTGCACATTGTTATGGGAACTGGTGCCAAGAAAGTTCTTTCAGTGGTTGCAATTTATTGAAAAGAAGTGAAAAAAATCTACCATACAATTTGCAGGAGGCACCACTGAAAGTGTACTGTCTGAACATTCACGGAGTTTGTGCTGGTGAATCGGGTTGCAGTCTGTGAGGGTCTTCCTGCCGGTGTTCAAAGTAGAAGAGCAAGAGGGAGACTGACGGAGAGACAGTTGCACAGGCCCCAGTGGGTGACATGATGGATCCACAGCAAGTGTTCAAAGTAGAAGGGCAAAAGGGAGATTGATGGAGAGATAGTTGACAGGACCCAGTGGGTGACACGATGGATCCACAGCGACCCAATAGAGTAGGATAATATTATTTCCCAGGTTTGTGTTGGGGTCCAGGGCAATTTTGCAGGGGGCCCATACCATCCCCTGCGAAGCAAAACGCAAGAGTGAAGGGACTTGGCCTGCCTTGCATTCTTAAGCAGGCTCAGCTGAGCACTGTTTCCATTCGAAGTGATTTAATATTTCTCCCATTTAAGGCCTACCTCCTCTACCACACAAGGTACCATGGGGGCTCTGGGGTGTTTATTAAGCCCCTGCACCTCTTCCTCTTCTTCCTGTCTTTCCTTCTCTCTTGCATCTGGTTCTCACTGGGTTAGACTGAGAGACACAGCTACACCTTTTCACCACGGGCCTCTCTCCAGTTGCAACAATAAAGCAAAACTGTTTTAAAGTATGTTGCTTTATGTTCATCAAGGCCTTGTATTATCACTTTCAAAGCAGCAGGCTCTGTCCAGGTGACAGGCGTTGCTTATTGACTAACACAGGGCGGGTGACTTTTCAGTGTAACTAAACCATCATATGGTAGCCACTGTCATTTGCCAATAGCCCATTTTCCATTGAAATGGCCACTATAAATGTACCCAGACATACAGTTTTACTGCTTAAACTATACTGCACACAAATGATAATGTGTCGAAATCGGGATTCAGTGAATATTTATCGTTTGTGGATCACCAAGTAAAGTGTCTCGAATTGTTCAGATCCTGTTGAAACCTTTGTTACTGTCACACTTCAGAAATACATAAAAATGTTCTTCATTTTTTTTTTACTTTTCTAACTTTCTGCATGCCTAAACTTCATTTACAGACATTTACATTTCCTTGTGTTTTATTAAAAAAAATACATGATACAGCCTTTCCTTTCACGCTCCCTGTACCAAAGCTAGATCAGCACATAATTCACTTTACTTTTTCTTACTGCAAAGTGAGAGGAATTTGTAAATGCCAATCCTCATGTTAAAAAAAAATAAGCAGCAATTTTTCAGCAGACAGAGCATGATATTTGACTTTCGTCTTTGAGCACATAAAATGTGCAGGATAAATACAGAATTTAAAGGTATCTTTATTTATTGCTTGGTATTTTGGGACCAACCAAAAATAGACTCGCTATAATTCACAGTTTGGGAAACACTTCCATAACAGCCATGCCATGATAATCATAATGCTTGGGTCGACGATGGGGGCACCCATTAAGATGAGGAAGCCTGTCGACCCCACACACTGTGGGGGCCTGTGTTACACCGAGTGCTTAATTTGTGCTTGTTGTTTCCAGTGCTGAGCACCAGCACTTATTTTTTAGGGCCGGCGCTTATTCTTCTGCCTCAAGCATTTGCTGCGAGCAAAAGACACAGATGGGAAAGACGGAAGAAGAGAAAAACGTAAAACCCTCACAAAGGGAGGAAGCAGAAAGCTGCAAGAGTGAGCTGAGGGGGCAGGGAGTGGCTGTAAATGGATTGAAGAGGCCCGAGGTGGCTTCAGTATTACGCTGCCTCAGTATTCTGGGTTCGCACATTTATTTGCAGCAGCTGAGTGTTTAAGAGGAGGGCTTTGGGCACCAGCACCTTTTTATTTACAAATTAAGCACTGGTTACGCCCATGGTATGTACACTCTGATAAGCATAGGTTTGTACTAGAAGGGGAACCTTCCAATAAAAAAACTAAGCTTTAATACTTTCCCAACTTTGTATGTGTGCTGTACAATGCAGCACACATGCAAAGTTTGAAAAGTATGGAGACATTAAAACAGTTCTTCTCTGTTATGACCGTCTCAAGGAGCTGTAAGTGTTAAGTACAAATCCCTTGCTACAGTTGTTAGTAGATAGGGATTTGCATCAGAACACATGGGTGGTTGCACAGGGACACCCATGTACCACCTATGGACTTTCACTTTGATGCAAAGTAGCACACAGCGATCATGCCATTCCAACATCTTATGCCTTACCTGTGGGGTACCTCAGTGATACTCCCTGAGCCCTACACTGTTTAATCTTTATATGTATCCTCTGGCTGAGATTGTAGAACCTTTACGGTTTGTTGTTGGTTTCTGATGCCGACGACACCCAGTTGGTGTTCCCATTCTTCACAAACACGTACTTGGATCAATCTCAGCTAACACCCTTTCTTCAAACGGTAGTCAGATGGATGGCTGACTGCAAACTTAAACTAAATGAAGACAAGACCAAGGTGATATTATTAGGGAACAATCATCATCATAGGTCCCCTTCTGCAGTACCAGAACGGCTGGAAAGCTTACCTCCACCGAAAGAAACAATAACAAATCTGGGAGTGTGGTTGGACTCCTGCCTCACCATGGATTACCAATCAAAAAAGCTCGCTGCCACCTGTTTTAGACTGCTAAGGCTATTAGGGAAAACTTTAAATGTCCTCCCGTTTCTAGCCAAAAAGCTAATCATTCAAGCTCTAATAATATTACGCTTGGACTATGGGAATGCTCTTTACTTCAGCTCTCCCCAGTATGTGGGAAAGAGACTTCAGGTTGTACAGAATGAGGCTGCACATCTCCTTTTGAATCTTCCAAGATATCAATCAGCCAAACCTTCTATAGCCTCTCTCCATTGGCTTCCAGTGGAACAACGTTTAAACTTTAAAGCCCTCTGCATTATGCACAGAGCACTGCATAACAGGGGGCCTGCTCTTTTGAGGCCCATGCCTCTCATTAAACTCCTTATAGGTTCCTCAGATCCTCGACGGCCTCTTTGATGAAGATCCCGCTGGAGAGAGCACGAGAGAGCTAAGAGAGCACGATGGGGCGGTAGATTCATGGCTCATAAAGCAGCCAAACTTTAGAAAACCCTCCTTTTGGAGCTCTGTCAAACCAGTCATGAACTTTCCTTTCACAGGAATATGAAAACCTGGCTGTTTGTGGCTTAACTATGTATCCCTCAGTCTTCTCTATTCCGCTGTAGTGCTGGGAGGCCTTTGGGTAGCCATGCTCTTTACGAATTAACTAAACTAAACTAAACAGAGCGATTCATTTTGTTTCTGTGACCAACTTTCTAAAGTGAAAGCAAATGCATCACAACATTTTTCAGCAGGTTTGTGTTATGAAAGTTATGGAAATTCAGTGCAAAGTGGTAGTAATGCTGGGCCCAGTACTAGATGGGGCATTGACGTCTGACATGGCACAACCTGAATAGTGAGCAGTTCATGAAGCATCCTTCATTTCAGTTTCTGCTGTGCTGTTGCCCTCTGCTTTGGTATTGTCACTGTGGTATTTTGTTTTGTATCTATCCCCACTGTATTTTTGTATTTAATTTGTTGCCCTCTGCTTTAGCAATTTTGCCAGCATCTTGTTTTCAATTATCTCTCTATCTCTGCATCTCTCTCTCTCTATCTCTCTGTCTATCGCTCTACCTCTCTGTCTCTCTCTGTCTCTCTTTATCTAATCTGTCTGTCTTATATACATGTATATATAAATATATATATATATATATATATATATATATATATATATATATATATATATATATATATAATTCTATATATAAAATCGATCATAACCCAGACATGGTGCACACAGACTGCCAGAGCTAGTGGTAGGGGGTAGACCAATCCTCCTCAAATTATGATTCCAAGGAAAGAAACCACTGCATTCCGTTTTTCCAGAAAAAGCACTGTGACATGGATTAAACACTGTGAATGTTTCAGGAAAAACACAGTACAGTGTAACAGTGTACAGTGGTTTCTTTTCTTGGAATCATATATATATATATATATGTGTGTGTGTGTGTGTGTGAATATGTGTATACAAACACACACATATGCCTATATATATACAACTCTCTCCAAAGTGCAAAAATACGCACACACCAGTGGAGCAAACCCAAAGCTAAATCTCCTTAGCGGATCAGAATCTAATTTATTACAGTCAGATGCAAACAAAACCCAGCGCACTGCGGCGTTATCATACTCCTTGATTACTGGTAAGGCAGCAATGTTACCTGCATCAATATAAAGAAAGGACAAAGTGAATAAACATAAAAACCGCGTTGAAAGCCTTTTCAAAACTTTCACAAATGTGTCAGCCATGTCGGCCATGCTTCAAACCAATGGTGTATATGGATGAAAAAATGTATCATCTGTACAAAAATCATTATGCATCACATATAGAAGGTATACCAAATAAGTAAGTGATCATGTAAAAGTTCATAAATACTTCTGCCCAGTATTCCATCTGCTATACATATTTGTCCTCCTACACCACTATATATTCAACATGGGCAGGGTCACAGTGCTTTGCATTGAATCCAAGATACATTCTGATATTCACAAACATAATAGCTGTTTCAAATGAACAATAAATGTAATGTATAACAATCACAATGCTGCTGAAGTGGGTTAGTAATAATCATATACATTTAAATAATCCTGAGAACATAAAGCCAAGTGGGCTAAGTGCTAGCAATGTTGAATGTCCACAGGTAAAACTGTAATACATATCCATAGTCGGCAGTAACACACAAGATATCACAACAAACAAATAATAGAAAATGTTCTAACATCTGTAAAAGCAGAATTATAGTTATCAAAGGAGGTCGACACCTGTTGCTCCCACGACCCCATTAAGAGTTTTGTGTAACTGGGAGCATAACAGGTACCTATCGCTGTACCCTAAGACTGTCAGTACAGTTTGTTGTTAAACCAAAATAAATTGTTTTCCAGACACAATTCGATCACAGTAAGAATCATCTCAGTATGAAATAACAGCGATAAAGAGCTTGCCCTAAAGAAAGGTCTGGAGGCCTCAATTCCATCACTGTGTCTAATGCTGGGGCACAGACTACTGACATCTAATGTGATCAAAAGACAGTCAGACTCCTAGGGAATGTCATATATCCTACGAATAAAATCCTTACTGTCTTGAAAATATGATGAAAGGGATGAGAGATGGGGGCAAAGGAAAAAATCAACATATCTGGAGGTATTTTTCATCAAGGAACCCAGAGATGAAACTATCAGTCTCCCTGGAGCTGTTTTGGGTCTTTATGAATTTTTGGTAGAAGATACATAATTGGGATTTTCGGAAATTTATTAGATAGAAACTGATACTCTTCCCCTTCAGTAAGTCCCTCTTCTATCTAGTCAATAAGTATATCATAATATTTAATATTGGACTTTTAAATGTCTTTTTTATTAACAAGCTCATAACATTCACTGTTGTCTAATGGATGCAAACCTTCTTGCAGATAGGCATTCACAGAGAGAACCACAACACTGCCACCCTTATCACACTGTTGGATGACAATGCTGCAATCCTCCTGCAGAGCCTTCACTACCAGTCTCTCATTTTTGTTGAGCACATCCAATTTCCATCTGATTTTTTTTTGGCCAATTTGTTAAGATCCTGGGTAGCCAATGTTTCAAAGGTATCAATCGCATCATAGGGGAGAGTAGGATTAAAGGGAGATTTCAATTTAAAACCACTGGGGTAACTTAACCCCAAGTCAAATCCCATTCTTTCAAGATGAAGAAACTTATCCCATGTCCTATTGCTCTTTGGGTCCAGTTCTGCAAGAGTAAACAATAAGTCTACATCACCAAATGTCTACATTGCTTTATGACACGTTGTTTGTGACTTTGGACATGTGTCCACCTTTCAGTGTGAACCCCTAGTTAAGTTTCAATTTTCTTACAAAGTGAAACTTATCAATTCTACTCTGTGAGTAATTAAAATCATTAACAAGACAGAAAGACATTCTCAGTTTTAAAACCTTAATCTCAAATGGGGCGAGAGAGACCGGAAAGATACATTTGCTACATTGCTAGAATTATCCATCATTGTCCCATTTTCTGTCCCCTTGTCATTATTGCCACAGAGGTTGTTGTTTTTCTTATTCTATCCTCTTCTACTGTTCTTTTTTATACATCTGACTCTTCCTTTTCCCCTGCCCCGGTCCTTCTTTCAATTGTGCTGATTTATTTCTTGATTGATGAGGTGGAACTCCTCCCAAAAGTGTATTGGTTTGGGCAAATTACTCATCTCCAGGTGACCATTTGTGCACCCTTCCAATACATCACTCTCACTGTAATCGAAAACTGACTATGGTAATTCAGAATGTTTATCATTTTCAAGGGTGTGTACTAACGTCGAAATGCCTTGAGTTCTGTTTGCATCTGACTGCTATAAATTCAGTTTTGATCTACAAAGGTGATTTAGCCTTGGGTTAGTTTCACTGGAGTGCGCCTCTCCTTATGCTTTGGCGAGTGGATTGATTATTATCGGCTCCTCACCCGTACCAGTTCTGCTAGGTCCCAGATGGAGGAACAGTGACTGCTATATAAATACATATATATATATATATATATATATATATATAAAATCCACAATGGTGTGACGCCGCTCACCAAACAGCTGCACCATACCACTCTTAGCCATCAATCGAAATTAAGGAGAGGAGAATGTCTCTTCCATGAAAATTCGTCTGTTTTATTACAAATTTGTTATAATATCAATGCTGTCCCTGAACAAAGATATCTACGCGTTTCGTCTGATGCCTTCTACTGGACATTTTCACCCCCCAACTAACACTCTACAAATACCTCCTGTGAACCATCATCTATCATCAGCATGATAAACAGGCGGCCATCTTTGCATGGTCAAATTATTCGATCATCGTCTATTGCACCTTCTGTTTAAATGTTCCCTGTCAGCATGTATAATATCTACCACACCATAATTGGAAATATCTGTGACATTTTTACCTGACATGCACTATGTAATCACCATTATAAATAGAAGCCATAAAAGTTCTAAAAGTTATTCAAGGCTATATTGAAGTAAAGGATCCAATTATCATTGTCAAAATCCATACCCTAGCCAGTATTTTTCTGTCTATAACTTAAAGTGACTAATGCCTTATGTATCATTAGCAAAATGATTTAAATAGCAACATATCAATAAACACATTTTTGTAAACGATTGCAATCATAAATATTACGCCGTAAAACATAAGATATATCTTCACATGCTATTTGACAATAAAAAAGACTCCTGACTCACAATTTGAGTATAGAATTCTAGCCGTTCTGCATAAAGTGACTTGTGCAAAAGTGCTCTACCCTGAGTGAGTTTTAGTATTGTAAAACTACATACTGAGAAAAATATTTTGAAAGGAAGAAAAAAGGAACAGCAAAAATCAACTCAATTTCAGCACCAATACATACATAACAAGCAAATCTACAGAATTGTCAATTATAAAAAGTTGTATTGATTCAGCATTACTATTCATAGCCTCTTAACTATATCGGATCACAACATGAACAGTAAAGAAGAGAGAATAGGAATAATACAGTAATTAAAACTGTTCTGATGACTCTGTTCTTTCAATTTATCATAAATGAACATATAATTCTGCATCAAGATTGTGTCCCCATGGATTTTCTGAGCCAAGTAATAAAATCATCTTGTATTCCATTTGTTTTAACTCAGATAATCTATCACCTGATCTGGGGCCCAATTTAATAGACTTAGGCCCTCAATACAACCCTGGCAGTCGGTGTTAAAGCGGCGGTAATACCGCCAACAGGCTGGTGGTAAAAAAAAATGGGATTTTGACCACGGTGGTTACCGCCATCCAAAACTGCCACTTTAACACACCGACCGCCAGGGTGGCAACGGCCGCTAGGCTGGAGATTTCGGTCTCCAGCCTGACGGCTGGCACAATCCCACCCTTGAGATTACGACTCGGCCTACCGCCATGGTTTTCGTGCCAAACATACCGCCACGAAAACCATGGTGGTAGGCACTATCAGTGCCAGGGAATCCCTTCCCTGGCACTGATAGGGGTCTTTCCCGGCCCTCTCCACCTCCCTCTCCCCAGAGTCTTACCCCACCATCCCCCTCCCACTCCTGCCCCCGCACATATACACACCCACACGCGCACCCATATACACACATGCACACACGCATACCCACCACCACCCATGCATGCACACATACACACCCACACACCGCAACACACACCAACATACCTTGCCACACACATGCATTCACAACACACAACACTCACAATCACTCATTCACACATGCATCTTACGCGATTCACACCTGCATGCATGCATACCGATACATGCACACCCCCCCCCACATACTCACTACACCCCCCACCCCTCTCTCCGGTCGGAGAACACCGACTTACCTGCTTGCAGGGGGTCCTCCGGCTGAAGACGTTCCGCGGCACTGCTGTCAGCAGCAGTGTCCGCCAGCAAAACACTGCCAGGCCGTATCCTTGCTCCTGATACAGTCGTCGGTGTTTTGCTGGTATGGCGGTGCTGCTGTCAGCAGCGCTGTCTTACCGCCGTCCGCCGCCATGACCGTCGGCGGTGTTCCTCCAGTATTCTGGCGGAATACCTTTGGCAGTCATGATACCGGTAGACGGCTGGTAGCCACAGCGGCGGTATGTTGGCGGCTGTCACCGTGGCAGTAAGCGGTTGATACCGCCAATGTTGTAATGAGGGCCTTAATGCCATAAAAACTCAACGTACTACAGTCACCTCCATGTGCGTCCCAAAATGTTTAGCCAATGGATAGGATCTATCTTGATGCTTAATTGCTCTAAAGTGTTGAAAAAACCAGATCTTCAGTTTGTGAATGGTGAATGGGGCTTCCTATAAATTTCTTTCGGGAGCCACATTCGATAGCATACACAACAAACTCAGTTTCACAAGTAATGCGTTCTTTGATCTCACATGTTCTACCGTCAAACGTTTGATAGTTCTGTACAGTTTGAGCATTTTGGCATGCCTTACAATGACCACATTTCCAAAAGCCTAAGCTTTTTTGGTCAACCATGACTTACTATCATTGGCCATAAATAGACTCCTAGTCAAATGATCTCCCAATGAATTGGTTTTGTGATACATGATTTGGGGACGTTGACCAATGATCTCCTTAATATGAGGATCTCGTTGTATAATGTGCCAATTGGGTTGTAGGATGTTCTTAAGTGCCAAATGTTGATGATTGAATTCAAGAAACAGTCTCGGTGAAGATCCATTGATCTTTGGATTATCCTCAGTTGGTTGATTGTTGAAGAGCAATTCTTCTCTGTTTTTACTCATAACCCTATTTTGTGCATCAGTAAGAATTTCCTGGGGATAACCCCTATTTAAAAATCTTTGGGTCATTGCCATCATTTCTTGCCTGAAGCCAGCCTCATCTGAACATATCCTGCGAGACCGCAGGAATTGGCTATAGGGTATGCTCCATTTCAAAACTCTCGGATGCCCCCTATTACCATGCAAAATAAAATTGCACAAGGTAGGTTTACGGTATACTGTAGTCTCCAATTTATCATTCTTGATTGCAAGCTGGACATCCAAAAATTCAATAGAATTCAATAGAATTTCCACTCCAGACTGTTTCAAGATGAATGTTTAGCTCATTATTGTTTAACACTTGAATATATTCATGCAAGGATTCCTCATGACCATCCCATATTAAAAAGAGATCATCAATATATCGTACCCACAGTACTACTTTATCCATGTAAACACTGTATGCATCTGACCATGGAACTTCTTTCTCCCACCATCCCATGTAGAGGTATGCATAGGTAGTAGCAAAAGATGCCCCCATAACCGTACCTTGTTTTTGGAGATAATATTCATTATTAAACAAGAAAACATTATGTGTAAGACAGAACAATAACATGGACATGAGCATCTCTGTGTGTTGTAAAAAGTCTATTGGACGTCTTTTCAAGAAATATCTACAAGCTTCTACGCCTTATTGATGTTTTTTAGATGTATATAAGGAAGTAACATACATTGTGACCATTAAATAACTTTTTTGCCAAGGAATGTTGTGTATTTTGGACAGAAAGTCATTTGTGTCACACAAACATGATGATAATTCTGTGACATATGGACATAAGAAGAGATTCAAATATCTTGAGGTATTTTCCAAGAGGGACTTATTCATGCTTACAATAAGTCTACCCGGAGGATGTTGTTTATTTTTATGAATTTTAGGCAAAAGGTAGATACAAGGAATTTTAGGGGAATCAATTTTTAAAGATAGATATTCATTGTATTCAATTAGTTTTTCTGTAAACCACTGTTCCAACATCCCATGATACATTTTCTGATATTGTCCTGTGGGATTCTAGTGCAACTTCTCATAGTGATCCTCATTGGTCAATTGGCGATGAGCCTCTTGTACATAATCTAGCATATCCATAATGACAATGTTGCCACCCTTATCAGATGGTTTAATGTAGCCTTAGAGCCTGCCGTAGCGGGCTCTACCAGCTATTAAAGGCCCGCTCCCACGTTCGGCGAGGGCCTTTAACAAGGGAGAGGGCCTTTAATAGCCGGTAGAGCCCGCTACAGCGGGTTCTAAGGCTATTAGAACATTCTGCCATTAGAGGGCAGAATGTTCTCATAAATAAAACAAAGGCTTCACGGAACCGGAAAAGTATACATTCTACCATGTTCATAATCCATTTTATCTCTATAGAACTTAAGTGCCTTCCATGCTTTATCCTCCTTCTTCTTGATAAGTTCTTCCATTTTCTCTAATAGCTGTTGTACTTCTTGTTGATTGGATACCCCTTCTAATTCTTTTGTAAAAAATTTCTATGATTTTAATCTGTTCCTCCATCCGTCTTTTGGCTTGGGTAATGAGAGTACCCATGAGCTTGAGCGAGCAATCAGCTGTATAAGTTCTCCACTTGTCTAGGAAATCCAGATCCATATCACCTAGGGTTGGTAATATCAAGATACGCAAACCTCGTGGTACCCTACCATTTTCAATATATTTAGTCAGCGAAGTCATCTCCCAACATTTCCTCAATTCCGAGATGCATGCTTTTTCCAACTCTTTGATGATATTTGAGGCAGTGCGAATTCTTATGCCTTGAGATCTGCTTGCATCCAGTCCATGGCTGGTTTGAAAAGTTCAGCTGCTGCTTGTTCCCATAGCAATCTACACTCAGCCATTTTAATCAATCGTTATAGAGGAATAAATGCTTGTATAATTCTCAAATGCACAATATGTAATCCAATATATATATATATATATATATATATTCGCAAAAAAAACAAAGGTTACGTGGATGTTTTAGTTAAGAAATAGAATTTAAAAAAAACATAGCAATTCACTTGAAAACAATCCAAAGATTACAGGGATGTTATAGTTATGTTCTGAATTTCCTTGCACAAAACTATAGAAATTCAGCAGTTACAGTTATATCTCAAATAACTATAAATCACACCCTAAGCAGGCCTTGAAAAATCATAAACATTTTACTAGACCTGCAGGTTGAGTAGCTTGAATAATCTACTCGACCTAAATGTAACATTCTTGACCTGGAAGCAGGTCTCAAATTGTGTGATCCTAGGCAAATATTGTATTTCACAGTCACCTTTTTCTTCATTCTCACCTATAAATGCTCCTTCAAATATGTGAGTTCAGCATTTCTGCTGTAAAAAAAATCCTCTTTTGTTTGATTAAATACACTAAACGTTTGCTCCATGTATAAAAAATCTATCGCACATATAGGGTACACATGATCCATGCATGACTTGCCTCTCAGTTTACTAATAGCTTTGTCATCAGGGCAGGAGTGTTTCTCAGTTTATGTTTAAACACTCACTTTAAATAAATATATTACTAAGGCATGATGTGGTAGCACACTGTTATTTACAGACAGTAAATTTCCCAAAAAATTTCCAAAAACCTTCCCACTAATTTGCAGCTTTACTGATAAAACTATATAGTGTATTAACAATAATCTGTGAAAATTGGGTTTCAGAAAACATTTATCATTTGCACATCACCAAGTAAAATGTTCTGACTTTTTTCATCCTATTAAAATATTTTTTTAATCACACTGAAGTGCAAAATGGTATTTCACAGCTACTGAAATATATTTTGAAATGTTTGTAAAGTTGACATAGTTATATAAATGTTGTGTGCTAGGAAAGACCTGATAACAACAGCCTTTCATTCCACATAGGTCAGACAGTTCACCTTACAAACTCTGCAGTCAATAGGAAAAGTATTTGCATTACAAGAAGACAAACTGACTTTTGACCTCTGTCTCTGAACAGGGAGCAAATGTGAAAAGAATAAGATTTAAAAGCATCTTATTTGCTAATTCAGTTTCTGACTGAACAGAACACCTGTTCTTTGTCCACTCCCCAGAAGGGAGGAGTAGGATCTAAAAATAGCTTGACCTCATAAAATAAAACTCGCCATAGTGAGCATTCGAGTAGATTTTTCTAGCCCTGCTAAGGTAACTATAGCTCGCGCCCTCGCCATGCACAGTTTTCCCATCAATAATGTTACTGCAAATGTTACAGTGATATTATCAATGATGTCATAGAAGATGCCATGAGTGCTGTAATATGTGGGGTAATTAGCGGTGCATGGCGAAGGTACAAGTTATAGTTCATTTGTGCGCAGCTGGGATTGGCCACTGGGACCAACCCCCTTTAACCACCCAACCCCATGCCACACACAGCCTTGGGCCCATTGCAGTGGGAGTTGGTTGCAGGGCTTGGCCTGGGGCTAACCCTCTATAACCACCCAACCCCATGAGCGGTGGGAGCAGGCTGTGGCAAGGCCCAGAAGCCAACCTCTTATAATCACCGAACCCCATGCTATTCATGGCCTTTGGCTGTGCGTGGTAGAGTTGGCTGCAGGGCCTGGCCTGTGGCTGGGCCATGCGGCCTACCCCACAGCACTCATGAAGTGCTTCTTGGTTTAGTAGAGCTGTGGATCATATTCCTGTGCATCAAGAACACGTCTCCAAAATTGGTGGGAAACTCGTTCAGGGGGTCCTTTTAGTAATTTGTCCATCTTCCTTGGAAAATGGGGGGAAGACATTGCTTATCACTAATGTATATGGGGCAGGGCCAAAAGGGTGAGGCGTCTAGGCCATTTTACATGCTTGTATTTTTCAAAAAGGATAACATAATATGCGGTCTCAGCAGCAGATGACAAGAATCCACTCGTCACAGTCACTACATGAGATATTGCGTTCCAAAAGAGCAAGGATACATACACTTCCATCAAGATGTACAGATAACGTTTCACAGAGGAAATGTAGAGAAAACACACTTGCTTTGCCTTGGCCGTATGCACTAAGTTTGGGATGATTAGTACTTTACAGAAGAGGATTTTTAATTTAGGCATCTGGGGCCAGATGTAGGTACCAAAAAATTAGCGACTCGCAATTTGCGAGCATGTGCGACTCGCAATTTGCGTGTCGCTAATAGGAATGCAGGTACAACTTTCGGGGACAAATAGCGACTCGCACCCTGAGTTGCAACGCAGATAGCGAGTCCGCTGTCTGCGAGGTCGCTTTTTGCGACCGCGCAAAAAACGGACACGCAATTTGCGAGTGGGTGTCGCAAATTGCGATTATCATGAAAATTAATTGCAGGTGCTGCAGAATACTCCAGAAACCACTCCAGAACACTCTGGAAACACTTCCTGGCACATGATGATGACATCATAGCCAGGAAGTTTACAAATACACCTGGGAGGAGGGAGGACCACACCCTTTTTAACAGCAGAACTGAAAACAGAGCAACAGCAACAATGGCTGACACTCCCAGAAAGAGGAAATTGAAATTTGCTGAGAAGGAGCTGGAGGTGCTGACAGAGGAATGCTGTCAGCACCATGATGAGCTATTTGGGAAAGCAGCCCTCATTGTGCCAGACCCTACTAAAAAAAGAATTTGGCAGGATATTCAGGAAAAGGTGAACTCCCTGGGGGTCAGCCACAGGAGTGTCGATGAGATAAAGAAGAGGTGGTATGACCTCCGCTCCCGGACCAAGGAGAGGGTGGCAGAAAGGCTCCGGGAGATGAGAGGCACAGGAGGGGGACCATCATCCATACCACCACCCACACCCCTGGAGGAGTGCTTGCATCCAGTCCATGGCTGGTTTGAAAAGTTCAGCTGCTGCTTGTTCCCATAGCAATCTACACTCAGCCATTTTAATCAATCGTTATAGAGGAATAAATGCTTGTATAATTCTCAAATGCACAATATGTAATCCAATATATATATATATATATATATATATTCGCAAAAAAAACAAAGGTTACGTGGATGTTTTAGTTAAGAAATAGAATTTAAAAAAAACATAGCAATTCACTTGAAAACAATCCAAAGATTACAGGGATGTTATAGTTATGTTCTGAATTTCCTTGCACAAAACTATAGAAATTCAGCAGTTACAGTTATATCTCAAATAACTATAAATCACACCCTAAGCAGGCCTTGAAAAATCATAAACATTTTACTAGACCTGCAGGTCGAGTAGCTTGAATAATCTACTCGACCTAAATGTAACATTCTTGACCTGGAAGCAGGTCTCAAATTGTGTGATCCTAGGCAAATATTGTATTTCACAGTCACCTTTTTCTTCATTCTCACCTATAAATGCTCCTTCAAATATGTGAGTTCAGCATTTCTGCTGTAAAAAAAATCCTCTTTTGTTTGATTAAATACACTAAACGTTTGCTCCATGTATAAAAAATCTATCGCACATATAGGGTACACATGATCCATGCATGACTTGCCTCTCAGTTTACTAATAGCTTTGTCATCAGGGCAGGAGTGTTTCTCAGTTTATGTTTAAACACTCACTTTAAATAAATATATTACTAAGGCATGATGTGGTAGCACACTGTTATTTACAGACAGTAAATTTCCCAAAAAATTTCCAAAAACCTTCCCACTAATTTGCAGCTTTACTGATAAAACTATATAGTGTATTAACAATAATCTGTGAAAATTGGGTTTCAGAAAACATTTATCATTTGCACATCACCAAGTAAAATGTTCTGACTTTTTTCATCCTATTAAAATATTTTTTTAATCACACTGAAGTGCAAAATGGTATTTCACAGCTACTGAAATATATTTTGAAATGTTTGTAAAGTTGACATAGTTATATAAATGTTGTGTGCTAGGAAAGACCTGATAACAACAGCCTTTCATTCCACATAGGTCAGACAGTTCACCTTACAAACTCTGCAGTCAATAGGAAAAGTATTTGCATTACAAGAAGACAAACTGACTTTTGACCTCTGTCTCTGAACAGGGAGCAAATGTGAAAAGAATAAGATTTAAAAGCATCTTATTTGCTAATTCAGTTTCTGACTGAACAGAACACCTGTTCTTTGTCCACTCCCCAGAAGGGAGGAGTAGGATCTAAAAATAGCTTGACCTCATAAAATAAAACTCGCCATAGTGAGCATTCGAGTAGATTTTTCGAGCCCTGCTAAGGTAACTATAGCTCGCGCCCTCGCCATGCACAGTTTTCCCATCAATAATGTTACTGCAAATGTTACAGTGATATTATCAATGATGTCATAGAAGATGCCATGAGTGCTGTAATATGTGGGGTAATTAGCGGTGCATGGCGAAGGTACAAGTTATAGTTCATTTGTGCGCAGCTGGGATTGGCCACTGGGACCAACCCCCTTTAACCACCCAACCCCATGCCACACACAGCCTTGGGCCCATTGCAGTGGGAGTTGGTTGCAGGGCTTGGCCTGGGGCTAACCCTCTATAACCACCCAACCCCATGAGCGGTGGGAGCAGGCTGTGGCAAGGCCCAGAAGCCAACCTCTTATAATCACCGAACCCCATGCTATTCATGGCCTTTGGCTGTGCGTGGTAGAGTTGGCTGCAGGGCCTGGCCTGTGGCTGGGCCATGCGGCCTACCCCACAGCACTCATGAAGTGCTTCTTGGTTTAGTAGAGCTGTGGATCATATTCCTGTGCATCAAGAACACGTCTCCAAAATTGGTGGGAAACTCGTTCAGGGGGTCCTTTTAGTAATTTGTCCATCTTCCTTGGAAAATGGGGGGAAGACATTGCTTATCACTAATGTATATGGGGCAGGGCCAAAAGGGTGAGGCGTCTAGGCCATTTTACATGCTTGTATTTTTCAAAAAGGATAACATAATATGCGGTCTCAGCAGCAGATGACAAGAATCCACTCGTCACAGTCACTACATGAGATATTGCGTTCCAAAAGAGCAAGGATACATACACTTCCATCAAGATGTACAGATAACGTTTCACAGAGGAAATGTAGAGAAAACACACTTGCTTTGCCTTGGCCGTATGCACTAAGTTTGGGATGATTAGTACTTTACAGAAGAGGATTTTTAATTTAGGCATCTGGGGCCAGATGTAGGTACCAAAAAATTAGCGACTCGCAATTTGCGAGCATGTGCGACTCGCAATTTGCGTGTCGCTAATAGGAATGCAGGTACAACTTTCGGGGACAAATAGCGACTCGCACCCTGAGTTGCAACGCAGATAGCGAGTCCGCTGTCTGCGAGGTCGCTTTTTGCGACCGCGCAAAAAACGGACACGCAATTTGCGAGTGGGTGTCGCAAATTGCGATTATCATGAAAATTAATTGCAGGTGCTGCAGAATACTCCAGAAACCACTCCAGAACACTCTGGAAACACTTCCTGGCACATGATGATGACATCATAGCCAGGAAGTTTACAAATACACCTGGGAGGAGGGAGGACCACACCCTTTTTAACAGCAGAACTGAAAACAGAGCAACAGCAACAATGGCTGACACTCCCAGAAAGAGGAAATTGAAATTTGCTGAGAAGGAGCTGGAGGTGCTGACAGAGGAATGCTGTCAGCACCATGATGAGCTATTTGGGAAAGCAGCCCTCATTGTGCCAGACCCTACTAAAAAAAGAATTTGGCAGGATATTCAGGAAAAGGTGAACTCCCTGGGGGTCAGCCACAGGAGTGTCGATGAGATAAAGAAGAGGTGGTATGACCTCCGCTCCCGGACCAAGGAGAGGGTGGCAGAAAGGCTCCGGGAGATGAGAGGCACAGGAGGGGGACCATCATCCATACCACCACCCACACCCCTGGAGGAAAGGGTGGAGGAGACCCTGGAGCAGGAGGCTGTAACAGGATTCGGAGATCTGGACACCTCTGAGCCCAGGACATCAACCAGTGAGTACCATGTGATATGCCTGTACCCCCATCAATGCCATACCCCCACCCACCATGTACACAGGGGCATGCAAAACCAAGATAGCTCCATTTCAGGGTAGCATATACCAGCATGATGCATTATGGGCAATGTAGTCAAGTAGGCAGTCAATAGGCAAATGTTTATTAGGAAGTGTGCAACAGATAGTAGACACTGACAGTCTGTTCCCCATGTCCCACAGGTCTCCCACAAGACCCCACCACCAGCCACAGCAGCCAGGTGCCAACAATCAGCCAGCCCCATGAGGAAAGCACAGGAGCAGCCACCACTCCCACCTGCACCACCAACACCATCCCCTTGATGACAACACCTGCTGCAACAGTGGTTGCGGAGGCTGCACCAGCAACAGCCAGGAGTGCCACGGCACATCTCACAGGGCATCCACCGCTGCGCAGGCGACGCAGGTTGAGGAGAGCAGGGCTGCAGGCCGAGTCAGGGCGTCCATCCACCACCATGACAGAGGCACAACTGCTACGTGGTCAGCGCCTGCAGAACCAAATGTTAGGGAGGATTAGTGGGGTTCTGTACCGCTTTGTAAGGAGCAATGAGAACAGCATGCAGCAGCTCCATGCGCAACTGGACGTAATAGGCAACAACACTGGGGACCTAGCCCTGTCCATGCGTGAACTGATGGCTGGACTGCTGTCACAGAGCGAGGGTGGGCGGCGCAGGGACTGCCAGCTGCTCCAGAGGCTGGACAGGATGGCCTCCTCAATTTGCAGACTGGCAGTCAACACCACTGGGCTGTCAAGAAGAACAGTCGGCCTCCAGGTGGAAATGGGCCACTTTGAAGGTGATGTGGCAAGAGGCCTGGGCCGGATCACCCATGTGATCGACCTCATGGAGGCACGGCATGTGTCCAGGGGTACAGGGGACACCCCACAGGACAGCGAAGAGGGCTCCACTGTGAGCAGTGTCTCTGCTGGTGACCAGGGTGCTCCGGAGTGGGAGTACGAGGCAGAGCACTGCTGAACAACCTGGGACCAGCCAGGCTGGCAGAGGCCGCCGTAGGCCATAAACTAAACACTGTCCCTGATGTTGGGGCACATGATGGCAATGTGCCCCATGCCAGGTTGGCTTTCTGAACTCCCTGAACAGTTTGTCATTGTAAATAGTTCAATTTCTGCACATATTAAATAATTTTATTGTTCCACTTAACAAATGGAGTGTTTGGTCAATAGGTGAGTATGGTTGAAGTTGACACGTACCTTCCAAAGTATTGGGTTGCGATGTGTTGCCGTCTCAGTCTGCCTTGATTTGCGATGCACCGATCCCCATGATGGCGATGTGGTTGCTCTTGCTCTTCATCCTCAGAATCTGGGTCTGCAGGGGTGAGAGGTAGCCCACGTCGGGTGGCAATGTTGTGCAGGATAGCGCATGCGACAACAATTTTGAATGCCGTTATGGGGGTATACTGGAGGGCACCTCCACTTCGGTGGAGGCATCTGAACCGTGCTTTCAGCAATCCAAAGGTGCGTTCAATCAGGTTCCTGGGACTGTACGACGAAACAACGACTGCAAAAAAAACTACTGCCTTAACAACGAGGTCGGAACACCGACCTCGTTGCTACTACTAATGATTTTACCACGAATGCCTTAACAACGATATTTTGTTGTAAAGGCATTCCTGATAAAATCATTAGCAATAGGCACCATTCACCCTACATCCCTCACCCCACCCCCCCAACCCCACCCCAAAACCTAAAACCCCCTGACCCCCACCCACTCCCCAAAACCAAAAACGCCCCACCCCCCAAAACCTAAAACCCCCTGACCCCCCACCCACTCCCCAAAACCAAAAACGCCCCACCCCCCCCAACCCCACCCTAAGACCTAAAACCCCCTGACCCCCCACCCACTCCCCAAAACCAAAAACGTCCCACCCCCCCAACCCCACCCCAAAACCTAAAACCCCCTGACCCCCCACCCACTCCCCAAAACCAAAAACGCCCCACCCCCCATACCCCACCCCAAAACCTAAAACCCCCTGACCCCCCACCCCCTCCCCAAAACCTAAACCCACACTTACCTTCGCCAAGTCCCTTCTTTGTACCTTAACCACGCATGTTCGTTGTTCAGAACATACGTAGTTAAGGCACAAAAAAACGAAGTCGTGGTTAAAAAAAGCGTTGTTGCGCTTTCGTTAACCACGACCTTCGGAAAAAAAAAGTCGTAAAAAAGGATGTTTCCCGGTTCCTGGTCCTCTTATGTGCACTGTTGTATCGTCTCTCACATTCATTGCTGGGTGTTAAGTACGGAGTCATTATCCATGGCCGTAGTGCATATGCACTGTCACCTGTTGGGCACAAACAGTACACTGTTAGAAAGTCCTGGTTGGTGTGCACATTGATCTGTGTGTATGTCTACAAGGTGTATGCAGCTCTACCTAGGAGGTATCCGTCTCCAAACTCCCCACGTTCCAGGCGTTGGTGTATCCCACTGTGCCTAAAAATGTAGGAGTCATGAGTACTGCCTGGAAATTTTGCTACAATGTCAGTGATGACATAATGGGCGTCACAAACAACCTGAATATTGAGTGAGTGGGTACACTTTCTGTTGCGGAACAGATATTCAGGTTTGCAGGAGGGCATATTTGGATATGTGTCCCATCTACACACCCTATGACATGGGGAAAGTTGGCAATCCGGTAAAAGTCCAACTTGGTACTGTTAATTTCTGCCTCATTCCTGGGTAGGTATATGTAGTGAGACATGTGTGTGAGTATGGCATCTAGGAATGCCCTGAGGAACCTTGATAGTGCACTTTGGGATACCCCACCTGCCACAGCAATGACCCCCTGATAGCTCCCCGAGGCCAAGAGGTGCAGTGAGCATAGCACTTGCACATGCGTAGGGATGGCGCAGCCGCGCAGCGTCTGGCGTTCTAGCTGTGGTTTGAGTAATTCAATTTATTCTAGTATAGCTGCGCTGCTAAGTCTGTATTTGTCATAGATTTCTTCCTCAGTTTGCTGAAAAAGAGTCTGCCTTGTTCTGTAAATCTTCTCCTGTCTCTGGCTCCTCCTCCTCCTCTGCTGGGCTGCGTGAACTCTCCTCCTCACTGCTATCAGGTATATCTCCGCCATCTTGAGTAACCCAGATGCCTTCTGGGTCTCCTTTTATACTTTGGTAATGATTACCACCTGCTCTGAGTTAGTGGTAAATGGGACATGCAAACTGGGCTTTTTGCGACTAGTCGCAATTTGCGAGTTGCAATTGCATATGGTTTGCGACTTGCAAATTGCGACTTCCTATTTGCGGGTCGCAAAATGGGGTCGCACATTTTGCGAGTCGGTAACGGCTCGCATTGCTTTTTGCAAGTCGGTAATGGGATTTTTGCATCCCATTTCCGATTTTGTGGAGTCGCAAATAGCGATTCGGGCCATTTGCGACTCGCAAACGTTTGCTACATCTGGCCCTTACTTTGCTTTTATCTGAAAGTGCTTCCTATTGAGGTTTAAATTCAGTGAAATGAGCATTGTACCAGAATGAATCCTGCCCTGCGTATTTATCTTTTATAAATACGCAGGGCAGGATTCATTATTTTGTTTTTATTTATAGGGAACCACGGGTGGAGTCTCAAGGCCCCACGGTCCCAGCCGGCCCTCCGCCTCCTGCAAAATGCAGCCCCCTGCTTGTGGGAGCAATACTTTCATCTCTTTCCCTGCCCGCAATAGCTGAAATCTCAGCTTCCAGCAAGTATAGGCATTTTTAGAGCCCCCGCTTGCTGGAAGTGGAGTGTTTGCTCTTGCTTGGTGGTAGCTGTCATAGGTCACGTCAAGCAAAAGCAAACAGCTGTCTCCGGAGGGTGGGCACCTTAGGAAGTAGAAGCCCAGCCCTGAGGGGTGGCAGACCCCTGGGCCATATATATGTCTCCAGGAGGGGGGCCCACGACCTCACTCTCTTCATAAAAAATTTGACAGGCCTTGAGAAGGAGGCGGTCCCTGGGATGTGGAGAGAGGGGGCCCGTGTGGTCCCTCACACTAATTGTTGCGTTTGCCTGGGATGTGGTGGTCTCCGGGCCATGAGGGGGGCGTAGCCCCACTATTCGTTTTTTTTATTTTTATAGCCCCGGAGATGTGGTGGTCCCCAGGGATTTAATAAGCCCTTGAAGGGGGGCTATGTGTGCCACCTCTATTAATACACACAGTGCCCCCAGGACTTGGCCCACTTGGGGGAAATTAAAACAACAAGCATGGGGGCCTACACTCGTTTAAAAAACAAAATTGGCAGATCCATTTGTGTTTTTTTTCAGAAATGTAAAAAAAAAAAAAAACCTGCCCTGGTGGAGGACCAAGGCTAGGGGGTTAGGTTATTCCTACCCTGCCACCTTTTTTTTTCTTTTTTTTGGGGACTTGGCTGAAGCCGAGTCCCAGAATGGCTGCCCACACTTCCTGTTTGAAGTGTTGGCAGCCAATTACATCTCAGCATGAGATTTCCCAAATCCATAGAGCCTCCACATCCCTAGATATCTATATTTCTTAAAATACCACCCGTATAATATGGGGTAACTTAATATTGAACCTTCCACGGGGTTAATGCCTAACAGAGTCTCACGCTAACAGTACAAAAAAAAAACAATATCCTGACCCACCAATCAAATGTTGAATTCCGGAACTTGCAGGTTAAGAACCCTGATTTCCATGTATTGTTTATCCTACTGGAATTTCATAAGGGGGAAGTCGTTCCTCCGGGAAGGCCAGTGATATCTGGGGTGGCCTTCTCAACATAACATTTATAGAATTGATGTTGAGAAGGAATGAAGTGAGATGGATCAGTTGCCTCCGATGTATTGAAATGGGGCACAATACTGAGGAGAAGTTCCATTACTTTCTTTGATATTGTTCCAGGACATGGTAGTTCAGGATAGAGTAAGGTCTATATGATGCATTTGATATGTTACATTCTGAAACTTTGAGATCTGTGGTTTATTGATTTGGATTTGAGTTGTATATATATTTGGTCAAGAGTGTTTTTCCTTTTTTCTATTTTTTGTTTTCTTTTACTGTAATTAAGGGACTACTTGGATCTCAGTTTTTGACACATGTGGCATAGATAGCCCCAGTGACTTTAAAGTGTAAGGATAGACATTGTAGATTATTGGTTTAAACATCCTTTGGGTTGTGTGGAATCACACGGCTGAACGAAGACTCGAATCTTTACTATGGTTATATTGAATATTGTTTTTGTTGTTATATTAAGAAAAAACCCTGTTCCTCTTTTTTTTTTTTTTTTTTTTTTTTTTAGTAATCTTACGGTTTGCCTTTTTTCTTTATTTCTGTCTAAGAAGTTTTTTTAATTAGTTTTCTATGTATATGTATACTAAGTGACTTGGGACCGGGAGGACCGATTCTGTGTAAAGTAGTGATCTAAACATCCTTTTGGGTTGTGTGGATTCACACAACCCTTATTGGGGTTAGAATCTTCGTTATGAGCATGTCTGATTTGGAGTTTTTCTTTCATTTCATAATAATTTCAATTTGTCCTTTTCATAACGTGTTTTATTTTTGGTTGAATATCACCAATTGCAGTTTGCAACAACCCTGGCCCAGATGTGAACCGGTGGATTAGTATTTATAGTGGCCAGATACACGTGCAATTGCATGGCATCTGCTGATGGTGAGGCTATGGGTAATTTTGGCCAGACTAGTGGAGTTGCGATTGGGGCATTAGCTTTGGCTATGCTAGTATATATATAGTGATTGGGGAATACTGGTGGCATTTTGCTTTAACGGTTTAAACCAGGTGACCACACTTGTGACATATAAATAGGAGTGGAATTGGCGGGCGTGGCGCTTTACCATGGTGTTTCATTGAATTATCGGAAGCGGCTTATCATGTCTGGATATATCTGAACTCAACTCGAACTGGTGAGTCGGGATATTGGTTTATTTTTGTACTTTGAGCGTGAAGCTCTATTAGGCATTAACCTTGTGGGAGGTTTAATATTATGCCACCCCATATTATATGGGTAGTATTTAAATGTTAACTAACAATTTGTTATTGTTCTGTTATTTTAGACCATTTAGAGGCCAGTTATACTTAGTGGCTGTTTCCTTTTGTAATATGTGAAAGAAAATAAAGAGCATATTGGAGCGACTTGATTGGATGTGTTAAGATATTTCAGGATTTATCGGTGCTCCTCTAGCAGTATTTTATGGACTTTGGACCCCTTTGGGTTGCATCTTGGGAGCGGCAGGTGTTTTAGTTGTGAGCACGATCCCATCAAATAATTTGGACAAGGGGGCAGTGCGGTTGGAGGATTGGGTTCGCTCTTCCACTGTGATGGTTTATGTATCTATATTTCTTAACCTTTAATATCTCCGAAACTCAATCTGTGCACCATGATCTAGCTTTCTGACAAATTTGGGGAATTCCGTTCAGCGGTTCGGGCTGTAGGAATGTCTAAAGACCCTATGGGAAAATGAATGGGGAAAATGAATGGGGAAAATGCGTTTTGGGACCCTGACTTTGGCTTGGCCCCTGCTTGACGGATCACCCAGAAACTTTGAGGACAGCAGCTGAGCAAACAGTTGTATTTCTTTTTGTGAAGATTCGCCAAATGGCGACAAAGTTATTGGCAAAATAAAAAACACTTTTCCTATGGAAACTAGGTCCTAACTATAACTACTTACTGGTGACCGCCAGTAGGTTTTATATATATATATATATATATATATACACATATATATATATATATATATATATATATATATATATATATATATATACACACACACACACACACACATACACGTACAGATGTACAGGACACAGGGGCTTTCAGTCATCACACTGCGTGCATTGGTCTGTTCAAGTGTCATTCACTTTTTCAGTTTTTGCTTCCAACCACCACACCGTACAGAATGGCAGAGAGGTGAGCCCATGTCACCCATTGGTTATTTTGCCCTAAGAGTGACAAATTTTCACTGATCCCATGCCATGCATTGCCATTTCAAAAGCGGGGTACTTCTGTGCCAGGACTGTTGTGCCTTGGCTACCGGACCACTACTTTATTTCTGTACTTTTGCTAGTGTATTTACTGATTATGTATGCAATCAAATGAATAAATAATTAAATAAATGACAGGCCCAAAGTTGCAAAGTCCAGACCCACTGGCTTTTCCTGTTTTTGTTTTCTTTGAATTTTGACACCTACTGTCATGCACTGAACCTTCCTCCTGTTCCATTTGCCAGTAATAATACATTGGTAGAGCTTCCAGCAACACCATTCATGTCTTTCTACAAATTATTAGATAGTCTCCAAGTACTGTGAGAATACAGTTCTCATAAGCACCTGTTTACTCGCTTTCATCATTTATATAGTCTTGATACATCCAGGCACTCAAACCGTACATTTACGTTTGCGGTACACCATCCTATCAGAGCACTGATCCTATCACAATCGTGTTGCAGTGCCTCCCTAACTTGACTTGCAGCACACAATTCTACATAACAGTATTGGCCATCAAGAAGTTGTCAAAAAATCAATCAATCAATCAGAAATTTGTAAAATGCACTACTCACCCGTGAGGATCTCAAGGCGCTGAGGAGGGGAGGGGGGAAAAGGGGGGCAAGGTGCTGCTTGTGCTCGGACAGCCAGGTCTTGAGAAGTTTCCTGAAGGTAAGGAAGTCTATGGTCTGGCGCAGGTGAGTGGGAAGAGTGTTCCCGTTTTGGCGGCGAGATGCGGGAATGATCTGCCGCCGGTTGTAGTTCTGCGGACACGTGGGATGGTTGCGATTGCGAGGTCAGCAGAGCGGAGATGCCGGGTCTGGGTGCAGAAGGAGAGTCCTCTGTTGAGGTAGTCTGGTCTGGTGTTGTGCAGTGCTTTGTGAGCGTGGGTGAGGAGTTTGAAGGTGATTAAAAAAACGACTCTGCTTTGACTTGCAGTGCCATGAAAACGTGTCACAATACATTACATTATGACATTGAAGCAATGCTCTCTTTCTGGTGAGATACATCTTGGAGTTGACACACTTGCTACAATGATCTGTGCAAACTGCAGGTTCACAGTTTTCTATCCAAAGGGGCCAAAGTTTTCTTCTTCCAAGGTAAAGAAAAATTTGTACATTTGAGTTCAGTAGTAATATATTTTATTAAATGCATTGATGTAATTCACTACCAGTATGATATAGAAATGTCTATTTCATTCACATACTCCATGCCCCTATAAAAATTTGAGGGTGTGTGTCCTCAATATCAAGTGGGGACTATTGTGGGACCTTAATATCGTAGCTGACTATTGAGGACAAAATTATTGAGAGGTGAGAATGTATAGATTTTCTTACCTAACTCTGAATACTTTAAAGCTATATATTTCCTCAAGGCATGTAACTACAGAGTTAAGAAAATTAAGTCTATATTTACCTATTTTCCCTTACCTTTCAATATTTTTTCCCTCAATATTTTGACCACAAAGTTAAGCAATCACGATGTTTCCTACTTGATATTCCACACAACAACCATTAGAGGCAGACGAGCCAGCAAATTTATAGCGATATCAGAGCCAAGACATCAGCCAAGCTTGCTCTAAGAGCCAAAGCATGAGTCAAGCCATAAAACAAAAGTACATGAATTGTGCAACATTGTGTCATTCGATTCTATTACATAAAATGACTTTCTTCAACATTATTAGATTTGTTAATCATTTCAATGTAGTAAATTAGATTATTTGACCATATTTAGTCCTATTAATGAACTTCATAGTTTATGATCTTGAAGATTCTTGAATCTCACTCCTTGATCCTCTGACACTGACCTTAGAAAGAAAAGAGGCAATTCAGTTTGTTTTTGTGCACTAAATATATGGCCACTTTTAAATTTGGAGAAACATTTTATTCTTCTAAACTGAGACCAATTATTTTTATTTGTGATGGGCAGTCTTAAACTAGTTAATGATGCTCCGAGGGGTGGTAACACAGGGCCCTTCATCCTTCGCAGTGTACGAGTGTTCATAGAATCCCAGACCTAGGGTAGTCCTGTTGGCTACCTGTCATCTTTCTTTGAAAAATGGTCTGGGCATGTGGCAGACATCCTAAAGATCAATAATTTTTTTGTTTGTCTTTCGTGATCTCCATCAGTTCACTGTGCTCAAGAGAGCTGACTTGCAAAATGTACACAGCACATATTAAATCAATCTGACACTGTGTAATCAATATTCTCTACTGTTAGACCTGACATGCTTTAGGGTGTTCACCCCTAACTTTTTACCTGCCTCCCTCCACTTTTTGGACTCTGTTTTTGCTGGCTCTTAGACTCTGCGCACTTTACCACTGCTAACCAGTGCTAAAGTGCATATGCTCTCTCCCTTTAAACATGGTAACCTTGGATCATACCTGATTGGACTATTTAATTTACTTATAAGTCCCTAGTAATGTGCACTATATGTGCCTAGGGCCTGTGGATTAAATGCTACTAATGGGCCTGCAGCACTGGTTGTGCCACCCACTAAATTAGCCCCTTTTACCTTGTCTCAGGCCTGCCATTGCAAGGCCTGGGTGTGCAGTTTCACTGTCACTTCGACTTGGCATTTAAAAGTACTTGCCAAGCCTAAACCTCCCCTTTCTCCACATATAAGTCACCTCTAATGTGTGCCCTAGGTAACCCCTAGAGCAGGGTGCTGTGTGGGTGAAAGGCAGGACATGTACCTGTGTAGTTTACATGTCCTGGTAGTGTAAAACTCCTAAATTCGTTTTTGCACTACTGTGAGGCCTGCTCCCTTCATAGGCTAACATTGGGGCTGCCCTCATACAGTATTGAAGTGGTAGCCGCTGATCTGAAAGGAGTAGGAAGGTAATATTTAGTATGGCCAGAATGGTAAGACCAAATCCTGCTGACTGGTGAAATTGGATGTAATATTACTATTCTAGAAATGCCACTTTTAGAAAGTGAGCATTTCTTTGCACTTAAATCTTTCTGTGCCTTACAATCCACGTCTGGCTGGGCTTGGTTGACAGCTCCTTGTGCATTCACTCAGACACACCCCAAACACAGGGTACTCAGACTTCTCTTTTTCATTTGGACTCTTCGTGCGCCGAAAATTTTGACGCACAGCTTGCTCCGCGGCGAGAAAAACGCCGCACACCGACGCTGAGCGACGCGACGCCTTCGGGAAGACCGGAACTTCGATGCACGGCCTCGCAAGGACAACGCCGCCCGACTTCCAGAGGGGAAATCGATGCAACGCCTGCCGTGAGAGCAAAACTTCGACGCACAGCCCCACGGAACGACGTGCAGCCGGAAAACAAGCAGGAGAATCCACGCACAGACCCCGGGACATCTGGTAATCCCACGACCCACAGAAAGAGACTGTCCGCGCGCCGGAAAACGACGCCCGACTTCCCCGCGTGAAAAATAACGACGCAAGTCCGTGTGTGCTGGGGAGAAATCGACGCACACACCATTCTTACACGTATCTCTTCTTCTGCGGCCCTTTGCGGAGATTTTCCACTCCAAACCAGGTACTTTGTGCTTGAAAGAGACTTTGTTTGCTTTTTAAAGACTTAAGACACTTTATATCACTTTCCAGTGATATCTCTACAATTTCACATTGCATCTTTATTCGTTTTGACCTACAATTATCCTGATAAATATTATATATTTTTCTAAACACTGTGTGGTGTATTTTTATGGTGCTATATTGCGTTATTGTATGATTTATTGCACAAATACTTTACACATTGCCTTCTAAGTTAAGCCTGACTGCTTGTGCCAAGCTACCAGAGGGTGGGCACAGGCTAATTTTGGATTGTGTGTGACTTACCCTAACTAGAGTGAGGGTTCTTGCTTGGACAGAGGGTAACCTGACTGCCAACCCAAAACCCCATTTCTAACATCTACCCAAAAACGCATGTGGATTTAGCCTCAAAAGTGGAATAAACAAAGAAAAGAAAGCAAAACATTTTGAACTAAACATGCCTGTTCTGTTCATTTAGTGCAAAGTTAAGTGTAAGAAAGGAAGAGCAATGTGTTTATAGATGTATGTCATGGGTCTGACTTCACTCAACTAGATGGAAATAAAAACTTTAGTTAAATCCTGCGTTTTGGGTTCATTTAACAACTAGTCAGGGTGCACATCTGTAATTGGCACGCAGGATACAAACTGTAGACATACTTTTACTTTTATATTCTGTTTAAACTGCAATAATAATGGACAATTATCAAGCAGAGAAAGGTTCTTTCAGATTTTATTTATGGCCAGGCAGGTTAATAATATGTGCAGTTTGTAATTCATTCATGAGGAATCTTTATTTATCTTTTGAAAAGGTATATTAAGGAGTGAAGGCTACACTAACTGGGTGGCTCAGCTCTGAAATGGCATTCCTGTCCAGGGTACAAGAGCGGGCAGTTAATCCAAAGCAGGTTTGAGCCATGTTTGGTTTGTCTTTAATCTACCCAACTTTTTAAAAAGGGCACTTGTGAGTATTTGGGTGCATTATATAGTATGGTTTTGCAAACTTACCGTGGGCAGATTGATGCCTTGGTGAGAGGGGGCACAACTCCCTGCGTTAGGACTCTATAGGCCTTCCTTAGAGAACATTTACATATATTGTTAAGGGAAGTGTTGACTTTGCCATTAGTTCAAAGTCGCAGTGGGACCATTGCTCTTTTAGGCCGCAGTGGCAGGCTGGGAGCCATTTTGCACTTCGTCACACACAGGTTGGCACAATCAGTGCTGCAGCCCTGGGTGGGCACTCTGCCTTACATGCCCTTGATATCCGAGTACAAGAAACTTGGAACTCACAAGAAAGTCAGTATTTGCCAATTGGGGATGGGCAATTTGACATACACTTTGTAAGGGTTTAGATGACTAGCACTGAGGTCTGGTTAACGGGCCTCAGTGCACTCTCAGAGTCGACAAACCAGCAGCTAGAAGTCCAAATGGGGGCAGAAAATGGGGGAAAACCTGCAAAAAGCCCGTTTTCTTACAGCAGTAAAACCCCATGTGCAATAGTTTCTCTCCCACTCTCTGTCAGCTAAAAGGTGTTTGTGCTAAGTAATTTCGTAAATTAGTAATTTATCAAGGAAAAAAACTGTGTAAACTGCAGGTTGAAGGTTTCACCCCATAAGATGTTTCAGGATGATTACCTTTCGGTTATGGGTTCCAGTGCTAATATTGTAGCTTCATGGGTTAATGCACCCACTTTATGGAGGTGTAACCTGGAGGTTGCAAGTTATTATCCTACTTCAGGTAGAACTTGCAGGTTGACATTTCCTAATTAAGATTTAGGTAACCTTTGTGTCTGCTGCTGAACCGCTTTGCCGAGATCTGCCAGTGGTAAGTTGCAAATCCAGTAACACAAATTGGGTGCCATTTGCCAAATCGTACAGTCTCTTGCACATATGTATGCCCTTTCACTAGCTCTGAATGTTAATGTGCATACTGCAGGGGCGTGGCTTGGCTCTGTAGGAAGATGGCCGCCTTCACTGGAGCTCTGTGATCGCGATGGAGATACAGTGAGCCGGCTCGTTTTTTTGAAGATTTTAATGCTGCTGAAGAGAGGAATAGTTAGGGGAATATGCCTGGACAGCATTATTCCCCTTGAAATGAAGTAAAAGGTTTTTTTTGTGCCTTTTATCAATGAGTTACATTTCTCTGAGGAAATTATTGCGACTGCCATTTTGTTTTTTCATTTTTCACCTCATGACTTCGTTTTTGATCTATTCATTGCGCTCTGAGAGGTGTTTTTTGCACTTTTTTATGGATGTGTATTTAGGTTCTTTATTCACTGTATTTTCCTTTTTGGATGATTTGGTCTAGCTTAAGGAAAATTTTGGGCTGCTCTCCTTTTTTAGATGAACCCCTCTTCATAAAATACATGCTTTAGTATATCTTGGGCAGAATTATTAATTTTTGCTTATGGGCAGATCCAGGAACCTTCAATTGACTAGCCACAAAGTACAGAGCAATAAAGGTTCTGAAAATATTTCTTTGTCAAACTCTTTTGCTCCTTTATCAAATATGGAGAACGTCGGGTCTACTACTCTTGATGCTACAATCTCAACGCCTATTTCTCCTCCTACTGTTATTAATAAAGTATCGTCCAAGCTTTCTGTAATGGTTCCGACGTCCTCGAATAAGACAGCTAAAAAGGATCCTCCATCTACTCTTAAAGTTGTTGATACCATTTCTATGGAGTTACTCCTGAAGAAATAAAAGTGCTTAAACCCTATATGGAGGATACAAACAAACAATTACAATTATTGGACGACAAATGGTCTCTTGTGGAAAACAGAGTCTCTCGTGTGGATCGAAGATTGGAAGTGCTTGAGGATTCAGTGACGGTTATTCAATCTCTGCAGTCTGAAGTTACTCTGAAAAAAGCATGCAGAGGATATAGAAAATCGAAATCATAGGAATAATCAACGTATCTATGGTCTACCTGAAGGAATTGAAGGCTCGGATTCTCTATCTTTCTTTCAAACATTTCTGCCCAAGATTCTGGACCTCCCTACTTCGCCTGTTTGAATATACAAAGAGTGCACATACTTGGTCATCCCTTACATTTGGCTTCGACATCAAAGAAAACAAGAGGAATAATACTTTATTTTTTGGAGTATGTAGTCCTGCTAAAGGTTCTCAGAGCAGCAAAAGCTAAAGGTCGGATCACGTGGTCAGGTTCTAATCTTTTTTTTGCTCAGGACTATGCTAAGTCAACAGCGGACAAACGAAAGACATTTCTGGATATGTGTCCGGCACTGAAGTTACTTAATGCTCGGTATGGTCTCTTTCATCCATGTTTGTTCAAGGTGACCTACAATAATAAGACCACAACATATGAAGATCCAGTATTGCTTGAGTGATTTATTGAGTCTTGTAGGGGTGGCACAATGGACACTTCCAAAATATCACAGACTTGAATACAGTATTATTTTGTTTCTTTGTTTCACTATTATCCTCTTGTTTAATGGATATGCCCATTTTTGGTTTTTGAAATCTTAAATTGGTTCAATTATCCACGGTTTTCATTGTTTCATATGTTTCTCTCTTTTTAGATTTTCATGTATTTACATACCCGTCTTTTGTGGTGGCAACCTATGTGACCGGGTCCCTCTTCTCTTAGTGTCTGGGGTCGTGGAGTGAAGGTTTACTTCGTATTCCTTTGTGGTTTCACCACCCTCACATTGTTTTTTTGTCTTATAGTTATGTTTTTATTATTCGTTATGTGTTTTTTCGGTAGTTTTCATGTTTTCTTCTTTATTTTGTTCTATTTGTTCTCTCTCACTTCACCTCTTAATTTTTCCTCCTTTTCTGTTCTTTCTATTTTCTCATGTTCGTAGTTATAATTTTCTTTTTCTGTATAACAATTGTTTTCTTTTGGTTCAATTTCTTCATATTGATAATTGGTTTATATGCATTCATTTCATAGTCATATTACATTTTCTATATATTAAATGACCATTAGATTTCTTTAATGGAATGTTAAAGGTTTGGGATCCCCAATAAAGAGTCAGAGAGTTTTGACACATATTTTAAAATTGAGTGCTGATATTGCTCTGTTGCAAGAGACTCACCTAACAGGCGATGAGGTAGCTAAACTTAAAAGACAATGGGTAGGTTATGTTTTTGCATCTCCAGGTACCGGGAAAAGAAATGGGGTTACTATACTGTGTCATAAGGCTTTGAACATAACTGATATTTCTCAAGATTCTGATAGGCAGGGTAGATGGGTTATAGTTTCAATGAATATTAATAAAGTACCTCTCACTATATTTAATGTTTATGCGCCAACCCAACCTGATAAATCCTTTTGGAATGAAATATTAGCTAAATTAATGATTCTTTCAGATGAATATTTGATTTTTGGAGGTGATTGTAACATGGTTATGGACCCCTTTCTTGATCGCAAATCCAATTCTCGATTTGTTCCATCCACCATCTTTTCACAGTTTACCTCCATGATTCAACAAAGAGCATTAACGGATGTTTGGAGATTGTGTAATCCCACATTACAGGAATTTTCCTTTTTTTCCCCAGTACATTTTTCCCAATCAATGTTTGATAATCTGTTTGTCTCACAACCTCTTGAACAACATGGTGTGGGTTCGGAGATTGGCTCCATATTAATCTCAGATCATGCTCCTGTGAGCATGGACCTTGATCTTATCACACATAATCAGCCAAGTAACAGATGGAGATTTAATAATTCACTACTTCTCGATAATAATTTTACCTAGCTGTTTGAGAAATTTGTCACACAGTTCTTTGTAGATAATGATACCCCTCAGATATCGGTTCAAATTATCTGGGACACATTCAAAGCGGCCTCTAGGGATTTTATTATATCTTATGTTGCCAACAAAAAGAAAATGGCTAATAAAAAAATGCTTAATTTAATGAATTGCATCAAACAATTAGAGAATCTTTATTACTCCTCCAAATCTACAAGTTGTCTTAATGACTTATTTCAAGCTAAATTCACTTTCAATGCAAATTCGACTGATATCGCTAATTCTTATCTTCTTAAGTCTAGTGCTAAGTATTATGGGGGCCAAAATTAATCAGGAAAACTTTTAGCAAATTATCTTAAAATCAAAAAAGATAGAATCTATTTATAACTCCTCCAATCTTTTATTACATAAGAATGAAGACATTTTGGATTAATTCGTTCATTTCTACACACAATTGTATACTCCTGATTCTGTTGCAGTTCAGGATCTTATTGATCAATACTTGCTTACCATTAACTCACCTGTACTTCACGCTTCTGATTTTCTGATCTTGATAATAATATTTCTATTGATGACATTCTTAGTGCACTAAAACGTCTTAAAAAAAGTAAAGCCCCAGGCCTTGATGGCTTTACTATTGAATTCTATTTATGGTTTTCTAAATTATTGGTTCCAAGATTATTTGAGCTTTTTACCCATTTTGTTGAAGCAAAATCCTCTAGAAGGTCTTTCCAGGAAGCTTTAATAGTTCTTGCACCAAAAGATAATAAAGATCCAAAGCTTTGTAAGACTTATAGACCTATATCTCTAGTAAATTTAGACTATAAAACTTTTGCTAAAATTATTGCTATGCGTTTGGAATTTCCTACCTAAGTTAATTGGTAAAGAGTTGTCTGGTTTTATTAAAGGACGCCTATTATCGGACAACACACGCCTATTTTTTAAATATCTTAAGCAAGTCTGTGGCATATCAGGACTCTCTAGCTGCAATAGCTCTAGATGCTGAAAAAGCTTTTTATCGGGTTATTTGGTCTTTTATTTTTTCAACACTTTCCTGGTTTGGCTTTGGAGCTAAATTCATAAATTTAATTTTGTTATTGTATTCCTCTCCCTTGTTCTCACTCCATAGAGGAGTTTGTCAGGGTTGCCCATTGTCACACTTTTGTTTGTTCTTGCCTTGGAACCTTTTTTATTGAAACTTAGAACTAATCCAAATTTGCATGGTTTCTATTATGGGGAAAAACAGATAAAATTTTCGGCTTATGCAGACAACATCTTACTTTTTATATCAAATCCGAAATCTTCAGTTCCTTCTTTTCTGTCCGAAGTACAGCTTTTTGCTTCTTTTTCAGGGTATAAGTTAAACGAAGACAAGTGTGAAATACTCCCGCTAAATAAATTTTGTTTTCCTGAAGATTTTCAATCCTTAAATTTTCATTGGAATAATGATAAAATTAAGTATCTGGGTTTGTGGTTTAAACCCTCTTTTAAAGATACAATATCTTGTAATTTTTTGCAATTATTTTCTGATCTTGATTCTCTTGTTTCTAAATGGAACCCTTTATTTTTATCCTGGAGGGGTAGATTGGATTCTCTCAAAATGATGTTACTCCCTGTTATCCTCTTTTATTTATCAAGCATTCCAATTAATATTCCAAATCTTTATTTTAAGAAGTTGAATTCCCTTTTAATGAAATTCTTATGGAATAATAAGAAACACAGAATGTCTCTTCAAAAGTTAATGAGGCCTAAATGCAATGGAGGGGTTAATTTACTGAATCTCTGCTCTTATCATATGGCTTTTTCTCTTAAGCAAGCTTCTTATTTATTGAAGGATGAAGATTCTATTTTATTACCCTTATGGGTTGGCGTTGAAAAGTCTTTCATTGTTCTCTTTACATTTCCGGAGATATTGACTCTGTCTTATAAACCAGCTTCTATCTTTCTTCCGATTTTGAATAATTCTTGTCGAATTTTACAGCCTGTTTTTTCTTCACACAATGATGATAAAGCGAGGTTTCTAAATTCATCAATTTGGTACAATAAGCTCATTAAGTTGAATAATAGAACCATCTATTGGAAATCGTGGCATTTGAAGGGGCTAAGATGGGTATATCAATTATTTGAAAATGGTTCCCCGCTTTCTTTTGTACAGGCACAATCTCTTTTTTCACTTCCATCATCTGTTTATAAAAAATATGATGCTCTAATACACGTTATAAATACTTTATATCAATCTTTTCCAGTTCAGCAAACACCTTCAGTCCGTCCTCCTCCAATTAAGAATTTGTTATTAAAATCTGCATCAGCTTCTTGTCTTTATCAAACGCTTACAGCTCTTCCTGAAGATAGACCTAAGTTGGTAATAGAAATGCAGTGGGAAACAGATCTGGATATTTCACTTTCACCTTCTTTGTGGAATAGAGTGTGGATTAAAATACGGAAGTGTTCTAGAGCAGCTAAGGCAATTCAAACTTTGTTCTTTATATATAATAGGTTATTAATTACACCTTCTTTTTTACATAAAATTAATCCTAACCTCCCGTCCTCCTGTTGATCCTGTAATACGCCGATCTCCAAACTTAAACACATGCTTTTTGAATATCCCTACACATTTCAATGTTGGGTTAAAGTATGGAGTCAAATTAATACTATTTTTAAAACTCAAATTCCCATGAGTTTTGCCAGCATATTTCTAGGTATCCTTGCAGCTGACTGGTCTTGTTTTCCAAAAACTTCTATTGTAATATTGGATTTATTGCTGTCGGTTGCTTTTCAGCAAATTATGAAAAATTGGAAGGATTCGTCCTAATTATCCTTTCAAGCTTGGTGGTATGGTGTGTGCTACAATCATAGACTGGATAGAGCTTATGTTTTCCCCGTATCCCTTGCTATTAAGAGAGACATGCTATGGTTACCTATTACAAATTAGTTAAACTCTTTGACTTATTCTGCATGTAATCATTTTCCTAGAAATGAGGAGATCTCTAAACCACCATGAGTTGTTGTTTTTTCTCTCTATCTAGATGTACATACTTATATTTAACTATCTCTTATAATATTTTTAATATATGCATATATACTTTGGTTTTAGAGTATTAATATATTTAAAGTGTTTTCTTCTACCACATGTTTTCTCAGAAATTGAACTGTTGTATTAATTTCATTGCTATTATCAAATGTATTTATATATATATATATATATATATATATATATATTTTTTTTTTTCCGTATACTATATGATTTTTCAATAAACTTTCTTCTTAATACTTAAAAAAATGTGCATACTGCAGGGTGTAGTTTACTCTGCAAGTCACAGGTTTTAATCTCTATTGAACAGCTGTAAGTTAATGTGACTGCTACAGAGACCTAATTCTAACTTGTGGATTGCAAGTTTCAATGCTAACTCAGCGACTTAACTTCCTGTACAGAGCGGTGTGCCTTCTAAGATTGACAACTTTTGTAAAATTATGTCTCGTATTACGAATAGATGTGTCCTGCACCTGGCTTTCCCCATTCCACTATACATAACCTCCTCATCACTTCCTCATTCTTTACATCAGTCCTTACATCAAATGTTGTATTCAGTCCCTGAAATTAGGCACCTCACTGCCTACTTAAAAGAAGCAGTTTAAACTCCTGCCCTTCCAGGTGTGCCTGTAACGGAGCACCTCTACCCAAAGACCGCCTGGTTTGTCAGTCTCCTTTGGGAAACAGTCATCCTTTGCTTCCTGTCTCTGTATGGGAGATCCTTCTTACATTTAAGGCCCAATTAAAGCAATTATAAATTGCTGCTGGCTGCCTTTGTGTTCAGGACTTGACTGAGGAACCAAACTGCAGTGGCAAAAATGCTTACAGCAGCTCTACCCCCTTTGTCTCCTTGTGCAATCTCTCTCTTTCCTTCATCGATCCTCTCTCTCCTCTGTGATTGCCTTTTCTCGTTCTTCCCCCTCCATCCTTCACCTTTCTCACTCTTGAAGCCTCTCTGTACCTGCTTTAATTCACCTCAGGGAGCTGGGGAAAGTGACAGAGGCACCAAGAGAGGCCCATGGCTTTCATAACTGGCCTGCAAGGGCTCCAGCCCATCGGGGAAATGATCTGTGGACTAAAAGGCCTAGCTGGCCGTGTGTGTGGTGTATTTTTTTTCCTGCTTTTCGTGTCTTCCTGTGCCCCTGCTGGGCTTGGGACCTGGGTTCTGCTGGCACTCTCTGATGGGAGGGGTGCTCTTTGGACTAGCTCAGCCATTTCCATTGAACTGATATTGACTAGCAGCGAGGGAAGGGGCATGTCCCTTTTAAAAGGGTATCAACACAAACACCCATAGGTTCCGGCCACAACGTCAGCTCCTGCATGTTCATGGGAGAACCAAGGTCGTGCCTGTGATAACATCAGAATACCCAGGATACAGAATTCAGAAGCATAGCAGTGGGAGTAGGTGGGTAGTATAAGTTGCTGTTCCTGCCAGAGACCACCAGCTGCAGGCCCCCTTGGACTCTGCTTCCTTGTCCCGGTCCTTTTGATGTGCTCGACTTCAATCTTGTTCTTTGGTACTGCTTTGGAAATCACCTAACGAGCGTCTGGGAAGGGCTGGTTTATCGGGAGGGTAGGAGTTTAAACTTGTTTTTAGGGTCGAGCGCACAAGCGTTCCGTCCCTGTTGTAATCTGTCTTTGGGCTTTTAACCACGCTCATGTCACGCCTGCCACTTTCATTGGTTCGTGGGCTTGCCTTTTAAAATCCGCTTGATTTCATTAGTGCAAGGTATGCATATATCATGCCTTTTCCGGTGTTCAGCCCTCCTCGAGTGCACCGGCCGCCTACTGAAAACATACGAGGCTCCATGTTTTCAGCATGGTTTCCGGACTACATTATCTTTTTATTTTCCACGCAGCGCAATTGCACTGGATTTTAATTAGCGCAATCACGCTTGTTTACAATGCTAATATCTCTAACTCGAGCACGAGACCCGTTGCATTGCAAATACTTGTTCTTTTATGTAGGCAGCAGGGCGTGTGGTAAACCTAATGATGTTAGGACTGGGATGAAGAAGTAGAAAAGTGGTGATAATGTTACTAGTAAATAATCTAAGTAACAGAAATGTACCTTACGATACTTGACAGAATGTTTTTCAAGGCGAAAAAAGTATATTCAAAATACATCAAATTTGGAAAATATTGGTCTGAAGTGAGAGAGACTCCTAAAAATCTGATCAGAATAACTAATCAGAAAATAAATTAAAGTTTATCAGGGCACAATGAAAACCATCTTTTTCTATATATGTAAGGTTTCAGTGGCATACGTGGACTCATCTCTGTGTTGGAGTAGGTAGGACGGGAGATTGCAGACAAAACTGTACGCTTCAAAGTTTTAGGGAAATGCTCACCTAAATGGATGCTGATGTTTGCGCTGCAAAGCTACTGGAACACATCCTTCTGCAGTCATGCTGAGGCAGTGGAGACATCAGCAGCAAGGTAGCTCTTTGAAATTTCAGCTGCTGTGTGTGCTGAACATACAGGTATTTGCCAAACAGTCCTATAACTCAAAGGGCCTCATTCCGAGTGGCCTGGAAAACTCTCCAGAGTTACAGATTCTAGGGGTAACTGTGGAGTGAGGTGGGATTACGGTTAATAATGAATTTGGCTCAGATTATTTTCTTAGAAATGATGAATTACTGGGGAGTTGGCAATTCCTGTCCGATCTCTCACAAAGGAGCGCTTCGAGGTCCAGCAGACATGCTCCTTATTCATATATTTTAATCCAAAGAGTATGCAGTTCCTATTATGAAAAGTTTGAAGAGGAGAACCAAGAAAAAACAAAACTGGAGAGAAAAAGACAAAAAAGATAAAAATTTAAAGCAAAAGAGCACATAAAAGTGTTGTGGTTAAGATAATCGGTAGCACAAAATAACCATGCCTATGACATGCATGGAATTCTTGTGCTAGTGTGGCAGTCATAAACTACATTGACCCTTTTAAACATGCACTCCTGAACCATATGACATGGATTCGTAAAGTTCATTTTCTCCCCTTGGATCATCTTGACACTAACAGATGTTTATTGTTACCCAACTGAGTAGTACTCCTTCCGTTGACTAAAAGGATGAAAGGCTGAGAAGACACCTTCCATCAGGATTTGTTTTACAGAAAACAGAGACATGCAGGAGATCAAGTAGCAATAAGGCAGCGGAACACTGAAGGGTTAGCCAGGGTATCAGATGGGAAAATAAGGTTTGTCCGTTGCTGACCTTCTGACTAACCTTTCACCTGTAACATTTGTGCATCAGGAGTTTCTGTGAATGAGGGATTCACGTGAACATCAGTTGTTTCTTCTTCTTCCCCTCACCCACCCATCTCATGGTCATGACCATTTGCCCCCAGGGCCCTCTTATATAAAGGGCGCACCTTTTCGGTTTGTGCCTTGGCGCACCTTTAAACAGCTATGCCGTGCACAAACAGGGAAAGTGTGCACTATTATGTTGAATGCGCCCTCAGGGCAGCCGCCAACTCATGCTGCCCAGTGGGCATTTAAGTGAAATATTGAGCGGCTGCTTCAAATCCATTCTGTGTTTCAAAGTGCACTGGACACCCACTTGTAGTTTCAAGAGGGGAGAGAGATGCCCTTGCAGGCAGATGCAGCTAGTGACTGCACCCACATGCAAGGGAATGTCTGGGGGTACTGGGGACCCCCTTTCATCCCTTGAGAGCGGTGCCCTTAGTGGGCGCACTGACAGTGTCCCACCTTTTTGTGGCAACCTTTCAGTACACTTCCTGACAGCTTCTTTGCTTTTGCTCCCCCGCCCATAAGAAGCAAAAAGATTCCCTTATTTGCATGGGGCCACACCCCAATCGAATAAGAGAACGTCCTCTTGAGACTGTGCTGGTGATACATGTGCGCCAGTGCTAATAGAATTACAGAATGGGCCACACAAGCGTCTGCGGCCTCTTCTTTAATACAAAAGTGCCTCGGGTGCACAAGCCTGTTTCACCCCCGGAACATTTTCTATAATTCAGCCCCAGGACTACATGGGACTTACTGCCAAGTTGCTAAGTCAATGCAAAAAATAAATAATAAAAAAAGATTAGCCACTGGTCTTATGATGGGTCTGAGGTACATTGAGACCCGCTAAGACAAATCCTAAATGCATCAGAGGGTTTTAATGTTCCTATTGAGATGAGATGTACTTTGGGCTGCAGTACTTTTATTTTTAGGGCGGACAAAGGCTAATTTGCTCATGCTTGCTACTCTTCTGCAATGCTGCAGAGAAGCTAAAATGCTGGCTGGTAGGATTTGCATTGTTTAAGAATTTCTGGTTTAAGAATTGAAGGTCCATCACTGCATTTATGCCTAAGTGAGCCTGTCCCTCTCCCCTTGTTTGTCTCCATCCACATGCAGACTGTACATACACCTCACAGCCAATAGTCAGATTCCCAAGCAGTGCTGGAATGTAAGGGAACCCCACCTGATCCAAGTTCCGACGGCTGTTCCTGGCTCACGGAAACCACTATTTCTCACAAAGGGAACATGCTGAATTTATCCTGGTGTCATTTTTCGACACAGGACACACGCATGTTGTCTGTATTAACCTGTAGGCAGTGAGGGTGCTACATTTTAACATCTAGTAAGGCACAAACAAAGGCCTGATTTGAAGGGCTATCAGCTCGCTCTCCTTCTGTTCAGCATCATCCTGGATGGGAGCCATCTGCAGCCCAACACCTAGATGCCAATTCAATGGAAGGTAGCAAAGGTGCTCAGCTTGTTATCACTTCACAAGTACTTAAGAGAAACTGCTGGAGGCTGTTTTTTAACTTTTTTTCAACTCCAAATGTAAGTGGTGTGGTTGCACTCGAAGCATACAAGAATATCTGTCTGAATGAGTAGTTAAACAAATATTGATTTAAATAGCACTTATTGTTTTCTTTAAATCTTTTACAGCGCTACTCATCCCAGTGTAGGGTGCCAGAGTGCTTTACATCACATACCGAGGCACAATAAATCATAAGTGTGTGTTAATGAATGTACAGGAAGTGTTACTTAAGACAATTGGGGGGTCATTCTGACTGGCTGGGCCCGCCAGAATACCGCTGCGCGGTCAATAGACCGCCGCGGGTATTCTGGGTTTCCCGCTGGGCTGGCGGGCGACCGCCAGAAGGCCGCCCGCCAGCCCAGCGGGAAACACCCTTCCATGAGGATGCCGGCTCCGAATGGAGCCGGCGGAGTGGAAGGGGTGCGACGGGTGCAGTTGCACCCGTCGCGATTTTCAGTGTCTGCAATGCAGACACTGAAAATCATTGTGGGGCCCTGTTACGGGGGCCCCTGCAGTGCCCATGCCATTGGCATGGGCACTGCAGAGGCCCCACGACACCCCAGACCGCCATTCTCTTCCTGGCGGTATGGGGGTCGGAATCCCCATGGCGGCGCAGCAAGCTGCGCCGCTATGGAGGATTCCCCAGGGCAGCGGAAAACCGGCGGTACACCGCCGGTTTTCTGTTTCTGACCGCGGCTGTACCGCCGCGGTCAGAATGCCCAAGGGAGCACCGCCAGCCTGTTGGCGGTGCTCCCGCGGTCGTTGGCCCTGGCGGATCTTACCGCCAGGGTCAGAATGACCCCCTTAATGTTTTAAGGTGTAGGAAACACATCATCCATACTTGTAGCCAATATATGTTACGAGTGAATAGGAAAAACTCAAAGTCAGGATATAAAATGTAACACAGTGCTTGTGGTTGGCTGTACTAACAAGACTTCATTACTTCCCTAAGGAACCCTTCTTTACAATTATAGAATAATAACAGATTGAGGAAAAAACTATAAGAATCTAAACCCATGATTTACAGTTGCATGCAGCTTCTTAATGCCTATAAATGGAATACTGTGCTACATTAAAAGGCTTATAAATTAGCTGGAATTAAAAAAAAAGCTCAGTTTCAAAAGCAGTAGCCCACTTACCTTTCTAAATCAGATACAAATGTGTGATCTCCATGTTACACGATGTTCAGGTACATTAACCCTCTATGTTATTTTGAGTCAAAACCATGACTGGACAAAACACAGAACTGTGTTAACCACTAGAACCATTAGGGGCGCCTCCTTCACTATGGCGAAGGAGCGTCGTCCCACTGGCTGAGCCAGAAGCAGAAAAATAAAACAATAGTTTGCTATTGTTTAATTTTTCTGCTTATGGCATATCCAGCAGTGCAGGGAGCGGTGGGTCTGGGCCACGGGAGGTGGAAGGGGGCAGAAGGGGAGAGTGCACCTAAGTGTCTGAGGCCGGCAAAACACACATGCGCACTTAAGTTTCTCCAGCTCTGCTGTGTTTAACAGCTGGGCTGGAGAAACTTCAAAGACCCCAGGGCTGTCTCTGAGCGGCAGTCACTTCTGTTTAGACCAATGCTGCATCTGCTTTCGTGCTAGGTTTTGCATGAAAGCAGCACCAGGATTGCTGGGGAGCCTGTGCTGGTGTTCCAGTGAATGCCGGGACACCAGAGAAGGAGGAGCCCAAGGCGGCAGGAGGCGGCAGGGATGGAAGCAGGGATGGAAGCAAGGTAAGTGCTTTTATATTTTTTATTTTTACCTCAACTCCGCCATCTCCCCCTCCCCCCCACCCTCTCATTGAGTTATGCGGCGGCCGCTGATGAGAATCATCTGACCCCCTAATATAATCCCTTTAAAATGACTGAGCACACAATGATCTCTGCAGCAAGTGTCTTAACCCTGCAAGATATTTTAAAATGCAACAACTTTGTGAAATTAAGTAATCTAGAACAGATTTACTGTCACGTATGTCCTTTTCACAAATTTCTTTGCAGCAGATGTTTTTATCAATAAATTTACAATTTGACTGTCATAGTCTGCTTTTCAAGCTCTGTCCCACGTGACTGCACCCTGATTCCTCTGCCACACTTTTACCCCCGATTTTATGAGTTACCAAAATATTTTTTTCAAGTTGCAGCACTGGTCCCAGGCCCACTCAGCCAACATAGGATATAGACTCACTACCTCTTATGGTCTTCCTTTCTTTGCCCATATTTACTCTCTTCAGCACCATTCCTTCCCACATCTCTTTTCACCCCTATCCTGCAATAACCTCAGCCCAGCTTATAGTACTCCTAATAAGCCCACTAAGGTCTAAGGCCTTTATTGGCTCCTGGTTCTCTTTTTTTCCTCTGCTATTTTCCCGCCTCCCAGCAATTTGCAAAATTTCCATTTTCTTGGTGTAATTTGTGCAGATTCACTTTGCTCACATCGCACAAATTATTATTACTCCAGCATGACATTTCCCTGCTGTTGACTGATCTGTACAAAAACTGGTTTGTGCAGAAACTGTTTTGTAAGAGACAGTTTTGAGCAGAAAATGTGTTGAGAGACATTTTTCTTCCCGAATGAATCCCTTTGCCGGTCCCTCAAGTGACTTTTAAACGTGAGCTATGCGCTTGCATTCAGTTTTCATTTGAATTAAATCAAAGTGCTATTTGCATAATTTACACATTATTTCACATGCTTTTCCTGCCATTTGGGTAATTTAGAAGGTAAACATTGTATTATTTCACCCCTTTTCCCCCTTCCCCCCACAGTCCTGGGGTTTGTGGCCTTTATTCGTAACCTCTGCCTTTGGAAGAGTAATATAAAATGTTTATTATACAATTTCCATGTTATCAAGGCCTGTAGGTTACTGATGTTTTACTATATTTGGAAAGTTATTCTGTATCACTATTGATGTTTTGTTGGCAATAGAATACATATTCCTTACGACAAGCAGAATCCAAATTGCTGTACTGTAGTTGTATTTATATGGCCCTTACTACCCCTGACGAGGTGTTGAAGCACTTTTCGGCGAGCAGCACTCTAATCCGGAACCCAAACAGATTAGTGGTGGATTAGTATAGGGAAATATGAGTACAGTATTAGTATTAGCATGGAGAGGTATGAGTTAATTTGAGCAGAGGACATGTGAGTCTTATAGCTAGATTGAATAGAATAATGGAGGGATAGAGGAGGAGAGAATCCAGAAGTGTTAATTGGGATACCATAGTAGTAAAATGAGATTTGGGATGAGTAAAGGAGAGGTAAATATAGGAGAATGTAATAGGGTTGTTTGGGAGATCATAGCAGTAAATTAAGGTTTGGGGTAAGCTAGGAGGGATTGAGGAGGGAAGAGTCTAGTAATGATTATTTTGCAGATCATAGTAGTAGAATGGGTTTGGGATGAGATAGAGAGTGAAGATAGAGGATAGATAGTTAGAGGTATAGGGTGGTGGTAAGACAGAGTAAAGCTATTGAGAGAGTATTTTCTTGAACAGTAGGACTAAAGTAAGAAATATATAGATACCTTATTACATTGTAAAGGAATATATGTGAAAGGAATGTAATATATTGAGATTTAAAGTTGTATGGTATAAACACAGATTTTCAAGAGTTGCAGTATTTTAAGTTGTAGATAAATAGTCAAGATAATACCTATTGTGATAGAAAAAATAAAAACAGACTCATAAGCATCTAATCAAACAACGGATATAGAAGCTATGCAATGACCTATGAACAAGTTAAGCATAGAATAACATACACACACACATATATATATATATATATATATATATATATATATATATATATATATATATATATATATCCATACATATGTACTTTTAATAATAAGTAAAATATACTTTTGTTAAACAGGCCTAAAGAGTATTTAAGTTAAAATAGTTATACATATTTGTATAAAGAAATACACATATCTAGATACATACATATAATCAAATTATAACTGTTTACGTACACAGGGATATGCGGTCCATTGCTGTTTGAGTATGGTGGTTATGCAGGAAAAACTATTTAGTAGTCTTCTGAAGTTAAGATAGTTATTCGTGGATCTTATATTTGGGGATAATGAATTCCATAGTTTGGCCGCTTCAACAGAGAAAGATGTGCCAGATATTGTCTTTTTCTTGTATGGTGGTGTTATGAGGTGGGGTGCCAATCTTGAGCGGAGGGGAGATGTGTGCTTGTGGCTTTATTTGTAGAAGTAGTCTGGCAGCCGAGTTCTGAATGCAGTGTCGTTTTTTCATATTAGATAGAGTTGAACCATGGTAGAGGTAATCAGTAACCTACAGGCTATCCGGTTTAGATAGTACAAGAAAGATAGTAGCTTGTACATTGTGTGGAAATTCGGGGTGTCAGGCCAGGCTCAGAGTACGTCATAATTTTTCTAATTGCTACATGTGAGTATTTCCGTTTTGGAAGCATTCAATTTGAAATGGCTCTATATCATGAACTGATCAACGGCTCTGAAGCAACAGAAGATTTGGGAGTTTCCAGTGTCTTTTGGGCATTCCAGTTTTAGGAGTTTTTTGTGTGTCATCGGTATAGTTGTAGCATTTGAGCTGAAATTCATTGATCCTTGCCATTAATTGCATCATGTAGATTTTGAAAAGCATGGGTGAGATGAGCAAGGCTTAAGGGACCCCTGCTTTTGTGAAGTAGGGTTTGGAAAGGGGGAGTATAGATGACATTTGTTCTGTTTTGAAGGTAGGATGTGTTCCAGTTGAGAACAGTTCCCCCTATGCTGGCTTCCTGGAGTCTTTGTATTAGGATATCATGGTCAGCTGTGTCAAAGACAGCTGAGAGGTCCAAAAGATTAAGTGCAGCAACTCCATTGCGGTCTATTGGGGTTTTAAGATCATCCCAGATGGCCATGAGGGCAGATTCTGTGCCTTTTCCTGGGCGGAATGCTGTTTGGTAGTCTGAAAGTATGGCGTTATCTTCAATGAATTGTGGGTAAATGCTGCTCTTTCTATCAGTTTGCCCAGGAAAGGTCCATTTGTAATTAGTCTGTAGTTGTTGGGGTCATGAGGTCTAGGTTTGTTTTCTTTAATAATGAGCTTATGCATGCCTTTTTAAGGTATTCAGGAAAGGTTCCCATAGTTAAAGAATTATTAATGATTCTTCGCACTGGTGGGGCAGCAGAAGTAGATTAAAGAATGTCCTTGAAGATGTGTGGTGGACAAGGGTCACAAGGGCAGCCAGAAGGCCTGCTTGCTTTGACCAGATCCATAAAATCACTTTGTGATAATTGTTTGAAGGAGTGCAGAGGCTGGATTGGCCTACTCTTAGAGGGGATTTTTGTAAACCGGTTGGTGCTGGTGGTCTTTCTTTGTTTTAAAAAAGAGTCCAATGTCTTTGCCTTGGTTGTGTAATGATTTGCCAGTATGTCGGTGAATTCTTGAGTAATGGGATGAGTTCTTTCCATGCATTTAGGTTTTCAAAATTCTTTGAGAATTATAAAAAGTTATTTATTAGCAGATATAGCATTTTGAATTCTGAGTAGAACCTTTTTTTGCTTTTTTGATTGATAATTTGTATGTTGTGTTACATTTGTGTAGATGACGTTTGTCTTTTGAATGTTGTGTGCTTTGATCCAGGTTGGTTGCAGCATTCTGAGTTGTTGTTTTATCATTTTTAGTTCTGTATTTCTCCAAGGTGCTTGCTTTCTTGCCATGTTTTGTTTTTCTGAATGGTATAAGGATGTCGAAAGCTTCCTGTAGCCACTCAAAGGTTTGAACAGAATTTATTGTGTCTAGATCTGTGTTGGCTGTTAGGTGTGTTTCTAAGTATTCAAAATTAAGTTTGTTCCATGACCGATAGGTGGATGTATGTAAGGTGGTTTGGGTGTGTTGATTTGTGGTGTTTTGTGTTGGAAAGTTACCAAATGGTGGTCTGACCATGTGACTAGCGTGATGCTTTGAACGGTAACTAGTTCAGGGTTTGCAAAAATGGCATCTAGGATGTGTCCAGTGATGTGTGTGGGATTGTGTATCATCTGATCTAGATTCAATGTGACTATGCTCATGATGATAGCTTTTGGATGGTACATATTGGGTTTGTCAAACCAAATGTTTAGGTCCCCAAGAATGCATAGGTTGAAGTATAGTGTTATAAGGTTTGAAACTGTGTTTAGATATGTGTCTGGGAATCTTGAATTACTAGGTGGTGGTCTGTAAGGGAGGAGGATGTTACAGGAGGAAGTTGGTTAAGGGTTGCATCTGGTGATGAGGGCTTCACAACCTTGTATGGAGCTGTCCGTTTGGCTGTGATTTATTGCTTGTTTGAATATAACAGCTAGTCCACCTCCTCTTTGGCCTATATGGTTTTGTGTGATGGCTTGATAGGTTGGAGGAATGGCATCATGCAACACTGGGGCCATGTCATCTGCCAACCATGATTCAGTTATGAAAAGTAAGTCAGGTTGTGTGTCAGTGAGTAGGTCGTAGATGTGGTGCTTGTTTTTAGAGAGTGATTGAGCATTTATAAGTAGTTTAGAGTTTCTGTTGTGGTGTGATTTTGTTTTGGAGAAGAGTGAGCAGTATATTTTGAACTTGTAGCGGGTGTGTCGTTTGTGCTGATATTAACTGTATGAGGGTCACAATAGTGTTGTTTTTCCATATTTTGTTCCTCGTCCAGCAGGCTTAGGAAGCATTTTGTTGGGTTTGTGTGTGTCGATGATGGTTGAGAGCGACATGGTGAGTTGTGGTGTTTTTATAGAGTAGCCTTGTTGCTTAATAGACGCAGGGATGTGAAATTGTGAAGAGTGGCATGTTGTTTATTTTGTTCCCATCTGTTTAGGGAGGAAAGAGTATGGGTTAGGGGTGGCCTTGGAGCATGTGGGTCATATTCTAAGGCTCTAAATTGTGCAATGGATGAGAGGCAGTGAATGAATGTTGGTGTGTTGGGATGTTTGTGGTAGATGTTGGTGAAGATAGAGAATTTTGGAGTAAAGTTGGTTCAGGATTTGTATTATTTGTTGGTCATCAGGGTGGGAGTGGATGTTACTAAAAGTATTATGAAAAATTGTGTGATTTTGATGTGCTGGCATGTGGTTGTTTTTATAGAGTAATGAGAAGAGATATTGATGTAGTGGTTTTCTGTGAAGGATTTTTTATGTGAGTTACTGCTAGTGAGGGGGATTTGAATAGTTCGGGGGTGGTGATGTGTTTTGGAGAACAGTGTGGTGCGTAAGAGGGGATGGACAGGAGTTATGAGCATTTGTGTTAGACTTGATCACGGAAAGAAGTAATATGTGTGGCAGAGCAGGGTGAAAAGATTGTATGGTTGTGTGTAACTAGTAAAAAGAGGAGCAGGGTGTTGGTGGATGGTGTGATTTAAGGCTGGGTATAGGTGTCATCATGATAAAAAGGGGTCTGCTAGAAGCAAGTACAGGATAGAGCTGGTGTTTTCTATGAACAGGGAATGTGTGTCTTGATGCATTAAAGTTATGTATAATGTGGCTTTGTGTTGTGTTGGGGATGTGTTAGTAGTATAGGGCAGAGTTGTGTTTTGTGTGAGAATGAAGGTGACATAGTGGTGTATTTGGGGTAGAATTGTGTACAGTGTGGTATGTGGGGTTTGTAGTGGATTTTGAGACATTGAAATATGTATGAGGTTTGTTTGTTGTGCATGAGTTGAATGCCTTTGCTGATATTGTGTTTGGATGTTGGAGGATGTAGAGAGATTAAGGTAGTTGCTTGAAAATTGGGCAGCAATTCTGACCCCAGTACCAACCAGGCCCAAACAGGCAACTGCCCTAGACCTCTCCACCCTTAGCCCGGGCCAAGGCACCCTTACCACTAGGCTTAAATAGCCCTACTAGCCAAGCCCTAGCTAAGCCCTAGCCAATCACAATCCTAACTCTAAAGCCTAAAGCCAATGGGAGACCTGGCCCTATTAACGAATCACAGCCCTAACCCTAACAGCCAATCAAAACCAAACCTTAAGCCCCTAAGTCCAATAGGATTCCTAGCCCTCCAATCAGAACCCTAGCCATAACAACCAATCACAACTCCAACCCTAAGCCCTTAATCCATAGAAATACTAGCCCTAGCGACCAATCACAGCAACAGATGCAACAACCAATAGAAACCTATATAAGAGGCAAGTGACCGTAAGCCCAGGCTGCTATTGAAGGGGGGAGGGAAGTGTTCCTCTATTCAGCATCTCCTTGTATACAGACAGGCACAATCCACACTTCCTAGCTACCAGATTCTACTTTTCAGGTAAAGGACAATTTTGAAACCACTGAAATACTGCTTTTCGCGCACTCAAGCTAATCACATTTTCAAGCCAAAAACAAGTGCTGCATACACATTCCAAGCACAGTTTAAACCACAGAGCAGATTAAGCAGTCTCCTAAACACACTCTGGTTAGCCACTGAAGTGTATTCAGCTTTTCTAAACCTTGTAAGGAGGGGGATTAGGCTTCATAAAGTATTTGTGAAAAACAATGAGGGAAATTCATACAGTCACAGGTTAAACAAAAACAGCAGTTTAGAGGTATCAAGTTTGCAGATAGGCAAGGGGTAAATTCAGACAGTCATGGGCAGAAAAAAACAGGAGTTTACAAGGACGATGGTTGCAGAAAAAACAAGAGGTAAATTCATACAAACACGGGTAGAACAAAAACAGCAGTTTAAAAATACCAAGTTTGCAGAAAAACAGTGTCTTATTCGTGTATAATTACCATTCTTTATTTTCTTGAACATCTTAGAAACGAGTACTGACTTTTTATTCACCGTAACTTAGTATAAAAATAAAAAAATCAGTTACCGAGAGTAAAAAATCCAGTTACCGAGTGTCATTCTGAAGGATGAGCACCAGATTCCTTTGCCCACGGAAACAAAGCGGGGATATCACTAACATGTGGCAGGATATGGGAAGAGGATCACATTTCATCAGAACTGCAGCAAACAATACAGGATACTTCTTATAATATGTTAGGCATTTTCTTCATTGTATTTGTTTTATTATTCACCTATGCTAATGCTCTAATATTGCTAGTACTAATTTCTTGACATTTTCCTACAGTATGCATTGCATAATAAATATGGGTACCTACCATACTGTCATGTATCTTGACTTTTCAGAACTAAAGAGGAGGGTCCCACTTAATAATACCCCATTTTGGTCCGGAAGATATATCTAGTCTCTTTACTGCCACATCCTGTGCAATATTCTATAGGGAAGTCAGTGTGGCTCCTGTCAGTTTCCCCCTATGCCACAGATTCACGAGGTATGAACACAAGCCTGGAGGCCACAAGACAACTACCCAGAGGGCCAAAATCTTTGGCATGCATCTTTCATCAGACAGTAAATCTTGGATGTTAGCTCATCCCTTCACACGGTTTGTCCATTGCCTTTCCTGTACTCCAAATCGTTTCTACTCACCCACCATTGCTAATATCCTGAGCACATTCCCCCATGATCGGTCTAACATCTAAGGCTTGCCAGTCAGGCCCATATACTCATTCAAACCCTCTGACGATTTACTCCACTGCAGCTTTCTGTTCAATTTATCACTCAATTGGTAAGTTGCATGACTATCATGCAGCTGAAACGGCTGACCCTTCTCTTCTCAAGCCTCGTTCCCATTGCCTCTAACTGGCTGTTCAGACTGGGTGAACTACTGCGCCAACCTATTACAATCTTGCTCCAACTCTGCTCGAATCCTACTCCAACCCCATTCAGAGCTTTCCAGTCTTCATTCCCCTTACGCCCAGTTCTACTTGGCTGATAAGATGGCTAATACCAGTCAGCCCTTGTTGCAAACTTACCCTGCCGTGTCCAGCTCTCTCCCCAAGACTTCTGAGGACAATATGGAAGAAAGCAGTATATCTTTATGATCAGCCATGACTTTGAGTGCTCCCCATGTTCCTTTGTGTACCCACTTCCATGGGCGGTCTTATGCAGATCCATGTGTTATGTAGCACACTGCAGAACTCCATACATAATTAAAGTGGAAGGTTATGGCAGAACATGGTGTATTAGGGACTCTAAATGCACCCCAAATCAAGAAGGCTGAAACTCAACAGTTTGATTGAGTTTGGGTATAGAGGGTTTATGGTATAGTATTAAAATAGTAAAAGATAGTTTTAATTGGAGTACAGTGAGCCTCTCATTCTTCGGGGCAAATACCACTGCACCAATGGTAGCTATGCTCCAGGATGTGCAGTCCTCACTGCATCTCTGCTCAGGTTCCCCAAGCCTTCCCTCATGGCGTGGGCGCAGCGGTGGCAGGGGCACAGTCAGACTTTGTGTTTTAGAAGACACACGTGCAGATAACTAGATGTCCAGCATCATTTGGTGGAACCTTGGAATTTTAGTATGGATCCTACTGGAATACTAAACTTGTCCTACTCTTCAGTTATACCAATCACTCTTGCTATTATGGTGGCAATTCGACACCTATGTAGAATTTACTTACTTTTTCTGTGGCAGAAATCTGTTGGTTGCCTGTGGCCATGACATGTACTGGCTTTTATCCTTATATGGCGGACAAAATGAATGCCTTTAAGTTCGGCAAAACACCTGTAATATAGCCCTCTGAAATGAAAAGTCTTAAGAAGTGCATATTATTTAAAAAGAGTTCCTAGTTACTGTCAGTATCAGTAAAGATATTGATTTTGAACTGGTACATTTATTCCCCTGAAGATCTCTGGTGGTCTTAAAAGCCTGATAATGGTACTTTTGACGTGCTCTGGCAGAAAACACTGCCATTGCATTTTTTACAGTGTCCCATTGACTAACAATAACATTAATAATCCAGCTTCCTCTAATCTGTTCCTGGACAAGCAAAGATATTTCCTAATCGAAGAAAGCTGAGCTGCTTAAAGCATGTTTCAATAACAAAATACCAGCTTTTCATTCTTAAACGCCTATTGACTTTAATAAATGCATTTCACAATCAGTTGAGCAGGCCCACTACCTTTGTCATAACATTTCATACCAAACATATCAGACATATCTTATTCCAAATAACCAATCAGTCCTCTAAACTTTATCCTTTGCTTGTCATGATGACCAAATTGTGCCACTGAATTTGGCATAAACGTTCGTACAAGACAGCCCACAGGCATACAGTCAGAGAATCAGAAATGTACAAAGATTTACAGTTGACAATATTCACCTCCTCTGATGCGAAGTTTATCAAATGCAAATTTCTACCTGCAGGGTTTGTCAAATGTGGAAGCAATGCCAAAACTCTGGCCTTCTACAGTAATCTCCGAGAATCTATATGAGGCAGTGCCTGACTATAGGCTTTAACATAGTGTAGTAATAACCCCTTTGAAGACATATTGCCTTTAAAATATGACTTTTGCACTATATTTATGTCAGGCCTACTGATCTCATAAATTTTCTAATAAAAAGATTAAGATTAAAGCCCCTGAAATAACATTTTTCATTGAACCAGTCAGGAAAATAGTGTTTATCAGTGGGTTGTCACTGTAACCAGGGCAGGACTGTTGTATTATGTATCAGCTTTGCCGCACGGTGTCTATAGGTATACTGTCATAAAATTACAATATGTACAAAATTACAGTAGTTCAAAGCAATATAAAACACTTTCTAAAATGGCTTAACAAGGATTCTCAAAGAGATTTATCACGGGGCTAACCAACACTAAACCCCTTTCCTACTGTGATAATATGTGAGATTCCCTGTAACAAAATGCCTGTCTGCATGTTTTCACCCACTGCATTAACAATAAACCCTTAGAGGCATATTGGCTTTACTAAATGTTTTTCACAACATATATATCAGGTCACACTCCCGTGTCATGATGTTTAATAATAAACAGATCAAACCCATAGTGTTGATCAATAGCTTGTCACCATAACCAACTCCCTCCCCTGCTTCACTTAGAAAAAGTTTTTCCACAAAGCAAAGCTTGCAATACAAACCCTTTTTCCAGTGGATGCTCAAGGTAATAAATGTTTGGGCAAAGCCCTTCTTTGAGTAGTACTTTTTAATCTCTTTTTCTGTTGACCACAGGGTATACCAACAGTTGTGTTGTCAATCCAGACTTTAAAATGGCGTGTTCCTTGACTAATTACCATTGGTGGCGATTGGCATTGCAGAAAGTGGCATGTTAACTTAGGTAGCCTCTTTACAGTAGTGCTCCTTGCAATACATAAGGCAGCGCCCTCAGAGTTTTAAGGCTTTGGCCACTGCTTCTTCAGTGGTGTCCTCTTATGAAATAGTTACTTCACAATAATGGGTTATTAGTTCAGAAGGATGTGAATCCTACACAAAGTAATAAGTCCCCACATCCTGTCAGGTCAAGCACACAGTTTCAGTGATTAAAACCGTGGCTCAATTCCTTGTAGCAGTGGCACAGAGGAAACTGACTAGAAAAATGTGTATATAGCAAAACCAAAACTGTCAATAAGTTAAAACAACTAAATATAAATAAAATGCACAATCAATTTCTGAAAAGGACACCAAAATGAATAAAATACAGCATGAAGGACCCGAGACATTAGGTCTCTAAAGGTTTGAGGCAAAAAGCATCAAGAATATGTAAAGCGACAATTCAAATTTTGTAGCTGCCACTTTTTACTCTTTTTCCTTGTCAAGATTTTAAACTTCGGACTTAGCTTCTATTTTGGAGCTCTCTGTCCTACAGCAGGGCAAGCCTAAAGCTGTATTTGAAGAAGTTCTCTTGAAATTGGAAACCCTTTCTTTGATGTCCTGCTGAAGCTGCTTCAGAGGCCTTGGAAGTCCAAATATTTCCTAAGACTCAAATTCACTACAGACTTTCTGGGGAAGTTCCTCTTACTCACTATAAGGCACCCGGGACTTGTGGGAAGAACTTCGGGCCAGGGTACACTCCAGCAGAGACCTCCAGCAAGGCACAGTCATGTTCTGTGCTATCTGGTCAACTGATAAATCCAGGAAACAAGGCTCTTGCAGCTTTTGATGTTCCTGTCCCCGCAGACACACAGACTTCTCAATACTAGGTACAAGTGGGAGAAGGTCCTGCCCTTCAGTTCGCCTTTGAGGTCACAGACAGCAAGTCTAGTTGTCTTCTGTTTAGCCACACGAAGAAAGTGTTTTTGTTCATTTAACTAGCCAGTGTGTTGGGTGGGGGGGTGGGGGGTGCATCCTGGACACACCATTGCCAATGGCAGAAATGTTCTTAAGGGCAAACCTTACCGCTTTTGCAGCACATCCTGTTTGTCTCACTATTTCACAGTGCTCAAATCTCCATTCATTCAGTATAGCAGAACCTTTTTGCCCCATGTAGGTGCTTGTGGTATACTTAGAAGTGTGTCTAAGGTAATGAATATCCCTCTTCCACTTAACTACTCCAAACTGTCCAGCACTGAGACTAAACCCTGAAGGCAAAAGTGTATTTTAAGATTAAGAGTATCTTCTGCTCAGTTTCCCTTATTAAACTATAACATATAAGTCTCCTCCTGATCTCCTTCAAGTTATGTTTCAAAACCTCATCAAAGACAGCACTGACTTTTTAAAAGTTACTGTTCTTGTTTATTTACCAAACTTGCAACTTTAGAATTGAATCTGATTTTTAATAAATATTTAAAAATATGGTTGAATCATTTCTACAGCCTATGTCTAACCAAAAATAGAAAAAATAGTTTCCTAATTGCACTTTTATTATTTTCATAGGAACAGCTACATCCAAACACTGTAAAAATCGCTTTTGGGGTCTACAACGTACCCCACATCGTAGGGTTTCTTGTATTTAAAAGTGGAACATGTAAGAATTTCATTTTGACATATTCCCACAGTGACTAGCCCACCTAACCTATTTTCATTGTATATGTGCTGTGGACTTTTCCATGAGAAAAGCTAAAGTACAATTGAAATGCAATTTTGGAACTTTGGTTTGGAAAAGGTTTGGAAATAATTCAAGCAGTGTTTACAATATTTGAGAAACAATTAATGCAACAGTGAATTTGCAGTTTTATTAAATATTCAGGGAAATGACTTTAGAAAGTTATACTTTTTCTGCTTGAAGCTGCATTAGACTAATTAGTATTGGCCTCTTTGGGGTGCCTTACCTGCCAGTACTTTACCCCTGATTAGTTGTGAAAACGTGAATGGGTCTAGAGTGAGACCTCCCCATTCATAATTTAGTGTAAAGTGAGCCCTCAGAAAGAGAGACATTTTGATCCCAGGGTACACTCCAGCTATCCTAATTCCATTCCCAGGGGGAAGGAAAACAGGTTCCAGAACCAGTTTGTTTTGGTTAGGTAGAAGGGCAACTTCTTATTACCATAGAATGTGACATGTGGGTAGACCTGAAGGACTGGACCTCTTTCCACTTGTACGTAGGACAGAGAAGTTGTCTCCAGGGGTCAGTTGACTGATAACCTGTGTGGCTACAGGGATAAAACAATTTCCAACTTTTCTTTCCAGAAAATGATAAGATGGCCAGAGGCAGGTAAATGTAAATTTGACTGTGCTGGTGGTTTCTGTTGGAGTGAGTCCTAGTTTCTGGTGGCTTTCCTTCAGGTCCTTGGAGCCCTAGGAGTGACTAAGAGGAGTAGCTCCAAAAAGAAGAAAATTACCTTAGAAATGTCTTAATTCCTGGAAGACAGAGCCTGACCACCAAAGGTATCCAAACAAGGTGTGACTTGGTCAGGCAACAAAAACAGTTTGCCCCCACTGGGAGCTTTTTGCTGTCAGAAACAACACTTTGGTGGACCCTCAGGGCTAAAGTATCCAGCTGCGGTCCACCCTGCCCGTCTACAGCTTCCCGGCGTGTGTGACCGAAGAAATCTAGTTTACAAATTAAGCATACGTAGGGATGCTCATCTTTCTTCAACTTGTACCAATAATTACACTGAGAAGGCAACTTGTACATTATGTGTTATGGACTATGTTTGTGAGAGTGCCTTGGGGTTATTTTGAGTTTGTCACAGGGAAAACGCCACTGTAAAAGTGCAGTACACCTGCTGTGCCAAGCTTGTAGCTCCCATGTTCTCCATAGAGTAGAGAGAAGAATGAGTTTACTCCGGTGGGGGGGAGGGGTGGGGGGTGGGGGCGTGGTGTGCCTCCATCTGCTTAAGCTTTGAAACTGCTAGACCGTCTACCCCTGGGCTGCCGAATTATAGTGACGGTTACCGTGCTGCCTTTAGGACAGGGTGTCATCACTGGATTTACCTGCACAGGGCTGTTATGCAAAACATAGCGATCACAGGAAGAAAAATCGCTCAATTACCCATGGCGCAGGGAGAACTCCCTGTGCATTAGTCCACGCTTTTTTTGTTTTTGTTGTGCAGAATAAAGTTTGGTCTTTGAATTACGTTTACATAGCAAGCGCAACAAACTTGGCTTTCGCTCCTTTAACCTTCACAGCAAATGCTGCACCAGCAATTAGGTCTGAAGGCTGTAGTCATCCCTCACAGGTAGACAGGGACGATATGCTCCCTTGGACTTTGCTTCCCAGTGGTGAACATAAGAGGTGACCTGAACTCTTTCACTTTCATACCCAGGGACATATCTAAGAAATGAAATGTCCTACAGCACACTACATACCATGGCGCACATGTATGGGTTGATACGCATCAAAGGGAAAGGGACATATCAGGGCTAACTTGCTCTCTGGCTCCCTGCACACCGAGGAGTACGTAAACCTATTCTCTTACCGCTTCCACACAAAGAGCTAAGTCAAAGAGGATCAGCCGTCCTGCAGCTTGTATAGCTAGATGGTAACTTCTAAGGCTGGACTGACCACTTATACCATCAGCATTTTCCCAGGAACGAGGGGTGGGATTTGGGAACTGGATCTTCCAGAGGCTGCTTTTACAATAAAGAGACAGTCTGTTGCTTCTATCACTTTCTCAAACTCCCTGAGGTTAGTTACAGCAGGCACAGTGGGAGTGAGAGATAAGACAGCGTGAAGAGAGAGATGTAAGAAACAGAAAATGTATTGGAAAATAAAGAGGGAGAAGGAAGAAGGGGAGCTAGGCTAGTTTGGAAATTTTGACCAGAGCTGCTTTTGACTCCCTGTTCAGCCCTCGCAACTTCATGTTTATAATGGTTGATTAGTTTTCTTTTTCAAAGTATGCCAGTACGTCAGTGGTTAATTTGTAAATAAAAACGTGCCCTCTGCCCAAATCTCTCCTTCGAAACACGTGACTACTGCAATTAAAGGAGAGAGAACAGACTACTGAGCCAGGTAATCCTAAATCCATCTCTGGCCTATTTAATCCATTTACAGCCACTCCCTGCCCCTTCCACTTACTCTTGCAGCTTTCTGCTTTATACCTTTGTGACGCTTTTACGTTTTCCTCTTCCTCCATCTTTCTCATGTTTGTCTTTTACTCGCAGTAAATGCTTGAGGCAAAAAAATAAGTGCTGGCCCTCAAAAAAAAGTGGCGGTGCCCTGTACCGGAAACCACTGGCTCAAATTAAACACTGCAGTACTTACATCACAATAGTACCGCCTATCCCTGCGCTTAGCAGAACCCACTAGCTGGAGCATTCAGCTTTCCTGCACTTGGTACCACAAGGGCATACATAAACACCGTCTGGTCCCCTTGCACCTTTACATCTTCATATCCTGTCCTTTTCTCCTAGGTTGACGTGAACTGTTTATCTCTTTACAATTTTTCCCTGACAGCATGTTACCAAATGGAATAGCCTGGATTATACTGTTTGACCCCACAAGCATATCTTTAAAATAACTATATGTGCCCTATCTTCCAAGTTCTTCCTTCTGAGAATTGTAAATGGGATAATAAAACATTTCTTGCCTCTCATTAATCGTCCCTTCCATAAACTATGCTGACAGTTTCCCTTCTCGCTTTCTCTCTCTGATTTTTTATGTTGCAGTGAGACAAGCAAAGGCTGGGCTGGAATGCTTGATCCTGTCATCCCGTCGTTCCGGCCATGTTGCCACATCTTGGAGGCTAGAGGCGGCTTGTATGAAACAAGCATTGGCAAAGCCAATAGGTTTCGCCTGTGCCAAAACTATTGGTGTTGTCAATGTTTCTAGACATGTTGCACATCAGCGCAAGCTGGCTTAAGGTAAAAAAAAAAGAGTGCTTTGACGCAGCCAGCGTTGACTCACTTTAACACTTTAAAAAACAAAATGTTACAGAGCAGTTCATGCTGCTATACAATATGAGTAAAATGTGTGCAGGGTGGTGGGTTCGGGAGTTAAGCAGTATTACGGCAGGGGGTGGGGCGACAAAATGGTTGGGGTGGAAGTAAATACGAATGGCAGTGGGTAGGTGGGTGACGAGGGAGATACAAATTTAACCCGTACGATTGTTCCTTTAAAAATGCCACAAAATAAAGTTAAATAAAATAATGTTTTCTTGATATACCTGTCTGTGTGTGGAAGGGAGATGTTTTGTACCAATAAAATAGGTGCTGCGACCAAGTCACCAAAGCAAAATGTATACATTTAAAAATCACTTTAAAAGCGCGTGTTTTGTGAGATCTAAGCATAACAAAGAGCTTTGCTAACCGACTTCACCCGGAACCAGCGGCCGCAAATGTCAAGGGGGTGGCTGAGACGATGGGAATGGGGGAAACAATGAAAAAGAAAAGCACCTTTCCCACCATTCCTGCCGCTGCCAACTCCTGCCGCCTTGCTCGTCTCTTCTCTCTCTCTTCTTCTTGTGGTGTCCCAGCTTCACTGGTACATCAGCACAGGCTCCCCAGCAATCCTGGAGCTGCTTTCATGCTAAACCTAGCATGAAAGCAGCACCAGGATTGGTCTGAGTGGCTTGGACTGCTGCTGAGTCACATCCCTGGGGTCTGTGCAGTTTCTCCAGCCCAGCTGTTCCACACGCTAGGGCTGGAGAAACCTAAGTGTGCATGTGTGTTTTGCTGGCCTGAGACGGCCGGCCAAAAACACATGCACACTTAGGTGCACTCTTTCCTCCTCCCACCTCCCATGACCCAGCCCCGCCCCTCCCTGCTGGCTGAGCCAGCAGATGAAAAATGAAACAACAGTAAACTATCGTTTTATTTTTCATCTCCTGGGTCTTGGCCAGGGGAGCAATGCCCAAAATAGCACTGCGAGGCTGTTAATATGATGACAAGGAGGATGCACAATCTGCATGAAGCCCCCACCCCTCAACAACACACACGTGCACGTTATTTTGAGAGGGAGAACCCAAACAAATAAAAATGGTTCATACTCCTGCCTCATTGACGGTGTGTGAAGCGCAACTTCCAGTCCACTGCAGTGTCCAAATGGAACTCTTCTGAGGAATCCATGATCTGTTGCTCGCTTGGTCTATCATCTGTGATCACATAATATAGATTCCATTCATAAACATTGAATTTTTCCCTTTTTAAACTCCAGCCACTAAAAGGACAAACATGTCAGTTAATTTTAGATTTACCCATGATTATTCACGTGGTCACCAGTCACATAAACAGACAGCAAGTCAAAGGGCAGGATGCCAGAAGACCACAGAGAGAGTGCATGCATCAGTGTTATACTCGTTTTTAACAGAGGTACAGGGAGATAAACACTGCTGAGATTCCGAGACCTTCCTCGTACAAGAGTGAGTTTAGATCTAGAGCCCTGGAGAAAAGCTTGGGGATACAATTCATCACTTAGCTTTGACTAAAATCGTTAGTATATAAAGAATTAACTGCACAGTGTCCTGTCTCTATTACATGCTGTTGCAACTGCCCGGACCATATCAATTCTTTTTTTTAATGTATCCTCGTTTCAAACTGAATCCCTACACCACGTGTGAGATACTCCAAACACAGTAAGTGCCCACGGTTTATGGTGAACCGATTTACTCATTTAGCAAATACCTATTCAGGATGGCTTAAACTCTTGTGTTAACAACTGCAATTTTCTTTATAACACAGAACAACGAGAGAAAGACAGGACTGTATGCCAAAATATCATAATAAAAATATTGCCTGGCCAATATATTGTGGCCTAAAGGTCGTTTACAACAATATAGCTCCACAGGCGTGTACATTTTATATTAATAACTCCTATTGAGCGATATTTCTGAAAAACAATATTCAGGACACAATATAATTTTGTCAAACTACATTTAAGGGCACTGAATTCTAGCTCTATAGCAGAGAAAGAAAGGGAAAGGAGGGATAAAGAAGGAGGCGGGAGGGAGAGGGTGAGAGCTAGTGAGAGAGAGAACGGGCCACACACTCGGCTCCGAGTCGGGAGTGTGCGCCGATTGTCCATCACAGAAAGCTAAAGTCCTGAGAGAGGGCACAGCAAGGCAACGAACTAGGCGGTTGCATGTCTATGCCTCTGGGGAGTGCAGCTTGGGAAATCAATGTTATCCCCCCCTGGCTCGGGAAATGAAAATGTATTTCTTGCAGACTACATACGGGCAACTGCGTGGAGCCTGGCACCTGCAGCTTCGGAGCACGTTTCCAGGCACTGGTGATAGCGCGTCCAGTCCTTATAAATTACCTGCACTTGGACACGCTGGAGGTCGGTGAACCTTTTAACCGAGTTGGGTTCTCCTCATCCAAGAATAGTCGGATCACTTGAATCAATAATAAATAACCATTATAATCAATATTCAATACTCAATTTATAGATCGAACCACACATTAGTAATCAATAACAATCAATATTTTGACACACCACGACCTTTCAGCCATGAATAACCACACCAGTTTATTAAAAGTTAATTAATTTATTTTCCTATATTAACAAAGCTAGCGCAATATAGATGAGTCTCAAAATCTAATGATATACGTATACGAACATTACTAGCTGTCCATAGCGGCGGAAGAAACGCAATCTACGCAAAATCTGGATTATAATGCACTCGGTTATAACTGAATTTGACTAATTGCATACATCGGTCAGCATAACAAGATTTCAATTTAGCATGGTGCATCAAATGAATACCTCGACTAGCCTCTAATTAGCATTGGCATGTGGGGATTCATGCAAAACGAATTTAGTCAACACAAATTTAGAAAACTTCTAGCTTGGGCCCTATCAAAATAAGCAGTTGGTACCTAGGAAGAAAAACACAATGCATAATACAATTATCCTTTCATATTTACCAAATACAATCAGCATTCAAGGAAAAGTCTTAGTCCTTCAGGTATCGGTTCGATCAGCATGGGGCAGATTTCAAAGGGGGCAAAGTTAAGGGCAAGTTTCCTTGCGGCAGCAAGGAGAATGGGGCTAAGGTTACTACATGGGCAAGACGGGGCAAAATTAAAGTTAAAGTCTCTAGGGTGAGAATTCTTTAAAGTCTCTTTCTCTGCGACAGAGAAAAGGCATCAAGAGGTCGTTCTAGAATGGCTTCTTGAATCTTGCTTCAAAATGGCATCGTAGAAAATGGCTGACTTCTCTTTGTCCGGTGGGTTTAAGTAAGAAACATTCCAAATTCTCCAGGGTCTTCCATTGGAGGGTTCATAGGGTGGCTTCAATTTGACCAATGAATAGTGTCTTTCTCCTAGTACTCATTTATGCATACATTGTCCTTGGAGCATTGGAACACAAGTTGCAACAAAGTTTGCCAATTATTTCGGTATCAGTGCTTTTATTATCCGCACCTGCAGGAGCTGACCTTGCATCAAAAGGGATGCAACCAGCCTAGCACGAAACCTTGAGATAAGTGTATTAGTCATTTCTTCTGGAAAAATACAACCTTTTAAAATGAAATAATATATCTTTGTTAGTGAAAGTGAAAACCACGCAGTTAAATTTGAGACCAGGCAACTAGGCCAAAGCCTCTGCTAAATTTAAGCTAAGCATAAAACAGTTTCAACAAGAAATCATAAAATACATTTGCAATTATGACGGATTACTACATTTGCTGATTCTTCATGATTAATTAAGCCTGTTTATAATAATGGCAAACTACTCCGTGGGCACAATTTCCCACATACATTATTTTTTTCTTTGCTAAAATCACACTACCTTATACGATTTTGATTATATGATATATGAATATTTGTGAGACCTTCTTTTCTGCGTCATCAATCCCTCCTCTGATGACTAATTATGTAATCACATCAAATCTTTCCCACAAATTTTATTCCATTAAAATTCTGTTTTAGTAATTTGGCACTTCAGTCAATTCCCTCTTTCTTTTGGTTCCTTTAGATTTTTCTCTGTATATTTCTACCATTTTGTTTTGTTCTTTCTCTTCTCTTTTCCTTTTGTTTCTTGTTTTCAATATTTTAATAGCTTTCCATATTCCCCAAATACCCAATAAGCAAATTAATATTATTAATATTCCTTTTACTATTTTCAGTAATAGTCCGTTCCAAATGTTGCTGAGCCAATTTCCCACAGAAGCAAATCCCTTTCCAACCTTCTCCCATACTCCTGGTTCTTTCAATTCTTTCAAATCTGTACTCTCGTTAGTTAAATTTGTAAGCATTTTTCTAATTTGCCCACTTTTGTCTGGAATATAAGAACAACAGTGACGTGCACCAAGCATTTTGCAAACGCCGCTATCCTTTGCTAAAAGAATGTCTAAAGCAAGCCGATTTTGAAGAGTCATAGCTCTTTCTGCAGCAAGTTCAGCATCCATCAGGATTATAGCTCCTGAGAATCTTGTCAACATGTTATCCACGATAGTAGACAACTTTCGTATTTTGATTGAATTCAATATGACTCCTACTGAAGGACTCATCAGATATAATATACCCCTGGAATAACTGGGTCTAGGCCATTTAGCATGAACGTCCATTTAGCTTGAAACAAAAACGTATGTTTACATTCACTCGTTCCCACAAAAATTGTGTTGTAATATGATTTAGGTCTATATACACAAAGCCTCCCTACATGTATTGCATCTAAAGCTAGTTTCCCTTGTGTCTTTATCGCGGCAAAAGCATAATTATCTACAGATGTCCTCTTGTGCAATTCTCTTTCTAATTTGTCCTTCCCCTCCTTCCTCCTATCGTCAGTGTGATCTAAAAAACTTTTCTCCATTGGTGAAAGCAAGCATGTAAGGTTTTCTCTGTCGGCGTGAGCTGTGTGAAAAGGTGACAATGGCTCAAAGAAACCCCTCATTAATTTTATATAATAATCTCTTTCTACTTTACTCAGGTACTCAATTATGGGGATATATGCAAATACGACATCATGATTGGAATAAAAGTAGTGAATAGACTCCAGGCCATAAAAACTGGTCATCAATAAACTACATGAAATGCCATACGTAAGGGGCATGCTATGATATGTCACTCCTTTCTTTACTGAGGTAGGTATTTGTGTGCACACATAACAATCTTTTGCATCCATTGTCTCAACATACTCATTCAGCAAGCGATAGAAAACGTTGGAAGATAGTTCTTTCTTATCGTGTAAGTATTTCTCGTCTTGTTCGAGTTTCTGCAAAGGAGTTAATTCAGTAGGAGTTTTAGAAGTAGAAGCATCATTTGCGTCTCTCTCATTCTTCCCATGCATTCCAAGAACTATTGCTATAATTATTAGTACACACGCAGTTATTAGACCTATACACACGTATTTACAACATTTCATTTTATGTCCCTTTGTAGTGTAGCCTGTCATGATCTATATAGAATCAGAAAGTTGAAGACACTTTATCAAATCAAATTTGCAGATATATATAAGCTGAACGAGTTCAATGTTCACACAGTTTTCTTTAGCAGCCTAGTCTCTTATCGGTTTAGCAGCTTTGTCTCAAGATCGGTTTCAAAGTCAATCAAGTTAACAATGTCTTATTCGGTTAAAAGTCAATCAGGTTGTCAATGTCTTATTCGGTAATGTTCATGGAATTTTCATTTCTCATGTGCCAAAGTGACGTTCTGCTTCTTCGTTCTCAAGACTGAGAGATAGGAATTCGTCTGACCAATCGTTAGCGGCTATGTATGCCCACTCAGGACCAGAATATCTTCTGCTCGGTATTCTTTTCCTCTTCAATTTTGCATCACCTTTTGATTCTCTCTTGCTGACGCCTTGTTCTTTGGCTGTGTCCTTTTCTTCACTTGGTGATGTTATTGCGACAGACACTTCTTTTCTTTTCTCCTTCAACTTTGGCTCTTCACCTTCTTTTAATATTTCTTTAGTCTTTGATCCCACTGGTGATATGCTTTGTCTTCTTTGCGCAGTGTTTGCGCAGAGGTTGAACGATTTCACTCCGTCCCGCCTCCTTTTCTTCCCCTAGGAGGTCAATCAGGTTTTCCTTTTCTTTTCCTGTATCGTCTGCTTCTGGGAAAGCCCTCCTCTGATCAGGCTCTCCTGCTTCTTCACCTGTCGCAGGCTCTTCGTCACCTTCAGGATCTTTGTCACTTTCTGATGTTTCTCCTCCGACCTCCTCAAATGGGTCAGCTGCTTCTTCTTCAGAAAATATTTCTCCTTCTTCTATTTCTGCTTGTTCGCCTCCAGATTCTCTTTGTCTTGTCTCGGTACCTGGTACTTCCCTGCCAGTTGCTGGTAATTTCAGCCCTTCGACTTCCTCTTCTGTGGGGAACGTCACCCTTTTCGTGTGACTGGCGTGAATCCAGTTGGGAACTCCCGCACACTTCACAGCGGTGGTAGTTGTCAGAATCACTTGGAAAGGTCCTTTCCAACGGGGTTCCAGACACGACTTCCTCACGTGTTTCTTTATCACGACCCAGTCACCTGCTTTCAGGGCGTGTCCTGGACCTTGGATCGGTGGCAAGGTAGTTGCCTCCACCTGGTGAGAAAAAGAGCGGACCACATCAGCTAGACCTTTGCAGCAGTCCAATACCATATCATCAGTAATATTTACAAGTGCATTTGCAGGAACGGCTGGAAGTCTCATGGCTCTGCCCATGAGTATTTCATGCAATGACAGTCCGGTCTTTCTATCAGGTGTGTTTCTCATTGACATTAACACCAATGGCAACGCGTCAGGCCATTTCAAGTTTGTGGATGCACATATTTTCCACTAGTCCTGATGCTTCAGGGCGGTAGCTACAATGCAACTTTTGTTCAATGTTCAGCGCTGCACACAATAATTTAATTACTTCATTATTGAAGTGACTTCCCCTATCTGATTCTAAAGAGATCGGGAATCCGAAACGTGGTATTAGTTCTCTCAAGAGTAGTTTAGCAACTGTGAGACTGTCATTTCTGCGTGTAGGGTATGCTTCAATCCAGTGACTAAAAATACACACAATCACCAACACATACTTCAGGCCTGCATGCATAGGCATCTCAATGAAATCCATTTGCATCCTGCTGAATGGCCCACCTGCTCTTCCAATGTGGCTCAAATTTATTACTGTTCCCTTCCCTGCGTTCATTTGTTGGCAAATGACGCAACGATGGCAAACTGCTTCAGCAACTTGGCGGAATTTAGGATTAACCCAATCAATTTTGAATAGCCTAATCATGGCATCCCTTCCAAGATGGGCTTGTCCATGATACAATCTGGCTAGCTGCATTAAAAGATTGTCTGGCAGAACCAACCTCCCTTCACTTGAAACCCACAAATCATCTGGTTTCTTTATGCATTGTAGTTTGCTCCATGAGAGTTTCTCATCCTAACTGACATTATTTTGTAGGAGTTTCAATTCTTCAATTGTATCTACAACTTTTAAGGCAAAGGCTTCATTTGGTTCAAGTTCTGGCTCATTTATCAGGTTCCATTCGTCTCTGAGCAATATACAGTTCAATGCGCAAAACCTTGCGACTTGATCTGCATATCCATTTCCCAAAGAAACAAAGTCTTGTGATTTCGAGTGTGCACTGCATTTTACCACTGCCACTTCTCCTGGTAGTTGGATGGCATGTAACAGTTCTCTTATCCTTTCACCATTTTTCACTGGTGATCCTGAAGAGGTCATAAAACCTCCCTGCAACCACAATTGTCCAAAATCATGCACTATTCCAAATCCTTACTGACTGTCAGTGTAAATGGTGACTTTCATTAATGCGGATAGCAGGCAAGCTCTGGTGAGGGCTACTAGTTCCGCTACCTGTGCAGAGTAAACTCCTTGAAGCCAAGATGCTTCCAGAACACCTGTTATCGTACAGGCGGCATATCCTGCTTTCAATATTCCTAGTGCATCTCTTAAACATGAACCATCAACAAAAATAATTTGATCATTTTCTTCCAATGGGGTGTCTTTGATATCAGGTCTTGGCTTTGTACAAAATTCAGTCACCTGAAGACAGTCGTGCTCGATGTCTTCAGCGTTCTCAATTTCGACATTTTCACTGGGAAACAAGGTTGCTGGATTCAACGTAGTGCACCTTTTCAGCTGCACATTGGGTGACCCCAAAATTATTGTCTCATACCTTGTAAGCCTAGCACCGGTCATGTGCTGTGTTCAGGAACATGTCAGAAGTATTTCGACCGAGTGGGGGACCATGACTGTCAAAGGATGTCCCATCACAATTCCTTCACTCTGATTTAGGCTTATACCAACTGCTGCTACAGCACGCAAGCATCCTGGTAAGGCTGCTGCGACTGGATCCAAAGTAGCTGAAAAATATGCTACTGGTCTGTTTATGCCACCATGGGCTTGAGTCAAGACAGACAAGGAACATGCATCACGTTCATGGCAAAACAATGTGAACGGCTTTGTGTAATCAGGCATACCTAAAGCTGGAGCTCTGCACATGCATTCCTTTAATTCAACAAAAGCATCCATTTCATCTCTTTTCAACACTATTTCATCCAGTGCTTCTTTCTGGGTCAATTTCAACAAAGGTTTGGCTAGAGCCGAGAAATTGGGAATCCATTGGCGACAGTAGCTCACTGTAGGAGGCTGGGCTGGCTTGTAGTGAGTACCAAGGGGTACTTACACCTTGCACCAGGCCCAGGTATCCCTTATTAGTGTATAGGGTGTCTAGCAGCTTAGGCTGATAGATAATGGTAGCTTAGCAGAGCAGCTTAGGCTGAACTAGGAGACGAGTGAAGCTCCTACAGTACCACTAGTGTCATATGCACAATATCATAAGAAAACACAATACACAGATATACTAAAAATAAAGGTACTTTATTTTTATGACAATATGCCAAAAGTATCTCAGTGAGTTCCCTCAGTATGAGGATAGCAAATATACACAAGATATACAGGGAGTGCAGAATTATTAGGCAAATGAGTATTTTGACCACATCATCCTCTTTATGCATGTTGTCTTACTCCAAGCTGTATAGGCTCGAAAGCCTACTACCAATTAAGCATATTAGGTGATGTGCATCTCTGTAATGAGAAGGGGTGTGGTCTAATGACATCAACACCCTATATCAGGTGTGCATAATTATTAGGCAACTTCCTTTCCTTTGGCAAAATGGGTCAAAAGAAGGACTTGACAGGCTCAGAAAAGTCAAAAATAGTGAGATATCTTGCAGAGGGATGCAGCACTCTTAAAATTGCAAAGCTTCTGAAGCGTGATCATCGAACAATCAAGCGTTTCATTCAAAATAGTCAACCGGGTCGCAAGAAGCGTGTGGAAAAACCAAGGCGCAAAATAACTGCCCATGAACTGAGAAAAGTCAAGCGTGCAGCTGCCACGATGCCACTTGCCACCAGTTTGGCCATATTTCAGAGCTGCAACATCACTGGAGTGCCCAAAAGCACAAGGTGTGCAATACTCAGAGACATGGCCAAGGTAAGAAAGGCTGAAAGACGACCACCACTGAACAAGACACACAAGCTGAAACGTCAAGACTGGGCCAAGAAATATCTCAAGACTGATTTTTCTAAGGTTTTATGGACTGATGAAATGAGAGTGAGTCTTGATGGGCCAGATGGATGGGCCCGTGGCTGGATTGGTAAAGGGCAGAGAGCTCCAGTCCGACTCAGACGCCAGCAAGGTGGAGGTGGAGTACTGGTTTGGGCTGGTATCATCAAAGATGAGCTTGTGGGGCCTTTTCGGGTTGAGGATGGAGTCAAGCTCAACTCCCAGTCCTACTGCCAGTTCCTGGAAGACACCTTCTTCAAGCAGTGGTACAGGAAGAAGTCTGCATCCTTCAAGAAAAACATGATTTTCATGCAGGACAATGCTCCATCACACGCGTCCAAGTACTCCACAGCGTGGCTGGCAAGAAAGGGTATAAAAGAAGGAAATCTAATGACATGGCCTCCTTGTTCACCTGATCTGAACCCCATTGAGAACCTGTGGTCCATCATCAAATGTGAGATTTACAAGGAGGGAAAACAGTACACCTCTCTGAACAGTGTCTGGGAGGGTGTGGTTGCTGCTGCACGCAATGTTGATGGTGAACAGATCAAAACACTGACAGAATCCATGGATGGCAGGCTTTTGAGTGTCCTTGCAAAGAAAGGTGGCTATATTGGTCACTGATTTGTTTTTGTTTTGTTTTTGAATGTCAGAAATGTATATTTGTGAATGTTGAGATGTTATATTGGTTTCACTGGTAATGATAAATAATTGAAATGGGTATATATTTTTTTTTGTTAAGTTGCCTAATAATTATGCACAGTAATAGTCACCTGCACACACAGATATCCCCCTAACATAGCTAAAACTAAAAACAAACTAAAAACTACTTCAACAAATATTCAGTTTTGATATTAATGAGTTTTTTGGGTTCATTGAGAACATGGTTGTTGTTCAATAATAAAATTAATCCTCAAAAATACAACTTGCCTAATAATTCTGCACTCCCTGTATGTACACAATACCAAAATATGCAGTAATAGTATTAGAAAACAGTGCAAACAATGTATAGTTACAATAGGATGCAATGGAGACAGATAGGGATAGGGGCAACACAAACCATATACTCCAAAAGTGGAATGCGAACCACGAATGGACCCCAAACCTATGTGACCTTGTAGAGGGTCGCTGGGACTATTAGAAAATAGCAAGGGTTAGAAAAATAGCCCACCCCAAGACCCTGAAAAGTGAGTGCAAAGTGCACTAAAGTTCCCCAAAGGACATAGAAGTCGTGATAGGGGAATTCTGCAGGAAAGACACAAATCAGCAATGCAACAACAATGGATTTCCAGTCGAGGGTACCTGTGGAACAAGGGGACCAAGTCTAAAAGTCACAAGCAAGTCGGAGATGGGCAGATGCCCAGGAAATGCCAGCTGTGGGTGCAAAGAAGCTGCTACTGGGCAGTAGAAGCTGGAGATTCTGCAGGAACGACAAGGGCTAGGAACTTCCCCTTTGGAGGACGGATCCCCCGCGCCGTGGAGAGTCGTGCAAAAGTGTTTTCCTGAAGAAAGACCACCAACAAGCCTTGCTAGCTGCAAATCGTGCGGTTAGGGTTTTTGGGTGCTGCTGTGGCCCAGGAGGGACCAGGATGTTGCCAATTGCGTCTGGGGGCAGATGGGGCGCCGAGCAAGACAAGGAGCCCTCTCAGCAGCAGGCAGCACCCACAGAAGTGCCAGAAACAGGCACTACGAGGATGCGTGAAACGGTGCTCACCCAAAGTCGCACAAAGGAGTCCCACGTCGCCGGAGGACAACTTAGGAGGTCGTGCAATGCAGGCTAGAGTGCCGTGGACCCAGGCTGGACTGTGCACAAAGGATTTCCGCCGGAAGTGCACGGAGTAGCTGCAAAAGTCGCGGTTCCTAGCAATGCAGTCTGGCGTGGGGAGGCAAAGACTTACCTCCACCAAACTTGGACTGAAGAGTCACTGGACTGTGGGAGTCAGTTGGACAGAGTTGCTGGATTCAAGGGACCTCGCTCGTCGTGCTGAGAGGAGACCCAAGGTACCGGTGATGCAGTTCTTTGGTGCCTGCGGTTGCAGGGGGACGATTCCGTCGACCCACGGGAGATTTCTTTGGAGCTTCTAGTGCAGAGAGGAGGCAGACTATCCCACAGCATGCACCACCAGGAAAACAGTCGAGAAGGCGGCAGGATCAGCGTTACAGAGTTGCAGTAGTCGTCTTCGCTACTTTGTTGCAGTTTTGCAGGCTTCCAGCGCGGTCAGCAGTCGATTCCTTTGCAGAAGGTGAAGAGAGAGATGCAGAGGAACTCGGATGAGCTCTTGCATTCGTTATCTAAGGAATCCCAAGAGACAGAGACCCTAAATAGCCAGAAAAGAGGGTTTGGCTACCTAGGAGAGAGGATAGGCTAGCAACACCTGAAGGAGCCTTTCAGAAGGAGACTCTGACGTCACCTGATGGCACTGGCCACTCAGAGCAGTCCAGTGTGCCAGCAGCACCTCTGTTTCCAAGATGGCAGAGGTCTGGAGCACACTGGAGGAGCTCTGGGCACCTCCCAGGGGAGGTACAGGTCAGGGGAGTGGTCACTCCCCTTCCCTTTGTCCAGTTTCGCACCAGAGCAGGGCTAAGGGGTCCCTGAACCGGTGTAGACTGGCTTATGCAGAAATGGGCACCATGTGTGCCCATGAAAGCATTTCCAGAGGCTGGGGGAGGCTACTCCTCCCCTGCCTTCACACCATTTTCCAAAGGGAGAGGGTGTAACACCCTCTCTCAGAGGAAGTCCTTTGTTCTGCCATCCTGGGCCAGGCCTGGCTGGACCCCAGGAGGGCAGAAGCCTGTCTGAGGGGTTGGCAGCAGTAGCAGCTGCAGTGAAACCCCGGGAAAGGCAGTTTGGCAGTACCAGGGTCTGTGCTACAGACCACTGGGATCATGGGATTGTGCCAACTATGCCAGGATGGTATAGAGGGGGCAATTCCATGATCATAGACATGTTACATGGCCATATTCGGAGTTACCATTGTAAAGCTACATATAGGTAGTGACCTATATGTAGTGCACGCGTGTAATGGTGTCCCCGCACTCACAAAGTCCGGGGAATTGGCCCTGAACAATGTGGGGGCACCTTGGCTAGTGCCAGGGTGCCCACACACTAAGTAACTTAGCACCCAACCTTTACCAGGTAAAGGTTAGACATATAGGTGACTTATAAGTTACTTAAGTGCAGTGTAAAATGGCTGTGAAATAACGTGGACGTTATTTCACTCAGGCTGCAGTGGCAGGCCTGTGTAAGAATTGTCAGAGATCCCTATGGGTGGCAAAAGAAATGCTGCAGCCCATAGGGATCTCCTGGAACCCCAATACCCTGGGTACCTCAGTACCATATACTAGGGAATTATAAGGGTGTTCCAGTAAGCCAATGTAAATTGGTAAAATTGGTCACTAGCCTGTTAGTGACAATTTGAAAGAAATGAGAGAGCATAACCACTGAGGTTCTGATTAGCAGAGCCTCAGTGAGACAGTTAGTCATAACACAGGTAACACATTCAGGCACACTTATGAGCACTGGGGCCCTGGCTGGCAGGGTCCCAGTGACACATACAACTAAAACAACATATATACAGTGAAAAATGGGGGTAACATGCCAGGCAAGATGGTACTTTCCTACACAACCCCCCCCAAACGAAGGACAATAAGACTAGCCATGACCTGATGAGTCTTCATTGTCTAAGTGGAAATATCTGGAGAGTCCATCTGCATTGGAGTGGCTACTCCTAGGTCTATGTTCCACTGTATAGTCCATTCCCTGTAGGGATATGGACCACCTCAAAAATTTAGGATTTTCACCTTTCATTTGTTTTAGCCAAAGTAGAGGTTTGTGGTCTGTCTGAACAATGAAGTGAGTGCCAAACAGGTATGGCCTCAACTTCTTCAGTGCCCAGACCACAGCAAAGGCCTCCCTCTCAATGGCAGACCAACGCTTTTCTCTAGGGGTCAACCTTCTACTAATAAAAGCAACAGGTTGATCCTGGCCCTCAGAATTAAGTTGTGATAGGACTGCCCCTACTCCTAATTCAGATGCATCAGTTTGGACATAGAATTTTTTAGAGTAACAAGGGCTTTTCAGGACAGGTGCAGAGCACATGGCCTGCTTCAGCTCCTCAAAAGCTTTCTGACAGTTTGCTGTCCATAATACCTTTTTCGGCATTTTCTTGGATGTGAGGTCATTAAGAGGGGCTGCAATGGAGCCATAGTTCTTAATGAACCTCCTGTAATACCCAGTGAGGCCTAGGAAGGCTCTCACCTGAGTCTGAGTGGTAGGGGGAACCCAATCTATAATAGTTTGGATTTTCCCCTGAAGTGGTGCAATCTGTTCCCCACCAACAAGGTGTCCCAGATAAACCACCTTCCCCTGCCCTATCTGGCACTTTGAAGCCTTGATAGTGAGGCCTGCCTTTTGCAGGGCCTCTAAAACTTTCCATAGGTGGACCAGGTGATCATCCCAACTGGAGCTAAAGACAGCTATATCGTCCAGATATGCTGCACTAAAAGCTTCCAGCCCTTGCAGGACTGTGTTCACCAACCTCTAAAAAGTGGCAGGTGGATTTTTCAATCCAAAAGGCATTACTGTGAATTGGTAATGGCCTCCAATGGTTGAAAATGCAGTTTTAGGTTTAGCATCTTCTGATAATTTGATCTGCCAATACCCTGCAGTCAAATCAAAAGTGCTTAGATACTTGGCAGATGCCAGTGTATCTATGAGCTCATCTGCCCTGGGTATAGGGTGAGCATCAGTTTTGGTTACCTGGTTGAGACCTCTGTAGTCAACACAAAACCGCATTTCTTTCTTTCCATCCTTGGAATGAGGTTTTGGTACAAGTACCACAGGAGAAACCCATGGACTTTCAGAGTACTCAACCACTCCAAGTTCTAAGATTTTCTGCACTTCTTGCTTTATGCAGTCTCTGACATGGTCAGGCTGCCTATAGATTTTACTTTTGACAGGCAAGCTGTCTCCAGTATCTATAGTGTGCTCACACCAAGAAGTGGTACCTGGCACAGTAGAGAAGAGTTCAGAAAACTGACCCAGGAGATTTATGCAATGGTCTTTCTGCTCAGCAGTAAGACAATCAGCCAAAACTACACCTTCCACTAGAGCATCTTGTTCTGTGGAAGAGAAGAGATCAGGGAGAGGGTCACTCTCTTCTTCCTGTCCCTCATCAGTTGCCATGAGCAAGGTGAGATCAGCCCTGTCATAGTAGGGTTTAAGGCGATTGACATGGAGCACCCTAAGGGGACTCCTGGCAGTGCCTAAGTCAACTAAGTAGGTGACTTCATCCTTTTTCTCAACAATTGTGTGGGGTCCACTCCATTTATCTTGGAGTGCTCTTGGGGCCACAGGCTCCAAGACCCACACTTTCTGCCCTGGTTTGTACTGAACCAAAACAGCCTTCTGGTCATGCCATTGCTTTTGGAGCTCATGGCTGGCCTGAAGGTTTTTACTGGCCTTTTTCATGTACTCAGCCATCCTTGATCTGAGGCCAAGTACATAATCCACAATATCTTGTTTTGGAGCTTTTAAAGGTTGTTCCCAACCCTCCTTGACAAGCATTAGTGGACCCCTAACAGGGTGTCCAAAGAGGAGTTCAAAGGGGCTAAAGCCCACTCCTTTCTGGGGTACCTCCCTGTAGGCAAAAATGAGGCATGGTAAAAGGATATCCCATCTCCTGCTGAGTTTTTCAGGGAGTCCCATAATCATGCCTTTGAGAGTTTTGTTAAATCTCTCCACCAGTCCATTTGTTTGTGGATGATAGGGTGTAGTGAACTTGTAAGTCACACCACACTCTTTCCACATGGCCTTTAAGTAAGCAGACATGAAATTGCTTCCTCTGTCTGATACTACTTCCTTTGGGAAGCCCACCCTAGAAAATATTCCCAGGAGGGCCTTTGCCACTGCAGGTGCTGTAGTGGTCCTTAAAGGAATTGCTTCAGGATATCTTGTGGCATGGTCCACTACCACCAAGATAAACCTATTGCCTGAAGCAGTAGGAGGGTCAAGGGGGCCAACCATGTCAACCCCTACCCTTTCAAAGGGAACCCCAACCACAGGCAGTGGAATAAGGGGTGCCTTTGGAGTGCCACCTGTCTTGCCACTGGCTTGACAGGTTTCACAGGACTTACAAAACTCTTTTGTGTCCTCAGACATTCTAGGCCAATGAAACAAGGGGACAAGCCTGTCCCAAGTTTTCATTTGTCCCAGATGTCCAGCTAGGGGAATGTCGTGGGCTAGAGTTAGGAGGAACTTTCTGTACTCCTGAGGAATCACTAACCTCCTGGCAGTTCCAGGTTTAGGATCCCTTGCTTCAGTGTACAAGAGGTTGTCCTCCCAGTAAACTCTGTGAGAGTCACTGACATCCCCATTAGCTTGTTTGACAGCTTGCTGTCTTAGACCCTCTAGTGTGGGACAGGTTTGCTGTGCCACACTCAGCTCCTCCCTGGCAGGCCCCCCTTCACCCAAAAGCTCAGCAGTGTCTGCTTCCAGCTCCTCTGGTGTAGGTTCTGCACAGGGTGGAAATTCTTCTTCCTCAGAAGTAGAATCCACTGTAGAGGGAGGGATAGTAGGAAGTGCTTTACTTCTACTAGCCCTAGCTTTAGGGAGCACTTGGTCCATTGTTCCAGGATCCAAGTCACCCTGTCCTTTTTGCTTTTTGGCCTGAGCCCTGGTTAAAGCACAAATATGCCCTGGGATGCCCAGCATTGCTGCATGGGCCTCCAACTCCACATCTGACCAAGCTGATGTCTCCAAATCATTTCCTAGTAGACAGTCTACAGGTAAATCTGAGGCTACCACAACTTTCTTTGGACCAGTAACCCCCCCCCAGTTGAGATTTACAACAGCCATGGGGTGGCTAAGTGTGTTGTTGTGAGCATTGGTTACTTGGTACTGGTGACCAAGTAGGTGTTGTTCAGGGTGGACCAGTTTCTCTATCACCATTGTGACACTGGCACCTGTGTCCCTGTAGGCCTGAACCTCAACACCATTTATTAGGGGTAGCTGCTTGTACTTATCCATGTTAAGGGGACAAGCAACTAAGGTGGCTAAATCAATAGCCCCCTCAGAGACTAACACAGCCTTTGTGGTCTCCCTAACAAGACCAACCCCAACTAAGTTACCAAAAGTGAGCCCAGCTACTCCCTTGGATTGGCTATTAGTAGGTTTGCTCCCACCACCACTGCTATTAGTAGGGACACTAGGTGTAGCAGTAGGGGTTGTAGTAGTAGGAGGCTTGGTGCTTTTCTTTGGACAACTGGGATCTGTTGTCCAATGGCCTTTTATTTTACATAAATAGCACCATGGTTTCTTTTCTTTGTTTTGATTAGAAGAGGATTTGGGCCCACCACCCCCACCAGAGTGTTTTTGTGGGCCTGATGAAGACTCATTTTTAGATTTGTCCCCACCCTTGTCAGAAGACTTACCATCCTTCTTCTTGTTGCCATCTTTGTCACCCCCTGTATGAACTTTTCTGTTCACCCTTGTTCTGACCCATTTGTCTGCCTTCTTTCCCAATTCTTGGGGAGAGGTCAGATCAGAGTCCACCAGGTATTGGTGCAAAAAATCAGACACACAATTATTAAGAATATGCTCTCTCAGGATCAAGTTATACAGGCTGTCATAATCAGTAACTTTACTGCCATGTAACCACCCCTCCAAGGCCTTCACTGAATGGTCAATGAAATCAACCCAGTCTTGTGAAGACTCCTTTTTGGTCTCTCTGAACTTTATCCTGTATTGTTCAGTGGTTAAGCCATAACCATCCAGGAGTGCATTCTTAAGAACTGTAAAATTATTGGCATCACTTTCTTTCACAGTAAGGAGCCTATCCCTACCTTTTCCACTAAATGATAGCCATAGGATAGCAGCCCACTGACTTTGAGGGACATCCTGTACAACACAGGCCCTCTCAAGTGCACCAAACCACTTGTTAATGTCATCCCCCTCCTTATAAGGGGGAACTATCTTGTGCAGATTCCTGGAATCATGCTCTTTTGCAGGATGACTATGGGGAATACTGCTGCTGCCACCATGGGTTTCAAAACCCAACTTCTGTCTTTCCTTCTCTAGTTCTAAGGACTGTCTATCCAAATCCAGCTGTTGCTTCTTAAGCTTCAGTCTGGTTTGTTCCACTCTCAACTTATTGAGCTCCCTTTCTTACAATCTGTCATCAGGGTGAGTGGGAGGGACATGTCTAGAAACAGAGGTATGGTGAGAATTGACAGAAGGAGACCTGTCCCTTACAGAAGGCACCCTAACAGCTTGGTTAACAGAAACATCACTTCTACTGTGGTGAGAATGAATGCTCTTGCTATGATGTGAGACAACACTATCTGTATGGTGTGACTCAACCTCAGTACCAACTATGCTAGGCTGTCTAGTATTGGGCAGGCTAGGAAGTTTCTTTCCTGAATCTTTTCCTAGGGGAGTCCCTGGATCAGATTGGGAACCATTAGCTACTTTTTCAACAGATGGGGCCCTTTTGGCCTTATCTTGTTCTCTAAGCATGTTAAGCAATAATTCCAAAGAAGGATTCTTCCCTACACTCAAACCTCTTTCTACACAGAGACTCCTTGCTCCTTTCCAGCCAAGGTGGTCATATGCAAGTTTGGACAGATCAACATTTTGGCCTGTGCCAGACATTTTTAGAAAGGGAGTTTAAGTGATAGAAAAAGAGAAAAAAGTTTTCAGAACTTTTAGAAAGACAGAAAAAAAAACTTTTTAAACTTTTAAGAACTTTTGAGAAAGTTTAGAGGTACTTTTCAGCACTTTTAGAAAAGAGGTGAGAAAAGAAATGCAAAACTTTTTGGTTAGGTGTACATACACTGAACTTGTTTTGTATATTTTTCTCTTATGAAAAGTACAATGACAAAAGTGGTAAGTAGTCTCAAAGCACTTATCCCACCGCTGCACAACCAATGTAGGAGGCTGGACTGGCTTGTAGTGAGTACCAAGGGGTACTTACACCTTGCACCAGGCCCAGGTATCCCTTATTAGTGTATAGGGTGTCTAGCAGCTTAGGCTGATAGATAATGGTAGCTTAGCAGAGCAGCTTAGGCTGAACTAGGAGACGAGTGAAGCTCCTACAGTACCACTAGTGTCATATGCACAATATCATAAGAAAACACAATACACAGATATACTAAAAATAAAGGTACTTTATTTTTATGACAATATGCCAAAAGTATCTCAGTGAGTTCCCTCAGTATGAGGATAGCAAATATACACAAGATATATGTACACAATACCAAAATATGCAGTAATAGTATTAGAAAACAGTGCAAACAATGTATAGTTACAATAGGATGCAATGGAGACACATAGGGATAGGGGCAACACAAACCATATACTCCAAAAGTGGAAGGCAAACCACGAATGGACCCCAAACCTATGTGACCTTGTAGAGGGTCGCTGGGACTATTAGAAAATAGTAAGGGTTAGAAAAATAGCCCACCCCAAGACCCTGAAAAGTGAGTGCAAAGTGCATTAAAGTTCCCCAAAGGACATAGAAGTCGTGATAGGGGAATTCTACAGGAAAGACACAAATCAGCAATGCAACAACGATGGATTTCCAGTCGAGGGTACCTGTGGAACAAGGGGACCAAGTCTAAAAGTCACAAGCAAGTCGGAGATGGGCAGATGCCCAGGAAATGCCATCTGTGGGTGCAAAGAAGCTGCTACTGGGCAGTAGAAGCTGGAGATTCTGCAGGAACGACAAGGGCTAGGAACTTCCCCTTTGGAGGACGGATCCCCCGCGCCGTGGAGAGTCGTGCAAAAGTGTTTTCCTGAAAAAAGACCGCCAACAAGCCTGGCTAGCTGCAAATCGTGCGGTTAGGGTTTTTGGGTGCTGCTGTGGCCCAGGAGGGACCAGGATGTCGCCAATTGCGTCTGGGGACAGAGGGGGCGCCGAGCAAGACAAGGAGCCCTCTCAGCAGCAGGCAGCACCCGCAGAAGTGCCGGAAAGAGGCACTACGAGGATGCGTGAAACGGTGCTCACCCGAAGTCGCACAAAGGAGTCCCACGTCGCCGGAGGACCACTTAGGAGGTCGTGCAATGCAGGCTAGAGTGCCGTGGACCCAGGCTGGACTGTGCACAAAGGATTTCCGCCGGAAGTGCACGGAGGCCGGAGTAGCTGCAAAAGTCGCGGTTCCTAGCAATGCAGTCTGGCGTGGGGAGGCAAAGACTTACCTCCACCAAACTTGGACTGAAGAGTCACTGGACTGTGGGAGTCAGTTGGACAGAGTTGCTGGATTCAAGGGACCTCGCTCGTCGTGCTGAGAGGAGACCCAAGGTACCGGTGATGCAGTTCTTTGGTGCCTGCGGTTGCAGGGGGACGATTCCGTCGACCCACGGGAGATTTCTTCGGAGCTTCTAGTGCAGAGAGGAGGCAGACTACCCCCACAGCATGCACCACCAGGAAAACAGTTGAGAAGGCGGCAGGATCAGCGTTACAGAGTTGCAGTAGTCGCCTTCGCTACTTTGTTGCAGTTTTGCAGGCTTCCAGCGCGGTCAGCAGTCGATTCCTTGGCAGAAGGTGAAGAGAGAGATGCAGAGGAACTCGGATGAGCTCTTGCATTCGTTATCTAAGGAATCCCAAGAGACAGAGACCCTAAATAGCCAGAAAAGAGGGTTTGGCTACCTAGGAGAGAGCATAGGCTAGCAACACCTGAAGGAGCCTATCAGAAGGAGTCTCTGACGTCACCTGATGGCACTGGCCACTCAGAGCAGTCCAGTGTGCCAGCAGCACCTCTGTTTCCAAGATGGCAGAGGTCCGGAGCACACTGGAGGAGCTCTGGGCACCTCCCAAAGGAGGTACAGGTCAGGGGAGTGGTCACTCCCCTTCCCTTTGTCCAGTTTCGCGCCAGAGCAGGGCTAAGGGGTCCCTGAACCGGTGTAGACTGGCTTATGCAGAAATGGGCACCATGTGTGCCCATGAAAGCATTTCCAGAGGCTGGGGGAGGCTACTCCTCCCCTGCCTTCACACCATTTTCCAAAGGGAGAGGGTGTAACACCCTCTCTCAGAGGAAGTCCTTTGTTCTGCCATCCTGGGCCAGGCCTGGCTGGACCCCAGGAGGGCAGAAGCCTGTCTGAGGGGTTGGCAGCAGCAGCAGCTGCAGTGAAACCCCGGGAAAGGCAGTTTGGCAGTACCAGGGTCTGTGCTACAGACCACTGGGATCATGGGATTGTGCCAACTATGCCAGGATGGTATAGAGGGGGCAATTCCATGATCATAGACATGTTACATGGCCATATTCGGAGTTACCATTGTGAAGCTACATATAGGTAGTGACCTATATGTAGTGCACGCGTGTAATGGTGTCCCCGCACTCACAAAGTCCGGGGAATTGGCCCTGAACAATGTGGGGGCACCTTCGCTAGTGCCAGGGTGCCCACACACTAAGTAACTTAGCACCCAACCTTTACCAGGTAAAGGTTAGACATATAGGTGACTTATAAGTTACTTAAGTGCAGTGTAAAATGGCTGTGAAATAACGTGGACGTTATTTCACTCAGGCTGCAGTGGCAGGCCTGTGTAAGAATTGTCAGAGCTCCCTATGGGTGGCAAAAGAAATGCTGCAGCCCATAGGGATTTCCTGGAACCCCAATACCCTGGGTACCTCAGTACCATATACTAGGGAATTATAAGGGTGTTCCAGTAAGCCAATGTAAATTGGTAAAATTGGTCACTAGCCTGTTAGTGACAATTTGAAAGAAATGAGAGAGCATAACCACTGAGGTTCTGATTAGCAGAGCCTCAGTGAGACAGTTAGTCATAACACAGGTAACACATTCAGGCACACTTATGAGCACTGGGGCCCTGGCTGGCAGGGTCCCAGTGACACATACAACTAAAACAACATATATACAGTGAAAAATGGGGGTAACATGCCAGGCAAGATGGTACTTTCCTACACTCACCATTCCCAAAAATTTCCTCACCTCTCTTCTCGTCTTTGGTGGACTCATTTGAAGTACACTTGTTATTCTCTCTTTCATAATTCTTCTCGACCCTTTCTCTATTTGGTGACCCAAATATTTCACTTTCTTCTGACAGAACTGTAATTTTGAAGGAGACACTTTGTGTCCATTCCTTCCCAAGTGGTTCAATAGGGCAATAGTGTCAACCGTACAGTCATTCTCTGTCTTGGATGCGATTAGTAAATCGTCAATATACTGTACCAAGGTGGATGTAAATGGTAAATCCAATGATTCCAAATCTTTCTTTAGGATCTGATTGAATATTGATGGTGACTCCGAAAACCCTTGAGGAATTCGACACCAACTGTAGACTCTGTCTAGGAATTTGAAGCAAAAGAGAAATTGGCTGTCCTCATGAAGAGGAACAGAAAAGAATGCTTGTGACAAGTCGATGACTGAAAACCACTCTGCATCACAGGGAATTTGAAACATTATCACAGCTGGATTTGGTACCACGGGACAACATTTGACTATTATGTCATTTATTTTTCTCAAATTCTGAACAATTCGGACCTTTCCACTCGGTTTTATTAATCCCATGATTGGTGAATTACATGGACTACTTAATACTTCTTTCAGTACTCCCTGTTTCACAAACTCATCAATGAGTTGGGCGACTTTTATGAGAGTGTCTTGTGACATATGGTATTGTGGAGTCTGAGGAAAATTTGCATTGGGTTTTACAGTCACTTTCGCTGGTTCTGCTCCTTTAACCAAGCCTACTTCTTCCCCTGTCATGTCCCACACTTCCTTTCCAACTGTTTCCTGTAATTCTGTAGGAATATCTGCTTCAGTGAGCATTGGATAAAGAGTAATCAGAGGATACTCTTCATCAACAGTTTCCACTTCGTCTCCTCCTAAACTGTCCTCTTCTTCCTCATCACTGTTTGTCTGTATTTTAATTCCATCGTTTGAGCACATAATCGAACATCCCAACTTGCACAGCAAATCTCTCCCTAACAGGGATATTGGACTCGAGTCACACACCACAAACTTATTCAACCCTTGATAGTTACCAATCCTGACTTGCACTGGTTCTGTGATTGGGTTTGTCAGATACCTATTTGCTACTCCCACTACTTGAACCGTTCTCCCTGAAAGTGGCAAGTTTGGTACTTCGATACTTCTGACTGTAGAGCGTGTAGCTCCTGTGTCAACCAAGAATGAAACACTATGACCCATAACTCGTCCTTCCACATATGGTCCCTTTTGATCAACTTCCAAGGATGCTGCAAGCACACAATTTCCCTCCTCATCTGAACTTTCACTCTCCTACACATCGTTTATTCCATTTTGTGAGAAACTGGGGCTGATTGCAGAGGCCCCATAACTTTTTGCCCCCATTTTCCACTTTATGCTGGTGTTTTCCTGACTCTGATGGTGCCCTGGGTACTGCTAACCAGTCCCAGGACCTGTGCTCTGTGTAAAATGGATATGCAAATTAGGCTAATTATAATTGGCTAAGTTAACCTACCTATAAGTCCCTAGTATATGGTAGGGCATGTAGGTTTAGGGACCACAGCATAGGTGGTGCACACCTAGGTGCACTGCTGAGGTGCCCAGTGTCATTTTAAAAGCAAGCCTGCCTTGCTGGCTGCTTTTAAATTAAAGTTATATGCAAATTCGACTTTGGAATTAAAGGTACTTCCAAAGTCTTAAACTACCTTATTTTTACATATAAGTCACCCCTAAGGTGTGCCCTATGTGCCCCTAGGGCTGGGTGCCATGTAACTATAAGCAGGGACTTTATAAAAATAGATTTATAAGCCCTGGTGAGGTAAAAACAGCCAAATTCGTTTTTCCCTCATTGAAGTAAATGGCCTTCATAGGCTAGAATGGGCAGACTTTATTTTAAATTTTAAAGTCTCCTTAAATGTTACATACCAAGAATTTGGTATCAAATTAATTGTTGTAATAAATCCCACAACTTCCAGTTGTTGGATTTAATATAACTTGTTCAGGTAAAAAGTTTAGACTTTACCTAAAAAGTTGCCAATTTCAGCTCTGCATTGTTTTTGCTGCTGTGCTCTGATTGGCCAGCCTGCAGCAGCTTCTGCCAGGCTACCTTGATGAGGTGTGAAGTGGCCTGACTTCACACAAAGGAATGTGCTTGGGGGAGAGAATCTCCCCTCAGCAGATGGTGAGGCAGGAAGGGGGAGGGCTGCCAAACTGGTCTTCAAAGGCAGAGAAGGACATTTGGAGCACCCAGCAACACCCCCACATCCTGCAACCCCAGACAATTAGGTGCCCCCTTGATTAGATTAGGAGAGGGCAGGAGAGGGGTGTGTTTATGATTTTTAGCCACACCAGTGGGTGGGCTCAGCCAGATGTAACCTCCAAAAATCAGATTCATCCATGTTGGATTTTTAGAGACTGTTGCCTTCTGGGATGGATTTTTGCCACACTTCCCAGGAAGTGGTCATCACAGGGGGACGACCCTGTCCCTGATTGGAGAACCAGGGCCCCCCTGCTTTTCACCCAGGAGCAAGGATAAAACTGGCAGACCTGCCCCCACACCTCAGATCCCCTCCAGAATTCAACAAGAAAGGAACTAAAGAAGAAGAAGGACTGCCCTGCTGGACCCCTGGCCTGCACCTGGAACCTGCACTCAGAAGGACTGCACCAGCTGCACACTTGGGCTTCACCACAAGAAGGATTTTGCCTGGCTTCAACTGGTTCAAGGAGGGACTCCCTGTTTGCTACAGGTGAAAAATTGCTAAACCAGAGTCCCCTGCACCAACTCCTGAAGAAAGCGACCAGCTGACCACTGTCCAGTGGCCAAAAAGGAGTTTGCGCCAGGTGCATTCTGGGAGTTGAAGTCCGCACCCCCAAGGACCATCACAGAACTTCTGGACCCTTGGGGTGAGCTGTGGACCCAAAAAGAACCTTAAAAGAACATCTGGGTGAAGCCCCAGAAGTTTGGAAAAGATTGGAGAATTTTTGAAAAAAAGCTCCATAAAGTGACCGACCCGACGCGGAAATTCTAGCCGGCTTGCCTCAACCGCGACCCGGCCTGACTTTGTGGTTCGTCCCGGTAAAGAAAAACATCCAAAAAAGAGACTAAGTCCGAACGTAAAAAGTTGACCGGGACCTCCCAGCCATCGTATCCGAGAAGGGCTCCATGGACGTCGGATCAAGATCCAGGTTTACCCCGGTCGAAGGATTTTCATCTCGAAAAAACGACTAAGTCCGAAGGTAAAAATCACCACCGAGGAAACCGACTTCGCGTATCCGGACAAGGGCTCCAGGAGGTCGGATTCAACTGGCAGGTTCGTCCCGGTGAAGAAAAACTTCAAAATAAAGACTAAGTCAGAAGGTAACTTTTTAACCGAGGCCTCCCGCGACTTGTAGCCGAGCAGGACTCCATCGCGGTCGGCCTGAAAGTTTGACTTTGCCCCGGTCCTGGTGCAACCAGATGACCCGATTGGCGCTTTTTGTTTCTAAGCGCTAGAAAATAATAATACTTTAAAAATTCATATCTCCGGTTCCCCTGAACCGATTTTAATCGTTTTTGTGTCATTTTAAAGATAAAAATATAAGCTATTTTTATAAATTGGTTTTGGATTTTTAAACTGTTTCCTGTGTTTTATTTAATTACTGTTTTGTGATATTTGAATGCTTTACACTTTGTCTCCTAAGTTAAGCCTTGACGCTCGATGCCAAGCTACCAAGGGTAGAGCTGGGATTAATTTACTGAGACCTAACTGTACCTATGTGGAGGTTAGTGGCTTGTTGCTAGGTGTAGGTACCTACCTGCCCTACCAATAACCCATTTTCCAACATAATTGGAAGCAGCGACGGGATCCTGTACTTGTGTTCAATATCACGTTACAGTTTTAGATAGAACAAATTAAAAATCCTTTAAATTGTCCTAGTGCAATTTTTTTTTTTTTTTTTTTAATTAATTTGGATTAATTTCAATTATTGAATTTTTGTAATTTTTCTAAATTCTTGTTACCAATTTTTGCAAAAAGTTTTTGTTGACACAAAACTAGGGAACCATGGAGCTTGATCTGGCTAGCCTACCCACACTGACAGTAGTCCAGCTTAGGGGGTTATGTCTTGAAAGAGGGTTGCCTGCAACCACTGATCTCAGGAAGCAAATCCTGATTAAATCCCTGACAGCATGGGCTGAGGCCCAAGAGCTAGGCACAGAGGAAGCTCCAGAGGGAGAAGAAAAAGGGGAAGATGCTAACTCTAACCACTCAGGGGAGGGAAGGCATCCGAGCCTAAGTGAGGAAGAGGAAGAACGGTCCTCAGTAAACACAGTCACTAGGGGCAGACCCAAAGCTAGTGGTAGGAAGGGGGTCCTTTCAGGAGGAGAGAACCCATCCATCAGAGAAAGAGAGCTGGAGGCCCAGCTAGCATACATAGCTTTGGAAGCAGAGAAGCTGGCCCTAGAAAAGAAAAAGTGGGCATACAAAGAGAAAAGAGATGGAAGCAGCGATAAAGAAGCTGAGGTGTCCATGGGTGGGGGAGTTTGCCCCAGATTACCCAAGGGGGTAGTTCCTGCTTATGTAGAGGGGGATGACATAGATAAGTGGCTGGGGGCCTTTGAGAGGGCACTCCAAATGAGAAGGGTTAGGCCTCAATACTGGGGTTCCCTTTTGTGGGAGTTGGTCCCCAACTCATGGAGGGATAGGCTTCTGACCTTAAGGGGGGAGGAGGCAGATTCATACCCTAGTATGAAGAGGTGCTTAGCCAAGAAGTTTGGTCTGACCCCAGAGCAATATAGAATGAAGTTCAGGGACACCCAGAAGGTCAGTACCCAGTCTTGGGTTGACTTTGTGGACATTTCACTAAAGGCACTAGAGGGCTGGATTATTGGTAACAAAGTAGATACTTATGAGGGGTTATACAATCTGATCATGAGAGAGCACATCTTGACCAATTGTATCCAAGAAAGGTTACGCCAGCATCTAGTGGACTCTAAGCAGACCAACCCTAGAGAGCTAGGGGAGGCAGCTGATGAGTGGTTGAGAACCAGGGTGGTTGTCAAGTCCCAGGGGGGAGACTCCAAGAAGGGGGGGACAGGTCCCCAAAAACCTAAGGAGGGAGGTGGTAAGCCCACCACAGAGACTCCCTCTGTACCCCAGAACCCTAAGAAGGAGGAGAGTAAATCCCACTCCCACTCTGACAAGCAGAGACAGGGAGACCCAGGGTTAAAAAAACTCTTGGACAGTAGGGCTTGCTTTGACTGTCAGCAGACAGGTCACTTCAGAGGAGATGCAGCCTGTCCAAAGAAGGTGGTTAGCACTGGGCTGTCCAGTGTAGCCATAGAGGAGGATTCCTCAGATGATGAAGTCCTCCTAGCATTGTGCTGGGAGACAGGACCAGATGGTAAGCTGGTGATCCCTGAGGGTGGGAGTAGACACTTCCACCACATTCAAGTGAATGGGATCCCTACCACTGGCCTGAGGGACACCTGTGCCAGTCACACTATAGTGAGTGACCGGTTAGTGACGCCAGACATGTATGTCCCAGGAAAGACAAAGAAAGTCAGGATAGCCACAGGGGAGGTCACCTCCAAACCTGTAGCCATAGTGCCCCTAGAGAGGGAGGGTATCCTTGACTGGATTAGGGTGGTAGTCAGTGCTGACCTTTCTCTAGATTGTATCCTGGGCAATGACCTCCCAGAGGTGAGTCTGGTCACAGATGGGGTGGTCGCCCAAGGCGACCCCCCCAACCCAAGGTCCTGGGGAGTCAGTCCCTACAGTTAGGAGACAGGGGTCCCCAAGAAAAGGAAAGAAGAAAAGGAAGGGTAGACCACTCTTAAAGAGAGTTCCAGGGAGCCAAGGACCTTCTGCCCCAGTAAGGGGGAGCCCAGAGATGGCACTGGTGAGGCCTCACCTGACCCCAAGGAAGTCCTGAGTAGTCAGGCAGCTGTCCAGATGCAAGGTGTTGCCCCTGCACTGACAGAAGGGAGAGTGGAAGGAGGGTGTCTGCCACAGGAGGTGGTAGCCCCCCACTCTAGACAGCAAGAGGGGTGCCAGGACCCCAAAGATGCCCCTAAAGCAGCTCAGCCACCTGTCAGTGGAGAGCTTAGGGTGTGGTTCTGGGTAATGACAGCTGTCAGTAGCCTCTGCTGGGTGCTAGCCTTCCTGGCAGCACTGTACTTGGCCTGGGAGGCAGACCCCAGGGCCAATAGCAAAGTAGGCCTCCTGACCCTGTTGGTCATGGTGGGGTTGCTCAAGTGTTGGGTGACCTCTTTGGGTAAGCTAGGTGTTGCCCTAGCAAAGTTAGGAGTAGGGGAGGTGGGCACCTCACTACCCAAGTTAGCAGAGAGAGAGGAGGAAGACCCCCCTAGAGGGAAGTTTCAGTTTGAGTTGGGTCCTTTTACTGTTGGGATGGCTTCACTACCCAGAGGGAGTGACCATGACAGGAGGATATAAGGCAGAGTAGGCCCTGCAAAGGGACAGCCAGTTTTCTTCACTGTCTTCCTCGCCTAACAAGCCAGGAAGACTCTCCCAGGGTTGGGCTGAGTCTCCTGGGCGTGTGGGCTGGGGGGGGGGTTGTGTGAGAAACTGGGGCTGATTGCAGAGGCCCCATAACTTTTTGCCCCCATTTTCCACTTTATGCTGGTGTTTTCCTGACTCTGATGGTGCCCTGGGTACTGCTAACCAGTCCCAGGGCCTGTGCTCTGTGTAAAATGGATATGCAAATTAGGCTAATTATAATTGGCTAAGTTAACCTACCTATAAGTCCCTAGTATATGGTAGGGCATGTAGGTTTAGGGACCACAGCATAGGTGGTGCACACCTAGGTGCACTGCTGAGGTGCCCAGTGTCATTTTAAAAGCAAGCCTGCCTTGCTGGCTGCTTTTAAATTAAAGTTATATGCAAATTCGACTTTGGAATTAAAGGTACTTCCAAAGTCTTAAACTACCTTATTATTACATATAAGTCACCCCTAAGGTGTGCCCTATGTGCCCCTAGGGCTGGGTGCCATGTAACTATAAGCAGGGACTTTATAAAAATAGATTTATAAGCCCTGGTGAGGTAAAAACAGCCAAATTCGTTTTTCCCTCATTGAAGTAAATGGCCTTCATAGGCTAGAATGGGCAGACTTTATTTTAAATTTTAAAGTCTCCTTAAATGTTACATACCAAGAATTTGGTATCAAATTAATTGTTGTAATAAATCCCACAACTTCCAGTTGTTGGATTTAATATAACTTGTTCAGGTAAAAAGTTTAGACTTTACCTAAAAAGTTAACAATTTCAGCTCTGCATTGTTTTTGCTGCTGTGCTCTGATTGGCCAGCCTGCAGCAGCTTCTGCCAGGCTACCTTGATGAGGTGTGAAGTGGCCTGACTTCACACAAAGGAATGTGCTTGGGGGAGAGAATCTCCCCTCAGCAGATGGTGAGGCAGGAAGGGGGAGGGCTGCCAAACTGGTCTTCAAAGGCAGAGAAGGACATTTGGAGCACCCAGCAACACCCCCACATCCTGCAACCCCAGACAATTAGGTGCCCCCTTGATTAGATTAGGAGAGGGCAGGAGAGGGGTGTGTTTATGATTTTTAGCCACACCAGTGGGTGGGCTCAGCCAGATGTAACCTCCAAAAATCAGATTCATCCATGTTGGATTTTTAGAGACTGTTGCCTTCTGGGATGGATTTTTGCCACACTTCCCAGGAAGTGGTCATCACAGGGGGACGACCCTGTCCCTGATTGGAGAACCAGGGCCCCCCTGCTTTTCACCCAGGAGCAAGGATAAAACTGGCAGACCTGCCCCCACACCTCAGATCCCCTCCAGAATTCAACAAGAAAGGAACTAAAGAAGAAGAAGGACTGCCCTGCTGGACCCCTGGCCTGCACCTGGAACCTGCACTCAGAAGGACTGCACCAGCTGCACACTTGGGCTTCACCACAAGAAGGACTTTGCCTGGCTTCAACTGGTTCAAGGAGGGACTCCCTGTTTGCTACAGGTGAAAAATTGCTAAACCAGAGTCCCCTGCACCAACTCCTGAAGAAAGCGACCAGCTGACCACTGTCCAGTGGCCAAAAAGGAGTTTGCGCCAGGTGCATTCTGGGAGTTGAAGTCCGCACCCCCAAGGACCATCACAGAACTTCTGGACCCTTGGGGTGAGCTGTGGACCCCAAAAGAACCTTAAAAGAACATCTGGGTGAAGCCCCAGAAGTTTGGAAAAGATTGGAGAATTTTTGAAAAAAAGCTCCATAAAGTGACCGACCCGACGCGGAAATTCTAGCCGGCTTGCCTCAACCGCGACCCGGCCTGACTTCGTGGTTCGTCCCGGTAAAGAAAAACATCCAAAAAAGAGACTAAGTCCGAACGTAAAAAGTTGACCGGGACCTCCCAGCCATCGTATCCGAGAAGGGCTCCATGGACGTCAGATCAAGATCCAGGTTTACCCCGGTCGAAGGATTTTCATCTCGAAAAAACGACTAAGTCCGAAGGTAAAAATCACCACAGAGGAAACCGACTTCGCGTATCCGGACAAGGGCTCCAGGAGGTCGGATTCAACTGGCAGGTTTGTCCCGGTGAAGAAAAACTTCAAAATAAAGACTAAGTCAGAAGGTAACTTTTTAACCGAGGCCTCCCGCGACTTGTAGCCGAGCAGGGCTCCATCGCGGTAGGCCTGAAAGTTTGACTTTGCCCCGGTCCTGGTGCAACCAGATGACCCGATTGGCGCTTTTTGTTTCTAAGCGCTAGAAAATAATAATACTTTAAAAATTCATATCTCCGGTTCCCCTGAACCGATTTTAATCGTTTTTGTGTCATTTTAAAGATAAAAATATAAGCTATTTTTATAAATTGGTTTTGGATTTTTAAACTGTTTCCTGTGTTTTATTTAATTACTGTTTTGTGATATTTGAATGCTTTACACTTTGTCTCCTAAGTTAAGCCTTGACGCTCGATGCCAAGCTACCAAGGGTAGAGCTGGGATTAATTTACTGAGACCTAACTGTACCTATGTGGAGGTTAGTGGCTTGTTGCTAGGTGTAGGTACCTACCTGCCCTACCAATAACCCATTTTCCAACACATTTTCACTGTGTAACGGGAATTGGTGTACTGTGTCATTTTGATTTACTCCTTGACCCGTGACCTGTTGAGGAAGCATTACTTGTTGCTGATTCATTGGTGCTAAGGGTATTTGCATTTGCTGATTAGGTACCATGGGAAACTGCTGTTGTTTTGGCTGTAACTGGGCCATTTGTACACGGGGCATTTGCACCTGCTGTGGTTGTATGGGTTGTAAACCCTGCATCTGATTCACATTATTTAGAAAATTTGGATTTGGACCCCTCATTTTCGGTCCACTCATATTCTGAAATGAATTGACATCATTGTTTTGCTGACCTACACCTTCCTGCACCAACTCCTGTTTCCAATGCCCGACGAGTCCGCACGTGTGACACGGCATCACCTTCTTCATTGCCTGTATACCATTTGGAATCATAACAGTATTTAAATCAGGACCATTATTCACAAAACCTCCTCGGCCTCTGCCTCTCATCTGTGGCTGAAACATAGCATTCCTCTGTTGTTGCTGCTGCGGCAACTGTTGTTGAAAACCTTGCAAACTTTGCAAACCTGTCTGGGCTGCTCTAAGCTGTATTACCATCACCTTTTCCTTCAACTTTTTCTGCTTCATTTCAATCTCATCACTGCAGTATTTTGCATAATTCAACACCTCATCGATCTACTTTGACTGCCAACAAATCAAATGCATTTTAATCATCTGGCTCATTTCGGGTCTCAATACTTCCACAAATCTGAATACAAAATGGAGCATGTCCTTTGGCTCAATCATTTCCGTGCCACTGTAATTTTTAAATGCTTTCAACAATCTCTTATTGTATGCATGTATCGACTCTTTAACTTCTTGTGCTGTTCTGTCAATTCTCTGCCAATCTACATTTTTCGACGCAACCTTTGTTTTCAAATGTTCAATCACCTTGTGGTACAAACTCATCACCGTAGGTGATGGTGCACCTGTGTCCCTATCTCTTTCTGGTTCACTTGTTGGCCACCCTACGGCCCTCTTACAATCTTCCCACAAATCTGCCGGAACCAAGATTTCGAACAATGTATTTAGGTCTTCCCAAAGACATTTTGCGAGTTTCACAAATATATCTGTTTGTTGATACCATTCGATCGGTTTCTCTCTTAATTTTGGGAAATCATCTGTAAAGGACTGAATATCGCACCTGTGCCATGGTACATGTACAAGTTTTCCCCCTGCCGTTTCTCTCATTGGCAACATTGTTATCAAATCATCATCCTGTTGTACTTTCTCACTCCGGTCTGGGGTACTTTCTTTCTTCTTGTCCTTTTTCTTAACCCACCTGCTCTCCCACCTATCTAGACATCTCCAAACCTGCGCGCTTTGCAGTATCTCTTTAAGGTGTGTTTTCATTCCTGCAGATCTCATGTGTTCAAAGTCTTTTGTCTCAAAGTCTAACCTGTAACTTCTGCTCGAGTGTTTGGTTTTACCTATGTCGACTTGGTTTCTGTCTGCAATTTCTTGTAAACTCTTATGTATTCTGCTTACTTCTCTTGTAAATCTAGGGCACATGTATCTCAGCTCTTCTTCTGTGTATGATTCTAACCTGTTCAGACCCATTGTTCCCTCTACTAGTTCGTCTGCTTCCATGCCCAATCTTTTTTTATTCAAATATTCTTCTCCCTTCCCGCTGGGGGTTCTCTGTGGGGAGTTCAGACTGTTCACCCATTGTGTTAACTGTTCCGCGTTCAGTCCCATTAGTGTAGCACTTACATCAACTGCTACTGATGGTTTCTGTAACGTTTCTGTTTTTGAAGTTAGCAGTATTATTAATGGTGGACCTGACCTTACCACAGTTGACGGAATACAAGCTGGAACTAGACTAAATTCCGACAAAGACCCAGATCTATTTGGCAGTGTTCCTACCGGGGTTGTTTCTGGAGTATTTTCTATGCATCTCCTCTCTGTCTCATTTTGTGTCATTACCCCTTGGTCGCATGCATTCGGCTTTTCCTGTATTTACAATGGCACTGGCGGACCTACAGTGATAGGCAAAGATATTGCATCCGGATTCTGTCTGTTCCCCAAATTCTGTGGCATGTTAATTCCCACATTATGGTTCATCATTGGTGGCATGTCTAACTGGCTTTCTGCTATTTGTGTGTACCTCGGCACTTCTTGCATCTGCTTTTGAGGCATCAAAATTTGTGTTGATTCGGCTTGAATCAATGTCGGTCTTTGATAATTCTGTCCTCCCTGCGCCATTAAGCTAGAAGTCATTTCCAAATTGTGCTCACCATAATAGTGCCTTTGAACCTGTGGCTGATAATCATTGACAGGTTTCAGTTTAGGCACGTCAGGATATATTCTCTGAACTTGTGGTATTTCTGGTGTAAAAGGCATGTCGGGACTACTTTGCCTCTGCGATATTCTCAAATTCGGTGTTACAGTACCCTGTACTGGTTCTGGAGGGGCAGTACTAGTGCTTGGGCCATTCTCGCTTTCCACATATGGTGGCGGGTGGTCATTTAGCAATTGCAGAATGAACTCCTCATCGTCTGATTCGTCTGACCTTTTCGAATTTCTATTGTCTTCTCTATCTCTGGACTGACTCCTGTTTGTTTTATAGGTAGCTTTCCTTCCTTCCGTCTCTGCTTCGTCAGTAATTGCTGGAAACAATTTAATTCCCTGCAATACGTCTGATCTCCAAACCTTTTGAGTAGTATCCCATCTAGCATCTGCTAGTGTCTTTTCTACTTTTCTCACTCTTGTCTCAAATTTCTTTCGTTGTTGCCTTCTAGCCATTAGCTCCCAAATTGCTAATGCTTCAAACTGTGCTGGTCTTGGAGGTACTTTCATGTCGTATAGTACAAATCTTAGATTCTCCAAAACTCTTAGATTAAACGACCCATGGATAGGGAACGCTACACTTCCATGTTTTTCTGTTAATTTGCACCATTGCTTTAGCCAAAGACATGGTGCAACACCCTTTTCTGCAATCACGATGTAAGCTGGTGTACCCTCAGGCGGTGTTTCTTCTCCCACATTTGCTTTAATATATACATCTCCCCTCAAGGCACTCTTGAATGCTTTGAAAAATTTCATCTTTCCGTCTTTTATTTTCCTTAAAAGTGTAATTAATAAGTGACTTTAATTCCCGGAATACTCTTCGCTTGCATTTCCCCTCCAATTGCGCTTCACGGACTGTGTCCAATCCGTGCGCGACCCTTCTCGCCAACCAACCTATCCCAGCGTGGCCCCTAGTGACGTCACACCCACACACTGCAGCTGACAAAGTCTCGTGGCTTGTCCTCCTTCATTCAGCTTCACTCAAAACTAATTTCTGCAATATATCGCGAGCACTAACCAAAAAGAAGAAAACAAATCTGTTGGTTTACTACAGGAAGGGTAATACAATCGCTTCAAAAACCTTAGGGATTTTTCACTAGCCTCAGCAGTTATTCCATCTTTCTCGGTTTCCCACTTTCGCAAGCAAAATTTGACCTGCAAATTTTACTCTCAACTGATCACTGAACTATTCTAGCGCGCCTTAGAATTCGTCATATCTCAAAGTCGAAAATTTTCTTTCATTCCTCAATATTCATACTGACTCGTTGACCACGCCCGATCAACCTATTAAACCGAACAGATTACAACATCAATCAAGTGTCTCATACACTTTTCAACATACTCCGGAGTCTCTTGACCTCGCAGGGCCCGTCTCAACATCAACAACCACGTGGACAATTTTTCCTGCACAAAGCGCTACACACATGTGAAGTTCGACGACTTCCCTACTCTCACACTTTGGAGTACCACTCCTCTAACTTTTCCCTTGGAGTTTACAACCCCCTAAAATCCTCACAAACTTCACAATTCATCTGCGGCATAAGCTTTGCAAGCACGAAACCCTAACTTCACTCATACCGTCACTAGAAACGCCGAAAACATTCTCACACCCCCATTTCCTCCATTCGCAAGCTCCGAGATTCCGGGAAAGTCATTGGGAATTTAGGGCATCATCATCTCTCCAACTTGTTTTATCAAAGAAAATTCTAACTTGACTCTGCCTATTGTCCGGATGGGGCCCCAAAGGGCCAAACCATCAATCTCTGCTACCATCTACTGATAGCGCGTCCAGTCCTTATAAATTACCTGCACTTGGACACGCTGGAGGTCAGTGAACCTTTTAACCGAGTTTGGTTCTCCTCATCCAAGAATAGTCGGATCACTTGAATCAATAATCAATAACCATTATAATCAATATTCAATACTCAATTTATAGATCGAACCACACATTAGTAATCAATAACAATCAATATTTTGACACACCACGACCTTTCAGCCATGAATAACCACACCAGTTTATTAAAAGTTAATTAATTTATTTCCCTATATTAACAAAGCTAGCACAATATAGATGAGTCTCAAAATCAAATGATATACGTATACGAACATTACTAGCTGTCCATAGCGGCGGAAGAAACGCAATCTACGCAAAAAATGGATTATAATGCACTCGGTTATAGCAATACAATTCACTAATATAAGTAACTGAATTAGACTAATTGCATACATCGGTCAGCATAACAAGATTTCAATTTAGCATGGTGCATCAAATGAATACCTCCACTAGCCTCTAATTAGCATTGGCATGTGGGGCTTCATGCAAAACGAATTTAGTCAACACAAATTTAGAAAACTTCAAGCTTGGGCCCTATCAAAATAAGCAGTTGGTACCTAGGAAGAAAAACACAATGCATAATACAATTATCCTTTCATATTTACCAAATACAATCAGCATTCAAGGAAAAGTCTTCGTCCTTCAGGTATCAGTTCGATCAGCATGGGGCAGATTTCAAAGGGGGCAAAGTTAAGGGCAAGTTTCCTTGCGGCAGCAAGGAGAATGGGGCTAAGGTTACTACATGGGCAAGACGGGGCAAAATTAAAGTTAAAGTCTCTAGGGTGAGAATTCTTTGAAGTCTCTTTCTCTGCGACAGAGAAAAAGCATCAAGAGGTCGTTCTAGAATGGCTTCTTGAATCTTGCTTCAAAATGGCATCGTAGAAAATGGCTGACTTCTCTTTGTCCGGTGGGTTTAAGTAAGAAACATTCCAAATTCTCCAGGGTCTTCCATTGGAGGGTTCATAGGGTGGCTTCAATTTGACCAATGAATAGTGTCTTTCTCCTAGTACTCATTTATGCATACATTGTCCTTGGAGCCTTGGAACACAAGTTGCAACAAAGTTTGCCAATTATTTCGGTATCAGTGCTTTTATTGTCCGCACCTGCAGGAGCTGACCTTGCATCAAAAGGGATGCAACCAGCCTAGCACGAAACCTTGAGATATGTGTATTAGTCATTTCTACTGGAAAAATACAACCTTTTAAAATGAAATAATATATCTTTGTTAGTGCAAGTGAACACCACGCAGTTAAATTTGAGACCAGGCAACTAGGCCAAAGCCTCTACTAAATTTAAGCTAAGCATAAAACAGTTTCAACAAGAAATCATAAAGTACATTTGCAATTCTGACGGATTACTACATTTGCTGATTCTTCATGATTAATTAAGCCCGTTTATAATAACGACGAACTACTCCGTGGGCACAATTTCCCACATACATTATTTTTTTCTTCGCTAAAATCACACTACATTATACGATTTTGATTATATGATATATGAATATTTGTGAGACCTTCTTTTCTGCGTCATCACTTGCAGCTGTAGGTCCAAAAACAAAACCCGAGCACGCTGCCTGCCTCACCTGCCAAGTGCTCAAGACACTTAACCTGGGTGCTGATTATCTGCTCGGCCCCGGGACTTCCACCGCCTCAACTCTGAAATAATTTGGCTGATGCGTGACAATGATGATTTACAACAACAAATGACAGAGCGGAGCTGGGTATCAATTATGAAATACTCAAATTGCAATTAGCTGCTGTGGGGTTGGGTTACAAGGCAAACAAAGCAGGCTGAAAGCTGGGGTGGGGCTGAACTGCAGGGGTGTAAAAGCTTGGTTGAGTTTGCACTATATAAATATGCCACGTAAAAAAGGATTGGGAAGCTTCAAGGCAGGGGAGGACTTTGCGCACAGCACCTTGAGGGCAACAAGAAAACTCATGGGGTTGCTGTACTTGTTGGGCACCGTCAAGGGGAGTTGTGGCTGTTCGGAATTGTTACAAAAAAAATAGTGCCTGACGAGTAAGTATTCAGTGGAAGGAAACTCTCAGCAGCCAGCGTGAGTGACAGGAAGGAGCACTTGGTCAAAACTCCACACAATGGCAAAAGCGGAGCTGGAGAGCTGGAAAAGCAGGAAATGAAAACAGACGTTGACATGTACGATGTGCTGGCCAATGAGAAGCAAGTAAATTTTAGCGACAATGGAATGGACGAATGATAAGTTCAGGGAAGTATTCTGCGGGTTCTAAGCCCTTTTAAGAATTTTTTTTAACACAAAAGATTTCGCAAGCTCAGCATGCAAGCAGGCGCCGTGGAGGCGAATCATAAAAAGAAAGAAAACAGCTCATCTGGAAAGACAGTGACAAGATATGCCCATAAACAAGTAAATCAAAAGACCTCATAATACATTAAGAAATCTAATTCCTTGTCAACCTAGGTGCATTTTGGAATCTTAACAGCATTAGCGAAATAAGACATGCTGTGAATATACTCCAACCAGGTTTGTTTAGAATAATCTTACATAATGAATATTAAAAAAAAAAAAAAACTCTCTTCAAGCACTTTATAAACGATTATCTCACCACAGCTAGTGTAGAAAGATTGCTGGAAGATAACTGTATTTTCAATCCTTCCAAGAGGGTTTTGAACAAGGCATTACTCAATGGTGGATGCCATTTATGGTAAAAACAAGTGTTCTGAGATTTCTGGAGTGGAGAAATGTAAGCAGCAAGATCCCATCCCCTCCTTTTCTACGATGTTATGTGACTCATCCCTTAATGTAAAATGATCTCTCAAGGTAGTAGCAATGCTTGCCCTGCAATAAAATAAATAACTATAAAAATAACTTTACTACTCTCTCTTCAGTGGATGGCACTAAACTCCACGTACCCAACATTACTGATATTTTTAGGTCTCACCCCAGACTACTTTATTTTGTCATTTGTGTTTTACATGGCTAGCCTCTCTGGAGGGGTCCTTCTCTGTAGGTGTGGTCTCACCCTCTTCCTGGCTCCTGATTGTGCCAAGGAATAGTTAACTTTGCCAGACATAACTAATTGCAGAAGAAGATTTGGCAGCTAGGTGGAGATGTCCACGCAGTGCCACATAGTAAGACCCTCAGAAACCATTCAGCTGAAGTTTCCATTATTATCACTACCTTCAGAAGCGCTAAGTCGAGGTGACAGACCTGTTGCTGTGTCCGGTGAGTGGGAGGTTTTGCAGAGGAGCCCTGAAGAGATGCAACTTAGTGGATGTGTTTTTGTCAATGGACCAGATTCTACAGAAGGTGTGTTTTGGGAGCCAGGGTTGGTGTTAGTGTATGGATAGTATCCTCTCAGTCAAAGAGGTGATGCTGCCTAGCACCGTCTCTAGTCTGGGTATTTACTTAGTGGACAATTACTGTTTCTTTTGACTCTGTCCTGGCCCCTTATATCTTGTGTGTGACTGACCGTTCATGCTAATGGATGAGGAAGAGATTAGTCAGTTGATGTTAATATAGATTGTTAAGAGTTTAAAATTTCAAGTCCACCCCAGCCTGATTAAGAAGTGTTATGCTTGTGATCCAAACTCCATCACTATATGGATGATGGGAATAGAGTTAGGGATAGAGTCAGCCAGGTCCTTTGGAAAAAAAATAGTATCCTCAGGTTGAATTGTGGGAGCAGTGCAGGTGCATCAAACAGAAAATAGTATGGACGATGTCTGGCTTCAGTTGCATTTAGAAAAGCTCCACCGTTCCTATTAAATAATTTTTTTATATTTTGTATTCATATTTTCTTACAAATTAAATAAAATGTTATCATTTGTGTATTTGTTTGATGAATGCTTATTTCTGTATTTTATACGTATTGTTTGGCATTTCAAATCATCAACAATGTTTAGGCTGGGGTCCCTGGCTTCAAGTAATGACTCAGTGGTGGGGATCCCCGGATTCCAATAATGATTCAGTGGGGGTCCCTGGGTTCCAGTACTGATAAAGTGGGAGTCCTCAGAAGTCTAAATGTTGGAAACCACTGCTCTAGGAAAAGGGCTTGAAGTAAGAAAAGAAAGAGGGACTCTTCTTCTCATATTTTACTTTATGTTCCTTCCTCTCTTTCCATGGTTCTTGCTTGTTTGCAATGAGCAGATTAAAGATGTACACTGCAAATGCTCTTTAACCTAGCAGTGAAAACTGAAATAGTCACGGAGGAAATCTTATCCTCTTACTCTGCTGTCAAAAATGTGAAGGCGGCTCTAAAACAAAAAAATATACCTTGGCAGCATCCAGATTCCATGGGTTGGCAGGCACTTAGCACATACCTTTAAGACCTTGGTGAAAGATGTTCAAGCCACATCTAGTGTCCAGAAAGAAGCAACAGGTTGTTTGAAAGTGTTGCTCTGCAAAGATGGAGCTCGCAATCCAGATCTTAGCAGGCAGTTGGCTTCATGGTATTAGTGGAGCTGCCCTCGTAGCAAATTCCTCTGTGCTGGTGTGTCTTCTGGTCTTAATAAGTTATATTTAGGTACCAATGCTATATAGAGCCAACCTGAGAAATTTGCCTGTCCTGAGAAAGCAATTTCTTCAGCCTTACTGTTGGAACGCCATTTACATTGCTTTGTGTAGTGTCTTGTGAGTGTGTATGATGGAATCCTTTAGACTCCTGAAAGACTCCATAGAGTGATGACGCAAGTGGTAGAATGCGGTGAACTGAATGCAGGTTTAGAATGGTGAGTTTGTGGTTTTACACAGAGGAATAAAGGTGTGGCAAATTCCTTGAGGGGTACCCAGGGTGAGGAGGACGCTACAACTGGTTATGAGATAGGAGATAAGTAACCCAAAGATCGACAGTGCTCTCCCAGAGAGTTTTCCATGGTCGAAGCAAATTGCTTATGCGTGCCACGTGTGCCTTCGTCGAAGTGCTGAAAATTGACATTTGCGGTATGTGGAGCCAAAGCACAACTCCAGCTTGTGTGAAACATTTGAAGATAAAGAAAGGTTCTCTGAGAAGTCTACACATCGTTGGTCAAGAAACTGCTAGCAAAGTCATACAAAAAGGTACTGTGCTACTACCCAATATAAAGCTATACAGTATATGGTGCTCTGTTGCAGAAGGTGGATACAACCAGGTTTAGAAAGGGCAACAAATAGCGACAGAAAATTACACAATAACTCTGTGAACAGAAGTGCTGTGAAGCAGAGATCTACCAGGTGTCAAAAGCGCAAAAGAGCACCTGAAGCAGCAACAAATCAGATAAAAGGAAAAGTAGTTTGCTTATCAGAACCGGTTTGAAGACAGTCATCATAATATTGCTAAAAGTGGCCCCAAGAGAAGTGTCTGTGATTGGGTTGCGTGGCCGTCCATACGTGCAATGACGAGAGGCACAGTAAAAGGCCATCCTTCCAATGGGGACCAAGAAAGAGGCTACATTCGCGCAAACATAAAAGATGACCCCAAGATCAGCACAAAGCAGGACCAGGCGGATAGAATTAATGGAACAGACCCTGATGAATGGTTGATGGAGTCGGAGAGAGCTCCAGTCGCAATTTCAGCCAATGCTGTAGACAGATATAATGCTACCGTCTTCCTGAAACAAGTACCACCCGTCGATACAGCCCAAAAAATAAATATTGGCAGTAGATGGAATGCCTGGATAGAGACATTTGACGATTTCATTGATGTACTAGAGGAGACAGATAACAAAAAAGATGATCAAATACCTCAAGAATCTTGCTGGTGATGGTGTAAAAGAAGTCATAAAGAAAATGCTGCGAGCTGATGAAGTTACGTACTGTCAAATCAAAGAAACCTTGAATTTTAGGGCCAGATGTATCAAGCGATTTTGCATTCGCAAATGGTGCGAATTGCAAAATTCGGCCGTTTGCGAATGCAAAAATGCCTTTCAGAATGTATGAAAGGCATTCGCAGTGCAATTTTAAGGAATCGCTAAAATAGCGATTCCTTAAAATTGCGACCCCATTTAGAGAATCGCAAATAGCGATTCTCTAAATAGGAAATCGCAAATAAGGAATCCTTATTTGCGATTTCTTAAGCACATGTATCAAGCATTTCCTAAATGCGAATTGGGCATTTAGGAAATGCAATTACCACCAACAAAAGTTTGGTGGTAACCATGTGCAAATTTAAAAAAAGCATTTTAAATGCATTTTTAAAATGGACATGTAGCGCACACATGCCCCTAAGGCATGTGTGTGCTTCACATGTCCGTAAAAATATTTTTGGGGTGCAGCAGAGGGGGCCTTAGGCCCCCAGCACCCTGGGATTTGCATTTCCTAAATTGTGAATTCCTAACAGGAATTCTCAATTTAGGAAATGCAAAACCATTTGCAGCAGGCCCATAGGTGCAAATGGAGTTGGATTCTCTATTTGCGATTCGGTAATAGCATTTGCGAATTTTAAGAATTCGCTATTACCGAATCGCAAAAATCATACATACCATTTTGCATTTCTTAAATAGCGATTTCTTAAAATTCGCTATTTAAGAAATGCAATTTGGTTTTTTGATACATCTGGCCCTTTGATCTGTGGTGATCTTAAGCAATTTTCCTGGGAGGAATATTCTCTGCCAATTATCAGATTCTGTCCCTAAAGAAGGAGACTCCTTCCATTGAAACCATGAGTTTGTCTATTTTGGAGGGTGTTATCAAAAAGTACAATTCTGAGGAGGTAAATGAAGTGAAGTGTATACACTTGAGGAAGGCAATAAAGTGCAATCAGGTGTGTCTAAGAAAAACATTGAAATGGATGAGTTCACATCGGATGATGCTTCCACGCAGAACTTTTAACTTTAGGACGGGGGGCCTGATAAAAGTAGACATACTTCCTTATTCATCCACTATCATGCCCAGTTTTGTTTGATGCAGACACGGAGGCCCACATTTGAAAAAGAAGAATTATTTCTGGATAAATGCTGACTGGACAGGGGCAGTGAGCACTGTATTAGGTGTGAGAGAGATGAGTTTCTGCCAATTAAAAGATCATTACGAACTGAGCTTATTCTAACATTAGATTGTGCTTGTTTCCTATTGGCCAAACCCTGAGAATCATGTATTTACACGGGATGCATGAAACCCTTTCTCTAAAGCCCTATAAATGTACGTGGACTTCTGTAGCTATAGAGACCCTTTTCTCTCACTTTAGAAGTCGAATCTATACCGTATTTCATTTAGAACTGTAGTGAGTTCTTTGTACTTATGGTTTTTGTGCTTTGCTGCTAAACATGGTCATCACACCTTTTCTGTAATTTGCCTAATATTTCTTTATAGAAAACATTGAAACAAGACATTTTGTCTGTCATTTTTATGAGAATGTTTCATCCTTATTTTAGGGGTTCCCTTAATTAGAATAATGACAGTTCCAGTCAGGGAGCACAAAAGTTCATAGTAGGGCTACACCGCTCCCGTACCTAGTTGTCTGCATGCCCCTTGACAAAGATTAAAGAGAGATTTGTACGCTGACATAAGCATGTGAGAGAGCAAACTTGGCTGTGCCATTATGCATTCCAGAGTGACATGAAAATGTAATTAATGACATATATAATGTGTGATCAGGTGTACTCTTTTGAGCGTGTTTCATCGAAAAGTTAAATTACTGAGGTGCACCTGTGAGTAGAATTGTAGAAAAGCGATATGGATGTTCTCTAATTACATTTATTGATTGGAAAATAACCCATGTATGTATTCAAATTTGATGTATTGAGGTTACGGTATCATAGTTGAATGTTATAATCTTATAGTTATGCATTATGTATTGTACTTATATGTTAAGTTGGCTGGAGTTAAGGCCTGAACTGTTTTTCTGTGTTTAACCTTCATCATGGAGTTTTGCTTGCATTGCATATTTCTCTATTTGCCGGTGCATCTGCACAAGTCTACAGTTCATGAAAAAGTTTACTGTTAGTCTAAGATAAAGGTGGTATGGGAGGATATGTTGCCAAGGACGAGGAGCGCTACCAAGAGGATGTGAATAAGAACTCTCCTCCAAGTTCCTGGACATGGATCCAAGGACACAGATCCAAGATTGCCCTGATATTTGGTTTGGGGAGATGAATGCTTATTGGGAGTTGCAGATTCTAAACTGTGTGTGGAAGGTGGAAAGTTACTGTTGATGGTGATGTCAACTCTCAAACGTTCTGCAAGGTTTGAAGTGGTATTTAGTTAGTTAGAGAGACAGATTCCCTTGGCACCTTGACTAGAGTCGACCTTTTGCGATTTAGAGAGGTACAGACCTCTTTTCTTTACCTTTGGCTGTGGGTTTCTGCTGCCTACTTCTTTCTACTGTATGACTTTTACAGAGGTTTCTGTTATGCTGACACTTTTGACAAATTTCTAATTTTTACAATTCGGAAGAAACCTTAAGTTTCCTCTTAGCTAGATTATAATATTTAGATCTAATTAAACTGCAAATGATTAGACAGGAGGACAGAAATCTGAACTCTGATCATCAAGTACTTTTTCTTATCTTCTGTATTGCCGCAACTGAAATATTGGTATTGCTTATGCTTGTACGATTCAACTTGATTAGACAATTTAATTTCCCTCTGATGATTTTGTACTTATATAGTATGTTTCTGAGACTCATTTACATAAGTGTGGCTCGGAATTAGCGATAAACCTTTGAACTTTAATTTCCGCCTCCGAGTCTCAATGTGTGGCCAAATGGCTTACACTGTAAATTGACCGAAATTACTGTTGTGTTTCTCCTTATCCCTCAGAAACTCCTAAAAAGATTCATCAGAGCTAGAAAACTAGAAAATTGCCAGATTTGTTCTCACATCCATATATGTTTGTGTGATTTATACAGTGCACACATAGCCAAAAGGCAGCAGAATGCTGTACAGGGTCAAAGGAAATGATACGTTCAGCCAACTATTGAAGAGATAACTCAAGTCTCTGGAGTGAGTGAATAAAGAGCCTGGATGAAATGCCTGGTCAGACCTCAAATTTGACGATGCCAGAAAGGCATACAGAACACTTAGCCCCTCATTACAAGTTTGGCAGGCGGGAAAAGCCACCCGCCAAACTCCAGCGCTCAGGTCACCGCCAGTTCGGTGACCTTCCCGCGGACCCTTTCACGAGTTTCCCGCTGGGACAGCGGGAGACAGCCCACAACATTGATGCAGGCTCATGATTGAGCCGGAGCCAATGGTGCGATGCTTAGGGTGCATCAGTACCCATCGCACTTTTCACTGTCTGCTAAATTCGCGACGGGCTGTCCATGGGGGCCCCCTGCACCTGCACCCTATCTCCACCAGCTTTTACATGGCAGTGGGGCCACCATGCAAGAGCTGGCAGAGAGGGACTTGTAATCCCAGATCTGCGCTGCATGCAGTGCTTCCATGGTGGATTAAGACCGCCAGCCCCTCCTGTAGAGGGGAAAGTGCTGGTGCCAGCGGTTCAACTGTGGCCCTTTCGCCATGGTCATAATGTGGCGGTCTGACTGCCACCAAAATGGTAGGACTACTGCTTTGGCAGCAGTCAGACAGCCACCTCGAGTCTGGAAGTCCTAGGACCGCCAGATTCGTAATGAGGGGCTTAGTCTGCATCTTCCGGGAACAACCAGTGGAGAAAAGTATCATGTGTACTTCACTATGCCAGCACTTGAAGTTCAGTTCACGAGCCCTTATTGTATTCACCTCTACATCAAATGCAAATATATATATTTTCACATTCTCTACAATGACTCCCCCTTAACACCCTCCTGTACTGACACCACTGTTGCCATATCTGCTACAGTAAATGACGACCCTGCATTCTCTTGAATTGCACCTCCATGTCAGCATTTGCCCCACCAACTCTCCACCTATACTTGTCACTTAATTACCCTGTTCCCCATTGCCCTTGCAATGAGCATATATGTATCCCAAGCACTTGGGAAGCCTTCTTTGAATCTTTCAATGCCCATCAGTGTCTCTTACTTTCTACTCTCACCACGTGCTGCCTACCCAGTGAAATTAAAAGAATACTGGTCTTGCACCATCATAAAATGGCATATTTTGAATTACTGAAGCTACTTAATACTGAATGGTGAAAATATATTTTTTGTTGGATTTTTAACAATAATTATTTATAATTTGTAAAGAATACATATTCTGTTTCGCACACAAATTAATACTAGTAATTCAGTTCAACATAAATCTTCAAAGTATCTATAAAATACTTGTGAACTCTTGAGCATGCATCATTCTCTACAGGATGGAGAGATCTTAGGGCCGTATGTATGAAAACATTTTCTCATAGACACTGAATGGGTAAAAACCGTTGATGCATCTGGATCTTAGTGATTTAGAGGCATCGAATTTAGACAATACAAACAAGAAGGAACTCCATAGAGGAAGTATGATCTTTACAATGTCACTCGAGAGACATGAGCTTAACTAACTCTAAATAGGAGAGAGGACAAGTGGGGAGGGAAAATGGGTGTGTGGTGGGGACAAGCATTGAAAAGGCCAATAAGTAGGGGGCTTTATTGTGCTAAACAATGTGCAGGCACAGACCAATGTGCCTTTGTGGATGCCTCTGTTTGATAAACATATTGATACTAGACCTATTGGGTCATCTATGCTTCTTTGAGGAACTGTTAAACACATGAGTTGGGCCTACATGGTGGTACTACCCAAGGGCTTTTCTGACCTCGAAGAGGCTGTAGCTGGATCTGAACAACTCTGCTGGAACAGGAATATGGGGTTGGGCCAGTGGATAATCCCTTAAAAGTTGTGGATGAGATGCACAGACCCCTGGGAAGCTGGTCAAGGGCTGGCCCATACGTTTACAGGAAAATGACTAGCACTGTGCAGTGTATAAAAAACAGAGCACTCAGTCTGTGGCTAGGAAGGGGGCACATGCAGAGCGCTTACAGACTTAGAGGAAGAGCACTTAACTGTGGGAAGGAACCATTGGTGCCTTGCATTGCACCCTCAGATGCCATGAATGCTCACTGTTAATTTGGCAACAAGCAGATCACTTCAAGGCTTGGGATGGGAGCACTGAGCATTAGAGTCTGCTGATGACGTAGAGTCACCTGGCACTTTCAGACTGGGGTGGGGCATTGAGCCCTTACTCAGTGGGGTTGAGGTGGGGCACCAGGCACTCTTATACTGGGGAGAGTATGTCGAGCAGACACACCATGTTGATAGTGTGAGAGGGCAAAACATAATGCACAGAGAAGTGGCTACACACAGTCTTGGCAGCCAAGTGTCAGAAGATCAGCATTGCATTTGCTTAGTGTAACATTCCCATGTTCTCCCTACATTTTCTGGGTATTATTTTAAATGGGAGGCTAGTGTCCAAAATCCATGCATGATCCACTGAAGAAGCAGCCTTTAACTACTTCTGCAACTACATAATAATCTTGTCTCTGCCATGGTCCTGGATTCAGACATGTATGGGGAGCTAAGAATTTCAGGATGGGACTATAGTGGAAGTGATGTTTCACGAGACTGCAGGTCAACCACCCAGATCCAAAGGTATGGCCGCTGGCAAAGAGGCTAGAAGGCAGTGCCAAAAGTCCCAGTGGCATCTTCAATGATTGTAAATGGTTGGACATACTAGAATGTCGCTGCTGACTTTCTGCGCATTCTCTGGCAGACTCTCCATGCTTACTTGTTCACATCGGATGGGCAGGAATTTACATTTAGGTCTCTGGTTTAAAAAGCAGTATGATATCCGTGAGCAATCTCTATGTTGCAATATTGCTACAATGTAGTTACTTACTGCTATGTAGAGCTTTAACTATGTGGCCTTGCTGGTTGATGTGAGGTTGATTGCCTTCAGGTCCCACAGCATGACCTCTCTTTACAAAGCCTTTGAATTGGGAGAAAAGTCCCCTTATCTAGAAAGCGGCTGTCTCACCACATTAACATGATGGCCCGCTTCAAAGATAGGGTTTCTCACAATCCAATGGGATTGCCATCTCAGTGTTCTGATACAACTACAGGCCAGTGTCAGCTGACATAAACAGGCAAAAAAAGGGCATATTTATAGTCCCCTAACACCACCTTGCACCACATTAACCTTATCATTTTTTAGGTTAATGTGGCCCAACAAGGCTAACATCCTGCCGCCTTATTTAGAGTGGCGCAATGCATGCTTTGCGCCCCCTCTGTAACCCTTTGCACTTCATTATGCCTGCACCAGGCATAATGTATGCAAAGGGGATGTTCCCCCGTTAGGAGAGCTAAAAAAACGGTGCAAGGAAATCTCTGAGATTTCCTTGCACCAATTTTTATTGCACTTTTGACTCCTGCTCAGTGAAGGCATTAAAAGGAGGCTTCCATTATTTTAAATGGGTCCCTATGTACTCTGCAGGATTAGCTCCAATATTTTGGTGCTACTTCTGCAGAGTACATCAATAGTGTTATGTAAAATGACACTATTGCCCCTACCCTGCTACATGGTGCGCCGCATTTTAAATACGGTGCACACATGGTGGCAGTGGGGGGATGCTAAAGGGTGCAGGGTACGTGGGCATGCACTCGGTGCAGTGCCACTTTCCATAAATCAGCTCTAAAGTACATTATTGACTGACACTTTAACAATCGAATGTCCCACCTGTGGGATGTTCCAAAATGTGGATGAGAACCCATCCAAGGGTTGACCCAAAGCTTCATATCTATAATATTATTTGAAGCATAGGTCGAAGATACCTGGCCAATTCGTCCCTCTTTTAATTGTGGCTTGTCCCCAAGATTTCAAGTGATAGACATACATTTTCTGAATGGGAGTTATTAAGTGATTCTGGGTTCTGGGAAAATTGAATAACCTGATCTTACTTCTAGCAGAACATCATCTTGGTGGAGGGGGTTATTTGCAACTGTACTATTGCATTGTGGATGACAATTAATAGAAGGACCAATTGTCCCTCATCGTTCCATCAGCATTATCATAATTTGTCCCCATATGCCTAAGGTATCACTGCCTGTGTGTCCCACCGCAGCTATGCAGTTTGAAGCTAGACATCGTTCTGATGAAGGCCCGTTGTTGTAATGCAATTAGGGAGGAAACGTCGACTTTCCAAGAGCACTAAGGGCAGTTGACCGCGAGTTGTAAACTGAAGAACAAACGCAAAGTTGTGTTTGAAACAATCACCTTGCTACTTCAATAAACGTTTTCCATGTACCTGTAAAGTAATGTTACGCTGCACAGCACGAACACAATTGCAATACATCGCACTACAATATATTGTTTATGCTTAGTGTGAAATAATGCACACAACACCACAGCCTTGATGTTTACAAGACGTTTTACTCAGCAGGATAAATAATTCTACCTTTACATTAGAATGCACAGTATGGACAGGACTATCAAATGGAATAAAAACATTATGTCGTGAATTATAGAAGGAAAACGGAAACGAGGAAAAGGGACCAAAACAACAACAAATCAAATACTATCAAAATTAGAAACACTTTTTTGGATTCAGATTATGCATACCGTTTGGTAGCTAAAAAAGGCTGCTGTTGTCGCTATAAACCACTATTTTCGATAAAATAAAAATTCAATTACCCAGGCTCACCTCTGATGCAGAGAATATTTATATATTTAACAACAGGGGTTTCATATCTAATCCCTACAGTGGGTAAGGGCCAGATGCGACTCCATCAACAGTAGCTAGGAATTGGATGACAGGGGTGGGGAGGCTATCTTTCCTTCATCAGTTATGCTGGGGGGTCTATTGAGTGAGGTGTTTCCTGTGACAATTGTAATCATGCATACTTTGAAATGGGTCACGGTTTGAATTTGATCTATCCACGGAAGCAATTAAATAATATGTATTGTATTTAAATATCTGTACAGTGACCTTTAATGAATAAGGTGATTTGTCAATATTGATGAGGCAAGCCATTGTGCTGGGTTAGTTTGATTCTCAGAACACAGGTTATCTTGTGCATGGAGTCAGCCATATTTATTTAAAATAATAAGTTTAACAATCGTGCATGGAAAGATGCAATCCACCTAGACCGTACTTACAGCAGAGTATTCTTCCTCTCGAGGAATTTGAAGGCACACTCTAACCCTTTGCACCACTAACATTCACACACCATGCACCAGAAAAGTCCACATCCATATTGCACCTCTACCACCATCTACCCCATTGGCATCAGTGCAAATTAGACTTCACTCCCTCTACAGGGGAATTGGCCTAAACTACACTGGCTCAGCCAGGTGTTCCGTTTGTCCGCAAGCTGAACAACGCTTGCCTGAACCACGCGTATGCCTTAACCATGACGCATATGAGCGGTTCAGGCAAAGGTCTAGCAGTGAGGATGGGTGGGCAAGCAGTAAGGACCAGAAGTAGGAAAAAGGAATGTGAGAGGGAAATGGGCTGAGGTTGTTTTTAAGGGTGGGGTAGCATTTTTGATTGAAGAGCAGGGGGGTCGGAGGGGTTGGGATAGTTTTGTGGATTTTGCCTCAGGGCGGTGGGGGTTGCAGTAGATTTTCATCAGCTGCTAACTGGAACGAATCGAAAAATAGAGGCCTCCTATAGACATCATGTCCCATCTCCTCAACCAACTTATTTTGAAAATTGTAAGGACCACCTTGTGAAGCTGGTTTCACACGTAGACCAGTAGACATCAGGAACATTCAAGGGTTACTCTTTTAACCTCACACTAGAAATGACTAGCATAACTTGGTTTGAGACCATAACTTGGTTTGAGAACAAAAATAATATTTATTTTAGCCAGTGTTTTCCTATACTGGCAAGGGACTAGAAGTTCCCCAACAATGAAGTTGTACAAAAAATATGAGAAAGCAAAACAAGCATTGACAAAGTCAAAATGAAAATTGGAGGCAGCCCATGCCAGGCCTATTGGCTTTGCCAGTGCCTGTTTTACTAAAAGCCAGATAGTTGTGCATTGTTAATCTCAATTACCTCTAGTCAAAGGATTTGCAGAACAGCACCAACAAACAATACTTTTTGCAATTTGAGCGCTTTGCTCCTCAACAAGACAGCAAATTTTGTGTCAATGTTTTCAATCTGGCACCCATTTTGGGTAGCACAGTAAGGCAGCTGCGCCTAGTAGTCTTAATATTACCACGCCTGGTCTGAATATTAGCTAGGGTGCATGACTGTGAGTTCTTTCGAGTGTATAGAGTTCTCGTGTATGGTGAGTTCCCGGTGGTCAGGATAATACAGGATACCAGGGTGTTTTTTCATTGTCACCTTCAGCCCTTCCCTAATTTGGACCAAAAAACTAATTATAGAATTGCACATTTCTCACTGCGCATCTGCAAATGCACAGGAAGTAATACATTACAGCAGCCTATGCTTTTTCAACTTGCAGTTGTTCTTCTACCTGCATAAGTTCTAATGTGGCACTCTATAAAAAATGTGCAGCCTGCTCCGATCAGAAAAACACTCGCCTAGCATTCCCCTATGTCTTACGAATTCACTCGAGAAGCCATTCAGATGACATTGCCCTAGTATATTTGGATCATGTTTGTAAACAATGAACTACTGACTTTAACAGTCCCAACATCTAACTGCATGTGGTGGTGTAAGAGACACAGAAATTCTCTTGCTCTGAGAATACCTTGCTATTCCAGACAGAAAAGACATGTAACATGTTTATGGACAGCCTCTCCTTGAGCAAAGCCATGTTAGGGAAGCCTTCAATGCAGAGTACACTGATATTGTTCCCAAACATTATGAAAAATATAAATGTTGTAAGAGGCTGTGGGATGACCAGCACAGAAATGTAAACACAACTGATAAACAGAGGTGGCTTTCAGTTTCTCACAATAAATATATAAATCATTTTCTTGAAGCCTACATGTTTAGAGGGCTTTGAATGGCATGGAAGAGATATTGAAAACAATATGTTCAAGGGAACCTATTATATTCTCGAATAATGAACTGGAAGTTGAACGTGTCAACAAGCTAAGCATTTTAGTGGGAGGTTGAAGATGTATTTTTATTGTCCAGATTCGTTACCTTTTAATTTTCAGCACGGTGATGATGATGTGGCATTTTTTGAAGACAGAGCAGGTTCTTTACACAAGAGTCTAGAGCCATTCAAATAGGAGATAAGTTATATATTTCATGTAAGGCTCTTAGATTACATCAGAATCAGGTCGGTCCTGTTTGGTTTGTGAATTTGTGTAGTCCCAGTTTATTTGCTGACCTGACTGGTTGAGTTCAGCAGGATTCCTCCTTCCTCTATAGCAAGCAAACACTCTCAAGCACTTTAGACATGACTATTTCAAAATTTAACACTCTGCTAACAGTTTCCATATTTTTAAGGCTGAAAAGGAATGATTAAAAGTAAAAATAAAGTGCTGCAATAATGCCACAACATTTCCATTTTTGTGTCGCAAATTTTCTATTTTTGCGCTGCAAGCTTTGCAAATCTATGCTGCAATATCCTGGGGGCTCGGATCAGTGTTGCATCACGATCACGGGGCCCTGAAAAAGACAGGACATGGAGGAATATGCCCTGTGTGTCCCATATTTCTGAAGTGCTGCTCGTTGCAACAAGTGTTTTAAACTAAAACACGTTTAATTGTCTTGAGGATCTTCTTTTTTAACATCTATCGGTGACTAAAGTATACAATGAAGTGAGGGATTGGATGCTTGAATTACTCTCAGCCACTGCTAATTACTCTGGCAGTATCCAAATTCCATCTTATTTTGCACGCCATGCCATATGTTTTGACCCAGCCGAACACAAATCAGCCTTGACCTAGGGCGAAACTGCCCCTGTGCTGTGTTCTGGTTCAATGAGGACCTGCCCTTGTAGTTCAGGCTGAACTGGAGCAGAGTCGAGACTGATATGCATATGGGTGGGTCGAAACTGAGGTGGCATGGTGTGCAAAATAAGGATAGATTGGGATAGGGCCCGAGTAATTACCAGTAGCTGAGATTATTTCAAGCATTGCAGTCATTACTTTTTTTGTATACTTTAAAGTTGCATGGATTCATGAAAATCTTTAAAAACAAAACAAAAGGATAGTGCAGTGAAGTATGCAAGATTATCGAATTTCTCCGCTCCTCATTCTGCAGGAAGCATTAACCAAATCCTGATGATATCAGAAAGCTTACAGAAGAAGCTGTTTCAGCGCTTCTTTCTCTAGTTGGAATGCGGATGCGACACGTCTTCCTGTCGTACAACTTCCATGTCGATGACTTTTCCAGAAATGGCACACAGCCCCTCTAGCCCTGCCCGTAGTCTAATGCAATCTTTATATTGTTTTTTGTTTATTATCAAGTTCAAAGCGTAGTATTAATGGATGTTAAATAGAAAGACATTTAGGATCAAATACGATGCAGAGGAATAAGAAAATCAAAAAAATCAAAAACATTGTGTAAACTTGTTTGTAGTTTCCGGCATTACTTGAGTCCATGTTCAAGTATAACACTGGAGTACACTGGAACATACTTTGCAGAGGGACTCTACATTTCTATGGTCTATAAGTGAAAAAGGTCGGGAAAAAGTGGGATTAGGGTGACCACCTGGAATCGAGGCAAATTCAGGACAGGACTGTAAAATTTCAGGACAAAGGGTCAAAATTCAGGACAAAAATTCAGTACAGAGGGTCAAAATTCAGGACAAAAATTCAAGAACAAACAGTTCTACAGACACACCCAAGAGAGGCCAAACCCATTAGGTAATCAGTGCACCTATTTACTCTTTTTTTACATAGCACTATTTATTCACTGTGGTCTTTTTGTGATTGCCTCCTGGTATGCTACTTTCAGGTGACACATTATGTCCCTCTTCAGTAGTAAATTAATGCCCTTCAGCTCTGTGTCAAGACCCTTGTCCCTGCTTCTGCAGGCAGGTCACTCCCCGCTCCGCCGCCCGCGCCACCTCCTCACTGTCTTTTACCATCATTTTCTTTTAGCCAATTTCCCCAAGCTGCTGCCTTCCCCTGCGGCCCCTCCCGCCTCCCCCCTCCTCCTCACTGTCTTTTTCTGTGCCTTTTTTCCCCGCCGCTGCCTTCCCCTGCGGACCCTCCCGCCTCCCCCTTCCTCCTCACCGTCTTTTTCTGTGCCTTTTTTTTCCCGCCGCTGCCTTCCCCTGTGGCCCCTCCCGCCTCTCCCCTCCTCCTCACCGTCTTTTTCTGTGCCTTTTTTTCCCCGCCGCTGCCTTCCCCTGCGGCCCCTCCCACCTCCCCCTTCCCCCTCGCCATCTTTTTCTGTGCCCTTTTCCCCACCGCTGCCTTCCCCTCTCCTCCTCACTGTCTTTTTCTGTGCCCTTTTCCCCGTGGCTTCCTTCCCCTGCAGCCCCTCCCGCCTCCTCCTCACCATCTTTTTCTGTGCCTTTTTTTCCCCGCTGCTGCCTTCCCCTGCGGCCCCTCCCGCCTCCCCCCTCTCCTCACCGTCTTTTTCTGTGCCTTATTTTCCCCGCCGCTGCCTTCTCCTGTGGCCCCACCCCACCAGCCTTCCCATTCGACCAGCCCTCACTCCTCCCAGCTGCCACTCCCACCCTCCCCTCCTTTTATGGCAGCCGCGGTGAGGTATCCACAGCTTGTCTGTAGTTTCACAGCACTAGAGTGTACATCCCAGACTCCACATGTATCTCAGAACTGAGAGCCCAGACTACCAATTAAATAGATTAAAAGAGGAGGATGAAATTGAGATCAAATGGATGTTCCACAGCAACTGATTCAAAGGATTGTTGCTAAGAACTGGATAAATAAGGAAGAGAAAATCAAGGTGGGACAATTCCTAAAATCAAACAAAATGGGTTGACCACGGCTATTGGAAGGGACTATTGGATTACCTGGGGAGTTGTCTCTGCAGACAAAAGAAACACAGAAGAACTGTCAAGTAGTTGAACAAGCAGCACCAACCCACCCTGGCAAACTCTTCTAGTGCAATGGTCCGCTGTACATGCTTGTGAAGGGTGAGCAGGGGCCAGGTTGCAAGGTTGTGCAAGGCAATTGTCTGCTATATCCATGTTTTGAAATAGTTTTGCAATTCAGCAAAAGCCAAACCAGTGATCTGGGTTATCCCTAAGTGTCAAGTACACATAGAATCTTCAAAATATTTGGGATGTAAATTGCACAAGCAAAATCTAAGAACATGAGAAAAATGTACAAATGTTAAGAAAGCCAGCTGGTTCACCCCCGAACTCCGAGAATCTAGACGCACTTGTCGCCACCTCGAGAAAATCTGGAGAAACACCAAATCCACAGAAGCCCATAGCAATTTCAGAGCTGCAACCACCGCACACCACCAAATCATCAGAAACACCAAAAAGAAAGCTATACAAGGCAGAATCTCCTCACAAGCACACAACAGCAAGGGACTCTTCAGCATCATCAAGGAGTTCGCCCAACCCAACAGTGAAACAATGGACATCCCACCCTCACAGGACCTCTGTGACAGACTCAGCACCTACTTCCACTACAAAATCAAGACCATCTACAACAGTTTCAGCAAGGACAACCTACGCCCGAACCCCCGCTACCAAATCCCGATACCAACAAACCAATCATCTCCACCTGGATCCCCCTCACCACCGAAGATACATTAAGAACAATGAAGTCCATACACCCCGGTGCCCCCACGGACCCATGCCCCTACCACATTTTCAAGAGAGCTGCAGACACCATCGCCCCCAAGCTCTGCCTCACCATCAACCACTCACTGGCTGCCGCCACCTTCCCTGATGACTGGAAACACGCTGAGATCAACCCCCTCCTCAAGAAACCCTCGGCAAACCTCACTGACCGCATAAACTTCAGGCCCATCTCCCTACTTCCATTTCCTGCGAAAGCCATTGAAAAATCAGTCAACAGCAAACTTGCCACGTTTATAGAAGACCACAACATCCTCGACATCTCCCAATCCGGATTGAGGAAAAACCGTAGCACCGAAACAGCACTCCTGGCCGCAGCAGACGATATCTTCTCTCTGCTGGACAAGGGAGAGACGGCCGCACTCATCCTACTAGACCTATCGGTGTCTTTCGACACAGTCTCCCATCACACCCTGGCAAGAAGACTGCACAAATCTGGCATCAGAGACAAGGCCCTCAACTGGATCCAATCCAGTCCTTCAAGTGGATCCCCCTCGAACATAGAAAGACCATCACACACGCCCTCATCACCAGCAGTCTGGACTATGGCAACGCACTCTACTCCGGAATCAACAAGAATTTCACCAGCAAACTACAAAACATCCAGAACGCTGCCGCCAGATTGGTCCTTGGCCTACCTCGACACTGCCACATCTCGCAACACCTGCGTACACTGCACTGGCTCCCCATAGAGAAAATAATCACTTTCAAGATCCTCACCCACGCACACAAAGCCCTCCACAACACTGGACCAGCCTACCTGAACCAGGGACTCAACTTCCACGTACCCCACAGGGCCCTACGCTCAGCCCAGCTCTCTCTCTCAGGAGTTCCCCGCATCAGGAAAACCAGAACAGGAGGACGTTCCTTCTCCTACCTCACAGCCACCGCCTGGAACGCTCTTTCTCCCCACACCTGACAAACCACCTCTGTCCTCAGCTTCATGAAGGAACTGAAGACATGGCTTTTTTGAGAACCACCTCACCGGTAAACACTACATTCCCCCGCGCCTTGAGACCCTAATGGGTGAGTAGTTGTGCTTTACAAGCACTGATTGATTGATTGATTGATTGATTGATAAGTAGTGTTTCTTTAACACATGGTACTGTTTTCCCCTTTATATACAATTAGACCTCAGATTGAACTGGGAACCAGTTACCTTTCGATATCTAGGGATTAATATCTACCATTTCCCCACTGATTTGGAGGATGGACATCTTAGCAGAGTGTCATGGTCCCTCGGAGCCCATTTTGCTTTTAGGTCTTCTCTTCTGATTTCTGTAGTGGGGCTGTAGTGAAGATGGTGTGCTACTCCGATGATAATATTATTTTGCAAACTTTCCCCTTCTTGTCCTTCATTCCTTCTTCAGACACGCCACACCTGATTTGTCACTGGGGCACCGTCGGGTAGCTTTTTCCTCTCAAAAGCTACCTGTGACTGCGGGAGGATTAGGCCCTCTGGACTTAGAACGCTATTATTTAGCTGCATAGGTCTAATAGGTGGCTCGCTGGCTGTCTGGCCGCCCCCCTGCTTGAGATGGGGTTTATCTGTAAAGACTTTTAAGGGAGGCTTACTGCACTGCTCATTGTTTCCTACTGACCATTCTATGGAACACCACCCAGGGTTATCATGCACAGCTTTCTCTTGCCTTGCTAGAACCTGTAAACTTACTGATACAAAGAAACCCTGTGCTCCTGCACTACCTTTGCTAAGCCTTCCCACTCGCACAGGACAGCTGTGTGCAGAGCAACTCCGTCAGTGTCATGCTGCAGGTGTCTTAAAAATTGGAGGATTTGTTTCTGGACTGCGAGCTACTATATTTCAAAATCCTTATGGGCAGACTACCATCTTCACCCTGGTCAAATCCTTACTTAGAACCACCTTAAACAATCATTAAATGCCATATATCATGTCTGCCACCTAGCACTAACCCTAGATGAGGTGTGCCAGAAGCTTAACACCATAGAGACTGGTGGCATACTAATAAGATGGGTGTACAGACCTTTCCTGAAACATGTTTTAGGCTATCCAGCTTGAGTTTGTCACTTCCCTTGCCCAAATCTTATTTACAATATCCTTCCGAGTGCTCCCTTTCTGTAAACAGCCCTTGTTCGTATCTCATCACATTTGCTGTGCATTCAATGAACAAGGTCAAAAGTCAGGCTCTATCTTCGGTGGAAACTTAGGCCCAGATTTAAGAAGGGCCTCGGGCCACATAGCCCCACATTAGCATCATTTTTTAGACTCTAATGTGCAGTAGGTTGGCAAAAACGCCCCACCAAATTTACAAAGTGTGCAATGCATACATTACGCTATTCTGTGAACTCTTGCACCACATTATGCCTGCGCCAGGCATAATGTATGCAAGTGGGGGCGTTCCTCCTTTAGGAGGCCCAGAAAAAAGACGCAGTGCAATGTATGAGATTCCACTGCGTCATTTGTCTCGTCATTTTTAATGTCTGCTCAGTGCAGGCATTACATTGAGGCCCACTATTGTTTATAATGGGCCTCTATGTACTTTGCAGGATTAGCACCAAAATATGTAGTGCAAATCCTGCAAAGTACCACAATAGCTTCAGAAATGATGACGCTATTGATCTTTACGTGCGTCATGGTGCACCATGGTGCGCCGTAGCATCAATACGGTGCACACATGGTGGCATTAAGGGGGGGGGCGATGGGTCAGAAGAAAAGTGGCACTTCATATAATGAAGCACCACCTTTCTTACATCTGGGCCTTAGTGTTTACTTTTCTTTCTCTGACTTCAAAGTGAGAGGATTTATGCGACAATCTTGCTGGGTACTGGGGGTAGGAAAACTTTTTTCTATCACATAACAACATTTAAATAAGCTCTGAGTGGATTTCAGAATATATCAGAATTAGCAGTACAAATGAAGCCCATTTTGGTAATTCTGAACTGTGCTGGAAACAAATACCTTTATATGATTAAAACACATCATTACATTAGGTGATACAATCTCCACATCTCATTATCTGTGCCCTCTGTAGTTTTATTTGAAAAACTGTGTCTGTGCAAAAGTAATGGTAATTTCAACCAAAACCATGTTGTCTGTAATGGCAGTGCGTTATCACACCATATATACTCCGGTCCACTCTACTCTGCATCACCCCACACCACTGCACCCTACTCTGCACCACTCCACTTTACACCACTCCATGCCACTGCACTCTGGGGCACTGCACTATTCTCCATTCTGAACCACTCCACTCTATGCCACAGGACTCTGCCATTTTACACTACTCCTCTCTACTCTGTACCACTCTACTATTTGCCAATGCACTTTGCACTTCTCTACACAACTGCACTCTGGCATCTGCATGCTATACCACTCCAGTATAGACAACACCAATCTACTCCTCACAATTACACTCTATGCCACTCTGCAACACTGCACTGTACACCACTACACTCTATGCAAATACACTCTATGATAGTGCACTTTGCTCTGGAACACTCAACTCTATGCCCCTGCACTCTACATCAATAGACTTAACGTCACTCTAATCTACTCTGCACCATTGCACTCTAGGCCATGGCACTCTACACCACTTTACTCTATGCTATCACACTCTATGCCACTCTTTGCAACTCCACTCTGCCCTGCACCTCTCCACTCTATGCCACTTCTCAGTCTCCTTTATGCCACTGCACTCTGCGCTACTGCACTCTGCCCTGCGCCTCTCCACTCTATGCAACTGCACTCTACTATGAAACAATCTACTCTATACCACTGCACTCTACGACACTCTAAACATTTGTACTCTACTTCAGTGCACTCTACGCCAATGCATGCTAAACAAATGCACTGAACTCTACTCTGCACTACTGCACTCTACTCTGCACCACTGTACTCCACGCAAATGCTCTCTATGTGACTCTACTCCACTATACACCATTGCACTCTATGACACGGTGCTCTGCAACACTGCACACCACTCTGCTCTGCACTACTGCATTCTGCACCAATAGATTCTATGTCACTGCACTCTATACCACTCTATTTTGCATAACTCCGCTCTATAGCACTATACTTTACTCTGCATTGCACCACTTTACACTACCCCACATTGCACCACTCTACACCACTGCAATCTATGTCACTTGAGTCAACTCTGCACCCTATGCCACTCAACACTACTGCACTCTCTGCCACTCTATTGTATGCCACTCTACTACACTGCTCTCTATGCCAAGCTACTTTGCCCCATGCCACTCTGCCACTGCACTCTAAACCACTGCACTCTATGCCAATCCACTCTAATCAACTGCACTGTATGCCACTGCACTCTACACTGCACCACTGTACCCTACGCCACTGCTCTCTAGGCCACACTACTCCACTCTAAACCACTGCACTGACACTTTACTCTGCAACATTGCACTCTCCGCAACTGTACTCTAAACCACTCTACTCTGTACTACTGCATTCCATGCCAATAAACTCTACACCACTGCACTCTATGCCACTCTACTCTGCATCACTCCACTCTACAACACTGCACTCTACAGCACTATACTCTACTCTGCACTGCACTACTCTACACTGTGCCATCTTCACCACTCGATGCCACTGCACTCTATGCCACTTGAGTCTACTCTGCACTCTATGCCACTGCACCACTCCACACTACTGCATTCTTTGCCACTCTATTGTATTCCATTCTACTCTCTGCTGCTGCACGCTATGTCACTCTACTCTGCACCACTCCACTCTACACCACTGCACTCTACCATGCAGCACTCTAATGTATGCCACTATATTCAATGTCACCACTATATTTGCAACTCTCTACACCAGTGCACTCTTCATCAGTCAAATCCACTCTGCATACCACCCCACCATATGCCACTTTACGCAACTCCACTGTACGCCATTCCTAAACACAACACTCTTTGCCACTGCACTCTACAACACTTTACTCCACTCTTTGCCATTCCACTCTGCGACACTTTGTGCCACTCTCCTCTGTGCCACTAATATTCAGCCATGCTGAACACCAGACACTCTGGTGTTAAAATGGCTAAAACACATTGGCAAAGCCAATAACTCTTGCTTAGATAAGACCTATTGGCTTTGCCAATGTTTGTTAGTACTGTGGGGTGCCAAGGTCCCTGAAAGCACTGTGAATTTACAAGTCCTTAGTTTAAACATGCATTTCACACATCATAATATAGGCTGCTACAAAATGTGAAAATGCATTTTTATAAAAGAAAGTCCTTCTAAAATATAGATTTCAATAACATACAGCTTATACCTAGTGCAAACATTTTTTATAACTGTCCATTAAAACCACATACTCCACAACTCAGGTTGGAACACCATTACAATACCTCTCTAAAAGAAAATATTTTGCCATCAGAAAGCTTCAAGTGACTCCTTTGATTAAAGTCAACCCAAGTTTCCTAGCTTCTTTGCATTTGCAGAATTACCTGTTGCGCACATTTGCATTTCTTTAGGGAAGGAGACACCCTGACAAGAAGACCGGTTTCTCATCTGTCTGCACCTCCTTCCCTCAGAGCACACAAGACTCCCTTCCTTTCAATCCAGCTGGGGAAACTGATCTGCCCTAATTACATTTTGTCCTCTAGGTGAAAGGCTAAAATTACAAATGCTGCCCATTGAGACACGGTCGTCACCCTAAGTGGGATCCCTAAAAGAGGAGTGGCCTAACATACGAAAAAGAGTTCTTTGCAAGGGCAAGGCATGTTTAAAGTTCAAAGGTAGTTCATCCAGACATCCAGGAATAACAGACCTGCACATAAAGTAAAACAGGCGGAACTGATGGGCTTTGTCAATGCTGGATACGAGTATAAGGTAAACAAGTAACACCGATTTTATGGTGCATAATTAGAATTGTAAAATCTTTCACTTATGAATATATGAGACCACGAATTGAACAATATACAGGGAGTGCAGAATTATTAGGCAAGTTGTATTTTTGAGGATTAATTTTATTATTGAACAACAACCATGTTCTCAATGAACCCAAAAAACTCATCAATATCAAAGCTGAATATTTTTGGAAGTAGTTTTTAGTTTGTTTTTAGTTTTAGCTATGTTAGGGGGATATCTGTGTGTGCAGGTGACTATTACTGTGCATAATTATTAGGCAACTTAACAAAAAAATATATATACCCATTTCAATTATTTATTATTACCAGTGAAACCAATATAACATCTCAACATTCACAAATATACATTTCTGACATTCAAAAACAAAACAAAAACAAATCAGTGACCAATATAGCCACCTTTCTTTGCAAGGACACTCAAAAGCCTGCCATCCATGGATTCTGTCAGTGTTTTGATCTGTTCACCATCAACATTGCGTGCAGCAGCAACCACAGCCTCCCAGACACTGTTCAGAGAGGTGTACTGTTTTCCCTCCTTGTAAATCTCACATTTGATGATGGACCACAGGTTCTCAATGGGGTTCAGATCAGGTGAACAAGGAGGCCATGTCATTAGATTTCCTTCTTTTATACCCTTTCTTGCCAGCCACGCTGTGGAGTACTTGGAGGCGTGTGATGGAGCATTGTCCTGCATGAAAATCATGTTTTTCTTGAAGGATGCAGACTTCTTCCTGTACCACTGCTTGAAGAAGGTGTCTTCCAGGAACTGGCAGTAGGACTGGGAGTTGAGCTTGACTCCATCCTCAACCCGAAAAGGCCCCACAAGCTCATCTTTGATGATACCAGCCCAAACCAGTACTCCACCTCCACCTTGCTGGCGTCTGAGTCGGACTGGAGCTCTCTGCCCTTTACCAATCCAGCCACGGGCCCATCCATCTGGCCCATCAAGACTCACTCTCATTTCATCAGTCCATAAAACCTTAGAAAAATCAGTCTTGAGATATTTCTTGGCCCAGTCTTGACGTTTCAGCTTGTGTGTCTTGTTCAGTGGTGGTCGTCTTTCAGCCTTTCTTACCTTGGCCATGTCTCTGAGTATTGCACACCTTGTGCTTTTGGGCACTCCAGTGATGTTGCAGCTCTGAAATATGGCCAAACTGGTGGCAAGTGGCATCGTGGCAGCTGCACGCTTGACTTTTCTCAGTTCATGGGCAGTTATTTTGCGCCTTGGTTTTTCCACACGCTTCTTGCGACCCTGTTGACTATTTTGAATGAAACGCTTGATTGTTCGATGATCACGCTTCAGAAGCTTTGCAATTTTAAGAGTGCTGCATCCCTCTGCAAGATATCTCACTATTTTTGACTTTTCTGAGCCTGTCAAGTCCTTCTTTTGACCCATTTTGCCAAAGGAAAGGAAGTTGCCTAATAATTATGCACACCTGATATAGGGTGTTGATGTCATTAGACCACACCCCTTCTCATTACAGAGATGCACATCACCTAATATGCTTAATTGGTAGTAGGCTTTCGAGCCTATACAGCTTGGAGTAAGACAACATGCATAAAGAGGATGATGTGGTCAAAATACTCATTTGCCTAATAATTCTGCACTCCCTGTATGTTATGTGGAAGGGGTTCTAGTCTTGGTAGAGTCTCAGTCACTCCCATTGTTCCCTTCACACCACTTTCATCTGCAGCCTTGCTCGAACACTAATGCGCTTTCCTCCATCTTTCTAAAATCCTGATCTGCCTTGCTCACACCACATCTCATTCACTGCCCGACCCCTGCCCTACACAGAGAAGGTACCCACTTACCTGTACACACTGCAGTGCCTTTTATTGCCGCACCAAAACACTACAGACCACAATATTGTGGAAAGCAAACACCTTACGGAATGAAAGACAGGTAGAAAAGTACACATGTAAACAGGAGCTACTTTACTGTTTTAGGTTACCTTTTTTTTTGATCTCCACAAAATATTTATTGAGTTTTACAAATGAAGATATCAAATCACAGTTTTTTACAGTCCCTTTTCTTACCTACGTAGTTGAGGTAATAATTAAAAGGAGTCTTTTTAATGTCTGTTTTCAATTACTGCTGGATCTGAGACCTGGAGGGACCCGCCACACTTAAAGCCCTGCTCTTTCTTTCAAGCAGACAAAAAATGAGGTGGATGCTAAGAATATCCCTCCAACGATACATTTGATTTACACACCCTTGCCTGGTGCCGGCTGCTCTCACATGACCTGTCATCATGGGGGTGCAGACTGGACAGACACACTGGTGCTCTGTTGGAGAGTGTGTGGCAACTGCTTGTCCTGAACTTAAGGCTTCATTTACAAGGAAATGTCGGATCGCGTAGCTGCCCTAAATTTGACATCGCTGCAGTTCCGACATTTCAAAATTGGAGGGATGCGTCATATTTACAATAATACGGTGCACCCCTGGGTGTTCCCTAGCGCTGGCACTAAAATTAGCTGCCTAGCCTCTGTTGCAGAGGCTTCTCTCACCTGCTTGCAAGCCAAGGGGTGGTGGGGGGGCGACCAGCGTTTTCCTTTTAAACTTCGCTCTTCATAATCAGGATGCCGTATGATGCCAACTTTCATGTCTTGGTGAGGTTTCTGTTTTTCTCTGTTAGAACGGCCAGTCTGTCCTTAATTCTCCTATTTCTTTTTAAAGCAAATGAAGGGAGTCCTTTGAAGGGTTCCAGGGAAGACACCATACTTTCCTGTTTTTGGATTATCTTTTTGAATTATGATGTATTGGAGCTGAATGTTGTCACACACACTAGTCGGTTACATTTGCTTTAAAAAGAAACAAGAACATTGTGTGCGAAACAACTGTGGGAGGAAGTGTCTTCTCTTATTATAACATTAAAACAGACAGAACATAAGAGACAGGTACGCTCCAGGGGATAGTGTAGTCTGTGCGCTGAAAACCAAGATACATTTTTTACTTAAAATTCTTCAAAATAGTGAATTTCTCGCTAGTAAATACACTGCGGAATACTCAATACGCGAGTAGCGCAAAGAAAGTAAACATGCTGATGCATTCTGCATACTGACACAAACCACAGCGTGAAGGTGAAAAAGGCAAATCACAGGCACACAAGGTGTTACACCTGGTGGAAATTTCACAACTAGATATTTTATTTTCTCCACCACAGGATTCAAGACACATGAAGTACGATGTATTCCTCCACTATGCTGAATGGCAAGTGCACTATATACATGTGAGGTTGAATTGCTTTTCAAAGAGTGCGTAAGGAAGTTGGAACACCCTTTGCCGCAATACCGAAGAAAGAAAATAACAAGCGTCCTAGGAGAACTAGGAAACCAAGACCAAGAGGAAAGGGCACGCAGCACATTTAGAATTTAGGGGGTTATTTTAACTTTGGAGGAGTGTTAATCCGTCCCAAAAGTGACGGTAAAGTGACGGATATACCACCAGCCGTATTACAAGTTCCATAGGATATAATGGACTCGTAATACGGCTGGTGGTAAATCCGTCACTTTTCCGTCACTTTTGGGACGGATTAACACCTCCTCCAAAGTTAGAATAACCCCCTTACTCCTTATTGCATGATTTGGGCTCCCAATGAACTGGTTTAAGCATTTTAAACCTGACACGCTAATGTAGAGTTTTCCCAAACTCTTTAGTTTTTTCCCCTGGGTTTTGCTGATCCTCTTTTAGTGGCCTTAGGGCCCTATGCACTTTCCTAATGTAAGTACAGTAGGAATGCTTTTGCGCCCTTCCTATATGTTAGGAAGTGGAGCTAACCAGTGTGTGCCCACTTGTACAATGGTGGTTTAACATGTGCTGTGCCTGCCACTGTAGGTCAGTGTGTGCACACTTGCAGAATGGTGTTTTAATATGTACTGAGCCTGCCACTGTAGGCCACTGTGTGCATACTTGCACAATGGTGTTTTAATATGTACTGAGCCTGCCACTGTAGGCCACTGTGTGCACACTTGCTCAATGGAGTTGTAATATGTACTGAGCCTGCCACTGTAGGCCACTGTGTGCACACTTGCACAATGGTGTTTTAATATGTAGTGAGCCTGTTACAGCAGGCCTATATGGGCACACCCACACCTTTGGGAGTTCTTAAACTTGTGTCCAGCCTGCCCCTGCAGGCTTGTGTGTGCACCAGGGCACATGTGCCCAGGGAGTGAAGAATAGCCATGTGTGTTTTCACTTCCAATTAGCATTTCTCTGTCCATAGGTTAACATTGGGAAGGTTTACCATTGCTCCTAACTTCAATATTGGATTGCATTGGAGCAGCCTCATAATGTTTCCTATCATTGAAATTGCCCGGACAAACCCCTTCCTATGGTAAAGGTAGTTTTGTCAATAATCACTGAGAAATGGCACGTCTAGAAAGTAGGCATTTCTCTGCTCTAAAGTGCAACAGTTGACAATGGCGAAGAAGCGGCGCACCACATATTTTAATATTCTTTTATTTTTCAGCTGCTGGCTCAGCCAGCATGTGGAGGGAGGGACGGGGTTGGTCCATGGGAGGTGGGATGAGTGGAGTCAGTACACAAAGTGTGCATGTCAGTTTGGCCAACCGTCTTAGGCCGACCAAACTGACATGCACACTTAGGTTTCCTCAACCTGGCTGTGCAACATACAGCCGGGTTGGAGAAACAGCACATACCCCAGTGCAAAAACAAATGTATAATTTTCCCCTGCACTCCACCTGCCTCCCCCTCCCCTTGAGATCTGCAGCGGCAGCCGCTGCTCGACAACTGAATCCTGAGAGACAGAAAGCCCTTGTGAGACCGCAGGTGCAAGGAACCAACGGAACATAAGAGACAGGTACACTCCAGGGGATGGTGTAGTATGCGTGATGAAAATCGAAACACATTTTTTACTTAAAATTCTTCAAAATGGTGCATTTCTTTCTATTAGATATGTCACTGAATGCTTAATAGGCAAGAAGCACACAGCAAAGAAGGTAAACATGCTGATGCATTCTGCATACTGACACACACCACAGCTTGAAGGCGAGAAAGGCAAATCATATGCACAGAGGTGCCACACCTGGTAGACATTTTACTACAACTAGATATGACTTTCACCAGTACAGGGTTCAAGACGCATGCAGTACGATGTATTCCTCCACTATGCTGTACAGCAAGTGCACCTCATACATATGTATGTTTAACACAAAGATGTGAGACGAAACCACATTTGAGGCATTACATCTGTTGGTCACTGCACCAGCACGGGTGCCTTCCTTGCTGACATCGACACGTAGGGGAAAAGTGTGGCACAAATTCACCAGTGTGGTGACGTGGAGGTACACCAGCAACATTATAATCAAAAAGTGGGTTTTAAATCCTTTAAATAACAAGCCTTTCTGTTTCTTTTCAACCCTACCCCCACCTTTACTTAGAGTCCAGATTAAATAATTGGTGTGCCCTGAAGATGAAATCATGAAATGATTGCGCCCTCATTCTGAGGTTGAAACACGTTGGCAAGAGTGCGTAAGGACATTGGACATTATTATTCGAAACCAAACATCAAGAGCCCTAGGAGAACAAGGGGATCGCGATCAGAAGGAAAGGGCACTCGACACATTTAGAACGTTCTCCATATTGGGTGATTTGGGCTCCCTATTAACTAGCTTAAGCAATACTTCTGATTTGTTCAAGGGTTCTTTTTAGGACCCTAAACATTGGGCATTTAAATGTAAATAGTTCTTGTTTGCTTTAATGTCAGTACCATACACTGTGTTGTTGTGTTGGGGCGTAGGGAATCACTCAAGGAGCCAGCAGGACCACACAACAAAGGAAGACGGCTACATGGGACTGCCCTCCTACAGCTTCCTAGGTGGCCCAACTGAAGCTTTTTTACTTGCATTCAAGTTTTTTAAGATGAAGAAAGCACAATCAATTTTTCCCTGTACACTCATGAGTCAGCGGTCAACAGAGCTTTCAGTCCGAGTTTACTAAACCTCAAAGTGTGTTACTGGATTTTTGATTTCTTTTGTAATTAATGGATCCTTCTTTAGTTTTTGCTCCAGACTTGTTTATCTCTTAATATTACCTGATGTCAGCCCAGTACATAAGAAATAGACTGGTGCTTTGGGCCAGCCCGCTTGAGGAATTGTTTGGATGGATGAACTGTCCATCAGGTTTCGGATCAGCCTATGGCATTTTACGAATGTGTAAGTTTGTTTTTCTGGTTGTAGCTTGAAGGTGTTGATTTGGTGAAAATAATCCTTCATATGTATTTTTTGTGCTCTTGCTGCATGATAACATTTATATTTTAGGAAGCACAGGCAGTCCTTTTCCAATATTGCCACATTTTTGGTGCTGTATTTTCAGACACGCATTTACACGGCTGAGGCTTTTTGAGTCTGTCAGGACTGGAGGCTCCGATTATGCTTCTCTTTCTATGTTTTTAATTTTTAGCAGTCAATCAGAAAACAAAACAAAACATCACTTTCTGTGACATAGTATCACATGACCACCATAGAGCCTACCCCTATATAAACCCCTAAGGGAGATAACTCCTCCTCTTTCTTTGCTGCTTTGCGGGCAGGTAAGTGTTTTTTCAATTTGTCTTTAATCTCAGTGTACATTGTGATGGCAGCTTATGTTTATGGTATTTATGGCGCTTTGCAATCGTGCTGTGTGCACGCTGTGTGAACATTTAATTTGGAATCTTGGGAGCGTTGCTACACCTCCCGGGGATGGCCACTCGGCTCGAGCCCTGTTTTGGTGGAGTGGAACCAGAGGAATGAGGACACGCAGCGATGCTGGGCAGTCCTCTTTCTATTTCAACAAAGCCTGTTTTACCGCACATGAGCGAGCCCCATAATTATCGAACACGCCCGGATGCGTGTCCTCGTCTCATTTAGGCATTCGGCTGTGTTTTCTGGGCCCGTGTGATGCCCCAAATGTGCCCTCCTTGACGTTGCAATAATATTTACACAGGTTGGACCTGTTTATGTTTGGGCAGAGTTCCCTCCACATTCTATATGTATATAGTAACCTGCTGTTAAGCTGGTATTCTGCCCACTTTGTACTACATCACCTGAATTTGTGCTTCTTTGGAGTTGTCTATTTTCTGCCCTATCAATATAGCTGCCTACGAAGATCGACGAGGTGATGAGTATTATGTGGATGATCCTGCGGGATCCTTTGAGCAGGACCTTGTCTATGCCCTGGATGCTGGTGTGTGTCACACAGTCAATCAAGCATTGGCCCAAGCTATCAGGCCTATTAAACACAATCTCATTGGTTTCGCCAAACAGAAGGGTGGGTGGCCCCTTCTGGGTCTCAGATAGCCGAAGATCCCTCCCTATCTGGTAGCTCACAGGCCCTCAAACCGGGCAAGAATCTGCATGCTGCGGACTTTGAGAGTTTTATCAGATCCCTGGCCAGGGAGCATGACTATAATGCTTCTGCCACCTCGAAGTTTAAGTCCACAGAGGATTTGTCTTCCTTTTCCTCTGGGCATTCCTCTGACCAGGGGGAAGACCTGCCCCGAAAATGAAAAAAGAAGACGCACAACCAGGAGGATTCTACTCCTACCCCAAAAGTTCTTACTTTTGAACCTGAGGACATTGTCCATCCCGCTCTATTCTATGGTTGCACCCCGTGGAAGTAGCTGACTATGTGGAATCCCACATTAGGCATGGGTTCGAGAAGGAAGTTTGTTCCAGATTACGTTCTGAATGCCCAAGACCAGATTTTCTCCTCTAAGGCAGTAGTCTTCAAACTTTTCAATGCCGCACCTCCCCAGTTGAAAAATAAAAATCATTGGGCTCCCCTCAGAATTTTTCACAATTATTTTATAAAAGTGGCAATGTTTAAATATGTTTAGACCTATTTAAACATTGCAGTTAAGTACTGTTAACTTTAAAAAAATGAAATAACATGCTTCTGCTTAAAACAAAGCCCTGTTATCTGTATAATGCTTCCTTTGGCCAGAGCCTTGTGCCCCCCTTGGGATCACCTGAGACCCCCTTAGGGGGGCCCGCCCCCCAGTTTGAAGACCTCTGCTCTAAGGTGACTGAGACACCTAAACTGGATCCTACTCTTCTTGCATATTTGAAAAAATTCTCAAAGGATCCTTAGAAGGGGATCGATCGTGCCTGGCGATGTTGCCAGGACAAGCTTCTATACATGACTGGCCCATTGACCAAGATTTTGGAGATGGGGTTTCGGGCCAAGGATTCTGGTGACGGAATTGACACCAATGTTCGGGTTGGTTGGGTACAAAGGGCCCTATGCTTTTTGGGGAATGCTAATTTTGCAATTTCCAATGAATGTCGTTAATCTGTCTTGATAAAGATGGATCCAAAGTTGGCAGAAATTGCTTCATCTGAGTCAGGTCCTTTGGCCCAGGGTGTGCTTTTCGGTTCTCCTTTCCTCACAGAGCTTTCTAAGTTTGCGGCAACTTATGCCAATTTGAACAAGGCCCAAAGGTCTATTAAGAAGGTTTTTTGTCCACTTTTTCATGGGGCTGGATGCTACAGAGGGTGTGCCTTTGGCCGTTTCAGCCAACAAGGTCCTCAGTGGGGATATATCATCAGGGGAGAGGTGGTTTCCAAGATTACTATTCCTCTGTGTCCACCTTCTACCCTTCCTGCCCAAGAGCAGGTCACTCCAGATTCCGCAGAGGGAGATCTAGAGGCACCCAATCCTACTCCCAGGAAGCAGGATCTACAAGTGAGCCTAATTTTAAGCTCAGAGGTTGTTTTAGGGGGGAGGACGGGGTGTTTTCTGCGAGCATGGTGCAAAATTACTTGCAACGCTTGGGTCTTGGAAACTATTCAGGGCTTCAAGCTAGAGTTTTATGAGTCCCCATATCAGACGTCTCTTCCCCGTCCGACATATTTTTCCCTTCAAGATCGCAATTTAATTTCCACAGAAATCGCATCGCTTTTGAAAAAAGGCGTTATTGTTGAGGCTTCCACTCATCCAATGGGTTTTCTCAGTTTGGTATTCCTAGTAGACAAGAAGGGAGGTGGCTCCCGCCTCATGTTGAACCTCAAAGAGTTCAATCAGGTGTTTGGTTTATCAGCATTTCAAGATGGAGGGCATCTACTTATTGAAGGATATTCTTCAGGAACAAGACTGGATGATTCATTTAGATTTAATGGATGCTTACTTGACCATTCCTATTTTACCTCTCCACCGTCAATTTCTGTGGGAAGGGCTTGGTTACAAATACAAGGTCCTTCCTTTCAGCCTCTCATCGGCCCCTTGGTGCTTCACAAAGTTAATGAAGCCGGTGGTAGAGTTCCTCCATGCTCGAGGGGTCCATCTTATAATTTACCTCGACGACATTCTCATTATGGCTCAATATCCCCGTCTAGTCCTCGACCATCTGGAATGGTGCATTTCTCTTCTTCAGAGTCAGGGTTTTATTATCAATGCCCAGAAGTCGGTCTTAGTTCCATCTCAGAGGTTGGATTTTCTGGGTTTGGTCTTAGTTCCATCTCAGAGGTTGGATCTTCTGGGTTTTCGGATAGACTCTACCCTGGCTCAATTGATCCTTGCCCTCAGAAGATTCATCTGATCAAGAGAGAATTGAGGCTACTGTTGTTCAGACAGACTGTATCATTGAGGGCGATTGCCCTCATGGTGGGCCTTCTCTCTTCCTCCATTCAGGTGATCTTTCTGGGTCCTCTACACTACAGGGCTCTGCAGAGATTTAAAAAAATTAATCTTCAGAGGGGTCTCAAATATTTGGACCAGATTCCCCTCTTGGAGGAGGCTCGTTCGGAGATGCGTTGGTTGGTTAGACCACATGGAGGCTTGGAATGGCAGGGCCATCTTTGTTTTTTCCCCAGGTATTGTGGTAGAGTCTGATGCCAGTCTTTGGGGCTGGGGGGCTTGTTGTGGGTCAGTTTCCACGGGGGGTCATTGGTCCAAAGGGGAGCTGCACCGCCATATCAATTGTCTGGAGATTCTAGCGGGCTCGTTTGCAATCAAGAGCCTATTTCCTATCAAGGTAAGTTGTTGTATCCTTCTTTGGATGGACAATATGTCAGCAGTGAGATATGTCAACAAATTGGGGGGACCAAGTCTTGCTTTCTAGACTTGGGATTAGAGATTTGGCATTTTTGTCTGCAACACCGGATTTCAGTGGTAGTGGTAGTGGAATACCTTCCTGGGAGCAGCGACTCTGTGGCAGATTGGCAATCACGTTACCTTTGGGATTTCAGTGACTGGAGACTTCAACCCAAGGACTTTTGAGTTATCCGCTCCCTGTGGGGTCCCTTCTTGGTATATCTGTTTGCATCCCACCTCAATGGAGCAGATGAAGACATTTTTCAGTTGGAGGCCAGATCCGGAGGCAATAGCGACAGATGCTTTTCTCCAGAACTGGTCTCTGGATCTGGGCTATGCGTTTCCTCCTTTCTTGATGAGTTCCAGGGTTTTGGCTCAGATCCGTCATCAGCAGGTAGATGTCATTTTAGTGACTCTTCTCTGGAGGTTCCAGGTTTGGTTTTCGGGTAGCTCTGGAGTTGAGTTGCAACCTCCTGATATTAATTCCGTTCCAACCCAACCCCCTTCTGGATCCTCGGGGCCTTTCTCATCTTCTAATTCTCTTGGAGCAGGTGGCCCTAGTTGCTTGGCGTCTTTCAGGGAAAGATGGAGTATCCCAGGACTTTCGCAGGAATCTTCCACTTTCATTTCAGGATCCTGGTCTTTCAATACCAACAAGAGATATGCTTCCACTTGGAAACAATGGTGTTCTTGGTGCAGTACAGGGAACGCTGATCCGGCTTTGGCGGATTGCACTCTGGTCCTAAATTGTTTGTCCTCTTTAGCTTCATCCAGCTTGGCTTACAGATCAGTTAATAATTATCAGTTGGCCATTTTGGCAGGTCATTTGCCAGTAAACCCGTGGGGGGATTACCCATTGTTAGTAAACTTTTGAAAGGCATAAGGTTGGCTAACCCCACTCGTCCGCGTTATTCTACCCTTTGGGATGTGAATATAGTCTTGAGATTTTTAGAGTCATGGCCGGCTAATAGATTCCTTTCCAGGAAACAGCTTTCGGCTAAACTCACTATGTTATTATGTTTAATCTCCTGCAAACGGGTTTCTGATGTTAGGGCGTTGGATTTGGCTGGTAGGGGTTTTTCTCCTGAAGGAGTAACTTTTTCTATTTCCCGTCATACTAAGTGTAATTTGAAATCATTTTCCTATCCTAGTTTTTTAGACAATCACAAACTGTATGTAGTACAATGTCTGAGAGCTTATAAGGTAAGTACAGAAGAATTTCGTTCTGATATGGGGGGGTCAGTTATTGATTTCATTGGTTAAACCTTATCATCCTGTTTCATCTGCCATTTTGGCTAGGTGGGTTCGCTGGCTCTTGGGTGAAGCGGGCATTGATATTTCTAAATTTGGTGTTCATTTCATTAGAGGGGCCATGGCCTCAAAATCTTTTGCTTAGGGTTCCTGATTAGAAGACATTTTAACAGCTGCAGATTGGTCTTCTGAATCTAGGTTCAAAGCATTTTATTATAAACCTTTTGTGGATATTGCATCTGTGGTTGTGGGTAGGCTTTAAACAGGCATAATTGGAGCCTCTGGTCCTGACATAGAATTAAAAAAATTCTAACATTCACGTTAATAATTTTTCAATTCGATAAAGGACACGGAGGCGAGGATTATCCCACCCACACAGTTAAAGGTGTTATTGCTTTATAGTTTATTATTGTGATTACTGTTTCCTTGCAATGATTACTGCATTTCAGTGCTTTTCCCTCCCTGTTACTATCTTTAGGATTATTTTATCCTAGTTCAATTTTATGGCTTGGTTTTTCATCTCCTTGCAGATACCGAGGACAAATGATTCCTGGTTGTTTCCAGTGCATTATTCTGAGGATCCAGCGGGATGTTGGTCTTCTTTCCTTGTTATCCGAGATCTCCGTGTTGGATCCGGTCTGTTGGTCCCTTCGCTGGTTGGATTTTTGGTGGACCGATGTAGTCCTGTGTGATTTGCAGTTTCTTTCTCCCGTTGAGGATTGTTCTTGAGACTTTTTAACTGTTATTGTACTCTTGCAAAGAAAGAGGAGGAGTTATATCCCCAAGGGGTTTATATAGGGCTAGTCTTTATGGTGGTCATGTGATACTATGTCACAGGAAGTGATGTTTTGTTTTGTTTTCTTATTGGCTGCTAAAAATTAAAAGCATAGAAAGAGAAGCATAATCCTCACCTGCGTGTCCTTAATAGAATTGAAAAATTCTTAATGCGAATGCTAGAAATTATTTTATTACAGCTGCAGTGGCACCTGCGCAGTCAGCTTCCACTGTCATGAGGTCAGCCCACTGACCCAAGTCCCCATGGCTCACTTCCCTGTGTTGCTGATGGCCATCATCAACTTCCTCGCCCACTGCATGTTGGAAAGTTAATGCCTGATGATATGCTGCAGTCCCACTAAGCAGTTTGAGTTCTTAGAGGCTTGCTAGGAATGCAGTCTGAGAGGTGACAGTAGTGTGGCTACAGTGACTACAGAGGTCCTGCATCTACTATGGGCATTCGTGGTTATGGCCAGAGTCATAGACGTTTTAAGGTATGAACAAAGTGGGAAACTGCCCAGAGACCCAATCTTCTAAGGAGCCCTCTAAAAAAGTGAAATTTATTGCTATCTAACATCTATTTTATTCACCATCTCAACCGCTAACGTATTATTATTTAATATTGGTTGGCATCATGGAGCTTGAATTAGAAGGAAATGGGTAATAAAATGCAAAGCTGTTCCGGACGGGGCCCCTGGAATATGTTTTGCCCACGTCCCCTGAAATCCTTAAGATGACATTAGCTATGGCAGACCATCATGCATCTCTGCGCCTCACCTGACTTGCATCACTGTCTCCAAATAGCTACATCACATCAAAATGGGGCGTATCATGTCCTGAGGAACACATAAAAAATAAAAAAGGTGACTTAATATTTCTAGCCAAGCCATTTTCCGACAGGTGCGTAATGAGAGAGCTCAATGTATTTCTAAATCTCCAAATGTATATTCCATTAGCAGTGACTACTCTGTCTTATGGATTGCCCTGTGACTGCATCACACAGCCAATAACTCCTTCTGTACTGGGAGAATTTAGCAAGATGCACAGTATTTTATTTCTCTGTGTGAGGTCAGTCATGCTGAAGTCTTTCTCTCCGTATCACCCTTGGGTTTCCAGGCTCGGGAGTCTGATGTGTGGGGATTATGGGAATGAGGGAGATGCAACAGAGAATGCTGGGGAGCCCTCAGAGCAATCAAAAGCAGCCCTGAGCAAACTGCTGCCATCAGCTAAAGTGTCCGTGTCCACTAGTGCAAGAAAATAAACCCTCACAATCAATAGCTTGGGGTTACACTGAAAATACAAGCGGGATCTATTGGCTTGTGAATGCTTATTTGTTTTTTTGCTATTACCTTTGATCCCTACATCCAGTAATCACGAAATTGTTCTCGTTCTAACTAGATTTGTTTGGAGTTCTTTATTTCTGAATGGGAATGGTGTTCTTGTTTTTTGTTGCTGGTGTGTTGGGACAAGAATGCCCCTTTCAGGTGTGTCCTCCAGCCCAGAGTGCTCGGCTGTTTAAGAAACTTGTATCCTGACTTTTTGTTTGGCTAGGCAACCACACTGGTCTAATGTATACCTAAATGTATATGCTTCTCCAAGGCTACATGGGGTCCAGAAATTCAAAGAGCAGACCCTCTTTATGTGGACTTGTAACACTGCTGTACCAATGAAATGGCTGGTTAAAAGGAAAACTCTAAAAGTGATTAGTGACTTTCTAGTGTCTTATACAATGATGGTATAAAATGTGAGGCACCAAAATCTGTCTTTAGCCCAGTTTAAAAAAGTGACTATTACAAATGGAAAGAAGTACCGGCTTTAGAGTCAAATAGAATCCGGACAGGTTTGTATCTTAATCTACATCCATTCACAAAATGTGAAGAAGGACATCTGGGCATGACTGAATTGGGATGACTTCCAGTTACCTGAAAATAAATTGGATGCCTAAGGCAGAAATTTGTTCCCCCATCTGCGGGTGGTTTACCATTAAAGTATATAAAGTATACATTGACCAACATTTTAAAAATGACCAACAGAGGAGAATACCTAAAAGTTGACAAATGGAGCTTTTGCAGGATAATTTGTAAGTTAGGGTTAGATGTACAAACCAATTTTATCGTTAAAAAATGATTCTTTTAAATCTTTATTAAAAATGGGATTTTCAACCTAGAATTTATGGAAAGTACTTTTAAGGAAGGTCCTTTTTCCTTGCTTGAAGCTCCTGAAGGCTAATATGCATTAGTGTGACAGCAGCTGCTCTGCCAGATCTAGAGTATGGAGCTTTTTCTCAAAGCAGAAAAAATGGCTTAGGCCTGGTGACAGGATGGACTAGGGTAGAGAACAAGATCATATCAGCCCAGAAAGAGCAGCGTGGGAGGTTTCAGGAGTGTCACTAACTTGAATGTGACAGAGGGGAACCTTCCCATTCATAGTTTACTGTAGGGGAGGCCTCAGGAAGGAACAGCCTTTGTTCTTTTAGCCCAAGGTAGCAGATGGACACCAGCCCAGTGGTGGTGGGGGGAAGGGGGTACAGGGGCTGGGAAGTTAGGGTTTGGTTGCAGATCCATTTTGGTGTAGCATAAGAGAAGGAGTTAGTTTATTTTGCTAGACACACACCTGCCTGGAACACAAGCTCCTTCCAAGGGTATAAGGCCTGCACCATCTTGGAGTTCCCTTATAATAGTACTCCCTGGGATAGTTTTCAATAAGGCAAAAAGGATGTATTGAAAAACTGTGAAGAGTTACACTGGGAACTTTTCCCAGTCGGTTAAGGGGCATTCAGAAGTCAAGCCACACCCAATAGCTATCTAGGGTCGACATGACTTCCTCAGATACCGTTTGCAGCCTTGCCCCACTGAAGGACTTTGACACCCATTTCAGTGATTAGTGGCCTTATTAAACGTTTGGCGGGTTGGTGGAGGACAGACCTCCACCATCATGGGAACATCTGCTTGCCAAATTTAGTATTGCCCATCAGCCCTGCAAACAAATTTCTATATTAATGGAAACTGCTGTTGCAGTCAATGTAGGAAATGTTCGATGGATGGTACCATCAGCTATGATGGCTGTCAGTTTTTGTTTCCCCAAAACAATCTCTCACAGTTGGGAGTATGTTTTATTTAAAAAAAAAACAAATACCACCACATGTGGGCCGTCGGGCAGTTGTGGTCCGCCTGACTACCAATGAGGTGGACGAATAGCCAGTTTGGCAGAGAGAGTATTCAATTGCGTTTGTGATGGAGTACCTCATCCACTAAAATGTAAATCAGGTGATAATTCTTATTGTGTGCTTGGCATAACTGACTTACGCGCCATCGCGGTCAGCCTGAAATCGCACCTAGGTCCCTGCCATCTGCGAACAGTGATTACTGATTGGCACTTTACTCTTTTTGAGTGTGTTGTCTCTTAAATATTTTAAAAAACAAACCTCTGGTTCCTATTATTGGAGTTTTATCATCCTGGTGTCATTTTGGTTATCACTTTCTACTTTATTTTTATAAATTGGAGTGGTATTTTTATTGTGTTGTGTTTCGACTTTTTAATTGTTTTGATACTTCTAAAGCAAAGCAAAGCGCACATTTCACCAAATTAAATCTGTCTGCTCTGTGCCATGGCTACTGGTGGTTAAGCTCAGGTTTAAATAATTAAAACCTTTGCCTGGACCTAACAGTTTACTGGACGTTCTTATTTATAGTTTACTACCATCTGCAAAACAATCAATGAAAATGAGCTTGCTACTGAGGTACAAAGCATCAAGAAATACACTGTGCTCATGTCTCAAGAGTAACACCCATTAGGTTTTCAAAATAACCCTCCCATTAACCTATTTAGTGGCATGCTTCATCATGCAGTTCCCACACGAGATGCTTGCTGCATCCGGGTGTGCTGTGATGCCTGAATTACAGCAGAGCTGGGGTTTTTTGTAAGTTACAACTGCTTCAGGGTGGTCCGTTGCTTAAGGGTATTTTAATCACGGGCACCTTGGGCAGGGTTAAAACCAGTGATGTGGTGGGTGTGACATGAGGTTATCATGATCGCCCACATCCTAGGTCGATATGTGTCAGCCAATTATCTGTGCCCGCAGAGTCACAATGGCTTTCTTCAGGACCATGTTGCTAGGAAACAACCTAGCCAGTCGTTGCATGCGTGCTAAGGTATGCAATATTGGTGTTCGTTGTTTTGTAACAAATGATTTTTTACTAATCTTCTCCTTAGTTTATGTTGTTTAATCTTTAGTGACATGGATCCTCCGAGGTGGGGAAGACCCTGTAATCACACATTCATCAAGGGGTCTCGCCCATCTCAGTACCTTTACCCTCCATTTTTCATCTGATGGCATTTATTGAGTTAGAGTTTTCTCACCAAGGTCAATAGGGGTTTCTACTAAGTTAAAGCTTGAGAATAATTAAGACAATTAACCCATTTTTCTAAAATTATTTGTTTCTAAAGTTAATTTTATTTATATTTCTAAACACATATATTTCAAATTACAAATAAACGTTTACAAAGAGATAAAAAAGCAACAATTTTTAACACATTTTTATTATTACATAAAAAGTAAATCATATTGACATTTTATTGCATGTTGTACTTTTTCCACTTTTTGTATTGTTTGACTTTTTTAACGTTTCCTACATATTTTCAACATCATTTTAACATGTGACTTCAGTATGTATTACATAATTGTATACATGTTATACTATGATTTAATTCATACTTCACAATTTTTTGGCATTTTAGAATATTTTTGACATGTTTTACCAATTTAATATTTTTTAACTCTTTAAACTACATTTGTTCAACATTTTTAACATTTATTTCCATTTATTTCTGCGAGGAGACAGTCTTTTATTTTGTTCCATTTAGCAGCCATTTTGTTACCACTGCCTTCTATGTTGTATTCTGTTTGTGTTATATTTAGTTTATTTTCTTGGATTTAGCTCGTGGGAAAGTGCTGCTGTTCTTCAGAATATATAAATCCTTTTTTTGTGAAGGTTTTTAAGGGTTTTGAGGGTGCTGGAGGTCTAGAGGTTACTTTTAGTGTTGTTTCTATGTGTTTTGTACATTTGGTTGTATTGATAGTGGTGTTTTTTGCTAATGTGTAATTTGGGGTTTTCATACACTTTTTTCCTAATGTTCCGTTATGATATGATACATTATGTTCTGTATTTTATGATGAGTCACTGTAATGTATATGTATTTTTGGGAATGTTATGTGTTTTACGGGTGGTGTTTCTTGTTTACTTTACAAATCTTTGTCAACAAACGTGACATATGGCAATTGGAAGTAACTGTTTTTTGTATTTCTAAGGAAATCACTTTTGGTTTATAGTAACCCAATTGTTTTAGGTTTAGTTTTTTGGGGGGGGTTTCTTGGAGAGTTTCTTTTTTAAAACACTTTGGAGTTTTTAATGATTCATACGTACTTTGGATTGCTTTGAGGGATGTCATTTGGATTTGTAGGAGATGGGGTTTCTCCCTCAAAAACAAGGCATGTTTAATTGATTACAATTGGCGCAGGTTTTTAGCACCCCTGTAAGTCCCTAGAAAATGGTACCCCTGGTACATAGGCAAGGGGTACTAAAGAGGGTCCCTAAGGGCTGCAGCATAACTTATTCCATCCTAAGGGACCCACACACAATTTGCACACAGCCTCCATTGCAGACCTTGTGTCAGGGTGCAAGCCTTGATTGAAAACAGGACATGGCACACACACTGTGTGCCATGCCAAAGTCACTGCATACATTACATGTAAGCCACCCCTACAGCAGGCCTTAGGAGCCCTAAGGCAGGATGAATTATAATACATGTGAGTACATATCTGCATGAGCAGATATCCTCCTGTGGTGTCTAATTCCATTCCAAGACATTGCAAGTGACCGGGCAGATAACTTAAAGCATCTACTGGACACTGTGCAGCACGAGTGACCAAGATACATAATGTCTGCACGGAAAATGGTGGTGATTAGTATCAAACACCTTGTCTTAATAAATCCTTACTGATGCCGGAATTGGATTTATTATGGCAGGCACCCAGAGGGCACCTTAGAGATGCCCCCTGAAACCGAGTAGTTCTATAGTGTGCTGGCTGACTGATTTCCAAAAGCCTGCTGCCATAGATGAGTTCCCGACCCCCTGGAGGTGAAAGCCTCTGCTCTCCAATGTCAGAAACAAGGCCTGTTCTGGAAGGAGGTGTTATCACCTCTGCCAACAGATTGGCTCATAAATCTGCATACCAAGGATTTCAAAGTCCCTTCCACTTTTGGTATGTGGCCTCCTAGCTTCCCCAGACCTAGGAGAGGCAACCCCCTGCCCTGAGGCCCATTGGGCATCAGGACAGAAGGGGAACTTAGCTATGCAGGAGGCATGTTGCACTGCCAGGCTGGGAATTCTGGGACATGGTGATGCCCACTACCCACAGGAAGTGGTCATCGAGGGGGTGTAATTATTCCAGGGGTAAGTAGCCCATTGGCCACTGCCCTTCAGTTCCCTTAATGCCCCTAAATTGTATTTAGGGGACCCCTGGATCCCAGGATTTCAGATTCGCTGGACTAAAAAAAAGGAAGGATGCGAAGAGCCTCGAAAAGCAAGAACTGAGGAACAGCAACTGACTTGGCCTGAACCCTGCAGGCCTGCTGGCTGTCCTTGACAATTTCGCCAAGGACAACTTTTTGTCTTTTTAGCTGTTCTGTCTCCAAAAGCCTGGGAGGACTTCCAGCACTTCGAAAAGTAACCAGGATCTCCTTTGGAGAAGAGGAGCTGCTTCCCTGCAGCCATCTAAGAAGACTCATGAGGACTCCGGATGGCCAAAACCCACACCAGACCGCACCACTGCACCCATGCCCCCTAGCCTGAGTTGAAGTGGGCCAACGGTGCCAGTGTTGTCCCAAGGCCCTCCAAAGACAAAGCCCACCTTGGGTTTGCCAACAGTGGACTTCCAAACGCCACCTGCAGCTCTCCTCCAACCGAGAGTACCCCTGCCCTGGAACCTGATGTCAAAAGACACCACTGCAGCCGACCCTCACAGCTTGAGGAGAAGTGGGCCAATGATGTCCCTAAGTGCCAGAGGATCTCAAGGGTTGAGCCCCCTGTAGCTTCCCCCAGACTGGCCCCCAGTCCCTGCTTGCAGACTCTTTCTGATTAAACCGATCTCCATTGAAATGAATTGGGCACCTGACACCTCTGTCCCCGGATAGCCCTGAGCCCCCCGAGGTGACCTGTTGGTGTGGCCTTGGACCTTGACCCATACTCCCCTCAAGTCCAGAAGAACAGTCCAAGGCCTGTAAACTAATTGCTACCTCCCTTACTTCTACTTCTTTCACATTTGGTGGATGGATGTGTTCTTTTACCTGAATAACAACATCATATTTTGTAGCAGCCCTCCCATTGCATGCATTAAAATAATATTTGGTACCTTTCCAATTCACATTTTCTGTCGATGGACATTCTTGGTTGTAGGTGTAAAACCCATGTGACATAGTAATTGCTTTCCTATTTGTGATGTTATATATTTAGCTTGCTGTATCATTGTATTTTAAAGTAATGTAATATTATAAATAAATACAATTTTCTAAAGTTTTTACAGTTGGTATTTACATACATGCAACTACTTCTATTTTTACACTTACATGTATGTTCCTTTTAGATGCTTCACTCTGTTTTGCACCTGTTCTGTTAAGGGTGTTGTTGAAGGACTCTTGGAATTTTGCCGTTTTTGCATTATGTTTTTTTCACTTTCCAAATTAATTTCCATTTGTGTGAATATCCCACTCCTTATATGCTCACCCCCAAAAAGCTTGATTTTTACAAAATACTCCCTCTCCATTTTCTCATTCCTAAATCTGTTTCAGTCACAAAGGGCCAAATTCATGAACTTTTGGCTCAGCACAGTGCATCAACTAAAGTAGTTGTGCTGCTTTGAATCAATGGGAGAGAGAAATGATGTCATATTTACTATAATGTGATGCCCTTTTTCACTCTTGAGCGCTGGTGCACTTTAAGCTGCCATAAACCAATGGACATGCCCTTACCCATAGTGAAAGTGTGTGTGTGTGATATCTAGCATAACTTTTGTATTGTAAAGGTACCCTTTTAGTACCAAAACTATGTTTTGAAATAGTTTATCACTTTTCCCACATTGTATGTGTGCTGTTCAGACAGCGTATATGCAAAGTTGGAAACGTTTGGAGACTTTTAAAAGTTACTCCACTGTTACACCTGCCTTCGAGAAACATGATTTTCTTGGCACATATGCCTGTCTACACATTTGAATTGATAGTGATTTGCATCAAAACAATGGGTGATTGCATGGGAATGCCCATGCCCCACCCATGGCCTGCCCTGTTGACTCAAAGGAGCTCAAATAAGCTAAAAGTTCAACTTTATGTTACTGTAGGAAATTTCCATTGCAAATCATAATTTACATTGGAAAATAATCCCAGCACAGCACTTTTGTGCTGGGCTTGCATCCTTTTTTTTTTGAAGTTTCATATAGCGCAAACTTGACCCAAAGTTATTGGAGTCCTTTACATGAGCACCAGTTACATTATACAAAATCAGATTCATTTTTTAGTTAGGCACATGGAGATTAAGGGCCTCAATACGAGGCTGGCGGTCTTGAGACTGCCAGCCTTGCTGTGGAGTTCAGGATAGCCACTGCTGTGGAGGTCCGACTGCCCCATTGAGACCCTGGCAGTTAGACAGCCAGGTTACCGCCAGCACCGTGATCCCGACGGGTTTGCAGTGAGGAGATCGCAATCAGCCAGAGAGGCGCTGCTTCGTTCTCCACCAGTTTTTCATGGCACTTGGCATGAGCAGTGCAGGGGTCCCCTCCCAGCACCATCGCAATGTTCACTGTCTGCTGTGCAGACACTGAACATGGCAAAACTGCTGGTGCACCCTGCGGCGGCAGCATTGCTGCTGGCTCGATTACGAGGCAGCAACAATACTGCTGCCTGTTTCTCACCAGGCTGGGGGGTGAAAACCTTGCGTTCCGCCCGCCTGCTAGTCCAGCGGGAAACTCTTAATGGGTCCAGCGGGGAAGTGTCATGACCACACAAACTTGCCAAGTCAAATCAAAGAAGTGCATCAGAAAAGCAAAGAGATATCCTCAGTGGAGACAGCAAAGCCCAAACTGGAAGAAGGTTTGCAGAGTAATCTTGCGCTTATTTCAAAGGAAGAATCAAGAAGAGAAGATCCAAGATGGCCGCTGTGAGTCCTGAAGGTTAGTTACAGTTCTAGTCTTGCAATCGGTTGGTTGCTAGGTTACGAGCTCTCCAGCTGGAAGCCTTGCACTTCAACTGAGGTCTGACAGGAATCAGCTGTGTGGAGAGAGAGCGCGCTTCAGAACAGAAACTCCTGTGAGGTAAAATTACATTTGAAGATTATATTACAGAAAACAGATAAATATTGTCAAGGTTTATTCGAAGAGTTTGATAGTAGACCGTTCCCGTGGAAGTCGGCAAGGCTACAGAGTTAATGTATGAATTAACCTTATGTTTACAAGGTTCTTGTTTAAGATATTAAAGTCAAAGAAAAAACGAACTTTAAAAGAGCAAGTATCTACAAATATCAAGGTTATAAACAAAGGCCAAGTTTAAAGGAGAAACGAACTGTTAACAAATAAGCATTTACAAATTCAATGGTAATAAACCAAAATAGAGTTTAAAAGAGAAACAAACTTAAATAAACAAGCATTTACAACTACAAGTTATCGACCGATGTCGAAGTAAGGAAGGAGAAACTAACTGTAATAAACAAGCATTTACAAATACAAGTTATCAACAAATGTCGAAGTAAGAAAGGAGAAACGAACTTTAATAAACAAGCATTTACAAATACAAGTATTGACAGAAGTCACAATAAGACAGGAGAAATTAAATACCATCAGCTGATTTGAAGAACGCATTATCACCAACTATATATATATATATATATATATATAGCAACATAAAACCAATCTCTAACAAAGGTTGAGAAGTTCTTCCAGAATCAGTAATAAGCATTTTTTAAGAAGAGCTATCATTTATAGAGAGAAGCAAGGCTACAGAGAACTCAGGGTGAGTGAAGAAATAATAGAATTAAAGAGAATTAAGTGTTGAGAGTAGAAAGTGAAAAACTGATGTTGTATGTCCCTAGTAATTGCGACTGTGACTCTTGCAGGTGCTGTATCCAATCTTAGATGTGAAGAGGCAGACTGAGTACTGGCGTTCATCATCTCTGTGGCAGTCTCTCTACCATCCCATTCCCCTTTCCCCCTCCGGGGTACTCAGCACGAAGGATTAATATTCGTTGTGAGTAGCTCGGGTCGGACTGAGGAGTTATCTTCTGCTTCTGAGGAAATCGAATTGAAGTATCCTGACAGATTGAAGTGCCATCACCCTAATTTTAGGGAAAAAACAGATTTCCTCCTGAGCAGAATGGCAGAAGGAATTGATATAAAAGCATTAGCCACCGTTTTGGAAGGGTTACAGAAACAATTAAATAACACCATAGAAGAAACAGTCCAAATAAAACAGCGAATAAATGTGTTAGGGAACACCGCTAAATCAAATGAATCTGTGTTTTCACAAATCCCTATCCCTTCACAGTCTGCAGGTATATCCACTCAAGTAATTCATGCGGTTTCCCCTATTATTCCTTTGGCTCAACCCGAGCGCATCGGTGGGGATCCAAATAAGGCGCAGATTTTTATGACCCAATGCTCATTGCATTTTTTATGTAGACCTGTCATTTTTTCAGAAGACCAGTCCAAAGTGGCATTTATATTGTCTTATCTGACAGGAGATGCGGCCGCATGGTCCATGCCAATAATTTCCAGAAATGATCCTGTTTTATATAATTTCCAAAATTTCAAGGAAGAGTCCTTAAGAATATTTGATCGGCGAACTGCAGCTCAAGCCACTGACAATGAACTACTGGAAATCAGGCAAGGTAATAAAGATCTAGTAGCCTATCCGGCTCATTTCAATAAACTCATTGTAGAGACTGCCTGTTCGGAGTCAAAAAGAGCCGCCATATTTTATCGTGGACTGAGAGATGAATTGAAAGATGCCTTAGCACAAGTTCCAAATAGACCCACCGAAATTTCGGAGTTAATTGATCTTGTGTTACAGATTGACCACCGGTTAACTGAACGAAGAGCAGAAAAGAGAAGGGAGTATCGACCATTTCCCCTGAGAATTGATCGTGTAAGAAATTATCATACCAGAGCCGGAGAAGGGATAACGATAGAAGAACCAATGCAAATTGGTTCCATCCGAGGTCCTTTATCTAAGGAAGAAAAAGAGAAAAGAAGAGTGAATCAACTATGTTTATATTGCGGTGCATCTGGGCATTTTGTTAAAAACTGTCCCAAGAAACCCAAAGCTCTTCAATCGGGAAAAGGCCAGCTTCATCAGTAGAGGGAGTTGCCCTGATGAAAGCAGAACCCAAGACAACTCCTTTAGATCAACGAGTGGCGAATACCTTACAAACCGCAGCGCCACATTTGGTACAAACAGTATCAGTTAAGAACCTTGAGAAGGAAATTCAAGGGATCTCAGTTATGATAGACTCTGGAGCTACGGGCAACTTCTGTGATATCAAATACGCTCGTAAAATGGGTATTCGATTTATCAAGAAATCTACTTTGGAAGTAGTAAGAGCTGTGGATGGAACCAATCTTTCTTCAGGACCCATTTCCCATGAGACCGAACCAATTCAGATGCAAGGTTTTGGTGGACATCAGGAGCAGATAATCTTTAATTTGATAGATGCTCCACAATTTCAACTCATTTTGGGTCTGCCCTGGCTTACAGAACATAATCCACAAATTGATTGGAGCAAAAGAACGTTCAAGATGAATTCCTCCTACTGCAAAGAGAATTGCTTTCATGATGGAGTGGAAGTGTCCACCAAGTCCCAAGCGGCCTGTTTATCATCACACTCTTCAATGATCTGTGCACTAAAGAGAGCAGAAATCCCAAAAGAATATGAGGATTTAGTCGCCGTTTTTGATGAAAAGGAGGCTGAGAAATTGCCACCACATCGACCCTACGACTGCAAAATTGAACTGGAGCCAGGTGCGATATTGCCATGTAGCAGAATATACACATTGACCGAAGCAGAGAATCAACATTTAAAGGAGTATTTGGATCAATATCTTGCTAATGGTTTTATTCGTCCTTCTGAATCTCCAGTGTCATCCCCACTATTTTTCATACCAAAGAAGGATGGGAGTCTTCGAACTTGCATTGATTATCGAGCCCTCAATCAGGTTACCATCAAGAATCGATACCCACTGCCTTTAGTGTCAGTTTTATTAGATCAAGTAAAGAATGCTAGAATCTACACCAAATTGGACCTGCGAGGAGCATATCATTTGATTCGAGTGGCTTCAGGGGATGAATGGAAAACCGCTTTTCGGACTCGATACGGATTATTTGAATATCAAGTGATGCCTTCTGGGTTATGCAATGCTCCTGCTGCCTTCCAGCATTTCGTTAATGATATATTACGAGAATTCCTCGACCGGATTGCCGTGGTTTATACAGATGACATTTTAATCTTTTCCGACAATCTACAGGAGCACATTTCCCATGTTCGATCCATCCTCACAAGGTTGCAAGAAAACCATCTCTATGTAAAATTGGAGAAGTGTGCATTTCATTTGGAACGAGTTGAGTTCTTAGGATTCATTTTGTCACCAGAAGGAGTTAGTATGGATCATGCCAAGATAAAGACAGTGCAACATTGGCCTTCTCCTTGCAATGTCAAAGAGATCCAGAGTTTCTTGGGGTTCGCTAATTTTTATCGAAGTTTCATATCCAATTTTTCTCAAACAGTTACACCCATTACTCGATTGTTGAAGAAAGGAGTGAAGTTTGAGTGGACAAAAGAAGCTGAAAATGCTTTTAATTTTTTGAAGAATTCCTTCGTCTCAGCTCCAATCTTGCTCCACCCCAATCCAGATGAGCCATATTATGTGGAGGCAGATGCTTCAGATGTTGCCATAGGAGGTATCCTTTCCCAGCGTCATAAAGATACAGGTCAATTACATCCAGTGGCCTATTTCTCTCGAAAATTAACACCACCAGAGATAAATTATTCAATTGCGGATAAGGAGCTATTGGCAGTCAAAGAAACTTTTCGTGAGTGGAGGCATTACATTTTGGGAGCTAAGCATAAAGTGACCGTTTACACGGACCACCGAAATTTACAGTTTTTAAAATCAGCTTGAACTCTAACAGCTAGACAACTGCGTTGGTCCCTATATTTTGCAGACTTTGATTTTGTTATCACTTTCAGACCAGGAAAAGTAAATGGGAAGGCAGATTCTCTATCTCGAATTGATACCGGTGCAGTTAAAGAGCCTCCAGAAAAAGAATTGATTATTCCACAAGAGAAGTTCATATCTGCCATATTGTATGAAAATTTAACCAAAGAAATTCAAGAAAACTTAACATTCGAAGGAATGCTGAAGTGGTCCAAAGAAGGCCAAGGAAGAGAAATCAAAAAAGGTTTGCCATACTTTAAAGGTGCACTGTATGTTCCGACTGTGGAGCTGCAAGAAAAAATTCTTCAGGCTTATCATGACGATCAATTGGCTGGACACAAAGGAATTCAAAAGACTCAAAATCTAATACAACGAGAATTTTGGTGGCCAAAAATGAAAACTCAGATAAGACAATATGTATCAACTTGTGACAAATGTCAAAGAGGGAAATCAAATAGAACAGATTCACAAGGTCTGTTAAGACCTTTGCCCACTGCACCCCATGCCTGGCATACTGTTACTATGGATCTTATAGTGGACCTCCCTAGTAGCCAAGGTTTTAACACTATCCTAGTTTTTGTAGACACTTTCACTAAAATGGCGCATTTCATTCCTTTGAAAGAAATCCCTCGAGCCCCACAGGTTGCACAGTTGTTTACACAACACATAGTACGCGCCCATGGTATCCCAAAAATTCTAGTTTCAGACAGGGTGTCCCAATTTGTTTCTCGCTTTTGGAAGGCCTTTAGTAAAAGATTAGGAATTGATTCTCGTTACTCTACCAGTTTCCATCCTGAAACCGATGGGCAAACAGAGAGAGTGAATCAAGAGTTAGAACAGTATTTAAGACTCAATTTATTCGAAAAAGAGAAGGAATGGCCCGAGTTGATGTGGGCAGCTGAATTTGCTTACAATAATGCAGTTCATTCCACCACTGGGTTCACCCCCTTTTATCTGAACCATGGTAGACATCCTAATGTAATGTTGGGTAAAGAAGATGATTCAGTGCCTGCAGTAGAAGAGATGGTGAGGGATTTGCAGACCACGTTAGTTAGGGCTAGAAAAAACATCATTCAAGCAAAAGACTCATATAAGACTCAGGCTGATCGAAAAAGAAGAGAGAGCCCCATTTATTCGAAAGGAGACAAAGTTTGGTTATCCACTCGTCATTTACGTCTCAAAGGAAATCGCAAATTTCAGCCACGATTTATAGGCCCATTCAAAGTTGACAAGATGATCAATCCAGTGGCAGTTAAATTGCAGTTGCCAGCTCATCTAAAGATACATCCTGTTTTCCATGTCTCCTTGTTAAAGAACAGTCCTCCAAATTTACGTCAAAACTCCCCTCCAATTCCTATCCAGATTAGCTCTGCAGAAGAGTATGAGGTCAATCAAATCTTAGATTCCAAAATCTGTAATGGCCAGCTTTATTATCTAATTGATTGGAAAGGTTATGGTCCAGAGGAACGATCCTGGGAGCCGCACAAGTATGTACATGCTTCAAGATTAGTGAGAAACTTTCATAGAACCTACCCAAGCAAACCTAAATTGGAGAACTGTTCCTTGAGGGGGAGTACTGTCATGACCACACAAACTTGCCAAGTCAAATCAAAGAAGTGCATGAGAAAAGCAAAGAGATATCCTCAGTGGAGACAGCAAAGCCCAAACTGGAAGAAGGTTTGCAGAGTAATCTTGCGCTTATTTCAAAGGAAGAATCAAGAAGAGAAGATCCAAGATGGCCGCTGTGAGTCCTGAAGGTTAGTTACAGTTCTAGTCTTGCAATCGGTTGGTTGCTAGGTTACGAGCTCTCCAGCTGGAAGCCTTGCACTTCAACTGAGGTCTGACAGGAATCAGCTGTGTGGAGAGAGAGCGCGCTTCAGAACAGAAACTCCTGTGAGGTAAAATTACATTTGAAGATTATATTACAGAAAACAGATAAATATTGTCAAGGTTTATTCGAAGAGTTTGATAGTAGACCGTTCCCGTGGAAGTCGGCAAGGCTACAGAGTTAATGTATGAATTAACCTTATGTTTACAAGATTCTTGTTTAAGATATTAAAGTCAAAGAAAAAACGAACTTTAAAAGAGCAAGTATCTACAAATGTCAAGGTTATAAACAAAGGCCAAGTTTAAAGGAGAAACGAACTGTTAACAAATAAGCATTTACAAATTCAATGGTAATAAACCTAAATAGAGTTTAAAAGAGAAACGAACTTAAATAAACAAGCATTTACAACTACAAGTTATCGACAGATGTCGAAGTAAGGAAGGAGAAACTAACTGTAATAAACAAGCATTTACAAATACAAGTTATCAACAAATGTCGAAGTAAGAAAGGAGAAACGAACTTTAATAAACAAGCATTTACAAATACAAGTATTGACAGAAGTCACAATAAGACAGGAGAAATTAAATAACATCAGCTGATTTGAAGAACGCATTATCACCAACTATATATATATGTATAGCAACATAAAACCAATCTCTAACAAAGGTTGAGAAGTTCTTCTAGAATCAGTAATAAGCATTTTTTAAGAAGAGCTATCATTTATAGAGAGAAGCAAGGCTACAGAGAACTCAGGGTGAGTGAAGAAATAATAGAATTAAAGAGAATTAAGTGTTGAGAGTAGAAAGTGAAAAACTGATGTTGTATGTCCCTAGTAATTGCGACCATGCCCCCACCACGTCTTCAACAAGGCCGACTCCGTCATCGCACCCCATCTCCGGGACATCATCAATTGCTCCTTCAACACCGCCACCTACCCGGAGAGCTGGAAGCATGCCGAACTCAGCGCCCTCCTGAAGAAACCATCAGCAGACCCCACCGACCTCAAGAACTACCGCCCCATCTCGCTCCTCCCGTTTCCTGCCAAAGTCATCGAGAAGACCGTCAACAGACAGCTGGCCGCCTTCCTCGAGACTAATGGATCCCTCGACCACTCACAGTCCGGCTTCCGAGCCAACCACAGCACCGAGACCGCCCTCATTGCAGCCACTGACGACATCCGAGCCCTGCTCGACAATGGGGAAACAGCGGCCCTCATCCTCCTGGACCTCTCCGCAGCGTTCGACACGGTCTGCCACCGCACCCTAGTGCAGCGCCTCAGCAACATCGGAATTCAAGAGAAGGCTCTAGAGTGGATCATCTCGTTCCTCACCGGAAGAACCCAGAGAGTCCGCCTCCCCCCATTCAGATCCGAGGCCACCGAAGTCATCTGCGGCGTACCACAAGGATCTTCACTCAGCCCCACCCTCTTCAACGTCTACATGAGCCCCCTCGCAGCCATCGCACGCCATCACAACCTCAACATCATCTCCTACGCTGACGACACCCAGCTGATCCTCTCCCTCACCAACGACCCAGCCACCGCCAGAACCAACCTGCACGAAGGGATGAAAGACGTAGCCGAGTGGATGATGAACAGCCGCCTGAAACTAAACTCAGACAAGACGGAAGTCCTCATCCTTGGATCATCACCATCTGCCTGGGACGACTCCTGGTGGCCCCCTGCCCTGGGCAGCGCACCCAAACCAACGGACCACGCACGCAACCGGGGCTTCATCCTGGACTCCTCCCTCTCGATGACCAGACAAGTCAACGCCGTCTCTTCATCATGCTTCAACATCTTACGCATGCTCCGAAAGATCTTCCGATGGATCCCCACCGAAACCAGGAAGACGGTCACCCAGGCACTCGTCACCAGCCGACTGGACTACGGTAACACCCTCTACACCGGAACCACGGTCAAACTACAGAAAAGACTCCAACGCATCCAGAACGCCTCCGCACGCCTCATCCTTGACATCCCCCGACACAGCCACATCTCCGGACACCTGAGAGACTTGCACTGGCTCCCCGTCAGCAAGAGAATCACGTTCCGCCTCCTCACCCACGCACACAAGGCCCTCCACGACCTGGGCCCCAGGTACCTCAACAACCGCCTGACCTTCTACACTCCCACCCGCCAGCTACGATCGACCAGCCACGCCCTCGCCGCCGTGCCACGCATTAGAAAAGCCGCCATGGGAGGAAGATCCTTCTCCTACCTGGCAGCCAAGACTTGGAACTCCCTCCCCATCCACCTCCGTCTGACCCACGACCACCTCTCCTTCAGGAAGCAACTCAAGACCTGGCTGTTTGAGCAGTAGCGGTCCCCCCTCCCCCCCAGCACCTTGAGACCCTCCGGGTGAGTAGCGCGCTATACACATTTTTTGATTGATTGATTGATTGATTGACTGTGACTCTTGCAGGTGCTGTATCCAATCTTAGATGTGAAGAGGCAGACTGAGTACTGGCGTTCATCATCTCTGTGGCAGTCTCTCTACCATCCCATTCCCCTTTCCCCCTCCGGGGTACTCAGCACGAAGGATTAATATTCGTTGTGAGTAGCTCGGATCGGGACTGAGGAGTTATCTTCTGATTCTGAGGAAATCGAATTGAAGTATCCTGACAGGAAGTAGCCATTGTGGCGGCAACCTCCCTGATGGAAGTTTGACGGACGGTTCAAACTGTCCACCGAACTCCTAATGAGGCCCCAAGTCATTTGGCCAGAATCACAGGATATTCAGCAAATTCCAAGACTAGAACATCGTTCCCTGGCTACAAAAGTGGCAGGTCTGGTCATTCCAGCACATGCTCTCTGCTTGGGCCAGAGTATATAGATTGCCCTTTGCCAGCAAAAATTTGAATCAACATTTTTAGATGCTATAGATTACATTAAAGCCCGTACAATTTTGCATGACCTTTAAAAGGATTTACATGATTTAAGTCCATTGTTTTGCATGTTTGACGTGGTGCAAATGTCAGTGCAAACTTTCACCTTCATCAGTGTAATGAATGTTATCAGGAAATATCACTTCAAAACTGTATAAGCGCAAGTTAGTATTGGTTTGATCAGTAACAGTTGAGCAGTGTTAGACCTGGCATCCTTGGCATGGTCTCCCCTAACTTTTTGCCTCTGCTTCCCAGGTTGTTGCTGTCTGCTGGACTCTGTGTTTGCTGTTTTTGTTAGTCTGGGGACTTCACCACTGCTGACCAGTGCTAAAGTGCAAGTGGTCCCTATGTGAAATTGTATGTGTACTTGGCATTTCCATGATTGGCATATTTGATTTACTAGTAAGTCTCTAGTAAAGTGCACTCGAGGTGCCCAGGGCCTTTAAATCAAATGTAGGTTATTAGCTAGTTAGTTTGAAAATGCCACTTTTAGGAAGTAGCCATTTTCTTGCTTAAACCATTCTGTAAGTCCCTAGTAAAGTGCACTCGAGATGCCCAGGTCCTGTAAATCAAATGCTACTAGTGGGCCTGCAGCACTGGTTGTGCCACCCACATGAGTAACCCTGTAAACATGGCTCAGATCTGCCACCTCAGTGTCTGTGTGCGCAGTTTTAGATTGCCTATTCGACTTGGCAAGTGTACCCACTTGCCAAGCCTAAACCTTCCCTTTTTATACATGTAGGGCACCCCTAAGGTAGGTCCTAGGTAGCCCCATGGGGTGGGTGCAGAGTATGTTACAGGTGGGACATGTACTGATGTGTTTTACATGTCCTAATAGTGAAATACTGCCAAGTTTGATTTTCACTGTGCAAGGCCTATCTCTCTCGCAGGTTAACATGGGGGCTGCCTTTAAATATTATTAAAGTGCAGATTCCCTTTGAGAGCAGATAGAAATATGGAATTTGGGGTGTTTGAAAAATACATATTTTAGTGCGGTTGGTTTTTAGCTAGTTAGTTTGAAAATGCCACTTTTAGGAAGTAGGCATTTTCTTGATTAAATGATTCTGTGACTGCCTGTTTGTGGATTCCCTGTCTGGGTCAGACTGACAGTTGGGCTGTTTGTGAATCTCCTCTAGACAGTGACACAAAGGGAGCTGGGGTGTGCCCTGCAAATCCTGATGAGCCATCTGAGCTAGAGTGGAGGGAGGAGTGGTCACATACCTGACACACCTCACACATACGTCACACAGTGCAGCCTCCACCCCCCAGTGTGTGTCTGGGGCTTGGCCTGGGCAAGGCAGGATCTTGTGAACAACAGAGACTTTCCTTTGAGGTTTGCCTACTTCAAAGGCAGGAAGGGGTATAGGTAGTGGACCCAAAACCCAAGACTTTAGATAACTTCTGGAACCAAGGGGAACCTCTTCCAAGGAGAAGAGCTGAAGAGCTGAGGAGAAGTGCTGCTTCTGCCTATGACTGTGCTTTGTTGGGCTAGCCTGCAGGTGCTGCTTCTGCCTGTGAAAGGGGGCAAAGACTGGACTTTTTGTGCATTCCTCCTTGTGAGGAATCTCCAAGGGCTTGGACTGAGCTTTCCTCCTGTTTTGAAGTCTCAGGGCCATCAAAGACTTCCTCTGCCAGCACCTGGGCTCTCTACTGAGACTTCTGCCCTGCCAAGTGGTACCCTGTCCAGTTCCTGGGTGTTTGAAAAGTGAAGTTGGCAGAACAAGGACTAAAATGCACGCACAGAACACAGTGCAGGCACATTTTCGACACACCATCTGCAACGCGGCTGATAAAGAACATACCACCCGCTTCGCAGCAAAGATTAATGCTCCATCTGCATCACGGCTGGGAGATAAATGCATCGCGGCTGGAGGAACGACGCAACACCCGCTTGCGGCCGCTGATAACGAAGCAAAGCCCACGCAGCGCGGGTTTTAATCACTGTGCAACTGGATTTCGTCTGCATCATCCCTAGGCGTCAGAGTAATCGTGGATCGGTGAGGATCCGAGGTGCCCTGTCCGTAAATTGATTCATCGCTCTCTTGCGAGGGAAAAAAATCAACGCATCGCCTACCCGACGGGAGAAGAAACAACGCACAGCCTCACTTACGAGTAAGGAATTGACGCATCGCTGACTTTTTCAATGCAAGCTCACCTGTGCAGCTTTATTTTTTACACAAACCAGGTACCTTGTGTAAAAGCAACATTTAATATGGAGTAAGACTCTTAGGGGGTTATTACAACTTTGGAGGAGGTGTTAATCCCTCCCAAATGTGACAGATATACCACCAGCCGTATTACGAGTTCCATAGGATATAATGGACTCGTAATACGGCTGGTGGTATATCCGTCACTATACCGTCACTTTTGGGACGGATTAACACCTCCTCCAAAGTTGTAATAACCCCCTTATTCTTTTTAAAATTAATATCTTGACTTGTGTATGTTGGATTTTTGTCATTTTGGCCTTGTTTGATTTTGATAAATATTACCTATTTTTCTAAACTGGTGTGGTGTCCATTTTGTAGTGCTTTCACTGTATTACTGTGTGTTTTGGTATAAATACTTTACACATTGCTTCTGAGTTAAGCCTTTCTGCTCGTGCCAAGCTACCAAGGGGATGAGCGGGGGTTAACCAGGTGTGTTTCTCTTTTGCCCTGACTAAAGTGAGAGTCCTTGCTTGGCAGGGGGTAACCTGACTGCCAACCAAAGACCCCATTTCTAACAAGCAGCAACAGATGTCTATTTCATGTATTTAGTGTGGTCTTAATTGAAGTGGTCAACTCATTCACTAACTAAGGGGTTCCCTAGAGCAGTACCTAATTTTTAGATTTCGCCCGCACAACACTTGAGCTGTGCTTGTGAAATCTCTTGTTAATACAAAAAATCTAAAAAGAGCTTAGAGCCCGCCCATTACTTACCATTGGTTGGCTTCCAGAGCACTCTCATTTTGTTGCTTCTCACTGGATGGGGCTCCTGGTTTCACCATCTTTTGTCCTTTCTCTTTCGGCCTGGATGTTCGTTCTGTGGAGGTTGGATGAAGTACAGCGTCCTGTCTGCAGCTAGTGTCCTTGGTTTTATAGGTACTTATTTTTTATTTAGTTTCTTGCCACACTTCATGTGCATGTGCTTCCCTCCTCCAACTTTCTATTCCATGGTTTGCTCTCTGCTGCAGCACAAAGATGGTGTTAACTCCATCAGCCTCCCACCCTCCATGTTCTCTACTTTCTTTTAATTGTTCCCTATCACCTCCTGCTGTTCGCTCCTGTAGTCCACTAACCCTCAGTCAAACTCCTTCTGTTGTTGGGCAGGGAGGTGCTGCAGCCCCATTTTCATGTGTGGCCCACCCACTGCAATACACACTCTGTTCTACCTCTGATCGAGAGTGCCATCTCACAGCCAGCACCCTTAAGCAAAGTTAGAGAACAAATAGCTGGTTGTAGCCATGCTCCCCAAGCCAGACTGAGTTGCAGGGAGGAGGAAGAGACCTCACTCTGCACTCAGTACAACAAGTGCTTCCAACATGGGACTAACAACTCAGACCAAGAAAAAAACACAACTGTCCAGATATATTTAGGACCTCATTTACAAGCCCTTTGCGTATTTTTTTTTAATGCAGCGGTGCCGCTAGCAGTACACTACACTGCTCCATATTTACAAACTGACGCATTGGGCCCAATACGTCAGTTTGTAAAGCTGTGTGTCACATTATACCTGCGCGAGGTATAACGTATGCAGGGTAGGCTTTCCCACAGGAAAAGCTACGCAGAACTGATGCAGTGAAATTTACAACATTTTACTGTCTCATTCTGCAACTTCACTGCGTTAAATTTTACCACCTGCTCAGGGCAGACATAAAATTGACACATGGCTTTTTCGTATGGGAGACTCCTTGCATTGCTAGAGTTGTGTCAGTTTAACAACGCTCCTTCAGAAATGCGTCATAATTTGTGACCCAGCTGTGAAAACGTTCTCCATGAATCTCTATATTGTAAATACAACGCATCAATGGCGTTGTTAGGGGATGTGCAGGAAGCAGTAGAAATA